>NC_137281.1:100300000-102800000 GCF_054371585.1 Giraffa tippelskirchi
GAAAGGTCAGAGTACCCTTATACATCTACTATTTAAGTGCCATTAGCTCAAAATTATCAATATACAGAGCACCATATTTGAGAGTAAATCTGTTTTCCGTCAATAACTTCACTTTTGTGAATTCTTCTTTTGTGGCCCATATTTCTTGACAAGTCTAATTTTTGCCAGGTCATTTTTTTTTAATCCCCAGAGACATAACTCTTTAAAAGCTTACCATTGAAAATTTAGCTATTCCTGGTTTTATTTCTCACTGATTAGTCCTAAATGTAATGTTCACTGGAAATTGGGTGAAAGACTGATTTTTAAAAATCTATTTTTTTCTGCCCAGTTTTACTGAGATAGAATTGACAAACAGCAGTGTATAAATTTTAAGGTGCACCGCTTTTCTTTTTTACTGTAAAAAGCATCAATAAAAGGTACTTCCATGGTATGGCTAAAATGTCAAGGTGCCTTGTTAGGTTAAATAATCATGTAGTTGTGCCACAACTATTGAGCCTGTGCTCTAGAGCCCCTGAGCTACAACTACAGAAGCCTGCTCATCCTAGAGCCTGTGCTCTGCAACAAGAGAAGCCACCATAATGAGAAGCCCGTACACCACAACTAGAGAGTAACCCCCACTCGCCACAACTAGAGAAAAGCCCAAGCAGCAAGGAAAACCCAGCACAGCCAAAAATAAATTTAAATATATATTTTTTAATTGTGTAGAATGTGGTAAGTCCTACAGGTTTAAAAAAAAGGCACTTGCAGTTTCCAGGGGCAGGTTCTTTAAGGAAGTTTTCCAACAAGAAACCCACCCCCCCTTACTGAGAAATAGAGGAAGAAAATCATGCAGAGAAAGGAGCTGTCAAATAGACCAGCAATACCAAGCCATTCCATACTAATTGTCCCATTGGTGTTAACAGTAAATTACATTTCAGGGACTTTCCTGGTGGTCCAGTGGCTAAGACGCCACGCTTCCAATGCAGAGGACCCAGATTTGATCCCTGGTCAGGGAACTAGATCCCACATGCTGCAACTAAGAGTTCACATGCAGCAGCTAAAACCTGGAGCAGACAAGTAAATGAATGAATAAATAAATATTAAAAACTAAAGTACATTATATTCTAGAACTGGCTCCTGGCACAGTGAACTAATTAATAGTGTAGGGAAACATTGTGTCTTGAGGTTTTGGAAGCTAAGGGCTTGGTAAGTATTCCATGCACCTACAAGCCTTCAATTTTAGGAAATGAAAAAGAAAAAATTTACAAACATAAACATGAGTCCAAATGTGTGTCTAAATGAATGGTGGTTCTGGTCTCATTGTTAGGAAGACTGTCTTTTCTCAAATATCTGTATCTACAGAAAAGGAAGATTTGACAGAGTAGAGCTGGGTAGAGCAGAGTAGAGCTGGAAAAAATAACATTGTTCCATATTTATCTCAGGAACTGGGTCCAGTGGTGCCTGGGAAGCCCCCAGGGCACAGTGGCCGTCACTCGCCAGCTGTGGGCAGGATCTTCTGAAGTCACTTTGGTTTCAGGCAACAAAAACCCCCTTCACTTTGCTCCAAAGAAAGGGAGGTGGGCTTTATCAAATGGAGCTGAATACAGGGAGGTAATAATTAGAATATCTCCTTACAGGTCTGGGAATAAAGTATCAGGTGACATAGGGAGACACACAAAGGCCAGGTGTTCTCCAACAGTCTGGACCCCACTCGAGATGGAGCAAGTCCACCAAGGACCCAGCTTGAGCTTGTGAGGTGGGAAAGGGTTCCCCCAGCTCCAGAGCAAATTAGTGGCAAGTTACTCAACCTTTCTAAGCCTTGGTTTCTTCATTTGTAAAATAGGGATAATGATGATGATGCTGACCTCGAATAAGTGTGAGATTTAACACCCAGCAAACAGTGGGCTGCAGTCAATGTTGTTCCTTTCCGACTCAATCCCCATAACAGAAAGTGTGGCTTCAATAGCCCAGCTTAATATCAGAACTGATTTAAGCATAGATCTGTTGGGACTCCTAAAATGATCACAATATAACAATGATAACAATGATTTTTATTTTTTACAGAAAAAAAGTCTTTTTTTGGGGGGGTCTTACTCCATGAAGGGGAGGATGAACATTTTCCTAATTTTTCCTTCAAATACTAGCTTTAAGGGACTGGGGGCGTGCCCTGGCAGTCTAACAGTTAAGACTCCATGCTTCCAATGCAGGGGGCGCAGGTTTAATCCCTGGTCGGGGAACTATGAACAACATGCTGCATGGCACAGCCAAATAAATAAATACTTTTAAAGAAGGGTGCACATAGCATCCCCACCCCCATCTCCATCCTCTCTACCCCCTCCCCACAGGAATTCTTCATCACAGAGCAGAAAATGGGACAGGGCTCCACTTGAGTTAAAATCTCCCTCATTCCAGGGGCCAGAATGCAGAAATAGGGAAAGGATGGTAGCTGAGAGCCGATGAGGGGCTGAAGCTGCAGTGTAGAAACCCTTTCAGAACCTGCCACCCTGGCACATCAGGCCCTGGGGAAAGTGGCTGTGAGATGGTGCAGGTATCATGAGCTGAGGAACCCAGGGTGGGGCTGAGCCAGGAAAATGGCAGATAAGCCAAAGTCACTTGCCCCAGGGGGATGCATAGAGCCTGTGGGTGTGTGTCCTGCAAAGCCGTCTCACCTTCACTCCCCGAGAGCAGTGCAGGGGCAAACCAGGCCACAGACCTGGTGGGGTCCCTTGTCAGCCTACCCAGCTTGTCCAGTGGTGAGCAAAGAGGACAAGCCCATAGTAATTGAAACTCTTGTCTCTCATCATCAATGCTTCATGACAAGAGCAGGGCAGGGGCAGGTGCTAGTACTGCCTGTGCTTCAACAGCCTCCCCAAGTGGCACTGACTATATATAAAATAAAGAACAAGGACCTACTGTATAACACAGGAAACTATATTCAATATCTTGTAACAACCCAAATGGAAAAGAATCTGTGAGGAGAGATAAATTAGGAGGTTGGGATTAATGTATATATACTTCTGTGCATATAAAACAGATAACCAACAGGGACCTACTGTATAGCATAGTGAACTCTACTCAATATTTTGTAAAAACCTATAAGGGGAAAGAATTTGAAAAACTGTATGTATAACTGAGTCACTGTGCTGAACACCTGAAACTAACACAATATTGTGAATCAATCATACTTCAATAAAAAAAGAAATCGCTGAAAATCTTGGCTGAAGGAAGGCTTCCCAGTTTCTTCTCCTCAGGATTGTAATGGACTGGACCACCTCTCTGGACTAGTAAGGAACCCCTGGGTGTTTTGTGGCTATCACTGACAGGAGAAATCCGAAAAGGAAAAACATATTTCTAAGCTCAACTAGTTGGAGGCTCGAAGTCAATTAGATTGATAATTTAAAAGAAAATAATCTCAATCTGAACCCCCAGTTAGAGGCGTGATTACACATCGTTACCTTGGGGGCTAATCATCACACCTGGAGTAGACAAAGATCATGTAAAACACCATGATCAGCTTGTGAAACTTCCCGACATCCAGGAGGTGCTCACCCGCTTCCCAGATGAGGTGGACTCATAGTGCTCACACTTCCTCCAGAAGAGGATTCTCCTCCTCTTCCTGTTGCTTACAACAGTAGGTGGCCCTCCACCCAGCTGCTCAGCAAATTACTCAAGACTCTTTCAATTGTAGGTGTCAGGAGCAAGCTTAACCATTATCAGCAATCTGTTGCCTCATCTGGCTGGGAAAGATGAAGATCCTGGGAAGTTGAGAAAGAAGAGAACCTGGGATCTGAAGCAGCAGGACTCTTGGTCCTGCTCCCATCCCCTCTTCCTCTGCTTCTCTTTGCCTGGGACCTCCATCTCTCCTAACGTAGACAGTCCCTCTCCACCTGCAGGGGATATAGTCATTAGCAGCCCAAGCTTCGCCAGCCCATCAAGCGTGTTTTCTCACCAAGGACTTTTTTTTTTTTCCTGGCCGAGGGGCCTGTGGGATCTTAGTTCTCCAACCAGGGCTCAAACCTCTCCCCCTGCAGTGGAAGTGCACTGGCCAGCCAGGGAAGTCCCTTTACCGGGCACCTTCATCCTAGGGAAGGGCTCTGATTGGCCTGTTTGAAGTCAGTTTCCACCCCTGGGCCATGCCCAGTGCCAAGGAGACAACATATTGTGATAAACCAGTACTGGTCACACCCTCTCACCTGAGTCCACCAGGCAGAGAAGACTGATGGGAAATTTCACTTGCTGGGAGCAAATCGAAGACTCTTACAGTCCATCCTGCAGATGCTGGTGTCCCCAGCATTTTAAAATAAACTCCCAATTGGACCTTAACATACGTTCAGAAAGTGCATTAATTGTAAGTGTGCAGTTCAATGAATTTTCACTACTGAACACACTGATAGAATGAATGCCTTGATCAGGAGACAGAATACTGCCAGTACCCTAGAAATCTACCTTATGCTTCCTTCCAATCACCACTCTCCTGACCACCCCCACCCTTTTCAAAACTGTCTTGATTTCTAATACAATTCATTTGATCAATTTGGAAACTTAATATAAATGCTGTCATTCATTATCATTCCTTTATGCCTAGTTTCTTCGGAGAAGACAACGGCACCCCACTCTAGTACTCTCACCTGGAAA
This sequence comes from Giraffa tippelskirchi, assembly GCF_054371585.1. Taxonomy (NCBI): domain Eukaryota; kingdom Metazoa; phylum Chordata; class Mammalia; order Artiodactyla; family Giraffidae; genus Giraffa; species Giraffa tippelskirchi. Next base: position 100,304,615 of record NC_137281.1, read on the forward strand.
ATCCGGTGGACGGAGGAGCCTTGTAGGCTGCAGTCCATGGGGTCGCGAAGAGTCGAACACAACTGAGCGACTTCACTTTCACTCATTGGAGGAGGAAATGGCAACCCACTCCAGCATTCTTGCCTGGAGAGTCATAGGGACGGGGGAGCCTGGTGGGGTCACACAGAGTTGGACACGACTGAAGTGACTTAGCAGCAGCAGCAGTATGCCTAGTTTCTTATACTCAATATTATGTTTATCAGATCTATCCACATTGTTGCATGTAGACACAAAGCGATCATTTCATAGCTGTGTAGCATTCCATTGCATAAATATATCAAAATTTGTTTATCCACCTTAGAGGCTTTACATAGGCATTTACATCTTAGAATTTTTCCCTGAATTGTCTTTCTTTGAATATATGTGTAAATGCTGGTTACTAATTAATATTAAAGGTTGAGCTTAAAAGCACATTTTGTGGAAAGATTTATACAAAGATAAGAATGCCCTGTGCACTTGGGGTCCACCTTTCCTCGCCTCTGTTATGTCCAATCACTTGGCAACACCATCCTCTGGTGGCGGCTTTCTGAACTGCAACCATGGCTCATAGACGTTAAATACTGAACAGGCTTTTCAAAGCATTGTATAAAGTAACCAATGATCATTTGTGTAAATAAAAGTGTTCCATCTCCATCTCACAATCAGGATACAGGTCCATATCCAAAATAAGTACTGAAAATTTAAAATATCAACTACCATTTCTCTAGTACCTTCTATGTGTCAGATAATATGTCAACGTCAACCACTTCACAGCCTTGCTATAAGGATTACACAGAACACTGTATGTATTCTGTGTAATCCTTATAGCAAGGCTGTGAAGTGGTTATTGTTGTCTCCTTTCTGCGGTGAGAAAACAGACTAAAGCAAGTTCAATAATCATCTCCAGGTATGCTTGCGGTATGAGCCTCGATGTTCAGCACTCCACTCAAGGTTCACTCCACCAGACCCCTCCCTGAGGAGGACTGGGGCTGGAGAAGAGCTTGTGCCCCTCCTGGGGCTCTCTGCTGGAAGGCAAGTGCTTCTAGCCCCTCTTCTCACATCTCCCTCTCTGCCCAAGGGGAAGGGACATGCACTCCTGCTTCCTCCTGCCACCCACCCCCCGGTCCCGTAAGGGGACCTGTTGTTTTTGTGATCAGCAGAAGCCTGAGATGTTGACTGGGTCATGCTGAACTCGAGGATGGCTTAATACACCTAAAGGTTAAGAGTTTTCATGTGGGTGTTACTCCATCTTTCTGTACCTGTGTAGCATCAGGTCAGCCTCTCCTCTGTCCTTGCTAACTGCTGCAGACGAGGTGTTAGGGAAGATAACAAGCCTTTCCTGATTTGCTAGGGACTCCCCCTTTCTATCGGAGAAGGCAATGGCACCCCACTCCAGTACTCTTGCCTGGAAAATCCCATGGACGGAGGAGCCTGGTAGGCTACAGTCCATGGGGTCGCTAAGAGTCGGACACAACTGAGCGACTTCACTTTCCTTTTTCCCTTTCATGCACTGGAGAAGGAAATGGCAACCCACTCCAGTATTCTTGCCTGGAGAATCCCAGGGACGGCAGAGCCTGGTGGGCTGCCATCTATGGGGTCGCACAAAGTTGGACACGACTGAAGCAACTTAGCAGCAGCAGCAGCAGCAGCCCCCTTTCTATACTGAAATTCCTGAGTCACAGGAACTATGTCAGTCCCCAAGCAAGTTGACTTCCCTTCTCAATCATGGGCAGGTCGGGCCCAAGTTGCACGACAGACACAGCTGTTCTAGATTCACTAACAGAATGAGACATTCTTTAGGTTTCCTGGTTGGTGACACATGAGCTAATCAGCAATCAGGAACCACCATTAGGGACTTCCCAGGTGGCTCAGTGGTAACGAATCCACATGCAACTTTGATTCCCAAGTTGGAAAGATCACCTTGAGAAGGAAATGGCAACCCACTCCAGTTTTCTTGCCTGGGAAATCACATGGACAGAGGAGCCTGGTGGGCTACAGTCCATGGGGTCACAAAAGAGTCTTAGTGACTGAACAACACAACATCAATGTGCAAAAAACGGCAGTTTATCATTTTCCTTTCCATATAGTATTTCACTGTTTGCATATTCTGTAACCAGTTTACACATTCTCCTATTGATGGACATTTAGGTTGAGCTTTTTGGTAACACAAACAGTGCTGCCACAAACAGTCTCGTATATGACTCCTGGTGTGCCTGTGTACAAGTTACTCTCAGGTATACACTTGATCCTGAAAGTCTTTACTGATGCCCCAGTGGCAAAGTGCTGTTCTCTGGTCTGATTCTCTTTCCACCTCAGAGTTCTGAGTTCAACACTCTCCACTAAACCCTCTTTCCCTGCATATTAGTTAGGATTTTTCAAGTAACAAAAACCTGAAGTCAAGTGAAAAGTGTGAAAGTGTTAGTCATTTAGTAGTGTCCAACTCTTTGCAACCCCATGGACTGCAGCCTGCCAGGCTCCCCTGTCCATGGAATTCTCCAGGCAAGAATACTGGAGTGAGTTGCCCTTCCCTTCTCCAGCAGATCTTCCTGTCCCAGGGATCGAACCTGGGTCTCCCACATTGCGGGCAGATTCTCTACCCTCTGAGCCATCAGGGAAGTCAAGTGAGATTAAGCAAAAAAAATGGATGCAGGGGTCAGGGTGTAGGAGAAATGTGTTGGAATGATGAATGATTGAGTGCTCTGATTGGGGGACTGATTTAAATTTGCATCACTTCTGCAGCCCTAAAAATGTCTCAATGTCCCTCATTGCTGAGCCAGTCTCTGAAGCCAGTGGATTCAGTGTTCTACTCTGATTGGTCAGGATGAGCTACAAGCCCAGCCCTGGAAGGGGGATGTTGGGTCAGAGCCCTAAGCTTGTGGGCTGATAGTAAAGGAGAAGGGAATTCCTTACCTGGACAAGGTATGTTCCATCCTTGATGTCTGTTTCTTTACGTGTGGCTGAGAGTGATGCGCTAAAGGTCCTGGCAATCTTGTCTAGCTCTGAACTCTGACTGTGGGCTCTGGTTGCCTTGTCATCCTTCTCCTGATGTCTTAAAATCATAGCTGGGCCTGAACTCTGTGGCGCTGAGTGGTCCTTCTCCAGTCTTCCAGAGCATTCCCTATGTAAACTCTCAGAAATGTCAAACTACGTTTCTGAGCTCACCTCCACGGGCACATTCCTTTGACCGCATGATGTAACTTCTCGGAGATGGCTCACCAACCATAGGACAACTTCTCAAACTGATCCGCTGCAAAGGCCGAAAGTCCTTCTAAAGCACCTTACCTTTCTCGCCACCACTGTTCTTTTGGGCTGCATGGTCTTTCGTGGATCTTTGTCTCCTACACCACTGAGTCCAAGCTGTCACACAAGGTTGTCATTTCCTTTCTCTATTATGTCCCTCAGGCCACCTCTCTGCTTCTTGCTTTGCTCACTTATTTTGGTTGTTGTTGTTTTAATTTTTTGGCTGCATCATGCAGCATGTGGGGCCTTATCTCCCTGACCGGGGTTTGAACTTACACCTCCTGCATTGGAAGTGTGGAGTCTTAACCACTGGACTGCCAGGAAAGTCCCTTGCTTTGCTCACTTTGATGAAGTCTGCTGCCATGCTGTGACTTGCCCTGTGGACTGGCCCGGTGACAGGGACCTGGGGACAGCCTCAGGCCAGCAGCCTATGGGGACCTGAGTCCTGCCAGCAGCCACGTGCGTCAGCTTGGAGGTGATCCTTCCCCAGGGGAGCTGATCACAGTCCCAGCCACCACTCTGACTGCAGAGAACCAGCTACATCATGCCTGGATTCCTGGCCCACAGAAACCAAAAGAGATGCAGGCAATTGTTGTCAAGACGTGGAGGCAGCAGAGATAGTGATCTTGTGCCTGAACTTCAATGAAATGAATCTAAGATTTCACCATCAGGGGCGACAGGGATGTTTCTTTCTTCTAATGGACACTGTGTTCATCAGGGTTCTTTCGAGAAACAAGAGAGAGACTTAGTGAGTCCAGAATCTTCAGGGAAGACTAGGAAGCCAGAGACTCAGAGAAGAGTTGCAGCCCGAGTCCAAAGGCCCTCTGCCCACAGAATTCCCTGTTGCTCGGCGGGGTGGGAGGGCAGTTCTTTGCTCTCCTAAGGCCTTCAGGTCTTTTTCATTCCTAAAGGAAAGCAACCCTGAATATTCATTGGAAGGAGTGATGCTGAAGCAGAAGCTCCAATACTTTGGCTACCTGATGCAAAAAATTGACTCACTGGAAAGACCCTGATGCTGGGAAAGATTGAAGGCAGGAGAAGATGTTGGATGGCATCACTGACTCAATGGACATGAGTTTGAACAAAATCTGGGAGATGGTGAAGGACAGGGAAACCTGGCATGCTGCAGTCCATGGAGTCACAGAGAATCAGACAGAGCTGAGGGACTGAACTGAACTGAAGGCCTTCAGCTGATTAGATGGGATGCATCTACATTATGGAGGGTAATCTTCTTTACTCCAAGTCCACCTGATTTCAATGTTAATCTCACTCTCAAAACACTTCATGGAATATATCCAGAATACTGTTTGACCAAATTTCTGGGCCTTGTGGCCCAGACAAGTTGACATAAAATTAATCATTTCAATTACCCTACTCCAGTTAAATAAATGCCCTTCTATTCCTAATTTATTAGGGGATTTTCATAAATCCTGAATTTGTATTGAATTTATCAAGAAATTACTTTTATATTATTATTCTCAATTGATCTATACATTGTTAAATAAATTGTATAAGTTTTCTAAAACTCTTCTTGCAGTGTTGAGATAAATCCAACTTGATTGGGAAAAAGAAATGTTTCTCGGTTCACCCTTTGCTCACCATTCCCACCATCACCCCCTGTGCTAGACAGAAAGCAGAGTGCCATTTCAGGGCTGAGACTGGTAATGAGGCGTGGTGCAGGGCCTTCCTGTCGCCCACACCCACTGGGTCACTTCTGGGCCTAGCCCTGGAGGGCCCCACAGGCTGCAGAAAGAGCCTTGCACAATCCACACAGAGTCTATAGGTGGGATCTGACAGCTACCCAAGTCATAGTCCTTACCCAGATAGAGTGGGGCTGATGGGGTGTCTGGGTAGTCAAGGGGTCTGGGGTTATAGTTTCACCTCTCCCACCCTGACTAGCTGCTGGGAGAGGTGAAACAGACAAATATATTCACATGCACACTCTCCTGTGCCAAGTAAGGCCTCGAGCCTCAGCCCAGCTCATTCTAAGGACTGTGGTACTTCTTGGCTTTCTCTGTGTTTATTGAAAGCAACTTTAAAAAGATGCACAATGTGAGAGTTGTGAGTTAAGTTTTATTTGGGGCAAAATGAGTACTGCAGCCGGGGAGACAGCACCTCAGATAGCTCTGAGAGACTGCTTCAAAGAAGTTGTGGGGGAAGGTCACTATGAATGATTTTGGTGAAGGAGTATGTGCTGTGTTGTGCCAAGTCACTTCAATCGAGTCCAACTCTTCAAGACACTATGGACTGTAGCCCACCAGGCTCCTCTGTCCTTGGGTTTCTCCAGACAAGAATACTAAAGTGGGTTGCCATTTCATACTCCAGGGGATCTTCCCAACCCAGGGATTGAACCTGTGTCTCTTACATTGGCAGGTGGGTTCTTTACCACTAGAACCACCTGAAGGGGAAATTTATGAAGTCAAGCATGTATCTTACAAATGCCTTTCTACTAGTCATGAGGAGCGGATGTCACCATGAAGGGATTTAATACTTTTCTAGGTATGAAGAGATACAAGGATTGGCATCAAGAAATCCATTCCTGAAAATATTTAACTATCTGAAGACCTGTTCTGCCAGTTTCCCTGGAGCACAAAGTGCCTCATTCTCCACCCTGGACGCCCTTCAGGGCATGCTGAAGGTCAACAACTGCAGCAGCACAGGATTCAGTCTTCACAGAGGCAGAGGGCAAATGCCCTTTGTTGTTTTTGTTCAGTCGCTAAGTCATGTCCGACTCTTTTGCAACCCCATGGACTGCAGGACGCCAGGCTTCCCTGTCCTTCACTATCTCCTGGAGTTTGCTCAAACTCATGTCCATTGGAACTGGTGATGCCATCCAGCCATCTCATCCTCTATGGTCCCCTTCTCCTCCTGCCTTCAATCTTTCCCAGCATCAGAGTCTTTTTTCCAAGGAGTCAGCTCTTTGCAGCAGGTGGCCAAACTATTGGAGCTTCAGCTTCAGCATCAGTCCTTCCAATGAATATTCAGGGTTGATTTCCTTTAGGATTGACTTGTTTGATTTCCTTGCTGTGCAAGGGACTCTCAAAAGTCTTCACCAGCACCACAGTTTGACAGCATCATTCCTTTGGCGCTTAGTCTTCTTTATGGTCCAACTCTCACATCCATTTAGGCCAAGTTAATTCTTCACAATACAAGAGAGCAAGTTCCAAAGTAAGTGCCTAAAGATGCAGGGTGGTGTGGCTACTAGGAGCTGGACATTGATTTTAAAGCCCTGAGTTTCAGCTCTGGCTTTGCTACTTCTGAGTTTAGTGATCTGAGCAAGTTGCTTAACTCTGGTTGATGCCCACCAACAAAAGACCCCCAGGAATGTCACTGTAGTTGAACACGTTTGAGTTTATTGGTACTTGTTGCAACCAATGAGGTCACACTCTATGGGTAACAATGGAGTGTCTCAGTAAATGGGAAGTAGGAGGCTTTATTGTAGGATTTGGGCTTGTGTGAGGTGATTTGCAGTGTAAAATATTGATAAACAGAAACCTCAGAGTCAGGAAGCCAGACGAGGGAGCTCTCAGGCTCTCCAGTAATAGTAGAGCCCAACAGGAAGAAGAAAGATTCTTTCCTAGAAAGACTTAGCCAATGAAAAGTCATGGACTCTGTTTACTCAAGCCCTCCCACCTTCCTTTTTCTCTCTGTAAAAGCAGTCTCCTTCCCTTCCATTAAAATCTCAGCTATTTGCTTTGCACAAATTGACAAGCTAATCCTAATATTCACATGGAAATTCAAGGGACCCTGAATAACCAGTATGATCTTGAAGAGAAAGAACCAAGTTATAGGACTCACAAAAGACTTGCTAGTAAAGCTACAGTAATCAAGGCAGTATGATATCAGCATAAAGATAGACAAACAGATCCATGAAATGAAATCAGAATCCAGAAATTAACCCTCACATTTATAGCTAATTTATTTTCAACAAAGGTGTCAAGACAATACAGTGGGAAAAGAACAGCCTTTTCAACAAATGGTTTTGGAAGAATTGGATATCCACTGGACATGCAAAGAAATGGAAATTGAGCTACTACTTCACACGTATACAAATGTTAACTCAAAATGGATCAGAGACCTAAATGTAAGAGCTAAAACTATGAAACCATTAGAAGAAAACATAGGTGTAAATTTTCATTACCTTGGACTAGGCAATGGCTTTTTAAATGTGACACCAAAAGCACAAGCAGTAAAAGAAAATAAAGCTAAACTGGAAATCACCAAAATCCAAAACTTCTGTGCTTCAGAGGATATCTTCAAGAAAGTGAAAAGACAACCCATGGACTGGGAGAAAAACTTTGCAAATGCTACATCAAATGAGAGAATACATAAAGAATTTTTCCAATCCAACAGAGACGAGTAATCCAATTAAAATGGGAAAAAGACCCAAGTAGATATTTCTCTAAAGAAGACATACAAAAGGCCAAAAAGTATGTGAAAAAATCCTTAACATCGACACTACAAAAATACATACAAGATACCATTTCACACTCACTAGAATAGTTATAATAATAAATAAAAGACAGACAATGACAAGAGTTGGCAAAGGTGTGGAGAAAGTAGAACCCTCATACAATGCTGACAGGAATGCAAAATGGTGCAGCTACTTTGGAAAATGGTTGGGCAGTTCCTCAAAAGATTAAGCAGAAAACTATCGTAAGACTCAACTTCACTCCTAAGTATGTATGCAGAAGAATTAGAAACATTGTCCACACAAAAAACTGTATGTGAATGTTCATAGCAGCATTATTTATAATAACCAAAAAAGCAGAAATAATCCAAATGTCCATCAACCCATGAATAAAGTGTGGTATACCTACACAATGGAGTATTATACAACCATAAAAGGGATGAAGTTCTGACATCTGCTACAACATGGACAAATCTTGAAAATATTATGCTAAAAGAAAACAATCACGAGAGGCCACATATGTATGACTGTATGATTCATATGGTATGATTCCATTTATATTGTATGATTCCATTTATATGAAGCGTTTAAGCAAAGCTAAAGAAACAGAAAACAGATTAGGGGTTGCCTGGGGCTAGAGTGGGGGTGGTTTGAGGTTGACAGTTAAGAGGTAATGGGTTTCTTTGGGGTTAATGAAAATGTTCTCAAATTGATTGCAGTTTCTTAATATTGGGGTGGCCAAAATTTTTGTTTGGGGTTTTCCATAAGATGTTATAGAAAAATTTGAATAAACTTTTTGACCAACCCAATATATAGTAAAAAGCCATTGGATGCATACTTTAGACAGATGAATTATATGGCATGTAGATCATATCTCAATAATGGTGCTTTGAAATAGTATAAACTGAGGAGGAGAAGGAGGAACAAAGGCAGTAACAGAAGCCTGTCAGGATGGACTGTGATTCCTGATACCCAGAGCCACCTCTCAGGCGGGCCCATGCCCTGCCCATCCCCACTCCTGGTCTGGCACCTCCAGCTTGCACTTCAAATCCATGCTGTTCAGGCATGAGAAGGACTGCATGTGAATGTCTGGTTGGACCAGCTGTTCCTCACAGTGGCCTGGTGAGGAGTTTGCTTTCAGCTCCTCTCAAACAAGCTCTGAAGCTAAGGGAGCATTCTGGGTGGGACGCAGGCCTGAGAGAACCTGGGAACTTCAGCCCCACAAGGGCTGTGCCCACTGTAGGTGGGCTGAGCCCCCGGCCCCTGGAGGGGTCAGTGAGGCCCTCAAAACCCAGGGCACCTGAGAAGTCTCAAGTCTGCACCCTTGGAGGCCTGGCCTCCTGGGCCCGGTGCTTCAGAACAGTCCTCAAGGCCTGCAGGATGGTGTCCTGGCTGTTCCGTACATTGTAGTCACTGAGCTGCACCAGGCGGTCGAAATCTTCCTCCTTGTACGTCATGTTGAACATGGAATAGGGCGAGGTGACCCCAGTGAGATCTATGTGGCCACCCGAGAGTTCTGCAGGGCCACGCTGGACACCTGCCCGGGGGAGGGAGGGGGTTAGGCACAGGGACTGGAGCACCGGGGCCTCCACAGCTGGCAGGACTGTTCCTGGCAGCTGGGCACAAGGCTGAGCTGCTCCCCACTGAAGGGGCTCCATGCTTTCCTCCCGGCCCTGTGTCCTCTGCCCAGAGCTCCAACTGTGAGTGGCAGGACACTATTTTGCGATATGAAGTGTGCGCTGCTCCCCACACTTCCTCACAGCATTGCATGGCTTCCACCCCCTGATACCCACCTCAGCCTCAGGGATAAGGTGGAAGCAGCAGAAAAACAAAGCCCAGTAGGTTAGTGAATGATTTCTTAGAATTCATGATGGAAACAAACATCTGAAAACCAAAGGGTTTTCGCTTTGCAAGAAACAGTCTTTGTTGAGAAAGAAAGAGAATTCCAAGATACAGACTGAGCACATTAAGAGTAAAGCTGGGGCTTCCCTCCTGGCTCAGTGGTAAAGAATTTGCCTGCTGATGCAGTGGACGTGGGTTCAATTCCTGGTCAGGGAAGATTCCACATGCTTTTGAGTAACTAAGCCCATGGACCACAGCTACTGAAAGGCCCATGCTTCAACAAAAGAAACCACTGCAGTGAGAGGCCTGAGCACTGCAACTAGAGAGTAGCGGCTCCTGTTGGCCACAACTAGACAAAAGCCTGTGCAACAACGAAGACCCAGCACAGTCAAAAATAAATAAAAATTATAAAAAACAAATGAAAAGAGTAAAGCTGTGGGACTTCCTTGGCTTCCAGTGGCTAAGATTCCTTGTTCCTAGTGTTGGGGGCATAGGTTTGATCCCCGGTCAGAGAACTAGCTTCCACAAGCCACAACTAAGACCTGGCACAGCCAAATAAATAAAAAATGTTTTTAAAAAAGAATAAAGCTGGAAGTTTCAGAATTATGGCGGGAACTGTTAATAGAAAGCCAAAAATATGTACAAAGGCAGAATTTGACTTTCCCATCAAAAGGTCACAAAACTCTGACCATTTGGTGGGAGGCAAGGGTTAGAGGGAATGTGATTAGAGAGTTCAGATTTTAGGCACCCTGGAGTAGAGGCCCAGTTTCCTCAGAAAGGACCCCATAATGGGCTGCAGTAGAATGATAGAGAGGCCAATTGTGACCCTAGGCAGGCTTAGCGGAAACTAAGAGAGGGGACTGGGGTCTCTCTTTCCTACCTGTTCAACTTGGGGGGCCATTACAAAATCCTTCAACTGGTAGCAGTTGTGGAGGTGACAGTATGGGGATTCCCACATTCTGCTCCCACCCCTCCCACCAGGCCCACAGAGTAGGGAGCAGAGCCCAGGTGTAGTGAGTAGCATCAGGGGAGGGGAGGCCAAAAGAGCCTGGGGTCATGACAAAGAGAAGCGCGGCCCAGTGACTTTGCAGGATCTGGGCATGCACCACAGGCCAGGGCTCTGCCATGTCCCACACTGGGTCAGACAAGCTTAAGACTCTCCTCCCTCTGCTGGCCACAGGGGCACAGAAGAGTCCAGGTCAGTGCCTGTGAGGAGCGGACTGCCAGGCTGTCAGTAAGCAGGGGTGGGGCTGCCTCACCAGGGGCTGAGTGGTCCTTGAAGGAGGCGTTGACCAGTGGGAAGTGCAGCACGACAGGGGCATCGGGGCAGGCGGGGTCTGAGAAGAGGTGACACTCCCGGGGCTGGCGTCGGTCCTTGGGGCTGGGCTCCACGCTGGGGAACGGCAGCCCCCGGGCCCGGAAGTCCAGCTCCGTCTGCTGCAGCACCTGGTGGGGCAGGGGGGCCCAGAGAGAACACTGACTACTTCCGGGTCATCCTATGTCAGCACTCTAGAAAATGCTAGTACAGCTCCAGCCCAAACGGACTGCTCAGGACAAACTGGTTTTGTCCGCCTCATGGCCCAGTCAAGCTAAGTGGTGCCTCAGAGGGAGGCAAAGGATCCAGGTGGTCTGTAGTATTGTTTGGCTAGAATATTTAGGTGGGGTACAGTCCTAGCACCCCCATCCCCATTTGGGATTGCTGTTCTGGCTTATTCACTCTCAGAGCCTCAAGTCAGCCTCAATAGGTGACCCACTTCCGTCTCCACCCTACCCACCCTCCTCCGCAGAGTCCCCAGGGGGATGGATGTGGACAGGCCTGGCTCTCCTCTCACCTCTGTCCAGCACTTCCTCTTGGGGTGGGCATGGTGAGCTTCCTCCCACCACCAACCCCTGTCTGCCGTTCCTGGGAGCCCAGGGCCCCAACTCCTCCACAGCCCTTCCCAACCCTGGCAGGAGCCTGCAAGTCAGAACCTGTCACCTCTCCCTCTCCTTGGCAACATAGAAAGTCTGGGTCAGTGGCCCTCTGCTCTCCCCTGGACTGCAGCCTGGCGGGGCAGAGGGTCTGGGGTTCCCATGGGACAACCAGCAGTACCTCAAAGGGCGAGGATAGAGAGTAGTCGAAGGAGATTATGAGGTCCAGCCTGCGGCCTGGCCGGAACATGGCGGGACAGCTGGTGTTGATGAAGTAGCCAGCGTCCACCAGGCAGAGCTGGGGCTCCTGTGGGGTCAGCTGGTTGGGAGAGGAGTCTGGCTGGCAGTCTAATGGGGGAGGCAGCAATAGTCAGGGGCAGCCACTCTGACACAGTCCAACCACTCTCCCGCTTCATCCTGCATTTGCCTCCACATCCCCTTCTTACCTCTGTGTCAGTCCCTGAATGCATGTCATCCGAGCCTTTGGCAAGACCTTCTCCAAGCCACGCCCCAGAAGTGGATGCTGGGACCCCCAAGACCCCTGGTATCCCCAGCCATGGTCCATCTCCATCCAGGAGCCAAACCTTGTTACCTGGAGACACATGACATTGGCCCTTACCTGCCCAGGTGGTGAAGTCTTTGTGGGCACTGTAGTCCTTATGCATCTGGAGGCCCCGGAGGAAGTTGGAGCTGTGCTGGTAGAGTGGTCGGCTCGTCAAGAAGCCTTTAAACATCTGGGCCAGTGCTGTTCCAGGCTGCATCCACAAGGTCTCTGGCCATGAGGAGGTCCCCGAGGAGGCAGGGGGCACCTCTGAGCCCAGAGAAAGAGATGTTGGTCCAGTGAGGGGCTTGGAAATGCCTGGCCCTGCTTGATCCTGACTGTGCTCCCATCCCGACCCTGCAGCATCAGAAGGGAAGCGGCCTCACTCCAGGCTCCTTACCCAGGTCCCTGATCTTGTCCCGGAGGTGTTGCCTCCAGGTGTCACCAGAGCTAGTGAGGTCATACCAGGCGTCCAGCAAGTTCAGGGAGAAAATGTTGCTCCAGATACCTGCAGGCCAAACCCCCAAGGGAGTCAGCCTCAGCACTCTGCCCCTCAGTGGTCCCCACCCTTGAGTATGGATGGAGAAGGAGAGGGGGAGCAGGCTGTCCCCACAAGGCCCTTCCCCCCAACCCAATATCCACCCTCAATGGGGCTCTGCCCAGCGCTGGGTACAGGGGTCACGATCAGAGAGGCCTGGCCAAGGGACATCCAGGGCCTTCAGGGTGACAAGCCCTCACCTTCCAGAAAGCAGATCCGGGACTCAGGGAGCCTCTTCATCAGCCGCCCCATGAAGAACTCAGAGCCGAAGAGCTCAGGAGGGACAAAGCCTCCATACTTCAGGAACCCGACCTCGTAGGGAGAGAACTCGACCCACTCTGGGGGGCAGGAGGGAGAGGCAGGAATGAGAGGACAGTGGGCTTGGGAGAAGGGGCAGATATGATGAGGGCCAAAGACACAGCCCCCCAGCAGGCCTCAGCCTCCTGGCGGCCTGACTGACTCTTGCGCTGACCCCTCCCCCACTCAGCCTTTTGTCTACATCCTCAAACACCACAGCCCTTGCCCCAGATGGGGAGCCCTGCAGCCTGGCCCATCAGCCCATCCACACGACCGTCCTTCCAGGAGGTGGGCCATCTGTGCATCATGAGTGTGTGTGTGTGTGTGTATGTGTGTTGGAAGACGCAATGGACAGGACTGAGAATGGTACCCTTGAAGTCCAGGGTCTGCAGATTGTTCTCTTTGACACTGAGGCTCAAGTAGAGGGGCAGAGGGTTCTGGCCCCGCTCCAGCGCAGCTCTCTGTCCTGACAGCTTCTGATCCACCACCTGGATGCAGGCATGAGGGCCAAAGTGAGGTTGGGAGCATCCTGGAGACAGGGTGGGGGTACAGGCTGGGGGGAAGAGCCTGGGGGTCTGGGTGGCATGGGTGGGCACATGATGCAATTCCCACACCTGCCCCTGTGTTTGACCAGCCCCACATACAAGTTTGCCATGTAGGGCCTTGCAGGTTGTGAGCTGCATATCTGCAGAGTGCCATTCACAAGGACCACAGTGTCAACAGTGACAGCCACCCCTGCATCCTATGGTGCCAGTGGCCCATCTTTATGAGTTAAAGGGTAGAGGGGCCATGGATCCTCTGTCTCTCTCTCTCATACACACGCACACACCCAGAGCTTTCTGGAAAGGACTCAGGAATCCCCCTTCAGAATGCATTGTTAGATTTGCCAGGGGCTGTCCCTTCTAGGTAAACCTGGACACAGTTCAACTCTTAGCCCCTCCCAAACACTCTCCTGACATCCTCACCTCCCCTCATCTCCTCTGTTCCTGTTTTGCACAGTATAAGCTGTACCCCATTCTTTATCCTTGCCTTCTGTTTCTAGTTTTCCCTCCAATAGAACTCTGGCAAGGATTGTGGCTTGTCTTTTGGGCCTCACTGAATTCTAGCGGAACAGAAGGATCTCCTTCTATCCCGGACCGAGATGCAAATATGACTCATCTCAAGCCTCAGCAAGGGTATTGGTGGTGGCTGCCTGGAACCCCACCTGAGGAAGGATCCTGCAACCACAGGCCCTGAGCTGTTTCTTGTGGATTGGTACGTGTACCATGAACACACCATCTCTCTCAGGCTCTCAGAGCTGTAAGGCTGAAGTTTGTCCCACTCAGCAACTAGACCTAAGAGGATCCCACCCTGCTGTAGCAACCTCTATCATCAGATTTAATCTGAATGTGTGAGAAATACAGATTACTGGGTCTCTTCTGAGAATCAGCAGAAGACACTCAGGAATTTGGCTTTTGTAAATCTTCCCAGGTGATTCTGATGGTCAGCCAGGTGTGTATCTAGCCCAGCCCAATCAATGAGGAGTCCTGCTCTTGCACCGATGACAAAGCCTCAGCACACCCCACGTGCTTCCCTATCCCCCCAGCCCTCTGACTGAAGCCCATGAGCTCTAGGGCCGCAATTACCGATCCTGTGTACTGCAACTACTGAAGCCCGCACATCTAGAGCATGTGCTTCACAAGAGAAGCCACTGCGGTGAGAAGCCCGTGCACTGTAACCAAGAGTAGCCCCCCTCGCCACACCTAGAGAAAGCCCACACAAAGCAATGAAGACCCAGCGCAGTCACAAATAAAAATAAATAAATACAAATAAAATGATAAAAAAAGAATTATTTTAAAAAGCACACAATCAAGGTGAGCTTTAAGAGATAAAGCATGATGACTAAGGAAAAAAAGAAAATATTTGAAAAGCATTCATATTGGGACAAAATTTTTAAAACTACACAGGTGCTCATTCTAAGGGATGCACTGTCGTTCAATTATACCACAAGGAATTTTATTCTTGTGAGCAATAATAAAAAGACTAGTTAAGTTTGTCTTTTTCAAAATGACTACAAACTACATAAAACCATGCATTAAGTCATTACTGGAGGATCAAATGCTATTAAATACGTCTTCTTAGTAGCCTAGGATCAAACTGCACTTTCTAGTACCTCAAAAAGTGAGCTGTTAAAACAAGTTTTCCCTACCTATAGTAATTAATTGTTGCCACCAGGCAGAAAATTCAGTTAATAAAACACTGCACCCTCAAAACCAAACATGAACTTAAACAGTAGAGCAAAAGAATACATAGGATATAGCAATAAAATAAAAATGTTTCAAGTAATTATGTTGATTTTATAAGTTCCATGCCATTTCAACAAAAATCCCAATAATATATATCATGAAACTGGGCTGGCTGATTCTATTATGTAATGTAGAAGGGCAAAGCACCAAAAGTAGCCAAGATAATTCTGAGATCCAAGGTGGGTATAAATTTGCCCAATCAGAAACTGAGATTTATCACAAAGGTAGTTACTAAACCAGTGCAGGATTGGCACCAGGATCAAGATTGAGCCCCATTAGAATAGAATAAAGTGCTCAGGGAAAGTCCCACGAATGTATGAGTTACTGTAGATTCATGCTGACACATGACAGAAGTAGCAATGTAGATCAGTGGGGACAATAAGCGATATTGGGAAAGTCTGCTATCCATGTGGAAAAAAATAAAATTCAATTCCTACTCACATAGTACCTGAAGATAAATTCTGGGTTAGGGTTAGGGTTAGGATTAAAGCCCTAACTGTGAAAAAGAAAGATATAAAACTCATGTAAGAATATACAGAAAGATATTTCATAACTTTAGGGGAGGAAAAGATTTCTCAAGGAAACTCTAAAAGTACAAACCATAAAGGAAAAGAATGATACATTGGACTATACTGAAACTATGCATCAAAGTCTATTAGAACTGATAATGATTAATATCCTGAATTTATAAGGAATTCCTATAATGTAATATTTAAAAGGTGAATTAAAGAGAAAAGGACTTGAGTAGATAATCAATGCAAGAACAAGCCCCAATGACAAATATACTTGAAAGTATTGTCTCATTAAAAATCAAAGAAATGGAAAGTTACAATAAAATTTCCTTTCACGCCCATAAAATGGACAAACATTTAAAAATGTGAAGAGCATGTAGAGAAAAAGAAACTATAATACAACAGTAGAGAGAGTGTGAATTAACACAACCCTTGTGGAGAACAATTTGGCAATAGCTTAGGACAATTGAAGATATACTACCCAATGGCCTAACAATTCCACTACTGGGTATGTGTCTTCAAGGCTTAGAGAATCTTGAACACATGGGCACAAGGAGACTTGTATAAAACATTTGTGCAATTAATATTACATTTTCCTTAAGGATATGTATATTTTAATAAAAGTATATGTAATAAAGGTGGATCTAAGAAAGTATAAATGTTTGTAAGATATATGTTATGTATAATATAAAGTATACAGGTTACAGATATGTATGTGATAATAAAATTCAGGATGGTAGTTAACTGTGGGGGTGGGAGGGAAATGGGGCTGGAGGGGGGTCCACAGGGACCTTTGGCTCTTTCTGTAACATTTCATGTCTTAGGCTGATTAGTGAGATCCTGCATATTCCTTATATTATTCTTTATGCTTTATGTAATTTCTTAGGTCTGAAAATTATTGTAAAAAATACTTATTAGGATTTTATAATAAATATTTTTAACTAATAAAAAACAACAATGGTTGGTAATTTCCAAATAACATTTTGCTTGCCAACAAGAACAAAATTTAAAGAAAAAATGTAAAACAAATTCACTTTTGAGTCCTTTACATGATAATCATTTCTGGTCAAATGCCTGATATCCAAAGATAAGAAAGGTAAGAATCTTTCCTCTGCTAATATATTTGATAGTACTTTTTTGTTACACATATTAAGATACTTTTTGTGTTTCTGTCGCTTCAAAAGCTTTAAGAGGAACTATAAGAGTAAAGCAACAATAAACAATTTCACAATTTTTTGGTGAAAAAAAAAACAATCCTGATTTTAATCATTGTATCAGTTAATGTAAGATCCCGAAGTTGACTTACTAAGCTTTCTTTTCCTTTTTTTAAAGAAGCAAGGTATAAAAAATTTTTATATGCTCAGTTTTATCTTAATGGTATTAGGATCACAGTAAAGAAATAGAATTTGCTGACACTTAAAGCTTACCCTATGCCAAGGCACCAATAAGTGCTCAGAACAACCCTGTGAGGTAAGTACTATTCTCATTCTCATTGTACATATGAGAAAACTGAGGCACAGAGAGGTTAAGCAACTGCCTAAGGACACATAGCTAGTAAGAGGCCCTAGAATTAGAATCTAGGAAATCTGGCTCCACAGTCTATGCTTTTAACACTACCATGAAGATGAAGAAGAATACATTTCATGTTACAGTATAAATAAAAAGCCTTTCCAAAAATCTCACTGACTCAAACACAATGCTTAACTGGCTTTGGCACTAACTGGTCCCAAGCTCTTGGGAGATCCAGAAATTTTTGTTTCATTAATTGAAGAATAACCTGAATCAAAAAGTCAGCATTCCAGAGTTGGCAGACATTGAGGTACAGAGGTATGGCTGTTCCCATATCCTTTAACAATGTACTGGCCTCTCTTTCTTGACAGGAAAGGCACATGGGCCTCAGCTAGCTGCAAGGCTGCCCCTGCCCCACCAGTGCACACACCCTTTACCTCACATGCACAGGTGCCCTACCTGACCGTGCAGCATGAACTCCAGCACCAGACCCCATAGATCCACAAAAGTCGTGGTGTGGCCCTGCTCAGCCCGCTGCTCCAGCTCCCGGTGGTAGCTCGCCAGGCACTCAGGAGAGAAGGCCTCCAGCTTACTCTTGGCCAGGTGCTCCCGGACATGACTGATGGGTCCCTTGAGGTCCTTCTGTGACCACTCAGGGTCCCCATACAAATGGGCCATTGTCCTGAGAAAACAAAGGAACATTACAGTAGGAGACCAAGGCTCAGCATGGTTGCTGCAACTCCAACTTCCATTCTCTGACTTCTCCCAACATGTAGTTCCTGCCACCAAACCCTGCCTGTCTGGGAGCTGTCTCAAGGTTTTCTCTCCTCAGTTGGCCCTGTCCAATATAGAGTGTGAGCCACGTACGTAATTTACATTTTCCTAGTGACCACATTTTTAAAAAGTAAAGAGACCTGAAAAAATTAATCTTAACAGTATATTTCATTTGATTCAGTATCCAAACATTATCATTACAGCATGTAATCAATATTTAAATTAATATAAATTTATATTTTTTCAAACTGTTTTTCAAAATTTGCTGCACATTTTATAACACATCTCAATTTGGACTAGCCACATTTCATGTGATCAGTAACCACATGTAGCTGGTGGCTACTGTATTGTACAGCACAGCTATAGGCCATACTCCCATCTTTATGTGTCTGTCCTGAAGCCCTTTAAGACACTGCTTGTCAACAGCTGTCACCTAAACTCCTCTGAGGAGTTTACTCAACTCTTACTCCTTAAAGTCACATTTCAATAAGACTCAAAGGAATGAATCTCCAACAAGGAGAAGTCTCACTTCATCATAGGCAGAGTGGGGTATCAGGAGGCAATGCTACCTTTAGGTAAAATAACATCTTGGACCTACATTTTCTCATCTATACTATAGGGTTGTGAGAGCTGGACGATAAAAAAGGCTGAGCGCCGAAGAATTGATGCCTTCGAAATGTGGTGCTGGAGAAGACTCTTAAGAGTCCCTTGGACTGCAAGGAGATCAAACCAGTCAATCCTAAAGGAAATCAACCCTGAATATTCATTGGAACGACTGATGCTGAAGATGAAGTTCCAATACTTTGGCCACCTGATTCAAAGAGCCAACTCATTAGAAAAGACCGTGATGCTGGGAAAGATTGAAGGCAGGAGGAAAAGGGGACAACAGAGGATGGGATGTTTGGATGGCATCAAGGACTCAATGGACATGAGTTCGAGCAAACTCCGGGAAATAGTGAAGGACAGGGAGCCTGACGTGCTGCAGTCCATGGGGTCCAAATAGTCAGACATGACTGAGCCACTGAACAGCAATAGGGACAATAAGGGAGACTACCACAGAGAGTGTTGTGAGGATAAAATGAGGTGACAACCATTAAAGAAAAAAGAGCTACCAATTTGGAGTTCCTGATATGTGTCAGATATGTTAAGTGCTTCACTTGGGCTGTCCCACTCTAATCCTATGATGTGTGTGCTATTATTACCCCCATTTTGGAGATGAGTCAACTGAGAATCAGAGGAAATAAGTTGCTCAGAGTCACTTAATCAGTAAGTAGTGTTGCAGAAACTCAGAGCCAGCTCCTTCCATATCAGCTAACCTACGCCTATTTAGTCACATGGAACGGATGTCCTGCCATGCCTCACTCATGGCAGGACCTCTGATTGTCTCTTTCCTCCCTTTTGAGAAAGCCATTTGGCACCCATCAGCCCATACCTCTTGGCTTCCCCACAAAAAGGGTCCCATTGATGTCCTCTCCATTTCCCCCTGGAGCCTGATCATCTCTGCTCTTCCAAGTCCCCAGGGCCCTCACCATGTAGAGCCTGAGATGCCACTGAAGTAGGTCACACAGTCCAGAAGGCCCAGCTTCTGCAGGGCCAACAGGTGGCCATAGAGAGAGGTCATGGCCCGGGCACCTCCTCCTGTGGCCATGATGCCTATGACAGGGACCTGGGTTGCACACAGACACAGGTTGGCTTAACAAGGACAGGGGTGGAGTGGCCCCCTGCCCCCAGGGATGGGACCTAGTTGGCAGGGCCTAAAGGGTTCAGGATTAGAGCCAGCACCTGCTTCTCCTCAGCAAGTAATAGCTCTCAGCCCTGGACAGGTCCCCAAAGAGAGCTTCCCCACGCCCAATATCTCTCCCCCACATGTCCATCCCCCAGTCTCTGTGACTCAAGTATCTGGAAAGGGCATAGCAGTCAGGAAGTCCCTTAAGGCCAGTGTAAGGTATCTGCACCCACGTCCCCCTACCCACACAAACCTCATCTTCCTGCAGGTCTCCATCCAGCTGCAGGGCCTGCTTCAGGGCCTTGGCCACCACCTGCTTCCTCCTGCTCAGGAAGGCTCTTTCCTCCGCACACAGATCGAAGCTCAGATGTACAGCCAGCTCCTCAGGGCTGGGGCGGTATAGGAGTCAAGGGTCAAGGGGCACCTGCATAGCTCAGCCACTGGTTGGTGAAGCCCACAATGACTGCCGAATAAACTCTCTGCTCCCAACTCCCAGGACCATTCTTTATACCACTCTCCCTGACCCCTGTGACTACCCCGGTCTTCCACAGATATGAATGACCCTTACCAACTCTCAGGCTTGAGCTGCAACTTCACTCCTGGGGCCTGAAATTAGAGCAAGAGACCCTACTCAGGATGTCCTAGACCCTGAGAGGAGTGTGGGTATCCCCTGGGGGCCTTTGGTTCCCTCATCTTTGTTCTCACTGACACTTCCCATCTAGCCGAGGCCACTTACATTTGTAGCAGGAACTTCAATGGTCACCTCTTTTCCCATGGCCAAGGACCTCAGGGGCACAATGAGGTGACCAGCTGAGTTGCCTGAGTTCCAGCCACTGCTTATAGAGCTCTGGAAGAAAAGTTTGTTCATTCATTCATTTACTCAACAAATCCTTACTGTGTATGTAGACAGTGATCCAGACAGATATAAGCCCCCCTCCGATAATGAAAAAATAATTACAATATTTACAATTATTGTAATTATAATAATTACACAAATAAAAGCTAACTGAATTATTTTGCTGTATACTTGAAACTAGCACAATATTGTAAACCAACTATACTTCAATTATTATTCAATTAATAATAATTATAATAGCTTATATTTATTTAGTATATCAATGGCTAAGCATTATTATTCTAACTGAATCATATGCATAAATCTACAAAGGAACAGGTAACAAACTGATGTTAGTAAATATTGTAAAGGAAATAAGCAGTGTGATGTGACAGAGTAACCCAAGGGCTATAAGAAGTCTACTTAAGATGGAAGGATCAAGGAGGGCCTCTGGAGAGGTGCCGTTTGAGCTGAGATCTAAAAGAGCAAGAGGAGGAGGTAGAGGAGGAAGAAGATGAGCAGGCAGCCTTGGAAAGAGACACAGGGGGACAGGGAAAACACTTGGGGTGCTGGAAAAGCAAGAAGAGACAAACATGGCTAGAGCATCATGAATGAGGAACACATGAAAGAAAATGAGGCAGCAGAGGTGTGTAGGGGCCAGGTTAGGTAGGGCCTGTGGACACAGACATGGGATTTTATTCTAAAAGCATTGTTGGAGGAGCCATTAAAGACTTTAAACAAAGACTGACATGGCATAGCCCCCATGCCCAACCTAGGCCCTTGGCCATCCTCCTTGTGTGCCAAGGGCATAGTGCCTAACTAGGGGAGGCCGATAAGGCCACAGGGGCCTGACCTTGGCAGGAGGACAGCAACTGGAGCTGGCCCAAGGCTGGGGTTGGCAGGAAGCTCCAGAGCCAAGACCTACCCTCAGGCGCCCACTCAGCTCAGCCTCTTGGGCCGCCATGTAGTGGAAGCAGAAGGCAGAGGCTGTGCCCAGGGCAGATGTCTGCGTGTCCTCATATGAGCCCTTCAGCACCAGCTCCAGCTCGTCCTGATCTAGGGAGAGAGAGTACAGACTAGCACAAGGAAACAAAAACCCAGAACACCAGCTAGGATCCAGGATACCAGCAGTACTGCCCAAGACATGGGGAGGCCAAGTGCCTGGATCATGGCAGACAGCGTTCTGGAAAGAGCTCTGCCCACAACCCCCATGGGACTCCCACCTCCTGTGACATGCCTTCCCCCAGTTCAGGGGGACTCTAATGTCCAGAGGAGCTTTGTTGCCCTTGTGCTGTGTGGGCAACCTCCTGCTGTGCTGGTTCCCCAGCCACCCCCGTCCACCCTCCACATTCCAGGCAGAGGCCAGACCTTGTCCTGAACAGGTCTCACCTGCAGCCACAGCCATGCTGACAACATGGACATCCAAGCGTGACAGCTCTCGGGCCTGGGGGGCAGACCACATTGTGGACAGGGGACTCTGCAGGGGAAGCTGAGTTCCCCTCAACCTCACCCCTTGAGCCCCACTATAAATCCACTGCACCCAGAACCAGAAGTGGAACCAGATGCAGAGACCTCTCACCCTACCTCTGGTCCCGGAGCAGCCAGGAAAGCACCGTCTCCACCCAGCCTCCCAGCCTCCTACATTTGCCAAACTTCTGACATCTCCAAAAACCCCCCAGCCCTCAGGCCCAGTTCTTTCTTCTCTTTCTCTGCAGACTCAACTTGGAGGAGGCATTCTATTATAACTGCTCCCAAATAGTATTATGCAACCTGCCAGTCCACAGGATGATGGATTGGGTCAGAGAAAAAAAGCCTTAACATTTTAGCCACTGAAACATTTTCTGACTGTCCTCCAGTTGACTGCCTTGCTAAGGGAGTCTGCTGCATTCTCTCTGTAATGCCTACCAGCTGGAGCCCACAGCCCACTGTCCTCTCTTGTAGAACTGCTACATTCACAGCGTGCCACTGGGCTCCATCACCTCAGATGAAAGACAGCTGCCACAGATGTGGCTCTTTTCAGGGTACTTGAAAAAGTAATACTAGCCATCAGACAAACACTTGTAGGACCCCGAGGGTGGGTGCCTGCTTCAATTCTGAACTCCAGTGGCCTGACTCACCACAGGCAGGGCCTGACCTGGCTCCCAGGTCAGGGCTGTATTGCCAGCTCTGTGAGCTTGCTGTGTTTTAGGGGAGCTGACCAGGACCTTCCACTGTCCCGGGGAGGAGCTGGTTGGCCCCTGACTTGATCTCAGGGCTCCCAACTTGGAAGTACACCACAATGGAAAGGCCCTCTGAGCCTCGTTACCTGAATTTTCACAGCCTGAGCCTACTGGCCTGGCCTGCCAGTCTTCCTCGCCACCTTCAGGGCTAATAGCTATGAACTTATTACACATGACTAAACACCATCAGCCTAAAAGTCCCCGAAAGCTCCCTCAGAACTCCTCTCAACGGAGCCTCGGCCTCCCCTCTCTCCAAGTGCCCTTTAGGCCCCTGCAAGCCCTGCAGCCCCAGGTGACCACCTAGCAGGAAGGCCAGGCAGTCTTACTGCAAAGTCCTGTCCTCATCTCACCCCTTCTGGCCCACCCCTCAACCCCTACTCTCCACCTCTACCCTGGTGTCTGTTCTGGGGTCCCTCCCTCAGCCTCCTTGCTTCCTGTTCCCACACAGGTGTGGGGAAGGTGGTTACCACAAGCACGTTGTTGGTGATGAGGTTTTCCGGGCAGTCTGACCTGGAAAAATCAAACCATCCCGAGTCCAGCCTTGCAAAGGCCAATGCTTCCTGCACTGACGTCCCCCTCCCAGCTCGGGCTGCACCCAGATGGGGCTTCCTTGGGTGACAAGGAGGGTTCTCTGAGTCCTGGATATGATTCTTCGGGGTATGGGGAGATGCTTCTGAAGAGCGAAAGGCGAGGAGGGAGGGGGAGAGTGGGGCAGAGGAAATACTGCCTTCCTCATTTTATTTCTCTAATAAGGTCCCCCCACCCTGACTGGCAGGGGTGGGAGATGAGAAACAACACATCTGGACTGGAAAGACCAATGGGAAGATCTGGATCGAGGATATTTTCCTCAGGAGAGCCTTGTCCTGGGACACTCCCTGGGCTGGGTGGTAGCACTCACATTTTCTCAATCAGGAACTCCACTTCCAGCTCCTCCGGTCCCTGAAATTAAAGATGAACCAGTTGCCAACATGTCCACGTGTCTTTGGAGTTGGCACAGCTCCTTTACGTGTGTCATTTCATCATCTCAAGCCACCTCCAAGGAAGGTACAGTGTTACAACAGCTCCCATTTTACAGATGAGGAAACTGAGTCTCAGGGAAAAATGGGCTACCTGCCCAGGTTACCCACAGCTGGCAAGGCTGAAGGGGAAGACAAAGGACACAAGCCTAAAGAGGCTTGAAGATGCCAAGGGTTCATTTCATCTTCCTCTCGAGGGGGACCAACCCCAGAACTCTGCTTTCCACACCCTCAGGCTTTGCCTGCTGCAGAAAGAGCACAGACCATCATGCAAGCCTTGGGAGAGTCAGAGCGGTGAGCAAGAGTGATGAAGAGCTGGGCACACCCAGCTGTGTTTGTAGCACGTGAGGAAGTTTTCATATCATCCCAAACCTTCCTTCCCTGTAGAAGACCAGAATCCTTCATTAAGTGATTCAGCTGATAATAGTCAAGTTAAGCCTCCTCCTTTCCTATTAAAATGTGAAAATCTCTGGGAAGGGCCTGGCAGCATCTCAATAGACAGGAGAAACCACGCAACTTCCTCAGCCTGGAGCTGAGAGGTGGGGCCGGTAGGGACCCCCACCCACCTGGGCACTCAGGGAGAAGGTCTTCCGGAGCAGCTTGCCAGGGAGGACATCAGAGACATCATAGAGAACCTTGAACCAGGCGTCGTCCTGTGTGGCTGTGTCCTCATCATAGAGGGTCAGCTCCAGAACGTTCTAGGGACCCGAGAACAGCAACTTAACACATCATTAACTCACAGTGTGGCTCACACCTGTTGAGCCCTCACTTGATGCCGAGGGCAAGAAAAGATTATTATGCCTCCACGCTTTTTACTTCAAAATAAAAATAAAGGTAAAGCCTGAAAGTGGTTAAAGGAAATCAGCCAAGTTCTTAACTTACCCCTGTTAATTTTTGTTTTTATAAGAAATTAAATTCTTTCAAAGAGTTTCCCCATCCCAGCTCCACACCTGCGTTGCTGGTTCCCTAAGGCATGATAGGTCCAGGCACTTACTGGGAGTCTTCCATGCGTGATCTCATTTAACCTCAAATAACCCAGCCCAGAGGGCTCTTATGCCTCCATTCCATAGACTGGCTTCGGGAGGACCATCACCTTGCCGTTCACATATCCTCTTGCATATAGCACATCCAGGCTGGAGCACACAGACAGCCCATTCCCCAGAGTCTATGCCTGAGCCCCACAGGAAGGTGTGGTCCACCCCAAAACATCCGTGTGTGCGGTACAACCTGTCCTCAGGTGGGTGGCCAGGGATACTCTGACCTTACCTTGACCTGACCCTGGATCAGGAAAGTGAAGGTCTCGTTCCACACAGGATGACTGGAGTTGGTAACTGTTTTGGTCTTAAACTTTGTTCCAGGTGCAGTTGGCAGCTGTAGGACCACGTAGGGGTCTGCCTCGCTCACTGCCAACATCAAGGGAGCCATTGTGAGAGAGAACTCCTCACGTCACTCTCCAGGGGCCTCACCAGGTTCCTCCCAAGATCCCTGCAGCCACTCTGGGCAGCCCAGCCCAGCCCAGCCCCCAGGCGCTTGCCTGGGCCTTTCCCACAGGACCCGGTGACCCCACCTCCCTAGGGCCCAGTTCACAGTTACTCACACAGGTCAGCCCAGCCCAGGCCCCGGGCCTCCAGGACCCTCACGGTGAGCCGCCAGCAGGCAGAGACCTCCCTCTGGAGAGAAATAGACCACTGAGTCCCTCTTGCTCAGGCACGAGCCCCCACTGATCAGTACCTGAGATGCTTACTGATGCTGCCAGGCATTATGGGGCCAAACAGCCTTTGCCTACCACTGCCCTTGGGGCCGTGGCTGTCAGAGAACGGGAGACCTCAAAGGGAGTAGAATTTGTGAGAACCCTTCCCTTCAGGGACAGGATTACACAGTATAGGGAAGAATGCAGGAAAAGAAGGGCCAGGGGATGCCCACCTTACTGGACATGTGAGTTTGGGGTTAGCCACCCCCAGAGCTCCCAGGAAGGCAGCCCCTTGGTGAAGCATGTGACCTGGCTGCCTAGTGTCCCCCCAGCCCTCTGGACAGGAAGTGGGCGTGTGACTCCAGGAGGCTGAGCCCTAGGGGCTCAGTGCTCCCTCATAGTCTAAAGTAAAAACCCTCTCTTGGGTGTGAATTGGGAAGTTCCAAGAGCATCAGGGTGTTACTGTGTGCAGGGGGAAAAAGGTATTAAGATGATGGGTGTTAGTCGCTCAGTCATGTCCAACTGTTTGCGACCCCATGGACCTTAGCCCCCAGGCTCCTCTGTCAATGAAATTCTCCAGGCAAGACTACTGGAGTGGGTTGCCAGTTCCTGTTCCAATTAAGATGATGGTGAGGCCATATCAGCCCACAGACAACACCAATGAGATGAGAAAAGAAACTGAAACGGCAGAAGCTCCGAGGGGCCAAGAAGATGAGCAGAAGTAGGTGGCAGGAAGAAAAGCAAAGGGCAGGTGGGGTGTGGCTGAGTCCTGCCCAGGGACAGGGCCATTTTGGGGGGCTGGGGAGCGGGTATCCTCAAACCCCTACCACTGAGGTCCTTGGCACTGCTGGAATCTAGGGGGCCACTGGGTTTCTGTTCTTCCTGAGGCCCCCTTGGGTAGTTTTTCCTGGGCACCCTGCACACGTTTCTTACGATAAGACCCTGCCATCTGAGGCAGAGGTGACACCGTGCTTGCAGGGTCAGGAGACAGCACTGTGATGAAACCAAAGCTCTTTCCTTTGTTGCATCCTCCCACCGCCAGTCCCGCTTCTGTGTGTGTGATCCGAAAGTCTTGGCTCCTTCCAGGAATCGTCTCTGCCCTGCGTGGGTGCTCCCTGCCGAGGGCTGGTTCAGAGTCCACAGGACAGGCTCTCCATGCCCCACAGAGAGGCTTAATGGGCAATGGGCCACAGCAAAGTCAATCAGGCTTGTGCCCCTGGGTCCTCAATCCTCCCTGTCCTGTGGCTTTTGGCTGATTGTCTTTATCACCCCAGTCAGCTTTCTGGCAGAGTACACATGACCCTCCCAGCAAGGTAGACTGGTTTCTCCCTTCTTGGGGATTAATGGCAGCAGTGACATCCACAGGCTGTAAGCCAGAGGTTGTAATTGACAGGGATTTAGTGACTTTTTAGACACCTGGCTCCATTTCCTCCCCACACCAATTCCATCGCTGTCCACCATGGAGAAGGTGCAGGCTGGGACTTTGGTTCCTGTGAGGAGTTGTGCTCCAATGCCCACTCCATGCTGGGGAGAGGCAGAAGCAGCCCCAGGCCCCCCGATTCTCAGGGCCACAGCCTGTGGGCTGCTCTAAAGCCACTTGGGGCTACTAAGAAGCATCCCAATTGCTTTCTTTCCAGCCAGCCACCCTGCCCAATTTGGATGTTGCTGCCCATTTTCCCCTCTGGTCATTGAGAGCCTCTCAACCTCAGAAAGCCCACCATTCCCCAGAGGATCTCTTTCCTAGGGTGAAACTCCATTCTCTTCACCTCTACGAGTATCACTAATGCAGCATCTGGAGGATGGGCTGTGACAGTCACTACAATGACTGGTCATTGCTGGGGTAGGAGAACAGAGTGATCAAGGCAGGTGTCCAGCTAGATTATTTGGATATAAACTGCTTACTTTCTGTGTGACCCAGGACAAGTTACTAAACTTCTTGGTGCCTCTGTTTCCTCATTGTAGTGGGACTAATAACAGTATCAACCTGACACAATGTTTTCAGGCTGAATGTGTTAATGCCTGTAGAATACTTAACAAAAAGTAAGCAGTTTCTAGACAACTGTTCTTATTACTATTAATATTTATTAAGTACTTGTTATGTTTATGTTTCTAGGTGCAATACTAAGCATACTACATATTCAAACTCAGTTTATTCTCCCGACAGTTTGTAAGATAGTTCTCTCATTTCACAGATGAGAGGATTGAGACTCAGCAAGGTTGACTTGCCCTAGGTCACAGAGATAGTAAGTGACATGGTGATTTTTGTCACTAAGTCATGTCTGACTCTTGCGACCCCATGGACTATAGTAGCCCGCCAGGCTCCTCTGTCCATGGGGTTCTCTAGGCAAGAATACTGAAGTGGGTTGCCATTTCCTTCTCCAGGGGATCTGTGTGACCCAGGAATTGAACCTGGGTCTCCTGCACTGCAGGCAGTTTCTTTACCTATTGAGCTACCAGGGAATCCCCTGGTAAGTAAGTGATATAGGATTCAAACCCAGGCCTTCAAGGCCAGAGCTCACAATCTGTAAGAAGGTTCTTAGGGCTTTGCTTCTTTGTAAAACCATGCAGATTTCCCCCTCTGCCCTGTGGATATCTAAACATTAGAATTTCATAGATTTGTTTTAGACAAACAGGGTTATTGAGCCAACTAACCTGTTAACTAATAGAAGTCTTGTCTCCCAAGAGTTCTGGGGCTTCACCTTCCTTGTTGAAAGACCATCCCTCCCGGACTACTCCGTTCACTAAAGAGCGACAATGGACGTTCATGGAGGGTCTCCTGTAGGGCCCCCTGGCCCAGCTTCCTGTAGCATCCTGGGAGTGCCTCCTTATTGAGAGTCCTAGACACCCTCTCTCCCCCTGCATGGTGACCCCAGGGCCTCCTCCATGGCTCAGGGCTGGCCCTGCTCAAGGGAGATTGAGGGGCGCTGGGGTCCCCAGACTGAGGTTCAGAGGACTTATGACAGTGAGGTCTTCAGTTGGGAGACACAAATGAGCAGGCTGCCTTTTTTCTCTGCTGGCACCCAGTAACCTGCCAATGAGAGGCTAGAGAGAGAGGGAGTGGGAGCTGCAGGCACAGCTTCCAGCCCTGAGCCTTCTGAATCAGGCTAAGATGATGCTTCTGAACCACACAATTGGCCTGACCCAGAGCAAATCCTGGATGCCCCGGCCTGCCCCACCAGCCACACTTCTGCTGCCAAGGCAGGCTCCAGTTTCCCTTGCCAGCAGATAAGAGGTGGGGTGAGGCCGCCGCTGAGGCTTGCCTACCCCTGGAGCCAACTTGAAGGCCTTGGGGATTCAGCCAGTCCCACGACTGTCAAATAAGACGCTTCCCAGGTGTGTTGGTAGAATCAGGCTCCCAGGGCCTCTGAGCCAGTTTTGCCCCTGGGCTGGGCCCAGAGAAGGCAAGGGTGGAAGAGAAGATTTCCCAGCCTTCTCCAGGGAGATGAAGAGGAAAGGGGATGCTTGGACACCTCAACAGCTGGGTCCTGGGGCTCAGGCTCCTATTGGAGCCCAGCCCCTCCACCTTCCTGCTCCTGCAGCCATGAGTCCCCCCTCAGCCCACATCAGGGCATTTCCACTAATGTCTGCCTTGGGAAGGGTCCTCCAGATCTCAGGCTGACATGGGTTGGGACCGCAGGTGTCCTGCAATGGAAGGGTCCCCCTCTGTCTTCTCCAGGAGTCCCTGGTGCTTGGCCTGCTCCAAACAAATCTTCAGGAGCATCAGGCTAGAGCTGCTTACCTAGCTGCAACTCAGGCCTGGATCTCAGGGCCAAGCTCCAGAAGGCTGGCCAGCTCTTGAATGAGATAAATGCCCCCGGACAGTGAGTTTGGCATCCTTCATGGCCACTGTTTAGAGCAGCAAGGGAGACCTGAGGAGCCAGTCCTTCTGGCTTGGGTCTGTGGCAAAGACTGAGGAATCTGGGATGAGGGAAAGCACTTGGTGGGGTGAGAGCAAGCAGTTTGTAGGCCTCTTTGGCCTGGTGGCAGCCTCATGGCTCTCAGGCCTGGTAAATAATTTGAGGGTGGGGATTTGAGATGGCATATCTCCTGAGACGCACAGGGTGGTTCCTGGGTTCTAGCCGGATCCAGGAAGCCCACTGCCTGCAGTAGTGGGCTGTGGACCTGGTGGGGTCTCCTTCTGTGACACACAGCCAATGTGCTCTCTGATGCGGTATGTGAGCCTTTGGAGGAAGGAAGGGGTGGGGCTCTATGGGGCTGCTGCCTGGTCGTTCAAGGTGGATTCCGGTTCCCTGGATTTTACTTCTATGGATGTTAATCACCCATCCCACCCACTTGTTATCCCTAAACACAGATTCCCTCACCTTCTGCCTCCCTCCTTCAGTCTCTGCCTAGGCAGAGACCCCAGGTCTGGGGCCCAGCCCCTCCCCAGAGACCAGAATCACCTTGGTTTCAACTGTGTCAAACTCTTTAGATGCACCCTGGCTCCAAGCCCTGCCCTGAGTGATGCCAACAGGCTCAGTGGCGTTATTACCTGGTGAGGATGGCCAGGTGGTCCCCTAGGTGTCAGTCTCTCCATGCCGACCCTTTGGCTCCACTCCAGGCCCAGCCAAGATGCCAGCTCCCTGGCTGGCTGGCAGCGACTGCTTCAATGGGATGGGACTGACTGTGAACCTGCCAGCCTCATGATCCTATAGGGAGCCCTGGCCACACCTCCAGGTCACTCCCTCAGCCCAGCACCTTCTCCTCTTCCTCTGGAGGCTGAGTCAATTCTCTTCTCCAGAAACTTCTGGCAGGGCTCCAGAACCTGCAGGTAAAGCATCCCTTCCAGACCTGGGGTGTCAGGATACCAGAGAAGGGGTAGACAAGCAGCCAGGAGCCTAGGAGTAACAAAAGGGCAGCCCCAGAGGCAGGCGCTGAGCAGACTCTGGCAACCTAGCTGCAGAGGGCTCTGGACTCTGGTCCTAGACCTCTTACCCCTTCCATGCAGCTGGTTCTAGGGACAGTTCACTCCTTTAGGGGATTGTAAGTAGAAAAAATATGGGAGACCCCTGTAAATTAAAGATTACTCAAGAAAGCAGGTTTGCTTAACCACTAAACCAACCAGGCTTGCTTAGCAACAAAACAGGCGGCAGAAGCACAAGGCATGCCTCCAAACAATCAAACAATGCAGGAGACCTGCATCCTGCCCAGTGAGCTCAGCAAGTTAATGACCCCTAAGACACATGCTTTCTGTTCTGCACGCATAAAAAACAATAACTTGTGGACCTAGCTAGGGACAGGAAAGGGAGGGACAAGAAAACTAACAGGTAGGGACAAGAAAACTCCCCTGCTCAACCTGGAGGAGCAGCTGATGATGAAAACATGACATCTATTCAAGAGTGAGGAATAAAATGGTGTTCTCTCCCTCCCCACTTTTCCTTTGAATGTGAAACTGTAACCCACTAAGTTCTCCAGGGCATCATCTCTCATCTGCTTGCTTGTAAGCCTTGTAAGTGTCCTATTCTAATATGTTCATGCATGCTCAGTCATGTCTCTTTGTGACCCCATGGACTGTAGCCCACCAGGCTCCTCTGTCCATGGGATTTCCCAGGCAAGAATACTGGAGTGGGTCACCATTTCCTTCTCCAGGGGATCTTCCCAACTCACGGACTGAAGCTGCATCTCTTATGTCTCCTGCATTGGCAAGCAGATTCTTTAACCACTGAACCACCTGGGAAGCCCCTCTTCTAATAAATTGCTTCTTATCTATCACTTTGTCTCTCGCTGAATTCTTCTCTACTCTGAGACATAAAGGACTATGGTTCTAGAGTTCTTGGGAGCCCCCTAAAGGGCACCAAATTGTTTCACTAGGAGTTTAGAGGAATTTCTGTTAAAATTCAATGGCAAGCTTTGTAGTAAAGGTAAGAGACCAATCAGAAAACTCTTAGATTATGAATATTACAGAAAAAAGCTTTATGAAGTACCCATTAAACTATTCATTGTGCACATGATGACTTAAAAAATAGGCACAACATGGGATTTTTGAATTAAGTTTTATTGGGAGCAAAATGAGGACTAGAGCCCAGGAGACAGCATTCCAGACAGCTCTGAGAAATTGCTCTGAGGAGGCAAAAGGGGAGCTGGGACATACAGGAGTTTTACAACAAAATGCAGGTGGCTAGGAACATCAAATGATTACTCTTAATTAAAGAAACCAGATATATCAAGTTAAGAAATTTAGTGCTTTTCTATGTATGGAAAGATGCAAGAGTCTGGGCTCACCAAAATCATTTTTTGATATGCACCTCAGCTATCTGGGGCCAGTATCCTGTTTTTCCACATCCTGAGTTTCCTCAGGGTTCACGATACAGAGGCTTCAGTCTTATGACTGCTAGGTGGCAGGTTTTCTTTTCTTCCTAAGTTCCTTCAGGACTCACCAGCTCACCATCCATGGTGGTTGCAATCCTTGATGACTGTGACATCCTTTTTTAAATGATATGACAGAAAATATTGCATTTGTCACATGACATGATGTGTTCTCCTGAAATATCATGAACTTAGTCCATCCTAAAGGAGATCAGTCCTGGGTGTTCATTGAAAGGACTGATGTTGAAGCTGAAACTCTAATACTTTGGCCACCTGATGTGAAGAGCTGACTCATTTGAAAAGACCCTGATGCTGGGAAAGATTGAGGGCAGGAGGAGAAGAGGACGACAGAGGATGAGATGGTTGGATGGCATCACCGACTCAATGGACATGAGTTTGGGTGAACTCCGGGAGTTGGTGATGAACAGGGAGGCCTGGCGTGCTGCAGTCCATGAGGTCATAAAGAGTTGGACAAGACTGAGCGACTGAACTGACTGAGTCATTTTACTGTCAATTCATTATATAACTGAACAATAATGATCTGTTTTTTTGAGGCAAGTGAAACCGAATTAATGTTAACCTATTGAAAGTAGATTGAAAACGTATTATTACAGAATCAGCCAGAAAAGAAAATTAATAATGGTTCCATGAAAAAGCAAAACATATTTGAATGAGAAATAATTCTAAATTTGCATGAACCAGGTATAAACTCTAATGAAAAAGTAAAAGTAAAATGTTGAAAGCTACAAAGAACAACTTATTTATTCAAATTTGGTCACAGATGAAGCAATGCACAAAGTCACTGGCTAGTGAATGGCAGAGTTTAAGATTATACTCTCTAGACTGAAAGCCCTGCCTCCACCCCAGACTGGGCTCAGACCACCCTCGAGGGTCACTGGTGGCCTCCATGCGCAGGGCCAGTCCCACAGCAATCCCGGGACCACAAGAGTCCTGAGGAAATACATCCCTCTGGAGAGTGAATTTACATCTACCTGAGCTCATGCAGGCCTCATTTGGAACCACTTGTGGGCATTTCAGAGGCAATAAGTTCTTGTGACAATTCGTGTGTGGTAGTAAAATCTGCAAAAGTAAACTACATTAACTACATTAACTACAACTGTTTTCCCACTCTTTTATCTCCTCTGCCAGCACTGATGCAACAGTGGTATTTTTAGGATCTGACTAAGGAGAATTTAGGTTAGAGACACGTACATAAATTTCAGCTCAGTGCGACATAGCTACATGGTTTCATACATAGTGACATTACTGTCAGCCATTCTGGTTTAGAAATAGTTTCCAAAATACTCCTACCACGCACTGTACCAGGTTGTCTGGCATTGTGACACAGGTGCAAGGCAGAGGTTGTCGCGCAATACAAGGAGAATAGGATGGAGGGAAAGAAAAAAGGTCTGAAACATACAGACCAAAACTAGTCTGTGGAAAACTCATCCACTCAGATATAGGAAGCCCTAAATGGAAGACACAGGTTTTGTTGAAACATAGTCAAAACAGAAGTTCTCTCCTGAAAGAGATGTTTTCAATCATGTCTTAAATGCATCTTTTCCCCTTTATTTGATGGGGGTTTCAAGAAACAGGCATTATCTTACTCCTGTACCACAATCTCCTGTAGCTAGCACATCTACAATAGTTCAGATATGGGAGAAATTTGATAGAGGTTGTAGCAGATTTTATTTTTCTAAAGATGGCTGCAGCAATGTCTCCTGTCCTCATGGTCTTCTGGAACCTTACCTCTCGCTTATCAAGAGGTGAAGGCAGGACTTCTCTGGTGGTCCAGTGGTTAAGAATCCACCTTCAAAGGCAGGGGACACGGTTTCAATCCCTGATCTGGGAAGATTCCACATGCTGTGGGGCAACTGCTGAGCCTGCCTGCCCGTGCTCTGCAACAAGAGAAGCCACTGCAATGAGACACCCTCGCACCACAACTAGAGAAAGCCTGCGAGCAGCAAGGAAGACCAAGCACAGTCAAAAAAAAAAAAAGAGGTGGAGGCAGATTCCCCTTCTCTTCAATCTTTTGGGCTGGAGGCACTAATACATTTTTAGGAACTTGACACTGCTTAATTCTGTGGTTAGATCGTAAAAGACCATGCAGCTTCTCCTTGACAGCTGGCACACTCCCACTGAGAGCCACCATGACAGATGTCTGAGTCCCTGAGCTTCCGTGCTGTGAGGGAGCCAGGGCACATGGAGAAGTCAAGTGTCCTTGTCCCCAGGTCCTCCCAGCCCAGGTCCAGGCATGGGGATGCATGAGCCTTCAGATGATTCCAGCCCAGCTATTGAGTCATCCCCAGCCTGTGCTCTTTCTGAATTTTTAACTCATGAAATCTATGAACCTAATAAAGTGGTTGCTGTGTAATGCCGCTAAGTTTGGAATGGTCTGTTCCTTAGCTGTAGTAATGAAATCAGAGTTTTTCTCAAATTTGCTAAAAATCCTCAAGTTTTACATGGCATTGTCAATGAGCTGTGAACCAGAAAGAAAGTGATTAACTATTGCTATCAATAATTTAAAAACAGAATTTTGTTCTACCAGGCTAGGGGAAGATTGCTTTCTATTTGCTCTAAAGAAAATGATTTTACAAAATTGTGGTTGAATAAAGAGGCTACCAAGGAGTATGAAACCAAACGATGAAGGAAAAGGTATAGAGGTTAATTAATAAAAATATTATGTTGGCTTCCAAATTTTTGTGATGTTTTGGCATTTGTCAACCTTGCAATCTGTATTTTTTAAATAAGCTTACTTATTTGTTTATTTCTTTTTGGCTGCGCTGGGTCTTTGTTGCTGTGCAGGCTTTTCTCTAGCTGTGGTGAATGGAAGCTGCTCTCTAGTTGGAGTGCGTGAGCTTCTCATTGCAGTGGCTTCTCTTATTGCAGAGCACAAGCCCTAGGGTGCACGGGCTTCAGTAGTTGCAACACATGGACTCAGTTGTTGCAGCTCTGAGGCTACAGAGGACAGGCTCAATAGTTGTGACACACAGGATTTGTTGCTCCATGGCATGTGGGGTCTTCCCAGATCAGGGATTGAACCCATGTCTCCTGCACTGGCAGGTTAAATTCTTTACCACTGAGTCACAGGGAAGCCCTACAATTTGTATTTTGTGTGCTATTACTTTATCTAATTTTGTATTAACTTGTATAAACTTTAGACTCCATAAAACATGGATCTAATCTGTGTGTCACATTGTTCAAAGCACTTCATTTATATATTGTATTTATTGATTCCTCAAATCCTATGAGGCAGGTATTATTATTATTATCTTCACATTACAAATGGGAAAACTGGGGCAGGAGTTAGTTGAAGAACTGCCCCAGGTCAACCCAAGTATCTATCCCAGAAATAGTGCTGTTAACCACCACCTGCAAAATGGTCCCTCTGCAGCAAAAATGTAGGCAAGAGAGAGCACCAGAGAGTCCCTGGATCCATCCTTGCCTGAAGCAGTGAATGTAGTTCT
Source organism: Giraffa tippelskirchi (assembly GCF_054371585.1). Lineage (NCBI taxonomy): Eukaryota > Metazoa > Chordata > Mammalia > Artiodactyla > Giraffidae > Giraffa > Giraffa tippelskirchi. Next base: position 100,339,752 of record NC_137281.1, read on the forward strand.
GGGCTTCTCATTTGGGTCTCATCCCTTCCCCATCTACCTCAACTCCAGGAAGGAAGGGTTCAGTCCCTCCCCCTTCCTTTCCCTTTCCCCAGAATCGTACTCAGTGACAATGTCTCAGAGGAAAGGAAGTACCTAACAGGGTGGAGCAGGAGACAGAATGATGCCCAGCTGATTCTCAGTCCGGGAAAAGCCCTGAAGCAGGTGGTGGGACAGGCAGCAAGATGTTGAGTGGGATGGGGATGACACACACTTCAGGGCTCACCACTGATTACCATACCAAGATCAAGACACAGGCAGGTCTGTGCTCTTGCTTCACAACTGGTTATTCACTCAGTTGGCAAGAGAGAAAGGACCATTTCCTGTCCATGACTGGTGAAGACCAAGCGGGAGAGGAGAACCGGCCCCTGCTCTCATTGCAGGGTTATAGGAAAGGCTGAGCCTCTCTCCACCCAGGCAGTCTATTCATTCATCCAACAGATATTTACTGAGTGTCTTCCCTGTCTCAGCCGGCCAAGTGAGTAAAACAGGCTTAATTCCCATCTGAGGAAGCTCTGTCCGGTACAATCTGTCTTCCTCTCTGTGTCTCTCAGCCAACAGAGCATATCACTGACTTAGAACCCTGGATGTTACCCTGAAGTCCTGGGTTGGTAGAGCAGGTATCTAACCCAGAAAACAGCCTCTGGAATTTCAAGATAAAGAGCCAACAATATCATCATAAATAAATATTATCTGGCTAATGAATTTTGTCTGGGGGCAGTGGTGGCAGGTACATGAGTTTCAGGTAAGTTAAGAAATAGGAGCATGTCTGAAGAACTGTTGATGTACCTGGACCAACTTCCCTTCAGGACACCTCTGCCTCCAGCAACCTGGCGTTCTCCAACTCTGGGACTCTCCCTGGCCCCCACTCTGCCCTCTTGGTCCTTTTCTCTCTGATTCCTTTTATTCATAAAACCTCTACACATTGGAGATGTGTGTGAACATTTAAAATTTATTGCGTTTATAACTTTTTTTTTTATAAATTTATTTATTTTAGTTGGGGGCTAATTACTTTACAATATTGTGATAGTTTTTGCCATACATTGACATGAATCAGCCATGGGTTTACATGTGTTCCCCTCTCATCATTTAAAAAAAAATAAGCCTTTTATACAATTTCAAAACAGAAACCCCAACTAAACTGTTTCAAGCATGAATAAGACTTTTTAATGATTTTTATTTCTGTGGGTTAATTTATCTCAAAAAAAATCTTTCTCTAAACTCTGGTGGTGACCTCCTCCTTCACCACCAGATTTCACAGGAGAACCCCATCTGGACCCTGTGTCCAGAGTTTCAGGGATCCTGCTCTGTTGCTGGGAGTCTGTGTGAAATCTACACTTTTCTTTCCACACAACAATGACTCATCTGAGATGTGTTTCCTGTAAACACCCAACAACTCACACCCCCTCCCCAGGAAAGGACCAGGAGGCAATGATCTGCCTTCTGGGGTTAGGAGGGGTATGGGTTATACCTTTGTCAAACTACCCCTTCCTGCACCTGAGAAAGCAGCACCCAGGGCTCCCCTCCAAGAGCCAAGGAGACTTCTCTCCTTCTGGGCTCCACAGAAGGGCTACCTGAGTGACTTGAGCTGGAGATGGGCACTGGGGGGCCAGGCCAGACCCTCATCACACTCCTCAGCAACAGCTGGGGTAGATTTCTTATCTCAGGAAACAGGGATTAAAATACATACATAAATGTGCTTCTGCTGTTTTGATAACAAAGGCTGGAGAAAGTGTGTGCAAAAGGGAACTCTCCCACTCTGTTAGTGGGAATCTAGATTGGTGTAGCCACTATGGAGAGCAATATGGAGGCTAAAAAACTAAAAACAGAGTTACCATATGATCCAGCAATCCTACTCCTGGGCATATATCCAGAGAAAAGCCTAATTTGAAAAGATAATGCACCCCAGTGTTCACTGCAGCTCTATTTATGATAGCTAAGACATGGAAGCAAACTAAATGTCCATTGACAGATGAATGGGTAAAGAAGATTTGGTACATATATATAATGGAATATTACTCAACCATAATGACAGTTCAGTTCAGTTCAGTCGCTCAGTTGTGTCCGACTCTTTGCGACCCCATGAACTGCAGCATGCCAGGCCTCTCTGTCCATCACCAGCTCCCAGAGTCTACCCAAACCCATGTCCATTGAGTCAGTGATGCCATCCAACCATCTCATCCTCTGTCGTCCCCTTCTCCTCCTGCCCCCAATCCTACCCAGCATTAGGGTCTTTTCCAATGAGTCAATTCTTCTCATGAGGTGGCCAAAGTACTGGAGTTTCAGCTTCAACACCAGTCCTTCCAGTGAACACCCAGGATTGATCTCCTTTAGGATGGATTGATTGGATCTCCTTGCAGTCCAAGGGACTCTCAAGAGTCTTCTCCAACACCACAGTTCAAAAGCATCAATTCTTCGGCGCTCAGCTTTCTTCACCGTCCAACTCTCACATCCATACATGACCACTGGAAAAACCATAGCCTTGACTAGACGGACTTTTGTTGGCAAAGTAATGTCTCTGCTTTTAAATATACTATCTAGGTTGGCCATAACCTTCCTTCCAAGGAGTAAGCGTCTTTTAATTTCATGGCTGCAATCACTATCAGCAGTGATTTTGGAGCCCCCCAAAATGAAGTCTGACACTGTTTCCACTGTTTCCCCATCTATTTCCCATGAAGTGATGGGACCAGATGCCATGATCTTAGTTTTCTGAACGTTGAGCTTTAAGCCAACTTTTTCACTCTCCTCTTTCACTTTCATCAAGAGGATCTTTAGTTACTCTTGTCTTATTCTCATTCCTGCATTCTTATAGTCCTTAAGAATTTTTTATGAAACTTAGACCAAAACTCTAAATTGAAAAGATTCACTGATCCAATGTTCATAGCAGCAATATTTACAATAGCCAAGACATGGAAGCAACCTAAGTGTCCATTGAGAGATGAATGGAGAAAGAAGGTATGATAGATATACACAATGAAATACTACTCAGGCATAAAAGAGAGTGAAATAATGTCATTTGCAGGAACATGGGTGCAACTAGAGATTATTGGAGTGAGTGAAGTCAAAGACAAATATCATACAATATTACTTATATGAGGAATCTAAGAAAATGATACAAAGGAATTTATTTACAAAATAGAAGCAGACTCACAGACTTAAGAAAAAACTCAAAGTTACCAAAGGGGAATGGTAGGAGAGATGGATAAATCAGGAAGTTGGGATTAACATATATACACTTCTATATATAAAATAGATAACCAACAAGGAGCTACTGTATAGCACAGGGAACTCTTCTCAATACTTGATAATACCCTACAGGGGAAAAGAATCTGAAAAATAATAGATACATGTATATGTAAAACTGAATCACTTTGCTGTATACCTGAAACCAACACAAAATTATAAATCAATGGTACTCCAATATAAAATTTAAAAATAATTTTTTTAAAGCATTTCCCAAATGAACTTGAGTTTACCCAAAACTAAGCCTAGAGTTAGTTTACAGTAACTGGTGATTTTCAATTCCTCTAGCCCTTGGCAACCTTCCCCTTACACAACACTCCAGAGGCTTGAAAACTAGAAAATAAGATGATATGAGCTATAAAATGAAAAGAAATCTAAAAGGCACTCCTTTTAGATTCACAGAGAAGATTCACAGAGAAGACATTCCTTACTTGGAAACTTGGAACATGGGTTGGTATTTATGATTATTGCAACACCAATTTATGGTATTTTGCGCTATTTAAAATTGGCACACAAACATATTTATTGGTAAGATGTTATTTCAGAGGTCATCCTGCAGCTGTGCTCAGCATTTTGGGCTGTCTGTAACCCCTCCCCACTTCCCTGCCTACGTCCTCCCAGACCCTCTCACCACAGTCCCTCTTGAGTCCTCTTTAGGAGGCTCACTCAGATCAAAGGAAGCACCTATGAAAGAGCTGAGAAGTCAGACCAGGCTCTCTCTCTCACACACACAGACACACTTTTTCACATACACTGTTTGTTAAGAGCTTCCAGAACAAGGAGTCCATGTTTGCATGGGGTGGCAGTTGTACACTGGCCCAAGTTCAAAGAGCCAACTGTGGATATTAGGGAGGAAACTGTGCACACCCACCAGCAGGCAGCCTTGCCAGCATGGATCCATCACCCCACAGCCTTCAGGAGGCTGAGCAGAGAAGGGGCTGAGTTGTGAGGAGGGACAGGAGAGGCTGAAGAGTGAGGAGGAAGAGGAGACAAAAGGATGATGAATCAGAAAGTACTGGTACAGACATAATGTTGGATGAAAGAAGCCAGACACAGAAGAGTGCTCTCTGCATGATTCCTGTGTGTATGCCAGGATCTGGAAAAGAAAAAGTTGGTTTATGGTGATGAAAGTTAACATGTGGTTACCTTCAACTTGGTTATTTTCTGGGAGAGAAGCATAATAGACTCTTCAGAAGTGATGAAAATATGCTATATCTAGAGCAAGGTAGTAGTTACTCCAGATGTACACTTATGTAGATATTCACCCAGTGGTACATCTATGATCATGCAACTTACTATATAAGTTATACCCAATTAAAAGGTTTAAAAAACAGCTAGGACTTGACAACTGGGGCTGAGGGCAGAGAGCTAAAAAGTAAATTGATTGATAGTTCAAACCTCTAGAAACGCTATGTTACCTCTAATGGTGAAAGTGATTGGTTTGAAGCTGGCAGAAGAATCCTAGTTCCACAGATAATCCGCTCAATCCCAGCAAAAGATTACAGATTTACTCTCTAGAGACGAGAAAGATTTAAGGAAAACAGGCACATCTGGGGACAGGTAGATTGAGTGGGAGTCCATGTACTGAAATGTGAGTCACCAATCCTAGACTTCTTTCCCTACTCAGCCCTAAGAATGCTGGCAGCCAGCCTTACAGCACCCTCTGTCAGCACCATTGCCACCACTATGAGAACAAAGATTCCTTTCCAGGGAAATGATCCAATAAAAAAGAAAAAAACTAAAATGCTACAGGTAAGGGTTGTACTATACAGTCCATCTGATCAACCTATAGTGAAGCTATCATTCAACTAGGTCAGACTATACACATAAGGCTTCCAGAGATCTCTTTATTGCTTCACTCTTAAATGTGAACAAACAGCTGGGAATCACCAATATTTGAAGAAATTGTCCAACTTGTGACTAAAGATCACCAACTACAAACCAAAGAAAGAGATTCAGAGGAAACAGATAATGCAGATAGCAGGAAAAAAGTTTAAAAAACAAACTATTATTAATAAAGATGATGCATCTATATAAGAAAAAAATGGGATGCCAAAAACTGGAACACTCAGAAAATATAAAGAATTCCTGTATGTTAAAAACTTGATGGCAGAAATAACTGAAATTAACAAAACAATGAGTCAATAAAATGGAAGAAATCCCCCTAGATGCAAAACTAAGCAAATGAAAGTGGCAACTATTAACTCTAAAGAAAACTAGAACTGAAAATAAAAGAAATGTAATCATATACTACATAATCACAATAATGTGAAGTATAAATATTGACTAAAAATTGTAACAATATTGGGAAATTGAGGGAAGGTAGGCCCTCATCTACCATTTATTTGTGCATGCTCAGTCATGCCCCACTCTTTGTGATCCCATGGACTGTAGCCTACTAGGCTCCTCTTCTATGGAATTTTCCAGGCAAGAATACTGGAGTAGGTTGCCATTTCCTTCTCCAGGGGATCTTCCTGGTCTTTCTTACGACCCAGAAAGTCATAAAAAAAAAACAAGAAATAATAGTATAAGCATGTTGCTTAGGAATATAGAGGTGAATACCTAAAGAAACAACGAAAAGAGTTCAAAGCAGTTACCTGCTGAGTAGGTAGGAGTGGGGTAGGGAATTAATACTTTTTCATTATAAGTTCTTTAAAACTGTTGTTTTTTTAAAACTAGGTACATTAATGACTTTGATCAAAATAAAAAAGATATTTGAAAACATGGACACTCTGTCATTAATAATAAACCATTTAAAATACACATCACAACTTACTGCCACTCCCCAGTGCTTCAGGACCCACTGCTGCAAACCACAGCTCAGAAGCAGTCATTCCTTTTAGATGCTCAGTTCCAGGAGAGGCCACATGGGCAGGAGATTTTCGTAGGTATAGCAATATGTGGTTTTGAAACTTCCTGACATCCAGGAGTATGCCCAACAGGTTCCTCAATAAAACAACACTATGCTGGGCCCATTTTTCCCCCAAAAGAAACTTTTATATCTTGGATTTCTTATTTCAGTAAGTAGCCACAATGTCCACCGAGTTGTTCAATGGATTAATCAGGACATTTTTCCAATTGCAAGTATGAGAAACCAAACTTACACTCATTTAAACAGAAGAGAAATTCATGAAGTCCCAGGAAGCCTATAGAAAGCCCTGGGAAAAGCCCAGTTTCCAATTTGGCCTTCAATATTCACCATTGTGCAACTTAGACAAGACACTTAAATCACTTATAAAACGAGGTTAATAATAGTACTGTTTTGAATATGAAATGAGTTAACATTTTAAGTACTTTGGATAGTACCTGGTGCACAGCTAAGGCTCAGTAGATATTCACTATGACTATTTTAAGCTATGATGCAAGAATCACAACAAATCTGGGGGACAAATAAAAATATTCATCCTGGACATATTGTAATGTAATTGCAGAACACCAAAAATAAAGAACAAAAAATAAAAGCCCTCAAGGAAGAGAGATCAGTTGTCTACAAAGGACTGGCAATTAGGGGCATTCCTGGTGGCTCAGTGGTAAAGAATCTGCCAGCCAACGCAGGAGATCCCTGACCTGGGATGACCCCACATGCTGCAGAGCATCTAAGCTTGTGCGCCACAACTATTGAGCCTGTGCTCTAGAGCCTGGGACCCACAACTACTGAGCCCACTCACCACAGCTACTGAAGCCCACAGGCCCTAGAGCTTGTGCTCTGCAACAAGGGAAGCCACCACAATGAGAAGCCCTCACACCGCAACTAGAGAGCAGCCACCAGTCACCACAACTGGAGAAAAGTCCAAGCAGCAACAAAGACCCAGCAGAGCCGAAAATAAAATAAATAAATAAACAAAAATTTTTTAAAAATTGGCAATTAGGCTGGAGTGGGCTTTTCAATAACAGTAATAGAAGTCAGAGGAAAGTAAAATATCTTCAAACTGCTGAGAGAAAAAAACTGCCAAATGAGAATTTTAACTCTGCCAAACTATTATTTGAGAGTCAGTATTAAATAAAGAACTTATCAGATCAAAAACAACTGAACCACCAGCAACCAAGCCCTTCTAAATATTTACTCCAGGAAGAAGGAAACAGAAAAAGGATGAAATGCAAGAAGCATTGATGAGAAAATAAGTTAGTAAACATATGATAAACCAAAATATTGACTATACAAATAATAATAATGATGATGACTAATGTAGGGAATATGAAAAAATAAAACACAGCATATTGACAAGTGAAATAGGAAGATGTGGACTGGAACTAAAACATTCTGAGGAACTTGGTATTGTTCTGGAGGAGAATAAAGAAATTAGCTTTAAACTTTGTGAGTTTAAGTAAGCAGGTTGAAATTTGGGGGTATCTACAAAAAGAATTTTTGGCTCAGATGGTAAAGAATCCATCTGTAATACAGGAGACCTGAGTTCAATCCCCTGGGTTGGGAAGATCCCCTGGAGGAGGGCAGGCAACCCACTCCAGTATTCTTGTCTGGAGAATCCTCATGAATACAGGAGCCTGGCAGGCAGCAATCCACGGCGTTGCAAAGAGTTGGACATGACTGAGTAACTAAGCACAGCATAGCACAAAATAATAGACATAGAGATGCCAACTCTTTCCAAAAATAATCTATACACTTAATGCCATTCCAAATGAAATCCCAGAAAAGGTTTCCATGAAATTTGACAAGCTGAATCTAAAATACATAGAGAAGGTAAAAAAAAAACCCAATAATAATCAAAATAATTCTAAAGAAGATCAGGAATGGGGTTTGCTGTACCATAAATTAATTATAGCCAAGAGTTAGTGCAGGAGTAGACAAATACAACAGAATATGGAGCCCAGAAGCAGATCCACACATATTTGGAAAATTATTAGGTGAGAAAAGTGGCAGTGTAGATCAGAGGGTAGAGAACTGTTCCCTATATGGTACTGGGGAAAACATAATTTAGACCTTATATTTAAAATGTTTAAATATTTTAAAATATTTAAAATTAAATAGTTTGATATTTATCATATCAGAATAAAGAACATTTCTTAAACAAGAACAAAAAACACAAACCATAAAGGAAAACAATCATATATTCAATAACACGTGTGTGCTAAGTTTCTTCAGTCATGTCTGACTCTTTGGGTCCCTGAGGACTATAGCCCGCCAGGCTCTTCTGTCCATAGGATTCTCCAGGCAAGAATACTGGAGTGGGTTGTCATGCTCTCCTCCAGCATATCTCCCCAGCTCAGAGATTGAATCCGCGTCTCTTAGGTCTCCTGCATTGGCAGGTGGGTTCTTTGCCACTCATGCCACCTGGGAAGCCCATACTCAATTATATTAAAATGTAATTAAAATACAAAACTTGTAAATAAAAGACACTTTCCAAAGTTGAAAAACCAAGCCACAGACTGAGGGAAGATATTTGCAACACATTTATCCAAAAAAAGTATTAGAATCAAAAATATCTTCATGCATTTACAAATCAGTCACAAAAAAACAAAGAATAGAAAAAGTGTTCAAATTTATAATCAGGCAAACCAGGATAGCCAAGAAACACACAAATAATATGTTCAACCTCACTAGTATTCAGGGAAATGCAAATTAAAATCACAGTAAGATATGACTTCATGCACATCAGATTTGTAAACACTCAAAAATTCTACAAGATTTTTAAATGATGAAGCAAATTAAGCATTTTTCCTTCTCTTAGAAGTTCTCCAAAAGCAACATTGGAAAATAATAGTAGAAACAAACTCCACCTTTGATGAAACTAAAAGATATTTGAATCCCAATCCACAAAATATGTGGAAGGACTGCCAAAAGCAGCAAAGATCAAGCCATAGAGGCAGGAAGAGGAACAAGGATGCAAGCAATGCCTGAGCTCAGAGACAGTTCAGAGTGTACATAACAGGGTGTGGAACACACCCTGAATTGCAAAGCCAAAATAAGGAATGATGTGCATGGGCTTGTGGCAGGAACTTCCCAGGAATTGGTTTAGTTATGAGAAATATATGAGGTAGTGCTGATTAATATCGCAGAGACAAGCCCTTTGAACATGAAGCTGAGTATTCCAACACATGAGTGTGGCTGAGTAATGGAACTCATACACCCTTTCTAAGACATAAAGATGGTTCCTGCTGGGGTACTAGAGACCCAGGCCTCTCTCCTTGGCCTTGAGATGTACTTTCTGTAACAGTTTGTATCTGTATTAGGGTTCCCCAGGGAAAAAAAAAAAAAACCAGAACTAATAGGTTGTATATATATATATAAAGAGATTTATTATAAGGAATTGGCTCATGCAATTATGGAGGCTGGCAAGTCCACATTTGCAGAGTGGAGACCCAAGAGAGCCAGTGATGTTCATGGAGTCTGAGGCAGCCATCTGGAGAATTCCCTCTCACTTGCGGAAGCCAGTGTTTTTGTTCTAGGCAGACCTTCAACTGATTGGATGAGGCCTACCCACATTATGAAGGGTAGGGCACCAATAGCATTCACTACAGTCCACATTCTGTACCGCTCAGATCCACTTGCTTCCCAGATTCAATTCACACTATTCAGGAACATCTTTTCCAGGATTCTGGTTGGACACAATTTCTAGGGACACATACAAGAGAGGAATTAACAGAATGAACTACAGCTTGTGCTGCTACCACTAGCCCCAAACCTGTAACTGATACTGTTACCTCCCCCCACACCACGACCCCAGCTCCCATCCTAGGTTCTCCTCCCCCTGAATCAGCACTTCCGCCGGTCCAAGTGGCTCCCATGGTGGGGTGTCCCAGACCTTCATTTCTGAGCGATCTGGAGTTCAGGTTACCATACTGTTAACAGATCATAGTTGCTATATTTGCCCATCTTACAGTTAAAACTTTGTGTGAGAAAATCAAGGATCATCTGATACCAAACATTTTCTTCCCTGCTCTCGTTCTAGAGCAGCTGCTCTAGCTCCTGATGATCAGAATCATCAGGATGGTAAGTAATTCCTTCCTTTGCCTGCTAGTCTACCAGCATGAGGAGCCCAAAGTGACAGAGCAGTAGCCATAGTTTTATTGTGTCTCCAAATAGAAGCTCCCAGGCCTGGGAGGGCAGCTCAGGGAGGGGTGTGGCTGTGCCTAGCACAGATTGGGTTTAATCTCCAGCCCTTGGGGGGACAGAGTGTGGCCCCCAAAGTCTTTGGTGGTCTCCTTCATCCTTAACCCCCACTGTATCAAGGAGACCTTGCGGTCTGCAGCATGGCACTGTGGCCTCATGGTACAAGTGGTCTAAGTCTTTACTGCCCTGGACACCAGTCTGGGGGTGGGGGGCCGGTAGGGGGAAAGGAGAAGAGGTCAGGAGCATGTCACAGAAACCCCCATGAGCCCTCCAGGTTGGGCAGAGTCTGGCCTTCATGTTTGGAACTGGAAATACCCAGAGGCTAGTCCCCACGTGAGAATCCAAGGGGTTCACTGCTGTTTATTTTCCTTTCCCAGGAATGAGAAGAAAGTCACCAGTTGTATGTTCCATCATTATAATCATGCACTGACACCCATTCTTAACCCGTTTGCCCATCTCTTGCTTCATTACACTCCCTGGGTAACACTCAATCCTAGTGGAATCCAGCTGTTGGACCACTTGGCACCTGCACTCACTTTAACTCCATGACCAGGAACCTCAGGTGGGTCCTTGTGTTGCCCGGCAGGCCTAGTCTATGTCCCTAGTCCATTTCCTCTGCCATTCCAATAACAGTCATCCTTTTTCCACTATCTATAAACCTCTAAAACCTCCTCCAGACTCTCAGCTGATAACCTCAATTCCTAATTCACTAAGAAACAGAAACAATAAATTCACCAAGTTCTACCAGCAACCATCTATAACCACACCATGTCCCCAGCCTTCCCTTCTGCAGCTAGAAGCCAGTTGTCCATCTCTGATCTAAGGCCAAACCACTAACGTGTCCGTTAGGTCCCATCCTCTTTCTCCTACTCAAGAACATTGGTCTAGAAATTTTTCTTTCTCCCTCCTGCATCCTCTACTCTTCCTCTCTTGGATCATACCCATGAATGACTACACATGCAATAATTCTTCACTCTCCAAGTAAAAACTCTTTTGCTCCCCCCACATCATATCCCTTTAGCTACTTACTCATTTCTCTGTTCTTCTACACTGCTTAGCCCCTCAAGAACTTTACCTACACCGTCTCCAATTTTTCTCCCCCAATTTCCTTGAACCAGTCGGGTTTCCTCCCACTGCTCTACCAAACTGCTCTTGTCCAGGCCCCCAGTCAACACCCATGGCTAGTCCAGTGATGAGTTCTCAGTCCTCAACTCACTTGACCTCTCAACAGCATGTGACACGGGTGACGCAGCTCTTCTTGAAATGCTTTTATCCCTGGCTTCCTGGACACCACACTAACCTGGCATTTCTCCTACCACACCAGCCTGCTCCCTCTCAGTCACCCTTGCTGCTTCTTTCCACCTTCCTGACCTCTCAAAACCTGTATCAGTTCATATAGCCAACAGGTTCCAAAAGAGTCCTGGATACTTAGCCCACTCTCCAGCTGCTGTTTCTTCCCACCTGCCCCATTCCTGCAGCCTTGGGCTCTCCCAGCCTATAGTAGGGTATTTCTGGCTGCTAATGGGTGATGTTCTCTGGGGCAGCTGGAAACACCAGGACTTTAGGCTGGTACAGACTTGGCAGCAGATCCCTGGCCACACTGTCCCTAGTGAAAGGGGATCTTAGGTCTTGGACCCCCACGCTGCCACTCATTCCTGGATTTCCTGGGGTCAGCCTAACCCCACAACAAGCCTTCTCTGATGGGAAGCTGTTTGTCTAGACACAGCTCAGGACTAGATTCCTGAAGCTGGGCCTAGTCTGGGAATGAGAGATGCCTATCTATCTCCAGATAGGGACCCCATCACATGCAGGTCCCCTCGGTAGCTGGCATATGGGACATCAGGAGCGACCTGAGAAAGCAGACTGTATGTAGTAGGTCTTGCTCAGAGGAAGGCACAGGTGAAGAAAGGGGGGTGATGAGGGAGGCATCTAGGCCAATGTCCATCAGAGGCTTCCTCTGGGCATGAAACTCTGCAGGTACACCTGGGAGCCACATGCCAGTCTTGCAAAAGCAAGGGGCTTGTGTGAAGGCTTTGTCCTCACTGTTAATTCCAGCAGGTAATGCAAGAATGTCATGACTGAGGAAGGCCAGGTGTTCCCTTAAGCCTGTACTTCCCACCCCTCCACGTTACAATACTCCTCTACAGCGATGTCACTTGCCTGGCACAGAAGGGTAGATGGACCGGTCTTCAGGGAGCTGAAGGAGGTGGCTAAGAGGGCTGCAAACTTCCCAGGCCCTGACAGCCACCTCGAGGACTGAGGAACTCGATGTCTCATTCAGGAATCTCAGAGAACAGCAGCCACTGGCTGGGACGCCCTGCCCTTGGCTACTGGCTGCCTCTGCTCTTCCCCTCCAACCCCTCCACCCCAGCTCCAGCTCCACTGCAAGCCCAGCTCTAGCCAGAGAGACCTGCTCCCTGGGTGGTGGCAGCAGCAATCCCACAGGGATGGGGCCTTGAATCTGCCCAGCTCAGCAAGGCAAGGATCTGTGAGGATATCAGGGCTCCACCCTTGGGTGGCTTCCACGCTGAGGGCTTTTTCTTCACCTCTTGGATGTCAGCCAGCACCACCAGGAACTTCTGGTACAGCTGATAAAACAAAGAGAAAGCACACGCATGTGTGCACTCAGGGACACTTGAAGATGGACCACCTTCTCTCGGGCCGGGAAGGAAGAAGGAGAAGAGGAAGATTCATGGAGCCAAGACAAGGGATGAGTCCTGTCAAATGTCCCCAGACGGCTAGATCCTCCCCCATGCCTAGGGGAGGGTTGGGGCTGGGGACAGGTCACTCTGGTCAGCATCACCAGCCTTACCCTCAGCCATGTGGCAACAGCAAGTCCAGGTCTGAGCTAGGTTGCTCTGAATGTACCTGGCAGGGTGTGGGGAGCGATGAGGACCGAGTCATTTAGGACCAGCCAAGAGACCACTTCTCTGCAGCTCAGAGTGATTAACACCTCTTAGAAAAGAGCAACCAGCCAGTGCTGAGAGCAGACAGCCTGCCAGCTCCTGTGCTCAGCATATCACACACCTTGTCTCATTTCACCCTCATGGCTCCTTGTAAGTGGCCCTTGAGAACCTTAGGGAGGCCGGCAGCTCTCAGACCAAGAGGTTCCTTACCCTTTTGTGTGTCAGAGTTTACTGGTCCTATGGAATTGAATGGATGTCACCTCAGATTGATGGTACATCTGGGGACTAAAAAATACCCTGGAGATCAAAAAAAAAAACCCTCAGGTATTATTCATAGAACAGAATTTTATGCAACAATAATACTTAACTTTTAAATTTTTATTTATTTTTAATTGGAGGGTAATTTCTTTACAATGTGATGGTTTCTGCCATATATCAACATGCTGCTGCTAAGTCGCTTCAGTAGTGTCCAACTCTGTGCGACCCCATAGGCGGCAGCCCACCAGGCTCCCCCGTCCCTGGGATTCTCCAGGCAAGAACACTGGAGTGGGTTGCCATTTCCTTCTCCAGTGCATGAAAGTGAAAACTGAAAGTGAAGTCACTTAGTCATGTCCGACTCTTAGCGACCCCATGGACTGCACCCTACCAGGCTCCTTCGTCCATGGGATTCTCCAGGCAAGAGTACTAGAGTGGGTTGCCACTGCCTTCTCCTTACATCAACATGAATCAGCTGTAAATATACATATGTCCCCCTCTTCTTGAACCTACCTCCCATCTTCGACCCCATCACACCCCTCTAGGTTGTAACATAGGACTGGTTTGAGCTCCCTGCATCATACAGCAAATTCCCACCCCCTATCTATTTTACATATGGTAATGTAAATGTTTCAATGCTAACTCTCTTAATTTGTCTCACCCTTTCTTCCCCACACTGTGTCCACAAATCTGTTCTCTATGTCAACATCTCCATTGCTTCCCTGCAAATAGAATATCTAACTTTTTATTATTTAGGATGTACAATTGCTGACTTAACCTAAATTTTTTCTTAAAAACACAAATTCAGAAAATTTACTGTGTAACTGAAAATTGTTAATTTTTAAAAAAATGCTGGGGAGTGATCTCAGCCTGTCCTCTGTCTTTCATCTTGAAACTGAAATTCTCCTTTGTAATATTTTACATACCCCTTGCAACACCAAACCCATCAGATATAAATATAGATTAATAAATTCATAACGTCTCGTCAAGGCTCTGCTGGTCAGTCTCTGGAACTGCATCCTTTCCACCTCCTCCCTGAGTCCCACACTGCCACCTGAAGGCCACCATTGCCATTGCATAGCCAGTGACCTGACCAAGAGCCATCACAGCTGGGAGCTTGTACATTAACCCTCTTAGCGATGAAATGACAACCAAGAATTACAAAATATGTAAAGAAGGCAAAGCCCATGAAGGGTAGGCAACAGAGAACCTGCCTCAAGGAAACCGTTCACATAACAATCAGAAAACTTCTATCAAATGTACATATTAACACCATCTGAGGTAAGAGGTCAACCATTTCCATGCAATGAAAACAGGTAGTTTCATAAGATCCTATTTGGGAATTTAAGCAGGGAAATGTGGCAGTCAAAAGTTAAATCCATCCTCCAGAAGATGGATAGAGGAACAGACTGGACACAGGTGGAGAACGTATTTATGAACCAAAAAATCATGCAAAGAAAAGTCCCAGAATGCCACACAAATGAAAAAATTGAAAGTGTAAAAGGAAGTTTAGGGATACAGAGGATCCATTCATACATTTCAGTATCCACTTAATAGGAATCCAGAAAGAGAATGAAGAGGAGTAGTGTTTTGATAAAATTGGTAGATAATTTCTTAGAGCTTCAAAAAGACATGAATCTCAAAATCGAAAGAACTTACTCATTTTTTCAAGTTGTAACTTTAGAAAAATCATAGTGAAATTTTGAAAATCAAAGACAAAGAGAAAACCCTAAAAGTTAGGTAAAGATAAATTACCTACAATGGGATGAGAATGCATCTGACATCAGGCTGCCCAGCAGCAAAATCCAACACAAGGAAAATAAAAATCTGAGTAAATGTAAGTCTGAACCAAGAATTCTTCCCTCCTCTAGACTGTTATAAGTCAGGGCAAGAAAAGCCAAGTCTAGACATATCAGGACTCAGAAGATTTATATTCCACAGATCCTCCACTATCAGTTCAGTTCAGTTCAGTTGCTCA
The DNA here is from genome assembly GCF_054371585.1 of Giraffa tippelskirchi. NCBI lineage: Eukaryota > Metazoa > Chordata > Mammalia > Artiodactyla > Giraffidae > Giraffa > Giraffa tippelskirchi. Next base: position 100,355,239 of record NC_137281.1, read on the forward strand.
GTTGTGTCTGACTCTTTGCGACCCCATGGACTGCAGCATGCCAGGCCTCCCTGTCCATCACCACTCTCAGAGTTTACTCAAACTCATGTCCATTGAGTCAGTGATGCCATCCAACCATCTCATCCTCTGTCATCCCCTTCTCCTCCCACCTTCAATCTTTCCCAGCATCAGGGTCTTTTCAAATGAATCAGTTGTTTGCATCAGGTGGACAAAGGATTGGAGTTTCAGCTTCAGCATCAGTCCTTCCAATGAATATTCGGGACTGATTTCCTTTAGGATGGACTGGGTGGATCTCCTTGCAGTCCAAGGGACTCTCAAGAGTCTTCTCCAACACCACAGTTCAAAAGCATCAATTCTTCAGCACTCAGCTTTCTTTATAATCCAACTCTCACATCCATACATGACTACTGGAAAAACTATAGCTTTGACTAGACAGACCTTTGTTGGCAAAGTAATGTCTCTGCTTTTTAATATGCTGTCTAGGTTGGTCATAACTTTTCTTCCAAGGTGCAAGTATCTTTTAATTTCATGGCTGCAGTCACCATCTGCAGTGATTTTGGAGCCCCCCAAAATAAAGTCTGCCACTGTTTACACTGTTTCCCCATCTATTTGCCATGAAGTGATGGGACCAGATGCCATGATCTTAGTTTTCTGAATGTTGAGTGTTAAGCCAACTTTTTCACTCTCCTCTTTCACTTTCATCAATAGGCTCTTTAGTTCTCCTTTGCTTTCTGCCATAAGGGTGGTGTCATCTGCGTATCTGAGGTTATTGATATTTCTCGTGGCAATCTTGATTCCAGCTTGTGCTTCATCCAGTCTGGCATTTCTCATGATGTACTCTGCATATAAGAAATAAGCAGAGTGACAATATACAGCTTTGATGTACTCCTTTCCCAATTTGGAACTGGTCAGGAAAAGACCCAGCTTCCCCTAGTCAGTCTCTTCCATCCAATAGCTTCCATAAGCCTTTTATCCTTCTCCATCAAAGGGTGGACAGACTGAAAATCACAATCACAGAAAACTAAACAATCTGATCACATGGACCACAGCCTTGCCTAACTCGGTGAAACTATGAGCCATGCCATGTAGAGTCACCCAAGACGGATGGGTCATGGTGGAGAGTTCTGACAAAAAGTGGTCCACTGGAGAAGGGAATGGCAAACCACTTCAGTATTCTTTCCTGGAAAATCCCATGAACAGTATGAAAAGGCAAAAAGATAGGACACTGAAAGATTAAGTCTTCCACTATAGAGCTATTCAATTTTGCACTTCAACAAAAAGAAAGACAAAACCAAAAGGAAGACAGGAGGTCAAAGGAGAAAGTCATAAAAGATGTGCAAACACCAGCTAACCAGATGACTTATCTGAGGAGCAATGGTCCCTGGGGAGGAGACAGGAGAGACCCAAGCTACCCCACCCCACACCAGCAAAAGCACTGGCCCTTTTGAGGCCCAGCTCCCTCAGCCCGTTCCCATCCAGCTAGAGGCTTGGATCCCAGGCCAGGCTAGGGGCACACACTGGGATCTAGACACCTTCCTCCCAGCTGGAAACCAGAACTAGGGTCTTCTTTCCACAGTTGGGACAGGCGAGGCTTTGTCACATAGGTTCCCTGATTAAAAGAGGAATAGTGATTTGGGCCCTGGACAACATGCCTATATGTGCATGTGTGGTTGAGGGAGAGAGAGAAGGGGAGAGAGACACAGACAGATCTAGGCAGAGGCAATAGCCAAAGTGAGCACTTCCGGCAGCAAGGGAGTGTTGAATGAGTAGTGAGTACAGTAAGTCCCCAACGTATGAAGAAGTTCCATTCCGAGAGCATGTTTATAAGTCAAATTTGTACGTTAAGCCCAACAGAGCTAGCCTAAGATATCCAGCTAACACAATTGGCTATACAGTACCATACTGTAATAAGTTTATAATACTTTTCACACAAATAATACATAAAAAACAAACATAAAAAATAAAGAAAACCTTTTTAATCTTACAGTACAGTACCTTAAAAAGTATATGACAAAAGCTGGCATACAGGGGTGGGCATTGAGTGAACAGGCAAAAAGAGTTACTGACTGGATGAGGAAAAGGAGGTGGGAGATGGTTGAGCGGAAGGATGGTCAACACTAGGAGATGGAAGGCAAGCTGCAGTTTCACTAGGGCCTGATGCTGATGGAATGCACATTTGTATCTTTGAAAGTTCACAACTTGAAGGTTTATGTGTCGGGGACTTAGTGTATGGCAGCTGTGCCATGGAAGGGCCCTAGGCGGCTCAGCGCTGGGTGGGGCAGCGGGAGGAGAAAGAGGCCATAGAGGCCCTGGCCAGAGGGAGAGGGCCTGAAGAACCCCACTCCAAGCCCAGTCATTGTGGATCTCCTCTCTACAGACCGGAAATCTGCCAGTGCTGGAGAGGCTTCGGATATTTGGCGGGTCCCTTGTGGGTCAGAAGAAATGATAAGCAGAGGGAGAGGGAAGCAGATGGCCCAGATGGCAGGACACACCTGTGAAAAAGGTGGGAACCCAGGCTCTGAGTTCCCAGCTAGGCTCTCTCTATTCCCTGCCCATCCCTGGCAGCTGACAGGCACTCACAGGCCAGCGCCACTGGGAACATGCACACCTGCAGGTTCATGTTTGCTCTGCCCCAATAAATGGATATGCCCTCTAGACATATTCATTTAACTTCTGGGAATGGTGAGACTATTTGCTCAAGGTAGAAGCTGTACACCTGATAAAAGGATGTGACCCAAGTTTAAAGAGCAAGGATGGGTAATTACCATGGGGAACCTCCAGCTGGAGCCCAGCCAGGAGGGGAGATCAACCCACAGCCTTCAGGAGGCTGAGCACAGAAGGGTGGGGAGCCATGAGGCAGGCAGGGAAGGCCAGAGGTGAAGAGGAATGAACAGGCAGGACCCAGGGGTGGGTGACCCAGATGGGCAACCGATGTGGTCCCCCTTTATTCTGGATGCCTTTAGCATCCAGATGCAGTGGGGAGTGGAGGGATGGTCAGGGCTGGGGCTGTTTGCAGGAAGTGTGGGTTGGATGGACACATCTTTGCTTCTGGTGTCAGTTCAGGGCAGTAACCTGCACTCAGCTTGCACAGTGCCCCTTCTGTTGAGGGTCTGAAGACCTGGTCCCTCTGAAATCCTTCTGTGTTTGCTGTGGGCCCTGGGCCACGATGGTTGCCTGAGTCCCTCCACACACTCCAATGTCAGATGAGAACTGCTCACGTCTGCCACACACCCCCTCCCTGACACACTACCTCCTCCCAGAAACACGGGAAAGAGGACCCAAGTCCACACACACCCAGAGACACACCACCTCCTCCAGAAACACAGGGGAGAAGGGACCCCCAAAAGTCCAGGCTGTACCCAGGAGGAACATCCCCAGGGCCTGGGGACTCAATGCATGTTCCAAAGAGATGAGAAGCAGAAGCTTTGCAGGGTCCACTGCCCCACCCCCTACCAAGCCCTGGTCTGGAGGGCAGGGTCCCTTCTCTGTCCCAGTCCCCCAACTCCAGCCTGGGTTAGCCTCCAGTCCTGCCCCCAGTCTGTCGCCGGTCTAGAGCCAGCTGGAGGGCCTTCCGCACAGTCTCCACATTGTTCAGGACATTGTATCGACTCAGGGCCACCAGCTGCTCAAACTCTTGGGGCTCATAGGTGAAGTTCATCATGCCATAGGGAGTATCTGGCCCATTGATGACAAAGTCCCCACCAGCCTTCTCCTCAGCCGTTTTTCGCTCTACACCTGTGATAGGACATGGAGAGAGGCCAGGCTAGGGTACTCTGTGGCTAGGAGTTGCCAATCCAAAAGCCCACCTCCCCAGGACATCCAGCTGGTTCCATGGGTTCTGTTGGGCCCCCATCTCAGCTCTCTCACCCACTGGGAGGAGCTGGGCCAATGTGCATGCTGAGTCCAGGAAGCAGAGGCCAGCTCGGGGCCTCCAAGAGGAAGGCTTTCATACATCGTCCCCCACCTACACCTCACCAGCCCAGGGCTTTGTGGACAAGACCCAGATCCCGGGCTCTCCTCACCTGGGGCCAGGTGTGTGCGGAAGGTACGGTTAACCAGGGGGAAGTGCAGTATGATGGGTGAGCTTGGGTCCTCAGCCTTGGCAAACAGGTAGCACTCGTGGGGTTCCTTCATGTCCTCCGGGGACACCTCAATCCTGGGGAAGGAGATGCCTCGGTCCAGGCAGTACTTCTCTGTCATCTGTAAGACCTGAGTAGGGACGTCGACTTGTACACTTCTGACCCTACCTGAGGTCCCCTGGACTCACACAGGCCCAGGCTTTGATGCCAGCTCTGCCTCCCACCAGCCAAATGACTTCAGGCAACACAAACAGATCCCACCTCCAAAACCCCACATGGCTGGAGGGAGCTGCTGACCGAGACTCCCTGGGGGTGCCCTGCTGGCTGTGCGGTTACCATTGTAACCAAGGCCCAGACAGGAGAAAGGAATCCATCAGAAACAGCACAGTCCAAAAACAGCGGTCTTCTCTTCACCTGGATAAAGGCTCCTGAGGATTCTCTTTGGCCTCCTCTCCTGACTCCCACTCTCCCCCATCACCTTCCAGATGGGGAGACCAGAACTGCTAACGGTGTTCACAAGGTGCTCACCCACAGCTCAGAACCCAGGCCCTTCTCAAAGGGCGATCCCTCAACGTCCAGCCAGGCTGCAGTAGCAAAGACCCATCCCCCACCCACCCTGCACTTTACCTCAAAAGGGGCATCCAGGGAATAGTCAAAGGACAGAATGAGGTCCACAGCTCTTTGTGGCTGCAGGCTCAGCGGGAATGGGGAGTTGATGGCAAAGCCTCCGTCCACCAGGTATAGACAGTCCCTCATGGGAGTGAGCTGGTTGGGGAAGGCGTCTGGATGCAAATCTGCACAAAGACAAATGCTTGTGCTTTGCAGCACCCCTCTTCTCTTCGCCCCTCTCTGTCGAGAGCTCTCCTCCTGTCTCTGACAGCCACAGGGTCTCCCATTTCAGCTCCCAGCCCTGCCTCCCAACACAGTCATCACAGTCCTTCCCCCACTAGCCCCCTGGGGCAGCCGGAGCTCCACCCCAACCCCCATCATGGTCAAAAGACAGAACTGGCCTCTGTGAGCCACAGACACAGGCAGTAGGTGGGACCCTGCCCAGAGCAGCACCCACCTTTCCAGGCCACAAACTCCCTGCCAGACACATAGTCCTCATGCAGGTAGAGGCCCCGGGTGAAGTTGGAGGTCTCGGCTGAGGTCAACCGGGAGGTGCATATGTCCCGCACAGCCTGATAGAAGGGTCCCTGAGGGGTGAAGAGCCTGGTTCTCAGCTGCGCTGGTTCGTGAAGCTGGAGCTCTTTGCAATCATCTAGGTGGAGGTGGGAGGGTGAAATACAGTGAGAAGTGGTGCCCTCCTTTGCCCAGTGGTCCTCGTGCTTCATAGAAGCCCGCTTCATCTCCCCATACCCCTCCTCCTCCCCCACCCCAACTCCCAGGCCTCTGACCACTGCTTCCCAAACTTAAACGACTTTTTCTTTCGCGGTCCCCACATTTTGAAAGTTGCCTATGACATAGCATGTATTAAATACCACCTACCCTTAAAGCTGCATATGCAACTTCCAGTCAGAATTTCACCCATTAAACACCTGCTGAGCAATTATCACGTGTCATGCTGGCCACTGCGCTGGGCATGGGTTTGCAGAGGTGGACAGGCCCAGCCCTGGCCCTCCAGGGCTCACAGCGTACCAGGGGAGAGTCACATAAAGAGGTCATAATGGTGACAACACCCTGAGGTCAGGACCACATGGAATGTGCATACGGTTCTACGGGACTTTGGTGGTCAGACCCTCGATCAACCTAGGGAGACGGAATGGAACAGAGATGCCTCCTGATAAAATGATGTCTGAGCTGAACCTTTAAAACAGGGCAAAAGTTATCCATGGAAGAAAGGTGGGGAAGGTATTCCACGTAGCAGGAAGCTCATGGGCCATTTAAGGAGTGGGCTGAAGGGGAGCCCTGAGGTGGGTGGGCAGAGGATCAGCCAGCTGCCCAGTAGCCCCAAATTGATTTAATTGAAGCTCAAATGGAGAATTAAAGCCATAGGCTTATCACAGAGCACTCATAGCTCCCACTCCATTTTCTGACATGGGCCCCCCATCCTCCAGCCTCTTTGTAGACCTCTGGGCATCCGGAGACCCTAAGCCAGAAGATATCTTCTCAGTACTTCTCTGAACCGAATGGGACATCCAAGTCCTTCTCCCTCATTCCTTAGGCCTCTGCCAGGGTCCTGTTGCTGGAAACAGGTATTGGTGGCTGGGGGTGGGCTTGGTTGGGAGTTCTCTGCTCTCACCTGTGATGTTCACACTGTGTTTGCGCCTGTCTAGGAAGCTGAGGCCCCAGCCAGCAGTCTTCAGGAAGATCTCATCCAGGCTGGCTGCAAAGGCGCTGCCCCACATACCTAGGGAGAAAGGCAAGGCCCCAGGCCCTCACAAGCCTGCACCCACTTCACGGAGCCTGCCCTGTCCCCAGCCCTCCAACCTAGACGTACCCTGCAGGTAGCAGATCCGGGACTCGGGCCAGAGCTGCAGCAGTCGCCCCATGAAGAAGTCTGAGCCAAAGAGCTCGGTGGGAACATATGCACCATACTTGGGGAAGCCGACCTCATGGGGGGTGAACTCGCACCACTCTGGGAGCCAAAGTGAAGGGAATGTCACCAGGGGCTTCTGACCAGGGGCCCATGGTTCCCCACCACCCTTGTGCCTGAGCAGGCCTTTGCTTTGTCCAGAGCAGGAGGCAGCAGGCCCACTGTGCTGCTCCAAGACGCCCACCTGTACACAGAACCCTGGCCTCTTACACTCGCCCCCACCATTGCCTCTATCTGCTCCCTAGGTCCCCACACCCTGGCACCTGCAAAGTCCTCCCCACTGACGTTGCTGCGGACGTTGATGCTGGCGTAGATGGGGTAAGGGTTCTGGCCCTGGCTGACTGCCTCCTTCTGGTCAGACAGCTTGGCAGGATTTTCCTGGTCAGGAAAGAAGAGAGACCACTTGGCCTTTTGGGAATTCCCTTCCCACAGCCCCATGCCACCTGCGTGGTGTGGTGTGCCCCCAAGACTTTGGTTGCTAAGGGCTGCAATCTAGAGACAACTCTGGAAAGGACAGGCTTTGGGCTGCAGCAGAGAGGAGGCCACTGTGGGCTTTGTCCAGTTCCAGGGCCTTTGGGAACACCCTCCCCCTTTCTTCCCATTCAAGAAAGCATATCAGAACCCAAGGGAGTCAAGCAACATTTTTAAAGGAATAACTGAAAATCCAATCTACTTTCTTTTAAAAAGTAAATCACTAAAAAACATGTATTCTTTTCTTAGAAATAAGATATCACTTTCACAACTAACAGCCACACACCAGTGGGCCAGGACCTATAGGTCCCCAGGGTCCTAAGAACTTCACTCAGCTCTCATCTCATTTCTTAGTGTCTGCTGGGTCTGCAGTTCCAGCAGAAGCCACCAGGTGACATGCATCATGCCTGTTTGGCATATGGGCTAGAGTGGCGTTCTTCCTCAACAGCAGGTTGGAATCATTTGGGACATTTTCAAAGCAGACCTGAACTAGGGCTTGACAACTCACCAACCAAAACCAGCATTTCTGGAAGTGAGACCTAGGCACTAAGTTTTTGGAAATCTTTGGTGGAACTAAGTGCTGATGGGGTAAGGTGGACAGGAGCCACGTTCATTTATTACCTACTCATCTCTTACCTCCTGGTACAAGAAATATTCAATGAGAAGGCCCCAGAGGTCAATGAGGGAAGTGCTGTGGCTGCTGCTTTCCCGGATCCTCAGTTCCTGGGCATAGTACTGCAGGCGCTCGGTGGACATTGCCCCCATTTTACTGCTGCACACCCGAGCCTGGGCACGCTCAATAGGGCCCTGCAAGGCCACCTGGGACCAGGCTGGGTCCTTGTAGAGTGTGGAGATGCACCTGGGTATGGAGGGAATTAGGGACAGGGAGGCATAGCAAGGGGATAGAGAGATGCAGGTGTCTGTGAGTCACCACTCCTCCCCCATCCCTTGCACTGACCTGCGCCACCCACTCAGAGGGCCCTGGGGACTCTGTCCCTTCCTGCTCCTCCTCACCATATCACTAGGTCACACCCCTGCCCCTTCAGAGCTCTCCTTTATTTTGATCTGCCCCTACCTCACTTACCAGGTGGACCCAGAGACCCCGCTCAGGTAGGTCACAGCGTCCAAGAGGCCGAGCTCCTGTAGCCCAGCCAGGCTGCCATACAAAGAAGACATGGCTCGGGTTCCACCTCCTGAACCCAGCACGGCCACCACCGGCACCTGGGCACAATGATAGTCATGATACCATCTACTCTCACTATTGTTCATCTGTTATTGCTTAGCATATCAGACGCTGGTCTAACAGTCTTGTGTTATCTCACTGAATATTCAAAGCAACCTAGTGGCATCCCCACTTTATAGATGAGGAAACTGAGGCTCAAGATGTTTAGATACTGTGTCCACAATCATACCAATAGTAAGTACTAGGCTATCAAACTGATGCAGTAGAGCCTCAGAGATGGCTCTTAACACCATACCAGGAAAGTATGTACCTGGGAAGTATATTGGATTTGCTCAAAACAGTGAAATCAAGGTTTCTCAACCTTGGCACTGTTGGTGATTTTGGACCAGATCATTCTTGGTTGTGAGGAACTTATTCTGTGTGTTATAGGACATTGAGCAACATTTCTGGCTGTTACCCAGCAGACGCCTGTAGCATCCCCCTCCCCTCCCCTCCCCCAGTGGTGGTGACAAATGTCCCCTAGATGGGTGGGGCGTGAAGTTACCCCCAGCTGAGAACAAGAACTGAAGTGACAAAGACCTGCATGCGGCTTGGACCTGCCCCAGACACAAGAGGTGCCCAGATGTCTTTTTAGGATCAGAGGGGCCTGGTGGGATCAGACCAGAAACTTTTTGGCTCCTCAAATTTTCCAGGAAAGTCTGGTTCATTCCACCCCAGGCTTCTGGTTCCTTTCCCTGTTTTTACTTTCTTCTCCTGTCTTGAAAAAAAATGCTCTGTGGCCACATTCCAACAAGGTCACTGTACCTTCAGAGGGCTGGAGGAGGCAGAGGGCCTGTCAGCAAGCCTGTGCCCTTTCTACCCTCTGCCCACAGAATGGAGACCAGGCATAGGGCAGGCATTACCAAACGAGAAGTCTAGGCTTCCTCAGCTTGTCAGCGCTGGGCACAGGAGGAAGCCACTAGCTTGTTCCTGATTTACCCCAGGTCTCCCCCTCAGCATTGCCTTTCCCCCTGCCTCCCAGACACAGGCTCCCATGGAGCCTGCACTTCCAAATCTCTTTGTCTACTCTTATAGACTGCATGTGTCCTCGCCCCTGCGGCCTCCCGCGGAGATGGGTGGGAGGGCCAGTAAGGAGGTAATATAGATTATGTTAGGTGATAAGGGTGGGACCTTCATCCCATAGGACTAGTGTCCTTGTAACAAGAGGAAGAGAGAGAGACTCCCCCAAACCCTTGCACACACACAGGGGAAAGGCCGTGTGAGGGCTCAGCCAGAAGGTGGCCGTCTACAGTCAGTAAGAGCAGCCTCATCAGATGCCAACCCTGATGGCTCCTTGATCTGGAACTTCCAGCCTCCAGGCTAGATAATAAATGTCCATGTTTTGAGCCACCAGTCTGGGGTGTTCTGTTATAGCAGCCAGAACAGACTAATAGAGCCCCCTCAGCTGAGGCTGCTCAGCCCCCATTATGTATGGGGTCCTGACTCTCCTGAGCATGCCCGTCAGCTCAGGCAATAGGCCGGCTGCCTTCCTCTGCTGGTCCCCACGCTTCCTCAATGCTTCCTGTCACCTCCTAGCCACACAGTCAGTCTTCTCAAGGAAGAAGTTGGATTTGGTCCCAGCCACTCTAGGGCCCAGCTCCTCCATTCCATACCTGGCTACTGTCGGGAGCCTGGCTCAACCCCAAAGCCTGCTGGAGGGCCTTGGACACGAGCTGCTTCCTCTTCTCCAGAAACTCCTTCTCCCCATCACTGAGGTCGAAGCCAAGACGCAGGTCAAGGTCCCCAGAGCTGCCTCAGATGAGGTTGGGGGTGGGGTACTGGGTGACGGTTCAGTGGAGGAGAGCCTCCAGCCAAACCCATTTTCACAGGAGCAGACAGATGCACACTCCAGGCAACCCCTCAGGAAGACCACATGGGAACAGATACCCCCAACCCCTGGCTGAGCTGAGTCAGCAGAATAGCCCTCCCACTGCCTTACCTCATCTCTGCCTTCACACTCATGGCCACCTCCTGGCCCTGGGAGAGACAACAGCTCATCACCAGAGCACTGAGTGGGACTCACAGCACTGGTTGCTCTGGTAACTCTGGCCTGGATGTGGACACTATGACTGAGCTCCAGGCTGGCCTTATCTTGACTTCCTCCCCCTGACCCTTTTTGGTGGTGACAGAGCAGGCAGAGATCCCTCAGGCACCTGGACAGGGCCTTACCTCCCCCAGGGCCATGACACACTGCTGCTCCTGGCCTAGGGCCAGAGAGGAGAGCAGGATGCCAGGCTTGCTGGTCTGGGCCTCCTCCTTGGCCCTCGGGTTGCCCTGCAGAGAAGAAAACACTCAGAGTGGAGGGAAAGGGGCCTCATCCAGGCTGGACTGATTTTGTCATTCGCTCCTTCCCAGGCCACATCACTCACCTGGACCATGAGCTTCTCTCCTAGGTCCACCTCCAGCCTGGAGCTGAGTACTGGGTTCACGTGGAAGGTGAACGTGACTGGGACGCCCGTCTCCGTGGGAGGCTGCAAGGGCAAGAGCTGGGGCTTCTCGTAGGCTCCAGGCACTGCCAGCCGAATCTGCCTAGGGCCTGAGAGCAGAGGGCCCAGGTGAGTGCCAGGCTAGGGGTTGAGGGTGTGTGTGGCTCATGATGGTGGCGCCCCAGCAGCAACTCCCTCTTTTCTTCCCCTTGGAAATGTCAGTTCGTCACCCTGTTCACTCTCTGACACCGTCTCCCACAGACAAGGCATCACAAAAGACTCTCAGGCTCCTATAACCTGTCCTAGTTAGAACTGGGAGCTGTTGTTGAGCAAAGAGCTCCTGCCCAGGGCTTGTGGGGCTGATGACGTTGAGATTATTATATTAAGTATATAACATGAGTGCATGCTAAGTTGCTTCAGTCGTGTCCAAGTCTTTTGCAACCTCATGGACTATAGCCTGCCAGACACCTATCTCCATAGAATTCTCCAGAAAAGAATACTGGAGTGGGTTGCCAGTTCCTCCTCTGAGGAATCTTCCTGACCCAGGGATTAAACCCAGGTCTCTTATGTGTCCTGCATTGGCAGGTGAGTTCTTTACCCCTAGTGCCACCTCGGAAGCCTGGTATAAAACATATATTTTTAAAATATATATATATAGGATCATATTATAATGATCCTATATTAATTATTACATTAATTACCAGTTTTCAACAAGTACTTCCCCCTCCGTTGCCCTAGTCAAGCTCTGATTGCCTTGGGGCAGGTTTGTGGCCCGAGAGAAAGCAAATAAGCTGCACGTTGTTTCCGAAGCATAAGACCTTGTGAGAACCGAGAGGGTTTGCAGGGGAGGTAGAAGGAGGACGTGGGTTCGTGGCACAGAGAGGACAGGCTTGGGGAAGAAGAGGAGATCTGGCCCTGCCTGGGTGAGGCCAGCCTGGGAGGAGGCAGGGAGAGGCCTGGGGGCTCAGGAGCAGCAGGGCCTGCCCTGACTCTGCAGTTTTCTGGAGAGCAAGCAAGACCCCAGACAGAAAGAGCTACAAACACCACCCATGAAGAGGGGACCAGACAGACCTACGAAAGAGCCCCAGACCCCAAACACTCAGGAGCAGAGATCCAAATGGAATCCCTTTCCCTATATGCCTTCTTCGGCACCAAATGAGACCTGGGACTTGACATGAGCAGGGGTGGAAGGGAATTAAAAAAGAAGTGATACTTCTATTCACACCACAGTTTTCAGGCTGAGACTAATATGGACTATTCACAGAAAGAAACAATAAAAGCTGTGGTGGGGGCAGCAAACAGGTCCTGGGTGTCACAGGCCTGGGCCCGGGTCTGCTCCATCACTTATTGACTGTGTGAATTTAAGCAAGCTTCTTCTTTGAGCCTCCATCTCATGAATTAGAAGAGAGTAATGACTGTACCTATTTTACGAGGTTGTTCTGAGGATTCAAAAATAAAACAATATAAAATGCTTAGCCCAGTGCCTGACTCATAGAAAGTGCCTGATGTTAGCTGGGCAGCACTTGGCCTAGAGGCCCAGACTCCCAGTGTCGGAGGGACCTTAGCTGCCACACAGGCTCCGCTCCCCTCCCACAACTGGGCCCCCTCCTGAGTGCCTGCCTTCCGTGACAGACCGCAATGGCCCCAGTTCTTCACTTCTGGAGGTCTCACTCTTTGCCATGTGACCTCAATTCCTCCCACTAAAGAAGCTGCTGTATTCCTCACCCTCCAACTTAGAGTCAGCCTTGTGCTTGTTTTGGCTAACAAAATGTTAGTGAGTGGCTGTGATGTAACCAAAGACTCAAAAAGCTCTTGCTCATCTGGACTTGCTGTGTTGCACCTCTGCAGATGTCTTCAGGACATGCCCGGGCTTGTCCGCTGGTCACAGAAGGTAGACGAGGGACTTGGGAGCCAAGCCAGGTCACCCCACCAAGCCCAGCCTAGATCAGCCCTGCCCCAGCTGACCTCCAGATGTGTCTGCTACTGAGTTTTTGTGGGTATTTTTTGTACATCAGTAGCTGAACTGATATAGCCGCTGTACTTGAATATTTCCAGAGACAGAAATTTACTACTTTCAGAGGCAATCCATTTCATCCTTGGTCGGCTTTAAGCAATGAAAGATTAAGAATTTCTGCCTAAGACCCATCTTCTTGAAACCAGCAGCCTCCAACCCCCCAGGAGAGAAGCCAAGACCCCAGGCCCCTGGCCAGACTCACCGTGCTCTAGATGTGGGGCTGTCCCGTCGCCCCTCAGGGTGCCCTGGATTCTCAAACACGGCTGAGCCTGAGGAAAGCAGAGGGCTGTGGGAGCCAGAGCATCCATGGGGCCCTGAACAGGGCCTGAACCAGGAGAGAGGGAGGGAGGGCTCTCTGGGGAAAGGTTGAGCTGACATCCTTCCCAGGGCCTGTGCCTTTATGAGCAGGGGTCTTCTGTTACAGCCCCCTCCCAGGACTCAGAGGCAGTGTCCCCTGGAAGGAGAAGGGGAAGAGAGGAGGGGCCCTGGCTAGTGGCTCCTTGGCAGTCTCAGAAGCCAGGGGCCTGAGTGAGCAGAGTGCTGTGCCCAGGAGGGAAGGCTGGCTTCTGGGCTATTCCCCCAGGTGGAGGCAAGGTGCCCCCTTGACCCTGGAGATGCCTCCCCTGCATGTCTCCCCTGAGTGCCCTTCAGGCAAGTGGGCATGATGGGCTCAGTTGTGGACTCCTCAAAGCCCCCCCAAGCCCTGAAGAGCCCCCAAATGGTCTCCCCTACTCACCACCAGGACCCCATTAGTGATGACTTCAGATGCGGGCACCTGGCTGCAAGGGACACATGAATCCCTCAAGATGGCTGTTATTATAATAATGTAACCAAAGCAGTTGAAGAATTTGGGGAGCAGGGCAGGTTTGGGGGTAGGGGTGGGTGTCAGGATCAGGACCTCCCCTCTCAGGTCAGGTCAGCGCAGGACCTAGTGATTGGGAGCTGGGAGGGTCTCAGCGTAAATGGGAGGGTATGGGCTCCACTGAAACTCACCTCTTCTCCAAAACAAATTCCACCTGCAGCTCGTGTGACTCCTACATGAAGGGAGCAAGGGAGCACCAGTTTTCGAAGTACTCCCAGAGCTTCAGGACCTTCCCCCCACCCGCAGTCCTACTCAGCTCCAGGGACTAGAAGGGAGTCTGCCGTCATGGCTGCTTATGGGCCCAGGATGGGGTAGCGGCATCGCCACCAGGAGCTCCATCCTTTCAAGGCAGGTATGTTCTAGACACTGAGGATTCATGAGTGACAGAGATGCACAGAGCCCGTACCCTCGAGTAGCCCATGTGTTGGCTTCACTCAGGGAAGGAGTGTTTGCAGGAAAGCTCTGTGGGACCAGGGCTGCAGGATGGAGGAGGTTTGTCTTGGAGATCTGGCCCAGGCTGAGCTGGAGACCCCTGTGCCCAGCGCCTCGTCTCCTCAGGCTGAGCCCACTGCCGGCGCAGGTGGGGCGGCTCACCTGCTGGCTGAGGGGGAAGGTGTGTCGGTGTGGTTGGCCTGGCTTGAGGCTCCTCAGATCAAACAGCAGCAGGGAGAGCTGGTCATTGTCGAGGATGTCCTTGTCATAGAGGGTGAGCTCCAGGACATTCTGGGGACAGTGTTGAAAGGGGGGACCTGAGATGGGGCAGAGGGCAAGCATCTGAGAGGAGACCTCCCCCTCCGCAGCCCAACCCTCACCTTCACAGCACCATGGATCTGGTAGTGGAAGGTCTCGTTCCACTCTGGGTCCCTGCAATTGGCCACCACCCTGGTCCGGGCGGGGCTGGGGGATGCCGAGGGCAGCCACAGTTGCACATAGCAGTCAGCTTTGGACACTGAAGGTAGGATGGACAGGGATCCTCAGCCTCTAGCTTACGGCTGGAAAGGTTGCCTGGAGGAAGCTGGGGCTGGCTGGGAAGGGCAGAGAGGGGAGGGGAGGCTGCCCATGGCGCAGGCTGGGGTGGGGAGATGGGGAGAGCCCATGTCTTCGACTTTGAGTCCATCTCCACCAGGGAGACTCTTCCCATTCAACAGGATGGAAATTCTGTGGTGACCAGTTGAAGAGATTATGTGACAGCTCAGCCCCTGGGGTAGTTCCCAGAAAGGGCCTGATCCAGAGAACGAGCCCCAAGCTCCCGCCCAGTGTGAGCCTTGTAATGGAATCCCTAGAGAGAAAAAAGTGACTTCTGGCAGCTGCAGGCCTCATGCACTCACCCAGGCTGGCACTGCACCACGTGCCAGACTCAGGAAGGAGTCAGTGGTCTGCATACTCCCCACCCCTCCAGTTCCTGCCTGCCTGGCCCTTGGGCTCCCTCACCAGACAGAGCTCCATCCACTAGACTAAATACACACGTGCACTTCTGACCAGCCTCTGTTGAGCTCTGGGGAGGCCTCAGGGAGAGGAAGGGAGAAAGCGTGGCATTAGGGGTCACTCACGCAGGTCTGCGCTCTGGATATTTTTGGCCCTCAGCACCTTCACCTGGAGGTCATAGTAGGGGTGGGTCTCCCACTGAAAAGACAGAAAGACTCAGTTCCAGGGAGCCAGCTGTGGGGCCCACCTCGGGTTTCCCTCATCCCATTACAGAGCGTCAGGCAGCCTGGCCCAGGGTCACCGATGTCCCTGCGCCAGGAACCCAGGAGGCCTTGGCAGGTGAAGCACTGGGAGCTGAGCACATTGGTGATGAATGTGACCTTGAAATCAGTCGGGCTGGGATCAAATCGAAGCTGCACCGTGGACTAGCTAAATGACCTTGGGCAAGTAACTTCATTTCCCTGTGTTTAGTTTCCCTGTCTCTAAGGTGTATGTTAAGATGATAATCTCACAGGGTTATAGTGAGTTTTAAATGAGAAATCATACAAAGTGCCCATCATAAGTGCTTAATACATTAACTAATTATGTTCAGTAATTATGTTTATTGTGCACCACAAACGTGCAGCTCCCCTGACTATAGTACTGCTGCTATAGCTGAACCGCTGAAATGAAACTTCCAGTAAGGTGTTTAGGAGATTATCAAAAGAGAAAACTGTGATGAACTGCACCCACCAGCTCCTGACAAAGGCTAAAAGATGGCCCAAGACGGGGTGGGCAGGTGAAGGGAAACCTAGAGTCATGCAGCTGGTACTGGTCTGACAAGTCGCTAAGGAGACGGCAGCTTGGGCTCAGGAGAGCAGACTCAGCCTCCCAGGGGTGAGACTGTCTCCTCCAGACCCCAGCGAGCCCCTCACTCTCACCACCCCCACAACCACCAACCCCCCAACTCTACAGCCAGGCTAACCCAGCCAGCTGCAAGCATCACATCACCTCGCCCTCCACTTCCTAACCGGGTGGGATTATTTTCAAGATTATTGTTTGGCCAGGTTCTCTAAGCTCTACCAGGTAATCTGGAGCGAATTGGTCTTGGCTCAGATCCAAATGCATTCCCAGTCTCCACAGAAAACTGGGCTCCAAAAACTTCTCCTGTCCACACCCCCAGAGAAGATTAGGTACTTTACCCGCCACTGCCTCCACTGAGGTCCCCTCTTCTCTCTCTTCTGTAGCTGCACCGCACCCAGGAGGGGCAGCCCCTTGCTTGTCAGCCACCTGGGCCACAGCGCCCAGAGCATGGCCAGGCAGCCCAATTCCTGGCAGGAAAACCTGCCTGCACTCTGGCCACACTGACTGCTGGCTCAGGTCTGACAGGTAGCTGGGGTGGGGAGGGTGGAGCTGGGCGCTCCACTGAGCACTCTCAGCTGGGGCTGGAGGTGGGGTTTGACTTGCTCCAGGAAGTGTCTGGAGCCCAGTTTCCTCTGTCAGGAGGGACTTCAGACCCTTTCTAAGAGGATGCAGAATGGGCACTCTGGTTCCCAGTCCCAGCCCCTGGTTATCAGGGGGCTGCTTATGGAAAAGAGATCCTGAGCCCTAGCCCCAGATGATTTGATTTAGTGGGTATGGATAGAACCCAGGTGTTTGTATTTCCAACAAGCCTTTGAGGTGATGCCAACACAGGTGGTCCAAGGAAGAGCAGCCAGAAAGTGCTGCATTAGGGGCCTGGTCTCCCCCAAGCTACCAGAAAATCCTAAAACCAACACCTTTCAAGTCCCACCTTCCCCATACCTCTTAAGCAGAAACTTGGAAATCTCTAGTGTCCAGTGTTTCATCTGAACTCAAAGGTATTTCTAATCTCTCAAGGTCTCCCTCACTTGTTCTTCAAACCCTGAGGGAGCGCTGCACTAGGCCCTGGTCCAAAGGTGAGGAGGGCCCAACAACATCCTGAAGAAATTCAGACTCCTGACACCCTGTGGCTTCTGCCCAGGTGCCGTTCCTGAATCAGTGGAAATGCCTGGATGGTCCAGGGACAGAAGTAGGCATATGGCCAGGTGGTGTGGATAAGGGCAGGCCAGAACCGGTCCGCTTGTCCTTAAGCTACTGGAGATAAAGGCTTCAGAGTCCCCTCTGACCATCGTGAGCCTGAGGCGGCAGATGGTGTGTGATGTCCCCCTTTCCATGGACCACAACCACCGAGGTATCCAAGATAGGCACCGTTTCTGGAAGAAAGGATCTCTAGGCAGTGAGTTGTTGGGAGATACATTTCTTTTCCTCAACCAAGACCCAGTCATCTCCACTCTCTTTCCCATGGCCCAAGTTGGAGACTGAAAAAATGACATTCCAAATGAAGTGATTCAACTCCAAAATGAGACCCACAGGCAAGTGCAGACCAGAAACTCCCAGAACTGCTGTTGGCCAGGTCCCAAAGGGGAGTGCCTGTTTTTGCTCAGTTTGGAGCATGAGGTCAAGAACCTATGCTGGAATCTTAGAAATGGTGTCCCACCCTCTTGGTGATCTGTATGTAGCAGGGGAGACCGAAGGGGGCAGAGGGCATGGAGCTAGCTGGGGGCAGAGTCAGCCAGGCCGGGCACCCAGGGCTCCTGACAGATTTTTCTAGGCTGTACCACGCCCTCTCCTGGAAGCCATCGGACCCATGCCTCAAGCAAGTCAAACCTCTTAGTCCCAGATGTTTTTCATTTTCAGAGAGAACTCAGGATGGCCAGAGATGGCTGTTGAGAAGGACACAGAAAGACCAGACCGCTGTTTTGGAGCTGGCCAAAGTGGACCTACACTTCTCAAACATCCCTCAGTCCCTTACTCCCACCAATTCCACACCCACCATGCGCCTCCCAGTCATTCTCAGCTGCAGGAAGAGGTGCGAAGCCCTAACATGTGAAGTGAAGGGGAAACAGTTTGCATCAGCTAGAGCTGCAGTGCGTCTACTGACACTTTGTGATGCGATGTTCTCCATGTGTGCTGTCAGTACAGCAGCCACACAACAGCTGAACTGGACAACACAGATCAAGACAGTGTTATACTGATTTTTTTTTTCCTTAGTCACTAATTGAATTAGTCTTTTCTTTTTAAAATAATTTAAGCTATAGTTTTTTTTTTAATTTAAAAAATTATTTATTTATGGCTGCACTGGGTCTTCACTGCTACTGTCTAGTTGTGGTGTTTGGGCTTCTCTTGTTGCGACGCTCAGGCTTCAGTAGTTGCAGCGCGTGGCCTCAGCAGTTTTGGCACATGGGCTTAGTTTCATGCTCCACAGCACGTAGGATCTTCCTGGAGCAGAAATCAAACCCACGTTCCCTGCATTGGCAGGAGGGTTCTTAACTAATGGACCACCAAGATCTTGATTCTTAAATTGGCATCTTGTTATTTTCATCAAATCCCACAGGAAAGGGGGGAGAAAAAAAAAAAGAGACCCAGACAGGCTTGGTTTCTTACTTCATGATGTTTATTATGAGTGCTTTGCCAGTCCTCACCATAGTGCGTTCATCTCCAGCCTTCGCCACACCTCCGTGGAGGGCAGAGTGTCTAAGGCAGGACAATGGAGTTCGGGAAAACGGGGTCGTTTATATATTCCAGCAGGGAAGGAAACACACATTTTTTATTCTATTGCTTCAAACACGTGTGCCACACAGGTGGTGGGAACTGGAGGTGCACATATGGAGGCCAGGAAGGCAGGGCGTGTGGGCTGGGGCCAGTTTCAGCTGCTGCTCCAGAGGAAACTCAGCCTGGTGCTCAGAACTGGTGCAAATGGGGCCCAGGGTGGCCCTGCTTCTTAGCAGGGGCATGGCCAGTGGGATGTGGATCTTGTGATGCGCTGTTCGGCCTCCCAAACCTGAGCAAGGTCCCCCATCTCTGTGAACAACGTTGATGGCTCTTACTCTTGTCCCTTCAGACCCTCCGGGGAGGGTGTGCCTGGGAGGAGCCTCGTCTATACCACTAGCAAGTTAGGCTACAACACAGGCCCCAAACAGCACGATGCTGCAGTTTAAAAAGGATCTTAACATGTCAAGGACAGGCCACTAGAGCAATGTATCGGGCACTGTCACCTACCCTCAAAGCTGTTAAGACTCTGGGGTCACGGTGAGTCTGTAAGCCCCCAGGGAGGACAGGATACAGGGTGCTCTCCCTGTGTCTCTTCAGCCTGCAGTGCTGGGGACTCCGCCTGTGGGCTCTGGGGCCCTATGGGAGGCGGGGTCTCCCCTGAACAAAGGCTCCCCCAAGTTTGGTGGAGTTTTGTCACAAGCTCCTGTGCTCCAGCAGCATTCTTGGCCGTCCCCGAGCCCCGCACAAGCACACCCAACATCGTCACTGTCAGTTTCTGATCTGACCATTTCCCGTGTGCAGCAGGGATCCCCCTACCGTCCATGTCCCAGAGCAATCCTCCAGCCCTTGCAAAACAAAGCTGGAGAACAATGGCCAGGCCAAAGTGGGTGGACGACACGGGCTGGAAAGAGAAAGGTGCCCAAAGCACGAAGCACTCTGCTCAGCAAGCCTAAACCAACCTGCCCTAAGGGGGCTGGAGGATGAACCTGGAGCAGGAGCCTCTGCAGACATCTGCCAAGAGGTCACATACCCAGGGCAGCCCACCCTGAGAGCTACCGTCACACACGGCCCTGAGAATGATGCTCTTCTAAGCTTCTGGGCATGGAGTGTACAGTCCAAGGAGGTTCTATTTACAGCACACCTGACAGTCAGTTATCAATGTATTCCTAGAAATCAGGACTTCCTCTTACTTCTCATTTTACGTTGTTCAAAATTCCTGGTGTCAGGAAAATGGGAGAGAAACCCTGGGTGGAGCAGTGAGGAGAGAGATAAAGGAAGAAAATAAATAGAAAGAGAAGGAGACTGAAAAATCAAGAGCTGATTGGGGACACTGGTGAGGGGATGCAGGGTCAGCAACTACGAAGTGACCAGCGTTACCTAGAAGGTGGACCCGTCTGGCCTCTGCAGTCAGAGGGGCTCTGAGGCTTCTCTGCTCAAGGGACTCCAGGGAGCCGAGCTGAAGGCTCCTGTGAAGTCCTACGTGCATCCTAATAGAAAACTGAATAAACAACCTCCAGGAGGGTTACAGACACTTGAGATAGTTTCCATATTTGAGTGACTGGAAAGAAAGGCAGGATGGTGCCCTGTCTCTTCCTGTCCAAGCAGGTATCCAATCTCCAAAACTGCCTGCAACATAATGGTATAAAAGGTGTAACTAATTTCTTTTTCTATCCAAAATCTGGCAACGTCAGAACACGAGTCTGAATAATTCAGAAATGTTCCAGGGCTCAAGGTAGCCGGTGTTCAAACGGGGAGACAGCCGGTGGTGGCAGCAGTCCCGATTCCCAAGGCCGGGGCTCTCCCCTCTGGGGTAGCCGAGCTGTCCGCTGCTCAGTCCTCGGCCTGCTGGGCTCAGGTGTCAGCCGGGTTGACCTCTTTGGAGCAGAAGTAATGCACGACCACCCCATTGGGGTATCTTGCAAATGCACTGCAGGGAAGGAAAATGACCTGGGAGTGAGGACTGCCTCTAAGAGAATACAAGTTCTTACTGGAAAAGGCACCTTACCAGGAGCCACCCCAGAAGCCACCTACTCTAACCATAAAGAGCAGTGTGGCCACCATCTCGGTCACATATCCAAACAGAGGATGAGGTCCACGCCATTCAATTGCATGGGTAATTTTTTTTTTAATTTATTAAATTAAACTGAAAGATAGTTGATTTATAATATACCAATCTCTGCTGTATAGCAAAGTGACTGAGCTATGCACATACACACCTTCTTTTATATTCTCTTCCATTATGGTTTATGCTAGGAAATTGGATATAGCTCACTGTGCCATACACTAGGACCTTGTTTATCCATTCTAAATACAATAGTTTGCATTTACCAACCCTAAACTCCCAGTCCATCTCACTCCCTCCCCCACCACCCTCTGGTAACCACAAGTCTGATCTCTATGTCTGTAGGTCTACTTCTGTCTTGTAGATAAGTTCATTTGTGCCAGATTTTAGATCCCACATTTAAGTGGTACTTGTCTTTCTCTTTCTGACTTACTCTACTTGGTATGATACTCTAATAGCAGGGGATATTTCCTACTGTCACCAGTGTGTAATACACAGCCAGACAGGGCAATGCACCAGGCTGGCTCAGCAGCGGTTTAGTGAGTGCCAACTGCCCATTAGAACAAATTTTGGGCTAACTCTAACAAAGGGCCGTGGGTCTTTCTGTAGGGAAGCATTCTTCCAGCCATAGAAGTAAAAGGACAAATCACTCTTCCTTGGAGGAAGGGGCACTAACTAGAGTATATGCCTTAAAACAGAATGATGCTGCTTCAGGATTTTACTCAGGTTATGAGGCAGCAGGTTGAAAGACCTTTTTCTTCTTTCACAGGTGTATCCTTAAAAGCTAAGGACCTCCTGCCCACATACAGCTCTTAAACACACCATGGTACATGTCAATGTTAAGCAGCCAGAGGGAAAGGGCTTTATGAGCAAAAAGTCAAGAGCCCCATGCTACACACTTCAGGCCTTTAAATTCTCAAAGCACCCCCACCCCACAGACACACCAGAAAACATGGCCTGCCCTCTGGAGGCTCAAGCACTAAAAGCGGCCCAGCCCTCAGCTGCTCTTTCCTCTTGGGTTAAGGGGATGAAATCTACCCCGAGCAAGCTACGGATGAGGCTCACTCACCTGTTCCCAATCTTCTTCTTACACACCATGCACACCTTCTCCTCTGTGATGATGCACTTCACCTGCTGGTGTAGAATGCGCTCTTCCTGGACCTGGGAGCAGAGAGATTTGGGGGGGAGGTCCCACTGTCTGGCAGGCAGGACAGGAGGAGGGGCCGGCACTATCTCACCTCCCAGCCCGCAGGGGCTCCCTAACTGAAACACCCATAGCTACATGCCCAGCTGGTTACCGATCAGTTTGAGCCACAGAGTTAAAAAGCACCAAGCTCTGCCTCTGTCTCAGGGGATGTGGTAATGGCCTCACACTGAAAAGTACAAGCCTTCACTCGCATCTGGAAGGCTCATACCCTCAGGAACTCTGCATGGAGAAGGTTCTTGAGCACTTGGTTGAACCGTTTCTTCTGTGCATTCTCTTCTAAGACCTTTTCCAGAAAGATGCGTATGTCGTTAATCTGAGTGTTCGCAGGCAGCAGGTTGATGGCCTGGGGACGGGAAGAGAGACGGGAACAGGGAGAGGTGGGACAGGAGTGAGACTGAGGAGACGCCTGACGTCACGGAGCCCTCAAACCCCCATCCCGCCTGCCAGCCCCTCCTGTGGTTCCACGCTCCCCACATTAGCCCTCTGTCTCCACGAGGAGAGCTGCTGACCTTGGTGGTGTCCAGCTTGCTGTGGTGTAGCTCCAGGACCTGCAGGGCGGCCTGGAGGTTAGCTTGTGGCTCCAGCAGTTCCAGCTTGATCGGCCCCAGGCAGTGCACGCTGGGGGGCGACAGGTACATCCGGAGCAGGGACAGATACACCTGTCTCATACACAAGCCACGCACGCGTCAGGCCGGCAGCAACCCTCCCCGAACCCTCAGCGTGACCACACCTAAAGGCGAGAGGGTTGGTCTGGAGGAACTTTAAAACACAGCATTTTTCACCTTTTAATAAATTTTGTAAAGTCCGCTCGCTGACTGAAGATGTCAAAAATTAAGATTGTGTGGGACTTCCCAGGTGGTCCAGTGGCTAAGACGCCACACTCCCAATGCAGAGGGCCCAAGTTTGATCCCTGGTCAGGGAACTAGATCACACATGCTGCAACTAAGAGTTCATAAGCCACAACAAAAGATCCTGCATGCTGCGGTGAAGATCAAAGATCCCAAATGCAGCAACTAAGACCCGTTGCAGTCAAATAATTAGAAATAAAATATTGACTCCAAGAGACCCCTCATTTCCTTTGCCTTTGAAGGCTGAGACCTTGCCACGTATAAGCCGATGAGGATGAGCCCAAGACGAGACGCTGCATCTCCTACTGGACCCGCACCACAGTGTTTCTCAGTCTCTCACTCAACATTCTTGGCTGTGCTGTGCATCGATAAGCAGCAACTCTGGCCTCTACCTCCTAGATTTGGGTAGCAAACCCCACCCCCCCACGACTGCCACCAATGGCCATCAAAAATCTCTCTACACATTGACAGATCCACACGGAATTTATGCAGAGCACACACGGGCACATTGTAAGAACCATCAGATGTTCCTTCTCAACAGGCTGACCAGGAAATTTATTGTACAAGTTGAGACTGTTTTAAGAGTAAAGCGGCAGAGGCACTACAAATAATCACACGGATGACAACAGACTAAGCCAGAACCACCCCAAGCAAACCAAGAATGCGGTCACCTTGCCGCTCTCTCAGCACGTGTGCGCAAAATCAATCAGTGCCCTAACCCATGCCCTGTCTTATGTCAGCAATTCCTGCCAGTGTTACCTGTGGTCCAAACCAGAGGGCGCTAGCTATGCTAAGAGGGGCAGTGCAATGCGTATGTGCTCTCTGGGGCCAACTACTTACATCTTTGTTGCCATCTTTGTTTTGGTCATAATGCTTGTGGCAGTACCTGTAAGGGAGAGAGTGATCAGACAAGGTCACGTGTAGAGAGAGGGCATGGATGCTGCCTGAGTGAGCAGCCTAATGACAGCACAATCGGGGGCCAGCACACTAGGTGACCTCGCTTCAGCTGTAAGTGCAGGGGTGGCTTTCTCAGCCTCTCATCTCTCTGCAGGGCCTCTTTTAGACTCTTGGGAGGTGGGACAGCAGGGCCAACGTACTCTTCAGCCATCCTCGTGTCTTTCAGGATGTGGACGTAGATGAAGAGAGCTTGTTCATGTTTCCCCATGCGTCCCAGCAGGAGAGCACGCTCTTCCAAGAGGCCTGTGGGGGAAACAGAGTGTAAGAAACCATCACCATGACCAAGCAAGCCCAAGGCCAGGGGCTAAGCTATTAGAGGAATGGCTATTGGGAAAAAATATTTTTATTACTTGCAATTTTTTTTCCAGGAGAAAATTACTAAAATTTTTAAAAGGGAGGAGGGAAGGGACTATTTTAGGTGGTATTTTATGTCATCTTTTTCTGTGATCATTTATAAGTGAGAGAACAATATTTGATCATCAGCTAAATGTATAATAAGCACTTACAATGTGCCAGGCGCTTCAGCTAAGGGAAGCAGACACCTGGTCTCTGCTCTCATGGAGCTTACACACCAGCCAGACATACGTCTTTTTCAGACAAATTATTCCAGATTACAGAAATTGTTAAACAAGGAACTTGGCCAAGAACATGTGCTGAAGCAACACACAGGTTTCAACCTGGCTAACAATTAGCATGTGGTTCACACCCAAAAGAGACTTCTCTTAATCATAGTTAAAAAGTGAGTCTTCAGAGGGGACAGAATAGGAGCACAGGCCTGAAACACACGGTTTTTCCCAGGCCCAACTTTTGGGAGGGCTGGGGAACTGGTATAAGGGAAGGATCCATTTTTGCATTATCTGCTGCTAAAGTGGCTCAGGACCTAAGCCAGACACCCACCATCAAAAGGAAAATCACAGATGAGCCGGCCTGGGTCATAGTAGCTGGAAATTTCCAAGAACATAAGGAGCTTCCGTCGGTATTCTCCTAGCTCTCCTTCCTCCTCACCAGCAGGGACTGGAGCTTTGCCTTTAAGAGAAACCATGCTCAACATGAAAGGATGCTGTTGGGCGGCAATGTGTGGTGTCATCAAGAAAAAATGACGGGGATGGGGTTCAATGATGTCACCACCATGATTAGAAAGGGCCTCCATGATGCCTTCCAGTTGGGCTTCTCTTAGTTTATGGTCTCTGTATGGCCCCAAAACATTAGCTTGAGGAAAAAAACCCCCCAAGCTGCTTAGAGAAGCACTCTGGTAGACAAACCTGTTCCTTATCAGCACAGTTGTCACTGTGCATACAGATCTACTCCCCCTCCTCTATAGGTGATGCCCAGGGAGGCTCAGAGATGCCCAGATCCAGATACCAGCCCCCAAGTCTCACCTGTGGGGTCACTTAGCTGCCTTGGTGCCTCTGAGGCTCTTCCTGCCCACCTGGCCCTGCAGAGAAAGTCTGCTTCTCTACTCCACCCATGGCCCCCTCAGGTCCCAGCTCACCTCTAAGGCCTGGGGCCACCCCATGTGCTGAGAACGGTACCTGCAGGGAAGGACAGGAGATACTCCTTCATCAGACCTTGCACCTTCTCGCAGTACAGCTGGATCAGGCAGTTGTGGAACCGAGAGCCAGTCTCCTCCCAAACATGGATGACGTGTTCCTGGGGTGAGATACAGGTCTGCCTGGTACCCTCTGTGCTGCGGCGTGGCACGGCCCAGCCCATTCACCCAGGCTCCCTCACATTTTTGAGACCCAAAAGGTCCCATCCAGATTGTCCCCTAATTAAGATTACCATGGGATAATACTCCTGCAACCCAGCAATATCAGAAATTAGGGTCTCAATTTCCAATCTAAGCTCCTTTATTAATTGTTTCATAATCATTCAAATCAGCCCATGTAATTAAGGTTAAATATTTGCATTTTGGTACTTAGGACTGATTTGGTCATCCTGTGGTCACAGTCAAGTCTGGCTGTACAAACGTGGCTCTGATATGTTTTTCTCCAACATTTTTCTCCTTCTCTTTTATCTCTCTGTATGTCACCTAGGTTTAGAAGGTAGCATCAAAAAGTGCCATCTCGAGCTTGGTCTATTGGGCTGTCTTCAGAGGAGACTAAAAGAACTCTCCTCTTTACAGTCCTTCCAATCCCCAAGGGACACAAACCCTAATCTGAACTGGCTAATCACTGTCTCTTGTAGTCATAGATCCTGGGTTTGATTGAAACTTTTTAGTTCAGATCAAAAAATATCTTACCAGATAAGGAATAGCCAGACCCTTAAAATTCTCCACTAAGAAGCCCAGCACTCGGTCTCGAGGCAGACACTCCACCTCTGGGAGGTCCTCAGTAAATATCTGTTGGAATAAAACCTGAGTTCCAGCAGCAGCAGAACCACCTGATGGCAATCCTTCCAAACACACACGCACACAAGCGTAGGGTCACATGGACAGACACTGAGGCGGGAAGGGCATCTGTGGCCAGTCGGTGTGGGGCAGACTAGGTCTCCTGGCGTCCGCACCAGGCTCTTTCTACTGCACTCCACTGCTGTCCCATGTGTCCCAGTCTTGGAAACACCAGAGAACTGCACAAACCCTTCCTACCCCTCCACCCACAACTGTCTAAAATAAAATCAGAACCAACCATGGTACCCAATAAATCCAAGGGACTCCGTGATCTACCTTCAGGCCATCCTCTGGAAAGTCTCTCAGCACCCACACTGAGTAGGAAAAAATTAAATGCAGATTTTCTGTGCCTAGAGGGAAAAGGAAGACTCGTCAGCAGGTGAAGTCCATCCACTCTGCCCATAGGACCAGGAAGGCAGGTGCCCAGGTTGCCCAGGATTTATCATCCAGAAAAGTTAGCTCTGTAAGGTTACTCAGGGATACTTGGACCTACCAGACCTACACACCAAAGGGCTGTTGTGGTTCCACCACTGGGGGGACTTTCACCTCCAGAGGAACCCAGCTGGGTGAACACAGGGAGGGAGGGGAAGGGACTGACCAGCCAGAATCAGGAAGGGAGAGAGGTCAGGTTCACTTGAACACAATCCCCTCCCCTTGCGCCTTCCACGAGTGGACTCACCCAGATGTTGCAAGTACTGCACTGTCCGCTCATGGCCTTTCAGAGGGGAATTTGCTTTCTTGGACTGGTCCACCAGCACCTGCAGAGCTGGCCATGAAGCCCAAGAATAAGGTCATGAGCCCCTTCCATAAGGCATATCTCCTTGGAGTCATCACACTGCAAGCAGCTTTCAGCAGAAAAGAGGTTTTTGCAGGAGGCCCCTTTGTCTTGTCACTAATGTTAAACCAGGCACCTATATGCTTACTTATCTCCAGCCCTCGCCCACCTTTCAAATCTTGTGATCACACAGTACTTTGCCTAGCTTGTTTCTTTCAAAGAAGTAGAAATGAAGACTAAGTAAAAACAGATGACCAGATCTCCTCCCTAGCTTCCCCTTCAGTAATCCTGTCAACAAGATAGTAGCTAAAGAAAAATCACAAGAAGTCGACAAGCTCACACAGAGTGGGGGGTCGGGGGACTCTGACTCCCTATCCCAATGAGTAAAAGATTACATCCCTTTTTCCTTTTAAAAAGCTTTCATGGCTGAGCTTTGAAAATCTTCAGATGTGGTTTTTGGGGGACTCAGGGTCCACTATCACCCCAGATTGCCAGCATTCTCATTAAAAGCAACTTTCCTTTGTAACATGTGCCTCTCTCTCGGGTATTGATTTTCAAGTGGTGAGCAGCTGGACGTGATTCGGTAACAAACACCTCAGTAGGTTTCCCCCGTCAAAATACAAGAGACCCTCTAATGACAGGTGACCCCTGCCCCGATCACCTTTCTCGTGGAGCCCTTTCTTCTCGTACAGGATGATCAGCTCACTGTACTTGTGAGCCTTCTTCAGCACGTGCTCGCTCTCTTCGATGTGGCAGTGGTTGTTCTCCAGACGCAGCAAGGGGGCCACCAGGGCCACGTTCGTCTGCAGGAGAAGCAGGACTTCAGCAGGAACTACTTCCTGGGGAGGCCCATCCTCCCTCAGCGCAGGCCTGCTTCAGGCTGAAACACCAGGCATGTTACACAAGCAAGAGAGAGCAAACAACCCTTTCCAGGACTACAGGTAGGAGCTTTCCTAGCATTTATGCTCTTTCACACAACATTTTTTGAGTGTGTGTGTGTGTGTGTGTATGTGTGTGGAGGGGGAAGAGGGTAAAGAAAGGGGAAATTTTCTTTGGGGAACTGTTCCTATTCACCTTGTAGCACCAACCCCAGTCCTGGCAGCGAAGACCAGCCCACTCTAAGATTCTGGGTCAACATCTCGTCTTAACCCCTCAATTGTAAGAAGCTCACAGACGTCAGGTCAAGAGTAGGTGGTTCCTAAGATCAAACACTTCACTCTTACTAGTGGCAGGGACCCCGGGCTAGGGAAGTGGGAGGACAGCAGGGAGCTGAGTGCTGGGAAAACTCACGTGAAGGTAGCACTTGAGCAGGGTGGTATCAATGATCTGCAGCAGCTTTTTCTTGGATTTGATGGTAGGAGTCCCTTCCATGAGAGGGGAGGTGCTAGACTGGTGATCAGAGTCATTCAGCTTCTTTACCAATTGGCTTCGTTTCTGCCAAGGGCAAAAATGCAGGGTCAAGGCCAGGCTTAAAACTTCCTTTATCATCTGAGCTACCAGGCAATTCCAACTACCTTCAAATCAGCTCACACCTATCCACCCTGATCCCACACTGGCATTTATCATGGATCAAAATAGCTGCCTATCAAATCACCAGATACAGTAACGATGATTTACTGAGTATTTACTACACACCAGGCACTGTGTCATGCAGTTTATAGATTTATCCTATTTTAAATCTAAAACAAATACAGGTATTATTAGTCCCATTTTATAAGTGAAGAACCCAAGGCACAGATGTTAGCTACCTCATTAGTAACAGAGGCCGACTTCAAATTAGGGTTGGATTCCAAAGGGCATGTTCTTTTATTTATTTTTAATCCACTTTATTAAGGTATGAGTTACATACAATAAAATGTACCCTTGAAAAGTATACTATCAGATGCACTTTGACAGATATATACATGCATGTAGCCACCACCCCAATCAAGGAACAAAACATTTCTATTACCCTTGAAAGTTCCCTTGTGCTCCTCCCAAAGAATCTCACCCACTCCCTACCCAACTGTTCTGATTTCTATCACTAATGATTACTCTTTCCCTATTATAGAACTTCAAATAGGCTTTCCAGGTGGCTCAGTGGTAAAGAATCCACCTGCCAATGCAGGAGACACAGGTTTGATCTATGGGTTGGGAAGATCCCCTGAAGGAGGGCCCACTCCAGTATTCTTGCCTGGAAAATCCCATGAGCAGAGGAACCTGGTGAGCTACAGTCCATGGGGTGGCAAAGAGTCGGACTGACTTAGCAACTGAGCATGCACGCTTCCTAGAACTGCATATAAATGGAATCATTCAGTTTGTACTATTTTGTGTCTGGAATGCCCATGGTCTTATTTGTTCTACCATCTTTCTGGCACAAGGCTGGTGTCAGTTACTGCCACACATTCCAAACTCAGCGGAGAAGGTCAGGGAAGACTGTGCTTGGGGTCCTAAAGCTAAGATACTGGAAATTGAGGGTCTTCTGTGATGCCACATGCTTGGGACACTTTCTGCCCTAGGAACCTTTTTCACTTGGCTCATGGACTGTGCAGTGTGTAGACAGAGGCAAGCTGCTGTGCTCTTTGCAGGCTGCCAGCCAACCATGGAGCCCAATGTCAAGCAAGTGCCAAGATGACAGATGCCTGAGTGGACCTGTGAGACATCCACTGACCCAGAAGCAGGTGGTGGGTAGCTGGCTTACAATTTTCCTAGCAATACTTATGCCTCTCCAGGACACCTCTTACAAATCTGCAGAACACCTATGGGAAAAAATTTTAATAAGTTCTCTGACTCTGAGTCAGAAAGGATGACATGGTTAGAAAGCATCACTAACTCAATGGACATGAATTTGAGCAAATTCCAGGAGATAGTGAAGGACGGGGAAGTCTGGCGTGCTGCAGTCCACATGGTCGCAAAGAGTAGGACATGACTTAGCGACTGAACAACAACTGACTCTGAATGGGTGCACAGGAAATAAATAATAGCCTTAAGCACAGAAATTTAGGGTTCAGAGACTTCAATGGAGATATTAGTTTTAGTACTGATCTGAAAATTTCACTTATCTGCCTGTAACAGTAAACTGAAAATAATTTAAGTCTAAATACTCCCTCTCGGAGAAGGCAATGGCACCCCACTCCAGTACTCTTGCCTGGAAAATCCCATGGATGGGGGAGCCTGGTAGGCCACAGTCCATGGGGTCGCTAAGAGTCGGACACGACTGAGCGACTTCACTTTCACTTTTCCCTTTCATGCACTGGAGAAGGAAATGGCAACCCACTCCAGTTTTCTTGCCTGGAGAATCCCAGGAACGGCGGAGCCCGGTGGGCTGCCGTCTATGGGGTCGCACAGAGTCGGACACGACTGAAGCGACTTAGCAGCAGTAGCAGCAGCAAATACTCCCTCTAAAAAAACATATTATAGAAAAATATTTAATGACAGGGAAGGACTTTCCTAATATATGGCTAAATGCTTTAAAAGTAAGCTATAAAACTATATATCTTGATATCCATTTGCAATTAAAAAAATCCAATAAATAAATAAACAAAAATTATTCACAAGTACATATAAAACTCTGGAAGGACAACACTAAAATGTTAGTTACTTTTCTCTGGGTGGTAGAGCAATAAGCGATTTTTTATTTTTATTTTATACTTTCCTGTGTTTTCCAAGTTTTCTGCGTAGAGCAGGTATTTTTTTCCCAAAAGTATAATTGTTCCCCCAAAGTTTCTTTAAAACACTTATTCTTTTCAATCAACTAAACTTTTCTCTTTTTAGTTCCTATAAGAGCTTAGCGTGAATCAATCAGGAATTGAGTATGCTTCCTGGTACCAGGATGTGGCAAAAAAGAGCTCTATTCTATTGTTATAATCCAACAGCCAATGCAGGAGACGCAAGAGACACGGGTTCAATCCCTGGGTTGGAAAGATCTGTGGAGGAAGAAATGGCAACCCACTCCAGTATTCCTGCCTGGAGAATTCCATGGACAGAGGACCCTGGCGGGCTACAGTCCTTGGGGCTGCAAGGACTGAAGTGACTTAGCAAAATATGCATTCTACTGTTAAGCAAGGAGGTGAAACAGAAAAAATGTGCCTCCCTCAGACTTCCACAGTGTTCACTTATGGAACATCTGTGGCATTACAGAAGCCTCCCCCTTCCCTGCCATAGAGAAACAGGTACTGAAACTCCCAGGTGAACTTTCCATATACTTCGGTATCACACCTACCTGTGTCAGGTAGTCAATCAGAGCTAAGTGAGCCTTCTCCAGCTCAGCCCCAGACAGCACAGGCAGTGGGTTAGGATACTGCAGCTGCTTCCTGTAGTCTGTGGGCAGCAGGTCTGGGTACAGGCCCATCACATGGGTAGGATCTACGCGGAAGGTGAACATGATTCCCCAGATAGAAGCACAGCAATTTAAAGATAAACTAAAACGAGACTATCACTACAGCAAAATAAGTTCCAGATTGACTTTTTTTTTAAATGACTCTTAAGTTCATAAAAACTCAAGCTATACACATATATTTTGAACACTAAAACATTACAATGATTGCATGACTCTATTCTAAGACATATATAGAATTAAAAATGAAAATTCATTAACTCACTAAAAGTAAAGAAGAAAAAGGAAAACCTGGTAAGACAGTGAAGTTGAAAAGATCACTCGACTTAAAAAATAAAAAGTGTGTGTGTATATATGTATGTGTGTGTGTGTAAAGGAATATTAGTAAGACAAAAACACCAGGCAATAGGCTATGGAATACATTGTTGCATATATGGCAGAAGCTAATAGGTCGATTATATAAAATTAATTCACACAGATTGGTTTTAAAAAACATACGATTTCATTTGACTAATGGGTAAAAGACATGAATAACTGACAAGAGAATAATACAAATAAGGGGGAAAATCTAATCCTGGCCAATCAGATTCCTTTGATCTTGAGAAACAGATTTAAGGATGACAAGCAGTATGGCACACACCAACATATACCCAATCTGACATGCTTCTTTTACATAATGTTGATACTCCTCCACCATGAGATGGGCTGTGTGTTCCCTTGCCCTAACTTGGAAAGCCCTTGTAAATCAACAGAACATGGGGAGAAGTGATCACCGTAAAAGGCACTAAGGCTTCCGGCTAGGTCTCTTGGATCACCGACTCCAGGAAAAGCCAGTCACTCTGCACAAGGACATTCAAGCAACCCTAGAGAAGCCCGTGTGCTGCAACTAGAAGCCCACACACCACAACAAAGACCCAGCGTTGCCAAAAAAAAAACCAAACCTACTGTTATATCCTACTAAGCTCAGGTCAGTGACTTTTGTCTAGAATTGCAGTCAGTAAGGAGAAGGCGATGGCACCCCACTCCAGTACTTCTGCCTGGAAAATCCCATGGACGGAGGAGCCTGGTAGGCTGCAGTCCATGGGGTCGCACAGAGTCGGACACGACTGAAGCGACTTAGCAGCAGCAGCAGCAGCAGTCAATAATCTGATTACTAGATGATAAAACACATGTGTGTTGTCTTCAATGACTTTCTGTTACCTTCCTCTAATGGCAAGGGCAAAGCATCCTGGAAAACTGGAAGTCTGTGTATGTGGATGAGACCAGAGTCATAACATCAGGGCTGTAAATATACAGTCACATGGCCACCCCCAGGATCCTGTTAGGTACAAGGATCAATCTAGATAAGGTTAACTTTCCCCGTTCTCGGAAGTCTGATATCATTTCTCCCCATTCTTTCCAGTTTCCCCTCCCTCAGTTTAGTTTCTCATCCTGAGGCCAATACCCCTTTGTTACCTGTGCCAAGTTTAGCAAAGACCTGCATGGACTCATCGAAACGCTTCTGGCAGAAGAGGTTGAAGGCGTACAAGTTCTTGATGTGATGGATCTGTTGCTGCTTTTCACTGTCGGAATCATCTTTCATTTCCTGAAAAGAGTAGAATAGGTAGGCGCTCACTCACTCAACCAGTATTTGTTTAGTATCTACCAGGTATCAGACGATATCCTGGAACATGTATATGCCAGAGGGTACAAAGCGGTCACGTGGCTCTGACCTCACAGTTTGCCCTTACAGTCCAATCATAAGTAACTACGCAATTAAAACACAATAGGACTTCTACAAAATACCTGACCAGTACTCCTGAAAACCGTCAGGGTCATGAAAAACAGGGGAAGACTAAGAAATTGCCACAGGTCAGAGGACACTAAGAATGTGTGACAGCTAAATACTTTGTGATTTCTGGATTTGAACCTGGAACCGAAAAAGGGACAATTAATGGGAAAACTTAGAGAAATCTGAATCAAGTTTAGGGTTTAAAGAAAAAAAATCAAAACAAAGCAGAGTGAGTGATGATAGAACCACGTGGGTGGGGTGTTCAGTTCAGCCCAGTGTGAACAGTGGGTCCAGGAAGGTTCCCAGGAGGCATGTAAGCTGAGACACAAAGGATGAGCTGGAGCTGGCCGGGTGAGGTTGGCAGGTGACAGATGGGGGGAGGGGAGGACATCTGAGGCCAAGAGGACAGCACGTGTGCAAGACCCTAAAATGAAAGAGAACATGGCATGCTCAAAGGATGGAAGATGTTTAACATAGCTGGCATGATTGGGAAAGGTCCTGTTCACAGTATAAGCCAAATATCTCTGTTTCTTCCTTTAACCTTCCCCCTCTTATATCCTTCTTAGCCAATCTTTACCACATTTAACTTCTTCCTTCAAAATGTCTCTCCACGTTTTCCCTTCCTTTCTTTTCCTCTTCTGTTGCTGTCACCCTAATCCAGGCCATCACCAGCATGTGGCTGCGCTTGGGCTAAGCTCTCCTGTTTAGTGCTTAAAAGGCTCTCAAAGTCTGGCACAGTCTCCTTATCTAGGTTATTTCCACACATTCAAGCCATACCCTCCACGCCAGTCAGAATGGGCTCCAAATGTCCTGGAAATACTCATTTCCACACTGGTTTTCAGTTCTCTTAACTTTCCCAGGCTCTGTAACTCTCCCTGTTTCAAGCTCCTGGTCTGACCTATCTTGAAAGAGTCCAAGCTTAGGATTCTTTTTCTGGCCTAATATCAAAGTCCAGTACATAACTGCCCTCTGAAAGTTTCGTGTATGTCCTCTGATTAATTTAAATGAAAGACAGGTTCCTCAAGAGCCAAGATGATATCAAGCAACCTTCTT
The DNA here is from genome assembly GCF_054371585.1 of Giraffa tippelskirchi. Classification (NCBI taxonomy): domain Eukaryota; kingdom Metazoa; phylum Chordata; class Mammalia; order Artiodactyla; family Giraffidae; genus Giraffa; species Giraffa tippelskirchi. The sequence goes on from NC_137281.1 coordinate 100,389,203, forward strand.
TTGTCATAGAGCAGTACACCTAGTAAGCACAGGCCTAGAGAAGAGAAGGGAAAAAAGGAAACCCACTTTCTTCTCTACCGAAGATGAAACAGACAACCAGCAGCAGAAAGCACACTGAAAAGACACTCCTGTTAAGAAAAACAGATGCTAAAAAAGCCATGTGCTACATAATATCCTTTTCATGAAGCTCAAAAACTAGACACATACTCAAGCACACAAATGTATGTAAAATACTATTCAAAAAAATTTAAGGGCATGATACACACAAAGGTTCACTTAAGAAGACTTTATCTCTCCTTGCTATTCTCTGGAACTCTGCATTCTTTTGGGCATATCTTTCCCTTTATCCTTTGCCTTTTGCTTCTCTTCTTTTCTCAGCTACTTGTAAGGCTTCCTGAGACAACCACTTTGCCTTCTTGCATTTCTTTTTCTTAGGAATGGTTTTGGTCACCACCTCCTGTACAATGTTATGAACCCCCGTCCATAGTTCTTCAGGCACTCTGTCTACCAGATCTAGTCCCTTAAATCTATTCATCACCTCCACTGTATAATCATAAGGAATTTGATTTAGGTCATACCTAAATGGCCTAGTGGTTTTCCCTACTTTCTTCAATTTGAGCCTGAATTTTGCAATAAGGAGCTGATGATCTGAGCCACAGTCAGTTTCAGGTCTTGTTTTTGCTGACTGTATGGAGCTTCTCCATCTTTGGCTGCAAAGAATATAGTCAATCTGATTTTGGTATGGACCATTTGGTAATGTCCATGTGTGTGTAATGTCGTCGCTTGTGTTGTTGAAAGAGGATGTTTGCTATGACCATTTTGCATTCTCTTGGCAAAACTCTGTTAGCTTTTGCCCTGCTTCATTTTATACTCCAAGACCAAACTTGCTCATTACTCCAGGTATCTCTTGACTTCCTACTTTTGCATTCCAGTCTCCTATGATGAAAAGGACATCTTTTTTGGTGTTAGTTCTAGGTCTTGTAGGTCTTCACAGAACCGTTCAACTTCACCTTCTTTGGCATTAGCGGTTGGGGCATAGACTTGGATTACTGTGATGTTGAATGGTTTGCTTTGGAAATGAATTGAGATCATTCTGTCATTTTTGAGACTGCAATCAAGTACTGTATTTCAGATTCTTTTGTTGACTATGAGGGCTACTCCATTCCTTCTAAGAGATTCTTGCCCACAGTAGTAGATATAATGGTCATCTGAATTAAATTCGCCCATTCCCGTTGTCAGACACAACTGAGCGACTGACACTGCTGTGCATTTTAGTTCACTGATTCCTAAAATGTCGATGTTCACTCTTGCCATCTCCTGTTTGACCACATCCAATTTACTTTGATTTATGGACCTAACATTCCAGGTTCCTATGCAATACTGTTCTTTACAGGATTGGACTTTACTTTCAACAAGAGATTTAACCACAACTGGGCATCATTTCCACTTTGGCTCAGCCTCTTCATTGTTTCTGGAGCAATTTCTCCACTATATTGGACATCTACTGAACTGGGGGGTTCATCTTTCAGTGTCATATCTTTTTGCCTTTTCATACTGTTCATGGGGTTTTCAAGGCAAAAATACTGAAGTGGTTTGCCATTCCCTTCTCCATTAGTCATGTATGGATGTGAGAGTTGGACCATAAAGAAGGTTGAGCACCCAAGAATTGATGCTTTCGAACTGTGGTGCTGGAAAAGACTCTTGAGAGTTCCTTGGACAGCAAGGAGATCAGTCAATCCTAAAGGAAATCAACTCTGAATATTCATTGGAAGGACTGGTGCTGAAGCTGAAGCTACAATACTTTGGCCACCTGATGCGAAGAGCCAACTCATTGGAAAAGACCCTGATGCTTGGAAAGACTGAGGGCAAGAGAAGAAGGGGACGACAGGATGAGATGGCTGGATTTGAGCCAACTCAGGGAGATGGTAAAGGACAGGGAAGCCTGGCATGCTGCAATTCATGAGGTCTCAAAGAGTTGGACACGACTTAGCAATAGAACAACAACAAAACACAAAAGTTAGGATAATGGCTGTGTCTGGAGCATAGGCAGAGGGATGGGATGGGGAGGGATGTACTGGTTACAGAAGTTATTTTGGGGGGGTTTAGATGGTGGGTTTATGGGTATTCATTTTAAAAATGAAAATAAAAATAATTTAGGGCAATAAATGAGTGGGGGGAAAAAACAGTTAGATGCTAAAATTAAATGGCCCAAGAAAGAAACAATCTGTGGGATAGTAAATGTGTCTAACTAATTAAGACTGGATTTTTGTTTTCAGTCTAGAACTTATACACCTAAAATAAAAGTTCCTCTTCAAAATTATCCACCACATATGATTATAATCATTTGTATTCCAAAATTTATGATCACTGTTTCCCTTTCAGAAATAATTTATAAGATACTCTAAAAACTGAGTTTTCCTACTATTATTACCTTCATAATAATCGCTTTTCTTAGTAAATTAGCACTGTCTGGTGTTAATGACTAAGTGAGGCTCGGGATGACTTTCAGTTGTTTCATAAATTCAAATCCACTCTTTCGAGATGACAATAATCACCACTAGGGATGTTTAAAAGTATAAGGCAAGACCTGAAAGTCAATCTTCAAGAAGCATATTGGCAATAAGAGCATCACTGAAACAACAGCATGGTCACAACTCAGCCAAGAGCGTGAGTAACATCCCATGTGAACATTCAAGGAGAGTGAGTCTGAAGACTGGGGCCCTGCTGAAGGCAGCAACCTGAGGTGAGTTCAAAGTACCTAAAAAAGGCCTGCTTATCCAAGCCCAGGAGCCTACTTGTGAAAGGGACTCTGAGAGGCTTTGGAGCTGTTGCATTCAACCAAACTGTAACCTTGACAGTTACGATTGTTATTTTGCTGTTTGCATTGTCTTTAATTTTTCAAGGCCATACCATATTTATTCAACTATTTTACTGTCCTATTAATTCTATGAAATACTATTAGTATAACTGGCATTCATTCTACATTTGACAGACAGAGTGAGATTACTTAGAGTTACATAGATACTTTTATGGCAGAGTCTGATCCTGAATCCAAGCCCTTTGACTTTCAGCTCTGGGCTTATTCCTCCAGTCCAAGCAAAACGTGAACATCTAAACCAAAATCACTTGCCTTGAAGAGTGACGAGGAAGGCAAACTCATACCCAAATCTCAGAAACAAAGACTTACTGCGAGCTGCAGAGCCAATTCAAACTGCTTGTCCTGGAGAAGCTGTTGGATTTGGGTCGCCATGGGCACTGGAATGAGTCTCCAGACAAAGTGATTGCTGGCCACATAGATAATGTTTGATCTGGAGACAGGGGTAAGAGGATTAGCAAGAGAGGGCCAGCTTTATGATGACCCAGATGACTTTAAAGTTTTGGAATAAGATGGCAGCTACAGTAAAGAAAGGAATTCCTTACCCGCCCGAGGTAATGAAACGGGGTCTTTGCAGTTCAATGCTCTGGACCAGAAGCCTCGGCTCAAATGTTCGGATTTCCACATATCGAGGCAACACTGCAATGATGTAGGGAGGCTGGTGCTCTGTGCAAGAGAGAACATGTTGAGTTGAGGTTCTCTCTAAGGTTTTAGGTTTACAGATGTTTCAGCTTCTCATTTCTAAGCTGCACTTGGATCTCCAAATGGTCCACTAGTCAGATACCAAGCCAGGATCCTATACTGTGATATACAAAAAAAAAAAAATTGCTTGTCTTAGTGACGCTAAGAGAAATCTCCTGCACAAAAAGGATGCATCTTAGCTTTGCTCAGAGTGACCGGACTCCATTCCTACTGTTTCCCTGAGAGGACTGGGTGAAAGAGTCAGCGGCTCCTTTCTCATCAGTCATGAAGCCAGGCCAAACCAAGGCCAGTGGCAGCTCCCCTAACGAGTCAGTCAGAGAACAAGCTGACATAATTTCTTTCATCCTCTTAGGAAAGCCAAGAGGAGGGCAACTTTTTTTTATTTTTTCCTGAAAATTATTCTAAAGAGAGAAATCCACATTTCTGGTCTATGCTATCTCTGCTTGAGATCATCACAAGATGCAAAACTCCACGTGATGCTCAATGGTTCACAGAGAAGGGAGCTGGATGGCATTCTCAGTGTAACCATTTTCTCACAGGAGGTAACGAGTGTGTCAGATTCATAGGAACAGAAAGTAGTATGGTGCCAGGGCAGGGGGAGGGGAAATGGGTTGTTGTTTAATAGGTATAGAGTTTTAGTTTCACAAGAGGAAAAGGTTTTGAAATCTGCATGACAATGTAAATATACATAATACTACTGAACCGTGCACTTAAAAATGGTTAAGGTGATAGATTTTATGCTATGTGCTTTTTTTTAGCCACAATTAAAAATAATTTTAAATTAGTAAAAAAAAAAAAAAACCACTAGATGGCATAATTATTATATAAAAATTTAACTTCAAAGAATATATCTATAAGAATAGTTTCTTGGTGTGATTAACTTGCTATAAATTTATTTTGTCATTTACTTTCAGATAAAAGCCTTTTCATATTATACTTGCTATTTATACTCTAAATGAATAGTACAATAAAAGTTCAAAACTAGAAAGGAACTCAGAAATGAGGAAACTGAGGCCTTAGTAATTCCTTCATCAGTTGAAATGCTACTGTTGTTATTATGTTGATATCTTTCATCTTACCAAAAAACAGAATTAAATAACATATTTTCCTGTTTTAATGCTGGCCTCATTTTAAAAAGCTATTTCAATTTTCAGCAATTGTCCTTCAAATAAAAAATAAATAAAAATTTTTAAAAAGCTACTATAATTTTCTTTCATGTTAATTTATGTAACTATGTAAAACTTCTGTCCTTTTAAAATCTGGCCTACTTTAATAGAGTCTAATTTAACAAAAGAAGCAATCTATCATAGAAACCCTTTTGGTTGTCACATTTTATCATTCATTCAGAGATGGTCTGAATCTCTCTGAGTCGTCAAACATGGCAGACTGGTTGATGTCCAGAAGGCACGTAATGAAGGGCGAACAACAACAGTAATTCTTCTAACAGCAAGCATTTACTAAGAGCCTAAGATGTTTCAGGCACTGCTCAAAGGGAACCAAGACATGAGCGCAGAGCTCACAGAGCTCCCACATGAACAGAGGAGAGAGACAACTCATTGCATCCAGTGGGACATGCAGCTTGCATGACAGAGAAACCAGAAGGGATGGTGAGAGCACCCAGGGGGAAGTGACTAATTCCGCCTGCGGGTCAGAGAAGACCTCTGAGAGGAAGTGCCACTGAACAGGGGACTTGTCATATGAGCAGGATGCTGCTGGGCAAAGAAAGGAAAAGGCAACAACCAGACGAAAGCACAGGAATAGGGAGTCTTTTCCAAATGACTGGAGCAATTAGGAAGGAAATCCAAAAAGTAGGGGATATACGTATACATATGTGATTCGAGTTAGGAAAGAATCTGCCTGCAATGCAGGAGACCTGGGTTCCATTCCAGGGTTGGGAAGATCCCCTGGAGAAGGAAATGGCAACCCACTCCAGTATTCTTGCTTCCTGCCTAGAGAATCACATGAACAGAGGAGCCTGGCAGGCTACAGTCCATGGGGTCGCAAGAGTCGGACACGACTCAAGAGACTAAACCACCACCATGGCTGATTCACTTTACTGTACAGCAGAAACTAAAACAACACTGTACAGCAACTAAATGCCAACAAAAATTAAAATTAATAAGACAGTACAATAAAAAAGAATGACTGGAGCCTGGGTACAGTAGTGAAGAGGAGAGCAGAAATATAATCCAAGTTTAAAATGGACTCCATTCAGGATGAATGGAGAAATATATACATCAACATATATACACTATCAGGTATAAGATGGATGATAGCTGGTGAGAAGTTGCTGTGTAGCACAGGGAACCCAGTCTGGCACTCTGTGATGACCTGGAGGGAAGGGATGGGGGGAAGAGAGGGAGGGAATATATGTATAATTATGGCTGATTTGCCTTGTGTATGGCAGAAATCAATACAAAAATTAAAAAGAAACAAAATAACATGTACTCTATTCAGGAAGCTAAGTCTTCTTCCTGTTGACGGGTATTGTCTCACCCTACCTAGGAAGAATGTCCCCTCCCTTCTCATGTTAAGCCCCTAAACTTGTGAATATACATAAGCTTTCTGTTGTTCGGTCACTAAGTTGTGTCTGACTCTTTGTGACCCCGTGAACTGCAGCATGCCAGGCTTCCCTGTCCATCACCATCTCCCAGAGTTTGCTCTAATTCATGTCCATTGAGTCAGTGATGCTATCCAACCATCTCATCCTCTGTCTTCCCCTTCTCTTCTTGTCCTTGATTTTTCCCAGCATCAGGGTCTTTTCAAATGAGTTGGCTCTTTGCATCAGGTGGCCACAGTGTTGAAGCTTCAGCATCAGTCCTTTAAGTGAGACCCGTAAAATACTGACCTTTTGCTTTATCTTCCTTCTGGTCTGTTCATCTCTAGTCACCACCAGAATAACCACTGATGCTTTTATGAATTCTACCATTTAGAAATCTACTGGCCTCTTGGACCTGTGCGTGGACCCCTAACAACTGGCCCCCTCCTCATCCCTCCATAATCCACACTACCTGTTCAATCAGGTCAGTCTCTGGATGCCTGCTCACAAACTAGCATGTCTTCTGCATTTCTGCTCATTTTTTTTCTGCTTAAAATGAAAGAAATTTTTCTTCAAGCTAGATCTTAAACTCCTTGCCTGGTCTAGTCCAATTTTAACAAAACTTCTTACTGACTAATTGAACAGTGAACTTCCCCTTTCTCAACTACCAAATCTCAAGTCATCCGATTTAATACCTGAAGCAGGGTCTCATTTTGTCTCTTTACCCAAGATGTAATCCTTGCCTCCCAAGCTAGGGCCCTTAAAGACAGCAGGCTGGTGTGTCCCTCCACAGCAGTAACTAAAATATTTTATATTCACACACCCAACTAAAAATGAATTGCTGCGAGCATGATCATGGGCTTCCAGGCAATATCATTGCATAGTGCTGGGAGTTGGAGGGAGGCATAGGAGCAGAAACACCTGATGTGTGGGGAAGACATACTTTGAATACAATCTGTAGCCTCTAAGCTACAAAAACAAAAGCAGCAATAACCACGACATCAAAAACTTTTTAATGCTGTTATACATACCATAGGACTAAATAATTTCCAATAATTTCCAAGCTTAGTCTATTTGGCAAAGGACAAAATAAAACCATTAAAAAAGAAGGCAGGGTTCTCTGGGGGCTCAGTGGTACAGAATCTGCTTGCCAATGCAGGAGACATGGGTTCAGTCTCTGGTCCAGGAAGATCCAACATGCTGTGAAGCAAATACTGACCCTGTGCTCTAGAGCCTGGGAACTGCAACTACTGAAGCCTCTGTACCTAGAGACTCTGCTCTGCAACAAGAGATGCCATGGAAATGAGAAGTCCATGCACAACTAGAGAATAGTTCCCGCTCGCTGCAACTAGAGTAAAAAAAAAGCCTGCATAGCAGAGAAGCCCCAGCACAACCAAAAATAAAAACTAAATAAATAAATTTTTAAAAAACGAATGTAAAAGAAAAGGAAGTAAAAGATAAAAATAGCAATAGACAATCACTTCCTAAAATGTGCAATTCTGTTTACATTTTCCCCTCTTTAGTCAGAAGTTGGCAAAACCCAACTTCCTACAAAAGCTAAAATATTCTCCTTTTTTTGCAGGGGAGCCACACCATGTAGTATGTGGGATCTTAGCTCTCCGACTGGAGATCAAACCTGTGTCCCCTGCAGCAGAAGCATGGAAGTCCCCAGAATATCCCATTTTTAATAACTCAGAAACACTTTTCCACTTACAAGAAGGGAAACTGAGAGTAAGTGACGCTGAAAACCAGTCTGCTAAAGCTCTGAGTGGAGCCCCGTTCTAGAGAGTGGCATGGCCCCAGCCCAAAGTGGGAAAGAGCAGCTATGCAGGTCTTACCCATGGCCACTGGGATGTCTGTCCAGTTCAGGGCACACTTCTGCGTGCAGATCCCCTCCTCATTGAGCACCACAGTGAGATCATCCTGACCCACAGCTACTTTTCCATCTGCCAGAGGTGCAACTAAGGGCTCCAGCTGTTTTCCTGTTGGGAAGAGCTCTTTGTTGGCCCCCTTTCCATCCACCTACAGGAAGACACAAAGTGAGTCACCCAGCATTCTCCAGCCAGCGGCATGAACATGGAGGGACGGCCTAGAAAAATCAAGTTAAAACCCCAAACCTACAGAGATGCCAATAATATTCCTTATTTGGCATAAAGAAATATTATAGTCTGTTATGACAATTTTTGAACCGGTTCTTTTTTTCTCTAACGTGGAGACAAGCATCTAGCTCGGCAGCTAACAGTGTCAAGGGCTAAAGTAATTGGAACTCTCATATGATGCTGGTGAGAACACAAAATGGTATAGTAGCTTTGGCTGTTGGCTTCTTATAAAATTAAATATACACTTACCATGGGACCTGACAATCCCATTCCTAGGCATTTGCTCAGGAAAAATGAAAAACCTGTGTTTACATAAAAATCTGTGTGCAAATGTTTATAGTGGCTTTGTTTATAATGGTTAAAAAGTGTAAACAACTTTGTCCTTCCATACATGGAAGTCATAAGAATATACTGACCCATACACAACACAGATGGATGTCAACTGCATTATGCTAAGTGAAAGAAGCCAGGCTCAAAAGGCTACATACTGTATGACACTAATTATAAGACATTCTGGAAAAAGCAAACTGTAAGAGAACAGATCAGTGGTGACTAGAGGTGGGGGTGTGGGAGGAAGGCTGAGGTCAGAGGGAAAGCATGAGGGAATTTCTTGGGGTGATGGAACTGTTCTGAATCTTTATTTTTTTTGGCCTCAAGGTATGCAGGATCTTAGTCACTCCCTCGATCAGGGATTGAACCTGAACCCCTGCAGTGGAAGCGTGAAGTCCTAACCACTGGGCCACCAGGGAAGTCCCCAGTTCTGAACCTTGATTGTGGTGGTAGTTACACACCTCTAGGCATCTGCCAAAACTCAGAACCACATATCCAAAAGAATGTTACTGTGTGTAAATAAAGGAAGTAGTTTTGAATAAACTGGCCCTAAAGCAAGATTCCGCACTCTCAAAACACTCCACTCTCAAGAAGGTGACAGCTCACGTAAGGCAGTCAGAGGAATGAGAGCCCTCCTCCAACTTCTGGCTCCGCTCCCCCAGCCCTCACAGGCTCCTCTCAGGCACCTCTCTGCCTACTTGCTATATAGTGAGTGACAAAGCAGTAACTCACCTGGTGGGGGTGGTTTAGTCACTAAGTCATGTCTGACTCTTGCAACCCCTGACAGGCTCCTCTGTCCATGGGATTTCCTAGGCAAGAATACTGGAGTAGGTGGTCATTCCCTTCTCCAGGGGATCTTCCCAACCCAGGGATAGAATCCACGTCTCCTGCATTGCAGGCAGATTCTTTACCATCTGAGCCACCAGAGAAGCCCAGTAACTACCTAGGAGCTTGCAGTTCTGATGCTGATAAAATGAGGCCAGCCCAAGAACATAAATATGGAATGAATATATTCACTAGATAAACAATGAAGAGCGAACACAGCAGGAAGTAGGGAAGTAGGAGGTGGAGAGAAAGACTTCTAGGATTGATTGCCAAGTCTAGATTACGAGAGGGGTATGAAGCTGAAGATAAAGAATTTATATTATTCTATAAAATGAATGGTATACCAACTTTGTCTACATACATATGCACAATGGAGGGAAAAAAACCAATGCTGTGGATATTTACCACTTAGGTTAAGAGAAAAACCAGGTTACAAAACAATGTGTATAACATTATATTTTTTGTAAATAGGGCAGATGCCCATTACTAAAAGGTTAACAATGAGTGGCAGAATTATACATGACTTGCACTTCCTTTACCCTCCTTATCTATATTTTCTTATTTTCTATAATAAAAACAAAAGGCTTTCAAAATTTTTAAAAAATGAAAACAATTTTTACAACAAATATACTATAAGATTTGGGGAGGCAAGAAACTCAAAGTCTCAAAAATACTTAAGTTACTACTAAACTCAGGGCGTTTCCTGGTGGTCTAGTCGTTAGGATTCAGTGCTTTCACTGCCGTGGCTGGGGTTCAATCTCTGGTTGGGGAACTGAGATCCTGCAAACCAGGCAGCGCAGCCAAAATTTAAAAAAAAACTAAAATTAGTATATAATTCCTGACCACTGAAGCCTCAAGATAGCAGCCCATGATAATGCTACTGGACAGAGCCAAGCAGTCCTAATTATCTAGATACAGCATGTGGATAATTCATTATGTAGAGAACTGAGAGTTGACGCTGTCTGGCTTAAGATACACAGACATCTTCTTTGCAAAAGATGTTTAGAGCGTGAAAAAGAACCAAACATACAAACACAAACCCTGTCACGCCAAAACTCTACCTAACGCGGTTTCTCAACCTGCAGTTCAGGAGCATATAATCATCTCCCCCAGGTAAACTCACAGTCAACTTCCCCAAGGTAAACTGATGATATTTGCAAAAAAGGTAAACCTTACCCTTATTAGGTAGTAGTCTCTCTTGAAGCCCACACAGATAGAATTTTCACACCATGCCATGGACTTGGGCACATCTGGTACACTAAAGTCTCCCTGGAGAAAAAGAGCAAGTGTTCAACTGGAGAGATGTTAAAGGGGGAAAAAAAATAAGTGACCTTCCTGTTATTCTACTCCCATTCTGCAAAATCACCTTCACCCTCCTCTGAATATAATTCTATTAGCACAAGACCAGGAAAGCACCCATAATAAAATATGAAACCCATGAAATGGACAACGTGCATTTAAAAAAGGTGAAAACCCATTTTGATATAAATCAATCTGTAGAGATGTAGGGCTGTGCTTCCCTTGCCTCTGAAGACCAGAAGACTCTGACAAATGTGCATGAGTAACTCTTACGTATTCAGAGGGGAGCATTCATCTGGGGACAACACTGGGTTCCTGGGCTTCAAAGGAATTGAACAGCCAATCTTTCAAGCTGTGGGTCAACTTAGCCAGCAGCTCCCATCCAACCCGTGGACTTTACCTGCAATTCATGAAATTCTCTGTCTTTCCAGAAATAGAGCTGCAGCTTCTTTTTCACGGCCACACACATCCGCAACACCTCCTCCCCAGTCTCTGTGTGCTGGGAAGAGACATCCAGAGCAAATGAGGATGTGTACACTGATGACTCCAGAACTGGGTGATGACTGATTCAGAGATTTTCTACCTTGAAATGGCTACTCATCTGAACATTCCTGTCATACAAAGTCACGCTGCCAGAGGAGCTGAGCACAAAACATCCTTCTCTCTAAGATGGACTCACACCCAACGTGTTGAGGAGCGTGTCCTCCCCATGGACTGCTAGTCAGAGATACTGGCCCCAGCAAACCTCACAGACAGAAGTAGTTTAGAGAAGAAAATCTACACAACTGCTTCCTCCTTTTTTCCGTAAATGTTTCTTGCTCATGGCTGCCAATACCTGCAGGGGCAGGGATCAGCCTGTGTCAGTGACTGCAGGCCCGCTTTCAATCCTTTAAAGGAGTAGGGGGGATAGAATATGTCTAAGCATAAAACAAACAGTGCAGTGTCAACGTAGACCATAGTGCTAATAAGTGATCAAAGCTGAGTTAGAGGGGTGAGGCAGATTGTGAAGAAGCTAATGATGATGAGCTGGCAAAAATCAGGAGAAATGTCTTTGCTAAACAGCGGAAACTCCCTAATGACGAAGACCACAATGATACGTTTAAAACATGAGTCAATTAATGCCACAGAGCTATGTTCATGTACTATCACAGTCCTGATTCCTCACTAATGGTTTGTCCATGGCAAGAGTTTCCATTTTTGGCTAGCTGCCTCCTGAGATACAGAGGTCCGGTACTCTTATTAGTATACAACCAGGGAATGCAAATATTCTAGCTTCAGGCCACATACTAAGGGGGAGGTTTCTCTAATATGATCCAAAATCAAATAGTCTCTTTGGAGCCTCTGCTGAGTTTGGATATCAATATTACCTTCTTCCCATCTACTGGGAGGGATGGTGAGGAAAGGCTGTATTCATCAAAGCACAAAGTCAAATTTAATTTTCCTTGCACTTACCTGGAGGTCACATGTGAACAATGATGCTCCCTTTGCCTTGGAAACCGTAGTGATTTGTTGAAATGTCAACAGGTCATGGACGTAAATATTATTTTCTGTTTGGTAGGAGATAAAAACACCACTATAAATTATCAATTCTCTAGGATAGCCAACTTCAAGCCAAAAAAAAAAAAAAAAAACAAAACACTAAATGGCAAATGTTGGTTCAAGACATTATCTTCAGTTTCACTAGCATTACTTATTCTGGTCCATGAACCAGTAAAAAAAAAATAGGTAAGAGGTCACTTAGTCTTCTAAAGTTGGATATTTTGTTTCTTTCAATTTGGGCTAGCTTGAGTAAAAGAGCTCTTTCACTTCCAAACAGCACTCTTACACTTGGTCTTGCTCAAATCTGGAAACTCCTGATGTAATATTTGTACAAGAAATTACTTTTAAAACTACTCACGTTAGGAGGCTCCAATAAGAGAAAGCAAACACCCTATGGATTCTGTAAAAACACATGGTGAGAATTTTTTTTCCTAGCAAAACAAGCACAATAATTTCACTTGGGCCTTCTAGCTAGTTTTAGGTACTTTAAATGTTTCTCTCTTGACTAGAAACTAAGTTTAAAAGGATTCTACTATTTGGGCTCTGGGCTGAACAAACAGAACATGAGGCAAGTTTCTTCAGCTTGTCAAGAAAAGGCCTTACTGGCCACCTCCCATGAAACTGTGGCTTTTCAAACAAGGCCTTGAATAGTCTGGCCCTGATCTCTCTTCTAGCCACTCTCCACCATATACCTTAAGTTTGGCCACACCTCAGGGCCTTTGCTGAAGCTGTCTCCTCTGCCTTTAATGTTCTGCCGACCTCTGTCTTCCTGCTGAAATTCTAATCACCCACTAGACACTGCTGTCCATCCTGCTATTAAGACCCTGCACTTTTTATAAATTTTCATTGGAACTTGTGTGCCTGCATGCTCAGTTGCTTAGTCGTGTCCAACTCTTTGCAACCCTATGGATTGTAGCATGCCAGACTCCTCTGTCCATGGGATTCTCCAGGCATGAATACTGGAGTTGGTTGCCATGCCCTCCTCCATGGGATCTTCCCAACCCAGGGATCAAACCAGGGGCTCCTGCACTGCAGGCAGATTCCTTCTGCTAAGCCACTGGGGAAGCTCCATTGTAACTTATCACACTGTAATATGAGTACTTTCTGTCATTTTGGTCTTCAGAATCAGAACCTAAGTTTTAAAGATGGAAACCATGTCTCATTCAACTTGGTATCTCCAATGTCTAGAGTAAGGCACAATATATATTGAATGAGTGAAATGATACTTCTTGGAGAACAGAGCTCAAGATATGGGGGATGTACCTTTATTACCTGTGTACCTCACTGTATCTGGTGAGGAATGTGTCAGTTTCATTGTTAAATAACAAGTATCTGGTGAGGAATGTGTCAGTTTCATTGTTAAATAACAACTATCAAATTAACCATGAAAAGGTTAATCAGATCACAGTTTCTATTTCTTGATACATGAAATACAAATGCAACCCATTTTCTTACCTAACAAGCTGACCAGAATCTTAAACTGGGAGACCACATGGATCTGGAAAAGAGCAAATTGTTAGATTCAGTTAAACATTTCTGACAAGGTTCAGCAAATGTTCATTCTAACTAAAACTAAAAAGGGACTAAAAAGCCAACATCAATGGCAAGGATCTGATTTATATGCAGTCACAACTTCTGCTCATGAAAATGGATTTCAGGTATGTGATGGATGGACAGATATCCCTGCAGAAATAGGAAGACAGACAGCAGAAGATTCAAAGACAAATAAATAATTTTACCAAAGTTCTAGCTTTGATCAAGTCTCTTAGATGTCAATATCATGGCTTACCTGCTGAATCTTTTTGGAGAAGTTCTTATTGGATTTCTCTAATGTCACTTCAAACCTGTTGCAACCTATGGAAAAGAAACAAACACATTTCCAAACACAGGAACACCTATAAAAAGAACCATGACAAAAAAATGCTGCTCCATACTGCTCTCCTACATGAATCTTAAAAAAAAAAAAATTCCTGAAAGAACAGAAGTTGGAGATCTAAAAGAAACAGTTGTCTTTACTGAGGATAGTAAGTTGCTTTCAGCTCCAATTTTAGAACAAAGGGTTTCATGCACCTCTTCTTGGCATTAGCAGAAAGGACCACACCACAGTTCACCGAAGCTGCGAGGTACTTATGAGGATTTTATCCCACATAATAGTACCTTGGCAAAGTATTTCATCAAAAGAGTGTAAAAAGTAACAGTCAAATATGGGAGCCCAAGCAATGAATCCCAGCCCAAAGTGTTCTTAGATCTAACCAACTCCCAGCAGCTACCATATGTCCTGCATCACAGGACAGAGCAAACACCATCCCCGGAGCTAAAGCAATTTAATGCATCTACACTTACTGCCACTCTTGGGTGATGCTACACCTGCTGACACTGTTGCAAAAAAAAGGGGAAGAAAGTTATAGGCCTTAAAAACACGTGAAGCCCATCTTGCTGGGGTGACCAAAATATTTAGCATCAAAAACCACCCAAGGGTCAAAAAAGAATAACTATCACAGCAATAATAGCAGCTATGATTAACTAAGCAACAACTAAGTGTCAGGCTCTGGATTTTTAAATTTATGTGTATTCTCTGTGACCTCACGACCACCCCAAGAAGGAGGTATCATTATTCTAACTTCATCTCTGAGAGACCTGACAGGTCAAGCAGTTAAGAGAGCAGCCAGTGAGAGAGAGCCCAGAGGCAAACTCAGGGCTGACTTTACGTGGCGCCTAGGTAAAGCCTGCACCCTGCCACCTGCCTCCCAGCTAGAGGAGAGACTATGTACATTGCTGACCATGCAAGTCAAGTCGGTGGAGATTCTCTGAGCAGCCACAAAGGCCTATGCCACCAAAGTTGGTCTTACTTCCTCCACATGTCCCTAAGAAGAGGAGATGAAGACGGGGCCCTGAAGTTGTGGGCGATTCAGAAACCTACTCTGTATTATGTCATTACATTTCACAAGGGAAAAAAAAAATCAGCCATTACTGCTTGATAAAGAGTTCTGTATTTGAAAAGCACATTATTACCTCTAACAATTCTCTTTCTAGGCAGAATTATCTAGGACAGAGATTCTCACACTTTTTGATCTCAGGACCCATTTATCTTAAAGATTACTGAGGATCAAACATCTACATGGATTACAGCCATCAATGTTTACCATATCAGAAATTAAAACTGAGAAATTTTAAAAACATGTATTTTGGTGGGGAGGGGTGCTATCCTGCATCTTTGCAGCTGCACAGGTTTTTCTCTAGTTGCGGAGAGTAGGGGCTATTCTCTAGTTGTGGTGTGCTGGCTTCTCACTGTGGTGGCTTCTCTTCTTGCTGAGCACGGGCTCTAGGTAGGTGGGCTTCAGTAGTCGCGATTTCCAGGCTCTAGAGCACAGGCCCAATAGTTGTGTTGCAAGGGCTTAGTTGCTCCCCAGCATGTGGGATATTCCCAGATCAGGGATTGAATCTGTGTCTCCTGCACTGGCAGGCGGATTCTTTACCACTGAAACACCAAGGGAAGCCCCTTAAAAACATGCATTAACTGACTTATAACAGTAATAGTGAAGTCTCTCAGTCGTGTCCAACTCTTTGCGACCCCATGGACAGTAGCCTACCAGGCTCCTCCGTCCATGGGATTTTCTAGGCAAGAATACTGGAGTGGGATGTCATTTCCTTCTACAGGAGATCTTCACGACCCAGGGATTGAACCCGGGTCTTATTACTATATCAGTAATAAGCTCATTACATATTAGCATAAATAATGTATTTTTATGAATAATAACTTTTTCCAAATTTAAAAGAAAAGCATTGTTTTACACTTTTGTAAATCTCTTTAAGGTCTAGCAGGAGACCCTGGTTCGATTCCTGGGTCGGGAAGATCTGCTGGAGAAGGGATAGGCTACCCACTCCACTATTCTTGGGCTTCCTTGGTGGCTCAGCTGGTAAAGAATCCGCCTGCAATGTGGGAGACCTGGGTTCGATCCCTGGGTTGGGAAGATCCCCTGGAGAAGGGAAAGGCTACCCACTCCAGTATTCTGGCCTTGAAAATTCCATGGACTGTATAGTCCATGGAGTTGCAAAGAGTTGGACACAACTGAGTGACTGTCACTTCACTAACAGAAGATAGCTGGCTCTCACATTTGTTTCTGCATTTACTGTTTTGATACACTGTATGGTTGAGGTATATGACAAACATCTGTCCTCATGTGGACATGCAGTTGAAAAAAGGGAGGAATAGGTTTTTAATAGCTTTTTCAGATAACTGTGGATCTTTGATGCTAGACCAAAACTTGACAAATGGAGTTTCTTGCAATCTGGAATCTGAAACCTATTAATGAACTTTTCTGTTAAAGTCCATTGGTGTATCTTACATTTTGAATGGCTCTTTTATTCATGCTTTGTTTAGAAAATATTGGTTCACGTAGTTATGCAGATTTTCCAAATGTTGACACATTTTGTTATAGGATTAAGAAAAAAAAAATCATGCTCATTATCACCCCAGTCTCATCAGAGAAAACTTTCAGTACTGAGAAGCTGTCAAGTTCATGGGGTTGGATATAATTTTTCCACAATTCTGATTTTCTCTTGAAAGCGCTAACTTTATCATCAGTAACACTACTGCCAGTTGTTTTCTTTGAAGTGAAAGACTCTGTTCATTTTTGAGAAAACACACCCAAATGCTCTGAAAAACCACAATCTATCTGTTAGTCATTCTCTCAAGCAGAATGATGCTCCATTAAATAAATGGTCAGCTCAGCTCACTACTCCCAACAATCACATGAGAGCTTTTCCCTGAGATAGTCACTGGGCTGCATACCTTGCACACGGCAAAAGTGCTTTACGTGTTCTTCCCATTATACCACAGAGATTATTGAAGAGGTGTTCTCAAGGGTCAAGATAAAATAAAACTAATACTTTTTACTGCCCCATAAAGAACATGTATGCTTAGTTGCTCAGTCATGTTTGACTCTTTGCAATCCCATGGACTGCAGCCCGCCAGGCTCCTCTGTCCATGGTGATTCTCTAGGCAAGAATACTGGAGTGGGTTTCCATGCCCTCCTCGGTACTGGAGTGGGTTGCCATGCCCTCCTCCAGGGGATCTTTCCAACCCAGGGATCAAACCCAGGTCCCCCACATTGCAGGCAGATTCTTAACCGTCTGAGTCACCAGGGGTGAAACTGGCGAAAGAAAAAAACACTGTGAGCATACACTGGGAAAAAATACAACTGCTAGGGCAGTGCGGTACCAAAGTTTGTTGACACACTGTCATGAACTTGTTTTAAGGGGCAGCAGTTTTAGCTGCCACTACTTTTAGACCATTAGTGCAAATGTCGATAAAAGTCAATGAAAAAATGATAATGTTTTAGTGTTACGGTGTGAACTTAAGTTTTCACATTGTGGATCCTCTGAAAGGATTGTGGGAAGCCTCCTGGGGTCTAGAAACTGTCAACTGAAAAAAAATGCATAATCTAAAAGTTGAGAATTATGTTTTATTCTGTAGACTTGCTGAGGACCTCAGGAAGAGCCAGGATATATAGGAGTTCAGACCAAAAACAAAACAAAACCAGGTGGTCAAACATCAAAAGATAACTGTTACTTAAGAAAACCAGACTTCTCAAGTTTAGTGCTTTTCTATGTATGGGAAGATGCAAGAGTCTGGACTCACTGAAATCATTCCTCTGATATGCACCTTAACCATTTAGGGCCAGTATACTGTTTTCCAGGCTTCCCAAGTAGTGCTAGTGGAAAAGAACTCACCTGCCAATGCAGGAGACATAAGAGACACGGGTTCAATCCCTGGGTTGGGAAGATACCCTGGAGGAGGGCATGGAAACCCACTCCAGTATTCTTGCCTGGAGAATCCCATGGACAGAGGAGCCTGGAGGGCTGCAGTCCATGGGGTTGCAAAGAGTCAGAAACAACACGACCGAAGCAGTTGAACACGCAAACACATATACTGTTTTTCTCCCTTCTGAATCCCCTGAGGGTGCACAGTTTGCGGCTGCAGTGGCTGATGGCTTGAGGGTCACACATCCTTTGTTCACTGATATGGCAGGTAACATTTTTCCTCCACAAGACCAAACTTTGCAAACCACTGCTCTAGGGTGAAGTATCACTGAAGTAAACATAAAATTGTTAAGACCTTAGATGAGAAGTAATCTAAAGCCTCTGTTTAAGATACCAGTAGACTGAAGTTTCTGAGTAGACTGAAGCCGAGAGATGTTTGTGAACTCACAGGTGGGAGATGGCTCAGATCAGACTGGAGTCCAGGTCCCGCTCATCCCAGTCTTTCCAGGAAATCTTATTACCCACTCTGTCCCTTTCCTCAGAAAGACAGTCTAGTCGAAAACTTATCAAGGTTTTGATAGGGAGAGAATAAGGAGACAAACTAGGTAATTCAATAGTTAATCCCAGTAAGGGATTGTCAGTAAAGAAAAAAGTATGGGAGACCCCCGTGTAAATTAATGACCATGCAAGAAAGCAGGTTTGCTTAAGCATGTGTGTGTTAAGCCGCCTCAGTCATGTCCAACTCTTTGCAACCCCATGACTGTAGCCTGCCAGGTTCCTCTGTCCAAGGGATTTTCCAGGCAAGAATACTGGAATGGGTTGCAATGTCCTCCTCCAAGGGATCTTCCTGACCCAGGCATAGAACCCAGGTCTCTTATGTCTCCTGCATCTGCAGGCGGTTTTTTACCACTAGCACCACCTGGGAACCACAAAATCACCCAAGAGAAGCATGAGACATGCCCCCAAACAATAAAACATGGTGAATGAGACACACATCCTGCCCAGTGAGCTCCATGAATTAATGATTCCTAGGTCACACTCCTCTGCACACACTAAAAACAAAAATATGAGGAAAAAGTGACATTATATTGAAACCTCAGATAATTTGCCATTTTTAGCATATGTTATTGCATATTTGTTCACTTCTATTGTGCCATGATAGTCCCAGTTTGACCATGTAGGACAAGGAAACTCCCCCACCTGGCATGGAGGAAGAACTGATGACGGAAGTGTGACATCTGCTCAAGAATGAGGAAGAAGGCGTTTGTTTTTTTTTTCCCTCTCCCCACTTTTCCTTTGATTATAAAACTGTAGCCCACTAAGTTCTCGAGGTGTAGCACCCTCTTGCCCACTCGCCTGTAAGTCTCACAGGCGTCCTATTCTAATAAATCACTTCCTATCTATCACTGTGCTTCTCGCTGAATTCTTTCTGTGCTGAGACATCAAGGACAGGAATTCCCCAAAAATGCCACCTAGTGGTTTCAGTTTGGAATATCTCAAATGTAGAAACTCAGTTCCATGGCTGATTCATAGAGGCCCAGGTCTATTTCTGGCTGATAAACAGAAGTGGCTTAGAACTGAACTGTTCTCTAAGGGTATAGGGAGAAGTGAGGCTTCTAATTAAGAGTTTGATTTCCTAACTGTCTAAGGTAAGTTAATATTGCTATCCCAGTGACTTGTGGGGAAACTGAGGAAAAGCAAGTAACCTGTCAAGGGTTACATGATGAATTGGGGAAGGAACAATCACCACCAGGGTTCCAAGTCAGATTAACATTAACATTATCAGTTTGAGCCTATACTATGTTGAAAAGTTTACTTTTAGAGTCCAGTTTTCAAATCCTCATCACTTCTACAGAAATGATATATTAAACAAGTTATTTTATCAGAATATTCAGTATTTGATGGTACAAAGAAGTGATTATCTTTTGGGATAAGAATATTAGATTCTCTTATCTTTCTGCCTTGTACATCATCTGAGCCCACAATCAAGGGTCAAAACAGGGTTGCTTCATGTTGAATAAAATCAAAGGCAGGTTTAATTTTTAAATTATAGACTGGGTTGATATCACAGAATATAAATATTCTGGCTTTGAAAAATTTAAAGCAAGGGCCAAACAAAGTACTGTCTGTGGGTCAAACCCAGTCCTCCACATGTTTCTATAAATAAAGCTTTGCTGGCACAGAGCCACATCCATGCTCTTTTGCTACAGTAGCAGAATAATCACGACAGATCTTATGAACTGAAAAGCCCCAAATATTTACTATTTCCATAAGTAGATAAGATAGGGGCTCCCCAGAGAAAGACAATCAGTCATGGTTTTCTTGACATAAAAGAAGCCATTTTTCTTCCCCTAAGCCATTCTGTAATCTAAACCTGACCACAGTGCTTGTCCCTGCCAGGTCTCAGTAATAATGACCTTAAGGGAACAAAAGAACAAACCTTTATCAGGCAAGAGAAGTAACCACAGCAAAGATAACAAATCAGGTATCAAGACTCCCAGTTCTGTTTCAATGGTAAAGATTAACCTACTTTCTTGAGATTTTGCAGAATTTAACACCTGCCCCCCACCCAAGGGATAATGATGTTGATCTTTTCAGATCCTCTTGACTTCACTCAACTAAAGCTTCAACTCTCAACTACCCAAGTCTCTTAATTTAAAAACTTTCCCAATTTTGCTGCTTGGGGACATGCTGCTTTGGGAAAAATCTCCAGTGTTCTCCTTAGCTGCAACAAGTAATAACTCCTTCCTTCTTCCACTCTCTTTCTTGCTTGTGTCTTTTTGCTCAACACTCACCAAGAGGCGAACCCAGTTTTGGAGTAACATTTAATCCTTTTTTGGGAACAAGTTGGCAGACTATTGATTTAAAGTTAAAAAACTTAGAAATGAAATATAATAAGTCTCCTACATACAAACGTTCAAATTGTGAACTTTCAAAGATGCAAACATGCGTTCCATCAACGCCAGGTGTGAGTGAAATTGCAGCCTGTGCCCTCCAATTGTGTCAGTTGGGTACCCAGGCTAACTCTGTTGGTCTTACAAACAGGACTTATGAACATGCTCTCGGAATAGAACTCGTTCGCGTGTAGGGGACTTACTGTAAAGCCTATTTTGATCTTCTGGTTTCCTTTCCTACCCCAGCACCAAACTTGACCAGGTACCATCCTCCTTCCCTATTACACCAGTGAAGGGAAGAAGAATATACCACCCTCAAATATGCTTCTCTGACACAAAGATAATTTTGAGCTTAAGGTAACTCAGGAGCAGCAGATACAAGAAAAGCTCTCTACCCTCCCCCATCTGCCAAAGAGCAAGACATAAATTTACAAAGGTACCTTCTCTCCCCTCTCTACCAAGGACAACATTTAATTAATTTAGAGACAACTCTAGACCCTTATCAGCCCAGAGACTACACCAGAGCAATCGACACAACAAATTTATCTCTAGCTAGTTTCCCCATATATTTGCCTTCCCATAATTTGCTACTCTAGAAACTCAAAGTCCTCTTCCTTTGTCTTGGTGCTTCTCTGATTTACAGCTCCTCAACCAGTCAACCTAAGACGGGTAAGAGTAAAAAAGAATTCTTTCCTCCCTTACACCCTTAAGATGCTCGTTTTTCCCAATGTTACCCTTGTTACAAGCTCCAAAGAGCAGGCTCTATTTCCACTCTTACAGCAAGCTATTTACTATGGAAAGTTATATACCAGGTTGAAAGCTATGAAATTCTGTTTTTTCTAATATAGCCAAATAATGACAATTTTATATGATTCAACCTACTCTGGCATTAACAGCTTATTCCTATATTATGTATCTCCAGGGTATAATATACAAACACATCAATTTTCTACAAAGAGAACACAGAAATAAAATTACAAAAAGGGGGTGAGGTACTTTTTCCCCATTAGAGGGCACAGAATAAACTTCAAATACTTTTAGAGGCTTCTCTGATAGCTCAGTTGGTAAAAGAATCCACCTGCAATGCAAGAGACCCTGGTTCAATTCCTGGGTCGGGAAGATCCCCTGGAGAAGGGATAGGCTACCCACTCCAGTATTCTTGGGCTTCCCTTGTGGTTCAACTGGTAAAGAATCTGCCTGCAATGCGGGAGACCTGGGCTTGATCCCTGGGTTGGGAAGATCCCCTGGAGAAGGGAAAGGCTACCCACTCCAGTATTCTGGCCTGGAGAATTCTGTGGACTGTATAGTCCACGGGGTCACAAAGAGTTGGACACGACTGAGCGACTTTCACTTTCTACATTTTTACTGACAGAAATATTCGATTGAAGTTTTAGTTTTCCAAGTCCTTACATCTGACCCCAACAATTTTGTTGAGATACTTGATAGAAGAGGACACTGACACTGGAAAGGACCTGCTCAGAGTCACATGGTGGAGAAGTAAAGCCTGACTCAAACCCACGTCCTCTCTGCCCTAGCCCACCCAGCAGAAGTTTAACACAATCTTTAAAATCAGCAGCTCCTAACTTTTCTGCCCCTTCTATCACACCATTTACATAAGAATTTTATTCCTGTAATATTTCTTGTTTCTGGCCTGAGTCTCCAAGAAGTGAGAAGGGAAAACACATCCAGCCTCACCTCCCAGAAGGTGATATGGGAACATAGTCTGAAAATAAGAGAAAACCCTTGAGAGTCTCACAGGTTTCTCCTCACTCCCCCCTCGTCCACTGTGCTACCACCAACCCCCACTCACCTTTTTAATGGTCCAGTAATCACTGATTTCACAGCTGTATACCAGTTGACTACCAATTTTTTTTTTTTTAACTTGAATAGTAAGCCACTTCTTACTTGGTTCTGAAAAGTTGTCACTTACCAGCATCTTTCCGAATCCTATAGAGAAGAAGATGACCTTGTTTTGTTCCAACAAGCAGCCATTCCTCTGAAAAAGAAAAGGACCATCAGCTTTAGTAAGACTCTGTTTCTTAGCTGGGGCTTATAATCAGAAGTCAAAGGGTTGAGAAACTGAGTTGGCTTTGATAATATGTGTTTTTGCAAAACTAAGAAATGTTGATATTCAAGAAATGTTTGAGAATCAAAGAACTGAAAACAATATTTACTGAACTGGGTGAGACATATCAGAGAATAAAAAATGCCCCCAGCTTCATTGTTTCAAAATGAAACTGACCAAAAATATGATAGAAGTTTATAAAATCATAAAATGGGTAGCATAAACATAAAACTAGGTATGTTTCCATGTGCCATAGCACATGAAGCTTACAGGACTAACTATCTCAAAAGATGGTCTAACAGATAGTATCAAGTGTTGCCAAAGATGTGAGGAAACTACAATGCTCATACATTGTTGGCAGGAAAATAAAATTGCAGCCCTATGAAAAACAATCTCACAGTTTCATAAAAGACTAAACGCAGAGTTACCGTATGACCCAGCAATTCCAAAACCCATGGGTATACACATAATATAAATGAAAACATATGTTCCCACAAAAAATTGTACATAAATATTCATAACAGTGTTATTCACAATAGCCAAAAGGTGGAAACAACCTAAGTATCCACCAACGGATGGGTGGATAAACAAAATTTGGCATATCCATTCAATGGAATATTTCAATCATTAAAAGAAATGAAGTGGTGACATATGCTACAATGAGGATGGATCTGACAGTATTACGCTAAATGAAAGAAGCTAGACAAAAAAGGCTACATATTGCATGATTCTATTATATTACATGAAATGTCCAGGATAGGCAAATCTAGAGACAGTAAGATTAGTGGTTGCCTAGAGCTGGTGGGCTTAAGGAAAATGGGGCTAGTGAGCTTGGGGAAAAAGAAATGGGATTTCTTTTCAGGGTTACAAAAATGTTCTGAAACTGACTGTGGTGATATTTGCACAACTCTGTGAATGTACTGACAACCACCAAATTGTACACTTTAAATGGGTGAGTTGTATGGTATATGAATTGTATCTCAATAAAGCTCTTACTTAAAAAAAAAAAAAAGAAAAGATGGTCTTGGTTATTGGTTCTTAAATTTTGATGTGCATCAGAATTATTTGAGGATGTATTAAAATAGATTAGTAGGCCTTGCCCTCGGTTTCTGATTCAGCAGGTCTGGAAGTGGGCCTGGGAATCTGCATTTCTAATAATTCCCCAGGCAACGCTTATGCTTTTTGTCTAGAGATAGCATTTTGGGAGACAAGTCAAATAGTTCTGAAATGACTTAAATAATTACCCTGATAGATTTATGTTAAATAATTAAGGTAAATTAAGCATGTACAGATATTTCCTCAGCTTTTTGATGTTGTAACATAAAGGTCACTCATTCCCTTCATAAACTTCTAGATCCTTTGTAAAATAAAATATTGGATGATGACATAGACAACCTTTACTGAGGATGCATTGTATTCCTGGAAGTGCTAAGCACTTATCACATGCTATAACAACTATCCCCTGAAGTATGTCTTTTTCTTTTTTAAAAGAACTTTTGGCCATACCACATGTGGGATCTTAGTTCCCCAACCAGGGATTGAACCCATGTCCCCTGCAGTAGAAGCATGGAGTCTTAACCACTGGACCACCAGGGAAGTATGTCCTTAACTTAAATCTCTATTGTATAGATAAGGAAGTCGAGGCCTAGGGAATAAGTAACTTGTCCATTTAGTAAGACATGTGTAGCAGAGACAGGATCCCAACCCCAATTTGTCTTACCCTTAGCCACATGCTGAAAGTGAAAGTCACTCAGTCATGACGCCAAAGTCCAACTCTTTGCAACCCCATGGACTGTCCATGGAATTTTCCAGGCCAGAATACTGGAGTGGGTAGCCTTTCCCTTTTCCAGGGGATCTTCTCAACCCAGGAATTGAACCAGGGTCTCCTGCATTGCGGGAGGATTCTTTACCAACTGAGCAATCAGGGAAGCCCTGATATGAAGCACACGCTACGATGCACTTATTAAGGCATCTCATCTCAAAACAATGGGTGTTAGCCACAGGCTATCTGAAAGGTATGGTTATGTTTATAAAACAGGTCTGGAGCCACAAAAGAAATACTTCTCCAGGTTGATGTCCTTAGTCTTCTAGAAAAAGATAATGACTCTGTCCTCTTTTGGGTTTTAAAGTAAAGGCAGGACACAGGAAGTAAGATAGTGTGCTCTCAATGACATAAGTGGAAATGAGAAATAACACTAGCTCCAGTGGAACACTGGTGATTTATGTCAGAGCAGAACATGGGAAAAAAAAAGAATGCAGTTCACAAGGCTCGCTTTGAAAAATATATTATGTTTAGAACTTCACTTATATTAATAGATGTCACTGCACCGAGCGATTGATAATATTAAAGTTGATTTTCAGGACACCCACTAATATTTCAAATACAAATAAAACACAATTTTTTAAAAATTCACTTACACATAAAAACCTACAGCAAAAAGGCCAACATAATGTTCACCATCTTCCCCATCCTCTCCATGGTGACCCCCAAACACCTGCCAGTTCTTTTTTCTTTACCTCTTTCAACAGGTTCATCAAATACCAAGGTCTGCAAGGCCTATGAACTTTACCTCTACAAGGCACCTGGCAACAGTCCTCCCCCAGAGTCCCCGGGGACCCCTCAGCTGGTCTCACGCTATGTGTCCTTCCATGTTTGCTGTCTGTTACCTTAAAGCACATCTCCTATGCTGTCAGACTGGGGTTTAAAAAATCCTCATGAAGCTGGACTACCAAAATATGAAGCCAAACTCCTAAGCATGACTTTCAAGGGTGTGCTTTCCACTTTTACTGAAATGTTTATTTGCCAATAGACATTTCTATCAAATGTCTACTCTACTGGTAATAAAATGGAATCAAATAAATTTATTGAAAATTTAAAAAAAATTTTAATTGAGGGACTTCCTTGGTGGTCCAGTGGTTAAGAATCTGCTTTGTAAGGCAGAGGA
This sequence comes from Giraffa tippelskirchi, assembly GCF_054371585.1. NCBI lineage: Eukaryota > Metazoa > Chordata > Mammalia > Artiodactyla > Giraffidae > Giraffa > Giraffa tippelskirchi. The sequence goes on from NC_137281.1 coordinate 100,415,078, forward strand.
CAAGAGTTTGAACCCTGGATGAGGAACTAGGACCCCACATGCCTTGGAGCCTGAGAGCTGCAACGAGAATCCCACATGCAGCAACTAAGACCCAATGCAGCCAAATTAAATAAATAAATATTAAAAAACTTAAAAAAATTTTTAATTGAAATTTTATTTGACCCTTCTCGATTATTCCTCTGGAGATGCTGACGAAGATGCACTTATCATACATACAACATATTGAAACAGCTTTCTTTTAACTAGTAAAAGCACCACACACATATTCATTTCTAATACTCAAAGTCAAGGAAAAAGAGTGCATCATCCAGACATAACAATGGCATAGAGCTCTGACGAGGCCTGATTTGGTTACAGAAGGGGGTTCAGGTGGCCAGAGAACCAACACAGGACGGAGGACCAACCCAGGCTCAGGTGAACAGAGGACCAACCCATGCATGCTCTACGTCACCAGACAACAAAGCCGTGCGCGCGAAACCCTGAAAATGAAAAGCCTGCAGAGCAGGCAGAGCATGGGGTAGGTAGACAGTCTCTTCTGGGACTCAACACTGCACATCAGAAAGTGGAACCAACTACACAAACGGGTAACACAAGCAAAAACAAAGGAGAGTCAGCCCTAGAAAACTCCCAATGGCCTAGTCCTGAGCCACAAGACCACAGACACGATTCCTCCAGGGAAGGAAGGTGGAGCCCTCCAGCTCTCAATTACCCTAGTGAAGCTCCATCCAACAGTGCAGCTCAGTCCAAATGCATGTGATAAACCCCCACTGCTGAACACGGCAGGGAGTACAGAGATGAACAGGGTAGTGGTCACTTCCCTTCTTTGAGTCACAGGACAAAGAACAGTGTTTCTCAAAGCATCAGCCCCTCATCAGCTGTGTCAGAATCACTTGGACATATTAAAAATGCCCATTCCTGAGCCCAGCTCCCAGAGATTCTGATGCAGTGATTCTGCAGTGGTGCCCTGAAATTTGCATTTTTAAATTTTTTCATTATATGAGACATTTACCTAATTCCAAAGCTAAAACTATGAGAAATCCATCCTGTCCACTTCACCTTGTTCTCCTCCTTCTGCTGTAAGTAACCATTTTAATCATTCTTGATTTATTTTTTCCATTGTTTCTTTGGAAAACAAAAATGATTTAGTATACACACATACAGATACACACACACCCACATTTTTTATAGGCTCTGAATATACATTAAAGTTTGAGAACCAAGCTCTAGAATCAGATATGATTTACTGGATTTACCTTGGAAAAACTACTTAAATTTTCAGGTTCTTCCTCTGGAAAATGGAGTTGTTATTATTGCATAAATGCTTACTACACCTAAGTACTCAACAATGGAAGCCCTTACTATTAGTCAATTAAACAAATATTTAACAAGTATCCATTATGAGTCAGGAACTGTTCTAGGCACAGTAAATAAACCTATGTACAAAACAAAGTTGTTGCTCTGAAGGAACTTATATTCTAATATGGAATGACAGAGACAATAACAACATATAAAATAGCAGTAAGAGGCTTCTATGATAAGAAGATAAGGCTGAGTAAAAGAGTAGCACATTGGTGGATGTGGCATTTTCTTTTATACAGAATAGCTTGGGAAGGTCTTGCTGATTTATGTGATATTTCAGCAAATGAAATGAGGAATGAGCCATATATCTAGGACAAGAGACTGTCAGGCAGAGGAAACAGCAACTGCAAAGGCCCTGAGACAGTTACATGCTTTGTGTGTTTATGGAACAAGAACGACCATGTAACTAGTAGCAGAGAGGAGCAAGGGATAAGGGGAAAAACAAGGAACATAACTAGAGGCCTGATCATGACAGGTGTTGCCAGTCATGTTAAGGACTTTGGAACTTATTCCAGCTGTGATGTGACGCTACTAGAGAGTTTTGAGCAGAGGAGAGATGCAAATAGATGAAGTTTTCAAAGGATCTCTCTACCTCTATGTGGATAAAATACTGCAAATGGCACAATGGCAAACCCAGGGTGATGAGTCAGACTATTATAGTCATTCAGATGGGAGAGACTGGTGCCTTCATCAACAGCAGTGAACAGCAGAGATGGACAGAAGTGACTGGATTGTAGACTTTTTCAGGAGATGGAGCAGATAAGATTTGCTGATGGATTGGATGTGAGAATAAGAGAAGTCAAGGATAATTCCAAAGCTTTGGGGTTTAGCCAAATGGGTAAACAGAAATGCCATTTCTGTTTGCAGAGATAATGGGATACAGGGGGACGGGCACGTTTTGAAATCAGGAACTGTTTTGGCCATGCAACCAGATATCCAAATGAAGATGCTGAAGAGACAGCTGGATTCTACAACTCTGCAGTTCGGGGAGAGTCCTCATCCTTATCATCACCAGTATCTTCCTCACTTCCATGTCCCAGAAGATGGGATTATGGTGGCTCTGTGACATCTTCCAGCTCAAATATTGTCTGGCCCTCCAGAAGCCTGGAGGTTCCTGGATGAACTTTCCACCTAAGGTCACAATGTAGACAGAAGCGGTAACAACTAGAAACAGCAATATTTACTGCTGCTAAAGCCTGAAAATAAAGTAGTTTTGAGGCACAAGGCAGTAAATGGCCTCTCACAGCCCAATACCTAGTACAGCAATCTCATAGGCAACAGGTGTTTCTCCTGTTTTGCTGGAGTTTAGACAGGCCAAAAGCTACCTACCATTTCAAAAACGGTTTCTGGAAAGCACAGGTACAGAAAATCTTTATGGTAACAAACTGCAGTTGGTGAAAGAGCCTGAAATATGTGGACTACTAGTTCCATAGGGTATCAGGGTCAAGGATTCTGACAAGCTAAGTGGAGTGCGGTAAGCGGCTGCATCCATCCTTTTCAGAAACATATGTCTGAGGCTGAGTGGATTAGCCTTCTCTCCATGATCAGATATTAGGCAGCATAAGTCTCTGTTATCATTTATCTTGTATTGTAATCTGTTCACATTTCTTTGTCTGCCATTGTGTGTCCCAGGAGCACAGGCACTGTTTCTTACTCATCTTTGGGTTCCTGTTTCTAGCAGAGAGACTGGCTCATGCAGGCACTTAATACACACTTGACAAAGAAACAGTGGAGTGATCCCCTTTGTGTTGAGTGTCAGGTCTTTCATTTTTTCAATTTCTTTTTTCTCCTCCTCTATTTATTTTTAATTTTTACTGAGAGCGTTTAATGACAGAAAAATGGAAGTTTTCTTGAGATATCTGGAGGAAGTAGGATTCTCTCCTTCACCCTAGGACAGATTGCTGTGGAGGTGTGACTTTAAAAAGTACCAGAGCTAAACAACCACACTGTTACTGGATAGCACAGGGGCCTATATTCAGTATCTTGTGAAAACCATAATGGAAAAGAAGATGAAAAATAACGTATAATATATGTAAAACTGAATCATTTGCTATACAGTAGAAATTAACACAACACTGTAAATCAACTATATTTCCACAAAATAAAATTTAAAAAACAGGTCCATGGCAGCTGGGGGAGAGTCGGGGGTGCACACATTAATAAGATATGTAGTGAAGGTACCTTACTGAAAAGGATGTGAAGAACTCTGACTGAGTGGCACTGTCCATGACAATGAACAGAATGTCAGCTACCACCAAGATTCCACCAGGCCCATCATGGTACTCAGCTCAGTATAAGATCTGATTAAGGTTCTGAGTCACCTTGATTTCTAGCACCTGGACATTAACAGGAAAGACTGAAATTACTTCTGTTTGGTCTTTGGTTATCAGACACACAAACACTCGTGGATAGGAGCATAATGTTCACAGTTAGGAGTCAAGGTTTATTTCAGAAACCATTTGTATTCTAGAACAGAGACACCTGATCTTGCTTTCTGTACTGGCCAATTCCAAGTGGATCATGCAACGTTTTATGGGTTAGGTTTCCTGACAGCCTGAAATGACCGTCTTCTACTTATAGGAGTTAGGTAACTTGGGCATTTTGATTATGAGACAATCAACCACTTGGCTAGATTAAAAGTGCCGACTAACAAGTTAGCTACAGTAATTAGAAGTAAGTGATGAGTGGCCATTAAGGGGGAAAAGACACAGCTGCTAACTTGTTCAATGCAAAACAAAAAGCAAAACAGTGTTGTCTTTCACCTGGAAAACAATCCAGTCTGGACAAGTTCAAGCCCCTAGCCATCTGAGAACTTCTGTGGAACTTTGTTATCCAAACTAAAGACTTACTGTGAACAGAAATGAGCCAAAACTGAGTAGTTAAGAAGGAAAGTTCCACCTCCAACTCCCTACCGAGAGCAAGGGCAGGTGAACATCCCTAAAATGCCTGGATCCCAGGAGATCGCCCAAACAGCTCCACCGCCCTCCCTGTCAACAGTGCTCTGCCTCCCCTCATCCTAGGCCCCTCCTGGAGGACGCCCGACCAGAGTCCACAAAGCCAGAGGCCGTCCACTTCCCTAGCCTCGTGAAAGGTCTCAGCCGCTCCCGCGCTGACCCCGCCTTGCCCCTCGTCTCACCCCAGGCAGCCAGACAGTCGATCTGCAGAGGCAGCTTTTCTAGGATCGGCACCGGCTCGAAGGCGTCGTGCATGGCGGCAGGCGCAGTCGCCGCCACAGCCTCAACCGGACTGTGCCGGGTCGGGTGTGGGGCCGGAATCACGACCAGGGAAGAATGGGGACCTCGGCTACTGGCCCTCGGGCCATAGGGCCATCAACAACACCGGACTTCCTGCAGTTAAGCCCACCCCTTCCGCAGCCGAAGCTCCGCCCCTTCCTCCCCGGTTCCTGGCGCAATCGCCGGGAGTGATCCGGTACCTGGGTTCGCTTTGTTCGCTGGACCATCGTGGAGCCCAATGGCCATGGGTTTAACAAGGTGGAAAAGGGATCTTAATCTTTGAACTGTCTTGGGCATCAGAGCATGATGAAGAATTCAGGCTTTGGCGTTAGTCAGACTTGGGATGGAGACCTGTTGTTTAGGAAATGAGCTCAGTAGCTGTGGCGTTTAAGAAACAATCTCTAGAAGCCTTAGTTCTGTATCTGCAAAGTGATGGTAGGTAGCGTTGTGTACCTAACCTTGTGAGCTCTTAGCAACAGCTGACATTCTAAGCACTCAATCAATGGTAGTTTTAGTATTACCATTATATACCCAACTAATTCGCAGTAACTTTCCCTTGTATTTTATTTTAGGGGCTTATCGAGGCCAGTGGTTCTCAAAGTATGGTCCCTAGGTCAGCATCACCTGGGAACTTGTTAGAAAGGCAGTCCCAGACCTCATCCAGCCCTACTGACTCAAACAATGGAGGCGGGGAGGGGTAGGTGGGGGTTCAACTGTGTTTTAGTAAGTCCCCAAGGTGAGTCCGTGAAATTTTATTTAAAGTTTGAGAACCAATCCAAGAATGACCTGTATCTGGCAGTTTACCCCCAAGAAAACAGCTAGCATGCCATGAAGTGAAGCATTTGGTTTAAAGCAAAATGTAAAAGAAAAAAGGAGTGAGTCTGTGATATAACCGTATTCAGTTCAGTCACTCAGTCGTGTCCGACTCTTTGCCACCCCATGAATCGCAGCACACCAGGCCTCCCTGCCCATCACCAACTCCCGGAGTCTACCCAAACTCATGTACATCAAGTTGGTGATGCCATCCCCCCATCTCATTCTCTGTTGTCCCCTTCTCCTCCTGCCCCCAATCCTTCCCAGCGTCAGGGTCTTTTCCAATGAGTCAACTCTTCGCATGAGGTGGCCAAAATATTGGAGTTTCAGCTTCAACATCAGTCCTTCCAATGAACACCCAGGACTGATCTCCTTTAGGATGGACTGATTGGATCTCCTTGCAGTCCAAGGGACTCTCAAGAGTCTTCTCCAACACCACAGTTCAAAAGCATCAATTCTTCCGCACTCAGCTTTCTTCACAGTCCAACTCGCACATCCATACATGACCACTGGAAAAACCATAGCCTTGACTAGACGGGCCTTTGTTGGCAAAGTAATGTCTCTGCTTTTTAATATGCTATCTAGTTGGTCATAACTTTCCTTCCAAGGAGTAAGTGTCTTTTAATTTCATGGCTACAATCACCATCTGCAGTGATTTTGGAGCCCCCAAAAATAAAGTCAGCCGCTGTTTCCACTGTTTCCCCATCTGTTTGCCACAAAGTGATAGGACCAGATGCCATGATCTTAGTTTTCTGAATGTTGAGCTTTAAGCCAACTTTTTCACTCTCCTCTTTCACTTTCATCAAGAGGCTTTTTAGTTCCTCTTCACTTTCTGCCCTAAGGGTGGTGTCATCTGCATATCTGTGTTGTGTTGTGTTAGTCGCTCAGTCGTGTCCGACTCTTTGCGACCCCGTGGACTGTAGCCCACCGGGCTGCATATCTGAGGTTATTTATATTTCTCCCGGCAATCTTGATTCCTGCTTGTGCTTCCTCCAGCCCAGCGTTTCTCTTGATGTACTCTGCATATAAGTTAAACAAGCAGGGTGACAATATACAGCCTTGACGTATTCCTTTTCCTATTTGGAACCAGTCTGTTGTTCCATGTCCAGTTCTAACTGTTGCTTGCTGACCTGCATACAGGTTTCTCAAGAGGCAGGTCAGGTGGTCTGGTATTCCCATTTCTTTCAGAATTTTCCATAGTTTATTGTGATCCACATAGTCAAAGGCTTTGGCATAGTCAATAAAGCAGAAACAGATGTTTTTCTGGAACTCTCTTGCTTTTTCGATGATCCAGTGGATGTTGGCAATTTGATCTCTGATTCCTCTGCCTTTTCTAAAACCAGCTTGAACATCTGGAAGTTCACGGTTCATGTATTGTTGAAGCCTGGCTTGGAGACTTTTGAGCATTACTTTACTAGAGTGTGAGATGAGTACAATCGTGCAGTAGTTTGAGCATTCTTTGGCATTGCCTTTCTTTGGGATTGGAATGAAAACTGACCTTTTCCAGTCCTGTGGCCACTGCTGAGTTTTGCAAATTTGCTGGCATATTGAGCGCAGCACTTTCACAGAATCATCTTTCAGGATTTGAAATAGCTCAACTGGAATTCCATCACCTCCACTAGCTTTGTTTGTAGTGATGCTTTCTAAGGCCCACTTGACTTCACATTCCAGGATGTCTGGCTGTAGGTGAGTGATCACACCATCATGATTATCTGGGTCGTGAAGATCTTTTTTGTACAGTTCTGTGTATTCTTGCCACCTCTTCTTAGTATCTTCTGGTTCTGTTAGGTCCATACCTTTTCTGTCCTTTATCAAGCCCATCTTTGCATGAAATGTTCCCTTGGTATCTCTAATTTTCTTGAAGAGATCTCTAGTCTTTCCCATTCTGTTGTTTTCCTCTATTTCTTTGTATTGATCGCTGAGGAAGTCTTTCTTATCTCTCCTTGCTACTCTTTGGAATTCTGCATTCAAATGGGTATATCTTTCCTTTTCTCCTTTTTCACTTCCCTTCTTTTCACAGCTATTTGTAAGGCCTCCTCAGCCAGCCATTTTGCTTTTTTGCATTCTTTTCCATGGGGATGGTCTTGATCTCTGTCTCCTCTACAATGTCACGAACCTCTGTCCATAGTTCATCAGGCACTCTATCAGATCTAGTCCCTTAAATCTATTTCTCACTTCCACTGTATAATCATAAGGGATTTGGTTTAGGTCATACCTGAATGGTCTAGTGGTTTTCCGTACTTTCTTCAATTTAAGTCTGAATTTGGCAATAAGGAGTTCACGATCTGAGCCACAGTCAAAAACAAAAAAACCTACAGCCCTGGTCACTTTTAGTTTCTTTATCTGTAAATGAGGCATACTGTCCCATCTTTATCAAATACTGTTTTTGATAATCAAATGAAGTATTTTCAAGTAGTAAGAAACACAAAAATTGCTAAAGAAATCTTGCAGCTAATTTTCCCCATAGAAACTGAACACCTTGAAAATTTAGAATTACCAGATGTTCTGCTAGAAGGCCTCCTACCTTTTAGTCCCAGTTCAAGACCAAAATAAACAATGTAGACTCTTAAGTTGGTTACAGGTCAATGTGATAATATAAATTACTTCTGATCCTAGTCTAAGAACTGATACACTACAGCCAATCATATTAACACAAGAAGCCATGAGACAACAGAATTACCAGGCTATAGAATTTGTGCTATACACCCCCGCTTGTAGCAGTAGGTTTCTGGGAATTTCCAGGCGGTCTGGTGCTTAGGACTTGGCACTTTCACTGTTGGTGGGGGAACTGAGATCCTGCAAGCCATGTGGTGTTTCAAAAAAAAAAAAAAAAATAGGGGTTTTGGCCTAGTTTCAAATTAATATCTAACCAGTCTCAAAAATATATGACCAACTATCCTGCTGTATTATGACCACTATTCAGTTGCTAAGTTTTGGTGTGGAAGAACAGAAGCACACAAAGTTAATACCAGCCCTCTGCAAATGGGTTAACCTGAGAATAGGCAGTTCGTATTGTTTCTTAAGAGATACTATCTAGGTGATTTTTGTTGTTGTTGTTAATCACCATACCAAACAGCTATAGACAAATGTTACATAAACACTTTAGTGAAGATTGTAGTCACGTGGTCACTGATTTTAACAGAAAATAAGACAACATAGAGTAAAAACAATGGGAGGAAAATTCGATGCGAGTGTGGAGAAAGAAGGGTCTTCAGAGAAAGTCTTGGAAAAAAAGTGACAAAAACATGAATTTTGTTAAAACTTTTTAATATTAAAAAGTGGCATGAACTTTCTATGTAGAACCAAAAATCTTGGGAAGGCAAAATTGGACAAAATCATTCAAACAAATAATAGTGCTTCAAATGAATCCCATCACCTTGTGATGTTTCTTATAAACATCCCTAAGCCAACACCAGATACAAGTACAGTCAATTCTAAAAAATGAGCAGCAGTCCAGGGCCTCCACATTATTTCATGCAGAAAAAACTGTTGAAGAAAGAAGGACCTGTCTCCTTTATATTAGCTCCTGCTTCTGAAGCATTATAATCCCTTTAGCAGGGTGCTCACTCACATGCACTTACGATGGAGTGCCTTTCTGCATCTAGTGCAACACCCAGTGAAAGGCATGAAGGCAAACAAAGCACTGCCCAGGACTCCACAATGCTGCCCTTGAAGGCTTACAAAACAGTAGTTAAAAGTTCTGGAGTGTGCACCACATTGCCAGCAATGGGATGTGTCACAATAGCAGATGTCAAAAGAGTTAAGCTAATATTTCTCTCTAAAGTACATCTGAAATAGAAAAATCTTTAATATACACCATTTGTAAACAAAATTGCACTTGATTTTGCTTCTTCAAATGATCTAAATCACACTGTAACAGTCTCTCTCCCTCCTTTTTTGTTGTTGTTGTTCTTTTAATCACTGATAGAACTGTGGCTCCTTAATGCAGGACTGTTTTTTTTTCCCCTCTAAACTACCTCTGCAAGATTTAACCTTGGCTTCCCAGGAAATGCAAAGATAATTAACAATTTCACCCATCACCTACGTAATTCCCTAAATAAATAAAAATTACAGGCAGTTGCTCCTGGATATTACGTATTATGTGTTGATGTCACAGTTCTTCAGAGGATGTTAAATTTTTTAGTTTGACAGATTAAACAATTTAAACATTTATAGAAGGTTTAGGAACAACATACACAAGTTGCATAAACATCCATGTCAGGGTGTGGGAGGGAAAGGGGCATCAATGCTGCAAATAAAAAACTTGTAGATTCTTTTCATCCTATGAACTTGTTTTCAAGAGAATGTTCTCCTTGTTCTAACACCTCTCGCCAGCTCCAATGCACAAAGATCAAGGAACAGATCAAGATGTCATTGCCTCCTTTAATCCCAGTGACTAACATAGAAGCTGATCTCTTTCCAGGAACTAGCCATCCTCAGTTGCAAATCTTCCCATTCTTTACTCCATTTTGGACCTTTCGAAGTGCGTAATCATTCGTTCCTAGGGAGGAAAAAGTTATTTTAAGTATATTAATTTTAAATGGTCTACATTCCAAATATCTTTTACAAAAATTATCACAGATTTTCTTAAGTACTTGCTTGTGTTCATTAGCTATTTAGAGCCATGGTTCCTAATCATCTATGAAGACTTTGAAACATACAGATGTCCAAGTCCAAAGACTAACTGAAGCAAAATCTCTAGGCTTCTGGACAACAAGCCACAAATCAAAAGGAACTGTGTATTTTAGAGTCACTTAAGTTTTAATAAAAATGTGTACCTCCTGTGGTTCAGAAATTTAACTTAATGACAGAGTCAAGGATATGGGCAAAGATTTAGCTTCTACCATCTCTACTACTGTAACAGAATACTAGAAAGAATTGTGTCCAAAAATATAAGACTGTATAGACAAACTACAGTATATCCTGATTAAAATTATATCTGATGAAAAAGTTCTAGACATCTGTTGCACAACAATGCACATATAAATTAATACTTTGCACTTGAGAAAGGTTAGAATGGTAATATTATGTGTTTTCCATTATAATTTTTAAAAATCATGTAAAAAATTACATTTGATTATAAAATAGTATTTATAATATGCTGTTTCAATTGAAAAAATTAATGTAATACTATTAAATTTCACAGTGACTACACAGGAATTTTACTTTAGAATATTCATTTTTCCCAAACTCTGACAGAAGTGTAAATCCCTTTGCAATATGATCAATTACATCAGAAAATCTATCCTTTTCACATTTTCCTTGGAAATACCCCTCCCTGAAGCTCTCTGTTCTCCTGTTCCATTCTGGACTAGCTGCTCTCCAAACCTGTTGCTCAGCTGTCACTAAGAATTTCTTACATCATCATCCTAGGAATTTATCCCTGCCTCTGTGTCAGATCCTTGATTTCCTGGATCCAAAGTCTTTCTCTTTATAGTTCCCTCATATTCATATATTTTATGGATAAACATCTACATAGTAATTTTACTTTAGAATAAATACTTTCTAATTTTATTTTAGAATACATTTCCTGAGAAAGCACACATAGGATGTCAATTATTTTATTTTTTACATGACTGAAAACATCTTTATTTTACCCTCAATTGAGTATAGAATTCTAGTTTGAAAATAATTTTTCTCAGAATTCAAATACATTGTTCTATTATCTTCTAGCTTCCAAAGTTGTTGAAGAGTCTGATGCTATTTTTATTCCTAGTTCTTTATCTGTTTCTCTTGTAATTCATTTAAGTTCTTGAACCATTTTTTCATACAGGAAAATATAAAACCATGAAGTCTGCCACAAAAGTACTACAATAAACACATATTCCCCTGAACAGCACAACTGGGTTTCACATACGCAGCCCTCTCTGGCTGAAATATGGATGTCTGGAAAGCTGAAGCCAAAAGGGAAATCCTGAAGGGCAACTCATTATATGCAGAAGGTGGCGCCCAAGAGAAAGAACTGAGAATACACCACAAAAAGCCAAGTGTTCTGTAAACAGGCTTGTCTAAATGGTTCTCAGTTAATTCAATGCACAGAACAGCTCAGGAATCTGACACTGTGTGCTGCACACACAGCAGGTCAGTGGGAAGTGAAGAAACCATTTTTTAACAGGCAATCCAATACAGTAAGTCACAACTGGGCAAAGGCTTTTAGAAGGCTTTCTGAAATCAAGATAACCTAAACATTCAGAACATGTCTAGAAGAGGTTTCCATGAACCCAGACTGCAAGTCTTATATAAGACTTCATGAGAAACCTTCTAGATGAAGTGTATGGAGCCATATTAAAAGACTAAAAATCAAAATAACAATTTTGTTGTTGTTCAGTCTTCAAGTTGTGTCCGACTCTTTGTGACGCCATGGACTGCAACAACATAAACATTAGAAGTATACTAATTATCCTCATTATCTGTAAGATAGTGACACAGACAGCACTGATAGTAGGTAACAAAATTAGGCCATTACTGAGTCAAATAAATCAATGTTCTTGAACAAAAGACTGATGACTGCCTATTAAGCCACCAGACACAAAGTTTATGTGTATATTATTTGATTACTAACCTCATCTGAATCCAAAAGGGCTGGAAGTGCTCTACAGAGAGAAAAATAAACTGATAAATATAAAATAAAGCCATAAATGGTTCATAAAGGATAATGGAATAATGAGTACAATTTAATGACATTTCAGGAAAAGACAAAAAACCCACAAGAATCAGTTACTAAAATTGTATGGACTTTAATAGGATCAATGTTTAGTTAACATTATAGACATCAAAAGGAACTCAAAAATTCCAAAAGGATTACCCCACTGATTTTAGGAAAACCTATAGCTAAATCTTTCTAAGCAGAAATGTCATCTGAATGAACAATCTGGATTACTTTCATTTGTATTAATACATCATTCCTAGTTTTTAGTTTCTAACATCTTTTAATGTTTTTAATACTTTAAATTATTTCCAATAATTTTATCTTTTACTTCCAGAGTTAACTACAAGCATTCTCATTACTATGTTCTTCAGCTCAATTCATTTAAAATAATAAAATACTACTTTGAAAAAGTATTCTTGTGGTAATGATTCAAAAACTTACACATCTGTCACAGAAGAAGGAACATTTTCTTCTACCCACTTTAAATCATCTTCCTGCTGAGAACACATAAATGACAGATGTCACTAAAATGCACCAAAATATACATCTCAAGTAAGGATCTAAAGAGGTCTCAATTTAATCTTTTGTCACTCTGAATTTGTATATTCACTTAACAGGACTGAAAACATAGAAGTCAAATAATTTAATTTGAAAAACTAAACTATATATACGAAATATAAAATGGTATCTTATACCCCTAAATGCTTTTTTTCAATAGTGTAATACCTAGAGTTCTTACTTCATGTAAGCTTTGAGCCTTAAAAATAAATTCTAAAGCCCTTTTAAATGTAGAGTGAATGCACAGTTCTGAAGGAAAAAAAAGCTGACTGAAAAAATCTTGATCTTTTTTCTTTAAAAAAAATTGAAGTATAGTTGATTTACAATACTGTGTTAATTTCTGCTATATGGCAAAGTGTTCAGTTTTTTATATATATATAAAAAACTCTCCATTATGGTTTATCAGAGGATTTTTTTAAAAAGTTATATTGGAGTATAGTTGAATTTCAATGTTGTGTTAGTTTCAGTTGTACAGCAAAGTGAATCAGTGATACATATATCCACTTGTTTTTAGATTCTTTTCCCTTATAGGCCATTGAAGACTACTAAGTAGAGTTCCCTGTGCTATAGTAGGTCCTTGCTGTTTATCCATCCTATATATAATAGCTTGCATTTGCTAATCCCAAACTCCCAACCCTTCGCTCCCCCACCCCTCCACCTTCCAACCATAAGTCTGTTCTCTATGAATCTTTTTCTGTTTCACAGATTGGTTCACTTGTATCATATTTTAGATTCCACATTTAAGTGACTATTATATGGTATTTGTCTTTCCCTTTCTGACTTACTTAGTATGGTAATCTGTTCATCCATGTTGCTACAAATGGCGTTATTTCATTCTTTTTTATGGCTGAGTAGTATTCAATTGCGTATATGTACCACATCATCTTTAGTCATTCATCTGTTGATGAGTATTTAGGTTGTTTCCATGTCTTGGCTATTGTGAATAGTGCTGCTGTGGACATGGAGGGGGGCGGGCTATATCTTTTTGAATTATGTTTTGTCTGGAATATGCCCAAGGGTAGGTTCCCTGGATGATATGGCAACTCTTTTAGGAGCCTCCATACTGTTCTCCATAGTGGCTGTACCAATTTACATTCTCAACAACAATGCAGGAGGGGGTTCACTTTTCTCCACACCGTTTCCAGCATTTGTTATTTGCAGACTTTTTTATGATGGCCATTCTGACCAGTATGACATAATATCTCATTGTAGTTCTGAAAAAATCTTGATCTTTACTACAAAAAAGACCACCTTAGGTTATTAATGAGGCTATGATTACACTGATGAAAACCATCACACAGAACCATCAGTATGGTCTTGAACTTTTTTTAGGGCATAGCAGCAAACCATCTAGTTAAAGATTACTAGGTCCCAGACAGAATCTCTTGCTATCTCTGTTTTTAAAAATGTTAATAATACAATATGTTAAAAAAAAAAAATCACTAAGACCTGTACGTAACTGCTGAGTTCCACCGAGGGCTAGAGGACAGGGCAAAAAGAAAAGATGTCACACTTACTGCTTTATTTACTTTACTATTTCCATTTGGTTCTTGTTTGGTACTTCTCATTTTCATTCCTTCTGTAGAGGAAAAAAAAAAGTAGATATGGTTAACTATGTCAGTGACCTCACTGACAGCAAAAGTAGATCCAGAGCTTCATTTTAAGCTTACTGACACTAAATTATATACTACAGGTAAGTTTCTTCATCTTTACATTTGTGCTAGAAAGTTCAAAGTTAAATTTTCAGCTCATCTACAGCAAGTAAACTGGACATTTAATGTGCTATTATTCACTGAACATGGTTTCATCTAAAGACTGATACCCTTACTTTTGCTTTCCTCTAACTTTACGACATACCCAACTGAAGAACAGAATGTTGTAAAAGAATAAATGTACTTATATCGTGGAGAAGGAAATGGCAACCCACTCCAGTATTCTTGCCTAGAGAATCCTGTGGACAGAGGAGCCTGGTGGGCTGCTGTCCATAGGGTCGCACAGAGTCGGACACGACTGAAGCGACTTAGCGTGCATGCATGCGTTGGAGAAGGAAATGGCTACCCACTCCAATATTCTTGCCTGGAGAATCCCAGGGATGGAGGATCCTGGGGGGCTGCCGTCTATGGGGTCGCACAGAGTTGGACACGACTGAAACGACTTAGCAGCAGCAGCAGTGCCACAAAGTGAAAATATAGGTCACTAACTACAAACCACCAAAGGGTTCCATTTCCACTTAAACCAAGGTCATACACTTTATATCTGAACTTTTTTTATTTTTGTCTTCATTCATATCTTGGTAGTTTTCCCTGCTTTCCAATAAAGTTTTTCTATGAGGGCTATTAAAAAAAAAAGAATAAATGTACTTATATCAAAGTCTCTTGATTTTGATACTCAAAATGTTACACTTCCTTTACTCTATTTCTGAAAACCAGAAAAGAATATTTAAAGCACAAATAAAAGATGAATTTTATCACTACCAAAGCTTTCTTTCAGCATAGGTTCCTTTTGTTCATCCTCCTCCTCTTCCTCAGACAACGGTGAAAAGGCAAACCTGACAGAACAAAGGTAGAACAGAAGGGAAAAAATTAGAAAAGGAAAAACACTACTCCACTATCTGGATTTTACAAGACTAATTATTGAAACCTCAATTACAGTCATTCATAATATCAGTTTCATGAATAACACAACAGTTCTTTCCCTTCAGAAAGCTCTCAACTGCTGCTCTGAACAAGAGAGAAGCAGGACGGTAGCATTTATGAGTGCAGGCTCAGCCACAGACTACTTGTGACCTTAGACAAGTTCCCTATTCTTCTCTGTGCCCCAGGTTCCTCATCTGTAGATGGGGATAATAATAGAACATTACTGCAAAAAAGAAAGCAAGTAAGTTATTTCAAATAAAGGGCTTAGAACAATACTTCACAGTAAGCACTCAATAAATGTTCATTTATAAGCATATGTACTACACAGGGGTAAGCATATAATTCAAAATTTCAGCCTTCAAACTGGTAGTTATGATTTGGAAAGTCTGATCGTGTTGTGTTTCAAGTAATTTACCTCTCCACAACTTGCAAGAGGTTCACCAAAGCTGCTACTGGATAGGTAATTCTCAGAATGCTTAGCTGTGAACTCATTCTGCGCTTTTCATTTTACTGTTGCTTATTTTTATTTTCTTGTTTTAAAGTCTTCCTTACATGATAAACTCTTTATAAGCTAGGAATAATAGGGAACACCTGTAACCTGTTAAAGGGTAACTAACAAAAATTCACAATCTCAGCAATCCCAAGGCACTCACTAGTATTGAGTATATGCTATGTGCCAGTGTGTTCTTAAAAGTTCACCTTGTATACACAGAGAGATCTAGTCTTTGCCCCTGACTAATGGGAGGTGATCTCTATGTCCCTGGCATGTCCTGCCTGATATGAGTGTCACTGGTTACCCACTCTGGCTCTGGCCACAGGACAGTCTAACAATGTGATTTGTGTTAAGCTCTCTGACGGTCAAGAATCCACCTGCAATGCAGGAGACCTGGGTTCGATCCCTGGGTTGGGAAGATCCCCTAGAGGAGGGCATGGCAACCCACTCCAGTATTCTTACCTGGAGAATCCCCACGAACAGAGGAGCCTGGCGGGCTACAGTCCATGGGGTCGCAAAGAAGCGGACACAACCGAGTGACTAGACGCAGCACATACGCTGGGGCACACAGTATCACTTCCAGTCTCCAGAGGAACTAGCAACTAAAGATTACAACCCTGACCTCCAGGCCCTCCTTGGGAGACTGAAGGTTAGCCATACAGGCAGCAGGTAATCAAACCCCAATAGTGTCCCACAGGCTCGGGTGAGTTTCCCTCAGCTGGCAATCCTCAGTGTGTACTGTCACTGTCATATATACAGTGCAACCAGGAGGAAGGAACACCGTCTGTTACTCCATGGGGAGCAGAAAACTGGGAAAGATGCATTTGGATCCCTCCTGGACTCTGTATTGTAAGTCTCTCCTCCAAGCTGATTTTAATGTTTACCCCTTTTCTGTAATGAACTATAGCCATGAACGCAACAGCTTTCAGTGAGTTCTGAGTCCTTTTAGTGAATTATCAAATCTGAACTGGTTCTGCAAACCCTTGAACTTGCAACTGTGTGTCAAAAGTGGACAGTCTTATAGGGACCATTCCCTCAGATTTTGCAGCTTGGCTAACTCCATGTAGCCAGGAACATTTCTTGGTCTTTGTGGAATGTACTTCTGGTTTGAGGGGTGGGGGATGGAAAGAGAAGGTAGATAGTTCACAATAAATAAAGTATATACATTTGAGAACATAATAAGTGCATTGAAAGAAAAAATGGGGCATAGGGGTATTGGAGGATATAAAAATAAATGTTATGTAACTGAGCAGGACCCTCTACGATCTTCCTGGGATAATTCCTCCCCCCACTGCTCCCCTCCTCCCCAGCTCCAAATCCTCTGCTGGCCTTTTGTTTGTAGAAAAACTTGAGCTTCCTAGGCCTTCCCCGAGTTCCAAAGAAAAAATTCAATCAGAGAAATGAGAAAATGCGGAAGCAAAGGAAAACAGTCAAGCAAGACAAAACAATAATATTTCAGCCATTTAACAAAGTCAAAGACACTTAAGTTCCTCCTTACGGGCTACATATAATATTCTAAGCCATATCCTTTGAGCTATTTTTCAGATACTGAAACCCCCACCAGGTGGAACTGCTGCTGCTGCTGCTGCTAAGTCGCTTCAGTCGTAGGTGGAACTATGTGCTGCCAAAAGTCAACAGATCCCAGAATGGTTGGAACCAGAAGGTTGATGGGTACCGACTCCCAATTACCTCACCTCTAACCAATCAGAAGAATGTCCGTGAGCTGATCATGCACCCATACCCTACTTCCTATCTTTAAAAACCTTTCTCTGCTCTGGAGTAGGAAATGGCAACCCACTCCGTATTCTTAGCTAGACAATCCCATAAAGAGAGGAGCCTGGCGAGCTAAAAAAAACAAAAAACCTTTCTCTGAAAACCACAAGGGAGTTTGGGTCTTTTAAGCCTAGCTGCCCAGACTCATTGCTTGTGTTCTGCAATAAACACTGTACTTTGCTTCACCACAACCCCGGGTCGGCAGATGGGCCTTACTGTACATGGGCAAGCAAGCCCAAGTTTGGGTCGGTAAAATGTACAAGGGTATTTAAAACATTCTTATAGCTTATTCCTATTTTTAATGTTCCTGTGCATAAAAATTATTTATTTACAGTAATATTTACTATTACAGCAATACAGTAATATTTACTATTTATTTACAGGCCATTATTTATTTACTTAGATTGAAGCTGGGTTTTTTTAAAAGTATCCATAATTTTTCTTTTTCTTTTATCAAGTATAGATTATAATGTTGTGTTAATTTCTTCTGTAAAGAAAAGTGATACAGTTATACATATGTATATTTTTTTATATCCTTTTCCATTATAGTTTATTACAGAATATAGAATATAGTACCCTGTGCTATACAATAGGACCTTGCTTATCCATTCTATATTTAATAGTTTGCATCCACAGCAGGCCTTTAGAAGGACCTACTTACAATGATGCTCCATGGCTGATGTCCAGTAACTTGGTACTTGAACTGTTCCCTAGCTGGTTAAGGGTGAACGACTGTGCCTAGGGTGTCTGTACAATGCAATGTATAATAAAATTTGCTTTGCTTCTGGGCTTTTGGAATTTTGGTACATATTAGGTACAAAGTGGGGCTTCCCAGGTGGCACTAGTAGTAAAGAACCCACCTGTCAAGGCAGGAGACATAAGAGACACAGATTCAATCCATGGGTTGGGAAGATCCCCTGGAGGAGGGCATAACAACCCACTCCAGTGTTCTTGCCTGGAGAATCTCATGGACAGAGGAGCCTGACAGGCTACAGTCCACAGGGTTGCACCGAGTGGGACATGACTGAAGAAACTTGGCAGGCAGGAAGGTATAAGGTGTTTACATGGCAAGGCCTCGATAATAACCTGAGTGCTGAGTCTCTAATGGTCTTCCATGGGCAGAAACATTACTGTATTTTTTGTGTTGGGAAAAGAAGCATGCATGATGTATAAATACTTCCTTAGAGGAGGAGAAGGACAGCAAACAAGGATTTTTCTATACTCTACCTGTGTCTTTTTTTCTGGCTGATCTCACCATTTTGCTGTAATAAACTTTGCTCTGGGATTTTCCTGGTGGTACAGTTGTTAAGAATACCCCTGCAAATGCAGGGGATGGGTTCCGAACACTGTTCTGGGAGGATTCCACATGCTGCAAGGCAACGAAGCCTGTGCTCCACAACTACTGAACTCACACTCTAGAGCCCACAAGATGCAACTACTGAGCCTGCACACTCTAGAACCTGTGCTCTTCAACAAAACAAGCCACCGCAATGAGAAGTCCATGCACCACAACTAGAGAAAGTCCTTGTGCAGTAGTGAAGACCCAGTACTGCCAAAAATAAATAACAATTAATGAATTTTTTTTTTAAAGTACAACTGTATACTGAGTCTCATGAGTCTTGTTAAGCATATGTGGCCTTGGGAACCCTGAAACACCCAAAGTGGAAACAGTCCAAATGCCTACCAATATGAAACAAGTTAATTAATTGTAGTACATCTGTACCATGTAATATATATAATGCCATCCATGAAAATAAAATAGATGGTTTAATTTAAACCAGTTCTCTTGTGCACTCCACAGTGCACTGTTGAGTGAGTAAAAGATTCCACATGTGAACAAGGAATATAATGTGGAAGAATACATCACACTTGGCTATTAACACTGCAGTTACAGGGAATGCACACAATGTACTTTTAAAAAAGGAGAAAGGAAGAGAGGTAAAGCAAATATTTTTTTTAAAAGACTGAAGAAAGGGAAAATTCTTCTGTATAGATATAGCCAGCAAATGAGCAGATCAACAGATCAATTTGTAGAGGGAGGTGGCAGCAAAGACTTGAGAAGCTGCCAGAAATGACAGAGCAGTGGCCCTGCGCAGTGCACTGGAAGACAAAGCTTCCAAGGTAGTGGCCTGCAGAGTCTGACCCAGAGTATGAGGAGGCAGTCGGCAGGAGGCCCAGGTCTCTGGGCAGCCTCATTAAGAGAGGAGGCAGAGCCACACGGAAGCTTAACACTTCCTGAGCCCAGGTCCCTTCAGCTCAGTGCAGCCACGAATGCTGAGATAAACGTGACAAGAGAGAACCAAGAGAAATTTCTGCTCCTGGCCAAGTCAGTCAAGGGGGCAGCACTGGCCACACTCATCCACCAGGTGCTGATGTCTACATATCTGGGGAACTGCTGGGTATGCCTAACGTTAGAGAGCTGGTTAAGGGGAACTTTGTTTCCACATTGCAGCTGCTGAAGGCGTTTGCTTGCGGGACATATGCTGACCACTGAGCTGAAGCCCAGAATCTTCCCCTACTCACTGAGGCTCAGAAGGATAAGTTTTGACACCTATCAATCATCAGCCTGGCTGCCACAGGCAAGTATATCCTACATGCAATACTGTGGAGGCCCACATCCTGCAGAACGTGTGGCATCTGGAAGGCCCTATATGTGGTAGTGCTTTGCCTTCCAGCGCAACCAGAGGCTGAAGGTTGATATCCAGGCACCAGGACCTCATTATCCAAATATAACCATGTTATTCTG
The DNA here is from genome assembly GCF_054371585.1 of Giraffa tippelskirchi. NCBI lineage: Eukaryota > Metazoa > Chordata > Mammalia > Artiodactyla > Giraffidae > Giraffa > Giraffa tippelskirchi. The sequence continues at coordinate 100,435,338 of NC_137281.1, forward strand.
AATTCAAATAAATTTCTATATTGACAATAAAAAAAGAGTATATACACATATATCAATACATAACATGACACAGAAATAAATCTATGAGACGTCTATCTACAAAAAAAAAACTAATGTAAAGCAGGGTCATCAGACCCTTGGTTATATCATCTCAACCTTTTCCCTCTTTGGTGGTGCAGTTGTATAATATAAACTCATAACTGTCTAAAGCACAAGAAGAGAGGAGAAAAACAAGGAAAACAAAGGTATGGCTAATAACAAAATAAAGACAGCCAACTCCTAAATAATTGAGATTTGCCTACAGTTAAATAAAGCAAATTCACATATCAATTTTTATTCCACAGTCACTTAAGTTCTCATTTTACCCTTTCTGTTGTTACAGTAAGCTGAGCTAACAACTACAGAAATTGTTCTTTCCTCCTGGAAAATAGATAGGTGATACTCTCATTACAATTGTCACAATCTACTTCCCTTTTATTTACCCGTACAAATATTAACAGAAGATGTCAGAACTGACAAGGACCTCATATCAATAGGTATCAATTTCCCCCTTCATTATACGAAGAGGAAACTAAGGCTCAGAGAGATGAAGAGAGGCAGCATGTCGAAAATCACAACTCAAATTAATAGGAGAGCTAAGACATGAGCCCAATTTCCTAAATAGGACCCACAAAGTATTACTTCCATTATATGACACAGCCCTAACAGTGTCACTCACTGAACACACCTAATTGGTAACACATCCATTTAGTGGTTATCAGCTTGAATAAGAAGTGTCCCCAAACCTTTGGTTATTCGCGGATGGTCGCCAGAGAACCATGATGACAAAGAGGATCATGGAGAATAGCAACCGCCAGATGGCATCGTCCACCCACAGCTCCCGCCAATCCTACCAAAAGGGGAGAGAAAATTTATGTATTAATATATCATCTTAACCAGCTGTTCGCAAAGCCCTTTGCATAGAGCAAGAACCAAGAACCAAGAATGAATAAATTCAACTTATATTTACTAAGGGCCTGTTATGTGCTAATAAGCACTGTGCCACGTGCTTAGGATACAAAGTAAATGAACCCAACTTCTTTCCTTGTAGTATTTGCTAAAGAAAAGGCACTAAGCAGACAGAGCACCCGCCAATGCTTCATTATAGCTGAGAATCTTTAGGGAAGGGTTTTTATACAAGGTAAGAGAGAATAACATCAAGTTGTTATTTTTTTTAATAATTTTCACTTCTATTTATATAATTTTACCAAAATAGATCTTTAGCTCCCTCCAAAGAAATGTTACTGACCATATTCTTTGTGCTCAGATCTTAAGGACATGGTTTTAACTCAGATCAGCATTATTCACACAAACTTAAAGTTTAACACTCTGGATTTCTTGTTTGAGAATCTTCAGTTAAGGCGAGATTGGGTTATGACAGTCTGGTTATCATTTATAAAATTCTCTTGAACTACTGGTATTTATCATACATGGTATATATAAAATACTCAGGAGGAGAGAAGCATTCTAACTCCCAGAATGAAGACCTAACCCTAACTTTTTATAAAATGCAAACCTTACCACTGTCATCAACATAATTGTCTGTGTACAACAAACGGTACAGTATTCCTAAGTGTATGTTGTTTGTTAACTCACCGACTGACAAGTCACTATCCTGAACTTCATGGTTGTCCAGATGATAAACACAATAGATGCTAAGAGGAAATAGAAAAAACAAACCTGGTCAGTGTGAATGCTGGTTTACTTCCCCCATTACATCCTTCAATTCTGGTTAAGTGGAATCTCACACATCCCTAACCCCCAAACATGATTACCACACTTTCTGCTATTTTAACATACTTATTCAATACAAAACTACTGAACTACTCGATACAAGGCCCACAGTATGTACTCTTGTCAAAAATTTCTGTACTTAAAGAGTAGTTTTGTTTACTATCTGACTACTTCAGTAACCCTGAGAACTGGAAAAGACAGTATTGAAAATATGGCTTTTCCCAGCAATGTCAATAATTTTTACCCTTAACATTGTAAATGTTAATTTTTTGTTAGCCAGTCAAATGGGGGGAAAGGGTTGATAAAATGACTGTAAAACAAACACACCTGTTGGTTCCTGTCATAGGCCAGACCTCACTATACTGGTTACAAGAGCCAAAAGGCAAAAAAATAAGCCTACGTTGGCTATGGTCTACCTAATGCCTATATTTTATGCATGCTTAGTAACAGACATGAAAGGAATATAAAGGCAACATATCCTGACCTAAAATTCTATAGCAAGGAAGTATTAATTAATGTCTTCTAAAATAAATATGAATGCTATATGGCACTGAAACTAACTTGCCTCAAGAAAAAAGAATGAATACAGGGTAGAGATATACTAAGAACTGAAAGTAAATGCAATTATTCATCTATTATACTTAAACTAAGTGATTCTCAATCTCTTCTGAACCACAGACCCCTTGGAGAATAACAAAAGCTAAAGACCCCTTTCCCAAGTAAAATGCACAAAACTTTTCTATGTAATTTTAAAGAGCCCACCTATGACCTCTCGGGTTAATAATCTCTACTCTAAAAGGATCCCATCTAAACATTAGGAAGACTTACCTGCCACTGCCAAGATAAGTGTGTTGGTGAAATGTCGATACAAAGAGAGTTTTACGATGTTCCTCCTAAGTTTTAATAGCTTCATTGTTTGAGTCAGGCTAATAAATATGTGTTTGAAGGTCAAGGAAATCAACATTCAGAAAAAAACAATAAGCTAGTAAATTAATTCTCAAGTTTCTCTGAGGATCTGGGGTCATACTGATAAGAGGTCTTACAGCTTGCTTATTCTCAATCTCACAAACACTCCCAGGCCTCACCATGATTAATAAGAAAGTCTTCATTTTCAATGAGATACTGAAGAGAAGATAAAACCAGGATAAAATGAGAATGGAAAAAGAAACAAAAAAGAAGAGAAAAATTATTAAAAATTGAGAAATTAAGACAGGAAGCAGCTTTCTAGAGAAACAAAAATGAAAAAGAAAATGACGCCAACTGGAAGAAAATGAAAATGAGTAACAGGCAAGGGAACAGGAGTCAGCATTATCTTCTCTCTTCCTCTAAGGCTAAGTAGCTCTGTTCTCACTGTCCCAGCTAATCCAGCCTAGGGTCATAAATACTTATGCCTACAACCTTCTACAGTTCTACACTTAGATCCCTCATGTAATATTAAGAAAGCTACCATCCGCTGCTAGATTGACCCTGAATTAAAAGGATGGTACAATTACAATTGGCTGAGTATTCCAAGCAGTTAGCCTCTGAAAGTAATGACTCTCCATTTTCAGAACATTATTTCCAAGGAGAAGTTGTCACAGAAGACAGGAGGGGAACTGATGACTACTAAAGAGGGTATCTGCCCTCATGTCCAACTTTCAGAATGAGCAGACACAAAAATGAGTGAGCTGGAGCTTGGTCTGTGCTTTGACAAATATCTGCTGCTGCTGCTGCTAAGTCGCTTCAGTCGTGTCCGACTCTGTGCGACCCCATAGACGGCACCCCACCAGGCTCCGCCATCCCTGGGATTCTCCAGGCAAGAATACTGGAGTGGGTTGCCATTTCCTTCTCCAGTGCATGAAAGGGAAAAGTGAAAGTGAAGTCGCTCAGTCGTGTCCGACTCTTAGCGACCCCATGGACTGTAGCCTACCAAGGCTCCTCCATCCATGGGATTTTCCAGGCAAGAGTACTGGAGTGGGGTGCCATTGCCTTCTCCGTTGACAAATATCTAGCTGCTACCTAAACACTGGGTTATCTCACTGTTTGGTCTTGCCCCCCTTTCCTCTTCATTCCTCTCAATATTTATAGAGGTTCACAAAGCACACTTGAAAGATACTGATGTAGGAAAGCTTGATCATTTGAACCAAAAACATTTCAATTTCAAAGATCTTTGATAAATGACAATCTACTCAAATTCATAAACTTATTATTTTGTTTATATTCAGCCTTTTATATCATTAATCAAGACAATAATATTGCACAATTATACCTAGAAGCATATACATAAACACCCAAAAAAAAAGACAGAAATCCCAAAACTCAAATCCTTCATTCAACAGGCCAAATCTCTAATAACAGTATTTAATTTTAAGAAGCAGGAGAAAAAGAAATTCGTCTGGTGTGTGCTGGTTGACTTCACCTGTAAATGAATCAATGTTTACTTCAAAGAGTGGAAGCCTGCAGACAATTCCAAGTCACCTTCTGAACAAGGGTTCAAAACATTTGACCTGTAAGGGCTTAAATCTGCTAAACTCATACAGAATTTTAAGAGTCAAATAACCTCATGGAGTCTCGAAACCATATTTTAAGAATCAAAATTTTTTCATAGTTTTCAAAGCATTTAATAATTCTTAGAGGCTGAAAGAAATGGCAGAGCAGCCAGTTACTCTAACACTAAGTGGGATGCACAAATAAGTCCACAATTAAAGTTCATTTTTAAAAAAAGGAGGAGAGGTAGGTGTAAAAAGTAAATAAATAAAAGGAAAGCCAGAAGTTTGTATTTTGTGCTCAGACACAGTCACTAATTTCTGATGCAATTTGAAAAATTAAAAACAAACAAGAAAACTGCTTACCTCAGGCCTCAGGTCGTTAGACTGAAAATTCCCTAATCCCAGACTAAGGAGTAATCAACAAAACTGGTTTTAAAAAAAAACCCTTTACAGAAAGATCATTTTCTCCAAAAGGAGAAAATGGATGACCATCAAACTAGCCAATGAGAAGGATATCCACCAGCAAAGGGCAGTGTCTAGGAAAGCCAAGGGGATAAAGGCCAAGGAAGCAAGATCAGTCTGGGCCTGCAGACAAAGAAAAAGAGATGGTGAAAAAAGAGATGTCCAAAGAGGCATAGGGAAGAAATCAGCACGTGATTCTGCATTTATATAATCAGCTGGAGTTATTTTTGCATTTGAACTGAAAGAAAACAAGGTGGAGTAACATGTGGCACCTACATCATCGTTCCCTTCTGATAAACCATCATACAGAATATATAGCTGTTAGCATTTCACACAACTTGTTGACTACAATCTCAACACAGTGAAATATGCTGCCAACTAATAAGGGACAACCACCATAGAGTTCTTAGCACATTAAGATCCACGTTAAGAAGTGACCACACCAAAAACGTTACGGCATATACGCTCCCATCCCAACCTATCATTTCCCATCATTTTGATTTTGGCTATAAGTCAAAGACCCTTTTCACATTCAAAATTTTCTGCATCATTTATATACTAAGAATTACTGATTTCTAGAATTGTATACAATGTATTTTACGAAAAAAGCTCATCTCAAAATAAGATGTAAGGCAAGTAAGTATCTGTCCCCAAAATTATGCTGCTTGTTTTCCTAAGTTTAAGATACTATTTATTTATTCAATCCTAATTACTCAATCACCAGGGCATTATTGAAAGGATATCCATAAAATAATACAGGCATCAATTGCTGAGAGGGCCAGGTTTACTATCAAAGTCAAGGAATAAGAAAAATACTACAGTAGTAGGAGAAAGAAAACGAAATTGACAGAGGGTTAAAGTTGCTGAAAATCTAAGAAAATTACATACAGAGGACAGTGCAACTTGAAAACCAAATATGCATCCATAAAGTGTTTCATTTAAGGGGCAATTTGTTGCAAAACTTACTGAGCTCAGTTTAATTAAGAGAAAAGTTTACAGCATTTACCATCTCTAATCTGATAATTTATTACAGAGAGTAATGAGCTAGAGAGGTCCCACTTCTTCAAATTAAACAAGCTCTAACATAAATTTCTTTATTATATATCTCAGTGCTTTGGTTTCATCCCTGATCAAGGCATAATTATGTAATTCTCAATAATTATATAAAACATAATCAGTTCAATTTTAAGAAACCTCTGAAATTCAAGTCCTGGTTAAGCAAAGAGCACTGTCACTTTAAAACAAAAATTAGATTAACCAGAAAATGAGTAATTACAATGCTTGTCACTTATGCAAGAATGGAGCCCACTGCTCCATTGCTGCTTCCCACTGAGGAACTAGTAAATAAGCAGTAATTTGGGGACAGGTGGGAAAGCATTCACTCCTCATCACACATTAAATTTATAAAGCTCTAAGAGATGAAAAAGAAAAATAAATTATACATACGTTTTGGAAACCAGAGCCCAAAGATGACTTAAGAGGAAAACAGTAAAGAAGCCCACAGACATTTCTAATTAACTTCAAGACAAAAACAAAATGATCACAAAGTGGAGAATGACCACAAAAACTCAGATTGAGCAGTACTGACCCCAGTAACTCTGAGGACCCCTTCCATGCCAGAGAACAAAAGATAAAGGGCCCCTGCTACCACAACCTTGTGAAGGGTGACTCCAAGGCGAGGCCTAAAGAGGAAGAAAAGAGATAGCTGAGTACAAATGCAACAAACCCCAAGGCAAGGTAAGTAACAGAAACTCATGTTGATTAACACAGGCTAACAACTGAACAGAGATAAGCCAGACATACTTGATCTACCTGAAAAAAAACTCAAATAGATGTATGGTTTTAAATCAAGACAGTCAACACTAGAACTTGAGATCCAGTCTCTTATTACTAAATTTTTCAAAACCTTTTTATTACAGAGAATCCTGAAATATATTCAATAGTATAATGAACCCCTATAAACCCATTATCCAGTTCCAAAAGCCATCAACCTACAACTAATCCTGCCCCACGCACATCTCATCCACTTTCCATCCCCCATATTATCCTGATACAAATCCTAGACATCTTACCTTTTATATATATGTATTTCTGTATATTTTAAACAGATACGGACTTTGAAAAAACATAACCACAATATCATTATCAAATCTAAAAATTTTAACTGTTCTTTAACACAGTCAAAATCTTATTAAAACTCATTAAATAGCCTGTTGTTATGCTCAAAATTCAACAAAATATGAAAAGTCTGAGTAGCTTCAGTGTCATCCGAGGAAAAATCTTAGACCCTTGAAATTCAAAATACCTTTGAATCGAAATATACATTTTAACAAGACCCCAAGATGATTCATTAGAGCATTACAGTGTGAGATGCACTGCCTTAAATCATGTCTACCTAAGCCTTACCAATGCCTGTTCTTACATTTTGTTATATACTAGAAAAACTGCAAATGGACAGGAATTTATCTCCCCACTGGTATTATCTTAGAAACCCAGAATATTTCCTGGCTTACAGGAAGCAACCACACACACTAAATGAATAAATAAATTGCAAAGGTGAGAACCCCAATCCCATTTAAGGCAAAACTCTAATGTCTCCCATTTCTTTAGTTCCACTTAAAGCAAAACTCCTTGAAAACAACGGCCTATACCTAACTCCTAATTCCTCTCCCCTATTTAAGAGAATTCTTCCTATTTTCTCTTAAACTCACTCCAATCAAGCTTTTTGTTCTGCCCCTCACCAAAACCATTCTTATTTAAGGTCACTAATATCATTCATATAGTTAAAGCCCGTATTCACATCTCAATCCTCTTACTTGACACAATTAATCACTCCCTTCTTGAAACAGTCTTCAGCTTCGTCTCCCACTTCACTGGTCACTTCTCAATTTCCTCTGCCCTAAAAAGACCCTGAAGCTGGGGAAGACTGAAAGCAGGAGATGGAGGAGACGAAAGAGGATGAGATGGTTGGATGGCACCATCGACTCAATGGATGTGAGTCTGAGCAAACTCTGGGAGATGGTGAAGGACAGAGAAGCCTGCTGTGCTGCAGTCCATGGGGCTGCAAAAAGTTGGACATGACTGAGCAACTGAACTACAACAATTCTACTTCACTTCATTGACTTCTAAATAATAAAAGTTCAAGGGATCAATCCTTTGACTCCTTCTTTATATACTCACTTCCTTGATGGTCATATCCTATCTCAAGGCTTTAAATAACATATATGCCCTGATGACTCCCAAGTTTATATCTCTGCCCTAATTTCTTCCTCCTACTTCCTTCATTCAGATATCTGAACTCTTAATCCTGCCTCCACTCCCAATTATTCCACCTAAGATCTTCCTGAACTCAGCTAATGTCACTTCCATCCTTCTACTTGCTTAGGTCAAAACATTAATCATTGGCATCATCCCTGATTCGTTTTTTTCTTTCATATCATTTATTTGCTCTACCAGCAAAGTCCATTGTCTCCATCTTCAAAATATAAAAGAATCTGACCACATCTTAGCATCTCTTCCCCTGGGTGTATATATAGTTCTTTCACTAACTTGGATCTTTTCTTAAATGTCACCAAGTGAAGCCTTCCTTGACCACCAAAATTATAATTTCAAGTTCCCCCTCTTGGTTAGAACTCTCTATACCCTTTCCCTGCTTTATCTGCTCACTGACACATTAGATGTTTCACTCACATACCTTTGTCTGTGCACCAGGCCGCCCAAAAATGTAAACTCCAAGTCTTTTGTTTTCTTGCTGTATCCCTAGGACCTAGAACAATGTCTAATATATAGAAGGCACCCAAAAACGCTCTTCCTATTTAAAAAATCTGATTTGCAAGAATATTTTGGAAGAGTAAAGACAACAAGTTTACTCTAAAAGTTTGATGTTTCAGTGTCATTTGCTACATTGCAGGTTTCCTGTAGATGCTCCTTGAATTCTAACCGGTGAAATCAAGTCCTAACATTTTTCCAACTTATACCAATCTACAAAATTTCAGATGTTTTGGACTACATAACTATCTCTTATATAAACTCTTTCAGAACTATGCTGGTAACCTGAAACACTGTTTCAACTTAATCAGCATTTTAATTCGGTCTTCCGTATAGGAAGGCAGTACCTAAAGGCAATACTTACTTGACTATGCCATAACCCAGACTGACTATGATGACCAGGGTTCGAGCCAGCGAGCGTTTAACTGCAGAAAGCAGCTCTGCAAGAATCAGGGCACCCTGGACTGTGAGAAAAAAACGGAAAAACAGTGCAGCATGTAATCCAAGTTTGGGAAAAGATGCAATTCTAGACCCAAAATGTAGATTTCTAACATTCTTCAGAATAAACACTGATATCAGTCCTACTTGAAAAGAATACCGATTCTGCCAACGTTTACAAGTAGAAGCTGATATCATTTAGGATCTTCCTCATGTGGATATCAATCTGAATGTGTCAATTTACTTTCCCTCTCCACCTTCCACTTCACTAAAACCTCAGAATACCTTACCCTATTTGAATAATTTAGAGCATCTAAGGAGAATTCCTCCCATTTTAAACAACTGTGAAATATTGCACAGAAAAGCACAAAACACAAACACAGAATTTCCAACTCTTTTTTACATCTATTACTTTCAAGCCATTTCAAAGACTAGGGAAAGATCTAATTAGTATATCTTACAATAACAGTTACTAATAATTAAATGAAAAAAATAATTACATGGTCTGATGAGAGAACTGAAGCTATCAAAAAACACTTCAGTACAAAACAATTTCTATCATTATCTGTTCACCTTACTAAACCACAAATACTCTTCTATTTTCATGGTATTACTATATTTTACCAAATAGATACAACCCCCACACCTCTAAGGTATCTCTGAAATCACGGTGTGTCTTACAATCAATGGCATCTTACAATTAAATTAGTAGTATTTACTTTCTTCTTAGAAGCATGTAATAATAACACCTTAAAAATCAACAGCAACTAAGATTCAATGATGGTGAAAATATTCCCAAAATGGCCACTACTGTTGCAACTTTTGTGAGTATATTTCAATAAAATTATTCTTAAATCTTCCCTGGTGGCTCAGACAGTAAAGTGTCTGCCTACAATGCAGGAGACCCTGGGTTCCATCTCTGGGTCGGGAAGATCCTCTGGAGAAGGAAATGGCAACCCACTCCAGTACTCTTGCCTGGAAAAGCCCACAGACTGAGGAGCCTGGTAGGCTACAGTCCATGGGGTCGCAAAGAGTTGGACACGACTGAGCGACTTCAGTACCGTACCTTGCTCTTAAATCACTGACTCCACAAGTTAAGAGATTAAAACAGTGTCACAATCACAGTGATTCTGCTTAAGTTGTTCTTATAATCAAGTAACTAAAAAGCCACACATACTTAATGACTGCTGACCTTGGGAAAATTGTTCTTAAGTCTCACCTACCAATCACCTACAAACTGGCAAACATTTTTTGGTACATACCAGATTCTCCTTTGTATCGGATGTTTTGAAATTCTGCATAGAAGACAGCTTTCTCAAGCATTCCCAGAAAGATGACGGCACCAATCCAAAATTGAATTCTCAGGAGATCTCTCCAATAGCAAGCAGACCATGCCAGCCACAAAACACCAAACAGGACATATACAATACACATCACCATGAAAAACTGTCATCCAAGTGGGTAAAAGAGAAAAAGAAGGATTAGGGCCAAGAGCCAATTTAGAATCAATCTATACATAGTCTTAACATATTATAAAAAATATACATATTATACCTTCTATTTAAAAAATTATTCTCTATTTCTGTGAACTTCAATACTAAGATGAAAAAATCGTCTCCTCTTGAGCAGATGGAGACTGTCTAAGGACCTGTCATCAAGAGTGACCACTCTTCTGTATTAAAAGGTTTTTTTTCAGCTCACAATCAAAAATTATTTAAATAAAGACAACACAGAGAGGAAAACAGGCAAGGCAGGGTTAGGATACAGCTGAAGGCTATGAAACACCAGAGTGGGAAAACTATAAAAGTACGAGGGAAAAAAGAAAAAGAAATGAAAAGACAATCATGAACAAAAAGAAATCTGAAAATAGATTAAGGATGTTTTCAGACAGACATAGACTGAAAAGGAGAAAGCATCATCATTTACTCATACTAAATGGGATCAGAAACTACAGAGTTTTAAGTACCCCATTTTGGATCCAAGAGATGTCAGAAGTGAATCAGGTACTCTCCAACTCTAAAATTCTACAAGTCATTGACTTCTTCAATTTATGAGAAAATGAGGCATGGAGGGGTTCACTGACACTCCCAAGATCACATTCTAGTAAGAAGTAAGCACAGAACTACAAGCAGTATTTTCTGAACTGTTCAGGAACAAGTCTTTAATACTGCCTCAAAACAAGTTAAACACATTTAATGTTGAGGTTAAAGAATTTAAGTTCACTTACAATCATCAGTGGGTATTCTTCAAGTGTGAGGTATTCATAGGGACCTTTCACTTCAACAGTCACTGCCAAAACACAGTCCTCAGAATTAATGTAAAGGATGAAAAAATTAAACAGAAACATCATCTGATATTTGTTTGATGAAATTAATGAAAATTCCATTGGGTAATTTACTTTTAAGCATTTCAATCATGAAGTGTTCTGATGGTTCATGCTGTGTCCTGCACAGGTCTCTGGCTCCATCACCATTTCTGGTAGAGAAGTCCTCTGTTTCCACACTCATGTCCTTTAAAGACCAAGCTGAATGTATTTCGTCCATAAAGCCTGGTGAGCTGCCCAACTGGAACTATTCCTCATCTCCTCTAAACTCCAAACATACTTCACATATGCTTTTTCTTACATCACTAACATGCACTGCAAAGTACAGGGCTTCATTTCTTCATTCTGTCACCCTCTTTGCCTTCTTCTCTCTCCTGACCTATGCTTTCCTATTGCTTTATTTCTTTTTTACCTACTTCAACTTTACATAACTTTCCTACTATTAACATATCATTTTCAGAAAGTGCTTAATAATAACGAAGTGTTTAATGAAGCAAAACAAATGACAGTAACAACAAGAATGTGAAAGACAGATCTGCCTAACTGAAGTAAACCTATGACTATTTTTAAATTGTAACTGATAAAAACTACTTGGATAAATTTTAGGTATGATTAATAAATAAACTGCTTTATCTGAGAAGTGACATCTCTCTCCAGATACAGACTATGCAACAAATATTTCTTACTAATTTTTATCAAGCAGAAAGGACATACCATTACTAAAAGTAAGACCCAATACTTATTTGAAGAAAAGGAGCATTCCATATTAGCAATCACAAAAATTTCATAGCCATACTGCTTAGTAATCTAAACCTTCTTAATTTAATGAAAGAGTAAATACAAATACTTCATAAATATTTGTCACATTCTCTGTTTACTCTACAGCAGAAGTCAGCAAAATACAGCGCATGGGCCAAATTTGGCCAACCATTCCAAAGTTTTATTGGAAAACAGTCACATCCACTTACTTACATACCGTCAATGTCTATATTTACACCACAGGGCAGAGTTGGGTAGTTGTAGCAGAGAGAACATTTACTATCTGGCACTCTAAAGCTAATCCCTGCCCTATGTTAAAATATAACATACATTTTCTGAGCACTTCCCATATGACATACATTATGGAAAATATAGAAGATGGAAAGATGCATGTTTTCTGCCACCAAGTGGATTACCAACCCCAGGTGAGAGGGAGTTGGAAAGCAAAAGAGAACTGTCCCCCAGAGCCAGCTCCAGAAGGATGTATATTTTCTATGACAAAGTAAAAAGCCATCCAGGCAGAGTACATTGCATGATCAAAGAAAATGATCATGGTTGTGAAAATGCAGGATACATTTAAAGGACATGTATTTCTGAGACTGCACATGGTACTATACAGTAGCATTTTGACACAGGGCAGAAGATAAACTGCAATAATCTGTTAAGTTTTCTAAGTCTTGCTGCAGAATTGGACATTTTATAGGTAACAGGAAGATACCAAAGATTTTAATGAAGGGAAGAAAGAAGATAAAACTGTCTTAGAGAATTTTAGGGCTTCCACAAGGTGTAGTTAAATTTTGAGTAACAACTTCTTAGTTCCAAATGACAGACGGATAAAGCAAAAGGAAAAAAAGAAAGAGGAAACAAAAAGGACATGAGCTTGAAAAGATAAACAGCTCCACGTATCAAAACAGAATAAAAACGTAGAACAGTGCCTCAGACTGAACCCATGGTCAAGGTGGACTCTGGGTCCCAAAGCATGCTGCAGTAGTTGAGCATGCAGCTTCTACTAGATCACTGAAAATAGCAGGTGTTCAAGATAAAGGGGGACCAGAGCCATTTGATGAATGAAAAGACTGAACTGGAGGGAGCAGGGTTTCTTCTCCATCCTTTTCAAAGAAAGAAGGTTCAGAGTAAACACTGGCAACTGTTCAATGAGACTATTACCCATTAGAAAGCCATGGGTCTGGAGGATATATATATGCCTTGGGTCCAGAAACTGCCAGGTCACTTCTGGTTTGCCTAGATCTGCTATATTCCATATTATTATGGAGAATAAGACCCATCTCTGGTCTTGGGAATTAAACATTCAATACAAGAATCCATAAAACAAAAGTTTAAAATTAAGTCAAATGAAATAAAGATAAGAATAAAAATTAATGAAAAAGACAATGAAATGGAAAATTAACAAAGTAAAAAGCTGGTTAATTGAGATAAAATATAGTAAAACAGAATTCTAGAAAGATTTTGCAAGTTAAAAAGAGAAGGCATAAAAGCAATACTAAGAATAAAAAAAAATTTTTTTTTGGTAAAAGAAATATCATTACTAACTTTATGCCAACAAATTTAAAATCTTGAATGAAATGGAAAATAAATTCTTCATTTATTCCCTTTTCCTTTTTGAAGAAAAAAAGAAAAATCCCAATTCAAGGAAAAATAGAAAAAATTAAATATTTATTACTATTAAAGAAAAAAAATCAGGTGTTTAAAATCTTCATGAGGGGGAGAACATCAGGCCAAAACACTATCATAAGTGAGTTCTATCAAATATTTAAGGAATTGATAATTCCATCCTCACCAAAACTGTTCAACAGAATATAAAAACAGGGGACATTCTTTGACTCATTGCATGAGATTAGCAATAACCTGAACATCAAAACCCACAGAAGACACACAAGAAATGAAAATACTAGGCCAATTTTACTTTGAACATAGACAAAAAACTCTAAATAAAATTCTGGAAAATAGCATCCAGCTACGTGTGTGTGTGTGTATCAAGGCCAAACAATGGCATCTCACAAATTCAATAATAGTTTAACACTAAAAAATCAGTTAATATAATGTATCACAGTAACAGATTAAATGAGGAATCTATATAATCAATTTAATAAACTCGATTAAAACATTCCATAAAACTGAGTATTCATTCTTAAAAAAAAAATCTTGAAACAAAGAATATTTTGAAAAATCTACAGTAAATATAATACTCAATGGTGAAATGTGCTAATACTGCCAATAAAGTCAGGAGCAAGATAAGGATGGCCACCATCATTGCTTCTATTCAATATTCTACTTGAGAAGGCAGGGGAGGGAAGGAAACTGCAAAGAAGGAAGAAACAAAAAAAGAAACTACAGAAAACAAGACTAATTAATAAGTTATTGTAAAATTCCAGGTGATGATTCCCTGAACTGGGTGGTAAAAGTAGAAAGGAGAACAGTAAGAAAAACTGAGACATTAAATAATAATACAAGTCAATTAATTTAAAAATGTCCAAGTCTTGACTTAGTAACTAAATTTTAACTAGTCTATTGAGAACATGATACTAACTGAAAAAGTTAAAAGCAGGACTATCAAATGAAGGGAAATGAAATCTAGTATCTATAATACATAGTAATAAAATATAAGTGGAGTACCTAAGACTGTATCTTGTTCACATTGGATGCAGAAAAATGTTAATTTCTCTCCCTCAATTTTTCTACCTGACAACATTCTTCATTTATTCCCTCTTTAAAGCAATTTGACACCCCCCACCATGCGACACAACCAGACAGTAGTAATACAAATGATAAAAAGAAACAAAATGTACTTACTGGTAAAAAGATTACTGTGTGAATTTTCTTTTGATGATTCCTTGGAAGATGATATGCCAACATGTACAATAAAAATGTATGGTGCATCTTGCCAAGTTTTCAATGGATCATGCATTACCTACAGTGGGAAGAAGACATCAAATCTTCCATTCTTAAGAATTGGAAACACAGGTTAATTACAAAATATAAAATTTCATTCCAGAGTGTGCCTAGAAACATGGTCGATTCCTTCACTTTTACTTATTAACACAGTAGGCAAAACAAACAGGCTTACAGTGCATATAATAAAGTAGGTTAGATAATAAATTACTCACATATAACTTTTTTTTAACAAGGAAAACCTCAGCTTAAATCACTAAATTGAGTCTCTGTTGTAGCTCAGCTGGTAAAGAATCTGCCCACATGGCGGGAGACCTGGGTTCGATTCCTGGGTTGGGAATATGCCCTGGAGAAGGTAAAGGCTACCCCTACCCAGACCAGTATTCTGGCCTGGAGAATTCCATGGACTGTGTAGTCTTTGGGGTCACAAAGAGTTGGACACGACTGAGCAACTTTCACTTCACTTTTAACTAAGTCATGAGAGGATGCCAGGTTGTATTTTACAGAGATACCCCAAACAAACTAAAGAAATGTAGTTTAAATCACCTGGAGAAAACCACCAATGATGACATCAGTAAATTATAAACACCAATTCCTGAATCTAATTCCCCTTGTTCAATGCCCTTCCCAGGACCACCACAGTTTCTGCTAACAAGGTCTTATATTTATATAAAATATTTGATCTTAGCTAGGCTAAGCCAAGAGTCACTGTCCCCCAAAGTCAAGGAAGTAGAATTAATAGCCACCATGCTTGTGGAACTAGTTATCTGTTCCAAGGCCAGTTAGTCTGTGCACAGCCTTAGCAAAAAGCCACCAAAGGATTTGTTGCCTTACACACCAGAGAGACTATGGACCTTCAGAAAAGCAAGACTATAACACAATGATAAACACAGAAAATGCTTGGCTGCTTCTTCCTCAGGTCTGAAAGGATGCACCACTACTTAGACTTGCAATTTATTATTTTCTGGTCTTAAAAGGAAAATTAAGATTTTTACTTTTAAGTTATTGAAGCAAATGTTTACCAACACAGAATTCTTCTGAAACCAGAAAAAAAGATCTAAAAACAAATACATCTACAAGAATATTCACTACAGCACTGTTTCCAACTGCAGGAAAATGAAACACAAAAATGTCCAAAAACAGATAACCTAACAAATTGCAACATATTCATATAATAAAATTCTATGCAGGCATTGAAATAACAAAATTTACTGAACTGGAAAGCTGTCCATCTTATATTGCTAAAATTTTTAAAAAGCTGCAATACAGTACATAAGATTCTCATTTTTAATTAAATATAAATATGCAAACAGACAAAATACTAGAAGATAAATGTTTATAATCTATCAGTGTGTGGTAGTATTACAGAAGATTATTTTCTTCTTTTCACTAATGTATATTTTCTAAATATCTGACAGTGAACAAGAAAAAGCCCAATAGATGCTGTTTAAAAAAAAAACAATTTAATGAAGCTTGCCATGCCAAACTTATTTTTAGGTTAAAATTCTGTACAACTATAATCAGGGTAGGGAGAGTGGGGACAATTCCAGAATGGCAGAATAAAGACCCCTGAAAATACACTCACCAGTAAAAGCAACAAGAATATGGGCAAAAATTATCAAAATCAACTGAAGAATTGCAACCCATCTGAGATCTGTTTCCTCAAGAAAAGCACCTGAATTTCAGCAAGAAAAGCAAGCCTGTAGTGTTTTTGTCCACCGTAACTTCTTGACCTTTTTTCTAAGCTCCTTAAAACCAAAGTTCTCACAATTTTAACAACTGAGAAAAACAACAGTTTGGCAGCCAGTGGAAAAGTCTGGTGGTCCCCTAAAGCCCATTCACCAGAGCTGTCTGGTAGATGATGAAAAGCTCCAATCTCAGGGTGTACCTTTTACATGATCTGATTTCAGAGCTCATTCAGTGGGAAGGCTCCTGTACTCAGGGTTTTCAAAATACTCAGCAGCAACTGTGAAAGATCACAGCTGCCTGAAGTGACATTACCAGGTGAGGCTATCAAGAGGCTGACTAAAAACTTAAAAGGAAAATTTGGAAATAAGATGTTTATAGGGGTTTTGAAAAGCTTCAAGATATTCCTGGAAATCTAGAAGGCTCCAAGTACACACAGGGCTGGGCACCTATGTGCCAGACAGTGCACATGTGCCCAAGAAAGATCTGCATAGGCCCTAATTACTCACCCCCACTGATCTCGAGGCTCTATACAAGAAGCAAGTAAAAGTTAAGACAGTTTTAAATTGTGAAAGAAGCCAGACATAGGTCACAAATTGCACGCGAGAGAGAACAGTGGTTGCCTAGAGCTGGGGAAAAGAGGCATGAGGAGTGATGGCTAATGACTACGTGGTTACTTTTTGGGGTGATGATGTTTAGAATTAAATAGTGATTGGTGGTCACATTACTAAAAACCTCTTAACTGTGCATTTTTAAAGGGTAAATTTTGAGATATACTCTTCCAATTAAATTCTATCACAAGATAATTTTAGATGGAGTTTTAGAGTTCAAGGTTCTTTCTTAAAAGTTTACTATTTACAAATAATATTTATAGGGTGGTAATTACAAAGCAATATAGACTGATTGTAGCAAACATGGAAAATATAGAAAACACAAAGAAAATAAAAATCACTCACAATATCATCCAGAGATAACTATTATTAACATTTTGGTATATAGCTTCCATTCTTAAGTTTCTGTTTAAATGTAAGCATAAGATAAGAATTTAAAGTAAACAAAACATAAGAACACTAAAATGTGTTCGATGCCCTAAATTCCCTACCACACTTACAGTTTTGTCTCCAGTAAAGGTAAGATTTGTTCCATTCTCCTTAGTCTGAAACAGGAAAAAAGAAAATTAATAAATTAATTCAGAATTTCTACTTTACTCTCAGAAATACATAACAAGAAAAACAATTACCTCCTGTCTTTCTCCTAAAAGAGGCAATCGATGCACAAAATCTCCAGAAAAGCTCTATGAAAGTTAAATAAAACTAAAATTAAACATGTATAAATAGCAAAACAAAAGCACAGCTCAAAATCCACAGAAACAGTTCAAGCAAAACATAGTATAAAAGTAAACAGTATGACATTAACAGACAAAATATTTCCAATTAACCACAAACAAGTGAATAAAACCTTGCTGGGAACTAAAAAATAACAGCAAACCAAACTGGCCACTCAATTTTTCTGTAAGATTATAGATACTGTCATTCTTGACAAAACCTTAGATGGAAGATACAAAAGTAGGATAAATGGATGTCACAGTTCCCCTCTCTTTCCAAGGGTGAGGAAACTGTGACTCAAAGCTATAAAGCTTTAGATACAGAAATGGGATCTGAACCTAAGACTCTCAACCCTCCACTGCTCCTTCCATCACAACACACGCCATGCCTGTTGAAAAACCTCCACTAATTACCTTGCTTTACAGTTATCAGCAGAGGAAGCATTATCTTTCCTGAGTAATTAGGGCATGTTACATTAGACTGGAGGAAGAAACCTTATGAACTGGGATTTATGCCAAAATCCTGGAAAGCTTATAGCAAATATAAAGTAGTGAACCTTGGGAAACAGTATGTAATAGGTAACTTTTCACAATCAAATCCAAGAAAGGCCAACCAATCCTCCTAGCCTAAAGGATGAATTTGGAAAACCAAAAGAAAACCCCCAATCAACATCATACTGTGACTAGCTTTCTTTTTCTACCTTACTTCCACTATTCTAAAGCTATTTTCTTTTTCCTTCAAGACGGTAAAACCTATACTATGGCAAGAATGCAACCCATGTATTGACAGTTCAAATTATCAGTTACTTCATTTGCTCATCAACTACTAAGTAAAAAACTTCTTATCAATAATCTTTATTTGCAGTAGCTAGACAGAAAGTCTAACTTCCCATGAACTCCTTGCCTCTTCAAGGCAAGCTGCTAAATAATTTGAAGCAGCATTTAAATGCAGTAAGAACAAAGCAAAGGCTATAGTTAAAATAACTATTCTCAAACCTATAAAATGTATAATTTTATCCTATCAAAAAACGGGGGTCAGATCCTACTTCTAAGAAAAGAGAATTTTATAATAAACTCCATTTATATGATTACATACATATAACCATTAAAATACACGACATTGGCAATTCCCTGATGCTCCAATGATTAGGACTAAGTGGTTTCAAAAGCAGGGGTCAGGTTCAATCCCTGCTCAAGGAACTAAGATTCCACAATCACAAGGTAAAGCGAAAAAATAAAATAATAAATAGAATAAAATATACAGTATAATTCATCTCTTCCCCTTTACACAGAAAAGGTGTAAAATTCTCAATCCTTTGATTTCAGGTCTATAGTAGTAAAATCTAAAAATGTTGATTTTTCTGAGGACATATCAACTAGATGAG
The DNA here is from genome assembly GCF_054371585.1 of Giraffa tippelskirchi. Taxonomy (NCBI): domain Eukaryota; kingdom Metazoa; phylum Chordata; class Mammalia; order Artiodactyla; family Giraffidae; genus Giraffa; species Giraffa tippelskirchi. Next base: position 100,454,634 of record NC_137281.1, read on the forward strand.
GTTAACAAGAGAATTAAAAAAAATGAGAGCTTCAAAAGTCCATCAATGGATGAATAGATAACGTAGTATAAATGTACAATGTAATATTATTCAGCCTTTAAAAAGAAATGAAATTCTGATACATGCTATATGGATGAACCCTGAAAACATTTTAAGTTAAAGAAGCCAAAAAACAGTGTATGATTTTACTTCTCTGAGATATCTAGAACAGTCAGATTCATGGAAAAAGAAAGCAGAATAGCTATTACCAGGGAAGTGGGATAGGGGGTTGGTGTTATTATTAATTGTTGTAAAGTAACCACTTAAGATGATGAAAAAGTTCTGGAGATGGCTAGTGGTGACAGTTGTACAATAATGTGAATGTATTTATGTAACTGAAAGGCACATTTAAAAATGGCTAAACTGGTAAATTTTATGTTATGTATATTTTACTGCATTTTTAAAAAAGTGAGGCTTTGCTTTTCACACACAAAGAAAAGCACATCCTCTCTTTGATGAGAATATTTAAGTAGCTGATTATATACCAATCAGAACGTACTTCTAACCTATTTCTGTCAGAAGAAAGAACTGAGAAATGGACATCACCAAAAATACAGGTATCATATTTTTCACTTCTTCTATTTCCCTTGAACAACTATCAAACATTACCTGTGCTTTAAAGAGTTCACTGCAGTTCTGGAACAACTTTGATGATGTTTGGTATTTCCCAGACAAGCCTTTTTTTTCCTTAAGGTTTTCCAAGTATGTGTCCACTTCTTCCAACTGGAAAACAGAGAAAATACCAAGTATTTAACTTAGTTTTTACATGAAATATTTAAAAGATAACAAATAGATTGTCTTCGGTACAAATATAGTTTTGGATTTGCTATTTTTAAAATTAATATCAGATAAAGACTATATATTAGTATTCAAGAATCTAACCGTACTGAAGTACAGAATTCTAGTCTATGACTCAAGAAGGGTAGGTCCTCTAAAAATTTCAGGGAGATGTGGGAAACTGTCAAGAGTCCAGAGGGTTTTGCTATAAGAAAATATATTTACAAGAGTTCCTTGACTAAATTAACAATACCAACAACAACAAAACTTGTGCTTATAAGCTAGATAAGCCAGAGTACAAAACTGCTGCAGTCATTCACAGCCCACTATTAATACTCTGAAAAAGTTCATCATTTCTGTGGCTTCATCAGTTCTGTGATTTTTTTCCCATATCAAGATCTCTAATCTCATCCTCTTTTTTCCTAAGCTGCAATTTCACACTTCCCACTATCTGCTTATTATTTCCATAATTCTGTCCTGTGGCAATTCAAAATAATTTTTACATTCTTAACTCTACTACCCATGAGGACTGAATCTACTCAGCTCTTGATCAGTTTTTATCATAAGCTTCAACTGTATGTACTTTTTAACTATAAATTTAACTAGTGATTGATTGATTAGGAGAAAAGGATCAATGATATTTCAAACCATATTCTAGAAATACTTCTCTCTAAATTTTTCAATCCTTTCAGTCCTCATCATGGGGCTTCCCAGGTGGTGCTAGTGGTAAAGAACGTGTCTGCCAATGAAGGAGATGCAGAAAACCCAGGTTCGATCCCTGGGTGGAAAGATTCCCTGGAGAAGGGAATGGCAAACCACTCCAGTATTCTTGCCTGGGGAATTCCAAGGTCAGAGGAATGTGGCTGGCTAAATTCATGAGGTCGCAAAGAGTCAGACATGACTGTACGACTAACACACATAGTCCTCATCATACCAGCCTTACCCAATGTTCTATAACAAAAACAAAACAGTCACCAACACTACAAAAATAATATGAAACCCTAATACTGGGTAGAAATTCAAAATGCTTAAAGTTTAAAAAACCAACTGGATGGTACATATTTTTTAAAGACTAGTCCTTTATTTTTCAAAGGAAACCTCAAGAACATAGGGGAAATGTAAAAAATGAAATGATACAAACAGCTGGATGAAAACAGAATGGAAAAGGTCTGAAAAATCTATCCAAGAGCTGCATATCTTCAATGTTCATGTACATTGTACTATAGCAATTCTGAAAGTGTGGTCCCTGGACACTTCCATGCATCTAAGAGGTCAAAACTATTTTCATTGTCGTCATCTGTTATTTGCCTTGTGCTGATAGTGCTAAAGTAATCATCCAATTACCTGAAAATACTATTAAAATACCATTCCTTTTCCAACTACATATCTGTGTGAGGCCACACTTTGTGCATACACTTCAACCAAAATAACACATCACAACAGACTGAGTGAAGAAGATATAAGAATCTAGCTATCTTCTATTACACTAGACGTTAAATAAAGAGATATGCAAAAATACAAAATAACACCACTGTACCCAGTTTTTTGAAAATTATTTTTCATTATAAAATGTGCTTTTTATATTAACATGCAATGAGTCTATCATTGCTATTTTAAAATAAATTAATATATATTTATATATTTTTAATTTCTAATATAGTAACCCACATGAATAAAGCCTTTTTGGGTATCTACAGCAATTTTTAGGAACGTAGCAAAGTTCTGAGACCAAAAAGTTTGAGAACTGATAGTACAAGTATGCTTGCAAACTGGAAAGTATAATTCCAGTTCCAGTTCTTCTCCATAGTTACATGACACTCTCTCACTACCAGGTGGGGACCCAATGATCTCTAAATAAACTCAAAGAAAAGTCTGTAATTTTATGTTCCATACCTTGAAGTTGTAGATTTCATTGTAACAGTCAGCACTTTTCAGATACCACGTTATATTCAAAGATGCATCACAAGGTTCTCCATCAACTATAAAAGAAGAAATTTCTGTGGATAAAAGATGATCTGATTGCCAAACAAAGTATGTTTCCTAAATTATTACCCCATTTACCATTTCCTGCAAAACTAAGATACTTAAAGACCATCCTTTCTCCAAACAGAAGGTAATGAAGTAATAAATTTCAGTCATCTATTATCATTTAAATATTTACTAAGCAAAACACTTTACACAAAGATACATGGCACTGTGTTAGGCTAAAGAGGGGAACGGAGGAAACAAATTACTGAAGACTCCTAAGAAAAGTCTTAAAAAAGATTCTGGCTGAAGAGTCAAGGAGTAACAACATTGGAAATGTCACAAGACAATATTCGAAATAATTTCATTGAGGGAAAACTTCAAAGTGTAAACCTTGAGAGACCTTAAATGGACACAAAAGAACTATCAACAAAAAGCAAACCTGGCTGAGGAAGGCAGGAATAGCAAAAGCAAAGATAAAAGAATATTAGATCCTTTTTAAAATCCACCTTAAGAGAAGCCTCAAGGAATCTCATGAAATCATGTAAATCTCACATAACTTATTAAACATAATTTGGAGAACAATATCCTAAGGAACCAAAGCATTAGTCTGAAGACTTGGGAGTCTATTAGATTGTCAACCTGGGGGAAGTCAGTATTCCCTTTTATCTTTGTTCCAGCAGAAAATGAAAAAACATACTAACCATACCTACTTTGTACAAATGTGACAAAGGTAAACACAGCTATATCTAGGAACCTACTTTCGGTTCTTAAGAGGCACACCCAAAATGACAACCTTTTCCTTTTCTCTGTTTGAAGTGGTTTTCTCAAACTAGTTTTTAAGTGGCACAGTTTCATAAGGCTTAACTAAAATACACAAAAAATCTGATGTGTTGAATAGAATTTATGGAAATGCTATAAATGATACTGCAATCTTGTTATGAACTACACAGAAGAATCAGAGAAGGAATTAATTAAATAAAAACCAGTAAGAAAAATCCCCTAAACAGGAGATTTGCAGGGAAATGTGCCTGCAAAAATACTACTATTTATGTTAAAAGACATAGAATTTTAGGGGGACCATGCCGCAAGGCTTGTGGGATCTTAGTTTCCCAACCAGGGATTCAACCCTGGCCCTCAGCAGTGAAAGCTCAGAGTCCTAAACACTGGACCACCAGGGAACTCCCAAAAGACATAGAACTTTAAATGAATGGTTTTAAGAGACAATGAAAATGGTCCTGCCAATTTCAAGGAAATCTATAGTATACCATACCCACAAAAGCATAAAATCAGAGACAAGATTAAGTATAACACAGAAGTAATAAAGTGAAAGACAATTTTAAGCCTCAACTCCTCTAAAAACAATGAAATATCAACATTTCAAAATATGCAGCTTGGCTAAAAACCACTATAAAAACCATTAGAACAGAACACAGGTAAAAAAGAAACCGTACATAATAAAAGGACAGACTAGCATACAGGCTGTCAGGCTATTCCAAAAGACAAAATACTGCTATCCCTAAAAGCTCTTCTTTTCTAGTAAGAAAACCTCACAAGAAAGACCAGCGTGTCACAGTTGATTTGATTTATATCAAACTTAAGTCATTAGCCAAGAGATCATATTTTCATGGAAACGGTATATTCTTCATGGAAATTCTACCTGATCCCTCCATCCCACTAGACTGTAAGCTCACTAAAACAAAAAGTCTTTTCTATCACTTCCTTTCTAAAACAGTGCCTGGCACATAATATGTGTTCAATAACTACTTACTAAATGATTAAAAGAATAAAATCATCCAACTATGACATAACTTTGCACTTTCACAAGGAAAAATATGCATAGGAACACACATAGGACGATCTGGATTTTTAGTCCTGATCTTGAATGGAGCTGCCCATGATCATGCATTCTCTAAAAATAAAGCCAGTTTCAGAAATAAAAGGAAGCTTTTCTTTAATAAACAATGGGGTATTCTGGATTCAGATACAGCGGCTTTCCCACTGGACAGACTGGTTTTGTTCTACATAAACCCTATTTCCTGGTAATTATTGTTGAGCTTCCTCTTCCAAAGATCCAAGTGGTAAGATACTCCTTCTGCAAACAAAAGCTTTACTGAACATATTTGTGCAGAGCCAGTGTCTGACAAACCTAGGTCATGTGTCCAATAAACTTCTAACAAGCACACAAAAGCAAAATCAGCAGCTACCTCTGTGACTCAGAACAGATTAAAACCCATGCAGTCGACCAAAACAACTTGTCTACTATATACTGCAAACACCAGAAAAACAAGAGAAGAAAATTAAGTTCACAGAAGGAAGTATTCTGAAGATTATTCAGTGAAGGACCTTAGTTACACTATATGTTTATATCTAGATAGCGCTGAACTATTCAATTTCAGAACTTATGTTGAGTGTCAATTATCAGAGGTAGAAAATAGGTAATTTAAAAGTTTAAAGATCACTCAAAAACTCGAATAAAAACTTCATGAAATGCAAAAACTCACATTTCAGGAAGATAGTGGTATTTTTGAAGAGGATCTTCCCAAAACTAAAATAATTTTTCACCTGCAAAAATAAAGGAGAGATAATTAGCATAAGAACCACTTTAATTCCGAAGGCAGAATATAACTGATACAACAACATAAATTTATAAAATGTTGAAGTTAGTTTTCTTAACACACACACACACACACCCCGCATCAATATCCTTCCGTTTAGTAAAATCCAATCATAAAAAAACTGCAGGATTTTGCTGCTTGGTGCAGAGACATGATTTTTTTCCCCACAGGCCATGAAGCAAGGACTCTAGAAGGAAGGCTGCTAGAAATCCTAACCTAACTTCAATCTTCCTGGAAGGTATTTCTTAATCAGTTAATTCCCTTTACTCACTAATCACCGTCCAGAATAACCCTTCAGTGCTTCAAATAAACTATTCTATGAGCAGACAGACAGATTTAACTGTCAACCATTTTACAAAGAACATGTAAATACTTAAAACTGAGAGCCTGAAGATCTTCACAAAATGACCAAAAGCTGTAATTCCTGCCATATCAAAAGCTGAAATAAGATTTAGGCACTATGAGCAGTGAGCAGAGCAGAACAAAAAAGACCACTGTCGTTTTAATAAGACTAATGCTTTTTGGCACTTCCAGCCAGCACCTGATTTGTCGGCTCACAGGACTACAGTTCTTACTCAAATGGGGTTTCAAAAGGGTGATGAAAGGCAGAAAGGATCAACCAATCTAGTCAACTGTCCTTAAGAAAGACTAACTTAGCATAAGAAATTTTAGCATACTGTTTATTCCGTTTTGAACGTTCTCATGTTAAAATACATCATTTTAAATGCCTAGGCTTCCCAATTACATGGCAAAGCTTAGATTAACCATTTCAAATTCCAAACGAAATCAACCAACTTCGTAAGTAGAACTATCCATTAACAAAACAGTGCAGAGGAAAAAAACAGAAGATGTCTATTTACATATACCTCTCATCCAACCCGAGGTCACAAGATTCTGCAAAACTTCAGCTGAAGAGAAACCATTCTCCACCTATACATCAAGTTTACTCGTCTCCAGTCTGTCAATGGAAAGTTCTCTGACTCTGCTAAGAAGAAACCTATCCACAGCCACTCTCAGCTCCGGAAACGACCCTGACATTCCCGCTAGTCTACTCACAGAAGCGCATGGTTTCCCGCTCCAGGGAGGTGAGTCCCCGTTAGGCAGCTACACCGACGCTACCGGCAATCCCACCCCTTTGGAAGCGGACTTTTGTGGAACCTTCATGGACCCCTTGGGCCGCCGTAGCCCCACCCCTTGTTCCTTCAGTCTCAGTTGCTCCTGAAGTGAACACTCACCGACGGTATTGGAATGTGCCACTTGGATCGCTCGGCAGCAGCGACAGGTGCCGGCCCTACACTGAAAAGCGACAATGGGGACGTTCGAGCGCCTAGGAGAAGAAGAATGACAGGCACCACCTGAAGCCACGCAGCCACCGCCATCTTCACACCCGTGGAGAGCCTACTGAAATCATTTCACCTTCTTCCGGTTCGTCCCGCCCTCTTCCGGCTCCGCTCTGGGGGCGGGATCATCCGGGTCCTCACAACCTCTGGGGGCTTGTTTGTTTTGCGACTCAGCGGCCCCTCCCTCATGCAGTCGTCGCGGCTTAGTGTGAAGCTTTGGACCTACTGCGCATGTGTCGTCCTGTCATACCCTAGTCACCTTGGATTGTTAGGATGATCGCCAAAAGCTACCACTGAGTGTCGGCCCTTCTCTCTCCTGGCCCTTAAAGGATTTGGGGGCCAGGGGAGAACCCAGTGTGGCGTTTGGCTTTCTCCTCCTTCCGTTCGCCCCAGTCCTCGTCCCTTCTGAGTCAAAATCAGACGCTGGGGCCAGAAGTCTGGGAAAGCCGTAAGTCTGGCTGCATATTTAGCGTGTAGTAGTGGAGAAGGAAATGGCAACCCACTCCGAGCATTCTTGCCTGGAGAATCCCAGGGGACGGGGAACCTTGATGGGCTGCGGTCTATGGGGTCGCACAGAGTCGGACACGACTGAAGCGACTTAGCAGCAGCAGCAGCAGCAGCAGCAGCAGCAGCAGCAGCAGTGAGTTCTTGGTTTCCAGAAGTATTTAAGCAAACACTGGAGTTTGGCAGTGGTAGAGTATAATCGATTCCTAAAATAGATGGTGTAGTCGATAACCCCTTTTAAAAGCCCCTTCTAGTCCAGAAAAATATGATGTAGCGTTTGGCAGGAAAACATCAGCCTCCAGCAACAACCCGGCCGGCACTTCTACTCAAAACTAAAAGCCAGGAGAGGGCGGGTCAGTTTTCAGTATCTGTGGCGTGACCCTCACTGAGGTAGATAGGCAGAAGTCTCGCTACAGTCCCGCAGGCCAGCTCCACTTCCAGGTTCTCACGCTCTTGATTTTCATCCTCTAGGGCTCTTTGAGTACACGCCTCCTCCCATGCAAAAACCTTTTTCGGTTCCTAAGGAAGGGAGCTCGTCACCAACCACTCATAACCAAGAAAAAATTGCCAAATAAATCTCTGTAGAAACGCTAGCTGGAGTTTAGAAATCCCAGGAGAAAGTGTCGATTTGTCACTCCTTAAGGACCTGCAAGTCCCAGAAACTTGGTGGTGAAGCGCTGGTTATTTAGAAAGACTGACAGTCTAAAAGACCGCCTGAAACCTGAGATCCTGTGAAGTGACTGGGAAGCCATGGAATCAGCTGAGAAAGAGGAAATCAGGTAAAGGTCCAGTGGTCCAGCAGGGACTGACTCCAGGGTCCACGGAGGCAGGGGAGAGATAGTACCTGAAAACAGCATTCTGGATTTGAAGATTTGATTGATTGCACATTTTATTTGCGTGTTTTATGTTTGTGTACTTAATTTCTAGCCTTCTCAATTCCCCAGGGAATTAATTGATATTAATAGCCCCTTATGAAATACTTGCAGGATGGTTAACAAAACTGTCATCGGAACTCTTAATACATGAATTTCAAACATGCTGCTTTCTGAGTTCAGCTAAATACACCTCTTCCTATATCATTGCAGAGTTCATTCTTCAAAACTGAAGAGAGACTGCAAATTTCTCTAATCTTTACACACTTGATTAAAAGAAACGGTAACAAAGATTGAGTCAGTGAAGGATTTGATTGCTTCTGTGATAAACCATGGCAAAGGGTATTGTCTGGGCTCATTTTCATAATATTTTGAAATTGGTGTTCAGTCATAGCTTCCTACACAATCATGGACATGCTTATTACAGATGTGTTCATTATGTGTCTGCATGAAAATCAATGTGGCTTTATTTCTTTACTTAGAGCTGGTAGTTGTTGTAATTGGTGTATGTTAAATACATATACTGAAGTATATATACATCTTGATCAGGTTCTCTTCCAGAAACAGCTTTTTTGGAAACTCAGTTTTAGAAAACAATGGCTCCTAAATTGTCAGCATCATCTTAAAAAGCAAAGGATTTTCCTTCTTCATCTGTTTGTATGCTTATTCTAGCACCTTACACATGCCTCTGTTATAGCGTTTGTCAGATTGATTTATGATGTTGGTTAGGATCTCAAAGAAAGCTTGAATACCATCCTTCATATGTTCCTCACAGCCCAACACTAAGAAAGAATATTCTGAAAGTACTTTGTTGAATAAACAGGTGGGTGGGTTGTTTTTGTTGGTTTGGTCTGAGGATTTTTGTTTTTACTTCTTCAGATTTTATTGTTTTAATCATAGCCTTCAGCTATTATTTTTAAAGAACCCTTTCTCATAAGTGACAGTGCTCTTTTTCTTTTGCTTTCAGAGCAATCCCAGAGCTTCATGTTTTGTTGTCTACCTTGGGCGTTTTACAAAACAATATTGTTCTGCAGCAAACACATTATCGTGTTATGTTATGGCTTTGACACAATTTGGTATCACAGTGATTTACGTCCCATGTTTATATTATAGTTAGAGAAGGTACAAAAATTGGATTCACACACCCAGTGTAAAACACATTTCTTAAAATGTCTTTTTATTTAGTGTTGAAGATGAAGCTGTGGATAAAAACATTTTCAAAGACTGCAGCAAGATTGCTTTCTACAGGTAAGGAGAGAAAGTGTATGACCTAGGCAAAACAGTTCTGAAAATATTTCGAAACTGATGTTTATTAAATTTTTGAGAACTGATAGACTTTCTGAGGAAAGAGTCAGTTAGGAAATTCAGTGATCAAAGAGTTTGTTGACAGGAGACATTGACTTTTACAACTTTAACTTACCCCTGTATTATTTTATAATTAATATGTTACTATTAATTATATTGTATAGTTATATATTATAATTAAAATTACTATGTTAATAAATCCACTATTTTATTTTTAAAATCAGTGCTTTTAAACTAATATTAAATTTTTGAATCTTTGAAGAAATAATACTTTTACATGGTTCAAAAATCAAATAATATAAAAAGAAACACATTGAAGAGTTACTCTCATTCCTGTCCCCTTCCATGCCACTCCACACCTTCCTTGTAAGTAACCAGATTTATTTTTTTTTTTATTTCTCTTTCCAGTATTTCTTTTAGTGGATGCATATATTCTTATATCACAACTATTCTTATACCATATAGCTTTCTATCTATGCATGTATGATCAGTCACTCAGTTGTGTCTGACTCTTTGAGACCCCGTGAACTGGCTTTTGGTGAAATACTTGCAGGATGGTTAACAAAACCATCCTTTTGTTAACCAGGCTTTTCTGTCTGTGGAATTTTCCAGGCAAGAATACTAGAGTGGGTTGCCATTTCATACTCCAGGGGCTCTTCCTGACCCAGGGATCAAACCCGTGTCTCCTACTTCTTTTTTTTTCCCTGCTTAATAATTTATTCTGAAGAGCTCTGCAAGAATACATGGAGGTTGTCCTTTTCTCAGCTGTATAGTATTCCACTGGGTAAATTATATTATAATTTATTCAGTCTCTTTCCTCTTGCTAGACTTTGGGTTGTTTTCAGTCTTTTGCTATAATGTCACTGCCACAGTGAAAAGCTATACATATATCAGGACTTCCCTGGTAGTCCAACAGTTAAGACTCTGTGCTCCCAATGCAGGAGGCATGGATTCAATCCCTGCTCAGGTGATCCTACATGCCACATGGTATGGTGTGGCCAAAAAAAAAAAAAAAAAGAAAGCTATGTGTATGTCATTTCCTACACATGCAGGTCTATTTATAGGATGAATTTCCAGAAGTGGGACTACTAGGTCAAAGAATAAATGTATTGGAAATTTTAACTATTACTAGGTATCCCTCCATAGAGATTGTGTCATTTTGTGCTCCCATCACCAAAATATGATTGCCTGTTTCCCCAGAGCCTCAACAAATATTTCTTTAAAATCTTTTTTTTCTTTTGAGTGTCTACCCCTATGTGGTTCTAAAACTGAAGTCACCAAACATTGTATCATACAACTCTCCAGTTTATTCACACTACTCTAGAGGTAGAAAAATCATATCATTTTAACTCTGAACAGGTACCTTAGAAGGAATTCTATAGTGAACTTCTGGTCACCTTGTCAAACCACTAGATTATATTGGATTTCCACTGGAATTTATTAATAAGTTTCTATTAACGTGTACATTTCATGTAAAGAGGAAGAGAAGTCAATAAGCTAACAAATGTCACCTATGAAAACTGCCCCTTGGGATTTCCCTGGTGGGCCAGTGGTTAAGACTTCATGTTCCCAAAGCAGAGGACACTGGTTCAATTCCTGGTTTGGCAACTAAGATCCCACCAAAAAAAAACAAAACTGCCCCACCTTCTCAATAAAGGGGACAAAATACCATCCTTGAGCAGTGTTATGGTGAACAATTTTACTAGCACTCTTATTTTGTTAATTGTATTATCACTCATTAATTTTATTAGCTCTCTAAAGTATTTCTGTTAGTGCTTTATTGAAGTACTAATACATTGCCTGTGCCCAGTTCACTTATTATTGAAGTGAATTTTAATCACTTCCACATGGGAATATAGTCTTTTGGAGGCTGAGTCACAAATCATTCTCAGGTATCTATATACTTCCTATCTGCAGGCGTCAGAAACAGCTGCTCTCCAAGAAGTCTACCTATCGGGCATTACTGGACTCAGTCACAACAGGCAAAGATAGTGCCAGGTTCCAAATAATCAACGAACCAGCAAAGGTGAGAAAAAATATTTTCTACAGAGAATTCTTTGTTTCTATATTTATTTGGGTTGAGTGAAGTGAATTTCTACAAAGCCTAGTTAAACTATGTTTGCTTCAAAAATAAACTTTGTGAGAGAAGTCATGCTATCTCTTTACTATCTACACAATGTTACTTTAAAAGTAATATGACTGTCAACATATAGGGTGCCTTGTATCAGATGCTTTCTTAGATGTTTTACAAATATTATTTCCTTTTAATTAATCTTTAGAAAATATCTAAGAGGTACATTGTATTGTCCCCAATTTTTAGATAAGGCAATTGAAATCTAAAAAGCCACCTGCCCAGAGTCATAGCTAGTAACCAGAATTTTCATCTGTGACTATAGACTCTGTCAAGTACCTGTGCTCTTTCTATCACTGTTAACACAATTTATACTTAAGCAAGGTCCAGATTCAGTGAATGTCCAAATGTCAAAATGTGAGTGGGCAAGACAAACAATGGTCTCTGCTGTTGAATAAGTCTCAAATGTTCCCTTACCCAAGCTGCTTCACTCACAAATCACCATAGTTTTTACATACTGAAACATTAGAACAGTGTCCTAAGTGCTTTTTCTCATCTGTCGGGTTTTCACACTACTTCCCATGCGCCAGTCACAGAGGAAGTGCTGTGGGCTGAGCTCAGAAGTGTGGTTATGCACAAGTAGCTGATGCTTCCAACTTGACCCTCACTTCAGATCTTTCCCCATCTTCTAAAGGTATCCTAAGCTTCTAAGGCCTCCCAGACCAATCTGGTTTAATTGGTAATTCACTGAAGAACATAGGTAAAGACATGCAGTCTCGGTGCCATGACAGCTTAGATAGTAACTCCATCAGCTCACTAACAAATCCCAGTTCTATGGTGCAGACTGAGAAGACATCCCCACTTTCACTGCAACATTGTGAGCAACCTCCTTGTTGTGCTGTGTCACACCAAGGAATCTCCTCAGAGAAGACAGAACCAAAACTGCCTCACAACATTACGGCATTCTCTGTAACATTTGTAAGGCCTTTAACTTACCCTTCCCTTGTGGCTCAGTTGGTAAATAATCTGCCTGCAGTACAGGAGACCCAGGTTCGATCCCTGGATCGGGAAGATCCCCTGGAGAAGGAAATGGCAACCCACTCCAGTATCCTTGCCTGGAAAACCTCATGGACACAGGAGCCTGGTGGGCTGCAGTCCATGGGGTCGCAAAGAATCGGGCACGACTGAGCGACTAACACTTACTTACACTTAACTTAGCCAGTGAAGTGAAGTGAAAGTGTTAGTCGCTCAGTCGTGCCCAACTCTTTGTGTCTCCATGGACTATAGCCTACCAGACTCCTCTGTGCATAGGATTCTCCAGGCAAGAATACTGGAGTGGGTTGCCATTCCTTTCTCCAGGGGATTTTCCTGACCCAGGAATTGAACCCAGGTCTCCTGCATTGCAGGCAGATCCTTTACTGTCTGAGCCGCCAGGGGCAGGAGGAGCAGTGGCACAGTGAGGAAGACTACCTTCCATATGAAGTTGTAAAGATTTTAGTCATTTCAAAGATGTAGAATCTTCTGACATAACTTTCTTGCCTGAATTCAAAACAGGGGCTAGAATCATATCAACAGTTCTATGTTCTCTGTCACCACCTCCTGTTCCCAACTTCTGGTTATGTAAGGATGCATTTGTGGTAGCAGCACACTTTGTTCATTTCTCCTAACTACACTGATGGGATGATTAGCCTTTCTCCAAAACCTAGTGCTGCTTCTTATACCACTCATCTCCTTCTAGAGGAATTTCCCCCTACCCCACTTGGCATCTGTGAGACCTTTGAGTTTACAGCTCATGGTACCCTCAAAGTCATAGTTCCTTGACTACTGATCCAAGGCTCCCAAACTTGGCATCCTTTTGTAGCCAAGTTTGAAAGCTATTCATGGGAAAACATGGGATAGCATTAATTTATTTCCTAGAGAACCAACCACCATTTGCATGTGGTTTAATAGCCAGTACCCAGCCAGGACCCTGTATTCAGCATCAGCAGAAGCAGCTGGATCCAGGAAATGCAAGGACTCCACCAGAGACCCTCCAGGAATCAGTAGCCCTATTGCCAGCAGCCAGGTCACTTCCTTTCGCATTTTCCCTGTCACTTGCTCTTTTTCCTTCTTGTCTCCAATGTGTCTAGCCCCAGAGAGCTGCAGCTGTCCTGTGGTCAGGGCAGGAATCCCTTTCCATTCTTGGGGAGGTTCAGGCTACTGAGCACCTTAACAATCCACTGTCTAGATGACACATGCGGAGGCAGAGTGTATTAAGGCACTCGGGATACCAGTGTGAGCCAAAGTGCAGCTTCTCAATGCAGCTCCATACCAATGAAGGGAGTGGTGGACCCTCTTACACGGCTTATTAGAAGACTATCGGTGAGTTTTTTGGTACACACCTCTCTTTGGATCCTGAACATGAGGGACAGTGCCATTCAGGTCAGGTGCTAGAACCAGAGCCCACCAGATCTGTATGCCTTCAAAGGAAAAGAAGCCGTAGTCCAGGAAGACCCATGGGAGCTTAGCACAAGACAGCACATGACTCAGAAGGGAGCTGAGGAGTCGGACAAGCAAGGGCAAGTGATCTGGGATGTCAGCAGCACAGCTCCCAAGACTAAGAACTTTGAGGACCCTGTGGAACAGACTTCACGTTCCGTTATTGGAATTAACAGGGCTGTGCAGGAAATCCACATACTCTGATCTCAGGCAAATGCATGCAAGTGTATGTTTGGGGAGATCACCCTCAAATTCTGAGCTGAACTTCATTTTAATGTATTTTTAATGTCCTCCTTGTCACTTAGAATTGAGAGGACTAATAGGAACTTAAGGTTTTGTACCCTCTCTGTTTGTTAGGGACAACAAAGATTCAGATAGTAATTTCTAAAGTTGTCTGAAGCTTGTATCCTGCTCACTGCATAGTCAGGGAGCCACCACTATTGTTTGTTTCTGGGACGAGATGGGTGTTTCACGGGAGATTTCAATTAGGATAGGGTATGGGTGTAGTCGGGAGGTTTTTTAAAAAGCTGTGTACATCCACTTGTTCAAAATGATAGCTTTATATTTCAGATTCAGAGAGACAGAGCCCCAAATCTAGGAGCATCATATTCAGCTCACAGCTGTAGTTCTCAGATTTCACTGATGAGGCAAACCCAGCACTCTTAGTGCCTGACTACCCCACCCCATTAAAACTCTTAAAGCAATAACTTTGTTGTCAATGTCTGTTGTTAATTTTTGAAAATTTTCTTCCCAATTCCCTTCCCCTAGCCTGCCTCTTTATAAGCAACCAGAAGACAGAACCAAAGTTCATTCAACCTTTTTCAGCTCACACTGTCATAACACTGGGTGTGTCAACAGACATTTTTTTCTCACAGTTCCGGAGTCTAGGAAGCCCAAGATCAAGGTTCCACTCCCTGGGTGGTAGACTGCCACCTCCTTTCTGTACAGTTGACCCTTGAACATATATATAGGGCTTAGTGGTGCCAACATCCCCATGCAGTGAAAAATCTGAGTATAACTTCACAGTTGGCCCTTAGTATACATAATTTGTATCTGCATGTTTAACCAATCAACGACCATATGGTACTATAGTTTTGTTGTTGTTGGCCTCCCCACTTGGCATGTGGGCTGTGGGGTCTTAGTTACCTGACCAGGGACTGAACCTGCACCCCCTGCTGTGGTAGCATGAAGTTTTAACCACTGGACTGCCAGGGAAGTCCCTGTAGTATTTATTATTGAAAAAAATCCATAAGCAGACTCATACAGTTCAAATCTCTGTTGCAGGATCAACTGTATATTCACATGGTGGCGATTGTTGTCATTCAGTTGCTTAGTCATGTCCGACTCTTTGCACCCCCATGAACTGCAGCACGCCGAGCTTCCCTGTCCTTCTCTATCTCCCAGAGTTTGTTCAAACTCATGTCCATTGAGTCAGTGATGCCATCCAACCATCTCATCCTCTGTTGCCTCCTTCTCCTCCTGCCCTCAATCTTTCCCAGAATCAGGATCTTTTCCAGTGAGATAGCTCTTCTCATCAGGTGACCAAAGTACTGGCTCTTTAGCTTCAACATCAGTCCTTCCAATGAATATTCAGGGATGATTTCCTTTAGGATTGACTGGTTTGATCTCCTTGCTGTCCAAGGGATTCTCACTTCAGCACCACAGTTAGAAAGCATCAATTCTTCAGCTCTCAGCCTTCTTTATGGTCCAACTCTCACATCCGTACATAACTACTGGAGAAGCCATAGCTTTGACTATACAGACCTTTGTCGGAAAAGTGATATCTCTGCTTTTTCATACGCTGTCTAGGTTTGTCAAAGTTTTTCTTCGAAGGAACAAGCGTCTTTTAATTCCATGGCTGGTGGAGAGAGAGCTTATTCTCTGGTCTCTCGTATAAAGGCAGTAATCCCATCATGACTTCACCCTCATGACTTCATCAAAACCTAGTCACTTCCCAAGACTTCATCTCCAAATGCCATCACATTGAGGATTAAGGCTTCAGCATATGAATTGGAGGGCAGGATTGGGGGGAGGTGGGGGTGGGAGAAGAGGGAAGATGACACGATTCAGTCCTTAGCAAACATTAAATTCCTGCTGCTGCTGCTGCTGCTAAGTTGCTTCAGTCGTGTCCGACTTTGTGTGACCCCATAGACAGCAGCCCACCAGGCTCGCCAGTCCCTAGGATTCTCCAGGCAAGAACACTGGAGTGGGTTGCCATTTCCTTCTCCAATGCATAAAAATGGAAACTGAAAGTGAAGTCACTCAGTCGTGTCCGACTCTTAGCGACCCCATGGACTGCAGCCTACCAGGCTCCTCTGTCCATGGGATTTTCCAGGCGAGAGTACTGCAGTGGGGTGCCATTGCCTTCTCCCTGGGACACCATAATGTTACAGAGTGAACTGAAGTGTCGCCTGTGTGTTGCTTCTAAGTCAAGACACCTAGATCTTTAAGAAAAGCTGGTTGCAGGTTCAAATGCCTAAGTTTTCACATAGGATCTTATTTCTTATGATATAAATCAGATATTTGACAAAGAAGCTTCCAGAAGAAAATCTTAAAGGCGTTATCAGTAAAGTGTTGACTGCTTTTTTAGAACTCCTTTTTCCCTGCTATTATTGATTTTTTACTTTCAGTCAAAATTTGACCTGGATTGAGAAACAGAGAATATCTACTCTTGTGACATCAGAGAAGGGAAATTTATGTTGTCTTCTGAAAGTGAAAGTGAAGTCACTCAGTCGTGTCTATTTGTGACCCAGTGGACTGTAGCCTACCAGGCTCCTCTGTCCGTGGAATTTTCCAGGCAAGAGTACTGGAGTGGGTTGTCTTCTGAGTATACCTAAAACAAACACACACAAAAAGCACTGCTAGCGAGGCTATTTGACCTATGGACATAGCGACCTATGTCTTTGACCTACTTTATGTTGCTAATTTTTGCTCCTTTATGACATGAATGACCATTTGTCAAAATGTTTGCTTTGTAGTCTTTGCAAATTTTCACCAGAGACAATGCTTCTAGCAGCTTTTCCAAGAATGCAAGGAAATCTGAGCACCTCCATGAAATTACCCCTTGCCTCTTCATCTAAGCCTCTTGAAAATGAGACTTTGCCCAGCCAGCCACCTCCTTAGCTGATGAAGAAAAACTGCCACTTGTTATCCAGGATTATTTCTGCAGAAATGGCCAGGAACAGGCAAAATAGTTTGGAATCTATCTAAGCAATCAGAAACACACACGGACAGGCTAATTTTCCTTGCAGACAGGCTAATATCCAGTGTAACTTGCCAGTGTTCTCCATAGAAGATCAGTGCTTACAATAAACCAATTGGCTGCAACTGAGAAAGGAGCAATAAGTCCCCTACAGCTATTTTAATGAGCTCTTAAACCATTCTTTGAATCCTGGGAGGTCTTGACCAATAGCTAGGAAACGTCCTTGCTCACTCTTCTAGGCCTTTTACGTTAGCTTTCCTTACAGTGTAGTAGAGAGACCTAGTGCCAGAGGAAAAGCAAGATCTACCCATCAAGGAGTAGTTGATGAGGTCATAATTTCTCTTGTTAATACCCACCACCATTTAAATATGTTCTAGGGCTCTTCTGTTAACTCAGTCACAGTCTCTACTAGTTCTGGGTGAAATTTTTTTAAAAAAATTTAATATAATTACGATCAATCTGCTGCTTGAATATACAAACAAGGCTGTTTTTACCAGTGATTTTTTTACAACTTGTCTACTTTTTTTTCTTATAACCAAAGAAATAAAAACTAGACTTATAGATTGCAAACTACCAGGTTTTATTTTTATTGCGTATGGGAGAAATAAGATAGGAAATGGGAATTTATACTCTCCAGACTACAGAGGTGAGCCTCAGTGAAAAACCAAGTAGAGACTTGTAGTATTAAAATGAACTTCCAAAATATATTCCTTTCTCTGACAATTTATTTCACTTTCTCTGGTAGGAGAGATTTACGTATCTTAAATGTTTCTAAGGGAGCAAAACTCATGCTGTCTCACCTTATTTAAAATGTTTAAAAGTTTTATGTTTCTTATTTTCCATAAATCCACCTTGCTGCAATTTTTATTGCTGTTATCTATGTATTAACACTAAATAATTCTGAGTTTAAGCAATCTAACTTCTGTAACAATGTATTTTTTCATCATTTTAATCACTAATAGAGACTCAATAATTTATTTGGATATTATTTTAAAATAAATGTCCAGGGATGGGATGGGGAGGGAGGTGGGAGGGAGGTTCAGGATGGGGAACACATGTAAACCCATGGCTGATTCATGTCAATGTATGGCAAAAACTACTACAATATTGTAAAGTAATTAGCCCCCAACTAAAATAAATAAATTTATTTTTAAAAAAATAAAAAATAAATGTCCAAACAAGTCCCTAGAGAGCAGGAATATTTAGAAATTCTCAATGTTTTAGATAGAAGGATATAACATTCACGTCCAGACTTTTTGATGGCCAAATTTTGGTGGAAGAATTGGGCAATAACTGGCAGTTAAGAAGCTCAAGGAAGTGGTTTATAAACTGTCATCCACAGAGCCCTAAGGTTTCCATGGAGGTGTCTCAGGACTCAATGCAGGGAGGGGAGGGGCTCAAAGGTAGAGGCTCTGAGCTTCTTCCTGCTGTCTTCAACCCAAGTAGCTTTACTTATTGGACTTCTGAGAGTCCACTAGTGTTAATTTTTTTAAGCTAGTAAAAACAGATTTAAGGTCTAAGGAAATGAAGCTATGTTGATGATGATAAGGAATATGTTGATAATAATAAGAGATAAGAATGAACCTGGATATTGACTTTGAAAAGGGTTACCTATTGGCAAAATTGGTTTGCTTAAGTTAAAATGAAGACAAAATGGGGCTTTGACACTGATATGTGTGTTTGCTTGCATAAGATCATATGGGGAAAGCAGGGTTATTGCTACTTTTTCTCATATAATTAGGATTCTTTCCTAGGCTGTAGCCTCAAGAACAGAACATACCAGAAAAGTCTCTGGTTTAAACATAAATTTTTAAAAGAAAGTTATTTTACTAAAAATTGGAGGATCTCTGAGTACATAAACTGGATTCAATATTTGTTAATCACACATAGGCAGACAACCTGTGTGCCCTCTGCTTAGGATGTTCTTGCCCCATTTTTGCCTACCCAGAGTCTGCTAATTCCTGAAGGCCCTGGTCAAGTCCTTCTTCCTCCATAGAGATGCCCCAGACCCCTGTCTTTACAGTCATCAATATTCCCCTTCCTTGTCCTGGCACAGCACTGTCCTTGTCCTGTCTCAGCACATATCATAAAATACTTTATAGTTACTACATACATGTTCCATCTCCTCTAAATTGCACTCTCCCTAAGAGTTTAGCCATCCTTTTCACAGCAATCAGCACATTGCAATATTAGATTCCAAATAAATGTTAGCTGAATTAAATTTGAGAGACTAGTGGAAATATATGTCTAATTTGGGAAAGAATACATAATCTAATAGGATTTCAGTCTTACATTTGGACACATTTTCAAATCTTAGAATCCTGATGACACGCTTCAAGTAAATTAGATATACAAAAGAACATTAAGCATATAAGCAGTATTACCTATGATTGGAGGTGGAAGAAAGGGGGAGGTATTGGTCAAAGTGTACAAACTTCCAACTATAATATGATGAATAACTTCTGGAGATTTAATGTACAGCCTAGTGATTGTAGCTAATAGTTCTCTATCATATACTTGAAAGTTGCTAAGAGAGTAGATCTTAAATGTTTTCACCACAAAAAGGAAATGGTAATTATGTGACTTGGTGCAGATGTTAGCTAATGCTATGGTGGTGATCAGTTTTGCAATTTATAAGTAACAAATCAAGGAGTTTAACAACAAACTTATACGTGTCAATTGTTTCTCAATAAAGCTGGGGAAAATAATTACTGATAACTACTGCATCATAACCCTATTTTATAATAAGAATGTCTGTAAAAGAATTCACAGCCTATTTACCACTTATACCTAGTCACTCCTCAGTGTCCTATAGCTGCTTAAGTGCCCTATTTCCTATACTCTGAAGAAGCAAGATTCCAGTAATATCATTTGGGGGATTTTGTTTTGCTTTGTTTTTGGTTATTGATGCTGATTTAATATTCTCCCAGCTTCCTATATCTTACTTGCACCACGTCATACCTGTTCTGCATTACCTCACGCAGCCTACCTTCTTAGCTTTTCATTTAACAGACATTATAGTAACGATACATGGGGTTTCCCAGGTGGCTCAGTGGTGAAGGATCCACCTGCCAATGCAGGAGATGATAGTTTGATCTCTGAGTCAGAAAAATCCCCTGGAGGAGGACATGGCAACCCATTCCAGTATTCTTGCGTGGGAAATCCCATGGACAGAAGAGTCTGGCAGACTACAGTCCATGGGGTAGCAAATAGTTGGACATGACTAAACAGGCATGCACGTGCACAGCCCTAGAACACATAGGAGGTGTTTGTTTCTACTATAGGTAGAGCCAGGCAAATACATTTATAGACTGGAGAGCCTTTTCCTTCATGATTGCCATTGTTCACCAATTAGCTTGCCCTGTAATAATATAAACATAGTTTTCTAATTATTGTAATTTGTAGAACTGACATAGGTAAGCTCTTGAAACTGATCTCATGTATGTGTTCCCAGGTTCCACTCCTGGCTGAAGTTTGTGGCATAGAGGGAAATATTTTCAGACTTAAAATCAATGAAGAAATACCCTTGAAACCCAGGTATGAAGTTCCTGATGTCCTCACAAGCAAGCTAACCACTGTAAGGTAAGCCAAGAAACATGCTACCTGGAATACACCCTCAGTATGTTCTTCTATCATACCTTGAGTAGCAGCTTTTGTATGAGTCTCATATTTTGTGTTTGAAAGATACAACCATTTGCAAAGTTAGTTTTCAGTTATTTGGGAATAAATTTATCCATTTTAACGTTATCCATTCTGTATTCTCTTCCTCTGCCATTTGACTCATCAGTACTTATTAATGAAGAGACGCAGAGCTTCTAATCTCTTCTCTCCTCCCCACAAAGTAAAAAATTTGTCAACCAGACTCTGGGAGCAAGCAAGAGAGCTATTTAATTGACTCAGTCAGATGAGCAGCAGGGCTCCAGGGATTGAAGGTACTAGGCGAACTCCCAATGCTTACAGTCATTTATACAGTGACTGACTCACTTTTAATTAATGATGGTCTCAGAAGTCTAACATATAATTTGACTTAGAGTCAGAGATAAATTAATAATCAGTTTCTAGATGAAAAAAAAGTCTTTGGGGATTAAAAGGGTTTTCATGTACCTGCAGAATCTGCCTCAGTTCTCAGCACATTTTCCCTTGATATTTTAACTTGGTTCTGTCTATGGGTTTGTTATTTTCTTTGTATCATTTCACTAAGGGAATATGACATTATGCCAGATGCTTTAATTTTCACTACCTCATTATCATATGGATTATTTTTATGTGGATTATTTTTCCATGAAAATCTAATGAATAAATTATAAGGGTAATAATAAATTACCCTTATAATATAAATTGCCCTTATAATATAATATAATAATATAATATAAGGGTAAATAATAAATAATAAATTATAAGGGTAAATTAATCTAGCTATGGTAAACTATCACAAACTTAAAATATATCCCTGAGCCACTACTATATGCCACGAACTTAGGAGACACATGCGCACCCATGGCTGATTCATGTAGATGAATGGCAAAAACCACCACAATATTGTAAAGTAATTATCCTCCAATTAAAATAAATAAATTAAAAAAAGAAACTATTCTCAAAGCTTTGCAGTTTGGCAAATGAGGGTGTGTATGTGTGTGTTTCTTCTTGATCACATTAGTTTTTACTCTCCTGGACAATTCATTTTACTAGTAGATCTTCAACATTTTTACATCTGTGTTCATAAGTAAAATTGGTCTGTAGTTTTCTTTTTCTGTGGTATCTTTGCTCAGGTTTTGGAGTCAGAGTGATATTAGCTTTGTATAGTAAATATATTATGTATACATTATATACAATATATATATTATATATATTTATATTTATATATATATATTTATATATTTATATATATATATATTTGTTTTAGTTTTGCTTCTATTTCAACCTCTTTCTAGAGGGCTTTTGGCTGCTGTAGTAACTAGAAAGCTAAAAACTGCATTTCTCCATTTCCCAGACTCGCATGTAGCTAGTTTCTGGTGTATTTTAGGTTCCATCGAGTTATCTTGATTTCAGAACTGAGTTTCCCATTTTGCTGGTATGCATTGGCAGCTATAGAATGACTCTAGAGCCACTAGTTAGGGCAGTGGTTTCTTGATCTCTGGATTGCATCTCAGATGGCATGATCCTGGAGTCCAGCCATTGCCACATTGACTTCTGTTTACCCAACTTCCTGCTTCTAGCTGAGAGAGAAGTTCTGTTGGTCTTCAGTGGTGTGGTATTGTCCTAGGGGCCATCACTGGGCACTCAGCCAGGAACCAGCTACCTCAAAACTTCCATGATGTTGTAAGCTCATAATCCCCCCATATTAAGTCATTTCCTTTCTGCTTAAAATGGCCAGAATTGTTTCCGTTATCTACAGTTGAATCTTAATTGACATAATTGTTGGTGTCAAAAGTGAATATAAGCAATAGATCCTCAAGGATCGAAATATGAGCTTAATTAGCTGATCTAGTTGGATCTGAAGGTAGTGAGGTTTTCATTAGACAATGCGATATTAGTGTTTGGGGCTGAACACTACCCTCCCCCCAGACTCATATGTTGAAACCCTAAGTCTTTATACCTCAGAATGTGACTGTTCAGAGATAGGGCCTTTGAACAGGTGATTAAGTTACAATAGGGTCATTAGGGTGGTCTCTGATCCAATGTGACTAATGTTCTATAAGAGGAGATGATTAGGATACAGATAACACAGAAGGATGGCCTTGTGAAGACACAGCAAGAGAATGGCCATCTGCAAGCCAAGAAGAAAGGCCTCAGAAGAAACCAAACCTGCTGACACTTTGATCTAGGACTTCTAGCCTCCAGAATTGTGAGAAAATAAATTTCTTGTGTTTAAGCCACCCAGTCTGCGGTAGCAGCTCTAGCAAACTAGTGTAACTAGCAATAAACCACAGCATTTTCTAGCAAAGCCACTTAAATTACTACTTGTGGTCACCTGAAATTGAGTGCCTATTGAAAGTGTGGCTCTGGCAGACCAAGTGGTGGGGCCACAACATAGCCTGATTGTCATACGAAATTCAAAATGCTGAGGTGGCCTGGTTGTTACTAATTGCACTGAAGAACTTAAAGAAAACAGTAGTTTCAGGCCTTTAAATTCTTAGCTCAAGATATTGTCAGAAACTTAACAGGTTTTTATGACCATCTTATACATCTCTTATATCTATAGAGTCCTTATATCTACAGAGTCCTTGTAGCTGAAAGTCAGATACAGGGTTAGATTCTATGGTCTTCTGAATTGAAGTGTAAGTTGAATTCAGAGCTTTATCAGGTCTATGAATTTAGGGCATCGACTGTGAAATGATAGGACTCCTCAAAATTGAATAGCAACATTTGGAAAGATTTGGATAACTCTGAGTACCTAAACCTCGGAATTCCACTGAGCCTCCCAGTTTAGCTAAAGACTCGCCCTCTCCTCTGATGAGGCTGGCATTACTTGCTGGGACACTCCATGTTGACCTCACCTGAAATATACTATGCCAGGGGATTCCAGTGCTCCCTGTGCTTCTCTCCTGCCGCCTTTCACTGCCTCCAGATCCACTGTCAGAGTCAGACTCCAACATGCCCAGGGAGCCAATTACAGTCAAACCCAGGAGGTACCTAAAAAATTAGAAGATTTTGTATTGGCAAAAACCTGGGAAATAGGCATGGTAATGGTTTCTGAAGGACTCCTAGACTGGAATTTACTAACATAAATTTACTGCTAAATTTACTGACATAAATCAGAGAATTCAGATTTGATATGCTATCTAGGACAGCTGAAAGAGGTTCTAATTATTTGCTTGATTGGCTAAGTATAATCTATAGAGTCGGCTGTGGACTCTGCTGAATGAAGCTGAGATACCAGAAATTCCTTGGCATGGTGTAGAAGAAATGATTCATAGACTTAGGGAAATAGAAATGTTGAAGTGGGTATGTCATATGCAGCCAGCTCATCTAGCCCCTAACTCTGTTCTCCAAAGAACCCAAAAGACACTACCTTCACTGAGAAATATATTGGTGAGGGAACACTTGGAAAACATTACAGTGAGTGAACGTCTTTTCTGAGCTAGAGGCGATGGTGGAAATGGTACCATTAAAACAGGCTCCCTGGTTTCAGTGGAGATGATGAGACTCTAAGTAGCAAAGTCAAAGTAGCAGCATTTAGTTGTTGGAGACAAGGTGGACGTGTTTCCTTAAAGTGGAGCAGGGCCTGTGTGGTACTCAGAATGGCTCAACCCTCAGGGCAGTGAACAATATATCAAAGAGTCCATTAGACTCAAATAGATGGGCTAAAGTCCTACTTGACAGACTAATCAAAAGAATTCTATTTAGATTTGATAAACAGTGAGACACAATCTCTCAATCAATGGAATTAGTTTCCAGAACCCAAGCATCTTACTTGAGGAGAAGGCCTAGAATCCATGGAGGAAGATTTTTCAAGGATATAATAAGATTATAACCTGTCCCTTCTAATCCTCCCTAAAGAGGCCTGTGACCATTTACCAGGGTAACTATGCACCAGAAAAAGAAATATCTAGACCTAGGGTTTTAAGTGCTGCCTCTGAGCTTATGTAACTCCTGGGGGATCTAAAATATCCCAAAGTCTACCTGTCAGTTGGGGGCTGATGGAAGTCGGGTGATAAATAGATAAAAGTTTGACCTTTCCATCTCACTGTGGACTGAGTGGATAATAACCCAATCTGTGTTATTTCCTCAGTTTCTGTATGTATGGTTAGAAAGAGAGAAGGAAAAGAAAAATGTTTAAATTCTATGCACCAAACTGTTTTCCTAGACTGTCCAGATCAAGGTAATAATAATGGTGATGATAGCCAACATTTACTGAGCACTTACTATGTGCCAGGCACCGTGTGATCTCATTTACATGTGTGGTCTCGTTGAATCCTCAAAAAGCTATGTTTGTTCTCGCTTTTATCATTTCCACTTTACAGATGAGGAAACTAAGAACTGGAAAAGATTAACCTGTCTAAAGTTACACACCTAGTGCATGAGCTATGTTCAATCCAGGCTTTCTGACACCAAAGCTCACACTCTGAATTACAGCTTTCCACTGCTTTGTCATGCTATATCATATGAATATTGATTTACTAATTTGAACTGGGACTTGCACTGAGCCACATAAACTTAGAACAATTTATTTTTCTCTCCCTGCCTTGTTTTCCAGGCTGACTTCTTCCCCAGGGGATACAGACAGTCTGGTGTTGGCAAGTGGAAAAGGAGATCTGAAGTGTCACATCACGGCAAACCCATTCAAGGTCGACTTGGTATCTGAAGAAGAGGTTGTAATGAGCATAAACTCCCTGGGCCAATTGTACTTTGAGCAGCTGCAGATTCCTCCCAAGCAAAGGTATTTTTGCACATTACTTAATACATACAGAACTTAATATCTGATGGTGACTATGTCTCCATAGAAAATTGATTTGCTTTATTTATTGGAATATTGTTCTGAGAAATTTCATCTTTTCACCTGTACAGATTAATGCAGGCTTGATGACAAAAGTTATTCCCAGACATTTGCAAAGGTGATACTCTTAACACATCCTATATATTTTTTTTTTTTTTCTCTAGTTGCAGAAAGTGGGGCTACTCTTCCTTGCAGTGCAAGGGTTTCTCACAGTGGTGGCTTCTCTTGTTGCAGAGTTCAGGCTCTAGGGCATGGGCTCAGTAGCTGTGGCCCGTGGGCTTAATTGCTCTGTGGCATGTGGGATCTTCCTGGACCAGGGATCGAACCTGTGTCCTCTGCATTGGCAGGAGGATTCTTAACCACTGGACCACCAGGGTAGTCCCCACACACATCCTATATTTTTGACTGACGACATTCTCTACCCCACACCTTCTAAAAAACGACCCTGTTAAGTTGATAGATGTTAATGTGAACTAACATGTCTTCAGAATTTCACTTTATCCCCCTTACAATAACATGAATTACCTTAGACTTGAATAGTTGTCTAGGAATTTTCTGGAACCAACCACTTGATCAGAGCTATTTGTGTGTGGGACACATGAATTGGAAGATAGTTGTAGAAGGAGATTTTTCATCCATTTTTACCAATATTGTTTTTAAATCCTCCAGTCTGTAGTTCTATTTTTATTCAAATAATGAACATCTTACATGAGCTTCAGAAACCATTCAACATAGTGATTTTTTCCTGGGTCTCAGCTAATTTCTGTTTTTAAAGTTTATTATTTAAATTTTTATTTTATCACAGAAATGTGTTCATTATAGGCTAAATAGAAAATATCGAAAAGAAGAAAAAATTAAAATACCCATCATCCTGCCACCCCTATTGTTAGTACCTTATGAATTTAATTCAGTTTACTTTTTTTGACTGAAAATACTAACAGCATAACAAATCCCTGTGTGTCTGCTATTTATATTTTGTTATTTATATTAAAAATATTAATTTTAAAGCATTTTTCCTCTTAATAAACTCCTATTATTTTGTTTTAGGAGTGATTTCTAAGTTGGGCTTTTTAATAAAGCCCAGTAAAGCCCAGTAAAGTCTCCCTCACCATTTGTCCTTTGAGCTACCTAGTTCCATGTTTGAAAGTAATCAATGTTTCCAGTTTTCTGTGTATCCTCCTAGAGATAATTTATGCCTATACAGTAAAACTAATGTATTCTTTGTCTTCTCCTTTCCTGACGCAAATGATACATGTTACTCTGCACCTCCCTTTTTTTTCTTTAGCAATGTGTTAGTTTGTAACTTCTTTAAAGCAGCTACATAATTTCTATTATATGGTTACACTATGATTCATTTAGTAAATCCCTACTAGTGGACTTTACAGTCATTTCTGATCTTGTTTTACAACTACTTACTTCATGAGTAACCTTGTATGTGTGTCATTTTGCATACAGGCAAATATATCCATAGACTAGAGTCACAGAAGTATAATTTCTGATCAAATGGTTTGTACATCTGTTATTTTGATAGATGTTTCCAAATTGCCTTCCATAGAGGTTGTGTACTAGTTTATACTTCTATCATTTTTATTTATATTTGTGTTAGGAAAATTAGATTATCCACCTAGGGGTAAAAATATAAGCTAGGTCTTAACCTCAGAACATTAGCAAAAATGAATTCCAGGACTTCCCTGGTGGTACAGTGAATAAGAGTCCACCTGCCAATGCAGGGGACACAGGTTTGATCCCTGGTCCAGGAAGATCCCACATGCCGTGGAGCAACTAAGCCCATACACCATAACTACTGAGCCTGCGCTCTAGAACCCATGAGCCACAATTACTAAGCCAATGAGCCATAACAACAGAAACCCATGCCCCTAGAGCCTGTGCTCCACAAGAAGAGAAGCCACCACAGTGAGAAGCTCACACACCACAACAAAGAGCAGCCCCGGCTTGCTGCAGCTAGAGAAACCCCATGCACAGCAATGAAAATCAATTGCAGCCAAAAATTAAAAATAAATAATTTAAAAAATTAATTCCAGGTAAATAAAAATTAAACACACAAAAAAAATAAAAATAAGAGAAAGTATAGAATATTTTTAATTGTATTACTGTGGTAGAAACTGAAGAAGCTGTAAGGAAAAAGATGGACTTGATTACTTAGAAATTTTAAACTTTATTATAGCCACAAAAACAAAATACACACAACAACAACAACAAAAACTTGAACAAAATGAAAAGGCAAGAATTTGTAATTACCAGTTTGGCATGTGAGGAGCTCAGAAGTTGCCACAAACAAGAATGAAAAATCAAAAAATAAAATTACTCAAGATATAATATAGCCCTAAATGTAAAATCTAAGACCATAAAACTTCTAGACAACAACATCAGAAAATCTTGATGACCTTGAATTAGGCAGAGGTCTTAGGTATTATACAAAAAGCATGATCCACAAAAGAAGAAATATGGTTAAATGAACATAAACAAAAGTAAAAATGCCTGCACATTCAAAGACCATATGAAGAGAATGCAAAGATAAGTCATAGACTAAGAAAAAATATTTGTAAACATATATATGATCAAGAAGTTGTATGTATAATATAGAAAGAACTCTCAAAATTTAACAAGAAAATAATAGATTTAAACAGATATTTCACCAAAGATGTACAAGTGACAAATAAGCACTTGAAAAATATGTCCAATGCCATTAGTTATTAGAGAATTGCAAATTAAACAACAGTGACATACTACCACACATCTATTAAAATGGCTAAAGTTTAACAGGCCAACCATATTGTTAATGTAAATTGACCAATTAAAATTATGTCTGTCATAGGCAGGAGCTGATAAACTGATACTGGGCTTGGATATGTTAAAAAAAATTTTTTTTTTTATAGACAGGATGAGCTGAAACCAGGAAAGAGTGAATTCACTAGACAGGAGGAACATGGCTATTTGAAGTGAAAAATCAATCCACAGCATCATAATAAACAATTACTACTGATAGGTATATTCACAACAAAATAATGTCACTACATTTAATGAACAGCAACAAAAAATAGACATAGATGGACAAAAGTTCCCTGATATAAATGGTAGCCTAGACTTAATATCCTTGTGCATCCTTGGGAGTCATCTTGGAGATCAGATTGAGATTGGTCTCTGGCAGAATTTTGTCCCCTGTCTATTGAACTTTCATGCTGCAAGAAGAGGTAAAAGCCTTATTCTCAGTACAGACAAACTTTGTCCTTGTGTAATATCCTAAAGGGGAACCATAGTTTACATGCAATCTGGTGATCTTCTGCTGTGAAAAGTGTTTATTTTGCCTTTTTCAATATATTTGCTTGTCTTAGACACTTTGAACAAGGAAAGGAAAAATAAACAACCTCTGAACTCTGATCTTCCATTGCTTTTGTACATTCTGATTGTGAAGTTGAGGATAAGGATGTTCAAAAGCCCATGGGAAATTTATATGTCTTCAAAATAGTGTGCCTATTCTAATATGATGAGCTTTTAAAACACTTTTCTTAGAAAAAGAATCAATTTTTGTTATTGTATAGATGCTCAGCTAATTTTGAGTGCTGCTGATGGCATAACTATGTTTTTAAATCCAAAAATATATTCTTGTGTGCTACATTAAGATGCTACTTCATATAATAAAGATTGTTTTCTTTTTTACTAACTCATTTCAAAGAGAAAGAATTTTACTTGTAAGTAAGCTGTTTTTTCTCCTAAATATCACAAAACAATTCTTTTTTCCTCCAATAAATGAGAGCATTATGATCTTAAGAAAAAAGAAAATAGAAGTAGTTTTATTAATTTCAGAAAGAGCTTACTTCAAAACAGGGGAAGTTAATAGGGATAAAGAATGCCATTACATAATGATAAAGGGGTCAATTCCCTGAGAAAACAACAATCCTTAATATGTATGCGCCTAACAACAGAGTATCAAAATGCTTAAGGCAAGAATATAGAACTGCAAAGAGAAATAGATGAATCCACCATTATAATTGGGCTTCCCTGGTGGCTCAGCTGGTAAAGAATCCACCTGCAATGCGGGAGACCTGGGTTTAATCCTGGGGTTGGGAAAATCTCCTGGAGAAGTGAATGGCTACCCACTCCAATATTCTGGCCTGGAGAATTCCATGGACTGTGTAGTCCATGGGATCGCAAAGAGTCAGACACGACTGAGTGACTTTCATTCACTATTATAATTAGAGACCTTAACACTCTTCTATCAGGAGTGGACAGAACCATCAGAGAGAAAATCAATAAGGACATATTCTAATTCAAAAGCACCATCAATCAACTGGATATAATTGACATCTATAGTCTCCTTCATACAACAACAGTAGAATACACATTCTTCCTAAACTCACATGGAACATTCACCAAGACCATATTTTGTGTCATAAAACACACCTTAAGACATTTAAACAAATAGAAATCATACTGTGCTAGCATGATTTGCATTAATTTAGTGCAATTAAACTAGAATTCAACAACAGAAAGCTGGAAAATTCCAAAATACTTGAAGATTAAACAGCATGTTGTTAGTAACACAAAGAAGAAATCTAAAAAGAAAGAAGAATATTTCAAACTAAATGAAAATTAAAATACAACTTATCAAAATTTGTGGGATGCAGTAAAAGCAGTACTTAGAGTGAAATCTATAGCATTGAATGCAGATATTAGGGATGCATTTGAAGAGAGGCACAGAGGAACTCCAAAGAAACAAGTAATTCCTGTTGTTTATGCTCACTGGTGGGTTCATAGTTGTTCACTTTAGTATTAGTCTTTAAACTCTGCACATGCATTACCTTCTATATGCACGCCGCATTTTACACCAAAGAAAAGATTATTGTATAATGAGTATAAATAGATAATTTACAGACCTATAAATAACCATTTAATGTATAAAAAGGTAGTCTGCATTACTTATGGTATAAATTCAATTTGAAATGCATTATCTTTTCTAAAATTTTAGATTGGCAAAGAGTTAAAAAAAATCCACAAAGTCCAGTATTGTTAAGAATGGGAAGAAATGAGCCCTCAAATACAGATGTTAGAATAAGTTGTCACAATCATCCTGGAAGATGGTGCATCATGTTGATCCATACTAGGGTAATACTGCATAAGAGGAACTGTGTTTTATCTTGCTTATGTTAGTATTATGAGAATGTATTACAATAAAAAACTGATTAATGTATTTTTAAAAGAGTTAACAAGAAAATTCAAATCTGTCTACATTTTTATAAGATATCAAGCTCTTGGTAATGTTCACCATAAATGTTTAATTTTGTAAACTAATTTTTATAATGATGTTATTTTTAGTAAGTTAAAGGATATAACGTATGGGGTCTCAAACGTTGGAAATGAAAATTTTTTATCATTGAGCAAATTGTCGGTCCTGCCATGAGTGAAACAACTTTTTTACATTACAACAGAGCTACCAAGACAAATGAGGAGGATGCATCAATTGATACCACTCAGGTAATCTACATAGAGCAATTTGTCTTTTTAAAATCTTTTCCACTATTATCATCATTATACAAATATAATGGGTCTGTTCTTCCCTTATACAGATGGGTAGTTGTCAATGCTCTACTATATATAAATGGGATCTCCTGTAGGCCAGGTACTGTTCAAGGAATTGGTGGTATATCATCGAACTAATCTAATTCCCTCATTATCATGGAGCTTACATTCTTCTAAGTCACATTAACCTTTTTGGACTTTAAGAACAAAGAGAAACTGTGGAAAGATCTTCAGCAGAGATGCATGGTCTGATTTCTGTGTCTAAAAGATTATTTTGGCTGAATTCTGGAGAATGGATGTTCCGGAAACCTCTTCATCCAAAGCCACATGCATCTTCAGAGGGTCTCTGATAGTAGCTATGGTCATCAGGAAGGTGAAAAATATTTCTAGTTTAATAAGACAAATGCTTCTTCCTCTTGAGAACTGACCGATACTGACCCTTAAGAACAACTAACATGGTTATTGTGCCTTACACAGCTTTGCATTAATACATTAGACCAGCTTTGGGGAGACCTCTAGTCAGATAGCTTAGGTAGTGGTTTTGAGTCAAACACCCCCTTACAAGAATCTGATGAAAGCTTTGAATCATCTCTGTAGAAAAAAAATTTTTTTTCACACTATTTCAGGGAGTTCACAAACTTTAAAAACCTATCTAGACCTCAGGATGATAATCCCTGCATCAAGAATTCAGGCATGATTTTAAAGAACCAAACACACAACACACAGACCCACTTTACAGAGGCTTTCATTATAAAGAAACAACCTAGAAACAGGAAAATAGCTCATTTTTTAAAAAGAAATGTGCTTTTTATATACACACACAATTCTTTTAAAACTTTTCATTTTACCAGAGAAAGAGAGACTTCTGTAAAGCTAGGACATTCATAGCTCTAGGTCAGAAGATTGTGAACCTGAGCAATCACCATTCCAGTTGACCTCTCCACCCAGCATAGGAACACAACCAGTAGTCTGGCTAATTGAAGCTGGTAAGAGAAGGTACTCATCTCAGCCAAAATCTTTGCTTAGAGTCTCTCAAAAGAGACCCAGGTTATTTGACTCTAAATGTTTTGTTTTACCTATATTAAAAACAACATTTTTCAAAGTGCTTTCTCATCATTTTGGCTCTTGTAAAGATATTCACGTCAAATGGTGTGGCAGTTCCTAAACAATTCACCATAGAATTACAATATGATCCAGCAATTACATTTATGGATATATATCCAAAAGTAAAAGCGGGACTCAAACAGATATTTGTATACCTATGTTCATAGCAGAATTGTATTCACAGTAGCCCAAAGGTAGAAGCAATCCAGCAATCCAAGAGTCATTGACTGATGAATGCACACACGAAATGAGGTAGTACACACAGAGGAATATTATTCGGCCTTAAAAAGGAAGGCAATTCTGACACATGCTACAAAATGGATGAATCTTGAAGACATTATACTAAGTGAAATAAGCCAGTCACAGAAGGACAAATACAGTATGATTCTATTTATACAAGTTATCTAGAGTTGTCAAATTCATAAAGACAGGAGCTAGAAAAGTGGTTGTCAGGAGCTGGGGGGAGGGGAGATGGGGCGTTACTGTTAATGGTTGCAGTGGTTCAGTTTGGAAGGATGTAAAAGTTCTGGAGACGGATTGTGATGTTGGTTGCACAATAATGTGAATGTACTTAATGCCACTTAAAAATGGTTAAAATGGTTAAGTTTTAAGTTATACATATTTTACCACAATAAAAATATATTCATGTTAGCTGTAGATCATAAGGATGATTAATAGCATTTATATAGAACACAGATCTAATTTAATATATTGATATCACAAATTGGTCTTTTAAAAGATGGACTTATTTCCTCAGTCTAGTATTCTAATCAGATAAATGTGCTATTGTGGTAACCACATGTGTTGCAATATATAGCCTTAGTTTGCTACCTTTTTTCTCTTTTGTGCCAACAGGAAAATCAAGAGGAACTGGGCCTGTGGGAGGAGAAATTTGAAAATTTTGTGGATGTCAAAGTTAATGGTACAATTAAAATTGGTGTAGTGTTCTTTCCAAACAGTTCTTTCCAAAATAGCCAAAAGTTTCTATCTAAAAGTCCCTTGAGCTTTGGCACCTAAACACGTGACTTCTGTAAGGTGAACAGAAATCTCATATTTGGGACCACTATTCTTCAGTAATGCATTGCAATAGAGAAATAGTGAGCATATGACTTGTGGGGAGTGTAGGAGAAATATAGGCCTCATGAAGCTTCTGGTCTCATAGAGGGACCTAGGTCAGCATATTGCTTGCACTCTTCAGTGAATCAATTGCAAATTCTACATTCTGTTTTTATGAGAGTCAAGTGATAAGAAACCCAGCTCATTAGCTCCAACATTTCAAGCCAGTGGTTCTCAACCTTTTCCAGGCCTCCCCACTATTCATGGGAGTGTCGAGTGACCATTTATGACATTTCTCACTATGCTTAGTGATGAGGGGGTACTTAGGGAATGCAGGTGGCAGGGAGAGAATTTGACTCTTTAGGAGATAACTTTTAAAATACTTGGGGCTTGTTTAGTTGGAAAAAATACCCACTTTTCTCTTTCTTCCTCCCTACCCTGTAGAATAACAGACCTCTTAACTCCTTGAGAATCTCTGATCTAGCATATATTTCTATAGCCTAGTATAATGATCAGGACTGACAGTGTAGCCCAAAGTTATAAATAGAGGAGCCCTAAGGCTCTCCTTTATGTAACATTATAATCCTTTCTGTATCTTATCTATAGCAACCCCTTTCTATAAACTCCTCCAAATAAGGATCATTTGATATCAAATACTTTTACCCAAGAGTAAATTTAAATCAATGTTCTCTCTCCTAGTTACTTTCATTTTTCCCATCTCTAAAATAATTGTTAAATAAAAGACTTTGTCTTTGGTTAAAAGAAATTTTTGTATCTACAATCACAGGGAAGGAGGTGTATATTGAGGAGCTAGGAAAGTACTCCTGGTGCCCTTGACCTCACAGTTCCTGTATGCAGTAAGAATGAACAATCAGGCAGAAGACACCCAGTCTTTCATCTGGCAAGCATTAAAAGTGCTCACTACCCTCTTCTTCCTAAAGCAAACAAGTATGCAATATAGTTCAGGAAAATTTAGGGAAAAAATCTAAAACTTTGTAACCATATTTTACAGACAGAAAAGAAATATACTGTAAATGTAGGAACACAGAGAACTGTAGCACACAGCTAAGAAAACGTAATTAATAAGTGACCAGAACTTTGCCTTGTGCATTTTTTGTATCCCCACAACTCCTGAATACAACAGAGTTACAGAGAGTCAGCATATGTGATTGATCAGGGCCAGCTCAGGTCTCTTGATCCATAGTCTAGTCATCTTGCTATTCTTATAGTTAACTGAATCCCATTAATTGATTGTCCCATTGAGAAGCAAAACTCAGTCACTCTCCTGGTCCCTATAGGTCCTGCCTCCATTGGTTTGGATTTCTCTTTGCATGGTTTTGAGCATCTCTATGGAATCCCACAACATGCTGAATCACACCAACTTAAAAACACAAGGTAAAGTGAAAAGAATTCTTATAGGAGGCTCTGGTTTCTGGACTAGAAAAGTTTGAAAAGAAAATATGTGCAATATCTGAGTTAGTGCTAATATGTGCCTGGCCTTTCCCTCTTTGATATTGCTTGTAGAGCTTTAAGAATTTTCCTTTAATGATCACTCAGAGCAATCGTTTTCAATTTTTATTTTGTTTTTCAGCAAAAATTAGACAATTATAAAAACTGTAATGCTGAACTTAAAAGTATAGAAGACATAAAAACATGGAGCTGAGCGACTGAGCATGCACACACTCATGGTTGAAGTAGCAGGAAGATCTTCGTTACGTCACCTTCCTGGGTTTTGCTTTTGTCTCTCAAGTCCTTTCTGGGGAACCCTGGGGAATATACTGTGAAAATCAGTGACCTAGAAAAAGGCTTCTACTAAAAAAAGGACAGTGAGCTGGAGTGGAAAAGTGTGGCATCTCATATCACCTTGGATTCCCTTGGGGAGGTTGTTGCCAACTAACACCATTGACCAAAAAATGCCAGAGGTTTGCCTCTTCAGATGAAGAGGAAGCAGAACTGAAAGAGTCTGGTCAAATTTGCCAGGTTCAGATGCTGTTTAGATGATAGGTAGACATAGTGACAAGTGAATCAGAAACCGTGTTGCTCTCACACCAACGTGAGCTCCGTGCTTCCTACCTCAATTCAGTTCCTAATCTTTCCTTACTCAGCACTGTGGAGGCATGTTAGGACACTATCATTTTGTTTTAGCGACAGAGAAATACTCACCAAATCTGTCAATTTAGTTTTTGCATGCTACTGTGGAAGATTCATAGGAAACAGTCCTCACCTCACAAGAGATATTCGGAAAAGATATCTAAGATATGAGATGCGCATGCCAATAGTAGCATGAAGAAATGCCAAAGGAATCAAAGGAGGAGGATCATATTCAGCCAGATTGAGTCAGGAAACCTTTAGAGAAGTGGTCAAGAGTTGAGCTTTGAAAGATGTATAGGATCCAAGTCTTTGCAGGGGAAGTAAGTAAGTAAGTAAGTGTTAGTTGCTCAGTCGTGCCTGACTCTTTGCGACCCCATGAACTGCAGCCCACCAGGCTCCTCTGTCCATGAGATTTTCCAAGCAAGGACACTGGAGTGCGTCGCCATTTCCTTCTCCAGGGGATCTTCCCAACCCAGGGATTGAACCTGGGTCTCCTGTACTGCAGGCAGGTTCTTTACCTACTGAGCTACAAGAGAAGCTTTGCAGGGGAGAATGGAGCTATAATATTCATTAATAATATATACATGATGGTCATTTGTAATCCTTCTTTGTGTATTTCAGTGATGGTGATGCTTACCGTCTTTATAACCTAGATGTCTATGGATATAAAATACATGACAAAATGGGCATTTATGGTTCAGTGCCTTATCTCCTGGCCCACAAACTGGGCAGAACTCTAGGCATTTTTTGGCTAAATGCCTCAGAAACACTAGTGGAGATCAAAACAGAACCTGCTGTAAAGGTGAGCTATGGATCATGACTGCATACCATACTTATAGAAGAGACAAAACTAGTGAAATGTAATCACAGTTCAGGGACTGCCACTAGAGTCTTTACAGTATAACTAGTGAAGGCTATTGGTGTGTACAAAGGAACAGACTATTACACACATATGGGTGGGTCTTGTGGATTAGAGGGACGTTTTTCATACTTTCATTCCACTCCTTTTTCAGTACACACTGACCCAGATGGGCCCAGTTGCTGCTAAACAAAAGGTTGAATCTCGAACTGATGTGCACTGGATGTCAGAGAGTGGAATCATTGATGTTTTCCTGTTGACAGGACCTACTCCTTCTGATGTCTTCAAGCAGTATTCATACCTTACAGGTACTTGCATGTGGAAATGCCAGTTTCTTGTTCCATTGTATTTCCTCTAAACCGTGTAGAATCACTGTAAATTAACATTTGTTGCACATAATATAGATTTATAAACACCTTACCCAAGCTTTTTAAGAAGCAAGCATTTATCCTTCCACTCTCATCCCATTCAGCATCTCATCCCATTCCCTTTAACCAGTGGAATGGTTAAACATTCCACTGGGGCTGGTAATCTCCATTCTCTAGTCACTAATGTTCACCCATCTGCCTTCCTTGGAGCCTTTAAGGCTCCTGGGCTTTCTTTACCTTTAATCCCTTTAATCCCTGGGCTTTCTCTATGTTTATTTCAGATAACCAGTATCCCAGTCTGAACTTTTATATGTTCTCTTCTCCATTAAAATATACCACTGGGATTAGCACTAAAGCATTTTTATCTTTAAAAGATATGTGAGACCATTTTGATTAATGCAGAAAAAGCATTCGACAAAATCTAACAATATTTCATGATAAAAACATTCAGAAGACTAGGAATAACAAGAAGCTTCCTCCACATGATGAAAGGCATTTATGAAAAATTCACAGCTATCCTCATACTCAATTCTGAAAGATTGCAAGGTTTCCCCTAAGATCAGAAATAAGATGAGGCTTCCCACTTTTACTACTGCTACTGAACATTGTAGTTGAAGTTCCAACTAGAGGAATTAGGCAAGAAAAAGAAATAAAAACCATCCAACTTTGAAAGGAAAATGTAAGATTATCTCTATTCACAGACAATGTGATACTATATGATATAAAACCCCAAAGAATACACATACACACACACACAATTAACCTAAGTTGTATGGTACATGATCAACACACAAAATTGGTTGTGTTTCTATACACCAGGAATGAACAATCTAAAAATGAAATTGAGAAGACAATTCCATTTACAGTAACATCCAAAAGAATAAAATACTCAGGAATAAATTCAACCAAGGAGGTGAAAGACTTGTATGCCAAAACCTACAAAAAAAAACCCTGAACTAAAGAAGGCCAAGATACATAAGAAGAAATCCCATGTTCATGGATTGGAAGATTTAATATTATTAAGATGGCAATCCTACTAAAACCAATCTATAAGTTTACTACAATCCCTGCCAAAATCCAATGTCATTTTTAAGTAATAGAAAAAAATGATCTTCAAATTCATATGGAATTTCAAAGAGCCTGAGTAGCCAAAAAATCCTGAAATAAAACATTGAAGGACTCACACTTCCTAATTTCAAAACTTATTACAATGTTAAAGTAATCCAAACAATGCAGTACTGGCATAAGGATAGACATATAAGCCAATGGAATAAAATTGAGAGTCTAAAAATAAACCCATAGATCTTTGGCCTGTTGATTTTCAATAAATGTTCAAGACCATTCAGTGGAGAAATAATTATGTCTTAACCACATGGTACTGGGACAACTGTATATCCACATGCAAAAGAATGACGGTGGACCCTTATCTCACACCATATACAAAAAATTAACTCAAAATTGATCAATGAAATAAATATAAGAACTAAAGTCATAGAACTTTATAAGAAAACAGGTAAATCATGACCTTGGATTTGGCAACAAATTCTTAGCTATGACACAAAAATCATGAGCAACAGAAGAAAAAAACAGGTAAGTTGGACCTTTTCTTTTTTTCCAGCTGTGCCACTTGACATATGGGGTCTTCGTTCCTCAACCAGGGATCTAACTCACATCCTCTGCAGTGGAAGTAGGGAGTCTCAACTACCAGACCACCAGGGAAGTTGCAAGTTGGACTTCTTGAAAACTAAAAACTTTTGTGAGTCAAAGAACATTATCAAGAAAGTGAAAAGACAACCTATAGAATGGGAGAAAATATTTGCAAATCATATATATGATAAGGGTCTAGTATCCTGAATATATAAAGAACTCTCATAACTCAACAGCAAAAAGGAACAGTCTAATTCTAAAATGAACCAAGGGCTTAAATAGACACTTCTCAAAAGAAGATGTACAAATGGATTAACGAGCACCTGAAAAGAAGCTCAACAGTATTAGGTAAATTAAAACCGCAATGAGATACTGCTTCAAACCCACTAGGATGGCTAAATCAGAAAAGAAAAGAGAGAGAAAATATTGAGTGTTGGTGAGGATGTGGAGAAATTAGAAACTCATACATTACTGGTTGGAACATAATATGGTTCAGCTGCTGTGGAAACAGTTTGGCAGTTCCTCAAAAAGCTAAACTTAGAATTACCATATGACCCAGCATGATGATTAATTTTGTGTGTCAAGTCATAGTGCCCAGATATTTGGTTAAACACTAGTCTAGATGTCACTATGAAGTTATTTTTTAGATGAGATTAATAATTAAATCAATAGACTATGAGTAAAGCAGACTCACACTCTGTAATGTGAGTGGGTTTAATCCAATCAGTTGAAAACCTTGAGAAAAAAGGACTGAGGTGTCCCCCTAAAGACGGGCTTCTCTGGTGACTCAGCAGTAAAAGAATTTGTCTGCATTGCAAGAAACACAGGAGACACAGGTTCGATCCCTGGGTTGGGAAGATACCCTGTAGGAGAAAATAGCAATGCACTCCAATATTCTTGCCTGGAGAATCCCATGGACAGAGGAGTCTTGCAGGCTACAGTCCATAGGATCGCAAAGACATGGACGCAACTGAGCACACACATCCCCTAAAGTAAAAGGAATCTGTCTTGAGACTGTCTTTGTACTCAAGCTGCAACTTCGACCCTTCCCTGGGTCTCCAGGCTGGCCTACCTGCAGAATCCAAAGCTATGAGCCCCTACAAGCACATGAACCAGTTCCTTAAGATCAATCAGACATTTTCTTTCTCTGTATATGTATAAATACATATATACATATACATATATCCTTTTGATTCTGTTTCTCTACAGAACGCTAACTAATTCATCCAGCAGTTCCACTCCTAGATATATACTTGACCTGAATGGAAACTGAACAGATAATTGTATGCCAAAGATCACTACACCATTATTTACCAGAGCCCAAAAGTGGAAACATGCTAAGCGCTCTTCAAAAATGAATGTATAAACATGGTCTTCCCTGGTAGTACGGTGGATAAGAATTCACCTCTCAATGCAACAGACATGGATTCGATCTCTGGTCCAGGAAGACTCCACATACTGCAGAGCAACTAAAGCCTGCATGCCACAACTACTGAAACCTGTGCATCTAGAGTCTGTACTCTGCAACAAAAGAAGCCACTGCAATGAGAAGCCCGTGCACTGCAACGAAGAGTAGCCTCCATTCACCACAACTAAAGAAAGCCCTTGTGCAGCAACGAAGACCCAGCACAACCAAAAATAAGCTAATTAATTTTTTTAAAAAGATGAATGGATAAACAAAATGCTTTCTTCTTGATACCCTAAGTGCGAGACTCAGTGCTTAGACCTTGTAAATATTCAGGAAACACTTATCAAATGTACAGTTAACATCGTGGTGATACCTGGCTCAGTTGTCATCTCCCCATTTTAGGCACACAAGCCATGCCCCCTCTCTTTTCTCTGGGGTACCATCAATGCCGTTGGAACTACGAAGATGAGCAGGATGTAAAGGCAGTGGACGCAGGATTTGATGAACATAACATTCCTTATGATGTCATGTGGCTGGACATAGAGCACACAGAGGGCAAGAGGTACTTCACCTGGGACAAGAAGAGATTCCCAAACCCCAAAAGGATGCAAGATCTGCTCAGGAGCAAAAAACGTAAGGTAAAATAAACCAGTGGGCTTCCCAGGTGGCACAAGTGGTAAAGAACCCGCCTGCCAATGTAGGAGATGTAAGAGATGCAGGTTTGATCCCTGGGTTAGGAAGATCCCCTGGAGGAAGGCATGGCAATCCACTCCAGCATTCTTGCCTGGAGAATCCCATGGACTGAGCCTAGCAGGCTACAGTCCATGGGGTCACAAAAAACTGCACACAACTGATGTGACTTAGCATGCATGTACGCACAAGACAGCATTCTGAACCTTTTTATTGCTGAGCATTTAAAAATGTTTAAGTTGCCTTGGCACATTAGTGAATGAGAACCATCTTGTAAAAAATGGCCAGAAAATAGTACTTTCAAGTGTAACTGTAATTATGATCATAGAAAAGCTTTGGTGAAAAGGTGATAACGCTATCCACCCCTGCCTTAGTGGGTCTAGGTCCCCATAAGGATGAAGGGGCCTACCATTCAGTTCCATTCATTGTGACCAGCATGTACTATTGTGATGGGTGCACCTCACACAAAATTTGATTTGATGTCAAGATTGATGATATCACACTGGCACCAAAAGGGTATGAAAAGGTTAATTAGTCTCATAGTGAGGCATTTTAGGGGTGCAGAGCTGCTCCTAAGCTTCTCTGAAAATGGCCTAAGAGAGCTGGGAAAGGAGACAGGCTCAGGTTTTAAGGTGGTTACAGTGTTGAACT
This sequence comes from Giraffa tippelskirchi, assembly GCF_054371585.1. Taxonomy (NCBI): domain Eukaryota; kingdom Metazoa; phylum Chordata; class Mammalia; order Artiodactyla; family Giraffidae; genus Giraffa; species Giraffa tippelskirchi. The sequence goes on from NC_137281.1 coordinate 100,495,654, forward strand.
GGGGTGATGGTTCCTGTGCGTGCACTAGGGCTTGTGTGGTTTGAACTTGTTGTTGGCCCCAAAGAAGGAAGCATCAGGGCTTTGTCAGCATGCACAGTTGTGGGCAGAAGGGTAAAGGGGCCTGAAGATGTGGTAGGGCTTGAAGCTCTTAACAGTCGGTCAGAAATGGAGTCAGTTTCTTTAGTACACTATTTTTCCTGCGTGCTTCCCTGATGGACTCTACCTGTCCATGTGGCCAAGGAAACAACTAAAATAGAAAACAAGGACAGGGAGACGGCACTGGAAAGTATGTAATGCAGGGGTGGTGGTGGTGGTGGTCGTGACAATAATGAAAAGAGTGAAGGAGAAAAAAACAGAGGAAAAAGGGAAGAATCGCATATGTATCTCATGAACGGATCCCTCAGTCCCTCTCCGTGAGATTCAAGTTGCTTTTTCAACCCATTCTGTTGATCCCCAGGCCTTTTACAAATGTTCAGAGCCAATGCTGTTAACTCTTAATCTTCCAATTAATAAACATTTATTGGTGTTTATTATTGAAGCAGCCCAAAAGCTAACTGACAGATGAATGGATAAAAGAAATGTGGTATATACATATAATACAAAATTACTCAGTCTTTAAAAGGGAGGCCATTTGGATACATGCTACTACAACATGAATGAACCTTGAGGACATTATGCTGAGTGAAATAAGCCCATCACAAAAAGACAAATACTATATGATTTCACTAATCTGTAATATCTAAAGCAGTCAAAATCATAGAGACAGAAAGAAGGGTGGTTGCCAAGGGCTAGAGAGGAGGAGGCAATGGGAAGTTGTTTTTAATGGGTATAGAGTTTCAGTTTTACAGGATGAAAAGAGTTGAAGATATTGACTGTACAACATTGTGAATGCACTGTTGAACTGCAAGGTCTCCTATGTCTCCTGCATTGCAGGCGGATTCTTTATCTGCACACTTAAAACTGGTTAAGATAGTGAATTTTATGTTATGTATATCTTACCACATTTTAATATTTTTAAAGTTTTTTAGCAATGGAGAATTAAACTTCAGTGTAGAGTAGATTTTAACAGACTTGAAGGATGATTATTAGATTATTCTACCCAAGTAGATGGTTTTGAGGCCCTCAAGTAAGTGAAAGTGACGGTATTAGAAGGGCAAGGAGAGATGCTAAAGACATGGAGCTCTGATCATAGCTCTTTTCAAACCTCCTTCCTAAATGCTTCCCTGGTGGCTCAGATGGTAAAGAATCTGCCTGCAATGCAGGAAACCTGGATCTGATCCTTGCGTCAGGAAGATGACCTGGAGAAGGGAATGACAACCATTCCAATATTCTTGTCTGAAAAATCCCACGGACAGAGGAGCTTGGTGGGCTACAGTCCATGGGGTCGCAAAGAGTTGAACATGACTGAGCAATTAACACTCTACTCCTTCCTAAATATGGCTGTACCATTGGGTTTTGGGGTTTTTTGTTTGTTTTTAATAATTCTCTTTTCTTTAATGTTTGCTTTTGTGTTATCTTAGCCTCTTAGGTATCTAGGCAGCAGAGACCTTGCCTACTTAATCCTTATGTAAAGCACTCAGCACCACAGAGAGATAGAATCTTAATAAATGTGATCTTTAGAACATGTATTGGAGGGACAGCAATCACTGTGAAAAAGAATAGACCTGGTTTTGATATCAATTTATATTCCCATGAGCACATGAAAGGTGATAGGATTTTACTGGTGTCTGAAATATCTCAGTAATAGTAGTTGTTATGGGCTTCCCCGATGGCTCAGCAAATAAAGAATCCGCCTGAATGCAGGAGACACAGGAGACGCAGGTTCAATCCCTGGGTTGGGAAGATCCCCTGGCGAAGGGAATAGCAACCACTCCAGTATTCTTGCCTGAAAAATCCCATGGACAGAGGAGCCTGGTAGGCCACAGTCTAATGGGTTGCAAAGAGTCAGACATGACTGAGTGACTAAGCACAACACAATTGTTTTGAGTAAAACGTGAACTCCAAAACTATGATGAAAACATATAAATGAACATATGACTCCAGTGAAACTGATGAGATCTTTAAACTTTTATGTCCTGACAGCTTGTGGTCATTAGTGACCCTCACATCAAGATTGATCCCAACTACTCAGTGTATGTTAAGGCCAAAGAACAGGGCTTCTTTGTGAGGAATCATGAAGGAGGAGACTTTGAAGGTGTATGCTGGCCTGGTAAGATGTCATTTTTTTCACCTGATATCCGCTGTTTAGCCCCAATTAATGAAGGCTGCATTAATTTCTTATAGATGTCACATGCTATATTTTAGGTGCCTTTCCATAAAAGTAGTATCATCTTTTATATCTTTCATCTAACACCTGGTATGATGTTCTTTGTATATATTTATAAGCCAGTGAATGACTGAAAAATAAACAAGCAAACCTCAGTGACATGCTGTTTCCCTTAGCAAATAAAAATTAAAAGCCAGAGAATTGGAACAGGGGAAGAAGAGGAAGAAAGAAGAGTCCTGCATGTCTCTCCCTGTGCTGCTTTGTCTCGACAGCCCATAGATTTGACTTTCCAGCCTTTCATGAGTGATCTCAGCTGCCCCTGACAACTCTGAAGCCTTCATTTCAGAAATTATTAATTTAAAGCCTTGGTAGACACTCCTCACAGAGAAAAGGGAATTACCAATCTATCATCTATAGCACTCTATCACAAATTCACACACAGTGGAGAAAGCCCATGCATTCCTCTTCTCTCTGTACCACTTATAAACACGTCTCTGCCCTCGTTCAGAACAAAGGGTTCATTCCAGGATATCTGCCACCCTTACTGGGGCTGTCTGAAGCCATCAGTGAGGGACAGGCTCCATCCTGATGCTTCTTCATTGGCATTCCCCTGCTCTCTGTGTCTGAGAGTACTAGTGATTGTCACTGGAGTTCAGCGCTGCCTTCTTCATTAGCTTCTCACCAGACTATGCCTCTGTATCGGCTGTCTTTTACGTTTGATGTAAGGCGCTTATTCATTACCTAGCTTTCACATCTTACATCTTACCATGAGGACCACTGTTCCTAACAGGCTGTCTACTCTTCTGCCTCTGCAGGTCTCTCCTCTTACCTGGATTTCACCAACCCCAAAGTCAGAGAGTGGTATTCTAGTCTTTTCGCTTTCTCTGTTTATCAGGTTTGTTTTTATTCCTTTGCCCTTTCCTAGTTACCCGGAAGGATGAAGTAAGGAAAAGAAGTGATTAAATAGAAGTTCTCCGCTTCACTAAGTAGCTCTTGATAAATAATACTTGTATGAAGAGGCAGGGATGCCAACCAAATTACAGACTTCGGTGGTGCCATGTGAATGGCGTATGAGGAGAGGCACCATATGAATTACCAAATGCACAAAAGCTGTGATTTTGACTTTTATTATGATAGACTGTATGATATATCAAATATTTATTATATTTTCAAATTGTAGAAATTTTTACTTCATATGGTATTATTAAAAATGATAATGATATATGTGAAAGTATCTTGTAGGGTATAACGTGACATTAAAAGTAAGGTATAATAATAATTATTAAAATCTTATAAGAATCACAGAGAAAACTCCAGGCCACATCTAGAGAACTGTTTTCAACCAATGGTGGTAGTGATAAGAATGATGAGTAATATACATTGAGTACATGCTATGTGCCAAGCACTATGTTAATCACTTTGTGTGCATTATACCATTTCATCTTCACAATAACTCTTTGAAGTTGGAATTGTAATTAACTCTAATCCCACAGATGAGAAAATCAAGACATGGACAAGTGTAAAAATCTGCTAAATTCACCCATCTAATAAGTGGTAAATCCAAGATTTCAACTCAGGTCTGTCTGTCTCCCAAGACTGGCTCTTAATGACTAAACTATAGTTTCTGAGCATCCTGTATTAGGATATAGAAATAGAAGCTTCCCTGTGGTTAAGAATCTGCCTTGCAATGCAGGAGATGTAGGTTCTGTCCCTGGTAGGGAAACTAAGACCCACATGTTGTAAACCATCATGCCACAACAAAAGATCTCACATGAGGCAATGAAGATCCCACCTGCTGCAACTAAGACCTGATACAGCCAACTAAATAAATAAATGTTTGTTTTTTTTAAAAAAGAAAAGAACTTAGAGCAGGGATAAACAATAATTGGGCCAATCCAGCCATACACACTTGTTCCCCTATTGTCTATGGCAGCTGGTACATAACTATACCTGGACTGGGTTATTGAAAAAGAGGCCTTATGGCCTGCAAAGTTGAAAAATATTTACTATCTGGTCCTTCCAGAAAAAGTTTGCCAGCCCTTGCCCTAGAGGGTGTTAAAGAACAGTCAAAGTAGCTAAATACTTGGAACCTATATAGCCTTGTTCATTGAAGTATACATGATTAGAAAGAATTTGAAGTGAAGAGTCAGAAAAAAATATGGAAGCCTCCTCTAGGCATTTGAAAGACTACCATGTGGGGAAGGCAGCAGGTGTATTTTCTGGTATCCCAGAAGACAGTCTGGTCCCTGTGAGAGAATGTTACAAGGAGCAAGACTTTCAGAAAACTTGGAATGAGCTGCCTGAGAGACTCCTGGTCATTGTAACTATTGAGTCAAATGCTGAAAGACCAGGGATTTTTAAAGGGACACCAGCACCGTGTTAACTGGATAACTCAACAGCCCCTTCCCACTCTAAATCAAACAATTCTCTGTAGTATACAAATTCTAGATCCTGCTGACAAATGGTATCTTAGCTGTCAAACCCTTCATAGTACTAGAGGGAAGGCAGAATCTCTCACGGACAGCTCTAACCGCCCCTAGTAAGAGTTGGAGCAGATGAGGGATGATGGAGAACCTGATTGTGAACGTTCACAACCTGTCCTGTAGGGGTTCCCCAGAAGGTCTCAGAATGGACTTGTGGGTGACATGGGAATATAGCACAGCGCTCTTTCATTCATCAGCAAGTACTTATTGAGAACCCTCTGCCATTCAGGTTGTTCTAGGTATTTGGGATTTATCAGTGAACAAAACAGACAAAATTCCTTGAGCTGTGGAACTTTTATTCTAGAAGATGACAGAGCATAGATAATAAACATAATAAATAATAAGGTAAATGGAGTAGGAAAGAGGAATAGGGCCAGCTGTCATATTAACCTTGTCACTGTAGGAGTTTTATCATGATCAAGATTGACTTCCTAGGGATCTACTGACATCCTCTACGTATGGAACGACATGAATGAGCCCTCTGTCTTTAAAGGCCCGGAACAAACCATGCAGAAGAATGCCATTCATCACGGCAACTGGGAGCACCGGGAACTCCACAACATCTATGGCTTTTATCAGGTAGGACATCTAAAAAGCAGCCATCTGGATCCACAGGCCCTCCCTTTGGGGCTGAAAGTCATTTGCTTTGTAACAACCATACTGTACTGTTCATTTCTCTTTGTGTGTCTTTTCTGTCAACTGTAATAGGTCTTATCAGGTTGTAGCCAATATAAAACATTATTTCTCCCTTTGTGTCTTTTCCTTCTATAATGAACCTGATCGATTGATTAATTTATAGATATTATGAGATTAATGATAACATAAAAACATCTTCCTTGACATTAGCCATTAGTAAGGAGCATTAGATAATCCCTCAAACCTTTTACTGACGTATGCTGTGCATAAATATATCAGATAAAACAAATTTTTAAAAATTTCACAAATGTCTAAATATAGCAAGTCTTATATTCATACCAGCGAAGTAAGATTTAGTTGATGATAGACAGGGAAGATTTAGAACACAGAGGCGCAATTTCAGTATGTATACTTTCTAAATGTAGAAGGCCTTCCTTAAGTACTTAGCCTTCTCAATGGAAGGTGGTAGAATTGTCTTCCATTTGCCAGTCACATTCAAAAATCTTTGCAGTCGCTTGCCCTAATTTATATCTGTGGTTCTTTGTTATCTTCAGAATGTAACAGTGTTCCTGTGACCCTCCCACCAATTGCTGTTTTCCAGTGGGAGCTGCTGGCTACATATGGCATGGTTTCCAGATAGTATCAGTTTACTTCTCTACAGAGCCTCTTGCTATAACTGTAAACTACTTTATAGTTGGAGAATTTTCTTATGTAGGCCAGAGCCAGTCACTTAACCTCTCTGAAGCTCAGTTTTTTCCATTAACGAAAACCATCTCAGAGGTTGTGTTAAGTTATAAGAGAAAAATCTTATAAAAATGCCTACAATAATAAGCACCAAATAAATTCTCTTTTATTATTTACCATTATTTCATTGCTATTTTTAAATTTTTATTTATTTATTTTTTTTGACTGTGCTGAGTCTTAGTTGCTGCTCAGGCTTTTCTCTAGTTGTGACAAGCAGGAGCTACTCTCTAGTTGCAGTGAGCAAGCTTCTTGTTGAAGTTGCTTCTCTTGTTGTGGAACATGGTCTCTGGGGCATGTGAGCTCAGTAGTTGTGGCTCAGGCTCTAGAGCATAGGCTCAGGAGTTGTGGTGCACAGGCTTAGTTGCTCCGCAGCATGTGGGATCTTCCCAGATCAGAGACGGAACCTGTGTCTCCTGCATTGGCAGGCAGAGCCTTTACCTCTGAGCCACCAGGGAAGCCCCTGTTTCATTGCTATTTTAATCAAAGAAATTGTTTCACTCTTTTAATAGGGAAATTTAGAGCAGTTTCATTACATCATGAAAATTATTTGGAAGATTTTTTAATATTTTCCATTTCATGTTCCCACCTATTATTTACTTTTTGCACATAAAATAGCTTATTGGGGATGTCTGCACAATGCCATAATTCAGTCGTCTATTTGAAATTTTTCTTCTTTGACATCATAGCAAATGGCCACTACAGAAGGACTGATCCAGCGATCTAAAGGAAAGGAGAGACCCTTTGTTCTTACACGTTCATTCTTTGCTGGATCACAAAAATATGGTAAGGACTGGCTCATATGATCATACTTAGAAACACAAGCTAAGCAGCCTGTCTCTTTTGACCACATATGGTATATGGTGCTACTCTGTTGATACTTTCCTTTTCAGTAGATTAGCCCTTAGATTGTAGAGAGTGATGCGCCCTGAAATATTTATTTTGTGCTGAGACAGAGTAAACCAATTTTAATAAAGTTTAGTTACTTGTTTCCCATGGAAGAACTTCCCTTGTGGCTCAGCTGGTAAAGAATCCGCCTGCAATCAGGGAAACCTGGGTTTGATCCCTGGGTTGGGAAGATCCCCTGGAGAGGGGAAAGACTACCCACTCCAGTATTCTGGCCTGAAGAATTCCATGGACTGTATAGTCTATGGGGTCACAAAGAGTCAGACATGACTGAGCAACTTTCACTTTCACTTTTCATGGAAGAACTGGCCACTTAGCTGGGAGAATGTCTTTAGAGAATCTATTTTCTGGGATGGCCATTTCTGACCCTGTCTCTTTGATTTATCAAAACCAGAGAAAATATACTTCTAACCTTCCTTCAACCACCTGTTCCACTAAGCAATGTGGTTTAAAATAGACCTAGCTTTTTTGCTCGTGATCAGGGTCACCTATAGCTGGATCCAGTTTACTAGGTAATGCAGATCTAGTTCAACCTAACCACCCCATGGCAGGAAAGCTATTTTAAGTCCCCTGGTCTTGCATAAATAACCTGAAGCTTAGGTCCCAGTTTGAGAAATCCAGCCTTTATTTTACCAGAGACATTATTAGGCCTCTTACTCCACCCCTGAAAACCAGCCCCAATGGTACTCTGGAAAAGGCCAAAATATTATCAGCAGGCAAAGATGTACAGAGATGCTCAACATGGCATTAGTCCTTAAAATAAAAAGAAATAAAGAAAATCCAGATATCTAACAATAGTTCAGTTCAGTAGCTCAGTCATATCCGACTCTTTGCGACCCCATGAATCGCAGCACGCCAGGCCTCCCTGTCCATCACCTACTCCCGGAGTTTACCCAAACCCATGTCCATCGAGTCGGTGATGCCATCCAACTATCTCATCCTCCATCATCCCCTTCTCCTCCTGCACCCAATCCTTCCCACCATTAGGGTCTTTTCCAATGAGTCAACTCTTCGCATGAGGTAGCCAAAGGATTGGAGTTTCAGCTTCAACATCAGTCCTTCCAATGAACAACCAGGACTGATCTCCTTTAGGATGGACTGGTTGGATCTTCTTGCAGTCCAAGGGACTCTCAAGAGTCTTCTCCAACACCACAGTTCAAAAGCATCAATAAGGGAATAGTTATTAAGTTATGGTGCATCCATATGATAGACTATCATAAGGATATTTAATATATGCCTTAATTTCATGGTAGATGAGGGAGGAAAAAGCAGGATACCTAAATGTTTATATATTATCCTGATTTTGTTAAAAAAAAAAAATATATATATATAGATATATGTAGGTAGTAATCTAAATGGGGCTTCCCAGATGGCACTAGTGGTTAAGAACCCACCTCTCAGTTCAGGAGACCTAAGAGACTTGGGTTCGATCCCTGAGCTGGGAAGATTTCCTGGAGGAGGGCATGGCAACCCACTCCAGTATTCTTGCCTGGAGAATCCCATGGACAGAAAAGCCTGGCCAGCTCAAGTCCATGGGGTCGCAAAGAGTCAGACACGAAAGAGGCGACTTAGCAAGCACACACGCAGTAATCTAAATGAATATAGTACCATGGTGATTATGAGTTATTTTATTTTATTTCTTCTTTTTTATCTCTATTTTCCAAATTCTCTGTAAGTATCCTTTTTAATCACTAAAACAAGTAAGGTCTTTGAATGAAAGCATTTATAAGGAGAAGTTTAAAAAAGATATAACCAGAGGTAGTGGAGGGGTGGGCTGGGGGTTTGGGGTTAGCAGATGCAAACTATTACATATAGAATGGATAAACAACATGATCCTGCTGTGTAGCACAGAGAACTATGTTCAATATCCTGAGATAAACCATAATGGAAAAGAATATGAAAAATGTATATATGTATAACTGGATCACTGCTGTGCAGCAGAAATTAGCACAAAATTGTAAATCATCTATACTTAAAAAATAACAGAAGATATGCATATAAGTAATCTTTTATCTCTTAAATATATTGGCCCATTGCCTAGTCTTCAATACTCTGTGTGAAGCTATTGACTTACCCCCAAATCATACCAAGTGAGGCATTACAAAGAACACTGTTGTATCAAGTCCTGTGCTGAGACCAACAGCCAGAGAGAACTTCCAACTAAACAGCCATTTGAGAACTGAAAACATCTGCATATTTACATGAACTTTGTTACTTTATAAGAATGTTGTGGGTTTCAAAGTCATTATGTAGATATATACATACCTCATTTGAAGTCCAGGAGGAATTATGAAGGCACTGTTTTAAAAGAAAAATCCCTTGAAAATATTTTCCTTTGCTGGCCAGAGGACAGCCTAAAATTTCTTCAAACTATTAAAACAAAAATAGCCACCAAAAGTATTTTAGCAAAAGAGAGGCAAAATGTTTCAGGAGTAATATAGACTTAATAAAATAAGGGTTTTTTTCTTTTATGAATCTCTTTAGTGTTATATATCTTTACAAGTTCTTATCAACTATTCAGTGCTCAAGAGCACTGGCTTTAGAGTCAGACTGCCTGAGCTCAAATCCTACCATATCCACTTTTGCCATATTTCCGTCTGCTGTAAAATAAAGTTAGTGTTTATCTGATAGAGTTGTTGTGATGATTAAATGGAATGATACAAGCAAAGTAGCATACCTCCTGGCTCAGTGAGGGCTCTATAAATGTTAACTATTATTATTGCTACTTTATTTTGTCTCCCTCGTGTGGTCTTAAAACCTCTTACAGAGGATTTTGCAGAAAGCAGGGTGACACATAGGCATATAGATCAATGAAACAGAATAGAGAATCCAGAAGGAGTCCAACACATAAATGATCAAATATTTAGCAGCAAAGTTGCCAAAGCAATTCAATAGAGAAAGGAGTTTTTTAAATAAATAGTACTGAAACATGGGGTATCCATATGGGGGAGGGGAGAAGAACCTTAACCCTTCCCTCACACCATACACACAAAATAACTCAAAATGGAATGTAGACTTATATTATAAAAGTTAAAACAAACAAAATGCTTCTAGACAAAAAATGTAGAAAATCTTCGTGACTTTGAGATGTTAGAACACAAAAAGCACAAAACATAAAATTAAAAGATAAATTTGACTTCATCAGAATTTTAAAAAGATATTGTTAAGAAAATGAAAGTGAAAGTCACTCAGTCATATCCGATTCTTTGTGACCCCATGGACTATACAGTCCAGGGAATTCTCCAGGCCAGAATACTGGAGTGGGTAGCCTTTCCCTTCTCCAGGGGAACTTCCCAACCCAGGGATCAAATCCAGGTCTCCCACATTGCAGGCAGATTCTTTACCAGCTGAGCCACCAGGGAAGCCCATTGTTAAGAAAATGAAAGTCAAGTCACAGACTGAGAGAAGACATCTGCAATATACATATATATTTATCAAAGAACTTGTATCCAGAATACATAAAGAACTTTCACAATTAAATAATTAAAAGAAAGAAATGTTTTCCTTTATATTAGTTTGCCTATTACAAATATGGAATCTGAATATGAAATTGAGTACACATGGACTTATTCTTTTTTTCTTTTAATACTTTCTTACTGATGACCAAAGGTGCTGTATGGACAGGTGATAATACAGCAGAATGGAGTTACCTGAAAATTTCTATCCCTATGTTACTTACCCTCAGCGTGACTGGGATCTCTTTTTGTGGAGGTAAGATGATAGCCTCAGCCCTGAAGTGAGAGAAAAATCAAAGCGGGGCGGGGAGGGGGGTTGTTTTCATTAAAGGTGGTCAGAAATCCCTACTTGTGAGTTGTTTTCAACAGAATAAGCGTGGGAAAGAGAAAATGAGGAGAATGGAGAACAGACTAGAGAGCAGAATGAAGGGGACGCTTCAGCACTGCGAGTGTCTCATCTGAACTGAGGACACGAAGTAAAGTCATCAGAAAGCAAGCCAGTGTTCTTTTCCGCATTCCCTTACTGCTCTGTTCCTTCCTTAGACACTCTTGATAACTGAGTTTCTCTTCTTGAAATACTCCTTTTCTATCTGAAAGTGAGAAAAATGGAGAGAACTACAAAGAATTTAGCAAATCAGGATCAGCTATACAGAAATCTTGTGGCATTATATATACATATACACAGACACACTTGGAAAAGATAAAATTTAGTTAAAATAAGATTCTCTGATGGGTTGCCTTCCCCTAATCCTAGTAATTCCCTGCAGATGAGAGATCTCAGTATAGAGATGCTCAACCTGGCTACAGGTCCAGCTGCTCCTTGTTTTCTGTGGGACTGCTGCTGCTAAGTCGCTTCAGTCGTGTCCGACTCTGTGCAACCCCACAGATGGCAGCCCACCAGGCTCCCCTGTCCCTGGGATTCTCCAGGCAAGAACACTGGAGTGGGTTGCCATTTCCTTCTCCAATGCATGAAAGTGAAAAGTGAAAGTGAAGTCGCTCAGTCGTGTCCGACTCTTAGCGTCCCCCTGGACTGCAGGAGTGGGGTGCCATTGCCTTCTCCATTTCTGTGGGACTGGAAGCACTTAATATCACATTTTGATAGATGTGTTTTTTAATGGCACTAGTTCACATTTGACACAAAGAATTTGTCAGGGCTAAGCCTGAATTTTCTCCTTCAACCTCTAATTCTGATTATGTCTCTCTCTTTAGTTCTTTCTATAGTTTTTCTCTTGCTTTCAAACAAAATCAGTTGCCAACCACCCACCCCCACCTCCATCACTAAACACAAGCTTATTGAATCAGGCAGATATTTTGCAGTTTCTGAGTTACCAGGGTTCAGGACAAACAGAAATGTTGATCTTGCAATAAAGCCTTTTGACAGGAAAATAACATATTCAAAGAGCATATTGTCAGATCCCCAAACAGCCTGAGGTTTTTAGTATGTGCTTCCTAATTTGAGGCCACAGTTTGATGCTGTCATTTTGAGTGCACAAACATACTTTTGCCCTATTGGTCTACAAGGCCTTATCTTACCTGTGGGCATCATCTGTTAGACGCCCGGGTGTCTCACTCAGCCTTTCTTTACTGACTAATCAGCGGATGTAGGTGGCTTCATCGGGGATCCAGAGGCAGAGCTGCTAGTGCGGTGGTACCAGGCGGGAGCCTACCAGCCCTTCTTCCGTGGCCATGCCACCATGAACACCAAGCGACGGGAACCCTGGCTCTTTGGGGAGGAGCACACCCGGCTCATCCGAGAAGCCATCAGAGAGCGCTACACCCTCCTGCCCTACTGGTATTCTCTGTTCTACTCTGCACACATGGCTTCTCAACCTGTCATGAGGTAAACAGGCTTCACCACCACCCCAGTAACCAGTCTCTACCAGAAGATCCCCTCAGCCACTGGCAATGGAGTAATTACAGTGATTGCAAAAGAAAAGCCAGGTGTTTAACCAAGTGTCAGTCAGGTTACTGAGCACCAGCTGTGAGCAGGGTCAGGCATAGAGGTCACAGAAGATAAAAACTAGATCTCCTGCTATTTGGTGATTCAAGCATTAATATTTGGTGAGTGTTAGTCACTTAGTCATGTCCGACTCTTTGTAACCTTTGAATAGTAGCCTCTGTCCATGGAATTCTCCAGGCAAGAATACTGGAGTGGGGTAGCCATTCCCTTCGCCAGGGCATCTTCCCAGACCAGGGATTGAACCTGTGTCTCCTGTACTGCAGGCAGATTCTTTACCATCCAAGCCACCAGGGAAACCCATAATATTTAGTAGGGGACAGAAATAGAAGGAAAGAAGGAAGAGAGAGGAAGGAAGAGAAAGAAAAGATAACGTGACTTTGTGCTTCAGTTCGTCTAGTATTTAACCCATGTAAGGAAACAAAACATGCCACCCCAAAATGTGTCTTTTCGGCTTGAGGATTCTTAGGAGCTGATTGTTTCTAAACAGACAAAAGGCTCAGGAAGTCTTTCTTTTTCACCTCCTCCTTAAATGCCTATAAGAATTTAGATAAAGAGCTTGGTCCAGGAAGTACATTATTACCAGAGATAACTACAAGGAATATGAGCTAAGCATGGAAGGGGGAAGCTGGGAACTCAAGTCCTCTCTGTGTCCTATTGTCTTTGCATGGCCCAGCAAATGTTTGTTTATCAAACATTTGTTTTTCCATCTCCAAGTGAATATCTTGCCTCATTTTTGGTTTTTTATCTTTTTTTTTTTGGCTGCACCGTGAGGCATGTGGGATCTTAGTTCCCTGACCAGGGATAGAACCCATGCGCCCTGCAGGGGAAGCACAGAGTCTTAACCACTGGACTGCCAGGGGAAGTTTCCTTCCTCCCCTTTGAAGTCCCAAACCTCACTCACTTCACCTTCTCTCAGGTGTTATATCAGCCTCAATTGCCTGTCTTGTCTTTAGGCAGTATATTTTTATGGAGCTCCTGTTTATACATTATTAAATTTGATTTTCTACTGTTAAACTCTGTCTTGTCAACTTTATTCTTAGACCAGTCAGAAAAACCTAGAAGGACAGAGGAAAGTAACTTTTCATCCCCCACACCCACAAGTATTCTCTCATGAAGAACAACTTATTCTGCCAGTCTTAGCTCTCTCTTACCCTTAGGGCTTTTCCTGGTATATAAATTATATTCTGATTCTATCTTGAAAGCAAGATATGAATGCCAACTTTCTGGGTGAGAGAACAGTACACACAGAGACACACATAGTACATCAAGACCTCTAGATCAGCAGTTCCTCAGCCTGACTCAGATCAGAATCACCTGGGGAGCTTTTTTTAAAATACAGATTCCCAGGCCAGACCTCCAAACCTATTATGAGTCCCTTGGTTAAGTTCCAGAGATCGATGTTTGTTGGAAGTTTTCCTGGTAATTTTAGACATCAGCCAAGTTTAGATGCTTTGTTACTATTTAATAGCAAAGGAATATATTATTACAAAGGCTAGTGAATAAAATGAAAATGTTTCTCTTATTAAAAAGTATCTTTCCCTCATGAAATTGAAAGCAACATTAGAACCATGAAGTCAATATCCAGAGATATTGAAAGTTTTGTGATTTTAATAAGCCCAAATGCCTCCTACTTAGTTGTGTACAACAGTAACAATAAAACAAAACCCAAACACCGCACAAGTTTCTGAAACCTCCAAAAATGTTGCCAAAGAAAAACCAATTCTTTTCACTTAGATAATGATTAAGGATTCATGAAAAGCAGTGACAATTAAAAAATGGCACAGATTCTACATTATGAAATTCAGTTTTACCAACATTTAAGTTTGGTAGAAACCAATACAATACAGAAAGTGAAGAAGAACTAAAGAGCCTCTTGGTGAAAGTGAAAGAGGAGAGTGAAAAAGTTGGCTTAAAGTACAACATTCAGAAAACTAAGATCATGGCATCTGGTCCCATCACTTCATGGGATATAGATGGGGAAACAGTGGAAACAGCAGCTGACTTTATTTTTTTGGGCTCCAAAATCACTGCAGATGGTGACTGCAGCCATGAAATTAAAAGATGCTTACTCCTTGGAAGGAAAGTTATGATCAACATAGACTGCATATTAAAAAGCAGAGACATTACTTTGCCAACAAAGGTCCATCTAGTCAAGGCTATGGTTTTTCCAGTAGTCATGTATGGATGTGAGAATTGGACTATAAAGAAAGCTGAGTGCTGAAGAATTGATGCTTTTGAACTGTGGTGTTGGAGAAGACTCTTGAGAGTCCCTTGGACTGCAAGGAGATCCACCCAGTCCATCCTAAAGGAGATCAGTCCTGGATGTTCATTGGAAGGACTGACACTGAAGCTGAAACTCCAATACTTTGGCCACCTGATGCGAAGAGCTGCCTCATTTGAAAAGACCCTGATGCTGGGCTAGATTGAAGGCAGGAGGAGAAGGGGACGACAGAGGATGAGATGATTGGATGGCATCACCGACTCAAGGGAGATGAGTTTGAGTAAACTCCGGTAGTTGGTGACGGACAGGGAGGCCTGGTGTGCTGTGGTCCATGGGGTTGTAAAGACTCAGACATGACTGAGCCACTGAACTGAACTGAACACAATACAGTTAAGCAATTATCCTTCAATTAAAAATAAATTAATTATAAAAAACATTTAGTTTGTTTTACACCAAACATGTTAGGCATTAGGCAAAGTTCCGATTATGCCTGTCAGAGTAATTTAGTGCTCAACAATGAGAACGAGAAGTTTCAGGTACTAGAATTCTCAAGCTTTAATTGGACCATTTAAGCTAACAGATAGCTCTTTCACACAAGAAAAGTATATAGTAATCATAACAAGGAGACCCCAGTTGGTGCTAGTGATAAAGAACCCACCTGCCAATGCAGGAGATGTAAGAGACTGGGTTCGATCCCTGGGTCTAGAAGATCCCCTGAAGAAGGGAATGCAAACCACTCCAGTATTCTTGCCTGAGAAATCCCATGGACAGAGGAGCCTGATGGGCTATATAGCCCATGAAGCTGCAAAGAGTTGAACAAGACTTAGCAACTAAACAACAACAACAATCATAACCAGTGCTCATAAAATCTTGACTCATATGAAAAGAGTCTTGACTTTTTCCAATTTCCTCTGAATAGTTTATGAAACTGAAAATATGAGTGATTGAATTATAAAAAAAATCTAATGATGTTGAAGTAAGAAATTTCTTTTTTTTTTCCCCAGGCCTCTGTGGGTAGAGTTCCCTAATGAATTAGAGACTTTTAGTGTGGAAGATGAATACATGCTGGGTGAGCATTTCTGGATTAATTTTACTTATGATAAATACTATAATTATGTTTTTCTTATTATATTTTCTAGTATAGGAACACTAAAAAATCCCTAGTCTCAAGAAAGCCAAAAAGAAAAGAAACTTCATCACCAAGATTTTTAGCGTATTGGTGGGATCCCAACTCTATTCTTTTTGTCATGTAGTGCTTCTCATAACATGTTAACATCATATAAACCCATTCCGTTTGTGAATGCAATTTGGGATTCTTGTTCAGAGTCCACCTCTAAGCCGTAAGATACCACCACAGGGAAGGGAAGTAGAAAAAAGTAAACCAGATAGTTATCATTGTAAAGAGCCAGAAGAGCTTATTTCATATGTAAAACAGGACTGGGGTTGTTTGTTTGTTTTTGGTTGGCCTCTTTAATAGGAGTTAATCAAATTTGGAACAGGGAAGTTTATCATTTGGGTAATGTGTTCAAGAGGCCAGGCTTGACAGAGAGTTGCCCAGAAGGTGAAGTCTGTTTCTAAAGAGTAGAACCCCCAAAATGTAAAAAACCTATCTCTTTAGGTCTCCACTCATCCCTGGGTCTCAAGTTAAACAGCTACTACTTCCTTAGAGAAAATGTCCCTGACCAAAATCGCTTCCTAATATCTAATTCCACCTGCCTTAGTCAAAGTCAGTTCCTCTTGATACATAATTTTCATTCCGTTTTGTACTTTTGCCGGTTTACTTTTGCTCTAATTAATTTGTAATTACTTGTTTAGTATCTGTTTTTGACTGTAAACTTGATGAAGGCAGGGACCATGTCTGTCTAATTTGAAGCTACATTCCTCGAGCCTAGCACAGTGCCTGGTACTCAGCAGAATTCATTGAATATTTGTTGAATTAAATAGTGAGTTCGTAATTGGATGAATTTTACATATGCTAGTGCCAAGATCAAAACAAAATTAATAATCCAGATTTCCTTTAAGAGAATTATTGTTTTTCTGATGATACCTGCCCAAGAAAGAGGGCCTGAATATCTATGCAGACCGCATTTCTGGGTCACAGTTGTAGACTCACCACATTCAAAGTAACATATAGCAAACAATGAAGCACTTGGAGAAGTGAAATGGTGCTTTCATACTACAGTTGCACACAAAGTGAGACTATGCTGGACTATGTCAGGGTCCCTCCCTGTAATCCTAATACACCATAAGTGAATTAATGATAGGCAATGATACAGTCATCTCTGATCACCTGTCCTCTTTCTAACTAACAATACATCTCCCTGAGGAATCATTGGTTCAACTCACCAGGATCTCTGCCTTTAAGAAGTTCAGTTGAGTGGTCTTTGTAACCACAAAAGCATTCAATTAAGAGAGCAGCATTGAAACATATACATTACCATATGTAAAATTACATAGCCATTGGAAATTTGCTGTATGACACAGGAAGCTCAAATCTGGTGCTCTGTGACAACCTAGAGGGGTGGGATGGAGTGGAAGGTAGGAGGTGGGAGAGAGGTTCAAAAAGGAGAGGACATATGTATACCTAAGGCTGATGCATGTTGACATGTGGCAGAGACCAACATAACCACTTAAAGCAATTGTCCTCCAATTACAAATAAATATATTTAAATTTTAAATTTTTTTTTAAAAAGAGAAGGGATATTTTCAGACCTCTTATAATGATATTCAACTTTATTTCTTCTCCACTTTTCAGGAAGTACTTTATTGGTTCATCCAGTCACAGAACCAAAAGCTACTGTGGTTGATGTGTTTCTGCCAGGGTCAAGTGAGGTAACAGTAAACAACAAACATCCGCATACCTTACGTGTATTGAATCTCTTCCTTTCGAACTTGGTGGCTTAAAACGACAAAAATTTATGCTCTCACAATACCAGAGGCTTGAAGTCCAAAATCACGGTGTGGGCAGAGTTGGTTCCTCCTGGAGGTTCTGAGGGAGAGTCTGTGCCATGCCACTCTCCATGCTCCCCGCTTCTGGGGGCTGCCTGCGCTCTTGGCATTCCTTGGCTTGTACCCACCTCACTTCAGTCTATGCCTCCATCTTCACTGTGTGTGTCTGTGTCTCCTCTCCCATCTGTCTCTTACAAGACACTTGTGATGATATTTAGAGCCTATCTAAATAATTCCAGATAATTTCCTTATCTTAAGATCCTCAATTTAGTCAAATCTGTTCCCATAAAGGTAATATTCACTCCTTCCAGGGATTAGGAAGCAAATACATCTTTTTGAAGGGCCACCATTCAGCCCACTACACCTGTCATCACTGGTATGACAATAACCAGGCTTTTCTACATTAAGCCCATGAATGATGTTCTTTCTGCTTGGTTTCTCTAGTAATTTTTAGTTCTGAAGGTGGGGGCTCTTTACAAAGGTTCCCCTGCCAAGCAGAAACCTGAGAAAAAGGTTAAATATTACAACAGCTAAATGAATTGGCCTGCCAAGCATTTCTGCTGAGAGTTTCTTAAATTAATTCTAAGTACAGGCTCCCATTAAGAGGAACTAGCTCCCTGTCTGACTTTGCCACAATTTCTATTAATGACCTGTTATCATTTCAATCACACGGTTATGACTATGTAGCCTATTCTTTCAACACTGTTTCCAGGAGTGTTCTGTGATTGTTTCTCTTGCTACATCTTCCCAAAGCCTGGGTAGGAGAGTCAAGCTGCTTCTTGCTGGTCAGCTAGTAAAGCACCACAACAGGCAGAGAGCTATCTAACAGCCTGGCTGTCACCTTCCCGTGTTTCTGTACAGCATATTCCCTCTCCTGCAAGTCTCTTTCTTGGGGAGGCCTTCTCTGATGTCCTCTTTAAGATCACAGGCCACTCCCATTGCCCCTGGTACTGTGCAGTTCTCCTTCATCCTTTATTTGTTTCCATAGAACATGCCATTTTAAACATCCTAATATTTACTTTTATGTTTTGTTTATTATTTATCTCTCCCATTAGAATGTTAGCTTTTTGAAGGCCATGATTTTTGTCTGTTAATGGCCTCTCATTAATGGCCTATCTGTTAATGTATCCCTCGCATCTAGACATGTGGCACATAGTAGGCCATCTGTAAGTACTTGCTGGGTGAGGAGCTTAGTAACTAAGCTCTGGGTCTAATCTACATGGTGTTTTGTACCAGTTGTACCCTTCTTAGGCTGGGGATCTTTGATTATAGTACCACACACTATACCTCTCATTTCAATCAGACTGGAAATGGTTGATGGGTAATCCCCAAATCTTGTTTGAATCCTTTTTTTTTTTTTTAAAAAAAAAAACCTTTCACTCTCACCAATTCTTTATCTTGAGCTACTAGAATTCACCAAAGAAAGACATTACAAGGAAAGATAGCTAAGGGATTATCCCTTGTAAACACAGACACAGAAATCCTTGACAATACATTAGGAAACTGAATCCAGACAAAGATAATACTTCATGACAAGGTAGGACTGATCCAGTTGAATTAAGAGTTCACTGCAGCTGACAATTGTCAGGGAACAGCCCTCTCACAGTCATGACAGGACAGTAACATATTCAACATCCCAGCTTTATACAGGCTCTGGTAATCCCAGGAGGTGAACTGTGCCTGCCAGAAATTATATTGGACTAGAAGAGAGAAAAAGGTTTTCTTTTCATCCTTAAGATAGTATCTTAAAGATTTATCCCATCAAATTACTTTGGTAGGAGCTTTTTGGTACTTTAGCATGTAAACCCCCTTGATGGGCATCTCAGATAAGAGTTTGAACCTCATCCCTGAATTGTACTCTGTTTTTAAAAAATGACACTGTATTAGTAATCCAAATTTCTATTTGTTTTTCTCTAAGGTCTGTTTCCTTGTCAGATACTTTTTTCTCCTGCCTCATTTGTAATTTATTTGCTTGCAGTGTGCTTTTCTGTTTTGTTGTTGTTTTCTCTCTTCCATCATCTTTTTCATTGTAAGATCATTACGTTTTTATCAGCCATTTGAACTATAAAATCCATGAGGTCAGGTTCTATGTCTTTCTGTTCACTCGTGTGTACCCAGCAATGCTGGGCACATGGTAGATTGTTCAGTAAATAACTTTTGGATGGATGAATGGAAAAATGAATGGCCTTTTACTTGGCTTAATCCATCACAGTACTAGGTTAGTCAGTCCTTTGGGATTTTCTTAAAAGCATATGTTCTCTCTAACTTCTAGTCAAGATTTTTTAAATTATACTTAAAAAAAAATTTTTGATTATACTTGTTTTAGCTTTCTGGTTATTTGAAATCCAAATAAATGGATGTTTAACAAATAATGAAATCATGAGCAAAATGAGCTTATACACATTTTTTCACTAGGGTCTATTTCTTTTCAGATTTGGTATGACTCTAAGACATTTGCTCACTGGAAAGGAGCATGCACAGTAAAGATCCCAGTAACCTTGGACTCTGTAAGCTATTTTCAGACTGTTATTTTTACCTATTGTGCTGATTAGTCTACTCAGGCTGCCATGACAAAATACCATAGACTGACTGGCTTCAACAATAGAAAGTTATTTTCTCATGGTTCTGGAGGCTGGAAGCCCCAGATCAAGGGGCCAACCAGTTTGGTTCCTGGTGAGGGATTTCTTCCTGGCATGGAGACAGACACCTTCTTGATGCATCCTCTTATGGTAGAGGGAGTGTGTGCTCTTGTGTCTTTTATGACACTAATCATTTGGATCAGGGCCCCACTCCTATGATTTCATTTAATCGTAATTACCTCTGTAAATGTCTCCAAATACAGTCACACTGGAGCTTGGGGCTTCCCTATGTGAATTTTGTGGGGACACATTCAGTTCATAACATGTGCCTTCATAGAAAGAACCAAGGACGTCAGTGTATAGTAACATATACACATGGAGACTGAATGTAGATTAGTAGAGGTGTTCCCTGGTGGTTCAGACGGTAAAGAATCTGCCTGCAATTTGGGAGACCTGGGTCATTTCCTGGGTTGGGAAAATTCCCTGAATTGGGAAGATCCCCTGGAGGAGGGCATGGCAACCCACTCCAGTGTTCTTGCCTGGGGAATCCCCAAGGACAGAGGAGCCTGGTGGGCTACAGTCCATAGTGTCACAAAAAGTTGGACACAACTGAGCAACTAAGCACAGCATACAGCGCAGAACTGAAGGCAGGAAGAGGGTTTGGGGAGCAATGGCGAGTGACCATTAATGGGCACAGGGTTTCTTTTGGAGGGTGATTTTTAATTGATTATGCTGATGGTTGCATGACTCTGAATATACTAAAAACCATTTAATTGTACACTGTAAATGGATGAATTGTATGACGTGAATTTTTATCAATAAAACTACCAAAATGTGAGAGGAAAAAAAGAGTATAAAAATAACATGTACTCTGACTTCACAATTTGGAACACTGAAGACAAACAGTTCTTCCCCATTTATTTACCTTTGTATGTCTAATAAAAATAATCACACTGACAACAGGGAGTAAACACAGTGGTAGCACACATACCATACAGAATATCTTTCTACAGGATCAAGTCAGGAGACATGAGTTTTTAGTTGGACCTCTACGCCCAAGGGGAGGCTATGAATTATGATGCTAGACCCAGAGTGGCCCATCCAGGCTGCATTTCCTTTTTTTAAAATTAATTCATTTGTTATTTACTTGGGTGCATCAGGTCTTAGTTGCAGCACTCGGGGTCTTCATTGTGACATGTGGGATCTCTAGTTGTGGTGCACGGACTCTCTAGTTGCAGTGTGCAGACTTACTTGTCCTGCATGATGTGGGATCTTAGTTCCCCGACCAGGCATGGAACCTGAGTCCCCTGTATTGCAAGGTGAATTTTTAACCACTGGACCACCAGGGAAGTTCCCCAGGCTGCATTTCTGAAGGGAAGTTTGTTCCTGCAACTGAATCACAGCCACTACCAGAGACCTGAAGTAGTGTGAAAATTTTTAAATAGATGTATGTTATTTTTTTTAATTCTCAGCAGCAATATGAACTCCATTATAGAGAAAATGGGGCTTCCCTGGTAGCTCACATGGTAAAGAATCCACCCAGGAGACCTGGGTTCGATTCCTGGGTCAGGAAGGTCCCTTGGAGAAGGGAATAGCATCCCACTCCAGTATTCTTGCCTGGAAAATCCCATGAAAAAAGCAGCCTGACAGGCTATAGTCCATGGGGTCAAAAAGAGTCAGACATGACTGAGCAACTAACATGTTCACGTTCACATAGAGAAAATGATTTCAGATGCCAACTTTCAGATCTAGAATAGACCTTAACATTCATCTACTTGAATCCCTCATGCTTACAGGTGAAGACAGCGAGGTTCAGAGAAGTTAAATTACTTGTCCAGGGTTTCAGCTAAATTGTGGCAGAACTGAGATAAGACCCCAGGTCAATTGGACTACCACTCCAGGGCCCATCCATATTAACTTACTGCCTCATTCTTTGAAGGAAAATAAAAGAAGAAGAAATTGACTGATGAAGGTGGGGAAGTAAATGTGCTTTTACTTCTTGCTGTGAGTCAAGCAGACTGTGGACATCTTGCCTATTCCACCCTCACTGCCAACTTCACGTATACAGCAGTCCCCCTTATCCGAGGCTTCATGTTCCTCAGTTTCAGTTACCTTCAGTCAACTGCGGCCCAAAAGTATTAACTGTGGTCCAGAAACACTAAATGGAAAATTCCAGAAATAATTCATAAGTTTTAAAACTGCATGCTGCCCTGAGGAGCATGATGAAATCTTGTGCCATCCTGCTCCATCCTGCCCAGGACATGACTCATCCCTCTGTCCAGCAGATCCAAGCTGTGTATGCTACCCACTCATTAGTATAGAGGAAGGTATCATTATATAGGGTTCAGTACTCTCCTCGGTCTCAGGCATCCACTCTGGGTCTGGGAACGTATACCCCATAGGGGAAGGGGTGCCTACTGTATTCTAGCTCTTCTCCCCACTTGCAGCTTACTCAGAGCAAAGTATAAGCCCTCACATGATCCAGGGAGCTTCCTAAGAGAGGACTACCCTGGGAGGCATGGAACCTACTGGGCTATCCTTGCCGGGAGTGCTATTCCAGAAGACTCATGCCTACAGCCCTGTTGTCAGAGTCACGTCACGTGCCCTTGGCAGCTTCTATAACAGAAATTTCACAGATTCACCCTCAGAATTGAGCCAGTCATCCTAGTGATGCAGGGAAGCAGGGAGCAAGAAGTGTATAGGCTAAAGTAGGGACAACAGTCGTCTATCCCAACCCAAGAAACCACCATCTTTTATAAACACATACACATGTATATCTGGGCCTGCTTGCATAGACATAAAAATCTCCTCTTTAGCAGGGTCCTAAAAATAAACTTGTTTGTTATATTGACAGGAAAATTAAAAATACAATGCAGGAAAGGCTACCTATAGGATAGTCAGAATAGATAATAAATTGATGGAGCGTGAGAAGTTTTCCCTAATAATTTTTTAAATGAACCATTTTTAATATTTGAACTCTTTTCCTTTTAATGCCAGGGCCTGCGGTAAGCTACAAGCTGGGAGAAAAGTAAGAATACAGTTGACCCCCTTCCCCATGAGGGATATGTTCCAAGACCCCAGATGGATGCCTGAAACCGAGGAGAGTACAGAACACTATATAAAGATATTTTCCCCTATATTAATGAATTTGTGTTCACAAATTTATTTTGCTTTTGAGTCTACATTTATAAAGAATGTATAATGGGACTTTCCTGGCAGTCCAGTGGTTAAGAATCCACCTGCCAATTTAGGATACATGGGTTCCATCCCTGCTCTGGGAAGATCCCACATGTCACAGGGCGACTAAGCCTATGCACCACAACTACTGAACCTGTGCACTCTGGAGCCTGTGCTCCACAACAAGAGAAGCCACCACAGTGAGAAGTGTGCACTCAACAACTAGAGAGTGGTCTGTGTTCAGTGCAACTAGAGAGAGCCCAAGCACAGCAACAAAGACCCAGCACAGCCAAAACTAACTAAATAAAAATTTTTTAAAAAGAATGTATAATGAAATATTTTAAAAGCCTACTTTGAAATTGCCTTATATGAATCCTCCTCTGAGAGTATTGTCCTATTGTAGATACCAGTGTTTCAACGTGGCGGAAGTGTGGTACCAGTAAAGACCACTATAGGAAGATCCACAGGCTGCATGACTGATTCCCCGTATGGACTCCGAGTTGCCCTAAGCACTAAGGTACTTGAAAAATATTACTTTTACACCTCTTGTGTGTTACGACTCTATCTCTTTACAGTGGTAGTCTTGAGTGTATAAAAGTGGTGAAGCCCATCTATGGGATAGGTGCTTCTGATGTTTGTCTAGAAATCAAAGTTTTGAATCATTTCTGCATCATTGTCCAACTTATCTAACTTTCCTGGAATTGTTCTTCAGGGAACTCTGAGAACTAGAAATGATAGAAATTTCCTCTAGGGCACTGTGACTCTTGGTGCTCTGCAGCTTGGCATTGATTACCACTGGACTGAAAGCTTATTGGGCCATAGGCAGTCTGCCATGTGGATTAGCCCTGACTCTCAGTCTCCAGTAAAAGGGTCCTGTGTCTATGCAACATTCCAGGGATGCAGCCCCACACACAACAACTTCCATTCTCACTGGATGGCTCAAACAACTACAGTCTCCTAGGGTAAGGCCTGGAAGGATCCAGAATTGATCTATTCCTTTGAGGAGATCTTTTGAGCTGAATGAGGCCTATAGCAGATTCCTCTCCTAACCGTTAGCCAGAATACAATGCCAAACACAAATCTTCACTCTTAAGCAAATGTTATAATTCACTTTCTTTTTCTTACATCTTTCTTTTCCATCCATTTCTTTTAAGCATGTCTTCTTGGGTCAAACTATGGGCCTTGGGCCCATGGGAGGCCATGGAATAAATTACAAGAGACTTGAGGTCCATAGCTCATGAAGCATTGTCAGTAACAAGGAACTGCCATATGGAGTGCTGTGACATTGTCTGACATGCAAAAGGGATCCTCCTACCAAAAGACAGTAGGAACTAGGCACCATTCTCCAAATGGAGGTTCTTCTAAAAATAGCTGATCTCGTCCATTATATACTTTTTCCTTTTAACTTCAGTTTCTTTGGGTGAACATTTCTTGACCTGTTGTCATATTTTAGGGTAGTATTTTTGAAGTCACCTATGCCACTGACCATAGTTCACAGTTTAAATGTCTTTCAACAAAGCCTAACTCTCTGTGCCTCCTCTTGTGTGACTTCCTTATTCATATTATTTCACAAATGGGTATTGAGTGTTTATATATTTTATGACTACTTTGTACAGCTTTAATATTAAGCAGTTGTTCAACATAATTTTTCACAGATTTTGTAATCAGTTATTTCCTTTAGGGAGTGACAGTCTTTTCTAAGAAAGCTATTACATGAGCATACTCTCTGTGATTCACTCTCCAGGGTTCTGCCACGGGTGAATTCTATCTCGATGATGGCCATTCTTTCCAATACCTCCACCAGAAGCAGTTCTTGCACAGGAAGTTTTCATTTTCCAAAGGTGTTTTGACCAACAGGTAATGGCAGCTAAACAAGCCCTGTGCTTTCTTAAATAAAATATGCTATCCATTTGCTATCCTTAAATGCACAGCTGATGTTTTAAGGTACTATTTTTAAAAATTAATGATGAAGGCCATTTGTATTTTTCTTCTTTTCTTCCAGATTCGTTAATGTATGGTTTAGAAATAAAATTTTAATATAAATATACAAGTATAGTATACAAATACAATTGTAGTATGTTTAAAGTGTACAGTGTGATGACTTGATATATGTATACATTGTGGAAGTATTCCCCTCATCAAGTTAATTAACACATCCATCACCTCACATGTTTAACCTTTTTTTCTGCCTTTTGATGAGAACACAAGTTCTACTCTCTTAGCAAATTTCAGTTTTGCAATACAGGATTATCAACTGTATTTGCCATGTTATATATTTGCTTCTCAAACCTTATTCATCTTATAACTGAAAGTCTGTACTCTTCTACCAGGCTCTCCCTACTTCCCCCACCCCTCAGCCCATAGCAACCACCATTTTACTCTGTTTCTATGAGTTCAACTGTTTTTTCCTTTTTTTCTTTTTTTTCACATTCCACATATAAGTGATGCCATTCATCACTTTGTTGAATATTTCAGTTCACTTCTTGTACTATTCAGGTCTGTGTTTTGTTAGGTACTTTTTAATATTTTCCATATGTATTGAAATTCTCACTTTGTTCATGCATTGCTCTTTGAACTTGGTGAGCATCCTTGTGACCATTGGTTTGAACTATCTATCAGGTAAACAATTTATCTATTTCATTAAGGTGAGTTTCTGTAGATTAATCATGTCCTTTTGTTAAGAACATGTTCTCCTGTTTCATCTGCCTTGACTCCTGGTGTTGTTTCTCACATTAGATAAGACAGCCATGTCTTCCAGTCTTTACAGACTGGCCTCATGTAAGAGATGATCCTCATTGATCAGCCTGTCCTGAGCTCCTTATAGCTTCCAGACCTTTGTGATTATCCACACTGCCATGTTTGTTCTTAGTGACTGCCAGTAGTTGAGGATATGCTGAGACCCATCCATATCCCAAAGGGGCATATTTTAGTCATCACCTAGATACAGGCTGATTAGAACCTTCAGACAGTAGCTGGGAAAGTATGCAGTTAGATTCTTTCCAGGAAGAACCTGGGAGATGGATATTTTTGCCTGCGCCCTCTGCACTGAGCCCTGGGGGGCTAGCCACACTGCCTATTAACAACTGCTTCTTTATTTGCTGTAATTAATTCTGTTGGCTTTCAGAGTGAGGTGATTTGAGAGCCTGTCTCTCCAGGTGGGAGCCTTGAAAGGATGGACACTGGAAGTGTGATCCAAACCTTTTACTTTTTCTGGAGAAGCTAGGAGTTGCACATTCCTTCCCAATTGTATGGGACTATGTCAGGGGTGGGACTTCCCTGGTAGCTCAGCGGTAAAGAATCCACCTGCAATGCAGGAGTCACAGGAGATGCAGGTTCATTCCCTGGGTTGAAAAGATTCCCTGGAGGAGGGCATGGCAACTCACTCTAGTTTTCTTGCCTAGAGAATCCCCATGGACAGAGGAGCCTGGAGCCTACAGTCCATAGGGTCACAAAGAGTCGGATACAATTGAAGTGACTTAGCACGCAAACATGCTAGGGGTGGGAGTTATATGGAAAGTGTGTCTCAGCCTTTCCTGCTTGTTTTGATGTGGGTATTTTCTTAGTCACCCAGTGTGCAGGAGTCACTCAGCTAGTTTTCTGGTTTCTCTCAAAGAGAATTGTTCCATGCGTAGCTTTATATTCAGTGCATCCATAGGAAAAGGGAAATTCAGGAGCCTCTTACATTGCCACTTTGGTCTGGAGCCCCCTGGGAGTATTTTTCAATCACTCTATGAACATCCCTTCCTTATTGTCTTCATCTTCCTTTGCTTCCTTCTCTGAAAAATGAAAAAGAATTCAGTATAAATTCCTATTAATCCCATTTATTCATCTATTTAAATATTCATTAAGGATCTGATTTCTCGCAATTTGATTGCAGCATCCAAGTCACATTTTGGACTTCATTGTCCTTAAGTAATGTCCCTCCAAATGGCTTGTTAGGTGAAGACTACTGGTTAGCTTGGGCTTCCCAGATGACTCAGTGGTAAACAATCCGCCTGCCATAACAGGAGACACAGCAGACGTGGGTTTGATCCCTGGGTCAGGAAGATCTCCTGGAGTAGGAAATGGCAACCTATTTCAGTATTCTTGCCTGGAAAATTCCATGGACAGAGGAGCCTGGTTCACGGAGTTGCAAAGAGTCAGACACGACTAAGCACGTGTGCACTGGTTAGCTTGTCTTCACATATAGAGTCATCTTTTTCCATCTCTTCATCCTAGTAAATGTGACAGCTATATGTTTCATGCCTCCATAGGCATGAAAGATGGGAGGGGATGGTGATCTGGTAGCCAGTCCAAACCCCTGTTCCTCTCCTTTTCCTAATGTCATTTGTTGTATCTATTCCAGTTGTGCCGACGAGAGGGGTCATTATCCCAGCAAGTGTGTGGTGGAGCAGATCTTGGTCCTAGGCCTCAAGAAGCAGCCATCTTCTGTGACTGCCCACTCAGCTGGTGAGGAAACAGGCCACTTGGTTCTATAAGTATAGAAGTATTTGCCGTGAAGAGATGGTTAGTCTAAAGCTGATGTAATGTGCTTAGCCAAGCGGACTCTGCTCTTTCTGGCAAGAGTCAAATATACTAGTGTCTAGAGGGGACAAGGCCATCCTGCTTCTCTCTTCATCAACTGTCTTTCTGCTCATTGTAAGTTGTTAATATTTTCCTGAGGGAAATCATTTGGGGCTTGAAATAATATTGTAGCTTCTCTGAATATTTGTTTCAAACTGTAGGTATCTGAAGTCATAGGGAATCCTACTGATATTTATTGAGTTTCTTAAAGGACCTGGGACAGGATATATCTTTTTTTAACCTACTGAATTTGCTGGACAAATCCCTTTGCTCCTTACACTTTCTTGTCATTCAGTCTTTTACTCAAAACACTGGAGTGCTTCATGTTTTAAAAATTCATGGAAGTCCAGGGGTACAAGTGGTATTAATTTGGATTCTCCTATATGGAATATAAGATTTTGTGATAGAGACAGAAACATTTTAAATTCAAAGAAAAGACATTTCTTTCCTGGATAGTCAACAGACTTTCCCTTTTACTGTTTGGATCTCTAGATGGCAGCGCTCAGCCTGTGGCTTTTACATACTATGCCGCAACATCCACCCTGAACCTGGAGACGCTCTCGCTGAACATTGGTGCTGACTGGACGGTGCACATCCAGTGACGGAGCAGTGCACCTGGTGACTAGAGCCAGGGGCAGCTGCGCCTCTCTGCCTTCCCCGGTGCCTACTTTGCAATTTGTGCCACATGCTAATTGACTTCTCTGGCTTAAAGTCATCTTTCATTAGTCACAGTTTATTAGTGAACAGTAGATTTCAGATTTTTCAGATGTTACACATTCTTAGATGTGCTAGGAATCATATTCTTGGTGTCACATACCACTTCTACATGCAAGTGGCCCAGAGACATTTATAGCATTCACAGACCTCGCGTTGCTCCTTGGGCCATAGCCTGGGGTATGTGCTGTGGCCCAGTGGGCAGCTTCTCTTTGAGCACAGCTGGGTGAGTTTGTTTCAAGTGACAGGTGGGCCAAGCCCACCTTGTGTGGCCCATTTGTGGAAACTTTTCTCAGTCCATGTGGCCGAGCCACTCCAGCTCCAGCAGCTGAGCTGCTCAAGGTCTCTCTCGAAGTGGACAGTGGCCTCTGGTAACCACCGCCCCAGATATCTTTAACCTACTTAGACATGGGCAAGGCAGCCCTTTTCTACTTGCACTGTATGTACTGCAGCAACAGGGAGTTACTCTACCTTGGAGACTGAAAAGCTGGCTTAAAACTCAATATTCAGAAAACTAAGATCATGGCATCTGGTCCCATCATTTCATGGCAAATAGATGGGAAAACAATGGAAACAGTCACAGACTTTATTTTCTTGGGCTCCAAAATCACTGTAGATGGTGACTGCAGCCATGCAATTAAAAGATGCTTGTTTCTTGGAAGAAAAGCTGTGACCAACCTAGACAGCATATTAAAAAGCAGAGACATGACTTTGCCAACAAAGGTCCGTCTAGTCAAAGCAATGGTTTTTCCAGTGGTCATGTATGGATGACTTAGACCACAAGTGGGGAGAGTTGGACCACAAAGAAAGCTGAGCGCTGAAGAATTGATGCTTTTGAACTGTGGTGTTGAAGAAGACTCTTGAGAGTCCCTTGGTCTGCAAAAAGATCGAACCAGTCAATCCTAAAGGAAATCAGTCCTGAATATTCATTGGAAGGACTGATGCTGAAGCTCCAATACTTTGGCCACCTAATGCGAAGAACTGACTCACTGGAAAAGACCCTGATGCTGGGAAAGATTGAAGGCAGGAGGAGAAGGGGATGACAGATGGTTGGATGGGATCACCAACTCGATGGACATGAGTTTGAGCAAGCTCCAGGAGTTAGCGATGGACAGGGAAGCCTGGCGTGCTGCAGTCCATGGGGTTGCAAAGAGTCAGACATGACTAAGTGACTGAACTAAAGTGAGAGACTGAATCAAGAGCACAAAGGGATTCTTTTACTTGTCATGTTTTTTGGATCTCCAAAGTTCCAGATTAATCTCCTTAAAATTCTAATCTCTTAATATTGGTTTTATTAAATACTGTCTACTACCCAAAGATTGTTTGTAACATGAATAAGCTATAATTTAAATTAATAACATAAATACCCACCATCAAACTTCAGAATAAGAACATAGGACTAGACTGAGAGTGAGGTAAGTGAGACACTTGCCTGGGACAGAAAATTTTCGGGGATGCCCAAATTCACCACAATCAAAATAAATAATACTTTAATGTAATATTTTAAAAATCAACACTAAAAGAAAAAAAATCCATGATGAACAAATCACAATTTTAAATAAGGGCATGATCAATATACCACATTTTATGTTTGACTCAGATCCCAGCACAGCTTGGCATGGGCTGGAGCACTACACCACAGCAGCCCCTTGGGGAGGTCCCCAGGGTCTCCCTGCGGCCACAGCGTCTGCTGGGGCAGCCTTGTATCCTCAGCTCTACTCAACATACACACTTGCTTATCAGGCATCCTCCACTTAGCAACTTGCCAATCGCCACCCCAGTGCCTTCTGTTCCCTGGACCCAATATCCACTGCCTGCCCTCTCTGTATGCAGATCCTACCATCTGTCCAGGCCCAACTCAAATCCCACTTTCCCATAGAGCCTTTCTAACTCCCTAACACCCACAACTCCCCTTTACCCCAAGCAGTGATTTTGCCCTTCTCTGACAGGCAGCCCCACTTCTACATAATATGCAGTCTGATGAACATTCTCAGGGATGGTCCCTCAGTGTTTCAGGTTCATCTGTCTCGTTCCCCTATTAGATGGCATGTTCTCCAAGATCATGTTATATTTCTCTTGTATTTACCAGAGCACCATTATACTTGACTTTTAGTAATGATTGGCTGACTGATGGATTGATTAAAAATTGAGAATTGAATATGCTTGTTTCTGCTTGACTTTTATGACATAGGACTCTTCCCTCCAGATATAGTAAATGTTGTACATTTCCCAGTGGACACATTTCATTGTATCAGTTGAGCTTTGCACTATATATAAGTACACATAGACACATGCAGGTTCTTTGTTCCTATCTCTGCAAGTTTTACAATTAAGGAGAAAGGATGAAATCTCCATTGGCTGAAGTTTTATTTCCCAACTTCAGATTTCCCTGTCAACCTAATTGGAAAAGACCCTGATTCTGTGCAAGATTGAAGGCAGAAGGAGATGGAGATGACAGAGGATGAGATGGTTGGATGGCATCACTGACTCTGTGGACATGCGTTTGAGCAAGTTCCAGGAGTTGGTGATGGACAGGGAAGCCTGGTGTGCTGCAGTCCATGGGGTTGTAAAGAGCTGGACACAACTGAGCGACTAAACTGAACCTGAAAGCTGAATGTTCTAATCTAATATAAATGATGGTTTTTAATAGCATTTAAAGCTGAATAATTAAGACCTATCTTCAGATCAATATATATTGCATGTCTATTCATTTAAAATATTTTGGAAGCAAGGAATGTAACAAGAACTGTAGAGTAAGTTAGTAAGCAACTTCTCTGTCTTGACCCAGAACTATACTGGAAGGTTTAACTAGACACATTGAATGGAGAAAAATACAGCCTGGGTGTTCTCAAATGTTCTCTGCTCTTAACTGCTTGTCACACTTTCCCCACCTCCTTTTTGTGATGCTAAGGTCCAGAGAGCTTTGACCAACTTGGGGCCAAGTCGATCTACAGTGTTCAGTCACCTTGTTGTGGCTAATTCTGGATATGCTTTCTCAGGAAACTGGATTTTATGTAATAAAGTAGAATTATTTCAGCAGTGATTCAAAAAAAACTCTAAAATGAGTGTATATCATGTCTTTCCTTTAAGACTTAAATGCCCTGAAATAAGCTGACAAATCAGTTTAAAAACAGAAACTGCTCAAAAGCAATATGGGCAAAGGTAATTCACAGAAGAAATTGAAACAGGCAAAATAAGTATGAAATATGCTCTGCCCTATTAATATTTAAAGAAATTCAAGAAGGGGTACCTGATTGGCCAAGATTAAAATGAAAATGTCTAGTACTGATATTGGCATAGGAGCTAGGCATTCTCATGCATCATTGGAAGAATTAGAATAAGTATAATCTTTCAGGATGGCAATCTGGCAATAGCATCAAAAATTTTAATTTGCATACTTTAACCAAACAACTCCACTTCAGATAAATCAGATGTATTGCTCAGAGCTACTAATTGCAATGTGGTTTATACTGTTGAAAACCAGAAATAAACTGAATGTCCTTTAACAGGAGACTGGTTAAATATAACCCTTTCATACAGTGGACTGTTATGCAACCATTAAAATAACAACCTATATATATCAACATAGAAGTATGTTTTGGATAAAATGTCTACTGAGTGACTTCATTTAAGTAAATAATAAACCAAAATTTGAGGTACCATCCTATACTGTCCAAAATGAGAAGGACATAAAAAACAGGTCTGAGGAACTGTCTCAGATTGAAGGAGGAAATAAAGAGGCTTGACTCCAAATGTGTTCTATCCTGGAACTATAAGGGATATTACTAGGACAGTTGGAAAAATTTGAATGGGATATTTTGATTACATGGTAATTTTCCTAATTTTGAGAATTGCACTATGATTATATACAATTTCCTTGTTTTAGGAAACACATGAAAGTATTGAATGTTAAAGGGTAATGGACGCTCATAGCTCTAACTCACTCTAAAATGGCTCAGAATATAATTTATGTTTGTATGAGAAAAACAGAGACAGAGAAAATCAGAAAAATGTGTTAAAAATGTTACAATTGAAGAATCTGGATGAACCATGTACAGGAACTTCTTATACTATGTTTTCAACATGCCTTAAGTTTTAAACTATTTCAAAGCAAAATTTTAAAAACAAAGGTGCTGGGCCATATCTCCATAGTATCCAGTAGCTGTAAAAAGTTTGATTTCTATTATTGTAAAGGGTTATAAGGTGTGGCATGTAAAATAGGATGAAAAATGGGGTTAAGAATGAACTCCAAGGATTTCCCTGGTAGTCCAGTGGTGAAGAATCTGCCATCCAATGTGGGGGACACAGGTTCTATCCTTGGTCTGGGAAGATTCCACATGCCACAGGGCAACTAAGCCCGTGCACCACAACCACTGAGCCTAGAGCTTATGCTCCTCAACAAGAGA
Source organism: Giraffa tippelskirchi (assembly GCF_054371585.1). NCBI lineage: Eukaryota > Metazoa > Chordata > Mammalia > Artiodactyla > Giraffidae > Giraffa > Giraffa tippelskirchi. The sequence goes on from NC_137281.1 coordinate 100,528,710, forward strand.
AGCCACCACAATGAGAAGCCCCTGCACTGCAACTAGAGTGTAACCCCTGCTCACTGCAACTGGAGAAAGCCTGTGCACAGCAACGAAGACCCAGCACAGCCAAAAATAAATTAAAAAAAAAAAAAGAAGAATGAACTCCAAACCACTAGGGAGAACAGTATGGAGGTTCCTTAAAACAGTAAAAATAGAATTACCATATGATCCAGTAATCCAACTTCTGAGCATATATCCAGAAAGGATGAAAACACTAATTAGAAAAGATAGGTGCACCTCAATGCTCATAGCAGCGCTGTTTACAATAGCCAAGACATGGAAGCAACCTAAATGACCATCAACAGAGGAATGGATAAAGAAGATGTGGTACATTTATATAATAGAATATTACTCAGCCATAAAAAAGAATTAAATAATGCCATTTGTAACAACATGGGTAGACCTAGAGATTATCAAACTAAGTGAAGTAAATCAGAAAGACAAATATCATATGATATCATTTATATGTGGAATTTAAAAATATGAAACAAATTAGTTTATTTACAAATCAGAAGTAGGCCCGTAGACTTAGAAAACAAACTTAATGGTTACCAAAGGGAAAAGGGGGGTGAGGGGTAAATTAGGAGTTTGAAATTAACAGATGCCGATTACTATATATAAAATAAACAACAAGCACCTACTATACAGCACAGAGAACCATATTCCATATCTTGTTAAAAACCTATAATGGGAAAGAATCTGAAAAAGAATATATGTGTATATATATATATATACACACACACATATTTATGTATGTACATGTATATATATATATTGGACTGAATCACTTTGCTGTATACTTGAAACTAATGCAACATTGTAATCAACTATGTACTTCAATTTAAAAATTTAAAAGAATGAACTCTAGTACAAGAAAATATGTTTATTTCTGATGCAGCAGAACTCTTCAGATCATCAGATGAGCTGCTCCTCACTTGAGAAATGCCAGCCAAGCCAAGTCCTCTACTTCAGGGAACACAAATACCACACTCAGAGCACCAGGCCAGGAGACCTTGCCCCCCCCCCCCCACGCCGCCCCTCTGCCAATGCTGTGGCAACACTGTCTGTGCTTTTACATGTATCTCCCCACAGAGGTCTTGTCTGACTGCAAGGGCTGACCAAGGAGCCTTGCTGTTGCTGCTGCTAAGTCGTTTCAGTCGTGTCCGACTCTGTGCGACCCCATAGACGGCAGCTCACCAGGCTCCACTGTCCCTAGGATTCTCTAGGCAAGAATACTGGAGTGGGTTGCCATTTCCTTCTCCAGTGCATGAAAGGGAAAAGTGAAAGTGAAGTCGCTCAGTCGTGTCTGACTCTTAGCGACCCCATGGACTGTAGCCTACCAGGCTCCTCCGTCCATGGGATTTTCCAGGCAAGAGTACTGGAGTGGGGTGCCATTGCCTTCTCCCCAAGGAGCCTTACATCCTGGTTAACTGAGATTGGCCTATCAGATATATAGGGAATAGCCATAGGGAATTCTGGAGATTGGTATGTGTGCGGAATTCCTTTGCTTTTTCACATCCCTTTTAGTATCAGTGTATCATAATGATAGCAGAAACACAGTCAAAACACTTAAATATTTGGAGTTTAATGGCTTTTAGCTCATAATTGACCATCATACCTAAAAGCTTTCTCAGTAATGGAACTGCTATGGCAACATCAAGCATTCCACTCTGTTTTTAAGATTTCCATTTATCAAATCCTCTGAATGCCCAGCATAATTCTGGGGGTGGGAGAGAGGTGGCACTCTAGACTAAAATAACTTCTCAGCCTAGGGGATAGAAAGCCATCAGCAACTCTCCTGGAAACTTTACAGTCTTAACCATAGACAATGGAGGCCGTATAACTGGCATTCTAGCAGAAATAAAGGAGACATTGGCATCTGATATCAGATCTGCCTGTCTTATGACCAGCCTTGCTAAAGACTGCAGTGTCGCAGCAAGGCCAGCCAGAGCCAGACAGCTGCTTCTCAAAAGTTGTTTTCAGCACGGCTGATGGTGTTAGATTCCACTCCCATCAGAGCTAGGAAAAGGGAAGCCCTGACTATTTATATACAGGAATCCAGAGATCTTATGCCTAATGCAGGTTACTGAAATCTTAGTTTCACATTTACTCTTTCACTGATTATCAGGAGACCCAGGATCTAGCTTGGTTCTGTAGTGAATTGGCAGGGTGATCTTGGCCATGTCATTTAATCCCTCTAGGCCTGGGTTTCCTCTTTCTTTGAGAAAAGAGATAATCTCTAAAATTCTGTGACTTTCCCATGACAACTAAAAATACAATCGATCGCACAAGTTTTCTCACCTCTAAAATGGGATTAATCAAACCTGTAGGGTTGTGTACAGAAGTATTCCATGTGTATGAAAAGAAAAAAATAGTAACTTTGGAGAAACCTGGTAGATACCACCTTTGCCAAGTAATCAAGGTTGATATCACCGGTAATAAAACACATCAGTATTAAGTAACCCCAGGTCTGATTTGATGAGAAGGGCATATAACCTTTGTGATATTCTTCCCCCCAAACCATAACCTCAGTCTAACCACGTGAAAATCAGACAAACTCAAGTTAGGGACATTCTGCCACATACCTGACAAGTACACTTCAAAAGTGCCAAGTCCAGGAGAGACAAAGGCTGTGGAACTGTCAGGGATTGGAGGACACCAAGAAGATGTGACAATTAAATGCAATGCAGATCAGATTCTGCAAAAGAAGAGGAAAAAAAAAAACTACATAGTGGGAACAATGAAAAAAATATAAACATATCTTGTAGTTTAATTAATAGTACCTTACCAACATTCATTTCTGAGTTTTGATCGTTGTACTGTGATTATATAAGGTATAAACATTAAGGGAGGCTATTGAAGGGTATTTGGGAACTCTGTGCTGTCTTTGCAATCCTTTTGTATGTCTAAAATTAATTTAAAAGTTTTAAAAACTGTGTGAAGTAGCTAGCTCACAGTAGGCATGTAATGAGTGGTAGGTGTTCTAATTATAAACAAATTCATTAATTCCAACAGTATTGAGTTAAAGAAATGTTGGTGGGAGACAGTGATACACAATCATTAACTGCCTTGTTGGTTTAACAGGAGTCATTCCAGCCAGAGATACCGCATAACTTAGGCTGAAATGTGTTATAAAACTAGTTCTTCATTCTTTTTTTTTCTTCATTCTTGAATAGGCTTCCAGGAATTGAAATGTGCAGCTGTCTCCATGCTCATTATCTGCCTTTGTTTGTGGGCTCAGATTGGATTTCTCACTGAGAGCATGAGTTTCTACAGCTGTGTAGATGCATAAACCTTGAGTCTGGACCTGCTAATCTGATAGGGGTTTTATACACAACCATCGGTAAAACAAACCGAATACCACCTTACACTCTGTATGTTTGATATTCCCATCCTGCTATGACAAGAGGCTGATCTCCATCACACACCTGTCTTCATTACCCACAGATGGAGCTGGCTTAGACAGTTGAGGAAAGAGGGATCAGCTATGTGTGGCCTGGAGACAGCTCCTCCCCCAGGGGCAAATCAGCCAAGATACTTTAATTGCATTGGCAAAGCAATAAGAAGCAGAAGAAATTTCTTCTCACACAGAAAAGTTTCATTCAACAGATATGCAACATATGTTTATTAAGAGCCTTCTATAGGCTTAACCCTGAGGGTGAAGTCAGTCTTTTTGGAGGCTCTTTTAGTGCAGGCAGGTAGGCACACCATACCTCTGATTGGAGACTGTGACCACACGGTCCTGGGCAGACGCACTCGCTGTACACATGGAAGATGTTTAGTAGATTCTCATAAAGTGAAAGCTGATTTGTACCAATGTCATTCAACCTGGTTTAACCCCAAAATAGTATTAACTTTGGTTCATCTCTAACAGTTGTCAACTACAAACTGGCACTTGCCACGGACACTTGCCATCTACCTCTACAAGGATTAAACCATGTGCTGTTGCAGCTGCTGATGTTCAACGCGCCGTGAAAGGAGTTCAGGGTGGAGAGCAGAAATAAAGCACTGTGCTCCAGTGAGAGAGGAGGGAAGCTAGCAGAACAGGCCTTCAGATAGCTAGATATTTTCAGGAGCCGATTTTATGAGCCCAATTCTCATATCTCTTCACATCTAGAAAAGCACTAAAATCCTTCATGGTAATGACTGTTCCTCATGACTAGCAAAAGCTTTATGAGACTAGCATAAACCTTCTAGAAAAATATGTGCTTGATTGCATGCATTCCCCCTTCCAAAGTCACATATATAGTGACCCTCCCTGCCTCTTTGGAGCAGTGTCCCAGAGCTATCTGAAGTGCTGTCTCCCCAGCTGCAGTCCTCATTTTGCCCAAATAAAAATTTAACTTGCAACTCTGATACTGTGCATTTTTTTTTAAGTTGACACAATAACAACATTTATTATGTTCTTAAGACAATCCTGGCACTATTTTAAATGTTTTACACAATTTGTTTAGTTTTTACAACTCAATAACAGAAGGACTACCATTATACCCATTTTATAGGCAAGAAGACTGAGACATCAGATGAAAGGAAGAAGTAACCTAGTTAATCATGGAGAAGGGAATGACAACCAACCCCAGTATTCTTCCCTGGAAAATCCCATGGACAGAGGAGCCTGGCGGGCTACAGTCCATAGGGTCACAGAGTTGGACATGACTGAGTGACTAACACACACAATCCACCTACAGCTGCACAGGCACAGCAAGGGAGCAGAAAACCTAGACTTTGAATCTAGACATCAGCTTCAGATGCTCCCTCCTCTGTTCTACTCTTCAAGAGTAGCAGTAAAGACCCCTGGGCTTTTCCTTGGAGGGATGGGAAAATAAGCTCATGGTTCCTATAAGCTGCAACTCCAGACCCAGGGCTCCTCAAAACTGCAACCCTGGGGATCATGACCCTGGTAATTCTCCCAATTCCCGCTGTCACTTTCCCACTTCTCTCATAGCCTCTAGACTTGGGGTGATGAGGTGGTCACATGGGGACAGGTGGGACTGCTTTCTGGGACTAGTTTCCACTCAGCCACACTTGGAATGTGGCCATCTCCTCACAGCCTGGGTAGCAGCTACCATGAGCAGAAGACAAGGTGGAGGCCAGGCAGGCAATTCCCTTCCCCAGAGCCACTTGTGCCCGAAGCCACCTCTTTAGGTATCACATGGCAGGACTTGACAGCCAACCTGGCTCACTATCCAATTCCAACTTCTGACTCAGATGCCTAATGTGGCACGCCTGAATATGCTGTGCTTAGGTGCACTTTTTGTAGAGGATTTGGTCCCAGTGTTGATTTTGGGAGGTGGGGAGAGACAAGCGATGCCTAGGTCAAGAAGAGACAGGGATTTATTTTCTCTGCTGAGTGGCATTTTCCACCCAGATGGTTTTACTGAACGCTGACATCAGAACATTCTAGAAGAGATACCAAATAAAGTCGAATAATGTTCTGATATCCTAGAATTTTTAAAAGTAAAAACCATGTTCTCAAAAATGCCTCGAATATTCTCCTAGAATTCAGTATCTCACATCCACACTTGCTAGCTTTTCTCAATATTGTTCTCCATTAATCTGGTGGCCAATAGTTTGGTAGTCTGTCAATTCAATACTGCATCTGCCATTCTTTGCTAATTTTCAGTTTCAACTTACTCAAATATTCCCCTTTCATTTCCTGACAACATTAGCACTTCATGGCAACACAGGGACATCCCTGACCAGGTCCTTCTCTCTCTACCACGCAGTCTAGCTGCACCACTACCCTCTCTCTTGCTCTCATACTCATGATCTTCCTTCATGTCTATTTTTGGTCTTCCTGGCTCAAGCTTCTCTGGGCCACTGAAACACAACCCTCACTCCCTTTCTCTCCCTCTGGTATGTATGCTGCTGGTAGGAGCCCCCCAGGTAAAAACTGCTGCAGAAATCCTTTAGGGCTCCTTCCTCAGGAAAACTGATGGCTTCTGGACCACAGCTCAGTTTTTAAGCTGGATGACCTTCTGATGGGTTTTAAACTTCGAATTGGATGTGGACATTTTTCTTTCCGATGACAGAATCACTGGAACTTCCCCTTTGCAGTTGCTTCCTTTCCTTAAAGGTAGCTGAATCTTGCTGTCTTTAAAAACCTTTTCTTTCCAAATTTGCCTGCCATGCCGACCGTCATTAGCGCCTCTGTGGCCCCACGGACAGGGGCTGAGCCCAGATCCCCAGGGCCCATTGCCCAGGCAGCCCAGGGCAAGGGCACCGAGGCAGGGGGTGCAAACCCAAGTGGCATCTACTCAGCCATCATCAGCCGCAATTTTCCCATTATTGGGGTGAAAGAGAAGACATTTGAGCAGCTTCACAGGAAATGTCTGGAAAAGAAGGTTCTTTTTGTGGATCCTGAGTTCCCACCAGATGAGACCTCTTTGTTTTACAGCCAGAAGTTCCCCATCCAGTTTGTCTGGAAGAGACCTCCGGTGAGTAGCTGACTGCTTGCTGCTTGGGTTTTTTTTCCCTCAGAGAAAACCTCCTACTCAGCACCACCCCACAGCATAGCTCATGGGGGCACGGGGCACAGGGCACTGGGTGGAGGATCCTGGAGCAGCTCCATGGGGCTCTGTCCTCAGGGGAGGAGGGCACATTCTCACTCCTTGCTCTCTTTCTGAAAAAAATCTTGTTTTTTTACGAAAGCAATTGAAACTCAATTTAATTCACCCTATAAAAAGGAAATATTCCTTTCCCAGAACAAATTCCAAACTGGAATATCCCAACAACTTCCAAAATTCTGACCTGGAGAGGAGTCCAGATCTACTCTCTGTTGGATGTCCTGCATCTTATTAGGATTTTTTTCACTCTCTCCCTAAAGGGTGAAAATTGTGATGTTCATTTTAGTTTGCCAGTGGCCATGTTGTTCTGAAATATAGAGTCCTGAAAAGAGGAGAGTGGCAGTGAAGACTACTTTTTCAAGCACAAAATGTTAGGATTAGAAGGAGAAACCCTAGCCATCATTTGTCCTCACCTCCTGAATGAGGAAATAAAGACACACCACAGCAAAGCCTATTCAGGACATGCATGACAGCCTGGATGAAAACCCTTTCTTTCTTAATGGCTCTTCCAGCCTCTGGCTTCCATGTACAGTGATCTACTAGAAGGCAAGTCACATTTCCCAGGCTTCCTTCTCTGATCACACCTCTGGCATGACCCTTTCTTTAATTCAATAAATATTTTTGAACATCTTCTAGAGCCAGAAACTAGGCAAGCAACTGAGGAGTCAGCGTAAATAAGAAAACAAAAATTTCTGGTCTCCTGCAGCCAAGAGTCCTGGGGGCAAGACATGCTTTGAGCAAGATGGACAAGTTTCAGGAGACAACATTCAGGGTGCTATGGGATCAGAAGGCAAGGAAAGTTGACCTAGGCCAGAGACAGAGAGCCCCTCCTGAGGAACCCATGTTATCTGAGTGCTGTTTATTAGCTTCATCAGGTTAAACTGGATAGGCTTCGCTGTAGTGTGTCTTTATTTCCTCATTCAGAAGGTGAGGACAAATGATGGCTAGGGCTTCTCCTTCTAATCCTAACATTTTGTTCTTGAAAAAGTGATCTTCACTGTTACTCTCCTCTTTCCAGGGCTCTGTATTTCAGAACCACATGGCCACAGGCAAACTAAAAAGAAGCATTGGGGCCCGGTGCTATTCATGAGCCATGTGTTTCTTTTTAACCTGAGATGAAATAGCCAGCAACCCTGTCTTCACGCTGTGGGTTCCACAAGGGCCCTACTCCTCACCTGCTGGTTCTGTGGTGAGGTCCATGACTGTCTTGAGGGCCCTCGGTTTAGAAGAGAGGATTGGAAAGAACTTCCTTCCCCAACCCAGCCACTGCCCTGCTGCCAGGGCACTGGGACACATCACATCCCTGCTGAAATATCTTCAACTATGCCACTCTCCCTAGCGCCCCCCCCCCGCCCGGCGCCCACCCGCAGGCCTTGAGATCAGTCCAAACTCCCTACCTGGGGGATTGCCTCTTCTCCAGCCAGCCTGGCCTCCCTGTCCATCTCTCCTTCACCCCCTCCCCTGGACCCTGACACACTCAGCTGCTCTGTTATCCCAAGTCTTCTCATACCTCTCAGCCTTTGCTCAAGCTGTCTGCCATGCCTTTCTTGTTTTTATCTGCTTTGTTCTTCCTTATCCTCGCTGTAAAACCCGCTCAGGTATCACTTCCTTCCAGCTTTCTCACGTCCATTCCCATCAGCTGAGAGAGGGAGCATTCTCATTCCTCTTCGGAGCCCCTCACTCAGCAAAGCACCTGGCCCACAGTAGGCACTCAGCTGCTGGTGGTGAATGAAAACCCACATCACAGAGCATTGACCTCTGAGAGAGGACAGTCCTGTGTTCCAACCTAATAGTTCCTAAAAACATTTTCTAACAGTACTGCAGAGACAAAAACCCAAAAACTTACAAATACTGCTTTTAGTGAAATTGTTGGTGGATTTTAGGTTTAAAACTTAGACCTACACATTAATAAAAATGCTTTAAATGGGTCTGTTATGCTCTAGGCCCTAGAAGGGTCGCAAAACAAACTGTCATTGTCAGTGTGAAAGGAAGGCCATGAGAAGCCTTGTCCTAAATTGTGCTCCCACTACCGCTACCACCCCAAGTCCGGAACTTTGTACCATCTCTAAAGGTCCAGATAGCAAAGCCCAGTCTCTGTTAAAATGTCCCTGTTTCCTCTGAGGTTAAGTTTTGGGGAACACTGCCTCTTGGGTTCATTGGTATAAGCTAGAATACAGAATTAGAGATGGTCAGCCTTGGAATATCTTGGAGATGTGATCCAGCCCCTTCACTTACAAGTGAAGTGATTAAGGTCCAGAAAGGGCATGTGATTTATTTACAGTCACACAGCAACGAGATTGAGACTGAACTACTGCCTTGAGTAGAACTTCTGAAATGTCAAGCACTTCTTGGAGGCATAAGTTTTCCGTGCATCTCATAGATGTAATGACCTTTGTCAGGCTCAGATAGTCTGAAAAGGGGACTATATCCTATGAGAGGCCCTTCCTGCTTTTACTGTCAAAAGTGCAGAGTCAGTCAACACCAATCTGAATTTTTATTCACAATCAAGTATTGCTTATTACAATCAGATGGTGATGATGATGATAAAGGGAGAATTCCTCATGACGAACTATGATTCTAGTTAAGATAAACAGCTGCACGTCAACCTTTTCCTCTTAAAAGAAGAGAGACACAGGCCACCGCACCCTCCTGCAATCTCTCCTCACCCTCGTCCCAGGCACAGCCTCACTGCCTCTCCCCTTCTAATAGAGAGCATCACACACTGAGTCTCCAAACCAAACAATCTGATTTCCTCCAGGCTTCACTTAACAGCATCTATTTCTAGGATCAGAAAGCAACCAAACCTTACACCACTTCCCAATTGTTAAGCCAAATTTTCTTCATGACAAACCCCCAGACAGAGAAGAATGGCTCTAGAAAAGGCTTCTGGGAGACTGATAGCTCTTGCCCAGTATCACTGGGGACAGGTGTGGGGTGAAACCTGTGTTCCACTCCATGCGGTGGGGGCTGCAGTCACACAACATTCCTGGCCTCTCTCCTCCCCTGGGGGTGGGGCGAGCAGGGAGGGTGGGTTCATAAAGGGAACACGACCTGTGAAGCCCAACACTTTCCTTTCTTTTTCCTCCTGGGAACAAGCTACTTGCTGTTCCTTGTGGCAAGTTTCCCAAAGGCAGGTCCCTGAGGGGAGTCCTCAGACTCCCTGAGACTCATACATACTGGCGAATAGTATGATCACAATTAACCCTAAGAGCTCACCACAACAATAACTATTCTAAGTGCTTCCATATGTTAACTCATTTCATCTTCACAACAACCCTGAGAGGTGAGTACTGTTATTGTCCCCAGGCATTCTGGCTATAGAAACTTAACTCTTAGCAACAAAATCTATCTAATTGTGGGCTTTAGAAGCCAAGATCAGACTTATGAACAATATATGTAGCATTTTCGACTCCCACTTGCCTTACATATTTGATTCATTTATCCATTGGTTCAAAACTCAGGGAGAAGGCAATGGCAACCCACTCCAGTACTCTTGCCTGGAAAATCCCATGGACAGAGGAGCCTGGTAGGCTGCAGTCCATGGGGTCGCGAAGAGTCGGATTCGACTGAGCGGCTTCACTTTTACTTTTCACTTTCATGCATTGGAGAAGGAAATGGCAACCCACTCCAGTGTTCTTGCCTGGAGAATCCCAGGGACGGCGGAGCCTGGTGGGCTGCCGTCTATGGGGTCGCACAGAGTCGGAAACGACTGAAGCGACTTAGTAGTAGTAGTAACTGGTGCATCACTTCATGGCAAATAGATGGGGAAACTGTGGAAACAGTGGCTGATTTTATTTTGGGGGGCTCCAAAATCACTGCAGATGGTGATTGCAGCCATGAAATTAAAAGATGCTTACTCCTTGGAAGGAAGGTTATGACCAACCTAGACAGCATATTAAAAAGCAGAGACATTACTTTGTCAACAAAGGTCCGTCTAGTCAAGGTTATGGTTTTTCCAGTGGTCATGTATGGATGTGAGAGTTGGACTATAAAGAAAGCTGAGCGCTGAAGAATTGATGCTTTTGAACTGTGGTGTTGGAGAAGATTCTTGAGAGTGCCTTGGACTGCAAGGAGATCAAACCAGTCCATCCTAAAGGAGATCAGTCCTGGGTGTTCATTAGAAGGACTGATGTTGAAGCTGAAATTCCAATACCTTGGCCACCTGATGCAAAGAACTGACCCATTTGAAAAGACCCTGATGCTGGGAAAGATTGAGGGCAGGAGGAGAAGGGGACGGCAGAGGATGAGATGGTTGGATGGCATCACCAACTCAATGCACATGTGTTTGGGTGGACTCTGGGAGTTGGTGATGGACCGGGAGGCCTGGTGTGCTGCGGCTCGTGGGGTCGCAAAGAGTCGGACACAACTGAGCGACTGAACTGAACTGAACCGAACTGGTGCCCAGGGATGTATGTTGCCCTCTGCATGCCCTCGGCCTTTTATAAGCTGTGTGACTTTGGTCAAATCACTATTTGTCTCTATGCCTCATTTTCCTTTATAAAATAGGAAATGATACCATAAAAAAAAAACAAAAAACCTCAGACACAGAAGTGGGGTGTCATTTACTGGGTTCTCCACAAGCCACAAAAGGAACTGGGCAGTGTCTTAGGGGTTTGGGGCCCTGGAAGCAGCAGGCCCTGTGAGCTGGAGGTAGAATGGGAGAGAGGCTAAGAGCCCAGTCCTGACCCCGGGTTAAATTCTGACCCTGATATATAACACTTGGGTAATCTTGATCACGTACTCTTCTCTTTGCCTGTCACTAATTCCCCCATCAGAAAAATGAGGAATAATCCCAATAAAAGGACCCATCTCACAAGGTTGCTGTGAAGATTGAGTTAATCCACACCAAAGACTTACAGGTGCCTGGCATGTGGCGGAGGCCCATGAATTTAAAATGCTCCCAATATGACTAGATGTGCAGCCTCTAAAAAGGGCAATGTCAGAAACATCTTTCCTGCTTCATTTGTGTCTAGACCAACAAGATACTAGTCACAGTAATGTATTTGAGTACTCTGTGCCTGATCTAAATGAAGTGGTCTATCTACTGTGAGGATTTATGTGTGAACCATCCCCTGTGGGCAGGCAACTGCTTGTCCTTTTGGGCAATTCCAGTCATCCCCCCATCAAATACAAAAGTGCGTTTGATTGTGAAATGTGAGTGCATCATGGAAGTGTGAAGGGGACCACATAATGGGGGATCACAATGCCCTGGGGAACATGGCTGCTCACTCAGCATTTGGCTCTAACAACCTGGGGACTAAGGAGGTGAGCACATGTTCCCATTTCCCCATCTGCTTTTGCCTCGTGCATTCCAGGTTATTTCTCCATACTCTCCTGCAATCACTGTTAAAATCAGGGACAACTTAGATCCCTTTTGCTTTTGGAGGGGAGAGGCATGAGGGGCCAGCTACAAGACCTTGTGCAACTGGTGCCCTCCTTACCCTTGGGAATGTGGGATCCCCAATCACTCCACAGTGACCCAGAGGCCCATGAGGGAATTCTCCCTTGGGAAGCAGCATCTCCCTTCCTGGTGCCTCTGCCCTTCCTGGTGCCTCTACCTTCTAGGCCAAGGTCCCTCCATAGGCAAGTTGACTCATCCTCTTGTGGCGTAGGGCACAGGGTTCTGTGTGGTGCAAACCCTCCAAGTCAGCTCAGCTCACTAAGGCCTCCAGCAACGGGGACTGGCAACATGTTCCTGAGCCTCCCTTGTCTCTGACCCTAGACAGAGTTTCCTTTCAGTAAATTCCATCTCATTCCAGCCCCACCCTAACCTGGATCCCAGAGAAGGAGGGATCAACTCTATTTGGGAGCCAGGTTAAGTCAGACTTCACGTTAAACTGCATTTGATGGATTCAGCCTCAGTGTCTCTTGGCTCTGCCAGGAGAGGTTATAGCCTATTTGGGCCTCCCATTCACAGCTGAGGTCAAAACTGCTTCACTGACATGCTACTATTGCTCTTCAGTTGCTCTTGAAGTCTGACTCTTTGAGACCTCATGGACTGAAGCCCACCAGGCTCCTCTATCCATGGGACTTCCCAGGCAAGAATATTGGAGTGGGTTGCCATTTCCTTTTCCTGGGGATCTCCCCAACCCAGGGATCAAATCTGTGTCTCTTGCTTGGCAGGCAGATTCTTTACTGTCTGAGCCACCAGGGAACCAACCCCTCATTGATATACAGCCACCTCTAATTTATCCCTTCAGCTTTTCCCCTAGGAAATCTGTTTTCCCTTCCTCCTCTGCCCTCTGAGCTCCTAGGGTTGACAGCTGGGATTCTGCATTTTCCCTGAGCCACTTTCTGCTCAGCTTTCTTTGTTTCCACTGGCTCTTGGGAGTTAGGGAAATTAACCACCGTTCCCTGATCTCCAGATCTAGTGCTCTATAATTTGCTGGCAGTAGCTGGGCCTCTAGCCATAGGCTGCCCAGTTACCTTTTCCTCTCAGGTCCTATTCCTATGCCATCTATTCAGGGCCCAACCCTTTGCCAATTTAGAGCTGGGTCTCAGCTTCACCCACCTGTCTCTGGTGTATGCCTTCCCTCTAACCTGTTATTATTATTACAGCCCCATATCCAGTTGTGCTTTGCCCTGCTAGTCTAACCTGGCTCTCAGCCTTGCTCTTCTGCACTCCTTGGGTCAGTTGCTTCCCTCTCTCTGCCTAGACCTGAGGAAACTTCTTTTCCAGACAGACAGAAGTCCGTTTGTACTCTGAACAGGCAACTTTGTCTCCTTAGAGTTCCAAACCTGAAAATTTCTTGAATTACACTCTTTTTAAGGATAGAGTTTAGATAAGTTTTCCAAGCTGTAATTTATCATGAACCATCTTTCACCAAGTCTAGAAGATTCTGATGCTGGTACTTTCTTGATCTTATCAGAAGGTATCCCCGGAAGGTCACAACCACCACCCAGCTGAATGCAATTAAAGGAAGTTTCTAATTTAAGATGCGTCACAATTTCAGGAATATTAAAATATGGGGGGGGGGTGCCTTTAGAATAGAGAAATAAGACAAATAAGACCCCTTTTCTCCTAAACTCAGAGTTTTGCCATCCCTTTCATACTTCTCTTCCCAAATCAGTTCTTTCTCCTGGGCTCCTATCATCCTGAATCCAACCCCTGAAGCTGGACTTTGCTGCTGTCTGTCTGACCTGGTCTCCTGCCCCTTCCCAAGTCCCCACTATTCAGGCAGAACTAACTTCTCCCTCTCCCAAGCTGTTACACCAGACAAAATTTTAAAATAAAATAGGACTTCCCCGGTGGTCTAGTGGGCTTCCCTGGTAGCTCAGCTGGTAAAGAATCCACCTGCAATGTGGGAGACCTGGGTTCGATCCCTGGGTTGGGAAGATACCCTGGAGAAGGGAAAGGCTACCCACTCCAGTATTCTGGCCTGGAGAATTCCATGACCTGTGGTCCAGTAGTTAGGAATCCATGCTTCCAATGCAGGGAGCACGGGTTCAATCTCTGGTTGGGGAACTAAGATCCCACATGCTGCATGGCTCGTCAAAAACTAAACTAAACTAAAATAAATCATTACATTCTTCAGGTTAGGTCTTGTTACCACCACAAAATTATCTTTGATTATTTTATACACGTTTATCCAAATGTGCTTTTATATGTGAATCCTCAGCATGGTTGAATCTTCAGCTTCTCTCTTCAGGAGGAAAACACCCAAGGAAAATGTAGGAAGATTCTTGTAATCACAGGAAGGGGGCTGGACATGGTTGTTTTCTGGGGGGAAAAAAGAAAAAAAAATGCTGATTTACTCACAAGAGGAAGGAGAGCTAGAACAGAAACCAAAGTGGGGTGGGGGAAGCAACAAGGTAGGAGGCTTCACCTGCCAGGGTCATCCCCCCCACTTGACCTGAACCTCAAAGATCCCTTTATTGATGAACTTGTGAAATGCTGGAGGCAAGTATGTGACTTTTCTCAGTAAAGGATGGAAGTTAGTGTTTAGATTTCACAAGCTGGATTGGGCCAGCACACCCGCAAATCAGAATGTGGAAAGCACAGGAATGGGGAAAGGAGAGAAGCATAAAGAAGCAAGTGGGGGCAAGGAGGGCCTGACCTCTCAGAGGCTGTGAGTGGGGATTCAAGATCTCCAAGGAACCACGAGGCCTCAGCTCACACCCGGGAAGCATTCTACTTTTTAAAAAATATGACATTTCTTTACCATTTTCATCCAAACTTCAGATTTAAATAATCACAATAGAACTTTTAGAAGTGTATTATATACCCCCAGAGCACCAGGAATATATAGTATATATTATACAGGAGTATAAAAACTGCTATTAAAAACTCCTTATAAATCATAGAATTGAAAATGTTTGGAACTACTGCTTTCCACCACTCTAGGTGGAGGGGCTTCTTTCCTGATTTTAAGGTTTTGAAGGGAAAACGAAGTCCCCAGCTCCTTCCTGCATTAACCTTTCATAGTCTGAAAGTTCATCCTTATTTCTAGCCAGAACTTTTCCGGCCACAATTTTACCACATTATATCTGGCTCTGACCCAGCAGACAGTGAAACAGAGTCATCTGATTTCCTCTATATAGTAATTTTCTCTATTTGTGAATAATGCCATCCTTATTTTAGTTGCTTCAGATCAAATCATCATAAAATTCCTCTGACTCTAGAGAAATGTGGTTTTTCCCTCTCTGGAGATGTCAATGCTATATGATCCATGATTAGTTGACCCTTAGGACTTCTTTATTTGTGAATTCACTTACTCACTGAAATTTATTTGTAACCCCTAAGTCAATATCCATAGGGCTTCTTCAGTCATTTGCTGACATGTGTAGGGCAGTGAAAAATTTGTCTCCCTCCATACACGTCCCTAGCTGAAGTCAGACAAGGTGACTCTCTGCCTGCTAGTTTCAGCTCTCAGACTGTAAACAAGAGTCCTTCTCATAGTCTGTTTGGTGTTATGTTTTTTCACATTTCTATACTTTTTATTGATGATTTTTTTTTAATATGCTCCCCACGTGCTGTGTTGAAGTACTATTTAGTGTTCTAAAGTGCAAGAAGGCTGTGATGTGGGATGTGTGATTAGGGAGAAAATACATGTGTTAGATAAGCTTCATTCAGGCATGAGCTATGGTGCTGTCAGTTCCAAATGAATTAATAACACATATTAAATAAGGTATCTTTAAACAGAAACACATAAAATAAGGTTGTATATTGATGGGTTGATGAAAATCTTGTGATCAGAGACTCCCAGGAATCTAATGCTGTATTTCCACCAGGTGTGATGTCTCAATATTCACTAACTGAACATTCACCGTGAATTTATAGAACGTAACTACCATGAATAATGAGAATCAACTCTCTTCCTATGTTCTCTCTATTCCTGAGGATCACAGCTTGAAATAATACCCTATGAACAGTGTGATCAATGTTTTAAAAGACGTATCTGTTGCAGTCATTATTCTTTTTGATGTTCAAATTGTCCCATCTTCAGACAGTGTTGCCTGTATCACTTGACATGACATCATTCATCTTCAACTGCTTCCTTGTTTTCTGGCCACAACAAAAAGTCCCAGGCTCATCTTGTACATTCTTGCTCTAGAACCTGGAATGAATCATTTCTTTAAGGAGCCTGGTTCCTTTTAGCCTGAACTGGAGTTAAAGAAAAGGAGTGAAATGTAGAACACAGCTGACCATTGACTTCCTAGGACCCTGTGCTTGCCCTTTACATCAGCACCCTGGATTTGGAAGCTTTCTGACAACCTGTCAGGACATCGGAGGTCTCTTGCTCTAATGACTGTTGCCACTGCCCATCGCCGCTAAAATTAACTCTACCCTGTGTGACTTCCTTACCGGGGTGTCACGTGACCTGAGTTACTCAATTCTGAAAAGAAGAAATCCTAGTTTGGCACAAAGTAAATTTACTCCATTCCAGTGTGAGAAGAGAGGGAGGAGGCAGAGTCATAGGGACACCGAGGCTCTGTCCCTGGGTCTAGGACCCAGTCACTGTGCAGCTGCTTCTCTCAGGATTAGTATGTTTCCAGTGAACCTGGCTGGGAAGAGGTCTTCTTGTAATCTGTTTTAGTGTCATCACCTGTCAGACAGTTTAGAGAGAAGTTGCGTCACTGGACTAGCCATAAAGAGGAAGAATTGGGGGCATGGTGCTGAGTGGTTGAGTCAGATGGATTTAGAAGCAAACAGATCTGGTCTGAACCCTGACTCTGTCCCTAGCAAGTCACATAAAGTTTCCAAGCTTTTAGTTTCTTTTCTATAATGCAGATAGTGATATTCTAATCAAATGGCTGTTCTGAGCCAGTATCCATAAAGTCCAAGTAGGTGCTCAAGGTAAGGCAGCAGTTACTATCAGGATAGGCAGCAAAGGGAGTGCACATGCTTTCAAGTCAAAGAAACTGCATTCATATCCCAGCTCCACCTTTTACCACTGTGACCTCAGGCAAGTTACTGACCTTTCCCAGGTCTTGATTTCCTCACCTGTGAAAAGAAAATCAAAGTTCCTACTTTCATAGAGTTGTTGTAAGGATTAAATGAGATACTGTATATGACTTGCTTAGCACAATGAATCAAGAAGTACTGATGATGGCAATTGAAAGGCAAAATGAGGTACCCAATTGAGAGTCAGCCCTCTCTCTAAACAGAAATCAGTCATCAGAGCACCATCCTGGAGTGTGGATGGGGGCCATGAGTGTCAGTGAAAGTGACAATCCTATAAATAATTTTTAGGACTGCTACCCATTATATCCCATAAGACAGCAGCTTTTCCCAGAAGTCATAATGGGGACAGGACTCTAGACATCATGGGAGGAATAAGCTGAAATAACTCAGCAGTATTATGCTGCAAATGGGAGGGACAGAGACAGAAATAGCTAAGAAATGTACTAGAAGATGCATTTTGTTGATTATGAACAAGGAAGAGAATTGTCCCTAATTCATGTAGCTCTTGAACATTTCTTATCTTTATTGTTTTGTTGTTGTTTAGTCGCTCAGTCACGTCCAATTTTTTGGGACCCCATGGACTGCAGCACGCCAGGCTTCCCTGTCCATCACCAATTCCTGGAGCTTTCTCAAACTCATGTCCATTGAGTCGGTGATGCCATCCAACCGTCTGACCCTCTGTCATCCCCTTCTCCTCCTGCCTTCAATCTTTCCCAGCATCAGGGTCTTTTCTGAGGAGTCAGTTCTTCACATCAGGTAGCCAAAGTATTGGAGCTTCAACTTCAGCATCAGTCCTTCCAATGAATATTCAGGACTGATTTCCTTTAGGATTGACTGGTTTGACCTCCTTGCAGTCCAAGGGATTCTCAAGAGCCTTCTCCAACACCACAGTTCAGAAGCATCAGTTCTTTGGCGCTCAGCTTTCTTTATGGTCCAAGTCTCACATCCACACATGACTAGTGGAAAAACCATAGCTTTGATAGACAAACCTTAGTTAGTAAAGTAATGTCTGCTTTTTAATATGCTATCTAGGTCGGTCATAGCTTTTCTTCCAAGGAGCAAGCATCTTTTAATTTCATGGCTGCAGTCACCATTTGCAGTGATTCTGGAACCCAAGAAAATAAAGTCTGTCACTGTTTCCATTGTTTCCCCATCTATTTGCCATGAAGTGATGGGACTGAATGCCATGATCTTAGTTTTTTGAATGTTGAGTTTTAACCCAGTGTTTTCACTCTCTTCTTTCACTTTCATCAAGAGGTTCTTTAGTTCTTCTTCACTTTCTGCCATGAGGGTGGTGTCATCTGCATATCTGAGGTTACTGATATTTCTCCTTGCAATCTTGATTCCAGCCTGTGTTTCATCCAGCCCAGCATTTCACATGATGTACTCTGCATAGAAGTTAAATAACCAAGGTGACATGTACAGCCTTGTTGTACTCCTTTCCCAATTTGGAACCAGCCCATTGTTCCATGTCCAGTTCTAACTGTTGCTTCTTGACCTGCATACAGATTTCTCAGAAAGCAGGTAAAGTGGTCTGGTATTCCCATCCCTTTAAGAAGGTTCCACAGTTTGTTGTGATTCACACAGTCAAATGCTTTGCCATAGTCAATAAAGCAGAAGCAGATGTTTTTCTGGAATTCTCTTACTTTTTGTATGATCCAGTGAATGTTGGCAATTTGATCTCTGGTTCCTCTGCCTCTTCTAAATCCTGCTTGAACAGCTGGAAGTTCTCAGTTCATGTACTGTTGAAGCCTAGCTTGGAGAATTTGGAGCATAACTGTGTTGGTGTGTGAGATGAGTGCAGTTGGGCGGTAGTTTGAACATTCTTTGGCATTGCCTTTCTTTGGGATTGGAATGAAAACTGACCTTTTCCAGTCCTGTGGCCACTCCTGAGTTTTCCAAATTTGCTGGCATATTGAGTGTAGCACTTTCACAGCATCATCTTTTAGGATTTGAAATGGCTTAACTAGATTCCATCACCTCCAGTAGCTTTGTCCGTAGTAATGATTCCTAAGGCCCACATGACTTCATATTCCAGGATGTCTGGCTCTAGGTGAGTGATCACACCATCGTGGTTATCTGGGTCATGAAAATCTTTTTTGTATAGTTCTTCTGTGTATTCTTGCCACCTCTGCTTCTGTTAGGTCCATACCATTTCTGTCCTTTATTGTGCCCATCTTTGCATGAAATATTCCCTTGGTATCTCTAATTTTCTTGAAGAGATCTCTAGTCTTTCCCATCCTATTGTTTTCCTCTATTTCTTTGTATTGTTCACTGAAGAAGGCTTTTTTCTCTCTCCTTGCTATTCTTTGGAACTTTGCATTCAAATGGGTATATCTTTCCTTTTTTCCTTTGCCTTTCGCTTCTCTTTTCTTCTCAGCTATTTGTTGTCTCTTCTCAGACAACTATTTTGCCTTTTTGCATTTCTTTTTCTTTGGAATGGTTTGGATCACCACCTTCTGTACAATGTCACGAACCTCCGTCCATAGTTCTTCAGGCACTCTATCAGATCTAATCCTGTGAGTCTATTTGTTACTTCTACTGTATAATCGTAAGGGATTTGATTTAGATCATACCTGAATGGTCTAGTGGTTTTCCCTACTTTCTTCAATTTAAGTCTGAATTTTGCAATTAGCTAAGTGAACAATATTTACCCAATTATACTAAAGTAAATACTGATTTTTAATTTCTCTAAAATTTATGACATTATTTTGGGAAGATGATGGGCAGAGCAGAATGTGAGAAACTTAAACCTCCTTCCCCCAAGTAGGAACTCTATTGATACTTTCTAAAGATAGTAAATTAAAAAGTAATAATATAAGCATATTATTTAAAAACATAGAGGTAAATATCAGAAAAAGTAGCTAAAAGAATTAAAAGTGGCTGCCTCTGAGGTGAGGGATTTGCAGGGCAAGAGACTGATCTTCCTCTAGGTAACTTCTGTTTGATTTTTTTAAAACTTTATTCATGTATAAACCAAATAAAAATAAAATTATTTCTTAAAAAAAAAAACTGACCTCAAAAAGTATTTTGAGGAAATTTCCAGGCAGTTCAGGGTTAGGTCTTCAGGCTTCCACACTGCAGGGGGCAGAGTTTTGATCCGTGGTCAGGGACCACATGCTGCTGAGCAATGGCCAAAAATAAAAAATAGTAACGATAAACTTTAAAAAATAATAATAAATTTAAAAAATTATTTTGAGCTATTATAGTATTCTGTAAAACTAATGCGATAGTTTCAAACACTAGTGAACATAGAATCTCCATGTGTGTTTATTTAAATTGCAGAGTCCCTGACCCCTTCCAAGAGGATGTGAATCCTTAGGTCTGGAGTGAGCCCTGGGAATCTGCATTTTTAACTGGCATCCCAGGTGATTCTGATGTAGGTAGTCCAGAGACCACACACTGAGAAACATGTAGTAGATGAAGACTGATGAGCCCGCACAAATGGACAGGGAGATGCATCCTCCTGATGGACAGGCTGCTAGAACAGAGTTTCCACCCGGGCCAGCTCCTTGTACTCACACTCAAACTGCCCTTTTGAGCATGGTGAAATTTTGAAAAAGCCGAGATTTCTTGTGAATATAATTATGACACACATTTATCCTCCTTCCGGGTCCACCCTGTTCTCTGCCTCAAAGGTCTTGAACTCACAACAGTGTGTGTCGGTTCACAGCCACTGGAACCCACTTTCCCAGGGACTTTCATCCGAGGTCAAGCTACCTACCCTCTAGGTTCCTCTCACAGATTAGAGTCCTGAAATGATCAGTCAACGTCTTTGGGGGGATGGGGCAGGGACATCAGGAGAATGAAGGCTTCATTAACCTCAGACAATGGCCCGGAGCAGATTCCTCCTATGCATTCAGCAGCCTGTATAGGATTAGTGTATACAGCATGTTTCTAAGGCCCCATGCTATATCCCATTGGCAGCCAGTGTTAAAGGCCTGAATGCCTTTTGCTGAGGCAGGGTAAGCCTCCCTGTAACTATATTTTCTCTTTTTAAAGAAAGAATCCCAGCAAGGCTGATGGAGGTAGCCTGAAGGTCTGTAGGCCTTGTGACCTGTCCTGGGGCTGTCCCTGGCTCTCTTGCTCCCCTTGCCGGCTCCCTGTCTGACTGGCATGGTGTTGCCCCTTGACCATGGGCTCAGGGGCCTCCAGCCAAAGCTGCTGACTCTGACCATGGCCTTTCTCTGGGCTGTGTTCATTTGCATCGCGCTGCTGAGGGTGGAGGAGCTATATAGGCTCCGGCCCATTCACGGGAGGATTAGGCCTGGACCGAGCTCGCAGCAGGAAAGAGGCAACAGCAAAGGCCCAACTCCACTCCCTGAGTGGTCACCATGCCCTACCTGCTGCCAGGATTTTTCTGTGACCGTGTGATCCGTGAGAGGGACAGGAGAAACGGAGAGGGCACTGCCACACAGCCCATCAAGTATGAGGGGCAGGATTTTGTTGTTCTCAGACAACGGTGCCTGGCTCAGAAGTGCCTCTTTGAAGACCGTGTGTTCCCAGCAGGCATCCAATCCCTGGGCTCCCATGAGCTGAGCCAAAAAACCAAGATGAAGGCCATCATGTGGAAAAGGCCAAAGGTAGGGCTAGGAGGGACAGGGCAGGAGACAGCTCC
This sequence comes from Giraffa tippelskirchi, assembly GCF_054371585.1. Lineage (NCBI taxonomy): Eukaryota > Metazoa > Chordata > Mammalia > Artiodactyla > Giraffidae > Giraffa > Giraffa tippelskirchi. Next base: position 100,550,332 of record NC_137281.1, read on the forward strand.
TGGGGACGGGAGATCAAGTGGTTCAGAGCCTGAGACCAAAGATCCTGGATCTGACCAAGTGGCTTATTAACATACTCCTGCCCCCAAATACTTTCCTGCTTCCTTCTGAAACTGGAGCTGTTATTTTCTATTCCTGAACTAGAGACTAATACTTTATAAATGCCTGAGACTAAATATTTTTGAGAGAGCTAATGCACTGACTTAAATTCATAGTAAAACAGTAAGGAATCATGATCACATCTCTTCTCCAGAGCAGGTATTCTGAGTGGGAAAGTGGAGTGGTGAACAGAATTAGGGCTCACAGTTATGAAAGGAGTTCCATGGAAGGTGGTGAAAAGTTATGGAATAGGAGGCTGCAGGAGGCTGGAGACTTGTCTTCTTAACTGTTTGCCTAAGGCTGGTTCGTTAGTGATATGTCACTTCTGTTTAAATAAAAAGGTCTGTGCTGACCTGCCACACTCCTTATTGGGAGAAGCAGTTTGCTCAAGGATGCCTTACAGCCCGGCAACTGAAGAGCCCATGTGTTTCAACTGTATTCAGCTACTCTGTGCTCCTCAAAGTGTGGTCTTTGGACTACCTGCATCAGAATCACCTGGGATGCCAGTTTAAAATGCAGAGTCCTAGGGCTAATCCCAGATGTATCTATATTTCTGTATTTAACTGACTGTGTTTATAATAAGTGAAACACAAGTTCATAGTGACTCATACCAAAATATTTCTCTTTGTGTGTGTATGACTTTTATATACTAACTTTTTATCCTTCAACTGTGCTATATTTCCTTATTAGTTCCAGAAATGTTTTTTTCTTTTTGTTATTTGTTCAGGATTTTCTTCATAGACAGTTACATCATCTGTGAATGAAAAGTTTATTTCTTCCTTTCCAATCTTTATAAATTTCCTTTTCTTGTTTTATTGCATTAGCTAGGATTTTCAGTATGATGTTGAGTAAGAGTGGTAAGAGGACTATGGCTGATTCATATTTGGCAGAAAACAAAATTCTGTAAAGCAATTATCCTTGATCAGAAAAAAATAATTTTTTTAAAAAAGAAAAAAAAGAGTGGTAAGAGGAGACATTTTGACTTGTCCCTAATCTGAAGGAGAAAGCATCTCATTTCTCGACATTAGATATGATAATAATTGTAGGTCTCTAAAAAAAAGTACATTTTCTTTACCAACTTGAGGACATGCCCTCTGTTCCTAAGTTTTTATCATGAATGGGTATTGAATTTTGTCAAATGCTTTCTGTGCATCAACTGATATGATCATTGATTTTTCTTCTTAGCCTGTTGTGATGATTGATTTTCAAATGTTGAACCAGTCTTGCATATTTGGAATAAATCACACTTGTCTGTAGTGTATAATTTCATTTATACTTTGTTGTTTTTGAGTTACTAATTTTTTTGAGGATTTGGTTTTATTTTCATAAGAGATATTGGTCTCTAGTTTTACTTTGCAATGTCTTTTTCTGATTTGAGTATTAGGGTAATATTGGCCTCATAGAATGAGTTATGAAGTGTTCCCTCTGCTTCTATTTTTCTGGAGGGGGTATTGTAGAGAATTGGTATCATTTCTTCCTTGAGTGTTTGATAGAATTCGCCAATAAAATTATCTAGATCTGGTGCTTTCTTTTTTGGAGGGTTATTAATCACTGAACAAATGTCTTTAACAGGTATAGCCATATTCAGATAATCTATTTGTCCTTGTGCATGTTTTGGTAGTTTGTGTCTTCCATGAAATTAGTATGTTTTATCTAAGTTACCAGATCCCGTGGTCATAGAGTTGTCTGTAGTATTCTTTTATTATCCTTTTAATGTCCAGGGGATCAGTAGTAGTGATTTCTTCATTTTTGATGTTGGTAATTTGTGTCTTCCCTTTTTTTCCCTTGGTTAGCATGACTAGAGGTTTATTAATTTTATTGACCTTTTCAAGAACCAGTTTTTGGCTTTATTGATTCTATTGTTTTGCTATTTTCAGTTTCATTGATTCTGCTCTTATTATTTCTTTTTTTCTACTTGCTTTGCACTTAAATATTTTTCTTTCTCTAATGTCATAAGGTAGAATATTGGTATTGATAGCAGATCTTTCTTCTTTTCTAATATATACATTTAATATTGTAGATTTCCCTCTGGGCCCTGGTTTCACTGCATTTCACAAATTTTGATGTTGTAGTTTTATTTAGTTTGAAATAATTTGTAACTTCTCCTGGAACTTCTTTTTTGACTTGTGTGTTATTTAGAAGTATGTCATTTAATTTCCAAATAATTTGGGGTTTTTCAGTTATTTTATTATTGCTTTCTATTTTCATTCCACTGTCATCTGAAAACATACTTTGTATGTTTTATACTTTTTGAAATTTGTCAAAGTGTGTTTTATAACCCAGAATGTGGTCTTAGTGACTCTTCCATGTGATATTGAGAGCAGAAATGGGTATTCTCCTTGCAACCCCATAGACTGTAGCCCGCCAGGCTCCCTTGTCCATGGAATTCTCCAGCAGGAATACTGGAGTGGGTAGCTATTCTCTTCTCTAGGAGATCTTCCTGACACAGGATTGAGCCTGGGTCTCCTGTTTGGCAGGCTGGTTCTTTACCATCTGAGCCACTGCGGAAGTCCATATATGCAGTCTAGTACCTTATAACAGAAAATACCCAATTTCTCCCTTCCTTCCCTCGAGACATTACTATCACACATTTCACTTACCATATGCTATAAGTACTCAACATGTTGTTTTTATTACTTTAAATAAAGTTACCTTTAGATTAAGAAAAATACAAGCTTTATTTTACCTTCATTTATGCCTTCTCTGATTCTTTTCCTTTTTTAATATAGGTCCAGGTTTGTGTTCTAAATAATTTTCCTTCTCCTGAAGGAGCTTCTTTTAACCTTCCTTGCAAGGCAAGTCTTCTGGAAATGAATTCCCTGTGGTTTTATTTGTCTGCAAAGCCTTTATTTCTCCTTCAGTTTTTAAAAAATTCATTTATTTTTGGCTGCATCGGGTCTTAATTGTGGCACACGGGATCTTTGTTGTGGTGCACAGGTTTCTCTCTAGCTACGGAACACAGGCTTAGTTGCCCCGTGGAATGTGGGATCTTAGTTTCACAAGCAGGGATCAAACCCACGTCTCCTGTACTGTAAGGCAAATTTTTAACCACTGGACCACCAGGGAAGCCCCTGTCCTTCAGTTTTGAAAGATTAATGCTCTGCATATAGAATGTTAGGTTAATGGGGTTTTCTCTCATCAATTTAAATATTTCAATCCACTCTTTCTTGCTTGCATGGTTTCTGAAGAAAAGTCTGCTATAATTCTTGTCTCTTTTCCTCTAGAGCATTTTCCCCCCTCTTGGCTTCTTTCAATATCTTTTCTTTATCTTTGGTTATCTATAGTTTGAATATGATATGCCTAAGTGTAGTTATGTTTTCTCTTGCCGGTGTTTATGTTGCTTTATGCTCCTTGAGCTTCCTGGATCTGTGATTTGGTTATCTGTCATTCATTTTGGAAAGTTCTTGGGCATTATTACTTCAAATATTTCTTCTGCTCTGTTCTTTTTTCCCTCCAGTATTTCAATTATGCATATGTTGCACATTTTGAATGTCTCACCATTCTTGGATGTTCTGCTCTGTTTTTTGTTGTTGTTATATTCTTCTCTTTGCATTTCACTTTAGGAAATTCCTATTGTCTTATCTTCAATCTCGCTGATTTTTTTCTTTGCCTTTGTCTAATCTACTGATGTCTAATCAAATATATGTTGTAATATTTTTTATTTCTATTGTTTCCTTTTGATTCTTTCTTGATTTCCATCGCTCTGCTTATATTACCAACATTTTCTTGAATGCTATCTACTTCTTCCATTTTGACACATTAGTCATAATTATTTTAAATCCCCTACTTGATAATTCCAACATCTATGTCATATCTGAATCTAGTTCTGATGTTTGCTTTACCTCTTCAGACTGCTTTTACCTGCCTTTTGATATCTCTTGTAGTTTTTGGTTAAAAGTAGACATTGTTTTGGGTAATAAGAACTGAGATAAATAATCCTTTGGCATGAGGTGGATTTTTTTTTTGGCCACACCATAGCGGTGTGCAGAACTTCCCTGGCCAGGGATGAAACCCGTCCCCCCAGCATTGGGAGTGCAGTCTTAATCACTGGACCACTAGAAAAGCCCTGGCATGAGGATTTATGTTAGGCTGGCTAGAAGTTGGTTGTGCTGTGGTTGTTATAGCTGCAGATGTCAGAAGCTTCAAATTCCTCTAATATCCTTGCTTTGTTTCCTCTCTTGACTTCGGGCTTTCCTAAGTACTTATCAGAGCTTACATCTTGCAACTCTTTCAGCTCTAAGTCACCATTATTTCACTGGAGCCCTGTTGATGTGGTAGTACAGTGAGGGAGGGGAAGTGTTCTATAATCTAATGATTAAAGCTCTGTCTTTTAATGCGCCTGTCTCTCTGGGCTGTGATCTTCACACGTTTCTCCACTGGTATAGCTTTTTCCCCTTCGTTGGTGAGAAAGGCTAGAGGGAGCTAGAGTGGGAGTAATATCCTTCCCCCAACATAGGTAAGACAGGAAAAGTCTTTTCCCCTTTCTTGAATCTTTCTTGAATTTTCACCATGAGAACTTAGTGGAATTTTTGGAGGTAGACACCATGAAAGTATGGGGGAGGCGGGGTTCTGCTAAAGACTGTGGCCTCCAGAAGTTTCTTACTCTGTGCTAGTCCTCACTCAGCTTCCAGAAACTCATCAAAGTTACCATTTCAGTGTTTCTCCCACTTTGTGGCTGCGGCAGCTTCTGCCCCCGATAAACAGATCTTGGCTATAACTCTCTGGTTTCACTTGCGTCTTTATTTCAGCATAGTGGGTTGATCTCTAACCTCAATTCTCTGATGGGTCCAAGCAAAGTCACTGGTTTTCAGGTGTTTGGCTTTTTCTTGTGGTAAGGAAGGGAGTAATGACTTCCAAGCTCTTTACATGTTGGAGCTGAAACCAGAAGTCCCCTACCTATATGCATATTAGCCCACTCTTTAAAATGTATGTTTTTATTTATCTTATAATGCACATTATATGTTAGGATAATACACACAGATAATTTAAAACTGATAAAAATACTTATGTAGAGTTGCTTGTTCAGAACATTTTAATGATGGAAAGAAAGTGAAAGTGTTAGTCGCTCAGTTGTGTCTGACTCTTTGCAACAGCATGGACTGTAGCCCGCCAGGCTCTTCTGTCCATAGGATTCTCCAGGCAAGAATACTGGAGTGAGTAGCCATGCCCTTCTCCAGGGGATCTTCCCAACCCAGGGATCCAACCTGTGTCTCCTGCATTGCAGGCAGATTCTTTACCATCCGAGCCACCGGGGAAGTGCTCTTACGATGGAGGTATACAATAAAACAATGTTTGGAGACACTGTGCAAACCACAGCACTCAAACATGGAGGAAATGGTTACCTGCTGCTAATTGCTGCGGCTCCATCACTGACAGATCCAGTCTCATGCCAAATTATAGCCAAAGGAGTGACCAGAAGACTTAGGTCCCCAAGCTAAAGTGACAGAGCTGGCTTACCCTTTGTTCATATTAACCAACAAAAACAGGTCTCAGACACTCTAGAAAAGTAGGCAGTGAGGAGGGCATCTAGGCAAATCTAGTTATTCTGTGAATTAATCCTCAACAAGCTTGCTAACTGACAGTCACCAAACAGACATCTCTCATGAGGACAAACAATTGCGGGTCTCTAGGCTGGGGGTTTCCCGGAGGGCAGGCAGGGATAATTTCCTCTTTCGATTATATCCTTAAATCCCCCAGCCCTGTACAAAACTCAGAAGCCCAATTAGTGTTTGGTGAATTTAGCTGAGGAAGTATTGAAGGTAAATGTAATATATTGGGGAATCTCTACCGTTGCAAAATATGTAACTCCATTCAAATAGCTGGACCTCTAACTTGATGGGAGAGAAGGCAGTGCAGCTGCTGTTGCCTTTCCAAGTTGTCAGCCCTGGAATTGGTGGCAGATGGGGGGATGAGGCCTCTAAACCTATAGACCCAAGGAGAGAAAGCTACCCCTGTTACAGCTAAAAAATGTGGCCAAAATTCCATCATTTGAGTCACTCTATAATATATTCCCTTATAAGAGGGGCAGGACACTCAGTAGTCAAGCGTCTCAGTTGGCAAGTAACAGAGGCCCAACTCAAACTAACTTAAACCAAAAAACGTTCTATAACTGAATTTTCAAAGGTGATGATTGGGTTTAAACACACTGAATCCAGGCCTCAAACCATGTCAAGACACACTTCTTAATATTATCTGTCTGTCTATTTTTCACCTCTGCCCTCTCCACCCACTCCTCCATCTGCTTCTTCTGAGTTGTCTTTACTCTCAAGCAGATTACCTTCACAAAGGGGCAGAAATGGCCACAAGAAGCTTCAGGCTGACATTCTCCAGTTTAGTAACTCCTGGAGGAGAATGTAGTTCTATCTCAACAGTTAAAAGACTTAGCCCATATCTCTTGGTCTAGACTTGGTCATCTGCCCATTCCTGAACTAATCACCCTCACTCTAATTGCCCCTAACAGCCGTGTGGAGCTGGGTGAAGGGGGAAGCCCACCAGAACAAGTGCTGACTGTAGGATTGCTCTCCAGCTGAAAACTGAGGTATAATATCAGGAGAAGGGGGAATGTATTGTAAGGATGCAAAACACTTGGGAGACAAAAATAACATATGTTAACTATACCTTAATTGCTTTCTTTGTTTTTTAAGAGGAAAGAGTCTTATTTGAAATAATGAGAGTTTTATATTTTATTAAGGGGAAATGGTTTTTAAAGACCACATTCTGGTAGTTGATATTCTCTTTACTAGATTTTTACTGCTTCTAGTTTTTATGTTTTGTTTTGTTTTAGTGCAGGGGATAGAAAATTTTTTTAGAGAGACCAAAATAAATCATGAGTTATACTTAAATATCCAACTCAGCTTTAACATTGCAGGGTTTTTACTTCAGTTATTCACTTTTATAATTTTGCATATTTTCTTTTTTAATGAAATCTATTTTTGAAGTTACTTATTTTTGGCTATGCCGGGTCTTCATTGCTATGTGGGCTTTGCTCTAGTTGCGGTGAGCAGGGGCTACTCTCTAATGGTTGTGCATGGGCTTCTCACTGAAGCGGCTTCTCTTGTAGAACACTGGCTCCAGAGCGAGGGTTCAATAGTTGTGTCTCAAGGGCTTAGTTACTCTGAGAGCATGTGGGATCTTCCCAGACCAGGATTCAAGACCAGAATTCAGACATGGCATTTCTCATGATGTACTCTGCATATAAGTTAAATAAGCAGGGTGACAATATACGGCCTTGACATACTCCTTTCCCAATTTGGAACTCCTTATTGCCAAATTCAGACTTGAATTTTAAAAAGTAGGGAAAACCACTAGACCAATTGGATATGACCTAAATCAAATCCCTTATGATTATACAGTGGAAGTGAGAAATAGATTCAAGGGATTAGATCTGATAGACAGAGTGCCTGAAGAACTATGGACGGAGGTTCGTGACATTGTACAGGAGGCAGGGATCAAGACCATCAAGAAAAGGAAATGCAAAAAGGCACAATGGTTGTCTGAGGAGGCCTTACAAACATCTGTGAAAAGAAGAGAAGCAAAAAGCAAAGGAGAAAAGGAAAGATATACCCATTTGGATGCAGAGTTCCAAAGAATAGCAAGGAGAGATAAGAAAGCCTTCCTCAGTGATCAATGCAAAGGAATAGAGGCAAACAATAGAATGGGAAAGACTAGAGATCTCTTCAAGAAAATTAGAGATGCCAAGGGAACATTTCATGCAAATATGGGCACAATAAAGGACAGAAATGGTATGGACCTAACAGAAGCAGAAGATATTAAGAAGAGGTGGCAAGAATACACAGAAGATACAAAAAAGATCTTCACGACCCAGATAATCACAATGGTGTGATCACTCACCTAGAGCCAGACATTCTGGAATGTGAAGTCAAATGGGCCTTAGAAAGCATCACTATGTACAAAGCTAGTGGAGGTGATGGAATTCCAGTTGAGCTATTTCAAATCCTAAAAGATGATGCTGTAAAAGTGCTGCACTCAATATGCCAGCAAATTTGGAAAACTCAGCAGTGGCCACAGGACTGGAAAAGGTCAGTTTTCATTCCAATCCCAAAGAAAAGCAATGCCAAAGAATGCTCAAACTACCGCACAACTGCGCTCATCTCACACGCTCGCAAAGCAGTGCTCAAAATTCTCCAAGCCAGGCTTCAACAGTACCTGAACTGTGAACTTCCAGTGTTCAAGCTGGATTTAGAAAAGGCAGAGGAACCAGAGATCAAATTGTCAACATCCGTTGGATCATCGAAAAAGCAAGAGAGTTTCAGAAAAACATCTACTTCTGCTTTATTGACTATGCCAAAGACTTTGACTGTGTGGATCACAAAAAACTGTGGAAAATTCTTAAAGAGATGGGGTCGCAAAGAGTTGGACACAAGTGAGTGACTAAACTGAACTGAACTTAGGATATATCCCAAAAGGAATAAACAGCCAACATTTTACATTGCAAGTCACTTGACAGAATTCATTTTATGTATGTGATCATGACATCAATTTGATAAGCAGTTAGGTTCCTTTTCTTCAATTTGCTTTCAGCTTTTACAGATTGCTTTTTTTCCCCCCGCTAAAATTAGTGTACCAGTTTATTACTCTTTTCAGTATTAACCATTTTGTTTGGTGTGTAGCAGTATCACATTGTAGTGTTAATCTAAACTTCCCTTATGATTAATGATGTTGAACCTTTTCCCATGTACTTTTTGCCATTTTTATGAGGCTCCTATGGCTGCGGTAATATAGTACCATAAACTTGGTAGCTTAAAATAAGAATTTTATTCTTTCACAGTTACAGATTGCTTTCTAAAACTGCATTTTCTTCAATTTTTGTTTTTAATTCTAGAAAATGTACATGGTTCCTAAGTCAAAATTATTTTAAAACAGATATATTCAGAGTTTTGCTTCCATCCCTATATTCACTACTTAATCCTTTCTTCCCCTATAGATAACCTTTTAAAAAATTATTATTTGGGGTTTATCCTTCCATTGATAAGAGCTTCAAGGGGGTGGTGTGTATGGTGTGATCTATGCACGACTTTCCATCTAGTAGGTGAGAGAGATCCTTGAGCTCAGGGAGATTCACTCACTGAGCTCACTCACCTGGGTTGTTGTATTAGGCAAGACAGAAAAACAGAGAGGGCTATGTCACCAAGATAGCAAGGCTTCCTGAAGCTGTGAAGGACGAAGTTAAAACCAAAACACAGAATCTTTAATTATTTCAAAAGTTAAAATACAAAGCATGGCACATCCAAACAAACACAAGAGCACCCTCTGTTGGCCTCTGTTGGGATGCATATAACTGGTAGTGCCTGGATTTGAAAACTGCTGAGACCAGGGTGTCATGTAGGATTAGCTTTATTAAAGAAACATACTTGCCAACAGACTGGGAGGCCTTCGAGGCCCATGTCAAATTTACTCTTGGCTATCCCCAGCCCTCAAGTCCTGTGGCCCTTGGGACACATGCTGATACTAAATATCTATGTTACCACATCTTAGGGAAAAAGATCCTTACTTTCCCTCCTGCACCTCTTTTCCTGGCTTAGAAAAAAAACAAACAAGAGCTGTATTTTCTACTGTCCCTTGGTCAAAGCTGTGACAGTAGTGACACTGCCCTAACTCTCAAGGTGCTTCCTTACTCAGACAGTATATCACTGTGAAGGAGCAACGTGGAACAATGAGAAAAGGAGCCATGCATCTGGTTTCTCCTCCCTGCTAGCTGTGTGTCCTTGGGCAAGTTCTTAACCTCTCTGAGTCTTGGTGTTCTCATCTGAAAAATAAGAATGATAGTATCCAATTCATGGGCATTTCTGAGGTTTAAATGAGCTCATGTGTAAAACTCCTGATATGTGATGCCACTACTGCATATGAACCTCAGTAAATAATAGCTACTACTACTATTATTATTTCCTTTTTGCTTCACAGGAAATTTGTGAGAATCCCCGATTTATCATTGGTGGAGCCAATAGAACTGACATCTGCCAAGGAGACCTAGGTAGGAAAGTTCCTCTGGTCCTGTTTAGCCAAACAATCAAGGGGTGATTAAGAGGTATGATCCTTTTACAGTAAGTAAAGGGACAATAATCTGGTTTTGCTTGTAATGAATTTGGGGGAGGTAGTTTTGATTACATTATTTAAACTTATTCAGCTCTGTGTTGGTGATTGCTTCATTTAACTTCTGTCCCTCCCACCTTTCTCACCAGCTTTTTGCCTTGTGTCACAACAGGAGGTGTACCTCCTCTCCATAGTCTCCAGGACACTCACACACCCCACTCAGCAAGACAAAATTCCTGTTTCTAGCAGGACCCACCTCCCTTAAAGGGCTTCCCTGGTGACTCAGTGGTTAAGAATCTGTCTGCCAAAGCAGGAGATGGGAGTTTGATCCCTGGGTCAGGAAGAGTCCCTGGAAAAGGAAATGGCTACCCACTCCACTATTCTTGCCTGGTAAAATCCCATGGACAGAGGAGCCTGGCAGGCTAAGTCCATGGGGTCATGAGGAGTCAGACATGACTTAGAGACTAAATAACAACAACCTTCCTTAGAAGGCAGCTCTGAAACTGTGTGCCATGCATGTTCCTTGGGCATGCAGAATCTATATGCTCACAAAAAGTGCTTTCAATAATGTGAACTCTTGTTTAAACTGCTCCAGAATAGCTACGTATTAAAGAAGCTTTTCAACAAAGACAACACGTCCCATGTGGATGAGCATCCAATTTTCTGTCTGGTTAATTAGCTTGGCTGCTTCCTCTGTCTCAGCCTCTTATTTGGAAGGTATTGTCTTCAGTGCGAACTACAGAAAAGTTCTGTAAAATAAAGTTGGAGGAAACAAATATCAACAGACACAATTTAGAACTTGAGGGAAAAGGGGCACTCAAGGCCAAATGAAAGGAATTTAGCTAATTTGGTCCCGGAAGGAGAGGCTGAAGAGGTTTTGAATATCTGACATCCTGCTCTTGAAGGAAGGCTGCCTGCAGAGCCCTGGCCAGCTAATAACCTGGGCCTTCCAACCAACATACTGTTTCAGAGGAGAGGCTGGCTGCTTGGGAGGTGGGGAGTGGGGAGGCTGGTAGTGGTGGTGTGAAGAGGCCTGTGGAGGCTCTCAGCCTCCCCTCTGCAGTCTCAAAGATGCCGTGACATCCCACACAGCACAACAAAGGCCTTGCATAACCTAACCTGTGTTCTGTTAGTGTTCCTGCCCTGCCACTCGGACATTCACTCACACACACACACGCACACACAAACAGGGCAAAGTGCCACCTCCAAATACTAACCAGCTTTCCTTACAGTACAAATGGGCTGGACTGATGGCTCTCAGATGCTCAGATTTTGCAGTCACATAACAAAGGTGCAGGGCAGGCAGCTTTCCTACAGGTGTTAGAAAGAATGACCCAATTATGACTCCCACTGCTCAGTCTCCATTGAGGTCCAAATGGAGGTCTGAGCTTATAATGCAGACAGAGGAATTGCCTATAGCCTTCAGGAAAGCAGTCACGAGGGAGTAAGTTACCCTGTTGATTGCATGGTCCAGGGACTGCAGTCACACTCCTTTGCTTGACTGACACTTCCGTAAGGTCAGATCTGGAAGCAGGAGAGTGAGAGCCAAGTGCACACCCTTCTCCACAAAGCAGAGCAGCTGATGGGGATGGAGTCTCCTTCTTCCCTGGAGGTGTGGGCCCTCCTGTGACCTGTGTCACATGTTTGCCTGCAGGGGACTGCTGGTTTCTTGCAGCCATCGCTTGCCTGACCTTGAACGAGCGTCTGCTTTTCCGGGTCATACCCCATGATCAGAGTTTCACCGAAAACTACGCGGGGATTTTTCACTTCCAGGTGAGGTCAAGGGACTGTAGTTAAGAGGGCCAGCGGGCTGTCCACCTACCACTGGTCTTCCGGCCTTGACTTCTCAGTAGCTCCAGGAAATATTCCCACCCACCCACCCAGCTATGCGTGTGGGCAGTGTCCCCCTTCAGGCCTCAAGCTTGTGAGGAAGTAGTTGTTTATTTCTTCCTACCCTTAAACCCCTACACCTTCCGTTAGGTCCCAGAAAGGTTGAAGGATATCCTGTTTGCTGGCCTTTTGGTCTATTTTTACCTTTCCAGCTGTCAGGCTTCTGTGTGATAACCAGAAGCCCTTCTCAAGTAAATCCCTAAGACACTAGCACTGGGAATTCAGAGGGCCCTTTGGGCTGCAAAAGAAATGCCAACACAAGTCTATACCAACACTATCATTCACCCCTTCCGGGCTCTGGAAGAAAAGTCTGGTTAATCTGGGCACCAGGCTTCTGGCTTGGCCCAGCAATGAGTCTTTTGGTTTCAGAATAAGTTCAGACACTGGAAACTTTCTGGATCCAAATTGTCCTAGCAAAGAGCCAAACCCCATGCTGACCCAGAACTGAAATGAGCTTCGTATGTGGGCACCTGCATCTACGGGTGTTTTGAGGCTTCTGAACAGCCCTGAAGGCTCCAAATGTCCTGGACTGACCCAGATCATTAGTGGATCTTGTATCCCAGGATGGAAGGCCTTCAGAAAGGGTCTTCTCTGCAGGTTTAGGATCAGAATCCTGCTGTCATCCCAGTGCAGACAGGGCAGCGGGGCCCCAAGTCTTGTTCTTTCCCTATGCCATCAAGCTGCTCACTCCCCTTGGGTATTTAAAGGCCTGAAACCTAAAGGATCATAAACACAAAGACCACACAGATTTTTGCTTTCTTGTTTATAGGAGAGTAAATGTCATTAGAAGGAAATTAAACTACTTTTGGCTTTCTTGGGTTAAAACTGATTTGTTCAAGAAAGAACATCATCTAGAACTGGGATTACTGGACAGTGTTCCTGCTTTAACCAGAGTATATTCTGGGTCACATTCCATTTCTATGTCAATCCTTCTTCTTCAACAACAATTCCTACCTTATTTGTCATCAAGAAGTACATTGTACGTCACCTTCTTCTAGACCAGTGCTTCTCAGCCCTGACTGCATATGAGGATCAGCTGAGATAACTAAAAATACTGATACCTAGGCCCTTCCCAGACCTACAGAGCAGAAGGAAAATCTCAAGCCCTCAGATACGAAATCAGTACCTACCATCCCCTGTACTGAGCTGGACTGTGTGGAAGAGATATAATGGTTTGTAATGTACTTCCTGCCCTCAAAGAGCTCACAGTCCACTTAAAGAAAGATTCACCCTCTCTAAACCCAGAATAGTATGAACAAAAGGAATGTGGGGTAGGGACAAAGTTCCCACTGGTAATCTGAGGATGGCACTGTGCTTGATGCTTCTGTGCAGTTCTGGCGCTATGGAGACTGGGTGGACGTGGTTATTGATGACTGCCTGCCAACTTACAACAATCAACTGGTTTTCACCAAATCCAACCATCGCAATGAGTTCTGGAGTGCTCTGCTGGAGAAGGCTTATGCTAAGTAAGATGAGGATGGGAAATCTTTAGCTTCCATTGGAAATCTTTAGCTTCCTTCTTGGTGGCACTACAGATCCTGGATCCCAGCATTATTTCTCTGGAACTCAAATCCCAGAGCCTTGGTTGACTCAACCTCATGAGCTCACTATATATACACATATGTATGTATATATATATAAAACTTTTTATTTTGTATTGGGCTATAGCTGATTAACAATGTTGTGATAGTTTCAGGTGAACAGTGAAGGGAATCAGCCAAATGTATACATGTATCCATTTCCCCCCAAACTTCCCTCCCATCCAGGCTGTCACATAACACTGGAGCTCAGAATATATGAATAAAAGCCATGTTGCCTCTCAGAAGCTCCACTCCAGCTACTAATGGCTTTAATGGAGCCCTACTTCAGATTCCGAGTACGGTGGAAAGAGAACAATCAGGAAGTGGGAATAGCGGGTTCCAGTCCCAGTGTTTCTCCCCTCTGTGGCCTTAGCTGGTCACATGCCTCTGGGCTCAGTTTCTCCATTGTGAAGAAAGGGAATCATAGTATCTGTTGAAAAGCTTACAGAGTTGTTGGAGAATTTGGACAAGACAGCATCACAGGACCCAAGAGTAAAGTCCTGGAGCCAGGGGTACCTGGGTCATGTTTCCTGGAACCCTGTGACCCCAGACTAGTCTTCATCCTATCTCTAAGGCTCCATGGTTCGTATGAAGCCCTGAAAGGTGGGAACACTACAGAGGCCATGGAGGACTTCACGGGAGGAGTGACAGAGTTTTTTGAAATCAAAGATGCTCCCAGAGACATGTACAAGATCATGAAGAAAGCCATCGAGAGGGGTTCCCTCATGGGCTGCTCCATTGATGTAAGTCTGGGGTGTGGGATGCAGGACAGGGAGCTGCCAACTACTGGGAAGACTTACCCAGTGAACAGCAGCACAGGGCTTTTCTCTGGAACAGGGTGAACGTTCTGTTTTAGGAAGCAGAAAAGTAGCTCTCAACTTTGAAAATTGGGAATTTCTCAAAGGGAGAAGTTTCTGGAGGTTTTCAATAAAGATCCTAGAATTTAGGTGGAAATAGGCCTCCTGGGCTGGTGTTTCTCAGTTCCAGCATGCCCCTAGCAAGCTGGCCACACACCGGGCTATGGACCTGAACCTACCAGTTCTCTAAGAAAGCCTCCCCAGTCATTGAGCTTTGATCATATTTCTCACATGGGACACAGGCTTTGTGTTGTAATCTGGGAGAAGCTCAGCCTGCAGTCCACCTCTCAATGAAGTGTTGTGAACTGAGACCAGAGCCAAGGGGAAGGGGATGGCAGACAGGCCAGGAGATACACCTTCCCTGGGGGGTAGTCAATGTATTCTAATAGTCTTGGTTATCTCTGTTGGTGGGGAAGGGGCCCAAGCTGAATTCCTGTTCCTTCCTCTCCTAGTACACCCGGTAGATGGGAAAGCTTGGGAGAATGAAGCACCCATGGACAAACGTTTTCTTTCTGCATCACTGTTCTCCATCTTTTCTCCATTCATGCTCTACTTATCTCTCCTCTGTTTCTTTGTCTATGACCTCCCTTCTTTCTTTCTCCGTCCCTTTCTATCACCCTCCTTTGTTTACTCTCTCTCCCTCTCCTGGACTGTCCCCTGCCCTCCCTGTTGGGCCTCAGGATGGCACAAACATGACCTATGGAACCTCTCCTTCTGGGCTGAAAATGGGGGAGTTGATTGAGCGGATGGTGAGGAATATGGATGACTCACGGCTGAGGGACTCAGACCTCATCCCTGAGGGATGCTCAGATGAGAGACCGACTCGGGTGTGTACTCCCACCTGCATGGCCCGGGGGTGTTGTGTGGTGTCAGACCTTCCTCAGCAGCGGGCACCTCCCACGTGGGCTCCTCCTGGGACCTTCCAGGGGTCTGGGTTGGAATCTCTTGCTCACTCCAAGGCTCCTGAGGAACGTGGGGGAGACAGCTTTTGGAGGGAATCTCTGGCGAGGGAGGAGGGATTCCTTCATACTCCATGGTCCAGGCAGTTTCTCTGATAATGAATTAACTGGCATAAATATTTATGAGAGAGATTTCATTTATTTGTAAAGTATTTCTCTCCTTCTAGTGCATTCATTTATGTATTTGACACTTACTTACTGAGCTCCTACTAGGCACTCTTCTAACAAAGAAAATTCTCTCCCATTTGTTTAGGATTCTAAGGAATGAGCAGTCTCCACACACTCCCCACCCCCACCCCAGAGATTATATTCTAGTAGTTTTGGAAGTAATACATGCTATACAGTAAAGCAGAGGAAAAATGAACCTATTTTTTCCCTATCTGGGGATAATAATATTTGGCATATGTCCTACTAGGATTTTTCTATGCATACACCTAAACTTTTATTTTTGAAATGCAGTCATAGTGTATATACCTCTTTGCAGCATGCTTCTTTTTCAGTTAGCTTTATATACCTAATGTGCCAACAAGAATCACATTCTTAGTGTGTCTTCTGTAACATTTTTAGTGGCTATACAATAGTCCAACATGCAGATAAATTGTAATTTTTTTACCCCATAACTTATTATTGGGAATTTAAATATTTTCTTTTTCTGTTTTGGCTATAATTTTTAAATGTTTCAGTGAACATCCTGTTAGATACATCTTTGTGTCCATCCAGGACAGTTTTCTTTGGACAGATGGCCAGTAGTGGAATAGCCGGAAATGCATATGTAATGCCACAAGAGTCATTTCAAGTGGTTTCCCTGGTCTAGAACTGAGAGATTCATGAACCTCCTGCCCGCCCCACCTCCCTTTCTATTCACATGGTCTGGGTCCTCTAAAGACTGAAATCTGGAAGAGGTTGAGATGCCAAAAGCCTTGGCGTCTCACATACCCCTCACTTTGAAAAGGGCTGCAGGCTACCTCTTGAAGCTGTCATATCACCAGGCAGAGTGAAGCCACAGAGATCCATCTAGGGCTCACTGGGTTTTGGCCATCCTACCCTTCTGCCAAGGATCTCCTGTGGCTGCAAATCTCAGATGGAAGAGACTTCCCTGCTCCCTGAAGCAGTCATGTCTGAGCAGGACTCTCCTCTGGCTGCCTTGGAATTCTCTGCCTGGGTGCAGGAACTTTTAATTTCTTTCTTTTTTTTAGTTTTTGGCCACATCACATGGCACGTGGGATCTTTGTTCCCCAATCAGGGGTCAAACCCGCACCCCCTGCATTGCAGGCATGGAGTCCTAACCACTGGACCACTAAGGAAGTCTACTTTTAATTTCTTGGACATGTTCTAGGGTGGGTGGAGAAGGTGAGGGGATATAAAGATAAAAGGTTAGAGCTCCATGTTTCATCTCACCCCTTTTCTCAATCCCTTTCTCTTCCAGGAATAGTCAACCCTGGGTGGGCTTGGGGAAGGGGAACCTGACCCAAGGCAGCCTCCATCCACCCCCATTTCTTCCTTTGAAAGACCCCAAGGGATCCAGAAAGGAGGACCAGGCACGCTCTCACTCACCTCGCGGCCCCAGCCTCCACATTGTTCTCCAATGGTCAGGGGACCAGCTTGAAACACCTTGTCTGGGCTGCATATTCTTGGCTCTCTTAAAGGGATAGTGAGGGTCTTCTCATGGCTAGGAGGCATGTTTCCATGGTATGGAGGAGTCCTTGTCCTCACTGAACCTAGGATGCAAACCAGTGTGAACTTTGTCTCAGAAAACAAGCCCTGACAGGCTTTCTGGTTTTCACTCCACAGACAATTGTTCCAGTTCAGTTTGAGACAAGAATGGCCTGTGGGCTGGTCAAAGGCCACGCCTACTCAGTCACTGGGCTGGAGGAGGTGAGCCTGGCAGGGTATGGAGGGATAGAACTTCAGGGGCTACTTGGGGGAACCTCCTGAAGTCAGGACTTGGCTTTCTGTGCCCCTTTGCATCTGCAGAATTTGCCTCCAATCAGGTACTCGGGCTGAGTGCCTGGGGTTGAAGGAGACTACTGGGACTTGTAGGTGGATCTTGCCACAAGACAGTGCTCAGCTTATGTTTGTTTTTAAATTGCTAAAGATAACAATTGCCCCAACATTTCCAAAGAACAAATAGAAATCACTTTGGTTTTATGAAATTAATTTTATGGACTCTTGTGTTTCTTGTTTTTCATGGTCAGTAATGATGTTTTTCTTCCACTGGCCCATCTGGCCTTAACTGGGTCACGACACAGACAGGGAGTTTGTCAGGCCCCTTGTGCACAGTTGGGCAGTTGTGCCCTGGTCATAGGGATGGGCAGAAACAGGCAGTTGTCCACAGCAGCCCATGCAGACAGGAGGAAGGGGCCCCTTTTTCTGATTGATCTACTTAGAGGGGACATTTTCTGTCGCTCTTCAGCCAGCAGGGGCATTTTTTCTATTAATAATTCATGCAGAGATACCTAACTGCCAGCAGAGCCCTACATTATATGTCCTGCCTCCTCCACCCACTCCACCCAAATTTCTAAATGGCCAGATGTTCGCTGTGAAAATCACTTCTTAGCAGATGTCAAGGTGATGGCCAAGCCTGACTCCTGTAAGGTCATGCTAAGGTTCTGCCATTTCACAGCCAGCTTGTGATTAGTCTCCTTGATCAAGCAGGACAGCTCCCTGTATGGGATCCTCTCCCCACTCCCACCCCAACCCTCAGGGCAAGACAGAAGACCCCCTCTTTCAGAAAGTCCAGAGCAAGAGAGCTTTTCCTCTTTGCCCAAGGCCCTGTACAAGGGTGAGAAAGTGAAGCTGGTGCGGCTGCGGAACCCCTGGGGCCAGGTGGAGTGGAATGGCTCCTGGAGTGACAGGTAGGTGAGGGGACCCCATGAGTAGGGGACAACAGAACCTGGGACAAGGTTGGGTTGGGGACCAAGCCATAAGAGTACTACAAATGCTTGGTCTAAAATCACCCTTAAAAGCAATGATCCACAGAGGTGAAAAGGGGGTGTGGCTCTAGGGAAGGACTGGGAACAGAAGAGGGCATGACTCCAGGGAAGGGCTGGGAATAGAAGGGGTGTGGCTCCAGGGTAGGGCTGGGAGCAGAGCCTCGGAAAGCTGGGACCCCAAGAGCTTGCTGATGGCCATTGAGGGGAAAGGAAAGATCCTAGAGAGCATGGGCTATGTCCAGGCAGGAGGGGAGTCTGGATGCAGTGGTCTGACTGGACAAGTAACTTCCTTTCTCGTAATTATCTATAAAATGAGGGAAATGTTAGCAGCTACCTGGTGGGCTATTATGAGGAGAAAATGTGATGGTGTTGGAGAGAGCTTAGCCAGTGCTACGATTTCCTCTCCCTCACTGGCCCCAGGAAGAGATGCATAGGTCCTTTGAAAGAACTGTACTACTTACTACTGGGAGCAAGTGACTGGGAGCAGCTAAAACAGCACACAGAGGCAGGAAGCTATTGTGAAGACTCCAGAACCTTCACAAAGCCTTTATTGTCCTACCCCAATCGCTGGCTCCTGACTGCCTGTCTGCAGGGAGAGTGGACCCTGGAGCTCTTTTATTCCCAAGGGGGCAGAGCAGGACTCCTTAGCTGAGAAGGACCACAACCAGGCTGTGTGTACCCTCAGCCCCTGTGCTAATTTTAACATATCTCTCATCTCAGGGCACCATAAATACTGGCTTATTGGGCCATTCATTCACTTAGCAAGTATGTGTTGAGCACTTACTGAATCCCAGGCACAGTCCTAAGCTCTGGGGGCATTCTGTGAATAGGTAGCTTTGCTGGGTAGACCAATAAGGTGCTGATTCTGGTCTCCTTACTGTTCTCTTCTCTTATCTGTGTGACAAATCCCAGATACCTCATTGCGCAGTATGTGTCAGGCCCCATGCTTCTGTCTGGGGACTTAGAAATGAACACAGAGATTCAGACCCTGCCCTATAGGCCTTAAGTTCTAGTGGGAAGGACAGAAAAACACTAATCATTGAGATAAATGCTATAGTTAGGGTCACAAAGCAGGAGCCCATCTCATAGTTTGAGGGAAGAGGAAGGTAGCAAAAGGTTGCCTGGAGGGGTGGCATTTGAACTGGGTTCTCTGCTCTGGGAGGGTCCCTGGTGCCCCATAGGTCTACCAGCCTGCTGGTCCCAGTCACCCACAGGGACCCTCACTGTGTTCACTGTGTTCTCCAGTCTCAGATCTTGGGGTCCACTTTCTGCCAATTCCTCCACTTTAGGGACTGTTGACAAGTGGGACTCAGCGTTGGTCACTCAAGGAGAGCCCCCCCCCGCCCCCCTACGCCCCCCCCCCCCCCCCCCCCGCCCCACACTGCATCTCTCCTGCTGGTCTCAGGAATTTCCATCTTCCCTCTGGTATTTCCTGATTCCAAGCACTTCTTCAATCCCTAACCTCTCCAGAGACGATCCAGTTTAGCTTCATTCTCCTCACAAAGGTACTTTAGTTCCTCCTTCTTTGGGAGAGAGTGTGTAAAACTGCCCAGCCTTTAAAAAATACAAAACTGGGATGTTTCATGGGGTGGCAAGAGGAAGGAGAAATTTCCCTGTTTAGTCTGTCAGTAACTCAGACAGTTACTTATTAGATGATGGGCCTGTTCTAAAAGTTTTACATGCAATATTTCATCTCTTGCTCATCATAGCACTGCGAGTAGGTGACATAATCATTTCCCTTTTGCAGTTGAGAAAACAGAAGCTGTGAGAGGTGAAGTGACTTGCCCAGGGTTACAGCTAGTACTGGTATAATTTAATTGAAATCCCAATTTACCTATTTCCAGGGCCCAAGTCCTAACTTGAAAGGGTGAGGAATGGTTAAAGTTTTAATCAGAGAAAAGTCAGGCCCTCATAAACCATTTTAAAAGCTTGGTCTTAATCCTGAGGATGGTGGGAAGCGATTATTGGGTATCAGGTCAGATTTGCATTTCAATGGTTCACACTGGCTGCAGTTGGGAGAGGAGCTATTTTGTTTCTATTTCTCTGACACCTCCTAGCCCAGCTCATATCAGGATTTCCCTTTCTTTTCCCTTTCATCACACCTCCATTGTCCCTCCAGCTGGAAGGACTGGAGCTATGTGGACAAGGACGAGAAGGCCCGTCTGCAGCACCAGGTCACTGAGGATGGAGAGTTCTGGTGAGTCCGGGACCCAAGAGGACTCTGAAGGGTAAGGGATGGGGTGGGCACTGAAATCTCAAACCTCCAACCCCAGAAAGTGGCCGTCAGATTCCAGCCCTTGGGACATCTGAGCCCTATCCTCCAAATCCAGCCAGAGACCCAGCAATATTGAGGGTTTTGAGAGAGCCTGAGAGTTATGGTGATGACCGGGCCCCAGACCGGGCCAGTGTGCTATGGCTCCCGCTGTTTTGTGACACTCCACCAATACACTGCTCCAGCCACTTGCTCCTGGCCTTGGTGGAGCTGTTTTCTGAGTGGAGGAAGCCCTATTTACTCGGCTCACCCGATGCCACTCTCACCCTCACTCAGATCATTTCTGCTGAGCCTTCAAGTCTCAGATTAAAGGGAACTTTCTTCTGGACCCACTTGTTTTCCTCAGGATTGGGATTAATTTGTGATACTCATCACCTTTAAAATTGCTTGCTTAATTGTCTGTGCTTCCCCAGCTACCTCTCCCCTGTGCCTGGTACAGTGCTTGGGCTCAGTGGAGGGGCACACAGGACCACTGTGGAGAAGTGAATTGCTGCCAAGCTCTTCCAGCAAGAACGCATGAGTTTGAGTTGTTAACGCAAGAGATACATCAGAACTGATAGTGTTGGAACTTCCTTGGCAGTTCCTTCCATTCCTCACCCTTCCTTGGCAGTCCAGTGCTTAGGACTCTGTGCTTCTGCTACAGAGGACATAGGTTCGATCCCTGGTCAGGAACTATCCAAAAGCCACATGGCAAGGCCAAATTTAAAAAAAAAATAAATAAAAATTTAAAAAAAGAACTGACACAGTGTTGACACTAAGAAAGGAAGGACAGGGTCCTCTCTAGGACTGTGACAAAGTTGCTCTGGACTATTTCATTGTGCTGTGTTAGCCCTGCATTCTTACCTTTCCCAGCCTCCCAAATAGGTCTCACTCTTCTTCCAATCTCTCAGGATGTCCTACGATGACTTCATATACCATTTCACAAAGCTGGAGATCTGCAACCTCACAGCTGATGCCCTGGAGTCCGACAAGCTTCAGACTTGGACAGTGTCCGTGAACGAGGGCCGCTGGGTGAGGGGCTGCTCTGCCGGAGGCTGTCGCAACTTCCCAGGTGGGAGATGCTCTGGATGGGGGAAGGGTCCAAGCAGCACAAGTTCCAGGCAGAATAATATTAACTAGCATCTGCTGAGTCTTTACTAACTTCCAGACATACAATCTCTTATTAAACTGTCCCCATTTTACTGAGGTGACTTCCCTGGTGGCTCTGTGGTAAAGAATCTGCCTGCCAATGCAGGAGACGCAGGTTTGATCCCTGGGTTGGGAAGATCCCCTTGAGAAGGAAATGGCAACCCACTCCAGTATTCTTGCCTGGGAAAATTCTATGGACAGAGGAGCCTGGTGGGCCATGACATCACAAAGTGTCAGACCTGACAGTGACCAAACAACAATAACAACATTACTGAGAAGGAAACCTCCATTCTGAGTAGCTTACATTAAGGAGCTGGTAACAACTTTTAGGCAGGTTATTATGTCAGAACAGGACTGTGTTCATTATGCTGAGGATTGACTGTAGGACTGAGTTAGCAGCAGCTGCAAGAGTTTAAGCCAGAGATGATGAAAGCCGAGGCCAAGTCAGGAGCAGCAGAGATGGGGGGATGGGGCAGGTTGAGGGAAGAAAATATTGGGTGATCTGGAGAAGGAAGAATGACTTCAAGATTCTCTCATTGGGAGCCTGAGTAGATGGTGTCAATGACAGAACATGAAACTCACAAGAGAAAAAAATAGGTTTTTTGTTTTTGACGGAGTTGATTGTGGGCTTCTGCAGAGGAGTTTACTTTGGGACATGGGAAGTCTGAGGCATGTGTAGAATATCCAGGTGAAGATGCGTGAAAGAGAACTGGATGCACAGATAAGAATGGCACTTGGCTCTATGATAGGGGCTCAGTATGTATTTGTGGAAGGAAAGAAGGGTGAAAAGAAAACAGGAAGGAAAGGAGGGAAGGAAGAAAGAAGGGATGATGGGAAGGAGTCAAAAGAGAGATTGAAGCTGGGATCTATAGCTCAGGAGTCAAGAGCATGTAGGGAGCAGTTAGAAAGTAGGAGTGTATAAGACAGCCTAGGGAGGTGAGAGAAGAGGCCCAGGACCAAATCCCAGGGGACTAGTAACACTGAAGGAGCAGGTGAGAAAAGTGAAGCCATCAGCAAAGACAGAGAATGAAAATTCACAGAGGAAGGAGGAGCCACATAGCTAATCAGCAGAGCTCCATCTGTATAAAGGTATAAACGCCTCCCGCCCAACACACACACACCAAATTAAACAAATGCCAGGATCTTTTTTATTTTTCATACATATTTGAGCATGTAGATGAGGAGGCTAGAGATGAATAGGTTCCCTCCATCTCATCTCCTGTCCTTTCCTTTCTCTGAGAGGCAGATCTGAAAGTGCAATTCCTTTTGGGGGGGCACAGACACTTTCTGGACCAACCCACAGTACCGTCTGAAGCTCCTAGAGGAGGATGACGACCCCGATGATTCCGAGGTTATCTGTAGCTTCCTGGTGGCCCTGATGCAGAAGAACCGGAGGAAGGACCGGAAGCTGGGGGCTAACCTCTTCACCATTGGTTTCGCCATCTACGAGGTGCGCCGTCCCTGATGAGCTTCAGACCACCTTTTTAGGGAAGAGGCTTTCAGGGGGCTTCCTGAGGGGTTCCCCAGCTTCCCCAATATCCAGTGCCCGGCAAACTCCTGATATCAGGCCCACTTGTGTCAGAACCTCTTAGAAGTTTGTAACCAGTGGGGGAAAAACCCACCTAGGGGAGGCAGGGGTGGGACTGGGGCTGTCCAGGTAGGTACATGGGGAGTCAGAGCCCCTCATTCACTCTACCATTGCTAGCATGCCCTTTGGCGAGTTTCCATCCCCATTAAGACCTGAAATCCACAAAATCTGAGCACCTTCCTTTTCTGTTTCTCCCCAAGGTTCCCAAAGAGGTATAGAAGTGGAGCAGCCAGCAGTGTGTGCAGCGTTACCAGGGTCCTGTGTCCACCTGGGGCACATCAGGGCGCCTCCTGTGGGGTTTGGGGGCAGGACTGTGATAGGAGAGGGCCTGGCCCACCTTACCTAACTCCAGAGCAGGTCCTCAGGCTATTGCATGGCCTCCTGACCCCCACCCCCACAACGTGCTCTTTCCCTTGCCCACCAGAGACCATCACACATTCACATGCTTGCTCACACTCACACACAGAATCACACAGACACATTGTGAGACTGATCACCTTCTTTGAGGGTGGAGGAATCACCTCCCTCAGACCCCATCCACGACCCCCTTGCCTCTTTGGGGTCTTTCCCCAGTCCAGAGGTGTTCTGGAGCTGAGCAGCAGCAATTCTGGTAAGTGACCCTGAGTGGGGGATGCCAGACTTGACCTTCACTTCTGGATCACAGCAGAAAAGGAAGAGGATATGGGGTAGGGAGCTCCAGGGATGTTGAACTATCGGAGGCCTTGGGAATTGAAAGCTGGTAGGTCATGACTATGAAATGAGTGACCAGGGAGTTGGGAAGAAGGACCCCTTGGAGGAGGACTGTGAGCAGGACAGGGTGTCCCTCCCTAGGGGCTGAGGTTCCTTGGGCTCTTCACTTCCTCAGATGCATGGCAACAAGCAGCACCTGCAGAAGGACTTCTTCCTGTATAACGCCTCCAAGGCTAGGAGCAGAACCTACATCAACATGCGGGAGGTGTCCGAGCGCTTCCGCCTGCCTCCCAGCGAGTACGTCATTGTGCCCTCCACTTACGAGCCCCACCAGGAGGGCGAATTCATCCTCCGGGTCTTCTCAGAAAAGAGGAACCTCTCTGAGTGAGTCCCAGCCTGGCTTTCCCCACCTGTCCCTAGGGGCCCACATGACCCATAACAGAGACTGGAGGTGTGAGACAGCCGGACAGGTCTCCTCCAGGAGTCCTGTTGATCAGGACCTCTTCCCCTATTCCCACGCCACTGGGAACATCTCCCCTATATCCATTCACCCACTCATTCATCCCACAGATAGCTACTGAGCACCTGCTATGTCCCAGGCACTCTTCTAGGCAGTGAGGACGGAGCAATGAATTAAACAGAAAGAAATCCCTGCCTTCATGGAATTTAACATTCTAGCATGAGATGACAATGTAATAGGAAAAAATATATAGAGTATATTAGATTTACATAAGTGATAAGGAGAAAAAATAAAGTGGGAAGAAGGATAGGAGCAGTTGAGGGGTGATTGAACTTTTAGGTACGGTGACCAGGAAAGCCAGCAAGGCTACATCCTGCCCTCTTTGTCACTGGAGATGAGTTCATCGGCCCTTGCCACTTTGACCTCTGTCCCTAAAAGAAGCATAAGGTCCATGAATAGGTGGCTGGGTCATGCACCTGGGAAAACCTAGACAAATCCAAAAAGAAGCCCTGTGACTGCACTTGGCTTCGGGGAATGGCACCTGTGGTAGGGGATGTTAGTCCCTGGGGTCCTCTTGAGGTCAGTCCAGATGTGGCCCTGAGAAGCCAGGTGGCCTGAGCAGAAGCCCCCTGCTTCCTACTTGCACCTGCTGATGCTGAGACCCCCTCATGTCTGTGTTCCTCACAGGGAAGTTGAGAATACAATCTCCGTGGATCGGCCAGTGGTGAGTGGTTTGGCTCTCACATGTGCAAAGGGCCAGGGAATGGGCGGGTGATGGAGGGGTAGCCGCAGGACACAGGGGTCTGGGGTGTGCAGAGCCTTTATTCTGTGTTACTGCAACTTCTGTGTGGCACGGCCTGAAGTCATGGGACTTGTGTCCTGGAGCCATTTAGTTAGTCTAGGGGCTGGAAGGACAGAGGAGAGTCCTAGAAGGAAAAGCAGTTTGAACAATTAGAGGGAGGGACCAAGGCCACAGGAAGGGGTGACAGCAGCTGCTGCCAGCACTAGATTTATGAGTTAGAATCTCACACAGAAACAAAGCAGCACTACACCAGCTCTGGAGTCAGTGTCAAAACCCAGGTCCTCCACCTGCCAGCTCAGTGACCTAGACAAGTTATGTAACCCTTCTGACTCAGTTTCCTACTCTGTAAAATAGGGGTGATATTAATAATACATGCCTCACAGGGCTTTTGTGAGGTTTGAATCGATGAGATCATGTACATGAAGGGTCTAGCATAGCACAGGCCCTTAAATGGCTGTTGTTCATACGTTTTACATCTTCAAGGTACTTCTCACATGTGTCATCTCTCTGATCCTTGAAAGGTTTCTGACATGTAATAAAGTTATTATCCCTGGTTTTCAAGTAAGGAAGCAGAGGCTCAGTGGGGTTAAGTTCTTTGAGTTCACAGAGCTTTTAAGTGGCAAGGCTGGAACTCACAACCAGATTCTCTGCGTGGTGTCAGGCTCTCTCCCCCACCCCATGCTGAGGCCTGTCCCTGGGAGTGGGAGGCCCAGGGTTAGAAGCACAGAGCTGGTGTCTGCTGGAGTCTCCATGTAGAGGAGTCTTACGACTGCCTTGGACTTCGGGCTTTGGTGAATAAATAGTCCCTTGTGCTCTGTGGGTATGTCCTGGGCCAATAAGAAGACAGCAAACACCCCCACTGAATTGTCTTCTGGGTAGTGACACTCATGGTTCTAATCCTGACCCTGTGCTAGTGGCAGATCCCCAAGGGCCTTTTGAATTATCACAGACATTGGTTTTAGTATTAAGTGCATTTGGTGCTATTCTTATCTTTTGGATGTCGGTAATCATTGTAGCGTATTTATCAAGTGCAGCAAACTCAAAAGCTTACCTGAATTTGTATGTTACCTAACGGAGCAGAGCAGGCACGTGTGAGGGTTTTGGTGTCCCTGTGCAGGTACAGTTGCCTGTAGTCCTCTTGGCTTCAGACAACTGGCGTGATGGCGACTGTGGCAATCTGGGGATGCAGAGCTGCTGCTCTCAGCTCCTCAGATTGCTGTCACAGGGGGTCACAGGTCCATGCAGGCGGCCAGTGAAAGTGAAAGTGTTAGTCACTCAGTCGTGTCTGACTGTGTGCAACTCCATAGACTGTAGCCCGCCAGGCTCCTCTGTCCATGGAATTTTCTAGGCAACAATAATGGAGTGAGTTGCCATTTCCTTCCCCAGGGGATCTGCCCAATCCAGGGATCAAACCTGGGTGTCCTGCATTGCAGGTGGACTCTATCGTCTGAGCTGCCAGGGAAGCCCTGACCTTCTAATTTTAACAAAAACCCAAAAACTCTATAAAGCAAATAAAATTCATTTTCAGGCCAGTTTAGGTGAGCCACTTTTGGGGTGTTTTAGTAACCAACTTAATTAAAAACTACAAAACATCTCCCAGAAGCTTCCCTTCCTTGGCCACGACCAATAGCAGAGTGGACTATAAAAGCAAAGCCATATCAGCTGCCCATGTCTGGGCCTGGAGAATTCTCTTCTCCCTATACCCTCCAGGCCGATTTGGCTCCACATGACCCAGATTTCTGAACCTCACCCAACACTGAGGACCAGGTTCACAGGGAAGCCAAAAGCCACTGGCTTTTCTGGGAATTTGCTTATCTTGCATTTATTATTTTTCACTTATCTTGCATTTATTATTTTCTTTTCTGTGCAGAAAAAGAAAAAAACCAAGGTGGGTGTAACAGGGTGAGTGGGCAGACAGCATGCGGTGTGAGTGTGTAAGAGTGAGCAGGCATGTACTGGACCTGCCTCCTCTCCCCAGCCCTTCACCTCCTTCCCTGAGCTCCTCAGGCAGCTATGGGTGCAGAGCATTGATAGCTTACACTTGCCGAGTGGAGGCTATGAGCCAGCCACTCTTGTAAGTGCTTTCCGTGGATTCTCTCCATCCTCACAACAGCTCTATCAGATTGGCACACACAGACCTCAGAGATATTGTGGGTTCAGTTCCAGAACACTGCAAAAAAGCGAGTATCAGAATAAACCAAGTCACAGGAAGTTTTTGGTTTTCCAGTGCATATAAAAGTTATATCTGCACTATACTGTAGTCTATTAAGTGAGCAATAGCATTAAAACTAAAAAAAAAGTACGTACCTTAATTAAAAATACTTTATTGCTAATAAATGCTGATCATCATCTGAGTCTTCAGCAAGTTGTAGTAGTAACATCAAAGAATACTGACTGCAGATCACCATAAGATAGTAATGAAAAAGTTTGAAATATCATAAGAATTACCAAAATGTGACACAGAGACACAAAGTGCACAATGCTGTTCAGAAAATGGCACTGATAAGACTTACTCAAGACAGAATTGCCACAAACCTTCAATTTGTAAAAAAATGCAGTATCTGCGAAGCATGATAAAGCAAGGGATGCCTGTACTATGATTACCTTCATTTTCAGAGGAAGGAAAGGTACAGACAGATTGACTAACATACCCAAGACCACACAGCCAGCGGCAGAGTCACCCTGGAATCAGGAGGTCTGGCTCCGCAGTCTGTTCTCTGAACCACCACACTTTACTGCCCACTTAGAAGAGAGAGGGAGAATGGCCAACCAGTGAAAATGGGCCTGACATGGGGGTCCGGCAAAAACCCACAGGAGAACCTCTTCTTTCTCAGAAGTGGGTGTGACTAAGCTAAGCTTAGACTTGATTCTTGTGGGAATGGCAACGGGCCCTGGTCCTCAGGGAGCAGAGACAGAGTTGTGTGAGGATTTCCATGGCGGGGGGGAGGGCCTTGTCTTCTGACACTAGTGCCTACTCTGCAGACAGGATGGCTCCTTCTTCCTCTTGTTTTCCCTGCCTGCTCCCTACTCCTTTTTCCTTAGCCTTCTGGAGAAGGATGTGGCAGAGGACACCCAGAGGGGGCTGTCACTGCCAGGGCTCTTATTCCAGGTGAAGCAGGTTGCCAACTCCCTTCTAGACAGTGACCTCTCTCTCTGAACTAAGCCCCTCAAAGTCATGGGCCCTGATGGACTCTGCTTGCTGTGCATGTCCAGATGGGAAAGGGGAGAGGGGAAGAGAAGCTTCACATGCATGGCCCCAGAGGAGCTGCTCAACTTGACTGGTTCCAGGGGGAAAGATAAGGAGAGCAACCTGAGGAGCTTTCCCTCCTGGGTGTCCTGGTTAAGACCACTCTGCTGCAGGGACATCATCACTAAAGCTAACCATGCATGCTAAGAGCATCTCTGGGGCCTCAGGGGAAAGCTTTTATGTGTAATTTTGGAACTTGAGATTACGATCAACCCCATCCTTGCTCCTTTCACCTCATAACTTCCCCAATGGTCTCCAGGGCAGTAATGCCTACAATAATGTTAACCCTTTTACAACTTTGGTTTGACCACCCATAGTGCCATCCAGAAATGACTGACCTTTGGGCATCCTCATGCCAATGGAGCAATAGCCATAGGCCATCAGACAAGGTTTGGTGTTAGTGTTCATGACAGCATCTGGAAGGATCCATCATAGGGGTCCTCCAAGCATTGGTGCTGGTGCAGAACAGAGCTGACATTCACCAAGCACCAAATGTATATTAAGGCCCTGTGCTGGGGGTAAAATATACATTGCGTTCACTTACAACAGTGTCTACAAGGTAGGTGCTGTCAGGATCCCTCTTTTATAGATGAGGATAGATTCAGAAGTCCTTGTCTGAGGACACACAACTAATGAGTGGGGAAACTTGAATTGGAAATCGTATTTGCTCTGAACCCATGTTTCTTGCCCTCAGCTCTCCGGTGCTGGACCTTTACATTCCATGGTCTGTGTGGCCCAGGCCCATGCTTGGGCCTCAAGATGTGTGCCTGGTAGGGGTGCCCCATGGCCACAGTTCCCCTCTCAGACTGCTAGCCACACTTGCTCTGAGATTCCCTGCAGGCATCAGTTACTTGAACAAGACCCTTTGCTTGGAAAGCAGGGCAAGCCAAGGTGTTTGGGGCCTGCTGGGAGCCAAAGCTGGGGAAGCTCTCTTCATGGGTCTGTCCATTCGTGCTGCCCTAGAGGAACAGTATGGAAAGGCAAACAGGAACTCAGAGTCCTCAGGAACTCTTATGCACTGAGAGACTTTGATTGCCCCTTTGTTCTCTGCACCACTGACAGGAGCCTTGCCTTCCTCCTCTGGCTTTCCCTATGGGATGTATACCCCAACCAGTGCCACCACAGCATGGCAGCCACTCTCCACCCTTTCACATTCTCCTCACTTGCATGAGCATATCTGGCAAATACCCCTTATATTTGGGCATCTTAAATGTTTTTCCAGTACAATTATACATTCAGTATCTTGTGTGATCCCCACAAGAGCCCTATGGAAAGGGCAAAGCAGGTTTTATCACCCCCATTAATGGACGAGTAAACCGAGGCCAGAGGATATTTTTCACATGTGAGGGGCATGGCTGGGACTCCAGTCAAGTATTCTGACCCCACTCAGTGACAATGTAGATAATCAGTTCTTTTCTTTGCCAAGTCCTAGAGGTTCCTTGAAGAAGCCTCTGTAGCTGCCATGGTGATGTGGGGGTGCCAAAGAAAAAGAGCTCTGCCCTCTTCATTAAGCAGAGAAGCTCTGTTTTTAGAGCTTCCAGGGAAATTTAATTTGAACAAGGTTTCCATTTGAAAAAAAAAAAATCTACAAAATACTTGAAAATCACTGCACTCTACCATGCTGCTTTTAGGATTCTTAGCATTTTCACATGTACTAACTACCATGTTTAATCCTCATAACTCTACAAGGAGATAAGAAACTTAGGTCCAGAGAGACCGAGCATCTTTCTTCAAGTCACACAGCTTGTCAGTGGGCAGAGATGGAGCTTGAACAGAGGTTCAAGAAGTCCCAGCTCTGCTCTTTCCCTCCTCACTGGACAAAGCTGCTCCAGGAGAGAGGTTGCTTCCCATGCCCACTCAGCCAGTAATCCTTTTTTCCTTCCTGCCCTCTCCCCACTCCCCTCTTCTCTCCAGCCCATCATCTTCGTTTCAGACAGAGCAAACAGCAACAAGGAGCTGGGTGTGGACCAGGAGACAGAGGAGGGCAAAGACAAAACAAGCCCTGATAAGCAAGAGAAATCCCCACAGGTTTTTGAGCATGTGCATGAGTGGGGTGGCCTGCACACAACCGAGGCTTATGCTCTTGGAGTGCATAGGGGTTGGAGGGGCCATAGGGGTGAGGTGTCCCTTTAACATCTAGAGATTTAAGTTTGTCCCACTGACATTCTCCCTCATCAAATTCTCCTAAAATTTGGGGTGCTGCTGGATGAATGTCTTGGGATTGGCTGCCACACCAAGCTGGTCCTGGGAAGGATGGGCTGAGCTTCCCTGCTGCAGCCCATCCAGCCAGAATGATAAAAGAAGAGGGATGCAAAGCCTGTGACAGACACAGCTTGAGACAGAACAGCTTGTTTCCTGGTGTCATTAACAATGGGGAAGATAAAGAACAGTAGTGGGAAGTGGGGGGTGACACCAGGAGTGGAGTCCTCCAGAGCTCAGGGGACCGTGTTAGATTTGAGTGAGGACAGGGGGTCATATAAAGTATATAGGAGGTGAGACTAACAGGCAAGATTCCAGATAAACCCAGAGACATCTCTGTCCTGTGGTGCCCATGCAACGGCGTGGGGAGGGGAGGAGGGTCCTCTGAGGATTTGGCCTTGATGGCAGAAATGGCTGGAGGTATCAGATTGGTCTGGTCCACTTTGTCCTGCTCGGGCTGGTTTGGTTGGGATGGTCAGGCTGTAAAAGGAGGAGAGGGCTCTAGCTGGTGGATGGGGGAAGAGGACCAAGGGGGCTGTCTAAGTGTCTGCACAGCTGATATACCTCCTCTGGCTAGGCTGGGGAGGTATGGAATGAAGGGTCGTTGGGGCCTAGATGGTTCTCACCCCAGATCAGTAGGTTCAACCAAGAAAAGAAGAGCATTGACTTTGTACCCAGCTCCTGCTGCCACCTATGGCTGGTTTAGTCACCCTGGCTCCTTCAGCCCAGAAGGAACTTTCCTCTCGGGTTTGTCCATCTCCCTGGTCCCTGCCAATCAGTTTTCCTTTGTGCCTCCACAGCCAGAGCCCGGCAATACTGACCAGGAAAGTGAGGAACAGAAGCAATTCCGGAATATTTTCAGGCAGATAGCAGGCGATGTGAGTACCTCCAACTCTGACTCACTCGGACACTCCTCTCCTTGATGAATTGCTCAATTTGTCAGTTACTTCATTATTGTTCAGTGGAGGTCATTTTGTTTTTTGGTGGAAATGGGGTATATGAGCGTAGCACAGAAATCCACAAGTGAAGTCTTTGAGTTTTAGACCGACACACCCACTGGGTGGCTCTGAGCTGCCCACTGCTTTCTAGACAGCTGAAGTGTCTTCCTCAGAAAAGCCCCAGCTTCCTCAGGACAGAACAGCCCTGTCATGGACTATACATGCATGGACGGCCGGGATTTGACTCGCAAAGCCTATGCTCCATCAGCTGCTGCACTCTTGAACCATGAATCTCTTCCCCTTTCCTCCTCAGGACATGGAGATCTGTGCAGATGAGCTCAAGAACATCCTTAACAGAGTTGTGAACAAACGTGAGCAGCTTAATTCTGTGGGGGCAGGTGGGCGGTGTGTGTCCAGCTATCTGAAGGCAGCTCCTCACTCTTCTCCACACCTCCTAGATAAGGACCTGAAGACACAAGGCTTCACGCTGGAGTCCTGCCGTAGCATGATCGCTCTCATGGACGTATCCTTCCTGCCGCCCTTTCCCAGCCCTGTCGGCAGCCCCTGTGTAGTCTCCCGGGGCTAGGGCAACAATGAGGGGGGCCCAGTCAAGCAGAGGGGCCCAAATTCATGCTCAAGGAAAGATTTAAAGAGGCCCTGCGCTAAACTTCCTGGGCTGCTGGTCTTTAAGGAGCTGTTGGAGGAAGCACAGTTGGGAGAACACTG
This sequence comes from Giraffa tippelskirchi, assembly GCF_054371585.1. Lineage (NCBI taxonomy): Eukaryota > Metazoa > Chordata > Mammalia > Artiodactyla > Giraffidae > Giraffa > Giraffa tippelskirchi. The sequence continues at coordinate 100,582,748 of NC_137281.1, forward strand.
GCCCCTGCTCTCAACCTCAGGCCTGGGATTCTGAGGCCCTACCCAAAGAGTGGTCCTTAGAGAAAGATTCCCCGGGTTCTAGAGCAGGCACTGATTCTGACTAGGGAAGCATGGAGGGGGGTGTTAAACACTAGGTCAGGGCAAGGGTGGATATCCTGGGCAAAGCCCTCCTATAGAGGATCTCCCCTGCACAACCCCCCAGAAGGTCTGCTCCCAAGCCAGGAGGATTTTGCTATGTGCCCTGTAGCCCTGACCTCCTTCCTCCAGACAGATGGCTCTGGGAGACTGAACCTGCACGAGTTTCATCACCTCTGGAAGAAGATTAAGACGTGGCAGGTGGGATGAGAACGAGGGTGGGAGTGAGGAAGGGATTGATTCAGAGGTTGAGTGCGTGACCTGTGTCCTCAAATTTTCTATTGGCAGAAAATTTTCAAACACTATGACACAGACCAATCTGGCACCATCAACAGCTATGAGATGCGCAATGCAGTCAATGATGCAGGTATGGGGAATAAATGGGGTGGCCAGGATGCGGATGGGAGGTGGTAGGAGCAGGGATGAGAGGGGAGGACTGAGCCACTGGGGCCCTACCAGAGAAAGGGATGAGAAAGTGCTTCTTGTTCTCCTCTCCTAGGCCACAGCGTGACCAGGAGGTTCTAAGGAGAAAGCAAGCAGGCCTGAGGACTCACCCCTATCTCCTCCTCTCCTGTGCTCTTCCCCACAGGCTTCCGCCTCAACAACCAGCTCTACGATATCATTACCATGCGCTATGCAGACAAGTACATGAACATTGACTTCGACAGTTTTATTTGCTGCTTTGTCAGGCTGGAGGGCATGTTCAGTAAGTGGACAGCTACCCTTCTGCTCTCTTGTGCCCCTCCTGCTCCCTCTCCTGTGGCGGAGGGAATCTCCACTAACTGACCTTACTATATGAACCTGGACAAATCCGAATCTACTCAATTCAGGCTGAACAAAGGTGAAGGCCCTCTTCAGGGTCAGAATGGGATGGCAAGGGACAGTTATTGGTGATACTTTGGCCTATTTTTGTGCTGAAGGGCAGCACCGAGCATGTGGCCCTCTTAAGAAAAGGTGGAGTGGTTGGGAGTCATGGGGGGGTGGGGGTAGTGCCTGTAACTGGCCTCTGGCCTGTGCATTCTTCTGAGCAGGAGCTTTCAACGCATTTGATAAGGATGGGGACGGTATCATCAAACTCAACGTTCTCGAGGTAAAGCCCAACAGAAACTACACTCTCCCTGCACTTTAAAATTTGAGGTGGAGGGATGGGATGGGATGGGAAAGGAACATAAAGGGAAGCTCACAGATCAGCAGGATGTGGTCATGGGGAACGCGTACTGGGGGAAGGCTCTAAGGCAGTCTCAGTTATGGCTTTATGCTGGAAAATCTGTACTTTCTAGGGGAGATCTGTGGAAAGGACGCTTCTCAGGAAATCTTCCCAGTGTCTGGCATGCTAGGACTGGCCTTTTCTTCTACCCTTTAGATCTTTAGGGCTTGGCTTTCTTGTCTCAGGTGCATTCTGATCTTGGGACTTCCTCTTGCAGTGGCTGCAGCTCACCATGTATGCCTGAACCAAGTTGGCCGCATGCAAGGCATGGAGGATCACTCAGGATTTCAATTTCACCCAATAAAGCTAAAGTCACTTACCTCAAAGGACACAGTTGCTGCACCCCCAGGAAGCTTCCAGGCACCTCATCAGTCTTGTTCCTCCTCTACTCACTTCCCTCCCAGCCTTAGGGCATCTGTCCATTTGTCAGGCCCAGCCTGACCCTTCAGTTAAGGAATGGGGAAGGGAGAGCTGTGTTGTCCCTGTGCCACATGGAGCCAAGTGCCTCTGTCTGCTTTGGCTAGCCACAGGGCAGTGAGAGCTTTGCTTGGAGTCTGATGGCCTCAGCTCTGAAGGCAAGTACTCTCCTTAGATGCTTGCAGCTGTTTGCAGAAGCATTTGCCAATGGCACTAAGTACTTCCTGGTGCTAGACCCCCCACCCCACGTCCCCCCCATCATCTCTATGTTCTCCCACCCATGGGACAGCAGCCCAATGAGCACTTGGTTCTGCCTGATTGTTTCAGGACGAGCCTGCTCTGGAGTAAACTAGTTCAGTGAAAAGAGGTTTGGACACTTTGGGTTATCTGACTCAAAAGTTAGGTTGCATTCTGAAAAAAGTTCATCTAAATAAAGGCATATGTCTTGCTGGTGTGATTGTGTTTTGTTTTCTCACATTGAGGTGAGAGCTACAGCAGGACTGAGTAGCTCCAATCTCACCCATCAGGTATAGAGCTCTAGTTCCAGAATACAGCAATGGAAAATACACACACACACAAACACAAATCCCAAACCCTACTTTAATCATGCCTTTTAGCTATTTCTTGAGCACAGGAATCACTCAAATACTTTCCAAGATACACCAGGAAAGGAAGGGGAATAGCTGTTGGTGTCTAGATCAAGACAAAATGGGTCACTTATTAACTGGAGGGGCAAGTTAGCTGACTGTAATGGCACAGAGCTCCTCTACTAACACTGACCACCTGTATGACCTTGGGCAAACACTTAAATGAAGGTGTTTGCCGTGCTTATTTGGACCATGATCTAAAACCATTTTGCATTTTCCACCCACTTTCCTTCTTTATGTCAACATGGAAAAGGGTTGGCCGTGAATATGCAGATAAGGTAACAAAAATAAACAATTAGTAAAAGTACTTTATTTTCCTCTTATATTTCCTTTATATGTTGCTTTACAAAGTTAGGAAGTTCACAGCTTTATACCAAAATGTAAGAAGGCTAAGCTATTTGCTTATAAACATTTTGCAGTCAAATGTCATCTGATTTCAGTCTTCTAACCCATATTCAATTAAAAAAAAAAATCAAGACACCAAGGGCACTGGCGCAGCTCAAGGGCATGTACTTCTCTGAAGCAGGAAAAAAGACCCTCAACAGCCTTTCCTCCTTGCTTCCTTCTCCCCCAATTCAACTGGGCTACTACTGTGAATTCAGAGGAAATCTGGGAAATGTTAGTCACCATGTGACCCAGCAAGGCCACATAGTTGGGGGTTGGAAGTGAGGTTAGCGGTTACTGTCTGATTAGTAGTAGGTTTGGTTTAATCAAGATTTCACATCCACTGGTGTATAACCCAAACTACTTACAGCACAGCTTGTTTCTGACCATCAGACAGCATCTCTGAAATCCTTAGGATCCTGAGGATTTGCAGCTGGGATAAAAATCACTGTTGTAACAATGTGGCAGGCATTGCCTTAACAGTTTTTAGGAGCTCTCCTTTAGGTAACAGGTACAAAATTTATAAGTCAGTGTATATAAACTGCAAACCAGAGGGGACGTGCTATTTAAATCCCACTTCACAATATAGTTTGATTTCCCCTCAAATGGCACTCTTCCATAAAATATACCATTACCATTCCGCTAAGTGTTGTACACCTACTCCCACCAAATCATCCACATTCCTAGTCACTAAAGTTGTCCACTGTATAATCTACCAAAAAGAGAAAAACAAAAAATCCTTTGTTAGGCAAATAATCACTTAAATAGCAATAATGTTGCCTACAAATTATAGGTAGGTCAGGAGCTAAACACTCAACTTCTGAGGCAGAAAAAAAAATTCTCCACGAAAGCAGGAGTGTAGTAACAATGACGTTCTCTCAAATTCAAGTAACATCAGGTCAAGAAAACCCTTTGTTTGCATTGTGTTTAACTGCTTTATACTGAGTGGAGTAGCATGCCAAAATTTTGAACCTGATTAAAAACGTCATGATAAAACTTGAAGTCACTGATATTTCATCAGAACACACTGCCATTAAAACACTAGCATATACACACAAAAGGATTTATGTTATGGTTTTCTTGGCTTCTGTTGTCAGAAGTAAACACAAGTAATTAAAAGTAACATTCGATTCCTTAGAAGAAATGAGTTGTATTTTGTCACGTCATGTAACAATTTCCTTCCTCCACTAAGTAAGAAATATCAGAGCCAACACAAATCCCTGAACCACTGCTCTAATCTGAGAGGGAAGAGAAGGCCAGAATCAGCCAAGACATTATAGAAGACTTAAAAAAAGACTTGTGCATAACTTTGAAGACACTTAAAAGTAATAAAACACAACCATAAGCAGCCAAGATGCTTATGGTGCCTTTATTTCTAAACAGATGGCTACAACAGTGCATTTAAGGCAATACACTAACCTGGTGTTGTGAGTTTTACACATTCTTGAAACAAAGACATTATTGCTACAGCTTCAAAGAAAATTCCTATGAGATGGGGAGAAGTATTATTAAGTATAGGTGCCCACACGCATACACACGTATAAGAAACATCCATAACTGCACACATAAAGGCAGATAGACAGTGCATGATTCTATCACAGTTAAGCTCAAATCAGTTTTTACTGATTCTATCAATCTGTTCATACCTACAACAGTTCCTCACGACTGCCCAACACCTCACATATCCCCTTCCTGCTGTACAAAGGCTCCACCACTCTCATCTTTTCAGACATGTCCTCAGGCAGAACAGAAGGGCACCTATGCAACAGTGCATGCAAGACTTTCTCAGCACACTGCTCAGCCAATGTGGGAATGTGGGTTCACTATAGTCCAAAGGAAAATGCCAGGTTTAGCAATAAATCCAAATGTACTTTCCTAGGAATCACCATTCCCAAACCCACAGAACAGCTTGGCTTCTCTGGTCACGTGTACAGGAAATGGGGTAAGAGATGGATGGGAATGCCTGTTCTCAGACAGAAACAGCACACATAAACTTTATGTAACAAGATCTTCTCTGCTCTCTCAAATATCATGCAAATCTCAGTAATGTGGTCAACACAAGAGTCCTGCCGTTCATAAGGACAGAAGTAAACAATTCATGGGGCCATTCATTATCTAGATGTGTCTCCCAGATTAGTTCTTATTTTTTTTTTGGATCCAGTAAGAACCACCAGAGGCTTTCCTGGAAAAAAAGAACAGCTACTTAGTCTTACATTCAATTCCAAGGGTTCTGGATACCCTCATGAAACCTGTCCATGAACCCCAGGTGAAGTTCCCCTGCCCTAGAGCCTGAGTGAAGACATGGGAGAAGAAGCTTGTACACTAAGGTGGGTGGAGATAAAGCTGGCTGCTCTCCTCTAGGAAAGAGTGGGCATCACATCCGGAGCTCAGTATGTGGCACTCAGCTCTTCTCTCCTCTCCTCCTTCTCTCTGTAGAATCTTTCAGAGTTTGTTGACGATCACAGAAACATAAGGCTGAAAAGTAACACCTCTATGGCTTCGCTTAAAGAGTCCAGAGAGAATTCAAAAACAAAGCAGTGTCAAGAAGGCTTTGTTCATTTGGCTGCTCTTGAAGGACAGGGAGTGTCTTTTCCCTTCACCCCACTCCACCCTTCCTTCTCAGCTTAGTGGGGGAGGTGAAGGTAATACACTGGTCTTTAAGAAGTCTGCTTGAGGCCTTAAAAACTATATTCAGATGCTTTATCCTGATCCCTCCATTTGGGTACTGCGGGTGGGTGGAAAGTACCCCATGAGCCCAGAGGAACTATATGATGGCTGCTGTCAGTCTAGGCACAACCAGAGAATGGGAGAGGGGTTGTCAATGAAGCAAACTAAAAGGTTTCAAACCCACTGCCCGCTTGGAGAGTCAGAAGCTGGAAAGACAAAGCCTCACCTCCAGTTTGAACAGCCTGCCAATACCTGCAGGGAGTACCCAGGTCTAACAGTGAGATCTCCAAGTAGATGGTAGGTCTGTGCATTGCCTTGAACCAAGAACTTTATCAAAATCTGCGGAGGTTAAATAGGAATTATTGTCTACAAGGACTTGTCATTATGTGATCTGCTGCCTGAGCTTCTAAAATATAATCAGCAGAGAGCTAGTCCAGCTGTTAAAAATCTACTGTGTCCCTTTAGCGTTTAAAGCCAGCTTTGTCCATCTAAGAAGAGAATATTGAAACACATTGTACATAATTGTTAAGAAAGGAAAATAGTTGCTTCCAATTAAAATACCCAGTGGTTAGAATTAACTGATTGCAATAATTAAGGAGAAATTAAGACTGATCCTAAAAACCTAACATTTGAACAAATTTGTATTTAAACGTGTGACTATTGGTTTAAACCATCATAAGAACAGAAACTAAAAATCACAAACTGAAATCAATAAAATACATGTGTGATTAGGGTCAAACTGGGTAACCAATTAAGATCTGTGTCTTTAATAAACATCTGGAGAACACCAGTAGCATAAATTACTACATGCCATGCTGTCCCAGAAGAGTATGATTCCTTAAAAATCTGTTTAAATCTGACAAACCTCCAGAAAAAACTTAGAAGTGTAACCTATCATCCCATAGAGCTGCCCAGACTTATGCTAGTAGTAAGCCTGGCTAGTAAACACTTTCTCCTTCCCTGATTCACTGGGGAAAGGAGGACATTGGCCTGTGTAAGGGGCCGATGTGAGATTAGTTCAACTAAAGACTTCCCAACATGGGAGGCAAAAAACTTCATGAATCAATTTTGCTGTCATCCTCAGCGTGGTGTTCAATGTGTCCTGCAGCATCCTAGAAATAAAGGGAAAAGGACCATGAGAAAAACGTTGGTAGTAGGTCAAAAGAAAGTCAAAGCCATGGAGAGCTTCCCAGGTCTAATCTGTGATCCATGAAAGGCAGTTAGGACTCATCACTCTTAATTCACATGCAACTTGAGTTCTTAACACAAGAATGCTGTAATAAACCTCTAGATTCAATTACTGGATTCGAACAAGTGAAAACATTCTCTTTAGGCACTTTCTCAAAAACTACCTAGAAAATTCTACCTAATTCTTCATTTGAAACCTCATTAAGCTATCTCTCAAACCTTTGAATAATATTACTAATAAAAAGAAAAATCCTTATACTCTCCCTGTTTACTGCAAGTCTGAATATTCTAATAAGGCAAAACAGGTTTACTGAACCCTGCTCTGAGCAGTCAAATGACCCTGGGTTGACCTCAAATCCCACTGATATACCTGTTTGGATCCTTTCTTAGCAGTAAAAAAAGCATCACAGTTCTTCCAGCGACATTTCAGAGTTTGAAAGTTTGGATTTGTATGGTCAGTCAGCAAATGTTGTTTTAAATGATCTACAACACCAAATATCAGAGAGCAGCCATGCCACTGGAGAGAGAAAGAATCGAAAGGGTAAGTTATAAAGAGTATGGGAAACATGCAATGAGAATATTCCTCATTGTATCCTACGAGTAAGCCCTTATTCTTTAATTTATTTTTGGCTGGCAAATTCAACAAAGCCAGAGGCAACCAAATTAATCATGAATTTATTCAGAAACTTTGAAAAGACTGGGAAGTCTTTTGACATTTCAGTATTTTGAGAAGGCAAAGCACTAATGTAGCCATTACATCTTTAAATAATGAAGCTGTTAGCAAATACTGACAGGCAAGTTAAACAAATTCAATGTAAATTACACTTATTCTTTTTTAAAAAATTTATTTTTAATTGAAGGATAATTGCTTTACAATATTGTGTTGGTTTCTGCCATACATCAATATGAATCAGCCATAGGTATATTCCTCCTGAACCTCCCTCCCACCTCCCACTCCATCCCACCCCTCCACGTTGTCACAGAGTGTGGTAAACCATCATAATTCTTTATCTTACCATCACAAAAAGAGTGTCTCAGTCCATTTATTTAAAAAGACAAAGAGCTTTCCTGTAATACTTGAGTTATTTTTAACAATTCTAAGAACTGTTGGCTTGTAAACTTGAAAACACAAATGTCTGATAAAGAAAACTACATTTGTGGAACTATTGGCAGAAAACTGCCAAGGAAGCCTGTCTTTACTCACAATTTTTATCACTTGAATCACAGTCTTGTGATCATTGTTTTTTTTTTTACTGTATTATAAATGTGGCTATATTTCAATTGTTAGTCAGAAAGCATAAAGACTCTTTTGTTTTGGCTTTTTTTCCTTACAGGCTTTTAAGAGATGATTCTAACATGTTCATTTCTAAAAAGTAATGCAATTTTGAATTGTCCCTCTGTAAACACTATTTCATACCCCCAGCTTTAAAACCAGAAGGTATTTTCCTCATTTCTCTTGATAAGTTAAGTCTATTTGTATGTTTTGGATACTATTTTACTAGATTTTGCCTGTCTTCACTGAGCACACTAAAAATCAAAGATAGTGATGTGTAAAAAGCTGAAAAGTAATTAGGCCAGAGACAGATCTAAACTCAAATTTTAAAATGTGAGCATCCAGTTCACCAATGCTGAAAAGGGGATTAGGGTTTAGGGAAAAAAATTCAGTGCCAACCACTTTTCGCTGGTCAGTACTATTAGAACTGATTAAACAAATTAAAGTTTATAAGAAACAGTGTGAAAGCTTTGAGGTTTAATCACCATCCTCCACTCTAAAATAAAAACCATGAAATTTAGACTAGTGAACTGAGGTTTAGAACTTCAAGAGTGCAAATTTTTATCTGTCTATTTCTCAAAAACTAATGAACAAACCAAACTACTAATACATGTAAATGCCTGAGGAATGGGTAAATTATTGTAGGCAGGTTATGAAAATAAGCACTTCCAGTTTTCTTTCACACACTTCTGTACTATTGATGTTTTTGTAGGCATGTATTAATATAATAACAAAGCAAAATAAAAAACACAAAGGAAATAACCTCTGAATGGACACTTGAACATAGTTTGTATCTAACCTTAAGACTGAACTTTCACTATAGAATTATAGAAGCATTTTATGTATTTTTTAAAAAATAAGCTTATTTGTCCTATGGTGGAAGACTCAATATGAAAATGTTAAACCAATGATAATGAAGATGTATAAACTGCCCTGGTGTTGGGCAACATCTAAGTCTGGTGACAAGAACAGTTTCAATCCTTACCCAGCAGCGGTAATTCTGCATCAGATTTAGCCTCACGGCCTGAATACTGCCATCATAACAGCCAGTATAAATCTAGAGAAAAATGTTTATCATTATCAGACCAAAACAACACACAATAAAACTACTATGAACATCCTCAAAATAAGAGCCAAAAGCTGGTAGCACTACAACAGAAACTATAAACCTAAACCCAAACCAGCCCCAGAGTAACATAATAGGAAAGTGTCTTATACATCTTCTAGTCTGGATACTTGGAAGCTATGCTCCTTAGAAAGCCATTCTGGGGACTGTCATTGAGAACAGAAGTGGTAGGGCTCAGAGGCACTGCTTATACTTGAACCGGTGTAGCTCTGGCTTCTGCTGGGCATTACATATCAGGCTTCTGAATTTCACTGGGACAAAGGCTCTACTGATTAAAGTTAGAAAAATATCCATTCCAGTTCAACCTCAAAATTTAAAAATAAAATAAATTAAGGATTAGTAGGGGGGTTACATGAGTTAGCTTCTACTTTTAGGTCTGCTATAACTATGCCACAATGACCAAATCTCCTGACTCTATTTCAATGTATTGTCCAGATCATAATGTCTCTGAAAAAAATACCACTCACCTTTTTTTTGGAAACACCTTAAATTTACCTTCTATTTAATGGTGGTATTATATTTTTTTTATTGTAACTACTTTAGTTCTTAATAAAAAATGGAATAGTCAAGAGCACTACTGGGTTACTTCTCAATATTATAATACCAAGAGATAGAAACATTCAATAATGAGGCATATCAAAAACAGATGTCATTTTTGGAAGTGACAAGTAGTAACATTACTAAAAGTCTGTAGAATTTTTAGTAAACACATTCAAAGGCAAATATGTGGCATGGCAAATTAAACTCACCATACTTTTATGGATGGTCATACACATAATCATGTCTTTGTGTCCTCCATAAACCTGCAATCGATCGTGCGACTTAAGTGGAAGCGGGGGCGGGGGGCAGAACAGAAAGAGAATCAAGGTTATTTATACCTTGTGTTTGGAGAAGGCAATGGCACCCCACTCCAGTACTCTTGCCTGGAAAATCCCATGGATGGAAGAGCCTGGTAGGCTGCAGTCCATGGGGTCGCTAAGAGTCGGACACGACTGAGTGACTTCACTTTCACTTTTCACTCTCATGCATTGGAGCAGGAAATGGCAACCCACTCCAGTGTTCTTGCCTGGAGAATCCCAGGGGTGGGGGAGCCTGGTGGGCTGCCGTTTATGGGGTCGCACAGAGTCGGACACGACTGAAGCAACTTAGCAGCAGCAGCAGCAGCTTACCTTGTGTTTAATAAGCATAGTCCCTGAAGGCTTTTGCAAGTTTAAAACTGTACCTCAGGTATCAAGCTGAAGCACCAGTCACTCATTAACAGAAGCATAATCGAATAGCAACCTTTTTAATAAGTCCTCCTCCTCAAGGGAAGAGCTGGTAATTGGGGGAAAAAAATCCCTACCCATTTCTGTGTAGTGTCAAAGTCTCAAACCTGAAATTGTATGCAGAGAACCACACAGATATGACAGGCTACAGCTGCCCTCCAGAAACCATTACATTTTGACACCTGTGAACCTGACCAGGTATCTTAGGGCAGTATTTCTGAATGTGCTGTCCAAGGACCAAGCTACTTCATAATTATCTACAACACTTATGAAGAACACAGATTCCTGAGTTCCACCCCAGCCTTCCCATATATAAAACAAACAAACACCAAATCCAAACAGACTATCTCTCCAAATCATTCAAACAAAATAGTGAATCTAAATTCTACCTGTAACTCATAGACACGAACAAATTTATCCAGGCAAGCAGTCACCATCACTTTCCCTAGGATATTCACCACAGTCACTGCGTGATTGTGACCTTTATAGATCCGGACAAGCTCACCAGTCTGCATCAGAAGAGAGACAAGAGTCACTACACTGATTTCTAAGAGTCTTGACTTTTGAGATTTATAATTCTGTAATTCTAAAAGAGGTCGGAAAAGGCAATGGCACCCCACTCCAGTACTCTTGCCTGGAAAATCCCATGGACGGAGGAGCCTAGTAGGCTACAGTCCATGGGGTCGCTAAGAGTCGGACACGACTGAGTGACTTCACTTTCACTTTACCCTTTTATGCACTGGAGAAGGAAATGGCAACCCACTCCAGTATTCTTGCCTGGAGAATCCCAGGGACGGCGGAGCCTGGTGGGCTGCCGTCTATGGGGTCGCACAGAGTCGGACACAACTGAAGCGACTTAGCAACAGCAGCAGCAGCAAAAGAGGTAATTATGAGACTACTTGTACACACATGTAGCTGTACTAATTTTAGACAGGTGAAGTATTCTCACAAGCATTTGTTACTTATATAAAATATATATACTGTATCCTGACGGAGAGAACCCAGTGTTTCAGAGAGATAAGGGCCACAGCTCTGTGTGTATGTATTTTATAGTGTTTGAAGTATATTCACTTTTATCATTTCACTGGATCTGGAGAAAAAGTTCCTGAGGCTGAATAACCTCAGAAGTTCAGACTACGAACTGAACTTCAAAAGTGGCCTCCATGACCCAAGCAGAGTCTCACAGCTGTTTCTATTTGTGCTATTTTAAACTACATATCCTCTGTCTCAGAGCCTCAGATGCTCAATATGTCTCATGTTTAAATGAGACATTCAAACTAAACCTGAGGTAAACTTTTGAGTCTGTCCCCCACGAAGAATTTTGATTTCTACAGTGCTTAACAGTATCCAAGAGCTTATGCACAGGGATTATTATTGTCTTTCACTATAAAGGAGGCTTAATTTAAATTGCAAGAGGTCTGAGGAATTCCTTCAAGCTTTATCCACAATTTTATTAAAGATATACCAACACAGCTTACATGAATGTTGTGAGCATGGACTGACTGATCACTGGAGCCACTGAACACAAGGTCATTCACCACCTTAAATAAAAAAAATTCAGTGAGTGAGATTCAGTATAAAGTTCTAAGGTCTCCTTTAACTTGTAATATACATTGGCAAATTCTACTTTCCACCCTATTTTGAGATGAGCATGAATGAGGTATAAAATAAGTTTCTCAGACAAATTTTCTGAACTGGAATTTATGTGCTGCCACTAAGTACTCTGATGAACTGACAACATATTTTTGGGTTTGTTGCTTCTCTGGAATGATTACGAAGTAGCCTAGAACAGCATTCGAGTATATCTACATTCTACAATAAGATATTTGTCTCTCAATTAATATGCTAAAAAAACAGTACATCCTGTGGTGATTCCAGGCCTAAGGAAAAGGATGGTAACCTCCTGTATTCTAAATAAGGCATTAGAAAACATGGGAAATTTCATTTGAACTCTTCCATTTGCACCAGACAATGAACTCCCATTCTATACTTGCCTTCATGCAGAGGATGGTTTTGCTGTGGCCCTCCAGAGTTCTAAGGAGCAATCCGTTCCGTGCATCGCGTACGCTAATGGTGCAGTCATAAGAACCCACAACCAGTAACTTTCGGGCACCTTCCTGAGCTGTGGCAAGACAGCTGACAGCCCGCGGGCCATGGCATTCAAAGATTTCAAGTCGTTTGTTGTTCTGAAAAATAAGCCACCATTATATGAAGCAAAAACCACTTAGTTGGAAAAACTCAGCATCAACTAATCCAAATCACTACCTTGATACAAACTCTAAATTCTAACACCTATCTGTAAGTTTTCATACCCATTCTGTATTCCTAACTCCCCAACCTCTGCCATTTCCATTCCAATACTCTCTGTATTCATGACACCTTCTTCCTCCATTCTAGTGGGGACAGTCTTATGTTATAAACTCATTTCTATCTTTGACCCATGCTATCCTGATCATAATTAGAATCTGGTTCTCTTTTTATGTCGTCTCTCACTTCCCATAAGTCAATGACATGAAAGAGAAACCTTTTTCCCATATTTGAATACATTTTCCATGCCAAAGACCTAAGAAGTCTGATTTTTGTCATTCAAAATGTATGTACTCTATTTGTCGTGGTTGCTTCCAAAATTCTCTTTGAGAACTACTTTCTTAGACAACCAGTTTCTCATTCACCACCTTTCTGTTATTCTGGCCTTTTTCTGACCTCTAGTTCTATGTTTCTCTCTCATAACATTAAGTTAAACTATAGGAGCCTTTATGTCAGTCAGCGTAGCATGGTCGCATCCTGAATGTGGATGTGGATAAACATTCCTTTACTTCAGATTTTAGACTTGCTTTCCGTACTCCCAAACCAATCTTGTTCATAGTTTCCTACTTTCTCAAAACTCTAAAAAGGTACTTTAGCTCCAAGTATGAGACAAAACTCCCAGAGACTAGGCAAGAGCAGCAGCTGGGTACCTCAATCTCAGCCATCTTAAAATGCTGGGGAGATAGATGAAAGGCATTCAGGGCCCAAAGGTAGACAGGCCAAGGTCAACAGCCCTGGCTTTTTGATGAGCCCCAGGAAGCACTGCATTCCAGGAGTGTGGGAAAACAGAAAAAAGGTCCAGCCCTAACAAGGATTCAAAATTCACATCTCTGTAAAAACTCTCAAATCTCTGCCTCAAAGTCCATCTTTGCTGGGGCTTTTCAACCATTTAAAGACCATTTCAAAAAAACAAAAATAAAGATCATTCCCATTTGAGTTTGTCATCATTTTGCCCCAAAAGTCTGGCTCCTAACTTCTATTTACCTTTGATTACATTAATCTCACAAAACAGAACTGGGTAATTATCCAGTTTTAGCCTTTAAAACATTTTAAATCTATTTTGTCTTCTGTGATCTATTCATATCAAGTGAACCAAATAACTTGATATTTGATTATATATGGGCTAGTTTCTTCTAACTTGATTCTAAGCTTCTTAAAGGCAGAAACCATAGCATATTTTATTGCATTTCTTGTAAGTAGTTCCAGATAGCTGGTGGAAGGAGAGACAGGTACTAACTAAACATATGATACTATAATTAGGCATAATACAGTAAACTTCTAATACACTGTTAAAAGATGACCAGATGGCCTTGGGATAGAATGCCACAACTAATTAGTAACTAAACCTATCACTTCTACCTCTGATTACATTTTTTATGCATTCTCTTCACTTTAGTCTACATGTCAGCTGCTGTAACAAAGCCTCCTAAATGGTCTCCAAGCTTCTACTACTATCAGTATTTTCCAATCTGTTCAACACCAAAGTGACTTTTTCTAAAATACCAATCGGATCATGTTTCTCATGCTTTAAAGCTTACAAGTTCAACTACATTAACAAAGCACACAGAGCCATCAAGAACTGGCCTATATTGGTTTCCTAAGCCTTATCCTGAGACCTACCACATAATAGTGCTCAATAAAGGTTTGCTCAACAAATGGATTTATTTTTGGGTCAGGAAAGAATGAGGCCCAAGGGCATGAAGGCAAACCTTGACTTAGTTCAGTTTACAGAACAGGCTACTTTCATGAAGCCCTAAATCAGTTCTAAACGCCATCACTGTCATACTCAAAGGAATTTAAGCTCACTTTTCAGGGTGTCATTCTTAGAATGAGACAAACTAGTTTAACCCATGACTCATTATTTGGCCCCAAATCATTAGGCTTGGTTTAATTTAGTAGAGTTACACTTTGATCCTGGCATACTTGGCCTGAGCAGACAGAATGCATCTTGTTTGACTTACAACAGAAGGTAAGTTTTTGAGCAGTGGCTAATTCTGCTTTCTCTCACACACACAAAAACAGGAAAATGGTCTTGTCTTTGACTTCTTCCCCCACACACACCACTTCTAAGTGGCATGGGAGTTCGGCCTTCTCTCCCCTACCACTAACCTTTATGTTGAAAGTGACCACAGTGCCATTTGCCAGTCCTGCATAGAGAATTCGCCACCTACTGTGGAGGCAGAGAACCCGGTCTTCCAGCTGTAACTGCTCCACACACTCTCGAGTCTGATAAAAGCACACAACACCTGATCAGTAGAGGTTAAAAGCAAATAAGATATGAAAACAGTCCTCTGTGAAACAGACTGTGAAATTATTTTTTATGAGGATGAAAATGTTGTATCCTCCGTTTTGTAGAAAAGTATCTTAGACTGTTTTCTGCTTTTAAATTTGTGGCCCAAGAACCTCAAGCTGTAGGTAACATAGTAAACAAATGTAACTTCTAATAATGTTACTTATGTTTCTAACTTGGAATGTTGAAATTCTTCAAAGGGCCCTGTGAACTGGGTTTTAGCCTCTTAAATTAAGTAGCCAAAGAAAAAGCTGCACTCAATGTCTGAAAAGGAAAATAAAGATTATAGTTTTATTATCTGATAATTGCATTAATCAAGTACTATCTGCTTTCCTGCAACTGATTCTCTATTTCAACAGCTCCCAAATGCCTCCTTTAAACCAGTATCAGGTTAGCTGGTCTATAATTACCCAAAAAGTTTTCAAAATATATAGAACACCAAGCTTCACTCCTAAACCCTGAGATTCTAACTCAGTAGGCCCTGGAATATGTTTTTTAAAAAATTTCCTTCATAATTCTGATGCATATACAGGTTTGAGCTGATGTTCATAAAATAATTTCCATGAATTCCTAGAACAGGGTTTTATTGATAAAATCTAATTACCTAGAACAGGTCAATTACATAGTAAGTACTCAAGATTGAATGCTGTTGAATGATACTAAGTGACTAAAATAATAAAAAAAGAACTGTTAATGTGGATTTGTCTATTTCTCCCTGTAATCCCATCAATATTTCTTTACATATTTTGGTGCTCTGTTATTCTGTTATAAGATAGATCACTGTTCCATCTTCCTGTCTTGAATGTCTTCTATACTGACCCTTTTATCACTATAGAAAGCTACCCTTGTCTCAGTAGTATTCTTTGTCTTAAAGTCTATTTGCCTGATAGTAATATAACTACTCTGGCTCCTTTTGTTACTATTTGCAACAGTACATTTTTCCCCCATTCTTTTATTTCAACCTACCTGTGTATTTGAATTTAAAAGTGTCTTGTAGATAGCATAGATTTTGATGTTTGTTCTTTATCTAGTCAATCTCTTTTTCAATTTGAGTGTTAATTCACATTTAACATAATTATTAAATATGGTTAGATTTAGACTCCAATTTGCTTTGTATTTGTCTCATTTTTATTTCTGTTCCCCCATTTCTGCCTTGTTTTATATTAAGTTTTTTTACTACGCCATTTTAATTCCTCTATTAAATTTTGAAGTTATCTTTCTTTGCATTATTTTTTTAGTGGTTGCTTTAGGGCAGCTGTTCTCAGAGTGTGACCCCTAGACCAGCAGCATCAGTATCACATGTTTGAAAAGTAAATTCTTGGGCTCTATCTCAACCTTACTGAATCAGAAACTCAGGGAGAGGGGTCTAGTAATATGTGTTTTAACAAGCTCTCTAGGTCCATCTGATGCACACTGAAGTTTTGAATCAGCCTTCTAGAGATACCTCTTTAAACTGTAACAATCTAGTTCAAGTTAACATTGACTTATCCTGAACAAAATATAAGAACCTTGGACCAGCATAGTTCTATCCTCTCCCTTTCCTGTGTTCCTGTTATCTCACATATCCCATCTATATATAATTAGGTTAAAAACCTAGTTATGTGGTATTATAAATTTTGTCTTAAATAATTAAGTCTTTTAAAGTTAAGAATATATGTATATATTTTTTTCCTGCTCATTGATTTTTATATTTTAAATATTACACAATTGTGTATATATATGTATATTTTAATGCAAACAATTTTCTCTCATTTCTTATAATTCATTTAGAGAATTCCTGTTCAGAGAGATCTACTTCTAAGTCTTTAAGTTTAAAAACTTCTTTTAACATTTCTTTTTCTACCTAATATTAATTTTGGCATATGACATGAAAATAAAAATCAAGAGAAATATTTGTTGGAAAGATCAAAGGAGGTATATTATTAATAGTAGCAAGTGAAAAGATATGTGGACAGAGACAGAAAACATGGTTTAGATCTAAGCCTCATTTCTACCAAAGGTTACAAGTGTACTGAAACAGATTTAAAAGCAAGCAGGTGAACAGAATGAAACATCTGTCTCAGTGTCTCCACTCTACACAGTAAATATAGTCAAGGTGCTTCAATATCATCACTTTTGATTTCTCTGGACCCACTTACCTTAACATTATAGCAGCGAATGGTATGATCACTGGAACCAGTGTAAAGGGCAGCATTCTTCCCAGAGGTCTGAGTAACCAGGAGGCAGTTCACTTTGGAGGTATGGCCCTCAAAGACACCGATGCACTTGCGACTCTAAAGTCAAGCACAGCTCAGATCATTACTTGTGGATATAGATGGTTAAGATAATGTATTTCCTTAAAAAAAAAAAAAAGCTAAAACATACAGTTCATGTTTGTGTCCCCAGAGTCTAGAATAGTAACTAGTATCTGGTATCAAAAGGTGTTCAGTAAATACCTGTTCACTGAATGCCCAATGAAAAGAGGTACCTGCAACTTATATGTTAACTGAACCATACCAAAAATTACTTAGGGCAATTTGCTAAAGATAGATCAGAATTTTAATTAATGTTAGGCCAAGTCTCTCTAGCATATGGACTAAAGTGCAAGCAAATTCAAACAATAGCTAATTACCCAGATAAGTTGCCGCATTTGATCAGTACGTAGAGAAAGCTTCACAATATTCAGAGACATGCCATCACAGGTCCTACTGTCCCAGGTGTGGTTTCATAATGGAACACCCTCTTATCTCTGTGCACATACTGTTATATATATTTACAATGTACATACATACCTATACCTACCTTATAATTTAGAGTTAGAGCCAATTCCCCAAATCTTACACTCATACCTCCTGGTACCATTGCTTTCTTCCTTCAGTCATCTCTGTTGCCCTTCATACATTATTAGGCTAAAGGAACCTATATACCTGTTGCCTATAGTAAACACATTTTCTCAGTCCATCGTCTAATCTTTTGACTTTCAAAGACTTCATCAATTTCATATATTTTCACTGTATTTGTTCAGACAACATAGTGTTCCTAAAGTTTCTTGGCTATCATTGTTGACAAACAGAATTAGTTTGACATACGTTTTTCCAGTACCCGAGTATGGATGTGAGAGGTGGACCATAAAGAAAGCTGAGTGCCGAAGAACTGATGCTTTTGAACTGTGGTGTTGGAGAAGACTCTTGAGAGTCCCTTGGACAGCAAAGAGATCCAATCAATCCACCCTAAACGAAATCAGTCCTGAATATTCATTGGAAGCACTGATGCTGAAGCTGAAACTCCAATACTTTGGCTGCCTGATGCAAAGAACTGACTCATTTGAAAAGACCCTGATGCTGGGAAAGATTGAAGGCAGGAGGAGAAGGGGAAGACAGAGGATGACATGGTTGGATGGCATCACCAACTCGATGGACATGAGTTTGAGCAAGCTTCAGGAGTTGGTGATGGACAGGGAAGCCTGGCATGCTGCAGTCCATGGGGTTGCAAAGAATCGGACACAACTGAGTTGACTGAACTGAACTGATATCCTGTGTGTGCTCAGTCATGTCCAATTCTTTTGCAACCCCATGGACGGTAGCCTGCCAGGCTCCTCTGTCCACAGAATTTTCCAGGCAAGAATATTAGAGTGGGTTGTCATTTCCTACTCCAGGAGATCTTCTCGACCCAGGGATCAAACCTATGTCTCTTGCATCTCTTGCACTGGCAGGCCAATTCTTTACCACGCGCCACCAGGGAGGCACAAACACCAGACTCAAAACTCAAAAGTCCACTGTAAGAAAACTAAGAGTTATGAGCATCAGATTAAGTGTGGGTAATGAAAGACTGCTGCTGTTAATAACTTGCACAATTCATCAACTCTCAGGGAAAATGCCTCCTCTGACACTTTCCCAATGTTCATTCTATCCCTTCTCTATTATTACGGTGACAGACCTCAGCATCCACTCCAGGGCTGGGACCTGACTGTCCCTATCCTATTGTTATACTTCCATCTCCTTTTGCCAAGTGACTGTTTAGGGAGGAAAGCACAGGACCCTTTTTTGGTGGTGGGAGGGAAAAGAAACTCTTGTGGCTATTGACATCGGTGAGCAAGAGAACCTGCTTTAGGAAGAGCTGATACCAGAGAAAATAGAAAGGAGAGAAAGAAAGTCTCTGGTGACCCCACTGAGTCACTAGATCAACTGTATCTGAAGTTAGTCTAAAGCCTACTCCATCTCTGGAAAGCAAGCAAACAGATGCGTGTTTAAAAGAGAGCAAGTTGGGAGTTTCTAAAACCTGTAACAAAGCAAAAACATTCAAACTGATGTACCAACTCACCACCAGATTATAAGCTCGGACAGTTTTATCTGCTGAACAGGTATACAGTAAATTCCCAAATATCTGAATTGCATTCACTGCAGCTTGGTGCCCCTCAAAGCTCCCTTCTGTGGGCTCATCATCATCTCCTGGCTCTGAAGATATTTCTAGAAAACAACAATATGTTTCAGAAATATGTCGGCTTGTATCTCAAAAGATACTAAGAAATTTAAAACATTATGGAAAAGTGGTCCCTGGATTCTCCTAAAAACCTGGTTCGCCTAGCAAAACACCACATTCTCATTAGTGATCTTCATTATGAAGATTTCATATTAAGAAAAGGTAGGGAAGGCCTTTCTCTTAGGGAAAAAATACTTACATAGTGAGTCTTTGAATGATACCCTTTAAGGCACTAAGTATCTTTTCACATCCAGTCTCCTCTGCTGCCAGTTATTTTGTTGAGTAAGGCATTATTTTTAAAGTAATTCCTTCTCAAAGCAAACCCCACCCCCCACCCCCCAGAGCCAACAAAACCTTAATACAGTTGTCCCTTGTAACCAAGGGGGATTGGTTTCAGGATTCCTCCACCTAACATGTACCAAAATCCACAGATGCTCAAGTCCCTTATATAAAATCGCATAGTATTTACATATAATCTATACACATCCTCCCATTTACAGCTGACCCTTGAACAACATGCTTTGAATTGTGCAGGTCCACTTACACACAAATTTTTTTTTTTTCAATAAATGCCCATTACACGATCTGTGATTAGTTGAATCCATAGATGCAGAACTGAAGACACAGAAGGCCAACTATTCACGAGAGAGCCAGATTAGACATGTGAGTAAGAAACTGAAAAGCTAGGATTTGAGGATTCAGGGATACCAATATCTGCTGGTCAAACTAATCCATCCTCTTGGTAATAAGCCCAGTCCCCATCCCCTATTCTATAAGCACATTTAAGTAGATTTAAACCCTGGCTTTGATGCTTACAAAGCTTTTTTTCCTGTGATTAATTTATCAATTCACTCATTTAAAAAAAATATGTAATATTTATTTACTTATGTATTCCAGAGTGCATGGACTCTATAGTGATTAATAGCTGTGGCTCATGGGCTTAGCTGCCCCCAAGATGTGTGGGATCCAAGTCCCCAGACCAGAGATCCAACCCACATCCCCTGTTTTGGAAGGCAGACTCTCAACCACTGGACCACCAGGGAAGTCCCTCCTGTAATTCATTTAAATAAAACTGAACAGCCAAATACCTGAAGAGTTCTTTGATCCTTTTATGGAGGAGATCACAGTCTGAGTTTCTGCCACACTACAAAATAATAGCAAAAGTCTTCTTAGCATCTGTGTGAACAGGACAGGTAGGAAAACTTGTATTTTCCTGACTCAAAAAATTATTCTAAACAATGGACAAAATAGCAATGATACAAGATCAGTTTCTGCATGTGAAATTTTTATATGAAAGGAAAAAATAGTAAATATTTACAACACAAGTGAGAAAGCAGAAACTCTCCATTGCTAAGGAGATATCCATATCCATCATCCCTACTGATTTTCTACAAATGTGACTAAAAAACTTCTGATTTGGAACAAAAAGTTCTGTTTTCTAATGAAAGAATGGTGAAAGCTGCTCTGAGTGGACCAACACAGTATCCTTACCTTACAGGGATGCCATCCTTATAGCGAGTGCCAATCTCACTGGTAGAGCTAACTTCATCACAACCAGAACGAGAAGTTTCTAATGAGTTTTGCTCTGTGGAGTTCCAAATATCCTTTTTAGATGGGCTATCTGGTTTTTCTTCTCCAGATTCAGAAGAATCAATGGCTACCACTTCTAACTGAGGATTAGGAACTTCTAGGACTTCAAGAGACGAGTCACTATCTGGTTCATCTCTGACACTTTCTTGTTCTGGGCCAGTTCTGCTATCTTCCCAGGTGGAGGTTGTCACCTTCCCCCCTTTAGTAGACTTTCCAGTTTTTACTTTCCTTACAGGTTTAGCGGTAAATACATCCTGTTCAGTGTCACTGTTCTCAGGAACATGGGCAGCTCGCAGAGTTTTCTTCTTCCTAAGTTTCTTCTTTTTCTTGTTCCCCCTAGCTTCAGCTGATGTCAGAGTGGACTCTGCCTGTTGTTCTGGCTGGTCAGCTGGAGAGTGGGGCTCTTTCTCTAAAGGGGTTTCTGAAGCAAAGGATAATCTTGGAAAAGAACTGGTACAGGCTTCAGACCCACTGTTGCCTCTGTTTGGCTCTTCACTTTCTTTATCTATGCTAGGAAGACCAGCTGATTGGGAAGAGGGACTGTTCCCTCTGTTTCTGGTAATTCCTTGCTCCACAGAAAACTTCAGTTCTTGGCTAGGCTCATGGAATCTCTCTGTTAGCTCTGATAAGGACAATGCTGCAGTGGTAACTGGATAAACTGGACAATTGTCACTGATCTCTCCTGAATTGAGAAGGAAAAAAAAAATTATTCCATCGTCTTTGTGCCTGCTATATGTAGTCATAAACTACAATTATCACTGATTGAATTTCTATCAAATAATATGACACTTTGATGATACGTTAACAACTTTAACAGTCATGGTTTAGTTATTTCACACCTCAGCTTCCCGTAACGTACACATGTTTCACACTGTGATGATATGTTAACAACTTTAACAGTCATGGTTTAGTTATCTCACTCCTCAGCTTCCCATAACCTACATGTATTTCTAGTACAGTATTTATACACTTTGCCTGGCATTAATCTCAAATAATGTGCATGTCTTATATCCTAGAAAAGCTCCTTTTATGGGCAGAGATTGTTTCTACTGATCTTTTCTCTTTCTTGTTTGAAACAATGAATATGAATTACTTTTGCAGTCAGAAAAGGAAATCTAATAAAAGCTATTTTTGAAAAAAGTGTCACTACGTTTTTAAAAACAATACTAAATACTATCCATATAAAAGTAACAAAATTAAATATGAAAGATAACATATATTTGATGTACATATCAATGATTAGTGTTGCAACAAATAGCAAAATTTAGGATGATTCTTCAGACTTTGTTTTTGTTCAGAAAAAAAAAGAATACCACACAATATCAATTTGTTTCTTAACTTTCAATATAGCACCATTGTGGTTATACAAACTTTAGATAAGATTTTAAACAACTTAGAAGTTATTCATTCTCAAATGGTAACCAGATAAGGAATATTTTATAAAGAGAGTAAAATCCCTGGCTATTTGTCAAAACTCTCAAGTTCCTGTTAGATGATTTCAAACACCAGAGCCCTCTGCCTTTCATCATGGCCACCAGTTCCTCAGGTCTGTATTAATCTTAGTCTGTACTTGAAATGATAAAAACAGTTAAGTAATGAGAAATCCAGAAGATGAATCTTCTCTAGAAAACTGACTGAACAACTTCCATGCCTATCTCATGAAAAACATACAATTCTGCACCAATCCTAATAAATGGAACCTGTTACATGCTAATCCAAAGTCAATTTAGCAATCCTGTATTAGGGAAAATTAGGAAGAGTTACCAATATTTAAATAATGCTCCTAAATAAGAAGACTTAAAGAAAAACTATAGTAACTTTAAAAAAAAATATTTATTTATTTATTCATTTATTTGGCTGTGTGGGGTCTTAGTTGCAGCACACAGGATCTTCTATCTTCATTGCGGCATGCAGGATTCTTTTAGTTGCGGATGCAGAATCTTTACTTGTAGCATGTGGGATCTGGTTCCTGAGACCCCCTGGTATTGGGAGTGTGGAGTCTTAGCCACTGGATCACCAGGGAAGTCCTATAATAACTTTAGTTTTAATGGACAAGTATGACGTTACATCACTAATATAAAATTGCCCTAGACCCACTATAGGGTTGCCCTTAACACAGAGAAAAGTTTACATACTATTAGCTTGCAGTAATTCCTTGGACACACTGCAAGCAGAGCCTTGTGTCACGGCATTCACAGTCTCTTCTTGTTCAGGAGACATGGGTTCTTGTTTAATCTGAACTGATGAGTCTGGAGCAGGAACACTGCCATGAGCTTGGAAAGAAGATGTCATTGCTTGGAGAGGGGTTCCAGTAGATGATGGAGACACGTGGGAAGACAGAGGTTCCAGGAAATTAGGGAAAAAAGGACTAGGCAGAAGTGTGGCATCAGTAGATGTTTGAGATCTAACATTCTTCTGTTCTCGCGTAAGGCTAGAGGGAATCTGGTCTGGACGTTCAGAAGGTTCGTATGTTTCTAGAATGGGAAACGTACACACATACAAATGCAAAAATGTTAATCTGAAAAGCCACTCATTACTGAGACAACTTGTATTTTTAAAGATTATAAGAGAATTTAAAAGATGCTCATAATTCTTTAAAATCGATTGTTATGTAAGCTATATGTACAACCAATGATTCAGACAGGCAGGCATTAATATTCTAATTTTTCAGATTTTAAGTGACTTCTCCAAAGTCATACTGGTACTAACAGAAGAGCCAAATTTGTACCCCAGTCTTGGGATGCCTAACCCAAGACTCTTTCTATAACATTATTTCTATTGCTAAGCATTTTGGGGACGTACAGTCTTACAGGCCTTTCTACAGAAGGATGAAATTAAGGAGACACGAGAATAATCATATTAACTTTTTCATAACTACTTTAATTCCCCTCTAGAGAAAATAAAAAAGTAACAAGTTACAGACAGTCCAATCCATCAGATTTTCTGAATACCTTGTAATCCCTGTAGAATCTGTATTCTATGGGTCCTCAGGGCACTCATCTCCATAGTTATCTAAAAATAACATATTTTGTTAAGCATTTTTAAATTCAACTTTAAGATGATCCATTTTCATTAAACATTCCACCTGCTGTTACCTGCTGCTTAAGCATAAGTAGCCTTTGAACTTCAACATAAGCTGTCTGAAGTGCTGCACGAGCTTGTAGAAGATTGTTATCCATACACTGCAATGATTTGCTTAGTTCTTCCTCTCTTAAAGAAATATTCAGCAGCTGGTCAACCTGAGAACGTTCTGTCAAAAGAAACCATAAGGCTTAGTTTAATATTGGAGACTTCTCTTTAATAATCCAGGGAACTGCATCAATTGTCTAGGATAGGCCTTTATTTTCTCCCCACTAGGTCACTGGAAGGAGACTCATCAAACTTTTTACAAATCATATAGTCAAGCTGCATGCTGTCAGGGCTAGAGACCAAGCCTCATGGTTTCAAGTGTACCACCATATGGTACCATCTTACCAAATCACCATATTCCACAATGACGCTTCCAAGCAAAACCTCTGCCCTGGGGACATTAACTCTTGCAGGTTTCACTTCCCATCTTCCTTTATCTACTACCCTCTTCAACCAAGACTTTGGCTTAGATTGGGCCCCAAACCTAAACTGCTTGCACTCTCTTCTGGATTCCTATTTTTCTGGTCTGTTAGTTAATTTAAAATAATTCTTTAATATAAAATCAAAACCTTAATATATTAAGGTTCTTTAATATAAACTAACTTTAATATAAAAAATTTAAATAAAAATATTTATATTTAATATAAAATAATATATATTTTCCTGAAGAAAATATAGCTTTGAAATAAAATGTTCTACTATGTGTATTTGTTTGTCATCTTTATATCTGTCTCCATCCCATGCAATATGCCAAGACTGCTCCCCTAAATTCCAGACCCACATATCTAACTACCAACCAAATACGTCTACTAAGGTGTCTCTAAAGTCCTTTAACTCAAGGGATCCAAAAGGGAACGCCCATCTTCTGCCCTCAACCTGTAGCTCTCATAAAGTTTTCTAGCTCTATAAATAAAGCCATCAACTGCTCCAGCTAGAAACTGGTATCATCTTTGACTCCTGCCTTGTCACATCCAGCCACCCAAAGTTCATCCAGGCACTTCCTGAACAAGATCTTATACTGAAATGGCGTGAAATAAGTGAAAGACAAGAGTCATAGAAGCCTATCAGTCAGGGAGCCCCACAAATAACTTATCCCTTTAATTCACATGAGAAAAGCAACCAAGATTCCTCAGAAAGTGAGTGAAATGGCTATAAATGACCAAGAGGGATAAAAACTTCTACTAAATGTCTTGTTTCTCTTCATTTCACTGAAAAGGCCCAGTGAGACTTTCTGGTTTTATACTGAACTCAATTTGTCCATGATATATATTAACTTCAGTTTTCTGGTTTAGGTGGTATCACATATTTCTTCCATAGCTCCAACTGGATATAGTAGAAAATCAAATCTTTCCTATGCCCTTAAGCAAGGCAACAAAAATATCATAAATTAATAAATGGGTGTTCTCTGTTTGATAAGCTACACTTGTATATCAAGTTGTAAAAGGCTGAAGTGATACAACAACAGTTTCTTTTTGCCAGAATATGCTATACTATACCTTTCTTTCCTTTAATTTTCCTTCTTTTATTTTTTCTCTCAAGACTTGGCAGTTCAGGAGAAGATCCATCCTAAGGAGATAAAAAAAAAAAAGAACAATACTGAATGTGCAAAGGCCATAATCCAAGAGGGGGAAAAAGAATCAATTCTAAGTCAGTCATACACTATTATTCATTATTGCTACCATCAGGATAATTAGGAGTTTCATGTACACAATATGAGCATAAATATTAGTTGACTGAATGTATCTGACAAAAAAAAATACAATCAAGGTCAAGTACTTCCCTAGCATCCTAGATGTAGTAAAGCCCAAGGGCTTGGGCAAAGCACTTCACCTTTATAAAAGCTAGTAAAACATATATGATTTCATAGTTTCTACTTTAGAATTCAGCAAGAAAATCTTTACAACAAAAAGCTCAGCAGTCTGTGAGATAAGACCCAAGACATCAGTTATGTCATAAGACAATCAATCTCTCATCCAACAATATCTGCTACAACATCTAGTTCAACAGAGCAGAGATGGAATTTGACCCCAGGTCTACAACCCATGCCTTTAACTAGTTTGTTATATTGTCTCAATATTAAAGGAAACAGTCCATTTTCTGAGTGTCAGATTCCAGTCTATACTGCTATCAGCAACTCTTTCTTTTCAGAAAGGGTTCCTGAAAGGGTTAAGCAATATTAACCATCAGAGGTGCCAAAAGAGAAGTGTCAGTGAAGTAATGGATTCTAAAAAGACCAGGCTAGGCAACTTAAGTACAAAAGACAAAGCAACAGAGACTAAGACTATGCTCATATAGATGTACTCTCATAGTATTAAAACTACCTTATTAAGCCTAATAGTTCTGGGTCCAACAAGCATACATGCCCTACAAATACAACACTAGAGTGCCTTTCTTCAATAGCAGTACAGAATGCATCATGAAAACAGATAAAGTTACAGCTGAAGATGTGGCTCATTCCTTGGTCAGGTGATACAAAGAATCATTGGCTTAGAGACTAGTTTTAGAGATGACTTCATATTTTCCCAGTACTGTACATTCATATTCAATTACATCTAACTTAGTAGAGCTACTCAGTGAAAGAAACCAGTAGGACAAAAATATGAAAGTAAGAGCCTCAGAAATCTTCTATTCCAGAGTAGGGCAAAACACAAGCCCAGGTATCCAAGAAAAACATTAAGTTTTTCTTATTACAGCCAATTCACCACATGAAATGTTGTCCAAAACATACAGGAATCATACTCACTCCAGTGGCTCTTCGTTTCTTTCTAATATTCTGGCCATCATTCTGTTCAGCACCAGAGGTACAGCTGCTGTCTGTGGCTGCATCTGCCAAACTGGAGGTTGCAAGGGCTGAGGATGCATTTGATGATAAAGAGTTTCCTTCTCCATTACTCTCCTGGGCATTATGATTCTCTGAAAGTAGTGTAGAGCTCTCCTGGCTGTGCAGCTCTTTTGTCAAATGCATCAAAGGTATTGTACGATCAGGAGATAATTGCGTGCTTTGTCGCCTTCGAGTAGCAACATTTTCAGCTCCTTCATCTGTTCTTAGGGAGGCAGCCAGAGGTGTCACTTCCTGCTTAAGGCTCATGGTTGGTTTTTGACTCTGTGCGGATCTGAATGAATTATTAGGTGAAAAAATCTGCTGGGGCTCATTTTCTTTGCCTGTGCCTTCCTCACTGAAGAAGCTATACACAGAAGGAGCCCTGTCCATGATCACACTGCTCTCTGAAAGGCTTCGCTTCCTTGCCAACCCAGGGGATGAAGAAATGGAAACACCTTCCCATTGAAATCCTTCTAGATCGGACAGATCAGGTTCCCCATCCAGATCCAAGACCTCTTGCTCATTTTGAACCAGAGGCACCATTTCTATGCCAAACCTCAAGAAAGAAAAAGAAAAAAAATTCATAAATCAGACATAGCTGGGAGAGGGGGCACCACTTAATGTGCCAAACTCTGCTAGGCACTGAGATTGCAAATGTAAATAGATGGCTTCTGCCCTCAAGGAGCTTATAGTCTAGTAATTCTAAACATAAAGTATGTTAACTCTGTTATAAGTGTTGTAATGTAACAAGTAGTAAACTAGATATTTGTATATAGCTATATACAAAGGGAAGGAATAAAAACTGAAGGTTTTATCTAATATGGAGCTCTAAATCAACAGTAAGTACGTAATTTTTAACAGCAAACAAAAGTGTTCATCAAGCATTTACACGCAACAGACACCACGCTAAGAACTTCATAATTTCAATGATACTCATAAGTTATGGGAAACAAAAAGAAGGTACAATAAATATGTTATTTCAACAAGGATGGAAATGTAAGCCTGGAGGGCCATATAGTTAAAACACGGCAGGATGATTTGCAAGTAGCAAACCTATGTTGAACACCACTTTCCCATTCAGAAAAGTTTAGTGCTTTAACGTAAGGTGAACAGCCAAACTATTACGCAAGTACTCAGGAGAATGTATTTTGTGATCACAGATACAATGCCCACAGCAGATACAGAAAGATAATCATCTGTAAGTTTTAAGTAAAAGGTAATAAGAAGTTGTATCTAAAAGTTGCACCACTCATTAAGATCTATAGTTAAACATAGGGCTACAGACAGATATTCTTGTACTGCTGTCCATTTATGGCGCCTATCACCAAAGTGACGGATTTCTAATGGCATTTTCCCCACTTCATTTCTCCGAAGTAGGTGTGCTTCTTTGTAACCTGAATTCCCTGCTAGGAAACACTTTACTCCATTTGTTACAGAGTAGCAGTCACTCTTGGATATTTAAACCAGACATCTACAACAGATATTTTTTGCAAACATTTAATTAAACTCAACAAGTAGAATTCTCTTGACCAGAGCCAAAGGGTAAGTTTAAAAGAAAAAAAAAAAAAGGAAATGGATACGGAAAAGAGGCACACACCTGGGTAAGCCTTTGCCTAGCTCTTGCTTTTTCTTGGTTACTTGTTGAATGACCTGTTCCCAGTTGACATTTCTTCGAGATGCATTTAGAATCTGTCGAAGGGTTGGCTTGAGCCCAGATTCCTTCTCTGTCTCACTCTTTCGATGACCACTGATATTGCGGATGCGGCGAGCACTATTGAGGTTTGGCTCAGGAAGGTGTGCTCCAGTTTTGCTCTTCAAGCTAATGTGCCGGGTTAGATCTCTCTGGAGTGAGGCAGGAAAGCCAAGCTTGCTTAGTTCAGGCAGGAGGGGGCCTGCTGTTTGACCTATATCGCTTTTTTGAAGCTCAGCATCCAAACTAGTACTCTCAAAGCCTTCCGTTTCATAAGATTCATGAGATTTAACAGGGTCATCAACCTGTGCATCTTCTAGAGAGGTTTTCAAATCTAGCAGTAAATCAGACTGTGGGCTGGCTACAGATGTCATTTGTAACTCAGTTTCTTTTTGGTGAACTGTTGAGTTACATGGGGAAGTGGATGGTTTTCTAGATGTTTCCAGGTTTTGGTCATCCCCCCTTTTCTCATCAGCAGCAGGAGTACTGCAGGATAAAACTTCTGTAGTTGTAGAACCCAGGGTTTTGATTTTTGTCCCGTGCTTTTCTGTGTCAGATATCTCTCCATCACTTTCATCTTCTAATGCGTGTACTTGAAACTCAATCTTCAAAGATCCTTTCTCAGACTCCTCTACATTTCTACTTGCTTTTGCATAATTCCTGGTCCTTTTAGAAGCACTAAGCGGATTTTGCAATGACTCATGACACTGCAGCACATCTTTGGCTTTCTGTAATGTATCACTTAAATTTTCATCAGGATCCCTTTGAGTTACAAGTGAACTTTTATTATTTCCTTTTAAAACATGAGGACCCGAACATCGCATTTTGGAAATGCAGGAACTCTGATTATCTTCCACAGTGGGTTTAGTCAAAGGATTTGAGTGTTCCCCAGGGAAAAAAGAATTAATTTTGGTGTTTTTTGAGGGATTCTTTGAATCTTGCTTTTGAGGAACTGATTTAGTGCCTGGAGTTGGAAGGAGTGGGGATTTTAATGATGGCATCTTATTTAAATTAGGCTCTTGTTCAGGTTTTTCTGTAATGGGGCATTCTCTCACCACCTCATAGGAAGCAGTGGAGTCAGAAGAGGCTTTGTGTTTAAGAGATCCAGTATGTTTTTCTTTTTTTGTTTTCAGTTTTCGAGAATTATTTGTTTTATCATTTTGGGGCTCTTTTAGTCCCATGGTTATCAAGCTAAAATCAAAGAGAGGCTTATCTATCATTTCTGACTTGTTGCCAGTGACTTCTTTCATCCCTGATTGTAAATCCAGAGTCTTCTGTGAAGGGTAAGGAGTCCAGCGACGGAGCTTTTCCCTTGCTACACTGCCACTCTTCCCACCAATTTTGGAAGTGAAGGTGTCTGTTTGTTTAGTAGTTTGGCTTTCCAGCTGCTCAAAATTGAAGTCAAGCAAGCCTTCTGAATGAAACTTACCACTTGCAAATCCTTCAGAAGGACCTCTGTATGTGGCAACTGCACCAACTTTATCATTTTCTTGCCGCTGCCACTTATACCTGTCTTGATTGTATTTGCTTGACTTAGATTTTGTATTCCATAGCATATTCATGTCTTCCATTTGACAATTAGAACTTCTGTTTCTGCCTGGTTGAAATTTGTCTCCAGGGCCACTGTAATTCCAACTATTTGTACCACGTGCACTGGATTTCCAATTTCCGTTACTGCTGTTCATATGCCAACTGGAAAAGCCACCTGTTCCTTCAGAATGCCAACTGGAATTCCTTCCTGTACCATTATGATTCCAATCTACTGTCCCACTATTTGAATGCCAACCACCTCCAGAATTACTATGGTTGTGAAACCAAGGTGAGGAACCTCCTGCAGCACCCTTATGCCACCCAGAACATCCTCTTGATCCACCATTATTCCTTGAAGAATGTGTGAAGCTGTTTTTCCTAGTGTTACTATAGCCATCTTTCTCCCACTTCCTGTCCCACTGAGGAGGTCCACGATGATGCCGTGCTGGCTGGCTGTAGCTCTCTCTGTCTTGGTAAGGGATTCGGTCTTCTCGTCTCCATTGGGGTCGCCTGTCATCAGAGTTTATTTCTTGGCTGCTATTGGATGGTTCATCTTGTCTAGAAGAAAAACAATATTTTATTAGTGTTTTAAAGGAGTTATCATGATTCCTTTAAAGGCATAACCCACCAAACGTGCCCTCTGCCTTCTTCCTCTGTCACTTAGAATATGTAACTGAGAGTATGTAATAGTCTTATTTTTATTTCAAATAGTGATTGTTTTCATATCTTTAAATGATATAAACTTATATTTCACAATTTATTGATTTAAAATTAATATCTCATTTATCAACCCCAAAATATTAAAAACTTGACACATTTATACTATCTTTCCTCTCCTCCTCCTGTTTTTCTTAGCATATTCGAGGATTGTGTTCCTATCGTCCAATTATTTTTATATTACACAACTTACAGAAAAGAAGAGCAAGTATACTTTGTAGCTATGGTTAATTATCATAGTTAAGACAATTTAAATCCAGCTGTTCTTAATACCATGATTTCTTCAACAGTTGGTTCTTTCTGAACACCCAGTTTCTTAACTTATTTTAAATGGTAAGATTTTACTCTGCATAATAACTTTCATTAATAAACACTTTATCAAGTACACATTCAATGACTATTAGTAATGAAAGAAAACTTTTATGCATAGTTCCTGTTTCTGAAGGGCTTATAACCTAGCTAAGGAAATAAGTAAGGTCACAAACAGGAATAAAATAGCACATAACAAGCAAGTAGCATCCATGAGGAATGCCATAAGGAGTTTCATGAGCCAGAGGTTTTTAAAAGAAGCTACAGCTGTTTCAACTATTCATGTTAGACAAGAGGCCCACAGAAATGTGAATAAATTTAAGCAAACATCATGGGAATCGGCATTAAACCATTTTCCTTCAAAAAGTACCTATGTTTTGCCTAACTCAGCGCTTCACATGTGGTAAGTGCTCAAAAAACTGAATAATATTAACTAAAATTACTGAGTACCTACTAATCATAAGGCATTTATTGCTAAACACTACAAAGATTATATCATTTAATTTTCACAACTCTGCAGCAAGCATTATTATTTCTACTTTTTAGATATGGAAACTGAGGATTAGAGAGGTTAAATAACCTGCCTAGAGTAAGATACCTAGTTAGTGTTATGGTAGAAATTTGAACTTTGGCAGTCTAACTCTAGAGTCTACATTCAAACTGAAGTATAGTTGATTTATAATGTTGTGTTATTTTCTACTACATAGCAAAGTGATTCAGTTATATATGTATATATATATATTCTTTTTCATATTTTTTTCCATTATGGTTTAACACAGGAGACTGTATAGTTTCCTATGCTATAGAGTAGGACCTTGTTGTTTATCTGTTCTATATGTACAGTTTGCATCTGCTAATCCCAAACTCCCAATCCATCTCTCCCCTATCTCCCATCCCATTGGCAATAAGTCTGTTTAGAGCCCATACTCTTAACCACTAGACCTTGATAGAATGAAAATCTCCAAGTTTCTGCAAGTGGTTCCCTCCTCTGAATCTGAACCTCACTTAAATTTTAAACTCAGTACTGATTTTAATAGCTTCTAATGTCTCTAAGATTTTGGACACAAATTGGAATTTTTCTGTTTTTCACTTTTAGGATAAAAGCTAATTCACCCTAAAGTTCAAACATCCACTTACATTATGAATTACAACTACTGCTAAACAGGAGATCTGAAGTCCCCAAGTGTTCCTACAGACACTTGGAAGATTTTTATACCACCATTAACCAATTTGCTTTTTTTGTTTCTAAGCCGAATACAACTTCTGACATCCAAGGAGATCACTGATTAGGTCTACTAATATCATCCAGAAATGAGAATTGGGCAGTAAGTCAGTCACAAAGTAAAATTCCTAGATTATTCCTAGGGGCACAATAGCATGGAGCTAAACCCACAGCTCAAAAACAATAATCTAAATTAAAAACCTCATGAAGGAAAAAAGAAAAAACCTCATGAAGAAATAAGTAGATGACTTTATAAGTATGTCACCAAAGAGGCTTATTAAAATAATCAAAGACTAGTGACTGCAATATGAATGTCTAATTTACTGAGAAGCTTTTACTCTCTGACTTAATGTTTAATCATTTACACAGATAAGCTAATAATGGCACAAGAATGTTAGAACAAAAATAGAAGTTAGTCTTCTAGAGGCTCCAACGCCCTAAAACAAGAGTAAACTGTAGCTATATAAAAGTAGTGAGAATGTCATTTGAAGGATAAGCAACTAAACGATTTAAGAATCATGCTGCTATGGACATTTTAAAACTAAGAAAGTCCCTTTCGAAGACCTGTTCAAAAAGCTTTTAGCATATAGAATAACAACTACTTCTTTTTTATATTCAAACTGCATTCTAACTGAAAATGAAATACAGATCAGGTATAACTAGTATTCAAGAAGGATCTTTAAAATTTTTAGAATCTGAAAATTCTTAGAATCATGTTCTAGAACTTAAAAAAAATCACCCCACCTCATAACTGGTTCTATATCTCTTTTACTCATACCTGAAATTTTCTGCTTCATTAAAATTTTAGACCACGAATCAGTAAGGTTAAAATACAAAAGGCTAATACCTAAATTATAGATGTAGGTATAAAACTATCTAGTACAAGCTATAAAACTTATATTGTTGAAATGATTCTGACACTGTCCAATATATAGCATAAATTTATTCAAGAAATATTTACTGAAGAAATTAATAATAAAAGGATAAATCAAACTTAGTAGAAGCCCCATGTTAATTCACATTAGGCAAAACAATTTTTTCCTAAGGAATGAAATAAGAAATGCTATATAATATATTCAAATGAAACTTATTTACTAATATCTTTCCACTAGAAAATTCAGATACCAAACATGAATTTATTGGTACCCCCCCCAAATTGGAACTAATACAAACAATTCTAAACATAGTTATCAGCATGGTAAAAATTTCAGATATGTAACAGCTATGGCTAGTTTTTAGATAGGGTCAATACTGAGGTTTATTTTGTTTTAAGGAGTTAATACAGTAGTTCAAGCAAGCATTCCATTGCCTTTTAAGATTAAGATGGCAACTTCAAGGTAAATTTTATAATTAAGGTAAATCTGTGGCACAACATTGCAAATCAATTAAAAATTAAATTTAATTTAAAAAAAGATAAATCTGAATGCTACAGGCTGGAAAGAATGGAAATGGAAAATGTATTCTCTCTTACACTGTTTCACATAGGCTTTTAAAAATATCAAATTATTACTCACCGACTTTGTTCTTTCCTTTGTTTTATTAACTGAATGAGTTCCTTGTCAAAATAATCTTCCTCTTCTTCTTCCTTTCCATCATCTTCTCTTTCCTGGGCATCAACATTATCTTTGTGCAACTGGCCAGAAATGTGCTTTGCATATGCAGAAAGACCCACTTCTGTAACCCCGCACACTCGGCACTCATGACTACTGTCCCTAGGGAAAGAGGGAGATGAGGGACATTCAATGCTCCCCACTGGCATGGCACACTCACCAGATCTGTTATAGTTTCCTCTGAAAGACACTGCACACTTTGGCACAGTGAAAAATTAGTGCTAATCAATCTCAATGCTCCTTTCATCACTTTTAATAAGTTTGTTCATAAGTTACTTTTGAAATGAATTAAAGATTCTTTTCCAGCAATCAAGAGGCAATACACTTCAGAATAATATAGTTTAGGAGAAATCTTCTTGAATTGCTGTACTTAAAACCTTGCCAGAGGAAACGTGGTGAAAGGGGAGGCAGGGCAGGGGGCTCAGAGCAAACAGAAGTTGCTCTGGAGCACACCCATGATGCCAACTGCACTCAGAAATCCTGGTGACAGTGCTCACATTTAATCTCTGGCTCAAAAGCTTTCTTCCAGTGAAAAGTAAGGGGTGGAGAAAAGAGTCGGAGGCAGAGCCAATCACAGCCTAGTAACTAAATCGGAACAGCTGGAGCTCTGCCTGGAATGTGAAGATTCCGGACTCCAGGACAAATGATAGGAGTAGTCTCAGCAAACTTTTTTGGTCTCGGTGATACATGTGATCTACATTCTGCTTCAGAAGGGTTTATTTTAAAGGAAATGGAAAGCATTTCAGATGTAGGAAGTTAACAGCTGTGCTAGGCAAATGGTTTTTCTCAGGTTTCAGAAAAGAACACCATTTAGAGAGACGTAAAACCAGGTTCTCCGTTAAGAAAGATAATTGAGCAGGCTTTTTCTTCTTTTGCTTTACATACTTAATAATGTATCTCATATGTCGCCAGTTTAAGAAGCCAAAGTCTTGAATCAATGACCAGAGCTGTAGTAGATGAATAATTTAACTGCATTTTTAGCTTCTTGAGTCTCTTAATCAGCTCAGCTATCCATGCAGTCACTATGAGAAACATCGGAACACCACAGGTACATGTGTAATGAATAAATGGTAATGTCCACTCAATAATCCAAATTGGCTTATCTCTGTATCATTTGTCTTGGGTTAATACTAGTGATATTTTTGCACTTCCTATGCCATTCTATAAAAATACACAAACACATACACAAAAAGACATGTTGTCTTTAATAAGATAGACATGGACACACACACACGACTCTGCTTCATCTTTCCCCTCATATCCATCCATACATGGGCAGAATTCATTTCAGCTAACCAGAAGAGACCCTCAAAATAAAGCCCCTCATTTACTAGAAGATGGTTTCTGTCACAGATCATCTGAACATTCATTTTTAAAAAAAGAAAAAACATATCAAACAACTACTAAATTCCAGGAAACAAACTAAGTATATGGTTAATGGTGACAAATTTTGACTTTGTAACTTAAATGCTCTGGATGCAATATAGTCTATGACGCTAACATTCATTTTAATGAGTTCTGACCAGATTCCTTGAATTACCCTGAATATCTATATACTAATTCCTTCTAATTCTCCAGGAACTTAAATATATTACTTTCAGAGAGTTTTCCACTGTACTTACTACAATTATATACTTAAAAAAAGAAAAATAATCCTCAACTTTCTCCAGTTTACCACACTAGTCTCTCAAGCAACTAAAATTATGGTAGTTCATTAATGTTAACTTGTAACAGAAAGCAAGCCTTTTCTCATAGCAACAAAGAACGAAGTTTAAAATGAATATATAAATAGAAATCTATCCCCAAAGGGCAGCATCAGAACAATCTGAAGACTGTAACAAATTTAGAATACATAATTTCCCCTATAATAACAACTCGGATCAACTCAATTTTCTGGTTAGAAAATCTTTTGGGCTTTAATCTCTCTACAACTGGAATATGTTTTTAGTCCACTTCTCATCTAAAAATTTATACAATGCTAAACTGTATATTGCAGTACCAGGGACTTCATTCTAAAAGGTATTCTTAAATAAAAACCCTGATTTTTTCCCTTCTAAAATGCAGAGTTTAAAAAAAAGAAAATGCAGAGGGTTTTTTTTTTTTTGGGTGGGGGGGAGCTGTGCCTTATAGCTTGCAAGATGTTAGTTCCCTGACCAGGGATGGAACCTGTGCCCCCTGCATCGGAAGCTCTGAGTCCTAACCACTGCACGGCCAAGGAATTCCCACAGAGAATTTTTCATATGTCCAAACCATCAAAATCCTTCTTTAAAAGACATAATTGGAAGACCACATTGACTTTTTAACTATTAAGGAATGTAAAGTAGACAGTAATTAACTCTTAAAAATAAATATCCATAACCACAAACCTAATTTGCAATTTCCAAAGCAAAATTATATGTTAGATACCCATCAAACACTCAAATACAGATATTTGAAACATTTTTGCTTTCATTGCCAGACAGTGTATTAACCGTAATTCTGAAGCTACTTAATAGAAAAGTACCTCAAGACCCTACCTGGCTGGGTACAGAAATAAGAGCAACATAAAAGTTAACACTAAAAGTTATTTATCAGAACACAGAAATCTCTAACATTTTTCTTATAAATGAAATTAAGTTTCTGGGGATTTTTTCCTTTTTTAAGATAAACTTTACAAGAAACTTAATAAAGAGAAAAGAAAGAATCTCCATTTATACAGGGAAAGAACAGGACAGATCGACCACATCTCATGAAAATTCCAATGTGTCTATGTCTGAGGTTAAGCATATTAATTACAATAAGCATTCGGGCTTCCAAATAGGGTGTTTGGGAAACCACATGCTCTTTAAAGTTAATAGCAAATTAAATAACATTTTAACAATGCTATTTTCCAATTCTTTATCAATAAACAGTTAAAACACTACTTCATATAATAATATAAATTGTTGGGAAAAAAGTACTGCTGTACTTCCTGACTAATAAAGGCAATAATTTTCCAAAGAGTGTTTAACAGAGGGCCCAAATTAGCTACATCCTGTTACCACACAATTTCCTCTCATATGTGAAAGGCAAAGCCTTCAGATATTCTATCCATAAGCTCCTCTTTATTAAGCTTGCTCTATCTATACCACAACAGCTGGTTGATAAATTAAGGTTTGTGCCATTTTAATAGCATCTATCTGTAGAAACTACTTACAAGCTATACATCTGAACAAGTACATTAGGAAAAAACAGGGAAATGTTCCTGATGTCTCCAATTGTGAACCAAATAAGGTACTCACTTCTCAGCAAGCCAGCATTCAAAACGTAAATAATATGCTCTTTACATTTCTAGGTGGGGCTCATTTGGTAAAGAATCCGCCCGCAGTGCAGGAGACCTGGGTTCATCCCTCGTTTGGGAAGATCCCCTGGAGAAGAGAAAGACTACCCACTCCAGCATTCTGGCCTGGAGAATTCTGTGGACTGTATAGTCCATGGGGTCACAAAGAGTCAGACACGACTGAGCAACTTTCATTTTCAACTTACATTTCTTAACCAGATCACAATCAAAAATTAAGTGATATTTAACATCAGAAAGCCAGCTCTTAAACATGAAATCCAGAGGAAATAATCACAAACTGAGGACAGGAAGAAAAAAGATGACTGATAACTATTTGTCCCTTTTGTACAAACTAGTGATGACTGCTCGTCATGATAACAAATGTTCCAAGTCAGTAAATGATGTTTGAGATTCGTTGTTTTTTTATAGCTTTGCCAGCTGTTTTCCCTTGCTACCTACTTGCTTTCTCCCTTATAATTTGTTACTGGCCAGAAAATCATACTAAACCTGTTTCCAAACCTGATAGCACTGTATCTAAAATATAAGTAAATTAAGTACCAAAGTGTCCTCCTCCAAATGAGTTTGGGTGCTAATGCTGATGTTAATATTGTCAGTTCAGAGGCTTCAAATGCTTATTTCTTGATTATTTGACTATGCTCCAAATAACTGTAAACAGTAGACAAAATCTCCATGGCACAATTAAATTGACAAGTGGGAGGAAAGGGGAACAAGTTACAGAACAATACGTATATGGCATGTAGTTCAGTTCTGTTAATAAGACAAAACAAAATCAAAACATATGTACATGAGTGTGAACATATGGATATAAATCTGTCTACACACAGAAGAGTGGTTTGGATAGGGTATAAACTACACTGTTGACTTTCCTCTAAGATTGGAATAGGAAGACGGGGAGGGAGTAAAAGGGCCTCTACTTTCCTTACTCTTTATGAGTCTGTATTGACTATGAACATGAATCTTAAGCTATCAAAAAGTTTTAAATGTTTTAATTAGCTCATTGGTGATTTTTGAATAAAACAAGGCATTCCTCTTAGAAAAAAATGGGCTTCTCTCCTAATGATTAGACTTACTGGCCTCATTTATTTTGTTTCATTTCATTTCAATACAATACAGGTCACTGAGTAGCCAAGAAAAAGGTGAAGGAAGTCTATGGGAAATGGGATCCAACAACTAAGACAATCCACAAATAGGTAATCAAAGGTTGACTGTATTTCATAGGTTCCTATGATAATGAGTTAAAGATCATATATGTTCAAGATATTATAAAGGTTCTCCACACTAAATCTGAGTGAACATCTTTTTTTTTTTTTTTGATAGGTAAGAAGCAGGTTTATTTAGAGAGAAATATAGTCCATGAACAGTGTGGCCATCTCAGAAGGCAAGAAGCCTGAACACCTCTTTTACACTGCTGTGAAGACCTAAACTTCACACAGAAAGGGACTGAGACCACAGAAAAATTCCTCTTACATGCTAAACAGATGCTGAAAGTTCAATAACATATTAATTTGCCCATACAACCTAAATCTATATTACTTAAAATATGGATAATTCCAAATGACCTAAGGTTGGCATCCCGATCAAAGTCTGTAACCATTATTCATGGACTAAAGTATAATTCATATTTTTGTTTTCCAAAGTTTCTCTGTTCCATACTGTTTCCAAACTTTAAATTCACATACATCCAAAACATCAAAAAAGGGAAACTTAGTTGGGAAAAAAGACATGGAATATACATACACGCTACCTTTAATGTCTTAATTTCCTTAAACATCTCAAGCTTTAATTCACAAAACAGCATTCTTAAATACAGGTTTATATATGGATTTGATTTACACTAATGAGATTCAGTGCTATTTAGCAGACTTTGGACTTCTCAGACTTCCAACAACCAGTAAAGGTTTATGGCATGTGATAATTTGCAAGCTGCTTAGGCAATAATATGAAATGTCCTAGCTGCAAAGCTGGTGTGCAGGAATGACAAAGCTTACTAATGACAGAACTAGCTCAACCCCACCCACCTTTGCCAAATCTATTTGCCAAAGTTGCTATGAATTCTACACATTTGAGATGTACAACAATTTATCCTTTTTGAATGAAAAAAAAAAAAACCCAAAAAGCTATTGTATTTGTTGTTAATTCCAAAAGACAGTTCAAGGCCATAAGACAACATTCACTTTTGAAGCATTACTATAAAATAAGCTAATAGGCCCTCAGATTCCCCCACATCCACAAGTTTACGGAAGAGAAAGGTTCCATACCTGCCCTTCAGGTTCTCAAGTTCCCTGTGATGCAACATGCTCCGCATGTGTTCGTCCATCTCCTTCAAAATTAAAGAAAGCAGATTAAACTAAGGGGGACTGCTTTGGAGAAAAAATTTCTCTGTCCTATTCAATCAACAATCAGGGCTCAAGCTCCTTGTGTTAAAGTGGTGTTTGTGGTTTCTATTCACAATTCAGTACTGAAAACAGTCCCTTATTAAGTAACTCTTTAGCCTGTTTTTGGCATATTTTGTTTTTAAATAAAACAATAATTTTAAAAGACCTATTTAAGTGGCTTTCCAAAAAGGTTAGAAAGTTTATTGTATTTAGGAGGCAAAAGACTAAATAACAAACAAGTGGGTAAAATTCTATCCCTTACAAGGTATTTACTTAAGTTTATAAAACAAACAAACGAACAACAAAAATGCCTGAAATCACATAACTTCTCAACTACTTGGCTACTTTTCTTCATACTCTCTTTCCCCACTCAACTGACAGTTTTTCAAGAGTATGGTACAACTCTTATCCATGTCTTGGCCAGGGCCTGACATACAGTTATTAATATCTGCTGAATGAACAGATGGATACATCAATTCTAGACAGAAGTTACAGACATAAGGGAATTTTCCTATGGTAGATCAAGATTTAAAAAATGCCTTGAACACAGCAGTTCTACCATGGCTTCATTTTCACTACCCACTCCCTTGCCCACAACAACTGATGTGTTTGGTTCCAATGAAAAGTTTGAAAATGTACTAGATTCCTCCCCCTACCCCCATCCCACTGGGAAGGAAACAAAATCTATTTGCAAGAGTTTCCATTTAAATGTGCAAGTGTGACATACGCACCCACACACCTCAAAAAATTCAAAGTTGTAAATGTCGGTCTCTTTGTCACACAAAGTATATATATAGCCAGTACGTTATAATTAGAGAATGGCTGTTTACAAATATAAAACTGGCTCAGATGGTAAAGAATCCTCCTGCAGTGTGCAAGACCTGGGTTTGATCCCTGGGTCAGGAAGATCCCCTGGAGAAGGGAATTGTAACCCACAACAGTATTCCTGCCCAGAGAATTCCACGGACAGAGGAGGCTGGTGGGCTTGAGTCCATGGGGTCCCAAAGAGCCGACACGACTGATGAGCGACTAATACACACACACAAGTTGAGAACTACTATTAACTCTGCCCTGTGCTAAGTGTCTCAAACATTTTTTCACTTGAACCACAAAACACTGCTAAGGTAGGATTATTAACATCATAAGGACACAAGGATACAGAGAAGCTAACTTGTTTATTCACCAAATATTTATCAAGTGCTTATAAGGTGTTAAGTACAAAGCTAGGCATTAAAAGGCTAAGTGTGAAAATATTCAGCCCTGCCCTTGCAGAGTCAGATTAGCAAGTGGTGAAACTAGGACTCAAACTCTGGCAGATCTGACAACAAAGCCAGTGTTTCAAAGATCATGCCACAACTGCAAGCACCTAGTGCACTGAGATATTTTTATTATATACAGTTCATTTGTGAAAAAAAGTACAACAACTATTCTTTAAGTTATCTATACACAGTGATATACAGTGTTGTGATTCAAAACACTTTCTTTAACTGGCAATCTTATTGAAGACAATCATCATTCCCTTCCTATCTCTA
Source organism: Giraffa tippelskirchi (assembly GCF_054371585.1). Taxonomy (NCBI): domain Eukaryota; kingdom Metazoa; phylum Chordata; class Mammalia; order Artiodactyla; family Giraffidae; genus Giraffa; species Giraffa tippelskirchi. Next base: position 100,623,956 of record NC_137281.1, read on the forward strand.
CAAATGCTTTATCCCGAGGTGATACTTTTACACAAGATTGGCCATTACATGCTAGCTACAACTGACTGGCCATTAACCAGAATGAACAATTAAAGAGCTCCAAACTGAGTGGATTTAGTGACAGGATAGAGAATGAAAAAACCCAAGAACAATATACAACATCTGCTCTAATCCCTATGCTTCTTGCTGTTCAGTTTTTGTTTTCTCTTATTCAATTTTTCCTTAGACTAAACATAAGCCAAATCTCCTTTTCTTGAGCTATATTTAAGTGGGTCTGTTTCTTGCAATGAAACCATTCCTAACCAAAAGAGTATTAATTGAAATGGGTTATTCTCTCTGATGTAAAAACCAATTTTATATTCTATTTCAGTTATAAAAAATGTTATCATTCAAAACTAGTTTTAAGGAGACTTTTTTTTTTTGGCTATGACACATGGCTTATGGGATCTTAGTTCACTGCTCAAGGATGAAACCCCTGCCCCCTGAGATGGAACCACAGAGTCTCAACCACTGGAGGCCAGGGAGGTCCTTAATGTAATTTTTGATTGTCTAGAATACTTCAATAATCTGTTTCTAAATTTATGTGTGAAATCCTTGCCCATCCTGCTCCAAGGAAAGAATGCAAATAATGAGACAACTGAGTTTTCAAAATAACTGGGAAAGATCTACAGGCACAGCTCCAAATGCATACCTGCAGATGTATGAAGCTTCTATTTAGTTCCTTTTATCAGTGTATGTTTTTAAAAGGAGGAGGAAGAGGGGGCCTGGGATTTGGCATTGAACAAATTTGGAAAACATGAGTAACACAAAAGTTTTAAAAAATATTTTTAAACTCCAGGGCTTCTCAGACTTTCATAAGCTAAGAAACATTAGGATACTCAGAGATGTAACATACAGTAACCCTAGATTCTTTTCTCCTCCTCAGTGTATTTGGAGCAATCATGTGTGTAGGTGCTAAGTCTGACTCTCTTGCGACTCCATGGACTGTAGCCCATCAGGCTCCTCTGTCTGGGATTTTCCAGGCAGGATACTGGAATGGGTTGCCATTTCCTCCTCCAGGGGATCTTCCCAACCCAGGGATCCAACCCTTGTCTCATGCAGGCGGATTCTTATCACTGAGTTACCTGGAGCAACCATGGTAATACTATAATAGTTTGGGAAACTACAGGAAAGTACATCAACATAAGTTGTTCATAGTCTATCTGAGTTTATCCCTTTCAGTTAACCCATTAACTTCTCAGGCCATATCTTAACATTTAAATCATGCCATTTCCTTGTTTAAAAAAACTACTGTTGGCTTTCCCTAAGGCAGGAGTAGATTTAACTACTCAGCTCTTATTTAACTTTATTATGACCCACGGAAAAATATGAAGAGACAAAACATGTTTTAATCCAGAGTAGAAGAAACGCCAAAAAGACTTAAAATAGAAAAGTTGTGAGATATATCAAGATAGGCCACAGACTCCACAAAAGTCTGACACCACACCTCTGAGTAGCTGCCTATCCGTCTCACATCTTCTCATTTTCCCTTCTCCCTCTAATATGAAAGTAGGCATAAAAAATTTTTATTCATTGAAAATTTGAGTAAACCTGGTCTAAATTTTTAAAATTAGAACAGCAGTTCTTTTACATTTGTAAAGGCAGCAAGTATATTACTAAACAAGATTTTAAAATCTCAGCGATTTTCCCAACACTAATTGAAATCCTAAATAGGAAAAAAGAAAAAAATTCTTCACCCCAGCCTACTAAATGGATCAGAATCAAACTCCTCAGTGGGGCAGTCAACACTGTTTATCAACTATCTTCACTTAACTTACAAATTAAATTGTGGTCCTATGATTTCCAGGATGAAACTGTTTTAGTCAGATAAGCCTTTTTACCTACTCCTAGAGCTGTTATACTCCATTCTACTGCTGAATCTTTGTATTTTTCTTCCCCCTAAAATACCTCTTCTCCATTTCTTGTAAGCCATTTCACTCCCAAACATCTTTCAAGGTTCACTCAGACTTGCCTGGCTAACCTCACTCATGATAACTTTCCCAGTTCTCTGTATTTCCAATGGCAATCAAGAACATCTTAAAAGCACAGAGAAAAAGTTCCTCAGTATTTAAGCTAGACGAATTCTTGGAAAGCAAAAATAAGAGGGATGGGGGGCGGGGGGGGGGCAGAATATGAGACAAATTACAGACAATTTCCTCAAAGCACAGGTAAATTCTTTAAGCTTTTAAAACTGTTTTTCTTTCAGCAACATCCCCATCTTGTGGATGTCGGAGGATATTGTTAGAACCATTGCTGCTATGCTAAGCTTCCCATAAGCACAGGTAGAGAACTCACAGGCTACAAATCAATGCCATTCCTTTAGCTAATCAGAAAGCTGTTACAATCTCAGCCTGAATTTTAATGTATTTTCTCTATAGCTGGTTACTAGATGAATTTCTCTTTATCATACTGTTCAGTATCTTCAAATTCCAGGTAGAGGTTTAAGAATATAGTTACTGTCTTCATAAGGCAGTAATGAGAAAGAAACCAGTGAAATAAGACTAAGGTTTAGGAAAGAAGCATAAATGAGATGTTGTTAAAAGCTTTTACCCATCTATAAATTCCATATGATGTCTCTAAAAAAATGATCAGTCATAAAAGCCTCAGATTCTCTCTCTTCTATTATTACCTTTTTTGAGCTGTACACAATGTGGCACAATATGCATTTTCGTTCTCGTACCATAGTGACCAGATCTGAAGCACTCAACATCACACCTGCAATGAGGAAGTAACATTTAGTAACATTTTCTTCCCAGATATCCAGAGTTTCATCTTAACATAGCCCAAAATACAAGTCATGCATCTCCTTCACCTCCCCCCTGCTCCTACCCCAGTCTTCACATCTTGGTAAATGAAAATTCCAATTTTGCATGACCCTAGGGCAAAAACTTTGGGAGCCATCCTCGATCCCTCCTTCTCATCCCATATTCACCCTCATCAGCAGATCCTGCCGGTCCCATCTTGAAGTACGTCCAAAATCTAGCCACTCTTCACAGCTCAGCACATTCATCAACTCCCATGGCACCAGTCTACTGACCTGACTCCCTATTTTCACTATTGTCTATACTCTCATGATTCATTCTCAAATCAGGAATCAAAGATTCTCAGAATAGGATTCTTTTAAAATTTAAGTTAGATCATTTATGGCTTACCTGGTAGTTCAGCTGGTAAAGAAACTGCCTGCAATGCAGGAGACCCCAGTTCAGCTCCTGTGTTGGGTAGTTCCCCTGGAGAAGGGATAGGCTACCCACTCCAGTATTCTTGGGCTTCCCTGGTGGCTCAGATGGTAAAGCATATGCCTGCAATGCGGGAGACCTGGGTTTCATCCCTGGATTGGGAAGATTCCCTGGAGGAGAGCATGGATGACCTGACTCCCTATTTTCACTTTTGTCTATCCTCACAATGATCTGTTCTCAAATCAGCAATCAAAGATTCTCAGTTCAGTTCAGTCGCTCACTTGTGTCCGACTCTTTGCGACCCCATGGACTGCAGCATGCCAGGCTTCCCTGACCATCATCAACTCCCGGAGTTTGCTCAAACTCATGTCCATCGAATTGGTGATGTCATCTAACCATCTCATCTTCTGTCGTCCCCTTCGCCTCCTGTCTTCATTCCTTCCCAGCATCAGGGGCTTTTCCAATGAGTCAGTTCTTTGCATCAGGTGGCCAAAGGATTGGCGTTTCAGCTTCAGCATCAGTCCTTCGGATGAATAGTCAGGACTGATTTTCTTTAGGATTAATTGGTTTGATCTCCTTGCAGTCCAAGAGACTCTCAAGAGTCTTCTCCAACATCACAGTTCAAAAGCATCAATTCTTCTGCGCTCAGCTTTCTTTATGTTCCAACTCCCACATCCATACATGACTACTAAAACCATAGCTTTGACTAGACGAACCTTTGTTGGCAAAGTAATGTCTCTGCTTTTTAATATACTATCTAGGTTGGTCATAGCTTTTCTTCCAAGGAGCAAGCGTCTTTTAATTTCATGGCTGCAGTCACCATCTGCAGTAATTTTGGAGCCCCCCAAAAATAAAATCTCTTGTTATTTATAAAGAAACTGTTTCCAGTGTTTCCTCATCTATTTGCCAGGAAATTATGTGGAATTCTTTTAAAATTTAAGTCAGGTCATTAACTCCTCTGCTCAGACTCTTCCAACAGATGTCCATCTCACTTATAGAAATACAAAGTCCTTTGTCACGGAATACAAAATCCATTTCTCTCTCATGCTGTCTCCATGTCTGATCACTCTCCCTGTAGTGCTCCATTCAAGTTACACTGCCCTCCTTTCCTGCTGTTCCTTGATCACACTAGGGATTTTCCCACCTGTGGCTTTCTATATGTCCTGTTTTCTCTGCCTGGAATAGTCTTCCTTCAGATATACTTATGGTTCTCATGGATCACTCTCTCAAGTTGCCTCGTCGGGGAGGTCTTCCCTGTCCTCCTATAGAATTGCACTTCCTGCCCCCCCATTTCTTCTATCCCCCTAATAACCTGCTTAATTTTTTACTTTTTAGTAGTACAATGGTAGACAGCTTCCAAAGATGGCCACAACATCATTCCCCACCCCACGTTCTCTTTTGCGATGTGACTCTGTCACTACTGCCCATCAAAAGGCAGAGTCCCTCTCTGTGACCTGTTTTGACCAATAAAATACAATGGAAGTGACAATGCATTTCTGAGGTCAGGCCTTCAAAAATCTGCAGCTTCAGCCTTTGCACACTTGAAACACTTCCTCTTAGAACCCAGACACATGGAGAGGCCAAAAGGGAAAAAACTGAGGGCACAGCGGAGCACCCAAACAACAACCAGTGCCATTTGACAATCATGTTGGGCTCTCCAGGCCCAGCTGCCACTGAGGTATCCCAAGTGAGACCAGTTAAAGAACCAGGCAAATGAGCCCTTTTCAACCCAAAGAATTGTAAGAATCAATAAAATAACTGTTTCAAGTCAGGAATTTCACAATAGCTTGTTAAACCGCAAGAAACATTGAAACAGCATCCTTTACTACCTAACATAGTATACATTGTTATTCTCTATATCCCCAATTACAAATTAAGTTCCACAAGAACAGAGACTGTATATTTAATTCACTAGTACAGGTCTAACACTGAAAACAGTGTCTGGCATACTGTTGGCACTCCATAATTATTTACTGAATTATTCCAAATAGGATTATCTTGGGTTATTAAATATGAGTCAGAGATAACTGGATAAATACTGAGGTTTGGATTAAGACCAGAAGGGTCTCTACAACCCTCCAGCACTATCATACTTTCTTCCTGCATCTCTCTGCAAGGATGTCCTACCTGAGAATTTAATTCCACTCCCCAAGCAAACTTATTTTTCTCTCCATACACACAATACCAGACTCTACTTAATAGAGTTATCTGCGTCCTCATCTGGGCTTTAAGTTCCTTATGGGACTTAAAACTGTGAGGTAATGAAGTTATAAACTACCCTAATTTAATCTATAATGCCCTAGACAACATGGTGAAAGAACCAATGAAAAAGAAGCCTAAAGGTCCTCTACTTCTCTTGACATACAGTAGTTTCCTTCTATTGCAACCCATTCCATACCACTATTGAATGTCTGAAATAATTATACTCCATAACAAAGTATCAAAAGAAAAATGTAGGATACAATTGTGAACATTTGAGAAAGCTGAATGTCAACTAGCTACTAAAACAAAGAAATATACCTTTATGGATAGATACAGTACTATTTATGCCTTCAATATTACTAATTTATTCTAAACCTCAAAATTAACACAAACCACTCTAGTGCTAAGTGTCAAAGCATAATTATTCTTCTAATTCTCTCTTAACATTTAACTTTAACTACTATTTACAAGCACTATTTTGTTATTTCGTTCAGCAAGCATTGTTCTAGGAGTTGCATAAACAGTGATAAAGATGATATAGCCAGAAATGTTTTTAATACTGCCTCAAATTATTACCCATTAAAGCAAAACAGAAACTTGGAAGCAATAAAATCAATGAAAAAGTGAGATTTCCTGGCACAAGCAACAATTCATTTTCCTTTTCAAGATCTTCATGTTTCTAACTTGTATAGATTAAGTTTCATTTTTGTAAAAATTTCAACTTTTGTAAAAAAGCAAAAAGTGTAAACTGCTAACAAAGTATTTAATTACTAAGAAGGACCTTGTATTTAAAAACACTGAGTTGATATGTGTCCAGCTAAAAAGACAAAAGCACTTTAACTTGCACATCCCTAAACTAGGTAAAAATATAATTTCCATTACAGTTTCTGAAACACTGAAATTAACTCACAGCCTTCCATTTGGGAACCAATGCTCTCTTTAAAGGTCTTAACAAGGATTAGAAGTCAAGGAAATAGAAACCATCCAACTCTGCAATCTCAAAATGCTTGAGAGGTTACATTATACAGGTCAAGTAAGTGTGAATAAACAACTGCTGTCCTTACTTGGACCACCTTATATTTCCCTCATATCACTTAAATATACTCATTATGTAATCTTTCAAATTTTCTCCAATGAATTATGAGAAATACCTGCAATATTTCTTAATCATAAGTCTAAAAAAAAATCCTATAGTAAGTACCTTTTCTCAACATCTGATTACTATCCTAATACAATTATCATTCTCATAGGCAAAAACATATTAGATTCTTTCCTTTTGGTTTCTCATATTTAGTCAACAAATCCTGACAGATTTCAGTTTTTAAATTTTTGTTATATACTCTTCAATGTGATAAACCGGCGTGAACTTATTTCTATTCTTCTCCGTTCCCCCAACTGCTATACTAACTAACATTTTCTGCCCTAACTCCTCCTCCCAATATATGAACAAGTTTTAAATCCAGGCAGTTCATTAGAATCACCTACATAGCTTATAAATAAAAATAAATACAGCTGTTAAGGCAGAGCAGAACTATTATTGCATTAGAGTCTGCAGACATTCCATTCTGCACTTCACCATGCTCTCCCCATCTTTCTACTAGTCACTCAAAAGTGACTTAAACTGGTCAGCCAGTCAGCCTTTAAGTAATCACTATCTCATAACACTGTAGTTTATCTCAAACATCAACATCAGATTATTCCTCTAAATATTTATGAAACTCAAGGCTGGAAAACATCATTTAGTGTCAAAGAACTTTATCTGAAATATTTTCACATTATCCCATTTAACTGTTAAAACAACCTGCTACAGGTTGTTTGATGGTGGGTATGTCTGATCTCCCTGACCTTACCATGAGGAAGGAATCCGTCTTTTCATATACCTATAACATAGGTTACAATTAAGCACAGTAGTACTTAAGATATTTCAACTTTGATATAAAGCCAAATGACAATAATATACTGTAAAATGTTGAAGAAAAAAAGTTTAATTATTGGTTTCTTGGGGTAGGGGGACTGGTACTCAGATTAGAATCCCTTTTCTGAATTCCACAGATAACTTTCTGCGTCTCCATCTTAACCCCGAAAGAAAACTAATGGACTTCTGGTGATCAAGAGAGAGTAACAGAGAGACAGTGTTCAGTGACAGAACAAGTTTCTGCCATTACCCCTAGGCTGGCCAGTTTATGGATCAAAGATATGACTGGCACTTTCGAAAAGTCCTCACTTTGTTGAGTAGGACTGCCCAGAAAGTTTCAAGGCTCCTAGCTAAGGAAGGCGTTTTAGTAAGGTGACAAGAAAGGTCAGGAAGTATTTGGGGGCACAGGAACCTATAACCACAACTTTCAAAGGCTGTCCTATTTACTAGGTCTGAGTTCTGGCTGGCTCTTTTTTCCCAAGTCAAGTGACTGGTGGTTTCCTGAATCCAGTATATTTGATGGAATATAAGCTCCTAAGCACTTACTTACTAGCATTTTTATATTATCTGCCCTAACACAACACTCAGCAGGAATATATATATATATATATATATCAATCACTCTTTATTAGAAAACACAGGGTTAAAACAAAAACAGGAAGTTAAGGCTGTGACTCAGGAAAAGTGATTCAAAGTCAAGCATCCAATTAATGAAGCTGTTCAGATTGCCCATCACCAGGCAAGAAAATGGACAGGGCAGACCATAATCTGATTCTTTATCTTGGAATCAGAACTATGATCAGATTCTGACACTTGTCAATTCTGGAACTTGGAAGCATTATGTCCCAGAGGGAAAAATAACTGAGAAAGAAAATGGGAAAACGTCAACTCTAACAAAGTAATAAAAATGCTATCTAAAGTTACCATCACGTAACAGAGTAAGTCTTAAGTCCAAAGATAACTTATACAAACACTGTTTTAAAAGTTTAACTGGGTGGCTTGTTGCACTTATTTAATAGTTTTAAAAGTTTTCTTTCCAGCCCACGTGGGCTTCCCAGGTGGCACATTGGTAAAGAATCCACCTGCCAACGTAGGCGACGTGGGTTTGACCCCTAGGTGGGGAAGATCCCCTGGAGGAGGAAATGGCAACCCACTCCAGTATTCTTGCCTGGGAAATTCCATGGACACAGGAGGCTGATGGGCTACAGTCCATGGGGTTGCAAAGAGTTGAACACGATTGAGAGACTAACATTTAAAAAGTTTGCATTCCTGTATTCAACATATCATTTATATATATAAATAAAATATATGTATATATATCTCAAGGAGAAGGCAATGGCACCCCACTCCAGTACTCTTGCCTGGAAAATCCCATGGACGGAGGAGCCTGGTAGGCTACAGTCCATGGGGTCGCTAAGAGTCGGACACGACTGAGTGACTTCACTTTCACTTTTCCCTTTCAAGCACTGGAGAAGGAAATGGCAACCCACTCCAGTATTCTTGCCTGGAGAATCCTAGGGACGGTGGAGCCTGGTGAGCTGCCGTCTATGGGGTCGCACAGAGTCGGACACGACTGAAGCGACTTAGTAGCAGCAGCAGCAGCAGCAGCAGCATATATATCTCAAAGCAACCCCAAAGATCCACATAGCAATTTAAAGTTCTATAACATGAATTATAATCACTGCAAGCTGAAGGAGCCTTGATAATTGTTTGCCATTCTTCTCAAAAAGCTTTGTTGTTCTCCATTCATCTTACTGCTAACGGTTCATTCAATGATTTTCAGCCATTTTATACAAGTATGATTATAACAGCAATTGTTTTCATAATTCTTTTTACAGAATCTTTTAAGTTAATGGGTGATCACACCACAATATTGGTGTAATGTGTAATACAGTAAAGCATTTAGTTTAGTAGTTTTAATTTATGTTAATAGCTTTCTAAATGCCTTTGTCTTGTATTTTAAAAAACCATTAAGTCTCTGAAAAGGTCACCATATATTTTAGTATATTTTAAGAAGGAATTTATGTGCTAGTAAAGTAGTGGTTTAAAGGGCTTCCCAAGTGGCGCTAGTTGTGAAGAATCCACCTGCCAATGCAGGAGACGTTAAGAGACGCAGGTTTGATTCCTGGGTCGGGAAGATCCCCTGGAGAAGGGAATGGCTACCCATTCTAGTATTCTTGCCTAGAGAATCCCAGGGACAGAGAAGCCTGACGGGCTACAGTCCAAAGGGACGCACAGAGTTGGATACCACTGAAGCGACTTAGCAGCAATGCACCAAGTAGTGGTATCTGCAAATTTAGTTTACTAAAAGTTCACATGCATTCTGGAATGAGGCAATGACATATCCAAAATCTCAGCACTGTAGTAAAAAATATGTTTAGACAAAATTAGCTGCTGTTCAAAAGTACAGTATTCCAAGAGCTTGAAAAATTTCCCAGGCTCAAACTTAGCTTAAAAGTACCAGCCTAAAAAGAATACCTGTATAATGTATCCTCCTAAGTGGTCTCGGCATCCCCTATCACTGTTGCCGAAAGCTTGGCCTCTGTACACCAGTGCCAAATCAAACCCTGGAGACAAGAGTTTTGGGTGAAGCTGAAAAGGATAGCTTTACTGCTTTGCCAAGCAAAGGAAGACACACCCTGGCATTTGCCTCAAAAAACTCTGTCTGAACTTGATGAGGGTTTTCGTAACAGTGGCTCAAAGGTGGGGTCTCTGACAAGACTAGGGTGTGAATGCCCTTAATCTCATCTCAAGTGGTCTCAGTCTCCTAATCTTGATGAGCTTCTCTGGTCCCTTTAATCTTGCCTCAGGTGGTTTCTTGGCTGCTCCTTCCTTGACTAGCAACTGTTTGAATCTGCCCTTTAGAACCCTAGGAAGATCACAGAAACTAGAGCCTTGCCTGCAAGAAATGGAGGACAGAAAGGTCTCTGTCTGGGAGCCCCACAAGGCCCTGCTAAGTTTCAAAATTACTTGAGAAAAAAAAAAAATACTTGAGAGGGAATTGTGTACTTTTCCTAATTCCTTATACCCACAACAAAAGTAATCTCTTTAAAATGCAAACCTGATCATAATATTCCCTTGACTTTTGTCCCTAGATTGTATCTTGGAAAATTTCAAAGGTAGAAATGTTAAAAGAATTTTATAGTGAATATCCTACATCCAGTTTATCGTATATCTGTACGTTGTTGTTCAGTCGCTAAGCCGTGTCTGACCCTTTGCAACCCCATGGACTGGAGCACACCAGGTTTTCCTGTCCTTCACTATCCCCCAGAGTTTGTTCAAAATCACCTCCACAGGTTTTCCTGTCCTTCACTATCTCCCAGAGTTTGTTCAAAATCACCTCCACTGAGTTGGTGATACCATCCAACCATTTCATCTTCTGTCGCCCCCTTCTCCTTTTACCTTCAATCTTTCCCAGCATCAGGGTCTTTTTCAGAGAGTCGGCTGTTCATATCAGGTGGCCACAGTATTGAAACTTCCGCTTCAGCATCAGTCTTTCCAATGAATATTCAGGACTGATTTCCTTTAGGATTAACTGGTTTGATCTCCTTGCTGTCCAAGGGACTCGCAAGAGTCTTCTCCAACATCGCAGTTCGAAAGCATCAATTCTTTGGTCCTCAGCCTTCTTTATGGTCTAACTCACATCCATACATGACTACTACATAGCTTTGACTACACAGACCTTTGTCGGGAAAGTGATGTCTCTGCTCTTTAATATGCTGTCTGGTGTTTGTAATAACTTTCCTTCCAAGGAGCAAGCATCTTTTAATTTCATGGCTGCAGTCACCATCTGCAGTGATTTTGGAGCACCAGAAAATAAAATCTGTCACTGGTGCCCATATATCCACCACACAGATTCTATGGTCACCATTTTACTGCACTTGCTTTATCGGCTATATATCCATCTATTTTTGATCACTTAGTCATGAGGTATTATGATGTTAATATTTACCCTGAATTTTGGGGGTCTATGTTCATAAGACAACTGCTGTAATTTTCTTTTAAATCTGTAACATCTTTATCGGGTTTCAGCCTCATGAAAGAGTGTTTCCCTTTTGTCTATTTTCTGAACGTTTATAAAAGATTGATGTTATTTCTTCTTTAAATACTTGATAACATTCACCAGTGAAATCATTGTGGGAGTCTTATTTTTTTTAATTAATTCCATTTTAATATAAACTAATTCAGATTTTATTTCAACTTGTGACAGTTTTAGCACATTGGTACTTTCAAGAAACTGTCCATTTTTAGCTCAAATTTGTTGAAATAAAGTTGTTTGTAATATCCCCTTATTATCCTACAGGATCTGTAGTGATGCCTTTCATTCCTGATACTAGTAATAATCCGTTATTTGCTTTTTAGTATCAGTGTACCAAGGGGTTCATGAATATTGATTTTTTTTCAATGAACCAACTTCTTGCTTTGTAATTTTGTCTATTGGTTGTCTTCTTCTATTTCATTATTTCTTCTATTATCTTTATTATCTCCTTCCTTCTGTCTACTTTGGGTTTAGCTTCTTGCTTCCTAAGGTAGAACTTTAGCTCCTTCATTATCTTTAAACTTTACCAAAGTAGGTGTTTAAGTTATAAGCTTCCCTCTAAGAACAGCATTACCTCTACCCTACAAAACATTTTTTAGCACTTTTAAATAAACTATTTATTTTAGAATAGCTTTAGATAATACAGAAATAATTTATTTCCTTTCTTTTCCCCTAGTATCCTTTTTTTTTCCAGAATTTCACCGAGTATAACACTTTTTTTTTTTTTTTTTACTGGACTTACACAAGTACTTTCTTTAAATGTTTTCACATAAAAACTGGTTAGCTATACATTCTTTCACTATTCTTTTAATGGTCCTGACACGAGAGATTGTAACAGGCATCCTTGTCAACCAGGATACCACATACATTTAATCATCTTGTCTCCGTAGGGCTCCTGGCTATTTGCAGTTATCCCGCAAATTTAGGTGTTGTACTTTCATCATCCAGTTCAAAATATTCACTGACTTCTCTTATGATTTATTCCTTGACTCATCGATTTAGAAGTTTCACTGAGCTTCCAAATACTTGCAGAATTTTGTTTGACATCTTGATTTCTACATATTTTAATCTCATTAGGGTCAAAGAACGTATTTTGTAGTATTTCAACCCTTTTAAATATATTAAGACTTGATGTGCAGCAAGCACCTGGTCTATATCCACCATTGGGGGAAAAAAGTGTATTCTGTAGTTATCGGGTAGAAATCATCATCTGTACTGATTTTCTGCTTGTTCATATATGTGTATCAATTGCTGAGAGAAGTGTTAAAATCACTGTGATTGTTGTCTCTTTCTTCCTTTAACTGTATCCATTTTTGCCTGTTTTATTTTGAAGCTTTGATATTAGATGCATACTTATGACTGTCTTCCTGATGAACTGATCCATTTTATTATTATGAAATAACCCTCTTAATTCTGGCAATACACTTTATCTTGAAATCTACTTTATCTGATATGAATACAGCCACTCCAGCTTTCTTATGTTTACTGTTGGAAAGATCTATCTTTTGGCATTTAGCCAATCTGTCTTTATGCACTGAAATCAGTGTTTATTCCACTAAAGTAAACAAAGTTATTCATATGGGTGTATTAGGACTAACATTTTATTATATTTTTAACCTCCTATTTTTTTGTTTGGCTATACCTGTTTCCATCTTCTTATGCATTATTCACTTCAATTTTTCTATTAGCTTTGTAGCAACACTTCTTTGCAATATTTTTTTCCATAGGGTTGCTCTAGGATATAGAATATACATCTTTATCATTTTTACCCTGAATTCAGTGTTAATAACATGCCACTTTACATAACATGTAGAAACCTTGTGACAATACATGTTCATTTACCCTTACTTTCCATTCTGTGATCTATGGTATATGTTTTATAGCTATAACACATGATGAATGTCACAAGATGATTTTTTTTAAGTCATAGATAGTATTAAGATATTAAAAGAAAATAACAGTATATTTATCCAGATTTTTTACCATTTCTGATGCTCTTCATTCCCTGAACAAAGAATCAAGTTTCCATCTGGTATCATTTCCCTTCAGCCTGAAGAACTTCTTTTAGCAATTCTTGTAATGCAGATTTCCTAGAAACAAATTCTCTTGGTTTTGTCTGACAATATTTTTATCTTGTTCTCATTTTTGAAGGCTATTCTACTGACTCTGGAATTACGGATTGTCAGATTTTTCTCTCAGCATTTTAAACATCCTCTATTCACTCTGGCCTCCATTTTAATTTTTCTATACTTCAGTTTTCACATTTATAGAATAAAAATAATATCAGTACCAATGTCAGAGGGCTGCTATGAGGAGTCCTCTATAAATTAGAAAATCTATATTGTTTTATACAAAGCAGGTACTAAATCTTTACTATATTTAGTTACTAGTATAATTATTTGCTTAACGACTGCCTCTTCCAATAGAGTGCAAGCTTCATGAGAGCAAGCAGGAATGTTTGTCTTGTTCACCATTTTATTCCCATTACCTGGCACATCATCTGGTATTCAATATCTGTTGAATGAATGAGCAGAAATCAGCAAAGATATCTGGACTAGAAACATAATAAAAACTGGAGTATAACCTTTAAGAGTATTATTGTTTTAGGTTATACTATGAATGTCAGAATTTACCCTGATGACATATACATACATAGAATATCTCTACTGGGATACTCAAGAAACTATTAACAGTCACTGCGTCTGGAAAAGGAACTGAGGATCTGGGGGTCAAGGATTTACTTCTCACTATAAACCCTTTTGTACTTTCCTCCCTATACACATATTCAACCACCCACATGGTACAATACTGTAGCATTTTTTAAAAAATCTGCATGTAAGTGGAACCACGCAGTTCAAACCCATGTTGTTCAATGGTTAACTGTATTATCATTTTTTAAATAAAACCAATTTTTTAAATTCATAATATCAAGAAGTTTGACTTTTACATATTTTGAACTTTGAGAGTGGTTCTAATCTGGCTATCACACCACATTGATCAATTCCAAGTTACTGATACTCCAAAGAGTGTAATTTCATTAGATATTGATTACCCATCTAAAAAGATACAAGGGGACAAACAGCATAACTACAAAGAGTAATAACAATTTTACATTTATACACTAGTTGATAGTTTACAAAATATGGTGGGAAACTGCATGACCTTGGAATTAAACAAAAATACCTAATGTGTTTACCACCTTGAGTAAATTTTGATCTCTCCAAACTTCAATTCTTCTTTGAGAACAATGCCACCTAGTTATCACAGCTTCAGTTTAAAAAAAAAAAAAAAGACAATTTCTTGCAGTGAGTTTTGTTTAAAGGTAATTATTTGTTTTGAATAGTTAACACTAGTTTTAAAATTATAAAGGTACAAAAGGGCTTACAGCTGGTTTTAAGGGCATGAAACACAGTTTTATAAAGAGGAACTCAGATTTAACTACCATAACCCACTAAGCAATCTCAGCATCACTACTGGGGGGGGGGGCGGCGGAACTAGAGTACAGTCTGATCTTTGACATAGTCACTAAAGTGTTTACCTGAACGAATCAAGTATTACCTCCACCTTCAACTTTATAGTAACATGTTAAATGATAACACTAAGAATCAATCAGAGATCTGGGTAACTGTATTACTCTCATTGAGTCATGATGAAAAAAGAAGAGAAAAAAGGTAACTTCTAGATTTAAAAAGACTTCCAGATATGTAACAAACTCAATGCATAGACGGATCAAAAATTGTAAAAACAAGAAAATGGGATAATTTGGGGAAATTTTTAATAAGGATCGGGTGTTAGATAACATAAACTGTTGTTCAGTGTGATTATTATATAGGGTTACACATATGTTCAAGCTGGTTTTAGAAAAGGCAGAGGAACCAGAGATCAAATTGCCAACATCCACTGGATCATCGAAAAAGTAAGAGAGCTTAAGAAAAACATCTATTTCTGCTTTATTGACTATGCCAAAGCCTTTGACTGTGTAGATCACAAAAAACTGTGGAAAATTCTTAAAGAGATGGGAATATCAGACCACCTGACCTGTCTCTTGAGAAACCTGTATGCAGGTCAGGAAGCAACAGTTAGAACTGGACATGGAACAACAGATTGGTTCCAAATAGGAAAAGGAGTTATGTCAAGGTTGTATATTGTCATCCTGCTTATTTAACTTCTATGCAGAGTACATCATGAGAAACCCTGGGCTGGAGGAAGCACAAGCTGGAATCAAGATTGCCAGGAGAAATATCAATAACCTCAGATATGCAGATGACAGCACCCTTATGGGAGAAAGTGAAGACGAACTAAAAAGCCTCTTGATGAAAGTGAAAGAAGAAGTGAAAAAGTTGGCTTGAAGCTCAACATTCAGAAAACTAAGA
The DNA here is from genome assembly GCF_054371585.1 of Giraffa tippelskirchi. Taxonomy (NCBI): domain Eukaryota; kingdom Metazoa; phylum Chordata; class Mammalia; order Artiodactyla; family Giraffidae; genus Giraffa; species Giraffa tippelskirchi. Next base: position 100,639,700 of record NC_137281.1, read on the forward strand.
TCATGGCATCTGGTCTCATCACTTCACGGGAAATAGATGGGGAAACAGTGGAAACTGTCAGGCTTTATTTTGGGGGGGCTCCAAAATCACTGCAGATGGTGACTGCAGCCATGAAATTAAAAGACGCTTACTACTTGGAAGGAAAGTTACGCCCAACCTAGACAGCATAATAAAAAGCAGAGACATTACTTTGCCAACAAAGGTCTGTCTAGTCAAGGCTATGGTTTTTCCAGTAGTCATGTATGAATGCGAGAGTTGGATTGTGATGCTTTTGAACTGTGGTGTTGGAGAAGACTCTTGAGAGTCCCTTGAACTGCAAGGAGATCCAACCAGTCCATCCTAGGCGAGATTAGTCCTGGGTGTTCATTGGAAGGACTGATGTTGATTGAAACTCCAATACTTTGGCCACCTGATGTGAAGAGTTGACTCACTGGAAAAGACCCTAATGCTAGGAAGGACTGGGGGCAGGAGGAGAAGGGGATGACAGAGGATGAGATGGCTGGATGGCATCACCGACTTGATGGACATGAGTTTGGGTAAACTCCGGGAGTTGGTGATGGACAGGGAGGCTTGGCGTGCTGTGATTCATGGGGTCGCAAAGAGTCGGACACGACTGAGCGACTGAACTTACACAGAAAAAATTTTCTTTTCATTAGAGACACATTAAAGTATTTAGGGTGAAATATCAGGAATAAAAATAACAAATACAGCAAACTATTAAGGAATTTTAAAACCTGAGTGATTAACTTACAAGAGGTTCAAAATAGTATCTTCCCTACTTTTCTGGATGCTTTAAAAGTTTTCATAATAAAAAAATAAAACAAAAAAATCTTACAGAGAAAATTATTCCTCTCCCACTCCTGTTTCCTAGCCACCTCCACTTCATCACTGTTTCTTATATATTCTTCCAGAGATATTCTATGCATATATATATGTACAATAATCACCATTCACAGTTCTTCCTTTTAAAATATCTTCCTTTTAATCAAAGCAATTGGTTTTGAACTAACCTGATGAGACTCTACACCTAACTCCTTCCAAGCCACTTTAAAACCATCTAGTATCTTTAATTAAGGCTATTATTTTCTAGACTCCATAGTTAACTCTAGAAACTGTAACTGTTTCATAGTTGCTTCTCAACAAAAGGGCTTAACAGTATCTAACTTGATGTAACATGGGGAAAATGACCCTTCCATTGTATTTGAATTTCACCACTTCCCTAGCTAGGTTAGGCAAATTATCATCAAACTTTCAGCGACCTCATCTGAAATGTGCTCCAAAAAAAACAACTTCCATTATAATATCTCATTAACTTTTTGTGACAGAACTGAGTGTCTCTGGAACATGTGTAGTAGGTGCTAGATAAACCCTAACTGAATCTAATTATTATCTTTTATTGTTTCACTAACTTGAGACCAGGGATTAAAACAAATTTTAAGGTCTTCCAAGGGGCTTAGAATAGTATTAGACTCTTAGTAAGTGTTCAAAAGTTATTTTGCCTTGAGTAAATCTGATATAAAACATTATGGTGGATAAAGACATTTGCTAGGTTAAGAGAACTTTCCTTAACTACCATGAGGTTCCAAATTGTTAAAAGCCATGGAAATAAATTTCCAACAAGACGGCTTAATCTGATTCTCAAAGATGATTAAATTGAGCAGACTGAAGGGGGAGTGACGTGCAAAGCATTTCCTCTCCATAATTATGCACTGAGATTCGGACTAAATGTTAAATTGACACATAGTAAGTTCTTCTTAATTAGTAACTATTATTAAGACGCATCCCACCAGAAGAGAACTCCGAAGGAGGAAAAAGAACAGAAGCTGTCTGTCACAAGAGGTCGAAAGGTGTCCGCGGCCTGAGGCCCGTAGGCCTTTAAGGGGTACCTGGGTCTATGGGCTCCCTGTTGCCCTGGGGGGCAAAAGTCAGCGACCTCCCCGAAAGGTCAAGCCTCTGGAGCCACGTTTCCCGCCGGAGCTGGGAGCAGAGCCGGAACGCCCCCGCGAGACACTGTAACCCGAGGCCAGAAGCACCGCCTGCCCTTAATCCCGCGCGACCCCTTCAAGAGAGGACGATCCGCAGCCCCCGCGCCGCAGCCCTCAGGAGCAGAGACCGGCCGCTTCCTGCACCCCCACAGCCTCCTTACAGCGGCAGACCATCAGGACTCTGGGGTTCAGATACGCCTCGGCACCGCCGGGCCCTTTGATACTCACACTCACAGCCGACCCCTCTTACGCCATCAGGCCGCCGAGGCGCCGGCGAGGGAGCCCACTGACGCCCCAGCCGCCCCTCCTCAGCTTTGGGTCCGGCGGCCCGCTCCGGACCCGCTCCCCACCGGGGACCTCCGCCGCCGCCGCCAGAGCGCAGGCGCACAGCGTTTCCGTCGCTCAGTTTTTTTTCCCTCTCTGCGGTCCGCCTTTCTCAACAACCTAGCTTTATTTGAACACACGAGAGTGAACAACGGACACAGGGGAACGAGGCTTTACTTCAAAAGAATGGAAGATCACAAGGCAGACCAGCTGGCAGAATTATCCCGCTGCACCGGACTCTGCTGTAACCAGCCTCCCTCGTTTCTTTCCCATTCTTTTTGCAGGCTTCCCTCTTGCTCCTACTCTCTTCCTAAGTCCTCACCGTTCCCCTAGGCAGGAGCAACTGTTGTGGCTAAATTTCCAATCACTCTTTCCTTGTAAAATTTACTGAAGCTTATTGAAAGGTGCAAGAGCTTCAGAACACAGTCCCGAGTTCAAATCTTGACTTAAGTACTAGTAATTTGTGATATTGGGAAATTACAAGTTTTCTTGAACCTTACTTCCCTCAGAGTTAAAATTCAGATAGATACCTCAATCTCTCAGGGTGTTGCTGAGATTAAATGACATAACATAGGTCAAGTGCCTGTCCGTAAAGCAGATAATTGGTGCCTATCATAAAGCAGATAATCCATTAACACCAATAATTATATTCTTATTAGTACTTGATTTATTTATATTCATTAAATTTAGCCCATGCCCATTCCCTCAGGATCTTCTTTTAGTGACTAAAACTACTCAGATAAACCAAGTTACATTAAAGTTGATAATGATGTGAATTTCCTATGTGATTGAACTTCTAATATTGCTTGTTTGACAAGACCTTCAACACCTCAAATGAAAGTAAGCAGCTCCCTCCATCTATGTAAATCCAGATCCAGATTGGCTTCTGGAGGATTAAAGAATTTATTCCCATTCTGTACTTGTGACATCACAAGTCTTTGAAACACCAAGGTGTGGGGTATGCAGCACATTCTCTCTTTTAAAGGCACGCAATGGAAGAACTGCTTTACGTTATAAGCTCAGGGCCATGGTCCAAGGGAAAGCTTGTAGAAGACCAAGGTCAGCTGTTGGTGAGCATCAAGGTAATCCCAGATGAGGGTTTTTCAACCTTGGCTCTGTTGACATTTTGGAGAAAACTCTTGCACTGTCTTGCCCTAGAGCCCAACTGCAACTACTGAGCCCATGTACCACAGCTACCGAAGCCAGCATGCATAGAGCCCATGCTCCACAGCAAAAGAAGCCACGGCAATGAGAAGCCCGTGCACCACAACTAGAGATTAACCCCCACTCTGCAACTAGAGAAAAGCTCACACAGCAACAAAGACCCAGCAAGCCACAAATTAATTAATTAAAAAAATCCTCCAGCTAAAGCAGGAGACACAAGAGACATGGGTTCCATCCCTGGGTTGGGAAGATCTCCTGGAGCAGGAAATGGCAACCCACTCCAGTATTCTTGCCTGTGAAATCTGATGGACAGAGGAGCCCAGTGGGTCACAGTACATGGGATCACAAAAGAATTGGACACGACTTAGGGACAAAACCACCACCATACAGGCCCTCAACACCGGTTACCGCTCCTACTACTATTCTCTGGTCGACTTGCTCCATCAGTTTCTACAACAATATTTCAAATCTTCTTCACTTTCTTTAAAACTCCTAACTATCAGTAGATTACTTTGTCTCCTACTTCACAGAGAAAATAAGAGGCCATCAGATGAGAAGTTCTACTTCCTGTTACTAAACACAGATTTACAAATACTTCCTGTCATTAAAACTGAGGAGATATCTTCTGTATCTTGTTTCCAAGACCTTTCCTTCCCTCAGTACTTTGTACTGCCTCTACTCTTACCCACTCAAGATCTACTGACTAGTGCTTCTCTTTAAAACTATTTTTTTTCTCAGTTGTATCTTACCTAGCATGCTTAAGTTTTTCCTGTCTTAATTCTAATAGCAACCAAAAAAGCAGAAACAAAAAAACTTGAACACTTGTCCTCTTTCCCCATTCCCCTCAAGAGCATCCTTTCCAAAAGCATTCTACAAGTTGTCCCCATTGCTGCATCTCCTCTCTCCAAACTACTACAATCTATCTTTAAATCTTATCATTTCATCACATAGCTTTCACTAAGATCACCAATGACCTCTGTGGTGGTATTTCTCAGATTTCGTCTTCCTTGACTCCTTGCTGCTAAGTCGCTTCAGTCGTGTCCGACTCTGTGCGACCCCATAGACGGCAGCCCACCAGGCTCCGCCGTCCCTGGGATTCTCCAGGCAAGAATACTGGAGTGGGTTGCCATTTCCTCCTTAGGAATAGACAATTCCTTTGAAACTCCTTTTATTTCCAGCACTGTGCTCTATTCTCAGGCGAGCCTGGAGCAGTTTCCGGACCGGCTTTTAAACCTTTCAGTATTCTCAGTGATCACGGTAAAGTGTAGGCTCACTAGTCCAAAAGTACAAGATTTTCCAAGACTTGGCCATTGCCAACTTTTAAGAACTCATTTCCCGCTTCACCGAGAGATAGACGAGGAGCTTTAAGCCTCTAAATAGGATGAACTACAAGGAAACTTCCAGAAGGCGCTATGGTCTTCTTGGACTCTCCAATGCCTACAGTCTGGAAACCCTTTATCTCCCTCCCGTTCCTCCGGCGCAACTCCTACTTATCCTTCACGACTCAAAACTCACTTCCTCCAGGAACCCTTTCTGATACCCTAAGAATAAAGCTCTTAGTTCATTGTGCACCAGCGGCGCCTCGGATGTTCTGTATGCCAAGCACTATATTCTGTCCACTATAATATGTTTACATATCTATCTCCCAGTCTAGAGGTCAGGGAAGGCATTCTCTTCGCCGCCTTTTCCTCAGCAGTCATCCCGCACAAAGCCTGGCACACGGTTTGCCCTCAAAGTTTGTTGCCTGAACACCGCCCACCTTTGGGCGGTACTCGAATTATCCGGTAAACGGGTGAGTCCCAGGGCTCTCCGCCTGCGTGGCAGGGAGATTTAAAGCCCTCGCACGGTGATTGGCTCCAGATGCAGGGGTGTGTCCGGGCTCGCCGCGCCGGGGAAGTGCGCAGGCGCGCAGGTCCGGCGAGCGCAGGCGCAAGAAAGGTGCAGTTGGGAGTCCGGCCTGCGGGTGTCCGAGCTGTTGCGGCCGGAGAGTGGCTGGAACTCTGCTTGGTGAGTCTCCAGGAGTGGGGATGAGTGAGCTGGCCGGGGAGAAGATTGGGATCATAAAGAGTGTATCGCGACGGTTGAAAAGTTGGTGAGGTCGGGCTTAAGGGGAGGAGGTGGCGCTCTGACCGGGACTGGGCAGGTCCGGCCCTGATCGAGGACGCTGGGCGCCGGGAGACTTATCAAGCGGCCAGAAGAGGAAGGGTGGAGGGATGATGGTTCTCTGGACCCTTCCTAGAAACCTAGCGGAGGTAAACTCCCACTCTCTTAACTTCCCACCCTCACGGTGTTGCTGTGGTCGGGATTAATAGACTGTATGGTGGCCGCAGTGACCAGAGAAACTCTGAACTAGTTGTTTGAAGGAGGGTTCTGCGGTTCATAGCACTGGAGAGTCCATTCTCTTCAGGGAAGTCCATTTTTACCTCGCGGCTTTACTGAAGACACACGAAGGAAAGGGTCGGTAAAAGATCGAATTCCAGGGAGTAAGCCGGGCGGGGTAAAGTCCTGGGAAGTGTTTCCATGGGACATTTTCTCATCGTTTGTGACCACATGCAAGGAAAGGCTGGTGGGAGTTAGAGGAAACCGAAATTCGTCAAGGTTGGGAAAAGAAGATGAGAAAGGAGTATTAACTTATATCTCTCGGGGAAGGGTGGGGGCAATTGGGAGAGGAGAGTATGGAAATCGGCAGCTCTGACAGTGATCCCTCAGCCCTGTGAAAATACTGTAGCGTCTTAGTAGCAGATACTTCAAGAACTGAGAGTGATATTACTCCGTCTGCCCTGGTGCCCTTAAAATCGGTTTTCAGATGTGCCAGTGAGATACTGCAAGTATGGCCAGATAGAAATGGTTCTGCCAAGGCATGCAGTGATCACCTGTCATTCATTCCTTTGGCGAGAGGTAATGAGAAAAAACACATTCATGTAAATAATTAGGAGAAAGACCTTTTATATTACTCTGCTCCTTTGACAGGTCTCATGAAAGTAAATAAAATGATCATATAATTTAACGTACAACTTAAATGTTTATCAGTGTTGCTAGAGTTCTTTTTTTAGATGCTTATGGTATGTGAATATGCGCAGAAAATTGCTCTTGTCTTAGTTCCAGAGTAGGAATGATTTATTTGTGCCATTATTTTTTTTAACAATATTACACTCTTTCCTGTAAACAGTAAAATTTCTGTATACATCTTAGTGTTTGTTTCTTTTACTCTAAATCAAATTTAGTAACAAGCTCACTGAACTAAAGGTCACATCTTTTCTAATCATTCGGAACAATATCTTGAGCCAAGCAGAAAGCAAACAAACAGGCCCTGTTGCTCATGAGACAGTTATGGAACTTCACTTGCTTTGAATCATTTGTTTTTTGTTGTTTTAGTCACTAAGTCAGGTTCAACTCTTCTGCGACCCCATGGATTGTAACCTGCCAGGTTCCTCTGTCCATAGAATTTCCCAGGCAAAAATACTAGAGTGGGTTGCCATTTTCTTCTCCAGAGGATCTTCTCGAGGTAGGGATCGAACTCACATCTTCTTTGTTAGCAGGCAGATTGTTTACCACTGAGCCACCAGGGAAGCCCATGAACTATACTGCCATCATAAATTTTGCATTTTAGAAGTTTTACTTCAAATTTTATAGCCTTTTTAAAAACATTACCCTCTTCCAAGGTGATAATCTGTGAAATCATGGTTTAGCTATATTTTATACCTTTTCTGGTACACATTATAATATGTAGCTATTAAGTACATAAGCATTGCTTATATAACAAAATCTTTTTTCAGCTTTAGTGCCTGTTTTAAAAATGTTTTTTAATTGAAGGATAATTGCTTTTTACAGAATTTTGTGTTTTTCTGTCATTCATCAACAAGAATCAGCCATAGGTACACCCATGTCCCCTGCCTCCTGAACCTCCCACCTCCCTCCCCGCAAAATCATTTCTTGTTCTTGCTCTGCACTTGGGAAAATGCTGCTTTGGGCCTTATCTACTCATTTTTAAAATAAAGTGAAAATTGAACTACCTAAACTCTAATGTTGATGGACTCCAAAATTCTCTTAGCCTTGTGATGACATTCATTATTGTGACACAATTCTAACAAACTTATCTGGTGAAACCAGATGAAAGTAGAATAGCAAAAGGGAAAAAGAGGATTTTATTCTTTGACATTTTTGTGAAATCAGCTGTCTTTTGTTTCTTCTGAATTTAGGTACTTGGTTTTCCTCCTGTGGTTCCTATGTCTTAAACATTCTGAAATCTGTTTTTTAACTGTGTACTTTGCATTCTGTATGTGTTAGCATTTATAATATTTGATGTTGCTTGCATCCAAGAGTGCTGAACTTTTTATTCCAGTGCTGTATTTTGTTTTCACGTCCGTAGATTGACAGAAAAGTAAATGACGGGGACTGGTCTTTTCTTTGTCTTGGGAGTGGTGGTGGTAGGGGCTTGGAACAGATGGATCCAGTGCCTCTAACAATTGGAGGAAGTGGATTGTGGAGCCAGGAAACAGCATCTACTGTTCTTTTGTAATATTGGTGGGGGTGGAGATGGGATTCCATTTTACTCATTTAAGTTCACTGACATTTTGGTTTTGATTTCAGTTTAGGTTGAATTACTACTAAAATATTTAAGTCACTATTCACTATATTTTTCTGGAATTCCTTCATTTTCTTGATTTTTGTGAGTTCTTGAATATAAAACTTGTTTAAAATTTATTTTAACAATGTTTTCACAGTTGAGATTACCTTTAGATTGCCTCTAGATGCTTTTGGCTGCAAAGAATATAATCAGTCTGATTTCGGTGTTGACCATCTGGTGATGTCCATGGGTAGAGTCTTCTCTTGTGTTGTTGGAAGAGGGTGTTTGCTATGACCAGTGTGTTCTCTTGGCAGAACTCTATTAGCCTTTGCCCTGCTTCATTCTCTACTCCAAGGCCAAATATGCCTGTTACTCCAGGTGTTTCTTGACTTCCTACTTTTGCATTCCAGTCCCCTATAATGAAAAGGACATCTTTTTGGGGTGTTAGTTCTAAACGGTCCCATCACCTCGTGGCAAATAGATGAGGAAACAGTGGAAACAGTGCCTGACTTTATTTTTTGGGGCTCCAAAATCACTGCACATGGTGATTGCAGCCATGAAATTAAAAGAAGCTTACTCCTTGGAAGGAAAGTTATGACCAACCTAGATAGCATATTAAAAAGCAGAGACATTACTTTGCCAAAAAAGGTCCATCTAGTCAAGGCTATGGTTTTTCCAGTGGTCATGTATGGATGTGAGAGTTGGACTATAAAGAAAGCTGAGCGCCGAAGAATTGATTCTTTTGAACTGTGGTGTTGGAGAAGACTCTTGAGAGTCCCCTGGACTGCAAGGAGATCCAACCAGTCCATCCTAAAGGAGATCAATCCTGGGTGTTCATTGGAAGGACTGATGTTGAAGCTGAAACTACAATACTTTGGCCACCTGATGTGAAGAACTGACTCATTTGAAAATACCCTGATGCTGGGAAAGATTGAGAACAGGAGGAGAAGTGGATGACAGAGGATGAGATGGTTGGATGGCATCACCGACTCAATGGAGATGAGTTTGAGTAAACTCTGGTAGTTGGTGACGGACAGGGAGGCCTGGCGTGCTGCGGTTCATGGGTCGCAAAGAGTTGGACACTACTGAGCAACTGAACTGAACTTCATGCTTTTAAAATAAAATTCAGGGACTTCCCTGGTGGTCCAGTGGCTAAGACTCCATTCTTTCAATGCAGGGGGCCCAGGTTTGATCCCTGATCTGGGAACTAGATCCCGCATGCTGCAACTAAGAGTTTGAATGCTGCAACTAAAAGACCCTGCATGCCACAACGAAGACCCAGAGTAGCCAAATAAATATTTTTAAAAAAGAAAAAGAAAATCCAAATTTCTTGGTATAGTATATAAGTCTTTCATAACCTGTGTCCTGTCTGCCTGTTAAAGCCACCCTCCCCACTCTGTACACATGCACACACATACATACACGTTTTATTCCTGCATGTCTGTATTGTGGCACTTTTTTTTTTTTGCCATGCTATGCAGCTTGTGGAGTTTTAGTTCCCTGACCAGGGATTGAACCCAGGCCCTGTCAATGAAAGCAGTCCTTACTACTGGACGGCCAGGGAATTCCCTGTGGCACTACTTTAATAGTCTAAGATCACAATTTTTGTTTTAGAGCTGATTGTGCTTTGATTCCCAGATCACAATCCTGAGAGGTTTCACAATTATTATGAAAAATTATTATACTTTTACTGAGCACTACGTTCTAGCAAGGTTTTAAATTCTTTGTATAAATTAACTTAGTCCTTACCACAACACTTGAAGTAATTAGTGAGAAAACAAGCACAGAGAAGTTGAGTAAGCCATAGTCACCATTTGAAACCATTGTGCCTCCAAATACTGGGCACTTAATCACTATACTGTATTGCTTTTTGTATAAACAAGAATGCCATTCAGTCTGCTATCGGGGAGTATTCCTTCCCGGGGATTTGAATGCTTGTGTTTTCTACCTGTGGCATCTGACTCCTCATATCAGAATACTTGAGAAACTTAACAGAAAGCATCTAAGTGAACTTGCAATCAGGGCCAAAGTACTTGGATGGCTTAGGTGAATATTTCACTCAAGCAGGATAAAGCCTTGCCAGTCATCCCTACCTCACACTTGGTATTTCCCTGGCAGATACCATAGGTATGTTTGCCAGATTGTGTCTCTCTGTTCCCTGGAGAATGAATGCTACATTCTTGAGCCTCCTTATCTTTAGTATAGATCATCCCTTTTCTGTTCTCACAGCCTTTCTTTTAGACGTGGTCAGTGTAACTGATTACAGTTACATCTAGATCTTCCTTCCCAGGATTATATCCTGGTTACTTGTAGTAGAACTGTGGAAATCCCAAGGTTGAGCAGGACTTGAAAACTTAGTGTTGGACATCAAGCAATTAAGTTATAATAGATGCTTCAGTAAAACTGAAGTGTAATTTTGATCATTTTGGTTAGTCATTTTAGTGGTACTTTCTCCCTTAGCAATATGATTTCTGTCTTGAATCATGTGCTTTCTGTGATCTTTGAAACCAAGATATTTAATAGGTATGATTCAGAGGTGTACTTCTTATATTTGCATAGTTTTTTTTTTTTTTTGTGGGGTTGGGGGGCTTGGTGTAAGAATAAAGTTGTCTCTGTAGGAGGAAGTAGAAAGCAGACTTGAGAGAGGAAGTGAAAGGAGGAAACTAACCTTAATACAAATAAGACTCTCGTCTCATCTAAGTGCTTTCAGTTCAGTTCAGTTGCTCAGTTGTGTCCAACTCTTTGCGACCCTGTGAACAGCAGCACGCGAGGCCTCCCTGTCCATCACCAACTCCACCCAAACCCATGTCCATTGAGTCGGTAATGCCATCCAACCATCTCATCCTCTGTCATCCACTACTCCTCCTGTTGTCAATCTTTCCCAGCATCAGGGTACTTTCAAATGAGTCAGTTCTTCACATCAGGTGGCCAAAGTATTGGAGTTTCAGCTTCAACATCAGTCCTTCCAATGAACACCCAGGACTGATCTCCTTTAGGATGGACTGGTTGGATCTCCTTGCAGTCCAAGGGACTCTCAAGAGTCTTCTCCAACACCACAGTTCAAAAGAATCAATTCTTTGGTGCTCAGCTTTCTTTATAGTCCAACTCTCACATCCATACATGACCACTGGAAAAACCATAGCCATGACTAGACGGACCTTTGTTGGCAAAGTAATGTCTCTGCTTTTTAATATGCTATCTAGGTTGGTCGTAACTTTCCTTCCAAGGAGTAAGCTTCTTTTAATTTCATGGCTGCAATCACCATCTGCAGTGATTTTGGAGCCCCCCCACAATAAAGTCTGACACTGTTTCTACTGTTTCCCCATCTATTTCCCATGAAGTGATGAGACCAGATGCCATGATCTTAGTTTTCTGAATGTTGAGCTTCAAGCCAACTTTTTCACTCTCCTCTTTCACTTTCATCAAGAGGCTAAGTTCGTCTTCACTTTCTCCCATAAGGGTGGTGTCATCTGCATATCTGAGGTTGTTGATATTTCTCCTGGCAATCTTGACTCCAGCTTGTGTTTCTTCCAGCCCAGCATTTCTCATGATGTACTCTGCATAGAAGTTAAATAAGCAGGGTGACAATATACAGCCTTGACGTACTCCTTTTCCTATTTGGAACCAGTCTGTTGTTCCATGTCCAGTTCTAACTGTTGCTTCCTGACCTGCATACAGGTTTCTCAAGAGACAGGTCAGGTGGTCTGGTATTCCCATCTCTTTATAAGAATTTTCCACAGTTTATTGTGATCCACACAGTCAAAGGCTTTGGCATAGTCAATAAAGCAGAAATAGATGTTTTTCTGGAACTCTCTTGCTTTCGATGATCCAGCGGATGTTGGCAATTTGATCTCTGGTTCCTCTGCCTTTTCTAAAACCAGCTTGAACATCTGGAAGTTCATGGTTCATGTATTGCTGAAGCCTGGCTTGGAGAGTTTTAAGCATTACTTTACTAGTGTGTGAGATGAGTGCAATTGTGTGGTAGTTTGAGCATTCTAAGTGCTTTCAGGAAGAATTAAATTTCCTAATCAGAGCATGGATTCTTTTTGGCCACCCTAGAATCATTTCATGGGAAATGGATGGGGAAACAGTGGAACAATGTCAGACTTTATTTTTTTGGGCTCCAGAATCACTGCACATGGTGATTGCAGCCATGAAATTAAGACGCTTACTCCTTGGAAGGAAAGTTATGACCAACCTAGACAGCATATTAAAAAGCAGAGACATTACTTTGCCAACAAAGATCAATCTAGTCAAGGCTATGGTTTTTCCAGTAGTCATGTATGGATGTGAGAGTTGGACTGTGAAGAAAGCTGAGTGCCGAAGAATTGATGCTTTTGAACTGTGGTGTTGGAGAAGACTCTTGAGAGTCCCTTGGACTGCAAGGAGATCCAACCAGTCCATCCTAAAGGAGATCAGTCCTGGGTGTTCATTGGAAGGACTGATGTTGAAGCTGAAACTCCAATACTTTGCCCACTTCATGCGAAGAGTTGACTCACTGGAAAAGACCCTGATGCTGGGAAGGATTGGGGGCAGGAGGAGAAGCAGATGACAGAGGATGAGGTGGTTGGATGGCATCACCGACTCAATGGACATGAGTTTGGGTAAACTCCGGGAGTTGGTGATGGACAGGGAGGCCTGGCATGCTGTGGTTCATGGGGTCTCCAAGAGTTGAACACGACTGAGCGACTGAACTGAACTGAGAATGTTTAGAGTATTTTGGAATACCATGTGCCTATACTTTGTGAGTATACATGTGAACAGTTTTTCTTATTTTCTTCCTTCCTTGTGTGTCAGCACTTCTATTGTTCAATGTTAAAAAAGGAACTTAAGAATGAAATCTAAAGAAAAACTAAATTCTTTTATACAGTAAGTGATGGTTCATATCTGAACTTCTGCTTTGTTCTCTGTAATCCTTTTTTTCTATTCTTTCTATTTATCCTCCATTTTTCATCTTTAGGAGTCTTCAAAAAAAAGAACTGCTTAGGTGTATTATGTGTGTGTGTGTGTGCGCGCACGTTCTCACGCATGTCCATCATGTCCAACTCTTTTACTACCCCATGCACTGCAGCCCACCAGACTTCTCTGTTCATGGAATTCTCCAAGCAAGAATGCTGGAGTGGGTTGCCAGTTCCTCTTCCAGGGGATCTTCCCCACCCGGGGATCAAACCCACATCTCCTGCATTGGCAGGAGGATTCTTTACCACTGTGCCACCTAGGAAGCCCGTATTGTGCATATACTTGTACTTTGTTAGGTGCCATCCCACACACCTAATAATTCATGACGTGAGTGAGATACCATGTGTGAGGTAGGGATGATTGGCAAGGCTTCCAACAGCCTGAATAAAATATTCACTGCAACCATCCAAGTATTGTGGCTCTGGAAGCCAGAGTTTGCCTGGAAGCTTTCTGATTAGCTTCTCAAACATTCTGATACCAGGAGTCAGATGCCACGGAGGATGTAACAAATAACATGAGTGAAAATGGGTAGTTCATTAATAATTGTTATTTTATGAGTCTTTACTCTGTGCTAAGCATGTTATGTAGCTTAACTATTAATAATTTTATTTCTGAAACAATCCTCCTGGTAGAACTGTTATCCTAATGAATGAGGAAACTGAGACTTGAATTGGTTAAGTAAATTGCCTCGGTACCAGAGCTAGAATGAACTCAGGCATCATAACTCAGACATCAGAGTCTGTATTATGAACCACTACATTATGCTCATTCAACACAGTGTTTTAAAGTATCTCACCTTATCTGGAAGTAGCAAGTTTAGTCACTGGAGAATTACAGCTGAAATCATATTCAACCCAACTAGACCTTGACAGCATTTCAGATGGTCTTCACCTCAGTCTAGGAAGACTGTAGTCCTATAGAGAGGTAGAATTTATGTGGATAAAACAATTAGAAAACTTAAGTGAAATGGAAAACTGTATATATTTGGAGGCAATAAAGAATAATGCTTTATTTTCCATATCCTAACTACAGTGTAGCATAAAACATATATTGCAAAAGAAACAAAGGTAATTTTCTTAACATCAGATATATTCCTTTACTTGACAATAGGTGCTTGAAAAATGCTTGTCGTATGTATTGAGAGAGACGTTTTCTAGGACCAGGGTTCCTTTCTGCCGTGCTTTCAGACTAGGTAAGCTGCTGACTCCTCCTTGCTCTCCATCTTGCTGTCCAAGAGTTTTCAGCTCTCTTGGGGAGGTCACCATAGCTAAATGGTACTTTTTACCCATTCTCTTCTGACAGCCCTGGCCCACAGTTTCCCTCTTCAGTTGAACTCTGTTCCCTCTTGCCATCTTATGACCACACTCCTCTGCGTTTTCTTTCTCAGCTGCCATCAAGTCTTTTCCAAAATGTTTACCCCCACCCCTGCCACTTCTCCAGTAAGGATTGTGTAATATATAGAGAGCCTAAGAATTACACTTTATTCTCATAGCATAAAAAAGTTAGACTAGGTGATCTCTGAGGTTTATTTCCCTTTAGAGATAGTTCTCTGAGATGAGAATTAAAAAGAAATTTTATTCACACATAATTGGTTAATTAAGTAGAAACTTTCTGTAGGCTTATATTTTCCAATTGGTGTTCCATGGAACCCTGGATTCTCTGGGATTAATAAAAAGCATTATTGGAAGGAAAGGTTTTATGGTCATCTATGTGTGAGTGGGACAAAGTTGAACAGATTTCTTCACTGCTTAAGACTTCTAATTTCCAGTCAAGAATTTAATGAGCCAACCAGTCTATAATGTGAGGATAAACATGAACACCAGGAGGAGATGGGAAGATATAAGAATTAAATATCTTCATTGTAGAAAGTCAGTAGGTGATACCCCAAACTGACAAATATCAAGAAACAACACCATAAGCATGATTTAGAGATTGGGAGTTAAATACTAAAATGACTAATACTGTTGAAAAATTTTCTCTGGGGTCCTAGGAGCAGGAATTGGTTTGGGGGAAGAGGGAGGGCAGGGGAACTGCTATTTATTACTGCTGTAGAACTATTTGATATCTCAAATCACGTGTATATACTTCATTAAAATTAAACATGAAAGAATATCACATCTTCAAAAATAATTTTTAATGGCTGAATGACATTCCATCATGTAGTTATACCATACTTTTTCAATCAGATCTTTTACCATTGGTTATATAGACCTCTTTGAATTTTTTAACATTATAAATAATATTGGCACTAAGGTATTTTTGTCTTTATCTGTGATTTTCTTTTAAATTGATAAAAGTGAGAAGAGGGATATTTTAATTTTTCTTGTATATATTTCATTATCTTTTGAGAATTTTGATTGTTTTAAATCAGCATTTTATCTTCTTGAATAGTCTTCAAGTTAAACTTTAATTGTGTAGGAATAAGAATTGAAATGGCCATAGATAATCTGGATGCAAAATCCATCACTGCTTTTACTTTTCTGTCTTCTATTTTCCATAAAGTGATGGGAGCAGATGCCATGATCTTGGTTTTTTTAATGTTGAGTTTTAAGCCAGCTTTTTGACTCTCCTCTTCCACTTTCGTCTAGAGACTCTTTAGTTCCTCTTCACTTTCTGCCATTAGAGTGGTTCATCTCCATATCTGAGGTTGTTGATATTAAACTATACATATTTTTAATGCAGCATTAAGATTTATTGATAAAAATAATAGTGTTTAACCTTTTGTAATGACCATTTTAAGTCTTTCGAAAAAATCAGTGTTTTCAAATACACTAGCATGTAGATAATGCATTGGTTGTTGTCTTATTTAGGTTTCACTTTCTATTGCACAGTTATTAATAATAGCCAGGAATACCAGTTTTAAAGTAATTTTCTCTCATCATAAGAAGTAAAACTTGAAGTTTTTTCCCTTTTAAAAATACAGAATAGCATGTTTTTGGAATTCCAAGAAATTGGAAGGAAGAAGTTAATGAAGAAGGCTGTAACGTGTATTTCTTAACATGGTTGTTCTGCCATTTTCCAACCATTTTTCTTCCTGGAAAAGAAAGGTGATCCATTTAATGTAAAATATACTTTTTATTTCAGTGGTGCCTACTCTCTAGCTGCTATCATTTATTATTTTAACTAAATCTCTAACTTAGATTTTACACTGTGGCAGAGAATAGTTTGTTTAGCATAGGAAAAGCTACAAAATTAATGTTTTCCTTCCTGTCTTCCTTTTAATTCCTACTCAAACTTTTTTCTTTTATTAGTCTATTCTTTCACATAGTCTTTCTCTTAAGACTTTTTCAGTTTTTTTTATATTTGAGATATTAGTCAT
Source organism: Giraffa tippelskirchi (assembly GCF_054371585.1). Taxonomy (NCBI): domain Eukaryota; kingdom Metazoa; phylum Chordata; class Mammalia; order Artiodactyla; family Giraffidae; genus Giraffa; species Giraffa tippelskirchi. The sequence continues at coordinate 100,656,018 of NC_137281.1, forward strand.
ATAACTTAAAATTCACCATTTTAAAGTATACCATTTAGTGGCTTTTAGTATATTCGTATGACTGGAGCCATCACCACTAATTCCAGAACATTTCCATTACCCCCAAACAGCCCCATATCTATTGATAGTCAGTCCCACCTCCCCCTACCCTGGCAACAACTAATCTACTTTCTGCCTTTATGGATTTATCTATTTTGGACATTTTATATAAATGGCATCATACAATATAGGCCCTTTTGTATTTGGCTTTGTTCAGTAAGAATTATACTTTTGAGGCTCATACATGTTATAGCCTTTTTATACAGTTCACGGGGTTCTCATGGCAAGTATACTAGAGTGGTTTGCCATTCCCTCCTCCAGTGGATCACATTTTCTTAGAACTCTTAACTATGACCCATCCGTCTTGAGTGGCCCCGCACAGTATGGCTCATAGCTTCATTGAGCTCCTTTGCCATGACAAGGCAGTGATGTGGAAACTCTTAAAGAGATGGGATTAAGGAGATGGGAATACCAGACCATCTTACCTCTGTCCTGAGAAACTTGTATGTGAGTAAAGAACAACCGTTAGAACCTTGTATGGAACTACTGACTGGTTCAAGATTGAGAAAGGAGTACAACAAGGCTGTTTATTGTCATCCTGTTTATTTAACTTATACACAGAACACATTATGCAAAATGCTGGACTGGATGAATTACAAACAGGAATCAAGATTGCTGGGAGAAATATCAACAACCTCAGATATGTGGATGATATTACTTTAATGGCAGAAAGTGAAGAGGAACTAAAGAGCCTCTTGATGAGGGTGAAAGAAGAGAGTGAAAAAGCCAGTTAAAACTCAGTATTAGAAAAACTAAGATCATGGCATCCAGTCCCATCACTTCATGTCAGATGGAAGAGGAAAAGGTGGAAGCAGTGACAGGTTTCCTCTTCTTGAGCTTTGAAATCACTGCAGATGGTGACTGCAGTCATGAAATTAGAAGATGATTGCTTCTTGGCAGGAAAGCTATAACAAACCTAGACAGTGTGTTAAAAAGCAGAGACATCACTTTTGCCGACAAAGGTCCATATAGTCAAGGCCATGGTCTTTCCAGGAGTCATGTATGGACATGACAGCTGGACCATAAAAGAAGGCAGAATGCTGAAGAATTGATGCTTTTGAACTGTGGTGCTAGAGAAGACTCTTCAGAGTCCCTTGGACTGCAAGGAGATACTTTGGCCACCTGATGCAAAGAGCTGACTCATTGGAAAACACCCTGATGCTGGGAAAGATTGAAAGCAGAAGGAGAAGTGGGTGACAGGGGATGAGATGGTTGGATGGCATCACTGATTCAATGGACATGAACTTGGGCAAGCTTCAGAAGATGGTGGGGGACAGGGAAACTTGGCATGCTGTAGTCCATAGGATCGCAAAGAGTCGGATGCTACCTGGCAACTGAAGAAGAAGAAGAAGAAGAACAACAACAACAACATGTTATAGCATGTAACATTCCTTTCTATGGCTGAATGATACTCCATTGTATGGACATTTGAGTTTTTCCTGCCTTTTTTTTTTTTAAATTGAAGTATGTGTGTAGTTGCTAAGTTGTGTCTGACTCTTTGCAACCCCATGGACTCTAGCCTGCCAGGCTTCCCTGTCCATGGGATTCTCCAGGCAAGAATACTGGAGTGGGTTGCCATTTCCTCCTCCAGGAATTGAAGTATAGTTGATTTATGATATTGTGTTAGTTTTAGATGTACAGCATAGTGATTCAGTTATTTCTTTTTTTAGATTATATTCCACTATAGGTTATTGCAAGATTATAACTGTAATTCCCTATGCTATACAGTAAATCCTGGTTGTTTTATCTAGTTCATGTATAGTAGTTTGTATCTGTTAATCCCATACTCCTAATTGTCCCTCCCTCCTCACTTCCCTTTGGTAACCATAAGTTTGTTGTTTTCTGTGTCTGTGAGTCTGTTTCTATTTTGTATATAAATTCATTTGTATTATTTTTTAGATTCCACATATAAGTGATATCATATAGTATTTTTCTTGCTCTCATTTCATTAAACATGATCTCTAGGTCCACCCATGTTGCTGCAAATGGCAATATTTCATTCTTTTTTATAGCTGAGTAATATTTCATTATATACGTATATACCACATCTTCTTAAACTACTCATCTGTTAGTGGACACTTGGGTTGTTTCCATGTCTTGGCTGTTGTAAATAGTGCTGCTGTGAAATTGGGGTGCATGTAACTTTTTGAATTAGTTTTCATTTTTTCCAGATACATACCTAGGAACTGGGATTGCTGGGTCGTATGGTAGCTTTATTTTTTTAAGGACCCTCCATACTGTTTTACATGGTGGCTGCACCAATTTACTTTCCCACCAACAGTGTAGGAGGGTTCCCTTTTCTCCACACTTTCTCTCACATTTATTATTTATAAACTTTTTGATGATGGCCTTTCTGACTGGTGTGAGGTGACACCTCATTGTGATTTTGATTTACATTTCTCTAATAATTAGGGATATTGATTGTTTATTTTGGCCACACCCTGCAGCATGTGGGATCTTGGTTCCCCAAACAGAGATTGAACCCAGGCCCTTGGCAGTGAGAGCACAGAGTCCTAACCACTGGACCACCGGGGTATTCCCTTTTGATATGATTTTAAATGAAATTTTTTTTATTGCTTTCTCTTTCTGATATTTCATTGTTAGTGTAAAGAAATGCAACAGATCTCTCTATTAATCTTATATCCTGCTGCATTTCTGAATTCATTTGTTAGTTCTGGTACATAACTAGTTTTGTGTAGACTTAAGGTTTTTCTTGGAGAAGGAAATGGCAACCCACTCCAGTATTCTTGCCTAGAAAATTCCATGGACAGAGGAGCTTGGCAGGTCACAGCCCATGGGGTTGCAAAGAGTTGGACATGACAGCACACACAAGGAGTAAGTTCTCTATGTAGATATCTGTCGTTGTTGTTCAGTTGCTAAGTAGTGTCCAAATCTTTGTGACCCCATGGACTGCAGCATGCCAGCCTTCTCTGTCCTTCACTATCTTCTGGAGCTTGCTCAAATTCATGTCCACTGAGTCAGTGATGCTATCCAACCATCTCATCCTTTGTCACACCGTCTCCTTCTGCCCTCAATCTTTCCCAGCATCATGGTCTTTTCCAGTGAGTCAGCTCTTTGCATCATGTGACCAAATTATTGCGTCTTTAACATCAGTCCTTCCAATGAATATTCAGGGTTGATTTCCTTTAGGATTGACTGGTTTGATCTACTTGCAGTCCAGGGGACTCTCAAATCTTCTCCAGCCCCACAGTTTGAAAGCATCAATTCTTTGGCACTTATATCATCTGCCAGTAGTGATGGTTTTACCTCTTCCCTTCTTTGAGGGTAAGTTTGGTATTGCTGAATCCTTTTAGTTTTTGCTTGTGTGAGAAATTCTTTAACTCTCCTGTTCTACATGATAATCTTACTAGGTAGAGTATTCTAGGTTGCAGGTTTTTCCCTTTCAGCACTTTGAAACGTATCATGCCACTCCCTTTTGGCCTGCAAAGTTTCTGCAGAGAAACCAGCTGATAGCCTTATGGGACTTTCCTTATAACTGATACTTTGTTTTTTTTCTTTCTCCTTTAAAATTCTTTTTTACTTTTGCCATTTTAATTATGATATATCTTGGTGTGGGTCTGTTTGGATTCATCTTGTTTGAAACCCTCTGTGCTTCTGTACGTGAATGTCTGTTTCCTTTAGATTTGGGAAGATTTCAGCCCTAACTTCTTTAAACATTTACGGTCTACTTCTCTCCTCCTTTTGAATCCCCTGTTATTCATAGGTTGGCACATTTTTCTATTTTCCATAGATCTTGTATGTTGCTTTCTTTTTTTCTCGTCATTTGTCTTTTTGTTGTTCTGACTGGGTGATTTCCATTATTTTATCTTCCAGACCACTTGTTTGTTTTTGTGTCATTTAGTCAGCTATTCATTGCTTCTAGATTGCTTTTTATCTCAGCAGTTGAATTATCTATTTTGACTGGTTCATCTTTATATTTTCTAGATCTTTGTAACAGTGACCTGCGTTTCTGTTGATTGATTGTTGTTGTTGTGTAGTCACAAGTCATGTCCAACTCTTTTGCAACCCCATGGACTGTATCCTGCCAAGGCTCCTCTGTCCATGCGATTTCCCAGGCAAGAATACTGGAGTGGGTTGACATTTCCTTCTCCAGGGGATCTTCCAGATGATCTTTGAGCCTCCTAAGCCCTGCATTTCTACTGATAATCTTTCTTAATTCATTAGCATTTTTATTACTGCCTTTTGAACTCAGGATCTGCAGGGAGGTAGCAGCCACCATGCAAGACTCTGTTCACCCTGATTGTTGGCAAGCCAGTACACGTGCACTCCTCCGAGTAGAGTCTAGGCTTCTCCAGCTCTTCATTCTCTCATGTTGGTTCTCCCTGCAGCCAGTAGAGCTTGTCTCCTTTGTGCACAGGTCTGAGATGCCACATTTCCCGTGGCGAGAGTCTGCCCCTGCAGACCTTCTCTTTCTTCTGGATCCTTCCCAGGGTGTAGATTCCAACCTGATGCCTTTTTCCATCCTTCCCTGTTAAATGGAGATCTCTCTTGTAGCTTTGGTTGCATAGGGATTTCCAGCAATTTTCCTTGAGAATTGTTGCACATGTAGATGTATTTTGGGGTGAGGGAAGGTGAGCTCAGTGTCCTCTTACTCTGCCGTCTTTATCCCCCTCTCGTTTTTTTCCCTACTTTTTGGCTATTATGAATGATACTGCTTTGAACATTGCTGTACCATTTTTTGTGTAGACAGTATTTTCATTTCTTTCTAACACGTAGGAATAAAATTGCTGGATCATACGGTAATTCTGTGTTTAACTTTTTGAAGTCTAAGTTGTTCTTGTCTTGGGTCGTTAAGTGCTGGCAATGTTTTTCCTCCATTAGGTACCAGAATTGTAACAGGGTAGAATATCATCCATTAGTACTTATTTGTACATTAAAAAGCAAAAACTTTTATCTGAAACAGTGGTTTTCAACCTTGGCTGCACATTGGAATCACCTGGGGAACTTTAAAACCTACTGATACCTGGCTCCCACCCCCCAGAGATTCTGATTTAATTCATATGAGCAGCAGCTTCGGCCTCCAAATTTATAAAGACTGATCAGGTGATTATAATGTGTAGCCAATGCTGGAAAACACTGCTCGAAAATGTACTCTAAGGCTGAAGTTAGGCTTTGCAACTTGAAAAACAGATGGCAGGTATTGCAGGAAAGAAAGTGGGGCACAAGAGGATTTTCACATCCCAGGTCTTACGCGAGTTCCTGGGATGACCACCTATTGTGGTTTCTTGACTTCACACTGGAAAGAATTCAAGGACAAGCCATGGTAAAGTGAAAAAAGGTTTATTCAGGGAAATACACACTCCATAGACAGAATGTGGACCATCCATATACAGAATGAGAGGCCCCTGGGCACAGGGGAGTTGTCAGTTTTTATAGAGGTTTGCAGTTTTATAGGCTAATGAGTGGGAGGATTATCCCAACTCTTTTAGAAAAGGGGTGGGAATTTCCAGGAATTGGGTCACCATCCACTTTTGGGCCATTTATGGTCAGCCTTGGAACTGTTATGGTGCCTATGGGTGTGTCATTTAGTTTGCAGCTGTATTGGTATTGTAAGGAGCGTATACTGAGGCTCAAGGCTTACAAGTCAGTTATCCACCATCTTGAACCTAGTTGGTTCTAACCAGTTTATGTCTTCAATGGCTATCATTCTTTTAAAGGTTGTGCCCTGGCCCTTTCCTGTCTCACAGGGACTTCATGTATATACTGGTTGCCCCTTGAACAAGGTGAGTTTAAACTGGGTGTGTCCAGTCATAGTTTAGATTTTTTTTTCCCCAATGAATATCTACACAGTACTAACCTAGCCCCTGCATTGTTAAAGGGTCAACTGTACTTTTCTTCAGGCAAAGATTCTTCATGGCTACAGATATTGATTGACTTAATAATATGGCTCTCTACTCTCCATATAATATGCTTAATAGTAATTGAAAACACATGCTCTGGAGCAAGCTGCCCAGGTTTCATCCCTGCTCTACTGTGTGACCTTGCAAAAGTTGCTTAACCTCACTGTTCCTTAGTTTGTACATATGTAAAATGTGGGATTAAATAGTGTTTGCTGTGGTCTTATTGTTTGTGTGTCCTCACCTCCAAAATTCGTATGTTTAAAATCCAAATTGCAGGATGTGATGGTGTTAGTAGGTAGGGAATTTGGTTGGTGCTTAAACCATGAGGGTGGAACTCTCATTAGTGGGGTTAGTGTCTTATAAAAATGACTCCCTAGGTGCTAGCTCCTCCCACCATGTGAGGATGCTCCAGCTTTAAATCATAAAGAGGGCCCTCACAAGAACTTATAAAATACCCAGTATGGTATTTTGTTATTGCAGCCTTAATGGACTAAGTGTTGTAAGGATTAAATGAATGTGTGTATGTGTATTTATATATATTTTTTGTTTCTAAAATAATGTATGTATAATGCTTTATAAGTGTTAACCATTGTAGTTAGAGTCCTCTCAATCCCCTACCCACTATCTAGACTTTCAAAATGATGAGTAAAGATTATTAAAAAGTTAGCTGTCATTTACAAATTTTTTTGTATATTTAAAAAATTTTTTCCTAATAAAAAGTTAAGAAAGTGACATAATGACCCTCCATGTATTATTCACCCAGCTTCAGCAATCATGGCCATTCTTGCAACTTCTATAAACTCCCACTCATCTCCTTACTTTCAAATTATTTTAAAGAAAATCCTACAGACTTTTATTTAAATGGATTCTTTCTTCAATTTATTTGGCTGTGTCAGGTCTTAATTGCAGCACCCAGACTTCTCTAATTATGGCCAATGGGCTCTCTGGAGCTTGGACTCAGTAGTTGCTCCATGGCATGTGGGATTTTAGTTCCTCAACCAGGAATCGAACCCATGTCTCCTACACTGCAAGGTGGAATCTTAACCACTGGAGCACCAGGGAAGTCCCTGGATCATTTTCTTTATTCTTCACCAAAAAAGCCCTACATCCGTTCGATAGGTCTGATAGATCGGTTACCTATCTTATAAATGCCAAAACTGAGCTTTAGTGGGGACAGGTAGCTTGCCCAAAATCACACAGCAAATATATTTTGGGGTCAGAATTTGGACGCTGGAGCTCCTGCTACTCACCACTATGCTAACCTGCTCTGAATAGAAGTTTCTACTTGTAAATACATTGGTTACCATGAAAGTCTAATCAAAATATGCCAAAGAGAATTGCAAATTTTATCAAACTGTTAAGAGTAAAGTAATAACTGTATAACTCATAGAGAAATTTACATTGTGATTAACTTTAAGAGAAGGAATAAAGTAGGAAACTAACTTGGTAGAATATCTTAATGCAAACTCCTTGCTTTCTGGTATAAACTGAGTTAATACCTTATAAAATCATTCTTATATTGGTCTTGTCAGGAATTGATTTAAAGTGCTGTTTCTTCATTACTTCTGTCTCTCCATTTTTATCAATGAAGACCTAGATCTCCTGTTAAATTCTAAGTCCTTTGTTCTTTGTATTCCTTCTTCCCAGTAGTATTTTCTTTTTCTAAATTAGTATAGATATTTTTCAGGTTCAAAATTATTATGAAACAGCTGAAAACTATGATTACTCTGGTCTTTCTAGTTCTTCCTTCAGTTTAACCATCTTTGAGTCTGTGGAAGAGATATGATTTCATGATATTACTATAGAAAGTATCTGAAATTTTGAAATGAGTCATCAGGTAGAGTGCTTAGCTTATTTTCTTATATTCAACAGTTCTCATATCTTATTAAGGGACAGTGCATTCAGAAGTAAGACTGTTTACTAGACCATGAACTAACCTTGATTTCAGAGTTGATTCAGCCTTGAGTAATCAATCTGGTCTTGATTGACTCAGTCACCTTAGGCAAATTATGTAAACTCAGCCTTAGTTTCCCTACCTATAAAGTAGTATAACAGAGATAATATGAATATGAACATATGTGAATAACTTAGATGAGTATAGACACATAGTACATGTTCTGTGAGCATTTCTTCCTTCCCTCTCTCCCTAGGTTTTATAATAGAAAAGAAGTTAAGAAAGGTAAATTAGGAGTGTACTAGTAAGCCCAAATGAACCATAATAAGGAAAACAGGGTGTAAAAGCACCATGAAAAATCTTACATTTTCATATCAAAGGCACACAAACACCGTAAGATCTCAGGAGCATTGGGAAAACGACACAGATATTTAATCTATTAGGTTATACCTAAGAAAAGTAAGTTTAATGGGAATCTCTGTGTCAAGTGATGTTTCATTTTCCTTCCCCTCCCTCTTCTCTAATTCTCCTTAACATTCTGGATAGCCTTTCCTGATTCCATGAGGAAAACTTCTGGAGATAATAAATATGAGTAAAGCTGTATAGCTCATTCTAGCTCACACCCTGCCTGACACTTCTGAGCAGTTTAGTAAAGGCTAAAAAAGCCTGCGGAGTATTATTCTTTGTCTCTCTTGGGCCTTCCCCTTAACAATTCTGCTTTGTCTCTCTCACTCCCGTTTACTATAAATCATGTGCTCAACACCCTCAAAACCTCAGAGTAGAGCAGTCTTAGGCAGCTCTGTCCTGATAGCAGCATGCCAAACATGTGAGAACTTTACAGAAGTCTGTTTCTTGTCTTGTGTGTCATCTGCTTAGGGAGGAACCAAAGAGTACTAGGCAGCACTTTGAGTTCATTTAAAGGGTGTGTCCTACAAGATGACACCATTGCTGTGCCAGGAGTGACTCTTCGCATCTGCTTCCCAGCTATATTTGCCTTTTTTTTTCAATCTGCCTTTTTGATAGTTAAAGGCAAGACAATGGAATCTTCAAGTTTGACAGAGGTCAGTTTTGCATTCAAGCCTCTGTTTGAACCTACATGGAGTTTTGCTCTATGTTTACTAGGAGAGTAACAAATACTGATTTGTAATTAGCAAGAGTCACCTCTAGGAGTGGAATTAAAAATTATGTAATTTGAGAGATCTGAGCTTCCTTACTCCCCAAATATTTTCCTACCCATAGGATACTACATGGGAAAACCTAATAGGGATATCATTTCCAGATACTAACTGATTAATGTGTACTGTTTTTCTTATCACTTTCTGCATTGTGGGGCATTTAGGAGTTTTATATGAGAGGGATAGATAACTTTGGAACATCCTGCTTAGGAAGGACAGGCTAAAAAGGTACCTTGTAGGGGCTCTAGGTGGAGAAGGCAATGGCAACCCACTCCAGTACTCTTGCCTGGAGAATCCCAGGGACAGGGGAGCCTGGTAGGCTGCCATCTATGGGGTCGCACAGATCGGACACGACTGAAGCAACTTAGCAGCAGCAGCAGCAGGAGCTCTAGGAAGTAATGGGGAAGCACGAGGCCACCTGGGCAGGCAGATGGGGGTATTCTAGAAAGGAAAAATGTACAAAAAGATGAGAGGGTACAAAGCAGCTTCCTTTTCTTTTCATGATGACAGCAATGAAAGATTGACAAAAGAGAAATTATATGTAACATGAACATATGTGATTAAAGCTCAAGTTTCATAACAGTGAGCACAGTAATAAAGCATGTGGTTCTGTTTATACTTATATCTAATGAATGATCAGTTCTTAATTTAAGAAAGACCTTTATATCTTTCTTTAAATTTTTTATTTATTTTTATTTTTTTGGCTGTGCTGGGTCACTGTTGCTTGCAGACTTTTCTCTAGTGGAGGGCTGCTTGCTAGGTTGCCATGTGCGGTGTGTGGACTTTTCATTGCAGTAACTTCTCCTGTTGCAGAACACAGGCTGTAGGGCGCATGGGCTTTAGTAGTTGCGGCTCCTGGGCTCTAGAGCACAGGCTCAAAAGTTGTGGTGCATAGGCTTAGTTGCTCCTTGGCATGTGGGATCTTCATTGATCAGGGATAGAACCCATATCTCCTGCATTAGCAGGCGGATTCTTTACCACTGAGCCATCTGGGAAGCCCCTATATCTTGATTATGTATCTTAGTATATGAACCTTTTGCTAGAGCCACAAGGCCTACTATGGCACATAAGATGTGAAGTTAAATTTGCAACTTTGGCAGTTTGATAATTTTAATAACAATAATTTTGTGAGCATTAATGTCTTTAATCAAGGCTCAAAATCTAAATTAAATCCTGAAATGGTTAGAAAGGACAGTAGAATTATAAACAAAACTCTAAATGTAATGCCCTCCTGTCCTGGGAATGGGATATTATCCCTTCTTTTTAGATGGTTCTAATAAAAGTGTTGGTTAGCTATGAATGTGACTGAAAAGATCTGTGTGTGACCAGCAGGCCATTCTAGATCATACACATGTTATGGCAGTTTTTGATTTGTGATTCTGTTGTTTATTTGAAGGCTTTGTGCTATTACATGTCACTTTGTTTCTAAGATCCACTTAAACACTTTTGAGAGTACATCTTGTTTTTCTACTTATTTGTTCATTCAGCACACATTTACTGGAGTACCAACTGTCAGATCCTGTTAGGTGTTAGAGGTACAAAGACATAACAAAATCCTTTCCCTCCAAAAGTTCAGTCTAGTATATTCTCAGTTAACAAGCCTCCCTGCTTGTCAATGAGTGTACTGCATGGCAGGATTTCTCAACCTCAACGCTTTGACATTTGGGGCCAGATAATTCTTTGTTGTAGGAGGTTTGTGCCAAGGAGCATTATGGGATGTCTAGCCAGCATCCTTGGCTTCTACCAACTAGATTCCAGTAACACTGCTCCTCCCTACCCCCCAACTCTTGACAACCAAAAAATTCTCCAGATATTGCCAGATGTCCCCTGATGATAAATCCAGAATGTGAATCACACTTTTATGTGTCATTGACAAAAGGCTTTTGTATAATTGGTTTTCAACATTTCAGTACAAAGCTAGCAAATGTAATAAGAAGAACACAACCTAGATAAGTCACCCGGTGCTTATCATTACAGGTGAGAGCTCAAAGAGGAGTACTATACACAGTGTATCACTGTTGATAATTAGAAGGCAGGACTCTTGGAATCTTCACCTATTAAAAGTTTTATGTTTCAATTTGGATGTCTATCAGATCACTTCCTGAGTTACTATGAGTTACTAAGTTACTATGTATGAGAATAATGTATAGTTTCTTAGGGACTTCACTAAAATAACAAACCATATAGTAATTGGAAACGGAGAGTCTACTATTAATAAAAACTAGTTTTTTTCTGAGCTCTTTGTATCAGCATTATCCTTTTCTTGTAAAGAATGAAAGTATTTCATTTTCTCTGATGAAAAGCCTGGAAGACCAGCACATTTTTAGAATGGTCCTTGTGTTCTGTAGGCATATGACTTTGAATATTAGTACTTTACTAATGTAATATACCTGGCTTGGACTTCTTCACATATTGCTTTTTCATATTCAAACAATGTACAAAGAAAATTCTACAACCAGGAATTCATTTTAATAGCTTCTTGAAGCTTGTCTTTTAATAATGCCTTCCTTCTCAAAGTAGAGGGACCCCTTTCCTATTAGAAATAGTGCTTCCCTGGAAGTCCTGAAACCTGAGTTTTAGATTCAGCTCTAGTACTAACTAGCATTTGTTTACCACCTCCCAGCCTTAATTTCTTCACCTGTAAGATATAGATAGATAGATAAAGTTAGGTTTATTTTATCGTGTTTTCCAGATAAGTATCCTAAATTCCACATTCTTTGCTCAAAAAAGCCTGTTTTTGTGTTCTTATTCTTACAGAATATTCACATTTCAGTTTCTGCACCTATCAAGAGTTTAAATTCACCATGGATAATCTGTCAGCAGAAGAAATTCAGCTGAAGGCTAACCAGGTTACTGATGAGGTAAAGGTTTTACTTGGAATAAGTCATTAGTTCTCTTTCAGTTTTCACAGTGGAAGCACGAGAGGACCTTCTTAGAAGACCGTTTTGGCCTCTCCCTAGTCTGTTTATATCAGAGAATGCATTTGCCCTTGAGTGCCATTACTACTTATTTTGTCAACTCATCAAAAAACTAAATAAGTGCAAACAATCTGTATGATTTTTCTTTTTTAATAGTCATTACTGAACAGTAACTTAGAACAAAGATAGATATGAAGAATTCTGGACGTTTAATTTTAACAGAATTTTCTAATATTTTGTAATATTCCTGGATTTCTGCTGACATTACATTTTTATAAATCCCATTAACTTCAAATTTTCTCTTATGCATCTGGTAGAAAGAAAAAAACTAAAATTATACTAGTAAACTTTATTTTTTGTTTTAAAGAAGGGAGGAGTGGGTGGATGGGCTATAGCAATCTTTAAAAATAAAGTAGCATCATGAATATGGCCTGTGATCAGATTTGGGACGGGGGGTGTGCTACATATTTTAGAATGCTGAAACTCTTGTTTTTTTCCTAGTCTCTGGAAAGTACCAGGAGAATCCTGGGTTTAGCCATTGAGGTAAGAAAGTGTTTAATCATCAAGTTAAGTATAGAAACTGTATAGAAGGAATTCTGATAACACAGACTGGAATTACTGTTGAGTGAGAATGATATTGTATCAATAAGCTTTATTATTTGAAATCGGCAATTGCTGAAATTGTCAAACCATGTACTAATGGGTCTTTTTGGCTTTTCTAATTGATAGTATTGGAATATAACAGGGAAAACAATTCACCATGAGTTTGTGACTTAATTATTGGGGGGGTGGTTAGTATGTTAAGGTGTGTTGGTTTGGAAAGGTTAGTTTTCTAATCCTCTGAGAACTTAAGTTTCTAATATTTCTGCCTTGCTGTTTTTCAGACCTTGTAGCTTTTGTTTCTGTTGGTTTGGTTTTGTTGTGCTATCAGCATTTTTCCCTTCTTTTAGTCTCAGGATGCAGGAATCAAGACTATCACTATGCTGGACGAACAAGGGGGTGAGTTGCAGTCATTGGCAGGAGCTCTTGATTTGATTTAGAATGCCAAAAAGCCTTTTCAAATTAGCCATGTTTAAAATTAATTAAGCCTTTGGGAGTACCTTCCCTTTGTAAGATAAGAGTGATATTTTGCTTCTTTTCTACTGATTTAATTTATATCTTGTTTTGTTGCCTATTTGGGGTGGGGGTCCCAATACCCCATTGTCCACCAAGTATTTGTTAATTAGGTAGCAGGGCTTATTGTGTGCACTGGTCATTTGTGTCCTGGACATTATGATATTCTTTCATCATTTTCAGAAATCGAGTTACATCTTTGTGGAATTGGAAACATTGCATTTGATTTTGCCCTGAGCAATCAGGTCTAGTTTTTATTCGTCTTAGGACAGTCTTTAGGTTTTGAGCCTATTCAGTAATAGAAATGCTAGGAATATGGTCTAGTGAGGCCTAAACCAATCCTCACATGATGTTATTATACAAATTTCTTTAGAACAAATCTTTCCACAGTCAGAGGCCAGATACCCTAGGATCAGTATGTGAAAGACTTTTAAATTCTGGACAGCATGTAATGCCATCTGGCCCTGATACAGTCACTGTGATGAATTGTTGGTGAATTCGGGGTTAAAGTTTGCTCTTCCATTATACTAATAATAGCACTTTCTGATTGGCACCATGAATGTAACATAAAATTTAACTTCCACAACTTATTCTTAGAACAACTAAAACGTATAGAAGAAGGCATGGACCAAATAAACAAAGACATGAGAGAAGCAGAGAAGACTTTAACAGAGCTCAACAAGTGCTGTGGCCTTTGTGTATGCCCATGTAGTAGGTGAGTTGATGAATCAAAATCTTTTTCAAATAAATCTAAAGTGAGAGTATCACCCTCAGAACCCCCCTCTCAGCCCCCAGTAAGTGTTGCAGGGCCTAAATAAGGAACTTGGTTAGATCAACTTAATCTCTTTCTCCTTCAGGCAGATCAAACTTTTTATATAAATGGGCACACTCACTGAAAACCATCACTTAAATTTGATCAATCTTTCATTCAAGTCCCAATTCCGTTTTTAAATAATACATGAAAAGATTAGGAAATATCCATCTGGGTAATACATAGCAGGATGAAATTAGTGTGTTTTCCTTTCAAATAAAGAATTAATAAAACATATATTCTGTGGTAGGCACAGGAGGGATGGCCAAGGAAATAAAGGACTTGGATCCTGGCACCAAAGGACTTACCATGTGGTTTGATAAATGAGACAGAATAGCAGAAGCTATAGAAATCTAGTGCTAGACCTGTGATATCAATGGAGGCTAAGGGTACAGAACAATCAGAAGTTGGTTTGGAGTTCATCTTATAGGAGAGAGTGGACTTGAGTTGGGCTCTGAATGATTAGATCTGGATGGGCCCAGCAGAAGTCGGAAGACATTTCCCGTGGAAGATTTAACGTAAATAAAGACTACAGAGGAGCTTGACTCAACTGTACTACATGATTCAAATTAATGAGAAGTGGAAAATAAGACATAAGTAGGCAGTAAAGGAACTTGAATGCCAGCCTAAGGGGTTGATTGATTGGAGTGGAGGATATAACTGCACACCAAGAGACCAATTAGGAACGTTTTGTAAACTAGGCCTATGAGCTATAACCTTATCATTAAGATTAGAGAGAAAAGTGTAAGTCAGATTCTCTTTAAATCAGCTGAAAGAAAGAAAGAAAAGTGTGGGTCTTTGTGACCCCATGGACTGTAGCCTACCAGGTTCCTCTGTCCATGGAATTTTCCAGGCAAGAGTACTGGAGTGGGTTGCCATTTCCTTCTCCAGGGGAATCTTCCTGACCTGGAATCGAACCTGGGTCTCCCACATTGCAGGCAGACGCTTTACTATCTGAGCCACCAGGGAATCCAACTGATTGTGTGTCAAATGCGAAGAAGGAAACATCAAAGAAGACTGAAGATTTGAAGCCTCTAGTAAACTAGGAGATGAAAAGTCTTCAAATATTTGTGTATAGTGTATGAGATAATACTTGACAAAAAAAGAATTCATTCTTTCTAGTGACTTTATTATTAATATTTCAATTCTCTCCTTAATCTTGAGTAAAAAACCTCCATGTGTTGACAAATAGTATGTGTATCCAGACAAAGATGAGAAGTCATCCATGAACTTTGAACTTCACCTTTGGCCGAAATGACATTGTTTGGAGATTAAATGACTATCTGTTCTGCTGAGCATATTCACTTTTAAAAGAGCTTTGTAACTATCCAGTTGTCTCAGCTGTTGTGATAAAGCAAGACCAAGATACAAAGGTTTACAGACTCAGCATTTTTTACTCCTCTAAAGGAGTTAGGAATGGAGGAGCTTTTGTTCTGTCATACTTTCAGTTAAGTGCTTTCATGTGACAATATTCTCTGTGCTATTTCTACCTGAGAAAATATAGTTAAATTATTTATTGGTCAGCTTTAGTGTCTGGGTGTAAGAAACCAAGAAAGACAAGTCTGTTGACCTGTTTAGACCTTGGTTGACTCTCCAAAAGTGTATATTTTAATAGCTATCACCTGTGAATCAGGGTTTAACATATTAAGCAAACAAGTTAGAAACACACAGACTTTTTGATCTAAACTCTTAACTATGTTTTTCACACTCACTTGTGCTTTTCTCGTATGTTCTGTGTACCCTCTTGGAAGAGTTCAGGGGGAAAAATAGTATATGAACTTCCTTGAGATAGGTATTAAGAGAAAAGCGAAGAGGAAGTTCTCTCTAGAACCTAGAGCAAATTATCTCTGAATGAATCCTGAGATGGTCTGATGTCATAGAAGGTGGGAAATGGAGCTATAGAAGTATTATTTTTCTTTTTCTTTGTATCCCCAGCCAAACATGGGCAGGATTTTCTTGGACACTAGGTAGAGTATGTTCTTAAAGCAGTCCATCCTCAGCCTCTGACATCAGCAGAGCCCTTTCCTAATGGGTCAGGGGAAGAAAGCTCTTCATAATATATGGAATCAACAGGCTTCTATAACAGAACAGTTGTTCCTTGAAGAGAAGAGAATAGTATTTCAATTTAAAGATTGATTTTAATTCCCTTCCTTTCACCCATCTCTCCTTTATACCATTGAGCCCTTGCCCTCTATGGTATCTCTTCTATTTTCACTCCTGCCAGGGGTGTGATCTTTGTAAGCTTATCCGATAATCTGTGTTTCAGTTAGACTTATCATATAAATAGCCATAACATGAGCTTCTCAAAGGCGGAGACAGGATCTTAGTTTTCTGTATAAAGCTAGTACTAATTGTGGTACTAGTAATAACAGCTCAGGTCCATAATCTCTTATCTGCCATTTAGAAATCTAAAAATTTCTGAAAGCCAAAGGTTTGTTTTTAATTGGGCTACAAGATGTAACCTGAACTGAAACTGTTTAATAATCTATCCCACTTAGTGTAATGTTAATCTGTTTCACTGCAGAAATATTGATATATGAGATTATGTGGTACTGCTCAAGATGTCTCGCACACAAAGGTTTTGTTGAGAGTTGTGAGCCTATATATTAATTTAGGTTCTTACTATCCTGAACACTTGAAATGTAATCCTTACAGTAACCTGTATATGAGATAGTTTCTCTTACTATTACCATTTTACATATGGGGAAACAGAGGCACCAGAATGCTACGCTATCAAGTGGAAGAGCTGAGATTCAAAACCAGGCGGAGCCCTAGTTTTTAACTGTATGATGCTACATTGCTTGACTGCCAAGAAGAGAATGAAGCTTTTTGTTGCTGCTATTGTTAGATGTATTGCTATCTAGAAAATGTCTTCAGTAGATTTGTTCTTTGAGATTTCTTTTGTTCACTGGTATTCATTGAGGCCATGCCAACAGATCTTTTTCTAATAAAACGTGGAAGTAGCTTCACTTAACAGAACTCTGTATTATAAGAGAAGGAAATTTTAATTTTAGCTCATTCTTTTTAAAGGACTACTAGAATTTAAAAACAGACTATCAGGATTAAACTTGAAAATTGTGAATAAATGCCATTCTTTTAGCTTGCTACTATTTGAATCCTAAAAGCAAAAAGCACAGATCCTTATTAAAAATGTCATGTGTTTGTCAGTAACTTTTTTTTTGTTTTGGCCTTGCCTTGTGGCTTGCAGAATCTTAGTTCCCCGAGCAGGGATTGAACTGTGGTTCGTGGTAGTGAAAGCGCTGAGTCTCCTGGACCACTGGGGAATTCCCTTTGTCAGTAACTGATAAGTCGAAATTCTAATTAACAAGAGTTTAAAAAGAGGCAGGTTTAAAATGGAAAGTCTCAGAATTGTAAACTGCCTAATGTCCCAGTTTAACCATTGTCAAAGTAGTCTTTTGTCTTAACTTGCCTCTGCGTTCTGTGCTTATACTGCCAAACATAATGGCACATAGTTTCAAGACAGGTTGGTATTTCTGGGCAACGTACTAGAGAAGTTGAAAGTTGGTACTACAAGTTTTATACTATTGAATCTTAAGTCATATTAAGGTATAAAGATTCAGCTCTGATTAGTTAAAATAAATATTGAATTACTGTATTTTAGTCAACGTATGAGTGATTCTTTCATCCTACTCACTGGAGATACAAAGTATTGAATATTTTGCCTTCTTTTCATGTTAATTCTCATAATTTTAGGACAGGATATCATTATTCAGACATTTTTAGGAAAAATGAAGTATGCACTGGTTTAAATAGTTTTCTTGTTTTTCTTTTTATCTAGATTCTCAGATGTTGGTTGTTTCTATGAAATCAGGCAGGAATTTAAATGCATTATGTTTTGAAAACTCTAAACCTGCTTCTGTTCTGTTTGATTGGCATTCACTACTTTCTGCATTTCATTCTCTCACTTAATCTCTTCCTTTCTAATCTGCTTACTAAAAATGAAGATTTAACATCAGAAGCTGAGCTCAGTAACTGATCAAGGGGAACTGTAAGATGCAGTCTTGTGGCGCAGTTTGGGCTGTTAACCTGCTGTCTAAAGGTGATGCTTCAGATGACTTTTCTGTGCATGTGCATGGATTTTGTGAATGGTGGAGACTCTAAAAGCTGTGCTGTGGTGTGTAATGTAAAGTGAATTTGTTCTTGATGAGTGCTGTTTACCAGAAGATTGGATTGACAAGAAGATCTTGATTTATAATAACATCTTTTGACTAATGGTTCTAATACTAAGTTTTTGCTAAAAAACATCTAAGATTATAAAACTAAAACACCCCTAAAATTTCCTAAGAAGTTTTAAATAGGTTGATCTTTATAGAGAATTGCTGCATTTCTAGTTCTGATCAAAGGTACGGGGATTCAGTCTAAATACATGGGCATTGATTTCAGCTTCCTATCTTGTGTTAGGTTTTCCTATTCTTTTCTGGCCCAGAATCAAAATTTCCTCAGTTAAAGCATTGCTTCTAATGATTTTGGATTCCCCATGATTTAGGCCACTACCAAATTGAGGAATTAATTGCCAGTATAAGTCATCTTAAATGCCATTCAGAACAAGGGGGGTATAAATTTAAAATGTTACCATATCTAGTATCTCCTTTTAAAAATAAAGGTTTGCCTTCTTTATATGTTATCACCTGTTCCATAATACCTTTTATGTCATATGTTAGCTTGCTGTGGTTTCATATTGAATTAATGCAGAGCTAACTAATCTTAAATTTTTATGGAAGTTAACCCTCTAATTAGCCTACTGTTTATTATAATATTTGACTCCTTAATTTTGGATCTTTATGGGAACTTTGAAGACCATAGTTAAATGTTAGAAAATTGTTTGATTTCTACCCTTTGTTTCTTGCTCTTCCTTTTCTTTTTTCTTGTAACCTGATCACTCCCCACACACGCACACCCTTGTAATCATTATAATTCATATTTTTTTAAAAAAATTATTTATTTGGCTGCATCAGGTTTTAGTTGCAGCACATGGGTCTTTGTTGAGTCATGTGAGATCTTTCATTGTGGCACATGGAGTCTCTACCTGTGTCTTGCAAGCTCTGTGGGCTTCATTAGTTGCTGCACACAGGCTTAGTTGCTCCAAGGCATGTGGGATTCCATGTCCTCTGCATTGCAAATCAGATTCTTAACCACTGGACCACCAGGGAAGTCCCACAAATGATATTTGTTTGATCCCTTTTCTCTTTGGTATGAAAGAATTATAGCTAATATTGGGCTTTCTTTTTGCTGTTTTTGTTAGTACTAATGTTGACAATCAAAACTCAAAAAAGAAATTATTGAAGTTATTGTGTTCAGATTTATAGCAGCTTCATAAATTAAGGGATATTTCAAATTCTTATTTTAATCATGCCCTTTTTGAATGTGATATTTATCTGAAAAAATGTGGTAATTAAAGATTATTAATTGGGCTTCCCTGGTAGTTCAGACAGTAAAGAATCTGTCTGCAATGCAGGAGACCTAGGTTTGATCCCTGGGTCAGGAAGATCCCCTGAAAAAGGGAATGACAACCCACTCCAGTGTTCTTGCCTGGAGAATTCCATGGACAGAGGAGTCTGGCAGGCTACAGTCCATGAGGTTGCAAAGAGTTGGACATAACTGAGTAACACAACAAAGATTATTAAAGTCTTCAAAACTAAAAGTCGAGGTAAATCTAACTTTCTAGCTGGGAGTTCTTAATTACATTAAAATCTACCACAAATTTGCTTAAGCATTTTATTATGAAATCTAATTTTTTCCCAGAGGGGCTGTTATGCAGAAGAGTTTTGTTGCAAATCAGAACCATTTCTTTCTTTCTGTAGACCAGAAACAACCCTGGTCCCATTGTCTTTTTATATAGCTATATTCCAACTATTTTCAGCTGCTTGTGGATCTCAAAGCTCAGGAATGGTAATGGGCGAGAATAATAAACATGCCAGTTGGTAATTTGTGCACTTAAAGCTGTGAACTTTTTAACTAAGGATCAGATTGAGGTTGAAATGAAAGAACAAAAACATTTGTCTAAAAAAATAAAGTATTTGTCTAGTGCTTACAGAATAATTTTACATCAATTATCAACAGCTCTGTGAGTTAATAAATATCGTTATCTTAGTTTTATGTATAAGAAAAAGATGCTCAGAGATGGAAATTTGCATGAGACTCTGTAGCTACTGAATGACAGGTCTGGGATTAGAATTCAAGTCAATTTACTGTAAATCCTGTGGCTTAGAAAAATTCTTGTGTATACATTTGCTTCCTTCAGATTAATTCCTCAGTGTCCTAATACATAGAAATACTAAGGTAGACTACCAGAGTAATTTAAAATATTCCTTCTGCAACAGATTGGAAGTCTCTTAGTGTTTCTCTTCCCTGGTTGGGCAGCTAAGTGACCTATTGAATTTAAATAAAACCATAGTGACAATAGAAGATTCCTAGGCTCCACCCCATACAAATTGAAATAGAATCTTCAGAGTGTAGCCTATTTACCTGTGTTTTCAAAATCATCCAGTTCATCTTGGTGCTCAGTCAAGTTTGGGAAATAGTACCTTTTAAGGCACTTAAGACCTTTTGAAGGAAGGCAAATTAATTAAATCATTATTGTTTTTATTAGATAGTCAGCTGCCTGACAGTGCCCTCAGAAACAGGTATCTTTTAGGGTTTTACAACTCAGTGGGAGATTCCGTGGTAACAGCATGTGGCAGGATCTTAAGCAAGCCTTATTACTTGGAGTACAGGTGTTGAAAAAGGATGATGATATGCCATCAACAACATATAAAGATCACTGCTTTGTAAACATGCCAAACATGTCATAAATTATGCTTTTATTGAACCTTATTCACAATATCATATTAAAACAATCTGTTTGTACTTTATGCCCCTTATGTCTAATTGAAGGAAGAATTCTCAGAAGTTGAAGGAATTTCAGATATCATTTTTTAAGGTTGAGGAGGTTGGAACTCATGTATATACCCTGTTAGACCAAGAGCCCACAAATCCTGTCCCAGTCCATTGCTTATGTGCTAAGACTCTGAAGCACAGTGTCTTTTTATTTAGTGACAGTTTGAACTCCAGCCCCCATTATTTAACCTGTTTTACAATCTGATATCTTAGTAAAAGCCCCACTTATATTATTTCTATTAATATTTCTGGTTAACTTTCTGATAAACTATTATGCTGCTTTAGAATTTTGCCTGAGAATTTTAGATAACATCTGTCTTGTTAACAAAGAATACGTGTAAATGGGTTTCCTACTGAACAGAAATTATATATAAATATTCATTTAAATAATGTATATCCCCCCTTGTTTCAAGAAGGATTTAACATGGCTTATTAATAACCAAATAGACTGATTAATTAAACATATAGTACCCTTTCTTTAGCACTGATTATTAAGATCTAAGATCCAGTTCTTGGCCAAAAATGAATCCGCACATGATCCTATTAAGGAAGGACTCACTCCTTTCCTAAAATCTCTCCTTTGCTCTTGCAATTTCAAAACTTCCTCATTAATGTATTGTGGAATAAATCAAAAACCAACATATCCATATACTACTTTTTGTTTATAGAAAAGAAGAAACTAAAATTGTGTGAGTGGAAACTTTACCTAACCAAGTGATCAGTAAAAAAAGTTTTGTGTTTTTTCTAATAGCCACTTAAAAGGCATTTTACCAGGTTCCTTTTCTTGCCACTTATACCAATTTAAGTAGCAAATCCCATGGTAAAATTCTGACTTTGGCTAATTTTTAGTTATATTAGTTAATCTAAAGCATCTACTTTTACTTTGAAGAGGTTTGGATTTAGGATCATTTTTTTTTTAAGGTGGATAAGTAAACCCTTCAATGAAAAAGCCCTAAACCAAAGGATACAATTGTGACTGGTAACAGTGTAGCCAAGTTACTCATTCATTACCTGTTCAATTTGGAAATAATTCGTGCCTTTCTTCACGGTGTTTGTTTAAGAAAACTTTTTTTTTTTTAAGAATTTAATGTTAACAATTAAAGTTAACAATTCTAAATTTAAAAAATGGGTCGGGTGGAACTACTACAGTTTAAGTAAGTGGGCAGCTGAGGTCTAAGTACTGCCCATTCTCTCTCTTTCATCCCTTATCAACCTCTGAGATGCTTCTAAGAAACCCTTAAGGCATCCCAGAACACCTTTCCTAATTTTTTTCTAGTGTCCTTCAACCTTTTTTCTGGAGAGTGTCAGAGGCTAGGGGAACCTGAAGAATCAAATAATTACATTTTGCTACTTAATAACTGCTCAGTGAAGATTTGGTAAAAGTAGTTTAACCTTCAAAAATTTATTTTTAATGTTGATGGGCTCACACGGTTCATCTTTTTTCTACGCTCGATTGTGATGGAGCATGGTATAGATAATCTAGATCTAGCTGCATGTAGCTTTTATGCTAAGGGTGCTATGGCATCCCCAAGGTAACAAACACTTATGATGACATTTCTCCCTCTCCTTTTGGTATCTCTACACTCCTGACTCTTATATAGGACAAAGAACTTTGAGTCTAGTAAAGCCTATAAGGCAACATGGGGTGATGGTGGAGACAACGCTCCTAGCAACATAGTATCTAAGCAGCCAGGCCGAGTGACAAATGGTCAGCCTCAACAAGCGACTGCAGGAGCAGCCAGCGGGGGATACATTAAACGGTATGCCAGCTCTTCCCAATATTTTTACCCTTTTCCTGAAGGAATGTCTCTCTCTGGAGGTTGAGTGTTTTTATCCATGAACCGTGATTTATTAATTAGAAATAGCATTTATTCTTTTTTGGGGGGGATAGTTGGTTTTTTCATGGTCTCTTCTCTTTTTTTTTTTTTTTTTGGCTGCAAAGCATGTGGGATCTTAGTTCCCCAATCAGGGATTGAACCTGGGCCCCCTGCAGTGGAACCACTAAGCTCTAACCACTGGACCACCAGGGAATTCCCTTATTCCATTTTAAAATTTGCCTTCTGACAAAATGTTGACTGAAATTATTGACCTTATATGATGGATTAACTTTTCTTTATAAAGTACTTTCCAAATTATTCAAGTAGTCATGTTTTATTTCTGTAAATAAGATGTGATTTAAAATGTATCAGAGTAGGAGTTGGCCAGATCCCTAAGGATATCTGTAAAGGGTCAGATAGTAAATATTTCAGATTTTACAGGCCATAGAGTCTCAGTCATAACTACTCAGTTCTGTTGTAGGGTAAAATCAGGTAATGGGCCACATTTGACTTTGGGCCAGAATTTTGCAACCCTATTTTTAGAGCAGTGGTTCTTTAGACTTAAGTTTGTATCAGAATCACCTGGGAGGTTTAGTGAAACATAGACTGCTGGGGTCCCTTCAGGAGATCTGAAGTAGTCTAAGAATTGGCATATTTTCATGTCTAACGAGTTCCCAGGTTATGCTGGGAATTACACTTTGAAAAACCTCTATTCTAAAGTCATTTCTTCATCTTCTCTTAAATGGCTTTAAGACATTATTCTCTCTTGAATCAGCCTTTCCATTTTCACAATAGAATGTTTCCCAAGAATGATAACCTGCATCTATTTGGGTCTAACAGTTGCTGATGTCAATTTGCTTATTTTTACAAAAACTAAATCCAGACTCAGTCCATGTATAATTCACCCAAAAGTACTGAATTGTCTTTTTGTAATAGTATAACAAATGATGCCAGGGAAGATGAAATGGAAGAGAACCTGACTCAAGTGGGCAGTATCCTAGGAAACCTAAAAAACATGGCCCTGGACATGGGCAATGAGATTGAAGCTCAAAACCGACAAATAGAACGGATCACAGAAAAGGTAAGAGCTTCTTACTGCCACAGGAAAATGGCAGTATATACAGTGCCTTTGTGCCAAATGACATCCAGTACAGTGTTCAGTAATAGACATCTGTGCTTTGTACTCTCAGGGAGAACAACAGGGATAAGATTCTGTCCTCACAGGCGTTACAGTTTTGATGAGTTTCTAACATGTTGAAAAACAGTCAAGTCCTCCTATCTCTTACGTAGTTGGTTCATTTTATTTTATGTTAAAATTTTTATTTTGCCTGAGCTAAGTAGTTCTGTTGATATACAGCAACTAAAATAACTTTATTGTTGGTTCATTTTGAAACCAAGACCTTGGGATCAACTGGTTTTATTTAAAATTCATGAAAATTAAATTTATTAAAAATAATAACAAAGTTTCACCCATGAAACTCACAATCTCTTCTAACCTTTCTGTGAGCTGTCAGGGTTTTTTGGTTTGCTGTCTTTCCCCTGAACGAGTGGGTTAGCTTTTGGAATTTTATTGTGTTAGCTAACAACAAATTAGTAAATTCCTGAATCCTCATCTCATGAGTCAGTAGGTAACAATCAGTTCTGCAGAATGGTTCTTGTAGGGTGGACACACAAAAACAAGAGAAAGTCCTGTGAATAGCAAGAAAAAGTGTGGTTGCTGTTTTTTACTTCATATGATCTAAAAGATGCTGAAATTAAACCATGTTCAGTGTTTGGTAGTGTCACAACTAAAAGCCGTGCTTGTTACTTCATTAAAATCTCAGTATACTTTAAAGATTGGGGTTTCTCTGTTGAATAATTCATGATGGATTTCACTCGGGCGAAGAGTGGTTCATCAGGTATTTTCGATGCTGTTATGTGGGTGTAGGCTACATATTACCCATCATTTTCATTTACAGATGGATGTGGATGGCAGTACATCTGTTCCAGAGATCTTGGGGCAAATTATTTCAGTCTCTGGGTTAGATCTAGGGTAACTCCAGATGAGATTCTATGGTTTGGCTCAGGGGACTCCCACAGATCCAGACCTCTAGCAGAGAAGAGCATTCTTATATTTTCATTGCATCTAAATGCAATTGACTATCAAATGCATCCTAGTTTCAGACATGTTAAACTGTGAAAAAATATGTTACAGAACTCACGAAATATTAACAAGTTCTTCTGTTATATCTTTGTCGTGTTTATACACCCACGTTTTTTTCAAATGAATTTGATATTCTGTCACTTCTTGCCCAAAATGAGTTTTGTAATGTGACTTTGACTATTTCCTGAATTTTCTCAGTATGTCAGTTACTCTCAGTATATGAAATTTAATGCTTATTAGGGCAGCTTACCTTGTCAAGTAATGCTGGTATCTTTTTCTATTTTCCAGGCTGACACCAACAAAGATCGTATTGACAATGCCAATGCCAGAGCAAAGAAACTCATTGACAGCTAAAGCTACTGCTGTACTTCTTTATCATTTATTTACTTCCCTAGCTCCTCCTTCAAAGTCATCACCTTTCCAGAGTTTGAAATTTTGGTTCCACACTCTTCTAATCAGGAGATGTGGAAAAAGATCTAGGAGTAACAGTCCCCTAATTTTTTTTTTTAATTTTCTCGTTTTCCCTTGAGGGTATTCTTAGTCTTCCTTCTATCATTTTCTTTCTTAGTCCATACACTTGGGTTGATTTTCATACATCATTTATAGTGTTATTTTTCATCCTCTCCATTTACTTTAGCAGGTTCTTCTGCTTTCAAAATTTGGAAGCATTGCCAAAGACAGCCACGTGAAAGGAAGCTGGAGGCAGTGGGGGGCAAGCACAGGAGGGGAGGCAAGAGATAAGAGGTTGTTACCTCAGTAAAACCTACAGACCCTAAAGCCAAAAGTGGTGTAACCACAGTGAATATCTAGAAGGGTTTAATTTTTAAGTTGCAGTTATTGCCAGTTTAGGCCAGTGCTTGGTTTTGGAGCCTGGGTACATAACATAACAATGTTTTTGTTATGTATCACAACTTTGCAACCTCTGCTCCAAAAAAGAACAGAATGAGTTTTCTTAAAATAAGCTCAATTTCTGAATTCTTGGTGATTCACCTATGTACATAGATTCTATGATCCATTTCATATTGCACATATAGGAACACATGGTATAAATGAGCAGCTTTATTTTCATTTTATTAATAGTATCATGGTCCCATTACAGGCCTATTAACCTCATAAATTTGTCATTAGTCTTTGAGGAAAATATATGTAAATATAAATGTATAACATGAGAATTTCTCTCTACAGCAGGGCTTAAAATTTTTTGGAAAAGTTTGACAAAGTGTTATCACGTGAATTCAGATTTACCTCAATGCCAAGAATTATGTTTAGATAGGAAAAAAAACTTATTTTGATCTCAGGTAGAAAACAGTTGGATTGCTTTGAGTTTTATGTAGCTTTAAACTTTTTTTAAACTAGAATTTATTCTGTTTAACTAAAAATGATTTAGAAGATTATGCCTTTGGTTTACTTATTGATGATTGCACTATCATTCTCTTTTGTACTCAACTTCCAGAATCACATTTGTTTATAAGTGTTATAAGAATCTTACCGGTATTTGTCACCTTTATTTAAAAACTAGCTTCTGCACACTTCAAGGCTATTAATGTCCATTGGTTTGACAAATAACTACTGTTTGATCCTTACAATTAAATTTTGTAACTAACTAATGGAATTGTTTTTTCAAATAGGTAATATGCTTCTGTGACTACTTTGGGGGGATAGGAAGTAGTAATTTTGTCAGCTCTAATTTGGCAAACTGAATAAAGCAAAGGTCCATAAATCAAATGGCACTGCAACAAATAGCTGACTTTAGCACCCTTCCCACGCTTACTGGAAATATAGGACTTTAGCATCGTGATTTGTCATGAGGTTCATTTTAATCATTACTAGTCTTTTATTCATTTGATCTTAAATACACAAGCAACTGAAAGTGTTTGTGGGTGAATACCACAGCCTACTTCCTGGAGGAGATAGTTAACATGGGAAACTTTCAGAGGCTGAAAGGAAAATATTTAAAGCGAGATTTTAATTATGCCTTCAGAAATGCCACATGCTGAAAGGAATAGTTTGGCAAGTGGTAGTAAATGTGTAAAGTAAGGAGGTATAAAACACTGTAGGCTGTTCTTCACATAAAGCATTAAAAAAATTTTTTTAATGCTATTACGACCAAAAGAAATTGTTCTGAAGATACCAATATGCTGTTCCAACAGTATATAATTGGTTAGAAGTGTGAGCTAAGGCACCAGATTGTCTGGATTTATGCTATAGCTCTGCCACTTGCTGGCTGAGTGACTGTAAAACCATTTCTGTGCCTCCGTCTCCTTGTGTGTAAGGAGGGATTAATGATTTCTACCTCATAGCATTGCTGGGAAGACTCAATGGGTAATGCATGTAAAGCACTTAGAGCAGTGCCCAACAAATGTAAGAGCTTATTTCATTAGACTGCTAATAGCTGCTGTTCTATCTAGAGTGGAGCTCTTTTTGGGTCAAGGACCTCTTTGTGAATTTGATGCAAGATAACACAGCCTGTCTCTCCAGAGAAATAGACACACAAGCATACACATGTGAATCAGGAATAAATGGGTCTTGAAAGCCCATCCGTGGCTCCAAGATGACATACTTTTCCAAAGCTTCTGCTACTGAGAAGAAAGGAATGAGAACCTAGAAATTAGGCTCATAATACACTAGGAATAGAAGCTGTTGACCTAAAGTTTTCTCTTGTAATATTGTCTGGAAACTTGTTTCTATTATTTTTGAAATTAGTAACTGAGATGGTTAGCACAAGCTCTGGAGTCTGACCATCTTGGTTCGAGTTTTGGTTCATTTACTAGTTTTGTGACCTTGAGCATAAAACTGACCCATAATGAAGGAGTTAAACGGTATCCTCCAGTGAACTTAATTTTTTGTTTAATGGTTAGCTCCCTCTTCAGGTTTCTAGGCTTCTAATGACAGTGATCTTTATCCCCTATAGTTGTGCCTGTTTTTTTTTTTCTTCTTTTCACACTTTTAATTCATTCTTCATTACCACATTTCAACTCTAGATCTTTTCATGTCATGTATGGATTATGAATCTCCCCATAATTTTAACTTCTGCTTCCCAGACATCTGGTACTCAACTGTACTCTGAATTAGTTTCATTAAATGCTATTTAGCATTTAAAGAGAGTAACCTAACTCTCTTACTAATATTCTAAGTTATTTCAATTACATTTCTAATCATATAGTTCTCAGATTGATAATCAAGTTCCTTATTCCCTACTCATTTGTTTTTCATTCTAACGTAGTTGCTCCAAGCCTTCTGTTTCTGTTTTACACTTGAAATAAAAGCACCATTCATTGAGTGCTTACTCTGTCAATAGACACTATGCTAAATGCTTTTATGTATCTTTTCACCAAGTCCTTATAACACACCTGAGAGGTAGGAGGTATTTCCCATATTACAAATAAGATTAAATTGCTCAAATTCATAAAGCATGTAAATGGTGGACTTTGGATTCAAAGCAGGATCTTTCTGACTCTGAGGCTCATGTTCTTACTCAATATACTACACTGACTTCTAACCGAGCTCTAAAAGAACTTGGGTGACTTAGAACTGGTGGCCACTAGAATCTCAGCCTCCAGACCATAAGTCAGCATACTTTATTAACTTATATTTAAGTCTAAATACTTGTGTACTATATCTTTGGGCATATTACATTTAGTCCTTGCCCTCAAGTAGCCCCATCTAGCAAGAGACAGATGAATATAGTATCTGAGAAGTGCTACCATAACAGATGGAGCAGTTAATTCGGCTTAGACTTCTACGGAGGGAGCTTAGACATAGAGAAGGAACATGTTAGTAAGAGAGGGCATTCCTGACTGAGCAAACAAGACAAAGGAGAGAGACATTGCACTGTAGGTTTAAGGAGAATAACCTGGTAAGACTGGGCAGGCAAATGAGAGAGAAGAAAGAGTATCTGGAAATAAGGCTGGGTCCAGGTTGTGAAAGCAGTCATAAGGGGACCTCATTAATAATTAAATGTCTGGAGACATTTAAGTTGTTTAATTTATAAGTTCTGATTTATTAGATAAGTACTGATAAAATGTTTAGAGAAATGTTCAGTAGATCAGTAAGATTAAGCATTAAAGTTTATAAAAAACAAAATTTAACGATGATAAACTGGCACCCCCATCCCTCCCCTAGTAGAGAAACAGAGAATGACATGGGAAAAAGAGAACCCCTAGACCAGATTTAAGGTCACAGAGACTTTCCTCATATAAACACTAGGTTCTTGTGATCTCTTGACTTAATGATTAAACTAGGTTTGTAAAATGAGAACTAACAATACATGGTAAATAGCCCCTTGGCTAAGTCAAAACTTGAGAAAACAGTGGAAGCTTTCTAAATGTTCATGTCAGTAGCAGTCTGAAATTATTTACTTTTATACCTTTAGTTTTTCTTAGTAAGCATGGTTCCAGTACCACAAAAATATTTATCAGTCACATGAAAGCATTTCAGTACTCTTGCAACCTGAACAAGAAGATGAAATATTTCTCCCTAATCAGTTTACTTTTTTGCTTTTAATTTTTGGCTGCACTATGTGGCATTTGCGTTCTTAGTTCCCTGACCAGTATCAAACCCATGCTTCCTGCAGTGGAAGCATGGAGTCTTTAACCATTGGACTCCCAGGAAAGTCCCATTAATTAGTTGTTTTCAAAAGGCCATTTACAGGTTAAAGTTCCCCTGTCTTCTCCCTTTAAAGGATTAACCTTTCTTCCAGCCATAGTTATTAAAAAATCTTTATTTAGTATATTCTCTTATTCAGAGAATAAATTTGATAAACATAAGTTGTAAAATATTGTAGCAGTAGTTTTTTGATACGTAATTTGATTATTAATAGTTATAAATACAAAAAGATTACCAGAAATAAGACATTGTTCCTAATAAAACTTCAGGAAAAACTTGATTATTAAAACCCTTGTATCTTACAAGTTTTGCATATACAGTTTTAGCTCTTCTCAATAAGGCACCTGCAATAGTTTAAAAAAAAAAATTGCTACTGCAGCCTTGCAGAACACCTCTTAGTGTTGTGTTGTTTCTCTGGCAAAGTACACTGTTAATCAAAAGTCATATATTTACATACATCCTAAATTCCAAGAATAAATACTTGGAGGGACTGGAATAAAATCATAAATCCTCAGATTAACCATAGTGGCTTCTCACGAATTAACCTGAATTTCATAAAAACATGAAGTGTTAACACAGAGGTGGAATGGCAACTGATTTTATGAAAGCTCACACACTGAAACACATGAAATTTCAAGCTGTTGTGTGGAGCTATTCTGGTACCAGGCAGCATCCCTTCACTGTATACATAGCAACTAGCTACTGGGTTTCTTAAAGCCAAAGTAGTGATGGTTTTGAAAATCAACATTGTCCTTTGCCCTGTCCATGACTCAAAATGGAGGACGCTTCCTGCCTCTTGATTCCTTTTAGCTTATTTAAGATGAGCCCTGGAAAGGAAAACGATCACTGTGTGAAATGTGACCTCCTGGAGTATCATCTTCTTACAGCAGATACCCTTGAGAACAACAGGAGCCTTTCAGTCAGCCAGATTGCAACAGGTTCCAAGTCAGTGTCCTCTCTAGTTCCCATGCTCCTGGAGGACATCATGCAAATTTCTTCTTGGTGGCTGTGAACCTCTCCATGTACTAAAAATCATGAAAGAATTATGTGTTACTATGCCTGAGAAGGTTATTAACTTATTGGTTATTTAGGATTTTTTTTTAAATGGTTATTTAGGACTTTATGATTCTTTTTCCTTTAGGTTTTTATGGTTCTTCATTTCCTACAAAATCTACTTATTCTAGATGGAAATTTAAAGCACATGGTTTTGTGGGGTTTTTTCCCCCTTATATCCTAGTAGGAAGCCTATCAAAAGGTAAAGATGCTTTACAATAAGCTGTTTAGAGGAAAGAAAAAAATCATCTTGGCACAATAGCATTTGGCTGATTCTCAGAACCCACCTCCATATGGGAACAAATCCTATTGACATAAACAGGATTATATTGTACATACATCCTGTATCTGTAAATATTCATGTGGGTTACTTCACCTTTCTCTTCTCTGGAACAGGAAATAGAAATGCAGAAGTACAATAATACATACCTTATCATAGCCTTCCAGTTCTCGAAGTTTCTTAATTTCAAAAAGGTTGCCTTCCACAGCAAGCAGACAGATCTGCGAATCACTGAGGATGCTCTGTGGAAGCATACTGAGCTCAAGACAGTTCTCCTCCAGACGAAGAACTTTAAGACGAGGACAAGAAGATATCTTCACTGAGATCTGAGATATCTATTGAACAACAGTTTTTTTAAGAGGATAATAAGAAAAAGTACAAGCACTATAGTGATTATTTTTTACTAAATTAAAACAAAAATCTTTACTTGACTATTTGTCCTAGTTCTTTATTTTACCACCTCCGTTTTCTCACTACCCACTCATTCCAGAAGCCTCTCGTGTTACCCAGCTTCTGTTACTACTCCTCCAGTTTTTTGGGGGAAAAACTTTTGAAGGTCACTAGTGGCTTTTTTTGGAGAGGGAAATGGCAACCCACTCCTGTATTCTTGCCTGGAAAATCTCATAGATGGAGAAGCCTGGGGGGCCCCAGTCCATGGGGTCACAAAGAGTCGGACACAACTGAGTGACTAACACAACACACAAGTGGCTTTCTGGAAACACAACTCTGATAATAAAAGCACTGTTCATTATGGAAAATTTGAGAATCACGAGTTTAAAGAAAACAGCTGCCTGTAATCCATCACTGTAAACATTTTGGTAAATTTACTGCCAACCTTTTATGTGTACATAGATGCCAACCACTTTACTGCCAAAGTCAAGGATTCATGGACCTCATGCCCTGTTGCATTTGACTGTGCTGTCTATCCTTTCCTTGAAACTCCCTCTTATACATACTAAGTGCTGTGGGGTTTTTTTTTCCTATTTTTTGAATTATTCGTGATTTTTGGCTTCCCTTCTTGTTTCTATGGGCATTTTTCAAGCAGCAGTCCCTAGTACTTAATATTTGATTTTTCTAAACTTTCTCCTAGGAAAGCCTGTTCATTCTTAAAGCTATCCCTTCTGTTAAACTATGTATCTATGTTCATTTCTACTCACCTCTATTTCCTCTCCTGTGTCTCTGATTTTCAATAAAATACTTTGGATGCTTCACCATCGTGCCCATTCCCAAGAGCACCACTCTTCTTTTAGCTCTTGAGTGCAATACCAAGCAGTTATCTTTGACTTATTCACCTCTTCTGCCCTTAAAATGTGCCAAGTCACCTAGTTATATTTACTCAGCCTAGTAATCATCTCAGACCTTCATTAGGACCTAGTTAACTCAAATTCTCAGGCCCTACCCCAGACCGACAAAATCAGAAACAATGAGTATGGGGGCCCCATGATCTCTTAACCAGCAGTCCAGGTTATTCTAATGCACACTAAAACCTGAGAACCATTGATTTAACGGAGTATAAGAATGTAGAGCAGGTGTTCAATTTGCTTAGCCAATTTTTTCCCCAAATATTCAGAATGTTTTCTCCAAAAGCTCAAGAACATAAAAGAATAAGGAAAAGATAAGACCAGTCCCCTCAAAGACTGAATTTCATCCTAATGTAAGGTCAATACAATCTAGAATAGTTTTGACCAATAAAACTTAACTGCATTCTTTGGAATGTCCTACATCTCTGTGGTGTCCAATATGGTAGCCACTAGCCACATATGGTTACTGAGCTCTTGAAATATGGCCAGTGCAGCTGAAGAAATGAATTTTAATGGCCATGTGGCTACTGGCTACTGTAATGGACTATGCAGATTTAGAAGCACAGACTAGAAAACTAAAGACGACCTGGTCTCACTATGATTAATATTTCATCATTTGTGCTTTATTTCTAGATCAGATGTTGTTTCTCCAGTCAGATACATGTTAACCAAAGAGCTTCTGAAGTTAAACAACTTTCAAATACTACAATTAAAGCTATCCAACAAAGAAATGAGCGATCTACAGAAATCTATCACTGATGGTTTTTCAGCAAAAGCAGGATACACTTGACATGTCAAAGAAAAGACAAGTGAATGACCCCTGATGTCCAACTCTGAGAACTTATGAGTTTAAGCCTCTTTTCCACTCTATCTTCCTGACAGTTCCTAGACAGTTCCCTGACATAGTTGCTAGATAATCAGAGGTATTTGAGGAATACCCGAAGAACTCAAGGTTCCTGAGACAGGTTTCACTTTGGATATTACCTCCCATTATCTATCCCACCCTCCAAAGAACACCTACACAACAAACACATCCAGTGTCTCAACTAACTTCATGGTATGTTGGGCTTTGAAATTAGTCCAGTCCATAGAATATATCTCTCTTCTAGCCTCTGATACCCCTCTCCATGAATATAGTGTAGAGAACAATTGGTTATTCGGGAGATTGCAAACCGACATAACACATGGTAGAAAAAAACTGTTAAGCTCTAGACCTGGTTCTGGTTGAGGTTGAGTTCGATGACCTGCAGCTCCCCAACTGTGGCGGGTATGCTCCGAATCTGGTTCTTGGAGAGATCCACTACATCCAGGTGCCGTAGGCTACACAGCTGTGGTGGCAGAGCTCTCAGCTGGTTCCCAGAGAGGCTCAGGGTCTTAAGGGCAGAGAGTTGCCCAAAAGTAGATGGCAGCTCTCTCAACTGATTGTTGTTTAGGCTTAGTGTCTCCAGTTTCTTCAGATTGCATAACTCGTCGGGAAGAGCAGCTAGCAAAGAAAAAAATTAAAAACCTGAATCCAATACAGCTGAAAAACACCTTTGATGAAGTTTAAAAAAACTATAAGGCAGTCTGTTACGCCTCTTGTTAATATGCACAGGCATTTCACATGTTGCCCCATTTCTAAGTATTGCATCTTTACCAACATAGTCTTCAGAAGGTGAAGGTGCCATCAAAATGCAGGAAAACATTATGTGTATAACGGGCTCCTTTTGTGAAGAAGCCACTGCACAATCCCACAGCAATTTTCTGGGACTGGAAGGCCCTCTCCTTCCCATACCATCTGCCCTTCCAAATTAGCAGCAAAATTAACACTGTTTACAGTACACTCCAAAGATAGTCCCTTTCAAGTCCAAATTAACTTCTTATCAATCATTACCCCACCAGAGGAGGCTTATAGGTGTAATTATAAGAGACAGAAAGCCTCGAGGATTCTGCCATTCTCCTGCGTCTGGAGTTCCCAGAAGCTTGTAAGAAAACAAACAAGCAAAAAACCCCACCTTTTTTGTTGTTGTTAGATTCTGATACATTTAGTTGAATACCAGTTTAATAACATTATAATTATACTCCAAACTCTATTCCAAGAGAAAAACCACCCTTCTTAAAGCCGATCACTAGCAAAATTCCCAGGAGCAAAAGCCATACTCAATTTGTTATTGTTCAAGGAGAGGCTCTTCAGCAGAGTGAACTTCCCTATGACCATAGGCGGTAGATTCTCAATCTTGTTGTTGGACAAGTCGATGGTCCTGAGATTGCTTGTCAGCTTCTGCAACTCTGAGGGGAACTGAAGAAAGGGGTTCTCAGAGCAGAGAATCTCTTACCTATTAACTTCACCGCCCGCCGTCCCTCTCCCTTTACACTCCTTGGTCGGATCCCTCCCAGTTCTCACCTCGGTCAGCCCACGGTCCTTAAGTTGAAAGACACCAGTTTTCTGCGCGGTTTCCACATGAGCGCGGAGGGCACTGTTTCCCATCCTAGCGCCAAGGCTCAGGTCCTTGCGGGAAGGAAGCGCAGCTGTCACCACTCG
Organism: Giraffa tippelskirchi; assembly: GCF_054371585.1. Lineage (NCBI taxonomy): Eukaryota > Metazoa > Chordata > Mammalia > Artiodactyla > Giraffidae > Giraffa > Giraffa tippelskirchi. The sequence continues at coordinate 100,690,506 of NC_137281.1, forward strand.
GTTCTAGACGGCACCCAGCCACTCCGTCGGCCTCCCGGCTGCGTCTCAATCCCCAGCTGTCACCTCCTCCCGATCCCAGGATCTTGGAGGCCAGCTCAAGAGTGGCAAGAAAGAAAGAGAAGAACACCAGGCCCTGCCGATTTTGCAGCTGATCCGAGGCGAGACGCTGCTAGGAGTCGAGGGAAGATCAGGGATCCCCGAACTCGCCTCCTGCCGCTCAGCTCACGGCCGGTTCGGCAGGGAAAGACCCGGGATCCGCGCTCACTGGGATGCGCTGCCCAGGCTTCCGCACGGGCGGAAACGCCCTGTGACGTCATCGAGGCGCGCGGTGAGTTCCACTCACTCTGCGCGCCACCCGGGAAGGTGGCTCTCAGCCATGGCCACGGCGAGCCCCTGGGACCCGGCTACCGCGCCGAACGCTGCTGGGCTACTGCTGGGCCATTTCATTACATCGGAGTTGGTCACTCAGGTGCTTGGGGACGATGGCGTCATTAAGGAGGTGTACTCAGTGGCAACAGAAACTGGCTATGAGGTGGTGGTGCTGGCTGCCGGAGTGGGTGTGAGGGTGCCGGCTGGAGGCCGATAGGGCTGCTTGCTGGCAGAAGTGACTGGTCCGCGGTGGGTTATGCAAAAGTGGGGCTCTGAGTAGATGGTGTTTCAAGTGTCTGGCAGGCGAGATATCTCAGGTCAGTTCGTGGGCGATAATAAAACTAATGTTTCCCCGCCTTTTTTCAATCCAGTGATAACAGCCTCTAGATTGTATGGATGGCGGGGTTGGGAAATAATGGGTAGATAGTTAAAACGGACGTTCCTAAACGATGCTCGTCCTGTAAAATATTGAAGTCTTACGAAGCGCTGGGTCCAGGAGGGCGCCAAAGGAAGCACGCATCTTTACAGGCTAGGGAGTCGGGGGGCTGGGGGGTGGGGAGGGGGTTATTGGCGAGAAAGACCCGAAAGGCCTGGATATGAATGGCAAAACATAACCACAGCACTCCCCAATTCTCATCTTCCTCACTTCTCTCCTGTGTTTTCTTCCTACCAACTTGTCTAGGGCTCTGGGAGATGGTGAAGGACAGGGAAGCCTGGCATGCTGCAGACCTTGGGGTCACAGAGGCAGACAACTTATAAAGTCCAGTTCTGTAACAAAGTAATTTGATAAATTCATACTATAAGACATTTGGGATTTGTCAGACTAGAATGCATTGGTAGAAGATAAACCAAGGGAATAAGTCTCTGGTGAGTTAGGCTGGTGATTGCTTTGGGGAGGATCTTCCTTGTGTCCTTCAAGTAAGGCTAATTAGACATACTTGTTTTGCCTACAGGTAAGATCTGCCAATCCATAGCTCCTTAAGACCATCTTATAATCTTAACTACACAGCTAGATCCAATGAGGAAACTTCTCAGATTTGTAGCATGATTCTACTTTAAGCAAACTTTACATACGAAAACCTATTTTTATTATAAGGATTTATCATTCTTTCAGAATGATGTATTATATGATCCCTTTAAACAGTCTGTCCATTAAGTACACATCATCCCATGTGCATTAAAAATTAAGAGTGATGCTTAAAACTGTGTGATGTGATATGATACAATGCTTCTAGAAAATATAGCTTATTGAAGCTTTGTTCTGTTTTGATCTGTCCATTGGAGAATGGTTTAGTGAAAGAAAGGTAGGGTTAATTGTCTATAGGATAACACGGGATACTGCTTTGGCTTATGCCCTGTTGTTGTTGTTTTTACTCTGTGACCCCAGGGACTGCAGCCTGCCAGTCTTCTCTGTTCTTCACTGTCTCCCAGAGTTTGCTCAAATTCATGTCCATTGAATTGGTGATGCTAGCTAACCATCTCATCCTCTGCCATCCTCTTCCTCTTCTGCCTTCAGTCTTTGCCAGCATCAGGGTCTTTTCCAGTCGGCTCTTTGCATCAGGTGGCCAAAGTATTGGAGCTTCAGCTCAGCATCAGTCCTTCCAATGAATATTTAGGATTGATTTCCTTGAGGATTGACTGGTTTGATCTCCTTGCAGTCCAAGGGACTCTCAAGAGTCTTCTCCAGCACCATAATTCAAAAGCATGGATTCTTTGGTGCTCAGCCAACTCTTACATCCATACATGACTACTGGAAAAACAATAACTTGGACTATACGGACCTTTGTCGGCAAAGTGATGTCTCTGCTTTTTCATACTCTGTCTAGGTTTGTCATAGCTTCCCTTCCAAGGAGCAAGCATCTTTGAACTTCATGGCTGCAGTCACTGTCCACACTGATTTTGGAGCCCAAGAAAATAAAATCTGTCACTGTTTCCAATTTTTCCCCATCTATTTGCCATGAAGTGATGGGACTGGATGCCATGATCTTAGTTTTTTGAGTGTTGAGTTTTAAGCCTGCTTTTTCAGTGTCCTCTTTCACCCCCATCAAGAGGCTCTTTGGTTCCTCTTCACTTTCTGCCATTAGAGTGGTATCATCTGCATATCTGAGGTTGTTGATGTTTTTCTTAGTGGCCTTGTGAAAGTCTTAGTCTTTCAGTCGTGTCCCACTCTTTGCAATACCATGGACTGTATCCCTCCAGGTTCCTCAGTCCATGGAAATATCCAGGCAAGAACATTGGAGTGGGTAGCCTTTCCCTTCTCCAGGGGATCTTCCTGACCCAGGGATCAAACCCAGTCTCCCGCATTGCAGGCAGATTCTTTACTGTCTGAGCCACCACAGAAGTCCTTCTACTCTGCTCAGTTGCTTCAGTCGTGTCCGACTCTGTGCAACCCCACAGACAGCAGCCCACCAGGCTCTGCCATCCCTGGGATTCTCCAGGCAAGAACACTGGAGTGGGTTGCCATTGCCTTCTCCAATGCATGAAAGTGAAAACTGAAAGTGAAGTCGCTCAGTTGTGACTCTTGGCGACCCCATGTACTGCAGCCTACCAGGCTCCTCTGTCCATGGGATTTTCCAGAAGTCCTTACATCCTAGATATTATTCCCGCAAACTTGAGTCACAGCACCTTGATCTGAGCTCCCTCTACTGGCAATACATGAGATAAGGGTCTGGACATACAAAACCCCCTCAGAATCTATTTTCTAATAGAAAGGAAGAGTACTACACATACATACACACATAGTCAATTTTCTGTCTGTGTACTGCTCTCTTCCGCACCTCACTCCCATTTTAGAGCCTCTCTGTTACGCTGCCTCCCTTTTAATGTCCCCAGCTAGAATTCAGTATGAAGAAGAAAGGACAGAGAAAAAAAGAAAGGATGCTCACAGATACAAGAATAAACAGATATGTAGATATAGATACCACAGTGTTATCAGGATTTTTACATGAATGTCTAGCACATGAATGTCCTGGATTTCAACTTCTTGTACATAGCAGCAGAGTAAACAGAAATATCCTAAACAGATGCCCAGTGGCATGTAAAGTTCATATAATATATAATGGTAGTTGTCAATAGTAAAGACTTTGGAATTTTCCAATCCTTGCTTTTTTTTTTTTTAAGGTGTTCCTAAGTCACAGTCCTCAAAACAGAAAATTTCCATTTACTAGAGGAATTTGACTGTTCTTTCCTCTCTCCTTTTCTTGAAAATTCTTGTTTTCCCTCTGATTTCTCTTGCATGTTTTTGGATAAGCTCCATTACCCTGTTGTGAACCCAAGAGTTTACTAGTTTGCAAACGTGCAATCAAGATTAGTGTACAAACATGGAAGGATGGAGAGGTACCAGAGAAGGAGGAAGTTACAATGAGAAATAGGAGATGTTTTACTTTAATTTACCTTCTTACCTTTAATTTACCTTCTAAGAGAGAGCAGAAAGAGTCAGGCCAGTATAATGGAAATGCAAATTGAATGTATTCTCATTTCAGCCCTGACACATTGGTAGTATAAAGTTGAACTAATAGTTAACCTCCCCAATCCTCAGGTTTGCCACCAGTAAAATATCCTGTATTGTCTACCTCAGTGAATGGCATAACTATCTGTCCAGTCACCTGAAGCAGAATCCTTGGGAGTCATTAATGACTTGACTTGATTCCTCATTCCCTGTATCAACTAGGACTTATGAATTCCACCTTCTTAGGAACTAATATCTCTCTCTCCCTTTCCTTTTTAACTGCTACTGACCTAATCCACAGTCTCATCTTCTCACTGGGTATGCTGTGGCAGCCACCTGTCTAAATATCCAGCCTCCAGTCCAGCTCCACTAGTTTTTTGTCTGTTTGTTTGATGTTGTTGGCTCATTACCAGAGTAGGTTGGGGTTTTTTTCCCCCACAATGTTGTGAAACTATTTTCAAACTTTTCTTTATTATCCCCAATGGAATCCCCATACTCATTAAGCAGTCACTTCCCACTCCTTCCTCCCCCATCTCCATTAATTTTATTTTCCATACTATCTCCATTTACATTTCTAAAATAGGTATTATATATGATTGTGTCACTTCTTCATCAGAAAACTTTAAATTGCTCTCATTTTCTGCATTATGATTGCTTATCATAGCTATCAAGATCTCCCATGATTATGTAGGAAACTATGTTTACAGATTCATCTTTCCCTTCTCACATATATGTTAGTACTAACTGACAGTTACTGAGCATTTACAATGTCTAGTATACCTTTTCCTTACCATCCATCATGAGCTTGTTAAGGGCAGAGAGCTTGTTTGATTCATCTTTGAATCTTCCATTGTCTTGACTCAGTGTTTATAAAATTGATTATCATCATTCAGCCAACTTTTGCTATGAAGGGCCATAGAGTAAGTATTTGAGGCTTTTAGGTCTATAGGGTCAAAACGAGGCTATTTTAGTATGAGAACAACATGAGATAATAAGTAAATGAATGAACAAAGTTGAGTGTCAGTGAAACTTTATTTCTGGACCCTGGAATTTGAATTTCATTTAATTTCCATGTGTCACAAAATATTTTCTTTTGATTTTTTTTCTCCAGCAATTAAGAAACATAAAAACCATTCTTAACCCTTAAGCTACACAAAAACAGGCAATGGGCTGTATTTAATTCATAGGAGGTAGCTTCCTAGCCCCTGGTCTATATGGTATCTGAAATTCTTTCCTGTGCCAACATTCTAGAAAAGAAAAGGATAATAGAAAAAACTATGGATGAAGCCAAGGGATGAAAAAAGATAATGTTCTTATTCTGTGATAACCTGTAATTTTAAAAAGTGATATAACAGACTGAAATGATATAAAGAAAGTGGGGCAAGGGGGTAGGCTTTTTACAAGAATAATTATGTCTGGACGAAACTATTCCTTTATCTGAGAGAGGAGGAATATGGAAAGAGACAGTATGAATTACTTGTAGCCAACAGAGGTCATTAAGTGAATCAGATGAATGATTCTGTGGCCCAGAGTGTTTGATTTTAGCCCCAGCAAGGCCTAATAGACTAGGTCTTGGTCATTTGTGTAGAAATGGTTCTCTAGCAAACTCAGCCTTAGAATTCTCTGGTAAACTATCAGTAGTGCCAATCTGTTGTGCATGATGCTTTAGGAAATAGTACGAAGTGATTTTGTTTGTTTTTCTTATTTTTTTTTAAAGGATTTGTGATGGTGGAGGTTTTAAAAACAGGAAGTACACGTTGCTACTATCCTACTCTGTACTTCATTTTTCATGGGGAGTGTTGGACATATCCTCATATTTTAGACATGTGGGCATGCTATTCCAGTGCACACAGAAACTTTTTATGACATACTACTACTTTGTCTGTTCACTTACCAATAGGAGATGTTAAATATATCTAAGAAATCAACTTCTTGCTTTGTGAACTTCTCCAGACTACAGCAGATCACAGATATTCAAGCTAAAATCTACCAGGTAAATTTTGTTGGAGTTTCTACTTTCCACTTCTACTAAAGGAAAGCATCTTAATTGGTTCCAACAATTTTCTTGCATGTAGAATGGTGTCTAGTACATAGCTGTGTAGGCTTTTCTTTGCAGTAGTTAATAATAGTAGTAATCATAGTAGTAATGAGTAGTAGCAATAGCAGCAACAGGGCTTAAACACCAAAATGAAAAGCTTCCATAACAAATCGTCTTCCTGCTCCCTTTAAATATTCCTGAGTTAAAGACTGTCCTTTTTTTAAAATCAAAGTTTAAACTTTACTTCGGGTAAGCTAAGTGGTATTTTTGTTTTTAATGTAGAAAAACCTGGAAATTGAACTCCTAAGCCTGGAAAAAGATGCAGCAGATGTTGTCCATCCTTCCTTTTTGGGTAAGTGGTTTAGTTAAATGAGTAATCATTAGAATGTCAACTTTTTCTTAAGATTACTTTAAATAAGCACTAGGCTACAAGGTTATGATAATTTTTCCAGGTATTATGTCAAAGCTAACAAAGTCTGCTTTTTGTTGTGCTCAAATAAAAGTCCTGTGGGTTAGCTATTGCAAATAGCATAAAAAGTGGCCGAGGTAGGAGCTCCTCAGAGTCAGTAGAGCTTAAAAGACAAAGGCTGAAGAATCTTACAGATGAAAGGATCCTAAAGGGACATGACAGCTAAAGCAAAGGGTAACCATGGATTGAACATTTGATTAGAAAAAAGATTTTTTGGTATAAATGACATTATTGTGATATTTGGTGATGTTTAAATATAGGCTGCATTAAATATTGGTAGTATTATACCAATGTTAAATTATCTGAATTTGATAGTAGTGATTTGATTCTCTTGTATAACTACACTTGTTGTTACATTAGAGAATGTTCCTATTTGGGAAAATACATGCTGAAGTTTTAGAAGTAAAAGGTCACGACATCTACAACTTACTCTCAAATTGGTTATGAAAAAATATATGTATGTGAGTGTAAAGAAAGAGGAGAAAAAATGTACCCAAATGTTGGTTGGTGAGTCTAGGTGAAATGTATATGGGAGTTCAGTCAGTGAACTTTTCCTGAAACTCTTCTGTAAGTTTGAAATTTTTAAAAAATAATTTAAGAGTCAGTTGATAGCCATTAACCGAATTCTGGGGAAAATACTGAAATAAAAGTAGCTGATAAGGCAAATGTTTGCTTTTTAGTGTTCATATAGAATGTTAGAGGCAAAGACTTTATGTGAAAAATATGGGTCTGGCTATAAAAAGTAGGAGTAGAATTGGAAAACACTAAGAATTTAGCACTAAATTGGGTAGTCAGTTGGAAAAGTAAGAGAAAATATTAATTGTTAAAAGTGAAACTGGTATTGGGTATTAAAGATAGCAAAGGGGAGATATTTAGGAGAGAAATGGTGGGATTGATTTTTGATGTTGATAGTGATTTCAAAACTTGTCCTGTTGCTAACTATAAATTCTGACTCTGGTTTGTGTAGCTCAGAAGTGTCATAGTCTGCAAAGCATGAATAATCATTTGGAAGCAGTGCTAAAAGAAAAGCGGTCCCTCAAGCAAAGACTGTTGAAACCCATGTGCCAAGGAAACTTGCCTATTGAAGCTGTTTATCACCGGTTAGACTACAAAGTAGACATTAACAGTTACATGTTTCCTGAGTGTAGTTTTTGTTTAGTAATTATTTCATAGCATAATTCATTGAACAGTTTGTATGAGTGATTGTATCTATTAACATTATTATTAATGCTGATACATTAAACCAGAAAGAAAACCCTTTACTTTTAAAGAATTATAGCAATGCTGAAGAGAAAGGCTTTTCTTTTGCCCAGTGTCTTGGAAATTATAATGATTTTAATGAAAGAAATTAGATTCATAACATAGTAAGGTGGATAAAATCATTTTTATTGTGTATAGACAGTTTTCTGTGATGTAAATTTATTATTATGTTAATATCTCTATATAAAAATTCTGTTGGAGGAGTTTAAGCAGGGACAGATGAACACAGGGTCAACTAAAAGGAGGAAAATTACAATTCTGATCTCACCTGTGCTGACTGTATGCCTCAAAGCCATGGGCAAATGACTTAAGTTTTTACCTTTGTTTCCCAATCCATAGAAGGGGCATGCTCTCTTTTTCTCAAAGGAGTATGGAAGTATCAAATTGAAGGTGTAGGTTATTATTAATAATACAATTAAAAAGCAGGCATCTGGGGATCTGATACCAGTGTCTTACTAACCGACCCTGAGCTGATCAATATTTCCTTTTTTTAAAAAAAAAATTTATTTATTTGGCTATGACAGGTCTTAGTTACAGCATACAGGATCTTTAATTGTGGCATGCAGGATCTAGTTCCCTGACCAGGGATGGAACCCAGGCCCCCTGCATTGGGGAGTGCAGAGTCTTAACGGCTGGACCACCAGGGAAGACCCAGTATTTCTTCTTAAGTATCAAATCTTTTACCTTACAGTCAATTAATAGATATACAAATCCCATGCTTGTGAATATATTCAGTATAGTAAAATATCATTAATGTATATACTATACATTATAAATATCAGAAGAACTAAGTTATAATTTGAAGGCATTTTGCAAATGCAAAGATTCAAAGTAGTTTCATGTATAGGCTATTTCAGTGAAGCACATTTATCTTTGTTGTCTTCACCCGTCACCAAGAATAAGTGGATTGAAATGGAATGAGGTTTTACCTAGAGAAATTTTTTTACTTATGTGAGAAAATTATTAACTTTCATGTTTGTCTAACATTAGGTAACATTAGATACAATTAGTGTTGTCTCTTACTGTTTTTCTGTTTGGATGACAAGCTAATTCCTGTTTAAAATGAAAGAGAAGGACCTTTTTTATCACTGATATTTCCATGAATGCAGAAAGGTTATTAATGACTCATTGGGTAGATTGTAATTCTCTTATTTCATATTAAAAGTTCTAATTAAAGGGAAAAAAGAAAACACAAAATATCTGAACTGGAAAAAAAAATAGTTGACTTTTTTTTTCTCTCTCCTTCAGATACATGGTGCATTTGCTGGAATTGGCAGTAACTTTCATCGAGAGATTAGAGGATCATCTTGAAACAATTAGAAATATCCCTCATTTAGATGCAGATCTAAAGAAAATGGTGAGTATTACCAATGGCATTTAGGTACTTCATCATCTCCTTTCACCTTGCTTATAACTATCATTGGTTCTTTTATACTAGAATCTCAAATGTGTGATCTCCCTGTTTAACTTTTTGATGGCTAATATTATCAGTGAATTATTTTTTTAATCAGGGTGCCTTTTTTAAAATTTATAAGTCATTTTACCTTGTTTTATTCTAATATTTAATAAATGTGTTATCTTCATTGTGCAAGGAACTATGCTGTTTGTATCATGAGAGAGAAACAGATATGACCAATCCCTTCCCTCAGATTTTCAAGGTTTGGTGAGAGAAAGTATAAGATACTTTCTTCTTTATAGTATTATATTTGCACAGTGAGTACAGCAGAGAATGATAAAGATGATGCTATCTATTAAGTACAGAAAAAGGGGTGATTACTTTCATTTTAAGAAGATTGGGAATAGAATAGGAAGTAGGAATACTTCAGTAAAGTTTTAAATAGGCGTTAGAAGCAAGCTGCATTTTGAAGAATCAATGAAAAAGAGTAGCTCAGCCAAAAGCAGCAGTTTGAGGCAAGACATGAAAATTAGAGAGCGTAGGTAGTTTGAGGGAAGAATGGTACTTCAGTTGATTTTTAAGGGTATTGAGAGGGAGATTGGCTCAGGGTTAGTTCATGGAATATTTTGAAAATCAGACTAAGAAGTTTAGACTTTGAGTATTTGGGAATGGTTGGATGTTTTTTTCATTTGTTTTTAGAGAAGTGCACAGAGGGTTGATTTACTTAATCAGAACTGTAGTTTAATCATGGAGAAAATAACTGGGTAGACTGAGCCTTGTCACTCCCCAGTATGGGCATAGCATCAGCATCACCTGGAACCTTGTTAGAAATGCAGAACTCCTTCACCTTAGACCTTCAGAATCCCAATCTATAGTTTAACAAGTTCCTCAGGTGATTTCTGTACACATTAAAATTTGATGAGCTGTGGGTTAAAGAACTAGGCAGAGGAACCAAAGGCAGAGAAACTTGGAGAATAAATATAGTTGTTCAGATAAAAGATTTAAAGCATCTGAATACAAAGGATTGTGTTGATTATTTTAGATTCTGGAGATCAAATTTCTATCACGTGGCTACTATTTGGACAAGCGACACACCCAAGGAATGAAGTTTCTAGCCTTGGGGACTTGAGGATGAGTAGTATCAAGAGATTAAAGAAACCAACAAGTTTGTTTTCTGACATGTCTTATACAGAGAGTTAATGTTTAGTCATGGTTTGTTGAACTGTAGTTAAATTGAGTTTGAGATACTGAATATGCATCTAGATGGAGATTTCCAGAAAACTGAAATGTAGGACTGAACTTTAGGAAGATTATAGTTTGACCGTATAGACTGAGTGTCATCTGCATGAAGGTGATCAGTGAAGACAAAGGAGAGTTGAGCTCACAAAGAAAAGGAATGTGTAGGAGATTTAAGGAGCCTTTGTATTAAGAGGCTGGAAAAGATCAGTTGTTAACTTTTGGTGTCATAATTATTATGATACAATAATGATGTATTAATAATAGACATGATTTCTCTCCTGTTTTCCCCTTCTTTCATATGTTACAGAGCACAGCTTTAGCAAAGATGGATATTTTGGTGACTGAGACAGAAGAACTGGCAGAGGATATACTCAAGTGGCGAGAACAACAAAAGGAAGTTTCCTCTTATATCCCCAAAATATTAGCTGAAAAAAATTCTCTTCATACACATGATGCTATAGTGCCTCCTTTACCTCTTACTTCTAAAGTTAATGTTCAGACTATTAATATCAAGTAATTATCAGCTGTTTATTTTTATTTAATTATATGTAATTGTGTGAAGCCCATTTCTAGTCAATTATAACACAGGTATTTATAGACTTTGCCACTAGCCAAACTGAAAGAGCCCTCTTTATACTGAAATACTAAGATTCCAAGTTAATTAAGACAAAACTGAATTTTCTTTTGTTTTCCATGTATTTTTATTCCACTTTTCAATAAAACTCAAATATAAGTATGGCAATTTATTAACATGAGTGCATTAACCATATAGTAGGCAGCAGACTTGATTATGTTTTTAAAAAATGCATGCTTTTGAATTAGAAGAGTCTAGAATCTGAAAGTATGTTGATTATTCCTGTGGGATTGTCACTAAGTGTACAAAAGAATAACAGCAGACCAGACTTCGTTCCTTTGAAAGGCCTGCTTGTAAAGTTGGACCTTGGCTGGCATCTGGAAACTTAGATTTCAAGAGGGTTCCCACTCTCGTCAGTTAGAGTTGCTTGCTGTAACTAAGGTGTTTGTACAGTGTGGTTTGTGCTGACACATGCTTTCATCCTCGGAATCTAGAATTTGGATATATGCTAGGCAGGATGTACCTATGTAAATAGCCCACAATAACAACCCTGGCTGGCACAGCTTGTTTCTTTGTTTTGTATTGTTTTGGCCCTGCTGTGTGGCTTGTGGGATCTCAGTTCCCCGACCAGGTATTGAACCCAGGCTGTTGGTAGTGAAAGCGTGGAGTCCTAACCACTGAACTGCCAGGGAATTCCCTGGCGCTGCATCTTTTGTTTTTGTTTGTTTGTTTTTGGCACTGCATCTTTAATGAGGTTTTGTGGTAGACAACGTTTCACACATGTCACAATTCAGTTGCTGGAGGAATTAAGCACATCCTGTGGGACTCTACTGACAGAGGACTCTGGAAGTTTGTGCCTGGTTTTCCCCCAGACTTTGCCCTGTATACCTTTCGCTTTGCTCTTCTGCTTCGAATGCTTTTGTTGGAGTAAATCATAGCCATGAGTACAGTGATGTGCTGAGTCCTATGAGTCCTCCAAGCACCTCATCAAACCAAGGTGGCAGGGAGAGGGGTTTTGGGGACCCGCCACATGAGGCAGTTCCAGAGGGTATTCACTGGCAGCCTTAGGAACAGGCCAAAAAGCAAAGTAGAGCAAAGAAAAGAAAAAGGCACATTATGGTAAAACTTTGAGAGGTTTTACCTCACAAATTGCTCAGATATTTTACATATCAAAGTTTATTATGCATATAAAAGAGACTGGTATCCTAAGTCTGAGGATGTATTTATTTGTATCAGGAGTAAAACTACTCTTGGCTTTTTTTCAGACTTAGGGTTCTCTTTTGCTTTAAATGTATGCTTCAGTATTTTTATACTGTTGCATTCTCTGTATCACCGGAGTTCACTTATCATTTTATTCAGCATACTTTTAAAGACAAGAAGACCTCAACATAGTGGATGAGTTAAGTAATTGTCCATAAGGAAACAGTATCATTACCCAAAACTATCCTGCTAAAACAACATGTTTTGAAGCCTGTTTTGCTGACCTTTGCAAAAGGGGTATAGAAGAGTTGTCATAATGTCTTGAATATTGCTGAACATTGCCTAGACACTTTAAGCAAAACTTTAGTTGTATTTCATTAGAAATCAGTTCAAGCCCATTCTTGGTTTCAAACATCCTACTAAGCATTTTCTTCATGTAATTTCATATATGTATATATGAGTATATATTTTTTGCATGTCACAGTTACTGATCTATGATTGTTTTCAGTATTATTTTTGCCTTTTTTTGTCTTTTTCAAAATAAATAAACCTTTAGTTTCTAACTAAAATTTTGTGGTCCTTGTCTGAATTCTGTATTGAAAGGACAGATTCTTTATTTAGTATACACAGTTAAAGTATAAGGATACAGGTTATCTGATTTACAAAAGCTTCAGGTAAGTTGAGACTGAGGGTCTACTACAAAGAGAAAAACTTAATTTAGTACTATGCTGAAGTCAGTAAGTGTGGATCAGTTGTTCTTTTCCCCCAGCTTCTAGACATGTAGATACTATCTATGTTGTTTAGTCACTAAGTCGGGTCTGACTGTTGGAGCCCTATGGACGGTAGCCCACCAGGCTCCTCTGCCCACGGGATTGCCCAGGAAAGAATACTGGAGTGGGTTGCCATTTCCTTCTCCAGGGGATTTTCCCAACCCATGGCTCTTGCGTCTCCTGAATTGGCAGACAGATTCTTTACCAGGGGAAGCCTCATGCGTGGGTGCTCAGTTGCTCCAGTAGTGTCTGACTCTTTGTGGCCCTGTAAACTGTAACCTACCAGGCTCCTCAGTCCATGGGATTCTCCAGACAAGAATACTGGAGTGGGTTGCCATGCCCTCCAGGGGATCTTCCCAGCCCAGGGATTGAATTGAGTCTCCTGTGTCTCCTGCATTGTAGGCAGATTCTTTACCGTTAAGCCACTGGGGAAGCCCAAGGGAAGCCCCAGATACTATCAATAAAATCCAAACAAAAATAGTTCTGAATATTTTTCTACTTACACTAGGTGTGTGAGAGTTGTGAATTCACTTCTAACACAAGAATGATGCTACTTCATGAAGACCATTCTGAAGAAATTTGAGTTGCTGCCTGATTTTTCCAGCATTTTTCTTATTTTACCCCTTGCTCTGATCTGTGATTCTGCCAACCTGACCCCTGTTATCCTCTCAACGTTCCATATCGTTAGGAAAATAGTCTGAGGAACAGGAAAACCCGAAGGGTTTCCTGACATGCAAAATATAGAGTTGAGATATTAATAAAATTAATGTATTATGGAATTTCCTGAGTTAATCCCTGTAAAACATGAATTTATATGAGATTTATTCTGCAATTTGGGGAATCTACTCATGTAATTAAGTTTATCTTAAAAATTAGTGTAATTCAAGATAAGTGGATCACGTTCTAGAGTTCTTTTTATTTTGCCTTTTCTTTTTCCTTTCTCAACCATTTTCAAAGAGACCCTACACAGACTCAATATGCTTCCTTGTCAAAAATTAATTTACCTCAAGATGGCAACATACACTTATTTTTGATTAGTAGATACTAATAATATTTTCTGTAACTTACATTTTCTTTTCTGAGTTTTAGCTTTTGTGAGGCATAAAAATTTTACTTTGGTCAATAAAGATTTACTTGAAAAACTTTGCAGGATGGAAGGCTTTCTGCAGAAAACCTGATAATAGGTGGGAATCACTGAATAGTGTATCAGTAATCTGAGATGCCTTTTCTCTCCAAGCTCATCTTATATTCTTTCCATCTCCAACACCAAATTCAGAGATTTAGAGACAGGGCTTGTCTTTAGCTACTATATTACGGAGAGTAATAATAGCAAAGGCAAATTAGATCTGGTTTTGAAAATCCAAGTTCCACTATTTACTAGCTGTATATTCTTTCTAACTAATTTAGTATCAGTCTCACTTTCCTCATCTCTGAAATGAGATGATAACAGTACCTACTTCATGGATTCTTGGGAAGAGTAAACAAGATAATGTGTAAAAACCAATCAGTCGCTAGTACATAATAATTTAAAGTCATTGCTGTTATTAGATAGAACCCAAACAAAGATGATTTTGATAACTCCCTTTCTAAGCTATTCCTTTTATTCCTTCAGGCAGAATGTTCCAAAAATATGAACTGGATATGATGGAACTTAGTTAAGGAAACCATTTTGGATTCCCTGAAATTTTACCTTATAAATCACAATGAGGTCACTTTAAGGAGTCCAGAGGGAGAAAGCTAGCTTGGTTAAATCACAGAACAGTGTAACTTCAATTCTAACAAAGGAAATTCAGATTAAAACTTCTGAGGTGCTTTTTTCTCACCTATCTAATTGGCATAAAGTCAAAAGCTTGTTGAGATAGCCTGCTGATGAGGCTGGAAAAACAGGAATGCTCAGTATTGCTGATGGAAATTCAAAAATCAATCATATGGCCCCTACGGAGGAGAAAAAGTGTTATTCACTCAGTCGTGTCCAATTCTTTGTGAGTCCAAGGACTGTAGCCTGCCAGGTTCCTCTGTCCATGGAATTCTCTAGACAAGAGTATTGCAGTGGGTTGCCATGCCCTTCTCCAAGGGATCTTCCTAACCCAGGGATTGAATGTGGGTCTCCTGCATTGTAGGCAGATTCTTTACCTTCTGAGCCAGGGAAGTCCTACAGAAGAAAACAGGAATATTTAGCTTAAGTGCATAAGCATTTCCTTTTGGACTCAGCAATTCTACCTTCAGGAACCTACTGCAAAGACATATTGGCAAAAATAAGAAGAGATGTATGCATATGGCTATTTACATCAGGAATACTTTTAGTACCAAAAGACTGGAAACAATCAAATTTGCTATTAGTAAGGGAATGATAATATAAACTATGGACAT
Source organism: Giraffa tippelskirchi (assembly GCF_054371585.1). Lineage (NCBI taxonomy): Eukaryota > Metazoa > Chordata > Mammalia > Artiodactyla > Giraffidae > Giraffa > Giraffa tippelskirchi. The sequence continues at coordinate 100,705,639 of NC_137281.1, forward strand.
CCACAGAGAGAACCATGCAGATGTAGAAAGGAATGAGGTATATCTCTACATACTGACAGGAAGTGATCCACAGGATACACCATAAAGTATAAAACAAAGTCAGAATCAGGAATTCCCTGGCAGCCCAGTGATTAAGACTCAGTGCATTCACCGTTGTGGCCCGGGTTCAATCCCTGGTTGGGGAATTAAGATTCCAAAAGCTATGCAGAGCAGCCAAAAGGCCAAAACAAACAAACAAACAAAACCAAAGTCAGAATAGTATGTATTTTACTGCTTATGTAAGAAAGGGGGAGGATAAAAAATATATTGTATATATAGCATGTATAGTATAAACTAAAAAGCATGGAAATGAAATTTTTTTCCTAGTCCTTCAGGTGCAAAAGTAGGTTATTCTGAGATATTTCTTATTTCTTATAGTAGGCATTTTTTTGCTATGAATGTCCCTCTTACAGCTGTTTTGTTGTATTTCATAAGTTTTGTTATGTTTATTATGTTTGTTACTTTTGTCTTACAGTTTTTACATTTTTTTCTTTGGTTTCTTTTCTGACCCATTAGTTATTCAGTAGCATTTGTTTAATCACGTATTTGTGAATTTTCCAGTTTTCTTCTTATAATTGCCTTTTAGTTTCATACCATTGTGGCCAGAAAAGATGCCTGATATAGTTTCAATCCTCTTAAATTTATCTTATTTCATGGCCTTACATAAACTAATATAATATGTCAATTATATGTTACAAAAATTTATAAAATTATTGCAATTTAAATTTTTTTAATTAAAAAATAAAATAAAGACATAAAAGGGACCAGAAATCCTTGAAGAAAAGGCCTACATCACACTTGGAACATGTTCAAGATGTACCTGAAACTTCCTGTCATGTCAGAAATAAAGGAAGCTAGCAGAGGCTACTGGAGCTGAATCAAAAGTCAATGAGCCTCTTTAATAAACGGTGCTGGGAAAATTGGACAGTTACATGTAAAAGAATGAAATTAGAACACTTTCTAACATCATACACAAAGACAAACTCAAAATGGATTAAAAACCTAAATGTAAGACCAGAAACTATGAAACTCTTAGAGGAAAACATAGGTAGAACACTCGATGACATAAATCAAAGCAAGATCCTCTATGACTCACTTCCTAGAGTAACGGAAATAAAAACAAAAGTAAACAAGTGGGACCCGATTAAACTTAAAAGCTTTTGCACAGCAAAGGAAACTATAAGCAAGGTGAAAAGACAACCCTCAGAATGGGAGAAAATAATAGCAAATGAAACAATTGACAAAGGATTAATTTCCAAAATATACAAGCAGCTCATACAATTCAATACCAGAAAAACAAACAACCTAATCAAAAAGTAGGAAAAAGACCTAAACAGACATTTCTCCAAAGAAGACATATAGATGGCTAACAAACACATGAAAAGATGCTCAACATTACTCATTATTAAAGAAATGCAAATCAACACTACAATGAGACATCACCTTACACTGGTCAGAATGGCCCACATGAAAAAAAACCAATAAATGCTGGAGAGGGTGCAGAGAAAAGGGAATGCTCTTGCACTGTTGGTGGGAATGTAAACTGATACAACCACTATGGAAGATGGTATGGAGATTCCTTAATAAACTAGGAATAAAACCACCATAAACCCCAGCAATCCCACTCCTAGGCATATACCCTGAGGAAACCAAAATTGAAAGAGACACATGCATCCATTGTTCATTGCAGCACTATTTACAATAGCTAGAACATGGAAGCAACCTAGATGTCCATTGACAGACGAATGGATAAAGTTGTGGTGCATATACACAATGGAATATTACTAAGCCATAAAAAGGAACACGTTTGAGTCAGTTCTAATGAGGTCGATGAACCTAGAACCTATTATACAGAGTGAAGTGAGTCAGAAAGAGAAAGATAAATACCGTATTCTAACGCATATATACAGAATCTAGAAAAATGGTACTGAAGAATTTATTTACAGGGCAACAATGGACAACAGACAGACAGACAATGAATAGACAGAGAACAGACATACGGATATAGGGAGGGGGAGAAGAGGGTGAGATGTACGGAAAGAGTAACATGGAAACTTATATTACCATATGTAAAATAGACAGCCAACGGGAATTTGCTGTATGGCTCAAGAAACTAAAATAGGGGCTAGAGGGGTGGGATGAGGAGGGAGATTGGAGGGAGTTTCAATAGGGAGGAGATATATGTATACCAGTGCAAAGAAATAGAGGAAAATAACAGAATGGGAAAGACTAGAGATCTCTTCAAGAAAATTAGAGATACTAAGGGAACATTTCATGCAAAGATGGGCTCAATAAAGGACACAAATGGTATGGACCTAACAGAAGCTGCAGATATTAAGAATACACAGAAAAACTGTACAAAAGAGATCTTCATGACGCAGATAATCACAATGGTGTGATCACTCACCTAGAGCCAGACATCCTGGAATGTGAAGTCAAGTGGGCCTTAGGAAGCATCACTACAAACAAAGCTAGTGGAGGTGACGGAATTCCGGTTGAACCATTTCAAATCCTAAAATATGATGCTGTGAAAGTGCTGCACTCAATAGGCGAGCAAATTTGGAAAACTCAGCAGTGGCCACAGGACTGGAAAAGGTCAGTTTTCATTCCAATCCGAAAGAAAGGCAATGCCAAAAAATGCTCAAACTACTACACAATTGCACTCATCTCACACACCAGCAAAGTAATGCTCAAAATTCTCCAAGCCAGGCTTCAGCAATACGTGAACCATGAATTTCCAGATGTTCAAGCTGGTTTTAGAAAAGGCAGAGGAACCAGAGATCAAATTGGCAACATCCGCTGGATCATCGAAAAAGCAAGAGAGTTTAAGAAAAACATCTATTTCTTCTTTACTGACTATGCCCAAGCCTTTGACTAAGTGGATCACAATCAACTGTGGAAAATTCTTCAAAAAATGGGAATACCAGACCACCTGACCTGCCTCTTGAGAAATCTGTATGCAGGTCAGGAAGCAACAGTTAGAACTGGACATGGAACAACAGACTGGTTCCAAATAGGAAAAGGAGTACGTCAAGGCTGTATATTGTTACCCTGCTTATTTAACTTCTATGCAGAGTACATCATGAGAAACACTGGGCTGCATGAAGCACAGGCTGGAATCAAGATTGCCGGGAGAAATATCAATAACCTCAGATATGCAGATGACACCACCCTTATGGCAGAAAGTGAAGAACTAAAGAGCCTATTGATGCAAGTGAAAGAGGAGAGTGAAAAAGCTGGCTTAAAGCTCAACATTCAGAAAGCTAAGATCATGGCATCTGGTCCCATCACTTCATGGCAAATAGATAGGGAAACAGTGGAAACAGTAGCTGACTTTATTTTTGGGGGCTCCAAAATCACTGCAGATGGTGATTGCAGCCATGAAATTAAAAGATGCTTACTCCTTGGAAGGAAAGTTATGATCAACCTAGCTGCTGCTGCTACTGCTGCTAAGTCGCTTCAGTTGTGTCCGACTCTGTGCAACTCCATAGACGGCAGCCCACCAGGCTCCCCCCATCCCTGGGATTCTCCAGGTAAGAATACTGGAGTGGGTTGCCATTTCCTTCTCCAATGCACGAAAGTGAAAAGTGAAAGTAAAGTTGTTCAGTCGTGTCCGACTCTTCGCAACCCCATGGACTGCAGCCTACCAGGCTCCCCCATCCGTGGGATTTTCCAGGCAAGAGTACTGGAGTGGGGTGCCATTGCCTTCTCCATGACGAACCTAGACAGCATATTAAAAAGCAGAGACATTACTTTGCCAACAAAGTTCCGTCTAGTCAAGGCTATGGTTTTTCCAGTAGTCATGTATGGATGTGAGAGTTGGACTGTAAAGAAAGCTGAGCGCCAAAGAATTGATGCTTTTGAACTGTAGTGTTGGAGAAGACTCTTGAGAGTCCCTTGGACCACAAGGAGATCCAACCAGTCCATCCTAAAGGAGATCAGTCCTGGGTGTTCATTGGAAGGACTGATGTTGAAGCTGAAACTCCAATACTTTGGCCACCTGATGCGAAGAGCTGACTCATTTGAAAAAAACTCTGATGCTGGGAAAGATTGAGGGCAGGCAGAGAATGGGACGACAGAGGATGAGATGGTTGGATGGCATCACTGACTCAATCAATGGACATGAGTTTGAGCAAGCTCCAGGAGATAGTGAAGGACAGGGAAGCCTGGTGTGTTGTAGTCCGTTAGGTTGCAAAGAGTTTGACACAACTGAGTGACTGAACAACAACAACAGCTAATTCACTTTGTTGTACAGCAGAAACTAAGACAACATTACAAAGCAACTATGCCCCAAGTAACAAAGGAAAAGATCAATGGATATACTACCCACAAAGCAAACTAGTAGCTAAAAAAAAAATTTATTCTCTTGGCAAATTCAATTTTCAATTTTCAACATTATTAAATCACATCACTCTGCTATACATAAGCGGAGAAGGCAATGGCACCCCACTCCAGTACTGTTGCCTAGAAAATCCCATGGACGGAGGAGCCTGGTAGGCTGCAGTCCTTGGGGTTGCGAACAGTTGGACACGACTGAGCGATTTCACTTTCACGTTTCACTTTCATGCATTGGAGAAGGAAATGGCAACCCACTCCAGCGTTCTTGCCTGGAGAATCCCAGGGATGGGGGGAGCCTGGTGGGCTGCCATCTATGGGGTTGCACAGAGTCGGACACGACTGAGCGACTTAGCAGCAGCAGCAGCAGCTATACATTAGATCCCAGAACTTATTATATCTGGGCATTTGTATCCTTTGACCAACACATCCTCATTCTCCCTATCTACTCTGTTTCTATGAGTTTGATTTTTAAGATTCTCTATACAAGGGAGATCATACAGGATTTTTCTGCCTGAACTATTTAACTCAGTATAATGCTCATCTATGTTGTCAGAGCTGGCAGGATTTTCTTTTTCGATAATGAATGAGTAATATTCCACTATATATATATATATATATACATACATATATATGTCAGATGTTCTGTATCCATTCATCCTTCAGTGGACAATTAGGTTGTTGCCACATCTTGGCAAATCATAAACAATGCTGCAATGAACATGAGCATGCAGATATATTTTTGAAACAGTGATTTCATTTCCTTTGAATATATACCCAGAAGAGGGATTGCTGGATCATAGGTAGCTCTATTTTTAGTTTTTTGAGGAACTTTCATACTGTTTTCCCTAATACAGCCATTCTTTCCACTGCAAAGCACAGTGAGTAGAGAAGCCATTCAGAAGACTAGGTTTCCAGGTGAATTTGAATTGTAAACCAGCTGTCCCAATACTCCAGGGATGAGTCCATTCAAACAGATGAGAGAGGAGGCTAGATAGGTAAACTATTATTGGAACATGCCTGACATATAAAGGCATCACCATGATTCTGTTACTGCCACCGTAGTACTAAAATAGCCTCCACTTGGTCCCTCTTGGGCTTCTATCCTTTCCCTTTCCTGAAAATAGTCTCAAAACAGAGTAAACCTTTAAAAATATAGATCACATAATTTTACTTAATTTTTTAATTTTTAAAATCTTTATTGGAGTATAGTTGATTTACAAGGTTGGTTAATTTCTGCTGTATAGCAAAGTGAATCAGTTATACATATACCTACATCTTTTTTAGATTCTTTCCCATATAGGTCATTATATTGAGTAGAGTTCCCTGTGCTATACAGTGGGTCTGTATGAGTTATCTATTTTATATATAGTAGTGAGGATATGCCAATCCCAATATCTAATTTTCCCTCCCTCCCTGCCCCTCATAACCATAAATTGGTTTTCTACATCCATAACTCTATTTCTGTTTTGTAACTAAGTTCATTTGTACCACTTTTTTAGATTCCACCTATAAGTGATATCATACGTTATTTGTCTTTGTCTGACTTACTTCACTCAGTATGACAATCTCTTGGTCCATCCATGTTGCAGAAAATGGCATTATTTCATTTTTTTTTTATGGTTGAGAATAATTTTACTTTTGTCCTTAACACCGTCCAGTAGCTTTCCAGCTCACCTAGAATAAAATCCAAAGGCTTTACCATGGCCTCACGCTACCTCTATGATTCTCTCCCTCTGTCACCCCATGCTATCCCCACTGGCTTTCCTACTGTTCCTCTAACATTCCAGGTTTTTACCAAGTTCAGGGTCTGTTCCCTGTGTCTGAAACTGTCCTTCCACAGAACAGCATCACTCTTCTTTTACAACCTTCAGGTTTTTGTCAAGTGTCACATTCTCAAGGCCTTCCCTGGCCATATTATTTACAGTTTCAACACCCTCCTTACTCACTTCCTACCCCTCTTTCTGCTTTATTTTCACTCCTTAGCTAATCTGATATACATGTTACTTAAATTGTTTTACTTATTATTAGTTTCTCTCACCAAGGTGCATGAGGTCAGAGGTTTGCCTATTTTCTTCACTGCTATGACCTTGATCGTAATACATGACTACTTAGGAAATACTCGTTAAATACATAAACTAATACCTGCAAGTGCTCCTCCCTCCAACACACATACAGTTTCTGAAATCCTATATAAAGTAGCACCTTTCTCCCTGCATACACACAGAGATCATTACTGAATTTCCTTACCGTGCTTTTTCCAAAAAGTTTCATTTAGCACCATTCGACACATTATATATTCACGTATTTACTCTCTCTTCCCTTCACTGTGGATTCTAATTTCCACGAAGTTTAGGACTGTATCCTCAGCGCCTTAGAACAGCACTTGACTCTGAGCAGGTACTCAGTAGCTACTTCTTGGATGAATTAATGAACCAGTTCTGTCCGATGGCATTCCCTACACGATCACAAACTCTCTCAGGGTGGCGCTGAGCTTCCAGCACAATCTAGAGAAGCTCGCCACTGAGAACTCTAAACTCCGAATCCAGTGCCTCTTAAAGGAAGGGAACAGCAAAAACATCGGTGTTCCCCACTTCATTTCTGCCCCTAAAAGTTAACCACAGAATCGACAGATCAGGCGAACGCAGAGAATAAAGGATTTAGTACATTACTAAACGTACAAACGAAGACTCTGTAAACTGTCTTGTGTTAACGAATTTACTAGACTTTGTAGTGCTTCGGACACTGGGAAAACAAAAGCTAGTTTCTCCCAGGCGGGACCCAGCCTTACCCAGCCAGGATCTACACCACCCCGACCGCGAGGCTCAGGATTGGTCCAGGCTCCTCAGGCCTGGCTGGGCTTCCGGCCCGCTTGTGGGAGAGGCCGTCCCGTGAGGCGCGTGGGCGGAGCGAGGCGGGGCGGCCCAGGCGTCCTCCCGCCCACCCGGCTCAGGAATGGCCGAGGCTCGGCAGGCACCACCCCGGCCATGCGTCGGCCCGCATATGGGCGGGGTCCTCCTGTGAGGCGCGTGGGGCAGGCGGGGCCGGACCCAGGTTGGGGCTGGGCTGGGTCTTGGCTTGGCTTAGGGCTGGGTCCGGGGATGCTGCAGCTGGGCAGACCCGCGGGGTTTGAGCCGTGGCCGACGGATGGCCAAAGTGCGGGTGGCGGTGAGGGTCCGGCCCCTCAGCAAGAGGTGAGTCTGGGCGGGAGGGGGCGCCTGAGGCGTCAAGTGAGCTGAAAGGAAGGCGAGGTCCCCGCCTCTCCCTTCAGTGAGTCTGGCGCGGAGAAATCAGACACAAAGTGGCCCAAGGGGCCAGCGTCCGGAAACCGTAAAGGCCTGGCCGGGACGAGGCCTGGCTTGGGTTGGGTTTTCGATTACTGCCCTGGCGGGGAGCACTTGGTGGAAAGCCTCGGGGTGGGCTGTCCTGTCCGTGTCCCCGGAGTCCCTGTGTCCCGGCAGGAGTTTTGAGGGACCGCGCGCGGCTCAAGTTTTGATGCACAGGTTGAGCCTTTCTCTCTGGATACGCTGAGAAGGGCTGGAAAGTATCTCTGTGTGGGGAGAGGGGTCGGCGGTCTACTGTCTCTTCTTGATGGCTCTGGAGTACCTGTAAGGACTGAGGGAGAATCGTTGAGTTTCTGCGTGCACATGGATTTCTCTGTGAAGAAATGGAGGAAAGCAGGTTGTAAGGCATAAGAGGGAAATTGAGGCTCAGAGAGATCGTGGTTTCGTTCTGTGGGCGACTTCAGAAGTGTGAAGCAGGGGGAAGTCATTCTAAGCCCTTCCCTCAGCGTAGCCAGTTCCCATTTTTTCATGCGGGAATCTGATCCTACACTCCTCAGCTGTTGAGGCATCCAGGGTCCATAATTTCTTTTCCTTCTTACTGATTTTTCCACTCACATGTTTGGAAAGTCAGGGAAGGCTTCACAGAAGGCTTGGTGTTTGAACCCAAACACTTTTGAAAGAGTTGTTGGTTTGCTGACAGGTGGAGGAGGTGTAGAGAGCATTCTGTGAGAACACCGAGCAAAGTACTTAGGCTCTTAAGAAACAAAAGTTTTGGGCTTTTGAGGAGAGGCTGTGTGGAGGGAGGTGAGTGGTAGGAGATAAACCTGGCAGAATGTGGTTTGGGACCTGAAGGCACATATTGGAACTATTTGGGAGGTTTAAAAATTTCCAGGACACAAGATGGCTTGAAAATTGGACAGAACGGTCAGAAAAAGACATTGTCTCTCAGAACAAAATTCAGTTCTAGCAGGAGCAGGGCTTCCTGCTGGCTCATATGGTAAAGAATCTGCCTGCAATGTGGGAGACCGGGGTTCGATCCTTGGGTTGGGAAGATCCACTTGAGGAGAGCTTGACAACTCACTCCAGTATTCTTGCCTTGAGAATCCCATGGACAGAGGAGCTTGGTGGGCTGCGGTCCATGGGGTCACAAAGAGTTGGACAAGTTCACTGAGCGACTAAGCACAGCACACAGCACAGCAGGGTCTATGTTTGTCCTGACTAGAGGTGATTGGCTTGAAAAGTCATACAGTTGACAGAATAATGAGAGCAGTGTGATAAGGGAAAGGAACAAAAAAGTAGGAAAAGACAGAAGTGGTACAATGGAAACTTCACTGGTGGTCCAGTGGCTAAAACCCTGCATTCCTAATGCAAGGGGTTTGATTTCGATCCCTGGTCCGGAACTAGATCCCACATGCTACAATGAAGAGTTGGCAAGAGTTTGGCAGCCACAGGAGAGAATAACATGTCAAACAAAAGTGAAGGGAAAAGAAGGGCACAAAAGCTTATTAACTTTTTAATAAATTTTATTTATTATTATTTTGGCCGTCCTGGGTCTTCACTATTGTGAGTGGGCTTTCTCTAGTTGCGGCCAGTGGGTTTCTTATTGAGGTGGTTTATTATGCTTTGGAGCATGGGCTCTAGAGCGCAGGCTCAGTAGTTGTGGTGCACAGGCTTAGTTCCTCCACGGCCTGTTGAATCTTCCCGAACCAGGACTCGAACCTGCATCGCCTGCATTGGCAGGCAGGTTCTCAACCACTGACCACCAGGGAAGTCTGAAAAGCTTATTAACTTTTAGCTCAGGTTAAGAGCCTTGAGCAGCAAGGGGTAGGAGGGCAAGACTGCAGTTACCCAGGTATGAGAGGATTAGAGCCTGCTGAAGATTCAGGAGCGGGGATGAATAAACCCAGAGTGACCCCAGCTAAGAAGTCCAAACTATTCCCCTCTTCTCACCACACTATATTCCAGGGTTTGTTAACTTCCACCACCTTTGCTGAGGCTCATCTCAACATAGGCTATTTACTGATTATGTGATTTGTCCCAGGCTATTTACTGATTATGTGATTTGTCCCAGCCTTCAAAAAAGTAATCAGCACAGATTCAGTTAACAAAGTCATTGAATCTTATGTGGTACTTGGAAATAAATCTTAGAGCTCAAGCTTCCATTTTTTATTTTTCCAGATTAAAAAATGGTCTTGTTAAAGATCTAAAAGTAGGTAAAGCCAGGATTCCATTCACCAGACCAAGCTGCTCCTTCCTGAGATTACAGAAAAATTGCACTTCTTTCTCAAATGCCTGTGGTTTGCTCAGTAGGACTAGTACAGACCATCAATAAAATGATAATATGGAGAACGGTTTTAGTGCGCTCCCTTTTACCACACAGTTGTTTCCCATAATCAGAAAATCTGTGTCTCATTGTAAGACGCTGCCGCTTGTTTGTCCCAAATCATTCATCATTAACAGAACATATTGGCCAATACTGTAGGCTCTGGAACACTTTCCGCGGCCCTTGCAAAAAGGTGATTATCATGAACTATATTCCCTTTATGTGCTCTTCTTTTTAAATCTGTGAGATAGTATAACTACTTCAATGTTTTTTTATGAAGATTAAATGAAAGGATACATTAAAAATGCTTAGAACAGAGCCTGGCTGCTTTTAAGTGTCTGATAAAGTGTTAGCTATATAATTTTTAACAGCTGTTTTTACTTCTCCTTGTTCTTAGCTGTCTTTTTAAGTTTTATAAATGAGTAGATACCAAGTGGAAATGGCTTGGCTATTTTCTAAGACAGTGATTCTCAAATTATAGGATATATACTGTTCACCTGGGGAGCTTGTTATAATACAATTTGTTAAGAATTCAAATTGACTAGCTCCGCCACCTCCTGTAATTCTGATGAGTGAAGCCTGTGGACCACACTTTGAGAAACTGTCCTAGGAGTCAACGTGTAACTGAGGATTTATTCCAGTGGAAAACCTTTAACCGTAAGGAATGAATGCCTATTGGTAGAATTCCGGCCCCAGAGGCAAGTGGTGGTAGCCACAGCAGACTTCTCTGAACTCGGTGCAGTCAGCTGCCCTGTTGAGGTTGGTGTTCTTTCTTTCTCTTCTGCTCAACTTTAATTTGTCTTCATTTTGTTTTAGAATATTTTGGAACCACTAGGTTACCAATGGCAGTGGGCCAGGCAGGGAAGAGGTGGCATCTCACCAACTATAGTGTCATATCCTTTTGTCAAGAGGTCAAGTTCAAGACTCTTTTTTATTTTGGCTGCTTTATGCTAGAGTCCTACGTGAATCCTTTAGAAAGGGCTGACTTAAAAAAATTAGATTAAATAGATTTGCAAAACTTTTCCCCCTTACTTTCTTTGTTGCTCAATTTAGTAGCAGTGGCAGCTGCTGCTGCCACTAAGTCGCTTCAGTTGTGTCCAACTCTGTGCGACCCCGCAGACGGCAGCCCACCAGGCTCCCCCATCCCTGGGATTCTCCAGGCAAGAACACTGGAGTGGGTTGCCATTTCCTTCTCCAGTGCATGAAAGTGAAAAGTGAAAGTGAAGTCACTTAGTCATGGCCGACTCTCAGCGACCCATGGACTGCAGCCTACCAGGCTCTTCTGTCCATGGGATTTTCCAGGCAAGTGTACTCGAGTGGGGTGCCATTGCCTTCCCTGCTCAATTTTACTATAGCCTGTGTATTTTATAGTAGGTAAAAGGAGAATAAAACGTACTTGTAAATGCAGAAGGGGAAAAAAAATGATCTTAACACCAAAACTGAAAGATTTTCTTTAGGAGAGCTAGGGGCAGGGGATGCAGTTTTATAACCCTGGGTGACAAAGTATATCCTTACTGCCTTAAGTTCTGTCTAGTATGAAATGTGAAAGAAAGAGCATCAGGGCCTTGAGGAAATTTAAGTAACAAGAATGCCATCACCTGGGAGAAGGAAGTTGTTTTCCAGGACTTTATTCCAAATGCACTATTTAAAAAAAAAATCTTAAATCTAAACACCCCTGTCTCACTGTGTATCCCTTGCCATTCCCTCCCCCTAAGTCCTCAAGGCCACGTCCTGGGAACCCTGAGGGAGGATAAAAATTACACTGAACATATTTTCTCAACTTTCAGGTCCCAGGCCAGTAATAATTTAATTGATAGTTTTCACTGTAATAGAAAGTGCCAGTGAGTTAACTCCCATCTATTAATATTCTGGCCTTGAGCACTTTATTTTAAAATATTTATTTGTTTGGCTGTGTCAGGTCTTAAGTGAGGCACATGGGCTCAGTAGTTTCCCCACAGCATGTGGAATCTTCCCAGACCAGGGATTGAACCCACATCCCCCTGCATTGGAAGGCAGATTCCTAACCTCTGGACCACCAGGAAGTCCCTGGCCTTAAGCACTTTAGCTAAAGCTCTTTATGTTGTGAAAAAAGATTTCATATCTAGAATGGAGTGTATTCCATTCATTTTGGGGTTCAGGCATATGAATCATTTGGATTAAGCCTCTTAAAGTGAATATAGGGGTTGGTTGGTTGTTAGAAGTGTTACTACATAACTACAATTTAGGAAGATCCTGAAGGATCTTGGCTGTTATTCTGACTTAAGAAGATAATATAAGGAAAGGATTTAGGAAATATGTTCTCAGGTCTCAACAGAGAGGACTCTGAAATCTTTTTCATTATTTTCTGTACTCAAAATATCAGAGAAAATGAGAAATGATGCCATGCTGTGTGCTGAGCTGAGGATACTCTCAGGGTTTCCCAAGCCTGATTTCTGAGGCATATGGCTTTGTGGTTAGACAGATCTGGGTTTAAATTCTGTCTCTGCCACTGCTCGCTATGTGACCTTGGACAAGTTACATAATTTTTCTCAGCCTTCGTCTTCCATTTATGAAAAAAGAGATCTGTCAGGAAGCTATGTCAGGAGGGTGTGCTAAGAGGATAACATAGGATGAAGTATAATGTATACTGTACTTAATACAATGCTTAGCACATAGAGGGTACCCAATAACAGTGACTCTTCACTGTTCCCAAGCCAAATTCTAACAATCCAAAGAAGCATGCCAGCTCAGGTACTGCTTCAGACACCCCAGTTGTGGAGATAGCAGTAGGGAAACATTTTGTCCCAATAGTGCTGCTCCCAATAGCTGCTCTTTTCCTGATTAATTTTAAAAAGCAACATTTCCTCTCATCTGGGTTTGTGTCTTGCTTCTAGGGAAATCAAAGAAGGAGGAAAAATTATTGTGGAAGTTAATGGCAAAGTGGCAAAAATCAGAAATTTAAAGGTAAGCCTAAAATTGTTTTCCTTTTTCTTTCTCCTGAAGAGCTAGTATTAATTACAGTGACCTCTGGGGTGAAGATGTGTATGTGGTGTATTTAGAGAGGGGGAGTGGAAGAGGAAAGGACATATAAGGGGAATTGTGGGAAGAGCTTTGACCAACCACAAAGCAAAGATAAAAATGTAACAGGGAAGAAGTTCCAGGGATGTAGTTACTGCAACCCAAGTTCTACCAAATGGGGTACAGCTATTTTGGAAACTGGTCAGTAGTAGATATTTTGAAAGTGAACACATGGCCAGCTTAAATCATGTTGGGGACAATTTGTGCATATGTTTAACTCACCTGACCTCCTATTAGACTTTGGCTCAATCCTCTTATTGGATATCACTTCATCGAGAAGCATTAGCAGGGGTTTTAGTATGCATCTGCTAATACAGAACTCATTTTTAGCCATAGTGAGGCCAAGGAAAGACTTTAGATCCCAGAAGAGAGTTGGGCACTAGCCCAAGTCTTGCTGTAAATACTCTTCCATAGATTTGACTGATCTTTGAGCCACAACTGGACAGACACTGGCAACTTCCTTCCTCATCCTTACTACTTCCTCTGGCTTATTTCCTCCATCCCATTCTTCCTTTTCCCAGGCCAGAGGAAGTGGAAGGGATTTTTTCTTTCTGAGCCTTGAGGAGTGGAGGACAGGGAAGCCAGCCATGTGAATGCCGCTGTGGTCAGCTTGCAGGTGGTACTTGACATTCCTGAGAGCTGAGGAAGCTGACTTGCAGGAGGAGGATTTTCTGGACCCCAGTCCCCCCAGCCACATCCACTCTTGTGTTCCTCCCATGACGTGATCCATTTCCTCTTGTCGGTAGCTCTCTGCTGAGAGAGAAACCTGCCAGACTTTTAACAGGAGCTCCCCGGGGACAAAAGACCTTTCATTCTCTCCTGTCTCTTATTTACATCTCTGTTGCCTAATCACTTCAGCTGCTTTGTTCTGAGAGCTTATAGTTTTGGTTCTTAAGAATAAATCCTGGCCAAGATCACACTCTAATCTGCCCCCTGCTCACCTCGCTGGCCAGCTATCCTCTTTTCTAAGTCCAGTTATCTACTCAGAATCTCTTCATCATTCTGTCAGCATCATTCTACTGTGGGTTTTAGTACCCAGTTCAAGGGATTGTTTCTCCCTGTCCAGAATCTAAATATTAAGTAATAAGATAGGCATTTCTGTGAATAATGCCACTCTCCCCAGTACCTGGAGGTCGGTAAAATTGCAGGCTTTGGCTCTGCCTTCTTCTACCCCGAGCAGTTGGATTGGGCCCAGCTCTTCTGTCCAACATGCTCTCTGGGATTGGATACCCCAGGGACCTCTGTGAAAGCTCTAGGTTGACAGAGCCTGTCAGGCCCAGGGACTGAATTACTCATGAGCTACTGGTATATTCTACAGAAGTACTCAGAGAAGAAATGATAGTAAGAAGAAGAGGCCCAGGGAAGGAGAGGTTTTTTTTCTCCCAAGCGGTCTTATGCCTCACAGGGCTGGTTTGTATGTAGATATGTGATAATATGATCGACATTTAATTCTGTGGTGCTTCATTGTACCTAACAAGATGAAGACAAAGGTTACTTTTTTCCCCCTTTTCAGGTAGATATCATAAAGGTTCTCATGATCAGTCCAGGTATCTCTATCTACAAGCAGAGGAATCAAGTGTCTCTGATTTGATTCTGATATTACAGTAGAGAAGATACTAGATCCTGTGTTTAATTTTAGGTGGACGGTCGACCTAATGGCTTTGGCGACTCCCGGGAGAAGGTTGTGGCATTTGGCTTTGATTACTGCTACTGGTCAGTCAACCCAGAGGATCCGCAGAATGCCTCTCAGGATGTGGTAATGTCATTTTCCTTCACTTTCCCCAGGTCCTTATAACTGGATAATTATTGGGAAATTAACATGTAATCTGGCCCTAGCTATTTCTTACTTATGGTAGGTTGGTCAGAAAATAATGATGTTTTGGTTTGGGAAGTATTGTCTGCAGCAGATCTCCTGATGACTGAGAGGATGAGCCAAGCCTTTTCTGGCTAACACTGTTGGTCATCCTTCCTGCTGCTTAGCTTTCCTACACATTTCTGAGGCAGCAGGTCTGGTCAAGGGGGTCTACACAGGACTTCTGATTCTGTGAAGCAGCAGCATTGTCCTGGTTGGAGCACTGTCAGAGGTCATGCATTTGGTCCCTCTGATGAGCAAGCCTTGCCTGATTCACTTCTGACCATAGACAGTAGCTCTTATCCTAGCAGCCGCCAGGGTCATTTCTAAAGTAAGAAAAATAATTTCTTTGGCTTTTCATATGTTCTTTCTTACACAAGAAAGAGAATACTAGAGGAATATGTTCTTAGGAAAAAGTATTGAAAATGGATATATTTGTGGAGGAGCCCTAGACAACCATTGCCTATCAGTCTATATGCCTTTGAATAAAAAGCCAAAGTGTGTTTTCTGCTAAGTGTTTCAGTCCTTTGTGAAACTTTCCCTAATTATGCTAAAGAAACCATGTTATCAAGTTTGAGTGATTTAGAGGACAGCATAGGCATACCTTATTTTATGACGTTTGGTATTATTGCACTTAATAGATACTGCATTATTTACAAATTGACTATTTGTGGCAAGTCTGCATCGAGTAAGTCTGTCTGTGCCATTTTCCATAGCATTTATTCACTTCATGTCTCTGTGTGACATTTTGGTAATTCTCATAATATTTAAATTTTTTTTATTATATTCCATTTTTATGGTTATCTCTGGTTATGTCGCCACTATGACTCACTGAAGGCTCAGATGATGGTTAGCATTTTTTAGTCTTAAAGAATTTTCTAATTAAGATTTGCTTATAAACATACTGCTATTGTACTTACTAGACAGCAATATGTGTAAATATGTCTTTGGTATGCACTTGGAAACCAAAAAATTCATGTGACTGCCTTTGGTGCAATTATTTACTTTATTTGTTTGTCTGGAGCCAGACCTGTAACATCTCTGAGGTCTGCCGGTACTGATTTTTCTGCTAGTGCAGACTTCTGAAGATGATTGGTTAGATGTAAACCATGGAAGTATAATTCCCAATCCTTCCCGTTTGAGGGGACCACGTGGAAACAAGACCCTAGACCACTGTGGGATTTGTTATTTTCGTTGGTCCCTTCTGTTATAATATGAGCACCTCACTTTTGTAGTCACAATTTATTTGCCGTAAATGCTTAGCAGGTGCAGTGTGGGTATTACCTGGCCTCGACAAAGCCTTCTCTGTCCTTTGGAGGATGAGGGCTCTTGCAGATCCAGGCTTGTCTTGTGGCCCTGGACTTTTTTTTACCAATATTTAAGCATGTATGAGGTAACTGGTTTACTGGTGTTCATATTGTTCCACTGAGATCCTCCAAGAAGAGCCAGGAAGGGAACTGACTCTTAAATAAGAGGATGGTACTCCTAAAGCAGTTTACAGTTGTGACTGTATCTGTGGCATCGAAGACAGTGGTCTCGAGGAGAAAGTGTGAGCATTCCAATGGCTCCTTCCATTCTTCTTGGCTATAGCATACCTAAGACTGTTCTATACATAAGAAACATTAACTATTTTGTGTAACATTTGATAGATAATCTGGGAAGTATATGTAAACAAAACAAAAATCACCATTTAGTGTACAGTGTACAGGTATAATTTTGTTTTGAGGCTCATATTTTGTATTTATGTAGCTTAAGTGTGTAAAAATTATGTAGTGGAAACCCAGAAGCCCATAGAGGAGGGGAATTCATAAATATGATTCCTCTTCTGTTGCCTGATTTGAAATTCAGTGGAAAGATCAAATGGGATTTGGACAGGAAGCCTGTGCAGAGAGATAAAACCAGTGCCTCCTGAAATTTATTCTGGCTTGTTTACTAAAAGTCTAAGGCATTCATTGGGTAGTATATGAGAGGGAAGGAAAGGAATCTCTGTCACAGGCTGGAGAAGAGCCAGAGTTTCCAGAATGTTGTCAACACTCAGATCCACCTGATTTGTTTGGAGGGATTCATCTCTGACAGAGATTGGAGCTCAGACTTTTAATCCTAATCAGTATGGCTCTGAGGTCACCAGGGTTAGGAGAGGCAGATTGTTATAAAATAGGACTTGGCATAGGAAAGAGTTTATATGTCATCTGGTTCTTCCTCTCCCAAAATACAGCTATCCTTTCTACTGTCTTTCTGACCATATTTTGGGGGATGAGGGGGGGGCGAGAGACCAGTCTTATTGAAGTATAATTTTGATATGTCACCATTTAGTGTACAGTGTACAATTCTATGAGTTTTGACAAGCACATATAGTTGTACAGCTTACACTACAGTAAGTATATAAAATAGTGCATCATCCCCCAAATCTTCCATGTCTCTTTGTAGTCAAACTGTTCTCCTTAACCACCTATCCCCTGGCAATATTTTCTTCCCTACAGTTTTATCTGCTTCATAATGCTGTATAAGTGTAATATAATAGTAGGTAGCCTTTTGAGTCTGGCTTACTTCACTTAGCATAATGTATTGAATACTTGAGTTTCACCTCTGCTGTGGTTTGTAATCTGACCTTGATTCAGACTCATGTAAATAATTTTCTTGCCCCAAAGGACTCTTACGGCTTTGAAAACATTGATTCTAACCGCAAAGAGTAGGGGACCAAGTCCCTGGAGGAGTGTACCTCCTTTTATGAAGGAAGGACTGTCATCACCCTCAGAAATACAGCACTAATTTCAAAATATCCAGATATCTGTGTTGAAATTTTCCCTACTGGTCTTAGGGGGATTTTAAGCAACATCATAAGGAGAAGTCACCTATTTGGTGTTGGTGCTGCCTCCTCCTCATGGTCTTTTAGAGTGTTAGAGCTTGAAGGGAACCTAGCAGTCATCCAGGCCAGGCTTTCCCAACCTCAGCAATATTGACATTCTGGCTGTGTAATTCTTTGTTGTGAGGAATCTGTCCTGGGCACTGTAGGATCTTTAGCAGTGTCACTGGCCTCTACTCTCTAGATGCTGGTAGTAGTCCCAATTATGACAATCAAAAATGTTTTCAGACAAGACGCATCTTCTAGGCCAACCCTCTTATGTTCCAGATACAATGTATAACTAACATAGGCTTATACAGGCAGTTAATGCCCAAGCAGAACTAGAACCTTGCTTGCTCTGGTGGTCTTTGCATTGCATTGTGTCATTCTACCTCCTCTCTTTATGCTTATGTTACAGCCTTAAAAAATAAGTTCAAGATTAAAATCCCTTAGTGCTTTAGCACCGCCCAGTCCTTAATGGTGACGCACTTAAACACATAGATCAGGAGTCAACGAATATGAGCCTGTAGAGAGCAAGTCAACTATAAGTTCTGCTGAGAGGCAGCTTCCTTGTTAATTATCTATAGATCCTAAATGTTTATCATTTCATTTGACTCTCTCCCCAAAAATCTATCAAACGTATATTTTTGCTTCATTTTATAGATAAGGAAACTGAGGCATGAAAGGTTACAAGGCTTGCCTGAGTCACTTAGCCAGTAAATAAATAGTGAAGCGAGGATTCAAACCCAAGACAGTCCAGCTCTAAATTGTATGTCGTGTCTACCAAGCCTCACTGACTCTCAACATTAAACAGTTCTCATTTAGTCTACTAGTGACCTGGTCCTCTCTTTCTACATATTATCTGTTTCCATCCTTTCAGCAACCTGGAATGGAGAAGATTTTATTCTCTTTCTGTAGTTTGGGAAATTTAGGCTTAAAGAGATTACATGATCTCCCCAAAGTCACACAGCAAGAAAATGAGTCTTGGATTTGAATGCAGAATCATTTGAATGCAAAGTTCATATTCTTTTATAAAAATATAAAAAGAGGTATATAGTAAAAAGAAGAGAAGGAAAATTGATGATGGGAAAGAGAGGGAGAGAAAAGGTTATGGTGAATGGGGATTGGCAGGGGATTATACTATCTGATTTGACATCAGAGTCATGGGGTAATGGACATCAGCGGTCCATTTTTTTTTTCAATTTGAAAGCAATCATTGTTTATTAGCTGACTAGATTGCAAAAATAATTATGGTAGATACCTTAGTTCATCCTTCTAATAAGCCTGTTGATCTAGTCTTCCCTGTTGCCAGCATCTCCACCTTCTACAAAATGGATGGTCTTTTTCTGCATTCCTCCTCATGGAGAAGACAATTTAAAGGGTCACAGGAAGCTGCTTGCTTCTTTGAAACATTTTTCAACCTATAGATGTCACGAATCATATCCTCCATGCAGATGATACCATATTTCCCAAGAGATTGAGCAATCAATGTGTTATCCATCAGAGCAATTCACTTCCTGTTGATTTTGCCATAACCTTACTTGTAGATGAATTATATACAGACTTCAGATTTGGGTACCCCCATTCAATGTATTGAAGAAGGACATGGGAATCCACTCCAGTATTCTTGCCTGGAGAGTTCCATGGACAGAGTAACCTGGTGAGCTACAGTCCACAGGGTCACAAAGAGTCAGACACTACGAGTGACTGAGCACTCTTGAAGTTAGAACTGGATTTGAATTCAGGCACAGCCACTTACTAGCTGGCTTACTTCAGACAGATAACTTAACCTCTCTGAGTCTTAGTGTTTTTAGCTGGAGTTACTGTGAGGAGGAAAGAATAATGATGTGAAGTACTCAGTCTAGGGCTTGGCAACTAGAAGTTGAGTAAATGAGGTCATGAGTGCTGTGGCTTGGGTTGTGATTATCACTATCACAGTACAAGAGAAGCAAGGCTCGTGCTTCTTTCTAAGAGCTGAACTAGGTTTGAAAATCTCTTCTTTGAATCTGTTGTGCTCACTTCTGGGACCAGCATGCTCCACTTGGAAAATGAACTTCCCTCCTTTCCTCCTGGTCAGGAACATCTGTTGGAGCGAGAGTCTTCTGCTCAAGCATATTGTGTTTGGGTGATTATGTGTTTGTAAAAATTTCCATGAAGAGCATTAGCTCAGCTTTACCCACCAAGGACTGTGAGTTGCTGTCAAAACAAGTGCAGACTGAGTCAACAGAAAGCCAGCCAGGAACAAAAAAACCGCCCAGCCCTTGTGGGACGTGATTGCTTCTATACTCCTGGGAATCTTTATTTTAAAGTGCTTTTGTTATTTGGCTAAAACACAATGCCTAAAATGCCTGTAGCTTTTCCACAAGAAAAACTGTGTGAGTGAGCAGAGATTTCCTCCCCACAACTACCAAATTCAAAACTGAAATTCTAGTAGCACTGTGATTGTGTTTGTTGTTGTTTACATGTCCATAATATGCTGAACATCACACAACACACAAAGACCATCCATTGCTTACCCTCAAAGAGCCCTGGCAGGGGCCAGGATGGAGGGCAGTGAGTGTGTGTGTGTTGATGTGCATGCGTGCCTGTGTGTTTGTGTTACAGATTCTTTGGTGAACATATTCTCCAGTCCTGGACTCCAGTTTAAGGATGTTAGGAACCTGGAGAGGCTTCAGAGGAAAACCCCACATACCCCAGAATGATTAAAGGGCTGGCTGCAGGAACCAAGAGGAAAGCTACTGTCAGTGTAGTGCACACCATGTGTATGATTATTTAATGAAGGAACATTGCTCTGGAGACAGGAAAGACAGGTGAAAATAGTGCTTTGCAAGTATGGAGCATGATGATTTTAAGTTTATGCAGCATTAGAACAAGCTGGTTTTCATTGCCATTAGGAGAAATAGAAGAGAATTCCCTGGCCATCCAGTGGTTTGTACTCTGTACTTTCACTGCCAAGGGCACAGGTTGAATCCCTGGTCAGGCAACTGAGTTTCTGCAAGCTGTGCAGCACAGCCAAAAAAAAAAAAAAGAAAAGGAAAAAATAGAGAAATTTCGGATTAAATTACAAAGGACTTTTTGTAATTAGGACGTGAAGAGTACCTTGTGCAGAGCTTTTCAGCTCAGTTAAGTTCAGTCGCTTAGTCGTGTCTGACTCTTTGTGACCCTATGAACCGCAGCACGCCAGGCCTCCCTGTCCATCACCAACTCCCGGAGTCCACCCAAACCCATGTCCATCGAGTTGATGATGCCATCCAACCATCTCATCCTCTGTCATCCCGTTCTCTGCCTGCCCTCAATCTTTCCCAGCATCAGGGTCTTTTCAAATGACTCAGTTCTTCGCATCAGGTGGTCAAAGTATTGGAGTTTCAGCTTCAACATCAGTCCTTCCAATGAACACCCAGGACTGATCTTCTTTAGGATGGATTGATTGGATCTCCTTGCAGTCCAAGGGACTTAAGAGTCTTCTCCAACACCACAGTTCGAAAGCATCAATTCTTCGGTGCTCAGCTTTCTTTATAGTCCAACTCTCACATCCATACATGACTACTGGAAAAACCATAGCCTTGACTAGATGGACCTTTTTTGGCAAAGTAATGTCTCTGCTTTTTAATATGCTGTCTAAGTTGGTCATAACTTTCCTTCCAAGGAGTAAGAGTCTTTTAATTTCATAGCTGCAATCACTATCTGCAGTGATTTTGGAGCCCAGAAAAATAAAGTCAGCCACTGTTTCCACTGTTTCCCCATCTATCTGCCATGAAGTGATGGGACCGGATGCCATGATCTTAGTTTTCTGAATGTTGAGCTTTAAGCCAACTTTTTCACTCTCCTCTTTCACTTTCATCAAGAGGCTCTTTAGTTCTTTACTTTCTGCCATAAGGGTGGTGTCATCTGCATATCTGAGGTTATTGATATTTCTCCCAGAAATCTTGATTCCAGCTTGTGCTTCCTCCAGCCCAGTGTTTCTCATGATGTACTCTGCATATAAGTTAAATAAGCAGGGTGACAATATACAGCCTTGACATACTCCTTTTCCTATTTGGAACCAGTCTGTAGTTCCATGTCCAGTTTTAACTGTTGCTTCCTGACCTGCATACAGGTTTCTCAAGAGGCAGATCAGGTGGTCTGGTATTCCCATCTCTTTCAGAATTTTCCACAGTTTATTGTGATCCACACAGTCAAGGCTTTGGCATAGTCAATAAAGCAGAGGTAGATGTTTTTCTTAAACTCTCTTGCTTTTTTGTTGATCCATCAGATGTTGGCAATTCGATTTCTGGTTCCTCGGCCTTTTCTAAAACCAGCTTGAACATCTCGAAGTTCACAGTTCATGTATTGCTGAAGCCTGGCTTGGAGAATTTTAAGCATTACTTTACTAGCATGTGAGATGAGTGCAGTTGTGTGGTAGTTTGAGCATTCTTTGGCATTGCCTTTCTTTGGGATTGGAGTGAAAACTGACCTTTTCCAGTCCTGTGGCCACTGCTGAGTTTTCCATAATTGCTGGCATATTGAGTGCAGCACTTTCACAGCATCATCTTCCAGGATTTGAAATAGCTCAACTGGAATTCCATCACCTCCACTAGCTTTGTTTGTAGTGATGCTTCCTAAGGCCCACTTGACTTCACATTCCAGGATGTCTGGCTCTAGGTGAGTGATCACACCATCATGGTTATCTGGGTCGTGAAGATCTTTTTTGTACAGTTCTTCTGTGTATCCTTGCCACCTCTTCTTAATATCTTCTGCTTCTGTTAAGTCCCTACCATTTCTGTCCTTTATTGAGCCTATCTTTGCATGAAATGTTTCCTTGGTATCTCTAATTTTCTTGAAGAGATCTCTAGTCTTTCCCATTCTATTGTTTTCCTTTATTTCTTTGCATTGATCACTGAGGAAGTCTTTTTTATCTCTCCTTGGTATTCTTTGGAACTCTGCATCCAAATGGGTATATCTGTCCTTTTTTCCTTTGCTTTTCACTTCCTGTCTTTTCACAGCTATTTGTAAGGCCTCTTCAGACAGCCATTTTGCTTTTTTGCATTTCTTTTTCTTGGGGATGGTCTTGATTCCTGTCTTCTGTACAGTGTCACGAACCTCCGTCCATAGTTCATCAGGCACTCTATCAGATCTAGTCCCTTAAATCTATTTCTCACTTCTACTGTGTAGTCATAAGGGATTTGATTTAGGTCATACTTGAATGGTCTAGTGGTTTTCTCCACTTTCTTCAATTTCAGTCTGAATTTGGCAATAAGGAGTTCATGATCTGAGCCACAGTGAGCTCCTGGTCTTGTTTTTGCTGACTGTATAGAGCTTCTCCATCTTTGGCTGCAAAGAATATAATCTATCTGATTTTGGTGGCAACCATCTGGTGATGTCCATGTGTAGAGTCTTCTCTTGTGTTGTTGGAAGAGGGTGTTTGCTATGGCCAGTGTGTTCTCTTGGCAGAACTCTATTAGCCTTTGCCCTGCTTCATTCTGTACTCCAGGGCCAAATTTGCCTGTTACTCCAGGTGTTTCTTGACTTCCTACTTTTGCGTTCCAGTCCCCTATAATGAAAAGGACATCTTTTTTGGGTGTTAGTTCTAGAAGGTCTTGTAGGTCCTCATAGAACTGTTCAACTTCAGCTTCTTTGGCGTTGTTGGTCCGGGCATAGACTTGAATTACCATGATGTTGAATGGTTTGCCTTGGAAACGAACAGAGATCATTCTGTCACTTTCGAGATTGCATCCAAGTACTGCATTTCGGACTCTTTTGTTGACTATGATGGCTACTCCATTTCTTCTAAGGGATTCCTGCCCACAGTAGTAGGTATAATGGTCATCTGAGTTAAATTCACCCATTCCAGTCCATCTTAGTTCACTGATTCCTAGAATGTCGATGTTCACTCTTGCCATCTCTTGTTTGACCACTTCCAACTTGCCTTGATTCATGGACCTAACATTCCAGGTTCCTATGCAATATTGTTCTTGACAGCATTGAATCTTGCTTCTATCACCTGTCCCATTCACAACTGGGTATTGTTTTTGCTTTGGCTCCATCCCTTCATTCTTTCTGGAGTTATTTCTCCACTGATCTCCAGTAGCATATTGGGCACCTACCAACCTGGGGAGTTCCTCTTTCAGTATCCATCTTTTTGTCTTTTCATACTGTTCATGGGGGTTCTCAAGGCAAGAATACTGAAGTGGTTTGCCATTCCCTTCTCCAGTGGACCACATTCTGTCAGACCTCTCCACCATGCCCTGTCCGTCTTGGGTGGCCCCATACGGCATGGTTTAGTTTCATTGACTTAGGCAAGGCTGTGGTCCATGTGATCAGACTGGCTAGTTGTCCATGACTGTAGTTTCAGTCTGTCTGCCCTCTGATCCCCTCTCTCAGTGCCTACCGTCTTACCTGGGTTTCTCTTACCTTGGACATCGGGTCTCTCTTCACGGCTGCTCCAGCAAAGCGCAGCCGCTGCTCCTTACCTCAACGTGGGCTAGCTCCTCTCGGCGCCACCCCCAACCTTGGCACGAGTGCAGCAGCTACAACAGTGCAGGAGCACGGCCGGGAGGAGCTACCCTGTGCCTGAGGTCAGGGGTGGCAGCTGAGAGGAGCAGAGTTTTTGAATCCAGCTAAATAGTTTTGACTTTAGAATTCCAGAATTTTGGTGTTAGAAGAAACGCTAGAGACCGTCATGACACATATTTGAAGGATAAAGGCGTAGGGGACAAAAGTAGCAATTATAGGGTGTTTTTTCTTTTTGGCTAGTACAGAATTGTGCTTGATGTTGCATGGGAATGCCTGTTGCTTATTCTACTGACAGGGTCATGAACTGCAACGCAGAGTTTCCTGCAGGGCAGGAAGTGTGCTGCTTAACAGAATCCCAAGAAAAGGTCTTGTTCGTGAGACTGGGCCTCTCCCTGGCTCTGTACTCCATCAAGATGAGGACATAGCATTGTAGCCATCTAGTAGTATGTGGGGGCATTGAGTGCCTATTATTATAGGTTCTCTAATGTGACATATGCTTTTTTGTACAGTTCTTCTATGTATTCTTGCCACCTTTTCTTAATTTTTTCTGCTTCTGTTAGGTCCTTGCCAGTTTTGTCCTTTATTGTGCCTATCTTTGCATGAAATGTTCCCTTGGTATGTCCAATTTTCTTAGAGATCTCTAGTCTTTCCCATCCTGTTGTTTTCCTGTATTTCTTTGCATTCCTCACTTAAGAAGGCTTTCTTATCTCTCCTTGCTATTCTCTTGAGTATATCTTTCCCTTTCTCCTTTGCCTTTCACTTCTTTTCTCAGCTATTTGTAAGGCCTTCTCAGACAACCACTTTGCCTTCTTACATTTCTTTTTCTTGGGGATGGTTTTGGTCACCACCTCCTGTACAATGTTACTAACCTCCATCCATAGTTTTTTGACTACTCTGTCTACCAGATCTAGTCCCTTGAATCTATTCATCACCTCCACTGTATAATCATAAAGGATTTAATTTAGCTCATACCTGAATGGCCTAGTGATTTTCCCTACTTTCTTCAATTTGAGCAGTTCCAAAAACTATGGAATATTCTTAATGAAATGGGAATACCAGACCACATTACTTGCCTCCTGAGAAACCTGTATGCAGAACAAGAAGCAACAGTTAGAACTGGATGTGGAACAACGGACTGGTTCATAATTGGGAAAGGAGTACCTCAAAGCTGTATATTGTCACTCTGCTTATTTAACATATATGCAGAGTATATCATGTGAAATGCCAGGCTGAATGAATCACAGGCTGGAATCAAGATTGCTGGGAGAAATATCAACAACTTCACATATGCAGATGATACCACTTTAACGGCAGAAAGCAGAGAGGAACTAAAGAGCCTCTTGATGAAAGTGAAAGAGGAGAGTGAAAAAGCTGGCTTAAAATTCAACATTCAAAAAACTAAGATCATGGCATCCAGTCCTATCACTTCATGGCAAATAGATGGGGAAAATGTGGAAACAATGACAGGTTTCATTTTCTTGGGCTCCAAAATCAATGTGGACGGTGACTGCAGCCACAAAATTAAAACACACTTGCTCCTTGGAAGAATAGCTATGATAAACCTAGACAGCATATTAAAAAGCAGAGACATCACTTTGCCACAAAGGTCTGTATAGTCAAAGCTATGGTTTTTTCCAGTGGTCATGTATGGATGTGAGAGTTGGGCCATAAAAAAGGCTGAGCACCAAGGAATGGATGCTTTCAAACTGTGGTGCTGGAGAAGACTCTTGACAGTCCCTTGGACAGCAAGGAGATCAAACTAGTCAGTTCTAAAGGAAATCAACCCTTTAATTGGAAGGACTGATGCTGAAGCTGAAGCTCCAGTGTTTTGGCCACCTGATGGGGAGAGCTGACTCATTGGAAAAGACTGATGCTGGGAAATATTGAGGGCAAGAGGAGAAGGGGACAACAGAGGATGAGATGGTTGGATGGCATCACTGACTCAATGGACATAAGTTTGAGCAAACTCAGAGAGATAGTGAAGGACAGGGACGCCTTGCATGCTACAGTTCATGTGGTTGCAAAGAGTCAGACACGACTTAGCGACTGAACAACGACAACAACATTGTGACCAGGCTGAGGCTACTTGCTGCTCCCACAGAAATAACATTTCTGGCTGGGGACTGCAACCCATTATAAGATGGTAATTGATCTATGACCTCCTGCCTCAGAAAGTAAGTAGGGTGAGATTGAGAGGAGTATGAGCCTCACTTTTGTTGTATCTGCTGCACTTGGAATGTGAATGAAGGCTTTGGAGAAGAGGAAAGAAGGTGGACGAGTTACTGAAACTAAAGAGGGACCTTGGAGGAGCAGGAGAAAGGGAAAACATGAAGACTAAACAAAGGTGAGAAGGAATTTGAGAGTTCACAGAGGGGTTAGGATTATATCATTTTTTACAGTAGATATCGTTTCCAGTTTAGGTATAGGAACAGGCTCAGATAGGTTGAGTAGCTTGCTTGAAGGTCACACAATCAAGTAATGGAGCCAGGATTCAAACCTTTGTGTGATTCCGAAGTCCAAGCTCTCAAATGCTGCACTATTTATACATAGTTCTCTTTGTTTCTGTATTTCCAGTGCTGCACGTCTTAAATGATCAATCAGTGGTTAGCAGGTTGATAATTTCATTTATGGTTCAATGGATGAGAGACAAGCAGGGCTCTGCCTTCCTGAATCTTATGGCCTCTTTTGAGAAGGCCTTGCAGTTTGCCTAAGCTAGAGAGCCACAGACATCTATGAATTTCTCTGTGCATCCCTTTCCCTAATGCATATATGTGCTAGGGCAGCTGGGGAGCGTGTGGGCGTCAAAGGATTTTCTCATGAATATTTGCAGAGCTGTGTACATTCCATTGCTAGTGGTAGTTCTTCCCAACCAAGATGGAGACAGAAGTAGAAGGGAGAGAATTTTATAAGAAAAAGCCTTTTTGTGCAATAATTGGATGGGGCTCTGCAGGCCTGAGTGGGGGAAGGGAGATTACCATGAGTGTTTCATTTCAGCACATTCCCTCTGCCAACAGCACAGCTGCTTGGCTCCATAAGTATGTCCATGGGCTGGATTTTAAAGGAATAAGGTCATTCTTTTGGCTTCATCTAAACTCATTTTTTTCCCCTCTCTAGAAACTTGATTGTCAGTCTTTAAAGGGTAGCTTTTAGACTTACAAAAAAATCTGAAGAACTGAGATCCTTGACACTTAATGCTTGCTGTTGGTGCTGGATGCCTGTACAAAAATGAACAGCAGAAATGAGAGAAATCTTATAAGATGCAAAAGCTTGTTTGGATTTTTTTTTCTCCTCTGTGAGCCAAGGGTAACCGGAATTTCTGGTACTATCTGGAGTCCTTGAGATTTAGCCTGGGGAGAGAGGTTGTGTATAGGAGCGGCATGCCCAAAGCTTGATAGTCAGCTGGAAACTTGGGGCAGCCTAAGCATAAATGCAGATAGAGGTCCTGAGATATGTCCTTGCTGTTCCTGCAGTGCCAAGAAGTTGTCCTATACTCCGCTTCCTTTATATTTGAATTTGTCCTGGATTTAAAAGGATTGTCAGTTAATTGCTTGAAGATGAGAGACATGATGATGGAGATGATCACTTTGAGGATCTTTGGAAAAACCAATTTGCAAAATCACCTGAACAAGAGGATGTAAAATGAAGAACAGCCCTTTGAACAAAAGGTCTGTGTGTCCACCACAGCGGACACATGTTCACAGGCAGACTGATAACAGTAAGCTTCTCCAGTGGGAGCCACCTGGTCTGCATTGCCAGGTGCTAAATTCTCTTCCACATACCTGCACAGTGAGCCTGTGTCAGGTCCCCTCTCAGCACCTTTCAGTGGTCCTCTGGGGGGAGCCAGTCCAGCTGACCAACAAAAGGCCCCTTCTGAGTGCAGTATTCCAAAAAGGGTTCAGAAAGTGTCGGGAAAGAAATGGGACTGGTCTCTCTCGCTAGTTCTTTGCTCAGCAGAAAGCAGACAGCTGCATACAATGTGTTAGTAGATTAATTAGTTTATTAAAATATTTTGCTATAAAGGTGATACAAGCTAACTGGAAAATGTTCAAACAGTCCCAGAATGGTATAATGTAAAAACTGAAACCCCTTCCCCTTTCATACCTCCCTACTGGTCTCATTCTTCAGAGGTAACCACTTATCTTAAAAAAAAAAAAGTACCAACGGGCTTACACTGTGTATTTTATTTTCAACTGGCTTTACTTTACCACCTTATCTTGGCCCTAATTTATTGGCAGTACTTATTGTTCTACCTCATTGTTTTAATGCTATATAGAATTCCATCGTACAAAGGTATTGTAGTTTAATTTTTTTTTACTGATGTATGGTTTGAATATATTATATGATATATAATTATAATCCCATAATTATGGATTTCTGCTATTATATAATATGTATTATGTGTCTGCTGTTCTCTGTAATACTAGAGTGAGTGTCTTTAATTTCTAGTAGTGCAGCTGCTTGTTCGGAGAGTAGTATATTTTAAATTTCAATATATTCTTGTCTAATTTCCTTCCCAAAAGGTTGTACCAATTCACATGGTTAACAGTAGTGTATCAGAATACTTTACCACATTCCTTGTCAGTACTAGGTGTTATCAAACTTTTTAATCTTCCCCTGTCTTATTAGAAATGGTATCCTAATTTTAGCTTTTCTTTTTGTTATATTTGCTGAGCATCTCTGTATGTTTCTGGGCCATTTGTATACTTTCTTCCCTGTGAATTATGTGTTCATGTATTTTTCCCCATTTTTTACTGTACTGTTCATCTTTCTCTTATTTTTAAGAGCAGTTAGAATATTAAGGAAAATGTTCCATGTCATAGATGTTGCAAATATTTCCCCTGTTTACTTTTGTTTTGATTTTATAATTTTTCCCCTGTGTATGTGTTTAAATGTAGTCAAATTTATTGACCTTTCTCTGTGGCTGCCTGGTATATTAAGCTTAGAAGGGCCTGTCATTCTGAAGTTATGAAAGTATTTGCTATGTTTTTTTTTTTTTTTCTGATATGCTAATCAATTTGTCTTCTTAATTTAAATATTTGATCCATTTGAATTTTTTTGGTGAAGGAAGTGAGGTGGGGCTTGAACATCCATCCTTTCTCCTCTGATAGTGTTAGGGGAAACACACTGACTGAAGATGCCCTTCCTGGCCAGGCACCATAGTAACCATTTGGATGAGTTATTTTATGACAAGAGGTTCCTTACTAGGAACATGGAGCTAATAAGCCACCCCCAATAGGAATAGTTCTGGAAAGGTCAAAAGGAGATGCCACCTGTCTTACCACCTCCCAGAATCCTTATCACTGGCATCCATCTTGGCTGAGCAATGCATGTGCCACCAGTAAGGACACTGAGTCAAAATGATTGGCCAGAAACAACCTGGAAACTAATCCCATCACCATAATACCTAAGACTGCAAGCCACATGGCAGAACAGTCCTCCTGGGTTCTCTCACCCTCCTGCTGTCCACCCAGGCACCCCTTCCCAATAAAGTCTCTTGTTTTGTCAGCACGTGTGTCTCCTTGGACAATTCATTTCTGAGTATTAGGAAAAAGCCCCCTTTTGGGCCCTGGAAGGGGTCCCCCTTCCTGCAACAATATGAAAAAGCCATTTTTATCATTTGCTTAATTCTTGTGTATACCTGGGGTCTCTTTTAAAATTATCTTATTTCATTGATCTATTTGTACTTTTGTGCCAGAACTATATATAGTGTTTCAGAAGTTTCTTTTCCAAGATCTGAAGTTAGGGGTGGTCATTATTGTATCCTGGCTCTAATTAGTCTGTGGTTTACACATATTTACATAAGCTCAGCTTCCAGCAAAAATAGCCTTTTTAGAATCCTGAGCAGGGGCTTCCCAGCTAGTTGGTGCTAGTTGTACAGAATCTGCCTGCTAATGCAAGGATTTAAGAGAGTGAGGTTCTATCCCTGGATCGGGAAGATCCCCTGGAGGAGGTCATAGCAACCCACTGCAGTATTCTTGCCTGGAGAATCCCGTGGACAGAGGAGCCTGGCAGGTGAAGGCCGATAAGAGTCTCATAGAGTTGGACAGGACTGAAGCGACTTAGCACAAACACATGCAGAATCCTGTACAGGTGTGGGGATGAGGGGAAACAATGTGTTTATATCTTTGTTTTTTTTATTTTTACCTTTTAACCCATTTCTCTCACCTCTCCATTAAATCAACATTAAATTTGATGTCTTATTTGTGAAAATTCACTAAGATCCTGTAATACATGATTATTTCACCTTCTTCATTCATTCATTCAACCTCTATCTACTGAAAAATATGCCAAGAATTATGCTAGGCACTGGAAATAATCAATAAAAGTTGGACATTGTACTTACCCATGAAAAACTTAGTTCTTGAGGGAGACATATACATAGAATTAATTACCTTACAGTGTGGTAAATAATACTGTAGTAAATATTTTAATTAAACTTTTGAAAAGTCTTGAAGAGAGAGGTTAGCTTTTTTTCATTGTGGGTTGGGGGTGTTGTTAAAAAGTCTAGTCCATGGGGGTGATTTCTCTTTTCAGGACTGAATAGAATTTAAACATGTAGCTCTCTTCCAAAGGCGAGAAGGGCATCTCTTCTTAAGACTTGAAGGTGGTGGTTCACATGCATGGATTTAACTACACAGTTTGATGAGTTTCCAAAAAGATCAGTGACTTCTTAAAAGCATCGCATGAGTCATTCACTCATCTTTACTTGATTCACTCCCTTCTGGTTTCATTCTAGATACCACTTAGTCTTATAAAATAGGTATTTGAATAATTTGAGCCTGGCTATACAGAATATTAACTTGATTTCTGATCATTACAAGGGAGCTGGGTTCAGTAAAAACCTCTCTTCTCTCTGCAGGAAAGGCAGACTGGACGGTTTCTTAATTTTCAAGTGTGAGGCAGAGGAGTATGAGCTATTTATAGATTCACCTCCCCCCACAAATGAACACAATAGAAGCCTGAAAGCAAATGGTGACCAGATGTGCCCAGGCATCTCCCAGTCTGTATTTAGAAGTTGGAAAAGGCAGAGCCACTAGGAAGTTGGTCTCAGGGCAGAATTGGTTGGACACGCTCATAAGATGATTGTCTATATACAAACAGCCCCTTGTGTCTAGTCCGCAGGAGCAGAAGGATAAAAGAAGTGTGTATGCAAACTCATTTTTTCTTGCTTCTCTTCCTGGAAGTGGGTGATTATTCCTTTGTTAGTTATTTCATTGCTCAACTCTTGCCTCTGTAGTTGGGCGGTTAGACAAAGTGCAGAAACTTTCTGGGGATTATGTGCTGAGTTGATGTGGGTAACAGCCAGTGCAGCTTCCGTGCAGTTGGTGGAGGTAGTGGTTCTGCTCAGATGAGAAGAGATCTGACAGAAATGGAAACCCTCAGTTGCTTTTTCTTTTTCTCTTTACTATTCCTTCCTTATTAAACTAACCCCATCTTGCTTGTGGTGGTGTTATGGTTTAAAGTGCAAACATGTAGTGGCTTCTGGCTGGTATTGCTTTTCCTTTCCTTCCCACATTAAAGATTTTTGAGAAAATAGAAGCAGCTTCCTCCTTTAATAAGCATCTGGCACCATTTGCATGGAGTTTAGAGACTCGATTTCAGGGTTTGGAAAAGTAATGTTTAATTTTGGAGAATGTTCTCATGAACGACTCCTATAAGTGGCAAGAAAGAAAAAAAATACCACATTTTGGGAACCAGCTGTATTCCATGGACTGAACTGAGTACCTAATTCCTCTCATTCACTCTTAAACAGCAACCCCATAAAGTGGGTTATTATCGTCTCTATTCTACAGATGTGAAAAACAGGGCTCAAAGAGGTTAGGGTAAGTTTTTTAGGTCCACGATACTAAGAGGTGGAGTCCAGATTGAAACCCAGATCTGGTGCCTGAAAAGCCCTTGCTTTTTCCACTACCCCTGCCACTGGTTGTGTGCGCTAACTCCTCCTGACTATGCACTTGCCTCTGATATTTGAAGTATGATATGAATTAGTTGATAATTAGAATTTGAATTGTTAAAGTTTGCATTTATAATAAGAAAGGATCCAGGAACCATAAAGAGGAACGTGTGGTTTCAAGCCTCACTGTTGATGCTTCTCTCTGAGATAAGGAGAACACCATCTATTTTAAATTTTGTGTCTGAAGCAAGTGCTGTCTACAGGTGCAGTCAGTGTATTTTCTACTGAACCCCTCAAATAACTCTAGTTGACCCACTTTCTGAGATGCAAGAAATAGCTCCTACTTTACAGCAAATGGATGTTTCATTGTACCTATTCTGACCCAAGATGATGTTATTGTTTAGTCATTAAGTCATGTCCGACTCTTTGTGACCCAATGGACTGTAGCAGACCAGGCTTCCTTGTCCTTCACTATCTCCCGAAGTTTGCTCAAACTCATGTCCATTGAATTGGTGATGCCATCCAACCATCTCATCCCCTGTTGCCTCCTTCTCCTACTGCCCTCATTCTTTCCAAGCATCACGGTCTTTTCCAATGAGTTGATCCTTTGCATCAGGTGGCCAAAGTCTTGGAGCTTCAGCTTCGGAGTCACTTCAGCTTCCAATTAATATCCAGGGTTGATTTCTAAAGATTGACTGGTTTGATCTCCTTGCTGTCCAAGGGATTCTGAAGAGTCTTCCCCAGCACCACAATTTGAAAGCATCAATTCTTCGGCACTCAGCCTTCTTTATGGTCCAACTCTCATATCTATACATGACTACTGCAATAACCATAGCTTTGGCTATACAGACCTTTGTCAGCAAACTAAAATCTCTGCTTATTATACACTGTCTAGATTTGTCTAACTTTCCAGGGAGCAAGTGTCCATTAATTTCATTACTGCAGTCACCATCAGCGGTGATTTTGGAGCCCAAGAAAAAAAATCTGTCAGTTTCCACTTTTCCCCCATCTGTTTGCCATAAAGTGATGGGACTGGTTGCCATGATCTTATTTTTTGAGTGCTGAGTTTTAAGCCAACTTTTTCACTCTCCTGTTTCACTTTCAGCAAGAGGCTCTTTAGTTCCCATTCACTTTCTGCCGTTAGAGTGGTATTATCTGCATATCTGAGGTTGTTGGCATTTCTCCTGGCAGTTTTGATTCCAGCTTATGATTCATCCAGCCTGGCATTTCGCATGATGTACTCTGCATATAAGTTAAATAAGCACGGTGACAGTGTACAGCCTTGATGTACTCCTTTCCCAATTTTGAACCAGTCTGTTGTTCCATGTCCAGTTCTAACTGTTGCTTCTTGACCTGCATACAGGTTTCTCAGGAGGCAGGTGAGGTGGTCTGGTATTCCCATCTCTTGAAGAATTTTTCACAGTTATGATCCACACAGTCAAAGGCTTCCATGTAGTCAATGAAGTAGAAGTAGATGTTTTCCTGGAATTCCCTTGCTTTTTCTATGATCCAACGGATGCTGGCCAGTTTGCTCTTTAGTTCCTCTGCCTTTTCTAAACCCAGCTTGAACATCTGAAAGTTCTCAGCTCACGTACTGTTGAAGCTTAGCTTGGAGAATTTGAGCATTACTTTGCTAGCATGTGAGATGAGTGCAATAGTGTGGTAGTTTGAACGTTCTTTGACGTTGCCCTTCTTTGGGGTTGGAATGAAAATGACCTTTTCCAGCCCTGCGGCCATTGATGAGTTTTCTAAATTTGCTGACATATTGAATGCAGCACTTTAATAGCATCATCTTTTAGGATTTGAAATAGCTCACCTGGAATTCCATCACCTCCACTAGTTTTGTTTGTAGTGATGCTTCCTAAGGCCCACTTGACTTCACACTCCAGGATGTTTGGCTCTAGGTGAGTGACCACACTCTTGTGGTTGTCCGGGTCATTAAGATCTTTTTTGTATAGTTCTTCTGTGTATTCTTGCCACCTCTTCTTAATCTCTTCTGCTTCTGTTAGGTTCTTGCCATTTCTGTCCTTTATTGTGCCCATCTCTGCATGAAATATTCCCTTGGTATCTCCTATTTTCTTGATGAGATCTCTAGCCTTTCCCATTCTATTGTTTTCCTGTATTTCTTTGCAGTGTTCAATTAGGAAGGCTTTCTTATCTCTCCTTGCTATTCTCTGGAACTCTGCATTCAGATGGATATATCTTTCCCTTTTTCCTTTTCCTTTCGCTTCTCTTCTTTCCTCAGCTATTTGTAAGACCTCCTCAGATAACCATTTTGCCTTTTTGCATTTCTTTTTCTTTGGGATGGTTTTGGTCACCAGCTCCTGTACAGTGTTATGAATCTCCATCCATAGTTCCTTAGGCACTCTGTCTACCAGATCTAATCTCTTGAATCTATTCATCACCTCCACTGTATAATCATAAGCAGATTTTATTCAGGTCATACCTGAATGGCCTAGTGGTTTTCCTTACTTTCTTCAATTTAGCCTGAATTTTGCAATAAGGAGCTCATGATCTAAGCCACAGTCAGCTCCTAGTCTTAGTTTTGCTGGCTGTATAGAGGTTTCCATCTTCAGCTGGAAAGAATATAATTAATCTGATTGTGGTATTGACCATCTGGTGATGTTCATGTGTAGAGTCATCTCTTGTGTTGTTGGAAGAGGGTATTTGCTATGATCAGTGTTTTCTCTTGACAAAATTCTGTTTGCCTTTGCCCTGTTTCATTTTGTACTCCAAGGCCAAACTTGCCTGTTACTCCAACTATCTTTTGACTTCCTACTTTTGCATTCCAGTCCATTATGATGAAAAGGACATCTTTTTTTGGTGTTAGTTCTAGAAGGTCTTGTAGGTCTTCATATATCCATTGAATTTAAGCTTCTTTGGCATTAGTGGTTGGGGCATAGACTTAGATTACTGTGATGTTGAATGGTTTGCCTTGGAAATGAACCAAGATCATTCTGTTGTTTTTGAGATTGCACCCAAGTACTGCATTTTGGACTCTTGTTGACTATGAGGGCTACTTCATTTCTTCTAAGGGATTCTTGTCTACAGTAGTAGATATGATAGTCATCTGAATTAAATTCACTGATTTCCGTCCATTTTAGTTCACTGATTCCTAAAATATTGATGTTCACTCTTGCCATTTCCTGGTTGACTGTGTCCAATTTACCTTGATTCCTGAACCTAACATTCCAGGTTCCTATGCAATATTATTCTTTATAGGATCGGACTTTACTTTCACCACCAGACACATCCACAGTTGAGTGTTGTTTCTGCTTTGGCTCAGCCTCTTTGTTCTTTCTGGAGCTACTTCTCCACTGTTCCCCAGTAGCCAGGTTTTGAAGTGGACTTTACACGTGGTGAAATGTACCCATGAAGGAACCTGGGGTCTGTGCACTAACCCTGCCAGCTGGTTGCTCCTTTCCTTCCTGGCACAGCTCAGTATGGCCTGGTACCTCTTTTTGTTTTTTGGCTGTACCACGTGGCATGCAGGATCTTAGGTTGCTGACCAGGGATTGAACCCGTGCCACCCACAATGGATGTGTGGAGTCTTAACTATTGGATCACCAGGGAAGTCAGCCTTTTTTTTTTTGGTACTTCTTTTTTTTAAAAAAATAATTATTTTTGCCTTTTCATACTGTTCATGGGGTTCTCAAGGCAAGAATACTGAAGTGGTTTGCCATTCCCTTCTCCAGTGGACCACATTTTGTCAGAACTCTCCACCATGACCCGTCTGTCTTGGGTGGCCCTACATGGCATGGCTCATAGTTTCATTGAGTTAGACAAGGCTGTGGTCCATGTGATTAGATTGGTTAGTTTTCTGTGATTGTGGTTTTCAGTCTGTCTGCCCTCTGATGGAGAATGACAGCATCGGACCTTGCTTCCATCACCAGTCACATCCACAACTGGGTGTTGAATTATTTTTGGCTGTGCTAGGTCTTCATTGCTGCACGGGCTTTTCTCTAGTTGCGGTGAGCGGAGACTACTCTTTGTTGCAGTTCACTGGCTTCTCATTACAGTGGCTTTTCTGGTTGTGGATCATGGGCTCTAGGGTGTGCGGGCTTCAGTAGTTGTGCTGCACTGGCTCTAGGCTCAATAGTTGTGGTGCAAGGGCTTAGTTACTCTGTGGCATGTGGGATCTTCCTGGACCAGACACTGAACCCATGTCACCTGCATTGGCAGGTGGATTCTTTACCACTGAGCCACCAAGGAAGCCCTTGGTACCTCTTTTTCTAAGTAGGTCTTTCCTCATCTGTGAAGTACCCTGGGGTGTCCAGTTTCATGTTGGGGAGGGAAAGATGAGAACAGGAACTCCAGTTTGAATCCAGAAGAATCTTAATGTATGTTTTTGAGTGAGATGAAATCCTATATTGTTTTCTAGTTCTATCCTAAATTCCACCTGCTTTAATTTCCAAGTATTTATTTTTCAATGAAGATCAACCTCATGTGCTCAGTATCTTCCACACAGCATTTATACAGCAGAGAGAATGAGTATCTCAGGCATTCCTAAGCTTGGTTAGGGCTTTTAGAGGTTTATCAACTATGCTTCATTGAAAATCAGCCCCAAGTTTCTGAGTGACTGTTCAGGTTTGTGTCAGTGCATCTCTGGGTCGTCACCAATAAATGACTTTTGAGCTAAGTGCTCAACACTGTCAGGTCTCTCTTTGATCATCTAGTTTTGTTTTTTTTTTCGTCTTTTGAATGCACTTTAATAAGGGCCTGTGACAACACCAAGAAGCAACTTTGTTCTAGGACTGTTGGCTAAGGCTGGAGTCACACTTTATTTGGTTGAGGTAACTTGAGATAAAGATCTGAGGTGCAAGAAGCACCACAAGATGAATGTGGTTTGAGGTCTCATGATTCTAACATGCAGCTCTGTCTTCTGCAAACTAGGGCAGTCTTCAGGGTTGGAGGAGGAAAGTGTGGCTCAATGGGGGGAAGCTGCCTGCCAGTGGGATGCAGGAGGCAGATGCTGTTCAGATCAACACAAAATTAATCTCTTTAACCAGACCTTGGATTGCTAAGAATGAAACAGGCTTCAGCTGGTCTCCTGAGGCCGACTGTGAAACTGGAACCATGTTGGGGGTTCAGCTCGTTTGCTTCTCCAGCATTAAGGTTGGTCTCTAGAGACTCATTCAGACTAAACAATATTAAAAACAGGAAATTTGCTCCTAGCAGCATGGTTGCAGGAAAACTTTTTCTACTTAGGCAGAAATGAGAGTTAAAGACAGAAATTCCATCCAGGCAGAAATGAGAGTTAAAGACAGAAACTCCATCCCCTAGGTTTGTTTTCTTCTTATATAAAAGTATTGTTCACAACTCCCAATGACTTGAAGCAGCTTGGCCCTACTTGACTGCCTGTCAGACTACTGCCTGAGGGGATTCATTAAAGAAGATGGTAAAGAGCCCTGGTGAACACATTAAAAAATATGGAGGCAGTGCTCTGTGGAGGATGCTGACAATGTGATGTTTATCTTCACCTAAGATCATGTATGCAGAATTAATGCGGGAAGCACTTAGAGGAGACCTAGAGAACAGCTATTGTTTAATTTGATTCAGCACTCATTTATGGTTTGTATTCTGGATTGGGTCCACAGGTTATGTATTCATTTATTCAGTCATTGTTAACTGAGCACGTACTGTGTGGTGTGCATGGATGCCTCAGACATGTGATGTGCTTTTTATCCCTTTTGTACTGCGGGACCGGCTCGAGTTTGCTCCTGACAGTCAGCCTAGGGCAGCCCTGAATCAAAGGGTTCAACTCCTGGGACTGCTGCTCTTCTGCATAATTTGCTGCTGAGATTGATGGGGGTGTACAGGGGACATTTTGGAAGAAGAGAGTGAGGACAAAGAGGAAAGTAAAACCTTGAGAGGAGGGCTTCCCTGTCGGCTCAGTGGTACAGAATCTGCCTGCCAATGCAGGAGACTTGGGTTTGATCGTGGCGCTAGGAAGATCCATCATGCTGTAGAGCGACTCAGCCCCTGCAGCACAACTATTGAGCCTGTCCTCTAGAGCCTGGGAGCCGCAATTACTGAAACTGGCACACCCAGCCCTACAGCCAGAAGAAGGCCCACACAGTAAACAAAGACCCAGCATAGACAAAAATAAATAAATTTATAAATTATATATATATATATTTTAAAAAGCTAGAGAGGAAATGCTGTTCTTCTCTTCCTCTCCCACTGTGATGTCACTCTGCCTAAGTAGTCCAGCGGGGAGAGAGTGGACTGAAGGCCTCAGTGAATGTGAGTGACCCCAGCCTCTATTTACCATGCTTGATCAATGTGTCACGAACACGAGGTTCTGTAGTAGAAGAAACTGTGTGGTGAAAAGATTCTTTACAGATGTGTGTCATTATTTTTTGTTGGTAAGAAAAACAGAACTGCTCTTTAAAACTTTAAAGTGGAATATATGCACAGAAAAGTGCACTTACTAGAAGTGAACAGCTGAAATTTTCTATCCACTTGAACTTTTACAAACTGAGCATACCTACATAACTTGCATGCAGATCAAGAAATAGAGCATTACCAGCACCTCAGAAGTCTCACTTGTGCTCTGTTAAAATACAGTGTAAAGCTCTTTCCCGGGGCTTTTTTCTAGTGTATGCTCTGCAATGTTGAGAGGAAAAATAATGTCCCTACCTAGCCTGCTGATCTCTGAATTTAAGAGGACAGGCAGGCCAAACACAGCTTTTCCCGGCTTTCTCCTCAACCTTCCTTTCTTTTTCTGACTTGCAGCTGTTAGTATCCTATTAACCTTCTTTTACATTCAGCCCCTGGTTTCTGGCTATAGGGATGCATTTTGATGTGTTCTCTCTCTCTCTTTTTTTTGGCTATGCCATGAGTCATGCAGGATCCTAGTTCCCCAACCAGGAATATCAAACCTATGCTCCCTGCACTGGGAGCTCAGGGTCTTAACCATTGAATTTCCAGGGAATTCCCCATGTTAGTTTGTTTTTGCTTTGTGTTTTACATTTATAAAATATACTGAAAGTGAACAGGTGCATTTCTTTATAAAAAAAAATGTTGCAGAGAACATCTTCAACATAGAGTAGATTAGCAAGGTTTTAGTATGTGTGCTGCTTTCTATCCTCCTCAGTTTTGGTACTCTTCAGGCTGAGTGTAGGCCAGATTTAACTGTTGTACGTAGGATTATATTACAGCCCAACATTATGAGTTATTATCCACATGCAGGCAGAGCAGTTGGCAAGCTTTCTGGGAAGCCATGCTTTTGCTTGGGGTAGCTTCATGCTTGATCACATGGCCCACATAGAAATAGAAGGTATATACATAAAGGGGAGCCAATAAGAAGAAAGGTCATAGAGTTAGAACCCCATCTCTGACATTGCTAGCTGTGTGACAGGGCAACTTTTTGGACTGCTCTCTGATTTAGTTGTCTCATCTGTAAAATGATAATATTATCAACTTCATGGATTATTCAGAGAAGGCAATGGCACCCCACTCCAGTACTCTTGCCTGGAAAATCCCATGGACGGAGGAGCCTGGTGGGCTGCAGTCCATGGGGTCGCGAAGAGTTGGACACGACTGAGCGACTTCACTTTCACTTTTCACTTTCATGCACTGGAGAAGGAAATGGCAACCCACTCCAGTGTTCTTGCCTGGAGAATCCCAGGGACAGGGGAGCTTGGTGGGCTGCCGTCTATGGGGTCGCACAGAGTCAGACACGACTGAAGTGACTTAGCAGCAGCAGCAGCAGCATGGATTATTGTGAGGGGTAAATTATTAATGTATCTAAAGTGCTTTGAATATTACCTAGTACATTTCAATAGTGAGTAAATGTTGTTCTTGTTACTTTAACATCTGTCATGACACTAGACTGGCAACTATCTGAACCTCTTCTCTTTTTTTTGATCTAAATGCCGTCAGTATGGGATTGAGGCAGAATATAGAGTTTCCACTACAGAAGTTTATTTCACAGCCAGCTTCACTTGCACATGGTTATTTCATAAGATGAGGACATAAATCCACAGCATGGAAAAGAAAATCTCACAATAACGCTTTTTAAGGCTTAGTCTTCGTTTCCTATAAATTCTCTCTATGGTAAGGTAGAACCATTGTAAACTTCTTATCAGTTTCACTCTGCAGGGGTGGCTGAAGTTTTCCTTCTCAAAGAAAGTGAAGTTTCCACATCAGCAAGATTGATATTACCTGGGAACTTATTGGGCTCTACCTCAAACCTACTGAATCAAAATTCTAGGGGTGGCATCCATCAAACTTTTTAAATAGCCCTCCAGGTGATTATGATGCATTCTAAAATCTGGAACCACCACTTTACAAATTTTCTACTATGTGTAGACAGTTGGGGAACATAGTCATAATTATAGGCTGGGGGAAGGATTAGCTGGGAAACACGTTATCTTAATGAGCTAACTTCTTCCCAGAGTAATATTCTCTAGTTTACAAAGTGCTTTCACATATATTGTAATCGTCACATATATTTGTCACAAAATTGTTGTGGTAGATACCATTATCTCCACATCTTATTTTTTATATTTTTGGCAGCACTGGGTGTAGGATCTTAGTTCCCCAACCGGGAATCAAACCTGTGCCCCCTGCAGTGGAAGCACAGATTCCTAACCAGCAGGGAAGTCCCTATTTCTACATTTTAGAAGAGTTGATAAAGACTGCTGTCACCTAATAAGTTGCAGAACTGGGAACTTTGTCATTTGAAGTCTCCTGAGTCCAAATCCTTTCTGTAGCACTGCATAGCCTTTCTGTCCTTGAGCTGTGAGCAGGCTGGTTTTTGTCTGGCTTTCTCAGTAACAGACCCAGAGATGAGGAGCTGTGAAAGTCATTTATTAGGAAGTATTGCTAGAAATTGAAGTGGTTGGTAGGGTGGGGAACTGAGACTAGCAAGGACAGAAGGGAGGAGGCCAAGCAACTCCACAGACATGCTCTGAAGACAGAGTATAGTGAAGTGAAAGTTGCTCAGTCGTGTCTGACTCTTTGTGACCCCATGGACTATACAGTCCATGGAATTCTCCAGGCCAGAATACTGGAGTGGGTAGCCGTTCCCTTCTCCAGGGGATCTTCCCAACCCAGGGATCGAACCCAGGTCTCCCGCATTGCAGGCAGATTCTTTACTAGTTGAGCCACAAGGGAAGCCCAAGAATACTAGAATGGGTAGCCTATCCCTTCTCTAGTGGATCTTCCTGACCCAGGAATTGAATTGGGGTCTCCTGCATTGCAGGCGGATTCAGAGTATAGAGTTTTTTGAATCAACAATCGAACCTGTCATTCTTAAGGGAAATCAACCCTTGAATACTCGTTGGAAGGACTGATGCTGAGGTTGAAACGCCAGTATTTTGGTCATCTGATGTGAACAGCTGACTCATTGGAAAAGTCCCTGATGCTGGGAAAGATTGAGGGCAGAAGGAAAGGAGGGCATCAGAGGATAAGATGGCTGGATGGCATCATTGATGCAATGGACATCAACTTGGGCAAACTTCGGGAGATGGTGAGGGACAGAGAGGACTGGTGTGCTGAAGTCCATGGGGTCGCAAAGAGTCAGACATGCCTGATTGACTGAACAGCAACAACAACAATCAAAAACGTCCTGAGTTTCCCTGTATCCATCAGTCACTGGTAATAACTGCCTTTTGAAGAACATCTGGCTCTTAAAAGGAGCTCCTGAGGGCAGTCCTCCAAAAAAAGAGACAAAGAGATACAGATACTAACTTTTGGAAGTTAAAGCACACCCACTGGCTGGTACACATGAAAATAGTAAAGAAACGTATTGATATATAGATATAGAACATTAACAGCACCTCCTATACCATCAAAGCTGGTCAGAAGAGTGTGATAGGCAACTAAGGAATTCTGAAATACATGCCGGTACCAGAGTGGGCTATGGGAAAACCACTCTGTGTGTCCTGTCCTCAAGACTTCCTGGGAGAGCCCTGCGCCTCCCCCCATGTGTCTTCTAGTTAGGTCTGTGGTCTATAGACAGTAGCCTGTATCTTCTACATCTACCAGTGTGGGCATTAAGAATTGATATTCATGAAGATAACTTCAAGTCCTGCCATTGCCAAATCCTTAGACACTAAGAAAGAATATACTGAATAATTTGAAATTTTTAATGTAAATGAAGTTGATGGTGATTTCTGGTTAACTAAAATATCAGAAATATGTTTTAATTAAGAAAATCTCATTTTGTGATCATTTAGCCAAAAGTGGCTTGGGACTTCCCTGGTGGTCCAGTGGCTAAGACTCCATGCTCCCAATACAGGGGTCCTGGGTTTGATCCTTGGTAAGGGAACTAAATCTTACATGCCACAACTAAGACCCTGCACAGCCAAATAAATAAATTGAATAAATAAAAATGGCTTAACCATTGCTATGTGATGATCACTCATGCTGTTCACTGAATATTCATGGCTCTTTATCTCCTGTTGTGTGATAGAATTTCACTTTCTGGTCCCATTGTGTGTGTGTGTGTGTGGGGGTTTGCATATGATGAGCTCTGTGAGTATATTTTAAGAAGAAATGATGTCTGAGCCTTCAGTTGCTGGTCTATGACCGTCCAAAGCCCTCTTTCCTTCTGGCATCAAGATCAGTAACATTGGAGATAGATAGTTCTGTCAGAGAAGCTACAACCACCAAGACTCCCTACCGACCCACAAGTGGCATAAGCCAGAAATAAACTTTTGTTGTTTTCAGCTACTGTGCTTTAGGGATTTGGTACAGTAACCTAACTTTGTCCTGACTGCTAACTCTTCAATGTTGAGCTTGTCGAGTAACTTTAACTTTAGTAGTGCATGCGTGCATGCTTCAGTTGTGTCCGACTCTGTGTGACTCTGTGGACTGCAGCCCACCAGGCTCTTCTGTTCATGGGATTCTCTAGGCAAGAATACTGGAGTGGGTTGCTGTTTCCTCCTCTAGGGGAT
The DNA here is from genome assembly GCF_054371585.1 of Giraffa tippelskirchi. NCBI lineage: Eukaryota > Metazoa > Chordata > Mammalia > Artiodactyla > Giraffidae > Giraffa > Giraffa tippelskirchi. The sequence continues at coordinate 100,748,664 of NC_137281.1, forward strand.
CTTCATGACCCAGGGATCAAACCTGATCCCTAGGATGTCCCTTACGTCTAAAATGCATTGGCAGGCAGGTTCTTTACAACCAACACCACTGGGAAGCCCAACTTTGGTAGAGTATCAGTTATTTTAAGAAAATGGGTCAAGGTGATCTGTTCATGTACTTTCATTTATTTTCAATGATAAATGATCTTAAGGTGTTTCAAAGTGTTATTGTTCAGTGGCTTAGTCATGTCCTATTCTGCGTGCCCATGGACTGCAGCACACCAGTCTTCCCTGTCCTTCACCATCTCCTGGAGCTTGCTCAAACTCGTGTCCATTGAGTCGGTGATGCCATCCAACCATCTTGTCCTCTGTCTTCCCCTTTTCCTTCTGCCTTCAATCTTTCTCAGCATCAGGGTCTTTTCTAATGAGTTGGCTCTTCGCATCAGGTGGCCCAAGTATTGGAGCTTCAGCATCAGTCCTTACAATGGCCAGGACTGATTTCTTTTATGATTGACTGGTTTGATCTCCTTGCAGTCAAGGAACTCTCAAGAGTCTTCTCCAACAGTTCAAAAGCACCAATTCTTTGGTGCTCAGTCTTCTTAATGGTTCATCTCTCACATCATCTCTCACATCCATACATGACTACTGGAAAAACCATAGCTTTGACTATACAGACTTTTGTCGGTAAAGTGATGTCTCTGCTTTTTAATACACTGTGTAGGTTTGTCATAGCTTTTCTTCCAAGGAGCAAGCATCTTTTAATTTCATGACTGCAGTCACCATCTGCAGTCATTCTGGAGCCCAAGAAAATAAAGTCTGCCACTGTTTCCATTCTTTCCCCATCTATTTGCTATGAAGTGATGGGACTAGATGCCATGATCTTAGTTTTTTGAATGTTGAGTTTTAAGCAGCTTTTTCACTCTCCTTTTTCAACTTCATCAAGAAACTCTTTAGTTCTTCTTCACTTTCTTCCATAAGGGTGGTGTCATCTGCATATCTGAGGTTATTGATATTTCTCCCGGCAATCTTGATTCCAGCTTGTGCTTTATCCAGCCCAGCATTTTGCATGATGTACTCTGCATATAAGTTAAATAAGCAGAGTGAAAATATATAGCTTTGACATACTCCTTTCCCAATTTTGAATCAATCTGTTGTTCCACGTCCGGTTCTAACTGTTGCTTCTTGCTTCTGCTTCTGTTAGGTCCATACCATTTCTGTCCTTTACTGTGCCCATGTTTGCATGAAATGTTCCCTTGGTATATCTAATTTTCTTGAAGAGATCTCTAGTCTTTCCCATTCTGTTGTTTTCATCTATTTCTTTGCATTGTTCAATTAAGAAGGCTTTCATATCTCTCTTTGCTATTCTTTGGAACTTTGCATTCAGATGGGTATGTCTTTCCTTTTCTCCTTTACCTTTCACTTCTCTTCTCTTCTCAGCTATTTGTAAGACCTCCTCAGACAACCATTTTACCTTTTTGCATTTCTTTTTCTTTGGGATGGTTTTGATCACTGCCTCTTGTACAATGTTATGAACCTCCATCCATAGTTCTTCAGGCACTCTATCAGATCTAATCCCTTGAATCTATTTGTCACTTCCACTGTATAATCGTAAGGGATTTGATTTAGATCTTATTTGAATGGCCTAGTGTCTTTCCCTGCTTTCTTCAGTTTAGCCTGAATTTTGCAATAAGGAGCTCATGATCTGAGCCACAGTCAGCTCCTGGTCTTGTTTTTGCTGACTATAGAGCTTCTCCATCTTCAGCTGCAAAGAATATAATCAACCTGATTTTGGTATTGACCATTTGGTGATTTCCATGTGTAGAGTTGTCTCTTGTGTTGTTGGAAGAGGGTGTTTGCTATGACCTGTGCTTCTCTTGGCAAAACTCTGTTAGTCTTTGCCTTGCTTTATTTTGTACTCCAATGCCAAACTTGCCTGTTACTCCAGGTATTAAAAGTGTTAGAAGGCTTTTCATGTATGTAGGACTCTCTTTAGTCTTTCTTTGACTCCTTTTCCTCTTGGAACCCTCAAACCCACTTATGTTTTTGAAGAAGTTGGCTCTAAAAAGGACTTTCACCCTATAGCTCTGGATGGCAAACTATTAATATGTCCTGTGGACTCCATCTGGCCACCATCTGATTTAGTAAAGTTTTCTTGGAACACAGCCATGCCATTTGTTTATGTAGTATTTGTGGATGCTTTTGTACTGCAAAGGCAGAGCTGAGCAGTTGTGACAGAGACCATATGGCCCATAAAGCCTAATATATTTGCTGTATGGCTCATAATATAAAAATTTTGCCAGCTCCTATCTCATAACTCCTGATTACTAGGAATAGAAAGATTCTCAGATGATTTGCCTGAATTGTTGCAGATACCTAGCTCTTGGAAGTTCTGTCTGATGGAATGAAGGTCTTCTCCTGGATCTGTTGCTGTTGTTGTTTAGTCGTTAAGTCGTGTCAGACTCTTTGCAACCCCATGGATCTGCAATGTTCCTTTATCTTATCCACTACCTTGAAGGCAACGAAACAGCATATCCCATTTGGATTCTGCCTGTGAAGACACAAAGATGCCCTCACACCTAATAATCAAACCCCCTTCTTTGTCTTTGTTCAGACCAGCTGCTAGGCAAACTGCTAACAAGTCCACTTGTCATGTGACTGCTGCTCAGAGATCCTGCTTTGTGCCTGTTGCTGATGACAGTTAAACCTGCCATTGTGATAGGGCTTTTTCAAGCTGCCTGGGAGAGAGGTGATCAGGTTGTCTCACATGATGGGTCATGAATGTGAGGCTATGTGAGGAAATCAGGAAACTGGAAACTGTCCGCCGTATCCACCGTCACACAGCCAGGCCACACAACAATGAAGCATTATTCATCACTGCTCAGAATCCAGCAGTAGCTGTAGGAGGCCAACAGCAGCTCTCTGTCTGCCATTCAGAGCTCCCCAAGAGAGTTCATCTTTAACCAATTGGGCATACCCTTATTAACATTCTTTTCTTTTCAGGTTTTTGTTTTTAATGGTGCTATCAGTTTATTTTATTTTATTTTATTTTTGGCTGAGATGTGCAGCATGTGGGATCTTAGTTCCCTGACCAGGGATTGAACTCAAGCCCCCTGCAGTAGAAGCACTTAAAGTGTGGAGTCTTAGCTACTGGATCCCAGGGAAGTCCCCCTTATTATTAACAGCATCCTTATTTGGGGTCATCTAAAGGTTGACAAGGGCTTCCCTGGTGGCTCAGTGGTAAAGAATCTGCTTGCCAACGCAGGAGACCCTGGTTCAATCCCTGGGTCAGTAAGACCCCTTGGAGGAGGAAGTGGTAACCCACTCCAGTATTCTTGCCTGGAAAATTCCATGGACAGAGGGCTACAGTCCATGGACTGGTGGGCTACAGTCCATGGAATCTCAAAGAGTCAGACAGGATTTAGCAGCTAAACAATGACAATGCTTGACAGTCTTTCTTTTGCCTGTACTTACTTTGCTTGGGGTTCAGTCAGATGGGGCATAGAAAAAGGGTTAAATGACAAAAGACATGGTAGATTATGATCAAGGAATCACTTGTGATCATTTTAAAAGTGGCTGTGGGAATAGCAAGAGTCTTCGATTCTGTTCCCGTAAGTCCACCTTTCATCTTTTTTCACAGGAACTTGTCTAAGGAATCTCTTTTTGCTGGGAAGAAGGAAGCGGTAGAGCTGGATAGCCATGTATCTGTTCTGTGAATTCCTTATGTCCAGAGAGTATGACAGGCGCATATGGGACCTACCAGATCTCACGTGCCACTTGGACAGTTGTCTATGGGAACATTCCTTAGCAAAAAAACACTGTTAGAAATAGACTAGTCTTATATAAACAAAGATATGTGTTTTGGTGATCTCAAAGCTCAGTTTTCTTGATTCCTTTAGGAACCAGGGACTTAAACTGAAAATACGAATTTATGTTTCTGTGTGTATATCTGTTTCCTCTGTATGAGTATTTGCTGGTGTGTGCAGTTGTATTTTTAAAAAAATATTATTTATTTGTTTGCCTATGTTGGGTCTTAGTTGCTGCACTTGAGATCTTTGATCTTTGTTGCAGCATGTGGGATCTAGTTCCCTGACCAGAGATCGAACCTGGGCCTCTTGCATAGGGACCACAGAGTCTTAGCCACTGGACCACCAGGGAAGTCCCCAACTTTTTTTTCTTTACTTTTTTCTCTTTGCATAAAAAAGAAGCCCTAGATAAGTAGACAGGGATTTCTGTTTTTATTCTTTTTAAAACATAATTTTATGTATTTGCTTTTGGCTGTGCTGGGTCTTCATTGCTGCGTGTGGGTTTTCTCTAGTTGCCAAGAGTGGGGGTTACTCTCTAGTTGCGGTGCTCAGGCTTCTCATTTCTGTGGCTTCTCTTGTTGTGGAGCACAGGCTCTAGGGCATGTGGGCTTCAGTAGTTGCAGCACGTGGGCTCAGTAGTTGCAGCTTCCAGGCTCTAGAGCACAGGGTTAATAATTGTGGTGCACGGGTTTAGTAGCTCCATGGCATGTGGAATCTTCCTGGATCAGGGATTGACCCATGTTTCCTGCATTGGCAGGCGGGTTCTTCACCATTGACCCACCAGGGAAGCCCTGTTTTTATCTTTTGAATAAAGTGATGAAAGTTGCATTCAGTAGAGAGGGTATATTTCAGGGTCTGATACTAGAGGGACCCTAGACTTTCCTCTAAACCCTCATCTCCATCCTAGATGAAAGGTGGTGAAGTATGTGATTAAAAGTATGGTTTGTTTTCCAGTTTCACAGATTACTGGCTATGATCCTGGGCTAGTCCCTTTATCTCTCTGTGCTTTACTTATCTGTAAAATGGGGATAGTGATACCTACCTCAGAGTTGTTGTGAGGACTAAATGAGTAAGTAAATATAAAATACTTACAACTGTGCTTTTGTTGTTTAGTTGCTGAGTCATACCTGACTCTGTTTCGACCCCATGGACTACAGCCCACCAAGCTCCTCTGCTTATAGGATTTCCCAAGCAAGAATACTGCAGTTTCCATTTCCTCCTCCAGGAGATCTTCCCAACCGAGGGACTGAACCCATGTCTCCTGCATTGACTGGTGGATTCTTTACCATTGAGCCATTAGGGAAACCCAGAACAGTGCTTAGCAGATAATAAATGCTACATAAGTATTATTATTATTATTAACTTCTTTGATACCTGATCACGATCTTACCCAGCATATAATAATTTCTCCAATACCTTTTCTATTCACAATAATACATCCCTCTGTCCTCTCTGGTAGCATGTGCATTTTATTTTATTTTTAAATTTCTGCTACTTTATTATTATTTTTTTAAATTTTAATTGGAGGCTAATTACTTTACAATATTGTGGTGGTTTTTGCCATACATTCACATGAATCAGCCATGGGTGTACATGTGTTCCCCATCCTGACCCTGCCTCCCACCTCCCTCCCCATCCCATCCCTCAGGGTCATCCCAGGGCACCAGCCCTGAGCACCCAGTCTCATGCATTGAACCTGGACTGGCGATCTATTTCACATGTAATAATATACATGTTTCAATGCTATTCTCTCAAATCATCCCACCCTCACCTTCTCCCACAGAGTCCAAAAGTCTGTTCTTTACATCTGTGTCTCTTTTGCTGTCTTGCATATAGGGTCATCATTACCATCTTTCTAAATTCTATATATATATGTTAATATACTGTATTGGTGTTTTTCTTTCTGACTTACTTCACTCTGTATAATAGGCTCCAGTTTCATCCACCTCATTAGAACTGATTCAAATGCATTCTTTTTAATAGCTGAGTAATATTCCACCCTATTCCAACAACACAAGAGAAGACTCTACACGTGGACATCACCAGATGGTCAACACCGAAATCAGATTGATTATATTCTTTGCAGCCAAAGATGGAGAAGCTCTATACAGTCAGCAAAAACAAGACCGGGAGCAGACTGTGGCTCAGATCATGAACTGCTTATTGCCAAATTCAGACTTAAATTGAAGAAAGTAGGGAAAACCACTAGACCATTCAGGTATGACCTAGATCAAATCCCTTATGAGTATACAGTGGAAGTGACAAATAGATTTAAGGGACTAGACCTGATAGACAGAATGCCTGATGAACTATGAACAGAGGTTCGTGACATTGTACAGGAGACAGGGATCAAGAAAATCCCCATGGAAAAGAAATGCAAAAAAGCAAAATGGCTGTCTGAGGAGGCCTTACAGATAGCTGGGAAGAGAAGAGAAGTGAAAAGCAAAGGAGAAAAGGAAAGATATCCTCATCTGAATGCAGAGTTCCAAAGAATAGCAAGGAGAGATAAGAAAGCCTTCCTTAGCGATCAGTGCAAACAAATAGAGGAAAACAACAGATTGGGAAAGACTAGAGACCTCTTCAAGAAAATTAGAGATACCAAGGAAACATTTCATGCAAAGATAGGCTCGATAAAGGACAGAAATGGTATGGACCTAACAGAAGCAGAAGATATTAAGAAGAGGTGGCAAGAATACACAGAAGAACTGTACAAAAAAGATCTTCACGACACAGATAATCACGATGGTGTGATCACTCACCTAGAGCCAGACATCTTGGAATGTGAAGTCAAGTGGGCCTTAGAAAGCATCACTACGAACAAAGCTAGTGGAGGTGATGTAATTCCAGGTGAGCTATTTCAAATCCTCAAAGGTGATGCTGTGAAAGTGCTGCACTCGATATGCCAGCAAATTTGGAAAACTCAGCAGTGGCCACAGGACTGGAAGAGGTCAGTCTTCGTTCCAATCCCAAAGAAAGGCAATGCCAAAGAATGCTCAAACTACCGCACAATTGCACTCATCTCACATACTAGTAAAGTAATGCTCAAAATTCTCCAAGCCAGGCTTCAGCAATACGTGAACTGTGAACTTTCAGATGTTCAAGCTGGTTTTAGAAAAGGCAGAGGAACCAGAGATCAAATTGCCAATATCCGCTGGATCATCGAAAAAGCAAGAGAGTTCCAGAAAAACATCTATTTCTGCTTTATTGACTATGCCAAAGCCTTTGACTGTGTGGATCACAATAAACTGTGGAAAATTCTGAAAGAGATGGGAATACCAGACCATCTGACCTGTCTCTTGAGAAACCTGTATGCAGGTCAGGAAGCAACAGTTAGAACTGGACATGGAACAACAGACTGGTTCCAAATAGGAAAAGGAGTCCGTCAAGGCTGTCTATTGTCACCCTGCTTATTTAACTTCTATGCAGAGTACATCATGAGAAACGCTGGGCTGGAAGAAACACAAGCTGGAATCAAGATTGCCGGGAGAAATATCAATAACCTCAGATATGCGGATGACACCACCCTTATGGCAGAAAGTGAAGAAGAACTAAAGAGCCTCTTGATGAAGGTGAAAGAGGAGAGTGAAAAAGTTGGCTTAAAGCTCAACGTTCAGAAAACTAAGATCATGGCATCTGGTCCCATCACTCCATGGGAAATAGATGGGGAAACAGTGGAAACAGTGTCAGACTTTACTTTTTTGGGATCCAGAATCACTGCTGATGGTGACTGCAGCCATGAAATTAAAAGATGCTTACTACTTAGAAGGAAGGTTATGGCCAACCTAGATAGCATGTTTAAAAGCAGAGACATTACTTTGCCAACAAAAGTCCATCTAGTCAAGACTATGGTTTTTCCAGTGGTCATGTATGGATGTGAGAGTTGGACGGTGAAGAAAGCTGAGCGCCGCAGAATTAATGCTTTTGAACTGTGGTGTTGGAGAAGACTCTTGAGAGTTTCTTGGACTGCAAGGAGATCCAATCAATCCATCCTAAAAGAGATCAATCCTGGGTGTTCATTGGAAGGTCTGATGTTGAAGCTGAAGCTCCAATACTTTGGCCACCTCATGCGAAGGGTTGATTCATTGGAAAAGACCCTAATGCTGGGTAGGATTGGGGGCGGGAGGAGAAGGGGACGACAGAGGATGAGATGGTTGGATGGCATCACCGACTCGATGAACATGGGTTTGGGTAGACTCCAGGAGTTGGTGATGGACAGAGAGGCCTGGCGTGCTGCAATTCATGGGGTCGCAGAGAGTCGGACACGACTGAGCGACTGAACTGAACTGAACTGAATATTCCATTGTGTATATGTACCGCAGCTTTCTTATCCATTTGTCTGCCGATGGACATCTAGGTTGCTTCCATGTCCTGGCTATTGTAAACAGTGCTGTGTGAACATTGGGGTACATGTGTCTCTTTCAGTTCTGGTTTCCTCGGTGTATGCCCAGCAGTGGGATTGCTGGGTCGTATGGCAGTTCTATTTCCAGTTTTTTAAGGAATTGCCACACTGTTCTCCATAGTGGCTGTCCTAGTTTGCATTCCCACCAACAGTGTAAGAGGGTTCATTTTTCTCTGCACCCTCTCCAGCATTTATTGTTTGTAGACTTTTTGATAGCAGCCATTCTGACTGGTGTGAGATGGTACCTCATTGTGATTTTGGTTTGCATTTCTCTGATAATGAGTGATGTTGAGCATCTTTTCAAGTGTTTGTTAGCCATCTGTATGTCTTCTTTGGAGAAATGTCTGTTTAGTTCTTTGGCCCATTTTTTGATTGGGTCACTCATTTTTTTGGAATTGAGCTGCAGGAGTTGTTTGTATATTTTTGAAATTAATTCTTTGTCAGTTGCTTTGTTTGCTATTATTTTCTCCCATTCTGAAGGCTGTCTTTTCACCTTGCTTATAGTTTCCTTCGTTGTGCAAAAGCTTTTAAGTTTAATTAGGTCCCATTTGTTTATTTTTGCTTTTATTTCCAATAATCTGGGAGGTGGCTCATAGAGGTTCTGCTGTGATTTATGTCGGAGAGTGTTTTGCCTGTGTTTTCCTCTAGGAGTTTTATAGTTTCTGGTCTTACATTTAGATCTTTAATCCATTTTGAGTTTATTTTTGTGTATGGTGTTGGAAAGTGTTCTAGTTTCATTCTTTTACAAGTGGTTGACCAGTTTTCCCAGCACCACTTGTTAAAGAGATTGTCTTTTCTCCATTGTATATTCTTGCCTCCTTTGTCAGAAAAAGATATTTCATGCAAATGGAGACCAAAAGAAAGCAGGAGTGGCAATATTCATATCAGATAAAATAGACTTTGAAGTAAAGGCTGTGAAGAGAGACAAAGAAGGACACTGCATAATGATCAAATGATCAATCCAAGAAGAAGATATAACAATTATAAATATAAATGCACCCAACATAGGAGCACTGCAATATGTAAGGCAAATGCTAACAAGTATGAAAGGAGAAATTAACAGTAACAGAGTAATAGTGGGAGACTTTAATACCCCACTTACACCTATGGATAGATTACGTAAACAGAAAATTAGCAAGGAAACACAAAATTTAAATGATACAATGGATCAGTTAGACCTAATTGATATCTATAGGACATTTCACCCTAAAACAATGAATTTCAGCTTTTTCTCAAGTGCACACGGAACCTTCTCCAGGATAGATCACATCCTCACCATAAATCTAGCCTTGGTAAATTCAAAAAAATGGAAATCATCTCAAGCATCTTTTCTGATCACAATGTGGTAAGATTAGATGTCAACTACAGGAAAAAAAAACTATTAAAAATACAAACAATTGGAGGCTAAACAAGTCACTTCTGAATAACCAACAAATCACAGAAGAAATCAAAAACGAAATCAAAATATGCATAGAAACGAATGAAAATGTAAACACAACAACCCAAAACCTATGGGATTCAGTAAAGGCAGTGCTAAGGGGAAGGTTCATAGCAATATAGGCCTACCTCAAGAAACAGGAGAGAAATCAAATAAATAACCTAACTCTACACCTAAAGCAACTAGAAAAAGAAGAAATGAAGCACCCCAGGGTTAGTAGAAGAAAAGAAATCATAAAAATTAGGGCAGAAATAAATGCAAAAGAAACAAAGGAGACCATAGCCAAAATCAACAAAGCTAAAAGCTGGTTCTTTGAGAAGATAAATAAAATAGACAAATCATTAGCCAGACTCATCAAGAAAAAAAGGGAGAATAATCAAATCAACAAAATTAAAGATGAAAATGGAGAAATCACAACAGACAGTACAGAAATGCAAAGGATCATAGAGACTACTATCAGCAACTAGATGCCAACAAAATGGACAACTTGGAAGAAATGGACAAATTCTTAGAAAAGTATAACTTTCCAAAACTGAACCAGGAAGAAATAGAATATCTTAACAGACCCATCACAAGCACAGAAATCGAAACTGTAATCAGAAATCTTCCAAGAAACAAAAGCCCAGGACCAGATGGCTTCACAGCTGAATTCTACCAAAAATTTAGAGAAGAGCTAACACCTATCCTACTCAAACTCTTCCAGAAAATTGCAGAGGAAGGTAAACTTCCAAACTCATTCTGTGAGGCCACCATCACCCTAATACCAAAACCTGACAAAGATGCCACAAAAAAGAAAACTACAGGCCAATATCACTGATGAACATAGATGTAAAAATCCTTAACAAAATTCTAGCAAACAGAATCCAACAACGTATTAAAAAGATCATACATCATGACCAAGTGGGCTTTATCCCAGGGATGCAAGGATTCTTCAATATTCGCAGATCAATCAATGTGATACACCACATTAACAAACTGAAAGATAAAAACCATATGATTATCTCAATTGATGCAGAGAAAGCCTTTGACAAAATTCAACATCCATTTATGATAAAAGCCCTCCAGAAAGCAGGCATAGAAAGAACATACCTCAACATAATAAAAGCCATGTATGATAAACCCACAGCAAACATTATCCTCAATGGTGAAAATTTGAAAGCATTTCCCCTAAAGTCAGGAAAAAGACAAGGGTGCCCACTCTCACCACTACTATTCAACATAGTTCTGGAAGTTTTAGCCACAGCAATCAAAGAAGAAAAAGAAATAAAAGGAATCCAGATTGGAAAAGAAGAAGTAAAACTCTGTAGATGGTATGATTCTCTACATAGAAAACCCTAAAGACTCCACCAGAAAATTACTAGAGCTGATCAATGAATATAGTAAAGTTGCAGGATATAAAATTAACACAGAGAAATCCCTTGCATTCCTATACACTAACAATGAGAAACCAGAAAGAAATTAAGGAGACAATTCCATTCACCATTGCGACAAAAAGAATAAAATACTTAGGAATAAATCTACCTAAAGAAACAAAAGACCTATATATAGAAAACTATAAAACACTGATGAAAGAAATCAAAGATGACACAAATAGATGGAGAAATATACTGTGTTCATGGATCGGAAGAATCAATATAGTGAAAATGAGTATATTACCCAAAGCAATCTATAGATTCGATGCAATCTCTATCAAGCTACCAACGGTATTTTTCAGAGAACTAGAACAAATAATTTCACAATTTGTATGGAAATACAAAAAAACCTCGAATAGCCAAAGCAATCTTGAGAAAGAAGAATGGAACTGGAGGAATCAACCTGCCAGACTTCAGGCTATACTACAAAGCAACAGTCATCAAGACAGTATGGTACTGGCACAAAGACAGAAACATAGATCAATGAACAAAATAGAAAGCCCAGAGATAAATCCACGCACCTATGGACACCTTATCTTTGACAAAGGAAGCAAGAATATACAATGGAGAAAAGCATGTGCATTTTAATAGAGGCACTGTGAAGTTACAGCTAACTCAGATGAATTACTATAATGGAAAGAATTTCTAGTATTCTACAGGGTGGTGGGGAAAATCATTTGGGGGCACATTGTGACAAGATGTGGAAAAATCGGGGGCAATCACGTGCTTAGAGAGTATCTAGAAAGGTGGAAAGTTGAATATGTCTCATCTTCCTTCCATTTCTAGCCCCAAATTTTCTAAAGTCAAGAAATCACAGGGTCTGCACAGCCTCCTGTGGAAACCTGAGCTGGCTCTGTAGCTTCCTCCTTGTGTCTTATAACCATGTTCAGCAGCAAGAATGCTAACTGACCACTGATTGCCCTAATAGATTCAAGAGCACAATAGTACATAAATGACACAGTACTGAGTACTGGATAATCTGGAGCCAAGGAAAGCTAAGCTAAGAAGGATGACCAGGTGCTGAAAAGGAGAAATGTAAGGTTTCTTCCTGATGGTGCTCCTTCTCCACTGCCAGAAAATTGAAACCACCAGGGCACTGTGAATCGGTCTGTTGTTGATACTGTCAAAGGCATCAGTAGCAACAATTTGGAAATCCAGCTCAAAGCTACCCAAGCTGCTGGGAAACTGCCTTCTAGGAAAAACAACCCCCCATAGGCAACATAATCTGGGCTGGTTTGATTCCAAAGTTTGTGTCCTTCTTGGGCAGAACTGACTGTAGTCCTGTTCAGTTTGAATCTACTTGAATCTACTTTAGTATTGCTTCCAGGATGTCAGAACAGACTGGGGCTGCAGTAGATAGAGGTGCTGCCCCAGCATTCATTTCTCTAGTGGCATCTCCCCATGATTACATCAGTGAACAAGCTGTACGGGCTCTTGGAAACATTGCAGGTGATGGTTTTGTTTTCCAAGACTTGGTTATCAAATGTGGTGCCATCAATCTGCTGTTGGGTCTTCCTACAGTTCCTAATATATCATCTTGAATATGCAGTTACTTGTAGCACCTTACCTGACACTTGAAAACTTTTGTTGTAACAAGAATCCTGAGTCCTTGCTAGATGCTACTGAGCAAATTATTTTTTTTAAGTAATTAATTTTTGGCTGTGCTGGGTCTTCATTGCTGTGCATGGACTTTCTCTTATTACAGCAAGTGGGGAATACTCTCTAGTTGCGGTGCACAAGCTTCTCATTGCAGTGACTTCTTTGTGGCAGAGCATGAGCTGTAGGTACATGGGCTTCAATAGTTGCAGCACACAGGTTCAGTAGTTGTGGTTTGCGGGCTCTAGAGCATGGGCTCAGTAGTGTAGTGCACAAACTTAATTGCCCTGATATATGTGGGATCTTCCCAGACCAAGGATCAAACCTGTGTCCTCTGAATTGGCAGGCAGTTTCTTATCCACTGGACTGTCAGGGAAGTCTGCAAATTCTACTTTGCTTCATCTCCTGTATCATGATGTCCAAAAGTACTAGCAGATGCACAGATAATGTCAGATATTAAAGCTGGCCACCAGCACCAGATCCAGTGAGTTGTGAATCATGGATTAGTCCCGTTCCTCATTGGTGTTCTAAGGCAGACTGTAAGATGCAGAAAGAAGCTGTATGGGCTGTGAACAACCATAGAAGTGGTGGAACAGTTGAACAGATTGTGTAACATCACTCATTGTGGCATAATAGAATTGTTGATGAACCTCTTAACTCTGAAACATATCAAAATTACCCTAGTTATTCTGGATGCCCTTCGAAGTATCTTGGGCTGCTGAGAAATTAGGTGAAACTGAGAAACTTAGTGTAATTGAAGAATGCAGAGGTTTGGATAAAACCAAAGCTCTATAAAACCATGAAAATGAGTCAGTGCCCAAGGCTTCACTAAACTTGATCGAGAAATACTTCTGTATGGAGGAACAAGAATATAAAAATGTTGGGCCAGAAACTACCTCTGAGGCTATAGTTGAGGATGGCATTCTGAGACCATTATCTTTCAGACTATACAACTGAAGCATAAGTTTGTTATACCAAACATGTACTATGTTTGGTATAAGTTTGTCTTTCTGTTTCTCTACTAAGAATTCTTTAAATGTGGTTTGCTATTGTAGCACTTTTTACAAGGAAACTATACTTGAACAGTTCCAAACTGTACATATTGTATGAAGCTTCTCCTCTCAGTGGGTTTATTTCTGTGTGGAATTTCATATCTTGAAGTATCCTGTAAATAAAGTTTTATTTCATCCTTTATTAAAAAAAAGCAGCACTGCTGTTGTGGGTTAGCAGGCAGTCAGGGTTTACATGGTTCAGGGGAGGCCTCAAGCTTTGCAGCAGTTCTAATAGAAGAAGTTGGACTTTATATTTTGTAGTGCCTATATGTAAGGGGTGGATGCATGGATTGTCAGGGGATCTTGGTGCAAGGTGAGGGAAAAGTTGGCATTGGTCAGTCACAGTTCTTGGTATTTACCCAAAGGAGTTGAGAACTACATCCACACAAAAACCTGTGCTTGAAATGTTTATAGCACCTTCATTCATAGTTGCCAAAATTTGCAAGCAGCCGCAGTGTCCTTCAATAGGTGAATGTGTAAACTGTGGCATCTCCAAATGATGGGATATTCAGCCTTAAAAAGAAATGAGAGGGCTTCCCTGGTGTCTCAGTGGTAAAGAATCCCCTTGCCAGTGCAGGAGACACAGGTTTAGTCCCTGATCTGGGAAGATCCCATGTGCCATGGAGCAACTAAGCTTGTGTGCCACAATTACTGAGCCTGTGCTCTACAGTCCAGGAGCCACAACTGCTGAGCCCAAGTGCCCCAACTACTGAAGCTTGCACATCCAGAGCCCGTGCTCCACAACAAGAAAAACCAGTGCAATGAGAAGCCTGTGCACTGCAACTACAGAGCTGCCCCTGCTCACCGCAACTAGAGAAAAGTCCACACAGCAATGAAGATTAACCATAGCCATAAATACATAAATAAAATTTTTTAAAAATAAAAAAGAAATGAGATATCAAGTCATAAAAAGACATGAAAGAACCTTAAATGCATATTACTAAGTAAAATAACCTCAGATATGCAGATGGCACCACCCTAATGGCAAAAAGTGAAGAGGAACTAAAGAGCCTCTTGATGAAGGTGAAAGAGGAGAGTGGAAAAGCTGGCCTAAAACTCAACATTCAAAAAACTAAGATCATGGCATTTGGTTCCATCACTTTATGACAAATAGATGGGGAAGAAATGGAAACAGTGACAGATTTATTTTCTTGGGATCCAAAATCACTGCTGATGGTGACTGCAGCCATGAAATTAAAATATACTTGCTCCTTGGAATAAAAGCTATGACAAACCTAGACAGCATATTAAAAAGCAAAGACATCACTTTGCTGACAAAAGTGCATATAGTCAAAGCTATGGTTTTTCCAATAGTCATTTATGGATGTGAGAGTTGAACCGTAAAGAAGGCTGAGCACTGAAGAATTGACGCATTCGAACTGTGATGCTGGAGAAGACTCTTGGACAGCCGGGAGATCAAACCAGTCAAGCTGAAAGGAAATCAACCCTGAATATTTATCAGAAAGACTGATGCTGAAGCTCCAGTACTTTGACCACTGATGCAAAGAGCTGACTCATTGGAAAAGACCTGATGCTGGGATCGATTGAAAGCAGGAGGAGAAGGGTATGAAAGAGGGTGAGATGGTTGGATGGCATCACTGATTCAGTGAATGTAAATTTGAGCAAACTCTGGGAGATAGTGGAGGACAAGCCTGGCATGCTGCAATCCATGGTGTTGCAGAGTCAGACATGACTGAGCGACTGAACAACAACAAAGTGAAAGAAGCCAATCAGAAAAGGCTGTATAGTATATGATTGCAACTATATGACACTCTGGAAAACTATGGAGACAATAAAAAGATCAGTAGTTTCTAGGAGTTCATGGGAGGGAACGAGGGATGAGTAGGTAAAGTACAGGGGAGTTTTTTTAGGGCAGTGAAATTATTTATGATACTATAGTGGTGGTTATATATCGTTATGTATTTGTAAAAATTCATAGAACTGTACAAAACAAAAAGGGAACTATGGAATGTGAACTAATGTGAACTATGGAATTTAGTTAATAATAATATATCAGTATTGCCTCATCAATTACAAAAATGTATCATAGTAATGCAAGATGTTAATAATATGGGAGACTGAGGAGCGAGAGGAAAGAGGGCTGAAAAGAGTACATGAGAACTCTGTACTTTCCACTGAGCGTTTCTCTTAACCTAAAACTGCTCAAAAAATTGCCTTTTAACTTAGAAAAAGATGAATAGATTAGGGAGAAAAATATTTGCAATGCATGTGGCAGATTAAAGACTGCTATTTATAATATACAAAGAAGTCTTTCATATTGACAAAAAAAGAAAAACAATCCAGTAGAAAAATGGGCAAAGGATATGAATAGACCCTTCTTGGGGAGAGCAAATTTAAATGCCCCTCCCAAAGAATGATGACTTGAAACCCACTGTTATTATAGTAACATTAAGATATGAGTTTGTATTGTTCAAACTAAGAGCACTTAAAAAGATTCCTGGTGGGAATATAAAGAAAAGGATTCTCTCATTAATTTTTGTCAATAGAAATATAAGTTATTATAGTCTTTTGGGAAAACAGTCTTAATATTTATGAAAATAAGAAATATTTTAATCCTTTGATCCAGCAGCCCCATTCCTGAAACAGTCTATAAAAATAAAAACACCAGTATATAAACATATATGTTCAAAGATATTTATTGAACCATTATGAGTAGGGATAAAATAGTAAAAACAAGTGATTGCCCATTTATAAGAGAGTGATTAACTCAATTTTGGCACATTTACACCATGGAATATATTGCAAATGGTGCTGACTGAGAAAAACAAAGTGTATAATGACATCTCGTTTTTTTAAAACAAGTAACAAAACCCCATAAATATGTAAGTGCGTGTGCATTTATGATTATGACTATGGGAAGTACAAACAATTATGCCAGTTGCTAACATGTTACCCACAGGTGAGGGTTTATGTATGAGAGAGGAAAAGAGGAAGGGGAAAGACAGGTGGAAAATAAAAGGAAATAAAGCATTGCCTCCACTGCATTCATGATAGCCCAGTTATTTTACATTGTGTGTGTGTAACTGTGGCTGTGCATGTGCATGAAAAAAAGTTATATCTATGGGAAATAACCTATATGTTCATGCTATGTTGTGTGATAAAAAGCAAGCTACAGATTGACATACATTATGTGTGTCTATTTCAATGAAAACAAAAAGTGAAGAGCTGTATATCCTAAGGTATGTTGATAAAGGTATGGAAGGACATACCTGTTGGTTATATGCTTTCTTTCCTCAGTACTTGAAGGGGACTTGTTGGGTACTTAAAATGAGTAGGGTTAGGGGTGAGGTAGGGGTGGAAGGTTAGTTTTTTCTTCATGCATTGTATTTTTTCACTTGGTACAAAAAGTAGGTGTACTTTGTAATTTGAAAGACAGCAAAGAAAAATTGTGTCTCTCTTTAAGGCTTCCAATTCTGGTCATTTAATAATGGCAATGTGGGTGAAATTTGGGAATGAAATAATTCTCTTCATGTGCAAATTAAAAGGTTAATGGGACAAAACGACTGCAAAAGTGATTAACACGTGGCAGAAGTATTCAGATTTTATTGTTTTTGGCCAAAGGTTAAAACAAAATTTTACTGAGACTTCTATTTAATAGAAATACTGAAAAGGAGATTTGACAAAGTTTCTCCCAGTGTGAAGCAAAACAACAGGAAATAAGGAAACCTTGAAGAACAGTTTTAAATTAAAGGGTAATAGCTTTGTGTTCAACAGATAAAATTTGCGTTTCCTAGTAATTCTAGTGACAGTTATTTTGCTAGTGGCAGAATATCACAGTGGTTAAGAGCAACAGCTTTATTTAGAGGTACTTACTACCCATGGAATTTCAATTTTCTCATGTGATAGAGAATTTTGATAATAGTAACTATCATCATAGATATATTATGAGGATTAAATGGATTAATAATTTAAGGTGCTAAGAAGAGAGCCTAACACAATAATTGCTTTGTGTTACTAGCTGTATGAATCTAAAGCTCTGGTTTTGAATAAAACACTTTTTTTCATAAAACTCAAGTATGGTTGATTTTTAATGTTGTGCTAATTACTGCTTGATTTTTAATGTTGTGCTAATTACTGCTGGATAGCAAAGCGATTCAGTTATACATATATATATATAAAATATTCTTTCCATTTGTGGTTTATTATAGGATACTGAATATAGTTCTCTCTACTATATAGTAGGACCTTATTGTTTATCCATTCTTTATATAAAAGCTTATATCTGCTAACCTTATGAGTCTATTAAGTTGCAAAGCCTGTGTTCTTAACCATTAAACCTTATGTGTAGCTGTTCGGAGGAAAGCAAATCATTCTAAGTCCTTTCCCCAACTGCAGGCCCCATTAAGTTATATGTTTTACGTGAATGCTCTCTCTTCAAATAATAGGCCCCGAACCTTACTTTTCTAACCCACAAGTTTGGAGAGAGGATGTATCAGTAGATCCACAAACAGTATCAGCTGTACCTCACCATGTCTGTGTGATGAGAAGTAAAAGTACAACTCGGGGTTATTCGAGGTTTTCCTAAGTAACAGCATTAGTGAAAACATGTGTTTGAATAGTTTCCAGAGTTGTCTAGAATTATTTTCCAGTTTAAAGATGCCTGCTAACATAGTTAGTTTTTAGATTCTTTTAACTAATTTTTTCCCCTCTTTGAAATGACCCTCTTACTTCTCACTCATCAACAATTTCTGTTACCTGTATTTGAAATCAGTATTTATTTCATCATTTTGAACCCTTTTTCATCCTAAATTGAAGTCACAGTTTTTTTGTTAGGAGTCACCTTGGGGCTCAGAGAACATAGTATATAATAAAAAACTACAGAACTACCAAAAACAAGCAAACAACAACAAAAATCTAACAGTGAAAATTTTCTTTAGGAAAATACAGAGCAACCGTTATTTTTGGACCTTAAATAGTCATCATGAAATCAGAGACATAAATCCGGAGACTTAGTTGATTATAACCAGTTTTAGGAAGGGTGTGTCTGATAAATGTTGCTGTTATCAGGGAATTCCATTCCTTGAGATTTATCTTGCGGATCTTTTTTGAAAATAGAGTTTATTTGTTGGAGCAATTTTAGGTTTACAGAAAAATTGAGCACAGAGATTCCATATACCTCCTTCCTCCCACCAGATGGCGCTATTGGTAAAGAACTTACCTGCCAATGCAGGAAACACAGGAGACGCAGGTTCAATCCCTGCGTCAGAAGATCCCTTGGAGGCGGCATGGCAACCCACTCCAGTATTCCTGCCTGGAGAATTCCATGGACAGAGGAGTCTGGCGGGCTGCAGTCCATGGGATCACAAAGACTCGGACACGACTGATCAACTAACATTTTCACTTTTCATACACAATTATAGTATCACATAAAGAGGAGTTTCAATCCTCTGCATCCCACCTGTCATTTGTCCCTCCCCGGACTCCTGGCGACCACTAATGTTTTTTTAAACTGTCTCTATAGTTTTACCTTTTCCAGCATGTCATGTAGTTGGACTCACACAGTGTGTAGCCTTTTCAGATTGGCTTCTTTCGTTTAGTAAGGTGCATTTAAGGTTCCTTTCATGTTTTTTCATGCCTTAATAGCTCATTTCTTTTTAGCACTGAATAATATCCCATGGTCTGGATATACCGCAGTTTAAACATTCACCTATTGAAGGACATCTTGGTTACTTCTATGTTTTGACAATTATGAAGAAAGTTTCTATAAATATCTGTGTGCAGGTTTTTGTGTATATATGTTTTCAGCCTCTTTGGGTAAATACCAAGGAGTGTGATTGCCTCACTGTATAGTAAGAGTAATATGTTTAGTGTTGTTTAAGAAAAAAAAACTGGCATGATGTCTTCCAAAATGGCTGTACCATTCTGCATTCCCATCATCAATGAATGAGAGTTCCTATTGCTTCATCTCCTTGTAAGCATTTGGCGTTGTCAGTGTGTTAGATTTTGGCCATTCTTATAGTTGTGTGGTGGTATCTCCTTGTTTTCATTTGCAATACTAATGACATGATATTGAACACCAAAAATTCTGGTTCCCAGATTCAGTTGCCCCTATGAAATAGGTTTCAGCTTGAGCTTCAGATATTGTGAGTCCCAATTCAGCAGCATCCAGTGGGCTGTCCCCAATTTAGTGAATGTAAAAAGACTGGAAGTTCTGTGTCACATGAAATTAATCTATCTATCAAATACATTCTTGTACTTATATTCCAGAAAAAAAAGTTACATTGCCCGTCTCTCCTCCTGAACTGGATCTTCTAGATTATTAGATTCTAATCCTCTATATTAGATTGCCGTTTGGTGATTTATTTTAGCCTTTGAACTGTTTTTGGTATTCATATTGAGCTGTTCCCATATGCTTCATTATAATAACCACGGTGAGAGTGAACCATGATGTCATCTGGTTCTGTCTGTTGTGCTCTATTTAAGGATTTATGATGAGCTAAGCCTCACAGTTCGTAAAGAATGGAATCTTAGCAGTTTCCCCCAGTTCCACGTTTGGAGCCTACCAGTTTTGCTTGTTCACACCTTTTACTGTTGAGTGAAAACGGTATCTTCAAAAATGTTTTTCATAAAACCTCCAGGTGATTATTTGAATTTGGATAAAGACATGGGCAAAGTAACATTCTCCTGTCTTCTTTCACAATCCACTGAGCTCATTCTGCCCTGCTGTGTGAGCGGTGAGAAATAAATAACACTAGATGTGGCCTTGCTCTGTCTGCACCTCTGTTCCCACTTTCTGCTGGAGCACTGGAAAGAAAGGTTGAGTTTTGTGAACATTTCCAGCTGGTAAATGGATGGCTGCCAACTCGAGTGTTCTGATTAAGAGAAATGATTCCTCCTTCTTCAGTCCCTGGAAATTTAACCCAGACAGATGTCAGGAGGCACAGAGAATTCTGCCCAATTTTCAGCTTTGCTAATATAGAACTCAATGAATGGAGAGTATAGAGCTGGGAGGGAGATTGGGAAAGGCAGTGGGAATGGTACAACGTCTAGATCTTTCACCACTACTTGGGTTATTATGGCCCTATGCCTGAATATTAGAAGCACTAAAAAACAAAATGCAAATAGTTCACTGGTCAAGAAGCATGACTGCGGCTACTAGAACAGAATAGTGTAGTGTAATCTTAGGTCAGCAACTCCTATCTCATCCTCATGGTCCCTAGTTACATGTATTATCTCACTTAATCTTTACAACAAACCTGTGATATAGACACAAAATATCCAATTTACCAGGAAAAAAACAAGTTTAAGTAAAGTTTAAGTAAATTGTTCAAGATCATACAGCTAGTAACCATGAGAACCATGTTCCGATTTGGAGCTGTATCAGGAGATTCATAGAATTTAAGGGAAAGTAGAAAAATGGGCTGCAAACCATGGGGCCCTAAGTCACCGGGAGGCCAGGTAAAGCCGTCTGGTTTGAGTGCTGTGCTTGGTACTTGTGCACTTCAGATGCAGTAATGTTCACGATGCCAACAAGGAGACTTGATTAACTCTTTCTTTGCTTTTGTGTCATTCTTTGAAATTTCAAGTTTTGTGAGCCTCATTTAACGTGTTCACATTCTAGCCTCCAAGAGATGGAGAGAATTATCTGGCTTATTTGACTTCCGTTGGGAGGGTTTGGCCCTGCTTCCCATGAAAACTGACACAGTTTCCTCCCAGAGCAGAAGAGTATTTGGATGCTGAGCAACAGCAATGCAAAGGGTAAATGCTCATCATACCGGCTGTGTATGGAGATGTCCATGTGGCATTCTGCTGAGGACTGATTCAACTGAAAGTTATGCCTTCTCCATAAGCCAGGCTGTCTTGTCCTGAGCCCAGGATCTGCCTGACAGTCCGATAGGACTTTCAGGCACTATATAAAGTATAAGGGGTTTCCCAGGAGGGCCTCTAGTTGTTTCTGATTCACTAAAACTACAGAAATGAGTGAGAGCAGAAGCAGTCAGCTGTTAGGATCGGTCTGAAGAGGCAGCATGTAGGAAAGGGGCCCACAGGGAAAACCCTCCCTAATTTCTGGGCTTAAGTGACCCTCATTGTAGTGTCTTGAGACCTTGAATTTGTGTGATATGTTCCTGGGCAAAATTTCATTGTACCTTTACCTGATTAACCATATTAAAGTTTGTTTTTTTTTTTGTAATGGGAAGGAAAAAGAATTCATGTACATGGTTTTCCTTCACTAATTTGCTTGCATGTCTTTGCCCTTCTCCTGAACTCTTTTTCCCTAAAAATTAGGGATTGTATCATTTTGCATCTTAAATATCTAGCCTTGTGCCCAGCATACAATAAGCACTTCAAAAAATAACTGACTTACCGAACAAATGAATTTTCCTTAGCAGTCTTTTTTTGAAACTGAATTAATTCTCATAAAACAGTGGGGAATTTATAGTCATGGATGTGGAAACACTTTATAATATTTTAGGTTAACAAATAACCTTTTAAAAGGCTGCTTTGGAAGGTAGGACCAGAGTGACATGTGCTCTGTTTTTATTGTTCCAGGTGTTCCAGGACTTGGGGACTGAAGTACTGTCTGGAGCTGCCAAAGGCTACAACATATGCCTTTTTGCCTATGGGCAGACAGGCTCTGGGAAGACATACACCATGCTGGGCACGCCAGTGAGTGTTGGGATTGGGATGTGATGTCTTCTTAAAGCCACATCAAACCTGAATGTTGCATTGTCCTTGCCACTGAGAGAGGATGTGAGTTTCATAGTCAGTCAGCTTCAGTCAGATTTAAAGGGTTCTGTTTTCTGTTAAGAATACATTTCTTAGCACCTTAATTGACAGGTAAACTTCGAATAATTAGCCCCTCTTTATTACACCCTGAAGAACCTTAGAATTTTACAACTCTCTTTGATGAAACAGACCTTGTCAGTCCTTCTGAATTTCTCATATTTCTCATAGCATTTCAAGTTCATCATTTGTAGCTTTTTAATGCCTTTGGTGTAGACAAGTCCCAGACTACCTTAAGTGCTGACTAAGGCCATGTGGATATGGGGCTGTGTGTGTGTTAAATCTGAGTGTTAGAAAGAAGCGGGAGAACCAACCACTGGGATGGGAGCTTTCAAAAGTGTGTAGGACTTATAAGAGCCTTCTTTTATCATGGGAAATAGGAAGGTAGAGTTCCTTCAGAATACCTCTTTGTTTTAGGCTTAGAAGAACCATGGTGAGATGAACTGGTGGGGCAGGTGATAAATAACACCACATAAGGACATTTTTCTAGGATATTATTCCTCCTGAAAGATTGTCCCTGCTGCCGTGGGCCCAGATCATTGCTTAACTAATCTTCAGTGTGATGTCTTGAGACCTTAAAGGTTCATGTTTGGTACGATTTCATATATTTTAAATTAAAAGAAGAAAAGACTCAGTAACCCAGGGGTATAAAGCCATTAACCTGAGTGCAAGTTAGCACTGAATCCAATGAAGAAATAAGCCATTTCTCTCTAAATGTGTGTTTTGAACATGCATGTACTCTGGTTCTCCTATGTGTGCGGGGATAGGAGATAGGGTTCTGGGAGGGACCACTGTGGTAAAGTGGGCTATCCAAGAAGGATGTCACCTCCTCTGCATGAAAGCAGGTACCTGGGTTTGCTAGCTTCTCCTCTCTTCCTTCTCATGGTGGTGATCTGCCCCTCATCTGATACTTTCCTCCTGTTAGATTCTGAGATCACTGGCAAATAGAGTCTTCCACACACCTTTGGAGATACTGCCTGAAGTGAAGAGGCAGGAGCGAGGATACTATCCTTGCTGAGTGTGGGCCCTGGGTGTTGGGGGAGAGCATCAGCATGAGTGGACAGTAATGCTTTCTTCTCTTCTCCAGGCCTCTGTTGGGCTGACACCGCGGATATGTGAGGTATAGACTCTCTTTTGACTGGATCCTCTCAAAGTAGGTCTTCCTTGTACATCCCCTTCAGTGAAACTACAACCCTCTGGTTTATGCAGGGTCTCTTCATCAGGGAGGAAAATTGTGCCCCACTGCCTGCCTCCTGCAGTATAAAAGTAAGGTAAGAACCTGTTGGGCTCTGCAGCCTGAAGTGTTTCTATGTCCACTCCAGAGCTCTGCTTCCAGAGTTACCCAGAGGAATGGGTAAAAGTCACAGCAGAAAGATCTTACAGTACATGTCACATGAATGTGCAGATGTGTTGTAGGAAACTTAGTTTCTACCCTCAGGCTTAACAATGGAGTGTCTCCTGTGGACCAGCTTCCGTTGGCTGACTGGTTTCCCTTCCTTCATTTTCTGTTCAGTTTCATACTAGCTTCTGGAATTTCTCTTCCAGTATCCTCCTGGGTTGTTCTCCAGGTTAGTAGTTCCCAAACTCTTGTGTGGTGGGTGTGGGTGCATGCATAGTCGGGTCTGACTCTGTGACCCCATGGACTATAACCCACCAGGCTCCTCTGTCCATGGAATTTTCCAGGCAAGAAGACCGGAAACTCTAGTACCCAGACTAGTGCTGGCTACCTCCAGTGTGACGTTACCAATTGCCATTAATTCTCTGTATTCCTTTTTTTTTTTTTTGGTGTTTAATGTCCTTGTTTAAAAACATGAGACATAATTCACATACCATAAAATTCACACTTTTAAAGTATATAGTTCAGTGATTTATTTTTAGTATTTACAAGACTGTTCAACCATCATCACTATCTAATTCCATAACATTTTCATTGCTGTAAAAAGAATAAATGTCCTTTTTAAAAATTAAATGGTTGTGAACATTATTTTTACATTTTTAAATTTGTAAAGTAAAATTTTGCAGTATATATTAAGTGTTTTATTGTCCGTAAAATCTGGGAACCACTATTCTAAGAGCTATCTGGGGGTTCCTATGTCTGAATTTGAGATGATTAAGAAGGGAAAATTGATAAGGAGTGTATGCAGAGAACAGCTTTGAGCCTTTTTTCTGATTGATGGATCCACAGGCAAGTATCCATGGTCCAGTGAGGAAGACCTTTCTGTGAGAACTGTGCTTTCTTATTTAACAAAATATTTACTGATTTTAATTAAGAATTGCAGCTGTTCTATTATTTTAAAAAGTATAAAATGCCAGTAGATACCAATAAGACAGAGCATGTCTTAAACAGAATCCCAGTGTATAAGATAGGTAAAATGAGAGTTGTGCAACTTAAATGAGAAGTGGGAAGCAGAACCCTTCTCACTTAGCTTCCCTTATTGCTCAGCAGTGGTCCTTGGGATGCCTTCTATGAATAATAGAGCTCAAAGATCAAATTTGAAAATCACTTCAAGAAACATGCTTGTAAGACTGTATGCAACAGGGAACTGATAAAGGCACAGGCTGATGGCAGCCTAAACCCATCCTCAAATAGCCTCTTGAAAGCTAAACTTGAATCAGCACTCACAATGTAAACCTGAAACTGGAGTAATGACAGCCAGTGCTAAAAACCCTATGTACACATGTAGAAAGAGACTCAAGGGGGAAGTCTGTAGTGACCAATGTCTCGGAGTATCAGAGATAGAACTAGAACAAGAACTAGGACCTTCTTATTCTTGGCTTAGTGTTTTTCCCACATCTCTTCAAAATCTAATTTTATGCCTTTTTCTCCGTGTCTCTAGCTTCCTGGAAATCTATAATGAACGAGTGCGGGATCTGCTAAAGCAGTCTGATCAAAAAAAGACCTATAATCTGCGGGTCCGGGAGCACCCAGAGATGGGGCCCTATGTACAAGGTGAGTCGCTATGGTCCTGGAAGTCAGAGACCAGACCAAAACCTGGGAAGCTCTCTTGATGGTCACTGATTCATTCAACAGACTTGTAATGAATACTTATTGTGTGCCAGCTACTGGTATGAGATGCCCAGTAGGTACCAATAAATAGAAAAGACAGGCAACCTGACACTCTTGTGGGGTGTAATGTCAGTCAACAAGCACTAATCACAGTTGTGATAAAGGCTAATAGAAAAAATAGATACAGTGATGGAAAAGAGCATCTTCTTGGTGTGGTCAGGAAAAGCTTCCTTGAGGAGGGTGGTAACATTTTAAGCTGGACCTGAAGGGGCACAGGAGCCAGTCATGTAAAGGATAGCATGGCAAGGGGAAGAGTGTTTCAGGTGAAGGGAACGGCATGGGCCAGAGCCCTGAGTGAAGGGGTTGGCTTGGTGATTTCAAGGAGCTGTTATGTCTAGAGCATGGTGAGCGAGAGGTAAGTGGCATGGAATAGCATTGGGTCCATGGTGGCAGGTCCAATGGGCCTGGGATGGATTCCCAGGTCAGCCATGCTCTGTTTTGGGGTACTTCCTATTCCAGAGATGGTGCGAGTCAGGGTCGTGGGGAGATATCAGACATGGAGCAGAATCTACGC
The DNA here is from genome assembly GCF_054371585.1 of Giraffa tippelskirchi. Taxonomy (NCBI): domain Eukaryota; kingdom Metazoa; phylum Chordata; class Mammalia; order Artiodactyla; family Giraffidae; genus Giraffa; species Giraffa tippelskirchi. The sequence continues at coordinate 100,774,669 of NC_137281.1, forward strand.
TTCTTCCTCATCAGACATTGGCATTTGATGTTTGCTTCCGTCTATCTTCTTCCATTAGACTAGGTCTTGCTGTTGGGTGCTTTTGTCGGGGAAGCTTTCACTCTCTCGGGCCGCTTGTAATAAATAACATGAATTTTATGTTCCTGTTTTCTCCGCAATATGCTATTAATATCCCCACAGGCAGAGGGACAGGAAAGATCAAGAGCTAGTCTCTTCTCTGGTTAGAGCATGGCCAATGGATGACTCAGTAGGTGTGCCAGTCACAAATTCTGCTACTTGAGTCTTTCCCCAAATGTTTCATCCTAATTGGTAGCTGGAAACAATGGTTAAAAAATGCCACTTACTTTGCCGGGAACCAGTTGGAGTTTCTTCTGTAAAACTCTGTGTATACACGTTTCTGTGTAAAGCAATACTTGGAAGGCAGACCATGAGTGGTTGTAGTAGTGCTACAGTTTCTCATCTTTTTGTTTATTTTTATCTTAATGTGTTTTTATGTGTGAATGTGGGGGTAGGTAGTAACTAGAAGAGACCTCAGATGTAGTTCTGATGTCTTCACTGCACAGAAGATGATATGAAGTCTGGAAGAAGCTAAGGGACGTTCCCAAAGTTCCACAGCTACTTGGGGCAGGGTTGGGACTGGAAACCTTGTCTAGGACTGGAAGAGAAGAGTGGGACAGAATCCTGTACGTGGAGCATAGGAAACCTACGGACATAGGTTCCTGACTGGCATAGTACCTGAAACCCTGAGAATTCATGCAAGATGGTACAACTTGGATCATACACCCAAGGTCAGTGACAGGATCAGGACTTAAATCTAATGGCTGTTTGGATGAAGGGAACTCCGTTGGCTCTTTGTTCGGGGAGTGAACCCTTGTGGGGAGGGAGGCTGCTTGGTGCTTGGTAGGAAATATTTCTAAACAAGCAAGAAGTCTCTTAGGTCCTTCGGGTTACATGTTTCTTAAAGGTGGTATGGACTTTTTCAGATCATTGCAAATATAGGTGGACATTTCTCTTATTTCTCAGTGAAGGAGCCATGAGCTCAAATAGTATAAAACCAGCCTTGGAAAACAAGACCCTGAATAGTCATACTGAACTATGTTATTTCCATTACTTCCCTCTGATGGCATTATAGCAAAGTTTTTATTTTTTTTAAATGTTTGCTTTCTTTATTCATTTATTTTCATTGTCTGCCTGTCTGTCTATATTTCTCTATCTTTGGGCTCATACATTCTGTGAACATGATTCCAATGCCGAAAGTGGTTTCTGCTTTGAAACCAATCTGTAGGAATTGATTAAGTACCTGCTAGATGCCTATACTATTCAGGGTGCCATGGGAAATATGAAAATACAAGAATTTTTAACTTTAATGTAAAGAATTTGTAGTTATAGTTCAGTACTATAAGCTGGAACTTGATAGCTGCCTAATTCCAAGTAAAGAAAAGGAGTAGCCTCTTATTTTTCATTAAAAATTCATTAATTAAATGACAGGTTAAGTTGAAATCTGAAATGTACAGAGCCCTCCAAAGCATATGGAAGAGCCCAATGGTTACAGGGTCTAAAGGGATAATAAGTGAGGCAAAGACAGTATCATATTTTTGCTTTGGCCTTTATCTTAATATACAGGGATGGGTACAAAGCAGGAGGTTGTTAGAAATGAGGAGTTGGGACTCTGAAAAAAATTGTTTTGTATTTTCTATGTATTCAGTCTGCACATAACAGTATTCTTGTTTTTGTTTTTTCAATTCTTACACCTTTTTATTCCTTGCCTTTCTACACCAACTGGAACCCTATTAAAATGGTAACAATATTTAGTTTTGTCTGCAGGGGAAAACTTCAGGATTTTACTATGATGTTTGCAATAGCATGCGTGTGTCCTCAGTCGTTTTCTAGCTCTTTGCAACCCCATGGACTGTAGCCCACCAGGCTCCTCTGTCCACGGGATTTCCCAGACAGGAATACTGTAGTGGGTTGCCATTTCCTTCTCCAGGGGCGCTTCCTGACCCAGGGATTGAGCGTGTGTTCTCTTGCATCTCCTGCACTGGCAGGCAGATTCTTTACCACTGTGCCACTTGGGAAGGCCATTTTCAGTAGCATGTGTTAATAGATACTCTTATCATACCCTTCTCAGTCTGTCTAGCAGGAAGGACCAATTTTTTTTTGTTGTTCTTAATTCCTATCCATGGCAAACCAATACTTTGATAAAATGAAGATGAATTACTAGAAAAAAAAGTAAAAGACATATTAATTGTAAGCCCAATTCTTCTTTATTCAATTTAAAAGATACACAACCTGTCATATTGTTGTAAAGGTTTCTAACGCTTTCAATTTCTGTACCCATCTCATCACACGTCAATAACAGTTTGAGAACTGACTCCAGCCTGTGCAGCCACTTTGAGAAGCACTACCTTAGCAGGTTAAGGGAATTCTCTTTTTATTTTAGTTTTCTAAAAGTTTTTATTTTTTAATCTTGAAGCAAACTTTTGAAAAAGTTGCTAGTATAAAGAACTTTTTTACTTGAACCATATGAGAGTAAATTGCCAACCTAATGAGCCATGTACCCTGATTCTTTTAGGGTATTTTTATTTCAAACAAGAAGCACCCCTGTGTAGTTACAACATGAAATCCACATCAGGAAATTAACTTTGACGCATTACTACCATCTGATCCTTAACACCCATTTAAGTTTCACTAATTGTCCCAGTGATTGTCCCTTTGAGTCCAGGGTTGCTTTTGGTTAGTGTCTCTCTCTAGCATTCTCCAGCTGGAAAGGCTCCTTGGACTCACTTGACTTCATGACCTTGGCACCATTAAGTGGTGCATAATTTTGATATGTCCATTATTCATGATTTTTAACTTCCTCAGCTAAGGTCATATCTGCCAGGCCTCTTTACGCTGAAATTGCTATTTTCCTTTTGTAGTCAGCAAGTGTGTTTTGCTTGTGGTGCTGTAAAAGCGTGTGTGTCTTATCCTCATCTAACTTTCAGTTTATTAACTTGTTCATGTTGGCATAGACTCGTGTTTCCTATTGTATTAAATGAGCCACTTTCTGTTACTATTATTTTTTATTTTGATGCTCTGATTATCCTGGATTTAGCCAATGGAATCCCCTTCAAGTGTGTTCATGTGACTTTTTGACATATCATCATCATTCTTTGAGCACTTCCTTGCTTTCTGACAGGAGGTGTTCTGGGCTCATCTACTCTCCCTGCCTCAATCTTTGAACCAGCCATTTCTCCTAGGATCCTTGGTTCTTTTTTTTTTTTTTTTAAGTATAGTTGGTTTGCAATATTGTGTTAATTTTTGCTATACAGATAGGCATAACTTCTAACATTATTCTAACATTGCTTTTATCCCACTCTCTCCTTGTGGAATTCCAATTACAGGTTTGTTAGACCTATTCCTTATATATTTTATGATTCTTACCCTTTCTTCTATATTTTGCATCTTTTGGCTCTCTATGCTTTATTTGGTTATATGATTTTGACATATGTTTTACCTGTATCTAACCTGCTGTTAAACTTAACACATTGAGTTCTTATTTTCACTTGTAGTACTTTTTCCCAAATCTACATTTGATCTTTTTGTTATAGTTTCCAGTTTTCTCTGAAATTTTATAATCTTGTTTTTAGTCCCTTGAAAATAGTAAGCAGAGTTACTTTAAAGTTAACTATAACTCCAGTATCTGGATCTGTTTTAGGTCTCTTTATATAGTCTGTGTAATTTTTGCTGATTTTCATTTATGTTGTCAGATCTACTTATGTGCTGGTGTGTTACAATTTTGTGCCAGACAATATTTGCTAAATTGATTATGGAAATAATTTAAAGGTCTAGAACAATAATATCTTCTGGCAGAGAAGACTCGTATTTACTTGTGCCAGGTTCCTGCACATGCTAGGACTCCAGAATCAACTCAGTCCAGTTGAAGGACTAAGAATGTTCAAAGCTGAGCTGAGGTCCCTTCAAAAACTGTGTACTTATAATTCAAACTTATTCCTGTGTTTTAGCCTTTTAGGTTTCCAACTCAGAGAGGTGGGGTGCCACAGGGCCCACCTCGGCCCTGGACTGTAGTATGTGTCTCTCTGAATCTGTGAGGTTGTGAAGAGAACTGCTGTCAGCCACTTCTCAAGATATGGGAAATGCTCTCAGAGGGAAAATGTCTGCAAATGCTGGCCTGATGTCTCTGGGTTTCCATCCTTCCCCAATATATGGTCTGAAAAAATTTCACTATCTGGTCATCCCTCTGTGTCTTCACATTGATGTCTTTTATATTCTGTCCAACTGTTTCTAACCATCTTTGGCAGAAGTCTTGGTTTATATTATCTAATTTGCCATTACTGAAAATGGAAGGTCTCTATCTTTGGTTAAATTTTTAAAATTCTTTTTCTTACAGAAAATTTTGAACACTTTGAACAAAAATAGAGTAGTATAATGAACCCCATGTTCACAATAACCCATAACCCAATAACCCTTGGCAAATTCTGCCTTATCTATATTCCTGTCCACATTCTATATTATTTTGAGGCAAATTCCAGATATCAATTCATATATAAATATTTTAATATGTAGCCCTAAAAGATAAGGAATGTTTATTTAAAGAAATTGCACTCACAAAATTTTTATCACATCTAAATAATAGTAATAATTCCTTAATATAAAAAAATCCAGTCAGTGTTCAAGTTAACTATGTTAATTTTTAGTGTAATTAATTCAGCTGTGAGCATGTGAAGATACTTTGGTTCCTGAATCTCTAATAAAGAGATTCTCTAGCATAGTTGTGAAGGCCTTTTTTGACTTGGTGAGTAACCAGCCATAAAGATTTACTTTTGTGCCCATAAGCACCTCCTTACCTTTTATCTAAAGCATACCCATTCTCCAGTGGCTAAAATCAAGTTTCACTTCCTCCCTGGAGCTTGCCCTGACTTTTCCTCTGACTTCCTCAGCATTTATTATCTTACTACTCCTGTGGCACTTGGCCACTTTATCTTGTATGATTTCTTATGACTGTAAACTGTGGGAGGATAAGGACATGTGTACTGTATGTTTTGTATGTCAAATTGAGTCCACCATTTTGTGGGGCATGTAGGCCCTATCTACCTCAGAAATTTGATGAGGGCCAAATGAAGTAATTCATGAGAACTTTTCTTGTAACTTATATATAGCACAATTGTAAGGATTTTTTTTTTTAACTTTTAATTTTGTATTGGGGTATAGCTGATAATCCACAATGTTGTAATAGTTTCAGGTGAATAGCGAAGAGACTCAGCCATACATATACATGTATCCATTCTCCCCCGAACTCCCCCTCCCATCCACATAACACTGAGCAGAGTTCCATGTGCTATACAGTAGGTCCATGTTGGTTATCCATTTTAAGTATAGCTATGAGTACATGTCCATCCCAAACTCCCTAACTTTCCCTTTCCCTCATCCTTCCCTCTGGCAACCATAGGTTCATTCCCTAAGTCCATGAGTCTGTTTGTAAGGAATTATTATTATTCTTTTTGTTGTTAGCATAACCACTATATGAATTCTCGACCATAATCTTTGGGAGTGTAGAGACCAATGTTCCCAGAGAGACTGTCACAGTGCCTGACAGTAGGCTTCCAGTAAATACTTGTTGATTTAATCCATTATCTGAATGAATTAAGTTGTTCCTCAATTCTTGTCTGCCAACTAATATGAAATAGGATAATAAATTTAATTACCTACAAGAAAGGGTTAAACTTTGCCAAAAAATTTTATTTAATCTCTTTTTTCCTCCTCACAAATCTGATAGGTTTATCTCAACACGTAGTTACCAACTATAAGCAAGTAATTCAACTCTTGGAGGAGGGAATAGCAAACAGGTAACAGGTTTGTTTGTCCCTGTCATTCTTTCAGTCTCATTCTTCTTTCCTGTGTTCTCACTGCTCTTTTGCAGTATAGATTCTCTCTGCAGCTCCCCACATTCACAATCAGGAGGCCTTTGTCAGAACAGAAATGTACCCAGGGTAGGGGGACATGGCTGAGGTTTAGTCCTCTTCTCACTGGTGGTGAAGCTGGAGTTTGTCCTGGATATAGTAATATTAGGTAGTAAGCCCAGAGAATTACCCTATGTTTTGTCTTATAATACACAACTTCTGCTGTTTTCATCAGAGACGATGCTTGCCTTCATTGTCCTCTCCTTGATAGAGATGATATAGTACAATATAGTTTAAAAATTTTCAGAAAACCATTTTTTCTTCCAGAAAAGTTTTACATACTGTAATTGTTATTGAGTCACTAAGTTATGTCCACCTCTTTTGCAGCCCCATGTCTCCTCTGTCCATGGGATTTCCCAGGCAAGAATCCTGGAGTGGGTTGTCATTTCCTTCTCCAGAGGATCTTCCCGACCCATGTCTCTTGCATGTCCTGCATTGGCAGGTGGATTCTTTACCACTGCACCATCAGGGAAGCTTGTAAAGTTTACTCAAAAAGACTGTTTAGAATCAGCTATGAAATACTAGGTGCTGTAGACTCTCCTAAAAGCTATTGTAAATTATGATAATACTCTATATTTTTAGTTACTATGGAATACCCACAATGTTATTAATATATGCCCCCCAAGTAGCCTTTTTCATCTGAAAAAAAAAAAAACTGGGGACATTGGAGTCTTCTATGTCCCCTGTTAATAACATGTCTGAGTTAATTGGACGTAAAGGAAGAGATTTAAGTTTAAACTTCTGTTCTTTGGTTTTCATAGAACTATCCTGGAAGCACTTGCTTCCTGTCTTCAGGGTACCCTGAGTTCCCTGATTGTTAAGTGTCAGGCTTCACCTGGTCCTTTTTATCCTTCGGTAGACCAGCCTCTAGATTTTGACTCTTTTCTTCAATTCTGTAACTTCTCTGAGAACAGAAGTCAATGAGTTGGTCTTAAACTGCAGCCAGATTGACTGACTTAGATTTAGATAAAGAGAAGACTCTTCAGACTTTAAAGGTCAGCATTGGAATGAATCTCTCAGGGAGACTGTGCATTCTTCACCTGGCTTAAGCGTGATGTTCATATAATTCAAGATCTCACTTTTAAAGCCCTTTCTGGCACCATGAGATTAACATTCTTAATAATGACTTACTTTCGCTGTCTTTGAGCCTTCTTCTCCAACAAGTTCTCCATATCTACTTGTCTAATTTAAATGGGTCTGTTTTAGGGATATTCTTCCAGGTTGATGACTCTCTAGTACCACACCTTTCCATTCTGATTTTTAACTTCTATTGCTTAAAAAAAGTTCTAATTGTGGTTTAGTATGAAGTTATACTCACTGTTCTCAGATATCAGTACCCGGAACACTGCTTCTGCTCTCTTGGGACCATTCTCCTAACTATAAAAGACTAAATACTGGTGTTTTGTGATCCTCACTTGTGAACCTCAGCACTAACATTTCTTGTGTTCCCCATGGATCCTTAAGGATCCACCATGCATAAGCAATCTTGTCCTAATTTTCTTCCCTGTGTACACAGAATCACAGCAGCAACCCATGTTCATGAAGCCAGCAGCAGATCCCACGCCATCTTCACTATCTACTATACACAGGTTGGTTATCACTTAAATGTTTGCTCAGATTTCTTCCTTTCATTGTTCCTTTTGACTAATTTTCCATCTTCCTGTTTTTCTTTCTTTCTACCCTTCCCTTTATAGGTCCTCTGATGTGACCTAATATTATAAGTAGGACCTACACATAATCTACTAAGCTGTTCACCCAGAAGGGGTAGAGGCATTTCATAAAGACTAATCAAGTATCTTTGACTTACATTTTACTTTTAACATTTCAAAGCACTTTCATATCCATATGATCAGTCTGGGCATTTAAAATAAAAAGCAAGATTGAAATGATAATACACATTAAAATTAAAAAGTAGAAGATTCACTTTTACTATGATGGAGTGAGGAGGTTAACAAATCCTATCCCCCCAAAGCAACAATAAACCTAGACAAAACTGTCAAAATAAGTATTTCAGAATAGATCAAAGTCATATAAACTGAGAAGCATGTATTCAAGAGAGCTACTGAATTTCTGGTAAGAGTACAAATGTATGGCATGTTCCCTTGGGCTGCTCCCACCCCCACCCACACCCCAATCTCTGTCAGTGAGGAAATTCAATCAGAGAAGGGCAGATGATGGAAGCCAGCAGCTCGGTTGCTGCCACTGCTTGAGGGGTTCACTTGATTGGGAGCATTGTCAGTTAAAGTGGGTGATCTTGGTGGCAAGCTAACAAGTAGATCAGTGGCTCCATTAACCTGAGATTGTAGGTCTGCTTCAGGCAAGAAGTGAACTGGAAAATTATATAGGGATTTAACTGGGAATTCTGGGAGATGATATGGCCGTAGGGAGCTTGATAAGATCTTCACATATCCTGGATTGAATGAAAGCTGTACACATATGCATCAGAGACTATGTGCCCATACAGGCCTGACTGACAGAATCTGCATGTATGTGCAGAAGAGACACAAGAGGGCCCTGTTGCCTAGTGAATGCTGGAGTAAACTTAAAATGGCCAGAATTTTTAGTGAATTTCCCAGCTCACACATAGATCCATCAACAGAGAATAAAAGTCCTATTGGCTCAAGGTGTTTAATTGCAATTTCTGACCAATCTTTGGCTGAACATTAAGGTATGCAGACACAGGTGGCCCTCTAGAAGCCAAGCCTAAAATTAACTAAAGGCAAAAAGCTGACTAGAGACCTCCTTGGCTGCATGTTGTAGAGGAGTCAGATTTTAGAGCTTTAGTCCAGGCAGGTTACCAGACAGAAAAAGCAACAATCACTATCACCTTCAAGAGGAAAAAGATCAGAATCCAGGGTTGTTATGGTGTTATCTAAAATGTCTGGTATTCAACCAAAAGTTAAGACATGCAAAAACAAATAAGAAAATGCAGCCCACACCTAGGAAAATAAAAGTCACTAGAAACTGCCTCTTAAGTACTCTACTTGTTGGATTTAGCATACAAAGACTTCCAGGCAGCTAATATAATATGTCCAAAGAGCTGAAGGAAAACATGACTATGACTCAAGGGAATTTCGATAAAATGATAGAAGTTATTTTAAAGGGAGCAATTCTGGAAATGTATAATAACAGAAATGAAAAATTCACTACTGGGACTCAAGAGTCAATTTGAGATGTCAGAAGAATTAATGAAGTTGAAGATAGAACAATAGAAATCATCCAGTTTGAAGAAGAGTAATTGAAAAATGAGCCAAGCTGCACAGACCTGTTGGATATCAGGTGTGTCAGCGGGAATGGGAATCCTAGAAAGAAAGAGAAAATAGGCATAAGAAAAATAAAAAATAATGGCCAAAAGCAATCACCAAACTTGTTGAAAATAATTAATGTATATTTTGTTAAAAAATTAACCAAACTGGATCACAGACACTAATGTGAAACCTTAAACATTCAACTTGTATAACAGAAAATAACATGGGAGAACCTTGTGGCCTTGGACTAGGCAAAGGTATTTTTAGAAATGGCACTATAAATATAAATTGAAGAAAAGAACAAATTGCAATTTGGAATGGGTCAAAATTTAAAACTTCTACTCTTCAAAAAGACACTATTAAGTAAATAAAATGAAAAGCCACAGATAGGGAGAATTTATTTGTAAAATGTATGTCAGATAAAAGGCTTGTATCCAGAATAGATCCAAAACTCTCTAAACTCAGTAATAGTAAAACAACTCAAAAAGATGGGCAGAAATTTTGAACTGACACTTAAGAAAATGTACAGATGACAACTAAGCACTTGAAAAGATACCAGGCTCCTCTGTCCATAGGATTTTCCAGGCAAGAGTACTGGAGTGGGTTGCCATTTCCTTCTCCGTGAAAAGATGCAGATACCATTAATTATTAGAGGAATGCAAGTTAACATCACATAAGCTATCACCTTTTAAAATGGCTGAAATTAAAAAGAATGATTATACTAAATACTGGCAAGATGTGTAGGAATTGGAGTTCTCATACGTTATAGTACTGGTGGGAATGTAAATGGTACAACAACTTTGAAAAAGAATTAGTTTCTCAAAAAATTAAACACATACCTACCATATGATTTAGCCATTGCACTCCTATGTATTTTCTCAAGAGAAAAGAAATCATATGTCCATAGAAAGACTTATACACAAATATTCACAGCAGCTTTGTTAGTAATTGTTCAAAACTGGAAACAACCCAATGTTCATTAAGAGATGAATGGATATGGGGAGGGAGGTGGGTGGGGGGTCCGGGAAGGGGAACACATGTAAACCCATGGCTGATTCATGTCAATGTATGGCAAAAACTATTACAATATTGTAAAGTAATTAGCCCCCAACTAAGATAAATAAATTTATAAAAAAAACAAAAACAAAACAACAACAAAAAAACAAAAAAAAAACAAAACAAAACAAAAAAAGAGATGAATGGATAAACAAACCATGGTATATTCATACAGCGGATACTGTTAATACTCAGCAATAAAATTGAGCTTTTGACATGTACCTCAACCTGAATGAATCTATAAATAATTATGCACAAAGAAAGAGGCCAGACATTGTATGATTCTGTTTGTGTGAAATATCCTGAGAAGACAGATTTATAGATAGAAAATTGAGTGTTGGTCTGGGTCTGGAGATGACAATGGAGATTGATTACAAACAGACTTGAAGGAATTTGGGGAGTTATTGGAAATGTTTTAAAACTGGATTTTGGCGATGGATGCACAATATTAAAATAAAACAACAAAAATCCCATATTGAATTAAAAAAAAAAAGAAAGCCAACGTAGTTTTGCTCTTGAGGACTGGATGCCCCTGCTTAGAACACAGAGAGAGTCCTGCCCATCAGATTAATAACATGCTGTGACTTAGGTTGTGTTCTGCTGCTAAGTTGCTTCAGTCGTGTCCAACTCAGTGTGACCCCATAGACAGCAGCCCACCAGGCTCTTCTGTCCCTGGGATTCTCCAGGCAAGAATACTGGAGTGGGTTGCCATTCCCTTCTCCAAGGGATCTTCCCAACCCAGGAATCAAACCCAGGTCTCCTGCAATGCAGGCAGACTCTTTACTGTCTGAGCCACCAGGGAAGCCCGTGACAGGTTAACAAGAGGCAAACCCCCATCAGACCCCCCTGCCCACCACACCGCCACCTGCTGTGGATTGCTACTGATGAGTTAGAGCCTCCTGGAGCGGAGTTGAGTGTTTACCTGTTAAATTGTGCTCAGGAAACTTTATGAGGGGTGGGGAGGAGGTTGTCTACCTACTCTATGGAAGTTTTGCTCATATTTTTAATGAAGGAAGAACCCAGGGCTTACTGATTGTACCTGTCAGATATTGAAAGCTCATCTGGTTCAGAGGACATTAGAATGCAGATTTCTTGAGTGAATTGGCTAAAAATCCAAACATCATCTTGGTTAGGAAGGTGTCTGTGGGGAAAACAACAACACATCATTCCAAATGACACTCTTTAAATCTATTTCGTCACTCAGGCATTCCTGGAGAACAACCTCCCCTCTGAAACTGCTAGCAAGATCAACCTTGTGGACCTAGCAGGCAGGTAATTAGGATCTCAAACCGGCTGGAATTATTTCCTTGACAATGACACTGTTCTTGCCCATTTTACAGGGAATAAACTTTTCCTCACCCTTTACGCATTTCAATCATCCTGAGAAAATTACAAAAGAAACAAATTGTTTGAATGCTAGGTCAAGAAGTTACAGTTTTCTAGGGCTGAGAAGTTCTCTGTTAGGGGCTCTCAATCTTAGCTGCCCATTGAAATCACCTGGACCTTTTAGAGCTCCCAGTGCCTAGGCTGCACCTCAGATGAAATAAATGAGACTATTAGTGGAGTCAAGGGGAGTGAGGCTGTGTGCAGCCAAGATTGAAAACTGATGCTTTAAGTAGAGGTGACTGGACACACTTTTTCCCTTTGACCTAGTATTGATTTTATGCAGCTCTACACATCTCTTCAGAAAAAAGAAAAGCTTTAAAAAACATTGTGATATTGGGGATAAGATACTGCCGTTTTAAAAAGTATTAGATGAAAGCATGAATTTTACTTGTTTACATATCTAGAAAGAAGAAATTCTCAGGAATAATGTAGTCAGAAAAAACTGTAACATGAAATAAGGCAAATTTTCTTACTTTAAAACTGTTAAATAATTAATATGGTACAGTGCTCCCTTAAAAGCTTAAGTGCTTTCTGAAAGAAACTGTATCAGCCAACTGGAAGTGTGAATTTTTAATATTTCCCATTTACTTGAATAAGGAATTTGAAACTGTTGATGACCCAGATACCATAAAGCCATTAATATGTGAAATTAAAACAGTAAAGAAAAGGGGAATGGTATATAACAGAAAGCTATATTGGTATCATTACAGTAAATGAGTATTACTTTTAGCTCAAAGTTCTCTGACAGCCAAATGTCATGAATTATTTGATTTTTATTGCCTGAGATGTAGAAGGATGCCAGTTCATGACATGACGGTAACATTATTTCTGGAACTGGATTCTAAGGGGAATTTATTATATGGATCTTTTACATGAAGTGCAACACAGTGGATAGTGTTTTTCAACAGTGTTAAAAGGATAGTGTCTTTTGTTTGCTTCTGTTTCTGTTTTCTTCGACTGTGTTTTAGTGAAAGAGCAGATCCCAGTTACTGTAAGGACCGGATTACCGAAGGAGCCAATATCAACAAGTCTCTTGTGACTCTGGGAATCGTCATCTCCACCTTAGGTATTTTGCCAGTAGCCTGGAGGACCAGAGTGGGAGGGAGACTTTGGAAAACAATTCATATGTTTTCATTTTGTCAAAATAGTGTAGGTACTTACAAGGTTCTCTTTGATAAAGTTTACTTTCTGGTTTGGGGCATGAAAAATGGATGTTTATGGCTTTTGATTACAACATTACCATCATCCTACCACTGTCATTCCAAAAAGAAGGGAGTCTGAGAAATTACGTGTCTTAAATAGTCTATCCCTTGAGTCCAGGGTCTAATGCAGGAACCACATTTAAAGCCTCCTGACATGGACAGAAAGGGATTAGGAGTATGATGTCTGTGTTCTCCAGCCATTGCTTTGTTTTAATGTATTTGTTTCATAATTCCTTTTTTTTTCTTCCACTTTTATTATTGTCTTTTAAGCCCAGAACTCTCAGGTATTCAACAGCTGCCAGAGCCTCAACAGTGCAGCGAGCGATGGTGGTGACAGCGGGCTCCCTAGCTCTCCTTCTGGGACCAGCAGTGGAGCAGGACCCTCCCGGAGGCAGTCATACATCCCCTACCGGGACTCGGTGTTGACCTGGCTGCTGAAGGACAGCCTCGGAGGCAACTCCAGAACCATCATGGTTGCCAGTGAGTGGGCTGTGGAGTTGGTTCTGTGTTGGGACTGGTGCTCTGCCTCAGAGAAAGGGCCACGGCTGCGCATTTCATCAAGGGTCTCATCCAGCCTGGGCGATAGCAGGAAGGCCAGTGGTCATAGGCTGAGTGGGAAGGGTTCGGCGTGTGTTTTAACTTTCTGCTTCTACCCCAGCCGTGTCTCCTGCACACACTAGCTACAGTGAGACCATGAGCACATTGAGATATGCATCCAATGCCAAAAACATCATCAACAAGCCAAGGGTAAATGAGGTGAGACCTCCCTCGGAAGTCCTGGTTTCGTATAGCTCACACCAAGTTCTCCTGTTTTCCTCTCATTGATTTCTTTCTCTTTGTACTCACCCCAGTGGCCAGACTTGTTCTCCAAGTGATGAGGGAGAAAAATTCTTTCTTTTCTCATATCCCGATTGGCTTCATTCGGTTGCCTTTTAAAATAATTTATTTTAGGTATTTCCCTATGGCCATTGATCTTAAGATCCCTGGTGCACTATTGCCACTAGAGGAAAGGTCACTTAAAAATGTCTGTGTTTGCTGCCTTTATTCTGAGTTTATGTTGCTTTGTGCCTTTTTTCATGTACAAATTGCAGTGACATCTCTGTTTTGGGCTAAAAGTGGCATATGAGGAATTTTTTAGCCTTTAAAGCTGAATTAATGATGAGAATATTCTAAAAGTTCCTCATCTGCTTTGCAGTTTTGGTAAAAAATTCCAGGGCAGGGATTACAAATGGGTGGCCCACGTATACCTCATCTATGGACTGTTTTAAAGGGCAGTGTATCAATAATTAGGCAGGCACTAAGTTTAGTCACACATAATACTGAAGGATTAGCACCTAGTACCTATACATACTCTGGCATTCGTATTACCTGCCTGATGTCCTGTTCTAGGGCAGTGATTCTGAAACTTCAATGTGTATCAAAATCACTTGGACGGTTTGTTAAACCAGCCCTGAAGACTTTATGATTTAGTAGGTGTTGGGTATTGTGGGGAATGGGGGTCCACAGATTTCGTATTTCTCACTAGCTCTTGGGTGAAGTTCCTGCTGGTCCTTGGACCACACTTTGAAAAGACTGCCCTAGAAATTACTCCAAAGGAGTAATCTGCTTCTTCCAAGCTCATTGCAAGTAACACCTTGTAGTCATTTGGGCCCTCATATCAGTCAGTGGTGACCGAGTTCACTCTGTTTCAGGATGCAAACGTGAAGTTGATCAGAGAACTCAGGGAAGAGATTGGGAGACTGAAAGCCATGCTGCTGAGCTTTGAGCTGGTATGTGGGCGTCAGGACTTTTCTGTCCTCAGGAGACCCTTCCCTTCTGCAGAGGATCTGAGCCCTGCTGCATTCTGTGTTCTCAATCAGGTGATGCTTGAAAAGCAGAGTGGGAGCAGAGACAGGACAGGAGTTACTGTGATTACCTGTGTAGTTTCAGAAGGGATGGGCACCCTTTTACTCTATCATCTCTGATGTCCAAAGGGCATCTGCCTGCATGACCCTTGTTCTATATGTTGGCAGATAGCCCTCCAGAAAAAATTGCCTCGAATTCTCCTTCTTTGTACCACTCTGAGCCCAATACTTAGACTTCTGATTTGCTTCTGATTTTAACAATAACGTCTTTCCTTTATCTACACCTTTCCTTCCCAAGTGTAAGGGTGGGGCCCATGAAGCACATTTCTCTCTTTGTGCAGAGAAACTTCCATTCATTGAATGAGGGAAAGGATGAAAACCTGAAGGAGCTGATTCTCCAAAATGAATCGAAGGTGGGTATGTTGGGGGCGCTTTGTTGTGCTTCACTTCACCTTGGGAACAGTTCTGACCTCCCTCCATCATTCCTGGGCCAGGACTGCTCCCTCATCAGTACAGAGAGGTTCTATCTGGAGAAAACTTTTGTCTCCATTGAGCCTTGAGTTCAGGGATGTTTGTCCTAGGGCTGCTGATTGGCTTTCTGACTCTGCTTTGTTCTCTCAGGGGATCATGATAACTCCTTTCAGACAGTACAGTAGCCTAGAAAAGAATTATTTTCCAGTAAATAAGTAAATCAGCTGAATGACAGGTATTCATTGAGCCCCAAATAGGTGTTCAGCGTGATGCTGCAGGAGACACAGAGAAGCCCCTGCCCTCAGGTGGCTTGCAGTCTAGTTGGAAGCACATTTAGAGAATGATTCAATGCAGTAACTTACATGAATTAGATGGAAAGAAGGAAGGAAGGAAGGAAGAAATCATGGTGGCTTGGAACTTCCCTTGACAGCTTCAGTGCTGGAGGAGGAAGGCAGAGAATTTGAACTAGACCTTGGAGGATGGATAGGGGCTGTTAGGTAAGGAGACGGGTTGAGGTGTCAGGGTAAGGGAGGGATGACAGAGGCAAAGCCACAGAAGTGAGAGAAGGTCTGGTGTGAGAGACCATGTGGACACATGCAGCGTGAGGACCTTAGAGCCAGCCAGGATACGTGCTCCTGGTAGAGGCACTGAGGGGAGGAGAGGGCCGGTTTAGGAGGTGTGAACTTGACATACGCAGGTTACTCATAGCTTCTTGAACCAAGTTGGTGACATGATAAAGGAGTATATAGGAGGAAATTGATATGACAGTTGCATGTAGGATGGATTGAGGCCTGGAAACAGAGAGACCAACAAGGAAAGAGACTGTTGTTGTGACCCTGTGAGGGTGAGTATATTTGCGGAGATTGAATCAAATGGTAATTCCTGGAGACATTTAAAAGGAAGAAGTGGTAGGCATTATTTGGTGACAGGTAGGATTTAGGTCTTGTAAATGAATGTCCCCGTTTCTAGTGTTCCACTGCATCATCCTTGTATGTTATTACAGTATCCTGGCTATGTCAATATTTTGTCACTCAAACAAAACTTTAAGACTACTTCAGATATTCAGAAGTTTCTTAAAAATTCTGTGTTCAGCTATGTGTTCTGATTTTTGCTTCATTCCAGGCTCATTAGCATTATACAGGCTGGCAGACTGGACTTGAACCTGCCATTTGCTGGTCTTACAACCTTAGGCAGGTAGGAGTGGGTGATAAAGGTCGCCAGAGGGGAGGTGTCCCCTGCAGCACCTTCAGGGGAGTGTGCCCTGCCACCCACCTCTGCCAGCCCTTCATAGGTATCCTGTAGTTTTCAAACTTCAACTTAATGATTATAACATTAAAAAGAATGTTTCAGGAATTCCCTGGCAGTCCAGTGGTTAGGACTGCACTTCTGCTCCAGGAGGCATGGGTTCAGTCTCTGGTGGGGAAACTAAGATCCTGTAAACCATGTGGCATGACCAAAAAAAAGGAAAAGAATATTTCTAGGATCATAAAATACTTGTACCTAAACTTGGCATGATTTCTTTTTTCTTAATTAAGAATAAATTTTTTAAAAATTTAAGTTTTCTTCTTTATGAGATAAGGACTTAGCTGAATCCAGTTCCTTTTCTGGTCTTCCTCAGTTCTTCATTCCCAAAGGAAGTTTCCTGCCCTGACATCAATTTCCACCACAAGAAGGAAAAAGGACCCTTTATTCAACATTGTTCCTTAACATTTCCCCAGTGGGCTTAGCTTAAGTCCTCTAAGCTTTAGTATATTTATTTTAAAAATTTGGTTCCTAAAAAAAAAAAAAAAGTCTGTTCCTGATCCATAGTAAGCCCTCAGTGTTTTATTGTTACTGCTGTTGTTACTTTAGTATTGCATGGTCTTTTGGACCAGTTTTATAGCCTTCATTCTCCCTGGGGAGACCCCTCTTGGTGCTTTGTGGGCCTTTGAGGGGGTGCATAAGCTCATATTAGAACTCAAGGGTACACCTCTGGAAGTGTTAGGTCACAAGAGGACTCCCAGTGTAGATCATACAGGATGATCGTGGAAAGAAGGGAATTTAAACAAGATTTCTGACTCACATCCCAACTAATTTTTTTTTTTGATATTTATTTATTTATTTGGATGCATTGGGTCTTAGTTTCAGCGTGTAGGATCTTTGATCTTCAGCATGGAGGATTTTTTAGTTGTGGCATATAGGATCTAGTTCCCTCACCAGGGATTGAACCCAGGTCCTCTGCATTGGGAGCACAGAGTCTTAGCCACTGGACTACCAGGGGAGTCCCCCAACTAATTTTTAAAAATAGCATTTATGCTACTTTTTTTCCCCTAAAAACAATACATGCTCATTGCTGAAAATTTTAAAAATAACATTTATTGAGTGTCTATTTATAAAATTAATAGTAACTATTGAGGAAAACTTAGAAAACACAGAGAGCTTACAGAGGAGGTGCACGGGCCCCTGTGGGGCCTTGAATAGTCCCAGGAGGAAAGTGAGGAAGTGATGCCCGGAAATGGGCCAGGATGGCACTGGACCCTTTGTCTGTTCCCTGTGCTGAGTGTCCAAGACCACCCCTCTGTCTCCGCAGACGGACCAGCTGTCCAAAGACTGGGCCCGGAAGTGGAACGAGTGGCAGGCCCTCGTGGAACATTACAGAGTGGACATCAATAAGAGGCAGGCTGGGCTGGTCATCGACTCCAGCCTGCCACACCTGATGGCCTTGGAGGATGACGTGCTCAGCACAAGTGTCGTGCTCTATCACCTCAAGGTGAGCAGGCGGGTGCACCCCCTCTCTCCCTGAGCTGCAGGCCCCAGAGGTGCAGGAGGGAAAGGCCAGTGGCAGCCAAGGTGGCGGAACTGCCCTCAGGAAGCCAGGCCTGCCCACCAACTGTGATCTGTTTCATTTCTGTATGAATAGGGCAGAAGACTAGAAATCAGAATTTGGTTTTCAGCTGCTACTACTGTCGCTCTTGTTTTTGCTTTCTGTGCCTCAGTTTCCTCATTTAAAATAGAAAGATGCTGCTTGTATTCCTTTTCTGGCCTCCTAAAGCACAGGAGGTGAAATCCCAACCTCATAATTCCACCAGCACTCCTGAGTGCTCTCCGCAGATACAGGCTGCTCATAGATGGCTTTCAGGGGCTAAAGGGATCAAAGGATAAGAAACAGTTCCCTTCTAGTACTTTCCCACTTCAGTCAACCCCCCTTCTCCATTACGAGGTTTGCCTGGGAAAGAAGAGAGGAGAGGGAAGTTGATTTAGGGAGTTTAAAAAAAGCGTGCTGAACTCTGGAGAGCTGGTGGGCTAAGGGTGACCAGGGTGCAACATGCAAGCACCCAGAGAAGCCCTTCTGCAAGGACCAGGCTCCCCTGGTTCTTTGTCACCTGGACGCCACCTTACTTCTAAATGAAGCATTTGGAGAGTTAGTGACACATGGTAGGTAGAGTCTTATATCCTGTCCTCATCAAAAGTGGTTGTCCTGTTGTAGAAGGACAGTCTCTATGGATGGGCTAAACATACACTGAAATGAAAGTGTTAGTCACTCAGTTGTGTCTGACTCTTTGCAACCCCATGGACTGTAGCCCACCAGGCTTCTTTGTCCATGGGATTCTCCAGGCAAGAATGCTGGAACAGGAAGCCATTCCCTTCTCCAGGGGATCTTCCCAACCCAGGGATCGAACCTGCGTCTTCTGCATTGCAGGCAGCTTCTTTACCATCTGAGCTACCAGAGAAACATATTGTACATGGCCAGAATCCCTATGCTCACTGGAAATCCAACCCGCATTTTCATAATTGTCCCCAGCATGTTAAATCAACATTTAAAAGGAACAGAGTTTATGGGGATGTGTGATGCTGCCTTCATCCCTGGAGAAATTAGGTTGCTGTTGCTGCAGTGCCTGTGGTGGGGAGATCTCAGCAAGGCTCATGCCCTTAGCAAGTCCGTGTTCTGAGGTTGAGCCCTCGGGAAAGTTGTCAGAGACTTAGCCTCCCAGACAGAAAGTTAAAGTAGCTTCTTTTTCGACACAGCATAAATCATCTCAGTGAAAATGCCTCAGGCAGAAACGGCTGTGACCTTAATAACAAATCTAAACACCAAAGGCAATTGATCAGAGCCATCGGGAAAGGTTGGTGGTCAAGAGAGAACAGATGGAATAAAACAGTTAGTATTTGAGTAGAACTGATGTGATACATTGACTGGAGGTGAAGTGAGCAGATGAAGCAGACATCATGTGACAAAGTTACGGTAGCAGCAGAGGGTTGAATGATGAAGGGCAGATTGAGTTGGAGGCAGGAGATGGATGATCTTGGGTCACTGGCATCCTTGCTGAGTCAGTGCACTGAGGGTTGCTCACTCCCTCACACACTGATAGTGAACCTGGGGATGAGGTCCCAGTCTACTTTTGGTGGGGATGCTGGTCTAGGTTGCAGTGTGTGGGCTTCTCTAGTTGCAACATGCAGGCTTAGTTGCCCTGAGGCATGTGGGATCTTAGTTCTGAGACCATGGATTGAACTCACATCCCCTGCATTGGCACGTGGATTTATAACCACTGGACCACCAGGGAATTCTCTCAGTCTACTTCTAATCCTGGCATTTGTATGGGTTTTTACCCATTTCCCTCCTTTTCATTTGTTTACATCCTGGATTGGGTAGTAGTATAATAGTAGTCACTCTAGATTCTCTGTTTTTATTTGCTAACTTGGTTCCAGACCCAGACCTAGTCCCTAACAACGGCCTGGGAGCTGTTTGCCTGAGTCACCTTGGTAGGAAGCTTGGGTGGGGAGTGGGCAGCCGAAAGGGTGGGAGGAGCACAGGTTATTTGATAAACTGGACTTGACCCTCATAACTGCCTTTGTGCTGCTGTTCCTCCCAAGAAAGAGGCATAAAGCAGCAGAGGGGCAGCAAGCGTCAGCTCAGCCCATGTTAAATGAGATGCCAGCACGTTTTGGGTGGTTTCTGCTCTGCAGATCCAGAAGCTGGGATGTGCTGTGGCCTTTATCCCTTTGGGAGGAACGCGCCTCATCACTGGGGCTGACCCTGACCCCCTGAGAGCAGTCTTGATCCCTCTTCCTCCATTCTGGCTGGTGGAGTCTGGAGACCGGCATCCATTGGCTCATGCACTCCTCAGTGGCTGAGCAGGAAAGCCTGGGTTCTGGAGGGTTGTGGGTGTTGGGAGGGAGCCAGATCCTCATTTATTACTTCCAGGAGCCTTTCTTCACAAGCGATTTTGGGAGAGCTGCAGGGCCTTCCCTTCTGGCTGCTGACGGCGAAGCCTAATGTGGAACTTTCTAGTCACTTAAAAAGCATCGGTCACCAGGCAGGTGGTTTGGTGAGGTTGGAATAGCATGGGCACAGGACCAGGAGAGAAATGATTTCTAGCCAGAGTTGTCCTGTGTAGTATGTGGGCTCCCAGGGCAGCTATTTCCTCTCAGCTTCAGATTCCTCCACTGTGCAGAGGATCATAATACTACATTCTGGGTGTTAAAGAATTAAATGAGAGATGTCTGTAAAGCACTCGGTGCAGTGCCCCGTACATAGGGGATAGTTAGTAAAAGGTAAATACAGCTCTAGACTCAGCTCTAGACTCACATCTCTGTTGCCACGTCACTGCCACTGCCTTCCTCAAACAGAGCTGTGTGCTCTTAAACTGCATTGTTGCAGTTTCTACGAACCCAGTGATTCATTGATACTAACTCCAGTTTCCACCTCCTCTCTTATACTCTCTTTCAGTCTTTTTTGATTCTAGATGTGCTTTCCTCCTTTTTGTGCTTTACTCTTCTTAGAATCTGGTGTCTGTTAAACTTCATCTGTGGATCAAGAAGGTAAAAATCCTGTGCTTCCATACATTGTCATAGAAAACATGTCTCTCTGAGACTGACTTGGACCAAACTTGGGCCACACTAACCTTAGTCCCTGGGAAAAAGCTATACTCATGTGCCCACTTCCTCACAGAGTTAGAGAAGCTCTGACTGCCTAACTCGAGGCTACAGGACAGAAAGGAGCTGGCCAGTGCTAGCTAGACTTTGCAAAAAGCTGATGATGCTCTGTCCTGCACTGTTTTGCCCGTACCTTCCCAGGGGCATCCTGGGCTGCATAGTGAGTGGGCAGAGCAGGCAGAGCAGCCTGGACCAAAGCTGGGGAGGGCATGGGGAGACAGTGACAGTGCTCAAACAGGTGGACTCTCCTTTGGGGCAGGGCTGTATCCCTTTTTATTCTCCTTAAAATGGCTTTGTTTTTCCCTTTAGGAGGGGACGACAAAAATAGGAAGGATTGACTCAGAGCAGGAACAGGACATCGGTGAGTGACAGAGTGTATGGGTCTGATGCTCTGTGTAGGTGTTCATGCCTGACGGGTTTCTTCCGAGGAAGCTGAGGGTTCTGAGAGGAAGGAATCTTGGAGTTCTGAAGTGCTGCTCCTCTTTTGCTGACAGGCTGTGGGTCTTGGACACGAGAGAGGAGACGCACATTGTGGGGCCATCTGGGTCTGGGTGGTTTCAGGTGGTGGCTCTTCCTCTCCTGTCATGATGTGAGGTCTTCCAGAAGTGGATTCTGATCTCCTCAAAAGAATGGTGGAGATGTTTCCTGGGCTATGCCTCCACCCAAGTGACCCCCCCACCCCGCTGCCATTGTCTGTAGTCCTGCAGGGTCAGTGGATCGAGAGAGACCACTGTACTATTACCAGCGCCTGTGGGGTCGTCATTCTACATCCTGCCCGCGGGGCCCGTTGCACAGTCAACGGCCGAGAGGTTACCTCCTCCTGCCGTCTCACCCAAGGTAGGACTACCCACAGCCCAGTTTATGCAAGGATGAGTGGTGGGCCAGCTCTGTTCTCAGGAGCCAGACCCAGAGGGCTCAGTGAAGCAGGATTTAAGTATGGAACCCCCAGCTGCTGCACCCAGGGATCTGAAGATTTCCTAATACGGTCCTCTTCCCATAAACAGAGAAACCCCAAGTCCAGGGCCCCAGAGTAGAGAATGACTCTCTGAAATTTGTACCTGTGTTTGTTTGCTGTACGTCCTTGGGAAGATCTCTGAGCCTCAATTTCCTCATCTATAAAATGGGGATAATAATAGAATCATTGTGAGGATTGAATGAGCTAATCTGTGTAATGTTCTTAGCAGTGTTCTTTTCATTCAGAAAACACTCATTATGGTGATTAATGCCATTATTACTACTACTATTAATCTGTTCAGATTCTGTGTTCTTTGTGGGTGAACTTGGGTACCTCGTCTTCCATGAAGCATTCCCTGACTGCTCCACCTGCTCCACTTGCTTTCCCTTGGAATACCAGAGCTTCTCCTGTTCATCTCATTAGTTCAATGCATATGCTGTACGATATCTAGGGAGTGCAGATCTTATTGACTCAGCTAAATGATCACGTTACTGAGGGTAGGACTTTGTCCCCCAGAACAGTGCCCTGCACGTTACTGTACTCAGAACATGAACTGTGGCTTGAATTTAGTTTGGTGTCTATGCCACAGGAGCAGTCATAACCCTGGGGAAAGCACAGAAGTTCCGGTTCAACCACCCCGCAGAGGCCGCCATCCTTCGGCGGAGGAGGAAGGTGAGCACATGGTGTTCTCCACATGGCTGTTGACCTCCCTGCTTCACCTTTCTGGAGGGGGAGCCGAGCTATCTCCGTACCTGTTGGGATGGGGGTGATGAGGCTTCCTTGTTTGTCCACAGGTTGGAGAGGCTGTTGGCGGCAGTGGCTCTCTGGAGTGGCTGGACTTGGGTGGAGATGTCACCGCCTCCCAGATGTGTCTCTGCCCTTTGCTTTGGAAGGAAAGGTGAGAGAGAGTTGCTCGTTCTGCTGTGGAGCCTGTTGGTTTTGCTTTTACAACATGGAGGAGGGAAGAATTGAGTATAGCAGCCAAGTTGGGAATGAAGCCTGGCCTGAACCACCTTGGGTGAGTGGTCGGAGGATGGTGAGCTAGCTGCTCAGCCAGTGGGTGGCAGAGAAGTGGTCATGGTCCTCATTCACTTCCCCTTGGATATCACACTTCCTTCATCACTGAGAGAGGTGTGTACTATCAGTTGATGTTTCCTGTGGCCACCTTCCTCTGTCCACAAGATTTACATGTGATGTGACTATGTGTTGCTTTCAGACCTGCCTTCCATGGATCCCATTGAATTCTGACCTGCTTGTGTGTTAGCTCTTGTGTGTGTCAGTTAACTTCCAGGACCAGCTTCCTCTGAGTTTTTTAAGTTATTGTAGGATTGAAAAGCCTCTTTTCCTCATAACCAAGGGTTCAGGAACTCTAGGAACAACATGAAACTATCCTGGGCTCCTGCCCTGATCTACCTGCTTTGCCTGCCTTGAGACTGTGGAGTGTGGAGTCAGTTTTCTATGTGATTCATAGCAACTGCTTTTCATCTTCATAGTCATCCTTTGTCCACTTCTGCATAGGAGCTCCCTCCCAGATCGAGATGCCTTGTGGGTTGGATACAGTGGTATGCTACTGTTCTGAAAGCCACCAGTGTCTTGTACCTTGGGGACTTCCTGTAGCAAATGTCAGCAGGGGACCTGGCGTCTGTGAGACCCTGGTGCTGGGGGGTTGTCCCGCACCATGAACTCAGGTGCCTGGGAGGTCCTGACAGCTCCCGGGCCCCTGCTACTCTCTCCTCAGGCCAGGAGCAGTGATGGAAGCTGAGGAGAGTCTTGGGTCAGACCTTGATGGCCAGATGTTGGGAGAGGACAGGAGTGCTCTGAGGCCAGGAGCACGAGCAGCAGGCAGGTGCTCCCAGGAGGGCTGCTGAGGCCTGGAGGACAATGATCCAGGGCCTAAGGGAGGATGGTCGGTGTAGGGAGACTGGGGGCCCTGAGGAATGGCACAGAGTGGAGCATATCAAGACCAAGGTGAGCTCAGGACTGAAGCCGGGGTTCTTGTTTTGTCAGAATGACCTCCCTTTTTGTAGTGAAGGCATGAAAGGAGGCCTTGTCATAGGTAAGTTCTGTTGGGAAGACACACTGAGGCTGTGTTTCTCCCAGAGTACAGAAGTTTACAGGAAATGGCTCTGCGACTTACTATTTTTTTAATTCAAAATTTTTTTTTAATTTATTTATTTTGGCTGTGCTGGGTCTTCGTTGCCGCATGGGTTTTTCTCTGTTTGTGGTGAGTGGGGGCTACTCTCTAGTTGAGGTGCTTAGGCTTCTTATTGCGGTGGCTTCTCTTGTTGGGGATCACGGGCTGTAGGGTGCGTGGGCTTCAGTAGCTGCAGCACGCAGGCTCAGTAGTTGCAGCTCCCAGGCTGTAAAACACAGGCTCAGTAGTTGTGGTACATGGGCTGAGTTGCTCTGCGTCATTTGGGATCTTCCAGATCAGTGATAGAAGTCTCCTACATTGACGTCTTTCGGAGCCACCAGGGAAGCCCTGGCTTTGCAACTTAAAGAGCCACAGATACTTGAAGAGATATTGGCACTGGGTAAAGTAGCCTTACCTCCTGGCTCTACAACAGAAAGCTGTGGTGATCTTAGGCAAGCTACTAAGTCTCTGAGCCTGTTTGCTCACCTCTAAGGGTGCTACTGTCTCTCTCCCAGGGGTCATTGTGACACAGGCTGAAGGAGCGGGTGCACATGGAATGCTTTGCCCAGTGCCCGACACCCCACAGCCCTGCTGCCCTGGAAGGTGGCCTCCTTTTTACTTTCCTGTCCTCGTATCTCACCCTAGCAGACCCATTCATCCCAGAAAAACATTGATCTTCTGTCTTTTTGAAGTCTTCTCAGGCTCTCTACCCCCATGGGCATGGATGTGACCTTTCAGCAGTACCAGGAATGACCCCTTTCATTCAGAGGACAGAGGGCTACTAGAGAAGCAGACCTCTCCCCCTTGCTGCATCTGATCTTCAGCTCCAGCCCTGGGAGCCTGTGGGCCGGGGTGGTCCTGCCCAGTTGCCATCACCTGCAGGCGTGCGCTAGCTCCTGGTAGCAGTCGGTGGGGTGGGCTCAAGCCTGTGACCCGCTAGACAGGCTGGAGAGACCGTGAGCATGAGGGGCCCAGCATGTTGTCAGTGGGGCTCCCCATCTGGGCGTGTGTCTCCATGAGGGTCTCTCATTTGCTCTTGGGTGGTATAGGCTCCGAAGCCTCCTTGTGTCCCAGGTTTCCTTTCTGGTCCCTCTCTCTGGTGGGGCGCTTCTCTGCTGGGAGCCTGCAAAGCTAGCGCTGACTCCAGAGCAGGGGACGTCAGCCTGTTGGCAGTTATCTGGACCTGAGAGCAGTTTGTCCTTGGAGACTCTTTGTTATCCATGTTCTTAGCATTGTCCCATTTGGAATTTGGGGAACTTAGCCTTTAAGTGCCTAGAACCCAGGGACACTGTTGCTGCTGCCACTGTGACTGCCTCCTCTGCAAGTGGATGCTGCTGCGTTTCTGCTGCAGAAGCCTCCCGAGCTGAGCAGCTGGAGGGCCCGATGGAGTCCTGGCAGTAGCTGGAGGTGCTGGGGTCCCCCAAGGGGAAGGGCACCATCTGAGAGGGATAGAGGGCCTCGACTGCAGGTAACTGGTCATCTACCCAGCATGGAGGATTAGGCCAGTGTGTTCTTTTTCACTTGCTTTCTGGGAACTTGACCAGTGTGCTCAGCACAGGAGCTGTTTTTAGTCTGATGGTGTGTGACTCCTCAGGGAGTCAGGGTGCAGGGTCTGTGGGGATTCTTCCAGACTGCCTCTCCTTGCAGGCCTGCTGCTGCTATTCGGCCTGCAGAAGCTGATGGCTAGCTACAGCTTTCCCTGGGGGCGGGGGGGCAGTTAAGGAGCTGTCTTCTAGGGAGAAGCTGATTGTACTGGGTTGGAGAAAAAGTTTGTTCAGGTTTCCATAACAGTGTGCGAAAAGCTCAAATGAACTTTTTGGCCAACCCAATAAATCTGAGAGTCAGGAAGGAAACTGAACACTCTCAGGGAATTCAGAATAAAGGTCTCCTCCCTGTCGTAATTGATGGTCTGGATCTTTGTTGGGTATGTCTTAAGACCCTCTGATGGGTTCGGGTTTGTAATTCATCTATGTCCATGGTCAGACACAATTTGGAGCTGCGATGCAAGTATGATATATACAAATATATGTGTAAAATGTTTTTCATTAACTGTTTTTTCTGTTTGTGTGGTGCTCACTGGCTTTTTATTCCATTTGCTAGCCTTGCCATACATGTTTTCTGTATACTCCACTGTGTGTGTTTGGCCTTTTGGTCACAGCAGCAGCACCCATCTTCCCCAGAGCACACTGGTGCAGGTCCCTGGACTCCCTGCAGTTTGAGCCCCACACAACCTCCTTTCCAGAGAGGAGCCTGCCACTGTGTCAGCTCCCACCCACTCCCCTGTGCCTGTATTCACTCTCCCACCCATCCATCCTTCACTGTCCTCCTCAGGTTACATTAAGACATCTTAATTTCTTCTAAGTCAAAAGCAGCAGACTTTCTGTGAAGGGCCAGATTGTGTTTTACGCTTTGCTGCAGCTATTCAGCTCTGCCAGCAAGGCACACAAACCCCCTAGACAATACATAAACCTTAGGTGTGGCTGGGTTCCAGTACCTGGATTCACAAGAACAGACTGTGGACTATGTGGCCCACAGGCTGTAGTTTTTGGACCTCTGCTTTCATTCTTCTCTACAAGGTGGTAAATCTCCTAAGTGGAGTGGACCCCTCAGAGTGCATTGCTCAGCCAGTTTGCCATCCGCTTCTGGTGTCAAGTCACTGAGTGAGTCTCCAAGCCTGAGAGCCATAGGCGCCTGGGGCT
This sequence comes from Giraffa tippelskirchi, assembly GCF_054371585.1. Taxonomy (NCBI): domain Eukaryota; kingdom Metazoa; phylum Chordata; class Mammalia; order Artiodactyla; family Giraffidae; genus Giraffa; species Giraffa tippelskirchi. The sequence goes on from NC_137281.1 coordinate 100,801,537, forward strand.
GGAATGAGGGCCGAGGGTAGGCTAAGCACGGCCAGATCCAGCTTATGTGTCAGCTTCCAGCAAACCCTGAACCTTCCTGGATGCTCCCCCTCTCACCCCAGAGCAGAGCCCCATGCATTTGGCTCTTTTAGAAACCTGAATGACAGGAATGGAGAGGCCCTGAAGAAACAGCATGGGAGACCCATGCATAGAAGGCATGTGAGACCAAGGGAGAGGTTAGCATGAGAGGAGAAGCTGTCAGTCTTCAGAGGAAGGCTCTGACTCATCCATGGTCCTGCAGGAACCTGGTGGCAGAGTAAAGCATGACTGAGTCTAGAATTTTCTTTTTCTTCTTTTGGTAGAGGTGCTGGGGAATGAATCTGAGTCCTTGTACAAGCCAATAGAACCTTTTTAAATTTTGTATTATTGGAAAATTCAGCTATACTACAAATGATCAACTCATAGCTAAATCATGTTTCATTTATATCCCCAACATGTTCCCAATGCCTCCCCACTGGATCTAAACACATTCTAGACAGTTTCACCAGTAGACACATCAGCAGGTGTCTCTGAGAGGTGAGGTTGAGCCTAAAGGTCTTGAACCCTCTTGCAGGCTCGCTCCCCGAGACCAGCCCTCCCCCGGGGCCCCTGGGGCACACGCAGGTTAGTGTGTCTGAGTTCCCTCTCCTCCCACTACTAGATGGAGAGGCGCAGTCCTGGGCTCTGAACGTGGATGAGAAGTTCCGTCCCTACCATGTTTCCAGAACTTCTGCTGTACTCTCGTTACACCACATTTTTAGCAGATGCCTTTTTATTTTCTTCTCTCTTTTTTTTAATGACAGCGTTTCTTTATTTAGCTAAAAAAATTAAAAAAAAACAAACCAAAAAAACACCACTTTACTTTTCTGTTTTCCTTAACCAAAATGAACTTGTGTTTCTGCTGAACCCACAGTCTAGGAATATGCTAGCCTCAGGATTGTTCTCCCCTCCTGCACTGTGACATCACGAGCTGCCTGTGACACCGTGCCTGTGTGTCCCAAGCTGTCAGGAGTCCGGAGCCCTCTGCGCCCTGTCCAAGGCAGGGTTCCCTGGGAGGCGCTGAGGCCACTGTGGTTTGTATTGAACTGGGTTTGCATCTCCCCCCGGGTGACCCAGCCCCTGTGACAGGAGAGCGCTGGGAGAGCAGAGTGACAAGGACCACTGGCCACTGAGGGCTGGAGAGACACCCTACGGGACCCAGATTCTGCAGCAGCAGCAGCAGCAGCACCTTGTGGGGGATGTGAGGCAGCAGATCCTAGTGGGACAGATTAGAGGCAAACAGGAAGCGGAGCTGGAACAGCTGCACACCGGCCTACGGGTTGAAGACGGTAGGAGCCTGCTTGCCATTCCCATCTCTCTGTGCCCTCCCCCCAACCTTCTGTGTTCTCTCCTTTGTTTTCTTTGTGATATGATGGAATCTATGGTATTACGGGTTCTCTCCCCTCTTTTAGAGACCAGAGGCTCTTACAAGGGGCTGGAAGCAAGAATAAGGAAACAGCCTCGTTTTCAACCCCTCATTGGGGTGATGGTTCTCCTGCCTGCTCCTTCATGTGCACACATTTGTCCAGGCTCTGCTACTGGCCTGTGTGTGTGCCCACTGCCCTGCTGAGGCCAGGGACTACATCCTCTTGTCATGTGGTCAGGGGGGCCATCACTCTTGCCCCAGAGGGCCCTGTGGCCCTCATCCCGCCCTGTCAACCTGACCAGTTCTTCACTCTGCGCAGGTGCAGCTGTGGCCGGAGGTGCCTGAGTCCAGGGAGGGAGGGAGGGCTGACCTTCTCTTGGGGTGTTTTTGGTTTGCAGACAAGCAGTGGCTGCTCAGAGGAAAGACCTGGCTGGCCAGCTCACGGCAGCAGCCGCAGCAAGACCACACAGCAGGGAAAGAACTTGAGGCTGCAGTGCCTTCTGATTTGTGGTGCCAGACAGACCCCAAGACTCAGCCGTCCCCCCAGGTCCGAAGCCAGAGCAGGGTGGTGCACCCGCAGTTCCTGCGGAAACACAAGCGGAGTGTCCGGCGGAAAAGAGCCTCATTCAAGCTGGAGAGGATCATCAAGAAGCAGAGGCTGCTGGAGGCCCACAGGGGACCGGAGCAGCTCAGGGCACTGTGCTGGCTCCAGGATGACCGCCCCCGGAGGACCCCCTTCCCAGTTCTCCGCCCCGGTGCCCTGGTCCCAGGGCCTCATCGTAGAAGCAGGTTGACAAGCTGCAGTTCTCTGCACCTCCGAAGGCCCTGCAGCTGGCACTCAGCCCACTTGTGCAGGTACAGCCCATGGAGGCTGCCTGGAGGCACTGGCTGAGGTTTACAGCCCCTTCCCAGGGCCTCAGTTTCTTCCAGCTGTGAAATGGAGAGATGTGTCTACTCTTCTCTTGCTCATCACTTTCTCTCTCTTCCGACCACTCTTCTTTCTCTATAGTCGGAATCTTCTAAGACTGCCTCTACCCCACTCTGAGCGGCAGCTCTTGCTTCTTTGGTGACATCTCCTGGGGGAGAATCTCAGCCTCGTCTTCCCTGTGTTCCAGACCATGGCTGTGCACATATGCCTCCTTGTGTAGGCCCTGCCCCCTCCATCTCTTGCTGCCCCAAACCGCAGTCTGTTCCTACACCCTTCCCCCTTCCCCTCCAACCCGACCAGCAACTCCAGTCAGCGTCTCAACCCCCTACCATACTGAGCACGTGGAGCACTGTCTGACTCCTGGTTCAGTTTGGGATCCTCCTTTTTCTTTTCTCCTTCACTCCTCATGTTCAGTCAAGGGGAGGATATGCTGCCTCCCAGACTGCTTGGAACAGAGGGCTGTGTCTGCCTCTTTATATGCTCTGGGCCTAGCACAGGGCCTCGCCCATATTAGGTGCACAGTCTGTCAGTGTTATGTTTGCTCACCGATCACTCATAGTCTTCAGAGTATGTGAAACATTTCCAACACACAAGGTAGAAAGAATCATGTACCTGTCGTGCATAGCAGGTGTCACGATTTGCTTTGTCTCCCCTCCTTCATTTTGCTGATGAAGTATTTTAGAACAGCTCTTATACAGCATGTCATTTCAATCCTACAGCAAATATATACAGTTCTGAAAAATAAGGGCTTTCCTTGTAACCATATTGTCATCACACCCAAGAAAATTAAAATAATTCTTCAGTATAATAAAAAACCTAGGCCATATTCAAATTTCTCTAGTTGCCTCAAAATATATATTTATAGTTAAATTAAGATCCAATTAGATATACACACTGCATGTGGTTATTATATCCTTCAAGTTTCTTTTAATCATCCTTTTTTGCTTTTTAATAATTTGTTCATATCATTGATTTGTTAAAGTGGGTCAGTTCTATACGATGTGCTTCTTTATAGATTTGTTTGTTTGACTCCTTGTAGAGCCGTTTAAGTTATTCTTCAGGTCCTCATGTTGGAAGTTTTCTCTAAAGGCGTGATTCGATTCAGATTCCGTTCAACCTTTTTTATAAGTAAAGAAAATGAGGAACACAGTGTACCTGGGGCTTCTTTAAGAGCCAAGACTCTAGTCTGCAGTTGCCTTGTGTACCTGTAGAGCTTTCCTCTGACCCTAAAGGCCATGAAATGAAGTGAAAGTTGCTCAGTTGTGTCAGACTCTTTGCGACCCCATGGAGTATACAGTCCATAGAATTCTCCAGGCCAGAATACTGGAGTGGGTAGCTGTTCCCTTCTCCCAAGGATCATCCCAACCCAGGGATCGAACCCAGGTCTCTCACATTGCTTGCCGATTCTTTACCAGCTGAGCCACAAGGGAAGCCCAAGAATTCTGGAATGGCTAGCCTATCCCTTCTTCGTTGGATCTTCCCAACTCAGGAATCGAACCGGGGTCTCCTGCGTTGCAGGTGGATTCTTTACCAACTGAGCTATCAGGGAAGCCCAAAAGGCCGTAGGGTCCTAGTTTTAATAATTTTATTTATTTATTTTTGACTGTGCTGGGTCTTCATTGTTGCACGTGCTTTTCTCTAGTTACAGCAAGCAGGGGCTACTCTCTGGTTGCAGTGCATGAGCTTCTTATCGTGGTGGCGTCTCTTGTTGTGGAGCACAGGCTCTAGGGCATACAGGCTTTAGTAGATGTGGCATGTGGGCTCAGTAGTTGTGGCTCTCAGGCTCTAGAGCACACCCTCAGTAGTTGTGGCTCAGGGGCTTAGTTGCTCCGCAGCATGTGGGATCTTCCAGGACCAGGGATTGAACCTGTGTCTCCTACATTGGCAGGTAGATTCTTTACCACTGAACCACCAAGGAAGCCCTGGCATAGATTTAAATCTCTTTCAGAGCAAACTAAGGGGGACTTTATATTCCCCTGTCAGCAGGAAGTAGGGACCTCTGACTTCTGAGATGGCTTTCCTTGTCTCCACAGTGTTTTCATGAATCAGGATCCCTCCACCACGTTACCACCTATGCCTGACCCTACTGAGCAATTATCGGAAGAGTATCTGCCCCTGGCTGCTTCTTATCCTCTAAGGATAGGGCATCTCATCCAGCATGCCCTCCGTTCCTCAGGCGAGGGGCAGTTCGCCACAGCCAGGAAGGCCCTGGCCTGGAAGGGAGCCTCACCCCTGGGCACGTGCCTCACCGAGAGCTCCGAGTCGGCCAGTGTCCAGGAAGTGGAGAGAATGGGTAAGCAACCCCATCATATGGTGCCCCGGAGTTTAGCATCTCTGGGCCAGTCAGCTCACAAGCGAAAGCCGTGGGATAAGCTGAAGGTCCTTACCCCTTCCACTCAGACTAGGAGGGCTAAGGCCATGTACCAGCAGGGTAGTGAACAGAAGGGAACCTTGGGCCCACGAGGCTGTTGAGGGAGCCAGTTGCAGTTCCTCACATCTTCATGGATCCAAATAGACATTTGGGCATGGAAAACAGCCAAGACTTTCTGGGCAGGATCCATACCACCGTCTCCAAGCGAGGCATCAAAAAGACAGCAAAGAGTCCTGACAGCTAGGATTGATAAGTCCTCTTGCTTGTCTCATGGCAGCCTTTTGAAGAGGCAGCACAGTGTGGGGGACCCAGACACCATGGCTTCACTCACAGACTCCAGCCCCGTAGTGGCTCTCGCAAGAGAAAAATGTGGTGATGTATCTGACGCAGATAGTGGTTACTCAGTAGGTTCTCTCTCCTGTGTCTGTGCCAAAGCCCTGCCGGCGCCGTTGGAGCTGGAGGAGCCTCAGGGGAAGGAGCGAGACCTCCCAGAGCTAGACAACTCCGAAAGTGACGACAGCCAAATATCTGAGGACTCGCTGGCTGAGAAGGGGCCCAGAAACCCACGAGACAGCTCAGGACACAGTTACCTCACCAGCGTCTGTGGCCATGGCCAGGCCAGAGCGCGATCCTCTGGGAGGCGCTTCACCACATCCTCAGGCAGTCGACCATTCACCTTGGCTCACAGGAGTGTTTCCCTCGACGGCCTAATCAATGCTGAAGAACCGGAGGACCATTGGCAAGGAAAGCCTTTCTTTGGTTCAACTAATGAGATGCCCACGGAGACTTTCTGGCACCTGCAGAACCCCATTCTGCCTGCAGGGGGCCAGGAGGCGGTCTGCAGGCTTGGTCCCATCAGTCACAGAAGAGCCCCCAGGCTAGATGCCATCTTGCCAGTGAGCAGTTCATTTTACCTGGAACCCCAGCCGCAGCCGCCCTGTGAGCAGCCTGAGGTGGCGGTGAAGGGAAGCCCCACAGAACCGGCCACCACTCTTCAAGATGTGCAGCCCTCCAGAGGGAGCCCTCTGGTATCCATGGATTCCTGGTTCTCCTGTGACTCCAAGATCAATCCTGGCAGCTCCCCACATTCTTTATGTCCAAGTCCTGATGTCCAGGAGGTTCAGCGCAGCGGTTGGGAAAGGCCTGGATACTGGCTCAATATAGAAGAACTCGAGTCACCAGGTACAGAAACCAGCCTGCCTTTCAGCTCCACACTGCCCCCGGCCAGCACAGAGCTGCCTTGCAGCATTAAAAGTGTGTATACAGACCCCGTTTCTGGGTCTGTGTCCCTCTGGAACCCTTGCAGCCTTCTTCAGCCAGGAGCTGATGGTACCTTTCAAGCCAGTGTGGTCCGTGATACGGCCCAGCAAGGCGTCTCTGAAGCATCCAGTTCTAGTGTGTCCAGCTTGTTGGCTGCCTCTGCCAGCTCATTTACTTATGTTGGCAGCACCTGTGAGAAAGACTGGGTTGCCCTCCAGCAAAAGTACCTCCTTGAACTGTCTCATCCTGTTTTGGAGGCCACGGGAGCCCCCAGGCCAGTTTTCCCCTCCTTTAAGGAAGACTCTGGTTTTCCGATTCAAGCTTCCGGCAGGGGAGGAGATGCTGTATTGCCAGTTGGTCCTCGGGTATCCAGCAGCCCAGATTTCAACAATGTTCCAACCCATCTATCCAAAATTAGGCGTTTGAGAGCAGAGAAAGAACAGGACAGTGTGAATGTCAAGGTAGAAGGTACTTCAGATTTCTTTGCAACTAGTGAGAAAGAGGTGAGTCATAGTGGGACTTACTCAGCAGATGTAGAATCATTGACTTCTGGACCTAGAAATGCACAGGTCTCTACAGCGGAGAACAAGATGGCATATCCCATGACGGCAGCACGGGGAGTCAAAAAGAGCAGCTTGGAGGAGTCCTCTCAGAGCAGTGAGAAACCTGAAGTCATGACGTCCTCTGATGAGTATTTCATCCTGAAGAACCCTTGTCACCATATTGTCACCATAGCCACCAAAGACCCCCATTGGCCCCGAGGCTGGGCTCCTTTGAGGAAGAAGAGAGCAGGCCCGGCGAGGCGATTAGGTCAGAACAGCCACCGCCCCCCACAGGAAGAGAAGACAGACTCCCAGGAGAGCTCCACGGAAGTGGGCAGAAGACACAGCAAGCCTCCCTGCTCCTTTCCGTCTGGTCCAGAGCTATACCTTCACTCTGCTCCCTGGAATCCACTTCCATCTTCCCTGCAGCCACCTCCCTTGGAAACATTCTACGTGACCAAAAGCCGAGATGCCCTGACAGAAACCGCCTTGGAAATTCCAGCTTGCAGAGAAGCAAGAGTGCCCTCCCCACCCCTCAGGGAAGCCTGGGGCTTTGGACATGAGCACCAGGTCCTCCAAAATGTGTATGTGGAGAATAAGTTGCCAGTACAATTACAAAACCAGAATTCCAAGATTGCATCATCTCATCAGGTCGCAGCAGAGAGGCCAGTTGATTTGAACGCCAAGGAAGTTTGCAGAGAAAAAGGGAAATGCCTTGGAAAGATTAAAGAAAGAAGCCATAATTCAGTTTATTTTTTTGTCACTCAGAATGGACATTTTTTCCCATCTACCAGCATAAAAGTATGTGAATTTGAAAATCAAGTTGGAATTTTAAATAAACACAGTCTTCCAACGCTCAAGCAGGGAGCACAGGCTCCTATACAGTCCTCCTGCAGTGTTTCCTCAAACAGATCTGCGTCAGGGAAGCCTCTCCTTGCATGTGAATCTGAGACGGGTGAGGAAGAAGAGCAGGGGCAGAACGCAGTCCTCACACAGGCCCAGGCCTTTGACACGAACAGACACTTTCCTTCCAGGGTTAGGTCTGATTTCACCTGTAAAACCATCTATTTAGCCCCTGACAAGGACAAGCCACAGGTTGCTGCTGTTCCTTTGAAGTCTAGATCAGTATATCGTGATGTAAGCAGCCCAGAGACAGCTGCCCTGGGTGAGAGTCCAGCCCATAAGAAGGAAGGGAGGAATGAAACTGGGCTTCTCGGAAAAGCACCCCATTCCAAAGATGGCTCAAAAGAGTTTAAGCTTCCACAGACTGAGTCCACATATGGACGATTCCAGTCAGTTACATGCTCTCAGGAAAGAAACCTCAGCGAATGCAAAGTCTCTGGAAAAGCACTTAAAGCAAATCCCAAAGAAGAACCTCCTGGAAAGACATGGGATGAAAGAGTTAATAATGCCGATGAGATGGCTAGGCTAATTAGGAGTGTGATGCAGCTGGAGAATGGCATCTCAGAAATTGAATCCAAACAGGGTAAGCACGCTTCCGACCCACCAGGAGTCAGCAAGGAGTTCGTCTTCCAGTACCGACAGGACCAGGAGATGGCTGACAGCGTGCTGAGGACAGGCAGCTTTGGAAACCACCCACCCTTCAAGGATTGGCCAACTTCTCCCAAATGGACAGACGATGTTATCTGTAGGGATGGTGAAGCTGGGGAAGTGGAGGTGAACGGTGGCACTGGTCCCCGGGGACCTGGCAGCAGATTTGTGAGAGGGCATACACTCGCCAAGGACTCTGCTGGTTATTTAGGGATGTGCACAGTTTGCAGAGAATGCACCAATGCCTCTGCTCACCTGAGGATGAAAGCTTCAGCCAGAGCTCTGCCATTGCAGCCCAGGCCCGAGGGGACTTCTGAGGAGGGCAAACTGGTGAATGCAGTGCACCTCAGACGTAAACCCCGCAGGTTGGGAAGTCTGGAGGAGCTGGAGACTGTGGAGGGTGTTCAAGAAAGCCATCCTGCCAATTGCATCCATCGTTCTAAGCAAGAGGAGCCAGCAGTTAAAGGCAGAGTGGAAGAAATGGCTGCTCAAAGAGGGAGCCTAGAGGAGAAAAACACAGTCTTGGCGACTCAGAGACTCCCTGGCCCATGCCACCATTGTGTGTGCACATTGTTCAGCCACAAGACCGGCCTGTTACCAAGCCAGCCAGACTCCTGTATAGCTCCTCACCAAGACCTGAGTCATACCTTGCTCTTGAATTCAACAAGGCTGCCAAGAAGCTATCTTTATACACCTGATACTCTAGGCATCTCTTCTGTTGACTATGTGTTGGATCCTACCATGCTGAAAATGCCCACCAGTCCCTTGGTAACTGGAGCGGGGCAGCAGGACCAGAGTGGAATGTCCGGACACCACAGCCTCCAGGGAGATGACAGACAGGGCTCCTCTGTGGCACACTCTGCTTGGCCCAGATCTGTGACATCCATGGCCGTGGGACCTTGCGGTCAATCCAGTGCACCAGGGAGCATTCCCCTGGGGGCAGAGGGCAAGAGGTCAGCAAGTACTGGTCCCCAAGACCAGGAAGAGGACCTTAGAAGCACCTTGATGGGCCTGGGTAGCAGGGTAGTTTCTCCTTCCAGAGCTGAGGCAGCTGAACCAAGAGGACCAGACAAAGCCGGTGCCCTGAATGGGGCCTCTAGCCTGCTTGAGAGGAGGGTTGGCAGCCCCTTAGAAGAAGGAGACAACCAAGACAGAGAGGTAAGGCAGGAGGCCGAGAACCTCAGTCCTTCTGGTGGGGCTTTCTCAAAGCCTGTGTCCCCACCAGGGGTGCCTCAGCCGGAGCCCTCTGCTCAGCCACCCACAAGCCTGGCTGTGTTAGAGGAGACGGGACAGGCAAAGATTCAGGGGAAGCAGCTTTACGACGTGGTGGCTGGGGGCACAGTCCTGCCTTCCAGCAAGACTTTATTAGAACCTGAATGTTCTTCAAGGGCCCCCGGCAGGGTGCAGTGTCCACAAATGGGCCAGTCAGTGGCCGACAGGACCACAAATGAGGCTGAAGCACGGAATCACATGGCATCTCTCTCCGTTGAACCAGGACTCCTATCAGTTGACAAGAGGACAACTGTCCTTCAGGCCATACCCCCCTCTGCAGACAGCTTCCGCTCTCTGCCCAGCACTGACACTGACATGGGGCCACAGTGTCCCTCACGGACTTCCTCCCACACTGACCCTGCTCCAGGTGGGAGCCACTGTACTGGAAAACAGGAGCGTTTCCTGGGAGCAGGTGAACAATCTGTGTGTCACACAGGCTCTTCTGAAATCACAGAGATAAACAAAGAAGCAACTGGAGTGCCTCCCTCTGCTGATGCTCTGGGCTCAGATAGTCTTCCTTCTTCAGCAGCCTCCAGGGAGGAGGACAGGAGGGTGATGACAGGGGAAGTAGTGGCTGCCTCACTTTCTCAGGCCCCTTTTGAGGATTCTGGATGGATTGCACAGGGGCGAGAGGCGTTGGCTGCTGCTGAGGGCATGCTCCCTGGCCATCAGGAGAGCAGCCCAGCCCACCAAGAACCTGGGACTCTGGACTGCACATGGGGAGGAGGTCCAGGTAACTTCCAAGCCATTGCACAGGGAGGAAAAACAACCTGTTTTGAAAGTCACCTTGTGATCTCAGTTGTTCAGAATTCAACCAGCCTCTCAGAGCCTAACCAAGACCAGGGCCAATGCCTCGAGGCTTCCACCAGCTTAGAAGAAGGGAGGGTAAGCCCCAACTGGGGTACTGTCCTGCCTGGAGCCCTGAGGGGGGTTGGACTGGAAGCTCCCTCGCAGCCGCGTGTAAAGCGGGAAGGGAGTGTTGGCTCTGGGCTGGCAGAAGCCTGCAGAGCCGGCGTGGAAGGTCCCAGGTCAGCTCTGTTGCTGGGTCAGAGCCCTGGGGGAGTCAGAGAGGAGGCCCCGAGCAGATGCCCGTGGGAAGACTTGGGTGTTGGTGTCTCATCATGGAGCCCGGGTGGCAGCAAGACCCTTGGCCTATCCCGGGGCCAGGAAGAGAGCAGATCTGGTCCTTGCTGGCAGCCGCGCAGCCCTCAACCTGTTTGGGGTGCCCGTTCCTCCCCTTCCTCCACCTCACTATGTTATAGAGATGGTGATCTGGGCAGGGGGGCTTCCACAGCCCCTCTACACCCTCACCACCCTTCCAGGGTCCCCTCCAGGGCCTGGGGAATAGAGAGAGGAGAGGGCCGTGGTGGGGAACCTGGCGTGCTGTTGGCTCTTGGCCTTGAGCCCAAAGGTATTAACATGGAGCTGGGGCCAGCAGTTGGCAGCACCCCGGAGGCCTCCGCTGCTGCGGTCCTGCCTCTGACTGGGGGCTGTAGCTCCCCTGCTGCCCCTGACATGAGGACGAGCCCCCTCAGCCACTCGCTCACTGATGGGAGCTCCAGGTCAGTAGGGGATCCTGAGAAGAAGACTGCCGAGAAGAAAGTCAGAGCCGAACTTGAGGCTGTCCCTCTCCCTGAGGGCAGGTGCTCCAAGACACCTGGGAGGTTGCAGGACAGCTGTATGGGGGCCCAGGGTGCACAGGGCTCTCAACTCAAGCCAGCAGCAGCAGGGGGACTACACACCCTGAATTTAAGTGAAGGGTGTGTTGACAGTGAGCTGCCGGAGGAACTACAACAGGGATGTTTGGGAAATGACATCAGATGCCTTCCAGGAGAGCCGCAACTTCCCCCAGGGTCCAGGGATCATGGTGGCTTGCATCCCCAAGCCAAACTCATAACAGAGTTTAAGTATATCTCCAGATCCCAGATTGACAGTCCATGGGAGGAGGAAGAGCAGCAGAGAGACCAGGCTGCAGGTGGCTGTGAAGACCCTGTGGGGGTCAGGAGTCCCCCACGTGCTGATGAAGGTGGCTCGGACAGCTGTCAGATTAGAGGTGCAGACAGAGAGGGCAGGGTGATGGCCAGGTCCCCTGTGTCCAAGACGATCTCGCCCAGCTTTGGTGACTCAGCCGCTGTCTCCTTAGGGCAACGCAGAGCGCACTGGCCGGCAGCCCAGGGCCCCAGGCAGCCCTCTTCTGGTGGGAAGCAGCCAGCACTCGACCACCAGGGCTCACTTCCTATAATTGCAGTCTTCTCTGGTCACAAATACTCCAGACCACAGTTCTCTGTGGTCAGCTCTTCCCGATCTCTTCAGGAGCTGAACTTGAGCGAGGAGCCTCCTTCCCCAACAGAGGAGGATATCGTGGAGCCCAACCGATTGTGGACCTCACACCCCAGGGGCACTTCCTCAGGAAAATCGGTGGTGAACGCTGAGGGCTGCGATCAGGAAGCCTTCTCTGACTTGGACAGTATTGCTGCTGATCTCAGGCCCCTGCCACCCACACCTCCCCCTTACTCAGCGACTTCAGCTTTCTCGAGAATGCCAACCCCCAATCTCACGTCCGTCCATCCATCTGGTGCTCTGGAACAGGCCCAGTCAGGAAACCCAGAGAGACTGGGTGGTCAGGCCAGGCCAGAGGAGTGGCACTCCACGGATGTGGGAGGAGGAGCCCTGCTCTTGGGCCCCAGTGACATCAACCCTTGCATCCTTCCCTGGCGTCCCAAGGGGCCTGTGCGCACTGGCTGGAGGCAGCGTGTGTTTGGCGGTGCAGTCAGCGTCTCCTGCCACCCCTCATCGCAGGGCCCAACACCACCAAACGTGGCCCAGAGCCCCAGCATGGACAGCCGCCTAGAGGACGAGAGCTGCTCCCACCTCGGCACCTTGGCCAGCGCCCAGAGCCTGTTGAACAAACGCAGCAGCGTTGGAAATGCACGAGGTTCACGTGAGGCCTGGGAGGTATGGGGTTCCTTGCCTGCCCGGAGGAACCCTGACATCCTGATCAGCTCTGAAGGAGCAGCCCCCTTGAAGGGTCCTGATGAGAGAGCCCAGTTCCGGGGCACCCCTGAAGAAGCAGGTTCTCTGAGGAGGGAGCCCCCCTGGGCTGAGGGCAGCACTGCAGGTCCAGTGGATGAGATTACACTGCTGTATCCATCCGAGATGGGTGGTCCCATAGCCCAGTCCAGGATGGACACTTTGGAGCAAGGCACGCAGACCCTGGGCTGTGGGTCCCACTGGAGCTATACTGACCTCTCCTCTGCCCAGTCAGGTCTGGCCTCCTGGGCCAGCATGCACAACCTGTCTCTCCACCTCTCGCAACTCCTGCACAGCACCTCGGAGCTGTTGGGGAGTCTCTCCCAGCCAAGGGTGGCCGAAAAGGAGTGGAATGCCAAGAAGGACACCCCTCGTGAGGTGCCGCAGACCCAGATGACGGATGGCTCTACTCAGACCACCATGGATGAGGGCATCCAGACTGACCTGGCCTCACCACCTCTCCACCTCCAGGCCCCAGAGGCCGACCCTCAGAAGGTCAATGTGATCCTTGAAGGGCTGGGCTCAGATCTCTCTAGCATGCCTCAAGGAAACGGACATGTGTCCCGGACACTTCAGAAGAGAGAGACAGAGGAGACGGTGTGGAAAACAGCAGGGCCCCTAGATCTTCAGGGAGAAGACACTCTTTGCAGGCCCCAGAGTGCCCCTGTACCCTCATTCCACTTCAACTTTCAGAAAGGCCCCTTTGGGCAGAACCTGCCTTCTCTGAGCCCCCAGACTTCTCTGGATGCCCTCCTACCTCCCAGCTCACAACCAGAGGAGCCCTCCTGCCTGGCTGTTGGCAGACCCTGCCTCAGCGTATTTTCCTCCCCAGGGCCCTGTCTCCACGCTGTGGAGTCTGTTGGGGAGCTCAGGGTGCAGAAGGAGCAGGGGTCCACCAGCACTTTGCTGGTGGACAGGGCCTCCTCCCCGATCCTCACGCTTAGTGTCAGCATCCCAGGGTCGGGGATCCCCCCAAACGCCTTGTCTCCTTCATCTCCCTCAGCTGTTTCCCTTGACAGCCACCAGAAACTTGTGTCCAGCCCAAGCTTTCCCCATCCTGCCTCTCAGCTTCCAGTGGGTGATTTTTCTCAAACCACTGATGAGGCAGGTGGCTCTCAGAGAGCAGGGGCTCCATGTGGAGAAGCTAGAAGTTCCTTAGAAGGGGGTGACCGCAGGCCCTTCTTTGGGGTGAGCTCCCAAGGCAGCCCACAGCAGAGCACAAAGCTCCAAGTCCATTTTGTGCAGCAGCCCCCGGAGCAGTGTCTGCCCAGGACCACCGCTGGGGTGCAGAGCAGACTGTCGCCCCCTCCACTGAGGAACAGGAGCCAGAGGCTGATTGACAGCTTTCTGCCTGAGGACATGGCCTCAGTAGAGTGTGGCCCGCTGAGCAGAAGGGGGTCAGGTGGATGTCAGAGCAGGACAGAGAAAAGGGGTGAGGGCTCAGCATCTCCAGTGGAGCTGCAGCCCGCTCTAGACGTTCCCCCTTCATGGGGGGGCCTCCAGCGCCACAGCCCCTGCCCTTTCTCTGAGTTGACTGATACCCCAGGGCTCCAGGGTTGCGTCTTGGGCCCGCCTGTGGCATGCCAGCCTGAGGGGCTGCTGCCCCCTGGTTCCCAGATATATATGGCCCCTGAGCCCCAACATCATGGTCTGAGGGACCTCCCCGTGCATAACAAATTTAGCAACTGGTGTGGGCCTCAGAATGGCTCTCCTGGAGGGCCGGGTACCGTGAATTCCCTGGGGACCAGATGTGCTTGTGGCTCTGGAGAGCAGCCCCAGCTGCTCCCACAAGCCCCTAAGGACCAGAGCCGGGCACCTGAGTGGCCCCAGAGGGAGCAGATCCCCCTGAAAGTTGGGGCCCAGAACCTCTCCCTCAGCACAGAACTCACAGAAGCAAAACTGCACCATGGCTTCGGGGAGGCAGACGCCCTGCTACAGGTGCTGCAGAGCGGCACGGGGGAGGCGCTCGCTGCCGAGGAGGAGGAGCTATACGCCCGGTAAGGACACAGCCGTGGGTGGGAGGCCAAAGAAGGCTAACAGCTGGCTGTTCCCCTCTCCCTGGCTCAGCTCTGGGATCTTCCAGGGGTCAGAAATAGATCTTAAGATGGAGAAGGGCCTTCAGGGTTGGCGTCAGTGACTCAGTCACGTTCTGTCTCAGGCCAAAACACACAGCAGAGACCCTCCAGAGGGAGCGGGCTGAGCGACTTCTGAACTCCCACCGGACACAAAGCCTCAGCCCCGAGAAACAACTGAGCTTCGCCCGGGACTTTGACCTCCCCAGCCGGCGCCGAGAATACCTGCAGCAGCTGAGGAAGGACGTTGTGGAGACCACCCGGTAGGTGGACCTAGTGCCCTGCAGGAGCCGGCTCGGTATGGGGTGAGAGCAGGTGGGGAGCGGGGCCTGGACTGTAGTGTCCTGGACACCAGAGGCCACAGCTTTCTATGTCAGGAGTGACCAGGAGTGGGTCCTACATGCCTGTGGACAGTGGTAGGCACCTGTGGAGACAGAGGCAAAGGGAAAAAGGAGGGTGGGAGGGAGCTGTGGAGGGGGTGGAGTGGATAGAGGGGCCATGAGGTGCTATGTAAGGCTGCAGGCCTGAGCCTCAGGATGTTTTTAAAACCAAACTTGAAGACCCTGTGGGCAAAGAGAGGATGGGTCTTTCAAGAAGGCGGTGTTGAGCGGGCCTGGGCCATCGCCCACTGACCATGTTAGAAGGCATCTCTCCACCCCTCTGGTTTTCCCCAGGAGCCCAGGGTCAGCAGCAAGGTCTTCTCACCCACCCTCTGACATAGAGCTGATGTTACAAGAATACCAGCAGGCCCGTGAGGAGGCCAAAGTGGAGATTGCCCGGGCCCGGGACCGACTGCGGGAGTGGACTGAACAGGAAAAGCTGAGAATTCGCCAGCAGATCATCTCCCAGCTGCTGCGGGTGGGGAGTGGGGCAAGCCTCTGATTTCAGGGTGGGCTTGGGCCTGGGGCAGACCTCAGGCTGGGTCAACCATCACCATGCTGCCTCTGTGTCTTGGAACGTAGCATCTGGAGGAAGGCGTTGGGTCCTGGTGCCTGTCCAGAGCTGCTTTGCTCTCTGTTTACATGTCATCCTCATCAGACCAGCTCTGGTCCCCGGGCGAGAGTCTGGGAGGAGGCAGCTTGGGGATATAGTTGGGATTGGGATGGGGAGGCATGAGGGTATGAGGCTAAGGCAGGAGGCACTGGGAGGCGATGGGAGTGTGGGTAGTGAGGACGCACCTGAAGCTGGTTGACGGTGATCTATCCTTCGCAGGAGGAAGAAAAACTACGCTCCCTGACCACCTCTGGCTCCTGGTGCACCAGCTCTGACGGAAGCCTCTCATCTGGTGTCACCTCTGGCTATAATAGCAGCTCAGCCTTGCCAAGCCAGCTCCAGTCCCCAGACAGTGTGGTGAGTAGGCAAATGCAAGGCATGAACCAGGGGCCAGGACTGTTGTGATACTTAGGAAGTTTTGTCTCCTAGAGGCCACCCACTGCTGACATGAACCCTCATGAGCAATGGCCTTTGGTCTCCCCTGTGG
This sequence comes from Giraffa tippelskirchi, assembly GCF_054371585.1. NCBI lineage: Eukaryota > Metazoa > Chordata > Mammalia > Artiodactyla > Giraffidae > Giraffa > Giraffa tippelskirchi. Next base: position 100,817,466 of record NC_137281.1, read on the forward strand.
TTTTGTCTCCCTTCCCTGTTCATTCATTCATTTATTCAACAGGTATTTATTTCGTGGGCACTATTTTAGTCACTGGGCAAAATTGTTCTTGTCCTTAAACAGATTATTAGAGGGAAGTAGCTTGTTTTATGATTAATTATTGTTGTAGAAAGTTCTATGAAGAAAGGGTGCAAAGACAGTATGTAACAGGAACCTGACTTAGTCTGAAGGATCAGCAAAGATGCTCTGAAGAGACGGTGTTTAAACTGAGACTGGAAAGCTGAGAGGTAGTTAACTCAGTAGAAGTTGATGTCTGGAGATACTTGGGGGTGGAAGACTCAGCAAATGAGTCTTTAAGGGAAGAATTTTATGGGGAACTACAAGAAGGTTAGTGTGGCTGGAATGTAAAGAGTGAGATGGAAGAATCACACAAGAAAAGACTAGAAAAGGCAAGGTCATGTAGACTCTATTGAAAATTCTGGCTGCTTTCTAATCCATATGATTATGCTATTTCCCAAAGCTGCTGATGAGTATATTTAGTGGGGAGAATGACAAACTTGCCAGAGAAGAGGCAAGAACAGCCCTGGTAGACCTGCTCATGACTGTGACAAAGCTGAGAGATGACAGTTGCTTGGTTCAGGGCACTGCCCAAGCGGAGAAGCCGATGTGCATGTGTTGACTAGAGAATCCACAGGCACCAGGGTGGATTGGAAGTTGGAGTCAGGGAGTGGGAGGAGTCATAACCACACACACTTAGGGCTCAAAGGGCTTGTGATGTCCATGTGATGAGGAGCCCTGGAAGGGACAGGTTTTGAGGGGAAGATCACCATCTAGTTTTGTATTTACTGTGTTGAAAGTATTTGTGAGAAATGCAGGGGAGTAGTTGAAAATCAGGCAGCTGGGATCCAGATCTGGAGCTCAGAGGTGAGATCTAGCTGGGGATATAAAGTCTGAAAGCAAAACTTTTATGCTTTTATAAGCAAAACTTCACATAGTAAAGAAAAAAAAAAATAGCACTCAAATAGTAACAAAGGTACAGAATGTCAAGTGCATCTTTCAGTCTCCTTTTTGCCTCCCCAGAGGCATTCATCCATCCCAGTTTGCTGTATATTTCCAGAGATATCCTGTGCAGCTGTTAGGATATGTATATCTTTAAAAAATATGTATATCTTTTTGTAAAGTTCATGAATGGAAGCATACTGTACCCATTTTCTCTCTGTTCTTTTTCCTTAAAAATATTTTTTAGATATTGTTTCATAGCAGTAAATCTGGTGCTTTTTTAAACAGCTGAATAGTGTTTTTCTCTTTTATTGCATGTTGTTTTGTTTCTGTTTTGTAAATAACTTCATTTGTATCATCTTTTTAGATTCCACATACAAGTGATATCATACGATATTTGTCTCTTCTCTGTCTGACTTACTTCACTTAGTGTGATAATCTCTAGGTCCATCCATGTTGCTGCAAATGGCTCTATTTCATTCTTCTTTATGGCTGAGTAATATTCCGTCATATATATGAACCACATCTTCTTTATCCACTCATGAGTTGTTGGGCATTTAGGTTGCTTCTGTGTCTTGGTTATTGTAAACAGTGAACACTGGGGTGCGTGTATCTTTTTGAATTATGATTTTCTCCAGATACATGCCCAGGAGTAGGATTGCTGGATTGTATGATAATTCTATGTTTAGCTTTTTAAAGAATCTCCAACTGTTCTCCATAGTGATTGCACCAGTTTATATTCCCATCAACAGAGAGGGTTCTTTTTTCTCCACACCCTCTCCAGCATTTAGTGTTTATACACTTTTTGATGATGGCCATTCTGATTGGTGTGAGGTGATATCACATTGTAGTTCCAATTGATTTAATAATTAGCAATGTTGAGCATCTTTTCATGTGCTTTTTGACCATCTGTATATTTTCTTTGGAGAAATGTCTGTTTAGGTCTTCTGCCCATTTTTAAATTTTTTTTTTTTATATTGAGCTGCATGGGCTGTTTGTATATTTTGGAGATTAATCCCAGGTCAATCACTTTGTTTACAAATATTTTCTCCCATTCTGTAGGTTGTCTTTTCATTTTGTTTATGGTTTCCTTTGCTGTACAAAAGATTTTTAAGTTTAATTAGTTCTTGTTTATTTTTGTTTTTCTTTTCATTAGTCTAGGAGGTGTATCCAAAAAGATATTGCTGTGATTTATGGCAGTGTATTCTGCCTATGTTTTCCTCTAAGAATTTTATAGTATCTGGCCTTAAATTTAGGTCTTTAATCCATTTTTATTTATTTTTGTGTATGGTGCTAGAGAGTGTTCTAATTACATTCTTTTACCTGTAGCTGTCCAGTTTTCCCAGCACCAGTTATTGAAGAGTTTATTTTTTCTCCACTTTATACTCTTGCTTCCTTTGTCATAGATTCATTGACCATAAGTGTGTGGGTTTATTTCTGGGCTTTCTATCCTGTCCCATTGATCTATAAATCTTTGTGCTAGTGCCACACAGCTTGATTACTGTAGCTTTGTAGTATAATTTGAAGTCAGGGAGTCTGATTCCTCCTGCTCCATTTTTCCTTTTCAGGATTGTTTTGGCTATTCAGGGTCTTTTGTGTTTCCATACAAATTTTAAAATTTCTTGTTCTATTTCTGTGAAAGATGCCATTGATAAATTGATAGGGATTGCATTGAATCTGTAGATTGCCTTGGTTAGTATGGTCATTTTGACAATACTGATTCTTCCAGTCCAAGAACATGGTATATCTTTTCATCTGTTTGTATCATCTTCAGTTTCTTTTATCAGCACCTTATAGTTTTCAGAGTACAGGTCTTTTGCCTCCATAAGTAGGTATATTCCTAGCTATTTTTTTCTTTTTGCTGTGATAGTAAATGGAATTGTTTCCTTAATTTCTGTTTCTGTTTTTTCATTGTTAGTGTGTAGAAGTGCAAGAGATTTCTGCATATTAATTTTGTATCCTGCAACCTTACCAAATTCATTTAGCTGTAGTAGCTTTCTGGTAGCAACTTTAGTATTTTCTATGTATAGTATCATGTCATCTTCAAACAGTGACAATTTTACTTCTTTTCCAATTTTTCTTTTACTTCTTTTCCAATTTTTCCAACTTTTCTTTTATTTCTTTTCCTTTTCTGATTGCCATTGCTATGGCTTCCAAAATTATGTTAAATAAAAGTGGTAAGAGTGCACATCCTTATCTTATTCCTGATCTTAGAGGAAATGCTTTCAACTTTTCATCATTGAGTATGATGTTAGCTGTAGGTTTATCCTATATGGTCTTTATTATGTTATGATAGGTTCCCTCTATGCCCACTTTCTGGAGAGTTGTTTTTTTTTTTTTTTATCATAAATGGGTGTTGAATTTTGTCAAAACTTTTTCTGTACCTGTTGAGATGATCATATGGTTTGTATTCTTCAATTGATTAATGTGGTGTATCACACTGATTGATTTCTGGATATTGAAAAATCTTTGCATCCCTGAGATAAATTCTGCTTGATCATGGTATATGATCCTTTAATGATCCTATTGTTAGATAAGTTTTGCTAGTATTTGTTGAGGATTTTTGCATCTTTGTTTATCAGTGATATTGGCTTGTAATTTTCTTTTTTTGTGATGTCTTTGGTTTTGGTTATCAGGGTGATGGTGGCCTCATAGAATGAGTTTGGGAGTGTTCCTTCCTCTGAAATTTTTAAAAATAGCTACAGAATGATAGATGTTAAGTCTTATCTAGATGTTTGATAGAATTTGCCTGTGAAGCCATCTGCTCCAGGACTTTTGTTTGTTGGGAGTTTTTAAGTCACAGTTTCAATTTCAGTACTTGTGATTTGTCTGGCTCATATTTTCTGTTTCTTCCTGGTTCAGTCTTGGAAGATTGTACCTTTCTAAGAATTTGTCCATTTTATTGGCATATAGTTGCTTGGGGTGCCCTAGACAGCGGCTCCTTGCCAAAACCGTGAGTGTGAGGGTCTTGCTCTGGAGAAGGCGATGGCACCCCACTCCAGTACTCTTGCCTGGAAAATCCCATGGATGGAGGAGCCTGGTAGGCTGCAGTCCGTGGGGTCGCACAGAGTTGGACACGACTGAGCGACTTCGCTTTCACTTTTCACTCTCATGCATTGGAGAAGGAAATGGCAACCCACTCCAGTATTCTTGCCTGGAGAATCCCAGGGACGGGGGAGCCTGGTGGGCTGCTGTCTATGGGGTCGCACAGAGTCGGACATGACTGAAGCGACTTAGCAGCAGCAGCAGCAGTAGTCTCTTATGATCCTTTCTATTTCTGTGGAGTTAATTATAACTTCTTTTTCATTTCTAACTTTATTGATTTGAGTCCTTTCCCTTTTTTCTTGTTGAGTCTGGCTAAAGCTTTGTCATTTTTATCTTTTTCAAAGAACCAGCATTTAGTTTCATTGATCTTTTCTATTATTTTCTTTATTTCTGCTCTGATCTTTGTGATTTCTTTCCTTCTACTAACTTTAGGTTTTGTTTGTTGTTCTTTCTCTAGTTGCTTTAAGTGTAAGATAAGGTTGTTGAGATTTTTCGTTTCCTAAGGTGAGATTTTATTGCCATACACTTCCCTCTTAGAACTGCTTTTTCTGCATCCCAAAGGTTTTGGATCATTTTCATTTGTCTCTAGGTATTTTTTTATTTCCTCTTTAATTTCTTCAGGAATCCATTGGTCACTGAGTAACACTGTTTAGTCTCCATGTGTTTGTGCTTTTTACAGTTTTTTTTCTTGTAGTTGATTTCTAATCTCAATATTATGGTCAGAAAAGATGCTTGATATGATTTCAGTTTTCTTAAATTTGCAAAGGTTTGCTTTGTGGCCCTGGAGAAGGTTCTATGTGCACTTGAGAAGAATGTATATTCTGCTGCTTTTGGATGAAATGTTCTATAAATTAAATTCATCTGGTCTTATATGTCAGTCTTTTATTGATGATTGTTCAACAGTTGTGATCTGATGTTTTCAGAGAGGAGGTGAGGTTAAGTCCTTCTACTTCACCATCTTGTCTCCTCCCCATAATGATTGTTGAATAGAGTAAAACTTAAATTCTCCCTCCTACCACAAGCTTATTCCTGTGCTGCTCTATTATGATTTGAAATTACATACACATGCCTGGAATACCAGACAGGGAAGTGGATTGGTAGAATTTTCAGATCATTGGCTTATCATAAAAAGATATAACTCAGGAATAGCCAGAAGGAAGAGATGCATAGGACAAAGTATGTGGGAGGCACTACCCTCCCCAAATCACATGTTTACCAACTCTGAAGCCTGTAGTATATTCCTTCTTGTTTGTTTTTTACATGAAAGTTAGGATTAGCTTGTTTAGCTCAATTATAAAAACTTGTTAGTATTTTTAATGAGACCATATTAGATTTATAAATCAACTTATAGAGAAATCACATCTTATCCTGTGTAATTTCCTAACCAAGAATATAGAAGGGCCAGTCCTTCTTGTTATGATTTAAAACTTTCCCTTCATGTGTCTCTGAAATTACATATCAGATTTCTTCTTGCTTTATCTCTTTTATTTCTGTTATAAATAGGTTTTCTCTTCCTTTGTGTCTTCTGTCAGGTTGTTTTCTTGTATGTATGAAAGTTAAATTGAATGCTGTGTGTTAATTTTGTGCCCATACTGTTTTTTGACTGATTCTCTAGGCCCACATTTATACAGTAGTCACTAACACAGGTAGCTTAATTTAATTATGTTAAAATTTCAATTCTTAAGTCACACTAGCCACATTTCACATGGTCAGTGAACATATGTGGTTAGTGGTTACCATTACCATGCCCTTGATTTTTTTTTTAAGGTATACAACCACATCCTCTGCAAATAGTGATCATTTGACCATTTGTTTTCTAATTTTTGAACCACTATTTTCTTCTTCTTTTCTAATTGAATGAACCTAATGTCCCAGCATAAATAAAATAATAGTGATGACAGTAAACATCCTCATCTTATTTCAGGCTTTAGTGGGAATGCTTCAAGAATTTCCTTCATTTAAGCTGAATGCTAACATTTGAGTTGAAATAGATGTATTTTGCAAAACTAAGGAAGCATTTATCTATTACTATTTTATAGAGTATTCTTATCCAGAACGTTATTTCAGAGTCTCTAGAGATGAGTGTTTAATTGATCTGGGGGCTAATAATTAATTCATACATTCTTATAATACTTTATATACTTATACATAGGATATCTTCTTTTAATGTACATTCAGAGTCTATTTGCTAATATTGTATTCAGGATTTTGTGTTAGTATTTATGAATTTTTTTCCTGTAGTTTTTGTTTTTACAGTATATTTCAGATTTTGGTATCAATGTTACACTTTTCATAGAAAAAAAAGGTTGAAATTTAATTTTTCACTGTTGAGGAATAGTTACAGAGGTAATGGAAACGTTTAATCCTATTGAATTGTCAGATTAAACTCAGATGATGCCAGGACTTGGGGACGTAGGAACCTTATAAAGTCTTATGACCCAGCAGTACTTGCAGAGTTTATGAGGGAACATGTATGAAATTATTTCCTAAAGCATTATTTGAAGTGATAATGAGTTGAAACCCAGTAGAGAATCCATCAGTGAGAGAATGGATATATAAGATGTGGTCAATGCACATTTGTAATACTATGTAAAAGTCAGTCAGTTCAGTTGCTCAGTTGTGTCTAACTCTTGGCTGACCCCATGGACTGCAGCACGCCAGGCTTCCCTGTCCATCACCAACTCTCAGAGCTTACTCAAACTCATGTCCATTGAATTGGTGATGTCATCCAATCATCTCATCCTCTGTTGTCCCCTTCTCCTCCCACCTTCAACCTTTCCCAGCATCAGGGTCTTTTCAGATGAGTCAGTTCTTTGCATCAGGTGGCCAAAGTATTGGAGCTTCAGCTTTAGCATCAGTCCTTCCAATGAATATTCAGGACTGATTTCCTTTAGGATGGACTGGTTGGATCTCCTTGCAGTCCAAGGGACTCTCAATAGTCTTCACCAGCACCACAGTTCAAAAGCATCAATTCTTTGGTGCTCAGTTTTCTTTATGGTGCAACTCTCACATCCATATATGACTCCTGGAAAAACCATAGTTTGGTTAGATGGACCTTTGTTAGTAAAGTAATGTCTCTGTATTTTATATGCTGTCTAGGTTGGTCATAGCTTTACTTCCAAGGAGTAAGCGTCTTTTAATTTCATGGCTGCAGTCACCATCTGCAGTGATTTTGGAGCCCAAGAAAATAAAGTCTGTCACTGTTTCCATTGTTCCCCATCTATTTGCCATGCAGTGATGGGACTGGATGCCATAATCTTATTTTTTGAGTGCTGAATTTTAAGCCAGATTTTTACTCCTCTTTCACTTTCATCAAGAGGCTCTTTAATTCCTCTTCACTTTCTGCCATAAGGGTGGTATTATCTGCATATCTGAGGTTATTGATATTTCTCCCTGCAATCTTGATTCCAGCTTGTGCTTCATCCAGTCCAGCATTTCACATGGTGTACTCTGCATATGAGTTAAATAAGCAAGGTGACAATATACAGCCTTGACTTACTCCTTTCCCAATTAGGAACCAGTCCGTTGTTCCATGTCCAGTTCTAACTGTTGATTTTTGACCTGCATACAGATTTCTCAGGAGGCAGGTAAGATGGTCTGGTATTCCCATCTATTTAAGAATTTTCCACAGTTTGTTGCGATCTACACAAAGGCTTTGGTGTAGTCAATGAAGGAGAAGTAGATGTTTTTCTGGAATTCTCTTGCTTTTTCTGTGATCCAGTGGATGTTGGCAATTTGATCTCTGGTTCCTCTGCCTTTTCTAATCCATCTGGAACATCTGAAGGTTCTCGGTTCACATACTGTTGAAGCCTGGCTTGGAGAATTTTGAGCATTACTTTGCTAGCGTGTGAGATGAGTGCAATTGTGTGGTAGTTTGAGCATTCTTTGGCATTGCCCTTCTTTGGGATTGGAATGAAAACTGACCTTTTTTCAGTCCTGTGGCCACTGCTGAGTTTTCCAAATTTGCTGGCATATTGAGTGTAGCACTTTCACAGGATCATCTTTTAGGATTTGAAATAGCTCAACTGGAATTCCATCACCTCCACTAGCTTTGTTTGTAGTGATGCTTCCTAAGGCCCATTTGACTTCACATTCCTAATCCAGTATTATCATTGTTAATTTAATTGCCCAGATTGTTCCATATTTTATTATTTGGAGTTCTTTTTCTTTCAGATTGAATCTTATGCCCTTTTAACATGCCCATCCTTTCTGAGCAATTCCTTTAGTTCATTTATTCTTTTGTTGTTGCTGTTGTTATAACTTGTTGACTTTTAGTACATTCACAGAGTGGAATATCCATTGACACAATCAATTTTGGGATATTTTCACTACCCCAAAAAGGACCCCTCTGCCCTTAGTTATTACTTCCCAAACACACGATCCCCAACTCTTTGTAAACCATTAATCTTCTTACTTCCTGCCTTTGTGGATGTGTGTATTCTGGACATTTCATATAAATGGAATTATACAATATGTGGTCATTTGTGACTGGCTTCTTTCAGTCATAATGTTTCCAGGGTTTCTTGATGTCCTACAGTTGCTATAACAAATTACCATAAACAGAGTGGCTTAAAACAACTGAGACTTCATCCAGAGTTCTTGAGGCTGGGAGTGTGAAATCATGGTGTCAACAGGGCCATGCTGCTTTTGAAAACTCTAGGGGGAGAATCGAGAGTTCCATGCCCCTAGATTCCATGCCTCTTTCTGAGCTTCTGGTAGTGGCTGGCAGTCCCTGGCTTGTAACTGGATCACTCCAGCCTCTGCCTCTGGCATCACATGGCTTCTCCTCCTGTGTCTCTCTGTCCCTATGTCTTCATGTGGCCTTCTTATAAGGACACCTGTCATTGGATGTAGGTCCCACTCTAATCCAGTAGGATCTCATTGTAACTCGATTACATCTGCAAAGACCCTATTTCCAAATACAGTTACACTTACAGAGAGCAGTAGTTAGGACCTCAGTGTATCTTTTTTTGAACCCACAGCAGGGTTCATCCACACTGTAGCATGTATCAGAATTTCATTCCTTTTTATGGCCAAAAATTTCACACTGTATGATTATCACATTTATTTGCCTATTCATAAGTTGATGGACATTTAGTTTGTTTCCACTTTTTGCCTAATATGAATAATGCTGCTGTGAAAGGGAGATGCTCAGCAAGATGAGGACTGGGACCTGTTCACTATATCCAGGCACATGGATCTAGCAAAGGCTAGCCTTGAGTGGGTTCAGAAGGGGAGAGAGGCAGTAGATGGCAAACGGTGACAGTCCTTTCAGGTCTATCTATGAACAGCAAAGATGCCTATAAAGGAAGGTTTTTAAAGGTGGGAGAAATCTTTGCATGCTTAAATGCTCATATGAAGAATCTAGTGAGAGGAAGAGGTGGAGGCAATAAGTGAAGAACGAGGTGATCAGTAGTGAAAAGTTCTTAAGACGGTGACAGAGCAGACTGGATGTTGCAGGAAGAAGAAAGGAGGTGAGGATGGAGACAGAATACCCGTTTACGTCTTCTTGTTTTTAAAGCAGCACAAGGTTAGGAAGTGATGATAGAGGTAGGATGGTAAGTGCCTGTTAGATCCAGTAGAAGTCAAAGGTCATGTCATTGAGGAGCTGCTTGCAGTAAAGGTGGGGTCTGGCTCCAAATTTCCTGATGATGGGAAAGATTGAAGGCAGGAGGAGACAGAAGATGACAGAGGATGAGATGGTTGGATGGCATCACCGACTCAATGGACATGAGTTTGAGCAAACTCCGGGAGATGGTGAAGGACAGGGAAGCAAGGTGTGCTGCAGTCCATGGGATTGCAAAGAGTAAGACACAATTTAGTGACTGGACTGGAACTGGTTCCACATTACAACCTTGGGCTTAGCCATTGGACGTGGGGCTGGGGCCAAAAGTGAAGCTTTTCACAGCCCATCACTTTCCTTCCCCATCCCACCTCCCAGTTGGGCTTTGTTTGCTGCTCACACTAAACACAGCTCCAGCCATGGCCTCATTCCAGTTGCTTCAGTGGGCAGAGGGTCCCCCCACCCAGTGACCCCTGGTACCTCTCAGGCCCCAGTTTATACTGATCCCTGTTGGAACTCTTCTACAAGCAACCTTGAATTTGTGACTTGAAGGGCAAGGAAACTCTCCAGGGACTGGTTTCTATTGCTCTTGCCTTCTTGGGGGCATCCAGCTTCCTGTAATCCCAGTTGGGGACCACCTTTTCACTGGAGCCTTTATGTTGAAGACTGTGCAGTTCAGAGGCAGAGATGATTCTGCACCAGCTTTCTGGCATTCTGCTCTCGTGCTCCCTCGGCCTTGGTCCTGAGCACCTTCTCATCTGCAGGGAGACACAAACTTGCCTGATTCCAGAGACTCCTGGAGAGGGGGAGTGCGGGGCTGCTCTTCAACGAGGAACAATCAGCTGAATCTAGCCGGCTCTGCCTGGAAAAGCTTAGCCTACAGTGAGTGGTGGGGCAGGTACCTGCCTTGTGTGGGGACTTCAGGGATGAGGTCTGCTAGATCCTGGGGGGTTACTGTCCCTCAGGATGCTGGTGCTGCCCCAAGGCCCTGATGCTCAGGAGCCTCCACCTATTCATTGTAGGCCGCACAGCCGCCTTGGGCAGTTGCTGCTGTTCCCCGTCCAGCCTGTCCAGCCTGGAGACCTCCTTCTCCTCCTCATACAAGGATTTGGCCAAGCACATCGTGGACCTCTCTATGGCTGATGTGAGGTTTCCTGTAGCAGATTCTGCTTGGTGGGAAGGGAGAAGGAAGAGGGGAGGAACAGGGCAGATGAGGGCTTCTTCAGCAGCTATCTTTACAAAAGGGGCAGTTCAGGAAACGCTGGCCTGAGGGACTCCTCCAAGGGCCTGCTTTGTACCAACTGTGCCCACTAATCTGGGTGTGGTCACTGTGTCCCCAGGTAATGGCTGCTTGCTCAGATAACCTGAATAACCTCTTCAGCTGCCGGGCAGCAGCCAGCTGGAAGTAAGTTGCTTTGTACAGTGTCTTATTGTTGTAGCCCTGCTGGCCTTGTCTCCTCCTTTGCCTTCTCCACCCTGGCTTCCTTGCGTCCCTCACCTGTGCTCTTCTTTTGTGACCCTAGAACCCAGTTTTTACCCCATCCTCTTCTTCCCCACCCTTGGTGTTTCCCCCAGCCATCAGGGTGAGGAGCAGGAGGTGCAGCTGTACTACAAGATGTTCTCTTCTACCCGGCATGGCTTCCTGGGGGCTGGCGTGGTGTCCCAGCCACTGTCTCATGTGTGGGCAGCTGTGAGTGACCCTACCTTGTGGCCCCTGTACCATAAGCCCATCCAGACAGCGAGGCTGCACCAGCGGGTGACCAACAGCATCAACCTGGGTGAGCCCAGGGAACGGAGACAGCGCTCTTGGGAGGCTGGGTACTCAGGCTTGGTCTAGCGGGGTGTCAGGCTATAGAATGACGGGGTGTCACAGGGCACCTTCTGACTTTCTGCATCCCTACCCCTCCAGTGTATCTGGTGTGCAATACCACCATGTGTGCACTGAAGCAGCCACGGGATTTCTGTTGTGTCTGCGTGGAAGCCAAAGAGGTGACTGCCTTGCTGGTGGTAAAGATGTGGGAGGAACTTGGCTTGGAGTGTTGTGAAAAGCAATCTCTGTGGGCATCAGGTCCTCTGGGGGGGAGGAGGGCAAACTGGACATGGTGTGGGCGTGGGGGGTGCCTCGAAGGTTGGTCTTTCCATGGTACTGCCTGCACTGGAGCCTGTCCCTGGTGGAGTCCCATTGCATAGGCTCAACTCACAGTGCTGTCTTTCCAGGGGCAACTGTCTATCATGGCAGCTCAGTCTGTATATGATGCATCCATGCCGAGACCCAGCAGGGAGATGGTCCGAGGGGAGATCCTGCCCAGTGCCTGGATCCTGCAGCCCCTCACCGTGGAAGGGAGGGAGATCACCAGAGTCATCTACTTGGCCCAGGTGATCCACCTCCTGCAGCCGGTCTCACAGCATGCCTTGATTTGACCTCAGCCTCATGGGAGCTTACTGTAAAGCTGTTCGACATCCGTTAGGACCCAGGACCTGTGGCCTGAAGCTGGAGGTTTAAGGGTTTCTTGGGTCACAAATCAGTGGCGAATCAGAGAGGAAGGATTGAGGCAGAGCTGATCAGCCTTCTTGAAAGCAGCTATTTTCAGAGCCTGGTAGCCTGCATCCCCTGGCTGTTCCCAGGGTCCTCAGGAGATAGATGAGTCACTATGAGGCAGAGCAGCAGCCTCAGTTCCCTGACTTGACATTGGGAGGTGAAGCTTTTGTTTAGATATGAACAGCAGCGCACAGGACTGTGCACAGTTCATTCAGAGTTTGTCCCGTTACCGCGGCTACTTATGGCTGAAGTATGCCCCAGTGCGCACCTTTAACTTGTCCCTCTCTGGTTTATTTCAGGTAGAACTTGGTGCTCCAGGATTCCCCCCTCAACTTCTAAGCTCCTTCATCAAACAGCAGCCACTGGTTATAGCCAGACTGGCTTCCTTCCTAGGTAGTTAGCATCTCACAGTCAAGATGGCACTCCAGGATGCCCCAGAGATGCTGGGGCAGTTCTTATTACTCTCTGTATCCTGATGCAAGAGCCAAGGCTACCTGCTGTGGCCGACTGAACAGACGGCATTCCGCCCCAAAGTTCCAGTGAAACCTGGTCGGCACTTGGTCACAGCTGGCACCTCTGCAGAGCAAGGGTGCTTGAGCTTCTGGCTCTGGCTGTCCAGAGTGAATGAAGCTCAACTCACCTTTTTGGATTTCTCACCTTTTTTTCCTGTCTCTGGGACCCTATGGCATATAGGCCACTGGAGGATCAGGATTGGGTACAGCCAGTAGGGCTAGGAAATGGCAGTGCTCTGACATGGTGCTTACTTAGTTTGGTGCAGCCCTTGGGCTGGTAGAGAAGCAAGCTGCCATCGGCCAGGACTCAGAATCTGCCTCCAGCATTCAGCTCCACTGTGGGATGGAGTGTTAGGAAATACCAAAACAGGAAATGGTTTAAAAAAACATCTACACAAACCAGAACAATGATGTAGAATTGTTTCTCCTCCTTGAATCTTTACAAATTGCTTTATTATTAATTTTTGCCTTGCCCCCACCCCCTTCCTTTCCCTCGCAGGAGAGGACGTTCATTTGGGTCTTGGCCCCAGTTAGGAGTACTGACCAGTGCTGTGTTATGGAGCCATCACTCCAGAGAGAGCTCAGTAGAATGAGAAAACCACTGTAGAAGCTGGCTGGATAGATTTGGGGTCAGGGTGGGGCCCCAGATCCTTGAGGAAGACTGGGGGTGGGGCTTGGGCATCTCTCATTTCAGAGATGAAAAACTGTCTTTTGAAGATGGGAGGGATGATAATGGACTTCCTAGAGGAGGTAAGTGATTTGTTAGGAGGAAGCTCAGTTCCATTCCTTACCTCACTCGAAGGCTTGGTTCCAGCCTTCAGACTCTTGAGCATTCCATGCACTGCTATAGCCCCTTCTGTTCTAGGGTGGGATGGAGACTGGGTTCAGTTTTCTGACTGAACTTGAGCTTTTATTCTGTATGGTTACTTGAAAGTGGTAGGGGTGGGAGAGATTATTGGCTTCAGTTCTGGTGCCCAGAATCTTTGGTAGAAGAGGGTGACCATATGGGGATTGAGATGATATGGTAAAAAGGTAAATTTCTGCATAGTCCAGCAGAGATTTATTTTCCTGAAAGTATTTGCAAGATTTTTTCCCCTCTTACCTCAGATTAAGTTATTTATATATTATTGAAGGTTTTTTAAAAAAATTGCTTTTAAACTTATTTTTCTGGTTAATATTTTGGTAACACTTGACATATTTAACACCCTATTTATGTACCCCCATCTCTTTTCATATGATTAAGACCACTGATGGAAAAGTTCAGAACACTTGCAAATTAAAAGTCCAGTGTGTACTTTTATTCAGTGAAGACTACCCTGGGATAGCCTAAGTGTGTCGTTTGAGCTCAGAATTCAGCCTGGATTATGATGGCAGTAACTGTTCATGGCCCAGTTTCAAGCTATATAGTTTACACATATATACTGTTTGCTATGAGCTCAGCACTGCTTTGCATATAAAGAGCAACCAGATTAGTTGCCCAGCTATTGCTAGCTGTAGCCCAAGTATGAACAGGAGGGAAGATTCCAGAACAGTCATTGGCACACCCAGCAGTAACCACAGAGCCCTGGAAGGAAGCTCTTTAGCAGGTATGTACCTCTGGGGCTTCTGAGGCAGAGCCAGCAGTAGGAATCTGAACATGTGGGCAGCCCCGAGGAGACCATATACCCTGAACTAGAGAAGCCACAAGCCAGGCATCTGAGTCAGCAAATCAAAGAACATTAGCTGACGCTGGTGTTAAGATATTTGGTTCTCATACTTTATTGTGCATTAGAATCATGGAAAGGATTTGTGACACCCCAGGCTGGCCCCCACTCAAGTTTCTGATTTAGAGGCCTGGAGGGGCCCACATATTTGTATTTCTAGGAAGTCCTAGGTGATTGTGAGGCTGCTGGTCTGGAGGCCACACTTTGAAAACCACTGTTTTAGATAACTAGTAGAAAGCGGGAATATGGAAAAGAATCTAAATACTAATGAGTTCACTAGTTCGTTAGCTGCCTGTCTCTAATTCCTTTCTTATTGCCTGCCTAAAGTAAGCCTTTAACTCAGCATCTTCCAGGGCTCCAGGCTTTCCTCCCTGCTTGCTTGTCTATCTCATCTCACATGGAGCTGAGTGTCTGAAGTAGCTGCTTACCTTGGGACTCAGCTTCCTGGAGCAGTGCTTTCGTTGAGCCATACCTGATGGGTGCAGAAAGATAAGACAGTTCTTAAAACTTGTTTGGTTCCCAAGTATTCAGAACTTTCAGAATTTCCTATAGTATGTTAGATTCAAAGGACAGATGAAGAAAAAAGGTTCAGATGCAAAAACTTATTGACTTGGATGAGCTGAGGGGAAGGGCAGGTCACGGCCTGACTAGGCAGAAGTGTGACTGGAGTGGTATGGGAGACATTCCCATTTTTACCCTTCTGTGCTGACAGGACCTACTGTAATGGCACACAGCAAGACCACTTTAGGCCCAGAACCTCTTACCTACCCTTCCTTGGGTTGGAGACCTCTTTGACAGCTGAGAACTTTTCCTCTAAGAAGTACACACACATGCACAGAAAGATTTTGTGTCATTTCAAGAGGGTTCACTGAGTACCCTTCTCTTTTCCCTGGCAGAGACTGAATCTCTCTGCACACAATGCCAAAGTAGAAAAACCATGAATTTTACAGGAATGAATTTAATGCACATTATCAAAGTAGTGCTTTTTTAGAATCAGTGCACCATTTATAGACATGTATAGTGCTTCCATTCTGAGTCAACTCAAACATCCCCAACTCCCGCTCCCCTCGCCCCCCACAAAAACAAGCATCCCAAGGGCTGGTGAGTAGAAATTTCACTCATCCTAAACCTTTAAAGGGAGTTGGACAGAAGTCAATACTGTTGGCAGTGAGTTAATAAGGGCCCCAGGCTCTCTGGCCTGCAGGTCTCATATACAGGAACATTTAATCTCTGCTGAGTGGCCAAGCCACTAGGACAGCTCTATCTTGTCAATACCCACCTCCAAGCCCACCTGAGATTTTGCAGCCTTCTATAGGGACGAATAAGGTGAAAATAACTAGACAAGAAGCCCTTAGTAAAGAAAACAGTTTATTTTAAAAAGCTCTAGTGTTCTGCCCGTGCTTGGCCCCTGGATGGAGCTAGAGTCAAAAGTTACTACCTGCACGGGACTGAAGGCAGGCAGGGTGCAAGGTAAAAGGCAGGTTTCTGTCGGGCGAGCCCCACATCTGTTGTACATTTTTAAGGAGATGGCAGTCCAGCTCCCAAGATTCATGTTTAACTTTACTCACAAGTTAAGTAGAAGTCAGTTGCCTTTGTCATGATTTTCCAAACCACAAAGCTTTAAGAGATACTGGGGTAGCAGCAAGTGGGGCTTGAAATCTTGTGTCAACAAGTCCCCACAGGTCATTTCATTTAGTATCCAAGTAATAAAGCCAACTCTTCTTCTCCGGGATTGGAGTGTCTAGGCTTTTCCACCATAATCCTGAATCCAGTGACCCCTCCTTCTTCTTCTCGGACTTGGGATGGTGAGCCTGCCGTCCGTGGGATGCCAAGCAGCCACACTCTTCCTTCATATGTGAACAGGAAGCCTGATGACAGACCAAGCCACTTCCACAGCAGCACAGGTCACAGTGGGCACTTGGGGTGGCTCTGGGGCCTCCTCCTGAGGCACAGGCAGGCTGGGTTCCAGCGCTCTGGTGAGATGCCTAAAGTAGGGACACTTTCCAGCCCTAGCTCTGGGCCAGCACAGTCCCCCGGTTTGGCTGTACCAGTTCACAAGCTCTTAGCTGTGGTTCTGGCACATGGGGCTCAGCTAAAAACAGGTTGAACAGTGTTGCTAATTCTTCAGAGAAATCCTGGAATAAGCAGAAAGGTGGCTGAAAAAGCAGACACATAATTCTAAATTGTTCACCCTTTTTACTAAAAATCAGTCCCTATGAAGCCCTAGCTAAGCAGTGAGTAGACAACCTAGGTATTTTATTTTTATTTATTTTTTCCCAGCTGCCTTCTACATGGAAATGGACTTGTCCCATTAGTACTCTAGGATGCTCAAGTCCAACAGGGCGAGCCTCTACTGGGAGGCTCAGAACCACTAATGAGTACTTCGTATGCACACTATTTCATCTTGAAAAACCCCGTAAGGTCTAAGTTATTCCCATTTTATGGATGAAGAAACTACTTTGCCCTATATCACATTAAGGACTGACTAAGCTTAAAATCCAGGTTATCCTGATTATAAACACCCACAGTTGTGAATTCCCTAGCAATCCAGTGGTTAGGACTCCACAGTTTCACTGCCAGGGCCTAGGTTCAATCCCTGACCCTGCAAGACAAGCAGTGTGGCCAGAAACAACCCCACCATCAGAGGGGTTTGCCAGAGGTATGCCATGCTTTCTCACTATCTGCCATCTTCCCTTCCTCCATGGACACAGTCCTTCATATAACAGCTACTTAAATGTGAAGGAGGTGCCCCAGAGCAGCCATTTCATTTCAGGGTGGTCCTCAAGACATCTGGCAATATTCACTGAGCTTTGGAAGATCCTCAGGATGCCAGGCCCTATCACCTGCCCCCCTTTCAGGATAAAAGGGACATGACACCTATTCTCTCTCCAGATAGAATATGAAGACTCCTTACCCCTGGCCACTGGGTCTCATGGAGGCTGCCCAGGCAAGCCTCTATCTCCATCCGTCTCATTAGACCTTTCTCTACCAGCTCCCGGAGCAAGAAGAGCATCAGGTCCCACTGCAATACACATGGAGAAAGAGGTCAGGGGGCTAAGAGGACTGCACAGCGACCCTGATACAGAGGACAGAGCTGCTGAGAGAGGAGGGAGATGAGACTGAGGAGTCTCTCTTGAGTGTACAGGAGAAAATAAGCACAGACCCAGAAAAGGGGGCTAAACCAGCTAATAACATTTGGGGCAGTGGGTGTAAAAGATGACTGCAGGGGCTTCTAAGAAGCCTGCCCGCCAGCCCCCATCCACCTTCTCTGGCTCACCTCCCTCGGCCGAGTGTCTGCCAGAAGCCCCACGTTTCTTGGCCTCAGCAGCAGCTGCAGTGGAACTGGCACCTGAAAGTCGTCCTTCCACAGGGAGAGCAGCATGAGCAGGAGCCTTCGAGCCTGCCCCCTCTCCAGCTGGTGCTGTGCCGGAGGCCCCAGGATGGGAATTTGATCTGCAACTGTGGGAAGAGAGAAAAGCCAAGCTTTAAGAAGTGGAAGCAGGGTCATGTGTCCCTAGGAGGAAGACCAGAAAAAAGCTGTTTTCTAATCTTGCTTGTACCCAACCCAGAGAACTAGGGGATCTGGCAACAGAGGGATGTGATAAAAAGGAGCCATACCAAGGAGGGACGCTAACTCCACAGAGCACTTTGCCAGATGCTGCTCAGCTGGTGGGCACAGGAACTGTGAGGGAAAAACAGGAGACCCTGGACATTAGCACCATAATTCAAGTGGTAGCCCTGGGCCAGCGCAGCTCTGATTACCAGGCACAGGACAAGGATACGAAAGAAGAGCATCATGCCATGTCTCACCTGGCGACACTGCAGCATCTGGCCCAGCTGGCCCAGGAGCTGCTCCAGATACTCTGGGGCAACTCCCTCCTCAGGGTCCCGGGGCCCCACAGCCAGGGAGAGCACATCCTGGAGAGAGGAAGGATGGACTCAGAGTAAGGCTTCAGGCCAGGCCAGGGCCAAGGAGGCCACAGAGAATGTGGCTTGGGGTAGGGATCAGCCAGTGGAGAGAGGCAGAAAAAAAGGAAGATAGGGCCCTGGGGTGAAGTAATGGGCCAAGGTGCCCTTAGACTTGGGACTTGGGCAGGACAGCACAGCTGGGAGAAGCAACCAAGTGGACAACAGAGGAAACAGATGGAACAGGTAAGCCAAGGGACAGTGTGCTGCCAGAGAGCTCGAGATGTCGTACCAAGCCAGTTCTGAAAGCATTTATGTCCTATCACGTACATGTGGTATTTTCTGTCCCTCATGATTCTCCGTTCATTTTCTCAGGAGAGTCGAGGCCTCAGGACAGAAATCATCTGTGTATTGAAAACCAGTAGCTAATGGCTGCTGAGAGTTTCCTTCTCCGTCTTATATACTCTCGAACTTGAGTCAGTCCTTTTTCGTCCCTAGTTTAAATCTTTATTACAACACTACTACCCCAGATCTGGGCCAGTTACTAGTTTAGGTCCCTGCCTCAACCACTCCAATTCTGCTGCTGAAAATGAAAACAGCCCCAGATAATTTGTAAATGAATGAACGTGGCTGTATTCCAATACAATTTTATTTACAAAAACAAGCAGCAGGTTGGATTTGGCCCACGAGTTGTTCACTGATTCGTGTTCTAGACAGTATAAATTCTTTTTATCAAATTAAGAGCACTGATGTATTATTCTTACTGCCTGTAACCAAACAAGCATCATCTCCCACATAGAGTATTTCTGAAATACTGTCCCACTACTGGGATGACTGCTCCTTAGAACTTTCCTGCTGTGCTAGATAGCCATTCCCTACTCCACTCCTGATATCATCTATGTACCATATACTCAGTCAACAGTTTTCACATCTACCCTCTTCCCTTTCACCCTTTTGGGTGATTCAAGTACAAAAGTCAAAGAGGAGTAATTACTAAAGCCATTCAATTCAGTTTGGCCCTAACTCCATTCAGTAACAAAATGGAAACTAGCTGGACAACACAGAAAGCTGCTACACAAATACTGGAGCCAAGGAAGAAAGAAGGGCAACTAGGAAAAGAGCAGGGAACAGGAGGAGGGGAGCCGAAGGGAGTAGGGAGCTGTGTACTTTTATCTCGGAGATGAGGTGGGAGGGGAGGGGAGCATGGTGCTCACAGGCACGGGAGCAGCCCCTCCGCTCCCCCCGGGCAGCTGGCTCAGGACCCTGGGCTCGAAGCGTGCGACTCACAGCCGCTTTCACCTCCCTTCTGATCAGTGCTGCAAGTCAGAGGGAGGACAGAGAAGGGGTCACCAAAGCAGCCCTGCATAGGCTCACCATGCCAACCCCTGCCCTTCCCTGTTGCCAACTGCCCCTGAGTCCTGTCTCCCCACAAGTGGCCTCCAACTTCCTGCCACTTCTGAAAAACTTGGTCAGTCACTCCCCTTCCCTGGACCTTACCTGTGATGTTGGCTGACAACCATGCACAGGCTTTCTCTGTTGCAAGGCCCACAGCAATGTTCTCTGCACTGCTTAGAACCTGTGACACAGAAGTAGTTTTGAGTCAGGGGCAAGTTAGGCCAGTGATGAATGCCCAAGTCCAGGACTGACCCGCCTACCACCTCATGTGCATGTTCACACACACACAACCCCACAGCACTCCTCTCCCACCACCCCCAGCCCACTAACCCCAGGACTACTTCCTACGTACGGCTGCCGGGGTTTCCTCAGGAAGCAGTGCCCTCACGGCACCTGGGCTCTTCTTTTGGCAGAACCTGAAAGGAGACAGAAGTCAGTGATGTCTGGAGACATGAGCTGGGTCCCTGAGTGCACCAATCCCCTGAGGTGGGAGGGCTCTGCCACAGGGGAGGGCATGCTCAGCCCTCGGGGCCCAGCCCAGATGCCAGGAGACTGGACACCCAACCACATGCCCTTCCAATTCGGCTCTAAACTTGGGTCCTTAAACCTCTAAAAACCAAGGTAAGAGCCTACAGAGCAGGCAAAAATAGAATGACAAAAGCAGGGTGGGGAGAGGACATGGAATAAATGATGAATATAAGAAAAAAGGACAGGAAAGTAAAGGCTAAGAAAAGAGTGGAGATGAGAGGATCCAAACAGACTGGCATCTTACTCCTGCCCCTGGGTCAACGCCTGGGCCCCGTGAGGGCACAGCTGGGAACACAAGATCTCCAACAGCTGGGCTGGATCGCCCCCTTCCTGTCCCTGCATCACCAGCTGCTCTTGAAGAAGCGACTCTGCCTGGCGCACCAGCTCTGCCACCAGCGTGGCCCTGCAGCAGGAACAGCAAGATTTTGAGGCAGGTGGAAAGGCTGAATTAGAAAGGGGCTGCAAATTTAAGCAAACCAGGTCAGAACTAACTTGAAAGAATGTTAAGCATTTCAGCCTCCCCCATCCCACTGGGCCCTTGTCCTCTATTACCCGCTGTCCCCATCCCTCAGCTGACTTTTCCTCAGTTTGGCAACAAGGTGTTAAAAGGGGAAAAATGATAAGGAAGTGAGCCTGGGACCTGCAACACCTTCATTCCCAACCCTTCAACTCAGACTCACTTGATATGCTTGACACAGTTAGAGCCAATTCTCTCTGCCACGAACTCCACAGTCCTGCGCAGGGAGGGCGGCTGGTTGTGGAAAAAGGCTTGAGCCAGCTGTGCCTGTGGGGAGGAGGGAGCAGTGTAGGGAAGGGCTCCCTTTCCCTTACCCATGGGGTGGCCCCTGCTTCCACCCTGCCCCTTACCTGCAGCCCCTGTGTGGTCTGGGGAGGCTGGGCTCCCAGGCCCGTGGTGGTGGTGGGGGTGATTTTCCTGACGAAGCCCCCACTCCTTCCACTGCTGCCCGACACCCATGAAGCGAGCAGTTTGCGGAGCTCTCCTGCATCAGAGAAGCCCAAGTGCTTAGTTCCAGAACTGTCCCACCCTCCCAAGCATCCAGACTAAGCATCTGTGGAATAGATAGAATGAGGCTTCAAGGAGTGCCTAAGTACAGAACAAAGTACGAGGATGCTGGGACCATGGGGTGCCTTTCGGGTACTCATGAAGGGGCAGGCCAAGGACTGAGGACCCTCGGGGAAGAGTATCCTCACCAATATAGGGGCAGCAAGTGTAGAGCAGGTGCTGGTCCACCACAGGCATGCTGTCCTGGGGGAGAGAACAGGTCAGTTTGGGGAAGGCAAGCTTCCCTTCCTCCCAGAAATGGGGTGGTCGGGTTAGAGAATTAGGTGAGACTTCAGCCTCTATTCTGGCTTGTTTTTTTGGGCCTGCCGGCAGGCAGGCTACCTCCTTTACTCTTGTGGTCCCCATGGCTCTGGTTGGACCCCAACACTTACCAAGCCATGCTCTGAAGTTACTGTGTCCACCTCAGAGACATCCAACTGACCCTCTTCCAGAAAGAACAGGTCCTCAGGGACTGTGGGAATCTGGCAAGAGATTAGGGCAGTGCTTTAGGGATTCCTCACACCTCCTCACACCTCCAACCTCATGGTCCCAGGGTTTAGACAACCAGGTTCAAAGCCACCTTCCTCTATGGCAAGCCTCATCCTTCCCCCGCTGAGCCTTGAGCTTCTGGCCCCCTCTTTGTCAGCGTCCTTCACTTTCCCTTTCCCCATCTCCAGCCACAGGAGTCACGCCCCCTTTCCCCAACCTGGACCCTCATTCCACCAACCTGGAAAAGCCAGCCTAGGACAGCAAGCAGCAACAGCTTGTTCAGGAAACACATCTCCCCTTCACTTTCCTTTGACAAGACCAAGCTCCTACAAGGTAAATGAGGGTGTGAGTGGAATCTGTGCAATGAAAGAAATGGAATGGAGTTAAAAAAAAAAAAAAGCTATCACTGGGAAGGTGATTCTCAGAAGGAGACCTAAAATGGACTGCTGTTGTGTAGGCAACCAGGTCTCATCACCTTTCCCAGATCTGTACTCACTCTTAGCTGGGCCACAGTAGGAATAGAAAAGGGCCAATCAAAGTGCAAATAACTGCCCACTGTCTTTCCTTGTGGATCAAGGCCTGGCCTCTCCCCTGAGGGTCAGCTACAGCTATGGAAGCACACGGAAAGCACGAGCTGATTGGACCTCTTCAAAAAGCAGCAGCCTCAGCAACATTCTCCCTGCATCCTTTTCTCAAGCCTTGCCCTCTCTTGACTCACCGATGCAGGTGCAGCAGGAGAGTGAAGACGCTGCGGTAATAGTCCAGCATGGGGACGATGTGGTCGGCAAGAGAAAGGAACTCCACCAGCCAGGGCACTGTAAGCACTGCTCGGCGTGCCTGCAGCCCCTGCTGCAGCAGAGCTCGCACATCCAGGACTGGGGGCACCTGGGAGGGCCAGGGTCAGTCGGTGGCTGGATCCCAGGGGCTGGGGGAAGCCTTTTAATGCCATTGCCGTGCGGCTCCTCCCAGCTTCCTCCTTACCAGCACCCCCATTCACCTGGCTCCTCAGGGACAGAATGGAGTCCTGGAGCTCACGGGTTGGGGGTGGTTCAGGCCCCCGGTATGGCAGGAAAGCGACAAAGCCCAAGAATTTGGCCAGAAGCCTTAGGCTGAGCAGCACCATAGCAAACTGCCTCCGTTCACCCTGCAGGGCATCAAGAAGTAAAAGGTCCTAAGCATTAGGCTTCTAGAACAAAACCACATCTGTTACAGACTTCTTGAAAATACCTTTTCCCCTCTAGAGGAGAGCCTCCCTTCCTCTGCTTTCTCACCTGCCAGTCCACGTCTGACTCCCCATCCTCATCACTAGGCTCAGGCTGAGGAAGGGCAAGGCTGTTGAGTTCTCGGATCTTCAAACTCAGACTATCCATGAGATGCTGATTAAACTGGAAGCTATGAAGGAAAGGGGGGAAAGGTACTGGAAGAGGTGCAGGAAGGATCAGAATAGAGGTGGTGCTCCAGACAGAAAGGCTCAGCAGGGCAGACACAGGAGGTCAAGGAACAATGAGGTTACCTTCATAGGTGAGAGAGTGAGAAGGGAAATGGAAGCAGGAAGTGTGGGTTAGGAGGAGCCCGGGCATCCCCCAGTCCCACCCACTGACATTCCAGGCCAAGGAGAGCAAACTCTTTCCCTTCTGGGAACACAAACCTCTTCAGGCCTCTGCCCTCAGTCTCCGCAAGACAGGGGACCTTTACCTGCTGGCACTCAAGATGAAGTCCCTGAAGAAGCCCTGACAGCCTGGGAAGGTAGGGGGTGGGCAGGGGCCCCCACTGCTCTGAGGGGCCACAAGCCGTTCCTGTAGGCGCCGCAACCGCCCCAGCTTGTCAGCTCCAAGCATATTTAACACATCCGGAGCCTCACCCAAGACAGTGCCCCCAGCACCACCAGGACTCTGACACATCTGGGGCAGGGGGAGGAGGAGAGAAATCGATAAATCAGTGAGTTTTTCTGGAAAGAAGGGCTGAAGAAAATGAGGAAGCAGTGAACGATATGGGATGCCCACCCTATATTGTGTGCCATAGATATATTTTTTGAGGTCTGCGTTATATTCTTTTTACAGGTGAAGAAACTGAAATTTTAAGATTCAACATCTGCATAGGGTCACAAGAGCTAGGATTTGAAACCAGACCCAACCCTGTGCTCTTTCTACCACACCACAAAGCAAGGGCAAAAAAGCAGTGAGGGACTGAAGGAGGGCCAGGAGAGCTGGATGTGTGAGGGGGCCCAGGGAGGACATGAGAGCATGAGACATAGGGCATGAGAGCACTCTGGCTCCCAAGTTTCAACTAGCACCCAAACAGCAGAACTCTTGCTCACTCTTCAGCCAAGGACCTGCCTGTTCTCCTGGCCTATCCCAAAGTGCCAGCCATTCCTTGGCACCTATAATACATACTGTCGACTGGAGACAGATCTCCTGCTAGAGCAATTACCTGGAGAAGTTGTTTTTGGAAAAGTCGAACAAAATGGCTGTGGCTGCAGGCCGCAGAGAGTTGACCCATCATGGCTCTGAGGAATAAGAGGCAGGGATGGAGTGTGATGGAAGGAGGAAGAGGGGGAGAAAGATCTGAGAGAACAAACCAATCCTTGAGACTTTCAGCGCTCTACCAGGGGCTTAAGCAGCCTTCTACCAGAGCTGGCTCGCACAAGGATATGGGAAAAGGTAAGGGATACTTTCCTTAGCACCAAGATCCCTCAAGGCTAGAGATACACTTACTAAAACTGTCAGTCGCTCAGTCATGTCTGACTCTTTGCGACTCCATGAACTGTAGCCTACCAGGCTCCTCTGTCCATTATGATTTCCCAGGCAAGAATACTGGAATGGGTTGCCCTTTCCTTCTCTAGGGGATCTTCCCGACCCCAAGACAGAATCTGGGTCTCCTACATTGCAGGCAGGTTCTTTACCATCTGAGCCACCAGGGAAGCCCTTAACCTTACACTTAACCAAACATGTAATAAGACCACCCTTCTCATCTTCATTCTACACTGACTGCCAGTGAGTTTCATGACCAACATGGACAGGAGATCACTGGACAAGAGGATATTCTTTCTGTATCCTAGATATCCAGCTATGCAAAGTTATCTGTATTGTCAGATTAGATGGTGGAGAAAATAAGAGGTTGGAAAGGGTCTAAGCCAGTGACGGGCCAAAACTCACGCAACCTGGAATAAGAGTATTCCACTTTATCAATCATTTGCAATCACAGAGCAAGTATAAATGATTTCTGAGTAGAAGGAGTTGGAGAAACAAATCCCTTTTGAGTAGAGGCAGAGGTGGCAGTAACTAAGAGATTAAGGAAGACAGAAAACAGCTTTGTGCTAGAAAGAGTTCGGGGTGGGGAGAGAAGCCTTTCTCTAATCAGTTATCCAAACACCACTAAGTTGCTCACTGCTGGAAGCAAAAAAAAGTGACCATTGTATGAGCACGTACCTGATCCTGCTGCCCAAGCCCTTCTCAAAATCCCAGCCAGGCTCCTCATGGCGATCTTCCCACTCTCGAAGTACCTCGTAAAACACATCCCTGGCAGACACATAAGACGGCTGATCAACCGAAGCACAGCTGGCCTAACTCACTCTCAGGAGTGCCTTCTCTAGCTCAGCACTGACTGAGGAAAGGACCATTCACAGATCCATTCCTTATCCTCTCCAAGGCTCTCTATGTGATAATTCCACAGACCCGGCAGTAGTACACCACATGCTTCATATACTTCTGTGGGCAGTTAAGGCTGATGTGGCACTCTCATCTGAGAACCCTGTGACCAAAGTCATTACACCTGCAAGAAAGCTGCTACTGTCAGAGGTGCAAGTCCATGGGCATGAAACAGAATGAGGCTAAGTGGCCCTTAAGATGTTTGCTAGGAAGGGCCTGGTGGTGCTAAACTACACCCTTTAGTGCCAAACACCTGGTTTCTATGAGAACAACATAGGCTGCCTATCCCAGAGAAAATGCTGCTTCATCCCCTCCCCCAAAGTCCCCTTTTCTTATCACCTCTGTTTTTTGAAAGTATGAAAGGCTCGGTCACTGGAGAAGTTAGCACGATTGTCAGTTTCTGGCTGAAAGGAGACAGCTTGAGCAGAAGGTGGCATCGCCAGAGAGACCTAAAACATGGCAGTGACATTAGGGACTGAAAGCAGAGTTCATGCTCAGAAAACTTAATCCCCATATTCTAGTCCAGAGTTTTAGGCCACATGACACTACAGTGGTGTGAGCTGGGCTGCCTGAATTATGAGACTGGGAAGGGTCAGGTCCAGGCTAGAAGATGTTTAAGATGGGGTCACTACCTTGGCAACACTGCCCTCATAGGCAGCTCGGAGGCGGCCTTGCAGAGCCGGTGAGAAACACAGTAACCGCTCGTTCTCAGCCAACAGCTTCAATGTCCCTTTGTCCAGGTGGGAAAGAACGCTACAAAGATAAGAGCACATATGACTGAGAATGGGACAGACTGCAAATAGGCAGCTGGCATCTGCACACCACACAGTGTGTTACCTGGAGCACAGAACAGGTACATGAAGAAAAGTCATGGGCCAAGGATTAAAGATGATAAAGGCAAAGGGAAAGGAAATGAGACCCTATGGAGCAGCTAACACGAGCAAAGCAGAAACAGTAAATAAACCCAAAGGTCAGCTACCAAGGTCACTGGGGGCAGTTTGATTCTTTCAAGGGCTAAATTCATAGCTTTGACACAAAACTGAAGGTTACACGTAGGAAAAGGTCTAGGGTCACTACATCTGTGTCAAGCACAAGCATGTTCCCGAAATAGCCAGAGAATCAAGTGAATGATGCGAATAAGGTTCAAATGCCTCAGCTGGGGAAACTTACTGAAATTGATGTTCCAAAACCTGCACTGCAAAGAAGACACAATCATGTACACTCTGGAACAGAGGGCTTTCCAGGGATTCTAGAAGGACAGTACCAAGCTGTTGGTTAAACACAATTTCATTTCCAGACATCATTTCTCAAAAAGAGGCTTGTTTACCAACCTACAGCTCCTGTAGTTAGTTCAAGGTCGCTGTCTTTGGCAGCCACCATCCTCCGGGCAGTAAGGAGCTGAAGGACGAAGAAAAGCTCCAAGAAGAGGTTTGGTACCAGGTTCTCTGGTTAAAAAGGAAACTCCAGGGTATTGAACGCCAGTCAAAACAAAGGCTCAGTTCTACACACCTTATCAATTCTTTTACCCTGTAGTTCTACAAGTGTCTTCATTCCAGGGCTCTTTGCTCTCACTCACCTGCAATGCATGAAGAGTAGACAAGGGCAACCAGCTCCAGACGCTGACGGGAAGATACTCTGGCAGGGTCAGCGGGTTCAGCTGTGAGGTGTCCTGTCCGGCTGGGGTGAGGAGACCCTGATTCTAGGGTGGGACAGGCAGGAGTAGGTGACTGCTGCAGCTGCTTAGAGCTACCGGGAAAGAGAAATGTCATGAGCAGTCAGCATGGCTTCCCCTCCACAGCCACACTCAGGTTCCTTAGAGACATGTCCACAGCCCAGGAAACAGACCCAGGGTTCCCAGGAGACAAATTAATCACCGGGAAAAGCCCTACAAATCCCCCACAGAGGAAGCTGACATCCCCAGGAGCAGCAAGGCCGTACCGCTCCTTCCTGAGCATCTCCCGCTCCTCTTGCAGACTTCTGCACCCTGAGGGAAGCCCATGGCCCCAAGGGCTAGTGTCTAGGACTGAGGGTTGGGAACTGGGAACACAGCTGATTGGGGGTGAGGTGAAGCAAGTCTTGGGCTTGGAAAGTGATCGCTCTTCGCTCACTGGAGTTGGGTTGATCCTGCGGGAAGGCTTGGTCCTGTTGAAGAGTAGCCATAGGTTTTCCTAATTCCCATCTTCAAGCATCTGCCCCTCCACCGTAACATCTAGGACCCCTTGCAAAATGCCCCTCACCACGTAGATATTCCACCCCCAACTTTCTTGTCATTACTACGCTCTACTACAGAGCACCCAGCCTTAATTTTTTAACTCCCCTAGCAGAGCCATCTTTTAGATGAGGGCTGATTCTCACCCTGCGGAGCCGGGGGGAACGGAGCCCACGGGAGGGAACTCCTCCAGGTTGCTGAGGTTTGGCGGATCAGAGCGCGCCAGGCTGGGGCTGCTGGGGCTGCCAGAGCTCCTGGGTCTCCGGCCCCCGGCCCAGGGCAGGCACTCCCCGCTGACCCCCTCCTCCAGGCCCCCGGGGCCGCGGCCTCCTCGCTCGCGGGCCGGCCCCGGGCCCCGCCTCCTGCCCCCACGGCGGGCCGAAGGGGCGTCAGCGGCGGTGGCGCTCGAAGCCTCGATCGGGGGGAAGAGCTGGTTGCGCGCTCCGCGGCCGCCCCGCGGCGGGCCCCCGGATCTCCCTGGCAAGGCTGTCGAGGAGCCCGGGGCCTTGGCGGGGGTTGGGGGGCCCTGCGGGAGGACGCGGCTGCTCTGTTCCCTCAGGAAGTTCAGCAGGAATGGCACGAATTCCTTCCGCAGTGGCCGAAGGGAGCTCAGCGCGGCCGCCTCCCCGGGGTCATCCTGAGGGAGAAGTGGCGAGGGGCGACAGAGTCAGTTAGCTGCCAGCCGGGGGCCGCGAGCAGCCGGGGCCGCCGGGCGCGCTGAGGGTAGCGGGCGGCCGGGGCAGCGGCCCCTAGTTGGAGCGCATTCGGCCCCGGCTGACAGCCAGGCATTCTAGAGGAATGGGGCGGGAGGAGCGGTATCTCCCGCGGGAAGCAGCTTCAGGGCAGGCTGGGGGCGTGTCGGCGCTGTTACCTCCGAACTCTGGGCGCTGCGCGCGATCCACCGCACAGCGGCTGTGACCGACAGCTCCTCTCGCAGCAGCGACTCCAAAACGGCCGCCATCCCGGTCAAGGCGCTCTGAGGCCACTGCGCAGGCGCCGGCGCGCCACGGGCGCCCTGGGAAGGGCGGGGCCGGCGCCGCGGTGCGACCGTTGGGCCGCGGGGCGGAGGGGGCAGGGCCAGGGGCGGAACCGGGGGCGGGACCGGGGCCGCCGCCGCCGACGGCGGGGCTTCCTCGCGCTAAGGCTCGACTTGGGCCTTGGCTCAAGGCCGTGGCTGGGTCCGTGGTTCCTGACAAGAGGCTCGGTGGTCCGCCAAATGCAGCGTACTGCTGTCGGTGAAGCCGGGCCCCGGCTGCCCTGGCCCGAGGGTGACCTGCCGGGACTCGGGGACGACCAAGGGTCCGGGAGAGCGGCCGGACCGTAAAGGTGAACTATTCTCCGGAGAAGATGCCTACATCTTCTTCGATAAGCACATTCTTTTAAGTTTTCTAGATTGAATCGTCACTACCCTAAAGAAATTACGATAAAGTTTGCTTAAGTTCATTTTGACCTTGCCTTTCTCAAAAGCTGTTTTCAATCCCCTGCCCACTCGTTTTCCAGCAATCACCAACAACTGATCGATCATTTAAGACTTTAAGACGGAGAGGCTTTTTAGGATCCTCAGCCCACAACCCTTAAAAGTGCCCCAGGCCACCCTGCACACAGAATCGCCGTCTTTATTATCCCTTATACTTTACACAAGGTTAATAGTTCAGCTACTTTGCAGTTAAGAAGTTAATAGGCATACACATGATTAGCTTCTGGCAGCTTGTTATTTCTTAATTTTTCTTATTTCAAAAAATACGAGAATCACCTCTTTGGATGTTGGTGCTCACTGACAACTCAAGAAAGGGAAACCGGGCTGGGAAAAACAAACGGCACTAACATGCCAGGCGAGACCAGATCAGGGAGGGTGAAGTAGCGCCCGCGTGAAGGCCTCCTGAGAGTTCCCTTGGTTCAAAGGACAGTGAAAAAGAGGGGATGCTGGAAAGCAGAAATCACTCCAGTGATACAGGGGCGTTTCCTGCAGAGAAGGGAAAAGTACCTCCAACCAGCGATACAGTGATAGGTTGAAAGAGAGCTTTTAACACTTTCAGTTTTATTACATGGGGAACCCTCTCCTCACATCCCTGAACCCTGGTTGTTGTCTGCAAGGGGAAAGTGAATACCTAGTTTCTATTCCAGCGCTTCTTTTCCTAGGTTACTTCTGGATGTAGTACTGCATTTATAGAACACTTTCTGCTCCCTGTTGATCCTGGGACCTCCGGTGCATTCAATAACTATTAAATTAGAAAAATATTTCCCACCTCTGAAATCCAAACCATCACACAAATAGAACTATAGTTTGCATGCGGAATGAATATTTTATTACTAGATTATAAAAATAAAATACAAAATAATTTTAAAACAGAACTTAAAACACTGTACAAAGCTTTAATATGATACAAATGGGAAAATTAAATAAATAATTACACTTTTATGTACAGATGGCCTATACAAAAGCACTCATATTTCTGCCAATACTCTGTGTCCTTGGTTGCCTGAGCAAAAATGCATAAAGAGGGCTGCTTGGAGGGGAAAAGGATACAATACCTTTGGAGGTATTTCAAAGAGCAGTTTCTCATCACTGATTTCATGAAGAGAAGAAAGGGAGAAAACTATGGAACTGTTAAATTACTCTAACTTGTCTTGCTTGATGAGTGAATTCTTCTGGTTTGTGGTTCCATCTAATTTAAAAGATGTCAATAGTTAGAAACTTTCAAGATTTACATCTAATTCAGTATTAGGTGCTTCTCAACTCTCTTTTTTCCTAAAAGCTGTAAACTTGTAAGAAAATGACCCAATGACATCAGCACTTGGTTATTTTAGGAAAGGAGTCAGGAGGGGAACCAGGAACTGTGCATGAGAAGTGAGGAAGTGCAAGCCTGGGTCATCTGTTCTTTTCTTTCCTCAGTTCACAAGTTCACACAATCCAATTTCAGAGCCCCAGTGGTACATGTTATATTTCCTTTAGCTTCCTCTATTTGTATTTCTGAATTAGTGAACTAATTTATCTAATTGGTGAATAGTTTAAAAAGAAAAAAGTCCCAAGGGCTTTCCCTTCCCTATGTTGATCCCTAAAATAAATTACATTCAAGCTCTGGTAGGTTTGTTATCCCTTGTGGCTGAGAAGAACACCCAAACAGACCCCAGGGATGGTGAAGTGATGTATAGGAATTTTTAAGGATTTGAACTGTATATTTTAAGGGGAGGGGACAGCAATATATGGCAGGGGTAGTCTATATAAAAATTAGGTTTACCCAGTGTTTTTAACTTGGTGAGTGAACACTTACGTACACAACATGAAACAATATTAAACTACCAAAAAGAAAGAAAATTTCCTATCATTAGTGTGTAAAATTATGTCAGCAAGTTCTATAGTCACACGGGCTCAAAGGTCTGCCTCATGGAATCCTATTCTCTCCGTCAAGGAACCCAGAACCCCTGGCCCAGAGTATCCGAGATACACACTGTGCCCATACTGTCACTTCAATTAAAGAGGCAGATCCTGTTAAAGTTTCACAGGGCAATGAAGAAAAAGGCTTCACTTCCTTTACATGTCTCCTTAAGACCAAGGATCCAGCAAAATCTAAGGAAATAATCATCAAATCATTACTGAGTCAAGGTTTCTACTTGGCTCTTCAGTGTTTTAAGATTGTGTATCAGGTCAAGGTGACTTTGATCTTGTCACATACTCTGATTTTCGGATCTGCTTAAGGGAAGTAATTAAACATCAAGCTTATGTTTTAAAAGTTGGAACAGATAACCACAACTGAACTAGAAAATATACTGATGGGTTAAGAATATAATCATTTCATGTCCAGACAAGAAGTTGAGGTGTGTAGCATCCAAATTTCCCTTTAAATCAATAGGGGGATCCTTGTCCCATTTGCTGGAGTTACCTAAGAACTATAGGAATTCCCCATTTATTGCCTGCAGTTCTCCCTAGCAGTGTTGGCAACAGATTCTGCAGTCTCCCGAATCTAACTGGCTTAAATTTCTCATGATTCCAGAGAGACAGCCAAACTCTGGAGAATATCCAATGATATGTTTCCACAGTACTCCCACATCCTTGAATTCTATACCAGAGTTCTACTGGATGCAGTGGGACATCCTAACAACCACCTGGGGTTTCCCATGAACTACTCTTTCTGTATGGTCTGTGGATTAGAATTGCCTCTTGTTCCCATCTCTAAGTTAAGGCCTAAATATGCACCTGTGATTTCTGAACTTGGGTAAATATTGACATGTGAGGACTACCACAGTGGTTACATGCCTTAATCCTGAATACTTTGTTAAAACACAGAAGATGAACTATTCTGCAAACAACTGTCTATAGTACCAAACTGAAGAAAATTAAACAACACAGTTGTCATCAACCATTCTATCTCCTCAGTGATACAGGTGCTGAAATATCTCTCCTTTAGGCAAAGTCCAAACACATGTGTGGTAAATACACATAAACAGAAATGGGCAGATTTTAAAACAGTGAATGCATATAACTTAATTCCAAAACATATAAACATGACAAAAGAAATAGTTCCCTAACATATGTCATGTTTTGATATCAAGGAATGAAAAAAGTTTTAACGTGAAAATTTTGACCTTCAAGGCTAAATCTAGACTTATCTACAAATAAATGTGTTTTCAAGTAGCCAAAGTAAGATGCATTTTTCCCTTAAGCCACTAAATTCTGAATTCTGGATCCTGTTTCCCCTATCACCAATTCTAATGTTAGATTAAGAATGTAGTTCCTAGAACAAAGAATCCCCTGCTCTTGAGGGAAGAAGCATCTGTTTTTAACTCGAAGCTATTGATATATAAAAACTAGTTATGGTTTTAACTATCTGTGTCTGGGTTTATAAAACATGCACCAACATTTTTCCTTGTCAATTAAATATAACCATAGAAACATTCACAAAAAATCTGTGGCCTGGAAGGAATCTCTGATGATTACAGAAGAACCTTAAGTTCCTGTAGTGGCTAAGAGTGACATAGTCCACTGGATTAGTTAAGCAGCTGAGATTTGTTTAGTGTTTCAAAGCAAACAATACAGAATGGATAATGGCAACAGTGGGTCTCAATTACCATTTTTCTAGTTATTTAGGACTTGATTAACTTGGCAACTTAAAAAAAAAATTTCGCTTCACAACATGCAACTTAAAAGACAGAATGTAACTATGCCGTCAGCAAGGCCAGCTTGCACACCACAGTTGAGAGTAAGAGTGTCTATTTAAGACTCACCAAGCATGCTTATGATCTGTGCTTTACAGTTAAATTTGATATGACCCAATTTTCATTCTTTGTTCATTATACGTTAAAGTTAAATGCCTTTAAGCCGTGCAAAAGACTGCTGTGTGGAATTTTAATATTTCAAACAATCTATACACCCTGGAGATTTGGCAGCATAATTTAGGAGTAAGCTACCTAAGGAGACTAAGCTATGGCTAATTTCATCTTCTGCTCCACCCAAGTAATTCCAGAGACTGGACAAGGGAGGGTAAGGGCAAGTGTGACAAGGTAACTAACCATTTCCTTGTGATAGGAGAATCTAGGAGGCACTTGGTTTTCAAAAGATAATTTTAACTTCTTCCCCATACTACTCTTAATATAGTTTGGCTTGACTTTAAAGTATAGCCAAGTCCCTCATCTTAGAATAACCAAACTGGTTCAGAATTACTTGGATGATCTATGTCACTGAAATGTGAAATATGCCACCACTAAAAAAAAATAAAAATAAATTTAAAAAGAACTAACAATAATAACAAAACCCAATTCATTTTCTGTATCATACAGAAATAAAAACAAAAATAAAAACAAAAACCCTTGTGCCAAAAATGCTTTGCTCAGGGCTGCCAACTTCTCTTTTTAGCCCAAGACATCTAAAACTGTAGTTTTTTTTTTTAAAGCAGAGTAAATCTCTATACAAGACAGTCCTTTTAAGTGGACATATTGATACATGAGATATAATTAGTCTTTTTTTTTTTGAAAGTAACAGCAGAAATATCTTTGGTTAACTCTTTTTCTCTATGTGCAAAATAAAACATTCTTACACAGCAAAGTTTTCTCTCTCTGGATCTTGAGTTTGTCAGTACCATTTAGAAAAAGGGGCAACACAGTGGAAAAGTTGGGAGAAAAACGGAAGGACTCAAGAGAGAGAGAAAACATTCAGTTGCCATGTTGTCATCACTATCAGGTTTAACTTCTAGCAGAGAAGTGCCAGTAAGAAATAAAATAGCACACTTACTACAGTTTGCAGCCTCATCAGTTTTTCGAATAGTTACCACAAGCACATTTCTGATTAGAGGGGTCAGGATTTAAAGCTGGCTACTTTTAGCACAATTTTGCTAATACAACAGGAAAAACAAGATAATTTCTTAATTACAGATTACTTCTTACTTCCACCCCGCCCCTGACAAAGTGAGATGAAAACAGGAAAGCAGAATGGTAATTTTTTAAGAGATTTAAAAAAAAATCTATTTATGGTAGACCCATGATTATCAACCCGGTTTATCCACTCTAACCATAGGAGAGAATTATGTGATTAACATGACAAACCTCTGAATCAGTATTACAAGCTGTCCTAGTAATTTTTCCCCCTATTAAAATTTTTTAAAAATGAAAATTAAATAACCTATCTTGGCCTGTTAAATAAAGACTGCCAACCTTTGCACTATACACAAGGAAGGCAAAAAGAATCTGAAGTGTCACATGCCAAGAACAGATTTTCAGAAATGAAGATAGGCAAGGCCCAAGTGTACACGAGGCACACAATAAAAAGTAATCTCACCATCTGTGATCTTGAAATTACAAATGGAGAATGAGAAAGAATGAGTTTATATAAGCATATGTTTCTCTATATATTTATAAATATTTATATAATTTACCATGAAGACATGCAAGTAGTGTTTTAGCAACTATTATACAATATAATACAGAAGGATTGGTCTTCCAATATTACAGTTGCTTTAGTAAACAGCAAATATGTCTTATCTATTGCATTCCTCTGTAGTCTTGAAACCGGAGAGAAATTAATATTCCACATTATGCTACATTTCTTATGGGAGACCATATATGCCTCAACAGTGTTTTGAGTTTTTTGTTTGTTTTCTTCAAAAAGCTCGACATGGATAAAGAACAAGAAAAGTTCAGTCAGTGCAGCTTCAGGGCAGCTTTGATGCAGCATTAGAATATGTTCACTTGGTGAGGAAATATCTTTCTGTTTTCCAATTCAACCATATTAGGTTTGGCAGCAAACACAAGGTCAAAGCGAAAGCACAGATGTTTGCTAGAAGGCAAATTTCAACAGCAAGCAGACCAATTTACCTGACCTTAATGAGGTCTTTACAACACAAAACCTAAAAAGTATAAAAGAGCCCATTTAAAAAAATCTAGTATAATTTAACTTTGATTGAGTCCTCTTAGCAAAGAGTGAGATCAGAACAAATATGATCCTCCTTACGGCTTTATAAATTAAGATATGTGTAAATCAGGTCAAGAAGCCCAAATATTCAAACTAAAACACAGGAGAAGCAGGTAATAAAACCTTAAAAGATAAATACTGCCCCTAAATTTATTTCCTCGGGTACTCATTCCTTATTTGCTAAACATATAAAATATAAAGTTTGATAATTTTAAGCCTCATTGTACCTAATTTCTTCCTATGTTTCTTTCTAAAGCTCTAAAAGCATCAAGTCACATTCCACAGTGATGTACTTTCCTGGTATTGTCTTGGAGGTTGACAGTAGAAAGAGCTGGTACCTAGAATATTTAAGGAAGCAAGGTCTACCTCTCTGGTCAGTTTTCCTTCCACAAGGAGGAAACTAACAGAGGGAAGAGGGTTCTTCTATCTCGAAGAGTATTACTCTACACTCTGTCCCTCTCCCTAAAGCACTAAAGCCTGCAAAGTAGTACTATTTAGACTTTTCCTTCCTTAAGTTTCACCAGTTATTTTTCACAATAAAAATATACTAAGAACTGTTGCTCCAAAGATAAATATTAGGAGATTAAAAATAATTGGATTTTAAATTCTTAGCATGTGCTGCTAAAAGCACATTAGAATGTGTTAAAATAAGAGAGAATGGATCAGGTGCAAACACTAACTTTAATAAACGTGAAATCCAAGGAGGGTACTAGGAATGAAGCAAAGTAAAGGTGTGAACTCTCAATACACCAGATAAACACACCAGCCAAATGTATCCAAGCACTGGCTCCTCAGCACACACTCCTCACATACTCTTAATATTGGAGTGATTTTGACTCTCCAAGGTTGGGAAGTTTGGAAAGCAAATACTAGAAGTTTCACTTTTGCTATATAATCTTTGAGTAGAGCCTTAAAAAAAGCAGGCCATACCCCTTAAAATTCCAATCTACCACCTGCCTTCAACATTTTTGTTTCGAAGGCATCTAAAAACTGAGAGCTCATTTAACCAGTTGCACCCCCTTCAATTTTGCTGGATGGCCCCTTCCTATGCAAAGACACTGATTCCTGATCTGCTTGCTGCCTGCCTTAGGTAATTTCTTATCATATATTTATATCTTCTTATAAATATCTTATCATGTTACTTTCTTTTGCAAGAGAAGATCAACACTGATTTTTTTCTTTTTTAAATAGACAGTACAGGGACACACATGCATCAGATTTAGGAGGAAGATCGCACACCTTTCAGAGAGATGTGGCCCAGCTCCTATCTGCTGAGTTTACTGGCTGACTTACTCTTCCCTGGGGGGGCTTTAGCGCTGGCTGAGTGGTGGTGGAAGCTGCCGGATCCTTTCAGGCCATTCTTGCTGGGTTTGCAATGCTCCTGTTGGCAGGACCTCCTGGAGGAGGAAGATCCCGAGTGGCTGGGAGGTGACTTGCTTCTCCCCAGATGTGGGGATGAACTCCTCTGGTCATGGTGGGGCCGTCCAGCCCGAGATGGTGAGGAACTGGATGTGCGAGGCAAGGAAGAGCTTCGAGGAGAGGCACTGGGACTCCTGCGAGGGACAACTGGACTCTTGGGTGGTGTTTTTGGATTGTGAGGGGTTCCTGGACTCTTGCACTGCGTAGTGCTCCGGGGTTTCTGAGATCCATTTTGAAGAATTTGGGCCAGGCGGGAGAAAAGGTCTGAGTCGGAATTGCTACTCCCTAGGACTTTATATCTGCGGAGCCTTAAAAGAACAGAGAATAATTAGTTTCATTTTAATTCACTTCAGTGGAGACTAGAAAGTCACAATGTCCCCAGTCATAATATGTATGTATGTGTGTGTGTTAGTCGCTCAGTTGTGTCCGACTCTTTGCGACCCCATGGACTGTAGCCCACCAGGCTCCTTTGTCCATGGGATTCTCCAGGCAAGAATACTGGAGTGGGTTGCCATTTCCTTCTCCAATATGTAATCTGTATGATGTGAGTCCAAATCAGGAAACAGAGGACGCAGAGTTACTCTTGTATAACCCTGGACAAGTTACTTAACCTCTCCCAGCTTTGAATGCGAGTATTGTCTATCTCACAGGGTTACTGAGCAGTCAAGTGTTGTAAAGTACTTAACTGGATGTCTGCCATCCAGAAGCACTTATATGTTGTCAGTCCCCTTCCTCTTAGGGCACGTTA
The DNA here is from genome assembly GCF_054371585.1 of Giraffa tippelskirchi. NCBI lineage: Eukaryota > Metazoa > Chordata > Mammalia > Artiodactyla > Giraffidae > Giraffa > Giraffa tippelskirchi. The sequence goes on from NC_137281.1 coordinate 100,854,612, forward strand.
GCTCTTCCCATTTCAGGATTTACTTAATGAAATGTCTCTAGCATGTTAGCACGTGAGAGAAAGTAAACCATTTTGTTTAAGGCTTCTAGGACAGGAATTCTACATGCACTTATGCAAACATTAAACTCTACAATATGTCTTCAACACCAACTGTACTCACCAATAGCAGGAACTGCAGATAAAAATATATTTCAACTTCTTTAATAATTTCCAAAAGAAAAGAGTAGTCACTGGTTTCTCTGGGCCTCAGTTTCTGCCCCTCACAATAGCCTGTGATTCAGGAGAGCTGGGTTTGGGGACTGATTGCCTCTCTTACTGGCAACCAAGCTTGGGCCCAGAATTCCAAATATAGAAAATATTCATACGAATAGCAGTGTCTCCTCTGCCCTAAATGTCTTTCTGTCTTGGCCTATCTTAAATGCATTCAGTGTAAGAATTTAAACCTCAAACTGCTGACATGCCACTCTTTACAGAAGGAACCAGAAGAAAAACTTCCAAGTTGTATTGGCACCTCAGGATGCAGGTGACATATATAGCCACATCACCATCATGGGTCAGAACAAGTTACTGTTTTTTTTTTTCTCTAAATTTTCTCTCCTCTTTCTTCCCCATCATCTACCTATACTGACAAATGACAGGAATTCATTCTGGTTAAGCCTAACTTCATGGATCTTATAGTAAAACTATAAGAATGGAGTAAGACAATGCCTCTGTGCCAGGACCTATGTGGGAAAGCTGAGTTCCCACTGAATTCCTCAAGTTTCAGGCTGGTCAGCTGTGTAGTATCTGACACAATGCCACATATTTAGTTTTGTTATCAAGTCACCAAGTTCTTAACTTCTAACGGACATGCAAAGTTCTAAATAGTAAATGATAATTAAGATTTAGACCTGAGCTGCAGTCCAAAGCAGCTCAAGCCACAGATATACTATCTCTATTAAGCATAGACGCCAAGCAAAAGAGAAGCGGGGGATGGGTGAATACTGTTCATGGAATCATCTTTTTAAAATGTCTCAGCTAAATGACTGCACTGCTGTTTATTCATCACCGTTTTTCCTGTTGAAGTTCAGTCCCATGGTCATTTCAAGTCCAATGTTTACCTTCGAACCTGAAAGAAACCCTAAGGCACGTCAAAACTGAACTTACTTTAGGTAAGGATAGCAACTTCTGCTGAGTAATGATACAGATAGAACTTCACTTTAATATACTTCAGAAATCTTTGTAACAGATGCAGGCCTATTGTGTTATCTAAAACAGGCTATAATTTTCATGTAAATTTATTTTGATGTTCACTTTGCTTTTGTTAAGACTATCCTTTCACTTTCTTCTCCAAGGGTCTGGACCCTTCTACTTTGTGAAAAGTGAGTAATGGCTCCAAGGAAAGCACTTTTAATTGGTTTATTACTTCCCAATTATTTTCCCCTCTTCAAAATAAAATCACTCCCTGGTCAACTACAAATAAGAATATTTCAATAAACAAGCATACCATACAGTAAATATTAAGGCAATATCTTTATTATGTATGGTTGTATATATCATCAGATGTAGGGAAACTCCCTATAGGATTTTTTTATTTAATTCATTATCATTAGATAATATAACTGTTATCAGTATCTATTCATCAAATTATAGACAAGTATTCTTCCCTAGAACTTGACATCATAATGACATCTGTTATAACGGGATTCTGACTAGACAAAATTAGAAAATTACCAACTATCTTGTTAAAATGGACTGGGGAAGAGAACCTTTGTCACATGCTAATAAGCACTAAACAAAGTTCTTGACATATGCTACCAGATTTCCTCCTCCCAAAACAATGAAGCAAATATTTTACCCATCTTTCAGATAAGGAAATTTGGGTTCATACCACTAGAAAGTGGGAGAGCTAAGAATTAACTGGAATCAAACTGAACACTTCAACTACACTGTGCTATATGGCTTGGGAAAGACAGGGAAGGAAGTAGATGATCAGAAGCAGGCAATAAAGAAATGAAACCTTTGATATAATCAAGCAGACATAGAAATCATGCTGCACACTTAACAAAAGAGAGGACACAGCATTACCTGGCTTCTACTCCAGGTCTCACGGGTGGTTTTCCAGGTGGTGGCCGAGGCAAGAACTGAGATGGAGTTGAGCTATTGACTTGATCTGTGTTGACCCATGAAACTGGTCTTGGAATTTTGCTCTTTCTGGACTGGGAGATGATAGGTGCCAGAAAGCTGTCTTCGGCTGACCTACTCAGGTGTGAGTCTGCAGCCAGTCTTGAAAAGGGGGTGAAGACTTCCTCCTCGGAAAAAGGAGCAGGAACAGTGGCTAATCTCTCCTCTAGCAGTTTATCAGAGGCACTTGAGAGGTCCCCAAGGAGAGACCTGAGTTGCCTTTTCTCCACCAGGAGCTTGACAAGGTCTGGCTGGCAAGCTTTCTTTTGGAGGAGCTTTTCTTTTGCAGAGACTGGAGAGGATGAGTCAAAAGTTGAGTCTATCTCTTGTGCTAGAACAGGGATTCGGCTGTGTCTAGTTACAAAGGATGACCTAACCACATCCTTCCGGGATGGGGGACAGTGTTCACTCTCTGAAACAGGATTAAATAGCTCTCCATTTCTAGGGGCAATTTTCTCTTTCTTACCCTCTTGGTGCAAAAAAGTAGAAAGGTCTCCAGAATGATTCGGCAAGTCTTCACCCTTGATGTCAATCTCCTTAGATATCTTACTTTTTTGCATTGCTGCCACCTGGCCTATCTGCTCTTCAACATATGGGTCAATAACTCGTGGAGATATTTCTGACGGTCCAACTGCCAGAAGCTTCATTATCTCATGATTTTTGTCTTGATTTGGCACCACACTAAAAGTCTGTGTCTTTGTCACATCAAGAGGTTCAGTAGTAGCTGAGTGATCCCTTTCCATTGTTACCAAGTCTCCTGGGAGAGGGGAGATCTCAATATAATGCTGCACTTTACTTAACTTCTCGTCTTCATTATCTGACCCTACAAGAATGCTTTTCTCTTCCAATTCCCTTGGGAGGCCCTCAAATTCTCTCATAGCCAGTCTGTTATGGTCAGGAAGGTCTTTTGGTCCCAGGTCTTGGGATCTGTCATACTCTCTAATATTGGGTAACATGTCATGACCAATATGATCTATCTGAAGCCCCAAGTCTGTTCTGCTTCCTCCACTAGGAGGTTCGCCCTCTATCACAACCAAGCCAGAGAAGTTCTCCCTTGGAGAGTAAAGTTCCACAGTGGGCTCAATGGTATGAAGGTCTTTCTTTTCTGGCTGCTGACCATAATGAAAACTTCCTGAAGTTGACTGTGTAGATGCCACAGAAGGTCTTGGAATTGTAATCTGGAGAGGAGAAAAAAAGTTAAATGCAATCATGTGGAATTATAAATGATCCATGAGTTGAGATCTGACAGCTCAAATTCTAATTTTTTCTAAGAGGAACACAGATCCCAACTGGATTTGCCCAACTCATACTTCAAGTGAATAATTCTGAATAAAAATGCATGATACTCAAGCTCCCCTACTCGGAAACTGTACAGAGCAGCCTTCCTCTAAGTTCACCTCTGCCTTTTCTTCAGCCTGCTCTGTGTTCTGAAGAGTGAATTCTATTGCCTGCACTGTCCAGGCTCCCTGTGTTTGCCCAATGGGCAGCACCAACAGAGGATCAGAGAATTGGAGGAGAGAAAGATCTGGATGTTACTTCTCCTGGCTTCCTCCTGAGGGACTGCAGCTTTGGTGGTACATTGTAACACTCCTGGCCACAGTTTCTGTTATGTGGCCACCTCTCCTATAGATATGACTCTTTCCAGGTTCTGCTAACTGCCCTCTTCCTTCTCTTTCAGGACTCAGAAAATTGAATAGCTCCCTCTATTTCTGTTCCCGTTGGCTCGCTTAAACACTACCCACACATCTGTAAAAAGGTCCTTTCATTAAATTTTCTCCAAGTCCCTTTGACTGTCCCAGCTATCTCCTAACAGAATCCAGATACAGGATCATAGGGAAAAATTATTAGCAAATTATTTTAAGTTGAAAAACTCCAAATTTACATGCATTTATTGTTCCCATAAATTCTGCCAATCAATATTACTGATATTTTCCTATAAGCAAACATGAAGATGTTACTAATGTTTTGTATCTTAATTTTTTTAAGGTCAAGTTTATGATAAATGAAATTCTACCATCCTTTTACAAAGGTCATTTCAATTCTATATGAATAAGTGTCAATATTTAGTAAGAATGTCCTTTCTTAAGGACACCTACATCTTCACATTTATTAAAATGTGTAAGGAGGCAGAAAATGTCAACTACATAAACTGGTAAGAAAAAAGCCTTTTTGAGAAAGTAATTCAGATCATTTAATGAAGCCCATTAAGCTCTAATAAAACTATGGAAATTGGTCTGAAATCAAAGTGAAATGAATTTGGAGCTGCCACAGGAGATTTCACTCAGACCCCACCTCTAGTCCAATGACACTTAAGAAATCCATTTGCCTGGAGTCAGATAAGTTGTTTAGATCTGTTTCTCTGTGTGTCAGGAATACAGTTAGGTTTAAGAACGTGCAAGGCTTGCCCTAAGCCCAGCCCAGGGAGAAAACACCTAACTAATGTCCTGGAATAGCTCCTAAATGGAAACAGGGTCCTGCTAGGTTCTATCAGGTTAATTCAAGACAGGGTGAGTTCAGACATGAATTCTCACAATAAGCCCACACCTACAATGACATTGGGAAAGAGGTAGTAAGTTCTATTGGTGCTGTCACCCTTCAGGAAGTCACCTTATACCTGTACCTCTCTTTCATTATACTAAAGGCAGATGGCAAATTTCTAATATTTTTTTAAATGATTTTGAAACTAAAATTTATAGTTATTTACTCTTCAAAATTTACTTTTTAAGACCCGAGAGTGATCGTGATGAGAAAAGCAGATATGAAATGGTATTCAATACCAAATAACTAGGGAGATGACTATATTTACATTCAAAATAAACCAACCGTCTTTTCATTTTTATATGTAATTTCAAGTACATTAGCCAAAATGAAATCAGCATTATTTACAAAAGTAACACTCCATTGGTCTTCTAGGATTGAAGTTAGGGAATCAATGTACTTTTGAGCTTAATTCATCTGAATTCAGGATACATATGTATGTGTATGTGTGGTGCGACACAAGAGGTGATAATCTTGTATACAGAAAAGATATATGAACCACCAGACAGAAGAATTAATTTTCTTGAAAAGATTCTGAGAAATTATGATAAACTGCATAAATTACTGTCATATAATATTTATATGGCACTTTAATTTATAAAATATTCCTAAAATCATTTTTACTGATTCCATGTCATACCTGCTTGGTATTTTAATTGAGTACTTTTACTAACAGAAATTTTACAAATGAAGAAAAACACAGTAAAAATAAAAGTCAGGGACAGGATTCTAGGATTTTGAAAGTCCTTCACAGCAAAGCCTACTGACTTGTACTATACACTCTTAAATGAAGTCTTGGAAACTGAGTCTGAAAAACAAAAAAAATCCACAAAACATTAAGATGAGCAAAACCAAAGATCAATAGCTGCAAGCAGAAAAAAAGAAAGCTAATTCTAAGTATAGATGGAAACAGCTTCCTTAACATTAGACTAGAAAGAGACAAAAGCAATTCCTATACTCGGGACATTCTACAAATAGGCTAAATTAATGATCTTCCAGTAAGCTATATGCATCTTTTAAAGGTTTACTTCTCTAATTCACAAACATTTCATTAAGGCATGAATTCAATCATTTCCTTTCTTCTGTTCTCTAATTGTATCAGTACACCTTTCTACAGAACTAGAAAATGACCTCAATTTTTTCCATTTCGTTCATATTTTCTTATTTTTATTAATGCCTAGTACTGAGTGTGACTAATATCAGTCTCACTACTTTTTAGTTCAGGTAAAGAAGCCTCATTATTTTACAGTTACCTGATGTTTAGAACTGGCCACACAGTAAGAGACAAACTGCAAATCAACTATTTGCATTTTAACTTACAAATTATCCTTTTCCTTTCCTCTCATTCAAGGATAGTAATGCTATTAAGATAATAAAAACTGTGGAAAATTCAACATCCATACCAAATAGTCTCTCTTCCAAATGAAAGCAATGTGGTATATGAAATATCTATATTTCATTTTGTTTTTCTAACAAATAATTTAGAAGAGACAGAGGTGGTAATTTATGGGTTCCTACTACAGGAAGAATAACTGAGTTATAGGAACAAATTCTGGGCCTATTAAAGAAATTAAAATTTAACCATTCAAATTTCTTTGGGCTATTCAAATTTCACTGTAGACTTCTTTTGTTTAAAGCGTCTTTATATATAATACTTTACACAAGTGCCAAAAACTATGAGTAAAGGTTTTTTTAAAAGTCCCAGAAAAGACAGATTGAAATAAGTATTTCTTGGCTGGCCTATAATTATGTATCACACACATGGCTACAGGATTTAATAATTTTCAAGCCCCTTCATACAATATTGGAAGACACTTTCGGGATAAACAGAGTCCAACTATCCCCAACTTCCACAACCTATAGGTTTCTATCACAGCATCTATCATACTTAAATAGTGAGAACGGGCTTTGAATTCTTGATCCCTAGTACCAGACACATAGTAGATGCTCAATAAAGGTTGAATATATGAGTAAATCAACACTGGATGCCTGGGTTCCTTCCATGAAGCCTCTCCTAAGTGACAGTCCAGTCTTTCATTTGAACAATTCACAAATGGGCTTTTTTTACTCCCCAAATTGGTCCACCCAGTCTTTAGTCTTTTCTGACTATTCATGGATTAAATTACACTATCATATATGAAAGATGACACTGTGAAAGTGCTGCACTCAATATGCCAGAAAATATGGAAAACTAAGCAGTGGCCACAGGACTGGAAAGGTCAGTTTTCATTCCAATCTCAAAGAAAAGCAATGCCAAAGAATGCTCAAACTACCACACAATTGCACTCATCTCACATGCTAGTAAAGTAATGCTTAAAATTCTCCAAGCCAGGCTTCAGCAATACGTGAACCGTGAACTTCCAGATGTTCAAGCTGGTTTTAGAAAAGGCAGAGGAACCAGAGATCAAATTGCCAATATCCGATGGATCATCGAAAAGCAAGAGAGTACCAGCAAAACATCTATTTCTACTTTATTGACTATGCCAAAGCCTTTGACTGTGTGGATCACGATAAACTGGAAAATCCTGAAAGAGATGGGCATACCAGACCACCTGACCTGCCTCCTGAGAAACCTGTATGCAGGTCAGGAAGCAACAGTTAGAACTGGACATGGAACAACAGACTGGTTCCAAATAGGGAAAGGAGTACGTCAAGGCTGTATATTGTTACCCTGCTTATTTAACTTATATGCAGAGTACATCTTGAGAAACGCTGGGCTGGAGGAAGCACAAGCTGGAATCAAGATTGCTGGGAGAAATATCAATAACCTCAGATACGCAGATGACACCACCCTTGTGGCAGAAAGTGAAGAACTAAAGAGCCTCTTGATGAAAGTGCAAGTGGAGAGTGAAAACATTGGCTTAAAGCTCAACATTCAGCAAACTAAGATCATGGCATCCGGTGCCATCACTTCATGGCAGATAGATGGGGAAACAGTGGAAACAGTGGCTGACTTTATTTTTCTGGGCTCCAAAATCACTGCAGATGGTGACTGCAGCCATGAAATTAAAAGATGCTTACTCCTTGGAAGGAAAGTTATGACCAACCTAGATAGCATATTAAAAAGCAGAGGCATTACTTTGCCAACAAAGGTCCGTCTAGTCAAGGCTATGGTTTTTCCAGTGGTCATGTATGGATGTGAGAGCTGGACTATAAAGAAAGCTGAGTGCCAAAGAATTGATGCTTTTGAACTGTGGTGGTGGATAAGACTGTTGAGAGTCCCTTGGACTGCAAGGAGATCCAACCAGTCCATCCTAAAGGAGATCAGTCCTGCGTGTTCATTGGAAGGACTGACGTTGAAGCTGAAACTCCAATACTTTGGCCACCTGATGCGAAGAGCTGACTCACTGGAAAAGACCGTGATGCTGGGAAAGATTGAGGGCAGGAGGAGAAGAGGACGACAGAGGATGAGATGGCTGGATGGCATCATCGACTTGATGGACATGGGTTTGGGTGGATTCAGGGAGTTGGTGATGGACAGGGAGTCCCGGCGTGCTGTGGTTCATGGGGTTGCAAAGAGTTGGACATGACTAAGCGACTGAACTGAACTAATATGTATATATATATACATATAATATATTGTTGTATACATATAATACATATAATGTATCATGTGTATATATATGTGTGTGTATATATATATATATATATACATATAAATAATTCTAGTGATGTAAACTCATAGAAAGAAAACTTTTTTATACTTATAATGACCCAAATTTCCAGATCAAAAATACAAATCCATGGTCAGACAGAGGACATTTAGTTACTACCTAGTCAATGCAGAACTTCCACAAAATCCATTTCAAGTCATGTCTGACTCTGCAACCCCATGGACTGTAGCCCACCAGGCTCCTCTGTCCATGGGATTCTCCACGTAAGAATACTGGAGTCGGTTGCATGTCCTCCTCCAGGGGATCTTCCCGACCCAGGGACTGAACCTGCATCTCTTATGTCTCCTGCATTGGCAGGCAGGTTCTTTACCACTAGTGCCACCTGGTAAGCAATCAACCAGGTGGCAATCAATCCAAAAAGTTTTTACCTTTCCATACTATTAAAGTATACATTTATCAACATATTACATGGCTCATTCACTTTTTAGTGGAAACTGAGTAACTCTGTGAGCTTTAATGTAGTCACTCTAGGTGTACAAGGGCTCCAAATATTCAGTGGACACTAGAAAAGTCACATGAAGCTACTATTTCAGGTAAGCTGCACGACTGAACTGTCTCTCATGTCTTCATTGAGATTTTCACAATTCACAATGCAAGCCCTCATATTTGACTGAACTAATTGCAAAGCCTCCTCACTGGCTGCCCCAGCCATTCTCTCTACATGGCTCGCACAGACCATGTTACTCCCCTCCCTCAAACCTGGCAATTTCTTGTCCTGCAGCCCATACACCTCAGCATCGTAGGCCAACGTCCTTTATCACCTTACGTGTGCAGCTCATCTTCAGCTTCCTTCCTTTCCACTACCATTCTGGCTTACTTATTTAAATACTCTGAATTTTGGTGTTTCAAGCCTCTGTGCCTTTGTACATGCTGAGATCTTTGCTTGACACCCCTGCATCTCCTTCCAGCAAACTTATCCTTCAAAGTTCTCTTGTTTTTGAAAGTAATGTATCTTCACCATAGTAAAGACCCTGATGCTGGGAAACACTGAGGGCAAGAGGAGAACGGGGCAACAGAGGATAAGATGGTTAGATGGCATCACTGACTCAATGGACATGAGTTTGAACAAACTCTGGGAGACACTCAGGGAAGCCTGGTGTGCTGCAGTCCATGGGGTCGCAAACAGTCAGACGCGACTTAGTGACTAAACAACAATGGTAAATAAAATCAGAAAATAAGAGACAATTAAAACACCCAACATTGCATGCTTCTGTCCTAGGCAGATTTATCTATATCCTCATTTGTGTACACAGCTCCACCATAATCACCTCATGTGGTTTAAGGAAACTGTTTAGATTCAGGTCTTCACTGTCAACCTAACAGGGTGGTACCAATTGTTTATCCCTAAGGTTTAGCATAAAACCTGGAACTTAGCAGACACTTAATAAACTGAAGGACTGAAAAGAACAGAATTAAGGCAATGCAGTCAACTGCTGACCTGAATCTCCTAGTACTGGTATTAGTAATTCCTGTAACACAGTCAGAGTAATCCTCTTAATAGATGCTGACAGACAGACAGATTACAAAAATATTATGTGACTCTTCTTGTCCTGCTCCCTCCCTGTGCATTATTTTACACCCCCAACCCCTGCTTTCTTCTTCTCAATGTCTGAGAAAAAAGTCAATGAGTAAAGTTCTTCAGTAAGTTACAGTCCCCTGTCTGTGTGACTTAATAGAATATGGCAGAAATGATGATTGCCCCTTCTGAGATTAGGTTATAAAAGACAGTGTGGCTTCTACCTTGGTGGAGGCTGTTCTCTCTACCACCAAGCCTCCCCCATCTCTCTTTCTCTCCTTACTCACTGAAAAAGCTAGCTGCCATGTCAAGTATGGAAAGCCTGAGTGGTGAGGAACTGAAGCCTCTGGCCAACACTCAGTGAGGAACTGAGGCCTGCGAACAACTACGTGAATGGCCTTGGAAGTGGATCTTCCCAGCCCAGTCAAACCATATGATGATTTTCCTAGCTAATAGCTTGGTAGCAACCTCATGAGAAACCCTGAGCCAGAAATAACAGACTAAGCCACTCCTGTACTCCCAACCCTCAGAAAAAGTGTGAAATAACAACTATTGTTTAAACAGTATTCTTGCCTGGAAAATTCCACAGACAGAAGAACCCGGAGTGCTACAGTCCATGGGGCTGCAAAGAGTCAGACACAACTGAGCTAAATTTGGGGTACTTTGTTACATAGCAGTAGGTAACATATAGCTGGTATTATTATTCTCCAGTCACATTTATACTGTTTGCAAAGTAAAATGAAGCACTGTCTTTCTAAAGGACTGCCTAGAACCAAGAGATCATGTGGTACAATCTGGCATGATATTCTGTAAGGAATAACTCTTCCATTTCCATATTAAGACTCAAGTCCAACTTCTCCCTACCAATAGTGATTACCTAACACCACATGAACTGGTCACCTTCTTTCCTACAATCACTGCCATTCTGGTCCAGTAGTCAGACCTCTTTCAGAGCAGTTATTTTAGTTTCCTTCTCTACACTTGTTCATTTATGCCAGCTTAATTTTGCCTCTCCATTTGCTAATCAAAACATAATTTACTATCTTTCCTATAAACCAAAGCTTAGTCTTATTTTGCTCCCTGTAAATCTGTCGTTCAGCATCTTTTTAGAAATGATTAGTAGTGTGTTCAACTTCATAATCATTTACCCTAATGGGGAAAAATCTAATTTGCAAAACTAACCCCAAACCACTTTCTTTTCAATCTAGCAAATTTATCCATCTTTCAAAATATATTATCTAAAAATTTTATACATGCTATGTGATAACTAGTGGTTTTATGTGTATGGATAAGGAAAGCGCTAAACAAAGTTCATAAATCTGTGCTAAGAAATGGAGAGAATTAAAGAGAGCTGAAGTTCTCATCAGTTAATTTAATATGCTAGCTATATTTGTAATACAGATAAACTTTGCACTGCCTATTTTCGTAGGTCTTACATATTTTAAGATACCAGGACATTTTCCTTTCACATTATCATAACAAACAAGCAAGCTTGAATGAAAAAGATATAAACTGTTTCCCATCAGGATATGTCATAATTTAAAATATTCAGATAGAGTGGTAAAGTGTGTTTTATCATATTATCTAAGCTAGAGCATATAAACAAAGCTACAAAAGATCTAGAGAGACTAACTGGTAGTACTCCCTATTTAATATGTCTGCAGTTAAGTTAGGGAAGTAATACTATCTGCTTGCAAAAGTAAACTCTGAATGTAGGCCACAAGAAAAGAATCAAGATATATTTTTATCCCAAGCTCCCCAAAATGAAGGAAATGGTAAGTTCAGTACCTTAGACATAAGCATACAATTGATGCAGCTTATATTTAAGAGACCTTCAGTTAAGAAAAAGATTTTTATTTAAAGATATCTGTAAATAAGTTCAAATGCATACTATCAAATATAATATACAGGTCTTTCAAAAGCTTGATAGAGAAAACATTGCAGATAGTGTTAAGAGAATCATGAGAACAATTTTAATGGACAGAACAGTATTGATGGGAGAGAGTAAAAAACACCAGGTGGAAGGGAGTCAAGGCAAGCCTTTATGAAGGGAAGCACAGCAGAATGCTGTTGGAAAAATACTTGAGCAAGTGAGTGTATAGCTAAAAGGGTCAAAGAAAAGAAACTGAATCTGGCAAGGGGGAAAGGGAATGAATGGAAAGAGGCAGCAGGGAGGGCTGTGGAAAAAGAAATTCAGGGAAGGGAGGATCCGCCTCTAGCCCATAGGTACCTCTGTACAATTTGGAAAAGGATGCCCCTCAAAGAGGCAACAGCCCTGCACAAAGATGCACAGTTCAGTCTGCAAAGTTTGGGCCAGATTTCAGCCCCAACTTGTTCCCTTGGCTAGGTCATTTTATGCAGTTAATGACTTGTAAAGAAGGAAAGACTGACTAACTCTGATGAAGAAAGAGACAAGCATTTATTTCTCTATTTTGAAGTGCCGGTAAATTCCTACAGAGCTGTACACAAAATCAAATTTTGTTGCCTCTTCTTAGTATCTTACACCTGCATGTGTAGTTCTAACCAAAAACATTTCAGCTTGGGGAACAATGCTGTTACTGGTGAGCTGGAAGAGATGGTTGCTAGATGATAGTGGCATTTAAGGAAACCTGGTACTCCACCCATCTAAGCAGATATACCTGCTCTGGCCTGAGATTTGCATACAGTTCCTTATGGCCTATGGATATGGCTTTGGTGGGTCTCATGTAGTCAAAGAGGGCACCAATGCTTACTGATAAGAACAGGGTAACAGGTATCCCCATCTAAATGCCCAGACTTAGTGCAAAGAGTAGAGTTTCCTCAAAATGTTCCTTTGAAGGCCTGTATCACAATTATCTTCAACTGCTTGTTAAAATGCAGATTCCTGGGTTCTCACTCTCCCAGACCTCCTGAAGCAGAAGCTATGGAAGTGAGGCTGGGACTCTATTTTGTGAACAATGGACATTAAAAGTGGAGAACTACTATCAAAATAAAAATTAAATGTGGAAAAAAAGTTGGAAAACCACTGTTTAAAAGGAATGTAAAATATGAGAAATTTCTGGGTGAAGGTTATGTAGAAGAAACAAAAAATGATACCTAGTAACAGTGTACAGTATAAAGTATAAACCATGAATGGTTAAATATATGCCATCTTCATATAAAATATAAAAAATTTCTAGAATTACAAATTTTTAAAAATCATTATTACATATACACACATAGATACTTCTTGGGGTCTAATTATGTTATTCTGAAATTAGGTTATAATGACATTTCACATATTAGGTTGCTTATCCTGTCAGAAAACCACCACACTTGAGAAATTTCACATTGGGAGATTAACTACAGAACTTAGCCCAGACATCATTCCCTGACAGTGAAAGTGAAAGCTGCTCAGTTGTGTCCTACTCTTTGCAACCCCGTGGACTATACATACAGTCCATGGAATTCCCCAGGCCAGAATACTAGAGTGGGTAGCCTTTCCCTTCTCCAGGGGGGTCTTCCCAACCCAGGGATCGAACCCAGGTCTCCCGCATTGCAGATTCTTTACCAGCTGAGCCACAAGTAGGGAAGCCCAACAGTACTGGAGTGGGTAGCCTATCCCTTCTCCAGCGGATCTTCCTGACTCAGGAATTGAACTGGGGTCTCCTGCATTGCAGGCAGATTCTTTACCAACTGAGCTATCAGGGAAGCCCCATTCCCTTATACCCATGTGCCTAACTTAGACCTCTGCTGAGAAATCTTAGTTGATAAATCCTTTTTTAATAGCACCTTGAGTGGATGACAGAAAAATGACAGGAGCCAGTAACTTACCGCTGTAAGGGGTCCTTCCGCTTGCGCCTCCATTGGACTTGTGGGTGTCACTGTAATAAACTGACTAGCAGCTCCAGCCTGGAGTTCTAGCCTATCTGTATATTGCTCTGAAGCAGCAGTGGCAGGGCACTCCCCAGAAAGCACAAAGACCACACCTGAGGTTTCCTTCTTTAAATGATCATTTTCTGCCCAAGGACCCAGTTGGAGCTTTTCATCTTGAGGCGACTCCTCTAAGACTTGGAGGACTTCGGGCTCCTCATCAGAAGGGCTTCCAGTTGTTTTATGGCCTAAAGCCTCATTTGTCCTAAAGTCCTGAAGGTCCTGTTCCTTGTCCACAATCACCCATTCTTTGGAATCAACCTCCTGCTTGCAGGAGCTCAGGTTAACAGCTACAAATCCATTGCTGCCACCACCATCTGCCTGCTCAGGAGTGTTGGCAGAGGCAGGCTTGGAAGCATCTGGAAGATATTCTTCATCATAGTGCCAGATGTGGTCGGCACGGGACACAGCTGGAACACAAGGCTTATGAAGCAGAGCAGGGACAGTCGATTCTTTTCCTGCACTGGGATCTTTCTGCATTTTCTCCAAGCTTAAGAAAATGAGTACAAGTTACTTACTTGTCCTAGGGAAAATATTTACTATATAACCTATATGCTCTATACAGAACTAATATTTACCAATAGATGAGAGAAAACAATATGGATAAAGCATTAGGAACATTTCACAAGCTAATAATGCTCTTCCCCGCCTGTCATAATCCTGACAGAGCCCATGGGAGGAAGATGACTCTCCTGTTGCCAGTCAGGAGAGAATCTTAACCAGGTTAACTAGGGTGACTTGTGTGATACATTTCATCTTTGCTTTGCCAAGGCAATCACACTGCCCTCTTCTCTCTGCTCTGACGGGCTGAGGGAAAACTTACCAGGGGTTTTTGCCTCAGCAGAGGCCCTACAAAAAAGGAAATGAGGATGCCAATATGCATCAGGCAAATACTTTCTGAACTTGTTTTGTCTTCAGAGAGGTATATAAATGTATATTCATTCAAATAAACTCCTCCAAAGACAGGGCTAGGCAATAATGAGACTGGTGGTATTTGGCTGCACTGGCTTCTGAGAAGTGCTCTCACCTTCAGGGAAGCAGCTGAAGCAATACCCTGTTCCTCTCCTTTGTAATCAGGTGCTTCAATTCCTTCCACTGTTCCCAACTCATTCAAGGTTTTTGGCTTGAGTTCATTTTCTCGGAGTACTTCTGTTCTCAACTCTGTCTTGTCTCTCAGCTCTTCCCTCAGCATAGACCCTCTTTTAGTTCCATTCTTTTGTTAGACTAATTCTTTCCCAAACTAAGCTTTTATCCCTATCACACTTTTATTTTTATTCCCAATCTCATGCACAACTGAAAATGTTTAAACACTGTCTAGGCACATCCTTTTGATCACATCACCGTGTAGACACAAGCTTACATCACATAGCTGTGAAAATGAATGAATGAGTACCATGTGAAGAATACACAGCTATGAAGTACTGCTTAAATGGAAGCTAGACTGGACTAGGCCAGAAGTGGCTGAACTGTCTTCAGACACCATAACTACTATGTTAGTCAAATACATGGTACTTTTAACCTCATATTTCATTACTGATAGTAGTCACCAGGGATATAAACTGAAGGATGTTACTATTATTAAAGCCACTCAAGTCTTAATATTGCCAAAGCCTTCTATAATTCAAAAATATATCTGAAGTTCTTTTCAAAGTTTTCAGTTTTTTTTTTTAATCACAAATGGAGATAACAGGCCTTATAACCATGAACTACAAACAGTGGTTACCTACGTATATAGCTCTCTAAAACGCCATATTTCCTTTTGTCTAGGTAGAACGATAAACAATCACATCTCTTTTTCCTACAGCATTTATTCATAGAAGACTTTCATTGACTTGAACTGCCTATCACTTGTATATATATTACTTTTTTCCCTGCTTCATGTACTCTTTGACCTTCTTGCCTATTGCCGTCTTTCCTAGGCCCTCTCTAACTTACACTCCTCCATTCCAATAAGAGAAATCACCTTCCAAACAACGCCACTTCAAAATGTTCATTTAATTCCCACCTAGTCTTAAGAGGTTACCAGCTCCCACAGCCAAAGGCTCTACGTTACAGAACTGGGAACAATATTAGAAAGAAAGTCACATTAAGAATGAGAATGTTAACTAAAAAACATGGATGATGATGGTACCTTTATCAAATTAGCATTACAAAAATGCAAGAACTCCTTATTTGAAAAATTTTACATAATAGAAATTAACAATAACAATAGTATTTTAGTTGCTTTGAAAAAAGAAAAACTATTTTATACCAGGTTTCAAGAAACTTGTCAGTATCTGGCTTTGGTTCCAAAGCCAGGCGTTTCTCCAGCTCAAAGCTGTGGATAGAACGTAACTTTCGCACCAATGGAACATCTCTGTCTGGCTGAGTAATCTCTGAGCGGACACGAATTGGGGAACCGAGGCTTGGAGCATTCAGAATACCATTTGCTTGACCATGGCTATTTTCTTCTTCAGTAGCAGCCTAGGCAAAACATTAAAGAAAACCATGAAAAACATTCTAGTCACTATACATGGTAGGAATCATTGAAGTCTTTCAATATAAGCAAGTGTTTGAGATGTTTTTTCAGAAGATTAGGATATTTTGGCTAGTTTAATTCATTTCTATTAGTCTATTAATCCTTTATTAAATAAGTTTTCCAAATTTATTCTCAGATTCAGTATTTTAGTGTTTTATATTTTGGTGAAGTAATGCCATTTGTAGCAACATGGATGGACCTCAAGATTATTATACTAAGTGAGGTAAGTCAGATAGAGAAGACAGATGCTGTATGGTATCACTTTTATGTGAAATCTAAAATATGACGCACATAAACTTATCTATGAAACAGAAAGACTCACATGGAGAACAGACTCATTGTTGCCAGGGGGAGGGGGTTGGGGGTAGGGTGGAGTGGTAAGCTGTGGTTAGTAGATGCAAACTATTATGTATGGAATGGATAAACAACAAGGCCCAACCACATAGCACAGAGAACTATATTAAGTATCCTATGATAAACCATAATGGTGAAGGATATTTTAAAAAGAATATACATGTATATATATGCATGCATAACTGAATCACTTTGCTGTAGAGCAGAAATTAATGCAACATTATAAATCAATTATACTTCAATTTTTAAAAAATTAAAAAAAAAAAAAAGAGTTAAAAAAAGAAAAAAAAAGAACAGTTTGTTCCCAGGAATTCCCTGGTGGTCCTGTGGGTAGGACTCAGAGCTTTCACTGCCTTGGGTCCAGGTTCAATCCAAGATTGGGCAACTAAAATTCCTGCAAGCCACACAGACAAAAAGAAAAAGAACAGTTTGCTTCTTGTACTATAAAGACAGACAGAGGTGACACTACAAAAATCTGACACCAACTTCCTGACTACTTTTCACTACTTATTCCTGATTACTACTAGTCCAGAAAGTTCTTACCAACAGCCAGACACACAGGGCGGCACATCACATCAACGCAGAGAATGTTTCTGCAAATAACTCTCATATTCTGTTAATTTTTTAAAATTACATAGTTTGAAAATAGAGTATGTATTGTCCAAAGGTAGGCCAAGCTCCTCAGAAGTGATCACAAAGATTCTTTTTAGGATATATTTCCCATTCATAAAGAATGACTAGCCAACTCTCTATCAATCATGTTAACAGATATCAACCAGGAGTCTCATTTTACACCTGTAAATGTTAACCTCCTTCCCAACTAAATCATTATTAAAAAAGAGGACGTACCAAAAACTAACTTATTTGTAATTCACTGTCCCTCCATCCCATTTATCTTCATCTTATTGTCCATGAAAATAGAAATGACTAGAAACAGTAAAACTGAAGAGAAATTTAGGGACAATCTACCCCAAGATAGTATACTAAAAATCATTTAATTCAGAAATCTGTATCTCTCCCCATACTTACAAGTGGACCTGCTTCCAATTCTAATGAAGAAAAAAATCATGTTACTTATTCAAAATGTACTTTGTCAGTTCATGACCAATTTGATGCTTTCCACTTCCAACCCTCATTTCCTCTCCTCCATTTGAGACAGTTTTCAGAATGAACACTCAGACCTCCATTGGTCTCCACTATGGAAGAGGACCAGAGTTTTGCTGTTTTATTTGGAAAGACCATTAAATTCTGTTCTATAGATTTATCTTCTTTTAGACTCTGCCTCTGGTTACTTTTTTAAAACTACCTTAATCTTCCACAAAATATAAGATGAAGATTTTTTAATGTCCACACCTGAGTGCTACGGGCAAAAACTAACCAAAAAATACTGCAATCATTAATACATACATAACTAGCAACAGAGTGTTCTGCTTATTCAAAATTGAGAATCATGATACTCTGCTAAACCAATAGGAGAAAAATAAGACAGAAAAAGATATCATTTCCTATGCAAGAAATACACACCTTACAAATCCCAAGCTTTATCTTATTCCTGTTGGTATCCATCTCTTCCCAGACATCCTTCTCCTGGTGACGAGGGTGTCCCAGAGACCCAGGCAATTTATCTGGTGACACACCAACAGGGATGCCATTTTCTCCATCACTAAGCTGTTCATCTGGAAACACCTCATCTGTATTTTCTCGAAGCATATCTCCTGGGATGGGAGTGGCGTTGGCAATTCTGAAAGTTATAAATGAAAAAAAGAAAGAAAAAAAGGCAGAAGGTTAAAAACACCAGAATCAAAAATTACTATGGGACTATCCTACATTTTGTTTCTAGATTTAAAAGATGAAGTGTATACATAATTAAGAAAGTAGAACAAAACAAAAACCTCAGAAACTTAGGGCATGCCAATTCTACGAAATAAACTGTATTTTGATCAATAGAACTTTCAAGCTGATTTAAAAACACAAATTCTGATAGAATAACTCTCTAAGTTAGCAATCACTTTAAAAGCATTTATTTTCTATTGACTCTATGAGAATTTTAATATATTCTATTCTTAACCTATTTTTCTTCAGTTCAGTCGCTCAGTCGTGTCCGACTCTTTGCGAACCCATGAATTGCAGCACGCCAGGACTCTCTGTCCATCACCAACTCCCGGAGTCTACCCAAACCCATGTCCATCGAGTCAATGATGCCATCCAACCATCTCATCCTCTGTCATCCCCTTCTCCTCCCGCCCCCACTCCTACCCAGCATTAGGGTCTTTTCCAATGAGTCAACCCTTCACGTGAGGTGCCCAAAGTATTGGAGTTTCAGCTTCAACATCAGACCTTCCAGTGAACACCCAGGATTGATCTCTTTTAGGATGGATTGATTGGATCTCCTTGCAGTCCAAGGGACTCTCAAGAGTCTTCTCCAACACCACAGTTCAAAAGCATCAATTCTGCGGTGCTCAGCTTTCTTCACCGTCCAACTCTCACATCCATACATGACCACTGGAAAAACCATAGCCTTGACTAGACGGACTTTTGTTGGCAAAGTAATGTCTCTGCTTTTAAATATGCTATCTAGGTTGGCCATAACCTTCCTTCCAAGGAGTAAGCGTCTTTTAATTTCATGGCTGCAATCACCATCAGCAGTGATTTTGGAGCCCCCAAAAATAAAGTCTGACACTGTTTCCACTGTTTCCCCATCTATTTCCCATGAAGTGATGGGACCAGATGCCATGATCTTAGTTTTCTGAATGTTGAGCTTTAAGCCAACTTTTTCACTCTCCTCTTTCACCTTCATCAAGAGGCTCTTTAGTTCTTCTTCACTTTCTGCCATAAGGGTGGTGTCATCCGCATATCTGAGGTTATTGATATTTCTCCCGGCAATCTTGATTCCAGCTTGTGTTTCTTCCAGCCCAGCGTTTCTCATGATGTACTCTGCATAGAAGTTAAATAAGCAGAGTGACAACATACAGCCTTGACGTACTCCTTTTCCTATTTGGAACCAGTATGTTGTTCCATGTCCAGTTCTAACTGTTGCTTCCTGACCTGCATACAGGTTTCTCAAGAGACAGGTCAGATGGTCTGGTATTCCCATCTCTTTCAGAATTGTCCACAGTTTATTGTGATCCACACAGTCAAAGGCTTTGGCATAGTCAATAAAGCAGAAGTAGATGTTTTTCTGGAACTCTCTTGCTTTTTCGATGATCCAGCAGATACTGGCAATTTGATCTCTGGTTCCTCTGCCTTTTCTAAAACCAGCTTGAACATCTGGAAGTTCATGGGTCACGTATTGCTGAAGCCTGGCTTGGAGAATTTTGAGCATTACTTTACTAGCATGTGATATGAGTGCAATTGTGCAGTAGCTTGAGCATTCTTTGGCATTGCCTTTCTTTGGGATTGGAATGAAGACTGACCTTTCCAGTCCTGTGGCCACTGCTGAGTTTTCCAGATTTGCTGGCATATCGAGTGCAGCACTTCCACAGAATCACCTTTGAGGATTTGAAATAGCTCAACTGGAATTCCATCACCTCCACTAGCTTTGTTCGTAGTGATGCTTTCTAAGGCCCACTTGACTTCACATTCCAGGATGTCTGGCTCTAGGTGAGTGATCACACCATCGTGATTATCTGTGTCGTGAAGATCTTTTTTGTACAGTTCTTCTGTGTATTCTTGCCACCTCTTCTTAATATCTTCTGCTTCTGTTAGGTCCATACCATTTCTGTCCTTTATCGAGCCCATCTTTGCATGAAATGTTCCTTTGGTATCTCTAATTTTCTTGAAGAGATCTCTAGTCTTTCCCAATCTGTTGTTTTCCTGTATTTCTTTGCACTGATGGCTGAGGAAGGCTTTCTTACCTCTCCTTGCTATTCTCTGGAACTCTGCATTCAGATGGGAATATCTTTCCTTCTCTCCTTTGCTTTTCGCTTCTCTTCTCTTCCAAGCTATCTGTAAGCCCTCCTCAGACAGCCATTTTGCTTTTTTGCATTTCTTTTCCATGGGGATTTTCTTGATCCCTGTCTCCTGTACAATGTCACGAACCTCTGTCCATAGTTCATCAGGCACTCTGTCTATCAGGTCTAGACCCTGCAGGAGAGCCGGGTTCAATTCCTGGGTAGGGAAGATCCCCTGGAGGAAGGCATGGCAACCCACTCTAGTATTCTTGCCTGGAGAATTTCCATGAACAAAAGAGCCTGGCAGCTACAGTCCAAGGGGTCACAAAGAATTGGACACGATTGAGCAACTAACACACAGACTAATTAGGGATATCATCTCCAGTTCTATGGGTCCATGTAAGCTTTTCTGAGTCAATAAGCTCTAGTATCTCATCTCAATATAAAAAGAAAGCAATGGATTAGTGATAGAGAATCCCAATTAGGTCACTGTATGATTTTTCCCTATTTGCTTTTTCTTTTAAACCAGTTTAAAGCAATTAGAGAGCAGGCTTTAAAACAAAGGGGCGTCAGAAAAAAGAGACAACTTCCCCCAAATAAAAAATAACAAAAGCAACTATATGAATGCATATGTACAGAAAAATGCATTAAATAACAAAAAAATACTAACCTCTTCCTCACACACTCTGAAAATTAATCACTTTCATAAGAGGAATAGCTACATGTTTTGTTCCCACTAAACTTAAGCAGAAGATAGTTAGAAATAATTGTGGCTTCTTGTTTCCAGGATCCCATATATTCTTTAGTAGTAAATGCAACAAATGCCCGTTTGCATTTTGAAGAAAACCTTCTGTACATCTGACATTAACAAGCAACACAAGCTCTAAGCTGCCATTTCACGGTATAACCTGTAAGAACTTTCTAAGAAGAGTAAATGTGAACAAAGTCATGTATAAGAGCAATGTTAATTCCAGGAAACCCAAAGGCATCCCTATGTCTTCGCATTTGGTCATCTGAGGCAACCTGGATGAAATAAAAGACATTTCTGCTAACAGAATGCACTAGGAAAGACACTGCTGAACCATCTGTTTAGGACATACCCAATTGCCGCAGGGGTCAAACGGGTGTGCAGCTGAGGAGTGGTGGAAGTAGTGGTTGTGGTGAGAGAGCCATCAGTTCCAGTCTTCTCCCAGTCGAAAGGATCACTTTCAATTACTCCAAAGGCCTTGATGCTGTTGTCAAACACGGATGTAAGAAGCTAAATCACAAAAGGAAAAAACTGGAGTAAGCCAACAGTAAACATAGTCACTTTATTCTATAAGAGAAAGCACCCCAGACTCTTAAATTAGTTTGGTAGTATCACTTTTTTAAAAAGCCTTATGATACAAATAGCGGAATCTGAATAAGGACTACATAAGGATGATGATGTTCAATTAGCATTGACTTTTCTCAGTTGAGATACAGAGTTTTAGTTATGTAGGATAATGTATTTTTTGTAGGAAGGTAAATAATGAAGCATCATACATAGAACCTACTTTGTGATGATTGGCAAAGGGAAATATGTATTGTATGTGTATGTGTGCATTCAGTTTCAATCATCTAAGTGATCAATTTTTTTTTTTTGGTCAAAAAGTAACATTATATGCTTCAACTTAAGTGACTAAGGTTAACAGTTGGTATATCTAGGTTAAGAGGTATATAAAACTTCATTGTGCTTTCTTAGAATGTTTTTGTTGGTTTGAAAAATTCTTACACTATGTGTATGTGCACACAAACTATCAAAAAGAAAATCTGCTATTACTTTATATTATACATTCTTTTACTTTTTGTCTTTAAATTCCAAAAGTCTGGTGTAATATTGAGAAAAATTTCATAAAGACCTTCCTTTACGGTTTGACAGTATGCAACATTTTCAATTTTATGGTTAAAACTGGATTAAACTCTCATCATTTCTCTTACTGTTAGTATCCTACCCTCATAGATTCACCTTGCACATTTCCTGCCCCAGACCTGAAATCAGTACTTCTTCACTGGAGGACTTTTACAAAGGTCTGTTTCAGGCTTCAAAAATATCGCTCTGCCTAAGAAGTGGAGAACAGATGCCATAAATAAGGAGGGGGATGAGGGTGCCAGGATCAGACGACCAGTTAGGAGGCTACCGTCAACTGAACCTGCGTGCTAACAGTGGAGGTGATAAGAACGGTAGGATTAGGACATAGTTTGTAGAGCCAACAGAACATACTGATAGAGTAGATGAAAGCTGTACAAGTAAAGAAAGAATAAAGAAAAATTTATATTTCTGTCCTGAGCTCCCAGATAAATGGTGGTACCATTTAATGAGATGGAAACCAGTGAATCCGAGGATTGGGATGTTTAAAGTTTTATGGAGTTTAGGGAGGAACAGGGAATATAGACACAAATTTGAGAGTCATCAGTGTATTGATATTACTAGGTATTATTTAAAGCCATAGACTAGATGATATGATCTAGGTCGAGTAGGTTGCAAGGGCTAAGGCCAAGGGCATTGCAACATTTAGATGGAAAGATGAGGTGGACTCAGCAAATGAAACCAAGGAGTGGCCAGTGAGGCAAGAAATGGATATGTGGTGTTGACCAAGTGAAGAAACCACCTCAACAAGGAGATGGTCTGCTGCTGCTGCTAAGTCACTTCAGTGATGTCCGACTCTGTGCGACCCCATAGACGGCAGCCCACCAGGCTGTGCTGTCCCTGGGATTCTCCAGGCAAGAACACTGGAGTGGGTTGCCATTTCCTTCTCCAATGCATGAAAGTGAAAAGTGAAAGTGAAGTCGCTCAGTCGTGCCCGACTCTTTGCGACCCCATGGACTGCAGCCTACCAGGCTCCTCCGTCCATGGGATTTTCCAGGCAAGAGTACTAGAGTGGGGTGCCATCGCCTTCTCCAAGGAGATGGTCAAATGCTATCAATTATAAACTTAACAGTTATTTCTGATTATTTAATTGATTTCACCCAGACTGTAGGCTCCAAGAGGCTGGTACATGGATGATCTTGCTCATCACTGTATCGAACATAATGCCTTCTATCAAAGAGTGTCATACTGTGATTTATATGAAATATATATCTGGTCACTTAGAAGACCAAAATATATTTCTCATATATATTTGGTCTTTGTCCACAGTTCCTGACTCACAGCTCCCCAAACTCTTGAAATTTTCTGAAAGAGAAGAGCAATGGGAGCAGTTTTTGTTATAGTATTTGGTCTCTAGTCCTCAGTTCCTGAAATCACTTCAGAGCCATAATGGGGAAATGGGTGTCTTCTCATTCATAATAAGCTCCTTTCTACCACAACTGGGTTTATGTTACTAAGGTGACTTTTGGAAAGTACCAAAGGATGGAGGCTGCTCATCAGAGGAACCAACCATATGATTAGAGGGTTGGAAATTTCAGTCCCACACTTGTGTCCTCCAGGGGAAGGAAGAGGGCTGGAGGTTGAATAAATTACCAAGGGTCAGAGAACTCTGCTCACTATTATATAACAATCTAAAGAGGGAAAGAATTTCAAAAAGAATAGATACATGTACATATATTACTGAATCACTGCTGTACAACACATTGTTTAATCAAACTATACTCCAAAATAAACTAAAAAGTTAAAAAACAAAAAATTTAAAAGAATGACCAATAGTCAATGATTTAATCAATCATACCTATGTAATGAAACCTCCATAAACACCCAAAGGATGGGGTTCAGAGACCTTCTGGGTTGGTTAGTGTGTGGAGGTGCTGAGAGAATGGTGCCCTTGGAGAGGAAAGCTCCACTCCCTTTCCTCATACCTTGTTATATGCAGTTCTTCTATCTGGCTGCTTGAATTATATCCTTTGTAATGAAATGGTAATCTAGTGGAAAACTGGTTTCTCACAACCTGTAAGCCACTCCAGCAAGTTAATCAAACCCAAGGAGGGGGTCATGGGACCCTCATAACTTA
Organism: Giraffa tippelskirchi; assembly: GCF_054371585.1. NCBI lineage: Eukaryota > Metazoa > Chordata > Mammalia > Artiodactyla > Giraffidae > Giraffa > Giraffa tippelskirchi. The sequence goes on from NC_137281.1 coordinate 100,879,121, forward strand.
CAGCTGTTCAGTCAGATATACACATGACAACTAGGACTTGCAACTAGTCTCTGAAGTGGAGGGCAGTCTCATGGAAATAAGTCCTTAACCTGTGGAAACTGATACTATATATCTCTGGGTAGATGGTGTCAGAACTGAGTTGAATTTTAGGAACTCAGCTGGTGTCAGAGAATTGCTTGGTGGTATGGAGGAAAAAAACCATGTTGGAATTGTGGGTGAAGATCCCTTAATAGTATCTAAAAACAGTTAAAGAATAAATGTTTATTTGTAATAATATTTACTATAAGATTTACATGATCTTTTTGTCTAAGTCTCAAAGAAAAAAATAATAAATGTAGAAAAGAAAACTAAAGTTAAGATGAATTGGGAAAGGCCTAGTTATAAAACCTGGGAATTTTTATTTTGGCCCTGTTTTTCTTGGCATAAGCTATCTACGTTACAGCTCAGACTTTTTGCAAATTGTCAGAGGTAGAGGCTTCAGAAAACACAAAGGATGAAAAAGAAATGGACTGAAATCCTGCACATATAAGAACTGAAGAGGCAGACTTTGGACCCCTTTGCTGACTCTGGAACCTGAGGTTCTCATAGGACCCACAGAGTGAAATGCTTCTTTCCTGAAAAATGGAGGCCCTGGTCCTGGGTCAGCATCTGCCTTGCTGCGTGAGTACTCAGACTGCTACTGCTCAGTGTTGTGCTGGTATTGGGTGGTGACAGGGATGGCCCTAAACAGTTTTTATTGCTAGATGTCCTTTTATCATGTAATTCCTTACATTTATCATAGTATTGAATGTTTTAGAAATGTAGCATTTACGCCGCTGGGCCTCAAATAAGAAATATGTTATTTTCTAAATAAGTTACGATGATGATGACACTGAAGACCTGAAGGAAGGATGCAGGGCACAGAACAAAGGAAAGAGAAGGAAAGCTGAAAGCACTGAAGCACTAAAGGCACCCTACTGAGAACAAATGGTCAGATGATTAGAGCTCTGCAGATACCTTAAAGAGCAAAACATTTCCGATGCAGCAGAATAATTTTCTAATTCAGGACTATGGTTGCTCCAAATCCTAAACTTCAACAGATTGAGATGGGATAAACAGGACAGGTCAAGGACTTTTTCTTTTTGGTAACCTAATTCAGCATATCACATTTGGCTAAATAAATACTAAGACCAGAAAACTCAATTCAGTTACTCATTCCAATAGCTTCGAGAACAATACATAAATCATTAACCTCCAAATCAAATATATATATACATGTATATATGTGTAAATAAATAAGTAAAACTTATGGTCCTCATCCTTTCTTATATTCCAATACTACTGAGGATTGAAACACTTTCAGTTTCCAATCAGAACAGGAGCTCACTGTGCTCCTGTTTCTTTTTCCTGTTTCCTTTTTCTCAAACTGAAAAGGAAGCAGAGCAAAATCTGAAGAAACCTTCCAGATGATTCTGACACTTCCTTCTAGGAAGGCATGATCTGTATCTCTCCATTAAGAATTACTGGAATCTAGCATACATCTCAGAGAAGGCAATAGCACCCCACTCCAGTACTCTTGCCTGGAAAATCCCATGGACGGAGGAGCCTGGTGGGCTGCAGTCCATGGGGTCACTAAGAGTCGGATACGACTGAGCGACTTCACTTTCACTTTTCACTTTCATGCATTGGAGAAGGAAACGGCAACCCACTCCAGTGTTCTTGCCTAGAGAACCCCAGGGACGGGGGATCCTGGTGGGCTGCCGTCTATGGGGTCGCACAGAGTCGGACACGACTGAAGCGACTTAGCAGCAGCAGCAGCAGTATACATCTGACTCCTTTACTTCTTTTATTTAATAATATATTCTTAGAAAATACAAACTTATCTGCAGAGTCCAGGTTTCTCAAATTAGGGTAACGTGTACCCTCAGGGGATGCAGCCATATGCCAGAGAGTTTAAAAGTCATTTGATAAATGTGGCACAGTTTCCTAGAGAATTCTACTCAGAGGTAAGACACTTAATATATTTTATAATACAATGAACACAAGGAAGTTAGAAGGCAAAATTCATAGGAACCTTTAGGATAAATCAAGAGAATGCAAAGAAGTTGTGGATTCATGGCTGACATTTTAAGACTGGTCCCAGACCTCTTGAGAACATGCTCATGCTTTGCTGCAATAGGAGAATTTGGTGAAATAGTATGAGAAACTCTAGAAGCATTAACATCATTAGGAAGGTGAATCTTCCTTGAACGGAAGTAGGGAAAGGAGGGAGGTTGAGGGAAGGAGACTGGGGTGAGGGGTTTGGAGAAAAGAGGAGGGAGGACCTGAGCAAGGTCTAGACAGACAACAGTGCAGTATTACTTTTTATGTGGTTACTGTTGTTGATTATTTGTGTCAACTGTCTGTGCAGTTGCACTTACAAATAAGAGGTAGTTGTTTTTCTTAATCCTAACTCTAACGGGATATACAATAAAATGTTTTTTCTAAAGCAAATTATTCAAGACACAAAGTACATAAAAATCAAGTACTATGTCTGGGCAATTAGATTCTGAATAATTTTGATTTTCTACTTTTCTGTAATTTCCAAACTTCTTTTATGACATGTATCGCTTTCAATAACAAGAAAAAATTTAACAGATATGCATTATCTAAAATAAGTTAATTGTATACATAAGCAGGTGTAGTCCACAAAAATGCATGGTGCAGCTCCTGCCACATGGAATGCCCTTCTTCTTCACAGTAACCAGTCACCTGACAAACACATAGTGCCTGAGGGAGGCACTGTGTCCTCTCTTCTTACCCTCAGCATAAATGCAATCAACGGCTTTATCATATTTACCTCCACATGAAATCCCAGTTTGTCCTTTCAAAGAAAATGCAGATAAAGTCCGATTAGTGTAAAAACAAGAACTATTTGCAATGTGATATTGGGGACTGAGAAGGCTGATTCCTGAACTCTCAGTTAATAAATGGTAAATTAATGGATCAATAAAGCACTTAACCAGTAGAGCACAATGGCAATGCTATCTTGGCTGTTTCAAAGATAGATTATTTATAGCAAAAGATACTGCCTCACTTGAGTGATAAGTAGATGCAATAGAGGAAAAGAAAGGTTCTACATTTCTCTCTTCCAGGAATTTTTTAGCAGCATTGGGAGAGGAAGTAAAAAAAAAAAACACTGCATCCTTTGGAGAAAAGAACTGAAAAAAGAAGAGAGATCAAATAAACAGAATGGGTTGAAGAAGCTGCAGAGTTTTAGGCTGTTTTCACCACTTATGATACTAGAACAACTCAGCAGTGCCCCCTGGTTGGCTGCCCCAGGGCAGCTGAGGCAGCATGAGGCAGCCTCAGCCACTGTGCTGCCTGTTACCAAGGTCATTCTTCAGGTGCTCATTAGCCCACGAGACATTGGCAATGTCTAAGCTTTAAGATGTCTCCTAAAAACCCCAGTGAAAACTATAAGCAACATTTCCTTTTTGCCTTAACAGGACAAAGCAACATAAAAGAAATAGAAGTTCTCTTATTAATATTAATAACACAGAAGTAATGCTGAGTAGAATACAAGAATGAAAAGTAAGATAATTGTAAGAAAATGTAGTGTCCCTGAGGTACATGTAAAACCTCCTCAGGTTAACATGATGCTTTACAATTCATAAAACATTCTCACAATTATCTCATTTATATCCTAACAACACTGTGGGGTAGGTATTTTCACCATTTCACAAGTGAAAAAGAAAACAGGCTTAGAAAAGCCAAACAAATGGTGTGTAGCAAAGCTCCAACTGAAACAGATCTTTTAAACACAGTGTCATTTCCACCATGTAAGAGTTACAGCTGGTCAGCAGGTGTTGGGCTGCACCCCGCAAACCTGCAAACCCTGTAGTTGCCATGCCTCAAGACTGAAGAAAGATTCAGAAGACAGTGACAGAGACATCAATGGTTTACTGGATAGGATATCTTACACATCCACAGCAAAATGGTCCTGGAGCAACACCTCGCCGTGCCTGGCAAACAGCAGGCAGACCACAGCAGCAATCTTCACTCCTAGGGGAAGAAGGAGGCTACCACTTGCAGGGGAAATTGACATCAGCTTGGCTCAGCAGATACCAGGGAAACCAGCAACTGGGGCAAATCCCTCAGAGCCCTCAGATTTACAACCATCACAAGGGCTGATGCTTCTCTTTAATAAACAAGGAGGCAGAATCATTCTGGGCTAAGGACTAGAACAATCACTAGCTGGGGCAGGGGGCAAGGATGTTCCTGTGAGAAGGGTATAGGTGGGAAGCAGGAACTGGTTGAACAGCGTATGTGCAGAGACCAAGAGAAGAGCCATCTTAAGTGGTGTGACCATACAACAGGCAAGGCAAAAACAGTATAAAATTGAAATTATACTTGAAAGCTTCTTAAAATGCCCATAAAGTACAGGACAGTAGTTGTACTAGATGCAAAATAGCTCGTTTTCCCCCTAGCATTGGGAGAGACTTCTATTTCTTCAGATGAACATGAATGAAACTACCTACATTTAGGGGCTATACTGTACCCCCAAACTACTGTTCTTTTAAACATAAGAATTACACTCAGTACAGCCTGATTGCTGTTAATGAGTGACAGAGTGAGGCAACAGCAGATTCACAAGGGCACTGCACGCTCACTCTCACCACAGGGCATGGCTGGCTGAGCCAAAGCACAGGCAGAATCATAGACACCATAAAACTGTTCCATCTCCTGAATGTGCAGCTGAATTTAAGGGAGTCTAGTAAATATGGGTATTCTGTGACTCTACTGTATTCTATAGTTGTATCAAATACGCATTCATTGGCTCAGACATACACTGAATGCCTAAGATGCTGAGTGCTAGGAATGCAAGAATGAACAAAGCAGTCTTGTCTCCAGAGTGTCTGCATTTAACAGAAGCAATAATCAGATTAAGCAGAGTTCATTCAATTTGGCAAACTTTCATTAAATGACTGTCACTTTGTTAATTTCTTGAGAAAACTGAGCTAAATGTGCAAGGTCCTGGCTCTAATGGAATTTATCTAGAAAGGTGACACAACAAAGTACTGCTCTCAGAGTTTAGCATAAGAAATCGTTCCTGTCTAAAAGGATCAGAGGAGATTGTTGCATCTGAGTCGGGCCTTCAACTTCATAAGACAAGCAGGCAGCATTATAAAACACAGGCACTCCAGGCAGGACAAGCTGGCAGAAGGGCTAGGAGTCCCATCTGACTGCACTGAGGGGTCCAATAAAGCTGATACACATTAAGTACAACTGAGAATGAAGGAGGTAATTAGAAGAGGGAAAGCAAGAATCCATGCACTTCTCTCCATCTCCACTGCTTACACCCAAGTCAAGACCATCATGGTTCCCTTGCCTCCTGCTCAGGAAGGTGCTACCTCCCAGCCTCTCTTGCAGTTAGAACTGAGCCAGTGTGATGTAGTTCTGGTAACAGGGGTACAAGCCAAAGTGTTCAGATCACTTCCAGGTCTGTTCTTAAACCCCCCAACCATTATCTATACTTGTTCTTCCTTTTCCTGCTGACTGTAAAGGCCATGGATTAAAGACAGCAGAGTTAAAATATGGGTGGAGCCTGGCTGCTCAAAGTACCACTAGAGAGTTGACCAAGAGAGAGGCACAACTTAACTACACTGTTTTGTGAGCAAAGAAAAAAAGAAACCTGTGGTGTTAAAACACTGATTTTTAAAATACTTCTTTCCAAGGTACAGCTCAGTCTCTCTCAATATACCTTCCTAAGTAGTCTCTAATTCTCTGCCTCATTTGAACGCACACAACTACAAAAGAAATCCTCTTCAAACACCAATTGGATCACCATGTTCCTGTTTATTAGACTTCCAGGGCTTCCTATTGCACCAGAATAAACTGAAACGCCTAACAAGACTGGCAAGGCCCTGTATCACCTGGCTTCTGCCCTCCTCTGCAACCTCATCTCAAACTACTCTCTCCCCTCATTTACCACATTCTAGTATACTTTTCTTTTCATTCCTTTCTTGCATTGGAGTATATGCACATGTTCTTTCTCTTGCTTATAACCTTCTTTCTCCTGTTTTTGCCCTCCACGTGGCCAATATAGTCCCATTTTTTAGGGCTCAGCTTATGTGGGCAGCTTAAGAGAGAATGAGAGAGAAAGCTTCCAACACCTTATTTTATGGGAAGCTCCCCCTTGTTACTCTCTAGATCAGCCTCTTGTTTGCTTCAAAAGCAGCCCATCTGTACCTTCTGAAAAATTTAACTCTGTTGTTATTAGAGTCAGGGGAGCCTAAAACACCTCTAAGTCCCCCAAAGCAAGAGGCAAGCCTGCTGAATTTTGATGGAAGCACTGTATAAATAGTCCCGTTCCTAAACTTGGAAAATATATTAAGATTAAGGACGCTTGGGTGGCTTCCTCTCTCATGTCCTTTGATGTTAGCAATACTGTGGCAGTGTATGAAATGGCTCATCTACACATTTTAGTTTCAGGCTCACCAATGATGTGTATATTTATGGGTTTCATTAGTCTTCTCAATTTGCTCATTGATGTGGAGGAATTTAATATAGATAAAATTGCCCCAGGAAACCCTCAGAAATAGCTCTCTTTCTCAAAACACTTTAAAAGGATTTATTTAAATCATAAGATGGCAACAGCAAGATTGAATGTTTTTATCACTATCTACATTTCTGAAAAAGTTCACCCAGCACTTTTTTTAAAAACTTAAAATTTGAAATATAAATTCATAGGAAATCATAAAAACAGTACAAAGAAGTACCCTTTACCAAGTTTGCCTTAATGGTAACATCTAAATAACTAGAGTGCAATGTCTAAAACGGGAGAATAACATTGTTACAATCCAGAGAGTTTATCAAATTTCACCAGTTTTAGGTGTACTATACAATTTTATCACCAGACGAGATTCTTGGCCTAGCACTTGTCTCTTATAGTTGCTATACTTTCGAAATCTAATAAAAACAATCCACAGGACCAACCAAATTAAAAATATTAAAAAATCCAGAAAGTTCCCAAAAGCAAAACTTAAATTTACCAGCAACTAGTTTCAAGCATTTATATTGCACTAGGTATTACAAGCAATTTAGAGATGCGTTAAAGTATATGACAGGATGTGCGAAAGTTATATACAAGTATTATGCCGTTTTATATGAGGGAGTTGAGGACCAGTAATCCCTGGGGGCCTGGAACCAATCCCCTGCAGATATCAAGGGTTGACCGTACTCATAATAAGATACATTAGCTTTAATCTTGTCTACAATTTTAACATCTTCACCTTCAGTTTAACAGACAGAAAACGGGATTTATGTATTCATGAGAGCTGATTTTTCTTACATTTCTTGAGCAGGAGATTACTAGGCAAAGTACGATTCAATTTTCCTAACATTTGTTGAAAATTTAGGTGCCAGGCACAGTGTCAGGATAGTGTGGGATAATAAAAACAAAGTAAGACATGGCGGTACCTCCAGAATTTAAAAGCCAGTAGGGAAGACAGACATACATTTGTACTAAGTATAAACTTGGATATAATTTCCCCAAACACCATAGTGCTTTCCAAAAGCGAGTGTCAACCTTTATTCAAACTGAGACGTGCATAAGATTCCCAGAAGAGAGCATCAACTCTCTTGGTCTGCACATGCTACAAGGGCGAGCACCAGCAGATTACTGGTAGGGTGCTGACAATATGCAACTTGTTAAGATAATAATGTTCTCTGGCAAGAAACTACGATTTTTAAGAATTCACAAACCACAGACATTCACAGTAAAAGTGGCTTTGGAAAACATCATTCAACACTTTGATTATGAAATATATTCCCTTTGGTCCTGTCTCTGAACATATAAAGTTGGAGACACACTGTTTATCTGACCTCTGATATAGCTAGGGAAGCAGTCACACTAAGTACTGGTATGGTTTTGGATTGCTGCTGGAGAAGGTTTGTTGCTGTTTTTAACTACACTGGTTGTTCAGTAAGGAATTAAAATTTTGAAAGAACAGTAATTAAATTCGAATTCAGGAATGAATTCCAAATTGTAAAATTAACCATTAGACAGCATTAATTCACAAGAACATTCAATTCAAAGTAGAGTAATTTTTCTCCAAATGAAGACTGCAGCAGGGCATTGTGAGGAAAGCAGGAGACAGAAACTGCAAAGGTCAGATCTTTTTGGAACTTGATATCACACTGATACTAGTCATCAGAATACATGAGTCACACCAACATCTTTTCCCCAATTATCCTTCTCCTATCTACCTGCCCTCTGCTCCTACTCACTGCTTATGGAAGATCAAAGAGCAAAGAAGAACCAGAAAATGTTATGAAAATGTTATGCCTGCTCTCTCTCTTCTAAAATAGGGAAATTACTATACTTTCTGTTGTTATCAGGCGACAGACAATAGAGAAGCCTCTGAAAGAATGTCCAAGTGAAAAACCAGAGAACAATATTTTGTTAATTAAATTGTAGGTCTAAGTTTCAAACTTTAGCTGGTGAACTTTATAGTCTTCTTTGAAATGTAGGCATAACTACGCAGAGAGTGTAATTAAAAACTTTTTTTGCTGTGGAACTAATACATCAAACTTTGTCAATAAAAAAATTATTAGCACCCAAGATGAGAAAGTTGGAACAATTCCTAGCTCCTCCTGATTCTAGTCTTACAAGTAAAACTTTATTATTTCATTGCAAGTAATGTGAACTGTACACATTTAAAAAAATCCATATATAAAATATAAATATGAGAACATATTCCAAAGTGACTCATATACAATGTATTTTTGCCATTTGTCAGCCTATATGTTATAACCCAAATAGCCACATAGAAAAGAATTAACACAGGCTCACCTACTTAAGATCTCTAAGGACTCAAGGCTGTATGTTGCCTCTCTGCTTTATATTCTATTTATATATTATATAAAAACTGCATTTTCACAAATAAATATTTATTATATGCAAATAAGTTCACTGTGCAGTAGATAGTCTTTTGTCTTCGACACTGACAACACTTTAGAATATGAAACTTCCACTAGGGCTTCCCTGGTATCTCAGCAGTAAAGAATCCACCTGCTGATGCAGGAGACATGGGTTCAGTCCCTAGTAGGGGAAGATACCACATGCTGCTGTGCAACGAAGCCCATACACCACAACTATTAAGCCTGTGATCTAGAGCCTGTGAACTGCAACTTTTGAGCCCACGTGCTGCAACTACTGAAGCTCGTGAACCCTAGAGCCAGTGCTATGCAACAAGAGAAGCACTTCAATGAGAAGCCTGCGCACAGCAACTAGAGAGTAGCCCCTGCTCACCACAATAAGAGAAAGCCCATGCAGCAACGAAGACTCAGCACAGCCAAAAATAAATAAATAATTTTTAAAAACTTTCATTAACAAGCAGTAAAGCCTATGTGTTGTCCTTTGTAGATAAAACTTATACACTAATATTATTATTATTAATCAATGTGTGCCTTGAATTTTTATGTTTTCAGTAGTAGTGATTATCTTGCATTAAGCTCTGACCAAGTTTCCCTTGAGAGCAACAGAATCTTCTGAAATTTAGCTGGTTGGGGTCTGATTTGCAATTTGTGGTAAGCCTAGTCACCCTTATTAGGCCTCACTAACTGATGCTCTAAGGAAATGTTTCACTGACCACAGACAAAATGGAGCCAGTAATCTTCACTGACTACTGTCCCATAGCATGTTAACATATGATATGTAACCCTCAAGCCTTCAACAGATACATTACTGATCTGGACATTTCCTTCTGGTCAACAAATTAGATATAGGATTTACATAATCTGAACTATCAGCAATTCAAAACTATCAAAAGAATCACAGCAGGAGCAGTTAGAATGCTACATGATAAACAAATCTAAAACTCTTAATGACATATGTTCATCCAGAAGGGAGAAAACACACACATGTGCAGACATGGATAATGTCATCATCAGTTAATTTAACCACATTTCTCATGACATATTAAAACAGTATTATTAAAAAAAATATTATTCTAGGAACCACCTATACTCATTTACAACACCCTCAACAGTACAATGAGTAAGGATGAATAATAAAAGAGAGAGAAGAATTAATCCACAGAACTCACAAAGATGATTACCTGGTAGTCTGGTTTTGTAAAATAATCCAAAGAGGAGATGTGCTCCAGAAAGATGCTGAATTCTGGAGGGAGATGTTTCAACATAAGCCTGTGGTCATACCTCTCCTTAATAGAGCCCACTTGTTCCTGGGAAGTAAAGAGAAAAGGAACCACCATCAATTTCTCTTGGAAGCTACACATTAAGAGCCTCTCAGTAACAGTCTCAAGGGTATGTAAAATTGAACAATATAATGTGACAATTAAAAATTAAAAGCCTAACTGACATTTCTTTTCTTGGCAACCATCTCTGTTTTGTAGATAGGTTCATTTGTGTCATATTTTAGATTCCACACTATAAGTGATATCATATGGTATGTGTCTTTTTCTGACTTACTTCACTTAAAAGACCTAATTGACTTTAAAAAAGAAAAAAGAGAACTAGTGAAAATAAAGCTAAGAAAGCTTGAAATCTAATCAGAAATGACAGTTGTACTTAAATTAGCATTTTCATAGAAAAGGTCATAATATCAGCTCATAGAAAAATATACATATTAGGATATAGTGAAAGGGTTGGAAAATGTTAATTCTTATACATAAGTATAATTTCAACAAAAAATGCCTACCCAGGAGAAATTTTTACTCCTTCTCCTACCAAAACTGATGCTTCTATTTTCAAAATTACCTTGTCCTTTATTTTTCTCCAAGGGAGCTGACCAACCACAAATTCCACCAACATGTAGAACAAGGACCAAAGGTCATCATGTCTTCCCATTTCCTTCATAAGCAAAAGAGAATTCAGTCACATTATATTACTGCTCCTGTGAGTACATTACATTGTCTAAGGCCTAACTATTGTGTTTTCATTTTCCCATAAAACTATCTGGCAGGTATATCTACGTATCTGTATAGCTATAAAGCAATCTACATGGTAGAACAGATTTACTGAAAAACTTTCGATATAAAGAACACCCAAAAATCCAGAAATACTGGAAATAATGTAATTAAGAACCCATTAATTAATAAATGAGTTAATTAATTAGTAAAGGAAGGTGGTTGCCAAGGAATTCAGGGAAGGGGGAAAGGGGAGTCAGTGCTAAGTGGGTACAGAGTTTCAATGTTGCAAAATGAAAAAGTTGTGGAAATCTGGTGTAAAATAATGTGGATATACTTAACACTACTTAATTGTATATATCAAAATGGTTAGGGCAGCAAATTGAATGTTATGTGTGCTTTACTACAATATAAAAAAAGATGAAGCAGCAGCAAAGAAAATCTTTAGAACCAAAATGAAAAGAAAGCTGGAAACATGAAAAGCAACCTAAGACTGAAGCTTTGGTTTTGCTGTTTTGGAGGCATCTGTCATAGGTTTATCAACCAGGGTTTTATCAGTCATGAAGGGGACAGGTGTAAAAACATTAAGCCTACACAAGACAGGAGTTGCAACTGAGACACTGCCCCACCTCTACCCCCACCATATACCTAGGACCCTCAAAGGGCTATCTTTAATGCAATATTTGGTATGTATGTTATTACTACAATAATTTTATTCTTGGTAAAATTTGACCACTATCAAAGAGATAGAGCGTTTAAAAAAAAAAAAACAAAACAATGTCCTGAGACTCTGTTACCATAGGCCTACCCCTCACTCAGATTTGGGGTTTAAATTTATATTGTCTATGTGGTCCAGGAAACCAAGTCCAGAAATGGTGTTTTTCTGGGTGATCCTGTTTTGCAGTAATGACAGATGCAAATGAAAATCCTCTCAAGGTAAACAAGCACCCATAAATTTAGGCCTCTTTGAAGTCTTATAGATAAAACCCCACCAGATCATTATTTGAAATAGCCCAGTTTCCTCTGTCCACAGGATTCTCCAGGCAAGAATACTGGAGTGGGTTGCCATTTTCTTCTCCAGGGGATCCTCCTGACTCAGGGATCGAACCCATGTCTCCTGCATTGATAGGCATATTCTTTACCACTGAGCCACCAGGGAAACCCTTAGGAAGCATTACAAATCTCAAAGAGAATAAATATAAAGAAATACACACCAAGGCAGATTTGAACATTTCTACAGGACATCAAAGACAAAGAGAAGATACCAAAAGTAGTCAAGAAAAAAAAGACAATTAAATGCAAGCTTCCCTGGTGGCTCAGGTGGTAAAAGCATCTGCTTACAATGTGCAAGATCCGGGTTCTATCCCTGGGTGGGGAAGATCTCCTGGAGAAGGAAATGGCAACCCACTCCAGTACTACTGCCTGGAAAATTCCATGGATGGAGGAGCCTCATAGGCTACAGTCCATGGGATCCCAAAGAGTCGGACACGACTGAGCGATTTCACTTTCACTTTTCACTTTCAACAAGAATTAAATGGACAAAGATCTCAGTAAGAACCACAGAACCAGAATAAAGTAAAATAATTTCTTCAAAGTATTGCGATAAATGGGCTTCCCAGGTGGTGCAGTGGTAAAGAATCCTCCTGCCAAAGCAGGAGACATGGGTTTGATCCCTGTGTCAGGAAGAGCCCCTGGAGTAGGAAATGACAACCCACTTCAGTAATCTTGCCTACAAAATTCCATGTACAGAGGAGCCTAGTGGGCTACAATCCATGGGGTTGGAAAGAGTCAGCCATGATCGAGTGACAGAGTACATACACATTGTGATAAAACAAATATTAACAAAGGATTAAAATGCAGGAAAACAATGAGATGAAGTAAACAGTATTCAAGTATTTTGAAAAGTCCTTGTATTGTTTGGAAATTATTCACGTTAAAAGTTTCAGATTCTCTAAATAAACGTGCCTTCACTTAAAAGAAAACTAAAAACAAACAAAAAAGGTTAAGATTTAGGTACCCCCAATATAGAAAGGCAGCGCATTAAGTTTAGAAATTATCAAATCAAGGTCACAGAGCATGGAAGAAAGAAGCATATTAGAATTACCTGGGAATTATTTTTAAACTAGACAAGAATCTCTCAAGGTTCTACTAGTTGTATTCCTCTGTCACCGTATACATTGATAATCAGTATTGTGAAGCTGTGCTACCGTATAAAGCATTCTACTCCTCAGATGTGTTGGGACCAGAAAAGGGTAAGAACCACTGCAATATGCTATCAAATTTCCCTACCAACATTAATAAGCAGGTTAACAACAGCTGATCGATCACTCTATGCTGGAAAGGCTTTTAGAAGAAATCTCTACTCTTCAAATTAAAAAAAAAAATACATAATCTCTTTCTAGTAGCTATTTTGGAAATGCTTATATTATGATCCTTGAACATGTTTATGCTTATCTCAAAATGAATGTCATATTTCAAAGATTCCAATGTGGATATATTCTTTAACAGAATTAATTAGAAAGCATAGTACTTCTAAAATTTTGCAAGAATCTATCTGGAGAATGAATACTTTCTTTTCAAGATAGAATAATTAACTAAGTACCAAAAAATAAAGCATACTGAATCAAATCAAATGAGTTACAAATGCTTGGCAGAGTATTTCACACAGATAAAAAAATACTTTAACTATTTTCAATTTATAATCACATCCTAAGAAACCAAGTTAACTGAAGCATTGCATGTAAAACCACAGCATTCTCGTCCTATTACATTTAGCATCAGTCAAGTTTTAATTAAAGCAGTTTTGGCTTCACAAGAATAAGGTAACAAAAATCAAGGGATTTCTCTTTATCAAGGAATCACATGTTAAATTTCCCAACTCTGTCCAAACAAGTTCAAGGATTAAGAATCCATAAAGTACTCACCTTTCCTACTCATAACTAAAGTTCAGGGTGAGGAAAAAAATATTAGAGCAAAACAAAAGGATAAAAGTAAGAAAAAAAAGAGAGAAGTTTTTAAAATTTACCCCAAAAAGAGATGAACAATTCACTAAAGATGAAAGAAAAATTTAAGTTTCTATACTTTAGATCTTCATGAAAACAAATGTTTGATGGAGAGAGGACATAACAGATTAAATGTATATTACAGATAAAATGATGACCTACATTTCATTATGTATTGATAATAAGAATTCCCAAATAACTTCTTGAAATAGAACACAGATATCTTATTTATGCAAAATTCTTTAACAAATGTATTAATACTTATATCTAATTAAGGACACAAGATTCCCCATAGATGGATATATAATTAGCTATTATATTTTCTGCCAAATGCAATTTTATTTTCTCTGCAGCTGCACACATCTATTATATATTCACTATACACCTTACCATGCATTAGTATTACTAATACTTCTGTACTCTAATGTAAAGAAGTCAATCTGATTCAAGCATCAGCATGCTCATATAGCTATGACTCTAGTTCAGACACCTACCCTGTTCCGATGAGCATTGATTGATGCATAACGAACTGTCCCTCGAAAGCCTGCCACAGCTCGAGGCTACAAAACCAAACAAAGAATAATAAATGAGCTGTAAATAGCATAAAATTCAGCACATTTGAGCTCGTGAAGTAGAAGGGAGAAACATGTATTATAGTCAAGAAAACATGATTTAAATTTCTAACTTTTTTTAATAACTAAAATTATAAAAATTAGAGGAGAATATCTCTAAATCATACATTGAAAATATAATAGCTATTAATGAGTCCCATTTTAATTATCAATGAATCTCATTTTTTCTACCTACATTTTTAAAATAAAGTAGGATTTATGATAAATAAACTCTGTCCACAAGAAAACATAAATGCTTCCATGTACCCAGAATCATGCCAAGCATCATAGTATATACATTAATATTCAGACTCTGGCTATAAATAAGTACATTAAAATCATGAGGTCTAAGTAAACTAAGATATCAACCTCTTTGTCTTGGCTATATCATTCAAACTCAATTCAGAGCTGGTGGCAACTTGAACCTCTCCCTATACGTGTAATTCACATATTCATAAACTCAAGTTATTGTGCACTTATTACATGCCAGGTACTGGGAATAAACTCTACATAATATGTGAATCCCAGTCCCATAGAGCTCAACTTGGAATAAAGTCCAAATTCTACTTATTTGGCCTACAACACCTTCCATGATTCTGGTACTTGCCTCATGCCAAAATGGATTTACTTGAGGTATCCCCTCCAATCAAGTTTGTTTCTAGCTCAAGACTTTGTCCTTGTTATTGTCTCCAGCTGGAACACCATCTCTCTACACGCCTCCAATGGCTAGCTCTTCTATCCCAAATTCAGCCCTCTGCTTGAATGTCACCTCCTCAGAGAAATATTCTTTAATCATCGTAATCTAAAATAATATGTGCCTTTGCAATGCCACTCTGTTCTTTTACTCTGCTTTTTTTTCCACAAAACATCTTTTGCTACCTAAAATTAATTTTATTCATATTTTTTACTTATTTGGTTTTTCCCTGATTCTTTCAATGGAATATAAACTCTGTGATGGCAAAGTCTTTGTCTTGCTCACTTTACAGACACAGAAACAAGCTCCAAAAAGTAAACCTGTTTGAGGACACAGAATTCAGTTCAGTTCAGTTCAGTCGCTCAGTCGTGTCCGACTCTTTGCGACCCCATGAATTGCAGCACGCCAGGCCTCTTTGTCCATCACCAACTCCCGGAGTCTACCCAAACCCATGTCCATCGAGTCAGTGATGCCATCCAACCATCTCATCCTCTGTCGCCCCCTTCTCCTCCCGCCCCCAATCCTACCCAGCATTAGGATCTTTTCCAATGAGTCAACCCTTCGCATGAGGTGGCCAAAGTATTGGAGTTTCAGCTTCAACATCAGACCTTCCAATGACACCCAGGATTGATCTCTTTTAGGATGGATTGATTGGATCTCCTTGCAGTCCAAGGGATTCTCAAGAGTCTTCTCCAACACCACAGTTCAAAAGCATCAATTCTGCGGCGCTCAGCTTTCTTCACTGTCCAACTTTCACATCCATACGTGACCACTGGAAAAACCATAGCCTTGACTAGATGGACTTTTGTTGGCAAAGTAATGTCTCTGCTTTTAAATATGCTATCTAGGTTGGCCATAACCTTCCTTCCAAGGAGCAAGCGTCTTTTAATTTCATGGCTGCAATCACCATCAGCAGTGATTTTGGAGCCCCCAAAAATAAAGTCTGATACTGTTTCCACTGTTTCCCCATTTATTTGCCATGAAGTGATGGGACCAGATGCCATGATCTTAGTTTTCTGAACGTTGAGCTTTAAGCCAACTCTTTCACTCTCCTCTTTCACCTTCATCAAGAGGCTCTTTAGTTCTTCTTCACTCTCTGCCATAAGGGTGGTGTCATCCGCATATCTGAGGTTATTGATATTTCTCCCGGCAATCTTGATTCCAGCTTGTGTTTCTTCCAGCCCAGCGTTTCTCATGATGTACTCTGCATATAAGTTACATAAGCAGGGTGACAACATACAGCCTTGACGGACTCCTTTTCCTATTTGGAACCAGTCTGTTGTTCCATGTCCAGTTCTAACTGTTGCTTCCTGACCTGCATACAGGTTTCTCAAGAGACAGGTCAGATGGTCTGGTATTCCCATCTCTTTCAGAATTGTCCACAGTTTATTGTGATCCACACAGTCAAAGGCTTTGGCATAGTCAATAAAGCAGAAATAGATGTTTTTCTGGAACTCTCTTGCTTTTTCGATGATCCAGCGGATATTGGCAATTTGATCTCTGGTTCCTCTGCCTTTTCTAAAACCAGCTTGAACATCTGGAAGTTCACGGTTCACGTATTGCTGAATTAGTAGGTGATAAAATCAGGCATCAGGCAAGGTCTTCTGACTTGAAATCATACACTCTATTTCATGCTAAATCACTTCAGTTGTGTCCGAATCTGTGCGACTCCATGGACTGTAGCCCACCAGGCTCCTCTGCCTATGGGATTCTCCAGGCAAGAATGCTGGAGTGGGCTGCCATTTCCTTCTCCATGTTTCTACTTTACTGCTTCACAAAGATCAAGTCACTGCCTTTAAGATTTATGGATAGTGCTGTAGCTCAACAGGAAAACCGACATACTTTAAAATGATCATGGCCAATAATTTTCATTAGTAGACTATTTTGCTCTCTTTTTCAGCAATTTCAAATTATCCTCAATTAACATGTACTAATGCGGTAGCATGAAGAGATTACAATGAATGTTATTTTAAAAATCTTCAGTTATGAGTCATTTCAGTCATATGCTATACACAGATAAATATTCTATGTGTTCTTCCTCCATTTGTTCATTTCTGCAACCTATGTTTAATCTATTCATATTAATTATCTACTTATTTCTCCAAGCCAGGCTTCAGCAATACGTGAGCCGTGAACTTCCAGATGTTCAAGCTGGTTTTAGAAAAGGCAGAGGAACCAGAGATCAAATTGCCAATATCCGCTGGATCATCGAAAAAGCAAGAGAGTTCCAGAAAAACATCTATTTCTGCTTTATTGACTATGCCAAAGCCTTTGACTGTGTGGATCACAATAAACTGTGGACAATTCTGAAAGAGATGGGAATACCAGACTATCTGACCTGTCTCTTGAGAAACTTGTATGCAGGTCAGGAAGCAACAGTTAGAACTGGACATGGAACAACAGACTGGTTCCAAATAGGAAAAGGAGTCCGTCAAGGCTGTATATTGTCACCCTGCTTATGTAACTTATATGCAGAGTACATCATGAGAAACGCTGGGCTGGAAGAAACACAAGCTGGAATCAAGATTGCCGGGAGAAATATCAATAACCTCAGATATGCGGATGACACCACCCTTATGGCAGAGAGTGAAGAAGAACTAAAGAGCCTCTTGATGAAGGTGAAGGAGAGTGAAAAAGTTGGCTTAAAGCTCAACGTTCAGAAAACTAAGATCATGGCATCTGGTCCCATCACTCCATGGGAAATAGATGGGGAAACAGTGGAAACAGTGTCAGACTTTACTTTTTTGGGCTCCAGAATCACTGCTGATGGTGACTGCAGCCATGAAATTAAAAGACGCTTACTCCTTGGAAGGAAGGTTATGGCCAACCTAGATAGCATGTTTAAAAACAGAGACATTACTTTGCCAACAAAAGTCCGTCTAGTCAAGACTATGGTTTTTCCAGTGGTCATGTATGGATGTGAGAGTTGGACGGTGAAGAAAGCTGAGCGCCGCAGAATTAATGCTTTTGAACTGTGGTGTTGGAGAAGACTCTTGCGAGTTTCTTGGACTGCAAGGAGATCCAATCAATCCATCCTAAAAGAGATCAATCCTGGGTGTTCATTGGAAGGTCTGATGTTGAAGCTGAAGCTCCAATACTTTGGCCACCTCATGTGAAGGGTTGACTCATTGGAAAAGACCCTAATGCTGGGTAGGATTGGGGGCGGGAGGAGAAGGGGACGACAGAGGATGAGATGGTTGGATGGCATCACCGACTCGATGAACATGGGTTTGGGTAGACTCCGGGAGTTGGTGATGGACAGAGAGGCCTGGCGTGCTGCAATTCATGGGGTCGCAGAGAGTCGGACACGACTGAGCGACTGAACTGAACTGAACTATTTCTTCTTTCATCAAATTATCTTTTCTCCTTTAGTTATTCCTTTTTAGTTTCAAGATTTAACTATTTTTAAAATGTTATTTGTATTTAATGACAAGTCTCAGTAATCAAAAATTTCTGCAATTTAAGCTCCCATTTTTTCCTTAGCTGCCATTCACTGACAATGACAGTCAACAGATCTTAATATTTTCCTAAGACATCATGACTAACAGGAATATCTAATATTCTCAATTTGGTTGATGTAACTCTGAGGTTGGAGATTTCTCCTTCTAGAAGGAAAACGTTTAAGAGTCCTTTGTTCTAGCTCTGACCTTACTTTTGCCATGGAAAGGTTGAGACAGAGGTAAAGAGAGATCAGCTGCCTAGGGAGATTTTGATGTGATCCCTCCAAGAAATCATACCAGGTCAAGGAAATTCAGCCACCTTAAATAATGCAGAAAAAACAATTCAACCTAACTGGGGAAAGCAGCTATAAATGTAGGTAACTGTAATTGAAAGTAGATTATAATAAACACCATTAGCAAAGGACAATGAGCTATGAAAGTCTAGGAGTGGTAAGAATTAGTTCTACTTGGTGAGAAGAAAGGAAAAGTCCTATAGAGGAAGGATGTCTTAAGAGTAAGGCAACACTAACTGAGCCTTGAAATAGGTAATCTCCAGAAACTTCCTCAATTGATGATAATTTGGCAATAGCTATCTCAGATGGTAAAGAATCTGCCTGCAATGCAGGAGACCTGGGTTCAATATTGGGTCAGGAAGATCCCCTGGGGAAGGAAATGGCAACCCACTCCAGTATTCTTGCCTGGAGAATTCCATGCACAAAGGAACCTGGCAGGCTACTGTCCATGAGATCGCAAAGAGTGGGACACAACTGAGTGACTTTCACTATTAACCATCAAAGCTGCAAATGCATACATTCTCTTTGACCCAGCAATTACACTTCTGGAGATTTGTCTTACAGATATACACTTTGCAGCTACTCTATATTCTGACATGGAAAGATCTCCTAGATACACTGTAAAGTGAAAAAAAAGGGAAGTGCTGAATGTACATCATGCTACCTTTTGAATCAAAAAGGAAAAAATAAGAGTACACATTTGCCTTTATTGTACACACATAATGAAATTCAGAAAGGATATGTTAAGGAACTAAATATTAAGGAACTAAACGTTAAGAACAGAGGAGCCTGGTGGGCTATGGTACATAGATAGGGTTGCAAAGAGTCAGACACGACTGAAGCAACTAAGCAGAAGCAGCATGCAAGCATTATCTAAAATGTCCAGTTTCCGACAACAATAAAAAATTACAAGACATGCAAAGAAACAAGAAAGTGTGACCCATATATGTAAAAAAAAAAGGTAGGCAACAAAAACCACTTATGAGAATGACTAGATGCTGGACATAACAAAAAAAGATTTCAAAGCACGTATTATAAATATGTTCATAGAACTAAAGGAAAGCTTGATTAAAGAAAGGAAAGTATAACGGCAATGCCATATCAAACAGGGAATATCACTTAAGAGAAGTTTTAAAACAGAACTAAATGTAAATTCTGGGTATGACGAATACAGCAACTGAAACAGAAGTAGTATATGATGTAGAAAGAAGCTCAGACTGCAAAAAAGACCCTTGATCCTAAAGGGGTAATGTGTGTTCTTAAAAGATACACTCTTAACTCTGTACATGTTTTTAAAAGCTGTAACACTCAATAATAAAATTAATGAATACCATCTGTAATGTAGTCATAAACTCTATATGATCCTTTTTGGATGATATCCATTCTGATACACAATCAGCATTTCTTTAAAAAGAGTGATACTGTAATAAGTTAATCCTCAAATATTTAATAATAGTATGAAAAATCTTACTGGTCTGACGTCACCACAGGAATTGGTAAACTGTCGAGCCAAGCCAAAATCAAGCATGTAACATTTCCGACATGTACTAGGAAAGCGACCCATGGCAAAGTTTGACTAGAAAATAAAGAAGGAAAACATACCTATTATTATTATACTTAGTCCTTATGTCTTATCCTTCCTGTATTTTAATTCTTCTATTTAAACTCTATATAATACACATCCCACATATACTGCTCTAGTCAACATTTATTGGATATTAACACATAATTTTGCTGCAGATCCTATTAATGCCTAAGATCAGGTGAACTTGAGCAAAAAAAATTTATGTGACTATTATGAAGTTACATAAAACACAACACTGATTTAATTGTAGTCAGTACTCGAAGTTTCTTGAAATTCTAGTCTAAGTCACTACTTAAACAAACACCCAACCCTTACTTTTTAAAATGGGAAGAACTAGGAGTGAACAAAATAGAATATACAGTCCAGAAATTGAAATGAATTTCCTATAAGCATCATGAAGTTGAATTTCACTAAATGCAAAAATTAAAATACAATTCAAGGAAACATAACAGACTTAAGGACAATATATTTTCCATTCTTCCCTTAAAAAGATAAATGTAACATTAAATGACCACAAGTTTGCAAAATGGCTATATTAAGTAAAAGAATTTATAAAAGCAAAAGTCTAATTGTTATAGAACTGTTAGCTTTTATTTTAAAATACTGTTCTACTTAGGGAGCTTTCTAATCAAGTTGGAAACTCTTCAATTACCATGGTTCTCAAATAATGACATTTAATTTAACATAAAAATAAAAGCAGGAAAAATCTACATTACATTAAGTCTGACTGAACTATGTTAATTTTAGCTGTCATTTTCATGTAAACTGTAATTTTTGAAATCATGTAGCAACAGATGGGTAAAATTTTCAACTACAACAAGCAACACAATAAATTTATAGTAAATATAGCATATCAGAAATGGGTCATTTCCCCTGTAAGTAATACAAAGACCAAGAGGGAGAAAATAAAAGCATATTTAACAGTTACAGAAATCACAATTTCTAGGAAAACAGAATAGAAAAAAATACTATATTGGCACTGAAGCACTCAGGAGAAAAAGCAAGCTCTTTTATAATTGATGGTTTCTTTCAAGTATAATTTGTCACTTGAGAAATAGTTCAAAGAACACAATGCCAACATCTAAAAGCAACATACATCTGTATTTTTAACCAATATCAGAAAAAAGAAATCCAAAGAATGACTATCAATTTAGGTGTAAGGCTAAGGAAGTATCAGTGTTAACACATAAGTCAAACATTAGTAATTTTTAATTTGACTGCCGAGTAACACTTTCATTGTATGAGAAAAGCTCTTGATTATAAGTTGTAGTATATAATTATCACTTTTAAAAAATTAAAAGGCGAGTTACAATACACTTCAAATTTACATCTCTGCCACGGAAATTGAAATATTATCTTGTATTTAACATAGAAACCTACATTTGCAATTTACTCTGTCCCATCATAAGACTGGGCTTCCCAGGTGGCGCAGTGGTAAAGAACCCGCTTGCCAATGCAGGAGACACAAGAGATATGTGTTTGATCCCTGGGTTGGGAAGATCCTCTGGAATAGGAAATAGCAACCTGCTTCAGTATTCTTGCCTGGAAAATTCCATGGACAGAGAAGCCTGGTAGGCTACAATCCATAGAGTTGTAAAGAGTCTGATACCACTGAGTGACTGAGCACACACACACATCATAAGACTAATAAGAGTACCAAGCAAACTCATTCTGAGCTCTGGCAGGAAAAGGCCCCCTACCGGTTTGATGTCTCGGTGCAAGAATCCCACAGAATGGATGCTCTCAATAGACTCCAGAATCTGTCTACCCAACCGAAGAGTAGTGCTAATGGTGAATGTGCCCCGGGACTGGCTACGGCGTAGATCTGCCAGATTCCGACCCTGTGGAAACCAAATAAACACTTTCAAGTATGCTACTGAAAGTATGAGAGAAGAGTAGAGAATTATTCATTTACAATTAAAAAATGTTTTGACTGAAATAGCAAGGATTTTATCTGAATTATGATCCTCTCACTTGAGAAGAATTCTCTTAAGATATTGTATGAACATTTCAGACAAATTTAAGAATAAACCAAAGTTTTTTTAAACTTATGTTTCCTTTTTTAAACTTTTTTTTAAAAATGAAGGATTCTTTAAATTCTATAGTGCTTCACAATTTGCAAGTTTCACACACATGATTTCATATAATGCCATAAAAGCACTTTTCAAAAATCTCCTATCCCTATATTGCCCCATCTCCTGCTTCTCTCTCCCCACTGTGAATCTGCCTCTTTTTTGTTTTACTCACTAGTTTGTTGTAATTTTTAGATTTCACATAAAAGTTATATCATATAGTATTTGTCTTTGTCTATTCTGTCTATAACATTATATTTCTGAGTCATCATGTTTCCCTTTGTCACTGATGTCATAACAAAATGTAGTCTTGATTACATAAAAAAGATATACATACACAGGGCAGTAATTCCTCATTATTGTCTAACATATATTCCTATACAAACTACTTTTCTATGTCACAGTTTCCTTATAAAATGGGGCCAATAATACCTACTTCATACTGTTTTATAAGGCTTAAACAAGATCCATGTAGTGTCTGGCACACAGCAGGTACTCAATAAGTGCTAATTACTATTATAAATAAGAATGATATGAAACACTCAATCATATCAGTAGATAAAAGCAAGGAATTTATCTAGTCTGTGCCAGATGTATTACATTCATGACTGTATTTAGTCCTTAACACCCTAATCAGAAGTTGTTACACCAATTTTTCAGATGAGGATACTAAGGCTCAGAGAGTTTAAATAATGTTAACCTGTTAAGATAAAGTTGTTCTTCAAATCTAACTCTGTTTAACTGGAAAGTGTTCTTTTTCCACTTTACAGTACTGACCTACCCAGAAGACTCCTTATTGAGTAGGTAACAAATCAGCATTCTGACTGAGAGCAGGTTATGATGCTGCAGTTCCACCTGTAGCATTTATATGAAGAATTTATATACATAGTAATATGGAATGATTATTATTAAATAAAAAAGGAAACTCATTTCTCCCTAAACAATGCTATAAATTTAACATGATCCAATAAATATGCAAGAGGATTTTATTATTATTAAAAATTTTAAACATACTCAAAAGGAAAGAAAGTAATATAATGAACCCTCATATACCTATCTGTCACTCAGAATTAATAATTATCAATTAATGGCCAATTTTTTTTCATCTGTTATCCACCCTTCCCCTCCCCACATGTAACATACAATGTCTCCTTTCCTACACACATATACTGGATAACTCTCACGTAAATTTTACCCATAATTTCATCTACATATATTAGGCAAAGAAATGAAAATATATAATAAAATCAAAGAAATTATATGCCAGCAGTTCTATCACAAAAAATTTGAAATTGGAAACATCAATATGAGCCATGATATATTTTTCTTTTAAAAAAATATATATACCCTGAACCTATCCACTTGAAAAGAATTTAAAACAATGACCAACCCAATAGCAGGGACCCACAGCATCCAGATTCTGGTCTCTAAATACCATTTCTCATTAAGAGGAATCAGAAAGTAAACTGTGTAAAGTCGCTCAGTTGTGTCCGACTCTGTGTGACCCCATGGACTGGGCCCCTGCCAGGCTCCTCCGTCCATGAAATTTTCCAGGCAATGATCGTGGAGTGGGTTGCCATTTCCTTCTCCAGGGTCAGAAAGTAAGGATGCTATCAAAGCTACCTACTGGGAGCCAATTCATTTTTCTGAAAACTTGAAATTAAAGAATCAAACATTAGTCCTGCCTTTCTGTGTGAAATGTACCTATGGATAACCTAATAATTGATGGAATGCTTTTTTTTTTTTTTTGGTTTGCATGACTTTTTTTTTTTTTTTTTTACTTCTTTTTTTTTTTTTAATAAATTTATTTATTTTAGTTGAGGGCTAATTACTTTACAATATTGTAATAGTTTTTTGCCATACATTGACATGAATCAGCCATGGGTTTACATGTGTTCCCCTTCCTGGACCCCCCACCCACCTCCCTCCCCATCCCATCCCTCTGGGTCATCCCATTGCCCCAGCCCTGAGCCCTTGTCTCATGCATCGAACATAGAATGGTGTTCTGTTTCACATATGATAATATACATGTTTCAATGCTATTCTCCCAGAACGTCCCACCCTCACCTTCTCCCTCAGAGTCCATAAAATTGTTCTATGCATCTGTGTCTCTTATTCTGTCTCACATAAAGGGTTATCGTTGCCATCTTTCAAATTCCATATATATGCATTAGTATACTGTATTGTTGTTTTTCTTTCTGGCTTACTTCACTCTGTATAATGGGCTCCAGTTTCATCCATCTCAGTAGAACCGATTCAAATGTATTTTTTTTTAATGGCTGAGTAATATTCCATTGTGTATATGTACCACAGCTTCCTTATCCATTCGTCTGCTGATGGACATCTAGGTTGCTTCCATGTCCTGGCTATTGTAAACAGTGCTGCGATGAACATTGGGTTACATGCGTCTCTTTCAATTCTGGTTTCCTCGGTGTATATGCCCAGCAGTGGGATTGCTGGGTCATATGGCAGTTCTATTCCCAGTTTTTTAAGGAATCTCCACACTGTTCTCCATAGTGGCTGTACTAGTTTGCATTCCCACCAACAGTGTAAGAGGGTTCCCTTTTCTCCACACCCTCTCCAGCATTTATTGCTTGTAGACTTT
Organism: Giraffa tippelskirchi; assembly: GCF_054371585.1. NCBI lineage: Eukaryota > Metazoa > Chordata > Mammalia > Artiodactyla > Giraffidae > Giraffa > Giraffa tippelskirchi. The sequence continues at coordinate 100,904,315 of NC_137281.1, forward strand.
TGGATAGCAGCCATTCTGACTGGTGTGAAATGATACCTCATTGTGGTTTTGATTTGCATTTCTCTAATAATGAGTGATGTTGAGCATCTTTTCATGTGTTTGTTAGCCATCTGTATTTCTTCTTTGGAGAAATGTCTGTTTAGTTCTTTGGCCCATTTTTTGATTGGGTCGTTTATTTTTCTGGAATTCAGCTGCAGAAGTTGCTTGTATATTTTTGAGATTAATTGTTTGTCTGTTGCTTCGTTTGCTATTATTTTCTCCCATTCTGAAGGCTGTCTTTTCACCTTGCTTATAGTTTCCTTTGTTGTGCAAAAGCTTTTAATTTTAATTAGGTCCCATTTGTTTATTTTTGCTTTTATTTCCAATATTCTGGGAGGTGGGTCATGGAGGATCCTGCTGTGATTTATGTCGGAGAGTGTTTTGCCTATGTTTTCCTCTAGGAGTTTTATAGTTTCTGGTCTTACGTTTAGATCTTTAATCCATTTTGAGTTTATTTTTGTGTACGGTGTTAGGAAGTGTTCTAGTTTCATTCTTTTACAAGTGGTTGACCAGTTTTCCCAGCACCACTTGTTAAAGAGATTGTCTTTTCTCCATTGTATATTCTTGCCTCCTTTGTCGAAGATAAGGTGTCCATATGTGCGTGGGTTTATCTCTGGGCTTTCTATTTTGTTCCATTGATCTATATTTCTATCTTTGTGCCAGTACCATACTGTCATGATGACTGTGGCTTTGTAGTAGAGCCTGAAGTCAGGCAGGTTGATTCCTCCAGTTCCATTCTTCTTCCTCAAGATTGCTTTGGCTATTCGAGGTTTCTTATATTTCCATACAAATTGTGAGATGATTTGTTCTAGTTCTGTGAAAAATACCATTGGTAGCTTGATAGGGATTGCATTGAATCTATAGATTGCTTTGGGTAGTATACTCATTTTCACTATATTAATTCTTCCAATCCATGGACACGGTATATTTCTCCATCTGTTTGTGTCCTCTTTGATTTCTTTCATCAGTGTTTTATAGTTTTCTACATATAAGTCTTTTGTTTCTTTAGGTAGATATATTCCTAAGTATTTTATTCTTTTTGTTGCAATGGTGAATGGTATTGTTTCCTTAATTTCTCTTTCTGTTTTCTCATTATTGGAGTATAGGAATGCAAGGGATTTCTGTGTGTTAATTTTATATCCTGCAACTTTACTATATTCATTGATCAACTCTAGTAATTTTCTAGTAGAGTCTTTAGGGTTTTCTATGTAGAGGATCATGTCATCTGCAAACAGTGAGAGTTTTACTTCTTCTTTTCCTATCTGTATTCCTTTTATTTCTTTTTCAGCTCTGATTGCTGTGGTCAAAACTTCAAAAACTATGTTGAATAGTAGTGGTGAGAGTGGGCATCCTTGCCTTGTTCCTGACTTTAGGGGAAATGCTTTCAATTTTTCACCATTGAGGATAATGTTTGCTGTGGGTTTGTCATATATAGCTTTTATTATGTTGAGATATGTTCCTTCTATTCCTGCTTTCTGGAGGGTTTTTATCATAAATGGATGCTGAATTTTGTCAAAGGCTTTTTCTGCATCTATTGAGATAACCATATGGTTTTTTTCTTTCAATTTGTTAATGTGGTGTATTACATTGATTGATTTGCGGATGTTAAAAAAACCTTGCATTCCTGGGATAAAGCCCACTTGGTCATGATGTATGATCTTTTTAATATGATGTTGGATTCTGTTTGCTAGAATTTTATTAAGGATTTTTGCATCTATGTTCATCAGTGATATTGGCCTGTAGTTTTCCTTTTTTGTGACATCTTTGTCTGGTTTTGGAATTAGGGTGATGGTGGCCTCATAGAATGAGTTTGGAAGTTTACCATCTTCTGCAATTTTCTGGAAGAGTTTGAGTAGGATAGGTGTTAGCTCTTCTTTAAATTTTTGGTAGAATTCCGCTGTGAAGCCGTCTGGTCCTGGGCTTTTGTTTGCTGGAAGATTTCTGATTACAGTTTCGATTTCCATGCTTGTGATGGGTCTATTAAGATCTTCTATTTCTTCCTGGTTCAGTTTTGGAAAGTTATACTTTTCTAAGAATTTGTCCATTTCTTCCAAGTTGTCCATTTTATTGGCATATAGCTGTTGGTAGTAGTCTCTTATGATCCTTTGTATTTCTGTGGAGTCTGTTGTGATCTCTCCATTTTCATTTCTAATTTTGTTGATCTGATTCTTCTCCCGTTGTTTCTTGATGAGTCTGGCTAATGGCTTGTCAATTTTATTTATCTTCTCGAAAAACCAGCTTTTAGTTTTGTTGATTTTTGCTATGGTCTCTTTTGTTTCTTTTGCATTTATTTCTGCCCTAATTTTTAAGATTTCTTTCCTTCTACTGACCCTGGGGTTCTTCATTTCTTCCTTCTCTAGTTGCTTTAGGTGTAGAGTTAGTTGATTTATTTGATTTTTTTCTTGTTTCTTGAGGTACGCCTGTATTGCTATGAACCTTCCCCTTAGTATTGCTTTTACAGTGTCTCATAGGTTTTGGGTTGTTGTGTTTTCATTTTCATTCATTTCTATGCATAATTTGATTTCTTTTTTGATTTCTTCTGTGATTTGTTGGTTATTCAGAAGCGTGTTGTTTAGCCTCCATATGTTGGAATTTTTAATAGTTTTTTTCCTGTAATTGAGGTCTAATCTTACTGCATTGTGGTCAGAGAAGATGGCTGGGATGATTTCAATATTTTTGAATTTACCAAGGCTAGATTTATGGCCCAGGATGTGATCTATCCTGGAGAAAGTTCCATGTGCACTTGAGAAAAAGGTACAATTGATTGTTTTGGGGTGGAAAGTCCTGTAAATATCAATTAAATCTAATTTGTCTATTGTATCATTTAAAGTTTGTGTTTCCTTGTTAATTTTCTGTTTAGTTGATCTATCCATATGCGTGAGTGGAGTATTAAAGTCCCCCACTATTATTGTGTTATTGTTAATTTCCCCTTTCATACTTGTTAGTATTTGCCTTATATATTGTGGTGCTCCTATGCTGGGTACATATATATTTATGATTGTTACGTCTTCTTCTTGGATTGATCCTTTGATCATTATGTAGTGTCCTTCTTTGTCCCTTTTCACATCCTTTATTTTACAGTCTATTTTATCTGAAATGAGTATTGCGACTCCTGCTTTCTTTTGGTCTCTGTTTGCATGAAATATGTTTTTCCATCCCTTCACTTTCAGCCTGTGTGTGTCCCTAGTTTTGAGGTGGGTCTCTTGTAGACAGCATATATAGGGGTCTTGTTTTTGTATCCATTCAGCAAGCCTTTGTCTTTTGGTTGGGGCATTCAACCCATTTACATTTAAGGTAATTATTGATAAGTATGATCCCGTTGCCATTTACTTTGTTGTTTTGAGTTCATGCTGAAACATCCTTTCTGTGTTTCCTGTTTAGAGAGGATCCTTTAGCATTTGTTGGAGAGCTGGTTTGGTGGTGCTGAATTCCCTCAGCTCTTGCTTGTCTGTAAAGCTTTTGAATTCTCCTTCATATCTGAATGAGATCCTTGCTGGGTACAGTAATCTGGGTTGTAGATTATTCTCTTTCATTACTTTAAGTATGTCCTGCCATTCCCTTCTAGCCTGAAGGGTTTCTATTGAAAGATCAGCTGTTATCCTTATGGGGATCCCCTTGTGTGTTATTTGTTGTTTTTCCCTTGCTGCTTTTAATATTTGTTCTTTGTGTTTGATCTTTGTTAATTTGATTAATATGTGTCTTGGGGTGTTTCGCCTTGGGTTTATCCTGTTTGGAACTCTCTGGGTTTCTTGGACTTCTGTGACTATTTCTTTCCTCATTTTAGGGAAATTTTCAACTATTATCTTGAGTATTTTTTCATGGCCTTTCCTTTATCTTCTTCTCCTGGGACTCCTATGATTCGAATGTTGGGGCGTTTCATATTGTCCCAGAGGTCCCTGAGGTTTTCCTCATTTCTTTTGATTCTTTTTTCCTCTCTGCTTCGTTTATTTCCATCATTCTATCTTCTACCTCACTTATCCTATCTTCTGCCTCCGTTATTCTACTGTTGGTTCCCTCCAGAGTGTCTTTTATCTCCTTTATTTCATTATTCATTCTATATTGACTCCTTTTTATTTCTTCTAAGTCCTTGATAAACATTTCTTGCATCTTCTCAATCCTTGTCTCCAGGCTATTTATCTGTAACTCCATTTTGCTTTCAAGATTTTGGATCATTTTTATTATCATTATTCTAAATTCTTTTTCAGATAGATTCCCTATCTCCTCTTTTGTTTGGTTTTGTGGGCATTTCTCATTTTCCTTTACTTGCTGAGTATTTCTCTGCCTTTTCATCTTGTTTAGATTGCTGTGTTAGGTGTGGCCCTTCTGTATTCTGGTAGTATGAAGTTCCTCTTTATTGTGGAGGTTCCTCACTGTGGGTGAGGTTGGACAGGTGGCTTGTCAAGGCTTCCTGGTTGGGGGAGCTTGTGTCAGTGTTCTGGTGGGTGGAGCTGGATTTCTGCTCTCTAGAGTGCAATGGAGTGACCAGTATTAATTTTGAGATGTCTATGGATTTGGTGTGCCTCTGGGCAGCCTGTATATTGATGCTCAGGGCTATGTTCCTGCGTTGCTGGAGAATTTGCGTGGTATGTCTAGCTCTGGAACTTATTGGCTCTTGGGTGGAGCTTGGTTTCAGTGTATATGTGGAGGCTATTGGATGGTCTCTTATTAATTAATGTTCCTCCTGGCTTTCAGTCTTATTCTTGCAGTAGCTTCAAGACTTCTCCTCTTTTGAAGATAATGCGCTGTCTTTGTGGAAGCCTGACGTCCTCTGCCAGCCTTCAGAAGTAGTTTTGTGAAGTTTGCTCAGCGTTCAGATGTTCTTTCGATAAATCTGTGGAGGAGAGAGTGGTCTCCCCAGCCTATTCCTCCGCCATCTTAGCCCTGCTGATGGAATGCTTTTAAAAGAATTCCAGTTATAAACAAAGAGGAATTGTAAAATTATAAGTGTACATTTGCAACCCCACTGAAGTAAAGAATTTTGGCAGTGATTACTAACGGGTTGATAAAACCTAGGAGAAAAATTAGTAGCTCAGACAGTAAAGAATCTGCCTGCGATGTGGGAGACCTGGTTTCTATCCCTGGGTTAGAACGATCCCCTGGAGGAGGGCATGGCAACCCACTCCAGTATTCTTGCCTGGAGAATCCCTATGGACTGAGGAGCCTGGTGGGCTATAGTCCATGGGGTCATAAAGAGTTGGACATGACTGAGTGACTTAGCACACACAAGAGAAAAACTATGGGAACTTGAAAATGGATGGAGAGGCTGATAGCCTCAGAACCTCACTGATTCAATCTTAACACAACTAAAAGAGACAAGCAGACACTGTCTGCTAATATAATATAAACAGGAATCCACACAATCCATCTCTGAAGTATTCTAGCAAAATAAACTGGAATCTGATCTAATCACAAATTTATAGGAAATACAGGAGACAGAAGAATATATTAAGTATTACCACAGGAGACAATTAGCAAAATCCAGAGTATGGAAACTTCTGCATAACAAATGATTTTTTTAATCAATGACAATACAAACAACAAAAAGAAAACTTAAGAAAAAGAAATGAGAGGGAACTTTTTAAAAGAGTCTTAAGAGGGACTTTCCTGGTAGTCCAGTGGCTAAGACTCCAAGCTCCCAATGTAGGGGGTCCACGTTCAATCCCTAGTATCCCTGGGGAACTAGATTCCACATGCCACAACTAAGATCCTGCATGCCACAATTAATATCCTGCATAAAAATTCCTCATGCCACAATGATGATCAAAGCATCCACAACTAAGACCTGGCACAGCCAGATAAATAAATATTTAAAAAAATAAAAATAGGGGCTTGCCTGGTGGTCTCGTGGTTAAGAATCCACCTGCAATTGCAGGGGACACAGGTTTAATCCCTGCTCTGGGAAAATTCCACATGCTGCAGAGCAACTAAGCCAGTGCACCACAATTACTGAGCCCACATGCTGCAACTACTGAAGCCCACACTCCTAGAGCCCATGCTCAGCAACAAGAGAAGCTACCGCAAGGAGAAGCCTGTGTACAGTAAGGAGAGTAGCCCTGGCTTGCTGCAATTAGAAAAACCCTGCCTGCAGTAACAAAGACCCAGCATAGCCAAAAATAAATAAAAACAATTTTTGTTTAAAAAAATAAAAAATAAGAGGCTTAAGATATACATATCTACCAAATACAATGTGTGAACCTTGTCTGGAACCAGATTCAAGTATAATAAATATAAAAAACAAGTGAGAGACACAACCAAGAAAATGTGAAGATTGACTTGATAATTGACACTATTATTAAGATATTATTGTGTATTATGGTTACTAGTAGAAAAAAAAAGAATCCTTGACTATATATTGATATATTTACAATAAAACATGACTTCAATTTGCTTTGAAATCATCTGGGGAAGGAGAAGAAAGGGAGAATACAGCTCTACTTTCATTTATATTTAATTTTTTCCACAATAATAAAAAGTTTAAAAATATATGGCAGCCCTGATGTTAGGCAATCTAGATCTATATCTATGCTGGTTACAGGATTCAAAACATTTTTTGCCCTTTCCTAGGTGATATGCTTATCACAAAATACCATCCTTTGGCTATACTAAGGATGATCACATAAAGCCTCAATGGTGACAGGATAGCAAATGAGACCTGGCCATGGTCTTCCTAGTAGATACGAGAAAATAAACATGTATGACTGGCCCAAGGCTTCAAGTAAAAAAACCATGCTGGCTCAAGAGTAGTGAATCACATGACTCAGAGACATCAAGACAATAGTCTGCAGGAAATTAATGTCTATAGATCTAAATCAAATGCTGAAGGATAGCTGAGGGAAACAAGAGAAGCCCTAACAAGAAGAGGAAGAATTTAGGTGAGGATCTATGTCTCTGAAATCACTGCTAAGTAGTTAAGTTGAAAAAAATAAATAAACAAAAGAACCAAATGCCTAAAACAAACTTTGCTAAAGATGAAGGGAAACCTTGAGAACTCTTAAGTTCTCTTAAGTTAGGCACCAAAGTGAACCATGGCTTGCCAGGAGCCAGCTCACAAGATCCCACCCATGGCAAGGTCATGAGGAGAAGGACTGATCGAGCAAGGCTTCTCAGCCCTCAGGGATTCTCGGAAGGCTGCCTCAGCGCTCACCTTAAAGATGATATTTGTCTTTCTGATGTTTGCTATAATAAACCTCTTCTTATTTTCTGTGACTTAGACAAAAGGCCTTTTCCTGATTCTCTTCTAAAATAGATCAATCTGAAACCTCAATTGACAAGGCCCCTGAACGGTAACACCCTAATAAAATTATCTAGGATATAGAGTACACTAATCCAAATTCCTCTTGCTGGCATATTGGTTTGTTTAATAAATACACCTGTGTCTTTGGAGCTAATGTGCATGACTGCTCCTTAACAATAAAACAGTATTGAGAGCCTCCGCACAGAAAGCCCCAATGGGCACAGAACCCTTTGTAGGAAAAAAGGCTTATTAGGAAATATAAGAAATATTGCTTTATGAAACTGTTACTTAGTTTATATTTACTCACTATGTTTTTGCTCTTAACGTATTTAGCCTATATAATGAAAGCATAATAGTTAAGAGATTTATATAAATAGAAGTTTAGCTTTAATACAAATAATAAGACAATTGTTGATTTAACTGATGATTCTTACTTAGAGCTGACCTTCAGCTTGCTGTTCTATGACTTTATGGAACCACATTCTTTTCTGTTAAGTTCAAGGCGTAGGATAGATTACTGAAAACAGGTTTTACCTTGAAACTTTCTGTTGATGAATTCTTTCCTGCTGTGCCTGATACAAAAGTGTTCTGGCTGATCAACCCTTATCAATAAAGAGTCACAAGATGTTAGCAGGCCCCCATGCCAGAAGATGATGTAAACAAAATGAACTAAGATATGCAAATGATGTCGATAAGGGTCAACACTGTTGACCCATTAAACTGATTTGGTATGACTCTACACTTTACATTTGTTTCTATGTACCACCAAAAATATAAAAGCTGTCTTGAAAACAATAAAGTCAGAAGACACTTGGAAACACCAAGACTCGCTGTGTCTTCTCATTCGCATCGCCGACGCCGTCCATCCTGAGGGAACCCTTGACCAGCTGGAGCAGGACTCCGGCAATGGCTTTTACACTTTGATGGTGAGTACAGGTTCAGAGCTGTATGTGTGTGCATGTATGTATGCATGTGCATGGCGTGTGTGTTCATTCAGGGGCAGAGGCAGTGACAGTGTCAGAAAGAATGAGCTGATTTCCCTCTTTTTGCTGCAGTCATTACTTCAGTACTCCCTTTCTGAATTTCTGTCATCTGCTATCCAACCCAACTCCACTCTCCATCTCAAGGACAGGAGAACAGAGCTATGTTAATAGTAAAGAGAAAGAACAACAGCATTTCTCTCCATCTCATTTTAAAATTTTCAAACAGTCAAGGCTGATGTTTGTGAAAATGGGAACCTAGAGTCCTTAACATAACAAATGGTGGAGAAGGGACGGACGGGAACAGGGCAAAACTCATTATATCCGGTAATCCATGTGGGGATCAAAAATTTGGCAATGATGACAATCAACGAAGATGTGTATCAGAGAAAACAGTTGATAAAGACAATCCTTCCATCTTTGGAAAAATCTGTTATCACCAGGTCTGTTTAAATATATACCATCTGTATAGTATAAAACATTCTGCAATGATACCAAGAATGTTGTTAATTTTATTCATATCTACTATAATTAGGTACTTTGATCAAAACTGGTCAATTTTAGGATACATTTTCAAAGTAACCTACCTGCAACTGCATGACCACGTAGTTGAATCGATCATTCCTCCCACAACCAATAAATCTACAAACATGGTCTTTCCCTGGATAAAAAGAAAGAAAGATACAAGACAGTAGAAAAGGTTATACTATAGTTTCTCTTCTTAAAAATTAATAATTTGTTTTTCTGTATAGTATTTTAATGATTGAATATAAAAACCTGTCTTAAGAATCTTAACGATAGGAAATTAGTATTATTCAAAATTTCTACCCACCTCTCTCCATATCCTACACTGCTCTTTATATAGTCAAGTAAGTGTTTACTAAATGAATAAACAAATTCATGAGGGGACTAATGAATGATAATTTATTTACGAAGGAAACAATTAAGAGGTCATTTCAAATCAACTTGCTCAGACATGATACATATAAAAGAAAGAAGAGCTATAAACAAGAACTATGTTAGGAATATATATCCTGGATTTTAGATACGGCCTGCCGTTCACCATTATAGACTCAGTGAGTCACTTCATCTTTCTGGGCCCCATTGATATGGATTTGCTCAGTGGTTTTCAACCTGAGTTTCACATGTGAAATCCAAGGAGGTGCTAGTGACTGGGATCCAGAGCGAAGCAGAGGTGGAGCAGAGAGACTAGGCTTCTGCATCTGATTCAGCAACAGCAAACAAGGGTCCTAAAAGAGGATCAGGTCTGGTGGCTTCCAAGACCAGAAGAGGGAATCTGTCTGGAGAACAGTAAATGAAAGGAGGGATGGGATAACAGAATGAGATAACACTGGAGAAATAGGCAGGCACCAGATCCCAGAGGATCCTGGACTCCATAATAAGGAATCTGAACCACATATATAGGTCAGAGTTTTCTAACCCTAGCTGCTTATTAGAATTATCTGGGGAACTTTTTGAAAACTCCTAAACTATTTTACTGAATCAGAATCTATGGGGGAAAGATACAGGGATATGAGCTTTCAAAAGTTCTCTGACCTAAAAGCAGACAGGCCATGGATGTTTTTGAAACATCCACGTATTTGAAAACTACTGCTGAGTAGTGTGAGAAGCATCTAAAAGATTTTAACATAAAGAAAAACACTTAAAACATTCCGTTTTAGAACATCGCCATGGTAGCAATGAGGAAGAGAGACTATAGAGAGATCAATTATGGAGGTAGAATGGTCATTCTGGGGACAGTTAACAATATCGCAAGAGAGAACAGGGCTTGAACCTTTTTTTAATCTAATGTATTACAGTAGATATAGAAAAAAGAAACAGGATAAATCTGAGAGATGCTAAAGATGTAGTTACAGACTAGAAATGGACACAATTAAATAAAAAGTTGTACTGAAATAAGAGAATATAGTAAGTTGTATAGATTTTAAGGGATATCAGAATGTTGAGTTTGAGGACAACCAGGTGAATTCAGCAGACAACTGTAATTTCAAGCCTGAGACAAAAAAGAGCTCCAGAAATTTACTGGGGAATGATTGGGTCATAGAAGGCAGACGGAACTACAAACATAAATTGAAGATTTCCAAGTTGAAAGAATAAAGAATGAGAAGACAAGAAACCTAAGAATGGAATTCTAGAAAATGAACCAGATGAAAAGCATGAGTAGAAATAAAAGAGCCCATGAAGGAAAGAGAGTAATAGCCTGAAAGGTAGGAGAAAACTATGAGAGATAAAGGCCACAGAATTCAAAGGTAGAAGTGGCCAGTGGCTGAGAAGTGCTCAGTAATTTAAACAATTAGGAAGTTACTGGTGAGAGGAAGGGCCAGAAGCCAGTCCATAATGGGTTAAAGAATAAATGGAACATGAGACAATGAGGGCAATCATTGAAGAAGCTTCCTATAAAGTGAGGAAGTCACAGACCAAGAGCCAGAAGGACAGACTTTAACAGACTGATGAGAAATATATCCCAACATTCAAAAAGAATTAGTCCACTAATTTAAAATATAAATACAATCCAGGTTTAATTTAGTTAATGAGTCCACACTTCTCTTTTGCATCTGGATTATCACATTGTTCTCTCATTCTCTGTGCTTCTGTTGAAAGGGGTCATAACTAGCAAGAACAAATAGAATGGGAACAATAATTCACAATGTGTACAATGTATATATATCACTTTACATATATTTGACATATGCTTGCAAAACTAAGTCATCTAATAAACTATAGTAAGAGTGAAAGGATAAAATGACTGTCAACTGGCAACTTGCTCTTTTCTTCAGCTTCAAAGAAACAAAGAATCATTTAAAGTATTTTCTTACTATCCATTCCTTAAGACTCCAACTTCTTATTATGTAACAGTTAAACACAGTATCTCTATTACAAAGGCATTTAAGTCATCTAATAACAAAAGGTCATACTAAATTTAACTCCTTTTGGAATGCTCTAAAATATTTTTATAAGTAATACAAAATACTATTTATCTTGACACTAAAGCCACCCTACTTTTAAAAAGATAAAAATCAAATAAACTAGACCTTTATTGGGTAACCAAAATACAAAGTCAGTAGCAAATTTTCTAGGATTCCCTGGTACATCTTCACTGCTTTAGGTAAGAGCTTAATGAATTCTTATGTCATACTTTATAACAAAGTGTACCCACTGCTCTTATATTTTAGATATATGCAATTAATGAAACTATTTATTAAAGTTCAATAAATATGTACCAATTTTTGGAAGCATGGAGAAACTGGAATTTAATTGAAACAGTAACTCTTCACCACCACTTACAGCAGTTCTTAAAATAAGTTTATAATAACTAGTACAAACTGAAGTATCATTCCATGAATACAGGGACCCTATCTATGTTGTTCTGTTACTATCCCACAGTACCTGGCAAAGAGTGAAACACCTGATATTTATGAGTGAACAAACTATGGAAATAATAACTATAATAATAATAAAGCATGCATAATATGAAGCATACTGTGCTAGGCATTATATTAAGTGCTTAAATGTACTTAATCCTCACAACTTAAATGGCATAAGTATTATTATTTTCTCTATTTTTCCAATTTGAAAATGGAGGCTTGGTAAGGTTAACTACTGTGTCTAAGACCCCACAGCTGGAAGACAATGGAGCAGTTTGATCCCAGAGTCTTTATTCTTATCCATTATGCCAGGAATAATTGAAACAGATTTTAAAGTCAAGTAACACCTTGTAAATATATTAACACTAAGCAGTAAATAAAGACTGTGTCAAAATATGAGCTTCCCTCATAGCTCAGTTGGTAAAGAATCTGCCTGCAATGCAGGAGACCAGGGTTTGATTCCTGGGTTGGGAAGATCCCCTGGAGAAGGAAATGGCAATCCACTCCAGTATTCTTGCCTGGAAAATCCCATGGACAAAGGAGCCTGGCGGGCTACAGTCCATGGGGTCACAAGACTTGGACCGACATAGTGACTAAACCACCACCATGACAAAATACAGACAAGGAGATCCAGTATGTGCCAAGTACTAAAGCAAGCACTAGGAATACAGGACAAATTAAATAAGATCCATGCCCTCAAGGAATTCACAGCCTGGATATATAAACAAAAAATTACAATATGTATTAGTTAGTATGATGAGCTCTGCATTATAGACAAATTGCTGTGGATACACAGAAGATGTGAAAATTTTATGAGGCTTTTCTAGAGCTAAATCATTAGATTTTAAATAATTAATAGAGTTAATAGACTAGAGGGCTAGATGAGAGGCTGAGGTGGGGGGCATGCTGAGATAAGGAAAGGACACCAAAGTCTTGTATGCCACGTAAAGGAATTTAGATCTGACACATAATGGGTGGCAGTTGAGGGTGGGGGGAGGTAGTTCAAAGGTTTTCAAGCATGAGAGCTACATAATTTGGCCTGTGTTTTGGAAAAGTAATGCTATTCACCATTAGATGTTGGTTTATGGAAGAGCTGAAAGCAGAGAGATCAATTAGGAGGTTAATAAAACAGATGAGGTAAAAGATAAGGAAGGTTCAAATTAAAGCACTGAGAGTGAGAATTTAAAGAAGAGGAAAGATTTCAAATTAAGCTTTAAGAGACAGAATAGACAGATTATGCAAGAGAAGAAAGTGAATGAAGCCTTTTAAGTGGACAAAGTAAACTGTATTAATACAAACCAAGACAAAAGTATCAGAGAGGATAATGATTTCTGGTTTGGGAATTTTACACTGATTTATCTATAGAACATGCAAGTTGTGTTAGAAATTTAGGGGTAAAGTTTAACAGAGGTCAACCATGTAAGGCCTCCCAGTGGCTCAGTGGTAAAGAATCTGCCTGCCAATGCAAGCAGACGTGGGTTTGATCTCTGGGTTGGGACAGTTCCCTAGAGAAAGAAATGGCTACCCACTCCAGTATTTACTTGCCTGGAGAATCCATGGACAGAGGCACCAGTGGGGCTACAGTCCATAGGGTGGCAAGAGTTGGACACAACTGAGCACACACACACAACTATGCAAAGTAATCGATCTATGTATTGTCAATGAGGTAGGAGTTGACTGCCCAGAGAAGACGGATAGTTTGAGAGAAGGACATCAGCTAGGACACCAGCACGTCGGGGAAAGAAGAAGGAACTAGTTAAGGAGACTGAGAAGGAAATCTATTCAGATTTTCCATTTCTTCATGAGTCAGTTTCAACAGTGCAGGTTTTTCTAGGAATTTGTCCATTTCATGTAAATTATTTAATTTGTTGTCATGTAGTCCATAGTATTCCCTTATTATAATTCTTTTTAAATTCCTGTAAGGTCTGTAGAAATGTCCCCTCTTCCACTCTTGATTTTAGTAATTTCAGTGTTTTTGTTTTTTTCCCCCTTTGTCTGTCTAGTAAAGGCTTGTCAATTTGTTCATTTTTTAAATAAAAGAACCAATTTCTGACTTTGTGGAATTTTCCCCATTGTTTTTCTAGTCTCTCTTTTATTAATTTCCACTATAATCTTTTTTATTTCCTTCCTTCTGCTTGCTTTAGGTTTAATTTGCTCTTCTTTTTCTAGTGTCATAAGGTGGAAGGTTAGGCTGTTTACTGGAAATCTTTCTGGTTTCATGTTCACTGCTATAAATTTCTTTCTAAGTACTGTTCAAGCTGTGCCCCATAACTTTAGGTATCTTGTGATGATGAAGTTTTAACTAAGCAATCTGTAGAACCACTTTTGAATCTTAGAAGGTAGGGTCATTAATGCCATACATTATGCAGGACAACCTATTCTTTTTCTTTGAAGGAGACACAATGCTGCTGGAAAGAAAAAAAAGCACTGGCTTCAAGTTAAATTTCAACTCTGCCACTTAATAATTATGGGACTTTGATCAAATCTTGGTTTCCTCAACAGAGCTACTGAAAAAAGTTAAATGATATAATATATTTATAAAGCATTTTCTTGAACACTATTCAGTGTTCACTTCTCCCTGCTAACAGCACCCAAATTTCTCTTTGGAAATGATTTTCCTCTGTATCAATGGATTTGATTCACTCAGGCAAGATGGGACATTAATTGCTCTAAGCCAAACAAAATAATCTAGAAATTGAGATCAAGCTCAGCTGGTAAAGAATCCACCTGCGATGCGGGAGACCTGGGTTGGATCCCTGGGTTGGGAAGATCCCCTGGAGAAGGGAAAAGCTCCCATTCCAGTATTCTAGCCTGGAGAATTCCATGCACTGGGTAGTCCATGGGGTCACAAAGAGTCGGACATGACTGAGTGACTTGCACTTTCACTTCACTTGATGATGGAAAGAAAACTAGATATTCAAGACTGAAGACAATCAATGCATGATATTACTCTAATAAGTATAATCGTTTCCGGGATGTTATAATCAGAGCAAAACTCAATACCTTCATATAATTACAAGAAGAGATATTATATTTGAATATAGGCCCCTTCCAGTTGCTATGGGCAATTGTCTCTCAACTGTGAAAGAAACCAACATGAGGATAAAGTTCACAATATGGAAGACAAAACTGCAGGAAAAAAGAGTGTCAGATGGATAGTCATATGCAAAGGGATGAAAAGCAGACTCAATCTTATACCATATACAAAAATCAACTATCAAAAATCAAAAACCCATCAAAATGGATTAAATACTTGACCATAAGACCTGAAACCACAAAACTCATAGAAGAGATCACAAGGGGTAAGTTCCTTGACATCAGCCTTGGAGATGACTTTTTTGGACTTGACAACAAGGGCAAAGATGGCAAATGCAAAAATAAACAAGTGGGATCATATTAAATCAAAATGTTTCTGCGCAGCAAAGGAAACCACTAGAATATAACTACATCATATATCACCTCTGAATCTTTCAGCTTGGTGTGTGTGGAAGAAAAGTGCATGTGCTCAAGACTGCTTGAGTTAAATATTAGCTTTTTCACCTTCAAGCTAATTATTTAATCTCTACAAGCCACATGAAGAATAACAACAGCACTTATGTCAAAGAGTTATTGCACAAGTGGAATCAGCTAAATAAGGTATTTCTAATACTTAATATACTGCCTGGTACAGAATAAATACTCAATATATGCTCCCTATTACTATCATTAAAGCTTAGTAATTTTGACCACTAATTTTGGAAGCAGACGTATATAAACTCAAATCTTGGCTCTACTGACCAGGCTCACCTAGCATGTGCCTCTCTCTGATACCATCTATTCTGTCATATCTGACTGTACTTCAGTGGACCAGGCCAAACATGTCCCCTAATGTCACTGCCCACACACTAGTCATTAGATAATCTCACTAAAATAACTGTTTTTATCATCTGCCTACTCAAGAAACCATAAACAATAATGCCTGAAGAAATTAGATTAAAATGGTGAGCCTGGATTTCAAGATTCATTCTACATTACTTACCAAACCTCATTTCCTTCAGTTTAACATAAATTATACACTCTGATGAAGTTTGTTTCTTTTTTTATTCTCCCTCACAAATGTTCTACCTTATTTTTTGTTCACATTATTTCTCTCAACCTCATCTCCTCAAATCAAATGCAACTCTTAAAATCTAAATATCCCTATAGGAGGTAATATCAACAAATTAATAACTCAGGATCAGATTTTCAGATATTCAGCAAGTTAGTCACCTAGCCAGGCACTGAGGGGGAAAAATATAAACAAGAAAATTAAAATAGGAGCTCCCTAGACATAAATACATAGAGTAGAGTCTGTGCACAGATGAAACTAGAGAAAGAAGAGAAGTCAGCAAGTCAGCACTGATCACTAGAAACCATAGGTTCTTGACCACAAGAAAATACAGGATGGAAATGTATCAACAAACCAGTTTTAACTTTCTGTTTATGTGTCTCCTCTTAGAAATCTGCTAAAACACAAAAGGAAGTCTGAACATACATGCCAGATCTTTACTGGCCACTGGGAGTATCACCACTAAGGCTTTTTCTTAATCTTCTAGCTCTTGACTACTCTAACCCTACAGGGAATGCTTGTGGTCTGTCACCAAGCTCTGTGCAAAAAAGAAACAATCAGTGATATCTCCAGCCAAAAAAGACCATAAGTAAACTTAATTTAGACAGGTAATATCTAAAGTTGAACGATTCTATGAAGACCTACAAGACCTTCTAGAACTAACACCCAAAAAAGATGTCCTTTTCATTATAGGGGACTGGAATGCAAAAGTAGGAAGTCAAGAAACACCTGGCGTTAACAGGCAAGTTTGGCCTTGGAGTACAGAATGAAGCAGGGCAAAGGCTAATAGAGTTTTGCCACAAGAACGCACAGGTAATAGCAAACACCCTATTCCAACAACACAAGAGAAGACTCTACATGTGGACATCACCAGATGGTCAACACCGAAATCAGATTGATTATATTCTTTGCAGGCAAAGATGGAGAAGCTCTATACAGCCAGCAAAAACAAGACCGGGAGGAGACTGTGGCTCGGATCATGAACTGCTTATTGCCAAATTCAGACTTAAATTGAAGAAAGTAGGGAAAACCACAAGACCATTCAGGTATGACCTAGATCAAATCCCTTATGAGTATACAGTGGAAGTGACAGATAGATTTAAGGGTCTAGACCTGATAGAGTGCCTGATGAACTATGGACAGAGGTACGTGACATTGTACAGGAGACAGGGATCAAGAAAATCCCCATGGAAAAGAAATGCAAAAAAGCAAAATGGCTGTCTGAGGAGGCCTTACAGATAGCTGGGAAGAGAAGAGAAGCGAAAAGCAAAGGAGAAAAGGAAAGATATTCCCATCTGAATGCAGAGTTCCAAAGAATAGCAAGGAGAGATAAGAAAGCCTTTCTCAGCGATCAGTGCAAAGAAATAGACAACAACAACAGATTGGGAAAGACTAGAGAGCTCTTCAAGAAAATTAGAGATACCAAAGGAACATTTCATGCAAAGATGGGCTCGATAAAGGACAGAAATGGTATGGACCTAACAGAAGCAGAAGATATTAAGAAGAGGTGGCAAGAATACACAGAAGAACTGTACAAAAAAGATCTTCATGACCCAGATAATCACGGTGTGATCACTCACCTAGAGCCAGACATCCTGGAATGGGAAGTCAAGTGGGCCTTAGAAAGCATCACTACGAACAAAGCTAGTGGAGGTGATGGAATTCCAGTTGAGCTATTTCAAATCCTAAGAGATGATTCTGTGAAAGTGCTGCACTCGATATGCCAACAAATTTGGAAAACTCAGCAGTGGCCACAGGACTGGAAGAGGTCAGTTTTCGTTCCAATCCCAAAGAAAGGCAATGCCAAAGAATGCTCAAAATACCGCACAATTGCACTCATCTCACATACTAGTAAAGTAATGCTCAAAATTCTCCAAGCCAGGCTTCAGCAATACGTGAACCGTGAACTTCCAGATGTTCAAGCTGGTTTTAGAAAAGGCAGAGGAACCAGAGATCAAATTGCCAATATCCGCTGGATCATCAAAAAAGCAAGAGAGTTCCAGAAAAACATCTATTTCTGCTTTATTGACTATGCCAAAGCCTTTGACTGTGTGGATCACAATAAACTGTGGAAAATTCTGAAAGAGATGGGAATACCAGATCATTTGACCTGTCTCTTGAGAAACCTGTATGCAGGTCAGGAAGCAACAGTTAGAACTGGACATGGAACAACAGACTGGTTCCAAATAGGAAAAGGAGTCCGTCAAGGCTGTATATTGTCACCCTGCTTATGTAACTTATATGCAGAGTACATCATGAGAAACGCTGGGCTGGAAGAAACACAAGCTGGAATCAAGATTGCCGGGAGAAATATCAATAACCTCAGATATGCGGATGACACCACCCTTATGGCAGAGAGTGAAGAAGAACTAAAGAGCCTCTTGATGAAGGTGAAGGAGGAGAGTGAAAAAGTTGGCTTAAAGCTCAACGTTCAGAAAACTAAGATCATGGCATCTGGTCCCATCACTCCATGGGAAATAGATGGGGAAACAGTGGAAACAGTGTCAGACTTTATTTTTTTGGGCTCCAGAATCACTGCTGATGGTGACTGCAGCCATGAAATTAAAAGATGCTTACTCCTTGGAAGGAAGGTTATGGCCAACCTAGATAGCATATTTAAAAGCAGAGACATTACTTTGCCAACAAAAGCCTGTCTAGTCAAGGCTATGGTTTTTCCAGTGGTCACGTATGGATGTGAGAGTTGGACGGTGAAGAAAGCTGAGCGCCAAAGAATTGATGCTTTTGAGCTGTGGTGTTGGAGAAGACTCTTGAGAGTCCCTTGGACTGCAAGGCGATCCAATCAATCCATCCTAAAAGAGATCAATCCTGGGTGTTCATTGGAAGGTCTGATGTTGAAGCTGAAACGCCAATACTTTGGGCACCTCATGCGAAGGGTTGACTCATTGGAAAAGACCCTATTGCTGGGTAGGATTGGGGGCGGGAGGAGAAGGGGATGACAGAGGATGAGATGGTTGGATGGCATCACCGACTCGATGAACATGGGTTTGGGTAGACTCCGGGAGTTGGTGATGGACAGAGAGGCCTGGCGTGCTGCAATTCATGGGGTAGCAAAGAGTCGGACACGACTGAGCGACTGAACTGAACTGATCCTACCACAATGGCCAACTTAAAACTAGCAGGCTTTTATGATTCTAATGAAAACAAAAATGAACATGATTTCCTAATCCTATTTTTAAAATTTACTAAAGTATAACAAAAAATGTATAAACAAACAGATGTTTTAAAAAGGTGAGAGAAGATAAAGAATTAGGAGACCACTACCTCAGGTGGCTCAGTGGTAAAGAATCCACCTGCCAGTGCAGGAGATGTGGGTTCGATCCCTGGGTTGGAAAGATGCCTAGGAGAAGGAAATAGCAACCCACTCCAGTATTCTTGCCATGAGAACCCCATGAACAGTATGAAACTGCAGAAAGATATGGCACCAGAAGATGGGCCACCCAGCTTGGAAGGTGTCTAATATGCTACTGGAGAAGAGCAGAGAGCAATTACTAACAGCTCCAAAAAGAATGAAGCAACTGGGCCAAAGCAGAAATGACACTCAGTTGTGGACATGTCTGGCGGTGAAAGTAAAGTCCAATGCTGTAAAGAGCAATACTGCATAGGAACCTTTAATGTTAGGTCCATGAATCAAGGAAAACTGGATGTAGTCAAGCAGGAGATGGCAAGAGTGAACATCGACATCTTAGGAATTAGTGAACTAAGATGTACGGGAATGGGAGAATTTTATTCAGATGACCATTATATCTACTGTGGGTAAGAATCCCTTAGAAGAAATGGAGTAGGCCTCATAGCCAACAAAGAGTCTGAAATGCAGCAGTTGGCCTTGGAGGACAAAATGATGCAGGGCGAAGGCTAACGGTTTTGTCAAGAGAACACATTGGTCATAGCAAACAATCTTTTCCAACAGCACAAGAGACGAGTCTACACATGGACGTCACAGATGGTCAATATCCAAATCATATTGATTGTATTCTTTGCAGCTGAAAATGGAGAAGTTCTACAGAGTCAGCAAAAACAAGACCTGGAGATGACTGTGGCTCAGATCATGAACTCCTTATTGCAAAATCCAGGCTTAAATTGAAGAAAGTAGGGAAAACCAATAAGCCATTCAGCTATGACCTTAATCAAATCCCTTATGATTATACAGTGGAGGTGATAAATAGATTCAAGGGATCAGATCTGTTAGACAAAGTGTCTGAAGAACTATGGACAGAGGTTCATAACACTATACAGGAGGCAGTGACCAACACCATCTCAAAGAAAAAGAAATTCAAGAAGGCAAAGTGGGTTGTCAGAGGAGACTTTGCAAATAGCTGAGTAAAGAACAGAAGCAAAAAGCAAGGGACAAAGGGGAAGATATACAATTGAATGCAGAGTTGCAGAGAAGAGCAAGGAGAAATAAGAGGGACTTGTGAACAGTGTGAAGAAATAGAGGAAAACAATAGAATGGGAAAGACAAGAGATCTCTTCAAGAAAACTAGAGTTATCAAGGGAATATTTCATGCAAAGATGGACATGATAAAGGACAGAAATGGTAAGGACCTAACAGAGGCAGAAGAGAATAAGAGGACATGGCAAGAATACACAGAAGAACTATACAAAAAAGGTCTTAATGACTTGGATAACCATGATGATGTGGTCACTCACCTAGAGTCAGACATCCTGGAGTGTGAAGTCAAGTGGGTCTTAGGAAGCATTACTACAAACAAAGCTAGTGGAGGTGATTAGAATTCCAGCTGAGCTATTTCAAATCTTAAAAGATGATGCTGTTAAAGTGCTGCACTCAATATGTCAGCAAATTTGAAAACCTCAACAGTGGCCACAGGATGGAAAAAGGTCAGTTTTCATTCCAATCCTGAAGAAGGGTAGTGCCAAAGAATGTTCAAATTACTGGATAATTGCACTCATTTTTCATGCTAGTAAGAGATTATGCTTAAAATTCTTCAAGCTAGGCTTCAAAAGTATGTGAATCGAGAACTTTCAGATGTACAAGCTGGGCTTAGACAAGGCAGAGGAACCAGAGATCAAATTGCCAACATCCGCTGGATCATAGAGAAAGGAAGGGAATTCCAGAAAAGCATCTACTTCATGGACTACTAGAAAGCCTTTTACTGTGTGGATCACAACAAACTGTGGAAACTTCTTAAAAAGATGGGAATAGCAGACCACCATACCTGTCTCCTGAGAAGCCTGTATGCAGGTCAAGAAGCAATAGTTAGAACCGAACATGGAACAGACTGCTTCAAAACTAGAAAGGAGTAGGACAAAGCTGTATATTGTCACCCTGTTTATTTAACTTAAATACAGAATACATCATGCAAAATGCTGGGCTGGATGAATCACAGGCTGGAATCAAGATTGCTGGGAGAAATATCAACAACCTCAGTTATGCAGATGATACCATTCTAACCACAGAGAGGTGAACAGGAATTAAAGAGCCTCTTGAGGGTGAAAGAGGAGAGTGAAAAATCTGGCTTAAAACTCATCATTCAGAAAACTAAGATCATGGCATCCAGTCTCATCACTTAACGGCAAATAGACGGGGAAACAGTGGAAGCAGAGACAGATTTCATTTTCTCAGGCTCCAAAATCCCTGCAGACAGTGACTGCAGCCAGGAAATTAAAAGACACCTGCTCCTTGGAAGGAAAGTGTGAAAGTGAAAGTCGCTCAGTGTGTCCAACTCTTTGCCATCCCATAGAGTGGTCCATGGAATTCTCTAGGCCAGAATACTGGAGTGGGTAGCCTTTCCCTTCTCCAGGGGATCTTCCCAACCCAGGGATTGAACCCAGGTCTCCTGCATTACAGGCGGATTCTTTACCAGTTGAGCCAAGGGAAGTCCAAGAATACTGGAGTGGGTAGCTTATCCCTTCTCCAGCGGATCTTCCCGACCAGGAATTGAACCAGGGTCTCCTGCATTGCAGGTGGATTCTTTATCAACTGAGCTATCAGCAAAAGACGCCTTGGAAGAAAAGCTATGACAAACCTTGACAACGTACTAAAAAGCAGAGACATCATTTTGCCAAATAAGGTGCATATAGTCAAAGCTATGGTTTTTCCAGTAGTCATGTATGGATGTGAGCGTTGGACTGTAAAGAAGGCTGAGCATTGAAGACTTCATGCTTTTGAACTGTGATGCTGGAGAAGATCTTAAGAGTTCCTTGGACAGCAAGGAGATCAAACCAGTTAATCTTAAAGGAAATCAACCCCGAACATTCATTGGAAGAACTGATGCTGAAGCTCCAATACTTTTGTCACCTCATGAGAAGAGCCCATTCATTGGAAAAGATCCTGATGCTGGGAAAGACTGAAGGCAAAAGGAGAAAAGGGCGGCAGAAGATGAGCTGTTCAGATAGCATAACCAACTCAATGGACATGAGTTTGAGCAAACTCAGGGAGATAGTGAAGGACAGGGAAGCCTGGCGTGTTGCAGTCCATGGGGTCGCAAAGAGTCAGACATGACTTTGCAACTGAAGAACAACAAAATGGCTAATGATTCTAAGCATCTTTTGCTGAGCTGATTTTCCACTCTATATCCTCTCTCCCGAAGCCCATTAAAGATTTTTAATTGGATTATTTTCTTATTGTTGAGTTTTTGGAGTTTTTAAACATTCTGAATGTAAGTCCTTTGCAGATATATGATTTGCAAGTATTTTCTCCTGGCCTATAATCTGTCTTTTCATTCTCTTAAGAGTGTCTTCACAAGCAAAATACTTAATTTGATTCAGTCCAATTCATCAGCTTCTTCTTTTCAATCATGATTTTGGTGTCAAATGCAAGAACTTCTTGCTCACAGCCAGCTCACAAAGATTTTCTGTGTTTGCTTCTAAAAACTGTATAGGTTTATATTTCACATTTGGATGTGTGGTACTTTTCAAGTTCATTTTTGTATAACGTGTGTAGTTTAGGTCAAGGTTCACTATTTTGGTATTTGGATGTCCCACTGTTCCAACACCATTTAGCAAAAGTGCTATTCTTTTTCCACTTTGCAACTTTGTTAAACATTATTGGCCATATTTCTATGAGTCTACTTCTGGAATCTATTCTAGTTCGGCGATCTATATGTTTATTCCTTCACCACAGTCTTGACTGTGGTAGCTTTGTACTAAGTTTTAAAATTATATAGCTTGATTTTTCCAACATTTTTCTTTTTTAAAATTGTTTTAGATATTCTAGGTCCTTTGCCTTTCTATAAAAATTCTAAAATTGGTTTCTCTATCACGACAACCAGTGTTGCTAGGATTTGTTGCTGTTGTTATTGCTTCAAATCTATAAATCCACTTGAGGAAAATCGATGTCTTAAGTATAGTGAATTTTCCAATTAATGAATACAACATGTCTTTCTATTTATTTAAATTTTCTTCTTAAAAAATAAATTAGGAGGGGACATATGTATACCTATAGCTGATTCATGTTGATGTTTGGCAGAAACCAACACAATAGTATAAAGCAATTATCCTCAATTAAAAGTAAATAAATTTTAAAAATAAATAAAAATTAAAGAAGTTTTAAAAATAAGGATTTTACATTTTCACCATAAAGCTCTCATACATATTTTGCTACATTGATACCTATGTATTTCATTTTGGGAGAGCTAGTATAAATGGATTTTTTAATATTCCATTTTCAATTATTTATTGCTAGTACACAGAACAGATTTTTTTTTTGTGGGATGACCTTGAACCACTTACTAAACTCATGTATTCCAGTTACTTTTTTCTGGATTACTTGGGATTTTATAAATATATAATCATGCTATCTGCATAAATAGAGACAGTTTTATTTCTTCCTTTCTAATCAGTATGCCATTATTTCTTCAAATACGTTTGCCACACCACAACCATTATCTTCTCATCCTGGGTCTCTGACAACACAAATGTTAGACCTTATGAGAGTTTCAAGGTTTCTGAGGCGCTTATTTATTTTTTTCTCTATTCTTCAAATTGGATCATTTCTATTTATTTAACTTCATTGACTTATTATGTCATGTCCTCTCTGCTATCAAGCCCGTTCAGTGAGCTTTTCATTTCCATTATTATATTTCTCAGTTCTAAAATTTCCATTTAGTTCTTCTTTACATCTTCTATTTCTTTGCTGAGACCTTCTATCTTCCCACTCATTCCTGGAATATGGTCATAATATCTGATTTTAAAAGTCTTTTTGAGACAATTTAAACATCTGTGATCCTGGCACTGGTATCTCTTTTCTGCCTTTTCCCAACTGAGTGCAGATTTCACCGGTTCTTTTTAAGCTGAGTAATCCAAGATTGTATTCTGGACATTTGAATATTATCTTATGAGAATGTGGCTCCTATTTAAGTCCCACCAAGAGTGCTGGTGTTTTTATTTTAGCCAGTAATTGACCCAGTGGGTTCACACTTCAAGTTCAGACCATCCTTCTGTAGCCTGCATTTCCAATTTCAGTTTAGTGTGCAAAGCCTTTGAAGTCATACTGAATGTGTTCCATAACTGTCCCACGCAGTGTCCAGTTTGGGGCTTGAGGGTGGCCTATCCCATAATTTGGTCCTCAATGTGCCATTCAGGATCACACTCAAGCACGCACAGCTTGGAAGTCAGCTCAGGAGTCTGTGAGCAATTTTAAGTGGTCACTTTCCCAAGCTTCTCATTCACCTGCGATCCTCTGGATTCCTGGGGCTTCCCTTTTTCAGCCTTCCTGCAGAAAGCTGGGGCTTCATTAGCCCCATTCTTCCATATACCTCCCATAACTGTGCCCACATCAGGGCCAAGCAACAGAAGAGCAGAGGGAAAGGAAAAGCAATGGGACTTGCCCCACTCTCTTGAGACCACAGCTCCTCCAATCTGAGAGGAAGGTTCCTATCCTTCTGAGATTCAGGCTCCTGCCTGCCCCACTGACGCCACTGCCCAGGATTGCTTGAGGCCTGGGGTGCAAGAGAATAAAGAAAAAGGGGGAAAAAAAGAAAAAAGAGAAGGATGTGGGATTGCCACATTCTCTCTGAGTATTAGGAGACCTCTTTCCTCCTCCTTGGGTCAGAACTAATGGGATTCTCCTGGTGCTTTTTCTGTCCATGTTAATAATGCTCACGTCCAAATTTCAGGATACATTAAGTTCAGGCTGGGGCATACTGGAAGAAAAAAAATGGTAAACTCACCGACGGCTCAGTAGTACTTTGAATTCTGGTCTTCTTCCCCAATCTGCCTCCTACTATTTATTTTTCAGAGTCCTCAAATAGCCACTCCAAGCATTCTGTCCAGGTCTTACAGCTGCATTCAGTGGGAAAGACAGGGTGAAGTGTGCTTACTCCATCTTATCTGGAACCAGAACCTGGACTACTGCTTCTCATAACAAACTTTGTAGAACTGATTGACTCAACTACTTGTTAAATTTGATCATAAGAAATTAAAATTTTAAAATAAATTCTGTAATAATCTTACTGAGGAAAAGGGAACAAGCAACTTTAACAGGATCACATTATTTTAAGCATATATACTTTTGGCTATTCAATTATAAGGAAAAAAGTGAAGTTCTTAATTATACTTTGCTTTATTTCTCTAAAGCTTATTTTACCTGTGGATTTTTTTGAATACTAGGACTGTTATAAAACTTTTAAAAGAAGAAAATAAAAAGACTTATTGAAAGTATGACTCAGAGGAAGTCAAGTGCACTTGAGAAGCTACAAAGTGTTGAAGAAAATGAAAAATAGTTCAGGATGACCAACACTGAGTGTAAGCCCAACAGTTTCAAGAAAACAGTATAGAAAAGCAGGCAGATATCAATTCAAGGTTTTGTATGCCATGTTAATTTAAACTGGGTATAAAGAAAGTAAAGGAAGGCCCTGAAGCGTTTTAGCAATGGCCAGGGAGTGACATGAATTTCTTGAAGGATTACTCCTCTGCAGGACATAAAAGTGCATAGAAAATGAATCTTATTGACTGACTCTAAGGGGGTCTCATCAAGTTGGAGAATAGTATATACAGTATGATTCCACATGTGGTTGGGGGTTATGGGTAGGGAGGGAGATTTTATGCACACACATGCAAATACAGACATGCACGCATACATACAATGTTATGATATACATCATATATAATCAAATGATTATATATCATATATATCCATAAATCATATTATATTAATTTATATCTTATTATGATTCTATATAATATATATATATGTATATATTCATGTATGTAGACAAATGGATAGATTAAATATGTACTGAATGTTTCTGGAAAAAACACCAGAAACCAGTAACAGTGGTTAGAGAGGAGAGTGAAAGAGCTAAGGGAAAAAAACTTTTACTTTTTACAGTATTCTTCTGTTTGATTTTAAATTCTTTTACCATGAATATTTACACTCTTAAAAAGTGTTGTAAAAAAAAAAATGGAAGGAGAACATATGCAAAAGTTAGATATGAGATAGATATAAGACATTAAGATATGTATGAGCCTAGCATTCAATCGGAGAAGGCAATGGCACCCCACTCCAGTACTCTTGCCTGGAAAATCCCATGGACGGAGGAGCCTGGTGGGCTACAGTCCATGGGGTCGCTAAGAGTCGGACACGACTGAGCGACTTCACTTTCACTTTTCCCTTTCATGCACTGGAGAAGGAACTGGCAACCCACTCCAGTATTCTTGCCTGGAGAATCCCAGGGACGGCGGAGCCTGGTGGGCTGCCGTCTATGGGGTCGCACAGAGTTGGACACGACTGAAGCGACTTAGCAGCAGCAGCATTCAATAGCACTGTTCCTAGCATATAGTAAGCACTCAAACACAGTTACAGATCTTCCTACAAATAAGATGTTACTAATCATTTACAAAGAAGGGTCACAACACAAAACAGCTGATTTTAATTACACTACACTATACTGCACAAATTTACCAGGTATTTTCAAGCATTCAGAAATTTCAGAAAAGATAAAGAATGGATTTTAAAGATATTTATTATTATCAATTATACTTTTGCTATAAAAGAAATGTTTGCATATTTTTCTCAGTTTCTTAAGCACTGAAGGGTATAAAGGAAAAAGAGTCTCTCCTTTCCTGGTCTCTCTAATTCCAGTACACAAACATAGCCATTCCCAATGGCTCAATGGCTTCTTGAGTTCTATACAACTGCAGACTTTCTTTGTGCATATAAAGCACATATAAATATATATATCTCTATATATTACATTCTCTTTCAAGGAAATTAATCTCTGCTCCTTTAAATAATATACACCTACTCTATTTCTTAAATGTCATTTTTCTAAACCCAAATAGAGTAATGAATAAACAAATCCTTAAACTGCCAGATGAAGCTAAAGCTTCCAAGTTGGGATATACTTAAATGGACAGGCTGAACAGTTAAAGTTCTCAATGATCTCCTAAGACCCCTTGATAGAAAAGATAAACCTTAACTATGGCAAACAAAAGTTACTTTAAGGGGAAAAATTGCACTAGGTAAAATGAACAAAATGGCAGATGATAGGTTTTTAAAAGATTAAAAGATGTAATAAGGGGTAAGGTGTTATCCCTAATCTTTAGGGCCCAAAGTCTGACTACTATGCTCTCTCACAAAAGAAGTTATTTGAGATCTTCTAACATACCCTCTGATGGAACAGAAACTCAGTGAGGGCAAGCAAATTTGGAATAACTTTCACAGACATTCTATACTGAACAGACCAGGGGGTCTAATCCAGAAATTACGTATTTCTTATATTCTTATGACTGGGGGAAGAAAGGAGTCACATTTTACAACAGCAGCTAGAGACTTCAAGCAAGGAAGGCAGAAGAGGTAGAGCTGATCTTCTGTAGTAGTAACCTTTCATCTCAACTTTCAGCTTGTGCTCTGCAGTCTCCAAAGCAAAAATTAAATCCAGAACCAATATTCCAGGGTTTAAAAAAAGTTCCCATAAGTCAAAACAAAAATCACAATCTCTTTATGGGCTGTAAGGAAAAACACAGTTTTTCCCTGCATTTATATGGGGCAAGAAAAATTCCTAGTTCAACTGAGAATAATAAAATTACTTGGTTATAACAGTGGTATTTACTCTATTTGATATCAATAGGATCTTCACTTGCTTTTAGAGGATCTAGAGGAGGAAAATGTTTAAATATTTAAAGAAGCTTTTAATTAATTACTTTCTCATCCAAGGTAATATATAAAGAGAAAAACCTCAGTTTTACTTAATTTAGTGCTTTGAAAAGGCACAAGAGATAAGATGATATTGATCATTTAGAGCATGAAGAGCTAAAACGGGATAGAAAGGCTGGGCAATTTTCTAGTTTTAAGTTCAACAAACTTCATTAGATTGAACACATCATGGAGGTAAGACACATAAGGATTAGTGTGTGTGTATGTGTGTGTGTGCGTGTGTGTGCGCGTGTGTGTATAGAAGGAAATGGAAGTACAACAAACTTCATTAGATTGAACACATCATGGAGGGAAGACACAAGGATTAGTGGTGGGTGTGTGTGTGTGTGTGTGTGTGTGTGTGTGTATGTGTGTGTGTGTGTTTGTAGAAGGAAATGGCAACCCACTCCGATCTTCTTGCCTGGAAAATCCCATGGACAAAGACAGGCTACAGTCCATGGGGTCACAAGAGTCAGAGACAACTTAGAACTAAACCACCACTTGCTTCAACTGGAAGCAAGTAAACAAAATATAAACTTTCCAAGATGCTAGGAAGACTTCCTTTGATGAAAAGGTCTGAGGATAAATTTTAGTCACTTTATAATATTCTGAATTTCCACATCATACCACCTATATGCAAAGGTTAAAAAAACCCAAAAAACTTCAAAACCAAATATAAACCATTTTCTGGAAGATCCAAGTGACTGTCTCTTGCAACAATGAAGAACTAAACATCTATATAACATGGTTTTGAGAATCTAAACCTTAGTCACCCAAAGATGACTTTACCAACTAGTATTTATAACACTCTTTAACAAATTATTTCAGAATCTTAATAATTCTTTTTCTTACCAAAAAAAAACTTATTAAAATGATAACCAGAAATAGAAGAGTTAATGTTATCCTGTTCTCCCACAACTCCATTTACAAATGTACAGTATCACAAAGCCACTTTCTACTATCATTCTGCTACTAAGCATAGTATGTCAAGTTTAAATGTACAAAATACATTTTGCCTAAAATAAACAATGTAAACAAATTGAAAAGTGGATATAAGAATAAACCAGGTAATATCTAGTAATATTAAAACCTATTCAAAGAAGTGTGTTGGTCCTATAGCAATTGGTGTCCTAGTCCCCACACCACGATCTCAATTTTTCCCAATATAAAGGATTCTTGGAGAAAAGGGTTCCTGATTCCTACTCCGGTGCAGGGAAAGAAAGTTCAAGGAAAGCCTGGAACATGTACTGTGCCAGTAAGATAGTGATATCAAAGAACACTAAAGTTACATCAGGAGGACAAGCAGCCAATTTAAAAGAGCTTCCACCAGCCAAAAGAAGTGGAAATTTTAGCCTAAAAAGAATAACAACTGCAATGGATTGAAAGAAAACATATAAAAATCCATGATCGCATAGTGATACTCAAAACAGAAAAACAGATCACTATTCACATAAGGGCACAACTTGTTATTCTGAAAATTGGTAAATAAACAGGAAAAAAAAATCTGGTCTTTATCCTGCCCTTCTTGTACTAACTATCATTTCAGGAGAAACAAATGGCTGATGAAATAAAATTCTACTCTGTAGAATAATTCCAATTCAGAAATTTGGTAGGAATAAAAGAATCAGAAATATTTTACAACCCCTATAGAAACAATGGATGAAGACAATGTACTCCTTCAGCAACAATAACAACATGGATTTCATCGAGCCACTAGGTCTAACTACAAGTTCATAGGAAATGTGGAGGATAGAGGAACATGTTAAACAACACTACAAGGATGCAATCAGCCAAATCCAGATGTGGACTGCTCTAGCAAACTAAGAACTTAATTTCTCAACAAACAAACAGCAAAGCCAAAATTAAAAAAAAAAAAAAGGAACGAGAAATCATGTATATCAACAGATACTTCAGAGAGATGTCTGGAGTAGGCAATGGCACCCCACTCCAATACTCTTGCCTGGAAAATCCCATGGACGGAGGAGCCTGGTAGGCTGCAGTCCATGGGGTCACTAAGAATCAGACACGAGTGAGCGACTTCACTTTCACTTTTCACTTTCATGCATTGGAGAAGGAAATGGCAACCCACTCCAGTGTTCTTGCCTGGAGAATCCCAGGGACGGGGGAGCCTGGTAGGCTGCCGTCTATGGGGTCGCACAGAGTCGGACACGACTGAAGCGACTTAGCAGCAGCAGCAGCAAGAGAGATGTCAACTAAATGCAAAGTGCTTACTGTGCACGTGAATCTTTATTTGAACAATTCAATGTAAAAAGGGTATTTTTAAGACAATAGGAGAAATTAAATACTGGCTGCTAGATTTTATATGGTATTGATAAATAATTTTCTTAGGTGTTGAAGACTACAGTGTTTATGTCATTAATAAAGGAATTCCTTAATGTAAATTATGGACTTTAGTTAACAATAATGTATCAATACTGTTTCACCAACTGTAACAAATATACTCAGAGAAGGCACTGGCAACCCACTCCAGTACTCTTGCCTGGAAAATCCCATGGACGGAGGAGCCTGGTAGGCTGCAGTCCATGGGGTCACTGAGAGTCGGACAGGACTGAGTGACTTCACTTTCACTTTTCACTTTCATGCATTGGAGAAGGAAATGGCAACCCACTCCAGTGTTCTTGCCTGGAGAATCCCAGGGACGGCGGAGCCTGGTGGGCTGCCGTCTATGGAGTCGCGCAGAGTCAGACACGACTGATGCGACTTAGCAGCAGCAGCAACAAATATACTACACTAATGCAAGATGTTAATAACAGAGGAAACTATAGATGGGGACTCTGCAATTTCTGCTCAGTTTTTCCTGTAAACCCCAACCAGTTCTAAAAAAGTAAAGTCTACTAATTGAAAAAAAAGAAAAACTGGAACATGGGCTTCCTCTCCAATCCATTCTTAAAACTGGTCACCTGAAGAGTTTCCACAGTGTTATTATTTCACTTTTTCAATAATGTAGATTCCCCCAGATTTTCCTAATGTTTAACATAAACTACCTCTAATATATTCTCACATCATTCTTTTTGTTTTTTTTGGTAGGGAATAAGTGACTAAGACTTTCTATGTTCCAATAAATATAAATTAATGCACTCACAAAACCATTAATTATCAACAAAGTTCTTACAAAGCAATGTCTGGCAAATTTTTATTATTTCCAGCAAAATGCTAAGGCCTTCACACTTTAGGGCCAATGAGAAAGGAATATGCTAGTAATGAGAATTATGCATGAGCTGAGGAAATCTAGAATTGTGAAGTACAGGAAAAGACAGAGAAAAAGGAGAATGGAAGGAACTCAGGAAAAGAAATTATGAGAATTTTGAAAAGGGGGACTGATTTATTAAAAGGAACAAAACTTAGGGTTCGGGCTAAATTCATCATGAAGTATCATTTTATGTTAAAAAGAAATAAATCTTATACCAGTTATCAAAAATTGAACAACGATTTTAAACCAACCAGTCCTATAAAGGGCTAACCTCTGGTTATATACCTTTTCCTTACACATATAGCCTATTTATTGGGGTCACTGAGTAAGAAAATCATTATAACAACAGAGAGGAAGGAACAAGAAGTTCAGCTCCATTAAAAGGTTCTCAAAGTGTCTAGATTTCAAAGCACCTTCAATAAAAAGAAGTTATGAGGCTTAAGTATCCAGAAGGCATGGTTAGAAAGCCAAGAAAAGAAAGTCAAGGTCTGCCCATTGAAATACAGGCCAAAAGATAAAAAAATCTATTTATTTTGGAAAGTGAAAAGTTTTGAGGAACTAAAAGCAGGCAAGAAAAACATTTTAGGTAATAGTATGAAAGATGAAATAAGAAGGAAAGGAGAGATTCAGCATCCAAGGATCTCCAATTCACCCATTAAAAGATACTGAACTGTTCTTCAGGCTTTATCATGTAGAATCCCGAGTAAACCATGGCCAAAATAGGCAGGAGAACTTACTGAAATGGCTATAAAGCTGTATCCTGCCTCATTTGGAACCATTTCCTAAGGACCAGGTAGGAGAAAGACAGGTGAAGCAGCACTGTCCAAGCCAAGCTGATATTAACAAACCCTTTATGGACTTGGCTGAGAGTAAAACAGATCACTTGGGATCTGTGCAAGCCAGGAAGAGATAGCTCTAGGTGCACCTGTTTGTTCGTATCACTGAGAAGCAAACAGCTCAAAATAAACATGGAAGAGCATGAAAGGTGAGGAAAACAGAGCACCATCCTTTTCTC
The DNA here is from genome assembly GCF_054371585.1 of Giraffa tippelskirchi. Classification (NCBI taxonomy): domain Eukaryota; kingdom Metazoa; phylum Chordata; class Mammalia; order Artiodactyla; family Giraffidae; genus Giraffa; species Giraffa tippelskirchi. The sequence continues at coordinate 100,936,382 of NC_137281.1, forward strand.
TATTCTCCCTTCTCTAATCATCTGTTTTTTCGAGTAGTTACAATGAGTGCTGATCTATCTATCCACTGTCTTCCTGATTTCCCATGTTTTGGGAAAGCTAAGTTTGGCCTAAAAACAACTATTAAACAGACCTATAACTGTATTAGCATCATACTCTTAAAAAAATGAGTCAATTAGTAGAGAAACTTGGGACAATGAGAAAGCTTAAGGCAAAGGGCCGTGATTAAAACAATAGATGCTGCCAGAATACATAATACACATTTCATTAACTTAACAGAAACTAATTTACTAAAATTCCAAACATCAGTGATTCACAAAGATAGCACATTCACCCTAGAGAATATATAGCTGTGAATCTGAGAGTCCTAAGCTACATAGCACTTTGTCCTTGCTGTTTCTATTAACTAGTTATTTCTACTAATTACAGCAACTTCCTTTGCTCTGTATGTTAATACCAAATTCCTTTAGACACTAATGAATGTCCCATAGCAATATCAACCCTCTGGAGTTTAATAAGATCATTAAGTGTGCTAATCACACCTCTATTTAATATTGATCCAGAAAAAATATTTAAATACCAGTAATATCAGATTATGTCATAAACTGAAAACACAAAGATGAATCAAACTGGCCATGTATTAAGGGTTTTACATCACTAGAATGAAGTTAGAAAAAAAGTTACTTATCCTTGTAGTAAAATAATAGGGACTCAAGTAGTAACACAGACCTCAAAAATGATGGCCAGGGCCAGAAAGGAGTTATTTGATGAAATTGAAGCTAATGAAATCAACATGTAACAAATATTATTATTTTTTATCCACCCTTCAGTGTGATTTGAAGGCAGCTTTCTTAATGTGATTAAAGCATGTTTAACATCCAAAAACACAAGAAGAAACAACTCAGAGGTGTTTATGTTTGGTTATTTTTTAAAAAGGTAAATTTTACCATAACAGACGTTATGCAAACACTTACTAATGCAGAATGTTTCAAGTAATTCACTCCCTCTCATCCTTACTCACCATGAAAAGAAATTCCCAAAGTCCAACTATTCTAAGCAATCAGTATTTCTACAATTATTAGCTAGCAATAAAATGTCCAAGAGAAAAATGTTCAGCATGGTTACACTTAGTTGACACCAGAATACTCAACTGATAAAGAATGTAACTTGAGGTTCAAAGACAATAATAAATTGTTTGGTATATCATACAAAGCAGCTTACCTTGTAGTTTTTTCAATACAGCAACCTCCATTTTCAGAACTTGCTTTGGTTGTTGAGCTGATTCCACCTTCAGGGCAACATTTTCCCTGGTGAGCATGTCTAAGGCATCGTAAATTTCTCCAAAGCCCCCACCCCCAATCTTCCTCAACTGCATGGGAAATAAAATAAGAACACATACACACACACACAATTAATAGAAGATTCTAATTAGAAGTTGATCCATCTCTTCTATTTACAAAATAGTATATAATTGACTATCCCTATTTTATGCTAAAAGATCTCAATATTGTTAACTGAGCATATGCCAAGAACGAATACTTAGAAATAATATCAAAATCTTTTCCCACAGATATGTCCACAAAAAGTACTGCATTTATTTCAGCCACAAACAATTTTAAAATTAGGTCTACAGCCAGCATCAGAAACATCATAAAAGACACAGTATCTGAAGCTTCACTTCCCACATATAACTCTCAACCACCAGATCTGTTCTAATTCTAAGGCAATCATTCGAAGACGTTTTAAATCCCTAACATCTTTTTTACCAACTGAAATCTCCTCTGGAACCGGACTGAGATGTGTCTGTGGGGAGGCTGGAGGAGGAACAGGCCACCAGAGCCCAGTTCTCTCAGCACCGTTTACCCTTCTCTCAGAGGCACTGAACAGCTACACAGAACATAGCCCTGAAGAGAGGTCCTAGAAAATGGGCCAGCAGCTTGGAGTTAAGGGAACTAAGGACCCCAAGGCACCAAAGAAGTCATTTGGAGGTGGCCCCTCCAATGCTGAAGACTGCTAGTTGCCACATGGCTAAGAAATAAAAACCATCTAGGCAGAACTCTTCTTAAATTCCTAATCCACAAGACTGTGATCAAAATAAATGATTGTTTAAAGCATCTAAATTTTGATGTAGCTTGTTATTGAGTTGGTCAAAAACTTCATTTCGGTTTTTCCATAAGATGTATCAGAAAAATCCAAACAAATCTTTTGGCCAACTCAATGAATAACAAATAACCAAAACACCATCCTTAAAAATGAGCCTGTAATTTTTTTTTTTAATAAGAGGGCACTATATCACTCAAATTTGGCAGACATGCTCCACCTGTATATTGGCTCTTATTATCAGGACAGAGCAACTATGCCAGGCATAGCTGCTCTAATGGATATGTCTAATGGAGAACTGCCAACCTTTACCACAGCACTTAACACAAAGCTCTCACCAAAGCAACACACATGCCTAACTTTATTAAAGATTACCAACTGCTGGAATCTCCCTACACCAGTCATGATGATGACAAGGTTCTTTCCTATGTTTACTCAAGTAAATTTTCAAAGTCTACAGCTTTGCCTAATAAGTAAAATACTATACCATAAAAACAAAATTTTTATTTCTAGAAGAAGAATCTTCTTTTTGCAATCTGTTGACAGACTAAGGAAACAACTGAATAGCTTGGCTAAAGTTGCCAGTGGAACAAAACTTTGGTTAACAAAAGACCAGACAGCAATGAAACATATTTAAATATATCCAAAAGAAAAACAGCTTCTTTACTGGAAGAAAGAGAGCAAATTCCAAGTACAGGGCAAGGAAGCCATCAAAAGACTATAAGGATCATGTTAAAAAGACTCAGGAGACAACTTGAAGGAAATCCCTTTAGTTAAATGAGACAATTTGAACATTAATAACAATGATAACTACAACAGACTGACACACATGAAATATGCTTAAATCCATGAATTCTTAATTATAATTTTAAAAATTTCATTGGGCCCTTTCAGAAGATGCTCAGTTCAGTTCAGTTCAGTCACTCAGTCGTGTCCAACTCTTTGTGACCCCATGGACTACAACATGCCAGGCCTCCCTGTCCATCACCAACTCCTGGAGTTTACTCAAACTCATGTCCATTGAGTCGGTGAGGCCATCCAACCATCTTATCCTCTGTGGTCCCCTTCTCCTCCCACCCACAATCCTTCCCAGCATCAGGGTCTTATCAAATGAGTCAGTTCTTCACATCAGGTGGCCAAAGGATTGCAGTTTCATCTTCAGCCTCAGTCCTTCCAATGAATATTCAGGACTGATTTCCTTTAGGATAGACTGGTTGGATTGCCTTACAGTCTAAGGTACTCTCAAGAGTCTTCTCCCACACCACAGTTCAAAAGCATCAATTCTTTGGTGCTCAGCTTTCTTTATGGTCCAACTCTCACATCCATACATGACTACTGGAAAAACCATAGCTTTGACTAGACGGACCTTTGTCAGCAAAGTCATGTCTCTGCTTTTCAATACATTGTCTAGGTTTGTCATAGCTTTTCTTCCATGGAGCGTCTTTTAGTTTCATGGCTGCAGTCACCATCTACAGTGATTTTGGAGCCCAAGATAATAAAGTCTTTCACTTTTTCCATTGTTTCCCCATCTATTTGCCATGAAGTGATGGGAACAGATGCCATGATCTTAGTTTTCGGAAAATTGAGTTTTAAGCCAACTTTTTCACTCTCCTCTTTCACTTTCATCAAGAGGCTCTTTAGTTCCTCTTCGCTTTCTGCCATAAGGGTAGTGTCATCTGCGTATCTGAGGTTATTGATATTTCTCCCAGAAATCTTGATTGCAGCTTGCGTTTCATCCAGTCCAGCAGTTTTCATGATGTACTTTGCATATAAGCTAAATAAGCAGGGTGACAATATACAGCCTTGACATACTCCTTTCCCGATTTGGAACCAGTCTGTTGTTCCATCTCCAGTTCTAATTGTTGCTTCTTGACATGGATACAGATTTCTCAGGAGGCAGGTTAGGTGGTCTGGTATCCCAATCTCTTTAAGAATTTTCCAGTTTGTTGTGATCCACACAGTCAAAGGCTTTGGCATAGTCAATAAAGCAGAAGTAGATGTTTTTCTGGAACTCTCTTGCTCTTTCGATGATCCAACGGATGTTGGCAATTTGATCTCTGGTTCCTCTGCCTTTTCTAAATCCAGTCTAAACATCTGCAAGTTCACGGTTCACGTACTGTGGAAGCCTGGCTTGGAGAATTTTGAGCATTACTTTGCTAGTGTGTGAGTTGAGTGCAATTTTGCAGTAGTTTGAGCATTCTTTGGCATTACCTTTCTTTGGGATTGGAATGAAAACTGACCTTTTCCAGTCCTGCGGCCACTACTGAGTTTTCCAAATTTGCTGGCATATTGAGTGCAGCACTTTCACAGAATCATCTTTTAGGATTTGAAATAGCTCAACTGGAATTCCATCACCTCCACTAGCTTTGTTTGTAGTGATGCTTCCTAAGGCCCACTTTACTTCCTATTCCAGGATGTCTGGCTCTAGGTTGGTGATCACACCATCGTGATTATCTGGGTTGTGAAGATCTTTTTTGTATAGTTCTTCTGTGTATTCTTGCCACCTCTTCTTAATATCTTCTGCTTCTGTTAGGTCCATACCATTTCTGTCCTTTATTGTGCCCATCTTTGCATGAAATATTCCCTCGGTATCTCTAATTTTCTTGAAGAGATCTCTAGTCTTTCCCATTCTATTGTTTTCCTCTATTTCTTTGTATTGATCACTGAGGAAGGCTTTCGTATCTCTCCTTGCTATTCTTTGGAACTGTGCATTCAAATGGGTGTTTAGTTCAGTTCAGTTCAGTCGCTCAGTCGTGTCCAACTCTTTGCAACCCCATGAATTGCAGCACACCAGGCCTCTCTGTCCATCACCAACTCCCGGAGTTTACCCAAACCCATGTCCATCGAGTCAGTGATGCCATCCAACCATCTCATCCTCTGTCGTCCCCTTCTCCTCCTGCCCCCAATCTTTCCCAGCATTAGGGTCTTTTCCAATGAGTCAACTCTTCACATGAGGTGGCCAAAGTACTGGAGTTTCAGCTTCAACATCAGTCCTTCCAATGAACACCCAGGATTGATCTCCTTTAGCATGGATTGCTTGGATCTCCTTGCAGTCCAAGGGACTCTCAAGAGTCTTCTCCAACACCACAGTTCAAAAGCATCAATTCTTCGGCGCTCAGCTTTCTTCACCGTCCAGCTCTCACATCCATACATGACCACTGGAAAAACTATAGCCTTGACTAGACGGACTTTTGTTGGCAAAGTAATGTCTCTGCTTTTAAATATGCTATCTAGGTTGGCCATAACCTTCCTTCCAAGAAGTAAGCGAATCTTTCCTTTTCTCCTATGCCTTTTGCTTCTCTTCTTTTCATAGGTGTTTGCAAGGCCTCCTCCGACAACCATTTTGCCTTTTTGCATTTCTTTTCCTTGGGCATGGTCTTAATCAGTGCCTCCCGTACAATGTCACCAACCTCCATCCATAGTTCTTCAGGCACTCTATCTATCAGATCTAATCCCTTGAATCTACTTGTCACTTCAAATGTTGTTGTAAACGATTTGATTTAGGTCATACCAGAATGGTTTAGCGGTTTTCCTTATTTTCTTCAATTTAAGTCCGAATTTGGCAATAAGGAGTTCATGATCTGAGCCGCAGTCAGCTCCCAGTCTTGTTTTGCTGACTGTATAGAGCTTCTCTCTCTTTGGCTACAAAGAATATAATCATCTGTTTTGGATATTGACAATCTGGTGATATCCATGTGTAGTCTTCTCTTGTGTTGTTGGAAGAGGGTGTTTGCTATGACCAGTGCGTTCTCTTGGCAAAACTGTTAACTTTTGCCCTGCTTCATTCTGTACTCCAAGGCCAAATTTGCCCACTACTCCAGGTATTTCTTGACTCCTACTTTTGCATTCCAGTCCTCTATAATGAAAAGGACATCTTTTTTGGGTGTTAGTTCTAGGAGGTCTTGTAGGTCTTCACAGTACCGTTCAACTTCAGCTTCCTCAGCATTACTGGTCAGGGCATAGACTTGGATTACTGTCTACTGATGTTGAATGGTTTTCCTTGGAAATGAACAGAGATCATTCTGTTGTTTCTGAGATTGCATCCAAAAGATTGGACTCTTCTGCTGACTATGATGGCTACTCCATTTCTCCTAAGGGATTCTTGCCCACAGTAGTAGATATAATGGTTATCTGAGTTAAATTCACCCATTCCAGTCCATTTTAGTTCACTGATTCCTAAAATCTCGATGTTCACTCTTGCCATCTCCTGTTTGACCACCTCCAATTTGCCTTGATTCATGGACCTAACATTCCAGGTTCCTATGCAATATTGCTCTTTACAGCATCGGACTTTACTTCCATCACCAGTCACAACCACAACTGAGTGTTGTTTTTGCTTTGGCTCCGTCTCTTCATTCTTTCTGGAGTTATTTCTCCACTGATCTCCAGTAGCATATTGGGCACCTACCGACCTAGGGAGTTCATCTTTCAGTGTCCTATCTTTTTGCCTTTTCATACTGTTCTTGGGGTTCTCAAGGCAAGAATACTGAATGGCAAACACTGGTTTGCCATTCCCTTCTCCAGTGGACCATGTTTTGTCAGAACTCTCCACCATGACCCATCCATCTTGGGTGGCCCTACATGGCATGGCTCATAGTTTCATTGAATTAGATAAGGCTGTGGTCCATGTGATCAGATTGGTTAGTTTTTTGTGATTGTGGTTTTCAGCCTGCCTGCCCTCTGATGGAGAATGAGAAGAGGCTTATGGAAGCTTCCTGATGGGAGAGACTGACTGAGGGGGAAACTGGGTCTTGTTCTGATGGGCGAGGCCATGCTCAGTAAATCTTTAATCCAATTTTCTGTTGAAGGGTGGGGCTGTGTTCCCTGTTGTTTGACCTGAGGCCAAACTATGGTGGAGCTAATGAAGATAATGTGACCTCCTTCAAAAGGTCCCATGCAAGCACTGCTACACTCAATGCCCCCAACCCTGCAGCAGGCCACTGCCAACCCACACCTCCGCCAGAGATTCCTAGACACTCACAGGCAAATCTGGGTTAGTCTCTTGTGGGGTCACTGCTTCTTTCTCCTGGGTCCTTGTGCACACAAGGTTCTGTTTGTGCCCTCGCACAGTCTGTTTCCCCAGTCCTGTGGAAGTTCTGGCGGCTCTATGGTGTGTTAATGGTGATCTCTTCCAAGAGGGCTTATGCCATACCCAGGTCTACTGCACCCAGAGCCTCTGCCCCTGCAGCAGTCCACTGCTGACCTGTATCTCCTCAGGAGACATCCAAACACAGCTCTGCCTCCGTCTCTGTGGGGTCTCTGGGTCCTGGTGTGCACAAGGTATGTTTGAGCCCTCTGAGCATCTCTGTCGGGTATGGGGTTTGATTCTGATTAGCATCAGAAGATGCTAGGGAACAAATTTATTATTTTGAAAACTGGTAAATTAAAAAAAGAATCAAGCATTTATCCTGTGTTCCTAGTCAAACTGTATCTCAGGGTAATCAAATAGTTAACGATGTGAAATTTCTCTTCATAGATGTACTTCTACTAATAAATGAAGGAATTATAGACTATCACCAACCTGCCATTCCTTTGAATTAACAGACCTAGACAATGATGATCAACAGTGCTAACAAAATGATGGGCAATAAGACATTATGTGCCTCCCATCCAAAGTTAACAGTACCCTTTATGGGAAAAAAAAAAAAAAGCCCCTACCTCAATAAACAAACCTGAAGTCAGATCTCATCAAGCCTCTCTACATAACCAACAGTTTACATAAAATACAAGAGACAGAGAATCATGCTAACACCACGTGGAAACAATAGAAAAAACCCGAACTATGAAAAATTCTACAAGCAAATAATCTAGTTTCTTCAAAAAATAAACTGCAAGAAAAAAAGAAAGATGAAAAAGAACTTAGAAATTAAAGGAAACTTAAGTGATGTCAACCAACTGAAATATCCAGACTTCACTTGGATTTGATTCAACTGTTAAAAATACTTTACAAAACAATTAGGAAAATGTGAAAGTTGGAAGTATATCTAATGATATTAATGACATTGCTTTCCTGAATGAGATATTATGATTACATTTTAAAAAGAAGTCTATCTTTTAGAGATTATATACTGATGTGCATAGAGAAAAGTAAGGTAAAAGATTTGCTTCAAAATATTTTGGGAGAGATCTGTTTTTAATGTTTAAAAAACAACTGGGAAGTGAGATCACGCTTCCCGGAGTGAAAGGTTAGCGGAAGTGCCCTTTCTTGCTTTCTGCTGTAGTCCTGAGCGGTAGCTGCCTAAATGGGCAAGTTCATGAAACCTAGGAAGGTGGTGCTGGTCCTGGCTTGTCGCTACTCTGGACGCAAAGCAGTTGTCGTGAAGAACACGATGATGGCACCTCAGACGGACCCTACAGCCATGCTCTGGTGGCTGGAATTGATCGCTATCCCCGCAAAGTGACAGTTTCCATGGGCGAGAAGAAAATCACCAAGAGGTCAAAGATCAAATCTTTTGTGAAAGTTTATAATTATAATCACCTCATGCCCACAAGGTACTCTGCAAATATCCCCTTGGACAAAACTGTTGTCAACAAGGATGTCTTCAGAGATCTGCTCTCAAACGCAGATCTGCTCTCAAACCTTTGCCATGAGTGGCAAAGGTCAAGTTTGAGGAGAGATACAACACCGGCGAGAGCAAATGGGTCTTCCAGAAGCTGCAGTTTTAGGTCTGTCCCAGTCATTAAAAATATTAAAAAAAAAAAAACAAAAAAACTGGACTCTATGATGATCTTTTACTTTTATCTAGTTTGTTTCACTTTTTCTATTTCATATTCAGTGCTCCCATTTCATTTGGTATGTTTTCCCATTTCTCTATCTCTCTCTTTTTTTTTTGATGTTCTTTCTCAAGCAAAGTATAGTAGAAAAGGTTTTGTATACACATATATTATCTATATAGAGTATGTTTAATACATATATGTTAGAAGACTTATGAATTTTTGCCTAGCTAAAAAGTTTATGACATTTTGATTCCACTTGTCTGACTCAGTATGATAGAATGTTAGATTTCTAATTTATATTCACTCAAAATTTTGATATAGTTCCATATATTTTGGCATCTAGTATTACTGCTAGAAGTCTAGAAAGTTTATTATCTTAGTGATTAAAAAAAATGTGAATGAGGCTTGAAACTTCTAATTCTGAGATTATTAAGAAATATTATGCTGTCAAAAAAACCCAGGAAGTTAACAAGTGATATAGTATTATTAACTAAAGTACAGATTTTGTTCAAATCTTCACAAAATTTTATGCTAGTGTCCATTATTTGTTTTCATACCTTATTTAAGACTCCACATTATATTTGAATGCATTCAGCAGCTTCAGCTGCATGCAATAGATTCTGGTAAATTGTTTTTTCATTTTTATTCTATTACAAATATTTTCTAATTTTCCATTACGGGTTCTTAGATATACCCCTCATTTAAAAGTGGATATTTAATTTCCAAATACATGGGATTTTTAAAAGTATCTTTGATATTAATTTCTCATTTAAATGCTTTCTTCTCTGCAATCACCTTCTATGTTTTTCAGTCTTCTAACTTTATTGAGGCTTTCAAAGGCTAAGTTAAAGATCTCTCTTGGTAAATGTCACACTGTACTTGAAAATATGTGGGTAACTTTCAAATATCTTTTGATAGTGATAGCTAACCTAAGTCCACAGAAGTAAGAGATTCTGTATGATTTCTATTCCTTTAAGACCATGAAATTTCTGCACCTGATCTTATGTCTCTGGCTATGTTCCAGTGTTTCCTAGTTTATAGTCAATGGGAACTTCAACAGAATTTGTATCCTACTGTTGTGTGAAAACTGTATAAATCTTAATTGTGTTGAATTGGTTTATAGTGCTTTTAAGGTATACTATATTCTACTTCTCTGTACAGTCATCCTATTAATTTCTGAGAGTTTGATATTGAAACTCCAACTAAAAATCTTAATTTATCTACTTAAAACAAATGATTGTAATATATACTGGAACTATATGTAACTTTGTCCTGTATTTTTCAAGTCTCCTGTAAATGTGTTATCATATTTTCATAATTTAAAAAATAAGAAAGAACAATTTAAAAATATTTTAGGAGAGAGGTTAAAGAGATGAAACAAGACTGACTATCAATCTATAACTGTTTAAGCTGGGGCATGGGTACCTGGAGGTTCTTTATAACAGTCATGCTACTTTAACATATACTTATAATTTTCTTTAATAAAATATTAAAAAATAAAAAGGGCAGTTCATTCCACTGTATTTTTTTCAATTGTTCTTTCCCTAAGTATACTTTTATTTATCTTACTCAATAGTAGCTATTAGAGGTTAGGAAAATTTACTACTATAAGGAGCAAGAAGGAGAATTAGAGTATAAACAGAACCTAATCATAGGAAAAGAAACAAAAATAACTGCTTTAGGCATATAAGCAATATATGTATTATTTCCTAATGAAATGCTACTTTTATCAAGATACCAAAACCTCCTCCTTCCCCCTACCCCACCCCTCTCTCTTCCTGATGTATACTTACGACTTTCCATCTTTCTTTGACCAAGATTCCAACACTGAGGATATCCGGCTGCTCTCCTCCTCCACTCATTGCAATTCACTGATGTGGTAGAATGGCTACACAGGCATCCAGCTCCCAAGGGTGGTTTCCATTTAACCTGAAACAAAAGAAACAGGAGCAGCATATCAGGACTAACTAATTAACACAAACATTCCAGCACCTGGAAGTACAACTAATCCCATATATTAGTTAGGTTGCTTGGCTGGAAAGGGGGAAAATCCCAAATCTCAGTTCTAAAACCTGTTTAGTGCATATAAAAAAGTAGTTACCTTTCCATTACAGAGCCCAGTGAAATAACCAAACATTAAAGGGGCATTATATTAGGTTGGTACAAAAGTAATTCTAGTTTCAGACCATGAATTTTAAATCATTATATCTAGGCTCAAACACATTTTTCTTAATCAAAATAGGAACCATTACAATCAACACATTTTTGTCAATGAAAAATAAGTTGGTTTATTCCTGTAGTGTAAAAATCTGTGCTTCAGGATTCAACAAACTCTTGGAAAGCATTTTCTGCCTCCTCCTGGCTATGGAAGCATTTTCCCTACAAAAAGTTGTCGAGAAGTTTGAAGAAGTTGAAGTCGGTTGCCATTGGCAAGAGGTCAGGTGAAGATGGCAGATGTGGCAAACCTTCATAGCCCAATTTGTTCGACTTTTGAAGTGTTGATTGTACAACGTGCAGTCAGGCATCATCATGGAGAAGAATTGGGCCCATTCTGTTGACCAATACTGGCTGTAGGTGTTGCAGTTTTCGGTGCATCTCATCAGTTTGTTGAACATACTTCTCAGATGTAATGGTTTCGCTGGAATTCAGAAAGCTGTAGTGGATCAGAAACAAAACAACAACCATGACCTTTTTTTGGTGTGAGTTTGCCTTTGGGAAGTGCTTTGGAGCTTCTCTTTGGACCAACCACCAGGCTGGTCATCCCTGGTTGTAGTATAAAGTGCACTATTCATCACACACCACAATCCAATTGAAAAATAGTTCATTGTTGTTGCGTAGAATAAAAGAACATGGACACTGCAAAACGACAATTTTTTTGATTTGCAGTCAGGTCATGAACAATGACTGAACAACAATGTGAGACACCCACTCATTGAGCTTTTTCACCATTCCAATTTGCTTCAAATGCCAAATGACCATAGAATGGTCAATGTTGAGTTCTTCAGCAACTTCTTGCATAATTTTAAGAGGATCAGTTCTGATGATGGCTTTCAATTTATTGGCGTCAACTTCCGATGGCCAGCCACTATGCTCCTCATCTTCAAGGCTCTCATCTCCTTTGCAAAATTTCTTGAACCACCATTGTACATTCATTAGCAGTTGCTGGGTCAAATGCGTTGTTGATGTTGTGAGCTGTCTATGCTGCTCTATGACTCACTTTGAACTCAAATTAAAAAATAGCTCAAATTCACATTTTGTCTAACATCATTTCTATAGTCTAAAATAAATATAAAATAAACACCAAATAATAAATCATTAGCAAAAAACATAAAGCAAGAAATGTACATTAAAATGAAATATAGCATAATTACATGTAAGAAGGCATCTCAAAATCAAACAACAAAGATCAACAATGCAAAACCACAATTACTTTTGCACCATGCTAATACTGTTGAGAGTCCCTTAGACAGTAAGGAGATCCAATCAGTCAATCCTAAAGGAAATCAATCCTGAATATTCATTGGAAGGACTGATGTTGAAGCTGAAGCTCCAATACTCTGGCCACCTGATGTAAAGAGCTGACTCACTGGAAAATACCGTGATGCTGGGAAAGGTTGAGTGCAGGAGAAGAAGGGGGTGACGGAGGATAAGGTAGTTCGATGGCATCATCACTCAATGGGCATAAATTTGAGCAAACTCTGAGAGACAGTGAAGGACAGGGAAGCCTGGCATGCTGTAGTCCATGGGATAGCAAAGAGTCAGACATGACTGAGCGACTGAACAACAACAACACTTTGCAGCAACCTAATATTACAACTGGATGAAGCACAAGCTGGAATCAAGACTGCAGGGAGAAGTATCAATAACCTCAGATATACAGATGACATCACCCTAATGGCAGAAAGTGAAGAAGAACTAAAGATCCTCTTGATGAAAGTGAAAGCTGCTGCTGCTGCTGCTGCTGCTGCTGCTAAGTCGCTTCAGTCGTGTCCGACTCTGTGTGACCCCATAGACGGCAGCTCACCAGGCTCCGCCGTCCCTAGGATTCTCCAGTGAAACAGGAGAGTGAAAAAGCTGGCTTAAAACTCAACATTCAAAAAACTAAGATCATGGCATCTGTTCCCATCACTTCATGGCAAATAGATGGGGTAACAATGGAAAAAGTGATCGACTTTATTTTCTTGGGCTCCAAAATCACTGCAGATGGTGACTGCTGCCATGAAATTACACAATGGAATATTACTCAGCCATTAAAAAAAATACATTTGAATCGGTTCTACTGAGATGGATGAAACTGGAGCCCATTATACAGAGTGAAGTAAGCCAGAAAGAAAAACAACAATACAGTATACTAATGCATATATATGGAATTTGAAAGATGGTAACGATAACCCTATATGCGAGACAGAATAAGAGACACAGATGCATAGAACAATTTTATGGACTCTGAGGGAGAAGGTGAGGGTGGGACGTTCTGGGAGAACAGCATTGAAACATGTATATTATCATATGTGAAACAGAACACCATTCCATGTTCGATGCATGAGACAAGGGCTTAGGGCCGGGGCAATGGGATGACCCAGAGGGATGGGATGGGGAGGGAGGTGGGTGGGGGGTCCAGGAAGGGGAACACATGTAAACCCATGGCTGATTCATGTCAATGTATGGCAAAAACTATTACAATATTGTAAAGTAATTAGCCCCCAACTAAAATAAATAAATTTATTAAAAAATAAATAAATAAAGAAATAAAGAAATAAAAGATGCTTGCTCCTTGGAAGAAAAGCTATGACAAACCTAGAGAGCATATTAAAAAGCAGAGACATGACTTTGCTGACAAAGGTCTGTCTAGTCAAAGGTATGGTTTTTCCAGTAGTCATGTATGGATGTGAGAGTTGGACCATAAAGAAAGCTGAGCACCAAAGAATTGATGCTTTTGAAACTGTGGTGTTGGAGAAGACTCTTGAGAGTCCCTTGGACTGCAAGGAGATCCAACCAATCCATCCTAGAGGAAATCAGTCCTGAATATTCACTAGAAGGACTGATGCTGAAGCTGAAACTCCAACACTTCGGCCAGCTGATGAGAAGAACTGACTCATTTGAAAAGACCCTGATGCTGGGAAAGATTGAGGGTGGGAGAAGAAAGGGGATGACAGAGGATGAGATGGTTGGATGGCATCACCGACTCAATGGACATGAGTTTGAGTAAGCCCCGGGAGTTGGTAATGGACAGGGAGGCCTGGCGTGCTGCAGTCCATGGGGTTGCAAAGAGTCAGACATGACTGAGCGACTGAACTGAATATTACTACACAAATGTAACTTACAATAACTGAGATGGCTAGACTATAGGGCAGGCATGGTGTCACTGGCAGTTGACCCAGACTACTACCCTTAGTCCAACCTTTCACTAAGGAAAAAAAATGTACCTATTTACAACAGCTTACGGTTTAATAAGTTGCAAGATAGAGCTTAACATTACCAGAACTAATAAAATTTTAATGTTACATAATGCACTTAAAATGCCTAGGAAATAAACATGAGCCACAGAAAAGGGCTGTTTATTAAACCCAATGCCAAAATACAGTCTAGTAAAACTAGTGAATTTTAAATGGGAAAAAACATTCACTGGACATAGGTGCAGAAAGTCCAAATTACACATAAGGGGGAAAAATCAGGCTGAGAACAGATATCAGCACAAACAGCTTATTATATATTTAAGTATCCAAGGAAATGTGAGCGAAGCATGGTCTACCCTGCCAAAGTAACCTTCAAGGCTAAGGGAAACAGTTATGAACACACAGAACCCAAAAAATATTGCTCCTAAGAAATGCCCCTAGGAATCAACTACATAACAAGGATCAGACAAATTACGGTAGAAGATTTGACGTGAGGACTGACCTGAGAAGACCTAAAATCAATGATAACCCAGTAGCAATAAGAACCCCTGCCTACAGATTGTGAACTCTAAACATCATATCCCACTGAAAGAAATCAGGGTGCCTTGGAGAAATGGCTTATTCCAGGTCTGGCACAGGAAATTATGCACAATCAACCTGGTGCATCTCATCAAATAAGAAAGCAAAAATGTTAACACTAGTATTAGCAAATGAAAAGGAAATCAGAGACAAGGGAAGGAATTCTCATTTGCCAAAGATGAAACAATTTGAGCACATACAAGAATGCAATGATTGAAAAACATCAAAAATATAAATACATACATACATATATATATATATATATATATATATATATATATATATAAAATACCCATGAGTTCACAATGACACTCAAAAAAGAAAAAAGAATATTAGAGGTCAGTTTTAAAAATTGCGTGGGCACAACTCGTTATTCTAATAATTGGCAAATAAACAGAAAGAATCAAACATTTATCCTGCCTTTCTAGTATGAACAGCATTTTGGGGAAACTAAAAAGATGATGAGGGTGACTTTTCCTTAGAGAACGGTCACAGCTAATACATGCAGAAGAACTTATAGATTTAGAAAATCACCATTTTCCAAAACCTGGTTACATAATGAATCTAGACAATGACCATCAATGGCTCCTAAAGCCATAACGTAAAAAGTGGATGGAGAACTTTAATATGGAAGGATCAAGTTGAACTCATTGGTCAACCTTAACATCACTAAAAGCCAGGACAATGAAACAAGAAGTGCTTCCTGACAGATGCAACAAAATTTTCTCAGTACCACCTATGAAGTCTCTTGCCTTGAAACAAACAAACAAACAAAAAACCCCTTAAATCTAGTCAAGCTTTTAGATTTGATAATAAGTTTACAAAAATAAGGGTGATCGAGGTACATGTTAAATGACAACATGAAGATATAATGAGCTAAATCCATGATGATGGAGACCCTGAAGAACAAAATGGCCCATATAAATGACAAAATGACCCAAAACAAATGGCATGGAAAATAATAAAGCTGCACACTGTAAGAAATAAGATATATATATCAACCTAAAGCAGCAACTAGCAATTGGAGAAAATTAAGCATGTACTGGATAAGCAACAATTGGTAATTCTGTAGGGTGTAGTAGCAGTAGCGAAGTTATGTTTATAAAGTCTTTCTCTGTAAGAGATACATAAACTACCAGTGCAAAAAGTGATAAAAGGTCTTGAAAGTGAAAGTGTTAGTCACTTAGTCATGTCTGACTCTTTGAGACCCCATGGATTGTAGTCCAGCAGGCTCTTCTGTGTCCATCGAATCGTCCATGCAAGAATACTTGAGTGGGGGCCCATTTCCCTTCTCCAGGGGATCTTTTCAACCCAGGGATCAAACCCCGGTCTCCTGCATTTCATGCAGATTCTTTACCATCTGAGCCACCAGGGAAGCAAAGTGATAAAAGCTCTAAGGTTTGCCTTAAAACAGTCTAAGGGGAAAAGGAGTTGTATTGGGGACAGAGGATCAAATGACATAAAAATCACAGAATTTTCATAAATTGTGTATGATGGGTCCATGTAAATCCATTGTACTATTTCTCAGTATATCTGCAATATTATATATTAAAAGTAAAAAACAAAAGATGCCTAGATTAAAAAGATCTAGAGTTCGTTTTAACAAATGGAGCTGAGACAAGTACATACTCACATGCAAGAAGAATGAATTTGTACCCCTACCTACCATTATAAACAAAAGTTAACTCAAAATGGATCAAAGACCTAAATATAGAAGCTAAAACTATAAAACTCTTAGAAGAAAACACTGGCGGAAGTCTTCGCTGGCCTTGGATTAAGCCATGATTTCTTAGATATGACACCTAAAGCACAACAAACCAAAGAAAATAGATAAATTGGAATCTATCAAAATTTTTAAAATTTTATATGCCAAAAGACAACCTATGAAACTGTGGGAAATAATTGCAAACTATATATCTGATATGTGGCTAATACCCAGAATATATAAAGAATAATTCAACAAAACGAAAGTCAATAATTCAATTTAAAAACAGACAAAAGGCCTGAATAAATATTTCACCAAAAATATATACAAAGAGCCAAAAAGCACATGAAAAAAAAATGCTCAAAATCTCTATTACAGAACTACAAATCAAAACCACATGAAAAATTGCCTCATACCCACTAGAATGGCTACCAATAAAAGAAAGTATCAAGTGGTGACAAGGATGTGGAGAAACTGGATCACCTGTACACTGTGAGTGAGGATATAAAATGGTGCAGCCACTATGAAAAATAGTATGGGAGTTGTTAAAAAATTAAGCAGTCAATTCCCATATGATTTAGCAATTCCACTTCAGGGTATATACTCCAAAAATTGAAAGCAAGGACTCAGACAAATATATTTGTGCACTTGAGCCCATAGCAGCATTATTCACAATAGCCATAAGGTGGAAGCAGCCCACACATCCATCTACAGATGTATGGATAAAGAAAATGTGGACTATACATACAATGTAATACTATTCAGTCTTAAAAAAGAAATCCTATTACATACTGCAACATGGCTGAGTGATAAAGCCAGTCATCAAACGACAAATACTTTTATAATTCCATTTATATGAGATATCCAGAGTAGTCAAACTCATGGAAATAGAAGAATGGTGGTTACTAGGGGCAAGTGGAGAGAGGGGGAAAGGGGCACTGTTGTTCAATGGGTATAGAATTTTAGCTTTGCAAGATAAAGAACTTTTAGAAATCTATTTTGAAACAGTGTGAATACACTTAACACAACTGAACGGTATACTTAAAAATGATGAGGATGGGGGGTTCTGGAAGGGGAAAACATGTATACCCATGGTGGATTCATGTCAATGTATGGCAAAACAAATACAATATTGTAAAGTTAAAAAACAGAAAATAAACTAATTAAAAAAAAAATGATGAGGATGGTAAATTTTGTTGTGTGTTCCTTATCACAGTAAAAAAAAAAAAAAGTATGGGCCCCCTAGAGGAGAATCTGGTAATATTCAGCATAATAAGATAATTTACATTTAAACCCCAATCTAGCAGGGCTTCCCAGGTGGTGCTAGTGGTAAAGAACTCACCTACCAATGCAGGAGACATAAGCGATGCAGGTTTGATCCCTCGGTTGGGAAGATCTCCTGGAGGAGAGCATGGCAACCCACTCCAGTATTCTTGCCTGGAGAATCCCATGGATAGGGGAGCCTGGTGGGCTACAGTCCACAGAGTAGCAAAGAGTCAGACAAGACTGAAGCGATTTAGCATGCACTCCAGCAATTCCACTTCAAGGAACCTATTTCCAAGGTACAATGGTGAAAATATGTGAAATGAGTTCTTCATAAGCCTTTTCACTATAACATTATTTGTAATTACAAAAGACTAGGGGAAAACCAACAGTCCATATTGGTTGAATATAAAATGGTTCACTCAGGTAATAGAGTACCAGTCCAGGAATAACAGATATATTGACACAGAGTGACTTTCAGGATAAATTAATTGTTAAGTGAAAAAAAAAAATAAGATGCAGTGATGTGTTTACAGTATACTACCTTTTATGTAAAAGGAGGGTAAATGTTAAGTATATTAACATATTTGCTTTCATTTTTTTTTAAAGGAAGGAAAAGCCAAAAAGTGATAAAAATGATAGCAGAGATCAGTAAATTTTTTTTCAGTAAAGGGACAAATAATAAATATTTCAGTTTTTACAAGCCATATAATTTCTGTCATAGCTACTCAGCTCGGCCGTTTTAGCACAAAAGAAGACATAGACAATACATAAACAAAAGAGTATGTGGTCCAACAAAAAATTCATTTACAATAAGAGACAGGTGGCCAAATGTGGCCTGCAGGTTATTGTTTGCCAGAAGGAGAAAATATGATGGAGGGGATACTGATAGAAGTCAAGACTTCTAAGAATGTACCTTGTGATACAGTTTAGATTCTGGAATGAAAATTGTTGTTTTACATACAAGAAAAAAATTCTTCTACTCCAAATTCAAGAAAGCACCATAGCAACAAGTACTCTGGCCACTTGATGCAAAGAGCCAACTCACTAAAAAGACCCTGATGCTAGGAAAGATTGAGGGCAGGAGGAGAAAAGGGCATCAGAGGATGAAATGGTTGGCTAGCATCAGTGACCCAATGGACATGAGTCTGAGCAAATTCCAGGAGATAGTGAAGGACAGGGAAGCCTGGAGTGCTGCAGTCCATGGGGTCGTAAAGAGTCAGACTCGACTTAGCAACTGAACAACAATAGCAAAAAGTAATCATCAGAACCTGCTTTAAACTCATCCCAGTCTTACCGATGACAGCTTCAAACTAGTAGCCACACTTCAGGTCAACCAACACAACCACATTCCATAAGCACATTTGTTTATCAAAAGTTCAACCACTTCCTAAACAGTCCCAATTCACCAATCCCTGAACTCTAAGTTTCACAGCTCTCCTCTGAGTGGAGAACAATAAATTTAGCATTTTCTTCAGACACTGAGTGGTGACTTCTTTGTTCAAGACAATTAAAAGATAAATCAAGAGAAAAAAAATACTAAAAATGAAAGGAGTACAATCTCCAAAAATTAAAAATAAACCAAGAACCCTCTGCATACCAAGTTTGTGGCATTTAGTTCAGTTCAGTCGCTCAGTCATGTCCAACTCTTTCCAACCCCATGAATTGCAGCACGCCAGGCCTCCCTGTCCATCACCAACTCCCAGAGTTTACCCAAACCCATGTCCATCGAGTCAGTGATGCCATCCAACCATCTCATCCTCTGTCGTCCCCTTCTCCTCCTGCCCTCAATCTTTCCCAGCATTAGGGTCTTTTCCAATGAGTCAACTATTCACATGAGGTGGCCAAAGTATTGGAGTTTCAGCTTCAACATCAGTCCTTCCAATGAACAACCAGGACTGATCTCCTTTAGGATGGATTGATTGGATCTCCTTGCAGTCCAAGGGACTCTCAAGAGTCTTCTCCAACACCACAGTTCAAAAGCATCAATTCTGCGGCACTCAGCTTTCTTCACTGTCCAACTCTCACATCCATACATGACCACTGGAAAAACCATAGCATTGACTAGACGGACTTTTGTTGGCAAAGTAATGTCTCTGCTTTTAAATATGCTCTCTAGGTTGGTCATAACCTTCCTTCCAAGGAGTAAGCGTCTTTTAATTTCATGGCTGCAATCACCATCAGCAGTGATTTTGGAGCCCAAAAAAATAAAGTCTGACACTGTTTCCACTGTTTCCCCATCTATTTCCCATGAAGTGATGGAACCAGATGCCATGATCTTAGTTTTCTGAACAGTAAGCTTTAAGCCAACTTTTTCAATCTCCTCTTTCACTTTCATCAAGAGGCTCTTTAGTTCTTCTTCACTTTCTGCCATAAGGGTGGTGTCATCTGCATATCTGAGGTTAGATATTTCTCCCGGCAATCTTGATTCCAGCTTGTGTTTCTTCCAGCCCAGCATTTCTCATGATGTACTCTGCATATAAGTTCCCACACAGAAAATAATTCAAGGGGCTTTATTTTGATTACATAACTCCTAATCAGATATATCTTAAGAAAAAGAATTATAAAGAAATCTTAAAACTACATTTAGTAATTCTGCTGTTAGAAATGATATCAATTCTGTTATTTAAAACCTATTATACGGCTTCCCTAGTAGCTTAGTTGGTAAAGAATCTGCCTGCAATGCAGGAGACCCAGGTTTGATCCCTGGGTCAGGAAGGTCCCCTGGAGAAAGAAATGGCAGCCCACTCCAGTACTCTTGCCTGGAGAATTCCATGGACAGAGGAGCCTGGCAGGCCACACTCCATGGGATCCCAAAGAGTCAGACGCGACTGTGTGACTAACTTTCACTTTTCATAGGTATATTGCAAGGTAGAAAAAAATATTTCTAAAATAATGGCTAAAATAACCTCTCAAAAGTTTCATGAAAGACATAAAACAATAGATTGAAGAACCTTAATTAAAAAGGATAGGCACAAAATAATCCCATTTCCAAACACATCATAACCAAACTGCTGAAAATTAAACACAAAGAAAAAGTTGATTTCCCTGGTGATCCAGTGGTTAAGAATCCATCTTCCAATACAGAGAATCTGGGTTTGATCCCTGGATGGGGAACTAATATTCTACACGCCACAGGGCAACAAAGCATGCACACCACAACTACTGAGCCTGTGCAACTCAACTAAGGCCATGTGACTGCAA
The DNA here is from genome assembly GCF_054371585.1 of Giraffa tippelskirchi. Lineage (NCBI taxonomy): Eukaryota > Metazoa > Chordata > Mammalia > Artiodactyla > Giraffidae > Giraffa > Giraffa tippelskirchi. The sequence goes on from NC_137281.1 coordinate 100,957,344, forward strand.
CTACTCAGGCCACATGCCACAACTACAGAATCCATGTGCTGCAGCAAAAGATTCTGACTGGCAAGTAAGACTCCATGTGGCCATAAATAAATAAACATTGTTTAAAAAAAAGCCAGAGAAAAATGACATATCACTTACTGGGAACAATAATTCAACTGACTCTGACTTTCTCATTATAAAACATGGAGGTCAACAAGAAACAGAAAAACATTTCTAAAGTACTTAAAGTAAATAAGCACTGTCAACCAGAATTCTATGCCCAGAGAAAATATCCTTCAGGGATAAGGACACTCTCAGATAAATGAAAATTAAGGTTATGTATTGTCAGCAGAGCTGCTGTGAAAGGATCACCAAAGAAATTTCTTCAGAGAAAAAAAAATTATGACAGAGGGGAACATGGACTAATAGGAATGAATGAAGAAAAACAGAAATCTAGGTAAATACAATAGACTAATCTCCTCTTAATTTAAAAAATCATGCTTGAAAACTAAGAGCTAAAATTCTAACACTATCTAAAACGATTTTCAATGTATACAGATATAACTAACAAGACAATGCTAGTGGAGGTGATGAAATTCCAGCTGAGATATTTCAAATCATAAAAGATGATGCTGTGAAAGTGCTGCACTCAATACGCCAGCAAATTTGGAAAACTCAGCAGTGACCACAGGACTGGAAAAGGTCAGTTTTCATTCCGATCCCAAAGAAGGGTAATCCCCCAAAACGTTCAAACTACCACACAATTGCACTCATCTCACACGCTAGTAAAGTAATGCTCAAAATTCTCCAAGCCAGGCTTCAACAATACGTAAACCATGAACTTCCAGATGTTCAAGCTGGTTTTAGAAAAGACAGAGGAACCAGAGATCAAGTTGCCAACATTCGCTGGATCATTGAAAAAGCAAGAGAGTTCCAGAAAAACATCTATTTCTGCTTTATTGACTATGCCAAAGCCTTTGACTGTGTCGATCACAATAAACTGTGGAAAATTCTTAAGGAGATGGGAATACCAGACCACCTGACCTGCCTCTTGAGAAATCTGTATGCAGGTCAGGAAGCAACAGTTGGAACTGGACATGGAACAACAGAGTGGTTCCAAATAGGAAAAGGAGTATGTCAAGGCTGTATATTGTCACCCTGCTTATTTAACTTATATGCAGAGTATATCATGAGAAACGCTGGGCTGGAGGAAGCACAAGCTGGAATCAAGATTGCTGGGAGAAATATCAATAACCTCAGATATGCAGATGATACCACCCTTGTGGCAGAAAGTGAAGGAGAACTAAAAGCCTCTTGATGAAAGTGAAAGAGGAGAGTGAAAAAGTTGGCTTGAAGTTCAACATTCAGAAAACTAAGATCATGGCATCTGGTCCCATCATTTCATGGCAAATATATGAGAAACAGTGGAAACAGTGGCTGATTTTATTTTTCTGGGCTCCAAAATCACTGCAGATGGTGATTGCAGCCATGAAATTAAAAGACGCTTACTCCTTGAAAGGAAAGTTATGACCAACCTAGACAGCATATGAAAAAGCAGAGATGTGACTTTGCCAACAAAGGTCTGTCTAGTCAAAGCTATGGTTTTTCCAGTAGTCACTTATGGATGTGAGAGTTGGACTATAAAGAAAGCTGAGCACTGAAGAATTGATGCTTTTGAAACTGTGGTGTTAGAGAAGACTCTTGAGAGTCCCTTGGACTGCAAGGAGATCCAACCAGTCCATCCTAAAGGAAATCAGTCCTGAGTGTTCATTGCAAGTATTGATGTTGAAGCTGGAACTCTAATACTTTGGCCACCTGATGCAAAGAGCTGACTCATTTGAGAAGACCCTGATGTTGGGAAAGACTGAAAGCAGGAGGAGAAGGGGATGACAGAGGATGAGATGGTTGGATGGCATCACTGACTCAATGGACTTGAGTTTGGGTTGACTCTGGGAGTTGGTGATGGACAGGGAGGCCTGGCGTACTGCGGTCCATGGGGTCGCAAAGAGTTGGACATGACTGAGTGACTGAACTGAACAAGACAATCACAATGAAAAGAGAGAACAGTAAAGAGACCCATATGACAGTGATTAGGCTTTTGCACTCTACTTGAAGTGGTGGTATAATAATTCTAGTAGATTGTGGAAATTAAGTAGGTATATTGTAAACCCTAGAAGAACCATTCAAAAAAAAAAACTATATAAAAAAAGATATAATAAACAGTAAAAAAGATGAAATATACAGTGGAAACCCAAAACATGTTAAGATAATTCAAAAAAAGCTAAGAAAGGAGAAACAGGAGAACAAAAGCAGAGATCACAAACATAAGACAAAAATAATAAAATGCTTAGGGCTAAACTCAAATATACCTGTAATTACCTTAAATGGAAATGGCCTAAACACACAACTGAAAAGACAGAGATTATGAAGGTGAGTGTGATTTCTATGAGAAACTCACTTCAAAAATAACAGAAAATTTAGGCTAAAAACAAAGGTATGCTCATTTTTGCTTCAGTTCTCTTTACCCTCTAAACAGTTCAATCTTGACACATTAGCATGCATCAGCAAAATTTTAGTGACATTTTTGTAGCCTGGCAGAATAGATTAACTTACAGCCATTTCACTTCAAAATATATTGAGTGTGACTTCATATTAAGGCAGCAGTAGGTACAACATGGTAATACATCACTAACTTTAAACACTTATAAAAATGTGATGTACCAGTTTCCAGAATTTCCAGTATGGGACCTCCTGCTCAAGTATAATTTAATGTAACAAAATAGAACTTAGAAGTAAGGCTGTCTATTTGATATTCAACTGTTTACTACATCTTTAAATTCGTCTCTGTCAGTGTATATTGGTTTTTAAATTATAATTATCTTTGAGTTTCTTTGAGAACGTTTGAGTTTCATGAGTTTTGCTTTTATTATGTAAGTATCATTATAAACTTATTTATGAATGTAAAAGGCAAAAGAATAGGGAAAGATATACCACACATAAAGCTGGAGAACCCATACAAATATTCCTTGATTTATGATAGATGGGGTATCCCATCATTAAGTTGAAAATACTGTAAGACAAAAATGCATTTAAAACACCTAATGTACCAAACATTGAAGCTTGGCCGAACCTACCTTAAATGTACTTAGAACACTTAAATTAGCCTACAGTCGAGCAAAATAATCTAACAAGTCTATTTTGCAATGAATTGTTTAATATCTCATGTAATTTTCTGAATGCATTATTGGAAGTGAAAAACAGAATGGCTCTATAGGTACAGAATGGCTGTAAATGTATTCATCATGATTGGTTTCTACTCAATATCTCTTTCACACCAGCGTAAAGTTCAAAAATTGTAAATTTAACCATTAAGTCAGAACTGTTTGTATTACAATCAGACAATGTAGACTTCAGAGCAAAGAAAATCCCCAGAGATAAAGAGGGACATAACATAATCACAGAAGGCCAATTTACAAAGAAACTATAAATGTGCATGCATTTAAAAAGAGCAGCAAAATACATGAATCACATGAACAAGCTGAAAGAAGAAACAGAAAAACTCATAATTAGAGACTTCATCACTCCTGCCTCAAAAGAAATAAACAGACAAAAATACCAGCAAGATATTTGAACAGAACTGAACATTACTATGGTATAATAAAAACATATTGGGTCTTTATATTTGGTCTATAAATCTTTATCTCCAGCTCCTTCACAGCGGCTCACATTTCCTGAATGACAAGAATGCCTGTTATGCTAATGAGGGGACTCCTGAAGGGACTCTTAGATCAATTCAGGTTAGGGTTGGTCATCAGATAGACCAAACATGTGATTAGAGGGTTTAAACTTTTGGCCCAGTCTCTAATCTCCAATGTCTAGGGAGAGTGGGCCTGGAGATGAACTCAATTACATGGACAATGATTTCATTTCTCATGTCTATCTAATGAAATCTTGATATTAAAAACACTGAGTAACAAGGCTCAGGGAGATACCTGGTTGGTGAACATACTGATGTACCGAGAGGGTGGTGTGCCCTGATTCCACAAGGATAGACGTTCTTGTGCTTAGAATCCTTACAAACTTTCCCTATGTACCTGTTCATCTGGTTGTTCATTTTTATTCTTTATAATAAAATGGTAATACTAAGTATTATATGTTATATCATATATTATATATATGATGCGAAGAGCTGACTCATTGGAAAAGACCCTGATGCTGGGAAAGATGGAGGGCAGGAGGAGAAGGGGACGACAGAGGATGAGATGCTGGATGGCATCACTGACTCGATGGACGTGGGTTTGGGTGGACTCAGGGAGCTGGTGATGGACAGGGAGGCCTGGCGTGCTGCGGTTCATGGGGTTGCAAAGAGTTGGACAGGACTGAGCGACTGAACTGACTGAACTAAGTATAGGGGCTTCCCCGACGGCTCAGCAGGTAAAGAATCTGCCTGCAATGCAGGAGACACAGGGGACTTGGGTTCGATCTTTGGGTCGGGAAGATCCTCTGGAGGATGGCAACCCACTCCAATATTCTGCCTGGCGGGCTACAGTCCATGGGGTCACAAAGAGTTGGACGTGACTGAGCACACGGCACAGTCCTAAGTATAGAACTTTCATGAGTTCTGTGAGTTGTTCTAGCAAATTACTGAACCTGTGAGATGCACCAAATTCATTGCCAGTCAGGCAAAGTATGAGTGGCTTGAGGATACTCAGGACTAGAAGACATACTTCAAGCTAGAGTCTGAAGCGGGGGTAGTCTTGTAGAATTGAGCCCCTTAGCCTGTATGATGTCATTAACTCCAAGCAGTTAGTGTCAGAGAAAGAGAATTGAATCAGAAAGTAACCATCAACCAATTGAAACTAACATACATTTATATAACACTCCAACAAAATCAGAATACACATTCTTTCCAAGTGCACATGGAACCAAGAGAGATGTGTCATATCCTTGGTCACAAAATAAACCATAACAAAGTTAAACAAAATCACATACAGAATATTAATGAAATTAAGCTAAAAATCAATAGCCACAAGATAATAGAAAACTCTTACAAACATTTGGAAATTAAACAAAAATACCAAAGCTGGGTGATTGTTTGTGGTAAGTAAAATTTTATAGGAATAATGCCATGCCCATTCATTTATGTGTTGCTTATGGCTGTTTTTGTACTATTAGAGCAGAGTTAAGTAACTACAACTGAGTATAGACTCAGGTCTTACCATATTTACTACTTGGACTTTTTAAAAAAAGTTTGACAAAGACTATTCTAAATAATCCACAGATTAAAGAGAAAGTCTTTAGGCAAATTAGAAAATATTTTACTTGAATAAAAATTAAAACACAACAAAATTTGGTGGGATGTAGCTAAAGCCCTGGTTGGAGGGAAAATTAAAACATTAAAAACTTGTGTAACAGGACTTACCATTATAGACTCGACAAACATTAAAAAGTATAAAAGATCAATACTGTACACATAACCTGGACGACAGTGGACCAATTTCTCAAAAACCGCAAACCCAACAATTCACCCAAGATGAAAGGAAAAGTCTGAATTGTCCTGTTAAAAAAACTGAACCCGTAATTCGAAACCTTCCCAAAAAAGAATAGAGATTTTTCCACTGCCAAATTCTATCAAATGTTAAAAAAAAAAAAAGAAAAGAAAAGATCTATATAATCTCTTCCAGAATAAAAGAGAAGGAAATACATCCCAATTCATTTTATGAAGACAGCATTAGCCTGATGTGAAAAGTCATAAAGCCGGAGGAGAAAATAGGAAGCAACAGTTAGAACTGGACATGGAACAACAGACTGGTTCCAAATAGGAAAAGGAGTATGTCAAGGCTGTATACTGTCACCCTGCTTATTTAACTTATAAGCAGAGTACGTCATGAGAAACGCTGGGCTGGAGGAAGCACAAGCTGGAATCAAGATTGCCGGGAGAAATATCAATAACCTCAAATATGCAGATGACACCACCCTTGTGGCAGAAAGTGAAGGAGAACTAAAGAGCCTCTTGATGAAAGTGAAAGAGGAGAGTGAAAAAGTTGGCTGGAAGCTCAACATTCAGAAAACTAAGATCATGGCATCCGGTCCCATCACTTCATGGCAGATAGATGTGGAAACAGTGAAAACAGTGGCTGATTTTATTTTTCCGGGCTCCAAAATCACTGCAGATGGTTGACTGCAGCCATGAAATTAAAAGACGCTGTTACTCCTTGGAAGGCAAGTTATGACCAACCTAGATAGCATATTAAAAAGCAGAGACATTACTTTGCCAACAAAGGTCCGTCTAGTCAAGGTTATGGTTTTTCCAGTGGTCATGTATGGATGTGAGAGTTGGACTATAAAGAAAGCTGAGCACTGAAGAATTGATGCTTTTGAACTGTGGTGTTGGAGAAGACTCTTGAGAGTCCCTTGGACTGCAAGGAGATCCAACCAGTCCATCCTAAAGGAGATCAGTCCTGGGTGTTCATTGGAAGGACTGATGTTGAAGCTGAAACTCCAATACTTTGGCCATCTGATGTGAAGAGCTGAATCATTGGAAAAGACCCTGATGCTGGGAAAGATTGAGGGCAGGAGGAGAAGGGGATGACAGAGGATGAGATGGCTGGATGGCATCACCGACTCAATGGACATGGGTTTGGGTGGACTCAGGGAGCTGGTGATGGACAGGGAGGCCTGGCGTGCTGTGGTCGCATGAGCGCATGGGGTCGCAAAGAGTCGGACATGACTAAGCTATTGAACTGAACTGAGTGTGGAACTTTATAAAAATGATTTTTTTTAAAAGATAATGCAAGAAAAACCAATCTTCCCCATGAACATCTATACACAGACACAAAAATTCTCAACAAAATATTAGTAAATTAAATCTGGAAATACATAAAAAGCATTACACTTTAGTGCCATGTGATTTACTCCAGGAAAGTAAGACTTGTTTAATATTCAAAAATCAATTCATAAAATTCATTAGATTAACAGTCTAAAACAGAAAACAACATAATCTATTATTTAATGCAGGAGAAGCATTTGACAAAATTCAACAGTCATACATGATATAAACTCTTAGTAAACTAGGAGTAGAAGGGAATTTTCTCAACCTGATCAAGGACATTAAAACAAAAAAGAGCTGCTCAAACTGATCAACATATTTAACAATATTCCAACTGAAATTCAAGGAAAAGCCATTACCTCGACATGCTGATTCTAAAATTTATGTGGAAAGGTAAAGGAACTAAAATATCCAAAACAGTTTTGAAAAACAGTAACAAAGTTGGAGGAATCACAGTACATGATTTTAAGACTTAATACTATATAGTTACAATAATCAAGCCAGTGTGCTATTGGCAAAGGGATAGTCATATTACAAATAAATGAAATACAATAGAGTGTACAAACAGATCTACACAAATAGTTCAATTAAATTTTCAGCTTTTTAAAAATGCAGGTATAATCCACATACCGTATTTTAAAGTATACAATTTAGTGGTTTGTAGTATATTCACAAAGTTGTGTGTTCACCACCACTATCCAATTCCAGAACATTTTCACCAACCCCAAAAGAAACTTCATACTTATTAGCTGTCACTCTATTCCTTCCTTTCCCAGGTCCCTGGCAACCACTAGTCTATTTGCTGTCTCTATAGCTTTGCCTATTCAAAGCCAAGTGATATTTGACAAAGACGGAAAGGCCATCCGACACAGATAAGACAGAATTTTCAACAAAGTGTTGGAACAATTGTAAGCTGTATGGAAAAAACAACCTCAATCTTAAACCTCCAATCTTAACTCAAAATGTATCACAGATCTAAATGTAAAATACAAAACATTTAAAGTAAACTTGTAATAAAACTTTGTGCAAAAGGTTTTGGACATGATACTTAAATCACATTTCATAAAAGAAAAAAACCTGATAAATTGAACTTTACTAAAATTAAAACTTATACTCTGAAAAACATTGTTAAGAAAATGAAAAGACTAGCTATATACTGGAAGAAAATGTGTGCAAATCATAATATCCAACCAAGGGCTTATATCCAAATACATAGAGAACACTTAAAATTCAACTGTAAGAAAACAAATGGCCCAATTTAAAATGAGGCAAAAAATAGACACTTCACCAAAGAGGTTATATTGACCGGAAATAAATACATGAAAAGATGTTTGACATCACTGGCTAGTCTCCAAAAGTTATATACTGTATGATTATATTTATATGACATTTTCAAAACAATAAAACTAAAGTAACAAAGAACAGATCAGTGGTTGCCAAGAGTTAGAGGTAGAATGAAGGTATGATTATAAATGGATATTATGAGTGGAATATTACTCAGCCATTAAAAAGAATGAAACAATGCCATCTGCTGCAACATGGATGGACTTAGAGACTGTCATACTGAGTGAAGTCAGACAGAGAAGGATAAATATCATATGACCTCCCTTTTATATGTGGCCATCTAAAAATGACACAAATGAAGTTACTTATATAACAGAAATAGACTCACAAACTTACGAAAATTAATTTATGGTTGCTAGGGGAAGGCATAGTTAGGGCGTTTGGGATGGACACGTACACACTGCTATATTTAAAATGCATAACCAACAAGGACCTACTGTATAGTACATGGAACTCTGCTCAATGTTATGTGGCAGCCTGGATGGGAAGGGAGTTGTGACCCTATGGACTGTAGCCCTCCAGGCTTCTCTGTCCATGGAATTCTCAAGGCAAGAATAATGGAGACGGTTGCCATTTCCTACTTGAAAGGATCTTCCTAATCCAGGAATCGAACCCTCATCTCTTGCATCTCCTGCACTGACAGGTAGATTCTTCACCACTGTGCCACCTGAGAAGCCCCCAATATCCTGGGTGGAGTCCTTCAAGACACTGATATAAAGCTAAAAAATACACCTGTTTCAGCTAGGAATTGAACCCTAAGGGAAAAGCCCAGAATCCTATAAGTTACCAAGGTACACTATACTGCTTCTAAAATGGCTCCTAATAATCCCCATCTCATGCTATTGACCTCTTACCCTTGAGTGTGGGTAAATCCAGTGACCTGCCTCTAATGAATAGAATGCAGCAAAAGTGACAGGATGCACTTCCCATCTAGCAAGGTAGATGTCACTTGGTGACATCCACCTTACTTATTACCTCTCTATAGCTCTTCCTACTTGCTCTGATGAGGAAAGCTGTCATGTTGCCTCAAGGAAAGATCCATATGCTAGGACAACCTCTGCTGACATATGATTCCACTTATAAAGGGTACCTGCAAGCCCTCAGTCCAACCACCCACAAGGAATGGAATCATGCCAACTACTGGAGTAAGCTTGGAAATAGAATCTTCCCCAGTTGAGCCTTGAGATGACCACAGCCTACCTTAATTGTAGCCTGTGGTTGATCTTGAAACAGAATACCCAGCTGAGTAACACACAAAATCCTTACCCACAGACATTCTGAAATAATAAATGCTGCTGTTTTAAAACACTAAGTTTGAGGTAATTTGTTATGCAGCCATAGATAACTAAAACAAGGCTTCAATGTTATAACACAATAGTTTCTCAAAGTTGTACACAAACCACAGGTTCTTTTTGATTCCATATCACAAATTATATCAGAGAAAATTAATGTAATTTGTCTGCAGCATTGATGCTGTCAAATAATTGTTTGTGATTCATTTTTTTAGTAACACTAATAGACTTAAAATAATCTGGGTGCAGGAAAATGAGATACTGCAAGAGAGAAATGAAATAATTCCTTCTTGGCAATACCCTCAAAGACTTAAAATAACAAATAAATAGCATGCTAATGAATTCAGACAATGATGCTAAATCTGGAGGTGTTGCCAAAACAGACCCAAAGATGATCAAAATATGGACAGAACATACTAAATGGAGATGCAACTTGTAAAAGACCATGTGGTGAAAAATTATTTGAAACATTTGCTTGGTAGAAAAAGATTAAGAAGAAAAATAGCCAACAAATTAATAAGTAAATATTGACAATCCCCTAGATTACAAACTCTTTGACGATGAAGGTCATATTACAGTCACTAAATCCTCTGCCATAATCAAAAATTATGAAGTTTTCAGTTAATCAATAGATATTTGGTAAAGTAATTTAATTAACCAGCTGAAAAAGAGACATTAAACTGCATGTAATTTAAAAGTCACATAGGGTCACATATAGAGTTATAACAGATGAGAGCAAAAATGAGAACTAAAAGGAGAATGGAAATCAGAAGGACAGGACATATAGGCAGATGGATAAAAAAGTATACAAGAATTCCAAAAACATAAACCAGACCAAACCACACTTAATGACGAGATGTCCCTACAAGAGTATTATCTGAGAAATTAACATAACACTGCAGTGTCTTTATTGTCTTTTAGCTTCAGTGAGTGCTAAATCGCTTCAATCCTGTCCAACTCTTTGTGATCCTATGGACTGCAGCCTGCCAGGCGCCTCTGTCCAAGGAATTTTCCAGGCAAGAATACTGGAGTGGGTTGCCATTTCCTCCTCCAGCAGATCTTCCTGACCCAGGGATCCAGTCTGTGTCTCCTGCATTGCAGGTAGATTCTTAACGGACTGAGCCACCAGGGAAGCCCAGACTACCTAGATTCAAATCCTGGCTATGTGACCTAGGATCCATAACTTGACTTCTCTGTTGTCGCTGTTCAGTTGCTCAGTCATGTCCGACTCTGCAACCCCATGGATGCAGCACGCCAGGCCTCCCTGTCCTTCACCATCTCCCAGTACTTGCTCAGACTTATGTCCATTGAGTTGGTGATGCCATCCAACCATGTCATCCTCTTGTCATCCCCTTCTCTTCCTGCCTTCTATTTTTCCCAGCAATAGGGTCTTTTTCAATGTGTCGGCTCTTAGCATCAGGTGGCCAAAGTACTGGGGCTTCAGCTTCAGCATCAGTTCTTCCAATGAATTGAATATTCATTGATTTTCTTTAAGATTGACTGATTCATGTCCTTGCTGTCCAAGGGACTCTCAAGAGTCTTCTCCAACACCACAGTTTCAAAGCGTCAATTCTTCGGACTCAGCCTTCTTTATGGCCCAACTCTCACATCCACACATGACTACTGGGAAAAAACATAGCTTTTACTAGACAGACCTTTGTCGACAAAGTAATGTCTCTGCTTTTTAATACACTGTCTAGGTATGTCATAACTTTCCTTCCAAGGAGCAAGCATCTTTTAATTTCATGGCTGCAGTCACCATCTGCAGTGATTTTGGAGCCCAAGACAATAAAGTCTTTCACTGTTTCCATTGTTTTCCCATTTATTTGCCATGAAGTGACGGGACCGGATGCCATGATTATAGTTTTCTGATTGCTGAGTTTTATACCAGCTTTTTCACTCCCCTCTTTCACCTTCATCAAGAGGCTCTTTAGTTCCTCTTCGTTTTCTGCCATTAGGGTGGTGTCACCTGCATATCAGAGGTTATTGATATGTCTCCCAGCAATCTTGATCCCAGTTTGTGCTTCATTCAGCCCAGCATTTTGCATGATGTACTCTGCATATAAGTTAAATAAATAGGGTGGCAATATACAGCCTTAACAATATATATTCCTTTCCCATTTCTGAACCAGCTGTTGTTTCATGTTCAGTTCTAATCGTTGCTTCTTGACCTGCATACAGGTTTCACAGGAGGCAGGTAAGGTGGTCTGGTATTCCCATCTCTTGAAGAATTTTCCACAGTTTGTTGTGATCCACACAGTCAAAGGCTTTAATGCAGTCAATGAAGCAGAAGTAGATGTTTTTCTGGAATTCTCTTGCGCTTTCTATGATATGATGGATGTTGGCAATTTGTCTCTGGTTTCTCCGCCTTTTCTAAATCCAGCTTGTACATCTGGAAGTTCTTGGTTCACATGCTGTTGAAGCCTAGCTTGGAGGATTTTGAGCATGACCTTACTAGCATGTGAAATGAGTGCAATTGTGCAGTAGTTTGAACATCCTTTGGCACTGCCCTTCTTTGGTATTGGAAAGAAAACTCCATGACTTCTCTATGCCTCCTCAATTGCCTCAGTTATAAAAAGAGGATAATAAGTGTGGCTATTTAAGGATTAAAAGTCATAATATATGGTATATGTAAAGTGCTTATTCATCCTAGTGCCTGCTACACTGACTATGCCCAATAAACGGTAATCATTACTTAGTATTATACATCATTTTGCATACTTCTTAACCAACAGAAGAAGAAATAATCACAATCACAAACATAATGCTGTCCAAAACAGTCCCTGAACTGCTTGAATGTTGATGAAAGGAAATAATCATGGAAGACTAGAATTTAAACCTAGTATGCAACTACTACTTATTAAATTCATATGAAAATGTTTTTGTCAGCAAGAGAAATTATTACTCTACAACTATGATTCAAATTAAATTATAGCATTTGATTTGTTATAATTTTGCTCTTAGAGTTAACAAAAATTGGTTGACCAAAAAGGAAATAAAACTATTTCTAGATGGAAAAAGTATATATTAGTTCCCAAATGTGTTTTGACTTGAAGCAAATTTTGAGTACCCACCTACTTAAAAAAAGAAAGCATTGTCATAGTGAATGTAAAAAAAGAAATTATTTAAATATAGAAAGTAAAGACTCACACACTGCTAGTAGGAATGTACTTTGGAAAATGGTTCTTTATTACAAAGTAAAGCTGAAAATACACACAAACTGTGATTTAGCAACCCTTTTCCTATGTATACATCCTAAACACACTCTTCTCTCACATGTACCTGGAACTGTGTACAAGAATTTTCAGTCACATTGTCCATAAATACCAAAACCTGGAAACAACCCAAATGTCCACCAAGAGAAGAATGGATAAATTATATTTATACAGTAAAAAAATGTACTAGCTTTCTACTGCTGACATAACAAATCACCATAAATTCAGCAGCAAAACAACACAAATTTACAGTCTTACAGTTCTGGAGATCAGAAGTCCAGACTTCCACTGGGGCTAAAATCAAGGTGTCAGCAAGACTATGCTCCTTCTAGTCTCTAGAGGAGAATCCTTTTCCTTGCCTTTTCCAGCCTCAAGAAGTTGCCTTCATTCTTAGGTTCACGGTCTCATCCACCATCTTCAAAACTAGAGTGGTTTAGTCAGCATCTTCAAAACTCTGACCTGTGCTTCCATCATCACATCTCTCTATTTCCCTCTGACAAAATATATATGCCTCCTTTTTGTAGGCTCCTTGTGAGTACACCAAGCCCAAGTGGATAATGAAGAATAATCTTCCCATCTCAGAGGTTTAATTTAATGACACGTATTAAGTTCATTCTGCCTATAAGGTAACATATTCAGAAGTCTCAGGGATTAGGAAGTGAATATCTTTGGGGAACCATTATTCGAAAAATATACTAAAATGAAGAAACTACCGCTACTCTGAACTATATGAAAAAACTCAAGTGTTGTTTGTTGTTTAGTTGCTAAGGTGTAACAGACTCTTTTGCGACCCCATGGACTGTAGTCCACCAGAATCCTCTGTCCATGGAATTCTCCAGGCAAGAACACTGGAATGGGTTGCCATTTCCTTCTCCAGGGGATCTTCCTGACCCAGGGATCAAATCGACGTCTCCTATTTTGGCAGGCAGATTCTTTACCCTGAACCACCAGGTAAGACAACAGATATTGAAAAAAATCAAATAACACAAAAGTATACATACAATATAAGTCCTTCCATAAATTTCAAAAATAAGCAAAACTAAACTATGCTAAATAGGGGTGCAAATACAGGTAGCAAGTTCATAAAGAATAAAACAAGGAAATGATTTTTCATAAAAAGCGTAAGAATGAATTCCTTTGGAGTAAGAAAAGGGCTTCCCTGGTAGCTCAGAAATAGCAAACCACTCCAGTATTCTTGCCTGGAAAATCCCATGGACAGAGGAGCCTGGCGGGCTATAGTCCATGAGATCAAGAGAGTCAGACATGACAGTGACTAAACCACCATAAGGAAAAGGGGATGAGATAAAGAAAGGGCTTCTGAGATACTGGCAATGTTCTATTTCTTGTCCATTTGGCTTTCCTCTTTAAACTGTACACATATGTTTTATATACCCTATGATTAGGGCTTCCCTGGGGGCTCAAACAGTAAAGAGTCTGCCTGCAATGCTGGAGACCCGGGTTCGATCCCTGACCGGACATCCCCTGGAGAAGGAAATGGCAACCACTCTGGTATTCTTGCCTGGAAAATTCTATAGAAGGAGGAGCCTGGTGGGCTACAGTCCATGGGGTCGCAAAGAGTCGGACACGATTGAGTAACTAATGACTCAAAAAGAACAGTAACAGATAACAGTAATATAAACCAGAGAAGGGAGAGCCAGACACAATCTAGATTAGGCAACAACCATCTAGCAGTATGACAGCAAGAGACTGTCCCATCTATACAACGGTGAAAAGTCAGGTAACCTGTGAGTTGGGCATGAGGCAGAAATCTAGGTTCAGAGTAAAGAACAGGTTTACAAGGAACTGCAAAATCACATGTCTTCTAAGACACTTTACAAAGTCTTCTTACAAAACTATAAATTTCTTGAGGTCAAGAGCAGAATTCTTCTCATCTTTGTATTCTCAGTACCTAGTATAATACCTACCACAGAATAATCATTGAATAAATAATGAATGGAAGAATGAAAGAAATGTCTTTTACCACCTAGACAGTTGAATGAAAAGTAGTCCTCAAGTAAATAAGTGAGAGTTGATTTTTAAATTTAGTGTATGTGCCAATTTGCTTTAGTCACATCCGACTCTGTGCGACTCCATGGGCTGTAACCCGCCAGGCTCCTCTGTCCATGGGTATACTGGCAAGAACACTGGCAGGGGTTGCCATGCCCTCCTCCAAGGAATCTTCCTGATCCAGGGATCAAACCTGCATCTCTTATGTCTCCTGCATTGGCAGGCAGATTCTTTACCACTAGCGCCACCTGGGAAGCCCAATTTAACATATAGTCATTCAATAATTCTTACAAACACACAGAAGAGTACAAAGAAGTATAAATGCGTAGTTTTGCCCTCAATGAGATTACAATCAAAGGAAGAAGTTAAACGATTATTTCCAAATTATTTTTTGAAGTAGAACACATAATATAAAGCCAGAAATTAGTAGTATTAATGTTTTTCTGGATTTAAAAGGCAAAATATATAAGTTAATCAACATCAAACTGCAAGGGCCAACACATATGATAAGCTGGAACTGGGGGAGACTAACATGGGCTAAGATGATCATATCAGGTTTCTTAGAGGAGCTAGATAGAATTTATAGTGGTTTGGTGATTGCAAAATAGCCCCAAATTCTCCCATTACTGTATACACATGCCTTTACAATGTGACCTTGCTCCATCTGCCATTGAAAGGTAGAGCTTCTTCACCATTCTGGAAACTGAGGTTGGCCCTATAACTTGCTTTGATCAGTGGGACATCAACAAATATGACCCAGAAGGTTAAAAAGCACTTATGCACTAGACTTCCTTCTTTGGCTGGTTTTAGGACCAAGATAATGAAGAAACCCGAGCTAGGTGACTGCTTCACACGGAGAAGAGCAAATGAGCCCGGACAAGACCAAAAGAACCATTCAGCTGAACCCAGTCAAACTGTCAACCCACAGAATAGTTTATGAATTATTATTTTGGTCCCTGAACTTTTTGGGGTGGTTTGTTTAATGACAAAAACTAACTGAGATGTAAGCAAAGGAGCAGGAAAAAAAGGAGCAAAGCATACAAGTACAGGAGCATACAAGAGCCTAAATGGAAAAGAGTTCTGATTACAGTGACAGAATACATAAACCTGAAAGTAAATTGAGTTCAGATTGTAAAAATCAGGCTAGGAAGAGAATGGACTTCATTCAACTTAAATAGATAAGGAAGAGCCATTGAGGACTTCAGAGCAGGGGAGGATATAATGCAAGAGCAAAGGAAGTCCAGTTACAACTACTATTATCTAGACAGGTTGAAGCAAAAAATTCTCCTACATTTGCAGGAAGCTAAACAGATAACAGCATGGTTCTATAAGTGCCATATAGCTTATGTAAGATTCTGTTCTTTAATAGAAAAACAGGAAAATTATTTTTACCTACAATTTTAATTTCAATGAGAACAGTCCTAGAATTAATCATCAGAAGAGCTTATGACGTGTCTAAAGAGTAAGGAAAATATTTCTGAAATTATGTTTGGGCATAACGATAATACAGATTTCTAATGACAGCATAACTTTGAAATATGACTCCTCTTTGTTTGAGATTTCATATACCCATCAGACCACTTAAGCTTCTGACCACCATAGTTAACAGGGACCAGATTTAACCTCCCACCTTAAATGGGAAAAATAGATAAAATATATGAAACAAAGGATTTTAGACACTAGACAATAGACAGCACAGAATATGGATCCACAAGAGAAAATAAGTGAGGTAATCCTTAAGACTGCCCCCAGCTTATTGCCTGAGAGAGTTTTCAGGTTGCAGCATAGGAATGAGGAACCCAAACAGAATTAAGCAGTCTCACTGAGTTGAAGAAACAGAAATAAGAGTTTTGAGAAGGCCAAGGCAAGGCAGAACACTGAAGAGAGCCGCACAAAGAGAGCCTCTTGATATCTAGAGGCAGTTCCTCTTGAAACTTTGGCTGAGTACTTATGAATGCATGTGCGAAACAAAGCAAAGAACAACTAGAAAGGCGCAGGCAGAACAATCCTTAATGATCACACAGGTCTGTGAATAGTCTGTATAGTCACAGAGTGGAAAAAAAAAAATCTTTAAAAACATCCAGGGCCATGAATGTATGTAACTATTTTCAAGAAGGCAATGGCACCCCACTCCAGTACTCTTGCCTGGAAAATCCCATGGATGGAGGAGCCTGGTAGGCTATAGTCCATGGGGTCGATAACAGTCGGACACGACTGAGCGACTTCACTTTCACTTTTCCCTTTCATGCACTGGAGAAGGAAATGGCAACCCACTCCAGTGTTCTTGCCTGGAGAATCCCAGGGACGGGGGAGCCTGGTAGGCTGCCGTCTATGGGGTCGCACAGAGTCGGACACGACTGAAGCGACTTAGCAGCAGCAGTATCCCAAAACAAATCCCCAAAACATTTACAAAAATTAAAAAAAAAAAATTCAGCACACAACAGTGTAAAATCATAATGTGTGGTATCCAAAGAGAAATTACCAGGGATACAAACAAGGAGAAATAACAATCAATAAAAACAGACTCACAAATGGTGCAGATGATAAAATGGTGGAAAAGAACTTTAAAACAGCTAATACAAATATATTCAAGAAAATAGAGAAAAGCATTAAGCATGAGGAAAGAAATGGGGAGTTTTTTTTTAAATGAACTTCTAGACATGAAAAGTATACATCTGAGATTTTTTTAAAATACACTGGATAGGATTAATACTTGCTTAACCACTGTGAAAGAAAGGATTAGTGAAGCTGAAGATAAAGAAAAATGAAACATCCAAAATGAAACATACATAGAAAAAGAAACTAAACAGGGCATCATTGGACAAAAGGATAACATCAAAAAGCCTAACATACATATAACTGGAATCCCTGAAAGAGAGAATAGAGAGATCGTTTACACTTATATTTTGTTGTCAGTTATTGTAACTATATTATCTTATATAAAGTTTCTCTCCACTTTCAGTAAATATTTTAGTTTCTGGATACATTTATTTGGCCCAAAGAGATTACAAGCTAAAAAAAAAAAAAACCTGAAGAAAAAAATGTCTGAAATTTTTCCAAATTTGAGGGAAACTATCAATACACTAAACGAATCTTATTATTAACGTTAAAAATCGGATGCTTTCAAGATAAAACTAAGGTGTAGACACAAATATACAAAAACTACACATAAGCTAAGCTTTTCAAAATATCTAATAATACTAACATAAACAACAGAAGTTAGGGTCAAGAATAGGATAAACCCCATGAGATTTTCTTTTTAACGCTGTAGGTTTTAGTAAAAGCCTCTCTAAAGGGTTGGTAAAAAGAAATGAAGATGAATAACCCTATTTGCTGATAGCAAAAGAGAAAGAAAATTTAGTCACCACTCACACTTCAACTGTTCCTTCTAAACTTTCAAAAGAGATAAATTATACTTCCAGCAATATGGACGCTCCCTGGGCTTAAATATTCAAGAAAGCAAAGTATCTATTAAAAGTGAAGAGAAACTTTACAAGTCAGTTATGGTTACAATGACCTACAACAGAATAAAAGTGTAAACAACCTAGTTCTCCTCTCCCTGGCTACTGATACTAACAACACATAAACAAATTCTTCCCTTATAGAAAGTACAGTGTAACTTACGTAACCAGATTATAAGGAAAACACTTAACAAGACCATTCCTTGGGTAAAATCTACTGTAGCCAGACCAACCAAACAATGCATTGTCTATGATCCTCCCACTAAGAAAAAAAAAAAATCAGTAAGAACTTTTTCTGTAGTGATCTTCATTATAATTAAATTTAAAGTATATTAACTTCTTTTTAAAAATAGCAAAACTGTATATGTATATATATGTGTGTATGTGTGTGTGTACTGAGGCAGAGAGGTTAATTAATCTAAGGTCCTATGACATGTTCTCACAGAGATTAGAAAGGATTCAGATCTCATCTTGATGCAAAATTAACAGCTTCATTTGTTTAGTAAGCATTGAGGTTTGTGGCTATACTAACCTTATTTTATAAACCAAAAATTAGGAGCCAGCATATAATAAGGGATATTTTTTCTGATTTACAAATGAATTTATATATTTTAAAACTTACAAGATATTCAAACTATATCCTAGTTACTTGTACATTTAATAACTCATCTATAAGCTGCTGGACTCCAGCTACAGAGAGACTCTATCTACCTGTAAGACCTCTTTCTTGTAACCATACATACACACCTACTGAAAGTGCCTACTCCTAACTTTTGATGTTCAAAGAGTGTGAAACATAACATAGGAATTCTGTCAGTACTTAAGCAATTGAGACCTGGGAAAACCCAAAGTTGAAACCCACACTGGAGGGAGAGGGTGGCCTCTTCACGGCAAAAGTTTTCAAAGTGTTCTGGTGTCCGGAAAGGATTTGTCCAAAGCTGTTTCAGAAGTTGCATGAACATTTAATTTGTATTAAATATCTTCATTTTAAAACATTTATTTTAAATCATTTAACTGCTTATAGCTATTAAATATCCACTAACCTCTGCAACTGGTAGACTATGCAGAATAAACTGTGGTTGATAAAATAGAAGACTTCCCTGAACCACATCCCAGACTGTAGGTCTGTCAGTTAATACGTTTATGTGGCAGTCTGCATTTTCTCTTCACGATTCTTGGAACACTTGTAATTCCTTGTTCTACGATTGTCTCTTCCCACTGTACTGCAAATTCTAAAAGTGAGATAATTTCTGTCTTGTTCCCTGTTGAATCTCTAACCCCTACCACAGAAACATAGAGGAGATTTTAAACAAATATTTAAATATTGCTGAGAGAAATATCAATAACCTCACATATGCAGATGACACTGCCCTAATGGCAGAAAGTAAAGAAGAACTAAAGAGCCTCTTGATGAAAGAGAAAGAGAAGAGTGAAAAAGCTGGCTTAAAACTCAGCATTCAGAAAACTAAGATCATGGCATCTGGTCGCATCACTTCATGGCAAATAGATGGGGAAACAATGGAAACAGTGAGACTTTAGACTTTATTTTTTGGGCTCCAAAATCACTGCAGATGGTGACTGCAGCCATGAAATTAAAAGACACTTACTCCTTGGAAGAAAAGCTATGACAAACCTAGACAGCGTATTAAAAAGCAGAGACATGACTTTGCTGACAAAGGTCTGTCTAGTCAAAGCTATGGTTTTTCCAGTAGTCATGTATGGTGCTCAGAAAGCTGAACACCAAAGAATTGATGCTTTTGAAACTGTGGTGTTGGAGAAGACTCTTGAGAGTCCCTTGGACTGCAAGGAGATCCAACCAGACCACCCTAAAGGAAATCAGTCCTGAATATTCATTGGAAGGACTGATGCTGAAGCTCCAATACTTTGGCCACCTGATGCAAAGAACTGACTCATTGGAAAAGACCCTGATGCTGGGAAAGATTGAAGGTTCTTAATTATTAAGAACACATAAAATACTAACCAGAGAGACAAGAATCATTATGCTTAACCTAGTCATATACCATAAATGAAAATATACCAAGAAGTCTGCTTAAAAATTACTTGTTTAAAAGAAATTTTCTGACAAAACTAACATTGATGTTATGTAAAAAATATAATTTCAATCTATATTTTAAACTTATAACCAAGGATCACAAGATATTGAGGACAGAAACTTGTGAGTGGTAATATGTGTTGTAATTATGCTCAAAATTCAGCTTTAAAATCCCAAACTTTTTTCATATAGACCTGAAAGCTCACTTATCAAATATGGAAATATGATGTTTAACCTAAAAGCGCTGAGTATTTACAGCACAAAGCTATAAAAGAAAAAAAAAAGTATTTCAACCCGAAGATTCTATTCACTGAAGCCTGGGGGGCAAAATCTACCATCATCAGTACCATTGTTTACAATATACTGAATAACAACAACAACAAAATGACAATGAAGTAAAACAGTATAAACATTTAATTTCATATTTCAAAATCTATAAATATTAAAGATTTCCTGCCATATTAAATACTAACCAAATAAACTGATATAGCTCCAGCTGTATTTTGAGTGTTTCTCAAAAACCTCAGAAATAGCAACGAAAGAAACACATGACTCTAGTAATTTTGAGTAACATGCACTCAAACTGTAAAGAATGCCACATATCTATTAAAGAATTTTTCTATTAGAGATTTTTTTAAATGGGAAAGCTATACTCTCCATTAATTCTCAAATGCTTTTTTATTTGCTAATCAATTCATCTGTCACTAGTTCAGTAATGTTCAAACATTTTCTCTTATTTTATAATATTTTTTGTTTTTTCAGACAACAAACATTTATCATGAGGATTAGGAATCTGAGAGTATCTTAGCTGGGTGGTTCTAGCTCACAGTCTCTCCTGAATTGCAAGCAAATCATCATTACTTTAAGATACAAAACTTATAAAGAACTGCCTGCTCCCCCCATCACCACCAAAGTTAAATTCCATGTCATAGTATACTCAGTTCTGTAATATTTATTTACAATGAAAAAACCACAATCTATCACTGTCACATTTTGGTGCATTTTTTTTAAATGTAAAATACCCTCAAAAGTTTTTTGTATTATACTCGTTTAACTAAAGCAAGTGAGCCTTAATCTCATGAAGATTTCCTGAGGCATTAAAATAATAAGTATTTAAAAGGAAGTCAAAAGAAGGCACAAAAATCTGAAGTTACATATAGTACAATAAATAATTTCCTATATTATGTATAACTATAGTATAAGATAATGAGCAAGATACAATATTCTTAGCCTCCTACTGAAGATCAAATTTATTTCAGCTTAATATTACAAATTAATGACATTAGGGACTTCAATTTCTTTTGTGTGTCTAAAACTAAAAGAAGAAAAATCATTTTGTAATATTCTATCATAAAGGAAAAGTTACTAGAAAAACTTCCTTTTATAACCATTCTTCAAACATCACTTTTAGTGCCTAGACAAAAATGTATCACCTGGAAAACATAAGCTTCTAAATTAGACACTCCTTTCAGTATGTTTTCAACTTCAAAAGAGCACAAAACATCATCCAAGTCCACACACCTGTTATCTGAAAAAATTTTAGAGTTGAGATGAATTCTTCAAGATTAGTCATATAAGTAATATTTGTCATGATTACTGCTTTATTTAAAAAAAAAAAAACAGCATTCAGCTTTAAAATAAATCGCCCATCATCCTTTCCCTGACAAATGAACGTTACTCTATTCCATTCAGCCAAAATAAAACAGCAAATACATCTTTGTGGTCTAGCTTAGCAAATCAGTGTTTAGAAATCAATGCAACTGTTATTAATGGATCAGAAACAAACACTGTAACAAAACACACTGAGTGGATCCTCCGTGTGTGTGCAGGTGCCCATTCATAATATCATGATCCTCACACATGTGTTAAAAACTTAATTTCTATTTAATACCAAAGCATCCTTATAATACATAGGTTATTATAAAACTGCCCTCTTAATGTCCAAAGAAAGAACAATTTCTAAAGTGAAGGATGAGAAGAGTTAATATCGGATTGCTGCCACCTATCAACTTTAATTCAAAGCAAAGTACAACTCAATGTCATTTATACCTCTAAGGCAGCCACGACTGAAACAAAATTAAGTTCACTGTGGATAAAGTATCCTGGCATCCCACTGGATTATTTACTTCCGATTTGATAGTAAGTATGTGTGGAGTCTCTTGTCCCTCCCGCAACATCCCAGGGTGTCAACACCATCTTAGTCAAAGGAAATGAGGAGCAAATCCCTCAGGTCTACCTCGCACCCTAAGTATCAGAAAGTCATGGCCTCCACGGTCGTTACTAACACAACAAACAGATACTATAGTCCCGTGCCCTCTTCTATTAGATCTGGGAACGCGGGGTGGGAAAGAAGTGTTTAGTATATCCTGAGAATCCTCTGTGTTCAGTCCTGGTACCCGAAGCAGCATGAATACAAGTGATATGTGGGTCACCCACAGAGAGAGAAACAGACCGAAGCTTTGTGACCCTCCAAGTTCAGTGAAGACACCAAAAGCCTCTAGGGATACGGGGCACAACCCTCCGGGGAAACCGGGGAGAAGCAGACGGTCTCCGAGTTGGAGGGACTGAGTCTGGCACAAGCCCAGGGCGTGGGTAGCGACCGAGGAGTCTCCGGTACCCCTCCCCTCTGCACTAGGGTCCCTCACTGGGCAAGGGGTGCGGCCGGAGGAGCGGGTCAGGACCAAGAGAGGGCGGGGGGGCGGGGCTCGCCCAGCGGCGTCCTAGGGGGTCGCGGGGGGTGTGTCCTACCTGGGCCGTGGCGGTCGCAGGGATTTCGGAAGGAGGGCTCGGGTCCAGCTCAGGGCCGGGGCCGGCAGCGGTCAACCCTCAGCAGGCAGGACGGCCGCCGCCTGCCCATCCCCCGCCGCCAACGGCGGCGGGACCCGAGCGCGGCTTCGAGGGCCGGCCGGCTGGGTAGTCCCCTCGGGTACCGTCCGCGTTTACTGGCGGCGGCGGCGGCTGCTGCTGTTACTGCTGCTGCTGGCCGCCCCCAGCCGCTGTGCTTGCGCCAGCCTCTGCTCCTCCGCCTGCCGCCGCCGCCGCCGCCTGGTCCCCACCGCTCCCATCGCCGCTGCGGCGACTACTGCAGCGCCCGCTGATCCGAGCCGACGTTATTCTCCCCCTTCGCAATCTAGCACAGCCTAGCCCACCTGCCCTGCCAGTGCGCACGCCCACCTCTCCGCCACAGGTGCTGATTGGAGAGCGCCTCCCAAGCCCGCCAAGTCGGTTGGCTGGTCCCATTGCCTATCACGAAAGGGGCGGGAGTCAGGCAAAGAGCGTCTCCGCCCCCCACCGGAGAATTGCCGCTATCTTCAGGTTTGCCTGAGAGGGCGAGTTACCGGGAAAGGAGCATCACAATGGCAGCGCGCGTGCGCGCGGGAATTCTGGTCCTTGTAGTTCCAGCCGCAGCCGCAAGTGCCCGCTCGTCCCGAGCAGCGAAGTAAGGCTTCCGAGACTGGTGGTTGGCGCATAGTGTCGTCGTCCTAGCTCAGCAGTTATCTTGGTTATAGAGACACAGTTGTGACGCCAGGATTGGTCTTTTCGGAGGAAGATCGGAAATGCCTTGTCACGATACGAATTTACACACGCCGAGGAGTTCGGTCGCGAAGGGCCCCAAATCTTGAGGCCCTGCCTGGACACCTCCTCAGAACCCTCGCTGCCAGGATCTGGCAAATTGGCTCTGTCCCCAGAACAGCCTAACATGAAGCTATTCACTGGTGTGTACTGGGGACAGGCCTAAAAGTGTAAGGACGAAAGGAGACCGAGATCGCCAGAAAGGAGTCAGCCTGGAGCCCGGCGTATCCTTAAGGTTTTCACATTCATGAAGAACAAGATTTTACTCCCTTTTTGGGAAACACCCCTAGTGAAGGGTTCAATGAGCAGCCCCCGTGAGGTGTCCAGTATGGGCTTCTGGGTAACACTGCGGGAGTCCCTCTAAGACTTTAAAAGAAAAGCGAGAAGGGCGGAGCAACGAGGCTGTGTGGGCTAATTTGTCTTTGGTTTATCAAGCTCTTTGGTAAAGAGGAAACCTTATGATAAACCCCCTCTGCCATCCTTACCCACCAACTTACCGAAGAAAAAGCTCAAAGAGGTTAACAGCTTTCCTAGAGCTATAAAACTAATTAGTGGAAGAACCAAACTCCAATCTCGTAATAAAACTCCCGTGTCCAGTGCTGTTTTTACTTAATAATCACAGTGATTCCTGGGAGTCTGAAATCCCATGGACTGAAAAGATTGTGATGAATTCTGAGCTTCATTTTACTTTAAATCTTTTTATTTCCTCAAGTGACCTTATGATTAAAGTTGATTAAGAATATATAACGGTAAAATATGAATCCTATATTCAGTCTCATAACTATTATTGAATCTGTTTCTTCAGGAAATGCCGCAGCCTCTTGACATTCTTTGAAAAACAGCAGGCACTTCTACTGTCATGTCTAGATCCTTGGATAAAAAGCAGGACAAAATGTACATTAAAGGCAATTGATGTAGCTCTCTTGTTCTATTCAAACTTTACGAAGTTGCCAAATTGTTTTCTTTCCACTGATTAAAACCACAAGTTGCTTTTTCCATTACTTTGTCTCACAGAATATAGTTCACTTCAGAGTATTGTCAGGGCAAGTCATTTGAATTGGAAAGGATCAGTGTTTCTGTAAATAATTTTCTTTAATTTGAAAGACGTTTATAGGGGAAAACAAAAGTCCAGATTCATTGAAATTATGGATAGCAGGATTTCAAATAGCTATTCTCCATTTGAAGAGCATATTTTTCACTCACTTAGCAAATATAGTGTGCCCTCTTCAAGCTACCCAGATATAATCTCTGCTATCATAGATAAGGGTTTTAGTGAATTTATTCATAGAACTATTGTTTATTTTAAATGAGTTAGTAGATACAGCTGGGTTCTCCAAACGTTGGAATGATGATTATTCTTCTGACTGTTGTGACCAACTCTCATTCAAATCCATGAAGGGTAAGATAAATAGAAAAGTCTGTGAGAAAGCAGTCCAGCAGCTGTATCTAAAGAAAGAGTTGAAGAGGAAAAAAAAAGTGCAGTGCAAAGGGAAGTGCTGTATGATAAATTCTTGAGAATAAGACAACAGTATATTTCAGAGTGCAGCTTCCCAGGTGTTGCAGTGGTAAAGAATCACCCTGCCAATGCAGGAGACACAAGAGATGTGGGTTCGATCCCTGGGTCTGGAAGATCCCCTGGAGTAGGAAGTGGCAACCTGCTCCAGTATTCTTGCTTGGAGAATTCCACAGACCGAGGAGCCTGGTGGGCTACAGTCCAAGCGGTCGCAAGGAGCCAGACTCAAATGAGCACCAGCACCATATAGCAGACTAGGAAAGTATAACAATGAATATTATTATACTGAGAGTATATATTATAGTGAGAGTTAATGCCACAGGTATAGAATTCCCAAGGAAAATGGTTTCCCAGGCCTCTTTTTTTTCCTCTGGTCTTTTCCATTTGAGAATTATTGGTCTATTCCAAGAGATATTTGTTCAGTTAGGATAAATGGCAAGGTAATATATTATTCAAGAGCTGGTACAAGAACTCAGGAATCTCCTTTTGAGATACATGTATCTCATACATATATATTACAAAATAAATAAATGTGGTAGCCAGCCTCTAAGATGGCCCCCAGTGACCACTGCCTCCTGGTATCTTTACCTTTGCATAGTCTCTCCCATACTGAATTGGGCTGCCTCGTGTAACCAATAGGCTTTTTCAGAAAGTGTGTAAATTCCAGGTCTAGGTTATAAAATACTTTGCAGCTTCCACTTTTTTTTTTTTTGCCACTTTATTTTTTTAATTGAAGGATTTTTGCTTAACAGAATTTTATGGTTTCTGTCATACAGCAACAACAATCAGCCATATGTACACCCATGGCCCCTCTATCCTAAACCTCCCTTCCCTCTCCTGCCCCATCCCACTCTTCTAGATTGTCACAGAGTCCCTGTTTGAGTTCCCTGAGGCATATGGCAAGTTCCCATTGGCTCTCTATTTTACATATGGTATTGTAAGTTTCCATGTTACCCTCTCCATGCATCTCACCCTCTCCTTCCCTCCCCTCCCCTGGGGTCCATAGGTCTGTGCTCTATGTCTGTTTCCCCATTACTGCCCTGAAAATAAATTCATCAGTACCATCTTTCTAGATTCCATATAATGCATCAGTATATGATAAAAGAAAGAGATATTTCTCTTTCTGACTTACTTTGCAGCTTCCACTTTATGCTCCCTTGGATCATTCACTTAGAGGAAAGCCAGTGCTATAATATGAGGACTCTTAACCAGCCACTTGGAGCAGCTCGCTATCTGGCAAGGAACTCAGGCATTACACCAATAATCAGCACCAATTTGCCAACCACCTTAGTGAACTGTTCTTGGAAACAGATCCTCCAGACCCAGCCAAGCCTTCAGATGACGGCAGGCTTAGCTGGCATTTTGATTACCACCCTGTGAGATACTTTGAGCCAGAACCACTCAACTAAGCCACACCCAAAATCCAGACTCACAGAAAGGATGTGATACAATAAATGTTTGCTGTTGTTTTAAGCACTAAGTTCTGGGGGCAATTCATCATGCAGGTGGGTTCTCTACCACGAACGCCACCTGGGAAGCCCAACTAATACAGTAAGACTGACAAAAATATGGCAGAGAAGAACAACTCAAATCTAGAGATGTGTGGTCTGGATAACTGAGCCTGAAACAATGAGATTCTGATTCTAGGATCAGCCTTAGAGTGTATTCTAGGATAATGAGCAAAGTTCAGATTTATACTGAATTCCCCACAGAACATAAAGCCTCTTTCAACACAGCTTCTTCTGCACAGAATAAATAACATATTTATTCTTTCCCTTCATTTGTGGCTTCCTTTACCCATATTTAAATATCCACTGATTTACTACTTTTTAAGCTTCCTCTAAATCTAAACAGGAAATAAGCCTAGTTATTTACATTGTTTGTACAATACCACAGTGAACCAGTGTGCAATTCGAGTAAAAGAGACCACATACCTTTTGCTTTCCCACTCTCTTCTAAAACAAATCTCATATTGTATACTTGCATGCATGCTTAGTCACTTAGTTGTGTCCCACTCTTTGCAACCCCGTGGACAGAGGTACACCAGGCTCCTCTGTCCATGGGATTCTTCAGGCAAGAATACTGGAGTGGGTTGCCATTCTCTTCTCCAGGGGATCTTCCTGACCCAGGATCGAACCCTAGTCTCCTGCATTGCAAGCGGATTCTTTACTGTCTGAGCCATCAGAGAAGCCCCTCATGGTGTATACCTGAAACTAATAATATGTGAATTATGTCTTGATTTTTTAAAATCTCAGAAATGTACTCTTTAAATGAGTAGATTGTATGGCATGTGAATTACAGTCATCTCTTGGTATTCCTGGAGGATTGGTTCCAGACCAGTACCCCTCCTGTAGGGGATCCCTCCTGTAGGTCCTCCTTGCAGATACCAAAATCCAAGGATACTCAAGTCCTTTATATAAAATGGCATAGTAGGAACTAACAGTGTTGTAGATAAATTATACTTCAAACAAAATCATAGAGGTCAATTTGTGGTTACCAGAGGCAAGATGGTGGGGAGGGGAAAATGAAGGCAGTCAAAAAATACAAACTTCCATTTATAAGATAAATAAGTTCTAGAGATGCAATGTACAACATGATAAATATAATTAACACTGCTTTTTTAAAATGTTTTTTTGCTTTCTTGTCTTTTAGGCTGTGCATTATATATGAAAGTTTTTAAGGAGGTAAATCCTAAGAGTTCCCATCACAAAGTTTTTTTTTCTATTTTGTATCTATATGAGATGATGTATGTTCATTAAAATTGTGATAATCACTTGATGGTGTAAGTAAGCCAAATCATTATGCTGTGTACCTTAAACTTGTATAGTGCTGTGTGTCAGTTATATTTCAATAAAACTGGAAGAAGAAAAGCAAACAGCATAGTACTTGCATATAACCTATGCACACCCTCCCATATACTTTAAATCATCTCTAGATTACTTATAATGCCTAGGAGAATATAAATACTATTTGAACAGTTGTATGGCATGCAGAAAATTCAAGTTTGGGAACTTTCTGAAATTATCTTTTCAAATATTTTCAATCCATGGTTGGTTGAATCCATATACGCAGCACCCAAGGATACAGAAGCCCAAGGCACTGACTGTGGATCTCAATAAAGCTGTTTTTAAAAACTCTCCACAGTCTTTTGAAACGTCAAGCTAGTAGTGGACTGGTGCTCAAGCATTTCCACAAACCAGCAAACAATCCTATTTTTTAAATTTGTCGTCAATCTAACCAGTTACTATTTGAATGTTACTAAATCCACTAAATTAAGGAAATGGCAACCCACTCCAGTGTTCTTGCCTGGAGAATCCCAGGGATGGTGGAGCCTGGTGGACTGCCGTCTATGGGGTCTCACAGAGTTGGACACGACTGAAGCAACTTAGCAGCAGCAGCAAATCCACTAAAAAAAAAATTGAAAGCCAATCAATGCCAACCGCTCTGCTATGCACTGGAAAAACACATATGAATAAACAGTCTTTTTCCTTAAGAGTTTCAGAGTGCATTAGCAAACATGCAAGTTCTATTACAATGCACTGTAATAACTATTAGAGGCATATTATGTAGGCTGCAAAGATACTCTAGAACAGGGGTCAGTAAACTATAGGTGGGAGGCCAAATTTGGGAGGGTCCTCTGAGAGCTTGACCTCTTTAAGCCAATTTCAGCAGCATGCTCATTTTGACAGAAAAGCATTCACATTAAATACACTACTTCAAATGTTTGCATTTTTGAAAACTTCATCCTTTATTTTGCTGTGAGGGGCTTTATTTCTAATTAAAGAAATTTCAAATAAAAAGGAACCAGTAAGATAAAATTGGCAGGGGAGGGGTGATAGGTAGGCAAAGTAATCTCAGTTTTGGATATATTAGTATACTGTCTTTTAACCTGTTGGTGTTTGGTGTTCGGTGATCATTAATTAAAATAGACCATAATATTAGGGAAGATTGACACTCATTGATTGAAATTAGTAAAGTTAGAAAAGAAACTAAAAGTTAATTTGCATTTACAAAAGTAATTCTAATCATAGTTATTTCTTGATCGACTTCCTATTTATGCCTTTTATGGAATACAAAACAACAAACCACTAAATGTTAAAACCTAACTTTTTGTGTTCCAGTAGAACAGTAAATTCTCTTCATATTTGCTCAGTCTTTTAGGTTTTCTCTTTGTTTCAAGGTCATCAATTAACAAAGCATCATTGGATACTCACAATTTTCAAATGAGAAAGTGGTGAGGTGATGTGATTCCCGATCTGCGTCTGCAATAGTCTGGAAAAATGAGTGATTTTCAATCTAGTTCAGCGATTAGCAGCTCCAAAAGCTGAATGGCTTTCTGTGATTTTAAGCTAGAAGAACTAACTGGGAATGCTAATAGCGCACCCTAGTGGCCATAGTATTCCACTGCCAGCTGTATTGAACTAGAACAGGCTCTTCTCTTATTAATCAAAGCTGACTATCCAGTGGATAGGAATTTATATAATTTTTAGAAATCAGATGATGATGATGATAACTATGATCTTTAAAAATATCTTTCTGGTGGTGTTACTTGGATATTGAATGTTCTGCAAAATAAATCTGCAGATGACAAGTGAAATTTCCAGAAATTTAGTGGGTAGTACATCAATGTAAAAGCTGACTTAAAACACAACATTAAAAAACCAAGGTCATGACATCTGGTCCCATCAACTCATGGCAAATAGAAGGGGAAAAAGTGGAAGCAGGGGCAGATTTTATTTTCCTGGGTTCCAAAATCACTGCAGATGGTGACTGCAGCCATGAAATTAAAAGACACTTGCTCCTTAGAAGCAAAGCTATGACAAATTCAGACAGCACATTAAAAAGCAGAGTCAACACTTTGCTGACAAAGGTCCATCTAGTCAAAGCTATCATTTTTCCAGTAGTCACGTATGGATGCGAGAGCTGAACCATAGAGAAGGCTGAGCACCGAAGAACTGATGCTTTTGAATTGTGGTCAAGAAGACTGAGAGTCTGTTGAAATCCAAGATCAAGTGGGTCAATCCTAAGGAAATCAGTCCTGAATATTCATTGGAAGGATTGACGCTGAAGCTGAAGCTCCAACACTTTGGCCACTTGATGGGAAGAGCTGACTGATGGAAAAGACCCTGGGAAAGATCGAAGGCAAAAGGAGAAGGGGGCAGCAGAAGGTGAGATCGTTAGATAGCATCACCAACTCGATGGACATGAGTTTGAGCAAACTCTGGGAGATTAGTGAAGGACAGGGGAGCCTGGCATGCTATAGTCCATGGGGTCGCAAAGAGTCAGAGTCAGACACAACATAGTGATTGAACAATTACAAGAGATAATTTCTTTTTTCAGTTCATCTATATTGTTTATCGAGGACCACATCAACTATTACAATTTAGCTAATTAGTTCTAGAAGCTGCCACAAACAACTTGTGACCTCCCCTGACTGAGGCTTGTTTATAGGAAAATAAATTCCAGTAACTGATTTTGCACTCATTGAATTGCATTATTTTCATTTTATATTTTACACTGAGCCTGATAGGTTCATTTGTTTCAAGTCATTTTTGTTAACAGTTTGATAACATTTATTATAAAATTCTTTTTAGTGTCTTCTGGAGATGAATTTCCCCTAAAGGAAATGTCTATCCTCAAAATGACTTGAAATATGTGCATTTTTTAATTGATTGGTTTATTAAAATCACACTTGATTGCACTAAATGGAGACAGACATATTTTACCTTTTAAAAATCAATTCTTCTCCATTCCAATTGCCACTCTCCTTCTTAGGTTATCACTTCTTATCTACATTACTTCAGCTGAGGCTTCCAGCTGGTCTTCTTTCCAGTCTTCGCAGTGTCTTTTGTTTTTTCCACAGGGTAGCCAGAGAGCTCTTTCTAACTGCAAATCTGTTCACATTATTTTTCATCTATGAGAACAATATTAGTGATTTCCTCATTGCCCTGAGTATCACTTACAAAGCTTTTTTATGATCAATTTTCACTCTTATTATTAAGTAACCACACTCTATTCTCCTGTCCATTTAGTAAAAGAAGAAATAAGGTATAAATACTGGAAGAGAAAAGAAAGAATATGTTTATTACCTACATAGTAAATATCAAATACATCTAAAGGAAAATATTAAAATTAATGATATTAAAAATGATACAAATTAACTTATTTACAAAACACACGGAATGCACTGAATCAGAAACCTTTATATGTTGCTGTGTTTCTACCAGAAGAATACTTGGAATTCGGGAATCAAGCAGTCACTCCAACTCACATCTTACATGACTCCCTAGAGAATTCTGTGCTTTCTGTCCTTGCAATTCTGGGCTCTTCACAGTTAGATATCTTGGTCCCCAACAGTGGTTCACTCTTGTCGGGGGACACAGCAAGGGTCCTTCTAAACTATGAACTACGGCTGTGGTCTTCTGGACTGCATGTAACTAGCAAGCGAGTAAAGGAGTTGCCATTTTGGCAGGGGCAATTGACCTGGATGAGCAGAAGTTAGGGCGGCTCTTGGATTAAGGAAGGAACATGTGTGGAACTTAGATGATCTACTTGGACACTTCTGGGTACTCCCTTGCCCAGTTGTGACTGAATGAATGACTTAGTGCAACAACTTAAACCTTTTTTGCTCCCAAATCTGTCTTAGTATCTCTTTACTGTAGGACCCAATCAACACACTGATTATGTTGTTTAGGTCTACCACATTCTTAATTCTTTGTCCACTTTATCTAGGATCGGGAGATGTTTGTTAAAGTCTCCTTTATTAATGTGTCTATTCATCCTTTTATATCCTGTAGTTTTGCTTTAGGAAAGTTGCTGCTCTACTACAAGATAGCCTCAGCTTGCACAGTTCCTACATGCAAGATTTTCCAGTTACCATGTTTTAATTTATTAACATTAGTCCTCAACAAAACGGTTCAAATTTCACTTATGATGGTATATAACTGAGTAATTAAAGTGCAAATTACATGGCTAGCTCTTCAATCCACAAATCATTAAATAACAGATGTGTGTCATGATCAGTGACCAATTCTGTAACTTCTTTCAGAGTTTGCTGGTAATTGGACATTACAAATTTGTTGTTCGTTCAGTGATGGAAGGCAAACCATATAGTTGTGTTGTCTCCTTGTCTCCCAGTAATAAATCCATGTGACATTTTACAAAAATGGACAACCAAAACAGGGAATGGCCAACAAAGATGAAAATGCAGCAAAGAGACTAAAGTAATAACGCTGGAAGTGAAATTCGAGTCAAATCTAGATGTTTTATAAGTTATACTGGAGTTATAGGAGTAGTAGTTAACTATGGAATTTGAGAGACTACTGCTATTTGAGAGACCGTATGTCAGAAGCTAGTGAAGGCAAACTTCAAAATAGATATTATATATATATATTACATATATATATAAGTGGTTATGATGAATGTTCTGGAAGGAACACCAAAAATCTTCACACTAAAGGAACTCGTGGAAGTATTTCATGGCTTTGGAACACAAAAGGGTAAAACTCTGGAAGCTGATCCAAACTTAGAAATGTGACAATTTGCCAATGCCTAGAAAAGATGCTCACTCTGTATCATCATAAGTTATACAGAAAGAAGGCAGGCATGCTTGTTGTTATTTTTTTGTAGGTTTTAGAAAAAAGAAAACTTTAATTTTCGATGTTTCTAATGTTATAAATTACATTGCACTACATAAATATTATTTTTACTATTTTCATTTCCCAATACTTTTACTATTGACAGTAAGAGTTTGTTTTGACCAACAATTTTAAAGGCCATAGAACAATTGTGTCTTTCCCATTGATTACTAAGATTGCTTTCTATGGTTTCAGCTTACATGACCATATATGAAGTAATTCATTACTGTACAAAGTGAGGACTGCCTGTATATGGTCCCAATTCTCCACATTCTCACCAACACATATCTGTCTTTATCTTTAAAAGACAGCCATTCTTGTGGGTATGTAGCAGTACTTCATTGTGGTTTTGATTTGCGTTTCCCTAATGACTAATGCACCTTTTTTCATGTACTTATTGGCAATTTACATGTACATCTTCTTTGGGGAGAAAAATCTATTCAAATCTTTTGCCCATTTTAAAATTAGGTTCATCTCTTTAATGTTCACCTGTTAGCTCAACTAATTTTTTAAAAAATAGGTGAGCTCTCTGTCTTAGTGACTCGGAGGCAGTCAGCTGCTTCAGAATGAAGCTGAACATCTCTTTCCCAGCCACTGGCTACCAGAAACTCACTGAAATGGATGATGAATGAAAACTTCATATCTCTTATGAGAAGCATGTCACCACAGAAGTTGCTGCTGACACTCTGAGTGAAGAATGCAAGGGTTATACGTGGGCCGAATCAGTGGTGGGAATGACAAACAGGGTTTCTCCATGAAGCAGGGTGTCTTGACCCATGGCTGAGTCCACCTGCTACTGGGTTAGGGACATTCCTATTACAGACCAAGGAGGACTAGAGAAAGAAAGCACAAATCTGTATGAAGGTGCATTGTGGAAGCCAATCTGAGGGTTCTCAATCTGGTCATCGTGAAAAAAGGGACGAGGATATTCCTGGACTCAGTGATATATATTACTGTGCCTCACTGCCTGGGGGCCAAAGAAGCTAGTGGAATCTGCAAACTTTTCAGTCTCTCCAAAGAAGATGATGTCTGCCAGTATGTGTTGAGAAAGCCCCTAAACAAAGAAGGTAAAATTATTTACTGATAAAGAGTATACGGTCAAAAAGTTTGGAGACCATTACACAAAATGCCTGTGTGTTTTAAAGAGTTTGTTGGGGCTGACAAATACAAATTTTAGCTAGAGCTCCATTCTAGGTATAGTTTTTTATACTTCAAACCCAAATCCCCAAACATGAGAAGTCCCTTTCTTTCTTTTTAAATATACACATATAAGATATTTTATTTCAAAAAGCACAGAACATTATACAAGTTTTAAATTTACATTTTGCAATAAAAGATATCAATATATGCATTATTTGTATAACTTCATCATGGATGGAATTTGAATCAGTGGTATAAACATGTTGCAGTCACTAAATATAGATCATCATCACAGTGAACCAAAATGCATAGTTGTTACGAAATGACAAATGACCACTAAAGGGTGAACTCACAGCCCATACACCAACATAATAAATTAATTATACAGATATATGTTTTTCTTCACTGCATCTTTAAAATTCCTGCCAGCCCCTCACCAAACATTAGAAAAACAGTCTTGGAGCCAATCTGTTGAACCAGTTCCTCCACATACTACACTACAGAAAATAAAGTGACTTTTTGCTCATTTTTAAGTAAACTTCATAAGCTTTTAAATTGTTTACAATGATGAAGGCAAACAATGAGGATATTTGAACATAATTAGAAATCCCTTGGGCTGGGGGCAGCACTGAGAAACATAAGTTCATCTACAGTGCAGAAATCTGAGTCAACCTCGGGAAATGGAACTCACAGGAAATGGGTTCTTTGGCAGTAAAGATCTGACTGGCCACTGCAGGATAGTCCCTCTGGCAGCTTGAGAGCCTAACTCTAGGATTTATGAAGTGGTTAGGAAAAGGCTAGAAATGAAAAATCAATTTATCTTTGCTAAACTGAGGGCAATAGATTAGGGCAGAAGTGAGCATCTTCTGTTTCCCAGGCAAATGGCTCAAACCTTTCCAGACAATCCATCCAACAGAACTACATAATAAATAAAGGGAAATGTAATCATTTAATTATACTGGCAAATTTGGCAAACTGAATACTGAAATTTCTAATCCTCACCCATCACTAGTTATAAATTGTTCACTAGAGTTGTATCTATTAATATTTCCTGATATCTTCTGAATGATAATTATTCAAGTAGAAAATCATGATTGTGATTCTGATACTTGTTCATGCCAATCCCTTATTGAAAAATCCAGACTTTCTTATATTTCATAAAAATACCCAAAAATCTAACCCCAAATGTGCATCATCAATTTGAAAATATATTTTTATTTGCTTGCTTTTGCTGAGCAAAAAGAAGGTAGGAAAACATTTAAACACATATGACCATGGTCACCAAAGGCAAAATAAGATAGTCTTTGAATGCATCTTTCAAACTCCTAACTTTATCCCAGAGACAACAGAAGCTAAAATATAAGATCTCAATTTCTCTTCTGCCTTCTGTTTTATATTACAAGTTTTTGATATAAAAAGTTAAAGCCAAGAAGTCTGTGCACAGATTCAGGAGAACTCTGTTATTTATAAACAAGATGGCTCAACCACAGCACGTTATATATAATAGGACACAGACCACTGATCACATGGCTTTTTTGGTTGGTTGTACGCATCATCTACCCAGAGTTTATGAAAAGTTTGCACACAAATAACAAATGAAGGATCTGTATTACAAAGACATTAGTAGGTTACAGAACAGGCTTCAATCTGATTGTTCTAATTTACATCCAATGCTCCACTCATTGGGGGAATTTTTTTTACCCTCATTCTATAGATAGTTTAAACAGAATTGCAACAGGTTTCTGAATTAAATACAGTGGTGCCACAATCAAGAGATAAGTGAACTCATTTTAGAAACTTGACTTTGTAAAATGGAAAGTATAATTTCAAAACCCAACAAAGCTAATCCTCACCATCAGAGGTGAAGATTGCAGGCTTTGTCACATCAGGGATAAATAATGAATACATTATCCTAACTCTTCTTGAGGTCTGCAGAAATTTGACCTCAAGGAAAAAAGATTTTCCATACCAGCAGAAATTTGCCATAGAAATGGAAACTCCATACAGAAATTTAATTTCTGGCTGAAACAGTAAGTGCAACATGAAGGGCATTTCCTTAAGAGAGAAATATTAATAAAATGTTTACTTTTTAGAAAACTTTCTCAACTGAAGCATACCACATGGTTTCTGAATTCCTCTTTAGCTGCAAGGAAGACTATCACAGATTATTAAAATCTTGTCAGTGATCCATTAGCTAAACCAAATTTGTGGGGGAAACACCAAATTGTAGAAGAGTTAAACAATATGTAAGAATGCTCGCCAACTGCTTGATGTGACTTCACTTTTCAGATGGATGGAGTGAAATGGGACAGATGATGAAGGGAAATGAGTTTTCTGGAACTATTAGCAGAATTAGACACTTGGGGTGAAGAAGCAATATTTTTGTGTTCTGGAACATAAAACAGATTAATCTATGTTTTTGTTTTTTCCCTTTTAAGCATATGTTTGCTAATTGAAAGAAATACTCCATTAAGGAATATTTTATTGACGTATGTGAATCTGGACATGGAGCAAAAGACCCTCCAACCCTTCCCCAGCCTTCAGCAAGGTCTCCATAATTTTGAATCAGTCTTCATTCCTGTCTTCATTCATGATTGTTCCCAGGCAGAGATGGAGCTCACAGTAACTGCCAGTTGAATCCAAATAACATTTGATTAGTTTCCTGGCTCCTGGCAATCTCTTCTATGATGCAGTGCTGTTGCCACACCAAATGGAGCTTCCGATACCGCTCACGAGATAAATGAAGGGGGTTGCCCCTCCTTCAGGAGAAAATAAAAAACCAAAACATGTAAGTTTGAATCAATTAACTGTCATATCTTTATTGTTTAAATTATACTGAACGTTTGAGATACTCATGGAACTGGGTGGAATCACCAGGACAAGGTTTTAAAAAGTATATTTTCCCTTCATCACTGATCACTATGACCTGGATCAGTCACTTGGCTAATGAAGCAGACACCTACTCCTTGATTCAGAAAAATAGGTCAAATATACCAAGTGACTCAGTGGTAAAGAATGTGCCTGCAATGCAGGAGATGCAGGAGACTCAGGTTTGATCCCTGGGTCAGGAAGATCCTCTAGAATAGAGAATGGAAACCCAGTCCAGTATTCTTGCCTGGAGAATCCCATGGACAGAGGAGCCTGGTGGGCTACAGTCCACAGGGTCACAAAGAGTTGGACAGGACTGAGCACGTATGCATTGTGCTAGGAAAGACCAAATACATTTGGGTTTCCCTGGTAGCTTAGATGGTAAAGAATCTGCCTGCAATGCAGGAAACCTGGGTTCGGTTCCTGGGTTGGGGATATCCCCTGGAGAAGGGAATGGCTGCCCGCTCCAGTATTCTTGCCTAGAAAATTCCAGGGACAGAGGAGCCTGGCGGGCTACAGTTCACTGGGTGACAAAGAGTTGGACACTACTGAGTGACTAACACTTTCACTTTCACATACCATGGGCATTATGGGACCTCATTTAAGTCGCCAGAAAGGTTTATAACTTGACACAGTTCTATTCAGTTTTGAGTTGCTAGCCTAAGTGGGTCTTTAATGGCTTTCTGGCCTCATCCAGTTTATTCAGTTTTGATTTCTGAACTTATAATGGTAGACATTAGGTGTGAGGTGTCACACTAAGCCCTCAAATTATATGCTGTTCCTAAGAAATATTTGGTTGTTATTGTCTTTATGATACAACAAACTTGCTGATGATTAGCAAGTATTTAAATAAAAGTACTCTACACCAATTCTAAGGTCACACAGTTTGTAACACTGTTTAACACATAATCCAAAATGACCGAAGTTTGGCTATTGCCAATGATGGAAAACTGTGAGATTCTCAGCCTTGAGGCGCTCACATGTCTCATCTGTTGGGTATTTTCATATCACCTAACTAATTTAAAAATTCTGCTTCTTCACACTTTCCTGGAACAACTCAGACCTATCTTTAATCATTAACTACTTTCACCACCCAGTGTTTTTCTTCCTGAATCCAAAGACCTTCTCTATACAGGTTAAAAGCTGTTACAATAAAAACAATTTCCTGTATGAACAAAGAAATTCCAAACCTCATTTAATAAGCCAATTCATATTGAGTTATACACTTCAAAAGAACAAACTTTCAGTTAAACAAAGAGAGACAGTTTACGGTAAGGGGATCTAACCTTTATCTAGATGTACTTTTTTTTTCTCATATCCATGGGTGGTACTCCAGTTGTTAACACCAGTGAAGGATAGAAAATTTCAGGATTCTAAGTATTTTTGCTAATGCTTGGGAGCAAAGGGGGCTGATATAGCTGGCTAATAAAAAGTTTCAAGTATTGCAATGGAAACAATGAATATCCATCTTAAACCAAGCTCCCTCACTGGACACCCCAGATTTTTTTTCTTTTATATATCAACATCAATTAAACCTTTTAAGTAATTCTAAAGAAAGGCTAATTAAAAATATTAGAGGATTCAAATTTTAGGATGACTTGGGTCTAAAAATTTTGGAGAAGTTATTACCCTCGATTTGTTTTTTGTGTTTTTTGGGGGCCTCCATGTGGCATACAGGATCTTAGTTCCCCGAGCAGGGATCAAACCTGTGTCCCCTGTAGTGGAAGTAGGGAGTCTTAGCCACTGGACTGCCAGGGAAGACCCTACCCTCAAATTTTGGAGAAGCACAAAGTTGTTGAAAATTATCTGTTACATTTAGGATAGCATCATATTTAACATTTTCAATTTATAGCTATTTAAAATATCTTTCAATATGTAACACTAGCTTTTGTGTTTAAAGACCTGCTACCATCCACGTACAACAATGTGAATAAAATTAAAAAAAACTTACTTCAGGCCAGGATCTGTTTCTCCATATTCATCTAAATAAGGGGCTGGATAGGCACAGCCTCTGGCTTTACCTTCAACCAGGACCACTCTACACTCTCTGATTCTGAAAGACAAAACAAATGACAGGAATATTAGGACGTGCATGTATGCAAATGACAGGCACTGCATCAAGTTAATCTAGAGAAAAGAAATGGCCACGGGTGTCTTGTTAGGAATTCAGTATAAAGATAATATAAATGTAGACAAGTAGACTAAATTATGTTTTGTCTAAATAAAAGAAAATGAACATTGCTATTTTTGTTGACACTATGGGAAAGGATCCATGGATTTAGGGAAAGGGGTCAGCCAGTAATACTGACTAAATATACTGAAGAGAGGAAGGAGGTAGTCCTGTTTG
This sequence comes from Giraffa tippelskirchi, assembly GCF_054371585.1. Taxonomy (NCBI): domain Eukaryota; kingdom Metazoa; phylum Chordata; class Mammalia; order Artiodactyla; family Giraffidae; genus Giraffa; species Giraffa tippelskirchi. Next base: position 100,996,602 of record NC_137281.1, read on the forward strand.
AACCATAGGTACCCTGGAAAATAGTGGCTAGAGTTGTTTCCACCCTCTTTCCTGACCTATGACCTGGAGTTGGGGGAGGGAACTTAACCAAAGAACAGAACCCCATCTCCTAGTCTGATAACCCTGGGCCAGAAAGAAGGTCATCTATGGAAGTGTCATGCCTTTTCTGGTTAGAGCCAACCTCTAAGAGTACACATTATAAAGAACCACTGCAACCTTGAAGATACCTGGGACTCTTAGAGCAGAGAAATGGAAAAATAAAAAATGATGCTTGTGTAGGGGTAAGTTCTCTAGAGAGAAATGATAAACAGTTGGAACAGGTAGTAGGTGACTTGCTGTAGATTCCCTAAAACAAAATAGATGTTTGAATTTGGCTTCCAAGCACTTATTCCCCTTGTTCCAACAGATGCTGAGAAGCAGTGATTATATATTCCCCAGTGTGTGAGATGTTTGGGTTTATGTAAATAGAAACTACATTACATGGAGAGAATGGAAAGAAAAAGCACACGCATGACTTTGAATTCTCTCTCCCTCTCAGGAGCTTGCACTCTTCTTTCACAGATATGGAGATTACTCGTCTGTTCTCAGTCATTTGCTAATATACCAGGGAAAACAATGGTTGACTGACAGAGGAAAGTGAAGAAAATTAAAACGTTCAAAGGACAATATAAAGTAACAATTTACATGTCCCTTGAAAATGTAAGTTTTAAGACTCTAAACTCTTTCACTCTACCTGAGTTTTACACAATACCAGAATAATCAATATGAAGTTTCATATTTAAGGTTTTCCACAAATAATAAAAATGTGAATAGATTCCTATTTTTTAACTACTAATTTTTAAAACTATTTCAATTGCATGTGAATAACAAGTCTATGCTCTAACTTCTGACAGATCATATCCTATTAACATACTGTCCTGCCATAATGACTTCTAGACTGGACTCAAATTCCCTAAGTTCATTATGAAGCATCCTACTTACTTTAGGAAAATGCAGACTCCAGCACCACAGTGAAGTGCATGAAAAATGCAAGCTCCCACCTCTTCCCCATTCACAATTTCCTGGCAGCAAATATTCTGAGAACACAGTATGGCTCCGCAGAAAAGACAGAGGACGGGGTGCTTTCGCTCATCATCTGCAGACCGTGGGCACCTCAAAAGGGAAGAAAGCATTTAATATGATGGAGAAACAATAAAAGCAAGATAATCAGTTAGCAATGGATATATAATATTTAGCAGTGTTTCAGATGTCAGTGTTTTCATCACTGGCAGCTTTGCAGTGAAGCAAGCTCTAAAAGACAAGGAAATATTTAATTAGATGATTCTTCTTTAATATTTCTCCTTAAGACAACAAAAAGTCTTCTGATAGATATACAGATGGCTAACAAACACATGAAAAGATGCTCAACATCACTCATTATCAGAGAAATGCAAATCAAAACCATAATGAGGTACCATTTCACGCCAGTCAGAATGGCTGCTATCCAAAAGTCTACAAGCAATAAATGCTGGAGAGGGTGTGGAGAAAAGGAAACCCTCTTACACTGTTGTGGGAATGCAAACTAGTACAGCCACTATGGAGAACAGTGTGGAGATTCCTCAAAAAACTGGAAATAGAACTGCCATATGACCCAGCAATCCCATTGCTGGGCATACACACTGAGGAAACCAGAATTGAAAGAGACACGTGTACCCCAATGTTCATCGCAGCACTGTTTACAATAGCCAGGACATGGAAGCAACCTAGATGTCCATCAGCAGACGAATGGATAAGGAAGCTGTGGTACATATACACAATGGAATATTACTCAGCCATTAAAAAAAACACATTCGAATCAGTTCTAATGAGATGGATAAAACTGGAGCCTATTATACAGAGTGAAGTAAGCCAGAAAGAAAAACACCAATACAGTATACTAATGCATATATATGGAATTTAGTAAATTGGTAAAGATAACCCTGTATGCGAGACAGCAAAAGAGGCACAGATGTATAGAACAGTATTTTGGACTCTATGGGAGAGGGTGAGGGTGGGATGATATGGGAGCATGGCATTGAAACATGTAAATTATCATATGTGAAACAAATCGCCAGTCCAGGTTCGATGCATGATACAGTGTACTCGGGGCTGATGCACTGGGATGACCCCGAGGGATAGGATGGGGAGGGAGGTAGGAGGGGGGTTCTGGAAGGGGACCACATGTACACCCATGGCAGATTAATGTCAATGTATGGCAAAACCAATACAATATTGTAAAGTAAAAAAATAGATAAATAAATAAATTAAAAAAAACCAGTCTTCTGATTAATCAATAGTAAGAAACTTTATTTTTGAATATGCAGGGTTCTGGCGATTTCCCATAGAGTCTGGCAATTAAATATGTCTTGAGATTGAGATGCATTTAGAGAATTCAGTCTTCATTTGACATGACTGATTTATAGCCAATTTCCCCCTTCTGGATTGGTTCAGTCAAGTTTGTGTCCCTAATGTTGGTGCAATATGACCTTGAAGGTATATAATCACTGTGGCGGTTGTTTTAATCACAATTTTTAGTAAGGGTTTGAACACATTTCCCCCACTTCTTTGGAGTATTAAGATCTTTAGGCTTGAAAAGGGGAGACTGCAGTCTTTGAGCTGAGGCACCCTTCCATCCCAGAAACACAGTCAAGCCTTAGGAAGGAAAAAATTATAAAGTTGACTTGCTTGAACTACGGAAGTAGTACTACGAGATTTGGCCACTTGACACAGTGGTATGCCAGATCTTTGCTATAATTGACCCCTAAGGGGTGTATCACTCTATATTAAAGTGATAATTGCTATCTCTGAAAGGGAGTGTCTTATATTCCTATCTGCTGTATAATGGATATAAAGCAAACATCAATTTGCACAGTAAAAAATAAATGCAACCCCAGGAGAGATCTAGTGATGCCCACAGTTGGGTTAGAATAAAGAGCACCAACACAAATTTCTATTAAGGGTATTAACAATTTATTCTCTGAAGTCCAGTTTCTTAGGCAAAATAAGAAAACCACAATTGTCTACACAGGAGCAGAGGGACTCTGTGCACAGGTATTCCATTCCTGTCTCCTACAGATGTGGGGATTAGTTTCACTTTCAGTATGTTGTTCTTTTTGGATAAAGCCAGCATTTTCTTTCACATTTAGCACAGAATGGCTGAACTCCATCCTATAGAGGAAAATGGGAATGATGCCTAAAACACAGTCACTGAGCAGCCACACTTCTACCTAGAAATGATTCAGTTTTAATGAAAACTGGTAGTAAAAATAAAACTGGAAGAGAGCATAATATTTATTTTCATTTTTAGTTGAAACTAATAATATCTAATATCACCCAGGAGAATCTTCACTTGGATTAATGATTAACATTCTTCTCAGATCTTCCTAAGAGCCAACTGCATGACATCCTTGAATGAAGACAACATATATTCACTGGACCTCTGTGGTGCCAATGCAGCCCTAAGATTAGGACAATCATTGAATTTGGATCTGGATGCAATCTTTGAAATCATCCAGCTAATTTTTCAAGGGCTGAGAGGTAAGTGATAGAACCACTTCTTTAGCTGGTTGACCTTAATCTGCATGAGACAAGCAGCAAGGAAGCTGATACTGAAGTAAATTCTAACTGGGAATAGAGGCTGAGCAATGGGCTGCCCAGCCTCCTGCTGGGCCAGTTAAATCCCCTGGCTTTGTGGCTCAAACCAATGGTTATAACTAAGTAAGACAATTTCGTTAGTCATCCTGTAGGGCTGTAATTCTCAGAGCAGGCCAAAGAAGGGCTCTTCAAGCCCTTAAGATGACCCTAAACTGCAATCTCTCCCTTTGGTTCCTTCAAGTGACAGCAAGTTATTTAACATATAACTAAAGACTACTAATAAGTCACCTTACAGATAGAGGCAGTTACCTGGAATTACTAATTGGTACCCTTAAATTTGAGAGTTATTTATGTTTAGTGAGAGACCTAATTAGGTTTACTAAGAAGTTTAGTTGTTGCACAATGCTTGGGAACATTATAAAACACCCAACTGAGCTTTGGAACTTCTGCAATTTGGGGAAAGGATGCTTTGTTAGTGGTACATTATCAACTGAGTCTTGAACAGGCTTTGAATTTCAGGCTACTGAGATTCTTGGCTTTTAATTATAAGTTATTGCTAGTTTCATGTTTGATTTGCTATGGGTGTTGTGTGTAATGCCACTGGAGCATCAAGGATACATAACTGCATCAACAGTAAATTTGGCTTATAATTTTCAAGATGATGCACTATGATTCCAATATGAAATATTCACACACTAATGGCTAAAGTAGACATGAATTTGATTTCTCCATTCAGTGACATTTCACTGGTGGTGTGCTGTTCTTCATCTTATGCTAGTCAAATAACTTGGATCATATTAAAGATGGTAATTGCAAAATGAAAATTACTGTTAACTTTATAGAACATAATTTTATCATATAGAAATATGGGTTTAAGCTCATGTTGTTCTCTTACAGAAGTAACTAACAGGTAATTCACACATGGTATTAGCAATGAACATAATGTAACTTGTTTACACTGCTTCTCACTAGTCTTTATTAGACAGTATTTTTTTTTTTTTTGATTTGGAAGTGATCAGTGAAAGGGAAGAAGAAGATAAAAGGAAGTATGAGAAACACTGCTTTAGAATAGTGTTTAATCCGATTGAGGTAGGAGGAACATGGTGCCAAGAAAGGGGTGTACTCCTCTTTCCAGTACCCAGTCTTAAATCTGAATCACAGGGTTATCTGTTTTACTGTTATAATTACTGTTATATAATCCTGGGCTTCCATACAAGATTGTGTCTGGGAAAAAAAAAAGAGTTCTTCAGTGTTATTTCAGTGCATGAATATGGTCACCACAGTGTAATGCATGGAAAACAGTGTCTAAAACACATGCATAAAAGATATTTCCAAGAGTGCTACTTGCTTGCGAAGCTGAGAACAGTGTGGTTCCTCTACCAGAACTACTACTAACCTGGTAAAAACTGTCTGAAGCAATTATTTTGGGAACTGAGTCTGAACAAACACTTGCAGTGTCCAAAGGAGTGCTTGACAGAAAAAGAGGCTGGTAACTTTCAGTGAATTTTGGCATCTTATGTAGAGATTACCATCCTTATCCCCAAGCTCCACAACAGGTAGTTATGGGGGTTGCCACCCACAATAATGGTGCAATGTGTTGCTGCCAAGGTGGACAAGAAGGACCTTGTCCTCAAAAAATTAGGGTTGTAAGCTTAATTTTACCTGGCAGTTCACTGACGGGCTGGCACAGGGACTGGCCATTGTTTCAACTCCCATGGGCTGAAGCAGCTTCCTTAGTGATGATGATAGTAGAGAGGATTTAAAGAGGCAAAACAGTCTATATATTTCATTCTCTTTTTTTTTCTTATTGGATCCAGGCATTTAAGAAAATCTCTGTCAGTTACTGGGTGACCACAGAGATAATGGAACAGAGATTCCAGTTCCAGAACACACAACAATGAGTAGAGTTTTTGCAAAAAAGGCTTGGAAAAGTCACTAAAACAAACATAACTATAGCCTTTACCAAGCAACAATGGCAGGTCCTAGGATGAGGAGGGCACTGATTTCCAGAGTTATTACATCACAATACTGAAAAAGTCCCATTCTCAAGAAAGCTTACAAGGAAATGGAAAAGTACGGCCCACTCATAGGAAAAAAAAAGAGAGACTGACAGAAATTATCCCTAAGGAAGCCCAACACACTAAAAACAAAGACTTTAACTCTCTTAAATACGCTCTTTGAAAGAAACCATTGATTAAAAAAAAAAAAACAACTAAGGAAATTAGGAAAATATATGAAAGAGTAGGGAATATCAGTAAAGAGAAATTATAAACAGGAAACAAATGGAAAAGTAGAATAGCAGAAATTAAAAGCTTACAAAGGGGTTGAATAGCATACAGAAGCAGGCAGAAGAATTAGTGAATTTTCAGTTCAGTTCAGTTCAGTCACTCAGTCATGTTTGACTCTTTGCAACCCCATGAACTGCAACATGCCAGGCCTCCCTGTCCATCACCAACTCCTGGAGTTTACTCAAACTCATGTCCATTGAGTTGGCAATGCCATCCAACCATCTCGTCTTCTATCATCCCCTTCTCCTCCTGCCTTCAATATTTCCCAGCATCAGGGTCTTTTGAAATGAGTCAGTTCTTTGCATCAGGTGGCCAAACTATTGGAGTCTCAGCTTTAACACCAGTCCTTCCAATGAATATTCAGGACTGATCTCTTTTAGGATGGACTGGTGGATCTCCTTGCAGTTCAAGCAACTCTCAAGAGTCTTCTCCAACACCACAGTTCAAAAGCATCAATTCTTTGGTGTTCGGCTTTCTTTACAGTCCAACTCTCACATCCATACATGACCACTGGAAAAACCATAGCTTCATGTAGACAGACCTTTGCTGGTAAAGTAATGTCTTTGCTTTTCAATATGATGTCTAGGTTGGTCATAACGTTTCTTCCAAGAAGCAAGCGTCTTTTAATTTCATGACTGCAGTCACCATCTGCAGTTTTTGGAGCCCCCAAAATAAAGTCTGTCACTGTTTCCACTGTTTCCCCATCTATTTCCCATGAAGTGATGGGACCAGATGCCATGATCTTTTTTCTGAATGTTGAGTTTTAAGCCAACTTTTTCACTCTCCTCTTTCACTTTCATCAAGAGGCTCTTTAGTTCTTCTTTGCTTTCTGCCATAAGGGTGGTATCATCTGCATATCTGAGGTTATTGGTATTTCTCCCGTCAATCTTGATTCCAGCTTGTGCTTCATCCAGTCCAGCATTTCGCATGATGTACTCTGCATATAGGTTAAATAAGCAGGGAAACAATATACAGCTTTGATATAGTCCTTTCCCCATTTAGAACCAGTCTGTTGTTCCAAGTCCAGTTCTAACTGTTGCTTCCTGACCTGCATACAGATTTCTCAAGAAGCAGGTCAGGTGGTCTGGTATTCCCATCTCTTTAAGAATTTTCCACAGTTTGTTGTGGCCCATACAGTTAAAGGCTTTGGCATAGTCAATAAAGCAGAAGTAGATGTTCTTCTGGAACTCTCTTGCTTTTTTGATGATCCAACGGATGTTGGCAATTTGATCTCTGGTTCCTTTGCCTTTTCTAAATCCAGCTTGAACATCTGGAAGTTCATGGTTCACATACTGTTGAAGCCTGGCTTGGAGAATTTTGAGCATTACTTTACTAGCGTGTGAGATGAGTGCAACTGTGTGGTAATTTGAGCATTCTTTGGCATTATCTTTCTTTGGGATTAGAATGAAAACTGACCTTTTCCAGTCCTGTGGCCACTGCTGAGTCTTCCAAATTTGCTGGCATATTGAGTGCAGCACTTTCACAGCATCACCTTTGAGGATTTGAAATAGCTCAACTGGAATTCCATCACCTCCACTAGCTTTGTTTGTAGTGATGCTTTCTAAGGCCCACTTGACTTCGCATTCCAGGATGTCTGGCTCTAGGTTGGTGATCACACCATCATGATTATCTGGGTCGTGAAGATCTTTTTTGTACAGTTCTTCTGTGTATTCTTGCCACCTCTTCTTAATATCTCTGCTTCTGTTAGGTCCATACCATTTCTGTCCTATATCGAGCCCATCTTTGCATGAAATGTTCCCTTGGTATCTCTAATTTTCTTGAAGAGATCTCTAGTCTTTCTCATTCTATTGTTTTCCTCTATTTCTTTGCATTGATCACCGAGGAAGGCTTTCTTTATCTCTCCTTGCTATTCTCTGGAACTCTGCATTCAAACGGGTATATCTTTCCTTTTCTTTTTTGCCTTTTGCTTCTCTTCTATTCACAGCTATTTGTAAGGCCTCCTCAGACAACCATTTTGCTTTTTTGTATTTATTTTCCTTAGGGATGGTCTTGATCCCTGCCTCCTGTACATGTCACGAACCTCCATCCATAGTTCTCAGGCACTCTGTCTATCAGATCTAATCCCTTGAATATATTTGTCACTTCTACTGTATAATCGTTAAGGGATTTGATTTAGGTCATACCTGAATGGTTTAGTGGTTTTCCTTATTTTATTCAATTTAAGTCTGAATTTGGCAATAAGGAGTTCATGGTCTGTGCCATAGTCAGCTCCTGGTCTTGATTTTGCTGACTGTATAGAGCTTCTCCATCTTTGGCTGCAAAGAATATAATCAGTCTGATTTCAGTATTGACCATCTGATGATGTCCATGTGTAGAGTCTTCTCTTGTGTTGTTGGAAGAGGGTGTTTGCTATGACCAGTATGTTCCCTTGGCAAAACTCTATTAGCCTTTGCCCTGCTTCATTCTGTACTCCAAGGCCAAACTTGCCCGTTACTTCAGGTATTTCTTGACTTTCTACTTTTGCATTCCAGTCCCCTATAATGAAAAGGACAACTTTTTTGGGTGTTAGTTCTAGAAGGTCTTGTAGGTCTTCATAGAACCGTTCAACTTCAGCTTCTTCAGCATTACTGGTCGGGGCATAGACTTGGGTTACTGTGATAGTGAATGGTTTTCTTTGGAAACGAACAGAGATCATTCTGTCGTTTTTGAGATTGCATCCAAGTACTGTGTTTTGGACTCTTTTGTTGACTATGATGGCTACTCCATTTCTTCTAAGGGATTGTTGCCCACAGTAGTGGATGTAACAGTTATCTGAGTTAAATTCACCCATTCCAGTCCATTTTAGTTCGTTGATTCCTCAAATGTCAATGTTCACTCTTGCCATCTCCTGTTTGACCACCTCCAATTTGCCTTGATTCATGGACCTAGCATTCCACGTTCCTATGCAATTCCAGGTTCCTCTGTAGGTTCCCAGTGAATTTTAAGGCAGGGGAATTGAAATTATGGAGTCAGAGGAACAGACCAATAAAAAAGGATGAAGAAAAAGGAACAGAGCCTAAGGCATTTATGGAACACCATCAAGCATACCAATATACACATGCATTACAGAAGTCCAAGATACACAGAGAGGAATGAAAATTTGAAGAAATACTAATAATGGCTAGCAACTTCCCAAATTTGTTGAAATATATGAGTCTACACATCCAAAAATCAAACTGAATTACAAGCAGGATAAATTCAGAGATCCACACTTAGGCATGTTATAACCAAACTGTTAAAAGCCAGGATAAAGAGAGAAGTTTGAAAGCAGCTAAAGAGAAGCAACTTATTCCATACAAGAGATCCTCAATAAAATCAACCGCTGGTTTCTCATCAGAAACCATGGAGGCTAGAAAATAGTATGATGATACATTTAATGTGCTCAAACTAAAAAAACTATCAACCAAGAATCTGATATCTGCCAAAACAATCCTTTAAAATAAGAAAGAAATTAAGACATTTCCACACTAGTTCACTGTTAGCAGGTCTGTCCTACAAGAAATGCTAAAGAGAGTTCTTCATGGTAAAGCAAAAGAACATGAAAGGTAACTTGAAGGTAAAAAACAGATAAATGGTAAAGGTAAAAAAAGCTATCATAAAAGCTAATATTATTGTAATTTTTGATACAAAATTCCTTTTTGTTGCCTATATGATTTAAAAGGCAAATACATAAAACAATCATTACAAATCTATGTTAACAGGCACACAGTGTATAAAAATGTTAAGTCTGTGATTTCAACAACATGAAGAGGAGAGAAAGAGTCAAGAAGAAAGAGAGTTAATGTATGCTATAGAAATTAAGCTGGTATTAATTCAAAGTAAACTCGGGTTGTCATCCCTATGGACACCCAGCAAAGTTGCAGGGTACAAGATCAACAGACAAAAATCAGTTGTGCTTAAATACATCAGCAATGAACAATCCAAAAAGGAAATTAAGAAAACAATTTCATTTGTAATAGCATTCAAAACAATAAAATACCTTGGAATAAATGCAACCAAGAGTGGAAAGTCTTGTACTCTGAAAACTACAAAACATCACTGAATAAAAGTAAAGAAGGCTTAAGCATGGAAGGCATCCATGCTCATGGACTAGAAGACTTAATACTTACTGTTAAGAAGGCAACACTCCAGAAAGTGATCTACAGATTAATGCAATCTCTATTCAAATCCCAATTGCCTCTTTTGCAGAAAAGAAAAAGTCAGTTCTCAAATTCCAATGTAACCGTACATGACCTCCAAGTAGTCAAAATAATAATGAAAAAGAAAAACAAACTTGGAAAACTCTTAGGTTACAATTTCAAAACTTACTTCAAAGCTACAGTAATTACAATGATGTGGTACTAGCATAAGGATAGACATATAGATCAATGGAACAGAACTGAGAATCCAGAAATAAAATCAAATATCTATGATCAAAAGTAGGTGCCAGACTATTTAATGAGAGGGCAACAACAGTCTCGAAAAATGATGCTGGGACAACTGGAAACCAGATGAAAAAAAGAATGAAGTTGTACCTCCCACTTTATTCCAAAAAGTAATTCAAAATGGATCTACAGCCAAAATAGAAGAGCTAAAACTATTAAATTATTTGGGAAAAACATAGGGATATATCTTCACGACTTCAGATTTGGCAACAAATTCTTATACCAACAGCATAAGCAACAAAAGAAAAAAACATAAAGTGGATTTTATATATCAAAGGACATTATGAAGAATATGAAAACAACTTACAGGAGAAAATATCTGCAAATTAAAATCTGGTAAGGGTTTAATACTCAGAAAATAAAAAGAACTCTTAAAACTGAACAACAAAAAGAAACAATTATAAAATGGGCAAAAAACTTGAACACACATTTCTTCAAACATATACAGATACATAACAAGAACACAAAAAAATGTTCCACATCACTGGTCATTAAGGAAATGTGTATCAAACCACAGGGAGCTACCATTTTTTCACCCACTAGGATGGCTTTAGTTGAAAAAAACAAAAACAGAAGATAGCAAGTGTTGATGAGAATATGGAGAAACAGGGGCCCTCATATATTCTGGTGGGAGTGTAAAATGGTGCAATCATTGTGGAAGACAGTTTAATGGCTCCTTGAAACATTAAACACAGATTACCGTAATGATCCAACATACCACTCCTAGGAATATATATACCCAAGAAACTTGCACATGAATGTTTATAGTAGCATTGTTCATAACAGTCTAAAGAGGGAAACAACCTAAATGCTCATCAGTGGATGAATAGATTAATAAATTTTGGTGTACACATACAATGGATTATTTAGCCAAGAAAGAAATGAAATACTGATACATCCTACAACTTGGATGAACCTTAAAGGCATGTTAATTGAAAAAATCCAGACACAAAAGGTCACAGATTGTATGATTCCTTTTATATAATGTATCCAGAATAGGCAAATCCATGGAGATAGAAAGCAGATAATCAGTTACTAGAGAACTGGGAAAGAATGGATGAGGAATGATTACTTAGTGGATGCAAGGTTTTTCTCTGGTGTGCTAAAAATGTTTGGTAACTAGAGAGAAACAGTTACTGTACAATAGTAGCAATACACTAAATGCCAATGAATTATACAAAATTGTATGTTATGTGACTTCTTTGTCAATTAAAATTTGCTAGTGGTGGTGTTTACCAAATGCAAGCTCAAAAAAAAAAAAATGTCTTCTTACCTGAAATGAGAAGCTTGATTTAGGAGGCAGCTATAGTCATCAGGAAGCTCTATCAAACTATTTCTTTTTCTAGGGTACCTAGAAATATAATTTAAATGGCAATGAGTAAATAAGCCCAGGTCAAAAACAGACCAAGTAACAGAAGGATGAATGTTTTAAAGATAATGAGAGAAAAATTCCCTGGTGGTCCTGCTTCCACTGCAGGAGGCCCAGGTTCAATCCCTGGTCAGGGCACTAAGATCCTGCCACATGGCACAGCCAAAAACAAAACAAAAAACTTAGGGATTCATTTTTGCAACTCATAGTAATTCCCACTGTTGACTAGATTTATCCAAACTTTTCAGTCTAGAATTCCAGATCTTTCATCAGCTGGTTTCCTTTCCAAATCCAACTCCTACTATTTCCTAAGACTAAATTGTTCTATTATTTCCATACTGTCTAGGAAGTAATATAAAATAGCAGTTAAGAACACAATCTTTGAAATCAAACAGGCCCAGTTACAAATCCTAGATTCCGACACTCGACAAGCCACTGAACCTAATCCTGTATTTGCTGGTCTGCAAACTGAGAATAAGTATATTATGCTCCCTCAGTCATAAGGTAGACTATCAATTTAGTAACACATTTTGTTGGGGGGTGGGGTGAGGAGAGAAACATTAAATACTCATGCTGATTGAAAAAATGTTAAATATGAATAATAGTGTCAAGGAACCTCAAAGGGCTGTTGAGAACTCAATTAGATGTTGAAGCAAAACATAATACACTTAGTACCTAATACATGTTTGTAAGTGTTATTTTTCATTCTCACCATTCTAATACAACAAAAGCCTTGCATGTATGCCCTGGGAAAGGTCATCTGAATAATATGATATTATTATTTCATACAAAGGTCATCTGAAATAATATGAATAATAACGAAATTCTCTCCTTAAACCCCAATCAATTCAAATTCTGTAATTCCTTCTGTGTGCAGCAAAAATTATCTCCTCTAAGGCTAAACTTATATCGTTAAGAATATTCACTATTTAACTTTCTATTAGCATTAACAGTATATTCCATATATTATTATACTTTATCTTATCTCTTGAATTTATATATATAACTAGACTATAAACTACCTATGACCAAAACCTGTATGTTATATATCTTTTAACTCTCCAGGAGTATGTTAGTTTAGTACCATGCTGGGGAAACAGCAGATGTCTAACAGACACATAATGACTTTTGTGAGACTAACAGTCCTAAAATATGTACTCATCTTTTAAACTCTTCTTGGTGATGAGAATACTACTGCCTCTGAGCACAGGAGGTGGAGCTATAATATCTAAATCACTAAAATTGGGTTATACATATGAGAGGATATGTTAGCATAGGTTTCAGGGAGAAGGTGATATTTAAATCGGTCCTTGAGGAAGAGATGGATTTTGATTAAGCCAAAACTTAAAGGAGACAGGGGGGCTGAAGAAAACTTTTGTTGAGTAGGCTCCAAGCATATAGAAAGGAGGAGATGGGGAAGAGGGAATAGTTTTACTTATATTTTCATTCTCAAAAGGAAAAAAAAGTGATTTACATGAATACTGTCACTACCCTCTCATTTTAGTAAGTAGTAGCTCCAAGAAACCATCTCTTCCTTTGCCTTTTAACAGGTATGCATTAGCGTAAGAAACAGGAGTTGGTGGTGCCAAACAATTTAAGAGGGAAAGGACAGTCACTTCAAGAAAAAAATCAATTGTAGGAAGAATCGAATTTTCAGCAGGACATAACAGAAATGTAAGAAATAGTGTGCTGAGTGAGAATGAAAACAGACCAGAAAGCATACTCATCAGCTAACTACTTTTGGAAACACAACTTGTAGGGAAGGACTGAGAAGTAAAACCAACCTGACTACAGTGCTTTTTTGCTTCAAACAGTTTAGTAAGGCAGGGTCGGTACACCACCTGTATGGGAAGCAGAGAGAAATGCAAATGGGTCATCACAACTTGGTGCAATATTCATCGAGCCATCCGCGCTAAACCTCTCGGCCCCTTCTTTCCATGTGCTCTCTGCTAGACATCTTTTACTTTACATCTTGCCTCTTCTTTCTTCTCCTTTTCTCCCCTTCTTTTTCTATGTCTTCCTATTTATCCTCCCCCAAATCTTCTATTAATTTCTTTTTTAAAGGGTTTATCTATTATTAGAAAAACATAAACTATGCTCAGTATTATAACAAGAGGGAATTTAATACCAGAAATTGGAAATAAAGGTGACAGAAAGGCTGAGAAGCCAACCAGGAGACAAAAAAAGCAAGGCAACCCGAAGATCAGCCAATAATAGGAAGCTACTACCCTTGCCAGGCTGGAGGAACAAAACAGTATTTTTGGAATGGTATCGTTGGAGCTAAGGGTCAGTGGTGTATCAGATGAACCAGTGACTGAAACCACCTGCACTGACTAGGCACTCTAGTATCCACTTGTATGAGTTATCTTATAACAGGAGGTCCTAGTAAGGAATGCAGAACTAACAAGCTACCACCAAACGGAAGAATTCAGGGAAATCAAAAGGAGATGCCAGTCCATACATCCCACCAACCTCCCGGAATCCTTCTTGCTAGAATCCATCTTGGCTGAGTGATGTAGGTGTCACCAGGAAGGACCCTGAGTCAGAGTGATAGGCCAGAGACACCCCGTAAACTAACTCAATTACCATAAACCCATGGCAGAGCCGTTCTCCTGAGTTCTCTTACCCTGCTGCTCTCCGCCTGGGCGCCCCTTCCCAATAAAGTCTCTTGCTTTGGCAGCACGTGTGTCTCCTCAGACAATTCACTTCTGAGTATTAGACAAGAGCCCACTCTTGGGCCCTGGATGGGGTCCCCCTTTCCTGCAATAGGTGGATGCTGGAACTACAGCAGACTTGTTTGGTGGGAACTAGAGCCAGAGAAGAGCTATAGCCACTGTCAGGGACGCCCCACAAGGCAAAGAGAGGTGACCTAAACACAGGTTTCTCTCTTCCTCCTGGCCTCCAATATCCTGCCAGTGCCTCCCACAGGCTGAAGCCAACTGACAAAGGAGACTGGGAAATATGGCCTAGAGAGGTCAGTTCCCTGTCTTTCAGAGCAGACAATGAGGAAAGTCTTTAAGGCAAGCAGAGCCAGGAATGGTACAGACTCTGTGTTTCAAAGTTTGAATTTTTAACATTAAACTAGAATGGCAAGCTAAAAATGTATCAACTCCAACAATATAAAAATAAAATTAGTATAACCTACTGTGATTGTACTCAACACAAAGCATGGTACTAATTTTTTTGGATCCATCTGATTCATTTTTATCACACTGGAAATCAGAATACCTCATGAGAAATGAGGAAACATGGAAAAGCACCCAAAAGAAGAGATGAGAGCACACAGAAAGGTGGCCAGAGATGGGCGACAGTCACACAAATCCTGACTTGAGCATGCAGGGAACAAGACCCCGATTAAAGAAAAAGGAGAAAAGAAAAGGGGAGAAAACTGAAAAGACTAAAGGAAATCACGAGTGTGATACTGTGACTGATAATGTTTAAAAAAAGAGATGAAAAGCCACAAATGGAATTACTTGGGCTAAACCTGTGTCTATCAAACCAAGTCTGAACACAAGTATGAGGCTGGTAGCTAGGAGAACTCACCACGTTTGGAGAGTTTCCAGGTTGGTGAACACATGTCAATTCGGGGACAGTGGTGTGCTCAGTGTGGAAGTTCTGCTCCCTTTTCCCCATACCTTGCCCTGTGCATCTCTTCTATCTGGCTGGCTCTGATTTATATCCTTTTATAAAAAACTGATGCCCTAGTAGGAAAAACATTTCTCTGAGTTCTGTGAGCTGCTCTACAAATTAATCACACTATATAGCCTTTTGGTCAGCACAGGAAGACAGCCTGGATTTGTGACAGCCTGGATCTTTTTGAAGTATGTGATGCTGTCATGTTTTTAGCACTGATTCCTCAGCCTGTGAGATCTGACACTATCTCCAGGTAGATACTGAGCTGAATCGTAGGACACCCAGCTAATGCTGAAGAATTACTTGCTGGATGTGTGGGAAGAACATCCTCCCCAAGTGTCAGAAATGGATGTCAGGATCTTTAATGGGGGAAACAGAGTAACACGATGAGAACTGACTATTAAAACCACGGTATACGTCAATTTTATCTCAAAAAAAAAAGATGGAAAATGGTGGTAGCAAAGATAGGGTTAGGAGACTAGAGATTTGAAGGGTAGAGAGTAAGCAAGCAGAAGGGTCAATTAAGTACGGGGGTAGAAAGAAATCTTTAATAAAAGAAAAACACAATTCCCTGTGGGAAATTTAAATGGATACATTTTTGAGTTACCAAATGACTTTTTTAAAAATTAACTTTGTTTTTTTACTGAAGGATAATTGCTTCACAGAATTTTCTTGTTTTCTGTCAAACCTCAACATGAACCAGCCACAGGTACACATGTATCCCCTCCCTTTTGAACCTCCCTCCCATCTCCCTCCCCATCCCACCCCTCTAGGTTGATAGAGAGCCCCTGTTTGAGTTTCCTGAGACATACAGCAAATTCCCGCTGGCTATCTATTTTACATATGGTGATATAAGTTTCCATGTTACTCTTTCCATACACCTTACCCTCTCCTCCCCTCTCCCCATGTCCATAAGTCTATTCTCTATGTCTGTTTCTCCACTGCTGCCCTGTAAATAGATTCTTCAGTACCATTTTTCTAGATTCTGTATACATGTGTTAGAATATGATATTTATCTTTCTATATCTGACTTACTTCACCTGTATAATAGGTTCTAGGTTCATCCACCTCATTAGAACTGACTCAAAGGCATTCCTTTTTATGGCCGAGTAATATTACATTGTGACTTTTATTTCCTCCTCAGTCATCTTTCTAAAATATGTGCTACCATATGAGATATGCTACTGTTGTTGCCCCACTCTGGGTTCTTCTGATGCTTAACTGTGACTGTATGGCTGCTGACAACATGACTTATCCTCACTTCACCACCACCTCCACCCCATTTAAAACTGGGATAAGACAGCAGCTGTGGGGAACTTAAGCACAATGATTGGCAGTCATGGTGGAACAAGTAGAAATTCTGATGGCCCATTGCTGTTGGTCTTATCCCCAACCTCTTCAGTGTGTGAATTAGGACCCTTGTGTAGTTTTGCCACCCCCTTCAATCAACGGTAATCAATCTAAAAGCTTAGCAAGTATTTTAAATTTAAAATTTCCAAACTGTGTAATACTCCAATAATGATATTTTATCCCCACAGTACCTCTGGAGGAGGGGCCTCACAGTATCCCAATATTTCTGGAAAAGCAGGAACAAATTTGTGGGTAAAGATAAATAGCTACAGAGTGCATTGTACTCTCCTTCTGCAGCATCTATAAGAAAACAAAAATATATTTAATAAGTACATTATTCTTACCTGGTCATCCTGTGTCTAGAGTTTCTTCATTGTTTATGCTCATTTCTATACTCTGCCTATACAGAATATACTTGGTACTCTGTAAAACTGTGGGTGATAAATAAGACATGGTGATCCTTTTAAATCTGATTTGAGTCATTCTCCTGATCAGACTTCTCCAACATCGAACCACCCCCAAAATACAAAAGTGCTTATCGTGCCCTACCTGATCTGACTTCATCTCTTACCTGCCTCCCCCTGCTCATTAGGGTTCAGTCACTCATCTCTACTATTCTTTGATGACATCAAGCAAACGCTTTGCATTTACTGTTCCTTCTGCTTACAATAATCTTCCTTCAATTCTCCATCCAGTTCAACACCATGTCCTTTTTTGATTTCTCTCGATGTCTCCTTACAAAGAAGTCTTCCATGACTCTGCCCCAGCATTCGCTATTCTCATGACCTGCTGTATTTTTCTTTGTAGCACTTACCACCATTTGACATTATACTACATGTATTTATCTGTTGGCTTATATTTCATCTCCTCTCAATAAAAGAAAGGGCTTTATCTTATCCATTGCCATATGACAGCATCAACAAGATAATAAATAACTTTTTAAAGAATGAAAACATAGATCTGTGCTGACAACCACTTGGAAAGAAAGCAGTATCCTATTTATACAGAATCAGAACAAACAAATCTACATCTAATGAGCCCTACTGAACAGCGTTCAATATAAAGAACCCTGTTAAGGCTGACCTGAGAAAAGAACAAAAGAAAGCATCTCGGAGGAAATTTGATGACTCTTCCAAAATCATACAAACCTTCTGACTTTTACCCATACAAAGCCACAAGGAAACCTTCTCTACCTTGATGTAGATTTAAGGCAAGTAAAGAAGAAAGGAAATTATTTGGTTACTCAAATACACAGGGCCTTGGTTAACACAACAGGCCTTTCCCAGCAGCATTTTATTTATTTCATAATAGATATAATCAAATGTTCAAACTTCAAGAAACAGAGTATATTATAAAGCCAAACAATTCTCTTTCTTTAAAGCCAACCAATCTTTGTAATTTTTTATCTGTCCTATACCGCATGAAGGCATTTTGTAAGCTCAAATACAAAAGCTGTACATAGATAGGAGCCATGAATAGGTTTTGTAGATTATGAGGCTAATCTGGTTTCTGATCTCACTTTTTACCCACACCAGGGCAGGGGCACACATGTTTGGAATGAACACCGATGAAAGAGGTGAGGAATGAAGAAGTGGTTTTGCCTGCTCTCACCCTTGAGGTTGAAGGTAACAAAAAAGTCTCTTATTTACTACTCTGTGATTTCATTTTCCTACTTACTGGTAAACAGTTCTTCAGGTGGAGTTACTCCAAGTAAATAGTGGAAAAACAATGCAGCACAGCGAAGATACGGGATGATGCCATTCTTCAAGGATACCCATAAATACCAGCCAGGAATACCACACCCAATGAGGCTGAAAGGCAACAATTCCAGATCAGAACAGAATACAAATCAGATGAACACATAGATTGTAAATACATCCCCTTTCAAAAACACACCTCAGCATTAAATAATTTTTTATGCATTAATATTTAAACATTAAAACAAAATATTTAACTAACTATAGCTTCAGTCTTTAAATCTCCTAATAGTTTCTTAAAGCAAACCACAAATCTTGTGTATTTAGGCAAAGAACAACTTTTTTCTTTTTCCTAACCCTTGTAATGAAATGTGGAGCAAATGCATTTATCAGTAACTAACCAAAGCAGCTAAATTAGCTTAAAAAATTTAATACTTTCCTGACTTCTGTATTAAAACTGGTGATTTTCAGGGCAGTGAAACTAATAATCTATATGATACTATAATCTTACAACACAAAGCGAGAACCTTAATGTAGGCTATACACTATATAGTTAATAACAATATATCAATACTGGTTCATCAGCCTAACAAATGTACCACACAAATGAAAGATGTAATGGAGAAACTGGTGGTGGGAGGGAGGAAATGGAAACTCTTGGTTACTTTGTATTCTGTAAAACTAAAACAGCTCTAAAAAATAAAGTCTATTAACATAAAGATAAATACACATATATTTAGTACTTCAACTGAAAAAAAGTTGACTGATGAAGAAGACGAAAACAAAGAGGGAAACTTGGCAGCAGATGACGCTCAGCAGAGCAGTCTATTGCACTTTTGGTTTAACCTCTGTATTGTCAATATATTTCACATATTACTCATAACAGCCTTAAAAAAACTTCTAAGTAGTTAAGTCTATTAACTGTATGAATTGCTTTAAAAGGACAACCTATTTTTAACTTTCACATTTATTTAAAGTTTAACTGCTGCATCTTGTTAAAATTCTATCATCTTTTGCCTATATTTCTGTAACAGTTTATAAGAATAAAGATGTGTCAAAACTTGTTTTCAGTCTCAGAAACAAATCAATGGGTAATTTTTATTTGTTGTTATTCCAAAAGCCTTTAAGTGATTTTTAAAAACTGGAATTAAAATGGTTCAAGAGATACTGCCAAACAACTGAACAAAGATGTGGAATTATAAACACAATACTGAAATAGAATGGACTAATGGGCTGTTACTCACCCACTTGTATACTGAGAAACTTCTGCCAAGAAAGAAGATGCAGAACGAGCCTCTTCACTCTCTTCCTGTATCTGTGCAAGGGGGAGGCCTGAAAAAGAAATTCTAAAAGATAAATCTATGAATTTACTACTCAATTTATTAATGAAACCTCAATTTCAGAATTCCCTGGTGGTCCAGTGGTTAAGACTCTGTCTACCAATGCAGGGGACACGGGTTTGATCCCTGGTGCAGGAAGATCCCACATGCCGTGGGGCAACTAGGCCCATGCACCACAACTACTGAAGCCCAAGAACCTAGAGGTCATGCTCCACAACAAGAGAAGTCACTGCAATGAGAAGCCCATGCACCACCACTAGAGAGTAGGCCTCCACTAGCTGCAATTAGAGAAAGTTCGTGCACGGCAATGAAGACCCAGCGCAGTCCAGAATAAATAAAAATAAATAAACAGAGAGTTCAGTATTTGTATATGACTTTTCGATTTGAGGTAAATTTTGTAATGCAATAAAATACATAAATATTAAATGCACCATTTGATGAAGTTTGACAAATGCACACACCCATGTAACAATATCTTTTAAAATTAATGAACTATTTTTTTAAAGCAGTTTTAGGTTCACAGCAAAATTGAGTGGAAAGCACAGATTTCCCATATACCTACTGTTCCCAAACACCTACAGTCTCCCTCACTATTAGCACCACTGGCACATTTGTTACAGCCTACAGTGACACATCATTATCACTCAAAGTCCATAGCTTACATTAGAGATAACTCTTGCTATTGAACATTCTATGGTGGTGGTTTAGTCTCTAAGTCATGTCTGACTCTTGCGACCCCCATGGACTGTAACCCTCTAGGCTCCTGTGTCCAACGGATTCTCCAGGCAAGAATACTGGAGTGGGTTGCCATTTCCTTCTCCAGAGGATCTTTCCCACCCAGGAATCAAACCCCAGTCTCCTGCATTGCAGGCAGATTCTTTACTGACTGAGCTATGAGGGAATCCTTGTACGTTCTATGGGTTTTGACAAATGTATAGTAAGTTGTACCCACTATTATTGTATCCAACAGAATAGTTTCATTACCCTGAAAGCCTTCTGCACACTGCCTATTCACCTTTCTCTCCCTAACCCTTGCCAATCCCCAATGGTCATTTTACTATCTCACAGTTTTGCATTTTCCATAATGTCATATAGTTGGAATCAAACAATATGTAGCCTTTTCAAATATGCTTCTTTCACTTAGTTGTATGCACTTAAGATTCCTCCATGTCCTTTCATTGCTTAATAGCTCATTTCTTCTCAGAACTGAAGAATATTCCATTGTTTGGATGTACCACAGTTTATTTATCTATTCACAAGGACATACGGGTTGCTTCCAAGTTTTGGTAATTATGAATAAAGCTGCTATACACACCTGTGTGCAGGTTTAGTGTGGACATAAGTTTTTGGTTCATTTGGGTAAGTATCAAGGAGTGTGACTGCTGGACTGCATGGTAGGAGTATGATGGTTTTTTAAGAAACTGCCAAATGGTATCTCAAAGTGGCATTGATTTCATTCCTGCCAGCAAAGAATGAGAGTTCCTATTGCTCCACATCCTTGCCAATATGCAAACGCTGTCAGTGTTTGGCATTTTTCCCATTCTAATGAATGTATACTGGTATCTCGTTGTTGTTTTAATTTGTAATTCTCTAATGACACCTGATACTGAACATCTTTTCATATGCTTATTTGCCATCTGGATATCTTCATTGGCAAGGTGTCTGTTCAGGTCTTTTGTCCATTTTCAATGAGTCTGTTTGTTTTCTTACCATTGAATCTTAGTCCTTCGTATATTCTGGATAACAGTTCTTTATCAGATGCATCTTTTGCAAATATGTTTCACCAGTTTGTGGCTTATCTTCTAATTCTCTTGATAATAATCTTTTGCAAAGCAAAAGTTCTGAATTGTAAGAAGTACAGCTTATCAATTATTTCATTCATGGACTGTACCTTTGGTGTTGTACCTACAAAGTCACTGCATACTCAAAATCACCCAGATTTTCTCCTATGTTATCTTCTAAGAGTTTTATAGTTTTGTATTTTACATGTAGGCCTAAAATCCAATTTTAGTTAATTTTTGGGAAATGTGTAAGATCCGTGTCTGTGTCTTACATGTGGGTATTCGGTTGTTCTAGCATCATTTGTTGAAAAGCCTGTCTTTCCTCCATTTGTCTTCACTCCTTTGTCAAAGATCAGTTGATTATGTTTATGTAGGTGTATTTTGGGGCTCTATTTTGTTCCACCGATTCATTTATCTGTTCTTTCACTAATACTACACTGTCTTTATTCCTATAGCTTTCTAGCAAATCTTAAAGTCAGGTAGTATCAGTCCTCTGACTTTGTTCTTCTCCTTCAATACTGACTTGGCTATTCTGAGTCTTCTGCCTCGCCAAATAAATTTACAATTAGTTTGCTGATAACCAAAGAACAACTGGCAGGGATTCTGACTGGGAGATTATTCGGTTTATATTTAAATTTTCCAAATTTACTTTTGTGTGTCTTCTCATACTGAAAATTCAGTTCCCAATGGCATTAACACAATCACTTACTTGATTTAAAAATTACCTAAGATAATTTCAAAATAATAATATTAGTACCACTGATACCACTAATTGAGTTCAACTTAAGATTTTTTTTTTAGTTCCTTCATTATCAGAATATATCCTACTAGGAAAGCACAGTTGAAATACTGTTTTTTAAAGTCACTAAGCAATTATTTTCTCAATATATTTCTTAGGTTCATTTGTTGTTTTCAGCTGTCAAAAAATTATTTTTGTCATTCAGATTTTTTTTTAGTTACGTATAATCAGAGTTCTAAGATCAACTACATTAAAAAAACATTCACAAGAGTCTTTGCATAAATTCTTGTACTCTTTACTTTGTACCAGAGGTAACTGTTTTTCGTTTTCCACTTATACTTCTGTAATTTCATTTATTTAAAAAAAGCAAATATGAATATATGTAAGCATATATATGCATAAATACACATAAAATATCTTACACAAAGGTATTATACTAAAACTTCTCTTCTGTACCCTACTTTTTTTCACTTAATATCCTAGAGCTCATTTCTTCAGTAGATCTTATTCATTCCATTTTACAACTGCACATCATTCTAATATATGGGTATACCACAGGTTATTAACCAATCACCCAGTTTTTTGTTATTCCAAATAATGCTACAATGAATAATCTTGTGCTTATATTCTTTCATATTTCTGCCAGTAGAGCTTTGGGGTAGAGTCTTAGAAGTGGGACTGGTGGGTGAAAAGGTAGATGTGTATTTAATTTTGCTAGATACTGTTCTAAGATCACTTTAATTATCTGTCCTCTAAATTATTTGAACTTTCAGTAGCCATTATTGACCACTGATACTCAAAACCCAATTTTGCTTTCTATTAAGAGCAGAATCTAAAAGGACAACTATATCACAATTCCATGATGTTATATTACCCATGTATCTTCAAAAAAGGATATATATTTTTTTCGTCCAAAAAATATTCATTGAGTTCTTATTGGGTGAAACAAAAGTTACTAAACATTTGAAGCTTATGAAGGAAGATTCTGAAATTTGAATGTTCCCTATTCAAGAAGCTTACGGTAGGGATGCAGGAGCAAGGAGAAGCAGGGAAAGGAGTGGAACAGCAGTAAGATATAACTATAAAATAAGACATGTGATAAATGCTATAAAATGAACCAAGTACTACCACTCCAGCTGGAGGAATGGACAATGTTTCATAGACAGGCTTATCAAAAGGCTCAGAGTATTTAGGCAGGGACAAACATTGGAGAGATTAATCTCCAACCTTGACCTTGAGCAATCTGAAAAAAAAAAAGAGAGAGAGGGAAAAGCAGATCCAAATGGTCTCCCTATGTACCTAGAGAATAGCTGCAATGGAGAGAATCAAGTGGTTTAGCTAATTATTCCTGTCACAGTTCTACCTTTCCCTTTAAGCAGCATCCGTAAAGAAACAGATGAACGATCATTCAATGAGACATAATACAGAATTTAGAAATATATGGTTAACCATAAGCATAATTAATTTTCCCAGTAAATCATGGGCAAATGTTATTTACAATGAACAACTGATGGGAGCTTTACCTGTGTCTATGGTAAGAAGTATCTGAAGCATGTGTGCCATGGTGATCAAATGGAAGAGATAAAGGTGGTTATAGGAAGAACTAACTGGTGAAGGCTGCAGATCAACAGCATCATCCCAGTACAAGGACGGGAATGCTAACACGGTACCCACCTATGAGAGAAAATCGACATCAACGTAGGTAACAAAAGGACTAACACAAGTTAATCCCATAACTAAATGAAAAGGATACCAGATCCTGCACTGTGTGTGTTTTTAAATAACCATGATATTTTTCCTAATTATTCAATTATTCAAGGATATTTTAGAATATAATATACCATAAACAGAGGATAGAAGCCATCATCAAACAGATTTATCGCTTTGCTGGGTCTACTTATTCTAGTTCTAGGTAATGGTCTCAATCCTGTGGGTTTAGGGGATTCAACATTACAACCACTTGGGCAGCTCTTAAAATAACATTGATACATAGGCCCCACCCTAGTCCAACCAAATCATAATATCGGGGGTAAGGTCCAGTTACCAGCATTCCTTTCAAGATTACGGTGAGAGATTTCAAAAGACAGTGGTGACAACCACAGGGTAGAGGATACTGGCTAACCTTGCATCCACAAAGTCCATGATCCTAACCTTAACATGGCTGTCTAGAAAACTTGTCTTGAAGGAATGAAATCATCACAGAGATGGAAAAACTGTACAAGAAATTCACAAAACAGTTGTCACTAACCATAGGTGTTTTGGGGAACACCTAGATGTGCCCATGGCCTGGTCCGTATCATGAATAATTAACAATTTTAAGACAGCTCACATCATTATTCACTGCTTATAATGTAAACAAGTTGAGAAAAAGGGGAACGGGGAAAATATTATTAGAAAAAGGTCTGCCTGTAGAGACACTAACTAAATATAATCAACTAGACTAAGTTCTATCACAAAGTAAAGGGTAAATGTGGTTTCATTTTTTAAAGTGATTTTGATGGTCTCAATCAAATCTGTATCTATTTGTAAAGTGAATGAAAAAAAGAGACTAAACTTTCAAGATCAGTATTTATAATCTTGAACAAAGAGCATAAATTTGAATGAGGAAAACACTTACAAACTTGAGTGACTTTTAAAAGAAAATTTACTGAACACTTACCAAAACATGAAATAGATCTATGGATAGAAGGCAAGGTGTAGCTTCTGATTGCAGGTTAGGAAGAACAACTAAAAAACAAGCAAACAAAAAACCTTAATGTAATTCAGCCAGTAATACAGCAATGCACTTAAATGTAATACAACATACTAGCATCTAAAACAAAAATTTAACAGGGTTACAATACAGAAACTGATAAACTGGTCCATCACACCTTTAAGATATGGGAAGCATAACTAAAGATAAACTAAACTGAGATAAGGTTCTAAAAAGCTCTGGACGCAATTTAATGGTCGAAAGATAAGATATAGGAGGAAAGGGTAAATAAGCTAGGAAGACTGAAATAAGAAATTGTTCCATAAGTATTATACTTGCTGAATGAAAAAGAATTAAACAATGTTCTCTACCACTTCCTACCTCCAACTACACATTTCTAAATGTTCTGTGATACACGAAACATATGAAGAAGTTTGGGGTTGGGGAGCAGGGAGAGCATGCAAATCGGTGTAACTGAAAAGAGGAGGGAGACAATCCTCCTGAACAAAACTAGACAACTGATGAGTGGAAGGAAATGCAAACAGCTCGAAAACTTTGCCTTTCTGATTTTGATCAGTCTCTAAATTCAGAAGTCAGGGAAAGATTGACAAGGAAGTGAAATCAAGAATTCAAAACAATAAGTGTTTATATATACATAACTGAGAGAATTAATTATATTTAAATAAAGCTATTATTTGGTTAAAATGAAGGAGAGAAGATTCTTTTCAGACTAGGTCAGTTTCTTAACCCCAAATCCAAGATTCTAAACAAAAAGCATAAAAGTTAAGAGCATGGGCTTTGGAGTCAGACAGAAATGGGGTCCAGTACTTCCTATGACTATCTGTCACAGGCAAGGTACTTGACTTCTCTAAGCCTCCAGCGTATACAGGATTGTTGGGAGGTTTGTTAACCTGTGCATTCAAAGTACTTAACCTGAGTGTGGCATACAGTAACCACTATAAACACTATTAATACTGGCTCTATAAAATAAACTAAAGTGAATACAGGGCTCTGCCATTAACTAGCTATGTGTTCTTTTTCAGTAATATTTTCAATACATCAGTTAACATGTTCATGACACAACCAATACCACCTACCTTATTTTCTTCTCAGTGTTAAAGTGTTTTGCTCCCAGGACATTTTAATAACTAATTCCTTGCCCTGAATTTTATTAACTTTCAGTCAGTAGAATACTCTGTTATCAAATTTTTCTTACAGGCAGTTGGGAAACTTTTTTGTTCCCAGATGCTAAATATATTTATTTTAAAAGTCCTCCGAAATCAAGTTCATTTTTGGCATGCATATTTTCCTCCATTGGTAAAATCTTTCATTTATGCTAAATTAAATATCTCAGGAAAACTTAAGTGATATAGTAGGAAAAGCATAAGCTTTATGGTCAGGTTTGGGTTCAAACACTAGTTCTGCCTTTTACTGGTTTTATGACCTTGGTCAAGTAACAGAAGTTCTCTGTGCCTCGGTTTCTTCATCTGTAAATTGGGGAAATGATAATTTCCTTGAAGAATGGTGGTTAGAAGACATAATTATATAAAAAGATCCTTGTACAATGTACAGGTGTCATCGTACAATGCCTGGCACATACATGGCAATGAACGTTGCATGTCCTATTACTACTGGAGAATCAACATAATAAAACTATATTCATCATCTTTCACATAAAACAGTCTCTATTGTGGACTTCTGGACTTTCTTATTTCTTTCAACAGTCTATTCATTTTAATTCAAAACCTTGTTTCTACCCATCCCAACTGCCTCCCTAATTTATGCTACTACGTGTGTGTGTGTGTTAAGTCGCTTCAGTTGTGCCCGACTCTTTGCGGCCCTTTGGACTGTAGCCTGTCAGTTTCCTCTGTCTGTGGGATTCTCAAGGGAATAATACTGGAGTGGGTTGCCATGCCTCCTCCAGTATACTACTATATGCAGATGCACATGTTACTTCTAATTTTTCCTTTTCCCAACCGAATCTATACAATGTCTAGCCTTAGAATAATATTGTTTAAAATGTTTCAAAAATTCCCAATAACCTAAAGTTCAAACTTCTCACTGAGGGATTTAAAACCTTCTATTTTTATCAAAACAACTTCATGCTTCTCTATCTATAGGTGCCACTATTCCTATCAGACCTGTCTATTTGAACATACCACATGCTTTCCTACATTCTCAATCTCTGTTAAAATTGTGCTTCCAGCTTGGAATGCTACCTCTGTTTCTCTCAATGTATCTTTATATACGCTGTTAGAGCAAAAAAACAGCAGAGCCCCCAGAGTGATCTCTTTCTGTCTCAATTCATGAAGCACATTTTTTACCTTATATCTAGCATTTGTCTACTTTATAGTGTGCATTTTCACAGTTCTGCTTCTTTAATTCAATCATGAGTATTACAATGGCAGGGTCCATATCTTGTACCTCTACACAGAATTTACAGCCCTAACACCTTGCAAATAAAGATGTTCTAGCTAATAAATTTTCACATGACAAACTTTTACATAAAGGTACAAAGATACATTACAGAACGAAAGAACATCAAGTTTTTAGTTGCTGTCAATTAGACATTATGCAATATTATTTCAGTTTCTGCCATCTGTGATGATGTTAGTCTCCTTGCTTGGTATTTATTTTGAGGTGTTTTAAATATTAAGATGGCTAGATAGCATTCACTGACTCGACAGACATGAATTTGAGCAAACTCTGGGAGACAGTGAAGGCATGTGGAAACCTGGCATGCTGCAGTCCATGGGGTCGCAAAGAGTTGGACATGATTTAGTGACTGAACAACAATCAACAAATATTACAAATCCCATAATCTGTGATGAATGTAAAAGCAAGAAGACTATTTGGAAGTGTTGGTAAAACAAGGTATCCAAATTGTAACTGAAATGAAAAGAGATAACAAAAATTAAAAGCAAAACCAAAATACTATTATGCAAATAGGATAAACTGTTAACAATAGGAAAAGGTCCTAAGAACGAGAAGCATGCGTAATATGTGCAAAATTCGGGGCTTGTGCAACTGATCAGTAAGAAAAAAAGTAAATGAAAGAAGGAAAAAAAAATTTAAGTGTGTAGTTAGGGAACAGCATTAATATTAGATATCTATTAGCATGAGGTTAATTCAGGAGATAGCTGGAAATTAACTTGAAAATATAAAAGGTTAGCACAGTGGAAGTTCTAATAAAACTTGGGTGATAGCTTTGAATGGAGCCATGGAACCCCCATGTCATTAGAGTGACAGAAAGCTGCCCAGGAAAAGCTCCGTAAGAAGTTTGTGAGAATCAACAAGGAGGAAGGTGACCTGTTTCAACAGACTTTCAGGGTAAAATAGCTGGTCAGTTTGGGGAAACAAAGCCTGTTTTCTAGCTAGAAAAAAACTATGTATGGTTTTAAACCTTAAAAAGACTGAATGGCTCTCTTTTTTGGTAGAAACACACCGAGGAATTGTAAGCTTAAACCTCTCTACCTGTGACATATTCAATTTATGAACAAAAAGACACAAAGAGGGTTTTTTAAGCTTGACCTATTTTAGATGCAAAGGAGCTGCTGTAGTGCAAATACCTAAATGGAAATGCAGACAATCAAAATGAAAGTCAAATCATTCTACTATGCATAACCTCTAATTTTTCTTTTTATTTTCACAGTGAGACCACCACATGAGCTTACCTAATTTCTAGCTTATTAGAATCTAAAAAGAAAAAAAAAAACCCAACTCAGCTGTTATAGCCTGTCTCTCAAAGGAAAAGGCATGCATGGACCCACAGTCTGAGAGTACCATAATTAGCACTTCTATCATTTTTATATGACTTTGATACACACCAGAAAAATGACATTTTTAAATGATCTATCCACATTACTGCTCCCTTTACTAAGCAGACTGAGATACTAGTGATTAATACTAAGGACATTAGTGATTGTGGATGTTGGTGCAAAAAGCCCTTGGGTGGGTATAAGGGATACAAGTTGACAACATTTGGAAAACACTTGGTTTTAAAAATAAGATTGCAGGTATTACAGGGAAACCATGTATTTTGTTTTCTTTGTTTTTTCTTTTATAAGGTTGTGGTAATGAGTGTCTGACAGTGTAGTGTGCTGTTTCCTAATACACTGCCAGAAATGCAATGGGAAAAGACATGCAAATAACATAGTAACTCAGAAAAGATTCTACCTGATAGAAGACGAATCAGATGTTTCTGTATCAGGACCTGAGAACAGGTAATCCTTTGTGCGATGGCAAACTGCATTAATGCTTTCAGACCATTATGCTAGATTGTAAGAGAAGGGAAGATAAAAAGATGAGTGAAGATGAAAGACCTAAGTCATTCACTGTATAAACCAATCCCACTCTGCAAGAACTAGTGTAGACTTACTATATACTTTACATTACTGCAAATTTAGTTACAATATTTTTAATGCTTCTAAAAAGTTTTATGACCTCACTGAATTCTGTAATAGATTTTCCCATGACAAAGAAGTATTAAAGATACAATCATCTCGATCTCATTTAAGTACTCATTTCCCCCAGAGTCATTCTCTTAAATGTCTAGCCTACATCATTCTATTCAGGCCTGTGCAAATACATGTCTTTGTAGAAATTCTAAAATGATGGCAGAAAATCACTGAATTCAGGGAACAAATCTTCTGCTTCCCAGATGCAAGGATGGGAACTCTAGGGAAGCACGTCGTGGACTCCAAGTCCCCTGGGCCAGCTGTCAGAAAATAAGAGGAAAATGGCTAGGTGAGTGGTCCAGGGGATCCTCAGTTGCCCAGTTTGTATTCACAGGGCTACTGAGCATACTTCTTAAATACTGTTTGCAGGGTCCCCAAAGTTATAAGTCTTAGGCCTGAGGCAGGAGTATAGTTATATAGACTCAGAATCTGCCCATGAAGGAGTCATGACTTAGTTTTATTCTGGAGTTTTATTCTGGAGTTCTGTATGAAGATTTATCTAGAGTTAAGCCAGCATTAATATTTAATGTTACATGATGATGCAAAATTAGTGGGAAGGAAAACATAGGAGACACTAGGGTTCTGATTTGGAAATAAACAGAGAGGGGAATAAAAAGTAACCAAGTATCACCAGAAATCATTCTGTGAATTATATTTAACCACCAAGACTGAATAAACTCTCCAAAGTGTATAATGTTGGCCTTTTAGTCTCCTATGAGACTGAAGTAGCTTTAAAAAAAAAAAACCAAAACAGAATTCTGCTTTTATAGAAAAAGAAGTGACTAAAGATTTTTTAAAATGCTAAATGTACTGAGGACTCCCTAAAAAAATACACCATGTGTACCCTTTTGGCCTACATACCTGTCTATTTTGAAGTGCTCCAAACAAAGGTTTTCCTTCATCTCCCAAGAGGTTTTCTCAAAGAGCAAGAAAAATAAAAAAATAAATTTTGAATACTACTACAACTATATACTTAGTTTCTGTCTTTCAGATGTTCTTTAATTCTATTTTTGACCAAATAGAAAAGTGTTTTGCACTTTTCCCCTTCAAAATTTCATGTTTAAGTCTATGCCAAGATTTCCAAATTTTTGAGTGAGAGAACACTACAGAGGCAATGTAGATCATGGACAAATTGTTATTATAAATAATAAAGCCCCTGGAACAATCTATAAAGAACACTTGGGAAAAACAAAGCATTCTGCTTCATTTATCCTCCTTTTAACATCTCTTCTATGCAAAAAGAAAAAACAATTTTAACTGAAGTATAGTTGACTTACAATATTATATTAGTTTCAGGTTTATAGTAGTTGGATGCTTTTACAGATTATACACCATACAAAGGTATTATAAAATATTGACTATATTCCTGTGCTTTATATTACTTCCTTGTAAGTATTATATTACTTCCTTATAATAATGTTATACCTGTTAATCTCCTTCACCTATTTTGCTCCTACCCCTACCGCTCTCCCCTCTGGTAACCACTAGTTTGTCCTTTGTGAGTCTGTTTCACTATATTGGTTCATTTGTTTCATATTTTAGATAGCACATATAAATGAAAACATACAATATTTGTCTTTCTCTGAAAAAAAAAATTAAAGTAATTTAAAAAATATAGTTGCAACCTATTTTGTTAAAAAAATACATAAAACAAATGTAAGTAGCTTTATTGTTCTTTTAAGTACTATTAAAAAAGAATTAGATTTATAGCATAGAACAAGGTGAAGTTAAAAATACAAAAAACCCATGAGCTCAGAAATATATTTTGCCTTGTTGACTAGGTTATTTATTACTGAATTACTCTTATTTTCACTGATCTTTGGCAGCAAACACATCTATGAGACTGGAAGGCTTATTTCCTATTTTCCTTTTCCATTTTTGAATGGACAGCAATAAAAGACCCTCTGTTTTGATTCCTCAACTATTTTTCATAACTATGCCAACACATCCTGCATATGTCTCTCCACACTCACAGGGAGTGAGATAAGTTAGCCGTTTATGTGCTAGGGATAAAGCACAGCCTTATATCTGCTGGATGGAAAAAGCCCTATAGTGAAAACAATATAACACTCTAGTAATCAAATAATTTCCAATTACTACGTTACATAAACACATATGAAGAATCACTCCTTTTTTCCAATGAACTTCTCACCCATTCTATGACAAAACTGTCACTTCTGAAAATGTTCAATGCCTAAATAAAAATCTCCAATTCCTAATGCTTGTGTTCCCCAAATAGTAAAGTGTAAAAGTACCTTTACTGGCAATCTGCGGATATTTAATAGATCATGACTCCAAAAGAATGCGTAACATTTCATATCAAATTGTTCAGAGTCTATTTAAACCTCATTTTTCCCTTTTCTCCTTTTATTTAATGACAGTAAATATAAACCTGTGTATTTATTTTTACCCACAATTTAAGTCTGACAGGTTTGGAAATGACTCCTAAAATCTGTTCACAGAGACTAATGCTGGCATGCAGAAAGGGTCTGTGAAAGAAGTAGCTTTGTGCTACTTAATTCAAATCATGAGACAGTGTCCTTTTACAAAACTTTATTTAAATGAGGAAAATGTGGTAGAACCATTTAAAACAACTTCCCAAAAATACTGGAAAATGAGTCTGAAACTGGCTTAAAGACAATATGAAAGAATTACAATTCTTAAATGTTTTTCATGTAGTATTCTTATCTTGTGACTGTTATAAGCAAATATACTATTTTTAAAATCTGAGTGATTCTTCACTGCTTCATTTCCTCTAGTTCTAATGAGAGATAAGACCATGTAAATGTAAGGTGTATAACCTGTTGATTTGATATACTTTTCTCTGAGAAGCTTTCACCATGGCAGAGAATCTGACAGTAGGCTTCCCTTCAGATTTGGGAGGTTTCTTGCTGTTCATCTCTTTCTCCTGACCACCTAAGTCTTCCTTTCTGTCTCCTGGTAATTTTTTAGGTGGTTTGGTTTACCTTTCTTTTTTCTCTCAAAGTGTAAAAGAAATAAAAATTACTGGATATTTCTGGGTTGATTCTTCTTCCTTTGCTTTTCCTCTTATCTTACATTGTTATACTGCCACCTTTTAAATATAGCTTGCTTCACACTGTCCCTTTCAAGTATAGTTTTCTGTTATGTATGCCCATTTTTGTAGTTAAAAGAGATGAAAACAAAATATCCTCAAACTAAATGGCATCATGCCACCTAATCTACTGATATACCAAGAGTCCTTAAACAAGTCAAAGTATTCCAGGCCATTAGGGTGGGAAAAAAGGAATAATTTTTGATCAGTCAATGTTAATTCTGTTTCTATAAAAGCTCCAAACCAGTTTTCTTATAGGCTTTACCAATTGCCTGGATAGTAAAAGCACATGTGCTCCAGGTCATCATGGGGATTCGAGGATCCATTTCATCAGGAGGCACTTTCAATCCAATTCTATAAATTGTTGTGGCAAAGAGAAGGACCATTTCCTTGATGCTATTAGAATAATTTAACCTAAAAATAAAACAAGAAAAATTTAAATAATGATTTAGTAAAAGGGGCTACCTACTGAGAAGTCCACTTAGGTACTGAAGCACGAATTTAACTTCTTTTGAAGGTTTATTCATTAAGAAAAAAATGGAGAAAGCAGAACTGTAACTCCTATGGGTAGAAAAATGTATCTGACAAAATGGTAATGACACAGATAACTTCTTGTAAAAGATGCAGTAAATGATCACAGCAGAAAGGGTCGAGGTCCAAATTAAGAACAGGTTGGAGAGAGGATTAAAAATCAGAGGAAACATATCTGACATAAATTTCAGTGTATGAAAAGGGACTAAGAAGTACTTTTGTGCTGATAGGGGTGTATGTGTGTCTGTATGTGTATATATAATAATTCATGTACTAGCAATGATAATTTCTGGTTTCCTGAACTTCTATTTATAACAAGTAACAAGTATTTTCAGTAGTGATGGGATATACAACGTAAACAAGGATCACGACTAGAAAAATGAATCTCGATAATTTTCATTAAATACTAGTATCTGATTTGGATACATTATATTTTTCAAAGTGTCTTCACATAAATATCTTTTCAATAACCTTATGAGGTAAATTAGAAGACCACTGTCTCAATCTTACAAATCAGAAAATGAATTGCAGTGGGGGTAGAGTGACTTGAAACTTTTCAGAAGTCACAGAGCAAGTCAGATTTGACTTTAACTTAAGTCTCTTAAATTCTGCTCTTCCTATAGGTGGAACTATTTAAAAATAGCATTTTTGTTGGTTAAAAATAGTTAATTATAGGCATGGTTCTTCCTAACACATATTAAATACATATTACTCTATCTCAAATCACTTAATATCAGTACAAATAAAACTCTAGGGAGATGGCAACAAGATAAAAATGTGATAAAGAAAACATTTTCACAAATAAAGCAAGAAGGAAGGAAGGAAGAATTGTTCTTCACTCTTATTTTCACAACCATTTACAAACTTCTCTTGTATAGACACTTACGAAGACTGAACTCCATAACTCAGAATAGAATGGAACTCAAGAATAGAATCACCCATTCCTTGATCAAACAGGACTGCACTTGTTGGGTTTTCTCCTTATAAATTAAAAGGAAAAAGAAAGAAAAATCATGGGAGTTTAGTGTGACACATACTTTTTTAAGCTTTTGTAAATTACATAAATCACTTTAGAAAATTTGGATAATGCTAATAAGCAATAAATAATCATTCAAAATATTTCCACCCAGATAATCAGATAGCATGAGGGTGATATTTTTCTATTCTCCATATAAATGTTACACATGTAGATTTTTTTTTTCTTAAAAGGATAATACCTCTAGCACAGTTCTGTATCTTGATTTTTCATTAACAGATCATATATATCTTCCACATCAGTAACTGTCCCTCTATATTTCTGTTTTTAGTGAATACATAGTATTCTGTTAGTAAGGCAACATACTTTAGTGAATAAGAGCACAGGATCTGGAACCAAGTTGCCTGGGTCTGAATCCTAGCTCTGCTAGTGACTATTACTAAGACCTTGGGTGAATACTAACCTCATCAAAATTAAGACTGTCATTCCCACAAGTGCAATGAGTTGTTTTCTTCCTGGTAGTTCTTGAGAATCTTTTCTTCATCTTGGGTTTCCAGCAGTTTGGGTATGACCTATCTAGGTATGCTTTTAAGTTTATCTGTTGGAGGTTCACTGAGCTTCAATTTATAAATCTAAGTCTATCACCAATTTGTA
Source organism: Giraffa tippelskirchi (assembly GCF_054371585.1). NCBI lineage: Eukaryota > Metazoa > Chordata > Mammalia > Artiodactyla > Giraffidae > Giraffa > Giraffa tippelskirchi. The sequence goes on from NC_137281.1 coordinate 101,031,218, forward strand.
AAGTTTCCAGCTATAATTTCTTCAAATATTTTTTCAGTATCATCCTTTTTCTTTTCAGGACTTCAATGACACAAATGTTGGGTTAAAGGGAACAAAAGAAGATTCCATATGTCCCTAAAGCTATATGTTTTTCTCCATCACTTTTCTGTCAATTCTTCATTGTGTAATTTACTGACTCTTATCTCACCATGTTCATTTTACTACTGAGCCCATTCAGTTAAATTTTTTTTTTTCATATAGTATCTTTCAATTCTGTTATCTCCGTTTGGCCCTTTTTCTGTACTTTTTTTTCCCCTCTGCTGAGAACTTCTGTCTTTTCATTCACTTCCATGAGTGTTCACCTTTAATTCATGTTTCATGATTATAAAGCTGCTTTAAACTTTTTGTCTGAAAAGTTCAACATTTAAATATCTCAGGATTGGCACTTGGTTGATTGTTTCTTCCTTGAGAGTTGGTCAGATCCTCCTGGTTCTCTGTACCTTGAGTAATTTTGGATTCAGTTCAGTTCAGTTCAGTCACTCAGTCGTGTCCAACTCTTTGCAACCCCACGGACTGTAGCATGCCAGGGCTTCCCTGATCATCACCAACTCCAGGAGCCTGCTCAAACTCATGTCCATCAAGTTGGTGATGCCATCCAACAATCTCATCCTCTGCTGTCCCCTTCTCCTTCTGCTTTCAATCTTTCCCAGCATCAGGGTCTTGGATATTTTGAATATCCATTAAAAAAAGGCTCGCATTAAAATTCTCTGGAAAAATGTACCTTTTTTGTTGTTGTTCTAGTAGGCAACTGACCCAATTAGATTTCATAAGTTCTGTTTCACTCTCTGAGTGGTGGTTCCAATGTTAGTTTTCAGAGCCTTTGTTAAGCTGTTTGGGTCTGCCAGTACATGTACTACTCAGAACTTAGTCTGGGACTTAAGTGGTGGTTTAATGTAGTTTCAGTCTCAAAGCTGTTGTTACCCTTCTTTGGGCCTGTTTTGCACCTGTGTAGGTTGTAGGTGAGTTCAGGACTTTTGCTGGTCTCAAAAGTAGGAGATTCCTTTTCATAGCGCTCTCCTCTCTGGGACATCCCCCTATTCTCTCTAGCTGCAAGGGGCCCTGTTTCCCATTTCCTCTAGTCAAAATGATCAATTTCTTTCAGCTTTATAGTCCCCTGCACTGTCATGCAGGTTCACATGACTGGAGTTAACGTTGGGATGAAGCTGTGAGGCAAAGAAATGGCTTAAGAGTCCACACTTCCAATGCAGGGGGCACAGGTTTGATCTCTGGTCAAGAAACTAGGATCCCACATGCTGAGTAGTGTGACCAAAAAAATAAATTAAAACAAAACAAAAACACCTAATTGGGAATTAAAAAAAGAAAAGAGGATTCACCCTGCAGTTTTTGGAACACAGTGGTCCCATTTCTCCCAGTTTTTTTGGCCAGTAAGACTGATTTTTCTCTTAGGATTTTAGATGTCTATGTGACCACCATGGCAGTGCAGTTCCATGACTGGAGATGGCCTTGGGAAAGAGCCAAAACAGAAAAAACAAAACAAAAGCACGTGCAACAGGGATTCCCTTTACACTCTCCAGCTTCTGAGGAGCTTTTTTTCAAGTTCTCTGGCCAGAAAGATGGCATCTCTTCTGGGTTTTTTACTGTTCATGTCCACTGCATAGTTCTGTGTCTTAGGCTATGCCAGGGTTAAAACTGGGGAATAAAGGAGGGACAAAAACCCCTAGGAAACTCACTGCCTATACTAAACCTTCCTCAGATTTTTACTTCCTCCCCTTGGCCTAAAGAAATCTCTATTTCCTAATATTTAACGAATCTGTATTTGCAAACCATATTTTAGAGCAAAAAATACTTTAAAAAATAAAGATTCTAATACTTAAATCTCATACAGCTAAATATAAAATAATTTAAGCAAACCTTTAGCATGTTTCATATTATAACCTGTTATTCTGGCCAGAACAGTCTGTATCCATCGTTCCAGGGTCAAAAGTTGAGCAAGAGGTTCTGTATTCTCACTGAAAATTGATATTTGAAAGTTATTAAAGCCACTGGCATAGGTCAAACTGAAAAGCTGAATTTGTAGGGTCTTTCTGTGGATAAATAACTGTATGAAAAAGTCAAACTCCTCTAGATTAGCTTCCTAGGTCATAGAAACACATGTGTCTAAAAATGCAGTTTTGGGTGGGAGGAGAAATTTTAAAGTACAAAGAATAAGATAACACCCTTACGCCCATTTCCTGGAAGCAATAAATAAATGTCAGTAAGTGAAATCACCCCTTCGGCTGCTCAAGTCAAAAACTAGGTGTCATCACTGATATATATGATACCCTCAAACCCCACATTCTAATCTTTCAGCTAGTCTTAGGTTTTACTTTCTAAATATATCCTAAATAGATCACTTCTTTCTATCTCCTTCATGATTACCCTAATCCAAGTTACATTATTCCTCACCTGGGCTACTTCAGTAGGCTGTTCTTCCTGCTTCCACGATGGTATTTCTTTATTATCTATGTATTCATCAAACAATAGCCAGGAAGATATTTTAAAAATGTAAATCAGATCATATCACTTCTCTATCCAAAGCATTCCAATGTTTTTCCATTACACATAAAACACAATTCTAATTTCCAATCTTGGCTCATAAGACCTTTTAGGATCTGGTTCCTTGCTTGCTCCATCCTAAGCAAACTGCTTTCTTACTGTGCCGTGAACTTGCTGCTTTCTTGCTATGTCTCCATCGTGCTGATGTGTTCCTACTTCAGGGTCTTTGCTCTCAGTGTTGCCTGTGCTTAGAAGTCTCTTCTTTCAGAGAACAGAACTGGTGTCTCTCTCAGAGAATAGAACCGGTGACATAGAACAAATGTCACTATCTCAGTCAGCTCCCTGCTGACTCGGTCTATAAAGAACCTCATGCACTGGTCTGTCCTCTGGCTCTTTATGCTTCTAATTTAATCTTTCACACTATTTCTCAGTACTCAATACTCTGTATTTATACGCTTATCATTGGTCTCTCTTCTCTGTAATACCAATTCCATTGCACAGGAGCCTGATCCAAACTAGCAACAAAGGCGGACCAGAAACGATGTTATTGAAAAGAACTATAAAGCAGAAATTTGTTTACTTAAAGGACAGTTTTAAGTGAACTTAAAATATACAATGAACTGTGCCAAAATTCTTATCTCTGGGCACAGATTTGACCTAAGAATCTTTTTCAGTTCTCAGAAATGAAAGTATACCCTGATTTGTTATAATCAATTTTCTTTAAAAATGCTAGCTTATTATTAGCTTTGATAAAGTTTTTTATATGCTCTTAACTTTAGTATCTTGGTGGTGGTTTAGTTGCTAAGTCATGTCCGACTCTTGCGATTCCATGGACTACAGCCTGCCAGGCTCCTCTGTCCATGGGATTCAGGTTATACTCACAATGACTTTCTAACAAAAGAGGCAAATATATCCCTACTATACAGGTAAGTTCAAATGCCTAATAGAAATGTTATATATAATTATGTTTTTCAGATCCTAAGTAACAAAATTGTTACTACAGACTAAAACTGTTATTACAAGTGTCCCAGGGCTTGAAGAGACCTACCTGTAAGGATCAGTATAACTTTAGAAAGGATTGCCCTGAAACATCTTATTCTTAAAGATATCAAGGAAAGAAAGTGCTGAATATTCTTTAGAGAATAATTTACATGTTACTAATTCTAACTTGGGAAACCACTGTGTAAAATAGCCTTGCACAGGCTAACAAGAAGTTGTTACTTTATTTTTGATTTATTTTTGTTTATGGTTGCGGTTATTGCTGCTGTTTAGTCACTAAGTCATGTCCAACTCTTTGTGACCCCATGGACTGTAACCCACCAGACTCCTTTGTCCGTGGGACCTCCCAGGCAAGAATACTGGAGTGGGTTGCCATTTCCTTCTCCAGGAGATCTTTCTGACCCAGGGATCGGACCCAGGTCTCCTGCATTGACAGGTGAGTTCTTTACCACTAGCCAACCTGTGTATAGTTAGGTGAGGCTTTCGAGTCAGGTCTAGGTTCAAATCCTTGGTCTGTCTTGGGACAAGTAAAAACCACTCGCAGTCTCCAATTCCTCATCTTTAAATGGGAATAACAGTACCTACTTCATTAGACTATATTAAGAATAAAAAAAACATATAGCGTAGAATGCCTACAAACAACATGTTAGTCAACAAATAAAAGATAAATCTTTCTGATGACACCTTCTTCCTAAAAGATGACATTCTATATCCTAGTACACTAAGTAGAAGACAATTCAAAATTATGTTTTCTAATGATATGGAATAGTAGAGACAGAGCCACTACTTATTGGCCCTGACTGACAATCACCTTTAACTCTTTTGTTGTGGAAACATGTTAAGTGTTTTATCAATAAAATAATTTTCTTGAGCAAAACTAAGATCTATCACACTAAAAATTCACTGAGTTAAAAAAACTAAAATAGCAACAATAATAAATATTAATAGTACTGTTATCATCACGTAGAATCATGAGAATATTGAAATAAACAATTAAGTGTTCTAGCTGTCATAAAAAACGAATAGTTATTTGCTGTTAAATTCCATTAATAGATGGTCAGAATATAAAAGTTTAACAATTTATTCTGAACACTAAAAAACTATTCATAGATGAACCTATTGTTTTCATTTATATTTACAGTTAACATTTTGCCCATATCTCTAAAACTACAGCATTTGGCTCTCTAGAAAATAGAATAAAAATAATAATACAAAGATCTGAAGAGTAACCAAGCTCCAAATAGCAACTCTAATGGTGGCAAAGTACTGTAAGAAAGGAACAGATATTTTTTGCAACTTTTTTCCTTCTATGACCATTAAGATAGAGAGCAAAGTTCTATTGCTTTAATGGACATTAGAAGAAAGATGCAAAACATGTAGACAAGTAAATAAACATTTCAGTTCTTTTATTTATTTATTTTTTTAATTTTTATTATTTTTTTAATAAATTTATTTATTTTAGTTGGGGGCTCATTACTTTACAATATTGTAATAGTTTTTGCCATACACTGACATGAATCAGCCATGGGTTTACATGTGTTCCCCTTCCTGGACCCCCCACCCACCTCCCTCCCCATCCCATCCCTCTGGGTCATCCCATTGCCCCGGCCCTGAGCCCTTGTCTCATGCATCGAACATGGAATGGTGTTCTGTTTCACATATGATAATATACATATTTCAATGCTATTCTCCCAGAACGTCCCACCCTCACCTTCTCCCTCAGAGTCCATAAAATTGTTCTATGCATCTGTGTCTCTTATTCTGTCTCGCATATAGGGTTATCATTACCATCTTTCAAATTCCATATATATGCATTAGTATACTGTATTGCTGTTTTTCTTTCTGGCTTACTTCACTCTGTATAATGTTCTTTTAGAAACCAAAAATTGGGGCCTTTTATCATATTTTTAATGTTGAATCCAAGTAATAAAATGGATTAGTATGTTACTTTAAATTGCAAAAAAACAGAAAAACTCATAATCTAATCAAAACAGTCACAATGAAAAAAATTAAAGACAACTTTAAAAAAAATTAACCAAAACATTAATTTAAATATACCTGCTTATCTTTTGATGTTGCAAAGGAATAATGGGGATCACAGTATTGCACAGAGACTTGCACAGAGGGCAAAGATACTCTCCACTCTCCAAGTCGAAAAGATCAACATGTATGCGCTGCTGAGAGCTCAGCTGTACAGCTTCAAAATACCTGCAAAATTCCAAGACACAGGTCCATTCGAAACTACACATGTATCTTTGCTCTAATCCAAGTGAAAAAATCTGGAATTTTTGCCTCAATAAACATCTTTAGAATCTACATGCAAAAATACACAAATTACAGAAGAAATAGCATGCCCATTCTTTTGGGGGCAAACTGGAGGACACATCAGGGCAGAAACAAATTTAAAATAGTTTTACTGAATTATATCGATAAACCTGTCTCCTTCCTCAACAGTATGGAGATACACAATATAGACACTATATCCCTCTGTTTCGCATGACCAACCAAAGTAGTAAGTGCAATTACAGGAAAATTATGTATTTTAATCTGATGCCCAAGAGGTAAACCTGATATAAAATATTTCCCAAGAAAAACATTTCTGCATTTTTATCTCTTCCAGACATATAACCAGAATTTCATGTCCTATTCTATCTCAGAGGTATTTTTCACTGTATGTTTTGAGGGGAATCAGATTTTTATAAAGATAACTACTTTTTATACAAATACTGATCAAGAAAGACTAATTCCTTTGGGAAAGAAAGTACAGTGGAAAATTTAAGTTGATAATTTTACACACCAATTTCAAAGGGTGATACTATAATGAGTATCATGCAAACAAAATTAATAATTAAAACTGCTTCAATTATTCAAATAAGAAGAAGAGAAGACATGAGAAAACATGCCTTTTTGTGGTCTTTAGACAACTTCAATATTCCTAGCTTCTTTCAAGAACATGTCAGGAGGATAACTTACTTCTGCCAGCACACTGCATGCATTACATGACCACAGCTCCCTGTGTAAGTTCCATATGCCAAGTCTGCATCCATGAAAAGTGGGTCCATGTTTTCTGATACAAAAAGGCAAAATATGAGGCATACATTCATCTGTTCCACAATCATAAAAAGAAACCAAACAAAAAAGAGGTTATCACTTCTAACATTCTAATCATAAACTTTCTTAAGAATGTTCAAGAATATCAGGGTAGTAGGATATATATTCAAAATAGTTAAGTAAAAAGAGGAAAACATAAAGCTAGACTTCAGGTATGATTAGTGTGGATTAATGACAACTACTATTCATAATGTACATTTTTATCTTAACATTAAGTTTCAAGTTGCATTATTTTGGTTTCATTAGGTTTCAAGTTGCATTATTTTGGTTTCATTAGGTTTCAAGTTGCATTATCTTGGTTGTTGAAGTGATATTCTATAATTCAAGCACAATTTCTTCATCTGTAAACAGAGCAAATATTGATACCTAGATCACAGTGCTGTTGTGAGGAATAAGTGAGTGAATACACATAAAGCACTTAATCAGTGCCTGGCACACGTTGAGTATTCATTAAATGTTAGCCTTTTTTCACAACTGTGATATAAATATGGTTAATACAGTAAAATGTTTGCTTCCTTGTATTTTCCAATGGCTTCGTAATAATAAAAGATCTTTTAATTTTAAAAAAACATTAGCCTTTTTTACCATTTTTGTTATTCCAAAGGTATTTAAAAAATACAGCAGCTAACTCCTAATGTGATATATGAATTATTTAATACAACACATTACCTAATTAGTATTCCAGCCAAGAAAATGTTTAACAAGAACCTAATCACATGGCAACAATCAGACAAACCCTTAATGTAAAACACTGTACAGGACAACTAACTAGTTTGCATTCTTCAAAAAACTTATTATCACGAAAAAAAAAAGGAAAGGCAAGTGACTATTCTAGATTAAAACAGACATAACAAAAGCAACATATGAAACATGTCTGAATCCTAAATGGAAAAAAAAAAGTCTAGCTAAAAAAAAAACTTTTTGAGGACAGTTGGGGGAATTTTGAATATGGATTTTATATTAAAAGATATTCCTGAACTATTAATTTTCTTAAATGTTATACCCAGTATGGTAGACATAGAATATTGGATAGATTAGTTTTAGAAAATGCACGTGGAAACATTTAGGGATGAAATGCCATGAATTCCTACTTTCAAATGGTTCAGCCAAACGAAATGGAGATGGAAGGATAGACAGACAGAATGAGCAATATGGCCCTGTGCTAACCAAAAATTTAAAAAATAGAAAAAGGAGCCAACTTGGTATGTAAAAACTTCAGAATTTTACAAATGGGTAAATTGTGATCTGACCAAATAAGGCTAAATACAACCTCACTCCCAAACTTCTTTGAGATAGTAATTTTTCTAATTACACAGGAAAGAAAAGAAATGCTCAAAAAAGACATTTATTAAACAATACATACCCCCTGAGAGTTCTATGGGTTTTCCCCTGTGCTGGGTTAAGGTGGTGGATTTCTGGACACAGGCCGATAATACCATGGCATTATTTTCTATTTTCACCTCTTGTTCTTCTTGGCAGAGGATGCATGTCAGCACCTCCTTTTCAGAAATTGATGGACCCCGTTTAGGACCCAATGCGATTCTAGAGTAGTCACTGACTGCTGGGGTGCTACCAAGAGAAACGACCAGAAATAAGGACACATGTTTTGGTCACCTGTCTTTATATTCTGGTAGATTTTAAGTAACTGTAGGGCAAGAACTTTAAAAACAAAAATAATAAAATAAAAATTATACTTAGAAATATTAGCTTAAAATCACCCCCCCCAATTTTTCTTTTATCAGTTAATTTGCTTACTAGAAAATACATTCTGTGTTGCAAAGTGCAAAAAAAAAAAAAATGCAGATCACACAGTAGAATGTATATTACAATTATACTTAACTTACTGACATTATAAAAGTAATGCATGCTTATTAAGAAATTTTGGAAAGTCTAGAAAACTATAAAGAAGAAAACAAAAAGCATTATACTCTCACAACCTAGAAATAACCACTTGTGTATTTCCTTCCAGTCTGCTTTCCAGTTACAACATTTTTTACATAATTAAGATCACATTATATATAGAGTCTGTGTCCTGTTTTATTTACTTATGTCTTAGTTGTTTTTTCATATCATAAAGATTGCTTCAGAAACATTTAAGTTTCTATTCTACTTTGGTAGCTGTTAAAATTAAAAACATACATCTTAATGATTTAGCAATTCATAAGATGTGCTCAATGTGTACAATAATAATAAAATAAATAAGAGCAAATACTTACAAAGCACGAATTAAAATATGAGGCACTGTTTCAAATACTTTAAAAAGTTATGGTACTTCACTGAATCCTTCCAACAATTTTATAAGGTAGGTACTATTATTATCTCTGTTTTTCAGATGAAGAAACTGAGGCCTAGAGATGGCATGAGACTTACTTAATGATTCATCTAGCAAGTAATTGGGCTAGGATTCAACCTAGATGATCTGATTTCACAGGCCAAGCTGCATAATACCGACTATCTACCTGTGCAAGAAGCTCCCTGAAATATTATGTATCATCGAACAAACTGGAAATAAATGAAATGGTCATCATCAATGTAAGTGAAATTATGTAATACAGAATACTATGCAGTTTTTAAAAAGTGGGTCTCAGCTAGGTGTGGTCCTACATTCTAGGAGGCATCCAGCAACATGTGGGTAAAGTTAACCTTTTGGTTATCGAAGGCCTAGGGGACACTACTGGACTTTAATGGATGAAGGGCCAGAGATACTAAATGTCCTGCAATTTATCATGAAAAAGAACTGCTGCCCAAATGCCACTGAGCTTGTTTTATATGTGAGAACATACATATACAGATTTCCAAGACATAATATTAAATGAAAATGGGAAACTGAAGAATGATATGTACATAATGCCATTTATGCAAATAAAACAAAGGGCTGAATGACACATTCCATGGCTACATTTGTATGTAATAGCACAGTGAACATTCTTATAACCAGAGTATCTCTGAGGGAGGGCAGAAAGGAGTACAGGATTTCATTCCGTACTCAAGAAAATATATTTGTTATCCTGGAATAGGAAGAGCCTTCTTAAACAAGATATAAACAGTTAAAACTCTAAAAAACCGACAAATCTCTCTTTATTAACACTGAAAATTTGCTAAAGCTAAAAGTTCATAATTAATTTTAAATAAATAGGGAACAATATGGGAAACATGGAACAAACTTTAATATCTATAATTTTAAAGGACTTCTAGAAATCAGTAAGACAAAAGAAAAGTACCCAATATAGATGGGCAAATGATACTTGGAAGACAAAATGTAACAGGCTAGTGAATAATCATAAGAAATGATGCTCAACCTAGTACTAACTAATCAGGGAATTTCAGAATGGCACAATTTATAATCTTGATGATATCAAATATTTTAAAGTGCTGATAATTTTAAGTATTGGTAAGAATGAAAGAAATAGGAATTCTTCATACACCACTGGGAGTAGAAACTGGTGAAACTACTTTGGAGGGCAATGTGGTAGTATCTATTAAAATTTTAAACACTTATGACCCAGTCCTTTCATTTAATAGATTCCACCCTAGAGAAGAACTTGTAGAATTGCAAAAGGGGACAAATAAAAATGTTCTGACACATTGTAATATGGGAAAATTGGGAAATAAGGGGAAAAACACCTTGTGTCCAAAATCTGATAAATACTGTATATCTATAATATGGAATACTATGCAGCAGTTGTGAAGAATGATGCAGAATCTACACTCCAGATCTATCAGTACTGACATGAAAAGATTTAAAAGACAGAGTGAAAAAGCAACCTGCAGACAAAGTATGATAAAATTTTAAAAAGCCACTAAAACACACAAAACAAGATTCATTATTATTCACATATACATGTTTACAAATGTGTAGAAAGACACCTAGAACAACAGTTATTTATAACAATGGTTATAGGTGAAGGACAAGGAATATAGAGGATGGTTAAAGGGAACTTACTGTGTTACTGTGAATTGTTCTCAATGAGACACATATGTGTACAATCAATCAGGCAATAAAAATATTCTGAAAGCATTAGGGCCACTAATTAATTGAGTACATTTCTGCATAAACCTCTCGTTTAAATAAATATACAATAGTCTCTTGTTCATTACTTTACAAATATTATATTGTTAATATGTAATATTGAGGGGGCTGGGACTTTTACTTGCTTTAAATTTTGTATTTGTTTTTAGTTTTACTACTGTTGTCATCCCAGGATAGTTTACCATCATATATACATATTTTAATCTTTAAAATATTGAGTCAATAATCTTTGTGATTCTTTGCCAGGGTGCTCAGCTTCAGATTACAGATGTATTATGTATAGCATAATGTTCCTACTGTTATTGTAAAAGCACGATTTCCTAAAAGTATCCACAACTCACATCATTTTAAAGAGCATTGAAAGCTTGTTTTTAAAAATAAGCATAGAAGCTATTTTCAATATTTTAAATTGGAATGCTTTCAAAGTACCATTATTTTGCCTCCTCCCTTTTCTTACTGTATCTAAATAACAGCCCACAAAGCACTGCTCTCAGAAAGTTAACTCATTTCCCTAAGAGCACACCATAGTCATAAAGTCAGAAAACGAGGTTTACTGATTCCCATTCTAATGTGCTTCCCAGGTGGTGCAGTGGTAAAGAATCCGCCTGTCAATGCAGAAGATACAAGAGACACGGGTTCCATTCCTCGGTTGGGGAGATCCCCCGGAGGAGGAAATAGCAACCCAGTCCAGTATTCTCGCCTGGAGAATCCCATGGACAGAGGAGTCTGGCAGGTTACAGTCCATGGGGATGTAAAGAGTCAGACACAACTGAGCACACACACACGCACACATATTCCAATGTGCTCTCCATGACTATAACTCTAGGCACTGTCTTCTTTTTTAGAAAAAAAGAAAAACTAACATGGTGAAGAGTTGTTTTCGTTTTTTCCCATTCTATAGTAACAGCAGTCATTTTTATCAGAACTCATATAAAAATAAGGTGGAATATATGAACTAAAAAATGCACCTAAAAAAGCCCTCGCATACAAGATAACAGGAGCTGATCTTTGCTGTTTCCATCTTCATATCTTTTTGTGAGTAAAGGTTCCTGACAAACTTTACTGCATACTTTAACTGTGTTATCAACATAAAATTACATCCACTAAGAGGTTTCACTGTACATTTGCTAGCTTAAAAGTAGTGTAATTTCTCTTACTTTAAAATATATTTTGAAAAGACATTATTTAAAAGTGAATATGTAATTCTTCCTCCAAGAAAAACTGAATTGCTAAGTTTTGGTTTTGCTTTGTTTTACCTCTCTTCTTCCATAATGGAGTCTTCTTTCCCAGACATTTCTGATGTACTGTCATACATGAGTTTGTGAGTTTCAATGAAGTTTTTCTGTAAGGCAGACATTTGAGCCATGATCTTCTGGCGATGCAGCCTAGCAGCTTCAGCTTTTCTTTTTCGTTCTGCTTTTTCTTTATCATGAGTAATCTGAGTATTAAGAGACCACAAAAATTAGGTAAAATCCATTGTTAAAATTTACACATATTGTTCAGTTAGGAAAAATTTCCTTAGTAAACTTAGATTCGATCTGATGTCTCAAAATCAACATACAGGCTTCATCACATCATACAACTAACTGCTCTTTTGTTTACTTCAATAATTTAACTCATTAAAAAAATTTTTAACTTAAAAGGCCAAGTACCTTAAATATCTGCAAACTGCCTTTCATATTCAATGCAGGTATATTAAAAAACAAAATTACATAGTAATTCTGAATCACTTGTCAACCATTTAACGACTGACATTTAATCAATTTAAAATCAACTTGGTGATGTCTAACAGTTACTCCTAGACCCATTGCTAACAATGAGAATTTTAACAACATTACTGAGATATACTGGCATCTTTTTACTTATTTTAAGATCAGTGTTTTTCTTTTAGAAAAGATAGCTAATAACCACAAGTAAAAATCTTTTAACAATTTTAAGACTGGAATCCTCAAAACCTGATTCATTATACTATGGAGAAATTCATAACCTAAATATTACTGCATTTTATTGAATCTAAGATGCACCATAATCCTGTGTTCTACAACAAATGCTGCTGATTAAATAATAAGAAGGCATGGATTGTAAGACATTCCAATTTCTGATATTAAAATACTTCAAAAATTAATAAAATATGGTATTTTTCAACAGAACTCCACTGAAAAGCAATTTCCTCTGCTTTTCCTATATACCTTACAGTAAATAGGTTCCTTGTAACTAACAGAAGCAGCTCCCTCATGCCAGTAAAGTTCAAGACAGAGATGAACATCTCCATCATTATAGTGTTATTACCTCATCATTCTTAACAGAATCTGATCCTGATGTGGTTGCTACAATTACACAAGATTTTTCTCTTAATCGCTTGACAGTGTCAAACATCTGTGAAAAACATATGAAATGTTAAAAAGAAAAGCTTGGTTAAAGTTTGGTTAAATTGAGCAGGAACAGAAAAATTCACTCATCTGATTTTGTCATGTTTCCAAATGTCTTTGACTTAAACTGTTTACACACACACACGCATACACACATACATATAAATACATAATAAGTAGCAATTCAGCTAAGAAGAAGTTTGAAGATAGCAAAAATCAGCAGAATCAGTCTGCAGGGATAAGCATACCTCTGTTTTCTAGGGGAAACATTTTAAATTTCAAATTACATTGCTAGTGCAAAGATATAAAGACAAAGATATAACATGGAAAGTAAAATCTTTTCTTCCTGATGCCCGTCCCTCTCATCCAAATCAACTAAATTTAAAGATAACCAGCATTTCTTTGCAGGAAAAAAAATCAGAATATATATTTCTTTATATATATTCTCATAAAAACTGATCCTACTATTTTATGTTGTTTCCTACTTTCCATTTTCACTGATTATCTTTAGAGGTGTTTGCAAATAGCTTATACAGAACTATCTTGCTCTTTTCATGTCTGAGTTTTATGGTTTTATTGACACAACATGCACATGTGTTGCGTACTCGCTGTCCTCACTGCACAGCCTGGCACAAGGATTGGTGACTCGGGTGGCCAGCTGGGCTGTTCTCTCCACAACTGCTTTGCAGTTCTTGGAGGAGACAGATTTGTTTGTACAACAAGATTTGGTGTACAGTAAGATGTGTTGCATACCAGCAGCACCTCAAGCTCCTCGATGTTATGGACCAGGAACTTTTGGAAGCCACTGAGTAGCATGCGCTTTTTTTTCCTGTTGCTCCCAACATTATCTGGCCCTTGAGTCTTCTGGCATCCCACTCTCAATGCCTCTCGTTTTCTCCAGTTACATTTAATTTTGACATATTGGTCTGACTGGTGCCAGATGAACTTCTTGGTCCTCAGGCCCTCTTTTTGACAATCTTGGGCTTTATGAGAGTGGCCATGATGCCAAGTAGGAGATGGCTACCTCCACAGTCAGTGCCCAGGAAGAGCTATCTCATTCTTTTTATTAATAATAAATATCAAGATTTCAGAAATAAGGTAGCACATCCATAAAACTTACAGTATTTATATTTTGAAAGAGCCTCAGTTTCATGTGGGAAAACATCCCACAAGAAACTTACAGCAAAACTTTATATTAACCATTTGGATAAAATACCTAATGTTTATAAGATCAGACATTTGTGCTTTTTATATAGTTTGACAATGAACTTTGGTATGTAATAGAAAAATAAACTTTCAGGGCCAGATCTCCAATTTAAAACACCATTTACATAGGATATAAATGTTGGACTAAATGATAGTTCAGTTCACTTTTTGTTAACTGAGGTTATCATTGGCTTATAACATTCTACAAGTTTCATGTGCACAATGTTGTATTTCTACATCTCTGCACACTATAGCATGCTCACATCACAAACTTAGTTTCCATCCATTATGATACAGTTTGACTCCCTTTGCCCATTTCACTCTCCCCTTACTCCCTTCTGGTAATCACTACTGTGTTCTCTGTATATATGTGATTGGTTTTGGTTTGATCTATTCGTTTATTTATTTAATTTCATCGATTAATTTAATATTCCACATATGAATGAAATCTATAAAATAGTCATCTACTTCACTTATTTTATTTGCTTTTGTTTTATATTTTAAAATGATTACATTGGTAGGTTTAAGAAAAATACTAAATATTCATGAAATCTACTTCAAGAAAAATCTTGGTAATAACATTATTTTATAGTTACATATCAAATTACATCACACTTGTTTAAGAAGTATTTCTGATTAAGTAATCAAAAGGACAGACTGCTTGAATTTCAAAGCAGTACAAAGATCTCCAATTGATATAAATGTGGCAAAAACCACTCTATATTCTAATTATCAAAATAATATCTAGCTGATAACATAAAAATATTTTAATAAATACAGTGAGAAGATACTTCATAACCTTGGTTTCATGTTTCCATTTGGAGGGTTTTCCATTAAAGTAACATTCCTGACCTCTCTACATCTCATCAGCTTCTCCCCAAAGGTACTGCGATCCCAATCAGTAGTTCAAGCTCCAAGTTAAGTCATCTTTGATTTCTCTCATTCCTTCCATCAAATCTATCAGCAAGTTCTACAGCCCCTACCATCACATTCTACTTGAATCAGTCCAGCTTCTTGCCATCTGCCGCCTCGCCTATGTCAGGCTCATTTCTCACCAGGTTTACTGCAGTCATCTTTTAATGGTGTTCCTGTTTTTATTCCTGTCCCTAGCTCGGCGCAGAAGCGTGGCCGAGAGGAGTTAGGCCGGGCCGGGGGCCGGGGGCCGGGGGCCGGGGGCCGGGGGCCAGGGGCGGCAACCGAGAGGGGCTAGGCCGGGCCGGGGGCCGAGGCGGCAGCCAAGAGGGGCTAGGCCGGGCCGGGGGCTGGGGGCTGGGGGCGGCAGCCGACAGGGGCTAGGCCAGGCCGGGCGCTGGGGCCGGTGGCTGCGGTGGCGGCGGCAAGAGGAATTACCCAAGGCCCAAGGTAAGACAAACCCAAGTAAGACGGTAAGTGTTGCAAGAGGGCATCAGAGGGCAGACACACTAAAATTAAAACTACAGAAAACTAGCTAATCTGATCACACGGACCACAGCCTTGTCTATCTCAATGAAACTAAGCCATGCCGTGTGGGGCCACCCAAGACGGATGGGTCATGGTGGAGAGGTCTGACAGACTGTGGTCCACTGGAGAAGGGCATGGCAAACCACTTCAGTATTCTTGCCTTGAGAACCCCATGAACAGTATGAAAAGGCAAAAGGATAGGACACTGAAAGATGAACCCCCCAGGTCAGTAGGTGCCCAATATGCTAATGGAGATCAGTGGAGAAATAACTCCAGAAAGAATGATGGGATGGAGCCAAAGCAAAAACGATACACAACTGTGGATGTGACTGGTGATAGATGCAAAGTCCGATGCTGTCAAGAGCAGTATTGCATAGGAACCTGGAATGTTAGGTCCATGAATCAAGGCAAACTGGAAGTGGTCAAACAGGAGATGGCAAGAGTGAATGTTGACATTCTAGGAATCAGCGAACTAAGATGGACTGGAATGGGTGAATTTAACTCAGATGACCATTATATCTACTACTGTGGGCAAGAATCCCTTAGAAGAAATGGAGTAGCCATCATGGTCAACAAAAGAGTCCGAAATGCAGTACTTGGATGCAATCTCAAAAACGACAGAATGAACTCTGTTCGTACAAGGCAAACCATTCAATATCACGGTAATCCAAGTCAATGCCCCGACCAGTAACGCCGAAGAAGCTGAAGTTGAACGATTCTATGAAGACCTACAAGACCTTCTAGAACTAACACCCAAAAAAGATGTCCTTTTCATTATAGGGGACTGGAATGCAAAAGTAGGAAGTCAAGAAACACCTGGCGTAACAGGCAAGTTTGGCCTTGGAGTACGGAATGAAGCAGGGCAAAGGCTAATAGAGTTTTGCCACGAGAACGCACTGGTAATAGCAAACACCCTATTCCAACAACACAAGAGAAGACTCTACACGTGGACATCACCAGATGGTCAACACCGAAATCAGATTGATTATATTCTTTGCAGCCAAAGATGGAGAAGCTCTATACAGTCAGCAAAAACAAGACTAGGAGCAGACTGTGGCTCAGATCATGAACTGCTTATTGCCAAATTCAGACTTAAATTGAAGAAAGTAGGGAAAACCACTAGACCATTCAGGTATGACCTAGATCAAATCCCTTATGAGTATACAGTGGAAGTGACAAATAGATTTAAGGGACTAGACCTGATAGACAGAGTGCCTGATGAACTATGGACAGAGGTTCGTGACATTGTACAGGAGACAGGGATCAAGAAAATCCCCATGGAAAAGAAATGCAAAAAAGCAAAATGGCTGTCTGAGGAGGCCTTACAGATAGCTGGGAAGAGAAGAGAAGCGAAAAGCAAAGGAGAAAAGGAAAGATATTCTCATCTGAATGCAGAGTTCCAAAGAATAGCAAGGAGAGATAAGAAAGCCTTCCTCAGCGATCAGTGCAAACAAATAGAGGAAAACAACAGATTGGGAAAGACTAGAGACCTCTTCAAGAAAATTAGAGATACCAAAGGAACATTTCATGCAAAGATAGGCTCGATAAAGGACAGAAATGGTATGGACCTAACAGAAGCAGAAGATATTAAGAAGAGGTGGCAAGAATACACAGAAGAACTATACAAAAAAGATCTTCACGACCCAGATAATCACGATGGTGTGATCACTCACCTAGAGCCAGACATCCTGGAATGGGAAGTCAAGTGGGCCTTAGAAAGCATCACTACGAACAAAGCTAGTGGAGGTGATGGAATTCCAGTTGAGCTATTTCAAATCCTCAAAGGTGATGCTGTGAAAGTGCTGCACTTGATATGCCAGCAAATTTGGAAAACTCAGCAGTGGCCACAGGACTGGAAAAGGTCAGTTTTCGTTCCAATCCCAAAGAAAGGCAATGCCAAAGAATGCTCAAACTACCGCACAATTGCACTCATCTCACATGCTAGTAAAGTAATGCTCAAAATTCTCCAAGCCAGGCTTCAGCAATACGTGAACCGTGAACTTCCAGATGTTCAAGCTGGTTTTAGAAAAGGCAGAGGAACCAGAGATCAAATTGCCAATATCCGCTGGATCACTGAAAAAGCAAGAGAGTTCCAGAAAAACATCTATTTCTGCTTTATTGACTATGCCAAAGCCTTTGACTGTGTGGATCACAATAAACTGTGGACAATTCTGAAAGAGATGGGAATACCAGACCATCTGACCTGTCTCTTGAGAAACCTGTATGCAGGTCAGGAAGCAACAGCTGGAACTGGACATGGAACAACAGACTGGTTCCAAATAGGAAAAGGAGTACGTCAAGGCTGTATACTGTCACCCTGCTTATGTAACTTATATGCAGAGTACATCATGAGAAACGCTGGGCTGGAAGAAACACAAGCTGGAATCAAGATTGCCGGGAGAAATATCAATAACCTCAGATATGCGGATGACACCACCCTTATGGCAGAAAGTGAAGAAGAACTAAAGAGCCTCTTGATGAAGGTGAAGGAGGAGAGTGAAAAAGTTGGCTTAAAGCTCAACGTTCAGAAAACTAAGATCATGGCATCTGGTCCCATCAGTTCATGGGAAATAGATGGGGAAACAGTGGAAACAGTGTCAGACTTTACTTTTTTGGGCTCCAGAATCACTGCTGATGGTGACTGCAGCCATGAAATTAAAAGACGCTTACTCCTTGGAAGGAAGGTTATGGCCAACCTAGATAGCATGTTTAAAAGCAGAGACATTACTTTGCCAACAAAAGTCCGTCTAGTCAAGGCTATGGTTTTTCCAGTGGTCATGTATGGATGTGAGAGTTGGATGGTGAAGAAAGCTGAGCGCCAAAGAATTGATGCTTTTGAACTGTGGTGTTGGAGAAGACTCTTGAGAGTCCCTTGGACTGCAAGGAGATCCAATCAATCCATCCTAAAAGAGATCAATCCTGGGTGTTCATTGGAAGGTCTGATGTTGAAGCTGAAGCTCCAATACTTTGGGCACCTCATGCGAAGGGCTGACTCATTGGAAAAGACCCTAATGCTGGGTAGGATTGGGGGCGGGAGGAGAAGGGGACAACAGAGGATGAGGTGGTTGGATGGCATCACTGACTCGATGAACATGGGTTTGGGTAGACTTCGGGAGTTGGTGATGGACAGGGAGGCCTGGCGTGCTGCAATTCATGGGGTCGCAGAGAGTTGGACACGACTGAGCGACTGAACTGAACTACAATCCATTTACCCTTGACCTGTAAGATCCTATATGACCTGGCCCCTGGCAACGTCTCTGACTTTGCTGCCTACCTTTCTCTACCTCCCCTATTATGTTCCAGGCACGCTAGCCTTCTCTCTGGCCACCTCAGAGCTTTTGCATTGCTGTCTCCTCAATCTGGAGTACTTTCTCAGATTACTGTAAGAGTGGCTCCTGTCATTCAGTTCCAAGTTACTACCTAAAGCCAGCCTTTTCTGATTACCCATCTAAAGTTACCTCTACTCATCTACTGAATTTTCCTGATATTTTTTGTTTATTGTCTGTACCTCAATGTATACTCCATGATAACAAGCACCTTATCTTTTTCAGAGCTAGAAATGAGCATGGCACATAGCAGGTTTACAATATATATTTACTGACTAATAAAATAAATTTTAATTTATTAAAAAGACCCCTCCACTAAAACATAGGGAAATTAGTATTACTAACATGAAAAATTACAAGTGACCATGAAGATCAGTAATAAATAATTTTACAATTAGAAAATACTGTGATTTAAACTTAAAGGCAAGCAGAGGATTCTTAAATATTTAAACCAAGATATGATTCGTTTTTAGGTTTACCTGGAGTATCCACGTAATCATGTCTTTCTGGCCTTCTAACTGTGGCATCCCCTTGAGTTTTTCCAAAAGCATTTGTATATTCTGAGCATTCATGGCTGAACTTCCCAATCCTTTTTTAAAACACAAAAATTCTACATCATAAACATGTATCTTCATAATTACATATAAATTTTAATTTACAGTTAATGTTATTCACATTGATAAAGTTTGGACTCAATCCCTTAACTACATTAATTTTTCAATGGAAGAATCTGTAATCACATGAAGTACCAAATACTAAATTAAATAACTTGAAAAACTGGAATTACTTTAGGTATCTCTTGTACATTTTCTACTGGGTCTGCGAAGTGAAAACTACCCTTAGTGATCTGTCTCTTGCCTTTCCTCTACTTTGCTCTAGTAAAAATACTTACTGAGAACCAAAGCTCCCAAAAATATGCAAGTGAGAGCTATCATATCCATAAACTGAATAGGTTTAGGCTGTATGCAAGAATCTAAAAAAAAAGTGTTTAAATAGAAAATGAGATGCTTTTCTCTTATTGATTTTATAAATCAAATGTTCCTAGAATATGCTCTGAAAAAACTGTCTTAATGACATAGCATTTAATAAAAATCTAATCTAAACCTATCCTGCTCTTCCAGGTTGAAAATGATGCAAAACACATTATCATTCACTCAGACTTCTGCAATCATTTTAAATTCAGAAACTTCAAAACTTTCATAGATGGGTACTGTGAATATTATGGTTGATACAGCAGCATATATTTGATAATACTATGACAAGGAATGAAAGTAAGAAACCTTCAATGTATGCAGCCCCCACAAAAGGGGGGTGAGACTGTGCAGTAAAAGGATTGTTGTGAGGATTAAAAAACATTATTTGCACTATTGAAAATTTTAAAAACTAAAGATGCTAGGAAAAGATTTAAAGCAATTTCAGAGTTTTCTGTCTCAAGGACTAACTAAACTTTATCAGAAACCCTCTTGCACTGTTGGTGGGAATGTAAATTGATACAGCCACTATGGAGAATAGTATGGAGATTCTTTAAAAAGCTAGGAATAAAACTATCATATGATCCAATAACCCTACCACTGGGCATATACCCTGAGAAAATCATAACTGAAAAAGACACATGTATCCTAATGTTCATAGTAGCACTATTTATAGAGTAGGACACGTAAGCAACCTAGATGTTCATTGACAGATGAATGGATAAGGAAGATGTGGTACATATATAAAATGGAATATTACTCAGCCATAAAAAAGAACACATCTGAGTCAGTTCTAGTGAGGTGGATGAACCTAGAGCCTATTATATAGAATGAAGGAAGTCAGAAAGAGAAAAACAAATACCATATATTAATATATACATATAGAATCTACAAAAATGGTATTGATGAGTCTATTTTCAGGGAAGGAATGGAGATGCAGACAGAGAACAGACTCATGGACACAGTGGGGAAAGGAGAGAGTGAGGCAAATGAAAAAGTAGCACAGACATATGTATACCATCATGTGTAAAATAAATAGCTGGTGAGAAGTTGCCCAATCAGCACTCTGTGATGATCTAGAGGGGTGGGATGGGAGGAGGGGAGAGAAACTAAAGAGGGAGGTGATATATGTATAATTATGGCTAATTCGCATTGCTGTATGGCAGAAACCAACACAACATTGTAAAACAATTTTCCTCCAATTAAAAAATAGATTAAAAAATAAATAAGGGGGAAAAAAACTTCATCAGAATTAAACTTTCCATTATAAATTGGCAGTTAGCCGAAACTGCTGAAAATGATACTAAAACATACTTGAGGCCTTATGGTAAAAGTCAAATGTCACTTCTTCTTCAGGAGATTTTTGAAGCTGTTGCTTTTCTTCTAGTAAGCCCAATGCTAGAATATGAAATGCCTGAAAGAGGAAAATAGGACAAGACCTTTAAAACTGTGCTTCTTCAGGTAAGTATATTTTAAATAGAGGTATAAAAATGAGCAATCTGATAGGTAAAAAAATGTGCAAAGTTTATGAACAAGCAGTTCACAGAGAAAGAAATGATATATACACATATGAAAAATGTTCAACCTTGGGAGTTCCCTGGTGGCCTAGTGGTTAAGATTCTAGGCTTCCAATGCCTTGGTCTGGGTTAAATCCCTGGTCAGGGAAGTTCCTGCAAGCTGTATGGCACAGTCAAAAAAAAAAAAATGAAACGTTCAACCTCACTTAAAGAAATGTAAGTGAAACAAATAAGATCATCTATTTTTCACCTAATAAAATGGCAAATTTTAGAGCTTATTATAATACAGGAGTGAAAAAGTGTTAGGAAGCAGGCATTTCTCATCACACTGGTAATGGGAAAGTAAACCAGTATAATGTTTTTGGAGGCCAATTAGACAATATCTATCAGTAATGTAAACGTACAGACCCAGAACTAGGAATCAGTGTGATAGATTCAGTTACTTAAGTATACAAAGGTATTTATACAACGTTCATTTTAGTGTTCTTTATTATGTGTGTGTGTACCCTTATGAGTAGGATTCTGTTGTTTAGTCGCTAAGTCATCTCCAACTCTTTGGAAACCCCATGGACTGTAGCCTGCCAGGCTCCTCTGTCCATGGAATTTTCTCAGCAAGAATACTAGAGTGGGTTGCCATTTCCTCCTCCAGGGATTGAAACCACATCTCCTGCACTGGCAGGCAGATTCTTTACCACTGAGCCAGCTGGGAAGTGTTCTTTGTTATACAAAGACCTAAAAACAACCTAAAAGCCTAGTAATAGGAGATAGTTAAATGCATCATAGATGTCCATAATGGAATATGCAGCTACGGAGCATGTATTAGGCCTATGTGCACTAATGTGGAATGACTTCCAAAAGACACAAACCTTTTAGATATGTGTGAGGAGGCAGGGAGAAAAATTTTAACTTTTGAATTCAAATATGTCTCTATGGGTTGAAAGTTTTACTGCATTTCTTTACCACTGTTATTGAAAAAAAACGTGAGACACACATAGAGTATGACATCATTTAGAGCCTGTAGATCAGTAACAGTCAAGGAAATTCAGTTATGCAGGTGCTAAATAAATATCCAATTACAGCTACCAAAGGTGACATTATTAAGTAACTTATCTATAATAGTATGGAGAAAAAAATAGTTGCTTCCATTTAATGAGCTAAATCTCAAACAACTCTATGAAACAGTACACGTGAAGTAAAAAATATAGGAAACAACTGTGATACAATAATGACATGCCAATTTATTATTAGCAGGAATAGGCCTTTTCCATTTTTCCTCTGCTTTTATTTTATTTTTTTAATGTAAATGATTCCCAAGAGTAAGAATCCTAAAAACCTGAGACTGTGTCATAAGGAAATCTGTGCCACATCTGAGCTGTTTTCAATGGCTTTTAAATCTCAGGTGCTCTAGCTGTGGTTCTAACTGAAGGTCAGAAAGGTAGGCTAAGGATCTTCTCCAGGCCCTCAAGACCTCTATGAAGTAGAGGAAGTATCTGAAAGAGAGAAAATATTCTCAGTATACATACCATCTGGAGCATTCCTTCAGTCCACAAGTTAGAATCTGGATCTACTGCACGCTCAAATACGGTCCTGAGAATGTACATCATGATATCACAATTGAGAAGGTAAACTGCTTTGCTGAAAGCAGGGCAGAATTCAGGAGGTGGTGGTGGTGGTAATGCTAAGGTGGGTAGGAGATCAATGTCAGAAGAGATAAACAGTTACAATTTTATTTGGGTTATCTGACATGCTAAATTGCAAATATCAGAATCATATACTACATGCAAAACAACACAGGATCTTTGTTATCTTTAAAGTACTTAAAACATCAATACTATGGGAAATATGAGTCACTATGTAAGTCACCCAAAATAAACTCCATTTGTTAAAATTTAAAATTCTATCACCACTGATATACACTGTCTTAATATGTCAACAAGAAACTAAGGGTTCTTTGCATTCCATTAGTTGCTCACTTAAAAAAACAACAAAAACAAAACACTATATGCTTTGCTGCTACAAAATCAGAATACAAAGTCAGTCAATTTAGAATCTCACTTTTTACCTTCATCTTTGTTTTCCTGTTTTCTCCTTTTCTTCTGCATATGTTCAGCCTATATATATTAAAGAAAAAAAAGGCCTATCTTAAAATATAACACTTGACAAGCATGAAACAAATGGAGTACTCTGAAGTAGGCAGGAAACCTACCAAAATACTTTACATACTGAAATATGTATTCAAATGCTACCTTATTCCAGAAACAAAATCATCGTCCTAGGGAAGGTCACTGCAAAATAGATGGTAATAATCCTCATCACTAATTTAGTTCCCCATTTCTTTCAGTCAACAATATTTACCTAGTGTCTACTATATACAGGGCATTGTACTAGAAACTGGAAATTATTCATTTTATAACAACAAAGTCAGACATCAAACTTAACTGAATGATCTAACTTAACATCACTCATCACCTTAACTAAGTGATCTAACTTAACATCACCCTTAATTGGACAAACAGACATTATGCATCTACTGATGAGATATAATATGTCACCTATGTAGTATTCTTGCTCCAAAATGCTTAACTTGAATCTATTCATGGGAATAAAATTAGACATATCCAGAATATTGGATATTCTAAAAGACAACTAGCCTATACTAGTTGACATTGACAGAAATGTCAATGTTATGAAAAACAAAAAAAGGCAAAAAGAGTATTCCCAATTAAAGGAGATTATAGAAACATGACAGCAAATGAAGTGCATTATGCTTGATTGAATCCTCCTACCCCAACACAACTATAAAGAATATTTTTGGTATAATCAGGAAAATTTGAATAGTAACTACATACTAGATAATATTATTGATTCAATTTTAATTTCTTGGGTAAGATAATGCCCTTTAATAATGAAAACCAGTATAAAACTACAGAAAAACCAGGGAATTGTCTATGGAGCTGGAAAGCCTAAAGCATTTTCGGTTTATTTACTGAAAAGGGTAACTTTTCACACCTTGCTATGCTGTGTTTTGGAGTAATGATAAAAGTACATATTAAAGTCTTTCAGTGATTCATCCTTCAGTTCATAAACTCCATGGCCTGATACACCTGGTTTCCTAAAAAGACAGAAAATACAGAGGTGAACTGCACTGCTCTTGAAGTATAGAGTAACACAAAGTAAGAACCTAAAAATTAATCTTAAAATCAAGAGAAAGAAAACAATCATATCTCATTCAGCTTGCTTAAATTGAATCACAAATTTCATCTCATGAAAATAAACTAAAAAATTTAACACTGTAAGCTCAAAGTCCTGGTAACAGTTGTGTCTCATAATTATGAAATTTAAACAAATATGAAAAAGTTTATTTTTTACCATGTAGACCTGATCCCATGCCCTACTTAAATCCCTAAGGCTTTGTTTTTAGCCTCTAAAGCCTAAGACAGCCTATTCAACTAAAGCCTGCATTGTCTAAGGCGAAATTTAAAATAGTAGTTAAGATATCATGTCCTTAGGAAATTGTAAATGAAAATAAAATAGTGACTCTCTAAAAAAAAAAAAAATAGTGACTCCTCTATAGAGAACTATAAGGAAAAACACTTAAGCCAAAAGGAGTATACTGCACATTAAACGGCTTTTGTCTCTATCAAAGTGAAATATCTTACTGAATATTATTAGAGCATAAAAAAAGCTATATTCTATTTTTAAAGGTATTTGACACTAGTAATTTATCTATGAATACATGACAATAACAAGTAGAAATTCACTACTAGTATCAATTATTTTAATTTCAA
The DNA here is from genome assembly GCF_054371585.1 of Giraffa tippelskirchi. Taxonomy (NCBI): domain Eukaryota; kingdom Metazoa; phylum Chordata; class Mammalia; order Artiodactyla; family Giraffidae; genus Giraffa; species Giraffa tippelskirchi. The sequence goes on from NC_137281.1 coordinate 101,056,510, forward strand.
GAATTAACTTTTTAAAATCTTATTTCCATTTTATACATCTCAAAGAATCAAATGATGGAAAAATATTTTATTCCTAGCAGAGAAAAATTTTAAATTAGTAAATGAAAATTTAATAGAATAAATGAAGTCATGGCTTAGAATTGATGGGAAAGAGACTATCAGAAAGGTTTATTTACTTATTAAGTCACCTAACATAAAAAGTGGATACTTTTCATTGATTTGCCAAAAAATACTCACTTCTTCAGCATACAGGTACTAAATCCCTATAGTGCATCCCTAGATCTCACCCTTTCTGTCTATACTTGTGATTTTGTTCTTAGGAGTTCAGGAAAGAACTTCAGAACTTCTACAAGAATTCAAATTACAAGACAAAGATTGGCCTACCTTTCAGAATAAGCATAAATATTGAGTACTTACTTAAATGTGGCCACTTTGTTTATGACATTCTCTAAGCCAGTTTCATTATTTTCCTGTTGAAACAATATTTTTGTCATTTTTACCTTTACATAACGACTTTGTCTTCTCTTACTGTGACCTGAAATACCCTTTCAAAGCATTTCTGAGTGTTTTAAAAATAATTCAAAATAAGATCAATTTCCAATATTTAAAAATTAGGTCTAAAACCTATTAGCTTTGTTTTGAGGGATGGATTTCTTAACAGAGGTAAGACGCCTGTATAAACTGCTTAAGGAAGAAATTTAATCTAAATTTTCCCTCATATATGTATACACATACAACCAATAATTCAAAGAAACTGTTATTTTCTTTATCTAGTATGTTATTCACCCACATCATTTAAGCACATGTCCATGCTGAACTAATCCCTAAAACCAAGGTAACAAAATAAATAGAATCTATGGCAAAATACGTATATAGATGTCCAGATATATTGTGGCTTCTGCAATTATAATTTTTTTTTCAAATTGGCTTGAACTTTTCCTTTAACAAAAAAATTTTCTTTTTCTTTTTGGCCAATCTACATCCCATGTGGGATCTTAGTTCCTCAACCAGGAATTGAACCCCTGCCCCCTCCAGTGGAAAGGCAGAGTCCTAACCATTGGACTACCAGGAAGTCCCAACAGGGAACCTTCTTCTTTTTTTTAAATGAAATCATTTAAAATCAGGATAAGGACTTAGTCAATATACTAAAGCAAGCTCATAGGTTCCTATAGTCCTGGAAAAATTAAGAAATTTAGCCTCCTTTAAAAATGCACTTGAAAGCAGTGAAAAGTAAGGGTATACATTAAAGCTTGCTATTTTTTTTGCAAAATATGGTATGTATTTTTTTTTGGTATTTGGTATTTATTTATGGTAGTTATGGTATGTATTTATTTATTTTTGGTATGTGTTTATTTATTTATTTATTTAAATATGGTATGTATTTATTTTTTGGCTCCAAAATCACTGCAGATGGTGACTGCAGCCATGAAATTAAAAGACGCTTACTCCTTGGAAGAAAACTTATGACCAACCTAGACAGCATATTAAAAAGCAGAGACATTACTTTGCCAACAAGGGTCCATCTAGTAAAAGCTATGGTTTTTCCAGTAGTCATGTATGGATGTGAGAGTTGGACTATAAAGAAAGCTGAGCACCGAAGAATTGATGCTTTTGAACTGTGGTGTTGGAGAAGACTCTTGAGAGTCCCTTGGATTGCAAGGAGATCCAACCAGTCCATCCTAAAGGAAATCAGTCCTGAATATTCATTGGAAGGACTGATGTTGAAGCTGAAACTCCAATAGTTTGGCCACCTGATGAGAAGAACTGACTCATCTGAAAAGACCCTGATGCTGGGAAAGATTGAAGGCGGGAGGAGAAGGGGACAACAGAGGATGAGATGGTTGGATGTCATCACTGACTCAGTGTACATGAGTTTGAGTAAGCTCCGGGAGTTGGTGATGGACAGGGAGGCCTGGCATGCTGCAGTCCATAGCGTCCCAAAGAGTTGGACACGACTGAGTGACTGAACTGAACTGATGGTATGTATATCGTTATTGGTATGCGAAATTGTTTTTAGGTGGCACAGTTACATATCCTTAAATTTTTGAATGGTTATTCATTTATCTTAACATGTATTAAGAAAAAATTAATCTAGAATGTCAAACCTATTATTTCATTGTATTGTTGCTTAGAAAGATGCTAAGGAAAAATGTAAGTTAATTTTAAAATGTACTAGTAATTTCTAAAATTGGTAGACAGATGTGCAGAAATTATGAAGGTGATACGGTTAAAGTTTGAGAATCAGTTAACAGAGAAACTAGAAAAGCACTATGGATATTTTGTAAGAAAAATGACCAAGAGTCAAGGCTTATTTCCATTCTACTTCTTTGGAAAGCCTTGATAATAAAGGTAAGTTTAACCTCTTATAAGAATCATTGTTCTAATGCATAATTTAAAAATATGTGTTAAAAAATATGACATCATCTTTAGGATTACTGCTTAAATATCAACAATACTGAATGTAAATATCACCTGGGACGGCCATGAGAATGCACCCCGCAGACCTCCAGTTAGAGGAACAGAGACACTAATGCAGGTTCACTCAGGGAGGTATGGGAAGGCATCAGACCTTGATTAGACTACCCAGCAGTCCAGGACATTCCTACCTAATCTTTCTTCCCTCTTTCTTCATCTGGAATCAGACTTGCACTACAGTTTGATGGCTCCCCCAGCCTTTCCCAGCTCCCTCATCAATCCTCTCACAGTCATTGTTCCTAATAAAACCTTCAATGTTTTGTCTTGACATCTGCTTGTCAGAAGACCCAGACTAACACACCACCCAAATAGTTTCAGTATTTCACAAAGTTCTCTTTTCCTCTGGAGAAAATTTATGATTAAAGAGTTTATTGCTCTAAAGTGTTTTCTAAATAGCCAGAATATCTCTAAAATGTTTCCTAAGGCCCCAAAGCCCAGAATAAAGGTTTATACCACTAAAAAATTAATGGTGAGAGTTTTATATCTGAAAATCAAAATAGATTTTCCTAAAACTTCAAGAGCTTCCAATTAGAGAAAAAGAAAAAACTATCCCATCTTGATGTGAATGGAGTAAAAAACAAAACTGGACTTACATTCTCAGGTAAATTTTTGGCAATGGCACTGTGTGGCATGGGTTCAATACAAAGCAAGTGAATAATTTCTCTCATTGTGACCTCTTCTTTGGTCACGTTTCCCACTCCAGGTACGTAACGTTCTCCTAATACGAAAATGAAAAGAAAAAGTAAGAGTTAATCGCTTTCCACTTAAATCAAGAACACTGCATTAAATCAAATCTATGAGAGAGTGGCCAAAAGTTATCTGAACATGTTTTTAAACCTGAGCAACAGTCTATATGCCGAAACAGGAAGAAAAATACAGAGATTTGAGTAACACAGGGCTTGTCTTAACTTAAAAACACACACATAAATATACACACACTCAAATATTATAAACAAAGCCCCTCAACTAAATAAGCATGTTTAATTCAAAAAACAAAAAAGAGGGTAGTGGTCATCATGGGACAACATGAAATTAAAAGATGCTTGCTCCTTGGAAGAAAAGCTATAACAAACCTAGACAGCATATTAAAAAGCAAAGATATCAAGTTGCCAACAAAGGTCTGTATAGTCAAAGCTATGGTTTTTCTAGTAGTCATGTATGGATGTGACAGATGGACCATAAAGAAGGCTGAGCGCTGAAGAATTGATGCTTTCTAACTGTGGTGTTGGAGAAGACTCTTGAGGGTCCCTTGGACAGCAAGGAGATTCAACCAGTCAATCCTAAAGGAAATCAACCTTGACTATTCATTGGAAGGACTGAGGCTGAAGCTGAAGCTCCAATACTTTGGCCACCTAATACAAAGAACTCACTCATTGGAAAAGACCCTGATGCTGGGAAATATTGAAGACAGGAGGAGAAGGGGATGATAGAGGACAAGATGGTTGGATGGTATTACCGACACAATGGACATGAGTTTGAGCAAGCTCCAGGAGATGGTGAAGGACAGGGAAGTCTGGCATGCTGCAGTCCATGGGGTCACAAAGAGTCAGACACAACTAAACAACTGAACAATAACAACAACGGATCATGAAACAACAGCTTTTCTTTCAAGATCTTTCTCAAGTTTGTCACTACTTGCTATTTAAGAAAGAACAAAGTGAAAACTAAAAGACAAAATACTTAAAAATGTCTCTATAGGCTAAATGACAAAACAGTAATGTGTGTCAGGAATGGATGCTATTGCCAGCATGCCCACATGATCAGATTTCTATTTTTTTATCTCAATAAACTGCCAAATGGAGAGAGAAAATAGCTAATTTTAACTATGAGAATGTCACTGGTGTCAACAGCATCTAATTACCAATGCCTCAAGAAGGCTTGATATATTTGATCTTATGTCACCATTGATTTTCAATACTACATGTGTACAGTCTCGTGATATCTATAAGAGGGTAATCAGAGTACAAAGAAAGGAATTTTTCTTTTTTGTCTAAGAGATCTTAATTCTAAAAATCAGCAAAACAATGACATTTTGTTAATTTAATTCACTCTCAACAGATTCATTACTCTTTAAATAAATTGTAATTTTCAATTTTTCATCAGAACAGTACCCTCTGTAAGTTTCATGCTAGAAAGAACCTTAGAGATCATGTAGATTACTTTTACACTTTACAAATCAAGAATCTGAGCCCCTGAAAATGTAAATGGCACGCTCTTGATAGTTTATAGCAAGGTCAAGACTAGATCTTATGATTCCTAACCCAAATCTTTTACACTTGTTGATGTCTTCTCTGTAATATTATCAGAGATTTTACACATACATACACTTTTTTTAAAATGATGGCTCTTAAAAGCAATAAACTTAGAAATGTAGCAAGTATTAACTAAAAATAAAATGATATAGAAGGAAATATCCAATGAATTTAGGTAAACAAAATAACAGCAATAAAATAGCATTAGTAAAATAGTGAAAATATAAAATACCAAAACCTATTGATGATTCTAATATATAGTATTAATAAGCAGTAGCAGAAATTCTTCATAGTATTTCAAGAACAAACACAAAAATTCCCCTCAAGTTTTTGTAATCTAATAGAGTATATCATCAACTTAAAAATATTTCGCACATTTTTAACTTGTCCATTTTTTCCAGAAGTTTCCTATGGAATACTCTGGAATTATTTCAGAAGAGTTGGTGCCTGGAAGATTTACATCTCACTTGGCAATGAAGGTTTACCACACTTTCTGCTGAGACAAGCAGCTAGTCCAGCAACTAGCTCCTGACAAACAGCAAGTAAAATAAACCCATTTTCAGATTTGGCTAATGGCTAGAATCCTTACCAGGAACTACTAATACAAACCAGTGCCTCCTACAGTAAAGTAAGAAACAAGAGCCAGAATAAGAAGTTAAGAACTTTTACACAGCTGGTAAAATCAAGAGACTATAATATAGAATATATAAAAGCAGAAGTAAGGCCAATATTGGCACAAAGTAATTTAATAGAACTGGATGAAAATACATCTTAGTTAGATGCATGTTACACTGAAATTTTACATATATATAAAAAATTTTTAGCACCTAGCATACACTTATTTTACATCTATGTTTCTAACTAGGATAATTATATTCCAGACCTCTACAAACAAGTCCAAACAATTACAAATCAGGTACTGAAAAAAGAAGATGTAATAGCTGTGCTTTTCTAAAGGTGAGTTTCTAAACATATCAATCACACTAGTCACATTAATCTCTAATATTCTCCGCTATATTTGGGAGAAGAACAAAGTAACTTAGAGTTCTTATTAATGTTCTCTCTATAAAGTAACTCATGCTTTGTTCCAAAACATCTTTTACTCTTACCCACAATATAGATGAGGACTTGAAGCATTTCTTCTATTAAGGTATTATACTGCTTAACCAAATCCTATAGAATTGTAAAAGAAAAAATTAGTTACATAAGAACCAAAAGCCTCCATAAAACACACATTTTTTTCATGATCAGACTGACAGTCCAGCCAATCCAGTATTTTCTTTCAGACCACAGCAACAGAGAATTATGAGATGAATAATTCCCTTTTGTTGACTTCAAATTCTACAAGGTCACAATACTCAGCATGTAATAAGAACTCAATAACAATTGCTAAATATTATTATTGCTTTTATTATCCTTACTACCCATCAAGCCTTCAGTCAGCAAAAGAATTCTAACCTTTAACTTTCTGTGTACTATGGCTTCCTTCTTAACAGGGTTGGTGAGACAGTGGCTACAAATACATAACTAACAGCTATGATGAGTGCACCCCTCCCTAAAACACCTGTTACTTAAATACTATAGTAAATTAGATACTCATTTTCATTGAGTATAAAAACATGACTAAAAATTAGCTTTGTGTTTTGTATCCTAGTCTTTGGGCCTTTGTAAGTGACTTCTAATTTGAAGAATAAAATAACATAGTTCATAAATTACAAAGGCTACTTTATAAACTGGTATGAAATATTAAAACAATGAAGAGGTGATAAAACTCCAGAGACAAACTATGAAATGAAAAAAGGTAATAAATACAAATAAAGAATATCTTTACTAAATAAGGAACTTTTACAGAAATAGGAAAAAGGTGAAGGACAGGAACAGATAATTCACTACCAAAAAGGGGAAAAAAAAGGTCAATAATCATGAAAACAAAGTCACCCTCACCAATAACTAAAAAACTGCAAATGAAAATTAAACACCATCTTTCACATATTAGATCAACAAAGTACCAGTGCCATTATAGATGTATATACTGCCAGAGAGAGTCAGTTTGACAATATCTATTCAAGAAACACAAGAAAGGGTATGCTGCATTCTCTAGCAAATCTACTCCTAAGAATTTATCTTAAAAAAATAAGTGGGCAAGTATTTAAACCTTGAGGTGCAGAGATGTTTACAAGAGCAAAAAAACTCAAAAAACCCCTTCAGCAGTAGGAGACTAAAGTACAATGCAATCATAAAGTGCAATATTACACAGCCATTAAAACTTATGTTAAAAAAAGATGATGCAGTTAAATACTTCTTTAATGGCAAGGAAAAAAACCTATTACAATATTTCATTAAGCACAGGAAGCAAATTGCAAAATAGCACACATGAAAGATTCAGTTTTTCCTTTAAAAACAAATGACACCAAAACTTTAAAAGTGATCATTTCAAGGAGGCAGAGTTTCATGTGATTTTATTCTCCTTTTTGTTAATCTATATACAGTCATCACTCAGTATCCGCAGGGGATTACCTCCAGGACCCTTGCAGATACCAAAATCCACAGATGCTCAAGTCCCTTATATATGACTAGTAGGTTGGGATTCTGCATCCACCGATATGGAGGGCCAATTACATTCTAATTTTTATAGAGTAAAAACAGTATATGTGTGTACATTCAGAAGTATATGTATGTTTTAAGTATGTGTGTGGTGTTATATATAAATAAATAAAAATCTTATATATGATTAAAATAGTTAACAATAATATTTTCTTTGGATTAATTTACACATCAGTTTCTATCACTTACTTGGTCTTTTATGGATATGGTCTTGTTAAAAGCATCAGCAAGTTCATATCTCTGAAGTACCAGTAATAAGAACTTGTTGGGATCCATTAGAGATGCACCAATCTGTGAAAGAAATCAAGTCCCATAGTTCTATGTATTAAATGGAGAAATATTTTGTCTCTAGTAGTAGGGCTATGAGAAAAATTATAAGGTAAATCTGCAGAAGATAATGTAGCAGTCCCTTCTGCTTCTATGATTCTATATTCATCTCAACAGTGAGAAAAACTTAAGTAAATAAAAGTATAATACAATAATAAGTTATAAAAAAGTTATTATGTTATAATATCTTCTCCTATTACAAGGAATATAGGAAGGAAGGTTATGACACATATCAGAACAAATTTAAACAGGTACCTGAAGCATAATGATATCTTTATCGTACATTTCTTCTCTGCATTTAACATCTTGGTAATAAAACACCTATAAAATAAATGGTAGAACAGAAGTTAAAAGAATCATTTTATTTCAAACAAAATTCTCAGCAAAAACTATTCTTTAAATTTTTTCTAAACTAGAAACCCCAAGAACTACTTTGTAGCAGAAAAAAAAGAGCTGTAAATTTATGAATCATTTTAAGGGATGTGGGAGGATGACGTGAGAAAATATGGCATGAAAATACTTCAGAGTTTAAAATGCTCTATACTAGTTATTATCCTCAACATGTGTAACAAAATAATTGACTCCCCCCGCCCCCAAGTTCAATTGCGAGAATTTCCTTGGTAGTTTAGCAGTAAAGAATCTGCCTGCAATGCAGGAGACCCAGGTTCAATCCCTGGGTCAGGAAGACCCCCTGAAGGAGGAAATGGCAATCTGCTCCAGTATTCTTGCCTGGGAAATTCCATGGACAGATGAATCTGGAGGGCTACAGTCCATGGAGTCACAAAGTTGGACATGAATGAGCACAGAAAAGCATACTAAGCTTAAAACACCCACTTCAATAAAAGTAAACCAAATTTCTACAATCAATCATAATGCCATTTTTCTCCCAAGCAGTATCTTTACAATCCATTTCCCCATCTTTCAGGAAAAGTACTTCTCCTTATTTGCTCTAAAACAGAGGGAAAAATTGTAAGATGCCATTCAATTAAGACTGGTGGTAGGAAGTTTACAGTTCCCAAGTAAGGTAATCTTCAGAAAAGACATATATTAGTGGAAAAGTTTCTGGTGGTACTACTGGTTTTCACCTGACCTATCCACTTAACAGGATTAAGGAGAAACGTCCATATGGTCACTAGAACTTCCTTGAGTTTATACAAGAGCTAGAAAACAAAAATACTGAGCAGAATCCAGGGATACAAAGTAAATTATGTATTCATAAAGGAAAAAGCAAGCAGAAAATGAACACACAATATGAATAATACGCCTTGCCATACCTGGCTAATGAGAGAGAGCCCATTTCTTCGCCACATCTCAGCAACAACCTGGGCAACCAATACCAGACAACGCAAAGGATATTCAACTAGTACCTCTACTTGAAAATCCTCCTGAAACAGAGTGAGATCAATTTCAATATTTCTCAGAGGTTTGGATGCTATGGTACTATACATTGCTCCATTTTCTCATCTGTAAAATGGAAGGGCTTGAAGTAGAGGACTCCAAGTTCCCATGATTCAGGTTTCAATGTTCTATGACACAGACATAAAATTAATAACTGGGAATTATTCAGGTAGGTTTCAAAATATCTTTTTCTTCCCATTCAACCAAGAGGTATTTAGAAATAGAATATAAGCAAGTCAGAATTTAATAGTCACTTACAAAAGGCACAAACTCATGCAGTCTTGAAACAGCACCCAGCTTGCTCAAACGCACATGAAGACCTGAAAGTTAAAAAATGAAAAAGATGAGAAAGCAATAAACCCAGTTGATTTGTTTCCCAGTTAATTCATCAAGTTTGAAAACTTGTGAAATTTAAATATACACTGAGCTTAGATATGACACCTCAGAATGCAAAGTTTTGATTTCTAATTTTGAAACACAGTATTACTAACATATTTAAGATCCTACATTGTATTATTTTTATATATATAAGTACTACGCTGCTTCCTAAGAAATGATTTTTCTCACAAACCAAGTATCAAAAGAAATAAAAATTGTATAGCACAGGGAAGTGTATTAAATATCCTGTGATAAACCATTATGAAAAAAGAATGTACAAATGTGTGTGTAGTGTGTATATATATATGTATATATAACTTAGTCATTTTACTGTTCAACAGAAATTAAACACAGCATTGTAAATCAACTATACCTCAATAAAATAAAAAGAAATAAAAACTAATCTAGGTATTTCTTTTTGTAAAAATAGAAGTGACATAAAATCACATGTCAATTATACCACATACAAAAATTAACTAAAAATAATATCAGCAATCTGAACACAGATGCTAAATCTATAAAACTCTTTGAAAATAACATAGGGAAAAGACTTTGCAACACTGGATTTGATAACAATTTCTTGAATATGACACCAAAAACACAGGTAACCAAAGGAAAAATAAATTAGACTATACCAAATTAAAAACTTCAGTGCATCAAAGGACACGAACAACAGAGTGAAAAGGTAACCCACAGAATGGAAGAAAATATCAGGAAATCATATATCTGATAAGCAGTTAATATCTAGAATATACAAACAATTCCAATAACTCAGCAATAAAATCTGATTAAAAAATAGACAAAGGACTTGATCAGACATATCTCCAAAGAAGAAATACATATGTCCAGTAAGCACAGGAAACAATGCTCAATATCACTAATCATTAAGAAAATGCAAATCAAAACCACAGGAGATACCAGTTCACACTCATTAGGATGGTTATTCAAAAGAAAAAATAACAAATGTTGATGAGGATATAAATAAACTGGAATCCTTGTGCACTGTTGTTGGGAATGTAAAATGGCGCAGCTGCCATGGAAAACAGTGTGGTGGCTCCTTAAAAAATTAAAAACTAGAATTACCTTATGATCCAGCAACACCACTCGATGGGTATATAACTCCAGAACTGAAAACAAGGACTCAAACGGATATTTGGATACTTGTGTTCATGGCAACATTATTCAACAATAGTCAAAAGTTGTAAGCAACCCAAGCATCTACTGGAGGATGAACAGATAAACAGAATGTGGTATGCATACTACAGAATATTGTGCTGTGCTTAGTCACTCAGTCATGTCCGACTCTTTGCGATGCCATGGACTGTAGCCTGCCAGGCTCCTCTGTCCATGGGGATTCTCCAGGCAAGAATACTGGAACGGGTTGCCATGCCCTCCTCCAGGGGATCTTCCCAACCCAGGGATTGAACCCAGGTCTCCTGCATTGCAGGCAGATTCTTTACTGGTTGAGTCACCGGGAAGCCCAAGAATATTGGAGTGGGTAGCTTATCCCTTCTCCAGGGGATCTTCCCGACCCAGGAAATGGGGTCTTCTGCATTGCAGGTGGATTCTTTACCAGTTGAGCTACCAGGGAAGCCCACTATGGAATATTATCCAACCTTAAAGGTGAAGGAAATCTTACATACATCACAACATGGATGAACTTTGAGAACATTATGCTAAGTGAAATAAGCCAGTTATAAAAGGATATAAGTATGATTTCACTTATATGAGATACCTAGAGTAGTCAAGTCACAGAGACGGAAAATCTCTGTAGTGAACAAGGAATGAGAAGCTATGTTGAATGGGTACAAAATTTCAGATTGGGAAGATGAAAAAATTTTGGATATGGATGGTGGTGATGGTTGTACAACAATGTGAATATACTTAACACCACTGAACTATATACTTAAGCATGATTAAAATAGCAAATTTTATATTTACCACAAAAATATAAATACATACACTTCTACAAAGTTGTTAAAAGAAAAAAAAAAACTGACAGGGCCAATTTACATGGAAAAGCAAGTCAAAGGACGATTAAAGAAAATCTATGATTTCTTTCTTTCAGTGGTGAAAGGAATAGTGACAGAGTCAGCACACTGGTGCAATCAGACAGAGAAGGGGGTGAAAAAACTGCAACAAGATTTTCCTATATTTAGGCTTGGTTAGGCAATAAGTTACCAAGTTGGTTCTAAAGTGTATACTATGAGGATCCATGAGTTGACCCAGATAACAAAAGATCCAGGTAAACAAACACCCTGATGCCACAGCTGTGGCAAATGTTGCCACAGCTCTTTGAAGGACAGTGACAGTTCTTAACTGCAGTATCTGATCTTAAGTATGTGCTCACAAAAGCAGTACTGATTCTAATATGACTATCTACAGAAAACAAAGCTAATAGAAACATGCAAGAACCAAATAAACACTCACCAGCAAGAGTCCTAGAGAGTGGCAGATGTATGCTTACAAGATCTTCAGATACTTTGTAGGACTTAGTTTCCAAAGTATGTCCACACAATTGTATTACTGTTTTGCTACTAGATTTGAAACCTGTACTGCACCTCATCACAGCTTTGTGACATTCTTTATAAGCCACTAGTAAGAGTTCTTCCTAAAAGGAAAATAAAAATGCAAATAAACTGATATGTTACCTACTTAATTATTAATATATCATTCAATAAATATTTACTATTAAATAAATACAAGCACAAAATTGTTCTATGTGTTATTAGAGCTACCTCAACAGGATCTGCAAACCTGTAGGAAACATTAAGACAGTCAGACAGACACACATACACAATCAAAGTAAAAAATTGTAAGCCATGTAAGTAGTATATATAAACTAATAACTCTAATAGGACAAAAAAAGAAAAAAATCACAAAAAATTGGGAACACAGATTTGTAAACATAGCTTTTGAGTGAGGTCTGAAAGAATACGCAGCTTAAGCATGGCGGGAAGATGGAGAGATGGTAGCAATGTAAGCAGAGATCCAGAATAAACAAACAGAAATAAAGGGAAGTACAACTCCTGTTCAGGGAGTGGAAAAGAATAAAATCTAGATAAATCAGAGGGCTTACGGATAGAATTAATGAGCCAGTAAACTGGAAATATGCCTTGGCACAGCCATGTGAATTTGAATAGATTTGAGAGTATCCGATGTGTAATAATGTAGTCAATGTAGTGTTTCAAGAAGAATTAGCGGGTGTCACTGAAGATGATGGATTGGAGGGGGCAATGTTAGGAGACAAGGAAACCAACAGAAAGTTTTATTACTAAGTTAAGTGTAAGGTGATAAGGGACTCAACAAGGGTAGGGGCAGTCATAGTGAAAAAGAATAAACTTACAGGAAATAAGTTAGGATTATAAAACAAATTAAGGAGGAGGAAGACTCAAATCTGGGTGAGTATGGGAGGGAGATGAGTCAAAGGTCACTTTTTAAGAGCATTTCTCACATGGATTTTATTTTTAAAAAAGAATTCTATAGTTAAATAAATTTTAGGACTATTTCTCTTAGAAATGATTGATTAACCCATTGATTTATCAAAAGGTTTGAGAAGTTCAGTGGTTTAAAAAAATGTTTGATTTTGTTCAACCTAACATTTTTCAATCTTACCTGAACACAAAACATTTTTTTTCCCTCAAAGGTCTGTTAACATCTAACACACAGAACACAGTGGCTCTCAGATTTCCTGTATGGATGAATGCATGAATCATGGTGTCATGAACAGAACAAGAAAGTCAAGAAGAGAAAATGCAAGCTGGAAATAGAATGAAATGATGACAAATCAATTTACTATATATTGAGCTTGAAATAGAAATGTAGGATCTCAGCAGTCATGTGCAGCACACAAACACAAGTGATACTATAGCTTGGAAAAGTTATCTTATGAAGTTTTAATTGAGGTGGTAGAAATAAAAAATCTGTAAGAAAGAGAAGAAAATATTGGGGAATGTCTTATTTACTAGGGAGAAGGAATTGAGGGGGAAAAGGCAATCATTGATTGAAATGGGTAATCAATAATAGAAACATTAGGATAAGAAGGCTTGTGAAAATCAGAGGGAAAGAGAATTTCAAAATGATTAAGGTTCTCAAAAGAACACAATGCTACAGGTATTTAAGGAAGAGGGAAAAGACCTGAATTTGGTTACTAAATAGATCCTTTGAAATTTTTTCAAGACACAGTTCCTGTTAATTCGTAAGGACAGAAGCCTGGCTCTAAAGCAGTTTTAGAAGCTAAAGAGTGGCGACAGCATATGTAGATGACTTCAGATGACAGTAAATGTAGACATCTGCAGGTGTCAAGATGAACACCACACACTGACCTCACCTCCAACGATTAACCATGCCCTCCACAAAGGTGAGGAGAGCCAAAAAACATGTGCTGTGACAGACAACTGGACAATATTTTCTGTCCTTACTGTTCTATACAGCTACTGTGTTCAAGTCTATTGTGTCTGTGAGTGTAGCTGCCACTCTGAACCTATGACCAACTACTGGTGGTGCAACAGAAAAGGAAAAAAGGGAGACAGAAAAGAGTTTATAAGTGAGCAGTGACAAGGGGTCTTTTATTGTCATTGTTTTTAAGGATAGTCCTGGTGTTTAAGGCAGATGAATGAAAGAGTGGGAAATACCAGAGGAAGGAAACTTCAGGAAGAAGTAATATAGATTAGGACCAAGAGCCTAGGTAGAGACAACACTTTAAGAAAGAAAGAGGTAAAAACAAAGAGACCAATAGTGAAGATATATGCAGAAACTTGGTGAATAGACTATAGTGAGTGGTACAGAAAAACTGGAGAAGATGAAAAAATTTGACTGGGATAATGTTAATTTTTTCAGAGTAGAAATAAATGAAGTCATCTTCTCAAAAGGGAATCTGATTAGGATTATATGTTTAAAGAGGGTTATGGTCTAAAATTATTGCTTATTAGTTCTATACTTTAAAAGTAATATTTTAATGGTTTAATGCACACAACAAGACTCTTGATTGAATAAATAGCCACCCACTTCCACTGTTGGACTATTTAAAAGTCTAATCCTAATTTTCATATTATTAATATTCATGTCCAAGGAAATAAATTTAATTTAATTAATTTATTAATTGATTAGTGTATGTTGTATTTTTTAAACTCCACTCTTCCCAACAGTAAATGGAATACCATGGAGCACATTTTCTAACTAAGTGTAAAAAACTACAAATTTAATAAGATGATTCAAATATATAAGAAAATATCAGAAGTAATAAAACTTTACATCAAGAAAGATGCAACATAAAACTGTGCTATTAACCACTAGAACACCTAAAAAGGCACTGATCCTACTAACAAACTTTACTTACATCACAAGCACACCATTCTTGGAACATTAGTAAAATATTCTTCAACTGCATCTGTATAGCAATGGCAGCCTCCCAGTCAGGATCTACTTCTATGTGTTGCCCAACTTGCCTTCTGATTTCTTCCATTCCCTAACAGAAAAGAGTAGTTAACATACATACATGGGCCCTCTTTCTTTGCTCCTCCATTGGCAAAATATAAAATCATCAAGATTCATACTCATGTATGCCTAAGCATTTTTTTTTAAACATGGCTATCTAAGTCAGAATGCATGGGTTAAACTCTCACTCTGTCACTCTCTAGCTGTATGATCCTGGTCAAATTATTTCTAAGCTATGATTCCCTTGTACATAAAATGGGGATAATAATAGTAACTACCTCATAAGATTGCTATGAGGCTCAAAAGAAATGATGTGTGAAAATATTTACAACAGTTATCACATAGTATACATTAATAAACATTAATAGTAAAAGCAGCAGTTAACTAAGGTCTATGAAAGCAGGATCAGTGAGGCAGTGTTTAAATTTTACTTTTACTTTCTACAATTATTCTTCCTCAAAACAATAATTTGCTCAAAACAAAACATGAAAAATTGGGATTAAATTTTTAAAATAAACTTATCTTATTGATGTACAGAAGAACCATCATACCTGCATACAGGTAAGAATTTTCAAAAAAGATCGAAAGCCTTCAAGGAACTGCATTCTCAATCTTTCTGTCCATACTGTGGGCTTGCTGATCAGGATATATCTAATATTCCAAGAGACAGAGAAACATTACACTTTCCTATTTTGAGATAATTTTAAGGATCTCAGAGCTATAGACAATGTTGATTCATCAAAATTATGGATTCTAATTTCTTACAATTCTAGGCAGCACTAGAATTATGCCAGCAAAATGTGAATGCTCTACCAGAGGCAGATGTCAAAGCTAAAGCCTTACTTCTCCACTCAAAAATTAGGCTGATTAAGTGGACCTAGAAGGAAACTAGCCGGTCACAGATGGACAATCACAATACAAATTTTCTAGAAGCATACATAACCGTTACCCAAAGGACCAGATGAAATTCCCTCAATCTCAAAATACATGTCAAAACTACCTGTGTAGGATGTCTGCTGTCCGTGTAAACTGTTTCAGAATATTCTGTAAGTTAGAAACTAATTTTATTCATTAAAATGACACACTTTTACCCCTAAAGCATGTAGTCGTAAGAATTACAGAAAATTTGCAACACATATAGTAGTTTGGCCTGAGGATTCAATACTTTTATTGTTGCTTCTCAGTATGACTAGAGATTTGTAACTTGGTCTGAATATTCTGGTACTGGTTATACCAGAGCCATTCAGTCCTGCTATCTGATTTCAGTACCACAGATAAACTACTGCTGGTGGGTCAGGATATTTGGAACAGACTTCCTACCTCCAGGCATTCTTTGCCCTGATCCCAGAAGAAGGATATAAACACCTATGTCATCCTGGCTTACATATCAGAATATATTTGTTTCAAAAGATAAACAGACCCAATGTAGCCTACAATTTATAAGAACAATACTTCTTTAGGCTGTAAAGACAACGACTGGTTTCATGTCCAATGGGAACAAGGTTTACCACGAAATAACTTCTCAGGAAGGAATAATTAATAATTGATGAAAATTATTTTGCACTCAGTCAACCCAAATCAATTCCTATTCCACAACAGGTATCAGGAACATAAACACAGATAAGATACCCAACCCTTGAGGTTCATAGTGTAGAGGGAAAAAACAGATATGTATCCTGGACATTGTAATTCAAAGTTAAGCTCCCCAACAAACGGCACAAAGGAAGTAATGCAGAACATAAAAGACAAGGCAAAAAGATGGAGGAAAAATTAAGTTTTATTTGTAAAGATAATAAGGATTATCTTATTATTATTATTTAATTTTTCCCTTTCTTTAAATATCCATTAATATGTTCAAAGTTAAAATACAATCATCTGGACTTTATCAAAGAAATAACTTTACAGTATGTTAATTACATTCTAAACTTTTCCTTTAAAGTAAAAGTAAAAAAGACTAAAGTTTAAACTCTACCACAATGAATAAATGGCATCAAAGTTTGGCTGTTTTCTAGAGCACAGTGCTACTCAAAAGGTTGGTTCACATATCAGAAGTATCAGCATCAAGTAAATCTTTAGAAACGCAGAATCTTGGCTTCTAGCCAGATCTACTCAGTCTGCCTTTTAACAAGCTCCCACAATGATCTGCATTCATATTAATATTTGAGAAGCACTGATCTAGAGAAGAGAATTTATGTTTCTAGTTTCTAGTCACTTCACATAGTTCATGCCTGACTCCTGTAAGAGACCTAGGAAGTCAAGAAGATGCAAGAGACAGAAAGAAAGGAAAAAGTAAAGAAGAAAAGAAACAACTAAAAGGCATTAAGTATTTGTGGCTATTTCTGATTTAAAAGGGTTTCAGGAAGAAGTCAATGGCACCCCACTCTAGTACTCTTGCCTGGAAAATCCCATGGACGGAGGAGCCTGGTAGGCTGCAGTCCATGGGGATGCGACGAGTTGGACACGACTGAGCGACTTCACTTTCACTTTTCACTTTGATGCACTGGAGAAGGAAATGGCAACCCACTCCAGTGTTCTTGCCTGGAGAATCTCAGGGACGGAGGAGCCTGGTGGGCTGCCGTCTATGGGGTCGCACAGAGTCGGACACGACTGAAGCGACTTAGCAGCAGCAGCAGCAGGAAGAAGTGGTGAATGATTAAGGCTATGGGGAAATAATAAGAATGACTACAAAATTTCTACAATGAGAGACTGAGAAATGGGGCTCAATAATTACTTGCAAAATGAAGGGCATATCTAATTGGTGTTTTAGGCCAGGTTTCAGAGAAGGCTTTATTGTTGTTTATGTAGTCTGTGAGGCTACTTGATGTAGTGAAAGGAACATGAGTATTACAGATAAATAGTGCTAGGCTCAAATCCTGCCTCTTACTAGCTTTATGACCTTAGGCAAATAATTATAATCTACAAATAAAGATTATATCACCTGCCTTATGAGAACATTGCAAGAATAAAATGAAGTAAAATAAGTAAAGCTCCTTAGCACCCACCGGTTACTAATAAATAACACAGGACCCTTGTGAGAGTGAATTAAATAGATCCTCAAAAGACATTAATTTTCCCTTCTCCTTGTCATTAGAGATATGTCTACTTATATAAGGATGTAGGAGAGAAGTTGTGAGCAATAGAAGAGTGGGAAAACTTTAAAATTACCTTCCCAGCCAAGGACCCTACAGTTTTACCATAGGGGTAGGCTTCCCAGGTGGTACAATGGTAAAAGAATCCCACCTGCTAATGCAGGAGACAAGGAGATGCAGCCTGGAGAAGGAAATGGCAACCCACTCCAGTATTCTCGCCTGGAAAATTCCATGGACAGAGAAGCCTGGCAGGCTATAGTCTATGGGGTGGCAAAGAGTTGAAGTAACTCTAAATTATTTACTGCAGAGAATAATTATAGTCAGAGATCCACAAAATAAAATAAAATATGATAAAATAATGATGTGATTATACACTACTTCTCTGAATAGAAAAATAATTATTTTATGAGAATACTTCAGAGTAATGAGAACTACAGTAAAGAGATTTTTCCTATCCAGCAGACCAAAGGAATGACAAATAGAATGCTGCTACTGCTGCTAAGTCTCTTCATTCATGTCCGACTTTGTGCGACACCATAGACGGCAGCCCACCAGACTCCTCCATCCCTGGGATTCTCCAGGCAAGAACACTGGAGTGGGCTGCCATTTCCTTCTCCAATGCATGAAAGTGAAAAGTGAAAGTGAAGTCGCTCAGTTGTGCCCAACTCGTAGCAACCCCATGGACTGCAGCCCACCAGGCTCCTCCATCCACGGGATTTTCCAGGAAGAATAATTTAACACTAAACATTAAGTGACTTCCCTGGTGGCTCAGACAGTAAAGTGTCTGCCGACAATGTGGGAGACCCGGGTTCGATCCCAGGGTGGGAAAGATCCTCTGGAGAAGGAAATGGCAACCCACTCCAGTACTCTTGCCTGGAAAATCCCATGGATGGAGCATGGTAGGTTACAGTCCATGGGGTTGCAAAGAGTCGGACATGACTGAGCAACTTCACTTCACTTCAGACATTAAGTACTGCCATTTGGAGTTTTTGTATATTTTTTGTTTGTTTTGTGTGATATAAATTATGCATAATTTGCAAATCACACTAGCTAAATAGTAATTCACTACTGAACTCATTGCCATCTCAACTTGTACTGAAGATATGAAGTTCATAATAATTTACTGAACTTTAAAGAATGAATTACATGTTATAATCGTGTTTAGAAACTGAGGAATTGGAAAAGGTCTGGAAGCATTTTTCTCAGTAATACCACGGATCCAATGAATAGTTTCAAAAATTTTGTCAAATGTATTTTTCTAACTAAACTATTTCTAGGTTGATTTGGAAACTTGTTTCTATCCCTTTATACCTTACATGGTCACTAGAGGAAATGGACAAAATTAGAGTGATTTTATTCCCCTAGGGACAAGAATAAAAATGATCATATATATCTCAGAGCTCTTCTTTTAAACAGCATAGTAAATGAAACATATTTTGTCAATATATTCTTAAAATAATTTTTTGAAGTTTATGATTTATTGACTATATAGCATAATCCTTACAGTAATCACCATCTATTTAAAAAAAATAGAAATTTATTTCCTTTTAGGTTCAATGATCCCAAATGTGATCTATCATGTGATTTCAACTTCGGTTTAAAAGGAAACTCTATTCTCTTCAGGGAGAATATCTTAAGAAACCTTGGATGAATATCTATAACTTGATCATACGTATGAAAAAGGGGAGTTCAAAAAATTCACATTAACAAGATCATTTGAAACTAACCACAAAGAGACTATGCAAGAGGGGCAGAAGCAAAATGCATGAGTGGAAGTGAGTGGAAGGCATGGTGACTATGATGGAGATTCATTTAATGATCCCAAAAGACCCTAATTCCTATGAGAGGCCCTTCCTCAGTACCTTCTTTATTGACCTGATTTTAACTCTATAAGAAGCCTTCACTTAAGAGATGTACTGACATGACAGTCACAGTTCTTTATACTTGTCATCACTAGATACCAAAAAAATCAGATGTTTATTTATAGGATAGAATAAATCCAACTGTGTTTAACAGGTACCCTCACCTTTTGACTTGAACAACTTACTTTAGATCACAAATTACTGCATATACTCTTCCCAATTTGTCTTGGCTGTAACCCTGGAAGTTGAATTTATTGTTCCTATCCAAATACTCAGGCAAAACTTCCAGCAGAGTTTCAGTAATGACAGAGATAACATTCTGCTCTTCAATAAGATGTCGAGCCTGTAGAATATGTCAAGAATATTGTCATTAGTATTAACTCATTATAGTATGGATTTTATCTGTTCATTTGGTTGGTAAGTCATTTTGAATAAATGTTTGTTGAGCATGAAACACAGTCCTTATTCTCACAGAATAGCAATTTCTGAGAAATTATTTTCTAAAACTTCCCTACCCCTCATTAACTAGAAAACACCTGTGTGAACACCCCAAGCCCATTACACATGTTACTGACATGAATGTTTACCACTATTAATTATACAATGAGCGAAGTAGCACAAACAGATATACTTCAGGCTTCTATCATATACATTATGTATTTTGACATTTCCCCCTCACTCACAATCCAATTTCTCTTTCATATCCTTTTCTCTGGGCTTTGAAAAAAGAAAGTCGAAACCAAACTGTCTGTAAGAAACAGCAATGGTAGTAGTACAAAAAGGAAGCAGAATCCTTCACTCTCTTCCCAAGCCTTGCATCACTATCTCCTGCAAATGCCTGACAGTCACACTCTCCCCTAGTTTTGCTGTATCTTAGGCTGCCCTCTCACCCCCAACAACAACAAGCGTAAAGAACAAAAGACTAGCAAAAAATTTTTTTTTGGTATTAATAAGGCACTGCTCCTAAGTTACTCTAGACATTGAGAAATCGGCTCTGGTGTTCCCTGCAGAGATGAGGACTTTCAAACCAACTCAGAGCCACCACTCCCACTCCACGAGTTACTTAATCCTTGGGAACTATTAAAGTAGTCACATGCTGATACCACTGAAGAATTATTCAATTTTCCAAGCGGAATAGAACATAGTGACTCAGAAATTGTTTTAATTCAACATTAAATAAAATTCTTTAAAAATAAAACAAATGTTACTTAGAAAGATTGTCAAGACTAATAAATACATACCAAAGTAGGAACAGTAAACATCTGAACTGAGAGTGCAGTTATAGAGATACTTCTGTCATGATCATCACTGATATATTCTTTCTGGAGCTGCTTATAATACTGAAAGATACAACAATAAGTACAGAAGCAATTATAAATGACTACTGAAAACTTTTAAAATCCAAATTTTAACAGCTGCTATATTTGTTTCTATGTATAAGATGGCAAGTATTGTAATACCTATTTATTAAAGGGAGATACTACAGTCAACAGAAATTTACTAAAAAAGTGAATAACAAAAGATCAAATAGGAATTCAGCTATCCAATCTAGTATAGTAAGACATAATGATTTTATAAAAACAAAACATACACACATACAAACAGAGGTAAAGATCACAGAGGACCGCAAAGGTGCAATATATCCTTTCTCCAAACAGAATCTGGGGCAATCTTTAGCAGATTTTCTTCCCAATGAAATATAGCAGGGACTATATTAGATGTATTTAAAAACTGGTATGACCCAGAAAATCAATCATCAGATTCAATCCAGCCTTAAACAGAATGGATGCTGGCTATGTATAACTTCTTATCCATACTAGTACATACCAGATGAAAATCAACCCTGATATCTTGTGAGAACAAAAACAATAATACATCCATTCATGCCTCAAGCAGATAATAAATGTAAGCACAGTATTAGATCCTTGGCCTACATATTTAATTCCATCCATTAGAATTCACACGAAGTTTAACAGGTAATCCTAAGGAGGGTGAACTGCTGTTGTATAAAGAAAAAACTTCATTTCAGATCACATACATGGTCCTTTATTCTACCTCTAAAGAGTTTTTGAAGAATAGAGTTGATAATTTGAGTTGTCATCACCTTTCAAGAAACCAAATATCTTAGCTGCTTTTATCAATCTAATTATAAAATCCAGGAAGTACAAGTATCTTATCCCATAGTATCATTTACCTGTGATAACCATTATTTCACATTCTGCTTCCAATTCCATTCTGATTCTACCTCTGTCCTAAGTTTTACAGAATTTTGTGCAACTCAAAATCAGAACAAACAAGTATTTCTTGCATACCTCTGTATAAGACAAAGTAAAAGGTTTAAAGAAGTACATGTTCTAACTAATCTAACCTGAGAGACACACAAGAAAATACAACAATGTAAGGGATATACCATAGATCATCAAAACAATATTAAAAAGCTATAGAGGCAGTCCCAAGATGGCGGAGGAATAGGACACTTTCTCTCCCACAAATTCATCAGATTATTTGAATGCTGAGCAACTTCCACAAAACAATTTCTGAACACTGGCAGGAGACACCAAGTACCCAGAAAGGCAGCCCATTCTCCTTGAAAGAAGGTAGGACAAAACATAAAAGACAAAAAGAGAGACAAAAGAGTTAGGGACAAAGACTGGTCCTGGGGAGAGAGTTGTGAAGGAGGAGAAATTTCCAAACAGTAGGAAACCCTCTCACAGGTGAGTCTGTGGGGAGTTTTGAGATCTCAGAGAGCAACATAAACAAGAAAAAAAAAAAACCCACAGAATACGCACCTAAACACAACTGCCAGTGGAAAAGTAGCCCAAACGCTTGCGTTTGCCACCAGCCAGCAGGGGCTGGACAGGGAGGTGCAGGCTGCATAATCAGTGCTTAGGGTAAGGACTGGGCCTGAATGCCCTGAGGACAATCTGAGGGAGCTAACATGAGATAGCAACCCAAACTATGGGATTGCCAGAGAGGGAAAAAGAAAAAAGAGTACTTTCCTGGCCTGCTCACAGAACAAAGGATTGAGCCAATACCAAAGGAGAGCTAGCCGGCTGTGTACAGGCCTCTCCCCTCTGCTGGAGGCAGAGAGACAGGTGTGTGACAGCCAGAGTTGGAAGGCAAGGGGCTGCTCCAATCTCGGTCCCAGAGACAGGCAACCTCCACCAAACTGTGAGCAGGCTTCCAGTCACTAACCATGTCTTCCTGGGATCCTGGATGGTTGACATCTGCCAGGAGGGTTGCAGCCAGAGATCAGCTCCCCAGAACAGACATGTGGTGCACCTGGGAAACCACGTGGCTGGGACTGGGGGAGGTGATTAAGATGCATGGCCCACCTGGGACAGTGCATTTGCCAAACACCTGGTCGCCTGAGCTGCTCGGACCTGGGAAGGAAACCAAGTCTGTGCCCTTACGGAATACCCGAGAACCTGAGCAGCTTAGACCTGGGAAGTGCACAAAATGCAGGGCCTGCTTTGGACAGTGCCCCTGCAGAGCACCCTGGAGCCTGAGCAGTGTATACCCAGGAAGCCATGAACTGGGACAAACCCAGTGTGGTCCATACACTGTGAGCACTCCCCACACATGTCAGCAATATTTGTTTGTAGTGTCCCTCCCTCCCCACAACACAACGGAACAAGTGAGCCTGAATAAGTGACCACCTTTGCCCCCTTGTGTCAAGGCAGAAATTAGACACTGAAGAGACTTGCATACAGAGGAAGCCAAAATAAAGAATAGGGAACAGCTCTGGAAGTGACAGGTGCAACAGATTAAAACCTTGTAGTTAACATTGACTAAGCATTGGAGGGGGCCTTTAGACCTTGAGAACAAGTACAAGCTGGAACAAGGAACTATCTGAAACTGAACTGACACCACACTGCCCACAACAGCTCCAGAGAAATTTTTACTATTATCACTTTTTACTTTTTAAAAAAATTTAACCACTTTATTACTTCTTTAATTTTCATTTTTATAATGTACTATTATGTTGCAGAAAAAAAGACCCCATTTTTAAAGCAAATTTCATATATATACATTTTATAATTTTGTGATTGATTTTGTTTTGTATTTTCAATATTTTTTTTTGAGAGTCTAATCTCTACTCTAGATTTTTAATCTCTGTTATCAATTTTGTACCTTAAAGAATCTAATCTTCAGTCTCTATTTTCACTCAGGGGTGAGATTACTGGCTAGATTGGTCTCTCCCCTTTTGACTTTCCCTCTTCTCCCCCAGGTCATCTCTATCTCCTCCCTCCCCCTTCTCTTCTCAACTTAACTCTCTGAATCTCTCTGGGTACTCTGGGCTGTGGAGAACACTTAGGGAACTGATTACTGGCTAGACTGTCCTCTCTGCTTTTGACTGCCCCTCTTCTCCTCCTGGTCACTTCTATCTCCCTCCTCCCTCTTCTTTTCTCTGTGTAACTCTGAATCTCCCTGGGTGTTCCAGATTGTGGAGAGCACTTAGGGAACTGATTACTGGCTAGACTGCTCTCTCCTCTTTTGACTCCCCCTGATCTCCTCCTGGTCACCTCTATCTCCCTCCTCCCTCTTCTCTTCGCTATGTAACTCGGTGAATCTCTCTGGGTGTCCCCTGCTGTGGAGAATTGCTTCACCATTAACCTAGATGTTTTCTCATCTGTGCTGTATGGATGGAGAAGTCTTGAGGCTACTGTAAGAGAAGGACAGAAAGCCAGAGGCAGGTGGCTTAACTCCAAAACTTGAGAACATTAGAGAACTCCTGATTCCAGGGAATATTAATAGACAAGAGCTCACCCAAAAGCCTCCATACCTACACTGAAACAAAGCTCCACCCAAGGGACAAGTTCCAGAGCAAGACATACCATGCTAATTCTCCAGCAAAGCAGGAACACAACCCTGAGCATTAAAAGAAAGGCTGTCCAAAGACATGCCAAACCCATAGACACCCCAAAACTTACTACTGGACACTTCATTGCACTCCAGAGAGAAGAGATTCAGCTCCACCCACCAGAATACAGACACAAGCTCCCTTAACCAGGAAACCTTGACAAACCACTAGTCAAACCCCATCCACAGGGACCAGGCTCCACAATAAAGAGGAAACATGAACTTACAGCCTACAGAAAGGGCACCCCAAACACAGCAATCTAAACAAAATGAAAAGGCAGAGAAATATTCAGCAGGTAAGGGAACATGATAAATGCCCACCAAACCAAACAAAAGAGAAGGAGATAGGGAGTCTACCTGAAAAAGAATTCAGAATAATGATAATACAGTTGATCCAAAATCTTGAAAACAAAATGGAGTTACAGATAAATAGACTAGAGATGAGGATTGAGAAGATGCAAGAAATGTTTAACAAGGACCTAGAAGAACTAAAGAAGAGTCAATCAATAATGAATAATGCAATAAATGAGATCAAAAGCACTCTGGAGGGAACCAACAGTAGAATTACTGAGGCAGAAGACAGGATAAGTGAGGTGGAAGATAGAATGGTGGAAATAAATGAAGCAAAGAGGAAAAAATAAAAAGGAATTAAAAGAAATGGGGACAACCTCAGAGACCTCTGGGACAATGTTAAACACCCCAACATTCGAATCATAGGTGTCCCAGAAGAACAAGACAAAAACACAGGGCATGAGAAAATACCTGAGGACATAATAGTTGAAAACCTCCCAAAATGGGGAAGTAAATAGCCACCCAAGTCCAAGAAACCCAGAGAGTGCCAAATAGGAAAAACCCAAGGCGAAACACCCCAAGACACAGATTAATAAAACTAATGAAGATCAAACACAAAGAGTAAATATTAAAAGCAGCAAGGGAAAAGCAACAAATAACACACAAGGGGATCCCCATAAGTATAACAGCTGATCCTTCAATAGAAACTCTTCAGGCCAGGAGGGAATGGCAGGACATACTTACAGTGCTGAAAGAGAAAAACCTACAACCAAGATTACTATACCCAGCAAGGATCTCATTCAAATATGAAGGAGAAATCAAAAGCTTTACAGACAAGCAAAAGCTGAGAGAATTCAGCACCACCAAACCAGCTCATCAACAAATGCTATAGGATCTTCTCTAGAAAGGAAACACCCAAAAGGTTTATAAACTCAAACCCAAAACAACAAAGTAAATGGCAACGGGACCATACTTATCAATAATTACCTTAAATGTAAATGGGTTGAATGCCCCAACCAAAAGACAGACTGACTGGATGGATACAAAAACAAGACCCCTATATATGCTGTTTACAAGAGACCCACCTCAAGCCAAGGGACATATACAGACCGAAAGTGAAGAGCTGGAAAAAGATATCTCATGAAAATGGAGACCGAAAGAAAGCAGCAGTAGCAATACTCATATCAGATAAAATAGACTTTGAAGTAAAGACAGTGAAAAGAGACAAAGAAGGACATTATATAATGATCAAAGGATCAATCCAAGAAAAAGATATAACAATTATAAACATAAATGCACCCAACATAGGAGCACCTCAATACATAAGGCAAATGCTAACAAGTATGAAAGGGGAAATTAACAGTCACACAATAATAGTGAGAGACTTTAATACCCCACTCACACCTATGGATAGATCAACCAAACACAAAATTAGCAAGGAAACACAAACTTTTAATGATACAATGGACTGGTTAGACCTAATTGATATCTATAGGACATTTCACCCCAAAACAATGAATTTCACCATTTTCTCAAGTGCACGTGGAACATTCTGCAGGTTAGATCACTTCCTGGGCCATAAATCTAGTGCTAGTTGATTCAAGAAAATTGAAATCATTTCAAGCATCTTTTCTGATCACAATGCAGTAAGATTAGATGTCAACTACAGGGAAAAAACTATTAAAAATACAACATATGGAGGCTAAACAACATGCTTCTGAATAATCAACAAATCATGCAAGAAATAAAAAAAGGAAATCAAAATATGCATAGAAACAAATGAAGATGAAAACACGACAACCCAAAACCTATGAGATTCAGTAAAAGCAGTGCTAAGGGGAAGGTTCATAGCAACACAAGCTAACCTCAAGAAAACAAGAGAAAAATCAAATAAATAACCTAACTTTACACCTAAAGCAACTAGAAAAAGAAGAAATGAAGAACCCCACGGTTAGTAGAAGGAAAGAAATCATAAAAATTAGAGCAGAAATAAATGAAAAAGAAAAAATGGAGACTACAGTAAAAATTAACAAAACTAAAAGCTAGTTCTTTGAGAAGATAAATAAAATAGACAAACCATTAGCCAGACTCAAGAAAAAAAGGGAGAAGAATCAAATCAACAAAATTAGAAATGAAAATGGAGAAATCAAACAGAAAACACAGAAATACAAGGGATCATAAGAGACTACTATCAGCAACTAGATGCCAATAAAATGGACAACTTGGAAGAAATGGATGAATTCTTAGAAAAGTATAACCTTCCAAAACTGAACCAGGAAGAAATAGAAAATCTTAACAGACCCATCACAAGCATTGAAATTGAAACTGTAATCAAAAATCTTCCAACAAACAAAAGTCCAGGACCAGATGGCTTCGCAGCTGAATTCTACCAAAAATTTAGAGAAGAGTTAACACCTATCCTACTCAAACTCTTTCAGAAAACTGCAGAAGGTAAACTTCCAAACTCATTCTGTGAGGCCACCATCACCTTAATACCAAAACCAAAGATGCCACAAAAAAGAAAACTATAGGCCAATATCATAATGAACATAGATGCAAAAATTCTCAACAAAATTCTAGCAAACAGAAACCAACAACCTATTAAAAAGATCATACATCATGACCAAGTGGGCTTTATCCCAGGGATGCAAGGACTCTTTAATATTTGCAAATCAATCAATGTCATACAACACATTAACAAACTGAAAGATAAAAACCATATGATTATATCAATAGATGCAGAGAAAGCCTTTGACAAAATTCAATACCCATTTATGATAAAAACTCTCCAGAAAGCAGGCACAGAAGGAATATACCTCAACATAATAAAAGCCATATATGATAAACCCACAGCAAACATTATCCTTAATGGTGAAAAATTGAAAGCATTTCCCCTAAAATCAGGAACCAGACAAGGTTACCTGCTCTCACCACTACTATTCAATATAGTCTTGGAAGTTTTAGTCACAGCAATCAGAGAAGACAAAGAAATAAAAGGAACCCAGACTGGAAAAGAAGAAGTAAAACTCGCACTGTTTGCAGATGGCATGATCCTCTACACAGAAAACCCTAAAGACACCACCAGAAAATTACTAGAGCTAATCAATGAATATAGTAATATAAAATTAATACACAGAAATCCCTTGCATTCCTATACACTAACAATGAGAAAACAGAAAAAGAAATTAAGGAAACAATCTCATTCACCATAGTGACAAAAAGAATAAAATACTTAGGAATAAATCTACCTAAAGAAACAAAAGACCTATATGTATAAAACTATAAAACACTGATGAAAGAAATCAAAGATGACACAAATAGACGGAGAAATATACCATGTTCATGGATCGGAAGAATCAATATAGTGAACATGAGTATACTACCCAAAGCAATCTACAGATTCAATGCAATCCCTATCAAGCTACCAACGGTATTTTTCAGAGAACTACAACAAAATAATTTCACAATTTGTATGGAAATACAAAAAGCCTTGAACACCAAAGCAATCCTGAGAAAGAATAATGGAACTAGAGGAATCAACCTGCCTGACTTCAGACTATACTACAAAGCTATAGTCATGACAGTACAGTATTGGCACAAAGACAGAAATACATATCAGTGGAACAAAATAGAAAGCCCAGAGACAAATCCACGCACCTGTGGACACCTTATCTTTGACAAAGGAAGCAAAAATATATAATGGAGAAAAGACAATCTCTTTAACAAGCGGTGCTGGAAAAACTGGTCAACCACCTGTAAAAGAATGAAACTAGAACACTTTATAACATCATACACAAAAATAAACTCAAAATGGATTAAAGATCTAAATGTAAGACAAGAAACTATAAAACTCCTAGAGGAAAACACAGGCAAAATACCCTCTGACATAAACCACAGCAAAATCCTCTATGACCCAACCTCCCAGAGTAATGGAAATAAAAGCAAAAATAAACAAATGGGACCTAATTAAACTTAAAAGCTTTTGCACAACGAAGGAAACTATAAGCAAGGTGAAAAGACAGCCTTCAGAATGAGAGAAAATAATAGCAAATGAAGCAACTGACAAAGAATTAATCTAAAAAAATATACAAGCAGCTCATGCAGCTCAATTTCAGAAAAATAAATGACCCAATCAAAAAATGGGCCAAAGAACTAAACAGACATTTCTCCAAAGAAGACATACAGATGGCTAACAAACACTTGAAAAGATGCTCAACATCACTCATGATCAGAGAAATGCAAATCAAAATCACAATCAGGTACCATCTCTCGCCAGTCAGAATGGCTGCTATCAAAAAGTATACAAACAATAAATGCTGGAGAGGGTGTGGAAAAAAGGGAACCCTCTTACACTGTTGGTGGGAATGCAAACTAGTACATCCACTATGGAGAACAGTGTGGAGATTCCTTAAAAAATTGGAAATAGAATTGCCAGACGACCCAGCAATCCCACTGCTGGGCATACACACTGAGGAAACCAGAATTGAAAGAGACATGTGTACCCCAATGTTCATCGCTGCACTGTTAACAATACCCAGGACATGGAAGCAACCTATTTGTCCATTGGCAGATTAATGGATAAGAAAGCTGTGGTACATATACACAATGGAATATTACTCAGCTATTAAAAAGAACACATTTGAATCAGTTCTAATGAGGTGGATGAAACTGGAGCCTATTATACAGGATGAAGTCAGAAAGAAAAACACCAATGCAGTATATTAATGTATATATATGGAATTTAGAAAGATAGTAATGATGACCCTATACGCAAGACAACAAAAGAGACAGAGATGGAAAGCACAGACTTTTGGACTCTGTGGGAGAAGGCGAGGGTGGGATGATTTGAGAGAAGAGCACTGAAACATGTATATTACCATACATGAAATTGATGACCAGTCTAAGTTCGATGCATGAAACAGGGCACTCAAAGCCGGTGCACTGGGATGATCCAGAGGGATAGGATGAGGAGGGAAGTGGGAGGGGGCTTCGGGATGGGGGACACATGTACACCCATGGCTGATTCATGTCAATGTATGGCAAACACCACTACAATATTGTAAAGCAATTAGCCTCCAATTAAAATAAATTTTTTAAAAAGCTATAAATTTGTATATTCTAGCCTCAGATAGTTAAGTATAACTCTTAGCCATCAAATTTCTGCCTCCTTTTAGCATGTATATATATCTGTTCCTTTTCCCTGCTGGTCTTGCAACTAGTCACTGCTCTTGTTACAATTTTAACTAACAGACAAATGATTAGAAAAGAAAAATGTACTCATAATTGTGACAACTTCCTATTGCTTTGTCCAAGCAAATAACAGGTCATTTTCCAACTATCTCCTTTCTTAGACTACTGTTTTCATATTACCAAATGTGAAGATGAATGATGAACTTTTAGAAAAACAAATAAGCTGTAAAATTAAATTCCTGCTCTGTAATTATCCCCTTTGTTTCCACTATTTCACTTACAAAATGGTTTTCTATTTTCATTTGTTGACATCTATTTATAAAGAGCAATTACCTTCACAAATTCCATAGCAAAGAATTTTTTGTATTCCATCTCCATAAAAAAACTGCTGAAGATCAACTCGTGAAGGATCTTACGGGCACCTATAAATCATTTTGGGGAAAAGTGGGAGGAGCATTGCCAAGGCAAAGAAAACATTTTAGCTATTAGTAGTGGCAGAACACTATAAAAATATTTCACATGCTAATAGACTTCAAGGACTCAAATATTAGTGGCACTTTTTACGTTAATATTTAATAGCTAGAATTTAAAATACATATGTGTAATGCCTTTTCCCTTATTTTCTGTACCCCTCTCACCACTGTACCTTACTTCATCCTACTTCACCCTACTTTCTCCATTTCTTTTCATTCTGTCTCACTAAAAACTACCCTATGTACTTTCCCTTCTCCATCCCCTTTGGCCTTTCTCTAACTTTTTACTTTTGGGTCTTCCTTCAGATTTTAAAACTGAAAATTAACATGGCTTTTATAATGGCATTACTACATGAGTACACACATACTCTTTTTTACTGGATCTGACTAAATGAAAAGGCACTACAATTAAAGGCAATATCCCTGGATTTTAACACAGAAGAATACATATTGACTGGTTAATCTCACCCTGAAAATATAACATCTTATCAAGTTAATTGATTTAATAAACAAAAGAGATCACAACTCCACTTTACAGCTATAATATTCCTTTGCTTCAAAGCAAGAAGCATAAGTAAAGATCTACCTACCTTTATAAAGCTTTGCATCCCAAAGCATTAACCTGCTTATGAGACAGGGATTCTCAGAGCCAGGTTCTTCTCTAAGGCAAGCTTGGCAAAAGATCTGTCTGAAGTCGCCTACAAACAAAAGAAGTTACAGTTTTTATTCTTAAAATATTTCTCCCAAAAATACATTTCCTATAAGAACATATGAAAAAACTAACAGTAAATCCTCTCATACTTGATGTCAAGAATAATTCTGTCAACATCAAAGAATCAAGAGCCAACAAAACATTATTCGTAGCATTAGAAATGCAATACTGAAAATAAAATGCATAAAAAACAAACAACAATCATTTTACTTTACACTCAATGACATTTTAAAATCTGTGGCTATTTAAAAAGACAATATTTTATGAAAAATAAAAACAGGCTATATGCTTACTTGAGTAGCTCATAATTTTATTCATCCAGGACCCCAGACGCAAAGCAAATTTCTGATGAGCCATAACCTCAGAATGTAATACTTCTACATGAAGTGGATGTTGAGAGACATTTTCTGAATGACTCTACAAATGAAAGGAATATCAAAAACAAACTAGTTTTTCAATTTTTTGTTTTAAAAGTTATCTGTTCTTCAAAAAAACAAATCATGTAACTGTTACATTTTCAAATCTCTGGGTCTAAATGCTCCAAACTTATGTTTACT
This sequence comes from Giraffa tippelskirchi, assembly GCF_054371585.1. Classification (NCBI taxonomy): domain Eukaryota; kingdom Metazoa; phylum Chordata; class Mammalia; order Artiodactyla; family Giraffidae; genus Giraffa; species Giraffa tippelskirchi. The sequence continues at coordinate 101,088,417 of NC_137281.1, forward strand.
TAGGATGTCAAACCACTTCAACAATGTAACTGTTTTACTTGGGCTCTTGTACATTCCTCTTAACATTTTCATTTTGACCCTAATTCAGAAAATTACCTTTATATCTTCCTTTGCTTCCTGGCAAGCAGCAAAAGCACCTGCTTTAACAGCCCGACGGCCCTAATTATAGACAAACATGAGAATTAAGTAGTAGATTGACAATCCCAATCAATAAGTAATATAAAACCCAAAGACCCAACAAGCTCTTAATTATTAATCATTTTTGACCACCATAAAGTCCTAAGATTGATAACACCTATAAGATAAACAGAAATGTTTAGCATTTGCTCCCTTCATGCAGCTTCAGAACTTTCAGTGCCACTAGTAGAGAATTTCTATACTTTAGGGACTCAGATTTCTTGCTTTACAAGAATATCATTATTTACTTATTGTAGTGTACTCTATTAGATAACAATAAATTAGGTTTAATAAACTACTATTATTAATATATGCCTTAGATACTTTTCATGAGTGAAACTGAAATTCTTTAACATGTGTTCCATAACACACATGTAGTCCCACTGGTGGGTCAGAGGTGTGGCCTAATGGATACTGACTTCTCAAGTCCTAGAATCACAATACCAGTAACTAGTGTCATGATGCTTCTTCCACCGACTTACACTCCTCTTGAGGGTAGGGATTAGGTTGATATTTCTTCTGCCTATCTGAAGAACACATTTTGCTTTGGATGGGTGTTAAATAAAAGCTGAGCCATGTTATCAACATCATTCTATAAATAGTTTTAATAAATAATGTTAAGCTATTCAACTTTTCAGGATTCATGTATTTAGTCATTTATTCAATAATTTACAGAAACAGAACTAAGGTTGAGCCGACATTCTTAACCACTCTTTGCCAAATATATTCAGTAACTTTCTATTTAGACTAAAAAAGGAAAATTATAGTCATCTAAAACTGTAATATACACACACAGAAAAACCAAGTTTCAACCAATTCACTTAGGCTATAAGGAATAAACGAAGAGCATGGTTGTACCTAACACACTACTGAAGCACTTGGCAATGGCTACAGAGCTACTTGGCAACATCCAATTTCCAGGAAGCTGATGAAGGCAGCGTAATAATTCAAATGAAACTCACGAACCTCTTTGTCTATGGCGGTGGTGTGCAACTGGGCCTCTGCAAGCTCACAGTCAAGAGCTCTTTGTAGACTGTATATGACATGGTCATATGAATGGTGTTCGTCATTGAAAAGGACACAGTAGTATCTATCATTTTTCTCCCTGTTTAAAACAAAAAGATACATGTTCAGACACTGCAACAAATAAGCAAAGGAAAACATGAAAAACAGGCTAAAATAAAAAATGCCATGTGATGAGTAGCACCATGTAGTTTCCTATGTACGAGAAAAGTGAAAGTGAAGTCGATCAGTCGTGTCCGACTCTTTGCGACCCCATGGATTGCAGCCTAAGAGGCTCCTCTGTCCATGGGATTTTCCAGGCAAGAATACTGGAGTGGATTGCCATTTCCTTCTCCAAAGTACCACTCTAATACTAGTATAGGAGATGATTTTAAATGGTACAGTGCCATAAAATTTTAAAACTCTGATAAAAGTATCAATTTTTTCATGTTTATCCCCGAATTTTTCTTACTTCCAGAAGTAAAATGTTATTCTCATTAAGTGGCAGTATGTCTTTAACACCATTCATAACTTGCTAATCTCCCACTTTGACAAAGGGGAGACAAAGCCTCAGGCTCAGAACTTTCAAGCAGGGAATGATAAATAGTCAAGATTTTACTAATATTTAGTTTTTATTTATTTTTGTTTCTACCTTCTATTTATTTTAAGTAATACTGGTTTTATAGTACATTTAAGTTTTTTTTTTTAAAGGTGTATAGATTTTAAGTGCCAGCACTACCATTTGACTGTGAAACCTCAGACAAATCACTTAAGCATTTAATCTTGCTGAGATGATGGTATCTTTCCCATCTCTAAGAGAGATGTATAATATCTACATTTGAGTGTTGAGGACCTTATAAAATATGTGAAAATGGTTGTTGTGGTTTATAGCTACACAAATGTCAGAAATTACTACCAGTTTTAAACAGTTTATAATGATCTTCCATTAAATAGTCAATTGATCCTCATAACTCTAAGAGGCAGCTTTTCTCAAGCCTCTTGTAGCTTAGGCAATAAGAGACTCAAAAAGACTTCTCTTTCGTCCCAAAGCCAATAAACAATGAGAATTAGAAATCAGATCTGTGAATCTGAAGTACAGTGCTGTCTACATACATGACCACATTCAAGCAACCCACCCTTTTTAGACAGGCAGACTGCTAGAATTATGCTTACCAACACAAAATTTCTTAAAAGCATTTAACTGACGCTATCAATGTATTTGAAATTGAAACTTTTTTGGATATAATTTTCTGATGACCTTTATTTTTCCAAGCAGTTTATGGTCCAGTAAAAGTCAAAATAATACATTTAATGTCTTTAAAAATTGAAATTCTTAAGTCTCTCTCCTAAAATAATACAAATAAATCCAGTAAACTCAAAAAACTGTATTTAGATTTGTGAAACTCCTAATATTACACAGGTAGAAAAATTCCCACAAGGCCCAAACTGTATTTCATATCAGGTCTGGAATTCTCTTTCGCCTTTTGTAAATTAAGAGCCAATATTGCTGTCACTAAAAGACCTAAGGTTGTTAGAAATTGCTGGGTTTTAGCTAAAAACAAAAACAAAAAAAACCTCTTAAATTCCTACATGTGAAATAATCTTAGATCCCAAAGCACAGGACAAAGGGATATCTCCTTATTCTGATCATCAAAATTTTTGATCAAGAAAAGTGCTAAAGATCTGGACTAAAGGGAAACACTGTTCCGAAGTCCCCACCTTAGTTCACAAACCTCTCAGGGAACCTGGAAGTTGGTCCAGGCCAGGATCAAACTGGGCAATTTACTTCCTTGCTGGGACGAATGGCTGCTAAGTCCTTGTAAATCATTTAGAACAACACCCCCAAAATGTTTTTTTCTTAAAACTCAGAAGCTCCTGATTAAGCCCTTCTTTTGCCTTAACTTCTGTATAATGTCTTAGCAGAGCATCTCACATAAATGGACACTTTGAAAAATTCTCTATATAAAATTTTCACAATGATAGTTAAGTTAAAGCAGTAGATAAAAACAAAAGACATTTTTCAAATACTCATTCTGCAATATAAATAACCATCGTGAAAATTTCCCCCTTTAAAAAAATCCCCCACCTTTTCTGGAGTTCAGGAGGCAGTTCTTTTTCTTCTTCCCATATAGTCATTTCTACAATGTATTTTATCACTGAAGGGAATATTTTCCTGGCTTGGGCAATTACCTCTTCATTCAATGGACAGCGTAAGTTCTGCAAGAAAGTACAGAAAAACATATTCTCAATGCTGTATACAAGTAAGTGGATGAGAATGATAATGTTATTAATTTATAAGAACAATATTAATGAGTTCATTTACACCATCCTCCAGGAATGAATTTAACTTCAGCCCAAGAGATTGCTGTTCACATTGTTTAGCTGAACTCCTTGTGGCCAAGTTGGTGTTACAGATGACAGAAAGGCAAGGAGGCAAAATCATGGATGCCTCCCTTATGATGCTCTTCCTTATGAATGTTTTTCTCTGCCTGAGTAAACTAATCATTTCAGAGAACAATGAGTTATAGGGTTTGGTTATTCCCTACAGTTTACAAAAACATTTCTCCTTTAATTTATTCCAACCGATCCTTACAGCCACTCTGTTAAGGCAGAAAATTTATGGCATTTAAAAGATAAAGATTCCATCTAAGGACTTCCTGGGTAGTCCAATGGTTAAGAATTTACCTGCCAACGCAGGGGACATGGGTTTGATCCCTAATATGGGAAGATTCCACATGCCTTGGGGCAACTAAACCCATGTGCCACAACTATGGAACCCCATGTGCTCTAGAGCCCACACACAGCAACAAGAGAAGCCACCACAATGAGAATCCAGTGCACTGTAACTAGAGAGTTGTCCCTGCTTGTCACAACTAGAGAACACCTGCTCGTAGCAACAAAGACTCAGCACAGCCAAAAATAAATAAATAAATATTTTAAAAAATATTTTTTAAAAAATATCCCATTCAAGGTCAAAGAGGCTCTAAACGGATATAAAAAGCAATACTAACATCGGAGTCTTTTGACTTCCATGGAAAAAAAAAATGTTTATTTCATTAAAGAATACCACTTCCTTAAGAGGTTTGTTAGCTAAAAAAAAAATGCATTTAATTGCTCTGCATCACAAACCATTAGTGAAATGCAAGTCAAAACCATAGTGAGATGCCTCTTCATACCTGCTAAGGTGACTATTATAAAAAAGGCAGATAACAAGTGTTGGCCAGGATGCGGAGAAACCTGAACCCTATACACTGCTGATGGAAATATAAGATGGTACAATTTGGAAAAGTCTGAGAGATGCTCAAAATGTTAGGTATAGTGACCTTATGATCCACCAGTTCCACTCTGAGATATCTACCCAAGAAAAATGAAAACATATATCCACACAAAAAACTTGCACACAAATGCTCATAGCAGCATTACTCATAATAGCCAAAAAGTGGAAACAACCTAGATTTCCATAGACTGATGAATGGATAACTAAAATGATGCATAATCCATAGAATGGAATATTATTTGGCAATAAAAATAAACTACATGCTAAAAAAGTACTAAAGTATATTCTTAAATGGGTGAATTTTTTAATATAGTATGCAAATCACAACTCAATAAGTTGTTTAAACAAAGCAGTAAGCAGGAAAACAAATATAGTAGCTCTTTAATAAGACAAACACACATACACACATAAAATCCAATAGAAATTCAGTAGAAGGCTTTAATATTCAATTTTTTAACCTACCTGCTATACACCATACTAATGAACTGTATTTTATTCTGTGGTGACCAAAACATTAATCTACACATTTACTCTTCTGCACCTATTCTTCCTCACTCCCCAATGCTTTATTATTTTCATTTCTACCATCTCTTCAATATGTCACCTTTTCTCTGGAGATTTTACTCAGAAGCTTTTGCTAGAAAGAGAGAAAAAGAGTGCCAAAGGTACTAAGAGCAACATTAATCCACTATGTTCCTATTTCTTATCTTCTTTAGCTTTAGAAATATTTCCTTTCAATTCTTAATCAAAGTAGTCTGAAATGAAAAGTTAGAAGAATCCACTTATTACTTCCATACTATATCAGAAGTTAAGTTCTTCAGAAGAGTTCTGGTAAGTAGAGAAGAAACCTCTAAATAAATCATTTATAGCTTAGAAAATAAGAAGGTCCATTAGAGGGAACAACAGGGTGATAATCAAAATCGATTTTTAAAAACCTTAATAATAAACCCAGAAATGTACTACAGAACTAGAAAGAAATTTCCCTTAAACATACTTTTAGAGATATTGCCAAATGCTGGACTATAGGCTGATTGGTATTGACCAGGGTAATTACACTTGGTAAATCCCTATTATGGCTGGCACAATGCCACACACCTGGCAGAGTATGGATTTCACATTCACCAAAGCAGAGACGAAACAAATGTGAAGCACAAAGGACTCTTGGGGGGCAATTGATTAGTCATATGCTAGCTGTAAGTATGCTCTCACATTCAGATCATGAATCTGTTCCTGAGTATCCAGATTTGCGGGCATAACAAGCCTGAATGATCTATTTTTTAATCTAATTATAAATCCAAAGAAACCCAAGAAGATCAGGTTAGTTCAGGACTAAATTCAGTGTTCTGTGGCCATATGACTCAGAAAAACCACAAACAGACTGGAATCCCATGAGGTAGGAAGAAGGAAGCTAGTTTTGTAAACTTGATGAGCACTCAGGTTGATTCAATATCTTGGCTACTGCAAATAATGCTGCATGGACATAAGGGTGCATGTATCTTTTCAAATTAAATAAATTTTGTACTTCTTTTTTCTTAATTTTATCTTGGATTGTTCATTACTAATGTATAAAATACAAGTAATTTTTGTATCTCATATCCTGCAATTGTGCTGAACTTGTTTATTAGTTCTAACAATGTTTTAATGGATTTCTTAGGATTTTCTGTATACAAAATCACGTCATCTGCAAATAGTTTGACTTCTTCCTTTCCAATTTACGTGCTTTCTATTTCTTTTTCTTGTCTAACTGCTCCAGCTGGAATGTCCATTACACTAATGAATGGATATTCACTGTGGCAAAGCAGAATATGCCTTACTCGATATCTTAGGGGGAAAGTATCCAAAAGTATCCTAAAACTGAGTTTTAGGTTCTTTTGACACAAATCCATCCTCACCAGCCTACCTCACCTATTCCCTAACTCATATCTGGAATCAGGTATTTTTACAAAACGCTCTGGTTTCTTTTAGTGGAAAATGGTACTTAAGAGATCAAAATATAGACCCTAGGGATATTCAATGTTATAAAGTTATCAGGAACAGTTTAAAGAATACAAAAACTATTTATTCCTTAAGTTTTAAAAAGGATTCTTCTGTGAAACCATTTGAGCATGGCATTTTTTAAGAAGTCCTTCCTTGTGACAACTTTTTAGATTTCTTCAATGGTTATTAACTGTTTAAGTTTTTTCTGTTTTTGAATAAATTCTGACTACACTGTTGGATAAAAGAATCTATTTTCAAATGTCTTTGCACAGAGTCATATAAATAGCCTTTTATAATCCTCCTGTATCTGTGGTTTTATGGTCATTTTCCCATTCTCTTTTTTAATTGTCTCTATCTGGGCTTACTCACAGTTTTTTTTTCTTGATTAGGAGGTATAGTGGATAATATGTTCATTGTTTTTTTTTTCTTTAAGAATAGCAATTACGGAATTTATGTGTCAGTTCTACTGTTTTGTAATTCATTATATCCTCCTATTTCATAATAACTACTTCCATTCACTCTTTTAGGATAATATATTGTATATTCTTACTTATCAAATTGACTGCTTAACAAACAAGTATTCTGAGTTCATCTTTCCAATGTAAATTCACTCTTTTAGAGAAATATGGAATCAAACCTTTATCAATTTATCAAACCTTTAAATCCTCTAGAATCAAATACAACTCCTTACATTTAACTATTAGAACATAAAATCATGATTCTCGATGGAATTCAGCTTAACCCATACAAATAACATTTATTTCTATTTAATTTCATCAAGCTTAAAATAGCAATTAAAAAATAGTAATATTCTTACCTCCTTTGCGGTACCTGCTCTTCCAGGTTCATGACTTATACAAAAAGGACCAGTTTTCCATGCTTCTGTGTCCCCACAGTCACAAAATCCTCCTCCAGTAGAAGTATGCATCTGACAAATGAAAAATGTGTCTTAATTTCAAAACATTTTACAAAGCAAAGAAGAATGATAAAGATAACTCAAATACTACATGTTTCCTGCTATTTCAACCTTAATTGCCTTTAATGTTATAGATATATATCAAAAAATATTTTGATAACAAAAAAATTCTCAATACTTACAACAAAAATGAATCTTCAAAATTGATCCATTTTTGAAACATACTCAGTTTTTAAATAGTTTTTAAAACAGATTGTCATGTGCAAAAAAAACCACAAAAAATCTAGATGATACCCAGAATGCTTGAGTAGATTTTATGATTAAACATATGATTTAAATCATTATGATGATACTAGCATAAGTACTTAAGAAATGTATATTTTCATCTATATTAATCAGAAAGAGAACAACTAAAAAAAATGGGAGAAGGGAAAGAGAAAGCATTACATTATCAACTACTAAGTAGGTAATAGGAAGAAAGCAAAGATACCATTAAAACTGGCAAACTAGATAATAAAAAGTTAAGTAAGGGAGTAAAAAGGAACTAAAGGCAGTATAAAAATTATTACAACAAATGTTGCTACTAGAACAAAGGTAACAAAAGAAATTAGAATATACAAATCAATTTTATATACTAAGGAATGCTAAACTCACCCATAATGACTAAAAATGTAGTTTCAAATCAAAGTAAAAGTATAAACAAACTTTAGTATAGGGAATGCCAAGGAAGCAAGGCATAAACTACAGAAGCATTAAAAACAATTCTGGCAAACATAACTACATATAAATTTAAATGTCACTAAGGCAAATGACAGCATAAATCAAGTTTAAAAGACAGAAAATAGATTCTATACACTTAATTTATGATCCAGCAATATCATTCGGAGGTTACCAAGAGAAATGAAAACAAATGCCCATACATAGACTTGTATTTGAATGTTCATGGTAGCTTTATTTAAAAGCTGGAAATAAGTCAAGTATTCATCAAGTGATGAACAGGTACTATATTGTGGCATTTCCACACAACGGCATACTCAGTTCAGTTCAGTTCAGTTGCTCAGTTGTGTCCGACTCTTTGCAACCCCATGAAAAGCTGCACGCCAGGCCTCCCTGTCCATCACCAACTCCTGGAGTTTACCGAAACCCATGTCCATCGCGTCGGTGATGCCATCCAACCATTGCATCCTCTGTCGTCCCCTTCTCCTCCTGCCCCCAATCCTTCCCAGCATCAGGGTCTTTTCCAATGAGTCAACTCTTCGCATGAGGTGGCCAAAGTATTGGAGTTTCAGCTTCAACATCAGTCCTTCCAATGAACAACCAGGATTGATCTCCTTTAGGATGGACTGGTTGGATCTCCTTGCAGTCCAAGGGACTCTCAAGAGTCTTCTCCAACACCACAGTTCAAAAGCATCAATTCTTCGGTGCTCAGCTTTCTTCACAGTCCAACTCTCACATCCATACATGACCACTGGAAAAACCATAGCCTTGACTAGACAGACCTTTGTTGGCAAAGTAATGCCTCTGCTTTTAAATGTGCTATCTAGGTTGGTCATAACCTTCCTACCAAGGAGTAAGTGTCTTTTAATTTCATGGCTGCAGTCACCATCTGTAGTGATTTTGGAGCCCCAAAACATAAAGTGTGACATTGTTTCCACTGTTTCCCCATCTATTTCCCATGAAGTGATGGGACCAGATGTCATGATCGTAATTTTATGAACGTTGAGCTTTAAGCAAACTTTTTCACTCTCCTCTTTCACTTTCATCACGAGGCTCTTTAGTTCTTCTTCGCTTTCTGCCATAAGGGTGGTGTTGCCTGCATACAATATTGATATTTCTCCCAGCAATCTTGATTCCAGCTTCTGCTTCTTCCAGCCCAGCGTTTCTCATGATGTACTCTGCATATAAGTTAAATAAGCAGGGTGACAATATACAGCCTTGACGTACTCCTGTTCCTATTTGGAACCAGTCTGTTGTTCCATGTCCAGTTCTAACTGTTGCTTCCTGACCTGCAAACAGGTTTCTCAAGAGACAGGTCAGATGGTCTGGTATTCCTATCTCTTTCAGAATTTTCCACCGTTTATTGTGATCCACACAGTCAAAGGCTTTGGTATAGTCAATAATGCAGAAATAGATGTTTTTCTGGAACTCTCTTGCTTTTTCGAGGACCCAGCAGATGTTGGCAATTTGATCTCTGGTTCCTCTGCTTTTTCTAAAACCAGCTTGAACATCTGGAAGTTCACGGGTCACGTATTGCTGAAGCATGGCTTGGAGAATTTTGAGCACTACTTTACTAGCATGTGAGATGAGTGCAATTGTGCTGTAGTTTGAGCATTCTTTGGCATTGCCTTTCTTTGGGATTGGAATGAAAACTGACCTTGTCCAGTCCTGTGGCCACTGCTGAGTTTTCCAGATTTGCTGGCATATTTAGTGCAGCACTTTCACAGCATCATGTTTCAGGATTTGAAATAGCTCAACTGGAATTCCATCACCGCCACTAGCTTTGTTCCTAGTGATGCTTTCTAAGGCCCACTTGACTTCCCATTCCAGGATGTCTGGCTTTAGGCGAGTGATCACACCATCGTGATTATCTGGGTCGTGAAGATCTTTTTCGTACAGTTCTTCTGTGTATTTTTGCCACCTCTTCTTAATATCTTCTGCTTCTGTTAGGTCCATACCATTTCTGTCCTTTATCAAGCCCATCTTTGCATGAAATGTTCCTTTGGTATCTCTAATTTTCTTGAAGAGATCTCTAGTCTTTCCCATTTTGTTGTTTTCCTCTATTTCTTTGCATTATCGCTGAGGAAGGTTTTCTTATCGCTCCTTGCTATTCTTTGGAACTCTGCATTCAGATGGGAATATCTTTCCTTTCTCCTTTGCTTTTTGCTTCTCTTCTTTTCCCAGCTATTTGTGAGGCCTCCTCAGACAACCATTTTGCTTTTTTGCATTTCTTTTCCATGGGGATGGTACTAGGCAATAAAAAGGAACAAATTGCTGATACATGAGAGGCACTCAAAGGCATTACACTAAGTGAAAATAAACAGACAGGAAACACTACACAGTATATGATTTCACTTATATGACATTCTGAAAAGCCAAAACTATAGGGACAGAAAACGGATCAGTGAATGCCAGGAGCTAGGGGTATGTGAGCAAGAGGACTGCTTGAAAAGGGCACTAGAGAACTTTTGGAAATGATATAAATGTTTTATATCTTGATTATTGTGGTGGTTTGTTGTTGTTCAGTCACTAAGTTGTGTCCAACTCTTTGTGACTCAATGGACTGCATGAACATGCCAGGCTTCCCTGTCCATCACTATCTCCCAGAGTTCACCCAAGTTGATGTCCATTGAATCAGTGATCCCCTCCAACCATCTCATCCTCTGTTGCCCCCTTCTTCTCCTGCCCTCAGAATTTCCCAGCATCAGGGTCTTTTCTAATGGGTCGGCTCTTTGCATCAGGTGGTCAAAGTACTGGAGCTTCAGCATCACTCCTTCCAACAAATATTCAGGGTTGGATTCTTTTAGGATTGGCTGGTTTGACCTTCCTGCTGTCCAAGGGACTCTCAAGAGTCTTCTCCAGCACCACAGTTCAAAAGCATCAATTCTTCAGTGCTCAGCCTTTACAGTCCAACTCTCACATCCGTACATGACTACTGGAAAAACCATAGCTTTCACTATATGGACTGGACCTTTGTCAGCAAAGTGATGTCTCTGCTTTTTAATACACTGTCTAGGTTTGTCATAGCTTTTCTTCCAAGGACTCAAGTGTCTTTAAATTTCATGGCTGCAGTCACAGTCCACAGTGACTTTGGAGCCCAAGAAAATAAAATCTGACACTGTTTCCACTTTTTTCCCATCTATTTGCCATGAAGTGATGGGACCAGATGCCATGATTCTTAGTTTTTTGAATGCTAAGCTTTAAGCCAGTTTTTTCACTCTTCTCTTTCACCCTCATCAAGAGGCTCTCTAGTTCCTTTTCCACTTTCTGCCATTTAGAGTGGTATCATCTGCATATCTGAGGTGACTGATATTTCTCCCAGCAATCTTGATTCCAGTTTGTGATTTATCCAGCCCGGCATTTCACATGATGTACTCTACATATATTAAACAAGCAGGGTGACAAGATACAGCCTTGACATAGTCCTTTCCCAATTCTGAACCAATCAATTGTTCCATGTCCAGTTCTAACTGTTGCTTCTTGAGCTGTATACAGGTTTCTCAGGAGGCAGTTAAGGTAGTCTGGTATTCCCATCTCTTTAAGAATTTTCCAGTTTGTTGTGATCCACACAGTCAAAGGTTTTAGTGTAGTCAATGAAGCAGATATTTTTCTGGAATTCCCTTGCTTTTTCTATGATCCAACAGATGTTGGCAATTGGATCTCTGCTTCCACTGCCTTTTCTAAATCTGGATTGTACATCTGTAAATTATAGGTTCATGTACAGTTGAACCCTAGATTGAAGGATTTTGAGCATTACCTTGCTAGCATGTGAAATGAGTCCAATTGTGCAGTAGTTTGAACATTCTTTGGCATTGGCCTTCTTTGGGATTGTGATGAAAACCGACCTTTTCCAGTCCTGTGGCCACTGCTGAGTTTTCCAAATTTGCTTACATACTGAGTGCTGTACTTTAACAGCATCGTAGGCTTTCCTGGTGGCTCAGATGGTAAAGAATCTGCCTGCAATGCAAGAGACCTGGTTTCGATCCCTGGATTGGGAAGATCCCCTGGAGAAGGGAATGGCTACCCACTCCAGTATTCTTTCCTGGAGAATTCCATGGACAGAGGAATCTGGTAGGCCACAATCCATGGGGTCACAAAGAGTCGAACACAACTGAGCAACTAACACTTTCACACTGTGGTGGTTACCAAAATGTATGTGTCTATGAAAACTCATGGAACTGTACACTTAGAAGGTAGATTTTATTGTATATCAATTATATCTTTAAAAACCTAACTTAAAAATGAAAAATTATTAAAGACAAGCATATTAAGATAATGTTTGTGAAGTATATAACATAGCAGTAAGAAAAAAGCAACAGAAAAATAAGTAAAGGACAGACACAGGCATTACACAGAAGAAATTAAACATACAATTAAAAAATGAAAAGATGTTCGTAATACTAGTAATAGAAGTGCAAATTAAAATAATGAGATAATTTGACTACTAACAGATTGGCAAAAAGTAAAAAGACTGATTAAATAAACTTGGGGACAGATACAGAGAAAGACAATTCTCATAGCCTTTTAATGGGACTGTAAATTGACATAGCAATTCAGAAAAAAATCTGGAAAAATCTATCCAAATCTATGCACACACTCTTCAAGCCAGAAAATATACCTCTGAGAATCTAGTCTCAAGCACTCTTGAATATATACATTGGTGTATAACAAAGGTATATGCATATGTTGCATTATTGGTTGATTACTGTAAAACTGGAAACAATGTAATTACGTAGAAAAGAGGGATGGGTTAAGTCTATAATGACATACTCCCACAAAGGAATACATGTAGCAATTAAGCAAGGCAAGAGTTATTATATGTAACAACACAGAACTATTTCCATGATACATTAAATTAAAAACAAGTTGCAGGGAATTCCCTGTTGGCCTAGTGGTTAGGATTCTGGGCTTTCACTGCACTGGCCTGGGTTCAATCCTTGATCAGGGAACTGAGATCCTACAAGCCGCGCAGTGTGGCCAAAAAAAAGTTGCAAAACAAAGTACATAGTAGGATCCCATTCATACACACACACACACACACACACACACACACATACCTCCTAAACATATAAATATATATGTTTATAAATACTTAAATAAAGATCTGTAGGGATGTGTACTAAATCGTGTTTAGTTTAACAAAGAAAGTATGATGGGACAGAAAGGCAACAATAATTTTTATTTGTATTCTTCTGTATTATTTGAATTTTGAAAGAGTAAGTTTTATTGCATTGCCTAAGTAAATAATTTTTTTAATGTTGTTGCATTTCGAAGACAATATATAAATTCTCATTACGTAGAACTGATCTTAAGATAGACCACTGATTGTTATTTCTAAAATTAAATCTTAGATATCAGCCCTGCTGATATCTAATACTTCCTATGATCTGTTCTTTTGATCCTAACACTTGATTTCAACAAATGTCTGTTGAAGGACTTCCATGGTGGTCCAGTGGTTAAGACTCTGAGCTTCCAGTGCAGGGGGTACAGGTTTGATTCATGGTCAGAGAACTAAGATCCCATATGCTGCATGGAGTGGCCAAAAAGGAAAAAAATAGTAATAATCTTTAATAGTGGGTGTTTTTGTTTATTATGAGGATAAAAATGCAGAGTTTACTGAAAAATTATTTTAAAGAATGTGCTTCAGTATATTCTCCTATTTTTCATATTTACATATTTGTATGTATGTAAGAATGTTTACGTGCTACTCTCTAAACAAATTTCAATTATAGAATAACACAGTGTTATTAGCTACAGTCATCATGTTAAATACCTTAGATTCTCAGACCTTATTTATCTTACTGTAGTTTTTAAATTAATTTATTTTTAGTCATGTTGGGTCTTTGTTGCTACACTGAGGCTTTCTATGTTGTAATAAGCGGGGACTACTCTCCAGTTGCGCAGCATGGGCTTTCTCATTGCAGTTGCTTCTATTGCTGCAGAGCACAGGCTCTAGGTGCACGGGCTTCAGTAGTTGCAGTACGTGGGCTCAGTAGTTGCAGTGTGTAGGCTTAGTTGCACCACAGCATGTGGAATCTTCCTGGACCAGGGATCAAAACCACATTACCTGTGTTGGCAGCCAGATTCTTACCTACTGTACTACCAGGGAAGTCCCTTTACTGTAGTTTTTATTTTTAAGGGATAAACTACTGAAAAGCTGGATATCACAAAGAAGGGGCACATTACACACAGTAGAACAAGCTCAAATTTTTATCTCTGTTATTTTCCAGTTCTCAAAAAGTTTTTGTTTGTTTTTATGCTTCTACTTCATTTTCAATTCTCATCTTAGATTCTGCAAGATCATAGCAAAAAGTCTTTGGTGTGGGATATCAATTTTACACAAAAGAGCTAGATCAAAAATTCAATTTGGGGTTCTTTGATATTAAATTAAAATTTATATGAACACATGAACACATTTTTGGGGGGCTTCCCTGGTGGCTCAGACGGTAAAGAGTCTGCCTGCAGTGCAGGAGACCAGGGCTCGATCTCTGGGTCGGGAAGATCCCCTGGAGAAGGAAATGGCAACCCACTCCAGTATTCTTGCCTGGAAAATCCCATGGATGGAGGAGCCTGGCAAGCTACAGTCCATGGGGTCACCAAGAGTCAGACACAACTGAGCAACTTTACTTTCTTTTTCCTTCAACTATTTTTGTGCCTGCAAGTCAGATACTATCAAGCAAATTGCCATGTCTGATCCACAATCCTTTTAAATTTTTAACTCAAAGACAAATACAAAAATTCAGTAAATTTTAACTTTCCAGATATTCTCAGAAAGAGTTATAAAACACAGTTGGATAATCTATTTACTCCAAATGAATTACCTATATGCATTGTGAGGTAGCAATGAAAGACTATGATCTTCTATGGTGATAACACTCTCAATGCAGAAGCCTTCCCTCTTCACATGAGAGTGTGAATAAGGGATGGAGAGTCACTTTTCATTATTTCATCAACTATTGGTGTTTTCACAGTATTTTAAATGCCTGATTTCAATTTTACAACAATACCAATATTTATCCTGAAAGGTAATCAGATGTTCCAAGTAGCAGAACTTCCAACACATTCTCTATGAATAATTTGCAGTTCTTTTTTTGTGGGGGCAGGGGAAGGTGTGGGGTGTGCTTCATGGCCTGCAGGATCTCAGGTCCTCAACCAGGAACTGAACCCAGGCCATGGCAGTGAAAGCGCTGAATCCTAACCAGCAGACCACCAGGGAACTTCCTAATTCAGTTCTGAATCATACTTCAGAAAAAAATTTGCAGCAGTGCAGGATTTATTCCTATTCCATTACAGGTAATACTGCATAGATCTCTACAGGAACTTTAAATTCTTCTGCTGT
Source organism: Giraffa tippelskirchi (assembly GCF_054371585.1). NCBI lineage: Eukaryota > Metazoa > Chordata > Mammalia > Artiodactyla > Giraffidae > Giraffa > Giraffa tippelskirchi. Next base: position 101,103,822 of record NC_137281.1, read on the forward strand.
GAACTTTAAGATTGCCATGAAAGATGTACTTTGGGGAACACTGAGTACTCCATAAGGCAGCCATTAGCATGATTTGAAATGAATCTTCAACATGGTAGAGCAGGTCTGGACAGAGACCCCACACCATCTCTGTGAAACAGCCCCACTCCCTCCACAGTGCAGGGGATAGCAAAAGCTGTTCTGTGCTATTCTGTGCCCAGAGGTTTTTCTTGGTGCTTTCTTCACAGTATCAGATCTTGGGTCTGCATCCCCATTGTCATTCTTTTCTTCCCCTTCTCTGCAGCAAAACATATCCTTTCTTATTTCTTCTAATTTTTTTTTAATGGCTTCATTTTTTTCTTTTAGTATGTTTTATTTAAAAAGAATATACACAATATATATGTGAGTTACAAAGTAGAATAATGAAGTGAACACCACTGATCCAGCATCTAACCCAGGAAAATATTAATACTGTTGCCAAGTTCCCTGTGTGATCATCCATTTGACATGGAGGTTAATGTTACCTGAATTGTATTTATTAGTCATTCCCCTGCTTTACTTTAAAAATTTCACCACATCTAACAGGTATTTCAGAGAGATTCTATCAATTATTCCCCCACCAAAAGTCTTCTGTTCTTTCACACACTTTTGAAGGGTAATTTTTTTTAAAGCTTATAAACATAATTTTTTATTAGTTACACAATAGTCCATCCTTCTAATAACACAAAGATTCCTGAGTAAGCTGTACATGCACCTTCTATAAGAAGAGCTCTGCAAAAACCTAAAGATGATAAACTTAAGGATGCTTCACAAAAGATTGCTTTGTGCTGCAATGTAGACTGTAAGCTTTCAATACTGAAAGATAGCTTAGTGAAGAGGCTCCCAAGTTTAACAGACAAGTTTTACCAGTCAACAGAAAAAATCACAAGAGGAAAGAATGTGATGAGCTCTTCCACAGAGCTACATGTATGCAATTTAAAGACCTGCTTTTTAGCCTGAGATTATCCTACTTTCTTGGAATTAAATTTTCTTTTTCTTCATAAAACTATAGGAGATGGTAAGGATTTTTTGGTTGCTGTTCATGTGCTCTTTTTAAAGTTAAAATTGAACTTATTTAGCCAAATAAAAATTTGAAAACCCTATGTCTTACCCAAAGTCTTCTGAAATTGTACTGGCCCACAGAATCCCAAAGCTTGGCAACCTCACTAAGACCACAGTGTAATACTATTCTATACGTACCAGATTGGCTAAAATTTAAAAAGTTGGCAACACCAAATCTTGCAAGAATGTGGAACCATAGGAACTCCCATATACTGCTGAAGAACTTACAAACTGGTATAACCACTTTGGAAAACAGTCTGACCTTATCCACTATGACTTAAGATATACTCTAGAACTCAGCAATCTATTCCAGATATACACCCTGGACAAACTCCTGTACATGTGTACCAAAATACACAAATAAGAATGTTCACAGAAAAATTGTTTTAATACAGTAGTAGTCCAAAATTGGAAACAATCTACATATCCATATACAGTACAATGCATAAAGACAATGTGGGTTATCAAACACTATAAGGTAAATGGACAAAACATATATATATAAATATACACACACACACACACACATATATACATACACATAATGCTGAGTGAAAGCTATTCAACAAGAGAAAGGTACAGAATGATTCCATCTATATAGAATTCAAAAACAGATGGAACTATTCAATATGATTTGGGTGATAAGCTAAAAGGAAAATGAAAGAAACTGTTATCACAAAACATAGAAGAGAGGTTATATCATAAAGTGGGAGAGAAGGATGGTGATCCAGAAGGAGGCCCCTGAGAGCTGGCAACATCTCATTTCTTGACCTAAGGAGTGGTTAGAAAGGTGTTCACTTTATAGTTATTCTTTAAGTTGTTAATATGCTTTACATAATCTTTTGTATAAAAGTGATGTACTTAAAAAAAAAATTGTAAGGGGTGTCTCTTGAGGTAGCAGATGCTTCATCACATATGTTTAACCAGAGCTAAAGGTTCACATATCAGATGTGTTACAGCAGGAACTCAAGTACTCGTCAGGAATTTGGACTAGCTGGCCATCAGTCTCCTGCCAATCAAGAGATTTTATGCATCTATTTCCATACCTTGTAACGATGATTTTTATGAACACTATTCTGGAAGCAGTCCATACAGAGTACACACGTTGGATCAATTGCACAGTCCCTGAAAAAGATTAAAAATCAGGTGCCAAAATTTAGATGACTCCCATTGATGCTCAAAGTATAACAATGATATAATGTGAATCAATTTCCTATATGATACACAAACTGTTTATGAAAATACTTTAAAAATTGAACTCCAAATAATGTTGGCCTCTTTCTGGCCATATTTGAATGTATATGTTTGGATGTTTGGTTTTGTTTCCTAAATTATCCTCATTACTTTGAGCTTTCACCTGGTTTCAAACTATTAAATTACACTTCAAAATTAGTTTTCTGGTGCATGATTTGGCAGCATATACACCAAAATTAGTTTTCTGAAAAATTGATCAGTTTCTCTTCACTCTTGCATCGTCTTATCCTATTACAAATGTACTTTACAGGCACTGATTGTTCACTGGTAAATGAGGCTTGGTTAAAGACAAAATTCCTTAGAATACAAGCAACATAAGGGAAAGGATTTTAATTTATTTTGCATAATGATATGTCCCAAGCATGTAGAGCAGTGCCTGGCACATGATAAATATTCAATGAATATTTATTGATTAAATTAAATTCAATCTTTCTTAATCTCTTCCTTAACAAAAACTTTTAAAATGTAAAATTTTATTTAATACTTTCAGGGAAACATTGACAATAATATAAAAAAATGCAAAGTGCAAAATTAATTTTTAAAATATTTATTTAGAAAAGTTGAAGTGATGGAATTGGGCAATGTTAAAACTGAACTTTTAAACACTAATAAGTAAAGACTGACTAATAGCAGTCTCTAAAATATATATGATCTACTAACCTATTCACAGCAGGATTTCCAAACCTCAGCAGTACTGACATTTTAAACTGAATAATTATTTTCTGGGGATACAAGAGACTGTCCTGTGTACCATAGGATGGTTAAGCAGCAACCCGGCCTCTATCCACTAGATGTTAATACCATCCTCCTAGTTGTGACAATTAAAAATGCCTCCAGGATCCTTTTGGAGAAATGAGGTCTACAAATGTCTTCTACTATGCTTTAGTTGAAACTGACCAGGCTTCAGCTAAAAGTACTTAACAAGATAAATGAAACTGCTATATAGCAAAATGGTATACAAAATACAAAAGTTGAATTTTCCCTGAGAAAAGAAGAGAATAAAGAAATGTAGTATGCTCTAAACAACTGTTGTGTGTGCTTAGTCACTCAGTCGTGTCTGACTCTTTGTGGCCCCATAGACTGCTAGGCTCCCCTGTCCATGGGGATTCTCCAGGCAAGAATACTGGAATGGGTTGCCCTGCCATCTTCCAGGGGATCTTCCCAACCCAGGGATCAACCCCAGGTCTCCCACATTGCAGGTGGATTCTTTACCAGCTGAGCTACTATACACAAATCAGTCAAACCTAGAATTACAGTGAAGCAAAAAGCAATTCTCTGTATTTATAAAATCTAAAGATTCACATTCCTAACCTAAATAACCTCTAATAAAAGAAAAAAAAAAAAAACCCTAAAAGTGCGAGTAGGGAATAAAAAAGTTCTCTGTGTTATCATGCTGCTTAAGTCCTTTCACAAAAGGCAAAAAGCCTAAAGCTGTTTCCAGTTTCCCTATCACTGACCTCTTCTATCCAATTAAGTTACAAATGCTCCGACAGGTTCTTTGATGCCAAATGTCACTTGGTGGCAAAATAACAACCTGAAATGACAAGGGACTATAGACTTTATTTATACCATTTGCTGTGAATACTCATAGATTTCTTATAGAAATGTTGTGTTTGACTATAGGATCCTGCCCTAACTCTACTGGAGAAGTATTCAGAATTCTGAAATACATGTGGCACCAAGATAAGGGTGTATGGACTACATTACAAACAAGGCAAAAATCAATCACTTTTATACTTTGAGAGAATAAGAAGAAAAGTGAGAGAACTGTGTAAGTCATATATTCAAAAATAAGCTGTACTAGCAAAACAAACTTATAAATGCATAATAAAAGGAAGTTAATTAAGAATTAAATACAACTAGCAATACACTAAGATAGGTACATCATAAAATAGGCACAGAATATCAAGCTGTAATTACAACCAATCCTGTACATTTCTAAATCTTACCTACAAGAATATGTTGTCTCTCCACTTTTGAAAACCTTCCCACAAAGTTGAAATGCTCCACTGTGCTTCAGTTTCTCTAAGCAAATATCTGGATCTTCTCTAAATAAGTACCATTCCAGTGGAGTGAATATTAACCTCTGTATGTTCTCCTCCTGCTTTTCCAAATCTGGGTCCATTTCAGCAAAATAAATTTCAGGCACCACTTGTGCCAAATAGTTCAAGTAAGTAGTATAAAAATCAATCTGCTGATCCCACCACTGAAAAACAAAACAGAACAGAAATTAAACTTTGTTATAAGTTCCTTCTTAAAGATCTAGGAGCACAAGTAATGGCACAGGTAATGGCATAATTCTGTAGTTTCAGAGAAAGTGATTTACAGTATATTCTTATTTTACCCTTTACCAATACAAAAGGAACTGCTGGAGAAGACTCGTGAGAGTCCCCTGGATAGCAAGGAGATGAAACCAGTCAATCCTAAAGGAAATCAACCCTGAATATTCATTAGAAAGACTGATGCTGAGGCTCTGATACTTTGGCCACCTGATGTGAAGAGCCGACTCATTGGAAAAGACCTTGATGCTAGGAATGATTGAGGGCAGGAGAAGAAGCGGGCTACAGAGGATGAAATGGTTGGATGGCATCATCGATTCAATGGACATAAGTTTGCACAAACTCCAGAAGACAGTGAAGGCCAAGGAAGCCTCGCATGCTGCAGTCCGTGGGGTCACAAAGAGATAGACAGGACTGAGTGACTGAACAGTAGCAAATACAAAAGGAAAGTAGGTGATTTTTTTTTTTTTAAAGAAGGACTTGGAAATAAGTGGTTGTCCACATATAGAAAAAAGAAGTGCAGCTATAGCAGATGGGAACTACTCTTCCCTGCTGAAGTGGCCAACTCCTGGTGTGTGAAGGTGATTCCATCATCAGTCAGAGGCTGTAGCAATAAAGTGTTCCCCATACCAGTAGTTTATTTTTTTCTTTCAGTTTTATTGATATAATTGACATACAACACTTAATGAGTTTAAGGTATACAACATAATTATCTGACTTACATACATCATGAAATGATTGCCACAATAGTTTTAGTGAATATCCATCATCTCACACAGATATAAAATTAAATGAATGGGAAAAAAATGATATTTTTCCTTGTGATGAGAACTCTTAGTATTTACTCTCTAATAGTTTAATTATTTAAAGGAACCATAATATTTAATGAGAGATCAAAATGAATGAGTGCCAGAGTTGTAGAACACAAAAAGCATTTACCATAAAACAAAAAGAAAAGATATATCAACTTCAGCAAAAAAAAAAAAAAACCTTCTGCTCTTCAAAAGAAACTGTTACAGGTGGCTTTTTGCCATGCTTATTTGCACAGGAAAACATGCTCAATATCATTAAATCATTAGAGAAATGCAAATTAAAATGGCAGTGAGATACCCCTATAAAACCTATTAGAGTGTAGGTAAAAAAATTAAATAAAAATTTGGCAATACCAAGTATCAACACAAATGCAGAAAACTTGGAAAGGAAAGGGACTCAAAATGTTATACACCCACTTTACAAAAGAGTTCAGCAGTTTCTCACAAAGTTAAATATATACTTACCATATGACCCAGCAATCAAACTCCTAGTTATCTACCCAAGAAATAAAAACTTATGTTCACAAAACACTTACGCTTGAAAGTCATAGCAGCTTTATTCATAATTGCCCCAAACTAAAAATGACCCAGTTGTCCTTCAACTGGTGAATTATAAACAGTTTGTACATCCAAACCACAGAATATTCAGCATACTCCTTTATTGCTCAGCAATAAAAGGACTGAATTATCAATACATGCAACATCAAAAGAAGTCAAACTCAAAAAGATTATGTACTACTGCCTCTTAGTAGTTGGGACCTTGTTCATGTTGACAGCATATATGTGAACTGAGCAAAGCTCATCTTTGGGACAAATTCCTGACTCCCATTATAAGTGGTTTTAACAGATACTATATGTAGATTCCAATAATGCCACCTTTGTCTTCAATCAAGCAACAGAGTTTTCTAAGTACCCAGAAACACCCTGTTAAAAGACATTCATGGATTACTCATTGTCAGTTTGGCCTTAAATGTGAGGCAATTACCTCAAACCACCCAGCCAGTCCAACATTTTTAATGCCATTAAGTAATACCAGTATTTAAATAGAGGCAGGAAAAATAGAACTCTCTACTCTCAAACCAACATTGGCAGTTGAGTTGCAGTTAATGGACATCACCAGATGGTCGACACTGAAATCAGATTGATTATATTCTTTGCAGCCAAAGATGCAGAAGCTCTATACAGTCAGCAAAAACAAGACAGGGAGCTGACTGTGGCTCAGATCATGAACTCCTTATTGCCAAATTCAGACTGAAATTGGAAGAAAGTAGGGAAAACCACTAGACCATTCAGGTATGACCTAAATCAAATCCCTTACAATTACACAGTGGAAGTGACAAACATATTCAAGGGATTAGATCTGATAGACAGAGTACCTGAAGAACTATGGATGGAGGTTCATGACACTGTACAGGAGGCAGTGATCAAGATCATTCCCAAGAAAAAGAAATGCAAAAAGCAAAATGGTTGTCTGAGGAGGCCTTACAAATAGCTGTGAAAAGAAGAGAAGTGAAAGGCAAAGGGGAAAAGGAAAGATATACCCATTTGAATGCAGAGTTCCAAAGAATAGCAAGGAGAGATAAGAAAGCCTGCCTCAGTGTGATCAATGCAAAGAAATAGAGGAAAACAATAGAATGGGAAAGACTAGAGAGCTCCTCAAGAAAATCAGAGATACCAAGGGAACATTTCATGCAAAGATGGGCACAATAAAGGACAGAAATGGTACAGACCTAACAGAAGCAGAAGAAGAGGTGGCAAGAATACACAGAAGAACTATACAAAAAAGATCTTCATGACCTGATAATCACGATGGTGTGATCACTCACCTAGAGCCAGACATCCTGGAATGGGAAGTCAAGTGGGCCTTAGGCTGTATCACTATGAACAAAGCTAGTAGAGGTGATGAAATCCAGCAGAGCTATTTCAAATCCTAAAAGATGATGCTGTAAAAGTGCTGCACTCAATATGCCAGCAAATTTGGAAACTCAGCAGTGGCCACGGGACTGGAAAAGGTCCATTTTCATTCCAATCCCAAAGAAAGGCAATGCCAAAGAATGCTCAAACTACTGCACAATTGCACTCATCTCACATGCTAGTAAAGTAATGCTCAAAATTCTCCAAGCCAGGCCTCAACAGTATGTGAACTGTGAACTTTCAGATGTTCAAGTTGGATTTAGAAAAGGCAGAGGAATCAGAGATCAAATCGCCAACATCCGCTGGATTATCGAAAAACCAAGAGAGTTCCAGAAAAACATCTCTTTCTGCTTTATTGACTATGCCAAGGCCTTTGACTGTGTGGATCACAACAAACTGGAAAATTCTTAAAGAGATGGGAATACCAGACCACCTGACCTGCCTCCTGAGAAATCTGTATGCAGGACAAGAATCAACAGTTAGAATGGGACATGGAACAACAGACTGGTTCCAAATCGGAAAAGGAGTATGTCAAGGCTGTATATTGTCACCCTGCTTATTTTAACTTATATGCAGAGTACATCATACGAAATGCTGGACTGGATGAAGCACAAGCTGGAATCAAGATTGCCGGGAGAAATATCAATAACCTCAGATATGCAGGTGACACCACCCTTATGGCAGAGAGTAAAGAGGAACTAAAGAGTCTCTTGATGAAAGTGAAAGAGGAGATTGAAAAAGTTGGCTTAAAACTCAACATTCAGAAAATTAAGATCATGGCATCTGGTCCCATCACTTCATGGTAAATAGATGGGGAAACAGTGGAAACAGTGGCAGACTTTATTTTTGGGGGCTCCAAAATCACTGCAGATGGTGACTGCAGCCATGAAATTAAAAGACACTTGCTCCTTGGAAGAATAGTTGTGACCAACCAAGAATTGTGGTGTTGGAGAAGACTCTTGAGAGTCCCTTGGAGAGCAAGGAGATCCAACGAGTCCATCCTAAGGGAAATCAGTCCTGAATATTCATTGGAAGGACAGATGTTGAAGCTGAAACTCCAATACTCTGGCAACCTGATGCAAAGAACTGACTCACTGGAAAAGACCCTGATGCTGGGAAAGATTGAAGGCGGGAGGAGAAGGGGATGACAGAAGACGAGATGGTTGGATGGCATCGCTGACTCAATGGACCTGAGTTTGAATAGACTCTGGGAGTTGGTGATGGACAGGAAGCCCTGATGTGTTGCAGTCCAGCGAGCTGCAAAGAGCTGGACACCACTGAGCCACTGAACTGAACTGAATTAAATTAATTCTGTTCATTTGAAATGGGTTGGCTTTCTGGTTTTACTAGTATTTAATGTTTGTTTTATATTTACATAAGAACCATATAAGGCATTTATACTAGTTATATATTTGCTGATAAGGGTCCGTATAGCCAAAGCTGTGGTTTTTCCAGTAGTCACGTACGAATGTAAGAGTTGGACTACAAGGAAGGATGGGTACCAAAGAAATGATGCTTTCAAATTGTGGTGTTGGAGAAGACTCTTGAAGAGTCCCTTGGATAGCAAGATCAAACCAGTCAATGTTAAAGGAAATCAACCCTGAATAGTTATTGGAAGGACTGATGTTGAAGGTGAAGCACCAATACTTTAGTGAAGAGCCAACTCACTGGAAAAGACTCTGATGCTGGGAAAGATTGAAGACAAAAGGAGAAGAGGGTGTCAGAGAATGAGATGGTTGGATAGCATCACTGATTCAATGGATGTGACCTTGGGCAAACTTTGGGAGATAGTGAGGGACAGGGAGGCCTGGTGTGCTGCAGTCAATGAGGTCGCAAAGAACTAGACATGACTTAGAGACTAAACAACAACAATATTCTAAATTAAAAAAAAATTTTTTTAAGGCTATGTTCTATATAATTTCATTTATATAACATTCCATAAAAGGCAAAACTACTAGAGATAGAGGCCAGCACAGTGGTTGCAAGAGGCTGACAACAAAGTAGCAGCAACATAAATTTTGAGGGCAATGGAACTGTTCTGTAGTATCTGTATTATGGTGATGGTTACACAACTGTTGGCAACTCTCAAAACTCACAGAACTGTAGAATAAAAAGTTATTTATGTAAATTTTCATATGAATAAAAAACAATATGGTTTGAAAGATGAAAAGGAGAACCACAGATTGAGACAAATATCTGCAATAATACACTAAATACTTCTCTCCCAAAGATCAAGGATGAGGCAAAGATATCTGTTCTCTTCTATTCATTATAGTACTAGAGGTCATAGCTAGTGAAATAAAACAAGAAAAATAAATAAAAGGCATGGTGATTGGAAAGGAAGAAATAAAACTATCTCTATTCACATACAATATGATTACTGTTCATAAAAAAATTCTGAGAAATCAATTAAAAAACACACATGGGTTTCCCTGGTGGCTCAGTGGTAAAAAATCTGCCTGCTAGTGCAGGAGACACGGGTTTGATCCCTGATCTGAGAAGATCCCACATGCTGTTGAGCAACTGAATCCATGCCTCAGAGCCGAGGAACCACAAAAGAAGCCACCACAATGAGAAGCTGGTGCACCACAACTAGAGGGTAGCACCCTCCCTCCACAACTAGAGAAAAGCCCGTGTGGCAGCAAATATCCAGCACAGCTAAAAATAAAATAATATATAAAACTATTAGAAATAGACACACACATACAGACTTCCCTGGCGGTATAGAGGTTAAGAATCTACCTGCCAATGGAGGGGACACAGGTTTGAGGGAAGATTCCACATGCTTTGGGGCAACTATGCCTGTGCAGCCAAATACTGAGCCCATGCTCCACAACAAGAGAAGCCACCAGAGTGAGAAGCCCACAAACTGCAAGAAGAGTAGCCCCCATTGCCGCAATTAGAGAGAACCCATGCACAGCAACAAATACCCAGTGTAGAAAAAAAAAAGTAAGAATTGTAAGTGAACTAAGCAAGCTCATTAGATAAAAATCAACTGTGTTTCTATATACTAGCAGCAAACAATTGGAAAATGAAATTTTTTAAAATAGCATTTGCAGTAGCATCAAAAAAACACTTGGCAATTAGTTTATATAGAAAACTACAAAACATTATTGAGAGAAATTTGTAAAATATCTTAAAAAATGAAGAATTGCATCATGTTCATTGTTTACAAGACTCAATATTTTTAAAAGGTCTATACATCCTAACTGAACTACAGATTCTACACAATCCCAGCAAACTTTCTTGTAGAAATTAACAAGCTGATTCTAAAATGAATATGGAGGGAATTCTCTCACGGTCCAGTGGTTAGAACTTGGCACTTTCACTGTTATGATTCAGGTTCAATCCCTTGTTGAGGAACTAAAATCCTACAAGCTGTGCATGGTAGCCAAAAAAAAAAAAGGAAATGTAAAGGACTTAGAAGACTTAAAAGTACCTGATTTTAGGACTTACTATAAAGATAAACTAATAGTGTGGAATTAGCACTGGTGTATATATATATTTATCAATGGAACTAACACAGTTTAAAAATGAATCCACATATGTATGTAAAGTGAAGGCGAAAGTTGCTCAGTCATGTCCAACTCTTTGCGACCCCATAGTCCATGGAATTCTCCAGGCCAGAATACTGGAGTAGGTAGCCTTTCCCTTCTCCAGGGGACATTCACAACCCAGGGATCAAACCCAGGTCTCCCACGTTGCAGGCGGATTCTTTACCAGCTGAGCCACAAGGGAAGACCAAGAATACTGAAGTGGGTTGTCAATTGATTTTTTAAAAAAGGAACCAACATAGTTCAAAAAAGACAGCAATTTTCAAAAATTGGTGCAGGAGTAATTAGATATCCTAATGGAAAAAAATTAACTTCAACCCATACTTCACACCATACACAAAAATTAATTTGAAATGGATCACAGATTTAAATGTAATAACTAAAACTGTAAAATTTCTTGACAAAAACATAGAAGAAATCTCTTTGACATCCTCTGGGAGGGCAAAGATTTCTTGGACAGGGCCCAAAAAGCACTAACCATGAAAAAAAATGGATAAAACAGAATTAATCAAAATTAAAACTTTCTGTTTCTCAAAATAAACACGAGTAACTGGTATCCAGTTCTGCTACTCACTGTGCATTTTTCAAATTTTCATATAATCAAACTGTGAAAGATAAATTTTAGAACAGATATATATTAAAATGAACATGTCCCTACTTCTTAAATTGAGCTACCACTTCTATGAAATTACACAGAAATAGGAGGCAACTATGAAGTATATTTATCATATACTAACCCAACTTGCCAATAGAGGATAGAGCACGCACCCACAGCTATCTACATAGCTAAAGTCCTGGCCCTTTTGGCACAGGAATACCCTGATCCCAAGAAATAAGACTGACTGTTCAGGCCATTGGGTAGTGTTACTGAAGCAAAAACTATCAAGGGAAATGAAAGAATCCTAGAAAAAATAATAGGAGTGGAAAACTAGGGCTCTTCGGTCTTTAAAATCAAAGGCTAGATAATGTTTATAAAATCATGAAGAGTTTTGACAAGGTGAACACATACTTGTTCACCATATCTTAGAGTAAATAACAGGTACCTCTTTGAAGTGTTAAAAGACAATTTTCAGGACAAAGAAAAGGAATCAGAAATCTATTCAACTATGATAAACTCATAAAACTTGTCTAAGGAGTTTTATAAGCTGACATACAATTAGAATTAATCATTAACAGAGGAAAGGCATAAATCGAGAGACTGCAACTGACACATACACAGTACTATATACACAAAATAGGTAACAAATAAGAACCTACTGTATAGCACAGGGAACTCTACTCAGTACTCTGTAATGGCCTATATGGGAAAAGAATCTAAAGAAAGAGTGGATATATGTGTGTGTGTGTGTGTGCGTGTGTGTGTGTGTGTGTGTATACATACATAAAACTGATTCACTTTGCTGTACACCTGAAATGAACACAACATTATAAATCAACTATACTCCAATAAAATTTTTTTTAAAAAAAGAATTTACATAAAGTTCCATCACAAGTAACTAAGGGAAGTTAACAGATATTTGATTATATGTAAGGCTGAGTTTGCTCTCCTGAAGCTTAATATGTCTCCATAAGTTCAACTCTATAAAACTTTAAGTAAAACATATTATATTAAAATTAGGTATTATTGTAGAAATTAAATTAACCTGTCCTCTCAGAAGGGCAATTTCAATAATTATTAAAAGTTTTAATTTATATATACTTTGACTCAGAAATTTCCACTTCGAGGAATCTGTTCCTCAGATAAACTCAAATATGTAAAAAGAAATTTATACAAGTATTTTATTTGCAGGATTATTATAATAATAAGAGGCTACAAACAACTTAAATGTCCATAACAAGAGCTGAATAAATCATGGCACATAAATTCAATGCAGCCATTATAAAAAAGGGAGGGGGCACAGGTTTAAATGTACTAATATAAAACATTCTTCTAACTATATGGTTAAATAAAAAGCAAACAGTACAAAACAGTGAATATTGTATGCTACCATTTATAAAGAAAGACGTGAAGAGGAAATATATCAGTATATGTTTACATAAGAGGAGACAATCTCTGAAACGGTTCAAAATACACTGTTAACAGCAGAAATAGGCCTATATCTATTTTTCCTTGTATAAACATTTTTACTATTTCATTTTTTTTACCATATGTATTATCTATCAAAAATCATTTTAAAGTTTTTTCAATCTGCACATTTCATGTACAAAGTTATTCACAACAGGAAAAAATCTGAATGTCCATCAATAAGGGAATAGTTTAAAGAAATGGTGGAATCTATCATTTAACCACACCTACTCAACTGTAAATATATATATATATTCCATTGTGTCCACTATATCACTTGTAACTGTGAAAAAACAAAGTCCACCTAAATGTTTATCAATAAAGGGTACATCCACAGTATTATATGCAGTCAGAATGTCATAAAATACTGTACACTGAAAAAAGCAAGTTTAAAATAATTTCATTTTTGTAAAAATAAAAACAAACCTCTAAATGACATTTATACATTTCTACACATTTGAGTTTCCTAATTCAACATGTACATATATGTAGAGATATATGTATATATCTGTATAGATACATGTATCATTATGCTTCCTAAACACAGAATAAGTGTCTAGAAAGAGAAACATCAAATTGTTAACAGTGGTTATATGAAGAAAAGAACTGAGGGAAAGGTCTCAGAATTTTCACTTTTTACTTTAAATAATGTTATACTGTTTGACATCGTTTGACAAGTGTCAATAATGCAATCAAGTGGGGGGAAAAAAACTCTAAAAAAACCATAGGAGATACATCCATTAAAATGATGCCAAAAAGTCTCAAAGTGTCTCCCTTTAAGATACTTATTAAGAACAAAGGGAAAAGGTAGTAACTATAGAGAAACCTTGCAGATATCAACTTACCCAAGTGATTAAGATAAATATCACCAGTAATAAGAAATACTGATATCAAGAATCCCTTACTATGATATACTGAGAAGGATATGGTACCATTTTTATGTTATTCTTGCCAAAAACATATACCCTCCTTCCAAACATAAAAGAGTATCCAACCCAAACTGGGAACATTTGCCAAGTAACTGCTCAATATTCTTGAGCAATCTTGCTGAGGTCATTAAACATAAGGAAGGATCAAGACACTGTTACAAACTGAAAGGAGACTATGGAGAAACTGAGACACTGTTATATACAGGATGAAACAAACAGGTGGGAGGTAAGGTGGGAACCTTGATAGAATCCTGGAACAGAAGAAAGACATTAGTAGGAAAACTGGTAAAATTTGAATAAGGACTGTTGTTTAGTTCGTAGAAATATTAACTTCCTAACCCTAATAACAGAGAAGGCAATGGCAACCCACTTCAGTACTCTTGCCTGGAAAATCCCATGGCTGGAGGGGCCTGGTAGCTTGCAGTCCATGGGGTCGCTAAGAGTCGGATACGACTGAGCGACTTCACTTTCACTTTTCACTTTCATGCATTGAAGGAAATGGCAATCCACTCCAGTGTTCTTGCCTGGATAATCCCAGGGATGGAGGAGCCTGATTGGTTGCCATCTATGAGGTCGCACAGAGTCGGACATGACTGAAGCGACTTAGCAGCATCAGCAACCCTAATAACTGTACTACTTTATGTGAGATGCTAACATTAGGGGATGCAAGGGTTAAGGATATAATGGAACTGCCTGTGCTATTTTTGTAAGTTTTCTTAAAGTCTAAAATGAGTCCAAAATAAGAAGTTTGAAAAAGAGAGATGATACTGAAGATGTCTATTTCCACCTAGTGGAAAGGCAGTAAAGATATACAGTACATTAAAGTAGGCTACAAAGTAGCATGTATAAAATCTCATTTGGTTATATACTACATATTAACATGGAAAATTTAGTAGGAATATATACCAAAATGTTAACAGTAGTGAGTAGTGGGATTTTAGCATATTTTCATGGAATTTGTGTTTGCTTACCTAATGACAATAATATCTTTACAGCGATTCCATATTTGGGGAGCTATTTTTTAATTATAAAGTTAAAAATATTTTACTAAAACCTTTTTTAAAAAAACCAACTATACCTTACAATATTCTAACTTCAATTTTTATAGGGTACTCACAAACCAACAATTCGTGTTTGCATACCTGACAATAACTATAACTAGAAGATTTAACATTCTATGTTGTACCTGAAATTCTTTTCTTCAAAGAGCATTTTTTAAAAAATTCTCTATATATTCAACCCAGGGCTGATTCATGTCGATGTATGACAAAAACCACTACAATATTGTAAAGTAATTAGCCCCCAACTAAAATAAATTTATTTAAAAAATAATAAAAATTTAAAAATTAAAAAGAAGAAAAAAAATTCTCTATATATTCAGTACTATACACCATAAACCTTTTTCTGTCCTATCTAATTATGGAAGGCACAGAACTAGTTTCTAATCTAGTTTTCAAGAATGTTTTAAGAACATGAGAAACAAGAATCACTAAAAACCTCAGGGATCTATTCTGGTTCAATTCCTTCATTTAAAACTGAGTTATAAGGAAAAAGTAAACTGGCTTGTCCAAGACTGAATACTAACTATCAGGGTCAGGAACAGAACTTAGGTATCTTGACTCTCAGAGTTCAGTGCTCATTCTACTTAATCAAATATAAATACATAATTCATTTAAATTTACCCATAAGACTTGATCAATTTCGCTTTAATAGTAAAACAAAATAAAGCTTTGCCTTCCTTTTAAAATTTCCCTCTAAATAAAGATCTTTAGCTAACAAATGCCTAACATTCATGGATACCACTAAATGTTCTTAAATTTTCTCTCTGTCATTACACATCTCAGTCTGAGGAACTAATATAGTAAAAGGCTATCTTTATAGAACTGGCTGATTTGGATAGAATGTCTGGGTGTTGATGCCTTCAACACCTTCTCCACTGACTTTACCACTAGCTCTCTATCCTTCCATCTCACCTCTTCCTTGAAGTCCATTTAGCTCTAAACTCACCTCCATGAATACTTCACTGACCAACCTAAGGACATTTCTCTCTCCCATAAGTCCAATACAGCACTAACTAAAGGAGGTACACATTCAGAACCTACATCTTTGCTAGATAACATTAGTTACCTTTAAATGTGGACATCAAGCCCTTTCAACCAGACTGTTAGCTCCCTGAGGGAAGGTACTTTCCTTCCAAATCCTTGTATCCCCACAAGTCTATCTCAAGTACTTAACACAAGTTCTCAGTCATTGCTGAAAGTTACGGACTTCTTGCTAGAGAGAACAAAGCAAATAACATTAAATCTTCCAAAACTGTTTACAAAATTCTTACAGAAGATAAAGTACAATTATACTGTTTCACAAAAATTCTCTCCTAGATGACTGCCACAACTATGAAAACCTTTTTTCAGCTAAGGTTTCTTTATTTCCTCGATAAGAAAAACTACTCAGGATGTACTTTACTGAGTGACATGTTCAGGAATTACTGGTGACTGGAGTAGGTTTGATTTTGTTCTTTGGTTGGTTGCTTTTAGTATTTTCTCCAATTTGAGACATGATTAAGAATTTTAAATTTTCATATTCAGGGGAAAAATAATTTTTTTTCAATATTTAGATAAGGGAAGACTTTCCTAATCGACTGTTCTGTGAAAACAAGTTCTCATATACTTAAATTCTCAAACATTCCAAATATTTTCCTTGTCCCCATGGAGATTAAAGATATTCTTTCAACTCTGACCCAGGGACTGGGATGCCTATTTGGGAATATCAGTCTGAAAACGGAACTTACTTTAAGTATACTAGGTCCCTTTTGCTCAAATCACAACTTACGCTTCCTGAGATAACTGATGGACATCAACAGTCTTCAGAGGGCTTGTAATTCTAATTCCCCTGATTTAAAGGCATAACAAAATCTGGAGCCTGCAGAATTGTTCATAGCAAGTAGTAGATTTGTAACTGGAACACCTCTAGGAACCAAGAAAATTTTTGGTTACACTAAAATTTTTTGTAATCTGACAGATTTATGAAGTTTAAAAACAAGCAAACAACAAAAACCCTAGTTCACCCACTTATCCCATAGGGAAATTGTCTATATCTGATAATCAGCTCCCTAAGCCTGTCTGAAGACTTCCTCTCAGCCAGCTTCCATTCTTACAGCCCAAAATAAACCAAAATCTATCTTCCTGTAACTTTTAAGTTATGCTGCCTGAAATAATCCAATACAAATTACTCTGCTCTTTCACCCAACAACCTATCAAACAAACGAAGATAAATATTAACTCCCATTAGCCTCTTTATTCCAGGGCTAACAACAGGAATGTAGAAACTAAAGAAAATCTGTTCATTCCTAGAAACGAAATTTAGCCATCCATAAAGACATGGTATCCAGACCACACTCCATGTTGATCACTCTTTCATAGAACATGTAAAATATGCTTCTGTACTTTCCTTATCCTGGACACTAAGCTGCTTAAAGATTTTTTTTTTTTCTTGCTTTCTTTGTTTTGGCAGTCATATCATGTTATGACTTTGTGAGTTTGCAAGAAACTAAAACCCTCAAACCAGTCACATACAAGAGATTTAGATCTACACACAAATACCCAATCCTAGACATAAGGCTTTATTTTCACCGCAATTAAATCTCACCTTGTTAGTTTTAATGCAAAAATCTAGCCTAAGGAGATTTTTTAAGTGTGTATGTCCTATAACATCATTATATATGTTAAGTCTTATATTGTTTGCACATATGGTATGTTTACTATGTCTTCAAGGCATTGATAAAATTGTTGCTTTGTTGTTGTTGTTTAGTCGCTAAGTCGTGTCCAATTCTTTTGTGAGCCCATGGACTGTAGCCCACCAGGCTCCTCGGTCCATGGGATTTCCCAGAAAAGAATACTGGAGTGGGTTGCCATTTCTTTTTCCAGAGGATCTTCCTGATCCAGGGATCAAACCCAGGTCTCTTGCATTGGCAGGAGGATTCTTTACCATTAAGCCATTAGCCAGAATCAAATGTACAGTAAGTGTGACAAATAAGGCCCCTCTCTCTTCTTTCTTGTTGAAATAATATACATATATGCATGCTGTCAGAATTCAGTCTTTGAAAGCATCCCATCCCTTCTCTTCTCTTTTTTCTCTGACCATAGGTTCATGCTCCAATTTTCAAAGCTCTCCTTAAAGTCTCTGGATCAATGAAATCTGGTTTCCTACGCTATAGGGTACATATCTCATATTCTCTTTCTACTGTGTTGAATTAATCTTTCCAAATAAACTAAAATTCTTTCTCAGAGTATGTGTATATAAAAACATACATGGATAAATTAACAGATTTTTCCTCCTGTGGCTAAAGTCATTTCTAGCTTATCCAATTATACCAAAAGTTCAAAGGACTTGTAAAAGGTAGTCCATAAAGACACATTAAGTGGTTATAGCCCTACTCCTCCAAACAAGTCAAAGAGACTTCATTCTGAAAAACAGCATTAAGTAAACTATCTGAAGGAGAATTATATTTAAGTGATGAACAGCAGACTCCATTCTGGACAGGGTCTATGTCATTCCTAAATAGCAAGTAGGCACTTAGAGAAGCACAATAACTCTTCTGAGGTCTTTCAGTAGCATTTATTCAATACATTGTATTTCCATAAGCACTGAGCTTACTACAGAGTGTAACAACATTTAAAAAAAAATAAAAGGACTGTACCAAATGCTTTTAAATAACAAACTCACCAAATAACTATTGGTTCTTCAATAGGAGGTATATTAACTACATTACCTTGGAAGAACACGTAGGAGTTCATAGGAATCATTTGGGACTGCTGCTGCTGCTGCTAAGTCGCTTCAGTCATGTCCGACTCTGTGTGACCCCATAGACGGCAGCCCACCAGGCTCCACTGTCCCTGGGATTCTCCAGGCAAGAACACTGGAGTGGGTTGCCATTTCCTTCTCCAATGTGTGAAAGTGAAGTCGCTCAGTCGTGTCCGACTCTTCGCGACCCCATGGACTGTAGCCCACCAGGCTCCTCTGTCCATGGGATTTTCCAGGCAAGAGTGCTGCAGTGGGGTGCCATTGCCTTCTCCGCATTTGGGACTAAACAGGCCTTAATAGTCTGCTTTAAGCCATCTGAGTTAAAAGCTTAGAGAAAATTGTTTCACAGAGCCCAACATATGATTAACGTCTTCAAAGAAATCTAAGGTAACCCTCAAGGCCAGCACACATAAAGAAAGGTTGGGCAGATACTACATTGGTTCATCCTGTGTCACTGATTTATACACACATCTAGCCAGACAGACTCTCTATGCACTGCTGAGAATAAAAACCTCATTATTTGCAGGACAATGTCTGCTATTAAACATAAGAAGTCACTCTCAAGCACCAGCTCATTCATAGTAAGTTATGAGAAGGACTGAAGCTGACACTCTTGACTTGTAGTTTTAGAACTTCATTTATGACTCTATAGAATTTGGTACTGAAAATCAGAATTTTCCCTAGATGTCTACAACAGAAATTAGGAGATGCTTATCGAAAAAAAGCAACAGGCACTAGGCCCTGCTATGACCTGGTGGGAAAGCGCTTGAGTCTGGACTCAATAGACTTTGGTCTTCATCTTCGTCTTTTTACTCAAAGTGTGTTCTTACTACAGAAAGCTGTGCTCCGGCCTAAAACAATACAGATACAAATTCCTAAGGAAAAACGCCTCCACACTGAAAAATGGTATATAACTTCTCACTCTTTCCTCTCTCAACATTTTAGAGTCAACTATCAGCAAAAGACTATGCTATCTTTTAAAGATCCTCTACACACATGAGAGTGTAGATAACTTGTCTTTGATTTTTCATAAAGATTACTGCACAAACATAACAATAATAAACTTGATCTCCCCATTGGGCACAAAATAACTTCAGCAGCAATAGAAATGTCCTTTATTCTAATAATGTGGTGGTAGTTACACAGGTATATACATTTGTCAAACCTCATCAATCAAATGCTTCAAATGGAGAATTCCTTGGCAGTCCAGTGGTTAGGACTTCATGCTTTCACTGCCAGAGCCCTGGGTTCAATCTCTGGTTGGGGAACTAAGGCCAAAAAAAAAATCTAAAATGGATGCATTTTATGTACATAAATCATACCTCCATAATGTTGATAGTTTTTAAATCCTCATTCTTCAATTTTAAACTTTTAAGCCTCATTATCTCTTAACCCCTTCAACTACTATTACCTTTGCTTCCACTTATGTCTCCTCATTCTTTCTTTCATTCATTAAAATTCACACACTCAATAAAAAATTTGAAGCACTGTGCTAGGTATCGGAGATACAGATGTGAACAAGAAACATTTCATGTTTCAAGGAGTTTACTGTCTAGAAGGACAGACAGACAGTAAACAGGCAATGTTGAGTATAGCCTGAGACATGCTACATACAAGAGGAGTATGTAAAGGAATGCACAGTGGTGCATCTAACCTGGCTCTCCCACCACAAAAAACCTGATGTGCCTCCAAATGCTTCTCAAACTCCCAAATTCCCCTTTCTGACAATAATCTTCAGTCCTTCCACTTATATCAATTCCATAACCTTTAATACCTCAAGTCCTACCAATTACCCCAGAACTCCTGTTTTGGCTTTCCTTACCTCCCATTCATCCCAGACTCCAAGGTTAGCCATTATCCTAATATGTCCCTCATTCACCTCTCATCCTCCATCCACAATCTCCCTCCCCCAACCACTACAATCTTGCTAAAACAAATCACTTATGTGGATTCTCCTTTATTCATTAGGAGTTTATAAATGTCTGCTGTATCAAGCATATACCAGAACAGATCAGTGAACAAGTCAGACATGATCCTTTCCTTTATGGAACTTACATCCTGGTATGAGAAACAGACTTTTAAAATTTTTTTTCAGAAACAGACATTTAAATAAATAAAGACAATACAGTAATTACAGATCATAATAAGTACAGTGAAGGAAATAAACAGAGTGCTTTGACAGAAAATGGTAAGAGGAACCCATCTTTAGACAAGTATCAAGAAAAGGCAGAGGAAAAACACTACAAAGAACAGCAAGCAAAGGCACAGCCCCTAAAGTAAGACAGACAGTGGACTTATTTTAGAAACTAGGATGGCTAAAAGTGGATGAAGAAAGTAACAGAAATGAGGGGAGATGGAGGGACTGGATCAGGCAGGATCCTGAAGAACTTGTAATGAGTTCAGATTTTATTCCAAGTAGACAGGAAACCACCAAAGGATTTAGGCAGGAGATTGACATGATCTGATTTAGTCTTTAAAAGATTACTCTGCTCTGTGGAGAATAGACTGGAGGAGGGCAAAAACAGAAACTAAGAGACCAGCTAAGAGACCACTTCAGTTGCCTAGGCAACAGATGGTGGCTAGGACTAGAGAGGTGGAGTGGAGAAAGAATGGTCTGTGTTCGTGAGCTATCAGGGAAGCATCACCTACTGAGACAGAGATAACAAAACTTAATCTGCCTCCCTTCTTTGCCCTCCCCAAACTTGGTCTTTCCTCACAGTATATGACAAAGGCATGGTCACGAATGCTTAAGTCAAAAACTGGGGGTGCAGATGTCATGTTTCTTTCCTTTTCTCTCTTGCCTAATCCATAAACAAATCTTTCTACCTCTACTGTACTTCCAAAATCTCTCTCCAATCTATCCACTTCTCTTCATCTCCAGTGACACTGCTCTACCACAAGCCACCATCAGCTATGGCTTGGTTACTGTTGTTGCTTCCTAATTGCTCCTCCATCTGAAACACTTTTCAGACATCCAAGTGGATATATCAGGAAGGCAGTTGGATCTGTGATTGTGGTGCTCAGAAGTGAGATGACCCAGAGATATAAATTTGGGAACTGAATGAATACAGATGGTATTTAAAGCCACAGAACTGGATGAAATCATACGGACAGAGGATGAACACAGGGTTTAGTACTGTATCAGGAGGTATCTTTTGAGATGGACTTAATAAAGAAAATCCAGTTAATGAAGACAGAAGGCAGAAGTTCTATCAGACCGCTCCATATACTATACATTCCCAACTGTTGCCAGTCTTCATCTTCTTTGACCCAATAAACCCACCTTCTCCCAGACACTATCCCCTATGGCACTGTACTACTCTCATCTCCTACTTGCTTGGCTGCTTCCTTTCTAGGTCCTTCTCCACTGCCTATCCCTGAAATTCAATCATTCCTGCCTCCCTCCTCTTCTACCTCGCGTCCTCCCTCTCTTTCCAACAGTCTCCGTGTATGTACACACACACACACACTCCTCCTCAAAGATCTTATCCATCCCTACAACCTCAACTGTCAACTCTACACTGAGAACTTTCAAATTTTTCTGGCTAAGCCTTAACTTTAAGTGTGGCCCACAGACCAGGACTTCATTCAAAGGGCACGCTTGGGAAAATGAAAATTCTCAGACCCCACCCCAGACCTATAGAATTAAGTTCCCTAATGATTCTTAAGCAAGGGCTCATCTAATAAACGTCCAATAATTCATACACATTATTTCTAATATTCTAACATTCTAATTTGTAAGGTCTCTGAGGAGGCCTTACAAATAGCTGTGAAAAGAAGAGAAGTGAAAAGCAAAGGAGAAAAGGAAAGATATACTCATTTGAATGCAGAGTTCCAAAGAATAGCAAGGAGAAATAAGAAAGCCTTCCTCAGTGATCAGAGCAAAGAAACAGAGGAAAATAATAGAATGGGAAAGACTAGCGATCTCTTCAAGAAAATTAGAGATACCAAGGGAACATTTCATGCAAAGATGGGCTCGATATAGGACAGAAATGGTATGGACCTAACAGAAGCAGGAGATATTAAGAAGAGGTGGCAAGAATACACAAAAGAACTGTACAAAAAAGATCTTCACGACCCAGATAATCACGGTGGTGTGATCACTCACACTCACCTAGAGCCAGACATCCTGGAATGGGAAGTCAAGTGGGCCTTAGGAAGCATCACTACAAACAAAGCTAGTGGAGGTGATGGAATTCCAGTTGAGCTATTTCAAATCCTGAAAGATGATGCTGTGAAAGTGCTGCACTCAATATGCCAGCAAATTTGGGAAACTCAGTAGTAGCCACAGGACTGGAAAAGGTCAGTTTCCATTCCAATCCCAAAGAAAGGCAATGCCAAAGAATGCTCAAACTACTGCACAATTGCACTCATCTCACACTCTAGCAAAGTAATGCTCAAAATTCTCCAAGTCAGGCTTCAGCAATATGTGAACCATGAACTTCCAGATGTTCAAGCTGGTTTTAGAAAAGGCAGAGGAACCAGAGATCAAATTGCCAACATCTGCTGATCCTTTAAAAAAGAGAGTTCCAGAAAAACATCTATTTCTGCTTTATTGACTATGCCAAAGCCTTTGACTGTGTGGATCACAATAAACTGTGGAAAATTCTTAAACAGATGGGAATACCAGACCACCTGACCTGCCTCTTCAGAAATCTATATGCAGGCCAGGAAGCAACAGTTAGAACGGGACATGGAACAACAGACTGGTTCCAAATTGGGAAAGGAGTATGTCAAGGCTCTATATTGTCACTCTGCTTATTTAACTTATATGTAGAGTATATCATGAGAAACGCTGGGCTGGAGGAAGCACAAGCTGGAATCAAGATTGCCGGGAGAAATATCAATAACCTTAGATATGCAGATGACACCACCTTTATGGCAGAGAGTGAAATGGAACTAAAGAGCCTCTTGATGAATGTGAAAGAGGAGAGTGAAAAAGTTGGCTTAAAGCTCAACATTCAGAAAACTAAGATCGTGGCATCTGGTCCCACCACTTCGTGGCAAACAGATGGGGAAACAGTGGCTGATTTTATTTTGGGGGGCTCCAAAATCACTGCAGATGGTGATTGCAGCCATGAAATTAAAAGACACTCCTTGGAAGGAAAGTTATGACCAACCTAGACAGCATATTACAAAGCAGAGACATTAAACTTTGCCAACAAAGGTCCATCTAGTCAAGGCTATGGTTTTTCCAGTAGTCATGTACGGATATGAGAGTTGGACTGTAAAGAAAGCTGGGCGCTGAAGAATTGATGCTCTTGAAGTGTGGTGTTGGAGAAGACTCTTGAGAGTCCCTTGGACTACAGGAGATCCAACCAGTCCATCCTAAAGGAGATCAGTCCTGGGTGTTCATTGGAAGGACTGATGTTGAAGCTGAAACTCCAATATTTTGGCCACCTGATGTGAAGAACTGATTCATTTGAAAAGACCCTGATGCTGGGAAGGATTGGGGACAGGAGGAGAAGGGGACGACAGAGGATGAGATGGCTGGATGGCATCACTGACTCGATGGACATGAGTTTGGGTAAACTCAGAGTCAGTGATGGACAGGGAGGCCTGGTATGCTGCAGTCCATGTAGTCACAAAGAGTCGGACATGACTGAGCAACTGAACTGAACTGAACATTCTAATTGCATGTTATGTGACATCAGAAATTTGAGAAACTTCATGCCTGTTGATAGCAATATGACAAAAGACAAACTTTCTAAGAAGGAAGTCTGATATAGGAAAAATAGAAATAATAATACCCAGGGACAAGACTCTAATGGAATTGGTATGATTTCTTAAACCTTTGTAACTGTCCCATATTTACTATTTTTGTTTTCCCCTGCCTCCCAATGGTGATTTAAGTTCAAATTATTCAAATGTTAAAGAATTTCTGTGCCTGTTTTGCTTAATGAAAAAGAATAAGTAAACTGGAAAGCTTGTATCTTACTCCACAGTCAGGATAAAATTGAAGATGGTATTTTTAAAAAGAACAGGAAAGTAGGAATATGTCTGGTGTCCTAAAGTAGGTAGACAGATCCAGGCCAAAAAAGTAATCAGGAGGCTTACCAGTCACAGGTCTTCATTCACCCTCTCTTGTACTAAAATTTGAGCACTTACCAGTGTCTCTCGAGTGTGAGTAACCTGAAGCTACTACACTTCTCTTGTCATCTACCTACTATCTTGCAAAACTCTAAGTCTTGCCCGAAGAAATTTAATGTATCTTGAAGAATTTGCAGCATAATTCCAGCTGGACTCCTGTACCATTATCTACTGTTCTAAGTAAATTCAGTCCAGACTGATGAGGTTTTATTGCATCACCTGTAAGGAATTAATGTATCAAAGCTTTAAATAAATGCTTGTCATCTTTAGCAACACAAACCTACAGTAACACTTCTGACCACAGCACAGTTTCTCCACTCCTTCGAAGATGTAAAATGCACAGGTTTACATTATGACCAGATGTTTCAGCTGCTTCTAAAGTTTCCCTATCTTCTCACTACTTATCATCCTAAACACATGGTTCCTCCTTTAATACAGTGAAATAAGGTTGAACTGCTACTTGGGTTAGAGGATGGTTGCAAGCACTGCCCTAGCTGATGGCCAAACCCTTATTCCAACTTCTTCCCCATCTGATTTTTATCTTCCAGCTAGTCTCTTCAGTCCCTGAGGTGGACTCTTATTTCTGGAGCTCACTCTGTTCTCTCATAAAACAAAACTCAAGTGTCTGCAGGGGTAAAATACTTTAAAAAGTGCTTTTATTAAAACTGCAAACCAAAGAAACATCAGAAAGAAGTGCATATCCCACATTTTCTACATGCACTAATAAAGGCCGATCAATAAAACTCAACATCAAGCAGTGACCAATATTTGAGTATTTTCTGTTATCTCCCACTAGGTGCCTGGGGACATCCAGAACATTCCCAAGTGTTGCCCCCTACCTTTTATACTCCTCAGTCAGCTTTCTCCCTGTAGTCAGATTACTGACTCAAATTTACTATCTCGGCCTTCTCATTCCCCCCCCCCGCCCCCTGCCAAATATAAGGGAAAAGTGTAGATGCCGATATTAATTAATGGCATCGCCCTGAAATGTCTGAACCTCTCTTTTTCACCTTTAAAAAACAACGACAGAAGACGGGTTTCCCCACTGAGGACTGGGCCTGGGTTCTAAAGATACTACCACGATGTGCTACCCACCGTATCTTGACATGAGTTGACAGTGGCAGCATTCCCTGCCACTATCAGGCCCCACCCAGGCAGCTATGCAATACAACACTAGGTGCTGCGTCCTGGGCTCCTATCGTCAGGAGGGATTAACACTGCGTCTATTGGAAAAGGGCTCTTCCTCCAAAACCTCCATACCAGATCATCTAATAACATTACTATTTCTTTCCACGTCGGGATAAAGACATGCTTGAATTGTCAAGGCTAATAAATTACAAAGTCATTATATTCCAGAGACCTGGCCGGCAGGAATGTGAGTGATGACTAACTTTTTATTCTGTGGCTTCCATCCAGATCAATCCATACGATTCCCCATTCCCGTAGCTACTATAAAGGGTGAAGCCCCACATCCTCGTGAGCGCGGTAGGAAGGGACTGGGGCGGGCGGGGGTAGGGAGGAGGTTACAAAAGGAACTAGCCTTCAGGGACTTACAGACGCCAGTCGCTGAGGGGTCTGCGGCAACTCCGTGCTGACTTCCATCCTCTCTGTGTCCCCAGCCTCCTCGTCCGCCATCTTGAGGGAAACTGACGCCCGCAGTTCCAGACCCCCCGTCAAAGGCGAGTGGAAACCTGTGGCCGGTCCCAGAGACAAGGGGCGACACTTTTACGACGGCCCCTGAAGTTGGGTTTGACGCAGAATCGAAGAGCGACTTCCGGTCCGCTTCCCGGAAGCAGGCGTCACGGCTGGTGCGGCTGGAGGCTTCCCCTGTTTTCTTAGTCACTGGGCTTGGTGGCTGAGTGAGTGGGTGTATTGCTAGTTTCGATGCTGGGAACTGTTGTGTCTACGAGGTAAAAAGCAAATTCAACGTCCATTATGAAAGGGGAAAAAAAAAACTGTAGAAGCTAAGCGAGAACCCGCCATGGGTCTCTTTCTGGTCGGGTTGTTGTGGGTGTGTTTTGCTTCCCGAAGTACCTGCACTGGTTCTCCAGAGCCCACAAAAATGAAAAAAAAAAAAAACAAACAAACTAAAAAGTTAAGCTGTCTTTAGGAATGTAACCCGTGGGCACTTCCACATGCGCGCAAGAAAGCTTGTACCCCAGCAGCTCTTGGGAGAGGTGGAAGAAATGACGAAAAATTGGAAACGTAGTCATTCATCGGTAGAAGAAAGACGAAATAAACGTGGGATGTCCGCATTATGGAACATCAGGTAGCTCTTAAAAAGAAGAGAGTAGCTCTGTGCGATACGGTAAAGATAAATGGGGGGCGGGGGGGCAAGCAATCAAGTTGCCGCAAACCATATTTTGGCGCTTAGCTACATTTTAAATGCGAAAGAAACAGTGTTGAAAGGGAAGAGAGCAAACTATCAACGCTTCTGAGCAACAGGAGAGTCTTCTGTAGTGTACTAAATTGTTGACAAAATAAGTAATTTTAAAATGTATTTTTTAACAAAAGGAAAAAATAAAGCTCCTAACGCTCTGGAAAGAATAAATAGTAGTTAATTATTTGGGAAAAGATTAAATTAGATATTTATCTCAAATAGTATATAAAAATAAACAGGTGTTAACTGCTTTAGAAAAGTAAGAAGTAAATACATTTTATAGTATTAGGATGGAGGAGGCTTTTTAAAGCATGACAGAAAAGGCAGAAAATATACAATATAGAAAATATTAAAAGGCAGAAAATAGAGACAAATAATATAAAAAGACTGGGTGCATGCATGCACGCTAAGTGGCTTCAGTCGTGTCCGACTCTGTGCGACCCCATGGACAGCAGCCCACCAGGCTGCTCTGTCCACGGGATTCTCCAGGCAAGAATACTGGAGTGGGTTACCATTTCCCTCTCCGATTTAATCGCTGTCACATCTAACTCTTCGGAACCCCATGGACCATAGCCCACCAGGCCCCTCTGTCCATGGGATTTCTCAGGCAAGAATACTGAAGTGGGTTACCATTTCCGTCTCTGATTTAATCACTGTCACGTCTAACTCTTCGGAACCCCATGGACCATAGCCCACCAGGCCCCTCTGTCCATGGGATTTCTCAGGCAAGAATGCCATTTCCTTCTCCAAAAAGACTGGGTAGGTAATTTCAAAAAAGATAGGCAATTTCTTCAAAATTAAAAATTTACACATAAAAACAAATTTTAAAAGTGAAAAAAAACCTGGGTGGAAATTCCTACACACTCATAACAGACCACTGGAGAAGGCAGTGGCAGCCCACTCCAGTACTCTTGCCTGGAAAGTCCCATGGACACGACTGAAGCGACTTAGCAGCAGCAGCAGCATAACAGACCAAAGGATACAATCCCAAGAAGGCTTCCAATTTTGAAATGGACAACATACATAAATACTCGTCAGTTTTTATAAATATATGAAAAAAACCTAACTAGTAAGTAAATAAATGCAAATTAAAGAAAAATGAAATTCACTTATTGCCTGTAAATTTGGTAACCTTTTTTTTTTCTTAAAGATAATCACCGTTGTTGATAAGTGGAAGGGTACTTATATGTTATGTAAAATGCAAGTGTAAATTGGTAAACCTGCAGGAAAACAATGTGGCAATATTCAGGATTCTTTTTTTTTTTTTTTTTAATGTACTCCTTGGCTTAGCAGTTCCATTTTTAAGACTAGATCCTGGAGAAATAATTCAGGATGCAAGTGAAGTTTTAGCTACATCATTATTGGCAATGGAGAAAAATTACAAATAACTTAGATGCCCTCAATAAAGGACACTGGCTAAACTATGGTCACACATACAATGTAATACACTGCAGCCTTTAAAGGTACTGTAGAACTTTGGTTCTTAAAGTGTGGTCCACAGACCCCATGAGGGTTCCTAAGATTGGGAAAGTTTGTGAGGTAAAAACTTTTTGTGGTAATGGTGAAGAAGTTATGTGCCTTTTTTAGACAAAGTTGTTGGTATTTGTAACTACTGTTGCAGAAGCAACAGTGGGTGAAACTGTTTGCCACAGCACAAAATAAAGGCAGTGACACCAACACCGAAGTCACTAGTCATTTCTTCACCACCTTTCTTTCTCTTGCTTAAAAAGGATGGGGGTGGGGAGGGTGAGGAGCCTGTTTCCCTTAACAATGTTCTTGATACAACAGTAAAAATTACAAATTTTATTAAATCTCAATCTGTGAGTCTTCTAATATTCTGTATAATGAACAGGGAAGTATACATAAAGCTTTTCTGCTATATCCAAAGTGTTATGGTTGACTTGAAGAGAAGCACTTCTGTGATGGAGTTGCTAGCTGAACCAGCCACCTTTATCATGGAACACTATTTTTATTTAAAACAACTGACAGATAATCTATGGTTATTCAGACTTAGGTATTTGGCAGGCATCTTTTCAGATATGAACAAATAAGCCTTTCTCTTCAAGGAAGACATTTTTTGTCTACAATAAAATTCTAGCTTTCAAGTGAATGTTCTGTGGAGAACTTGTGTCTGCCGCTGTGAATTTGACAAAGTCTTAGTGACTTTGGTGGGATATTAAAACATAATATTGTGTAGTATTGTATAATGAAAAGTATTGACATTTGGAAGATCCATATAAGTCAATGAACCAGTATTTTCTAAATGACAAATACAGGATGTTATGAAATCCAGCATGGGTAAAAGATCTGTTGAAATTGCTAAATAGACTGGTAGAATTCAGTGTTACGGAGTACAAAAATTGCAGATTCCACATTGAATTAATCTTTTAAGATTTTGCTATTGGACCAGTTCTGCTTCAAAGAGCTTCAAAGAGTAATATCCACAGTTAACTGAAAGCACGCTCCTCCTTTTTCCAACTATGTATCTCTGCGAGGCAAGAGTTTCTTCATATCTTTGAACAAAAACAACATGTTACAGTAGATTGAATGAAGAAACAGATATGAGAACCCAGTTGCCTTCTATTAAAAAGATTTGCAAAAATGTAAAACATGGCCACACGTTTTGTTTGTTTTGGAAAACATGTTTTTCATTTACAAATGTTATTTATTTTAACATAGATTGGCAGTTTATTTTAGACAAATTGTTATTTGTAAATTTTACTCAGTTTTAGTTTCTAATACGGTAGATATCAACAGATCAACATGAACAGAAAAATTTTGAGTTACCTAAATTTTAAGAGTATAAAAAGATCTTGAGTCCACAATTTGAGAGCCATTGTTATGGAGGCATTCTTATTGACTTGGGATTATATTGGCCCAACATACTGTTGGGTAGAAAAACCAGGTTGCTAAAACAGTGTGATTCTATCTTGGTAAGACAAATGCACCTAGATATTTAATGAACACTAATCACCAAAATATTAATCTCAGTTACCCTGAGTTGCAAAATTGTGGAAATTTTTATTTTTCTACTTTGTGTATTTTCTTGTTTTTCTTACAATAAGTGTTTATTACTTGTTTAAAAATTTATATCTACCTCTTTTTTAAGTTAGAAAAATTACTGAATACCCAGCTAGCTAACTAGATAGTAGATATAGATACCCAATCTATCCAGATCACAAATCTCCCTTGCTAATGTCTTCCCTAATCTAGCCCACTGTGGTGGGGTTTTTCCTCCTCTTGGAGGAATTAGTAGCTCTATAGCTCTAATTTGTTAGTTCCTTAAGTGCAGGAACCAATCCACATACATAGAAATGTCAACTACTATGTTAGAGATTTTGACACATGTTAAAGTTTAACTCTCAGGACGTCCCTGGTGGTCCAGTGGCTACGACTCTGTGCTCCCAATGTCAAGGGCCAGGGTTTGGTCCCTGGTCAGGGAACTAGATCCCACATGCCACAAATAAGAGTTTGCATACCACAACTAAAGATCCTGTGTGCCCCAAGTAAGACCCAGTGCAGCCAAATAAATACATAAATAAATATTTAAAAATTATATACAAACTCTCAAAAGAATCCTATAATGTTGTTCCTGTTATCACCATTGTACAGTCAAAGAAATTACAGCTTGAATAAAGGAGGTTACTTGTTCAAACCTGAAATTAGTAAGTAACAAAATGTAGATTCAAAACCTAGCTCTGGGGACTTCCCTGGTGGTGCAGTGGGTAAGAATCTGCCTGCCAATGCAGGGTACACAGGTTCAATCCTTGGTCCGGGAAGATTTCACATACTGAGAAGCAACTAAGCTTATGAGCTGCAACTGAAGCCTGCACACCTAGAGCCTGTGCTCCACAATGAGAAGCCACTGCAAAGAGAAGCCCGCGTACCGCAATGAAGAGTAGCCCTGCTCTCCACAACTAGAGAAAGCCATCACAGAGCAATGAAGATCCAGCACAGCCAAAAAAGAAAAAAAAAAGCCAAAAACCTAGATCTGACTGGCTTCAAAAATTGTGCCTTTGAGCACTTCAGTCTCCTACCTCCTATTTAAAAAAGAGACAAGAAGAAGGAAAGAAAGAAAGAGGGCAGAAGAAAGAAATTTAAGTCTCTTTTACCACTTTCTATGTTATAAATGTCTTCATTAGGTATCTGGCACACATTTAACATCCTAGTGCGTTTATATTAGACATTTTACAGGGCATAATAAATCACAAATTATATAAACTTAGATTTATCATTGCTTTTTCTGATCTAGACAAAGGTGTGGTTTGTCCTAGTTTAGAATAGGATTGTGAATTTCTTTGATTCTTATACAGAGACATACTTCTTTATTTAATTAACGTCAGTTCATAGTAACTTTTGTGAGTAAATAAGCTACACAATCATTTTTCAGGTCCCATTTTATTGTTTGAAGTGTTATCAACAACTGATACTTTCTGGATTCTTCGGGATGACATAGTTAGTTGGGACAGCCATGCTCAGAATGGTTTTCCTTAGACTCCTCATTTATGGGTGCACTAGAGGTTTTCAACCCTGGTTACACATTCAGTTCAGTTCAGTCACTCAGTCTTGTCCGACTTTTTGCAACCCCATGGACTGCAGGCTTTCCTGTCCATCACCAACTCCTGGAGCTTACTCAAACTCATGTCCATTGAGTCAGTGATGCCATCCAACCATCTCATCCTCTGTCGTCCCTTTCTCCTCCTGCCTTCAATCTTGCCCAGCATCAGGGTCTTTTCCAGTGAGTCAGAATTGGTTACACGTTAGGATCTTCTTAATGCCAGGCTTCATTCTAGTGATTTTGATTTAATTAGAAAGGGGTGAGACTGAAGTGTTCATTTTTTTTTAAACCTCTCCCAAGTGATCTTAATGAGCAATCAGGAACCCTTAGGTGATTCCATTATATATGTATGCATTTTTAAAACTTTTAAACATTTTATTTTGTATTGGGGTATAGTCGATTAACAATGCTATGGTAGTTGTTTCAGGTGAATAGAGAAGGGACTCAGCCATATATACACACGTATCAATTCTTTCCCAAACCCCCCCTCCCATCCAGGCTGGCACAACATTGAGCAGATTTCCATGTGCTATACAATAAATCTTTGTTTGTTATTCATTTTAAATATAGCAATGTATACATGACCTTCCCAAAGTCCCTAACTATCCCTTTCCCCATAAGTTCATTTTATGAGCCTGGGAGTCTGTTTTTTGAATAAGTTCATTTGTATCATTTTTTTTAGACTCCAGTTACAAGGGATGTCATATGATATTTCTCCTTCTCTGTATGACTTCATTCAGTATGACACTCTTTAGGTCCATCCGTGTTGCTGCAAATGGCATTATTTCATTCTTTTTAATGGCTGAGTAATATTCCATTGTATATATGTACCACATCTTCTTTACCATTCTTCTGTTCCCTGCTAGCTCAGAGGTGAAGAATCCTCCAGCAATACAGGGTGATTCTGTTTAATGACCTCATTCTCCAGGATATTTTCTTATATAGAATGATAGTAGCACCTGCATAATTCCTCCTGCCTGATACAAACCCTTGCTATTCCTCTTTGAGATTAGGGAAGAGCAGCCTTCCTAGTTGGTCTCCTTACTTCCTCTTTGCTCAAATTTATATTCTTAAATATAAATCTGATCATGTGACTTACCTCATGTATTAGGCAACTGCTCTATAGGCTAAAGTCTAACCCTTAAAGCATGACATTCAAAGCCCTTCTCAAACTGGCTTGAAATGATTTTTGCTAGTCTTGCTTCCCTGGCACCACTCATCTTAAACTATCTGCACTGTGTTTCCCACACACTATACAGTCTATGCTTTCTGTGGTTTTCCATAGGTTAGTCCCTTGGCCTAGAGTGCCCACCTCCTTCACCACAACTCTTGCTATAAAGAAATTTTGGTTAATTCTTTAGGGATCAGCTTATATAAGACTCCATCTGAGATGTTTTCTGATTCAGTCATTCTCCAGCAGGCATAATTCTCCCTCTGTGTTTTCATTGCACTTTAAATGGCTCTGCGGCAGCACTTACTGTGTGACAGTTATTTAGATGCCTGTTGACCCTACTAGACTGTGAGATTCTTGAGAACAGGAATTCTGTCTCAGCTTTGTATTCATTAGCACACAGTGGATGCCTGCCATATCGTGGATGATCAAAATTTATGGAAAAATCTCAGAAAAGATGAAAATGCTACATGATGCAAATTACTATGATTTATAAATGGTTCTTAAAATACAATCTTAAAAATCAACTCATATCCATCGACAGATGAATGGATAAAGAAGTTGTGGTACATATACACAATGGGATATTACTCAGCCATGAAAAGGAACACATTTGAGTCAGTTCTGATGAGGTAGATGAACCTACAGCCTATTATACAGAGCGAAGTAAGTCAGAAAGAGAAAGATAAATATCGTTTACTAACCCATATATATGGAATCTAGAAAAATGGTACTGAAGAATTTATTTGCAGGGCAGCAATGGAGAAACACATAGAGAATAGACTTATGGACATGGGGAGAGGGGAGGAGGGGGTGAGATGTATGGAGAGGGTAACATGGAAACTTACATTACCATATGTAAGATAGATAGCCAACGGGAATTTGCTGGATGTCTCAGGAAACTCAAACGGGCTCTGTATCAACCTAGAGGGGTGGGAGGGAGGTTCAAAAGGGAGGGGATATATGTATACCTATGGGTGATTCATGTTGAGGTTTGACAGAAAACAACAAAATTCTGTAAAGCAATTATCCTTCAAAAAAAAAAAAAAAAAAAAGCTCAAAACATGCAGTGGTCCCACAATAATTTCCAAATCCAGCTTAGAAACTAAGTGCTAGTTATTTCATCATTAAAGGCTTCTTTCTAGGAATCTTAGAGTTTTCAGCCTGAGACCTTCTTAAAATGCAAATTATCTTTGAGGATGACTTCCTATCAGTTTAGCTTTTGGTAGGGCTCAGTTTAACAGATGCCTGAAATTCAAGTTCTGTGAATTGTACATGGTGTGAGAGGTTGGGTTTCAAAAGACACTGACTCGGAAGCAGAGATTAGTATACAGGTTTATTAGGGAGATCAACACCTGTAGGAAGGAGAAAGAATGGGAAAGAAACATGATTAGACTGAGGGAGAAGCTGACCTGCGATGCAATCTGAATGCAGACCTCAGCCAACTCTCTGGTGATTTCTGAAGCTGAACTCATTCTTCAGAGTCAGGACCAGGGTGAGTAGGGCTTTATATCTTAACATTGATCAGTCATTAAATGTGGGCAGCCCTGGCAAGAGGAGTTGCCTTGAGCAAGGCAGGCCTCTTCAGCAGAGGCATTTCCCTTCCCGCTGAGGCACTGCAGCCAGCAGCACTGCTAGCAGTGAGGGAAGTAAGTCCTTTGTTTTTGAAGGGGGATCTGGGTGGCACATCGTGGTTGCCAACACAGGAATGGTGAGAAAGCACTGATAAAAGACAGCTAAAAACGCCCAAAGGCAAATCTTACCTTCTTCAGTTTAGCCTATGCCTTGGAAAACTCTGTGACACAAGGAGACTGTGGGAACTCCAAATCCCTGGGATTTGAATCCTGAGTTCACCACTTCCCTGGTGGCTTAGTTGGCAAAGAATCTGCCTGCAATGCAAGAGACCTGGGTTCAGTCCCTGGGTCAGAGAGATCCCCTGGAGAAGGAAATGGCAACCTTAGTTCTCATTTTAGAGATAACAGTGGGTTAAAGAGGTTTTTAGATTTGCCTAGTCAATAAAAAGTGACAGAGCTGACTTCAACACAGATTTCTCTGAGGTTCTTAGCCACAAGACTATATTGCCTGAAAAATGTGACTTCAGCCTGAAACCAATGGGTACTCCTGGAGAAGAGATTGTGACAAAGGAAGGGTAATAGTGGAAAATAACTCTGTGAATAAAGTAATAAAAGAAAGGACAGTGCTTAAAAGACCTGGGTAGGTGGAGTGAATCATGTGGATAAAAAACCAGGGAGACCCAAAAAAGCCTGCACAGGATTTAAATGAACATGTTATCTTTACCAAAAATTTTCCAAAACTGCTTTATTGCTTTATTGTCAGTAAGGCTACAACTGAAGGTAGAGGATGAAAAAGATGAGAACACAATAATGTTTCTTTTAGGGGGAGAAAAAAGAAGAAAGGAAGAATTGAGTGAAAGAAGTGGAGATAAGGCATGAAAAAAGCAAGGACTTGTGACCTGTGTTGAAGGCAAATGGATTATAGAAGAGTCTAACAACCTTCCGGGCACGAGACAAAATAAGAAGGCAAAATGAGCAGACAAGAAGGTGGAGTGAGCAGATGAGTGAAAGGAAAAGGGGGATGAAAGAAAATTAGTGGAGATAGAGAAGATTAGCTCTCAACAAACTCATAAAGACACAAAGTAGGATGGTGGCTATTAGTGGCTCAGGGTTAGGGAGGGAAGAAGGAGGAACTAATGTTTAATGGTTACACATTGTCAGTTTGGAATGCTGAAGAGTTCTGAAGAAGGAAGGAGGTGATGGTTGCACAACAAAGTGAATGTATTCAATGCCACTGAATTGTACACTTAAACATTGTTCAGATGTGAGCTCAGTCACTCAGTCATGTCCTACTCTTTGTGTCCCCATGGCCTTTAGCCTAGGAGGCTCCTCTGCTCATGGAATTTTCTAGGCACGAATACTGGAGTGGGGTGCCACTTCCTACTCCAGGGGATCTTCCCGACCCAGGGATCGAACCCATGTCTCTTGTGTCTCCTGCATTGGCAGGCATGTTCTTTATCAGTAGCACCACCTGGAAAGCCCTTAAATATTGTTAAGGTGTGTAAAACAAGGAATGTTACCAACCATTCCAGTTTGACAAGGATTAAGTTGCAACCCACTGCAGTTTCCAACCCTGAAGGGAATTTAAAATGGAGAAAAATAGGAAGCATTGTGTGCTTTGGATATAAGGACACCTAGTTAGTTAAGATGCATATCTAAGGAAAGCTTTCAATGACCCCAGATTCTTGCATCTTCCCATGTGTAGAAAAGCACTAAAATCACTCCCTTGAAATATCTGTTCTTTGTGATTAGCAGTGATCTTTTTTATGCCTGACTACATGTTTTTCACAGCAAAACATTCACATATATACTGACTACTTCTTTGCTTCTTCACAGCAGTTTCTTAGAACTATCTGAGGTGCTGTCTCCTGGGCTATGGTTCTCAGTAATGTCTGTGAATAAAACTGAAACTTACTGCTCTTAGGTTGTTCTTTTCAGTCAGCAGATATATAATGTGTTCAGGAGTCCTAGGTTCGATCCCAGGTTGGGGAAGATCCCCTAGAGAAGAGAATGGCTATCCACTCCAGTATTCTTGCCTGGGAAATTCCATGGACAGAGGAGCCTGGTGGGCTATAGTCCATGGGGTTACAAAGAGTTGGACACGACTGAGCAGTTAACAAATGTATTTTATCACAATTTTGAAAACAATTAAAAAAAATCTTTATAAACACAAGCTTCTTTTGATCACACTACTTTAATTCTCTGTGGAAATTGAAACCATGCCCCACAGTGACGGGAATAGAATAGTGTAGCTTTACAGGTAGTTATAGAGGTCCCAGTAGGGGTCTATAGGTAGAGAAGGAAACCTAGGGAACTTTGGGAGACCACTGTAAGTTAATGATAGTTCAAGAAAGGTATTGGAACATCGTGGAGTGAAGTGGGCTTGACTAACTGTAAATCCATAAATAAAAGCATGAGATATATCTCAGGTCATTAGGTGAAAGAAAAAAATGTTACCACCCTTTTACTGATTTGAATCTGCATGATGATAGTCCTAGTTTGACCTCATAGGGTCAGACTCTCATGCCCAATATGAAGGAGGAGCTAGTGATGTAAACCTGATGTCTATCTGAAGAATGAGGAAGAAGGCAGTCTTTTCCCCTACCCTACTTTCCTTTGATCATAAAATTGTAGTGCTTGCCCGGAAAATCCCGGCAGAGGAGCATGGTAGGCTACAGTCCATGTGGTTGCAAAGAGTTGGACATGGCTGAGTGACTTCACTTTCACTTTAGCTGGATAGAGCCCCTTGCCTGCCCACTTGCATATCTTACTAGCTTCCTATATTAATAAATCTACTTCTTGCCATCACTTTGCCTCTTGCTAAAGTCCTGCACTGAGAATCAAAGAACCTGAGTCTCAGTAAGTCCAGACATGAGGTAAGTGATTCTAATTAAAAGACCATGGGTTCAAGTCCCAGTCTGGATTTAGACTGGGTTTGAGTCCCAGTCAGAGATGCACAGTTTCAACAGAGTTAACTGAAGTGGATAACTAATAAAATTGTTGAGCTTGTCTTATGGAACAGCAGATGTAGGAACAGTGTGTTAAAACTGCTCTGCTTGTAAATGGCCTTCATTGATTAAAGTCACTTTCTTTCTTGTTAATTGCACACTCTCCTAGCTTCACACAGCCCAGTTGTTTTACAGGAACTTGGAGTTAGCTCTTGCCCAGTGCAAGCTAGCTCTGGACTGGTTAGGTCCATTGACCTTTAAAACTCAGGGTGGGCAAGTGTCTGATAAATAACCTCTTGATATCAGAGTGCCAGAAAACTCCACCTTCCAATCATGCAAAGCAGTTCCATTTTCAATATGCAGAAACATGTAACCCAGATGCAGCTGCACAGAATACCTATTACCTCACTTTTCCCCTACCTCCTACTACCTTTCCTCATGCTTAAGACGACCCTGCTATGGAGAAGGCAATGGCACCCCACTCCGGTACTCTTGCCTGGAGAATCCCATGGACGGGGGAGCCTGGTGGGCTGCAGTCCATGGGGTCGCTAAGAGCCGGACACGACTGAGCGACTTCACTTTCACTTTTCACTTGCACGCATTGGAGAAGGAAATGGCAACCCACTCCAGTGTTCTTGCCTGGAGAATCCCAGGGACAGGGGAGCCTGGTGGGCTGCCGTCTATGGGGTTGCACAGAGTCGGACACGACTGAAGCGACTTAGCAGCAGCAGCAGCAAGCCATCATCAGTGTCTAACACATCAGTTCTATGGGTGCTGGGCACTGGGTCCTGGCAGGGATGGACCGGGACGAGCGAGGGAGGCTGGAAGATGCCAATGGCTAATGCGGCAGACTGGCCAGGGAGGCTAGACTGTTTACCCTGGAGACCCGGCCAGTCTGTGGTCCCACAGGAGCAGAGTTATCTTCAGAGGCCCCAGTGACTGGTTTTAGTCATCTCAGATTTGTCATTTCACTCATCTCTAATAAAGGATTTTTTGGAGTAAAAAAAAAAAAAGACGACCCTGCTAATCCCATAATACCACCTACCCCCTCCACCCCCGCCTTTGGGGAGGCAGATCTGAGACTTGTTCTCCCATTTCCTCACCTGGCTGCCTTGTGAACAAACTCTTTCGGTCATAAACCTTAGAGTCTCAGTGTTTGGCTTACCGTGTGTCAAGCAAATGGATCTCATTGAGTAATAAGATGACTTCAAAGAACAATGACAATACAATTTCAGATTTTAAAATAAGGTTAGTTTAAGAAATACTGATCTGATGATAATTTTTACAACTCATGTTTATGAGTCACATAGTTCAACATGAGTATTGTTGACAGTGTATATTGTATTGTGAAATACCCAAGTGATAAATGTTCCCTTGACTTTAGTTATAGGCAATTTTGTTTTCATGGTGAATTGCTGCTTGCTAAGTTTATGAGATTACAAGAAATCTAGCTTTCTCCTTTGGCTGTCAGTAACTGAGAATCAACTTTTATACTAATTTGTAGCGATTAGGTAGTCAAATCAGTATGTCTCTGGAGAATCATTTATCATCATTAAATAAATAAATTCCTGTTTCTTGTTAAAATTAACTTCACTTGTTAAAATTAATTAATTTTTAAAGAGTGAAGCAAAGATGAATATTTTTAACGATAAAAGGTACACTTCACAAAGAAGATAGACATCCTAAGCCATTAGACACCTAACAACGAAGAAGCAAAGATACATAAGGCAAAAATCAGAAGAAATGTAAGGGAAAAGAAACAAATATCATAGAGACACACTAACATTTCTCTGAGAATATTTTATCAAGTGCAGAAAAAATAAGAATAGGAGCATCATGAGTGATATCATTAATAATTTAAATATAATAGATTTCTACTTATATTAACCATATTCAACACAAATATATTTAAAATTTTGTATCTTATACATTGTTATTAGATGTCCCTAGGACATTTAGAAAAACTGGTAAAAAAGATAAACGTTACTAAATTTTGAAAAGTAGAATTCTTTTTTGTGTGTAATTCAGTTACATATACACATATATTTGAAATTATTTTCCATTATAGGTTATCACAAGATATTGACTATAGTTCCCTATGTTACTCAGTAAACCTCTGTTGTTTGTTGCATATCAGTTTTTTTAAATTAGAAATCTAGCATTCTGTTCATACTGAGTCAAACAAGTGGAATAAAAATGTCATAAATTTTTGAGTTAGGCAAAAATTCTTAAGTTTTCTAAAATGTATATATTATACATATTATATGTGTGTATACAAAAGCTTTTCTACTATGATTGATAAAGGCTTGATAAAGAACATCAAAAAGAAGAAAAAAGAAATGGGGAAATTGGAACACATAAACTAAATGACATGGGAGCACTGAATATGAAATAGAAAAAGTGAAACAAACTAGATAAAAGTAAAAGATTCTCATATAGTCCAGTTGTTTTTAAACATGGCTGTTCATTAGAAACATATCTGGAGCTCTGGCCAAAAAAAAGCAATACCTGGGCATTAGTATTTTTCAAAAATTTCCAAGATAATTTTGATATACATCTGGATTTTCAAAAGTGATTGCAGGTTTTTCTATTAGATGGTAGTTTTGGTGATAATAGAATTCTATTATTTTTCTGTTGACCGATCATGATACAATGGTATTAAGTGAGTAATAGTTACATAATCACAATAGTAAAATATGTTTATCAGTTTTCACAATCAATAGACAAAAAATAAAAGATAATTACAATTGCAAGCATAATGGGGACATGATTAACCTAGAAATATAAAATAATCACATACAATTTGGGGGGGTCAAGCAGAGTGATGTGGTGAGTGGCAGTGCATATGTGCACATGTTCAGTCTAAGTCAGTCTATGTCTTTTGGTGGGTGCATTTAATCTATTTACATTTAAGGTAATATCAATATGTATAATCCTAGTGAAAGTGAAAGTGTTAGTCACTCAGTCGTGTCTGACTGTTTGCGACCCCATGGTCTGTCCATGGAAATTCTCTAGGCAGGAATACTGGAGTGGGTTGCCATTCCCTTCTCCAGACTATCTTCCACACCCAGTGAGTGAACCTGGGTCTCCATTGCAGGCATATTCTTTACCATCTGAGCTACCAGGGAAGCCCCCTGGTAATAATTTTATTACTGTTTTCTTAATTGTTTGGGGTTTATTTTCTATAGTTTGGTCTTTTCGTTCTCTTGTTGCCTGTGTAGAGAATTTCCTTTAACATTTGTTTTGTAAAGCTGGTTTGGTAGTGCTGGGTTCTCAACTTTTGCTTGTCTGGAAAGCTTTTGATTTCTCCATCAAATCTGAAGGAGAATCTTGCTGGGTAGAGTATTCTTGGTTGTACTTTCTTCCCTTTCATCACTTTATATATATCGTGCCATTCTCTTCTGGCTTGTAGAATTTCTGCTGAGAAATCAGCTGGTTGCCTTATGAG
This sequence comes from Giraffa tippelskirchi, assembly GCF_054371585.1. Classification (NCBI taxonomy): domain Eukaryota; kingdom Metazoa; phylum Chordata; class Mammalia; order Artiodactyla; family Giraffidae; genus Giraffa; species Giraffa tippelskirchi. Next base: position 101,144,678 of record NC_137281.1, read on the forward strand.
AGTTTCCTTGTATGTTTTTTGTCATTTTTCCCTTATTGCTTTTAATATTTTATCTCTGTCTTTAATTTTTATCATTTTGATTTCTGTGTGTCTCGGTGTGTCCCTTCTTGGGTTTGTCCTGCCTGGGACTCTCTGTGATTCCTGGACTTGGTAAATATTTCCTTTCCCATGTTAGGGAAGTTTTCAGCTATTATCTCTTCAAATATTTTCTCAGGTCCTTTCTCTCTCTCTTCTCCTTCTGGGGCCCCTATAATGTGAATGTTTGTGTGTTTAATGTTGTCCCAGATGTCTCTTAGAATGTCTTCATTTCTTTTCATTCTTTTTTCTATATTCTGTTCTGCAGCAGTGATTTCCACCATTCTGTCCTCCAGGTCATTTATCCTTTTTCCTGCCTCAGTTATTCTGCTGTTGATTCCTTCTAGTGTATTATTTATCTCTGTTTGTTTGTTCTTTACTTCTTCTAGGTCTTTGGTAAACATTTCTTGCATCTTCTCAACCTTTGCCTCCATTCTTTTTCCAAGATCCTGAATAATTTTCACTATCTTTATTCTGAATTCTTTTTCTGGAAGATTGCCTATTTCCATGTCATTTAGTTGTTCTTCTGGGGTTTTATCTTGTCGCTTCATCTGGGACATAACTTTCTGCTTTTTCATGCTGATTAACATTCTGTACTGTGGCTTCTGTTTTAGTTGCTGTGGGACTGTGTTTCTTTTTGCTTCTTCTGTCTGCCCTCTGATGGAGGAGGCTAACAGGCTTGTGTAAGCTTCCTGATGGGAGGGACTGGTGGTGAAAAAAACTGGGTCTTGCTCTGGTGGGCAGGGCCTGGCTCAGTAAAGCTCTAATTCAATTATCTCTGGATTTATTTAATCACCACATCACTTTGCTTGATCCCCCCAAATTGAATGTGATTATTTTATATTGTTAGGTTAATCATGTCCCCATTATGCTTGCAATTGTAATTATCTTTTATTTTTTGTCTATTGATTGTGAAAACTGATAAACATATTTTACTATTGTGATTATGTAACTGTTACTCACTTAATGCCATTATATCACAATCAGTCAACAGAAAAATAATAGAATTCTATTATCACCAAAACTACCATTTAATAGAAAAACCTGCAATCACTTTTGAAAATCCAGTGCACTGCACTCCTTCCCTGGTAGTTTTTTTGGCCTGAGGAGACCCAGCCCCCATGGTCACCATGGTTGGGTTAATGCGACCTTCAAGAGGGTTTATGCCAAGGGGGACCTTCCCAGAATGTTGCTGCCAGTGCCCTTGTCCCTGTGGTGAACCCCTGCTGACCTACACCTCCACAGGAGACCCTCCAACACTGGCAGGTAGTTTTGGTTCAGTCACCTGTGGAGTCACTGCTCCTGTCCTGAGTTTTGGTGAGCGCAAGGTTTTGTTTGTGCCCTCCAAGATTGGAGTCTCTCTTTCCCCCAGTCCCATGGAAGTCCTGTAATCAAATCCCACTGGCCTTCAAGGTCAGATTCCCTGGGGATTCCTACTCCCTTTGTTGGATCCCCAGGCTGGGAAGCCTGACATTGGGTTCAGAACCTTCATAACAGTGTGACTACTTCTTTGGTATTATTGTTATCCAGTGTGTGAGTCACCCACTTGGCGGGTATGGGATTTGATTTTATTGTTGTTGTGTCCCTCCTACCATCTTACTGTAGCTTCTTTGTCTTTGTAGATGGGGTAGCTTTTTTTTGGTAGGTTCCAGGGTCCTCCTGTTGATAGTAGTTCAACAGTTAGTTGTGATTTTGATGCTCTTGCAGGAGGATATGAGTGCACATCCTTCTGATCCACCATTTCCTAACTCTGTTCACTTTTGTTACTGAACAAATTTCATATTCACTGATGTACACTGAGGCCAAGTAAATCGAAATATTGGGACTTGAAGCAGAGAAAGGATTATTGCAGGGTCAAGCAAGAAGAGTGGGTGAGTCATGCTCAAAAACCCTAAACTTCCTATTGGCTTGGGGGGAAGAGTTCTTATAGGCAAAATTGGGGATGAGGGCTGTAGGACGTGTGGGTTTCTTCTGGTTGGTTGGTGGTGAAGTAACAGGGCAGTATTCCAGGAATCTTGAGCTCCCATCTGAATTTACCATCCTCCACCTGAGTGGGAGCCTTAGTTCCTGCAGAGGAACTCAAAGGTATTGTTATGTATATATTTCTTCATGAGGAACCAGGACCTTGGAACTCAGGGGAAGTCAAGGAGGCCAAATGGAGCCTGTTTCCTAGAACAAGAAACAGACACAGAAAGCTTTTGTACCCCAGTTAGTCAGTTCAGTTCAGCCGCTCAGTCATGTCCAACTCTTTGTGATCCCATGAATCTCAGTACACCAGGCCTCCCAGTCCATCACCAACTCCCAGAGTTTACCCAAACTCATGTCCATCGAGTCGGTGATGCCATCCAGCCATCTCATCCTCTGTGATCCCCTTCTCCTCCTGCCCCCAATCCTTCCCAGCATCAGGGTCTTTTCCAATGAGTCAACTCTTCGCATGAGGTGGCCAAAGTATTAAGAGTTTCAGCTTCAACATCAGTCATTCCAGTGAACACCCAGGACTGACTGGTTGGATCTCCTTGCAGTCCAAGGGACTCTCAAGAGTCTTCTCCAACACCACAGTTCAAAAGCATCAATTCTTTGGCGCTCAGCTTTCTTCACAGTCCCAACTCTCACATCCATACATGACTACTGGAAAAAACCATAGCTATGACTAGACAGACCTTTGTTGGCAAAGTAATGTCTCTGCTTTTTAATATGCTATCTAGGTTGGTCATAACTTTTCTTCCAAGGAGTAAGTGTCTTTTAATTTCATGGCTGCAGTCACCATCTGCAATGATTCTGGAGCCCCCCAAAATAAAGTGTGACACTGTTTCCCCATCTATTTCCCATGAAGTGATGGGACCAGATGCCATGATCTTAGTTTTCTGAATGTTGAGCTTTAAGCCAACTTTTTCACTCTCCTCTTTCACTTTCATCAAGAGGCTTTTTAGTTCCTCTTCACTTTCTGCCATAAGAGTGGTGTCATCTACGTATCTGAGGTTATTGATATTTCTCCTGGCAATCTTGATTCCAGCTTGTACTTCCTCCAGCCCAGCATTTCTCATGATGTACTCTGCATATAAGTTAAATAAGCAGGGTGACAATATACAGCCTTCACATACTCTTTTTCCTATTTAGAACCAGTCTGTTGTTCCATGTCCAGTTCTAACTGTTGCTTCCTGACCCACATACAGGTTTCTCAAAAGACAGGTCAGGTGGTCTGGTATTCCCATCTCTTTCAGAATTTTCCACAGTTTACATAAGGTCCTGCTCTGTTTCACTTCAAACACCTTGAGTGAAGCAGCCTCACTCAGTGTAATTCAGTACCTGAAATTCAAACTGCTGGCCTTTGTGACTTTCAAACATGTTTCTCTGTCCAAAATGTCTGTTCCTATCCATCAAATAACTTCTTGTTGTATTCCATTTCTCAAAAATGATTTTCATATCCTTGAGGTCTTGTTGTTGTTGTTCAATCACCCAGTCGTGTCTGACTTTTTGCAACCCTGTGGACTGTAAAACCTCTCCAAATGCAGTTTTTTTTATATGCTACATTGCTTGTATTTTAAATCAGATTATCTGAATCATGTCTTCCAAATTTGCTTTAAAGATGCCCATCTAGATGTTTTTCAGTAGAGCAGCGTTGTGAGTGTGTGGATGCTCAGTCATGTCTGACTGTTGGCAACCCCATGAACTGTAGCCCACCAGGCTCCTCTGTGCATGAGATTTTCCAGACAAGGAATATTGGAGTGGGTTGCCATTTCCTACTCCAGGAGGTCTTCCATACCTAGGGATCAAACTCACGTCTCCTGTCACCTGCATTGGCAGGCAGATTTTTACCACTGCCCCACTTGGGAATCCCCTAAATTCTGTTAGTTAAAAGCCACACAGTCTATGATATTCTGTTATAGCAGCTTGAATGGACTAAGACGTCCATGTTGTGTATGTGGGTGCTCAGTTGTGTTCGATTCTTTGAGACCCCATGGACTGTAGCCTGCCAGGCTTCTCTGCCCATGGGATTCTCCAGGCAAGAATAATGGAATGGATTACTGTTTCCTTCTCCAGGGTATCTTCCTGATACAGGGATTGAACCTGCATCTCCTCTGTCTTCTGCATTGCAGGTTGATTCTTTACCGCTGAGTGCAGTGTTAGACAAAATAAAAAACTTTATTCATATATGTCTCTACACATACAGTATAACCCTATTTTTGTTTTCAAAACTAAAGTTCCAAATTTTAGCACTAACTTTTAACTGTCTTCTTTAATTGTGTTCTACCTTCAAATATCCAGCTGAAACTGTGCAACTCAGATTGAGACTTGAACCCACATTCTTATGACTGAGATCACACACCTGGTCTTAGGACTTAATGAACCTCAGCTTCTTGATGTCTCATGGCAGAGATAATTCAGTGAGAGGCAAAGTAATATGTAGAAATTGCTAGGCAGTCAGTGTAGGACTCTGAAATCTCAGTCTTGTTTTCAATAAACATCTTGCTCCATTAACCTAAAGCTATACCCTTTGTCCCAAATTCCTGGAATGTGTCCTTGGTCTGATAAATTATCAGCACTCAGATCCAAGGAAGGACAATAATTAACTTCTGTCCCATATACCTGAGGGAAAAACAACTAGCGATCATTAATCTTTTAACCTATACATCTGGTCCATTGTAAAATGGCTGAAAGTGAAAGTGAAAGTCACTCAGTCATGTCTGACTCTTTGTGACCCCATGGAGTATGCAGTCCATGGAATTCTCCAAGCCAGAATACTGGAGTGGGTAGCCTTTCCCTTCTCCAAGGGATCTTCCCAACCCTGGGATCAAACCCAGGTCTCCCACATCGCAGGTGGATTCTTTACCAGCTAAGCCACAAGAGAAGTCCAAGAATATTGGAGTGGGCAGCCTATCCCTTCTCCAGCAGATCTTCCTGACCCAGGAATCGAACCGGGGTCTCCTGCATTGCAGGCAGATTCTTTACCAACTGAGCTATCAGGGAAGCCCGTAAAATGGCTAGGGGGCATGAAAAAGAGAGGCAGCTTAATAGAGGATCAGGAGAAGCCATAAAGATGTTAAGCTAAACATCGTGACCTTTAAACTGATTGGTTTAAAATTATGTATTTTAAGCAGAGGAGCCAACCAAAAATGTACATATTAATACTGGTAAGGATATAAACTGCTGTAAGTCCCACCTTTGGGGGTCTCTTTACCCCCTCTCAGTGTCTGTGCTGAGAGCTTTGTACTTTCCTTCTCTTTAATAAATTCTATTTGCTTACTACTGTGAGTGTTTGTGTGTTCGTGAGGTTCATTCAGAAAACTAAGATCATGGAATCTGGTCCCATCAGTTCATGGGAAATAGATGGGGAAACAGTGGAAACAGTGTCACACTTTACTTTTTTGGGCTCCAGAATCACTGCTGATGGTGACTGCAGCCATGAAATTAAAAGACGCTTACTCCTTGGAAGGAAGGTTATGGCCAACCTAGATAGCATGTTTAAAAGCAGAGACATTACTTTGCCAACAAAAGTCGGTCTAGTCAAGGCTATGGTTTTTCCAGTGGTCATGTATGGATGTGAGAGTTGGACGGTGAAGAAAGCTGAGCGCCGAAGAATTGATGCTTTTGAACTGTGGTGTTGGAGAAGACTCTTGAGAGTCCCTTGGACTGCAAGGAGATCCAATCAATCCATCCTAAAAGAGATCAATCCTGGGTGTTCATTGGAAGGTCTGATGTTGAAGCTGAAGCTCCAATACTTTGGCCACCTCATGCGAAGGGTTGACTCATTGGAAAAGACCCTAATGCTGGGTAGGGCTGGGGGCAGGAAGAGAAGGGGACGACAGAGGATGAGATGGTTGGATGGCATCACCGACTCGATGAACATGGGTTTGGGTAGACTCCGGGAGTTGGTGATGGACAGAGAGGCCTGGCGTGCTGCAATTCATGGGGTTGCAGAGAGTTGGACACGACTGAGCGACTGAACTGAACTGAACTGAACTGAGGTTCATTCTTTGGCTCCGTGAATAAGAACTTGGATTCCCGTTTCAGTAGGTGAGATGTGGATTTATTTAGAGAGAAACACACTCCACAGGCAGAATATACGCCATCATAGAAGGCAAGGGCAGCACCAGGGTATGGGGTTGTCAACTTTTATAGGGACAGGTAATTTCATAGATTAGTGAGTGGGAGTAGTATTCTAGCTATTTGGTTGAAGGGATGGGGATTTCCAGGAATTGGGCCACCACCTACTTTTTGATCTTTATAGTCAGCCTTAGAACTGTCAGTGTGCCTGTGGGTGTGTCACTTAGCTTGCTGATGTGTTACGGTGAGCATATACTGATGTTCAAGGTCTAGCAGAAGTTGACTCATTTGCCATCTTGGACCTCAGTTCAGTTCAATCACTCAGTCGTGTCTGACTCTTTGTGACCCCATGGACTGCAGCACGTCAGGCTTCCCTGTCCATCACCAACTCCTGGAGCTTACTCAGACTCATGTCCGTCAAGTTGGTGATGCCATCCAGTCATCTCATCCTCTGTTGTTCCCTTCTCCTCGTGCCTTCAATCTTTCCCAGCATCAGGGTCTTTTCCATTGAGTCAGTTCTTCACATCAGGTGGCCAAAGTATTGGAGTTTCAGCTTCAGCGTCAGTCCTTCCAATGAATATTCGGGACTGATTTCCTTTAGGATAGACTGATTGAGTCTCCTTGCAGTCCAAGGACTCTCAAGAGTCTTCTCCAACACCACAGTTCAAAAGCATCAGTTCTTCGGTGCTCAGCTTTATTTATAGTCCAATTCTCATGCAAAGACCCTGATGTTGGGAAAGATTGAAGTCGGGAGCAGACGGGGATGACAGAGGATGAGATGGTTGGATGGCATCACCGACTCAATGGACGTGAGTTTGAGTAAACTCTGGGAGTTGGTGATGGACAGGGAGGCCTGGCGTGCTGCAGTCCATGAGGTCGCAAAGAACTGGACATGACTGAGCGACTGAACTGGACTGAACTGAACTGAACTCTCACATCCATACATGACTACTGGAAAAACCATAGCTACGACTAGATGGACCTTTGTTGGCAAAGTTTAATGTTTCTGCTCTTTAATATTCTGTCTAGGTTGGTCATAGCTTTTCTTCCAAGGAGCAAGCATCTTTTAATTTCATGGCTGCAGTCACCATCTGCAGTGATTTTGGCGCCCAAAAAAATAAAGTCTGTCACTGTTTCCACTGTTTCCCCATCTATTTCCCATGAACTGATGGGACCAGATGCCATGATCTTAGTTTTCTGAATGTTGAGCTCTAAGCCAACTTTTTCACTCTCCTCTTTCACTTTCATCAAGAGGCTTTTTAGTTCCTCTTCACTTTCTGCCATAAGGGTGGTGTCATCTGCATATCTGAGGTTATTGATATTTCTCCTGGCAATCTTGATTCCAGCTTGTGCTTCTTCCAGCCCAGCATTTCTCATGATGTACTCTGCATAGAAGTTAAATAAGCAGGGTGACAATATACAGCCTTGATGTACTCCTTTCCCAATTTGGAAACAGTCTGTTGTTGCATGTCCAGTTCTAACAGTTGCTTCTTGTCCTGCATACAGATTTCTCAGGAGGCAGGTCAGGTGGTCTGGTATTCCCATCTCTTTAAGAATTTCCTACAGTTTGCTGTGATCCATACAGTCAAAGGCTTTGGCGTAATCAATAAAGTGGAAATGGATGTTTTTCCAGAACTCTCTTGCTTTTTCTGTGATCCATCGGATGTTGGCAATTTGATCTCTGGTTCCTCTGCGTTTTCTAAATCCAGTTTGAACATCTGAAAGTTCATGGTTCAAGTACTATTGAAGCTTAGCTTGGAGAATTTTGAGCATTACTTTGCTAACGTGTGAGATGAGTGCAATTGTGTGGTAGTTTGAGCATTCTTTGTCATTTGTCATTTCTTTGGGATTGGAATGAAAACTGACCTTTTCCAGTCCTATGGCCACTGCTGAGTTTTCCACATTTGCTGGCATATTGAGTGCAGCACTTTAACAGCATCTTTTAGGATCTCCTAAAAGATCTTGGACCTAGTTGTTTCTAATCAGTTTATGTCATGTCTTGGGGCTATGTCAATACTTGTAAAGGTTATTCCTGCCCACTTCCCTCTTGTTTCACAATCAGTCAGATTCTGTAGTTTCTATCTTTACAGTCCTTCTTTTCTAATCTCAGTGTCCCACTCTTTCTACATCAGGCTTTGTAATTACCCACTACCTGGATGTCTTGGTCCCTTCCCCAGTGACTCAGCAGTAAAGAATTTGCCTGCAATGCGGAGACACAGGTTCCATCTCTGGGTTGGGAAGATCTCCAGGAGGAGGAAATGGCAACTCATTCCAGTATTCTTGCTTGGAAAATCCAATGGACAGAGGAACCTGGCCATCTACAGTCCATGGAGTTGAAAAAGAGTAGGACATGACTTTGCACGCGTGCACACACACACGCACACACACACACCACGGCTGTCTTTGTCCATTCAGGTTGCTATAACAGTATCACAGACTGAGTCATTTTTAACTAACAAATTTATTTCTCACTGCTCTGTAGGCTGGAAATAAAAGATCAGGGTGCCAGCTTGGTCATGTTCTGGTGAAAACAGTCTTTCAGGTTGCAGACTGCTGACTTCTTGCTGTGTCCTTCAACTTGGGTGGCCACAGTCCGCAGTGGCTTGAAGCAGGACTTTGGTTCCTTAGCCAGAAATTGAAGTTGGGGTATGGCAGTGAGAGCCCTGAATCCTCGCCACTAGACCAGCAGAACCAGCCTTGGCCAGTTGGCTTTGTAGAAATGAATTTCCACAAAGAGATAGAAAGTAGTGAAGCAAGTAAAGTGTTTAGAGAGGAAAGAGTACATGTGGACAGACACACACGAGTGGTCTCAGAGAGAGTCATTCCCTCCTGGTAGTTTGAATCACTTATGTGGGGCATTTCTTCCCAGTTTCCTCTGGCCAATCATCTTGCTTTGTCTGGGTTTGAGTCCGTATTTGGTTTACCTCAGGGTCCTCCCATGTGTGAAGTTTCCCTGATGGTTCAGTAGGAAAGAATCCACCTCCACTGTCAGAGATGGTTCATCCCAAGGTTCAATCCCTGGGTTTGGAAGTTCCCCTGGAGAAGGAAATGGCAACCCACTCCAGTATTCCTGCCTAGGAAATCTCACAGACAGAGGAGCCTGGTGGACTCCAGTCCATGGGGTTGTAAAAGAGTCAGACACTGCTTAGTGCCTAAGCAACAATACTTAGCCCGTAAGAAGTATTTTTAAATAAATTAAACGAATGGCACACCACTGTTTTAGAGCACTATGTAACCAAGCTCACATGAAATCAGGTTTAAGAAAAAATTTTTCTCACAAAGTATATGGATGAAATTATAGAAAACGTACAGCGACGTTGTTGATAATCAGAAGGGACCAGAGGAAGCCACCTGCCACATTTGTACAGCGGTTTAAAAAGCGTCCTCATACAAACTTTGATTCTCACAACAACCCTGCGAAGGACGCTCTGGAGGTATTATTAACTCTGGTTTACGAGGAACCGACCACCTAGGTCAAGCGTGGTTGAGTCAGGCGGAGCCGGGACGTTCGCCTCCGCCTGCCTGACCTAGGATCCTTCCCTGCCGCCTAGGCAGCCGCGAGTGGCGCTGGGGGACTCGGTTTCCTTTTCTTCTTCTGTAGCACATTTGCAAACCGATCCTAAAGGCGCGGCCCGCCGGCAGGTGCGCGACCAGGCGCAGGTGCAGGCGGCGGCTGGACCAGCCCGGCGCCCTAGGCCGAGCGACCATAGAGTCCGGAAGTGCAGCCACAGCTGTTCTTTGCGGGCGCCGCTTGGCCCCAGCCCCTGCCACGCACACGAGGGCCGCGCTCCGGCGAGCTGAATGGCCGCAGGGCTGGCCGTCAGGGTGGTCGCCGGACTGGCGGCCGCGGCCTTGGCGGCAGTGTTCTTGGAACACTACGGCCTGGCCGGCCGGTCTTCACCAGTGCCCCAGCCCCGCACTCCTCGGAGTCCGCACCCTGCGCCGGGCCCCGGAGCCAGCAACATCTTCTGGGGTCTGCAGGTGACGCAGCGGGCGCCCAGGCTGGGGTGGTGGTGGGGTGCATGGGGTTTCAGAGCGGACACCAAGCCGTGTGAGCCTCTAGCGGTTTCCATGGGGGCGCGACCCGCTCTTGTTCCGGCGCAATCCCTGCGCTGGGGGCGGGGTGGTGGTGGTGTTGCTGCTGCTGCTGCTGCTCGGGCTTGGTTCTCCCCTGGGGGATCGTGAATGTTCTGAGTCTTTGCCTTTTTTTTTTCCGCCGGAGAGAGCCCCTGGGTCGTCTCGGTCTGTGCCGCCTCTTCCTGACTCAGACCTTTCTGTTCAATACCCGCTTTCGGCAGATATCCGACATTCACCTGAGCAGGTTTCGCGATCCAGGCAGAGCTGTAGACTTAGAGAAGTTTTGTTCTGAAACTGTTGACATCATTCAACCAGCTCTCGTCCTAGCAACAGGTAGGGACGATTGCCGTGCTGTCCTGTTGTCCTGTGGTCCCAGTGGTAGAATGCAACCAGTGCTGCAACCTTTTAACTGAGGGACGTTAGGAAAACTTTAGCTGCAGCCTCAGGTGAGCCCTCCTCCTGTAGAGGAGGTGGGATATTGTAATTTCCTTTGCCTGTGGAGAACTGAGTCAAGATCCGGGCTAAATGACTTGCCATAGCAAGGTTTCGTCCTAGCGATGGAAGCAAGGCACGTGCTTCTCATGTTAGTGTTCTGTCTGCTGTATCTGTATCTGTTTTGTTGTTGTATTTCTACATTTGAGAGAGAATTAAGGAAAGGCCTTTAACCAGGAACGAAAAGTTCTCATCCTCCTCCTCATATTCTTGTTCTTTTTTTAATTAAACTTTTCCATTTTCTTTGCAGTATTAATCGATCTTATACCGTCAGTTGTTTGACGGACCCTTTTTTTTTTCCACCCCTTCCTACTTCTGTGACTTGGCTCCCTGGAGTGTTCAAACCCCAAACCCTTTGCTCCCAACTGTGTTGAAGAAGAAGCTAAAGGAGCATCTATCCTGGCCCTTGGGGAATTCATCTTCCATCCATCTTACAGAAACATCTCTGCCGATATGATGAAGTCCTCATTTTATGGATGATCTCAATTTCAAATGCTTAATTTCCTAGAAATTTTCTATTTCATTTTCCAAGCTACACCTTCCAGATTTTCTTGCTGTAAAATTAATACTTTGTTAGATCACATTTCCTGATTTGGGGTTTGGAAAACTAGGTTGCCATTGATACTAGGCAACTGCCCAAAGTGTTGGAATTTATTATTAAAGAGTGTTCATTTTATCAGAGTTTCAAGATGCATTTTTACAGCTCTCTTTAAAGATATAGTTTTCACAAGCTATTTCTAATGTAACAGGAGGTTAAATAGGCACTTGTTGACCTATAAGAAACAAAAAATCCATGCTGAGAATCTTGTTTTATTTTTTTTAGGCTGCACTATGTGGCATATGAGATCTTAGGGATCTTCCAGGGATGGAACCTGTGCCCCCTCCATTGGGAGTGCGGAGTCTTAACTACTGAACTGCCAGGGAAGTCCCAAGAATCTTATTATTATTTTTTCTGAGAATCTTAATTTAGATGACTTGCTTTGGATACAGGTGGATTCATAGTGGTTATCCTAAAACATGTTGAGTACTTTGAATATCTTTGTTCTTCAGTGTGCATTAAAAAAAAAGTTGAACCCAGTCCAGCTTTACTTTGCATTGTAATTACCTTCTTTTGTACACCTACAGGAGACCTGACAGATGCCAAAACAAAGGAAAATTTGGGATCCATGCAGCAAGAGGTAGAATGGCAAACTTACCAGAGTATTCTGAAGAAGACAAAGGTCATGGAAAAAACAAAGTGGCTCGATATCAAAGGAAATCATGGTAAGAGTGAACTCCCACTTATGATTAAGACAAGATCTTTATAGGAGCCCAGATTCTCCAATTTAAATTGTAAAATTATAAAATGGGACATTGTAACATAAGGTTACATACACTAAAGGCCACAACTAAGAAATATAATATGTGATTTTAAAACTTCAGATGTCACTATTAGACCTTGAGGGGGAAGTTGGTATGGTTTCTTTCTTCTTTACATGGAAGAAAAGCATATAGCAAAATCCATGGAGGTGGATGTTTAAAAAGGTATAATTTTGCTAAGTGAAAGAAGCCAAATCCATAAGTCTATATACTGTATAATTTCATTTATATGACATTCAAGAAAAGGCAAAACTAGACAGAGAACAGATTGTGGTTGCCAAGGGTTGGAGATAAAGAGGCTGACTACAAAGAGCCATCGTGAGATAATTTTGGGGGGTGAAGATACTGTTCTGTGTCTTGAGTGTGCTGGTAGATACATGACTATGTGCTTATCAATATCTTTAGAACTGTACATCACAAAGATTGAATTTTGCTATATATATTTAAAAATTTAAGTGACAAGTATATCCAGATATGCATAGAGAGAAATGGATAACCCCGTCTCAATTTTTTAGATTTTGATTGTTACATTAATAAGAAAATGAACTATTTTCCAAGAATCCTGATGGTAAATTTGTTTCATAAAGGTTGACTTTCTTATTGGTTATTTAAGTATTTCATTTGTCTGCTTCATTTTATTATTCATTGCTGATGAATACCTATTTATATATTTTTTCAAAAGGTATATTTATAAATTCTGTCTGGTGAAATACACAGCTATTAGTTAGATCAGAAAATGTTCTTTATAGAACAGTTGATCCTTTGCTCACTGCAACTAGAGAAAGCCCATGTGCACAACAAAGAAGACCTAGTGCAGCCAAAAATAATGAACAAATATTTTTTTAGAAAAAACAAAACAAAACAGTTGACCCTTGAACAAGTTAGGGGGACCAACTACAAGGCAGTTGAAAATTCGGGTATAATTTTGCAGTTGGCCCTCTGCATCTGCAGATTCAACCAACTAAGGATCTGTAGCACTGTAATATGTATTTATAGAACAAAATTCACATGTAAGTGGATTTACATAGTTCTAATCTGTGTTGATCAAGTGTCAACTATAGTTCTTACAAATCTGCTAGAAATTATAACTAAAGATAGGATTCTGGCTTACAACTTTCTCTGCTATGTTTACATTCCCTTTTTTTTCCTGATCTTAATTAAGGGTACTGGTCAAATTCTTTTGCAATAAAAAGCAAATCTGTGTATATTAAAGTTTTCCAAGCCAAACTACTGACGTATTTTAAGTAACAGGTATCAAATGGAGTTTTGTGATTAAATAATTTGGATAGTCTTTTGGAGTTCATAATCATTTAATTTGACTTGTATAGGCATAAATGCTTATGGCATATATATGTGTGTGTATGGCAATGGCACCCCACTCCAGTACTCTTGCCTGGAAAATCCCATGGACGGAGGAGCCTGGTAGGCTGCAGTCCATAGGGTCGCAAAAGTCGGACACGACTGAGCGACTTCACTTTCACTTTTCACTTTTGTGCATTGGAGAAGGAAATGGCAACCCACTCCAGTATTCTTGCCTGGAGAATCCCAGGGACAGAGGAGCCTGGTGGGCTGCCGTCTATGGGGTCGCACAGAGTCGGACACGACTGAAGCGACTTAGCAGCAGCAGCATGCATGTATCCACACACACACACACATATATATACATACGTAAATCTTTATTAAGATTTAACTGTAACAGGGAGTTCCTTGGTGGTCTAATGGTTATGACTCAGTTCTTTCACTTCTGTAGACTGAGTTCAATTCCTCGTCTGAAAACAGATTCTGTAGGCCATGTTATGTGGCAAAAAAAAGAAAAGATTTAACTATAACAGAGTTCTTCTCTTAAGCAAGAGGATTATATATGTGATAATGTTTCTTTTGGCCTAAATTGAATTTACAGCTTATTCTCTTAAGTTTATTAGAAATGTAGTAGATTCTTAGAAGTCAAAACTGATAAACAATTTTAGCTATTGCAATCAAGCAATCAAGCTCTATGAAATTCCATTTCCAGATAAGTATTCTAAGATGTCCTTAACCTTTTGCTTACCATTATATAACTTCTTTATTGCTGAGTCTTTTTTAAGATTTAAGAAGATAGGGGCTTTGGTCCTATTATCAAAGTCATCTGCTGTTTAGAAGTCCTTGACATGGATCCATGTATCAGCCATGAATCCAGTCCTTCTTGACTTCCAGAGTCACATGATTAAAATAGTAGCAACAGTGGTCCAGTCTTACAACATCAAATTGATTTATTCTGAGTAATGCATAATTTAAAGTACTTATTTTTCTTCAATATACTAAATGCCTTAAATAAGTTTCCAGATAATCTGAATTCTATTAAGTTATCAAGTTTTAAAAATTAAATGCCAGTCTAATTAATTGGCATCTGTCATCTAAAGTGTTATTGAAAGAATTGTCATTTTTCTTCAGTCATTAACATGTTTGCATTTTTCTTTTTAATATAGATGATGTTTGTTCTTTTCTTTTTAATTAGATGCATTCAACATTCCAAGTCTGGAGAGTGTTGAGAATTATTACAGGTACTGTAATGAACAGAAGATAGACAACAATGTAGAGTTTGTGTTACAAACAGGGTGCAATCAATTCACTTCATGGGTGATAACATTTTTTAGCAGAGAAAAGAACCTCTGGTAATTTAAAAATGGAGACTTTTAGTTGTTTATCATTGTTATTTTGGTGATTCATTTTTGTTTGTTTGCTTAGACCACCCTTTATTCTTTTCATTTCGTATAATTTAATGCTTTTTGTTGGCTAATGGTAACTTTTAATGTTTTATACAGACTTTTTTTTTTTTGCTGTTGATATACAGCAAAAGTCATTTAGATCAGAGCTTGTCAATCAGAATACTGTGGACTTTAAGAATACTAAACTACTGATTCTCTTAGCCTCTGGGGTGGCTGAAGAGGCCAGTTGGTCACTTCTGGGTGCTTTGTCCAATATGTCATACAAATATATTTTTTTAATTTATGTGCATTAATATGAAAAAGACAATGAATATGAAAGGATTTTTGAATCAGAAAACCAATTTTCTAGTTTCAATGTATTAGAATTCTTCTTTTGGCTGTAATTTCACTTTTTGTTCCTGTAGCTTTGTTCTACATTGTCAATTTATCATTAGTTGGATAGTATGAGAGAAACAAATATGCCCCCTACCTTCAAGTGAGTCTAGCTAAGGTAGATGAAAATTGTTTAGGAAATGGTTAGAAAAGAATATGAAAGAATGTCTGATGAAATGCTAGATTATTTGTTACACTTAATTATCACTATAAGAAATCAGAAAAGGCAGACGTCAGCATGGGGTAGACATATAGCAGACTTTATTTTTCATTTTTGTTTTTCATTGAGATATAATTGACATATAACATTATGTAAGCTTACGGTGTGCAGTGTGTTAGTGTGATTCATTTATATATTGCAGTATGATTATCACATAAGGATAGCTAATATCTCTATCACTTCACATAGTTATTGTTTCTTTTTTGTGGAGTAAACAATTAAGATATGGTCTGTTAACAACTTTGAAGTTTATAATACAATATTTTAAAATTATAATTACTGTGCATTAGATCTATTTATCTACTAGTTGCAAGTTAGAAAAGACTTTGTAAAAGTAGTGAAAATTGTGTCCAGTCTTAAAAGATGGGTAGCCTTTGGAGGAGTGAGAAATTCTGAGGGGTATATTCTAGGCAAAAAGGATGAATATAAACAGAGCTTTAAAAACTAGAATGAGGTTTTGAGTGCAGTAAGGAAACTGTTTTCATCAGAATAAAGGTTCATTTTGAGGATTGATACAACATTGGATAGAGAGTGTAGAGCCAGTATTGGTGGTGTCAGGTGACAAGCATAGAAATTTAGATGTGGTGGGTAATAATAGTTTATAATCCAGTAGAGGTTCCTAAGGAGATTAGCAACATAGGAAAATAGTATTTTATAAAGGGCAGATACATAACAAAATAGAGATAGGGATAAAAAGGAAAAGGGAGAGATTGGAGTTGTATAGACCAAATAGAAAAATCCTACAGTAGTCTAACCATCATAAGGAAAAGGTTGGAAATGAGTAGAAGACCTGTCTGAACGAGGATCATGGATATGGGGATGGTGACATGAATTTGAGGATGATAACTGGTTAACAGATAGAGTCACCATAACATGGAAGACGGGGTTGTCCTCTTGTTAAAGTGAGAAAGGAGAAGGACAGAGATGAAAATCTCCCACTTCTTATTAACTGTTTGTATCTTTGATGGTGATTATGGGAATGGGCTGAAGAGACATTTTCAAAGAATTAACAGGATTTAGGGTCTGATTAGTAATCAGGAAAAGTCAAATTATTAATCACTTTAAAGTTTCTTACCTTTATATTTTTCTTTCTAACCATTAAACTTTATCTGAATTTAATAAATGACATTTAGGTAGAGATACAGGCATTATGGAAGTATCATATGAAAGGAAGGAAAAAAATGGAAGGAAAAAAGTCTTGAGGTTAAATCATGATCTCTAGAATGCCTCAGAGATGCCAAAATCCAGAATCCAAAGACTATTGTATATTTTAACCTCCACTTTAAAGTACCTGAATTTTATTTTTGATAGTTGGATTTTAATATGTCAAAAATGTAGGAAAGGAAACAATACATATGAGATTATAAGATCTTGAAGAAAAACTGTGAAAAAAGGCAGGAAAAATATCAATACAAATTTTAATGAGGATAAAACCCTGAAATAGAAATTTTAAAAATATCAGGAAGAGAGGTAATAGAACCAATTGACTATTAATTGTAATATCTATGACAGTATATTTATGATGCATTTGATAGTTGTTGTTGCTTAAAAATAGCTCCCTGATGGCACATTAAATTTCAGAAGTTTATTTGTATTTCTTTCACATGTACTGTTAGGTAAAATATCATATAAGACACTCAGATATTTTCTTATAATGTTCTGACATTTGAATAATAAAGGTGTGCTCCAAATATTGGAGAAGGAAAGGGCAACCAACGCCAGTATTCTTGCCTAGAGAATCCTGTGGACAGAGGGGCCTGGTGGGCTGCTGTCCACAGGGTCACACAGAGTCGGACACAACTGAAGCGACTTAGCATGCATGCATGCATTGGAGAAGGAAATGGCAACCCACTCCAGTATTCTTGCCTGGAGAATCCCATGGACAGGAAAGCCTGGTGGGCTGCTGTCTATGGGGCTGCACAGAGTTGGGCACGACTGAAGCGACTTAGCAGCAGCAGCAGCAGCCCCAAATATAATCTCTACTTTCTTTCCCATTTATTCAACGAATACTCAACGAGTGCCAAGCCTGTACACTCTGTTACTCATCCTTTCTCCTTGCTCTTCACTCTCCAACTTACTGGACACCTGAATACTGTTGATACTTAAGGTGATGAGGACTTTCATTACTGGATGTGGACCCTGTGTATGTTTTCAATATATTTTTAGAAACTGAAAAAAGATTCATTGGTTCTGACTGAACATTTTCCTCCTGGCTCAATAACTTCTTCTTTGCAAGGCTTTATTGTGACTTAAGCCTTTGCACTCCTGTTTTAAGAACTCAACACTTTTGTATCTCGCTATACCAAGAATTCTGCTAGGTACTTAGGAGGCCCTCACTACAATATTTTTTGGCTTACTAGGTGGTGTTAGTGGTAAAGAACCCACCTGCCAATGCAGGAGATGTAAGAAATGAGGGTTTGATCCCTGGGTTGGGAAGATCCCCTGGAGAAGGGAATCACAACCCACTCCAGTATCTTTGCCTGGAGAATCCCATGGAGAGAGGAGCATGGCAGGCTACAGTCTATTGGGTCTCAAAGGGTTAGACACAACTTAAGCCACTTAGCACACACGCACTACAGTTTTTAATGATTGATAAGTACCATTTCCTTGGATTCTGATTTATCTCTTTTAAAATGTTTAGTGGACTGCTTAAGTTAGCCACCTACTTTTCTGCTTTGCTTGGTGATGTTGTGCTTGGGTTACTGATGAATATGTTTGCCTGGATCTTTGGAGACAATCGGAAAAGAATTTAATTGATTTATCTATTAAATTTATCAATTTAATTGATTTATCCATTGATTTATCCATTTATCCATTATCCAATTAAATTAGAAAATTTAATTGATTTATCTAGTTTTGTGTATTTCTCTATCAGATCATGGAAATTTCCTTTACAAAGGGAGTCAAAATATAGTGCGATAGTAGGGCAGGAATTTAAACTCATTCTGTCTTTTTATGATTGCACTAAAGCTTTCTTGTCTTGTATTTTTTTAGGAAGTATTCTGCTGTACGGAGGGATGGCTCTTTTTGTTATGTCCACAGTACTCCCTTTGGCAACTATTCTTTCATCTCTTTGGATGCCACCCTTAATCCAGGGCCTAAGAGACCTTTTAATTTCTTTGGAATTTTAGATCAGGTACAGTAAAAATCCCACTTCCCTTTGCAGCTAACCTATTTTATTTTTTTCAGATACACGTGGCTCACTTAAAGTTATCCTAGGTAAACAAATTCTTATCTAGAAATGCTTGAGAAATATTCTACTGTGGTTTTGGGTGTGGCTAGAAGAAATTATTGACTCCGTCAACTCTATTACTGCTATCCCTGTTCTTGTCCCAAAACCTGGGGAAAGAATAGCTCACATCTTATATCATGAAATTAAAAGGCGCTTGCTTCTTGGAAGGAAAACTATGACAAACCTAGACAGCATATTAAAAAGCAAAGACATCTCTTTGCCAACAAAGATCCATCTAGCCAAAGCTATGGTTTTTCCAGTAGTCATGTCATGTACAAATGGAAGAGTTGGATCATAAAGAAGGCTGAGCGCAGAATTGATGCTTTTGAATTGTGCTGGAGATGACTCTTGAGAGTCCTTTTGATTGCAAGGAGATAAAAACAGTCAGTCTTGAAGGAAATCAGCCCTGAATATTCATTGGAAGGATTGATACAGAAGTTGAAACTTCAGTATTTTGGCTACCTGATGTGAACAGCCAACTCATTGGAAAAAATGCTGATGCTGAGAAAGATTGAAGGCAAGAGGAGAAGGAGGCAGCAGAGGTTGAGATGGTTACATAGCATCAGTGTTTTGATGGACATGAATTTGAGCAAACTCTGGGAGACAGTGGAGGATAGAGGAGCCTGGCAAGCTGCAGTCCATGGGGCTGCAAAGAGTTGGACATGACTTAATGACTGAACAACAACAGTAAACATTTATTGAATAGGTACTAAGTAGAGGATGCACTTTGCAAGGTGCAGGGCATACAGCTTTGTTTACAATATGGTATATTCCTATATCCCCACAGTTGCCATTTCTAACTAATGGTTTTGGTAAGAGAAGGGCAACCATTGAAGTATACGTTTCTTTTAAAGTATCTTTTGTAAGCTTGGTGAAAATTGTTGCTGGGTTGAAACTGCATGGAAAGTCACATCTGAGAACCTCTAATTATGTCTTGGTACAGCAAATGTCAACTCATTAATGATTATGTGCACGTATGTGAGACATATGTGCCCATATGCAAGGGTGATAAGATCAAGTCCTTGGCCTCTTAGAATATTTAATCTACTGTTGGGGCTTAAGACCTGTGTAGAAATAACTATAATGAAAAGCAGAATTGTTAAATGCTGAAAGATTCAAAGTGGTATGAGGGTTCAAAGGAACTTGAACAAAATATTGTTAAATGCATTGTGTTTATTAGCCATTTTATTAAATTAAAGTGTATTTTGTTGACTATCTACTGAGTGTCTTTAGACAGTCTAGAGTTGATTAGATGATTATTTTAAAGCCTACCCTGTAGAATAATGTTTTTTAAGGTATGATTAGATAATCTGCATGAAAAACAGCTATTTTATAAAATGCAGATTCTCAAACTTTGTCCAAGACTTACCAAATTAGAAAACCTGAATGTAGGACCCAGGAATTCATTGCTATAAGCACTTCACAGGTAATATCAATGTATATTTATATATGTACAAATTATTTCAGAAGTTATATTTATGAGTGATGATTTACATAGAATAAATGCACTCATTTTGAGTATTTGAAGGGTTTTGACAAGTGTATGTACTGATGTAACTCACTACAATCAAGAGAGAACATTCCATTACTATAGAAAATTCTGTTGTGTTGTTGATCTTCACCTGCAGTTCTGGGGAACCACTGATTGGTTTTCTGTCAGTATGGATTAGTGCTGTTTGTTCTAGAATTTTATGTAAATGAAATCATACAGTATATACTATTGTATCTGGCTTCTTTTGCTTAATATATCTCTAAGATTCATCCATATTACTGTGTGTGTGCTTTTTTATTGCTGAGTAGTATTCCATTGTACACATATGGATATACTGCAATTTTTTGATGATTTCTAGTTTTTGTCTATTATGAGTAGAATATTGTGAATGTTCTGGTACAAAGCTTCCTTTGGATCTATGTACATCTTATTTTATAAGCTTAGTTTTGATATCCTCTTTATTTGTTACACTGTGGTATACAGGCCTGAGAAGATTAGTGGTTCTTCTTTATTTCCACGCAGAAATTTAGAAGTAAAGAAAGAAATTTGTGTAATTTAAATATTATTCTTTACTTCTGTTTCCATATCTGTCAAATGGAAATAATCCCTGTCCTAGTTAGCACAGACTTATTTTTAGGATCAAATGAATTATGTTGTTTAAACAGTTTGAAACTTACAGAGATCCATACAGGTCATTGATTAGTAAAGTTTAAACCTTAGACATAATATACTTATTATAAAACCTCAAGGGAGTTGTATAATCCATTGACATTAGATTTCAGCCTGAGCCCTAATTAAAACTCCTCCTATTTTTCTCTCATTCAGAAACAGATGGAGGAGCTTTTGTTACTGGCCAAGGAAAGTAGTTGGAGCAACCACAGTATTTGGTTTGGACACTACACAACATCCACTGTCCTTTCTCCATCACCAGGACTTCGGTCAATAATGAGGTGAGACAGGCTTCCAAAATCAAGATTGTTTTTAGTTCTTTTATGTTTTCTACCTATTTTGCTTTTCTAAAGAGGTATTTTTATTAACTTGGCATCACAAGCTATCTTTGTCCATTTATTTCATTTGCTTTTTGTTGGTTAGTTCGGCTACAGCTTATTTGTGTGGGCATCTTCATACCCTCGGTGGACTCATGCCTGTTTTGCACACTCGTCACTTCCAGGGCACATTGGAACTTGAGCTAGGAGACTGGAAGGATAACAGAAGGTAAGGGAACTACCCCACAAAATACAACTTATACATGTAAGTTTTGCTAAAGCAATAATAGTTTTCTGATCACTACCATGAGTGATCCCAGTTAAGGAAAAACTTGTGATATCTCTCTGTTTTTGAAGGGAAATATGTATCTGGCAGTCTTTATCCTTATGCAGAAACCTTGTTGCAGCAGTTATGTTTGCCATTGCTATGTTACATTGGAGTTTCAAATGTTCCTCTAGGAAATAGTTTTCAAGCTGTAGTGTACACAAGCTCTTAGCAGAGCTTATGAAAAATAAAGATTACCAGGCCCTCACTCTGGAGATTTTGGCTGTGTTGGTCTGGGTTAGGACACAAGAAACTACTTTTTTTAAAAAGTCTACCAGGTGTTCAAGAGACTATGAGAAACATTACAGCTAGAAATATGTCATATCGTCCCCTAAATTTTGTATTTGCCTTTCTAGTTACTGCTGCAATATATTAGTGGTTCAAGTTCTTCAAATAGATTACAGTTGATTTTTATTAAGGTTAAAGTCTTTTAAAAATTATTATTTTTAAGCATTTTTTAAATTGTAGTATAGTTGATGTACAATATTGTATAAGTTACAGGTATATAATAGAGTGATTCACAGTTTTTAAAGGTTATACTCAATTATTATTATAAAATATTGGCCATATTCCCTGTGTTACACAGTATACCAGTAGCTTCCTTTATGTGTAATAGTTTGTACCTCTTTAACCCCTTGCTTCTATCTTGCTCCTCCTTTCTTCCCTCTCCCCAATGGTAACCACTAGTTTATTCTCTTTATCTGTAAGTCTGCTTCTTTTTCATTATATTCCCTAGTTTGTGGTAGTTTTTAGATTGCACATATAAGTGAACTGGTACAGTATTTGTCTTTCTCTGTCTGATTTATTCACTTAGCATACTACCCTCCAAGTCCATCATCATTACAAATGGCAAAATTCCATTCTTTTTTATGGCTGAGTATTATTCCATTGTATATATACCATATCTTTATCCATTTTTATGTTGATGGACACTTAGGTTGCTTCCATATCTTGGCAGTTGTAAATAATTCTGCTATGAACATTGGGGTGAGTGTATCTTTTCAAATTGGATATATGCCCAGGAGTGGAAGTGCTGGATCATTCTAGGGTTAAAGTGTTTTGAAGAGAAAACATAACTTATTTATCAAAAGCATACAGTATAGTTGAATATATATTTATTGAGAAGAATGTAGTATATATTTGAGAATAACTATTTAAGTGTAAGTATAGATAACTATCATCTCATTGTTTATATCAATTGCTATTTAACTTAGTTAAACCCAGTGCTATGAAGATATTAGATACTTAGTAAATATTTGTTAAGCTGAATGTTATCTTGCTATTTTTAACTACAGTTGACCTTTCAACAACACAGTCTGAACTGTGCAGGTCCACGTATACTCAGATTCTTTTCACAAAGTACTTACTACAGTACCTCACATTCCATGGTTAGTTGAATCCATGGATGCAGAACTGAGGTTATGGAGGTCTGATTGGGAAGTGATCCTTAGATTTTCAACCACTTGAGGGTTGGTGTCCCTAACCCCTACATTGTGCAAGGGTCAACTGTACTTCCATTAATTAAAAAGCAATTTTATATCTTGGAAAGTACTTATTCATTTCAGTTGGCTTTTCTAGAAACTGTGTAAGAGCTAAGCTTGAAGCCTCTAATTATTTGGCAACTGTAATTACTTTGAACTAAGACCTGCCTGTTCATGATGGTGAGGCTGTGGGCTGGACTAGAATTGCTTTTTACCAGGTAGCCTTCCTAAACCTTGTTCAACTTCTTGATTTCTTATATATGCAACAGTTACAAGTTAAGTCATGTTAATTATGAAACCATTTCCTTTCTTTCTCTTCCCACCTGCTCTCCTGTGTTCCACCCTAGGGTTTTATCTAGAGTTTGTCTTACTGAAAGAAACTAACCTTTATCTGCTCTTATAAATATTTAAATTTTATTATGTATTGTTCAGTCGCTCAGTCGTATCCGACTCTTTGTGACCCCATAGACTGCAGCATGCCAGACTTCCCTGTCTTTCACCATCTCCTGGAACTTGCTCAAATTCATGTCCATTGAATCAGTGATGCCATCCAGCCATCTTGCCCTAATATTATGTATTAGTACAATAGAAGAGTTGTTTTTTTTTTTTTTCCCAGCTTCACTGTACTGCTTGTGGGATCTTAGTTTCCCAACCAGGGTCTGAACCTATGCCCCCAGCAAAAGAAAGTGCAGAGTCCTAGCAATTGGACTGCTAGGAAATTCCCTAGAAGAGTTTTTAAAAACAGTATGTTAGTAATATTAGACTAGGCTTTGTTGTGTATGCAAATAAATCTAGAAATATCAGTGGCTTACCCCAACAGATGTTTAGTTTTTTTTTTTCATTTTTGTAAACTCATACTGGGAGTATGACTTATAGTATGAGTCATGGAAATTCACAGCCACAGGGTAACTCTGGGATTCAGACTTCCTCCATCTTATAATGTGACTATTTCAACACCTCAATTCCAGGGCAGGGAAGAGAGCATGGAGAACTCACACCCACTCTTAAGTACTTTGGACCAGAAGTGTGATACATGTCACTTCTGTTCACAGCCCATTGGCCAGAACTAGTCACATGGTCCCAACCTAATACCAGGGAGACTGGGAAATGCAGGGGAGCACGTGGAATATTTGGTGAGCACTATTGTTTCTGCCATAGCTAATCATTTTTCTCCTCAGTTTTAAAAGTTAGAAAATACAAAACTTAGCTTACTCTTTAATGAATAGTTATACCTTTCAATGTGCATTTAGAAAATCAAAACCACTTAACTTTTGCTATTTTCTTTGAAATTATAGAAATAAATGTTTTAAAGAAGAATGAAAGGTTTCTAATTGTGCTCATTTTAATATTTTGTGTAGCATTGTTGATAGGATGAAGAATGTTAGATGTTAGGCTTATGATGAATATTTTAGGTTCAAAATAGTCTTAAAGTATAGAAATCAAATGATTTAATTCAATAAACATTTATTTAAAAATTAACAGTACATGCTATATACCAGGCATTATTTTAGGACACAGTGAAAATTCATTGTTTCAATCAGATCCCAATTGTGACAAATGTCACATAATGTAAAAGTGAAAGGTGCAAGGAAAGAAAGAAGAACAATATTATTTACTCTGCATTCCAATAAGTAATCTCAGAAAGTATAATTTTATATTTTTACCTTTGTTATGTTTTTATCCTTCAGTCTCTCTTAAAATATGAAATGACTAAATTACCTTATTGTTCTCTGGTCTCTAGGTACCGGATCTTTGCTTTTGATCATGACCTCTTTAGCTTTGCAGATTTGATCTTTGGCGACTGGCCTGTGGTTCTTATCACTAATCCTAAGTCACTTCTCTATAGTTCTGCTAAACATGAACCACTAGAAAGACTCCTTCACTCAACACACATCAGGTATGTAGCAATTTTTCAGAATTTACTTTTAGTTTGTTATTGATAGGGAATAAGTCATTGTGATTGCATTCTCATGTGAAAGCTATGAGATGCCCCACTTTAGTTTTATCAACAATCTAAACATTATATACATTGCCTACTATTTCATTCCCATTCAGTTAAAAAATACATATTTTTAAGCTGCTGAAATTAAAAAAAAATTTAGAAACCCACAATCCTACTATTATTGTTTCTGTCTTTTATTTCAGCTTCTGAATATGCATGTTTTTACATTGCCATAATCATAATGTATCTATTCATTTGTATCCTACTTTAACAAATTTATATCATATATCAGAAATATATATTTTAAAATTTTGCTGCGTAGCCTTTCAAAAAAGCAAAAACTATATAAACCTTATGGAATTGAAAATTCATTTGGCATATGAATTTGACAATATATGTCAATGGAATCTTTTTTCTTTTTTTAATTTTTTCTGGCTCTGCTGTGCAGCATGGGGGATCTTGGTTCCCCGACCAGGGACTGAACCTATGTCTCTTGCAGTGAAAGCATGGAGTCTTAACCACTGGACGTCCAGGGACGTCCCAACTTATTTTTTATTGAAGTATAGTTGAATTATAATGTTGTGTAAATTACTCCTGTACAGCAAGGTGATTCATTTATGCATTTATATACATTCTTTTTCATTTTCTTTTCCATTATGGTTTATCACAAGATATTGAATATAGTTTCCTGTGCTATATGGTAGGACCTTGTTGTTTCTCTGTTCTATATATACCAGTCCAACCCTCTCCCACTCCCCTCCCCCTTGGCATTCTATCTCTATGTCCCTGATTCTGTTTCTATTTCATAGATAGGTTCATTTGTGTCATGTTTTAGATTCCACATATAAGTGATATCATAGAGTATTTGTCTTTCTCTTTCTGACTTACTTCACTTACTATGGTAATCTCTGGTTGCATCCATGTTCCTGAAAATGGCATTATTTTGTTCTTTTTTATGGCTGAGTAGTATTAAATAGAATCTTAATGAAACATTACCATTTCTTTTGGAAAGAGACTTATAACCTTTTGCAAACATAAGGGCACTTGTTTTAATATACTTTTTAAAATTTTATTTTGAAAAGTAGCACGACATAACTTTTGGAAAATAGGGTAATGGGATTACATGTGTATTCCTGTCCCATCCCCCATCCCCTAATAGAACTATTATTAACATGAGTTTTCTTAGGCATTCTCTTTCAGGCATGTATTTACATAGTCATAATCATAGGGTACAGTGCATTCTAATTCCTACCTTTTTTTCTGTCAACAGAAAGAATGGATCATAGTTTATATAACTATTTTCTTATCTTCTTGGTGAACTTTTAGATTTTCTTCTAATTTGAGGATGAACATCTGGTGCATATATATTCTTCCTTCATTTGAATAATTGCTTTAGATAGAGTTCTAGAAATGGGATTCTAGCTGAAATAGTTTGAATTCCTTTGTGATGGTTGATAAACGTTTTCTACTTTATTGCAACTAAAATCATTACTCTTTTTAAAATAATTTTGGTAAAATATACGTAAAATTTACCATGTTAACCATTTTTAGTGTACAGTACTTTCATATTGTTGTACAACCATCACCACCATTTGTTTTATCTTCCAAAACTGTATCTCTGTACCCATTCAACACTAACTCCCTATTCTCCCTCCCCCCAGCCCCCAGCAACCATTATTCTACTTTCCATCTCTGTGGACTTGACTACTTTAGGTACCTCATATAGGAGAATCATATATCTGTCCTTTGGTGACTGGCTTCTTTCATTTGGTGTAATGTCTTCACCCATTTTTTTTTTAAAGATTTATTTATTTGTTTTTGGTTGCGCTGGGTCTTCATTGCTCCCGGGGTTTCTCTAGTTGCAGTGAGCTGGGGCTACTTTCTAGTTGGTGATATGCAGGTTTCTCATTACAGTGGCTTCTCTTGTTGCAGAGCACAGGCTCTAGGTGCACAGGCTTCAGTAGTTATGGCTTGCAAGGTCTAGAGCACGGGCTTAGTAGTTGTGTACAGGCTTAGTTGCTCTGAGGCATGAGGAATGTTCCCAAACCAGGAATCGAACCCATGTCCCCTGCATTGGGAGGCAGATTCTTATCCATTGCGCCACCAAGGAATTCTGTCTTCACCAATTTTGAAGCATGTGTCAGAATCTTCTTCCTTTTTAAGGCAGAATATTATTTCATTGCATGTATATACCATATTTTGTTTATCCATTCATCTGTTGAGGTGGCTCAGTTGACAAAGAGTCTGCCAGCAATGCAGGAGACCCAGGTTCGATCCCTGGATCAGGAAGATCCCCTGGAGAAGGAAATGGCAACCCACTCCAGTATTCTTGCCTGAAGAGTCCCAAGGACAGAGGAACCTGGTGGGCTAGAGTCCATGGGGTTGCAAAAGATTTGGACACGAGTGAGCGACTAAACCTACCAGCCTGTTTATCTGTTGATAGACACTTTTGCTTCTACCTTTTCACTATTATGAATAATGCTATGAACATGTGTATAAATATATGTGTTCCAGTCACTGCTTTCAGTTCTTTTGGGTATATATTCAGAACTGGAATTGCTGGATCTTATGGTAATTCTATGTTTAATTTTTTGAGAAACTGCCATACTGTTTTCCATAGTGGCTGTGTCATTTCACATTCTCACCAGCAGTGTACAAGGAACCTGATTAATTTTTAAAACAGGTACTAATTTATGATGTTACGAAGAAATAGGAGTGCAAATTTCACGGACTCTTATCATTATTGGATACTGTACTTTTAAAAAGATTTACTCATTATTCTGGAAAAAAAGGATACCAAGCTGTTTTAATTTATTTCTTTTGATTACTAGGTAAGTGGAACATATATCTCTTGATTACATTTCTTGATAGGAGCTGGATATCAGATTTAGATTTAGAATGGTTTCTAATTTCTCACATTTTCAGGTTTGCTGAGTTATACAACTCCAGAAGCCACTGTTTAAAAAGAAATCAGATCAAATGAATAGTGTCGTATGAACAGTTGCAGAGTGTAACGGTCTATTTTACAGTTGCCCTTCGGTATCTCTGGGAGATTGGTTCCAGGACCCCCTGCGAATACCAGAGTCTTGAGATGCTCAAGTCCCTTATGTAATGTGGTGTAGTATTTGCCTATAACCTATACTTCAAATCTTACCTAGATTACCTATGGGCTTTTCTGGTGGCTCAGTGGTAAAGAATCCACCTGCAATGCTGGAGACGCATGTTCAATCCCTGGGTTGGGAAGATCCCCTGGAGAAGGAAATGGCAACCCACTCCAGTATTCTTGCCTGGGAAATCCCATGGACAGAGGATCTGCCGGGCTATATTCCATGGGGTTGCAAAACAGTTGGATACAACTTAGTGACTGAACAACAACAGATTACTTATAATACCTAATACAATTTAACTTCTGTGTAAATAGTTGCTGGTGCAAGGCAAATGCAAGTTTTGTGAAATTTTTCGTTTTTGAATATTTTCAATCCATGATTGGTTGAAACCACCAGTTCCACATCTCAGGAACCTGAAGATCAACCGATGGAAAGTTTACTGTACTTACATCTTTTCAGGTTATAACAGGGTTATTCTTCTTTATAGAAACAATGGCAAATACCTAAAACCGTGCATTTATGCTTTCATTTTAGAGTCTTGGCCTTTTCCTTATCCTCCATTACTTCAGTTGCAGTTAAGATTGATGGAGTTCATTTAGGGCAAGCTAGTCACTTGTCTGGTCCTATTTTCATACTAAAGTGGAACCCAAGAAACTACAGTAATAAGACATATAACATAGAAGTAATCGTTAAGGTAAGTTAGTAATTTTCAACTTAGTATGTAAATAATTAGTGACCACATTGAACTTTGATTTTTTTTTTTTTTAGTCAGTTGATTAAGATGAAACTAAGTAAAAAAAATTTGAATACACTGGATTTAATATGTTCTGAACATAGACACTCAGGAGCAATTCTGCTGTTAGACTGAAAACTGGGCAGAGAACATGAGTGTGCAACTACCAACTATAGTTCCCTCTTTTCTAATCCCAGGGAATCATTCTTTTGCTTTCTTCCAACTTTGGCCAGAATTTCCCCAATATACCTAAAGATAATAGAATAAGTCAGAAAACATGTATTTATGTGTCCACACCTTTGCTGTCTCCAACTATAGGAAAATTGTGTTTACTATTTTGAAAGCCTAGGATAGAGAATTTTCAAGGTATCAGATTTTTTGTTTGGGGAGTGGGCATTGATAGTGTATGCAGTGACTGCCTGACTATCCCTTTTCTAATTCAGCTTATAAG
The DNA here is from genome assembly GCF_054371585.1 of Giraffa tippelskirchi. NCBI lineage: Eukaryota > Metazoa > Chordata > Mammalia > Artiodactyla > Giraffidae > Giraffa > Giraffa tippelskirchi. Next base: position 101,173,772 of record NC_137281.1, read on the forward strand.
GCATTTAATTCAGCAGGCCTGCCAGAGTAGAAAGTGATCATCGTTACCAAAATAGAGCAGTCTTATCAACACACTGAAACATGTTAGGTGATAGACTGTGCTAAAAAATTATTTTCTGTAAAAAAAGCTTGTCAATCTCTACCACACTATGGTTTGATGACAGTTTTAAGCTAATCTTTTAATGTTAAGTCTTAGTTTGAAGATTGCCAAGTAATCCTTCAGAAAACACATGTAATCATTCTTACCTTTTTTATATGTGTGTCATAGAGAAGGATTTTGAGCAGGAAGGAGCTATTTACTGAGCTGCTTCTAAGGAGATGCCAGACACTTAGAATTTTTTTTTTTTTTTTTTACTAAATCCATGTAACAGTCTTCCATGATGTACGTTTTATCCCCAGTTCATAGATGAGGAAACAGGAGAAGGCACTTTGCAGTACCACCCATCTGCTTAGAAGGAAGAAACTCATGGGTAGGATGTGGAAGGAGGGGATGCTCTCCTTAATGTCTTTCATATTAGAAGTTGGCTTATTTTAAAACGACTTGAAGATATAAGTACACGTAGAATAAATTGTTCCCTATCTTTACAGTCACAGGGAAGAAGTGAGAGCAACCAAAGGAGACCTGCTCCTTGTAGGAAGGTGGAACTCCCAAATCTTTGGATTGCTTGTTTTATAAGGAAGAAACCATAGTTCACATTCCTCAAAACATTTCTGCCTGGTTAGTTGAATCCTTAGAAAAAATGTGAAATAACATATATTTTTATATGTTTCATATTTCTTACATTTTGAGATGTAATTTATATTTAAAACCCCATATATATAAGAGTATAGTTTGGTGAGTTTTGACTTTCTTACACATCCTTGAAAGCATTACTACAATCAGTACCATCTGTCTCCCTCAAAAGTTTTCTTATGCCTTTTTGCAACTGTTTTCCTTCCACCCCCATCTCAGGCAACCACTGATCTGTTTTCTGTCTATATGAATATAATTTTAAGAAATTAGTCTACTAAATACTAAAATAGGGAACCTAGTCCCCTTATTCATCAATGAGAAAATTCTGTCCTTTTAAATACAGTATACCATAGATAAGTCTGAGAGAAATATTCATGGGAGAAGACACTGATTTATTTTAATTTATCTATGCATGTATTTATTGAATATCTGTACATTTCCAGGCAACCTAGTACCAACTAGACCTTTCTTTTTTTTTTTTTTTTTTCAGAGTCTACAAAAGTTTTATTTTTTTATTTTTTTATTTTTTTTATAAATTTATTTATTTTACTTGGGGGCTAATTACTTTACAATATTGTAATAGTTTTTGCCATACATTGACAAGAATCAGCCATGGGTTTACATGTGTTCCCCTTCCCGAACCCCCCACCCACCTCCCTCCCCCTCCCATCCCTCTGGATCATCCCACTGCCCCGGCCCCGAGCCCTTGTCACATGCATCGAACATGGAATGGTGCTCTGTTTCACATATGACAATACACATGTCTCAATGCCATTCTCCCAGAACGTCCCACCCTCACCTTCTCCCTCAGAGTCCATAAAATTGTTCCATGCATCTGTGTCTCTCATTCTGTCCCGCATATAGGGTTATCGTTACCATCTTTCAGATTCCATATATATGCATTAGTATACTGTATTGTTGTTTTTCTTTCTGGCTTACTTCACTCTGTATAATGGGCTCCAGTTTCATCCATCTCAGTAGAACCGGTTCAAATGTATTTTTTTTAATGGCTGAGTAATATTCCATTGTGTATATGTACCACAGCTTCCTTATCCATTCATCTGCTGATGGACATCTAGGTTGCTTCCATGTCCTGGCTATTGTAAACAGTGCTGCGATGAACATTGGGGTACACGCGTCTCTTTCAATTCTGGTTTCCTCGGTGTATATGCCCAGCAGTGGGATTGCTGGGTCATATGGCAGTTCTATTCCCAGTTTTTTAAGGAATCTCCACACTGTTCTCCATAGTGGCTGTACTAGTTTGCATTCCCACCAACAGTGTAAGAGGGTTCCCTTTTCTCCACACCCTCTCCAGCATTTATTGCTTGTAGACTTTTGGATAGCAGCCATTCTGACTGGTGTGAAATGATACCTCATTGTGGTTTTGATTTGCATTTCTCTAATAATGAGTGATGTTGAGCATCTTTTCATGTGTTTGTTAGCCATCTGTATGTCTTCTTTGGAGAAATGTCTGTTTAGTTCTTTGGCCCATTTTTTGATTGGGTCATTTATTTTTCGGGAATTCAGCTGCAGAAGTTGCTTGTATATTTTTGAGATTAATTGTTTGTCTGTTGCTTCATTTGCTATTATTTTCTCCCATTCTGAAGGCTGTCTTTTCACCTTGTTTATAGTTTCCTTTGTTGTGCAAAAGCTTTTAATTTTAATTAGGTCCCATTTGTTTATTTTTGCTTTTATTTCCAATATTCTGGGAGGTGGGTCATGGAGGATCCTGCTGTGATTTATGTCGGAGAGTGTTTTGCCTATGTTTTCCTCTACCAACTAGACCTTTCAATCAGTTCTCAGTGTGGTTCCTGAAGTAGTAGCATCAACATCACCTGGAAACTCATTAGAAGTCCCATCCCAAACCTATGAATCAGAAACTCTGGAGATGGAAGCTAACGCTATGTTTTGACAATCACTCCAGGTGATTCTGATGTACACTAAAGTTCAAGAACCAGAATTTAAGATTATTGTGCCTGCTTTGCCAATTTAAAGAGTAAACTCTAGAAATCTCTATATCTCAAAGAGAATATCTGCTTTAAAATAAGAACTTAAAAAAAACCCCAAGAATATGTAATTCAGAGTAAGAATATTTGAGAAATAAAAGTTTGATAAACACCAGTGCAAATTCTTTTTGCTACTTTAAAGCTTTTCATGATAGGGAATTTTTAAAATAAATGAAAGAGATAATACTATAATGAATTCCCAACTTTAACGAATCGCCCAACTTTGAAGATAATCAACTCATGACCAGTCTTGTTTCATCTATACCCCATCCACTTCTCGGAGAAGGCAATGACACCCCACTCCAGTATTCTTGCCTGGAAAATCCCAGGGAAGGCGGAGCCTGGTGGGCTGCCGTCTGTGGGGTCACACAGAGTCAGACACGACTGAAGCGACTTAGCAGCAGCAGTAGCAGCATCCACTTCTCCCTGTACCACAATGTTATTTCATCTGTGTAAATATTAATGACAGTATGTATCACTAAAAGATAAGAACTATTTAAAAAAAGTAATGATAATACCATATCATACCTGGAAAATTGACACTTATACCTTAATTTCAAACTATCCAGCTAATGTTCCAGTTTTCCCATTTTGTCATTTATATTGCATTTGGTTGGTCCAAATCAGAATTCAGACAAGGCTCAAATATTGCATTTAGCTGATTTGTCTTTTCAGTTTCTTAATCTATAGGTTCCCTTTCTATCCTCCTTCTTTTTCCCCCCTTGCAATTTGTTTGCTTTGGAAACTGGACCTTTTATCCTGTAGGGTTTCTGTATTCTGGATTTTTGCTGTTTGTATCCATGTGGTATTATGTAGTATGATTCTCCCCGCCCCCCCCACCTAGTTTTTATAACTGGTGGTTAGATTTTAAGGTTTGATCATATTTGAGACTCTGTTTTTTGGCAGTAATACTTCCTTTGGTGTTTTATGTTTTTATCAGAAGCCTATAATATCTGGTTGTCTCTCTTTTAAGAATATTAAAATTGATCACTGTATGTAGATATTGTTGACCCTACACAGTGGTGTGCTGGTAAATGTTTAACCACTAATTTGGGGCAGGTTTGAAGGGAGGAACTTGATTTATGCCAATTTCCATAGTATAGATATTACTCCTGTATCTGGTTTTAAGCTACTGACACATTAGCTGGTCTGCAAAGTTCCTGAACATGTAGCAATTGGCCTTTCTGGGTCAGACAAGCCAGTGCCACCACAATGCTGGCTTATCCTCCATTCATTACGAAGTACCCAACCAGCTTTTCACTGTGGGAATTCTGGCACCTACTGATAGTCTGAGACTAGATAACATTATTTCATTGGAGTTGTAAAATGGTGATATTCAAATTGCCACTCTTAATTATATAAGTATTAATTAGAAGAATCCCATAAAGAAAAAATTTGCCTCACCTATTTGACCCACCCAGATGCAGAGTTCATACAGGGAAGGCAGGATAAAGTCTTCATTCATCCTCCACCTTCCCTTTTCTAAACCTGTTTTCGGAATAATGAGTTCTCTACCATCTGCCAAAGATAACCAAATGAGTCTTTTAGTATCATTATGAATTCATAGTTTAAAAAAACATGGTTGGTATGTTTCACTCCATTGCATTTATTCTTTCTGATGCTCAATTGTCCCATCTTTGGCTAGTAGGAGCCTCTCTAAGTTGGCCACTAAGTCCTCTGATACAATCCTAATAGTCCTTATTAAGTTTTCTTGCTTTCTGGTACAAAGATGTTCTAAGCCCTTGTGCATTTCTTACTCAAGGATTGGAATCAGATATTTCTCTAAACAGCATTGGTTTCCCATACTGGGGAATTTTATTTTGAGACCAAAATCTGGGCACTAGTCCAGCTAGCTCATTACTGTTTTTAGGTCTTTTCAATAAACAAAGGGAAATACAGATTTTTTTTCTTTTTTAAAGACTCCTTTGTGATACACACTGATATTTCCAATTCAAATCTAGAATTACAAAGTTTAAAAGAAGTTTTATTTAAAGTGCTCATATGTTCACCTGAAACTACCACAACAATGTTAACACTGTTAACATTGTTAATCAATTATACCCCAGTACAAAATAAAAAGTTTAAAGTTTAAAAAAAATAAAGTACGAAGATACTCTGAAAAAAAATCAAGTTCTCATAGGAAGACTCAAAAATAAATGAAAAAAGGTGTCACTTATTCTGAGATAATTGATGAAAATTATTGGAAACTTAATCTTGGAACATTGTACATATTTGTACTTGAGGGTTGCTTCCCTATTGTGCTTATTACTAGGATTCTGCTGGAAGAAGTAAGAGTGTTCACCACATATTTTCAGCTCGAGAGGATATTCATCTCAGATTTGATCCTCTGGCATCATTTATTCTCCTTACTGACCATTGTACTGTGGTGAGTAAATTCAACTTAGTATTATATATGTTTTTACTAGATTTGGTAGGTCTAATGTCATAAGTAATATACTCATGTGATGAGAAAGCAGAACCTTATCAAATTAAAAGTTTAGTTGTTTGTCTAGAAGAATACAATGACTTTAAATTGACTTGAATTAAAAGAAGAGGAGACTTGGACATGTAGTACCTGTTCTGGAACCTGGTTCTAAGTAATGACATAAAACAAGGATAACTAAGGGAATTACAGGAACTGTGCTAAATTAGGATATTTCAAAAATAATATTTCTTCCTACATAAATAATACATGCCTAATATAGAAAAATTGGAAAATTTAGAAATAAAGTACAATGAACTCCACATCATTCTTTTATCACACTAACCATTATAACCATTGTATTTCTCATTATAATACTATTTGTTTAAGTTTTTACTATAAAATGGTAATATACTTTTCATTCTCTTTTTCCATTTGATTTTTTCTACTGAGGAATTTGTTTTGATGATTTTCTTATATCAAATTTGTTTTATAAATGATGCTTATTGGCTGCATTATATTGTCATAGATATACCTTAATTTATTTGACCATTTCCCCATTGTTGAGGATTTGTTTCCAATTTTTCCCTCTACTGTAAAAATATTGCTTGTTTCTGCATTTATTAGTTTTTTTTGGAAATTTCTGGAAATGAATTTTTGGATCAAAGAATGGACACATTATTCTACATGCTTCATTTATTATATAATTTATATAATTACACATATTTTAAAATTATTATATTCATTGTTTTTGGTCTGTTCTCCCTCATGACAAGATAAATCCCGTGAGGGCAAGAATGTCTTTTTGATATGCCTAACACAAGTACACCCTCAAATAAGTATTTCTTGAATGAATAAATTTTTTTTTTTTCTACTTTTTAATATACACTGTCAAACTGTCTTTCAGAGAATCTTTGGCAATTTACAGTCTAGTTTCCTTGGATCTCCCTCTCCTGGGTATTAACATAAAATGCACTACAATGTTGAGAAGGAAATTTAAACCCCCTTCATTTCACCTCCCAAAGATAGCTTAATCTCCTCTTATATCCTCACAGACTTAATGTGCATTCCTTATTATTTTATTTTACATTTATTACTTGTGTGATTGAATGTTAAAAAAATATGCCTAATGGGCATTTGCATCTCATTTTTACAAATCATTTGTTTTCCTTTTGGGGATTTTTAATAGTCACCTAGATCAGGCTTTGAAAACTTGGGTGTACTTATGAATCACCTGGAAATGTGAATAAGAGGCTGATTCTGATTAGTAGAGCTGAAATGGGGCCTGAGATTCTGCATTCCTAAGAGGCTCAAGGTGATTCCAGAGATGACCTGGGGCCCGTACTTGGAGAACAAGAACCTAGATTACATGTCTCTTTGCTATGAATTAATCTTCAAGTGAGTGATTTCCTGGTGTAGAAAGCATAAGGAAATGCAGTCTCTGTTCATTCAGCTTGTAGTGTACTGTATACTGGGTTTTTGTTTTTGTTTTTTTTTTCCACTTTTATACTTTTTTAAAAAACTTTTTATTTTATGTTGGAGTATAGTTGATTAATAGTGTTGTGATAGTTTCAGGTGTACAGCAAAGTGATTCATTTATACATTTACATGTATCCTTTTTCAAATTCTTTTTCCATTTAGGTTGTTACATAATATTGAGCAGAGTTCCCTGTGCTATACAGTAGGTCTTTGTTGGTTATCCACTTTAAATATAGCAGTATGCACATGTCCATCCCAAACGACCTAACTATCCCTTCCCCCCTTCTGCCCTCCCCCGTAACCATAAGTTTGTAACACTCTTATAAGACTTTAAATAAAACAGTACAAATTATACTTAACCTAGTACACTGAAAGTGGACTATTTTAATTTGATTTTATGTAACTGTATGAAATTATTTAGTTTCAATGTTGGTCCAGGTATCCAAATCTTAAAAGACAAATGCTGAGGCAACTTATAATTATCTTCTTTGCTGCATCAGATTTTCAATTCTATTTGACTGTATATTTTTCTTATATGGTCATTTCTCTTAATGATGTCATTTCCATTTGTTTTAATGGGGCTGTTTATAAAAACTGAAGATGTATCTATATGTCTGTTTCATGTTAATTTCTCTTTGTCTGCAGGCCCGGGTCATATTTGTGATGATTGTGCTGATCCAGCTCATCGTTCTCATTATTTTTCGGTATCAAGCATATCCAGAGCATAAAGGTTAGTCACCATGGATTCCTTTTATTCTTAGAAGACCTTACTTTCGTGCATCCCATAATCTCCTGACTAAATAAATATCAGTGCAGACTGTCTTTGCCTGAACTCTGTGAGGTGCATCCTTCAAACTATCGTGCTCACTTCAAACCCCCTTTTCCGTACCATTTTCTCCAACCATTCCAGTTCAGAATGAACTTTCATGTCTCTGAATCCCAAGAGTCCTTCCTAGGGATTAATTCTGTACTTAACCAGCCAATCACCTTGTTTACATCACAACTTCAAATGTATATATTTTCTACTGAATGTTTTCCTGATTATATATATTTTTAAAAATTCTGTGAAAAAGTTCAAAAAGCATTATTGCACAAAATGTAAATAAATAAATATCTGAGGGAGGCCTCAGCCTACTGGTGGGACTACCAGTATTTTTGTATAGTTATTTAAAATTCACAACGTATTTTTACTTACATTATCTCACTTAATCTTACAACAATCCTGTGAGGTAGGTATTATTGTTTCCCATTTAAAGAGTAGAAAACTGAGGACTGCATAGTTAATGTAGGTTGTCCCGTGTCTTATAGCTAATAAGAGTCTGACTCGAGGTCAGTTCTTTTCTGTAAAGTTAACAGAACTTAACGAATTGAACTTAACTTATGTTCTCAATCTGACTACACTTTAGAATGCCCTGGGGAACTTTTAAAATTGCAGTGTCTACACAGTACTTTCAGTGCCTACACAGAATGTCTGTGAGTAGGACCTAAGCATCATTATTTTTTAAAGCTCCTCAGATGATTCCAGTGTGTGGTAGGGCTGAGAAGCACTGCTCTGTCCAAAGCAGTATTTCTCAGTCCTGCTGCCTAGAATCCCCCGGGTTGCTGCCTCAACTCCCCTCTTTCCCAGGCCAACTAAATCAGAATCTCTGGAGGGTGAGACTTGGGCATGTGTATTTTCTAAAAGTTCCCCCAGGTTATTCTAATGCACGGCCAAAGTAGAGAATCATTGCTTAAAATTTATAGCATAGCTGCCTCTAAGGCTAAAGAATGATATATTTAAAATAAATAAATAATGATAATGAATGGATACATAGATCAATACTTTGAGAAGTACCAAACTAGAATGAGAGATGAATGAGTAGTAAGTATGCAACACACAAAGTGAGAAAGGTCACGCATTGTCAGGCTTTGTCTGTAATTATCTGTCGGGTTGAACAGTGTTATGAGTATAAAATGAACATGCTGGTCTACTAGGGAAGACCTGCCATTAAACTTATATCAGGCTGTCTTTCACTGGGGCTAGTCCTTTAAATAGTTTCCCCTCAGGTGTTATTCAGCGTGTACTGAGCTTCCCATATGATCAGCCGCAGATGAGTGAAATGGCTGGCTGGGGTTGAGGATTTGTGATGCTCTAGTCTATGGCTGCAGAATAAAGCCCTGTTGCTTTGGCTTTCTGGCACTATATTTTAAGAGGTGTTAATTCGGAGATCTTTTAGGGATCCCTTTCAGTTGGAGTAAGAGGATAACTGCGAGTTAAGAGCTGCATCACATATGGGAAGGGAATATGTGGACAGATACTCATGTTAACTTTAGATATTCATACTTAGGATTAAATTTTGATATTTGCCTTTGAGATATATATATATATATATAGTTTTTAAAAAAATTTATTGGAGTATATTTGATTTATAAGGTTGTGTTTCAGGTATACAGCAAAGTGATTCAGTTATACATATGCATGTATCCATTCTTTCTCAGATTCTTTCCTCATGTAGGTTATCACAGAATATTGAGTAGAGTTCCCTGTGCTATACAGTTGTTGTTGTTCAGTCATTCACTCATGTCCGACTCTTTGTGACCCTATGGATTGTAGCACGCCAGGCTTCCCTCTCCATCACCAACTCCTGGAGCTTGCTCAAACTCATGTCCATTGAGTCAATGAGGCCACCCAACCATCTCATCCTCTGTTGTCCCCTTCTCCTCCTGCCTTCAATCTTTCCCAGTATCAGGGTCTTTTCCAGTGATTCGGCTCTTCACATCAGGTGGCCAGTATTGGGGCTTCATCTTCAGCATTAGTCCTTCCGATGAATATTCAGGACTGATTTCCTTCAGGATTGACTGGTTTGATCTCCTTGCTGTCCAAGGGACTCTCAAGAGTCTTCTCCAGGACCACAGTTTGAAGGTATCAGTTTTTCGGCGCTAAGCGTTTTTTATTGTCCAGCTCTCACATCCGTACATGACTACTGGAAAAACTACAGCTTTGACTACAGACATTGGTTGGCAAAGTAATGTCTCTGTTTTTTAATACGCTGTCTAGGTTGGTCATAGCTTTTCTTCCAAGGAGCAAGCATCTTTTAATTTCATGGCTGCAGTCACCATTCACAGTGATTTTGGAGTCCAAGCAAATAAAATCTTGTCACTGTTTCCATTGTTTCCCCATTTATTTGCCATGAAGTGATGGGATGAGGGGCCATGATCTTAGTTGAGTTTTAACCTAACTTTTTCACTCTCCTCTTTCACCTTCATCAAGAGGCTCTTTAGTTCTTCTTTGCTTTCTGCCATAAGTGTAGTGTCATCTGAGTAGCTGAGATTATTGATGTTTCTCCCTGCAATCTTGATTCTAACTTGTGCTTCTTCCAGCTCAGCATTTTGCCTGATGTACTTTGCATAGAAGTTAGATAAGCAGGGTGACAATAGACAGCCTTGATGTAGTTTTCCCAATTTGGAACCAAAACTGCTATACAGTAGATCCTTGTTGATTATCTGTCTTATACATAGTGTGTTGGAATAGGAAATGGCAACCCAGTCTGGTATTCTTGCCTCGAAAGTTCCACGGATGGAAGAGCCTGGTGGGCTAGAGTCTGTGGGGTCACAAAGAGTCAGACACGGCTGAGCACGCACGCATGCACACATTTAGGTTGCTTCCATGTCTTAGCTATTGTAAATAGTGTTGCAGTGCACCTAGAACACTGGGTGACCTTTGACATACTTTGATATAACTTTTGGAAGTTTGTACGTTCGGATACTAAGTCTCATGGAAAACAAAGACTGGATCATTTTTTGAGCACAGAATATTTGTGTGTGTGTGTGTGCATGTGCGTGTATGTATGTGTCTTGCAACTACACCATTGCTTTGAACTTCCTACCCTCTGTAATTCTAAGTGAAATGGCTTACCAGAATTCCTGCCAACTTCTGATTTAAAGTAATATCATCCATATTACAAATGATTTGCTGAAGATGTAGTAGATAGCCATTGGAAGTCTTCTACAAAATATTTTAAAGAACGTTAACTTTGAATGTGTTTACTGTATTTTTCAAATTTATCTGTTTAGGACCGCTGGGATTTATAAATTTGACGTCATTTTCCCTTCATGTCTTGAGCAAACTAAATATCTCCTACTATTCTGTGTTGTTGCTGACCCTGTATACAGTGCTGGGTAAGTCATTTAGGAAACCTGAGATTGTGGAGAATTCTGCCAAAGAACATTAGCCATTTAGGTTCTTGAGAGCACAATGACTGGCACATGGCTTCTTCATTTCCTTGGGCACGATCTTGGGGAATACAGTCCTTTCCTAACTTAAAGGACATTTAATCAACACCAGGTTAACTTAAGGGTGCTGAGAGGACCATGACAATTAGTATTTGTGTAGAAACTTAATAGAAGATAGAAGTTCAGCTTAAATGTCATCTCCTCAGAGCAACCTTTGATCATGTTAAAGCTTTGTCCTCTATTTCACCACACTTTATTTCTTTCATTACTTTGTCAGAATTTATGATTATCTTCTGTGTATGTCATCTCTCCCCTCATTAGAATATCGATGGATGTCTTATCTATCTTGTTCCTCTCTATGCTCAGCAGTAAGCACAGTGCCTAGTATGTAGTTGAATGACTCTTTACTACCATGTGACTCCTAAAAACTCAGCTGAAAAGAGAGAGAAACCGAGATAAGCAGTGAGTTCAGGCATCTGAGCTCTTCTCATATTAATTATTATACTCAATACTGACAAAATCACTTTAGTCATTTATGGAAACAGAAAGCCCTGTGAGTCTCTTTTTAAAGCTTTTTACGAATGTTCCTTTCTAACAGTCATTTAGGAGTTAATATATCTTTAGTCTTTATTTTACACTTTTAGTCCATCTTTGGACTTTTATTTCCTCATTAGTTACTCCCACCAGGGAACAGAAAGTAGTTAAATAAAAATATGACCCTTTACGATTTTGTATAACAAGCTATGGCAGATTCCCCTTTGGAGTTCGGTTTCCTTGTTAGAAGATGGATTGAGGCTGTTTCAGACACTTGTTTTCCACCAGGACCAAAGCAAGTGATTTGCTTCCTGACTGTAAAGGGAAACATTAGAAGAGGGGAAGTTGTTCCATTTTTAAAGGCTGAAACTTAAACTAAGATGTATCTAATGGAATATATATAATATATATCTGAGAAAATTACCTGTGACTTTTTAAAGTTGAACTCTACTCTTACCAGCAAATGAAAGTATTGCATTTTGAGAAGGGAAATCCGACTGTCCTTTAATCACTCTTGACAATATAGTAGTTCCAGAAGCCTGCACATTGAGAAGGAGCAGTAAATAATAACAGGGAGTAGAGAAAGGTCATTCTGGCATTGCAGATGAAAAATGAAAATAAAGAAGTGAGGTAAGCTATGAACATATTAACCCTGAGTATGTAGTTGATGTACAAAGTAAGGATTGTGGGTCAGAAAGAAAAGGTTAAAATACATTCATTAATATTAATAAGAAAGATAAGAAGTACATTTTAGAATGATTAAAGTGGTTGAAGTCTTATTGCTTAAAGGAGTAAATTTCAATTATCTGGAAAATTAAGTATGGTGTCTATGGAGTACCTCTTTGCTTCTTAAAGGAAAGTTAATGCATTATAGCAATAGAATCTTCTAAAATTTGTGAAGGTACTCCAGTCTGTTTCTGGAATCTATTCCAGATATAGCACTTAGGCAGTTTTATAATCTAGAGAAATAGGGAACAAAAGAGCAAATAATTGGTTAGCTGGGATATTGGGTACAACACAGAGGTTAACAGAAAAGAAAAGCTATGCAAATAAATGCTTATAGATGACTAGTCTCATATTTCTTCATTAGTCCTAAAATGTATCTTGTGATGTGTGTAATCAGAGTCATAGTTACATAAATTCCTCTCCTGTCCATTGCCTCTTTCAGGCCCATGGTTTGTTGGTGAAATCACTAAAGGCAAATTGGGCTGCTGCTTTTCCTTTGGGATCTTTGTTGATGGACATTTCCTACAAGGCAGTGTAACATTTATAGTTGGAATTCTCCAGGTAAGAATTCAGAAATACAATTTAAGAACATCTTGGTCTTGCTGGATTAATTGCATAACAATTATGAATTATATCCAGAATCCAAAATTAAATACCATAGATCATGTGTCCTAACTTACTGGCAGGGCAGTCTTTAGTATTTGGTGTTTTATTTGTTTTTATAGTGCTTTCCAAGCTCTTTCTTCCACCACTCTTGTAAGCATCTAAAATACATTTTTGGCAGGAGGGTTTATAAGAGGTGAGAGAGGTTTTTGTTGTTTGTTTGTTTCACTATGCATTTTCATCTACAAATAGTGAAAGAAGAGATTTATGGTAGAATAAATGATAGACTTCTGGGTAAACCAAAATTGGTTATGATAATGAAGAAGGAAACTATTTCAGAGGGAGGAAAGGAAAAATAGACACACAAGAAAAGTGGATCAGTTACCCAGTGGAAGCTTTCTAGCTATGTCTTAGCAGTTCACTTGTTTATGAAAACACTGATATATTAGGTTTACATTTGGATTGAGATTTCTTTAGAACAAACATAAATAAAAAACCCAGACCTGTAGCAAATTCTGTAAACAGGTTTGAAAACTGCTTACTTAACAATTTATTTATTTATTGTTCTGACCTAATGGGGCTAATGGATCAAAATCTGAGGTGATGATCTGAAGTTTTATAAGAGATCCAAAAACATTGTTCAAAATGAGTTCACAGCCTCATAAGAGGACAGTAAAGCATAATCTGCAGGGTTACAGACAGACAAGTAGGGAAGATCTCTGCCTAGTGAACACTGACCACAAGCCAGAATATTGTTTTCAGCAGCATTTCATATGTGACGAGATCCAGGTCTAGTTCAGTTTTCTATTTTGTAGATGGAGGCTGTCTCGCAGGAGCATCCTTCAGTTCAGTTCAGTCCCTCAGTCATGTCCGATTCTTTGCAACCTCATGGACTGCAGCACGCCAGGCTTCCTTGTCCATCGCCAACTCCTGGAGCTTGCTCAGACTCAATGTATATCAAGTCGGTGATGCCATCCAACCATCTCATCCTCTATTGTCCCTTTCTCCTCCTGCCTTCAATGTTTTCCAGTGAGTCAGTTCTTCGCAATCAGGTGGCCAAAGTGTTGGAGCTTCAGCTTTCACATCAGTTCTTCCAATGAATATTCAGGACTGATCTCTTTTAGGATTGACTGGTTTGATCTCCTTGCTGTCCAAGGGACTCTCAAGAGTCTTTTCCAACACCACAGTTCAAAAGCATCAATTCTTTGCTGCTCAGCTTTCTTTATGGTCCAACTCTAACATACATATACATGACTATTGGAAAAACCATAGCTTTGACAGGAGCATCCTTATTCCAACTAAAATCTGAGCTTTACCAAAAGGTGGGTTTACAGTCATATTTTAATAAATAGTATACAAAGAATGGATTTTATGTATCATCTAGGCCCATAGCTCATAAATCTATTACATCTCTGACCTAGACTTCTTCTCTGCACCTCAGATGCCTGTATATACAACTGGCATTTCTCATCTTCCTTAGATATCTCACAGGAATCTCAATTTAATATACCTCTAACAGGACCTTTCATTTGTATCCCCAAACCTGTTTCTTCCCAGTTCTTTGCAGTTTCAATAAATTATCTAGGATGCATCTTAAGTTCTTCCCCTTCCCTCACACTTTTTATCTAGTTCATCAGCAAGTAGCACTGTGCATGTCTTGAATCCATCACTTTTCTCTGTCACTGTTACCACCACTCTTACCTAATCATATTTCTTTATTAAAAAAAATTATTTGGCTGTGTCAGGTCTTGATTGCAGCATGCAGGATCTTCGTTGCATCATGAGGGATCTTTCCTTGCAGCACTTGGGCTCTCTAGTTGCAGTGCTTGGGCTCTGGAGCACATGCACTCAGTAGTTGCGGTGCATGGGCTTAGTTGCTCCACAGCATATGGGATCTTAGTTCCTCAACCAGGGATCAAACCTACATCCCCTGCATTGCAAGGTGGATTCTTGCAGTGAATCAGGGGGACCAGGGAAGTCCCCAGTAATTATTTCTTGCCTGGGCTACTGCAGTAACCCCCTAACTGGTTTCCCATTGTTGCTCTTGTCTCCCTATTGTCAGCTTAAAACTCTTAAAGCAGATCAGTGACACGATCTGGGTCCTGCTGACTGCCCCAAATTCCACCTACCTTATCATGTTCCAGGCCAACAGGAGGGTAATGGGAGATGGGCCCATCTCTGGGCTTTTCATTTGTTCTTCTGCCTGGAATGCTCTTCCACTGACTCATTTCTCTCCTTCAGACCTCAGAGAGCCCATCTCCTGTTGCCCTGTAACCAGTTATTTTCTTCATTGAATTTATCAGCATCTGTAATTATCTTTCCCCTCCTCTTTTTTGGGGGGGTGAGTTTCCTCTTCTCTGTACTAGAATGTAAGCTATCTAAAGCATCTTTTCTGACTTGTTCATCAGTGTGTCCCTTGCCTAGAGCCTTGCTCAGTGCCTGCCCCATAATGAGTGCTCAATAATTATTTGGTGAATGAAAACTCATATTGTACTTACGGTTGGATTATAAATCTTAAATCTTCTAGTTTGTATTCCAGTATTCATTATGTTACTTCAATTACAAATGCAAAGTAAAGAAAAAATATTGATATCCAAGCTCCCCCCTCACTCTGCCAAAAAAAAAAAAAGAGTACTGTATATACGTATGTGTGTGTGTGTGTTTGTACATAGACATATATATTCATTTCTACCTTAAACATTTGAGGGCTTCAACAGAAATGAAATGACACTTGACTTTAAGATGAACAAAAGGATGCAGGCAAATAAACAACTAATGACACAAGTGTGATTAAAGCATAAAGGATCCGTTAACCCCAAGAGAGAAAGCAACATATTTTTAGGAGCCACCAATGATGTGTTAGTGAGACCTGACCCCACCAGGGCTTAATAAGCTAATGGTTCTGTTCTGTTCTTTCCAGCTGGTGTTTTTTAACATCCCCTTGATGGTTTACCTGGGTTGGATTTTGCTGCAGCGGTGCTTTGGTCACAGCTTCAGGTCTCATCTCCGTCAAGGAAAATACTTGAAAATTATACCTATTCACCTACTTATGTTACTGCTGTACATCTGGCATATTTATTCCTGCTACTTTCTTCATATGACATATGGCACTCTAGCTTTATTATTCTCCCCTTTACGGACCTGGTTGACACTGGTGACACCTGTTCTCATTCGTTGTGTTTGGACACTGAACTCTGCTGAGCTTGGAACCTTCATAGTGAGGTTAAAAAGCCACTTGAGCTCTTGAAGTCTGTATCTCCTCATCCACTTCTATAGCCCAGGCGTCTGCCTCAGCAGCAGGCGGAAGGCCAGTATTGATGGGCATATTTCAGGGAGCTGCTGTTACTTGGACACCTGGGAGTTGGGGGGATTACCTACTACTGATTCTTGCAGAATGGACTGCAGAAAATTCTCTATATAATGCCATGATTCCTTCCTTCCCCAAGAAGGTAAAGTGTTGATTTACTTTTGTGAAGAGAAAGCCTTTATATAGGAGATCCACAGGGCAGGGGCTGGTGGATATGGGAGTATCTGAGGCCCATTCAGTGTGTTTTTTAGATACCTCATGTGAAGTACCTAGCACAGTGTCTGGAACTTGGCAGCCTGTAAGGAGGCCACTTTAGGGACAGGGAATGTGCAAACTTGGACCTGACCCTGACTACCCTTGATTAGTTCCTAGTCCATTTTTCAACAGGATTATGGGCTCTCTGCTTCCTCAGTCGGGGGTGTTTTCAGCTAATCAAATACCAATAAATGAATGATGAATAAGAAATGACTCGATCCGAGTCTTGCCTGTGTCGCTAGGAGCGGGAGTGAGGCGGGGCTTTTGAGAGCGGAAGGGGCGTGGCTGGACTTCCGAGGAGGGGCAGGTTGTTGCCGGAAGCGAAGCCGCGGCCTGGAAGAGCCAGAGCAAGCGAAGCTGCGGCAGCAGTGCGGCTCCGGAAGCTGCTGTGGGGGCTTAGTCCGCTGGCTCCTAACGCGATACTGAGATGGAGAGCTCAGCTGTACCTGCAGCCTCAGACCCCCCCCTGGATCCGCCTCTGGAGCAGCTTCGGCACCTAGCTGGGGAGCTGCGGCAGCTGCTTCCTGGAGTGCGGGGTGAGCTGACGTAGTGGGGACGGGCGACTGCAGGGGAGGGGGAATCCGGGCGGAGGAGGAGGGGCCGGGAGGTTGTTACGCTTACCTGTGCTCTTTCGTTTGTCGCCGCCGGGCCCACACCCCGCACCCACTAGTCGGCGAAGCCCAGGAAACCACCAAGGAGTTTGATCGGGAGGCCTTTTGGAGAAGACTCAGTGAGTGCCTCTCCTATTGGAGACTGCTGTCTCTCATCTCTTCCCTATTCCTTTCCTTCCTGCTTTCCCCCGCCCCAGCCTCTCTGCGGGAATATGCCTCCTTACCTATCCTTGGGACCTCCGAGGTTGAAATATAAAATACTGATTTTTGGAGGTGTTTTTGAGACGGCTCAGCGGGCAGGGGTGGAGAGGGAACGCATTATCTTCAAAGTCCGTGCAGCTGTTGCAGTCTTGTCCTTTTGGCACTAACATATTGGCTCTTGCCACCTGCTCTGTCACCCCCCCCAGATGAAGCAGCTGTGACAGTGTCAAGGGAAGCCACGACTCTGACCGTAGCCTTCTCTCGACTTCCACTACCATCTCCACAGGTGGGCTTCACTTTTCTAGAATTCTTGTGCTGCTTCAGTATTCCTTAGAAAGCCTCTCATTTTTACACTCAAATCTGGGGATTTAATTTCCTCGTCTGTCGAGTAAGATGAAGGTTCTCACACCACAGGATTGTTCTGAAGATCAAATTGTCGAATGCAGTAGTTGTCATGGGGTAGATGGCTCTTCTAAATATTGGTTCATTCTGAAGTTCATCCTAGTTATTTCCTTTCTGACATTTTTTAAAGTACTTTCTATTTGCTAAGTGTTTTCACATACATGATCCCTTCCTGACAGATGAACAGGCAGGCTCAGAGGCTCAAGTTAAGGTCGATAAGTAGTGGAGCTAGGACTTAAATTAGGTTCTATCTGATGATGAGCTCCACCTTTTCTATTATACTACATAATACTCTTTTGTACTGAATTATTTTTATACTTAATTTTAAAAATGTAGACGGTATAAGGTTCAAAAGATGTCAAAGTTAAATGTGCTGAAAGTTTATATCTCCTATCTCTGGTTCCTTTTGTATTATTCCATGTATATGCTATGCATATTCACACTTACGTGCATATGGCTTCTTCTTTTTACACAAGTGATAAAGAGTTTCTGTTGAGAAATCAGCTGGTAACCTTATGGGAGTTCTCTTGTATGTTGTCACTTTTCCCTTGTTGGTTTTAATATTTTATCTTGTCTTTAATTTTTGTCAGTTTGATTACTCTGAACATGCTCAGGACAGTGGTTTTTTCATTCATAGATGAAAAATTAGAATATGGCTTTATATGAATTATGTATATTTGAATCACAATTGCTTTCTTAGGATCTCAGCACATTAATTCTGCCAAAGAATGTTTTTTTTTTTTTTTAATTCCAGTCCTTACAACGTAGTATTTTTACAAAATTATATGTTTGGATATTGAAACAATGTCAAATTGGCATAAAAGTTTCTAAGTACTCTCAATCATTGTACCTATCCATCTCAGACTGGTAGCAGATCATTTATGGACTGGCACCAATTTGTAGATCACATTTTGTGTAGCACTGGTTTGGAATTTAGCAGAGCAGTGAGGACAAAGAAGATAAGTGAAAGCCAGTGACTGCCTAGAAGGAAAATAGTCAACAATGAGCATTGTAGAGTCCATGCTAATTTCCTTTAGATATACTGAAATTCTGTTAGAGACAGACTGACAGAGACAGACACAGAGGCAGAGAGATAGACAACTAGTTAATGGTCTAAGATAGAGCTGACAGCTTTTCTGTAAAGGGCCAAATAGTAAACATTTTAGGCTTTGCAGTCCAGCTACTCCACTCTGCCTCTATAGTGCGAATACTGTTACAGACAATGTGTAAACGCATGAGTGTGGCTGTGTCCCAGAAACATTTTATTTGCAAAAACTGGCAGTGAGCCTGATTGGGCCCTTGGGCTCTAGTTTGCCAACTCCTGGTCTAAGATATGGTGAATACCTCAAAGCCGATCACAGATATCTTGGGATATAGAGTATCAGGGATGTTTTTCCTACAGATTCTTCATGTCTTACTGAGCTGGTATCCAGCTAACTCCTCCCTGGTGTATGATGAGAACAGCACAGGGCCTGATGCATAATAGGACTTCAGAAAATGTTTGATGATGCTGTACAGATGTCTGCTCTTTTCCCAGATGTTGTACAGATGTCTGCTCTTTTCCCATGTAGATGGCTTGACCACATCAATCTAATCCATTTCTTTTTTTCTTTCTGAAATTGGCTTATCATCTCATAGGAAACCCAGAGGTTCTGTGAACAAGTACATGTTGCCATCAAGGCAATTATTGCAGTGTACTATCTGTTTCCCAAGGATCAGGGTAAGCCACTCCATACACATAAGTGTTCAGTTTATGGGGTAGATCTTTGCTAATGTGACAGCTTATGTCCTGAGAATTTTACCTTTTCCTCAATTTGAGCATGTAATGTAACTCTCCCGTTAAGTGCAGTCAAAGGTAGTGACCTCCATAAGTAAGCCTTTGTGCTAAAGTTCAGATACTGTGTTCTCATGTCCCCTGCCTTACTTGACTCTTAACGTTTTTAATTCTCACTGGCTTCTCCGTCTCTAACGCATTATAATCACCACAGCTACTGCTAGGCTATCAGTGCCACCCCCAGGCTCCTCCTCCTCA
The DNA here is from genome assembly GCF_054371585.1 of Giraffa tippelskirchi. NCBI lineage: Eukaryota > Metazoa > Chordata > Mammalia > Artiodactyla > Giraffidae > Giraffa > Giraffa tippelskirchi. The sequence continues at coordinate 101,193,294 of NC_137281.1, forward strand.
TCACCTGCTGTTTCTGAGCTCCCTTATAGGTTAAGTGGCCTCCAGCTCTGCCTGTATATTTGTATCTTGATTATTATCAGGTTACAATTATAAATGAATACATGTCTCATGGATCTTCAGGGTTACTCATGTGGTTTAAACTTGAAGTGTTTTATCTACAAATGTCAAGAAATCACTATTTTAAAAAATATTTATTCTTTTATTTATTTGGCTATGCCAGGTCTTAGTTGCGGCAGGCGCGCTCTTCAGTCTTTGTTATGGCATTCAGGGTCTTTAGTTGCAGCATGTGAACTCTTAAGTTGTGGCATGTAGGATCTAGTTACCTTCTAGTTACCTGACCAGAGACTGAACCCTGGCCCCTGCATTGGGAGCATAGAGTCTTAGCTACTGGACCACCAGGAAAGTCCCAAGAAACTACTTTTTAATGAATGAATACATGCTGTCATGAAACGATTAAATACCACTAAGGAATGGTGGGAGGAGCAAGCAAATGACATGGGGATATACATAAGACCTGGGTTTTGTGTTGGCACTCCAGTTAAAGCATGTAGGTGCACATTACCTCAAATTCTGTAGGGCTTAGATTCTCAGGAAGACTTTCCAGACTTCTGGAAAGACGAACAGGCTGCTTAGTCTTTGGGTCTGGCTACAGGCATCACCCTGCGAAAGCTGGTGCGGAGCGCCACTCTGGACATCGTGGATGACATGGCTCAGCTTGTGGAAGCACTTTACATCAATCCAGCTCAGAGGTAGTGATGCCACAGCTGGAGTTATTGGGTAATGGGGTTCTTTGCTTCTGGGAGGGGGAAAAAAGTCATTTTAACAGCAAAGTTACTGATAACTGAGATTAATGACCAGCAGGAAGGACCTCTGTAGGAAACAGGAACCCAGGTTATTGATATATCCTTATTGATTCCTTTCAGCAGCCCTGAGAACCTGATTTCCTACAACAGTGTCTGGGATGCGTGCCAGCATGTACCTCAGATCCCAAAAGGTGGGTGAGAGTGGAAAGTTGACATTGACTCTGCTGGCCAAAGCTGACAGACCTCACATCTAGCTGCCAGTTTTGTAGTATGTATGTATTTTTACTTACGTAAAGAGCTTAGAGAAATAGATCTAGTTTATCACCAACATGAAAAGATAGGTATTCTTTTTGCCAGTATTTTTAGCTCACATAACTTCTAAATTCAAACAACCTCTGGCTGTGGCTCTGTCTCTTGTTGAACAGATATGGTTTTCTCTTCTGGTCCTGCCCCAGGGGCAGTATTTGGGGACACTGAAGCAATTATGGGGTGGAGCCTGCTAGGCCAAGAGCAGTGGTCATCCAAGGGTACCTTGCTGAGAAACATCATGTGACCATTGTATTTCTTCCTATGGTTAATGACAGAAAGCTTTTGAGCCCCCCTGTCTGGGCACCCAGAGGATGTATATGAGAAGAATTTTACATTCAACTGCTGCCCTTGTTTACTGTCCTCGGCACTCCCTTCAGATGAGAACACTGTTGCTTTTTGCAGACTTAAGAGAATTGTTGGGATTCTCCGCTAACTGTAGTGCTTCTGATTCTTCACTCATAGATAACAAAGCTGCAGCCCTTTCAGTGCTGACAAAGAGTGTGGATCTTGTGAAGGATGCCCATGAGGAGATGGAGCAGGTGAGAGGACCTCTTTCTTTGATGGTCATTGGAAGGCCACTCTGTGTCTAGTAGATGAGGATTGGTTATAAAGAGAGAAGATGTGTCAAGTGTGGACCAAATGGGTCCCCCCTCACTCTCATCCTCCATCTCCCATCTCCCCCTGCCCCATGTGGGGGTGTGATTTGTACCATTCCTCTCTGTTCCACTGCTGCACTAGGAGAGTTAGAACAGCATGTGTGAGGTGATTCAGCTCTGTAGCCATTTAGGGAAATAGCTGGCTGAAGTTTGGGGACAACTCAGACATGATGCTGAAAGTATTGATACTTTTTTTTTCTTTCTGGCATTCACATATATCATGTTGTATCTTAGGCTGTGGAAGAATGTGACCCTTACTGTGGCCTCTTGAATGACATTGAGGAGGACAGCTCTGACAACCATGTTAATGAGGAGGATATATTGGGATGTCCAAACAATCGGGACTCATATTGGTCAGAGGAAGACCAGGAGCTCATAATCCCATGCCTTGCACTGGCGAGAGCATCCAAAGCCTGCCTGAAGAAAATCCGGCTCTCAGTGGCAGAGAACGGGAAGAAGGATCAGGTGGCCCAGCTGGATGACATTGTGGACATTTCTGATGAGATCAGCCCTAGGTAAGCATGACTTCCACTCAAAACATCCCAGTAGCAGCATTCTGATCTCAACTTGTGCCATCACCTGAAGGTTTTTCCCCACCTTTTTGTTTTGAAAGTTTTCAAACCTGCAGGAAGGGTTAAAAAGTATTGTAATGAGTACCTGTACTTCCATCTAGGTTCACCTATTGTTCACTTTTTTTTTCTGTATTGGTTTATTTCTCTGTAATTAGATGTGCCTTTTAAAAAACTGAAATAGATGTGCTATTTTTATCCCTGAACCATTTGTAAGTTGCAGACATCAGTGATGTTTTTCTTTGAATATTTCAGCATGTATTTCCTGAGAACAAACAGTTTTACTCTTAGTATTACATTTAAGAAATTTACATTGAATATGTGTTTGTGTGTGTTAGTTGCTTAGTCGTGTTCGACTCTTTGCAACCCCGTGGACTGTAGCTTGCCAGGCTCCTCTGTCCATGGAATTCTCCAGGCAGGAATACTGGAGTGGGTTGTCATTCCCTGACGATAAAGATTATACTGAATATAATAATATTATCTAATATTCAGATTTTCCCAATTGTCTCTAAAATGTCTTCTATAGCTTTTTTGTTTGTTTGTTTGTTTAATTCAGGGTTCTGTCAAGGGGTCATACTGCATTTGGTTGTCTTCTCTTTGGTATCTTGCAACTAAAACAGTCCCTGTCCTTTTTTAGCTTTTTTTGTCATTGATGTTTAAAATTTTTTTTTATTTTCTTGACATTTTTAAAGAATCCAAGTTAGTTGCATTGTAGAATATCCAGCAGTCTGGATTCATGTGATTGTTTTCTCATAGTTATATTCAGGTTAAACATTTTTTGGCAAGAATATCACTTAGTTGAGTGTTTCATGCTTTTCATTGCCTCATATTGGAGAGGCACATGGTATTAGTTTGTCCTGTTTTTGGTGGTACAGCACTAACTTGATTGCTTGATTAAAGTGGTGCCTACTTCAGTGGCATTCAGGGATGAACCCTACCTATATCAGTCATTAAACTTATGGTTTCAGATCCTAACGTTTTTAACTGAATTAATAATGTCCCACCCTACTGGCCAAGGGAGATCCCCCCACCCTCAAATTCTTAGTAAAACAGGATATGTATGTGTTCCATAAATACCAGTTGAATTGGTTATTTATTGGTTGCCCAGTTTAAGGAACTGATGCATTTCTGGGAATTATTTCCTCACTCGTTGCATCCTTAGTTGTGTCCTGGAGACCACCTAGCTGAGCTTTGTTCCTTCTTGGTTAATGGTTATTTTTTCTTTCTCCCTTCAGTGTGGATGATTTGGCTCTGAGCATATACCCACCTGTGTGCCCTCTGACTGTGCGAATCAATGTAAGTACTGGCTTTGAGGGAATAGCTGCAGACCTAATTGGTAGAATTTCAGTAGTCACTGATACTTCCTTAAACTGTGGGGAATATGTTTATTTGTTACACTTGGATGCAAGTACAATAGTGTCACAATGTGTTTGTGCTTGATAAATATTTGTTGAATTTGAATTCTGATAGCAGTGAGCTCTGATAGTACTCTCTCTTCCATAACCACTTGGGTAATTGTTTAGAAAAACCCAAAGACCTTAGATGGGCTTCCCTGGTGGCGCTAGCAGTAAAGAACGCACCTGCCAAAGCAGGAGACATAAGAGACATGGTTTGATCCCTGGGTCAGGAAAATCCTTTGGAGGAGGGCATGGCAACCCACTCCAGTATTCTTGCCTGGAGAATCCCATGGATGGAGAAGCCTGGCGGGCCACAGTCTATAGGTTCCCAAAGAGTCAGACACAGCTGAAGGGACTTAGCATGCACACACCCAAAGACCTTAGAAAACCATGCCTTGAGAGAAGGTCTTAATTAGTACAGTGCTTTAGGATTCTTTCAATGTGAAGTTACAAGTTTCTAATTTCCAGTATAGGCCAAAATAGATGTTTAGAAACATACTCTATTCTAATATTGACATATTATGTGATTTAACCATGAGTGGTCACGAAGGGTTAAACTCTTTATAAAAATCTGATTTTATTGTTTTCTTTGAAGTCCTAGGTCCTGTGCTAGAGTTCTGTTCTTATTTTTTATAAACTTAAAGTTATTATGTCTCATTTTATTGGAAAGAGAAGTAAAATTGCGGATAGCTTACATTTTACCATCAGATGTATTAGTCCTAATAACATTTGGTAAATTAGATAGTGGAAATTATTAATATAGTCATCAAATGTATCTTCACAATGTGGAAACACCTTGGAGTAGAATTAGGATCCTTTTGGACATTAACTTTTTTTTTCACATTCACTTTTAAAAAATTGAATTCTGAAGAAGTAAACATCCTTAGTAATACGCCATGTCAGTTACCCTAAAAGTAGTTTTATGGAATGCATGGTATATTGGTAGCATACATACATCCTCATGTTATCTTGTTATTGGTATTCTCAAAATTTTAAGTTTTTAAAAAAAACTCCAGTTTTTTCTGCTGTATGTATCCTGAACTATCAGCAGTTAGGACAAATTTAGGTTATATTTTTCCTTTTTTTGTTTTCTTTAAAAAGATTTAAATATAAAAAAGCTTAGAAAGATATGGCGGCAGTATTAATAAGATTTTGCTAAATAGAAAAGAGTCCATGATCCTGGCACCTAATCAGCATTTTTGTTTTTGACTGTTTCCTCCAAGGTTTTTTTTTTAATGAGTTCTTATTACTTGAGTATTAAAATACTGTAATATTTTAACTCTCCTCCTTCCTTTTTTCTCACTTTCACTTTTTAAAAATTGACTTCTTGTCCTAGCTGCTGATAGTTCAGGATATATATAGCAGAAACAACTGTTTTTGTTTTTTTACTTATAGGATTTTAAGAATACCAATGACAAAATAACATGAGGATGTATGAATGCTACCAATGTACCATGCATCCCTTAAAATTGTTTCTAGGGTAACTGACATGGTGAATTGCTAAAGATGTTTATTTCTTAAGAAGTCAGTTTTTAAAAAGTGAATGTGAAAAAAAAGGGGGGGAAGAGAGCTAAAGTATTAAATGTTTTAATACTCAAGTAAAATATTTTAGCCCTTCTCCCCCCCCCTCCTTTTTTCCTCCTTTCCATTTTTTTCCTTCTTTCCTTTTTTTTCCCCTAGATATTTGTTTTATTCGTTTGGCTGTGCTGAGTCTTAGCTGCGCCCTGAAGTATTTTCCGTCTTTGTTGTGGCCATGCAGGATCTTTTAGTTGTGGCCTGTGGGGTCTACTTCCCTGACCAGGGATTGAACCCAGGCCCCCTGCACTGGGAGCTCAGAGTCCCAGCCACTGGACCTGCAGGGAAGTCTCCTCTTTCCTTCTTCTTCCTTTTTGTGGTAGGGCTCAGGGTGAGTAACTTCTCTTGTTTCTTTTCTTTTCTAGTCTGCAAAACTTGTATCTGTTTTAAAGAAGGCACTCGAAATAACAAAGTGAGTATGAAGACTTATCCCCAAACAGCTTTTTGAGAATAAGCCTGTACAGCCATTCTCAACTCCCAAACCCCCATTTCAAAGAGTAGAAAGTGAGTGCAGTGTTTTCTTTCAGCTTTGCTGATGGAGCAGCTGAGTTTCTGCAGAGAAACTTGCCTTCTTTTACTATAGTTTTCCCTGTGCTCCCTTTTGGGGATAGGTCTTTTCATTGACAGTATAATAAATTTAACTTCTCTTTTTCCCATTGCATTTGCAGAGCAAGTCATGTGACCCCACAGCCAGAAGATAGTTGGATTCCTTTACTTATTAATGCTGTTGATCATTGCATGAACAGAATCAAAGAACTCACTCAGAATGAAGTTGAATCATGAATTTTCAGGCTCATTTGAACTCTCTTCTCTTTCTTACTGTCGCAGCCGAGCTCTGATGTCTGCTTTTAGAATGGAGCTAGGATGCTGTCTGGATTGGAAGGGAGTTCCTATCTATACTTATTAAGAGACACAATTACCAAAGTTTGGTGATTAGGCCAAACTGGCAATTATTTATAAACCATAGGAGTATGATATATTTTTCTGTGCTAGATAGAAAAGACAATTACATGAGTTTTTGTTATTCAGTTGCCTCTCAGAGATCCCTGGGGAAGCTGCCTTATTCCCTATTCAATAAAATGTGTCATTGTCAAAGATATATTTTAGCACGTTACTGAATATAATTATTCTTACCAGCATGTTCTTTTGAATGTTATTCCAGTTTGTTCCATTACTCTATTGGTATTGAAGGGCTTCCCCAATGGCTCAGCGGTAAAGAATCTGCCTGCAGTGCAGGAGACACAGGAGACAAGGTTCAATCCCTGGGTTAGGAAGATCTACTGGAGAAGGAAATGGCAACCCACTCCAGTATTCTTGCCTGAAAAATTCCATGGACAGAGGAGCCTCACAACTGAGCACACGAGAGAGTTCTGTTGGTATCGAGCTTGTGAAAATTATTAAGTGTGTTAGTCTCTCAGTCACGTCTGACTCTTTGCGACCCTGTAGACTGTAGCCTATCAGGCTCCTCTATCTTATTGATTTTATAGGCAAGAGTGCTGGAGTGGTTTGCCATTTCCTTTTCCAGGGTATCTTCCCCACCCAGAGACCAAACCCGAGTCTCTTATGTCTCCTGCATTGGCAGGCAGTTTCTTTACTGATAGTGCCACCTGGGAAGCTGGAAAATTAATAAAGTGAAACCTTATTTAAAATGGAGTCGAGAGGCCAGAAGGAGGAACTCGCACACAGTATTACTCTAGGTAAATAACAGGAAGGATTGTCAATTATAGATAGGAATGGTGTACATTTTATCTCCTACAGGAAATTGACCCTAGCTACTAAGCTAATGAGAACCCCTCATCACCCTGAACTCTCGCTTTCCTCCATGAAATTTTGTTCAAAACAACTGCTCCCAATTTCCTCCTTTTCCCTCCTTTGTTTGTGGGACTTGGCTGTGGCTTTTACTGTAGCTGGCTTGACCCTAATTGCAGTTGTTTGTTGTTCCCGAATAAACCCATTTTGCTGGTAAAATAACTGGCTGTTTCATTTTTTACGTTAACAAGCTCAGTTGTTAGGTCAACAAGCTCAGTTGTTAGGTTTGTTCCCTGTATTGAACAGACTTGTTTTCCTTATACATATTTATATTCTCTGTTTTGTATTTCTTGTCCCCAAATGTAAGTACAAAACTTTTATAAATCAAAAAATTTTGAATGTATAAGAGAGTTTATATAATATTGAGGGCCTCCTCAGTTAATCCTTTTGCAAAACCATCACCAGTTAATTATATTTTTGCATCAGTCTGGAAGATCACGTATTGGAAAGCAAGGTAAACCTGGAAAGTAACATCTTAGAAAGCAGGGTATACAGTGCTATACCTAACTAGGCCTTATGCATGTCCTGCAGGTCTCCACACTTCTACTGGGGGTCTTTTGTCTTATATAGATGTACTTCATCACATCTGCCCATCTGACATCCCCATGGTCTCTTTAGGTGCAATCAGCAACAGTAGCTGTCCTTTTGTTTATTCCCACCACCCCTTTTTTGTTATGTTCACTAATTTGTTATTTTTTTAGATTCCACATGTAAGTGATATCATACAGTATTTATCTTTCTCTGTCTGACTTATTTCACTTAGCACAGTACCCTGCAAGTCCAGCAGCCATTCTTTTGAGAGAATACTGTGTACTTGAGGCTGAAATTCTTTGAGTCAAAAGTTTTAATTTACTTTAATAAAGGGCCATTCTGTACTTGTTAACAAGTATTACAAAGAAAAGGAACTAAAACAGAGCATATCAAAGCAACAAAATGGAAACATTGAAAAAAATTTTGTACAAAAGGAGTCCAGTTTTTTTTATAGGTCCTATTTTCTTTATACTTAATAATTGTGTATTTCTCTCCTGGACCAAATTCATGTTAGCATCACACTTAATTGTGGAATATTTAATCTTTCATAATATTCAACTGTAATGAGGACTTATCCATAGCTGAATATTGAAGATCATTCTCCACTCAGGTCTTATGCTGTGTATTTTATAACTTTCTTTAGTCATCTTTGGATCTTTAAGGATAATAGTCAGGGATGGCATTGATCAATATAATCTTAGGATTGTCTAAAAATCATATTTTTAGTATGTCCCATTTCATCAGAAATATAAGAGCGCTTTAAATATTAGGTTATTTTCCTTACCTATAAATGAATGTATGTATTAGTGAATAGTAAATGGTTATGAAAATCCTGAACTCAAAAAAAAATCTTAAATTTACTTATCTGAATACCTTTATAAAGGCTTTTTTTTTTTTATTCCTCGAGCCCAATAGTTTCTGTTTTAAGACAGCTAGTCTTCATAGATGCCTTGAGCTTGGGTGACAGAAATGAATGTTTTTTCTGTTGATTTCTGAGAATATAAGTTTTTTTGAGGTGGGGAATCTACCTGCTCACCCTGAGCAGAGAATCATTTGTTTGATAAGCAAAGTTTCTCTTCCCAGCATGCTTGGTTTTAGATTGGAGATTCAGGAGGTGGTTGGGGAAAGTGATGCTGGAGCTGGAAGTTTAAGCTGGAGGTTTACGGGCTACCACCCACCGTGACAAATCTGAAGTTGGTTAGGTTCTGGAACATGTTGCAGTCCATTTCCACAGTGAGCCTCTGGCGCCCCGCCTTCATTGGCATGAACTCGAGTTGGGTGCGCAAAGTGTTTCTGGGCTGCACCGAATTCACTCTGAAATAGAAGAAAAGGTAAGTCCTAGTTGTGTCTCAGGGCCATTCCTTTGCTGGTCCCAGTGAATCTGATCCTTACCTGCTTACAGAGGTGGACCCTGAAGAAATAAACATGTAAGTACCCAGCTGTTAAAACAGAGGAGGTTTGAAGAGGGTGGAAGGCAGGAGCCTCCGTGGTGAGCAGCTGTATGGTTGAGAAGAGAAACATCCTATTCTAAGGGCTTCCAGGTTGCATCTGTTGTCTCGTCACCTGTGACTTCAGTCTGGTCCCATTCTTGGTAATAGTAGGCTTGTGAAAACTATGGTTTTAGAAGCCTCATTGCTAACTACAGTGAGTGTAGTGGCCATACTGAGATGTCAGGATGCCAGCAGGTGGTGTTTGGAGCCCTATCAGCAGCTTTCTTGTCTACCTGTGGACCTTCTTACGGTGACTGAGCAAATGGTGCAGATTTCTTGTGAGAAGCTTTGCCTTAGAATTTATCTGGGAGACCACAGAAGTCTGGTTAAATGGTAGCAGTCCTTTCTCTCAACTTATGGCCTAGAGTGACTGACTGAGTTTCTTGAGGCTGAGGTGGTGGCTCAACAACCACACAACCTGTCAGGGACCTCGGGGTTGTAGGAATAGGCATCATGATCTCTAAACTGTATGTGTGTGTTTAGTGGAGGATGCTGTGGACCTCACGAGAGAAGGAGCAATAATTAACAAAGATACTTGCAACATCTAAAGCCAACAAGGTGCTAATAACCTAGATTATACAGGGTTTGTGTGTATGAATATATGTGTGTATATATATACCCACAGATCAACAAGGAAAAAAGGAACAGCAAAAGAAAAGTGGGCAAAGTTAAGAAACTATATAGAGGAGGAAATGGAAAAGGCTAATAAACACATGAAGAGTTGTGAATTAAAGCGATGAGATGTTACATTATTCCTGTTAGACTGGATTAAAAGAAAACGGTATTGCCAAGAGTGGAGGAATGGTAGGAATATAGAAGCTGTCAAGTACTGCTGGAGGGAACTGCAGCCATTCTACAAACCAATCTGATAGCACGTGGTCAAACCAGGTCTTATCCTATGTCTCAGCAACTCCATTCCTGTGCATTTACCCCCCACACACGAATTTTCAAGCAGGTGTATAAGGGGATATGTGTATTTGCGGTATCTGAGAGTTGGAGGCACTGTGGAGTGGTGTGGTAGGAAGCAGGGGTATACATGATGGAGTAGTTTGTAGATGAAGCAATGGACTTGACATGTGGATGAGTGAAAAACAGTTCTGAGTGAAATGAATTAGATATAACATTTATATAGTTTGAAAATATAGGCCCATGAAGCAACAGTACACATTCTATACATACTAAGACAGGGATATGAAGAGTGGTGGTGGGAATGGAGTAAAAGGGAATGTGTAAACAAAATTCTGTGTTGTGTTGTCACTAGTAGAATGCAGCTCTTCCCTGTGATGTTCTCTAACCCCCTCACCTGCGTTCATCAGTAATACCCAGGCTCTCTCTGCATGACCAAGGCCTCAACCAGTGTCAGGTGCCCAAGGGGCACAGAGCCTCCCTCTCTCCTGTACCCCTGTAAACATTGGTGGCCCCAGGGTGAGAGAGGCCCTGATCTTTTAGTTCAGCTCTGGCAGGTATTTGCTCTGTCTTCATGGACACAGCAAACAGAGTGTCATCAGTCTTGGGTTCCTGCCATTCTTTACTATTTGAGCCACCAGGGAAGCTCAGGTTCTTGCCTTTCTGACAGGTTGAGATATTTCTATGGGATGAGAAGCTTGTGGTCTCTTACCTGTAGCTCTTCTCTCTGTGAATGAGCCCCCTTCCGAAGATGGAGATCACACAGTCTTCCAAGGGAACATCGAGGGGGTTATGGATGCTGACCACGACCACCAGGGGCTGATGTTGCTCTGCTGTCTCTGGCATCTGTGGGGGATCCCAAGAGCACAGAGCTGTAGTCACTCCTTCCCCTCCTGGCTACCCTCCCTGAACCCTTTCTTGGTTATTCTCCTATCTCTACCATCCTCACCTAAACTCAACCGCTGACTTCCCTACCCCTCTACTTGGTCTTCTGTATTTACTCTCACCCTTGATCCATCACTGATAACACTGATGGTGCCTTTCCTTCACTTGGAAACCTTGGAAGGTTTCCCTTGTCTTCAAAATTCAGCTTTGGTTGGCCTTCAGAGCTCTTCACAATCTAACCCCAATTTATCCCAGGCGCATCTGTTCTACCCCTGACTACACCCTAGCCTCTGTGGGCAATTTCCCAGCCCCAGCACAGCCCTCAAGCTCCCTTCCTTTGGGCCTCTTTACTCAGTCTTGCATCTGCAATGGCTTTCTCCCTCCTCTGCACTGAAAGCTTACCTATTGTTCAAAGCCTGATACAAATGCCGCCTCCTCCATGAAGTTTTCCCAAACCCTCAGCCAGAAATAGGCCTCTTTACTTCACTTGTGCCAGAGTGACTTTGTTCCTCTGAAAGCTCTGACATAGAAGACCACATGTTGTGTCACCCTTGCCAAACTGTAACCCCCTCCAGGGCACAGACCAAGTCATATTCATTTTAGTCTGGGTACACATGTGGAAAGAGGACTGGACTAAGAGCCCTAAGCCTCTAAGACACCCCATTTTTATGATTGTAGGCATGATGTTTTCCTCATCTGAATAACGGGAAGAGTTCACCTCCCAGGGCTGTTGTATTAAAAGAAGTAAAACGTGAAAATACATTGGTATTGTATAAAGTGCTAAATAACCGTAGGCTATTATTATCTTTGTAAGTTTGGAGGCAGCCACTGAGAAGACTCCAATTTTAGAAACCTTTACTTAAAGTGGAAAGATTTAAATCTTCATATCATATATAAGAAATCATCTCTTTCAAGAGAAGGAGCTCTCAACCCAGCATTTCCTGATAGTTTCTTCAGCACAGTCACCTGCTCTGAAGCTTGAGGGGCTCTGTTCTTTCTGAAATGGCGACCTGAAGAGCAGCAAACACAGCAATTTGGGGAAGGACTGGTACCTACCTCGATGGCAAGGTGTGGTCTGCAAATGGTGATGTCTTGCTGGGCGAAGCAGGTAAGGCTGGAGTGCGTTGCCATGGCAGTGAGTCTGAGGAAGCTATTCTCTGGCAGGCTTTGTTCAAAATTGGAGTTGAACGGGAAAGTAGGGATTTTCTTAGCTGAAACACGTAACAGGTGGAGTCAGTGCCCAGGAGTGAGTGCACGTGCCCCAGAGACAAGCAGTAATTTCACACATGACTCCCAGGGGTCAGGGCCTCCCTGAAGCCAGAAAGATGCCTCATTCCTCACAGCAATTTCAGAATGAACTCACTCAAGAACCCACCCAAAAGGACTTGCCTGGCGGTCCAGTGGTTAGGACTCTGTGGTCTCAAGGCAGGGGGTCCAGGTTCAACCCCCAGTAAGCAAACAAATTCCCCCACGCCACAGCCAAGAGCCCAAATGCTGCAACTAAGACCAGGGGCAGCCAAAAAAAAAAAAACAACCCATCCAAGACCAACATCACCATCATGAGCACAACACTTGGTAGACCACCTCCATAGGGCTCTGGAAAGGGCCCTGTGAACTACAAGTGGAGCCTCAGTCTTGTCTAGTAATAACACCTACCTGGTGGGATGGCTTCTGGTTCATGAGACAGTTGTTAAGTGTTGGCCTCAGACCTGCCACCCAGTCATGGCTGAATATATGCTTGCTTGGTCCCCTCCCCTTCTCTGCTTCTGTTCTTTCCTGTTTGCAGAGAAAATGAAGCCACCCTGCCCTCCTAACCACTGCCTCTAGGGTGAGGCCCCCTCTGTGCCCAGATCCTGTCCTCTGCTTTTTAAATCAGTGCTCCATCCCAACCCCACCGCTGCTTAGCTGTGTAACTGTGGGCAGTTTATTTAACTTTCTGTGTCTTGGTCTCTGCATCTGTAAAGTGGGGATGATAATGGTTCCTGTCTCATAAGGTCATTATGAGGATAAATGAGATAATGCATACAGAACACTTAACATCATGTTTGCCAAAAATAAGTGCTCAATAAATGTGAGCTATAATTATTCTAGTTGTGTCTCATTTCCTCAAAGGTTGCATCATCAATTATAACCCATCTCTCCTGAGTCTTCGTCTTTTTCTATTAATTCTTCTTCAGCATATAAGCAGGTTCTGCTCTCTCTCTATCATCTTAAAAGAAAACAAAGAACACTTTCTGTCTCCCGAGTGTCCCTGTCTGTCACCCAGCCTCTCTTCTTTTTCCATCCATTTTTCCAGGAAGGACTGCATACCTTGTCTCACCTCCTCAGCTCTCAGTCAGTTTAAGCCCCAGGAACCTATTGCTTCTCCATCAGACCTCTCTGTCAGTAGAGGCTTTCCAGCCTTGACCTCTCACAGCCTCTCCGCTGGCCATGCTGGGCTCCCCCTTCTTCTCTTTGACTTAGTCTCTCACTCTACTGTCTCCCTGTCTGGTGCCTACATGCTGCTGCTGCCTGGGTTTCCTCCTCACCCTCTCATTTTCTCTCAGTCCTTCCTCACTCTCCCCTGCCCCCATCCAGGATTTTATCTAGAATACCAGGTTTAGGTTTCCAGCTGCCTACCGGCCATCACAGCTCAGATGTCTTCTGGGATTTCAAACCCAACATGCAACGAACAGAACGCATCATCTTTCTCCCCAAACCTGTTCTTTCCCATTGGCCCTACTTTACAAGCTCACCCAAACTGGAAGCACCCTCTAGCCACATACACAAGTTCAATCTAGCCCACTTCTATAATATGACTTCATTTGAAAAGTTCTGCTAGTTTACTTTGTCCTTCAATTTTTTCAAAATCTTCCAACTTCTAATCTGTGGTTGTTGGATACACAATATATACACATTAGAATCATATGGGAAGCTTTAAAAATTCCCAGTGCCAAGCCACACCCCAAGTCAATTATAACAGACTCTGACTGGGAGACCTAGGAATCAGTATATTTAAAGTATATTTAAAATATATCTCCAGGTGATTCAACATACAGACAAGGTTGAGATACATGACTCTAATATGACCCCTTCCATTCTATTCTACCAAAAGTTCTTTTTCAAAAATGAATTTCTTATCCCATTGACTCCTCTGGTTAAAACCTTTTACCAGCTCCCCATTGCCCAGAGAATAAAACCCAAACTCTTGAGCAGCATCTACAAGCCACTTCAAGATGTGGCCCAGTCTGGCTCTCACACAATTCCCCCACTCCACTCCTCCTACTCTTGGAAAGGGAACAGGGTGGAAAGACTGGAGGCAGGGGGACCAGTCAGGAGGTTGCTGCAATCATGTAAACAAGCTCTATTCCACTGATTCTCTTGCCTGCGCACTGGAGTCACCCAAGGACTTAATAATATTTTTGATGTTTGGGTCAAACTGTAGAGTTTCTGACTGGTGCAGGCTGAGCATCAAACTTCCCCCAGGTGGTTCTTATGTGCAGCAAAGTTGGAGAACAGCTGCTCTAGTCAGGGAATTTCAACCGGAGAATAATACAGGGAGCTCTGAAAAAATTCCAGTGCCTGGATCCAGCTCCAGGTCAATTACATAAGAATCTCAAGGAGGAGGAAGAACCTGGGCATATGTCCCTTCTGTCTGGAAGGCCCATGACTCACTTCTCTGACTGCCTTACTCATCCTTCAAGACCCAGGGCAGCCTGATTTACCTGGGGGCAGCCTGCTGCTGCCTGGGAGAGATGCTAATCCACCATTGTACTGTGTTTACCTCCTCAAACACTTCTTAAGCTGCTGCATAGTCTGTTTACTCAAACGACTACAATCAGAATTGTGGGTTTTGTTTTTCCTGTGTGAAGCTCAGTAAATATGTATTGAATGAGAGAGAGAGCGAGCACCTCAGGAACTAGAAACCATGTCTTCAAATCTGCAGGGGTTGCTGTATGGCTGCTGCCTGCTCAGAGTGGGAGCTGGGTGTGTCGAGTGTTGGGAAGGGGCCACAGAGAGTTACCTGAGTGGGCACTGAGTGTAAAGACAAACTTCTTCCTCCAGAGCTTGGCAGCAAGGACGCCATTGTAGTACACTGCCTGCAGCCCAATTGCCAGCTGCACTTCCTTCTCCTGGTCACTGGGGTTTAACACGTTTACAGATAACTCTACATTCTTTCCCGGGGCTAGGGAACTCGGTGCTTCCCAAAAGAGATGTAGAGGATCATCAGTCTCATGACAAGGAGGATAGATGCCATCGTCTTTCTCGTGTTTCATTCTGTATTTCTGGACTTCCTTCAGCACCATTTCTTCTTGAGAAGATCCTGAAGAATGGAATAAACAAAGCAGGCCTCTTGCCCAGCAGGTATAGACCCTTCTAATAAAAGCTCAGGATTAAGGTTCATTGACCCACTACGGCTCAAATTTGCTAAGGCCACAAGAGCTTTGCAAACCTCTCGCCCACATGTAGCTAAAAAAAGGTCTGTGTTAGACAAACTCACCACAGATACAGTGTGTCTCTCCAAGTCACTCAAGGGTCAAGTTCTTCAAGTACTATGAATTTGCCCCTTGAATGGTGGGAGAGCTAGTTTTTGTACAAGTTGCAGGAACTTGTCTTTTCCTAAGTGAAGGAGTTTGGACTTATTCCAAGGGAAATGGAGGCCATGGAATATTCTGGAGCAGGAATATTCTGTAACATAAATATATTTGTGTCTGGGGAAGCTCATTCTGGAAACTGTAACTTAGAGATGGAATAATGATGGGGAGACTGGAGGCAGGGGTCCAATTAGAAGGCTACTATAATACTGTAGAAAAGAGATGATGAGGCTCTGGGTGACCTGCAGGCAATAGGGAAGGAGATAAGGAGATGGGTGTGAGGGCATCATGGGGAGGTTCAAGAACAGTGCAGGTCTTCTTGTTTGGACAAATGGGTGGACAGTGCAGCAGTGCACTCTAATAACTAATACGGAGGGGAATACACAGGGAAGTTGGGGAGTGTTGGAGGACAGCAGGAGAGAGAGAATACTTCCTGGCAGCTGGGCTTGTTTTTTGTTTTGTCTTTGGCCATGCCACATGTGACATGTGGGATCTTAGCTTCCCAACCAGGGATTAACCCCCTGCAGTAGAAGTGCAGAGTCTTAACCACTAGACCACCAGGGAAATCACCTGGGCTTGGTATTAAGTATGCTGTTCTATAGCAGTGGTTCTCAGCTGGGGACAATTTTGCCCCCAGGGGACATCTGGAAATGTCAGGAGACTTTCTGGTTGTCACAACTGGTGGTGGTGGTTGAAGAGGGGCTGGCATCTAGAGGATAGAGACCAGGAAGTCTTCTGAATGTCCCAGGTTGCACAGCCTCCCAGATAGCAAAGATATCTGGTCCAAAACGTGAATAAAGTCAAACAGGGTTGAGAAGTCCCGTTTTATGTGATGGGGAACGGACTGCGTGTCTCCCTGGCCTGCATGTGTCTGGCCCATTCCTTTCCCTCTGTTGCTGTTTGGGGCCCTCCTCTGCCTGGTGCTTGCATGCTAAATTGCTTCAGTCATGTCCAACTCTTTGCAACCCCACAGACTGTAGCCGCTCAGTCTGTGCATGGGATTTTCTGGGCAAGAAAACAAGTGGGTTGCCATTTCCTACTCTAGGGGATCTTCCCAAAGCAGGGATCAAACTGGCATCTCCTGCATTTGTGGGCAGATTCTTTACCTCTGAGCCAGGGGAGGCCCCCCACTGCCTGGTACCTTCAGGATACTTGTAGTTCTGTGTGATGTCCTCACAGCGGTCACAGTCCACATTCTTGGTACTGATATTGTTGCCAAAATACTTAGTGTTGCAGTCAGTCAACTCCAGTGTCCCATCCTCACAGCACTTCCAGACCACACATGAGGCATTTATTGAGGCAAAAATCTCTGATACTGCAGGGGTTAGCCACACTTTCCCCTCCTTGACCGCTCTGACTGGGACCAGATCACAGGCGTCCAGGACTGAGGGAGAGAAATGTCAACGAGTGAGAGGAATCATACCCAGACCTTGGCTTCGGTCAGAGCAGCAAAACCTCTGTCCCCATCCTAATGCCCTATTGCCCCTCTGCTGGAATCAAGGTCAGAGGTGGACAGTAGGCAGGGTTTCTGAGAGGGCACAGCTGAGGTGAAGCTCACTTTTAGTGACAAAACTTTTTGGTCATGGTCTATGGCAGGCGCCCTCTCAGAAGATGGACAAGACCTCAGAGTTACAGAGTACATGGGAGTTCCTAAGCCAGCTTGACCACAGACATGACAGGAGTAGGTTGCCTTTGTTGAGCACTTCCTACGTGCCTGGCTCTGTGACTGTTCTGTTCCTGGGGGGCCTTGGGCCAGCATCCCACTGCTCACTATCAGTCCTGCCACTGCTTCTGTTTTAGGGGCTGCAGACCTGCTATGGACCACCTGCTGCCCCTGTTTCCTCTCCAAGGGACTCCTTGTACTCTTGCAGCTCTGTGTAACCTGGTGGTCCTAGGCCCACCCCAGGCTTTACCTTCACCTTCTTTAGGAGCACTTGGGTACAGAATCTGCCATCCATCATAACCCTCAGGCAGATCAGGCCGGGCCATCCAGCACTCCGTGGAAGTCTGGAAGATCCTGAAGCAAAGGGAACAATGCAAGTGGCCGGGTGGTGGTGGTGGGGGAGTCCTGAAGCAGTCCTAGAGATGACAGAGCTGATACTAAGTGGATGGGAGGATGCTGTGTAAGAGTGGTTCCAACACTCCCAGGAAGGGGCGTGCATCTCACATTCACCCTGACCTTCAGAATCCTGCCTTCCAGAGTCTTGAAGGCCTATTCAAAGCAGGGCTACTTGGGGTGAGGTGGTTCCCATGGATGACAGCCTGCGAGTTTGGAGCCCTTTCAGGTCTGGGACTTCATCCATCCCCTTTGGGCTTCTCACCAGGCTCTGCCTCTGTTGCCTTCTCCATTCTGAAACCCCTCCTCGTTGTAGTACTCGTCTACCAGCAGGCCTCCGCCGGTGCCCTGGGCTGAGGTGAACGTTGTAATGACACGGGCAGGGATTCCCAGGCCTCGCAGCACTGCATGGAAGCGGGCAGAGGGTCAGGGCAACAGAGAGGCCTGGGGTGTGGGGGATGGGGTCTATGGCTAGCATTCTCAGTGTCTCCTCTGGACACTAGGCACTTTCATGGTCTTAAATGCCAGGTGACATTGTGGAAAGAGAAGGGGCACAGGAGCTGACACCCACCCGACCTAGGCTATACGAAGGCCAGGTAATGAAAAACAGACAAGTTACACAGCAGGTGGAGTATACAGTGGGGAGAGGCTTCAACAGAGCGCTGGGACTGGCTTTTCTGGGGCAGAGGCAGGGAGGAGCTTTGGGGAGTTTGGGAGCAGAGCTCGCCAGATGGGCCCAACTTTGCTGAATCTGGGAAAAGGAGCAGAAGCTGGTTGGGAGGAGTGGCTGGGGAAAAGCCATCTTGGCCAGATGGTACATGGGAAGCAGTCACAGGTGTGGTGGAGGTGGGGGAATGCTGCAGAGTGGAGGCAGTGGCTGCTTTTGGAGATGTCATGGGGCAGGGGTTACCAGGCAACCCAAGAAGCAAGGCAGACACTCTGTGCGGTAGCCAAGGTGACTTGCCTGGGTGTGGCAGGCAAGTCTGCTCTGTACCTGTGCAAGCAACAGCTGCTAACACCCAGGCCTGACCCTCGTACACGGGCCTCCCATGACCAGTGACCCAGTGTCGCAGGATGGGCGCACTGCCCCGGCGCTTGTTCAGCAAGGCCCTTTCCTCCGTAGTCTGGATCTTCTCAGTGGGCAGGACAAACTTCTCCTTAAGAAAGTGCAGCTGTTTGGGGAAATGTGTGGATGTTTATGGGGATGGGTAGGGAGGGCTTGGGTTTCTCAGGTGGCGCTGGTGGTAAAGATCCCGCCTGCCAACACAGGGGATGAAAGAGACATGTGTTCAATCCCTGGGTTGGGAAGATCCCCTGGAGGAGGGCATGGAAACCCACTCCAGTATTCTTGCCTGGACAGAGGAGCTTGGTGGGCTACAGTCCATAGGGTCGCAAAGAGCCAGACACAACTGAAGTGACTTAGCATGCCGGTAGCGAGGGCTCATCACAGCTCTCCAGGCGTGGTGAACAGACCACCTGTATGGAAATCACCTGGAACTTGTTAAACCTGCATGTTCCTGGGCTCCACCCTCACCTACTGGGATGTCTGGGAAGCCTCGTTTTTAACAAGTCCTTCAGAAGCAGGGGTTCATGAGCCATGAAAGTGAAAGTGTTAGTTGCTCAGTCGTGTCTGATTCTTGTGACCCCATGGACTGTAGCCCACCAGGCTCCTTCGTCTATGGGATTCTCCAGGCAAGAATACTGGAGTGGGTTGTCATTCCC
The DNA here is from genome assembly GCF_054371585.1 of Giraffa tippelskirchi. Classification (NCBI taxonomy): domain Eukaryota; kingdom Metazoa; phylum Chordata; class Mammalia; order Artiodactyla; family Giraffidae; genus Giraffa; species Giraffa tippelskirchi. The sequence goes on from NC_137281.1 coordinate 101,212,576, forward strand.
TTCTCTAGGGGATCTTCCTGACCCAGGGGTTGAAACCCAGGTCGAACCCAGGTCTCCCGCATTGCAGGTGGATTCTTAACCATCTGAGCCACCAGGGAAGCCCATAGTGGCAAATGAAACTCAGGACACAAGAGCAGCAGGAGGGCTGCCCCTCACTGGAGGCTTTCACTGTTCCTTGGTCTGCCTGGCCCTGATTCTTCAAGTGTTTTCCTCCTCCTCGCAGGCTAGCCCTGTCCCTCACCACCTCCTCAGAGGAGAGGATTGAGCCACATGAGGAAATAGAGAACACATTACTCCTGTGAGAGAACTTAAGGACACTAGGAAAGAACCAAGCTACCTTCATGGGAATAATTTAGAAATGAAAACAAATTCCTTTGACTGCCTTATCGCCAAACCATGGGTAAGATGGAACTGACCCCCTTCTTCCCAGGGACCTAAGCCCCCTGTCAGGGCTGGGGGTGAGGAGGCAGGGAGAGGGAGGTCTCAAGGAAATCCAGTCAGTTTTAGTCCTCGCTGGCTTGTGACCTGAGGGAGGACAACTTCCTGTCATTTCTCTCCCGGGTGGATGCTACTGTCTGCCCCTCCTCACTCAGACCCTTCTCCAGGGACTGTCCCCTACACCCTGGGAGGAGGGGACCATTCGTGAGTAAAAAACTTCTGGGGCCCTGGACGGGGGCAGCTCTGGCAGAGGACTGCTGTCTTGTCTCCTCCCCCTCCCCACCCCGTCCTCACTCACCAAGGCGCCCAAAACTTGGGCCACATGCTCGGGATTGCCCCACTTCTCCACCTGATTGTCCACGGTCAGTAAGCTCAAGCCAAGGTCGATGACATCCTCCTCGAACTGTAAGGACCACACAGGGCCACCCATGATGGAGGGTGTGCAGGTCAGCCACTCCTCCCGCAAGTCAACCCCGTCCCCTCGTCCTTCTCCTTGACTCAGGCTCCACTCTTTCCTGCTGTGTTCCTGAAGAAGTTCTGGCTTTTCCCTCTGCCCCAGGGCCCCCTGGCCCCAGTGCCCGATACCTCAGCCTTTTGCCTCTTCTGTTGTCTGACTGCTGATAGTGTGGACTTTTGAGCACCAGGGCTCTGTCGAGTTCTTTCATTTCTACTGTTTTTCATGTAATTTGCTCCCACAGCTCCTAACAGGGCTGTCCCTGTGTAGGGGTGGATAAAATGGCAGCTTCTGCTCTGGAGGAGCAGAAGTGAGGAGTGAGGAAGACACGTGGCCACTTAGGCTATAGATCTTAACAATGTGGCTGGGGCTCTAGGAGAGATGCCAACCCAGGGAGCACAGTGGAGAGTCACTCTGCCTCTGGGGGCTGGGAAAATTTCAGAGGGCCTTAAAAGATGAGCAGGCATTTTCCAGGTGGTAAGTGAGGGAAGGTATTCCTGGCAGAGCAAACATTCAGCTTGCGCAATCAAGGGATGACCAGGAGCTGAAGCATGGGGAGGGGGGCAGTTCTTGGCGAGAGGAAAGCAGTGGCCTGGCTGTGAAGAGTCTTGTGTGTCAAGCCAGGGGATTTGGGTTCTATCCTGTAGATGGTGAGGATTTAACAGAGGCTTCATCTGCATGGTCTTTAGGAAGATAACTCTGGTGGTTGAGGAGGATGGTCTAGTGTGGCTCTGAGGGGACCGAGGTACCACGTGGCTGAAATTGCATGAAGAAATGGCCTCATGACCAGAGGCTTTGGACTGACCCAATCTGTTTGACTTGAGCACTGAAAGTTATGGGGTGATCACTGTCTCCCCACCTTCCCTGGAGGCCCCCGTACCTGGCCAAAGTCCCAGGGCTCGGCCTGGATGCAGTCAGCTGTGCCCAGGAAGATAAGGCCATTCTGGTTCAGCAAGTACTCCCTGCGTTGAGCTTCATTCCCCAGGAATACAGCATCCCCTGGAGAGAAGCAGGCATGGATGAGGGACAGTGGGATGCTAGGCGTGCCGTCCATCTCCAGGCCTTTGCCCTCCCTGCTTAGGTGAGATTCTGCTGCAGACCCTCCCTTCAGCTCCAGGCCTGGTAGAGACTGTGAAGGAAACCCCACTTTTCATCCCATACTGGGACTAGGCCTCCTCTCTGGTGAGAGTAGGGAAGTGGATGAGAGTCCCTGGGTCGGCCCAGTGGCTTTCATGGTCAGCCAGCAGACAGGAGCAAGCCAACCTTAAAAGGCTTATTGGTTCCCAAAGAAACCTGCTCCTGAACCAAGAGCATTTGGCAACAGGCCAGGGGGCTCCCCAGGGGGCCTGCTATGTCTCTCCCACAAGTTCAACCAGAAAAAAAAGTGTTTCAGAAAAACCAAACAGGTTGACAAATGTAAGCAGAAGGAAAGACAAGCAGGGTCAGAGGGAGAATGGGGCTGCGTGTGTGAGGGAACAGTGGGAGCCACCCAGCGTGTCCAAGGAGGTCTAGGACTCCTATGGTCTCTTCCTGCTGCCTCTCCTACTGTCTTCATCAAAGGATTGCCTGGGGGTCATGAAGGGGGTGGGGGTTTTAAGGAGGCCATCGCCCACTCTAGGAAGCTGGGAGCAGTTGGGGACCTACTCTGGTTGTCAAGTGTCTCTCTCTGCCTGTTGCTGGGGGTGAAGTAGGGGGTGGTTTGACTGGTTCCTGAAGACTAGAATGAGAAGAGGATTTCCAAACCATCCTCCCAGACATCCAACTAGGATGAGGGTACTCAAAATAACAGAAGACTGGGATATTAGATATCAGGAAGCCCTGAAAAACCCTGGACAGAAAATCACAGAATCACATGCCCAAGGAGCCCCAGGCCCCTGCCCCTCCATCCTGTGTACTATCTGTGAAGTCAGCTGAACATCGCCTCTTTGGAAATTGCTTCAAACCGACGAGTTTGGCCCCAGGCTCTACAGGCTTTGGGAAGTACATTATCAGAGCACAGGTAGCACCCTTCTTCTCAGCTTGGGTGTATCTGCTCCCCTCTTTATAAAGCTCCCTGCTTATGAATAGGACTTTGACTTTCACTATAGGGTGTAAAATTTCCTTTTGAATCCAGAAGAGCCCTATATTCAAGTATGCTAAGATGAGACTGAGTCCCAGATAATCTCTGAAAATCTCTAACTCACCTCCCAGATGGGCAGGGCCAATACTTCACCCCTGGCCAAACAGACACCTCACCCCTATAGAGAGGCCTTCCCTCACGGGTCCCAACAAGCCAGGTGTGGAGGCAGGAATCCTGGCACAGAGTCAAGACTGTGAGCTCCCTCTGAACCAAGGCCTGTTCCAGAACTGTATTTCTGCATCTTTGCTCAGGTTGTTAGGGCCTAGCTCTGGATATGTGCTCAGTCAGCGAGACAGGTACAGTAAAGCCTCAGTTTTGGAGGGAAGTGGCTTGAGGGTCTTTCTGGCAGTATGCGAAGAGCCACGGGCCCTCGCTCAGCTGAAGGGGCCTTGAATCCATACTCACCCACAGGGGGCAAGGGCACCTCAATGGACACTAGTTCCCCTCCATTGTTCCACCTGCCAACTCCCTTGGAGCAGGAACGAAGGGCCTGGACTGAGGACAGACAGGGCTATCTGAAGGAGGGGGCCACTCGAGGACTCCAGACTGGGCAAGAGTAGTGGAGACAGGGAGTTACTGGGACTCAGGTGCTGTATAGGAAGGCCATCAGGCCCTGGGATCCAGGAGCTTCAGGGGAGATTTCTTCTACTTCCCTTTGTTCCCAGCCCTGCCTCATAAGGAGGCCCCCTTTGGGCTGTCAGTGAACTCGTGAAAGGAAAAGGCTTGTCTGGGGAAGCAAGGATGGGCAAACAGAAAGATACTGTTTTCCAGTCCCCTCAATAACTGTTCAGATAGCCCAAAGGATTAAGGTAGGGGGTGGCGGATTCAAAAAGGAAGACAGACTCAGTATTCAGAATGGGAAGGAAGAGGAGATGTTCTCTTGGCTTTTGCTTGGGTCACGTCAACCATGTCTAATGACTTTTCTAGATTAAATAGTCCTGACAGCTAGGGCTGAGCTTTGCCAGAGGTGGCCACCGGCTGGGCCTCAGGAGGCCACCTGACCCCAGGAAAGTCCATCCAGAGGCTGCTGAGCTAGGGAGATTGGTTGCTAATTTGCTGCTCTAGGTGGGTATTTGGACGGGTCATGGTGGAGAGACAGTCTATAGTAAGGACAGAACTAACAAGTAGGAAGAAGCAAGAAGGAAGATTTACTGTGAAGCTAAAACTGAAGCTTTGGGTTCCTCACCAGCACAGAAACCCCCTTCAAGTCAGGGAGGGGCCTAAGCAATTCAAAATTCTATGTTGTTTTTCTTAAAGAGGATCCCCCCAATTATTTAAAAACTCAGGTCCTGCAAAACCTGGATTCACCATGGAGACAGACTATGGGAGCCCAGAGAGGGATCAGAGAAACCTGTACTGCAGGCCCCCTCTTTTCCTGAAGTGCTTTCCAGCTCTCAGCCCCTAGCCTGTTATCACAGAGGGCAGTTCTTCTAGGATCACCTCAGTGAATCTCAGCTCCTGTGACTAAGTAGCCTGAGCCAGGATCAGACTAGCCTCTGCTCTCAGTGGGAAGCCCTGGGCTTCCTCCATCAGGTGACACCAAGACAGGACCCAGGGTCTGAGAGCCATTCATCCAGGGAGTGGTTTCCACAGTGGCTAAGTACCTGTGCTGCTCTAGAAGGATCTGTCCCCTGGGGCCCCAGCTCCAGGGCTTTGATTCTTGTGCAGCCCAGGCTGACCCAGGTCCAACTCACCTCGATTCCAGGGATTAAAGAGCAGTGTGAACTGGCCCAGGCATTGTTTCCTGCCCGAGACCTGCAGCAGGAGTGAGTAGTGGCCAATGATAGCATCTGCAGGTGTGGTCACAGAGATAGTCCAGGACTGGTCATCTCTCTCCTCCACCATTGCACTCCACCACTTACGGTCCCCCAGACTGGAAACTGAGAACGTGGCTTGGGTCCCATTGGCCTTGGAAGGCTGCTTTCCTGTAATCATACAGAGATGAATTGGCCATTTGGACCCCTTGGCCACAACTCACAGTAACAAGATGAAGTATCACAAAACTAAGTAAGTGAAAATTAGATTTGGAGGAGAATGAAAGCCACCCATCAAGGAATAGGGGTCAGAAAAGAGTGAGGGGAGAGCACAGGTACTTAGCACCCATGGACATCTAGAAAAGGTTCATAGTGTGTAACATGGGTGTCATATCTCCTTCACTGGGCCTATGTGAGGTCTTAATGAGATTTTGCAAGTAAAGCCCTTGGCTCAAAATCTGACATGTAGTGCGGATTCAGCAAGTAGTAGAAATTAAATGTTATATTTAGCCTAGATTAAATCCCATTCAGGCTTTTCTACAAAACTGATATTATATATGCAACAGAAAAACTCCTTAGTGATAATGCAGCCAAGCAACTTCTGAATCATGATAAATTCTTATTATTGCATATTATCAGGCTTCCCTGATAGCTCAGCTGGTAAAGAATCTGCCTGCAATGCAGGAGACCCCAATTCGATTCCTGAGTTGGGAAGATCCATTGGAGAAGGGATAGGCTAGCCACTCCAGTATTCTTGGGTGGCTCAGATGGTAAAGAATCCACTTGCAATATGGGAGACCTGGTTTCGATCCCTGGGTTGGGAAGATCCTCTGGGGAAGGGAATGGCTACCCACTCCAGTATTCTGGCCTGGAGAATTCCATGGACAGAGGAGCCTGGCAGGTTATAGTCCATAGGATCATAAAAAGTTGGACATGAATGCGTGACTTTCACTTTCACTTGCTTGCATATTATCTCATCCTCACAGGATTTCTTGAGGCCCAGGTGCAGTGCGAGCCAGTTGCCCCTTGGTTCCCTGAGGTGGGGCTGGAGAAAGAACCCCCTAGTCCTACTGCCAAAGCAGTTGAGGTCAGTCCCACTCACCAGTTTGTGCAATGAGGGCTACCTTCTTCAAGGCACGCAGAAATGTGTGGACTGGAGCCTGAAAGAGCAAGCTGATGGTGAAGGGCTGTCCCCTCCTCACGATGAGCCGCTGGGAGCTGATGTCATTGGTGTGGTGGTCTGCATTGTTTCTCGCTGCCTGGAAGTCGCAGCTCTTGATCCCCAGGCCTGTTGTGGAAAGAAAGAAATCCTGGAGACTGGGTAAATGTGACAACGTCAGTAAAAGCAGAGACCCTGAAGTCAGAGATGCAGGGTTCAAATCCTTGGCTCAACTTCCTAGCTGTGCTGTCTCAAGCAAGTAGCTTAATCACTCATCCTCAGTCTCCTCTTCCTCAGAATAACCATCCCTCCTTGCAGGGTTGTGAAAAGCAAATGAGTTAATCTACATAATATTCTCAGCCCTGTGTCAGACACATAGTAAGTCCCTGTTACTATTATTAATAAGAACAATGCTTGTTCTCATTGTTGACCTCCTTTTCTGGTCCCAATTCAAAAGCAATGAATAAAATCCAGAATTTTGCTCACCCCTATTCATTTTTGTCTTAAGAACACAATGATTATTTTTAGAGCTAATTTTGAAGTCACTGAGTCCAATTCTTTTGTTTAACAAGTGAGAAGAGTGAGGTGCAGAGAGCAGCTCACTCGAGATTGCATGTGGCTTTCACCTAAAGGCTCATAAAACCCACAGTACTATGCAGCCCAGAAAAACCCTACAAGGAGGGGGCCTGTGAGTATTAAGACATTTTCCCAGGCAATTCTCACTTTATAACAAGAATTTGTAAATATGCTAACAGAGGCTAAGCTTTCTTCATCCTCTGCTCCTGCCTGTTTCCCTGCTTGGTGTCTGCCTCTGTCCCTTTTAGTTGGATTCCCTGACTGTGCTGTGCTCTGCTGTACTAAGTCGCTCAGTCATGTCCGACTCTTTGTGACCCTGTGGACTGGGGTCCATGGGGATTCTATAGGCAAGAATAAAATAGTGGTTGGTAGGAGCCTGGTAGGCTGCAGTCCATGGGGTCACTGAGTCGGACACAACTGAGCGACTTCACTTTCACTTTTCACTCTCATGTACTGGAGAAGGAAATGGCAACCCACTCCAGTGCTCTTGCCTGGAGAATCCCAGGAATGGTGGAGCCTGGTGGGCTGCCGTCTATGGGGTCGCACAGAGTTGGACACGACTGAAGTGACTTAGCAGCAGCAGCAGCATGCTCTCCTCCAGGGGATCTTCCCAACCCAGGGACTGAACCCAGGTCTCTGGCATTCAGGTGGATTCTTTACCATCTGAGCCACCAGGGAAGCCCTTGAATACTGGAGTGGGTAGCCTATCCCTTCTCCAGGGGAACTTCCTGACCAAGGAATTGAACCCAGGTCTCCTGCATTGCAGTTGGATTCTTTATCAGCTGAGCTACTAGGGAATCCCTGGTTTCCCTGACTCCTGCCTCCCTTCTCTCCCACTTAGCTTTGAGGCTATGACCCCCTCATGCTTTCCCAGGATGTCTACCAGATGGACCACAACCCAGTGAAAATAGTTGTGTTAGGATGATGCTGAGATAAGAGTATAAATCTGTTTAATCACCATCACCACCTTACCACCATTATCACAACTATGACCAAGTTACCACCAACAACCCAGTCGATTGTCACTCCATAGCCACACCCCCAACACCACATCACTGTTGTACCCATCACCACTTCCCACCATAACCCACCTCTATCATCTCCACTGCTGCCAGCACCAACTACTACCTTCCCCACCAGAGTCACACAAACACTACCTCCCCTACCACCAGCACCAGCGACCAGCTCGTACACTTTAGCTCCTCCATCATCAGCACTATCCATTTACTATTCCCCCAACATAGCCCTACAACCACCACCTCCACCACTATTAGCATCCCCTAACACCTGCAACCATAGTTGCTCATTATCACCTTTGCTACCATCCTGCTTATTTTAATGAAAGCACAATGATAGAGAAGCTACTGAGAGCCCAGTAAGCCCTGTGGAGAGCTGGCTTGGCTCACCTTGTCCCATGGCGGCAGGCTGCTGTTATTCACTTGGCTACTGGAAATGCTGCCTTGAACTGTTGCTCTGAGCTCCCTCTCTGAATCTATCTTCCAGACAGAAAATGATGGTGGGCGCTTTTGTTGGCTTAAGAATCTGTAAAGAGTGGCATTTCCTTCTACTCCACCTGTGTGCTTCCCCACATGTTTGTCTTTCCTGCTCCCTCCCCTTTGGTATCTCTTGGACCAGCTGCTGGAGTTCCCCGTTCTCCTTTATCTCTTGTACCAGGAGGCCCAGACAGGGGTATATCTGGCAGGCTCGAGTGGGAAGTGAATTGTGGGGGGAATCTGCCAGTTGGAGAAGCCCATATAAATGTGTAAGCCTCTAGCTTCTGGGGCCTCAAGAGACCCTCAGAGATATTACCTGGATGACACTGGAAGACTCTGGAAGGAGGTCCATATCCAACTTCGGATTCAGGCCCTAAACATGTCTTGGGCTTTAAGTTGTTAGATGTTCATGGACCTTTCTGATAATATAAAGAGAGAGCATGTGTGTCTGGGATTCATCTGTGTGAAGGAGATTAGGGGGTAGAATTTGTTGGTGAAAAATAAATGTCCAAAGAGCAGAAGCAAGAATTATGGCTCTTTCAAGCCTGCTGGGCCTGGCACACTCGATTAGAGAAGGGTTGGCACTCTGTTGTTTTTCCTGTTACTACTTGTTTTGTCAACAAGGAGACAACACAGGGGAGTATCTGCTACTTGGTTCTCTTGGCTTCCCAAGTTTTATCCGGGTTTATGAGACTGTGTCACTAGAAGCTCTCTCAGACACAGCTGGACTAGCCTGCACATATATGGCATGTCTATAGAAGGATATAGAAGAAACTACAAGGACTGTTGTTTGCCTATTGGGAGGGGAGCTTAGAAATGGATACAGGAATGTGATTTTTCTTCTGTTTACTGGTTTATACTTTTCAAACTTTGAACCATTACCCATGAAGAATCTCATTATGCAAAAAAGGAAGCTATTGCTTCTCACTCTTACCAAAAAAGATTCTTCATGAGAAATGAAGAGGGAAATTTTCTTGTTACTTGAAGATGGTATAATTTTTACCTGGAAAATGTGAATCTACTGAAAAATGATTATAGGAGACAGAATGATTTAGTGAGATTATCTTAAGTTTAATGCATTCCTAGTAAAAATACTAGCAAATTTTTCCTCTGAAACTGAAAAAGCTGATTCTAAGGTTCAAAAGTAAATTTCTAAAAGATCTAAAATATGAGCTGAAAAGATCTAAAGTTTAATGATCTAAAAAATCTCTCATTAGAAATGCAGTGTGGCCAGGCTTCCTAGATACTAAAATATATTAATGACAGTACTGTAATTAAAAAAGTAGGTAGACCAAAATGTATGTATTAAATATATACTAAATGTGGCAATTAAGTAGTAAAGATAAGAATTCATTAGTAAATGGTTTGGGGATAATTAGCTTCCCAAAATAAAGTTTGTTTGCGACTTTGCACAATACACTCCAATAAATTCCAGATGGATCAAAACTCTAAACGTAAAAAATTAAATCCTAAACGTACTAGAAGAAAAGATAAGAGACTTATATTTGAGTCAGCATGGAGAAGGCCTTTAAAGATATTACACAAACTCCAGAAGCCATGAAGAAAAGATTGATAAATTTGATTCCATAACAATTTTTACGTGAGAAAACTTATAAACAAAGTTAAAAGATATACAACAAGTTGGGGAAAATCTTTGAAACTCATATCACAAAGGGGTACTTTCCTTAATGTAAAAGATTCTCCCAAATTAAATAATAAAATGACAACAAATCAATAGAAAAATAGATGAAGGGTATAATGGGCAATTCACAGAAAAGGAAGTTCAAATGTTTCTTAAAGTACATGAAAAGATGTCCAACCTCATTTAATACAAATACAAAATGAAACTGCCCTGGGATATATTTTTTTTCACCTATCAAATTGGCAAAGATAAAATAGTTTCACAACTCTCTGAGTTAGGGACGGTTTGGGGAAATAGTTGCTCTCTCAGTGTGCTGGTAGGAGTGTAAACTGGTGCATCTTTATAGAGGGAAATTAAGTAGTATCTATCAAAACTTTACATGTTTATACTTTTGAATTAGCCATTTGTTGGGAGCCACGTTAGGCATTACTGACAAAATGGAGGCGTGGCCCCAACCCCCTCTCCTCATCCCGCAGGCACGGTCCTGGGATGAAGGAGTTAGGTCTTGTGATTCTGACTTGTCCTTTCCTTCCTTCGGTTGAGTTGGCTGAAAAGTATGTTAAGGTGCTTATTGTTCTTGCATGAGAAAGCACAAAGCCTTCAGCAGTTGCCCAGGAAATAATCCATAAAGTTACATTTGTTCAAGGACCTTTACAAAGAATGTTCCAGGATGAGCACATAGGCCGCAGCTTGAGACCATGGGAAACATTGTTATCTGAAACCTGCTTGTAAGGAAAATGTTTATGGCAAAACAAGTTTGCTGAGTTTAGAGGTTAGGAATAATTAAGAATAATTAGAAGCTAAAAGTTTAAGGTATGTTGTAGTATTTTGCTATAGCTTATAGAGACTAGGAATTTTAGAGATACTAATAGCTAGAAGTCTTTTTAGGAGTTAATGAGCCCAAGCAGGATTTAGAAAGATAAGAAATAAACTGAGGAATGTGGTATACAGCCCAGAGACAAACTTGAGTTACAATGTTATCACAAGGACAATTAAGAGGGAACTCTGAAGGACAACAGTGATTTATGGAGACAGTAAATCTGGGTGAGGGGAAACTGAAGATATCATACCTCTGATCTAATGCTTTTGTAAAAGTATAAAAGAAAACCTGATGCTTAAAATAAACATGCAATCCAAATGAGTGAGAAGCTGCATCATTTTCCATCATTTTTTTCTCTGCCGACCCCATTCATCCCTTCAGGGCGTTTTCCCAGCTCTGGCAGCCATTCCACTTCCAGATGTTTTATCATGCAAATAACCAAATGTATAAAATGAAATTTATATAAGTATATCCATTGCATTGGAAGTTATAATCGCAAAATTTTGGAAACTACCTAAATGTCCACAGATAAGGCACTGAATAGATAAATTATGGGACATGAATTTAATAGAATACTATACAAGCATGAAAAAGAATGAAGTAGCTCTGTATAAACTGATACGGAACAATCTCCAAGCTATACTGTTAAATGAAATAAGCAAGGTATAGAACAGTGTGAACAGTAGGCTACCTTCGTAGAAAGGGGTGCATGTGTGTGTGGCAAATATATATGACTTTGCTTGTATTTACATAGAATATTTCTGAAAAGTTATTGCTTCTAATAACTATATAGTTATTGATTTATAGGAAAATTCAATGCCTGGGAGTAAGGAAGGCTTTTTTCTTTATACTCTTTAGTATCTTTGTACCAAAGAAATATGTTAATATTTCAAAAAAATAAAAATACTTACAACAGTAAGAAAAGCAGATGGGAAGACCTTTCAGCACTGTGAGCCCACTACCTGGGAGGGCAACAGCAGAGTCATGGGCTGGCTCCATTGTTTGGATTCCACCTCTGGCACTAGCAAAAAGTCTTCTCTTTCCTCATACAATTCCCATGGAGTTTTACAGATACCACTCTCTGGCAGTGTTTTAGTCGGGCCACTGAAAAAATATTTAAAAAAATCTATTTGCACTGGATCTTAGTTGCGGTGTGTGGGATTTTTGATCTTCCTTGCTGCATGTAGGATTTTTTTTTTTTTTTTTTTAAAGTTGCAGCATGTGGGATCTAGTTCCCAGGCCAGGGATTGAACGTAGGCCTCCTGCATTGGGAACTCGGAGTTTTAGCCACTGGACCACCACATGGAGGTGGGCCACTTTTGGAGGAGCTTGTGGTGAGACAGATACTGCTGTATTTTGGTGGAGCTGGGAGAGCTGTATTTTGGTGGAAAAGGAGAGTGGGAAATGTGACGTTGGAGGGAGGGAGGAGTGATCATAAAGGTCCATCCTGCTTCCTCCTGCACCCACCCCTTTCAACGCCCCATCCTCTGGCAGAAAAACAAACCTTCAGCTGGTGTGTACCCAAGAAGGATTCACTAATTCATGTGTGACACAAATATTTATTGAGCACTATTGTGATTCCGGAACTGTCTTAGGCACTGGCAATACAGTAATAAATTAGCTGGGCATGTTCTTGTCACCAAGGAGCTTATATTCCAGCAAGGGGCAAACAGACAGTATTAAGTGCATACACCATTAATTATTTATTTGCTTTTGTGACAAGGGCTATAAAGGAGAAGTTTTGAGTTCTAGGACCTGAATGTGGAGGTCAGGGAAAGCTTCCTGAGAAAGTGATACTTAAGTTCAGAAACTGGAAGGATAAATAGGAGTGAGCTAGGCAATGGAACAAGGGGAGGGGTGAGAGGAGGGAGAACAGCATGTGCAAAGGCCCTAAGGCAGTGAGCAATTAAAGGAATGCCATGAAACTGGAGCACAGATTATAATGGGAAAAGGTAGGGAAGGGCTCCTCTTGCAGAACTGAGTTAAGAATTTTTAACTTTATCCTCAAATCACTGGGGAGCTATTGAATGGCATAACAATCAGATTTGCATTTTAAAAATTCCACATTGACTCAATAGTGAGAATAAATTATTTAGGGGGGGGCAAAAGTGGAAGAGAGAGGACCAATAAGGAACAACTGTGATGATTCAAGGGAGAAGTGATCAGGGGAGTGTTGGTAAGGATAGAGGTGGACAGATTTGACAGAAATGTAAGAAGTTAAATTGGAAAGATATGCTAGTGGACAGGGTATGGAGGGCAAAGAAGAAAAGATATTCAACGTGAACCAGGTTCAAATAAATTATGCCGGTCCATTGCTTTACAAAGCACTTTCACACATACCATCTCATATGATCTGAACCTCAATCTTGTAAAGTCAGTAAGGGGGATCATTATTCCAATTTTATTGGTGAGAAGACAGGTTCAGGGAGTAAACATGTTTATTTTAATGAATGAATTAATGGATAAATCGATTACCATACTGCCTTTTTCAGAAAGAATTTGACAGCTAACATCATGTTTCAGAAGAGCATATATTAAAACAGTGCAAAAGATGAAAGATGGTTAGAGATGGAGACAAAACAAAGATGAGGCTAAAAATGCACATCAAACCTACCTGCACACATGCTGTGCACACACTAGAACTTCATCTCTAAGCCTCCCAGGATTGGAGGCTTTCCCAAGGTCTCACAGTTTATGATAAAGATTGAATTTCCCTAGGGTTTTCCAGCTCAGATCCTATACATTTGAGTTCATGTTAGTCTGCAATCCAAACCACCACTGAGAAGGAGGGTCCCTGTATTCAATCTTAAAAAAAATCTCTCAAGGACTTCAACTTCTAAATATAGCAGTATAGCTTGATACTATTGTCCCTGTTGAAAATAACTAGAAATCTGAATAAAATATCTCAAATTTCTGTGTGAGATATCAAAGGCAGCAAAAATTTGAGGGATCTTGGGGAGAAGAGAAGCACAGAGAGATAAACCTGACAGAATATCACTTTTCCTTTTGCAACATTTGCTGATGCACAACTAGCAGACGACAACCTGAGGATCTGTTAAGATCTCTGGCAGTCTTACAGGGCCGAAGGATAAAAACTAGAGTTCTAGGGCCATCAAGGATGAAGGACCCCAATAAACACTCTAGGTTTTCAGTGGGGAACCCTGAAGAGCTGTATCTCAGGAGTAAAGGTAAAGACTTTACAAAGACTGAAGCCTGATTTTGATTGTTTTTAGGCTCTCATTCAAAGAAAATTTTTATTTCTGCTGACGTATTAGGTGCTATTATTATCATTATTTATCTAATAAAGTTTTAAATAATGGAATAGCATAGACTGGTTTAAAGAATTTTTATTGTGATAGAAAACATGTATCATAAAATTTATCATCTTAACCATTTTTAAATGTATAGTTCAGTAGTATTTAGTATATTTACATTGTTGTGAAAGAGTTCCCCAGAACATTTCCACCTTGCAAAACTGAAACTCTACACCTATTAAGCACAACTCCTCTTTGCTCCCTTCCCTCAGCCTCTGGCGACAATCATTCTACTTTCTGTATCATTAATTTGACTAATTTAATTATTTTATCTTCACATAATAGAAGTTATATTATATCCATCCTTTTATGACTGGCTTATTTCACATGGCATAATGCCCTCAAGTTTCATCCATGTTGCAGCATGTGAGAGAATCTTTCCTTTCTAAAGGCTGCATAGCATTCTATTGTATGTATGTACCACATTTTGATTATTTATTCATCTGTATAGCCACTTAGGTCCACTACACTTCTTAGCTATTGTAAATAGTGCTATGAACATAAGTGTGCAAAAACCCCTTCGAAACCTTTCTTTTAATTCTTTTGGATATATACCCAGAAGTGGGATTGCTGGATCATATGGTAATTCTATTTAAATTTTTTAGTGGACTACCACACTGTTTTCTGAAATGAATGCATTTTACAATCCCTCCAACAATGCACGTTCTAACTTCTCCACGTTCCCATCAATACTATTTTCTGTTTTCCATATTAGCCATCCTTATAGGTGTGAGGTAACAGTTTCTCTTTTCTTTCTTCTTCTGCTTTTTTTTTTTTTTTGCTGAGTCAGGGTCCATGTGGGATCTTAGTTCCCTAACCAGGGATCCAACCTTGCCCCCTGCAGTGGAAGCTTGGAGTCTTAACCATGGGACTGTTATTTTTCTGGTTCTGACCGTACAGAAGAAGTTCACTCTCATGAGGAAAGGATTCCTGGTTTGTGATCCCTGTATGTGTAGGGTTGCCTCAGAACACTGCACTCTGCTTTCTTTCAGGATGAGGGATAAAGAAAACTTCTAAGTTAAAGATATCTATCCCCAGACAGTCATGGATAAGCCATTTCGTTAAAATTAGAAAGGCTTATTCCCTCCCCACCCTGGCAGCCCCATGTCCCCCTCTGGCTGTTTCAGGGCTTTGCTCTGCATCAGGGTCCCAGGTCTGGCTGGGTTCTTCCCAGGGACCCTGCAGCCCAAGACCCTCTTTCCTGCTGACCAGGTGGTGGGCCGAGGTGGACACCTCCAGGCCCCGCCCCACCCCCACCGAGTTTAAGCCGTTATTGTCAGGGTTTCTCTCACGTGTGGCTGACTGGTCAACTTCTTGTGGTAGAGTTGAAATGTGCACAGGAGGACAGACAGATATAGCATGTTTGCAACCCTGAATTGACCCTAGGTCTGAGGGCCTTGGGTACGGGGACAGAGGAGTAATAGGGGCTGGTGGGTCTTTGTGTGGGAGTGACAGTCTGAAGGCAGCCATGTTGGGGGGGGTCGGGGTGGGGAGACTTTCACCAGAAGGAGGGGAAGAATCCATTTTAAGAGAAGCAAAAGCAGAAGGGAGCCCGCCTCCCTGATTTCCAGGCGGTGGTCCTTCTCTTTTCCCAGCGGCAGTTTCTGGGGTCAGACTCTGTGAGGAGGACAGAGCGGGTGCTGTTGGGCGTGGTCAGCAGTCCTGGAGGCGGGTGCTGTGACGTCCTCATTTTGCAGAAGAGGATCCTGAGGCTTAGGGAGTTTCAGCTAGAAAATGGAGGAGACTCTCCAGGTCGATCCCTAGTTGCACCTGTCGGGGGATCCAAACGCAGAAGGTTGAGGGCTGGAACCGAGCCCTCTTGTTCCCCTCAGCTTCCGCACAAGTCGTTTTCTATGGTCCGACACCCGGGTCCTACCAACGCTGCGGGAGTCCAGCCAGCAGGCTAGCACGTGGCTGACGCGGGGCTCGCATTCTGGCAGGGTTTCCAGCAGACCTCCTAGTGTCACTGAAAGCCCTCCCAGGGAAGGCCTGGTGCCCAGCGGGCACTTTAATGCAGAAAAAAGACCATGTTCTTTGAGGCAGCTAAACTTCTAAAATCGGAGGCGGAACCGGGCGGGGTCGGGACAGTGGTGCTCAGGCCAGGCCACCAAAGGTCTCTGGCATCAGCTGGCCCGGCCAGTCTTGCGAGGGCAGGACCCAGACCTCAGTCTCAATGCCATCTTGTCTCAGTATCTCAAGGCCGCCCAGTCTGCTTCGGGCCCTGGACATGGCAAATCAGTGACCCACACCTACCCTCGCCGTGCCCAGAGCTGGAATCCTGTCTGAGGGGATGAGCCCCCTTCAAAGGGCTGAGAACGAGAGTATGTGTGAGTCTCCCCAGTGGGGACCCCAACCCCCAAAACCGAGTGGCCCTTCCAGAAACATCAAGGGCACAGGGGACCAGGTGTGACTCCTGCAAGCCTCAAGTCCTGGATTTGAGACTGGAGGATTGGATCCCCAAGCATGAACTGCAGCTGAACTATGATTCAGCCGGAGCTTCAGCACTGGCTTCCAGGAATAATTCCAGAATAATCCATGGTGAAACCAGGTCCACATTCATTCTACAGAAGCTGGTTTCCCCAGCCTGAGCAAGAGGGTGTGGGGACTCTGCCCAGTGAGGTAATGTTTCAGTGCAGTTGCTTTTTTTACATTGTTTGTAGGATTTTATTATTTTTTTTATCCTATTTTTAAATTGAAGTATAGTTGATTTACAATGTCATGTTAATTTCTGGTGTATAGCAAAGTGTCTCAGTTATATATGTTTTTCTTGTGAGGAATAATATTGGTAAGAAGCAGATACTGAGTTGTTGAAGTCCTTGTTGCTTCTGTAATGCATTACTGGGCTACTTCACATTACTGGGCTATTTTGAATGAACAATAATGAGATAGATCAAGACAGTTATGTGGTACTCTCAGCTATTTTACCATGAAGTGTTTGTAGACACACAGTCAACCCTATATGTAGTGTAGCAATTGGTTGTGAATATGAAACTTCAAAATGACTCATGTCAGTTATGAACACAATCAACATGAAATCCAATATATAAAATTTCAACTTTACATATTGCTTCAAATATTAACTTGACAAAAATATTTACCACAAGATAAGTATTGTGTTCCTAATTCATTTAAAATGATTAAAACAGAAGGTGTTTTTGGAATATGCAATAAAAACTTATCAAACAGTAGTATTTCTGTTTGTTAAAGACTACACAGTGTTACAAGATGAATGATCCCTTATGTGGCAAAACATATCAATACAGTAAGAAAGAAAAAATAAAGACTTTGTTAACTGTAATGACAAATACGTTTTACTCCCTGATGTTGCTTTTATATTTTTGCTTTTGGATCTTGACTATTTTGAATCTGAATTTGCAATATTTGTGTGTGTATAGGTAATCTCATATATCATTCTTGGGAGTTTGTTTCTATTACTAAACTCTATTGTATAGAATTCTAATTATAAAAAAACTAAATATAACAAAACCAAGCAAAATCAAATAATAATAACAGTAACAACAACAACAAAGACACAAATAAACCTCCCATGCCTCTCAAATGGGATAACTGAACATAATTTAAAAATCCTTTGGAGATGTTACCTATTAAATCAGGGTAAGGGATGATTCAGAGTTGTTCTTTTTTGTGACACTGTGTGGATATGAGTGGTCCTAAATAGGAACTTTTATTCTGTTTCAGATATGCAGTCTGTTATTATGGGGAAGAAAGCAAGAGAGTGAGGGAAAAAAGGGAGCATCAGGACAAGATTTCAAAGAACAGTTATTGTCCATTTGCCAGGAGCCAAGATAACAGAATCTCTGATGCTCTACCACTATCAATATTTTTGTGGTGGTATGACAGGCACAGATTGCACACACATTAGAGATGTTCAACAACTTTTTAAGTAAAATGTAATATTCATCAAAGTGATCTTTCAATAGCTTAATATCTTTCCATCATATTCTTGGGTATAGGAGATTGGGCAAAATTGAGTTGCTGGGGAAGCTGTTTCTTTTCACATCTACACTGATTTTCCCAGTAACTAAACTCATGTAACTAGGAGGATTGTCTTAAGACAACCCTAATTTGGTTTCTTTGGTTACCTTGTATTTATATTTAACAGATAGAGTAAACATGAAAAGGTTTCCTGATTTTGATCCTGAAGTTTGAGTATTATATCTAGTTAATTGTTAGGTTCAGATATGGAAATCAGATTTGCAATGGGAGAACAGGGGTAAGTAGAGTATTGGCCCTGTTCTGGACAGTTGTTACCACTGGTTTGGATGGTTATAGAAGATGATAACTAGTAGTTAGCAGAGACCTGTGATCAGAGCAGATATTAATGAGGCCTTTGTAACATTATGTAGAATTATAGGTGAGGTCAAAAGGGATTGGGAGGATGTATATTTTTTAATTTTAATTTTTTAAGGACTTCATCTGTTTTGAACAAGCTCTAAATATCTTGAGGCAGTAGAGAAACAGTGATGTAGATGGAAAGATCAGATGGACTGTGTTTGAGTCTTGGTTTTGTTTTTACATTTCTGAGACTCCATTTCTTATTTGAAAAATAAAGATGAATAATATTGTCTATGGTACCAAAATGTAGTCTAAATTAAATGTTATGATGTATATGTGAGTGCTTTTGTAAAATTGCTAAGAGCTATGAAAACGGCATTTAATAGTATTTCCACCCAGCCTCTCATCTCTCATGCATTTCTTTCTTCTATTTATGTCAGTTCTAGATAGTGTAATGACTGTATTTGGGGATAAAAAGGTGAGACTAAAATGGAATCGATTTATTCTTCTCTGTGGGAAGTTCTGTATACTTCCCTTAGTGTTTCCATTTCCTTCAGATTTAGAGTTTGTGTAGATGAAAAATGTGTGGTTTGAATAACTTTATACATACAGGCTGAAAATGTAGCAAATGATCAGTTTTATGAATTTGTCATTTAAGCATGTATGCATATAATACATATAATATACATCATCTAAAAGTGGAGAGAAAGACAAAAGGTAAAGTAAAGAGCAGAAATGGCAGTGAAGGCAACTGCTGTACCTGTTCCTGGATTAATATTCAGGGCAGTTTGGCACCGGTGGGGTTGGCCTTTTCAGGGTGTGTGAGCAAGAAACAGCAGAATAGGAATGAACGAGGAAGCCATTTCACATATACATTGATTGATCAGTGTTCGTTGTCAGCTATCCTATTGGGCATGTGACTGCCAGACTTTTATCTAGTGCTTGCAGACAGCTTATCATAATTTGCAGCTTTTTGCTTTAAGTTATCTTCCCCCACATGCCTAAGCTGCATGTGTTCCACCAGATAAAACCTCCTTAACAAACTTTATGATGAACAGATCCAGTATTGCCCATATTAACAAGAAATACCATTTTATACTTACATATTCTGTACATAGGGGCTTCCCTGGTGGCTCAGTGGTAAACAATTCACCTGCCAATATAGGAGACATGAGTTTGATCCCTGTGTTGGAAAAAGCCCGTGGAAAAGGAAATGGCAACCCACTCCAGTATTCTTACCTGGGAAATCCCGTAGACAGAGGAGCCTGGTGGGCTACAGTTCATGGGGTTGCAAAGAGTCGGACAGGAGTTAGTAACTAAACAACAAGTTCTGTACATAGATATATAACTTCTATGTGTGCATATTTTTTACATAGACACAGATGAGGTCTTCAACACTCATAGACATATACCTTTATTTACAGACCTGGGAAAATGACAACCATTACATTAGGAAATGGTGAGGGAGAGTGAACCCAACATATAATTCTGGAGTTCTCTCCAGACCCTTCTATGAGACAAGGCAATTTGAACTGTCATAATAATTGACAGTGTTCTGATATTATAAAGAGGGGTGGAAGATCAGATGCTCTCCTCTACTTGTTTGCTGAAATTTTTGTCACTATGGCTAGATGGCAAATGGTAGATTTTCTTTGCTCATCCCATTCCCTGTTGTAGATTAGATAGTGAAAGTGAAAGTGAAAGTCGCTCAGTTGTGTCTGACTCTTTGCAACCCTATGGACTATAAAGTCCATGGAATTCTCTAGGCCAGAATACTGGAGTGGGTAGCCTTTCCCTTCTCCAGGGGATCTTCCCAACCCAGGGATCGAACCCAGGTCTCCTGCATTTCAGGCGAACTCTTTACCAGCTGAGCCACAAGGGAAGCCCAAGAATACTTGGGTGGGTATCCTATCCCTTCTCCAGTGGATCTTCCTGACCCAGGAATCGAACCGGGGTCTCCTGCATTGCAGGCGGATTCTTTATTAACTGAGAGTATTTTTCAAATATTTTGACCTATGATTCATAGAAAGAATTTTATATCATGACCCAATACATGTAAGCCTAAATACAAATACATAATGTAATTTTATTTATTTTTAAAAATTTTTATTTATTTCTTTTTGGCTGCACTGAGTCTTCCTTGCTGCACATGAGTTTTCCCTAGTTGCATTGAGCAAGGACTACTTTCTAGTTGTAGTGTGCAGGCTTCTCATTTGTGGTGGCTTCTCTTGTTGCAGAGCATGGGCTTTAGGGTGTGTGTGGTTCAATAGTTGAGGCACACAGCCTAGTTGGCACACCAGGTTAGCTGGCACACGGACTTAGTTGCCCCATGGCATGTGGAATCTTCCCCAAATCAGGAAATGGAGGGAACCAGCCTGCATTGACAGGCAGACTCTCAATCACCGGACCCCCGGTGAAGTTCTATAACATAATTTTAAAAATGATTTTCATGATCCACTAAATAGTTGCAAAGCAGTTTTAAAAACCTTTATTAATTGAAGACTGGTGAGCTGAGACCTTGGGGCTCATTTTCTTATGATCAGTTATGTTTTCCTCTGAAAACAAGGCAAAGGTCAGAATGGAGAAGATTGATTTCCTTCTTTATCTATACATTTAAGATTTCTGAGACTTCTTGTGGGATCAAGAAGTCTCATTGGTCTCACCATGGACCATTTGAAAGATAAAAGAATAAGATAAAGCCATTGAGCCAGATAGGTTTATAAACCTCTTGGAGAAAAGGCAGTAAGCTTTCTTTCCTGACAGAACTCCTCTTCTCCTCCCCTCTCCATGTTACGTGGATGTTGGTATTATATTGAAAGAAGGGGTCATTTTCCCTTTATAAGGGAAAAACTTTATAAAGTTGTTCTAATGTAGGGAGTTAGAATGTCTGTGTTAGACTATATTTGATCTCCATGAAGTGTGCTATGTTGCCAATAAAATCGCAGGTTTTGCCAGATTCAGTTCAGTTCAGTCGCTCAGTCTTGTCCAACTCTTTGTGACCCCATGGACTGCAGCACGCCAGACTTCCCTGTCCATCACCAACTCCCGGAGCTTATTCAAACTTGTGTTCATCGAGTTGGTGATGCCATCCAACTATCTCGTCCTCTGTCATCCCCTTCTCCTTGTTCTGCATTCAATCTTTCCTAGTATCAGGGTCTTTTCCAATGAGTCAGTTCTTCGCATCAGGTTGCCAACGTATAGGAGTTTCAGCTTCAGCATTAGTCCTTCCAATGAATATTCAGGACTGATTTCCTCTAGGATTGACTGGTTTGATCTCCTTGCAGTCCGAGAGACTCTCAAGAGTCTTCTCCAACACCACAGTTCAAAAGCATCAATTCTTCAGTGCTCAACTTTCTTTATAGTCCAACTCTCACATCCATACATGACTACTGGAAAAACCATAGCTTTGAATAGACAAACCTTTGTTGGCAAAGTAATGTCTATGCTTTTTAATATGCTGTCTAGGTTGGTCATAACTTTTCTTCTAAGGAGCAAGCGTCTTTTAATTTCATGGCTGCAATCACCATCTGCAGTGATTTTGGAGCCCCCCAAAATAAAGTCTGTCACTGTTTCCATTGTTTCCCCATCTATTTGCCATGAAGTGATGGGACTGCATGCCATGATCTTAGTTTTCTGAATGTTGAGCTTTAAGCCAACTTTTTCACTCTCCTCTTTCACTTTCATCAAGAGGCTTTTTAGTTCCTCTTTGCTTTCTGCCATAAGTATGGTGTCATCTGCATATCTGAGGTTATTGATATTTCTCCCGGCAATTTTAATTCCAGCTTGGTAATGTGCTAGATTCAGTTCAGTTCAGTTCAGTCACTCAGTCGTGTCCGACTCTTTGCGACCCCATGAATCGCAGCATGCCAGGCCTCCCTGTCCATCACCAACTCCGAGTTTACCCAAACTCATGTCCATCGAGTCAGTGATGCCATCCACCCATCTCATCCTCTGTCTTCCCCTTCTCCTCCTGCCCCTAATCCTGCCCAGCATCAGGGTCTTTTCCAGTGAGTCAACTGTTAACGTGAGGTGGCCAAAGTACTGGAGTTTCAGCTTCAACATCAGTCCTTCCAAAGAACACCCAGGGCTGATCTCCTTTAGGATGGGCTGGTTGGATCTCCTTGCAGTCCAAGGGACTCTCAAGAGTCTTCTCCAACACCAAGTTCAAAAGCATCAATTCTTAGGCACTCAGCTTTCTTCACAGTCCAACTCTCACATCCATACATGACCACTGGAAAAACCATAGCCTTGACTAGATGGACCTTTGTTGGCAAAGTAATGTCTCTGCTTTTTAATATGCTATCTAGGTTGGTCATAACTTTCCTTCCAATGCATAAGCGTCTTCTAATTTCGTGGCTGCAATCACCATCTGCAGTGATTTTGGAGCTCCCAAAAATAAAGTGTGACACTGTTTCCACTGTTTCCCCATCTATTTCCCATGAAGTGGTAGGACCAGATGCCATGATCTTAGTTTTCTGAACGTTGAGCTTTAAGCCACCTTTTTCACTCTCCTGTCTCACTTTCATCAAGAGGCTTTTTAGTTCCTCTTCACTTTCTGCCATAAGGGTGGTGTCATCTGCATATCTGAGGTTATTGATATTTCTCCTGGCAATCTTGATTCCAGCTTGTGTTTCTTCCAGCCCAGCGTTTCTCATGAGGTACTCTGCGTATAAGTTAAATAAGCAGGGTGACAATATACAGCCTTGACGTACTCCTTTTCCTATTTGGAACCAGTCTGTTCCATGTCCAGTTCTAATTGTTGCTTCCTGACCTGCATATAGATTTCTCAAGATGCAGGTCAGGTGGTCTGGTATTCCCATCTCTTTCAGAATTTTCCACAGTTTATTGTGATCCACACAGTCAAAGGCTTTGGCATAGTCAATAAAGCAGATGTTTTTCTGGAACTCTCTTGCTTTTTCGATGATCCATCGGATGTTGGCAATTTGATCTCTGGTTCCTCTGCCTTTTCTAAAACCAGCTTGAACATCTGGAAGTTCACGGTTCATGTATTGCTGAAGCCTGGCTTGGAGAATTTTGAGCATTACTTTACTAGCGTGTGAGATGAGTGCAATTATGTGGTAGTTTGAGCATTCTTTTTCATTGCCTTTCTTTGGGATTGGAATGAAGACTGACCTTTTCCGGTCCTGTGGCCGCTGGTTAGTTTTGCAAATTTGCTGACATATTGAGTGTAGCACTTTCACAGCATCATCTTTCAGGATTTGAAATAGCTCAACTGGAATTCCATCACCTCCACTAGCTTTGTTTGTAGTGATGCTTCCTAAGGCCCACTTGACTTCACATTCCAGGATGTCTGGCTCTAGGTGAGTTAACTGGTCTGGTGATTAACTTGGTTGTGAAGATCTTTTTTGGACAGTTCTTCTGTGTATTCTTGCCACCTCTTCTTAATATCCTCTGCTTCTGCTAGATTACTTCTGGCTTAATTTATGTTATCCCAGGACCTTTTGGAGCCATTGCTACAGGGAAATGTTTTGTGGGGCAGGAGAGATGGACCCTTGTAGCGTCAATAAAGTGAATGATTTGTTTCTTCTATCTCTAAACTTCTGTGGCACTTACTGTATATTTCAGACTATTTAGTTCTTTGCTATATGCTCTGTTAATAATCTCTAGTTATTTTCTGATTATGAACTGTGTCTCCTACAGTGAATTTCTTGAGAACACCTTTTGTTTATTTTTTTAACCTTTGCACAGCTCTAGGTAACTATCAGATTCCCTCCAAATATTGTTTTATTTAGTGGAAGGGAGAGAAGGAATATTAGGTCCTCATGTTCCATATTTAAAACAGTCAGCCTACAATGATATGTAGTCCCTTGAGGAACTCACCTCAAGCATTGAATAAGTTCCTTCTAGATTAAGCAGAAGCAAAAATGTCCATTACATTGTTTACTTTCAATTTTCTTTAATAATTAAATTTGTTCAAGTAATGTATTCTGCAAATGATTAGTGAGATTTGTCATATGTTTGATATTATGTGCGGGATATAACCATGAACAGAATATTGTTGACCTTATATTTTTTTCTACAATTTACTTTTTACATGTTTTCCTAAATTTCCACTCCAGATTGCTTATGTTTTCTTCTAAATCTGCCCTCAGATGTTTTATTTGCACTCTAATACAAATAACCAATCAGGGTTTTTTCCAGTGAGTCGGCTCTTCACATCAGGTGGCCAAAGTATTGGCACTTCAGCAACAGTTCTTCCGATGAATATTCAGGGTTAATTTCTTTCAGGATTGACTGGCTTGATCTCCTTGCAGTCTAAGGGACTCTCAAGAGTCTTCTCCAGCACAACTATTCAAAAGTGTCAGTTCTTCAGCCCTCAGCCTTCTTTATGGTCCAACTCTCACATCTGTACATGACTACTGGAAAAACCATAACTTTGACTATATGGACCTTTGTTGGCAAAATGATATCTCTGCTTTTTAATACTCTGTCTAGGTTTATCATAGCTTTCCTTCCAAGGAGCATGCATCTTTTAATTTCATGGCTGCAGTCACCATCTGCAGTGATTTGGGAGCCCAAGAAAATAAAATATGTCACTGCCTCTGCTTTCCCCACTTCTATTTGCCATAAAGTGATGGGACTGGATGCCATGATCTTAATTTTTTTCATGTTGAGTTTTAAGTCAGCTTGTTCACTCTCCTCTTTCACCTTCATCAAGAGGCTCTTTAGTTCCTCTTCACTTTCTGCCATTAGAGTGGTACCATCTGCATATCTGAGGTTGTTGATACTTCTCCCAGCAATCTTCATTCCAGCTTGTGATTCATCCAGCCCAGCATTTTGCCTGATGTTAAAGAGAAGTTAAACAAACAGGGTGACAATATAAAGCCTTATCATACTCCTTTCCCAATTTTGAACAGTCAGTTGTTCCTTGTCCAGTTCTATTACTTCTTGACCCATATACAGATTTCTCAGGAGACAGATAAGGTGGTCTGATACTCCAATCTCTTTAAAAATTTTCCAGTTTGTTGTGATCTACCCAAAGGCTTCAGTGTAGTCAGTGAATCAGAAGTAGGTGTTTTTTTTGGAACTCACTTGCCTTCTCCATGATCCAATGAATGTTAGAATGAATTGTTATTACTATTAATAATAATAATCACTACTATTTTATTGAAGGTCTGCTACTGAGTGTCAAAGTTAGACTTCAAATTCTTGTTTTCTCTTAAAGACTATGATCTTCATTATAGTATTCTGCCTTATGAAATCAGGACACATTACAATACTACTCCGCCAACTTTCTTTCATAGGAATTCAGAGGTGAGAAATGCTCAGGGAGGGCTTCCTGCAGAAGGTCAGACTCGAATTAGACCTGAAATGATGAATGGGAACTGGGAGGGAACGAGAAATGGAGGATACAAAAGAGGTGAGGGAAGAACAGAGGAGAGGAAGGAGACGAGAAGAGAGTGGAAGAGATGGGGGTACGGGGAAATGGAAGTTCATCCTGAACAAAGGAGATTTCACAAACAATATAAACATATTTGTATTGTGAAAACAATTTCACTTACTAAACATACATATCGTAAGAAATTGTAAAGCCTGACTACTTTTGTGTGATTGAGGTGTGTTAGGCAGTTAGGCTAAGATAGATTATTGAGGTTGTTTTTATGGCTCTTATAATGGGAATGATCTTTTAGAATGTCTACTTCCACACAGAATCTATATCAGTCTGTGGCTGCGGTAGGAAGCTGAGAGCATTTGGCACTGTTTCTGTTGAGCTTAGTTTTTCTTTTGAGTTTCCAGTTTACTCTTAAAGATATATGACATTTGCCCTTTCCCCTTTTTGGGGAAGGCAATGGCAGCCCACTCCAGTACTCTTGCCTGGAAAATCCCATGGACGGAGGAGCCTGGTAGGCTGCAGTCCATGGGGTCGCGAAGAGTTGGACATGACTGAGTGACTTCACTTTCACTTTTCACTTTCATGCATTGGAGAAGGAAATGGCAGCCCACTCCAGTGTTCTTGCCTGGAGAATCCCAGGGACGTGGGAGCCTGGTGGGCTACCGTCTATGGGGTCGCACAGAGTCGGACATGACTGAAGTGACTTAGCAGCAGCAGCAGCAGCAGCATTTTCTGTATTTAGAAATTATCACCCTGGAACAGACCAGGAGTCTTATAGAGGAAGGTTAAATCCCTCAGTTTCTCACTTGATCACATTTGTAGTATTATTCCTCAGGGGGAAAAAAATCTCATTTCAATCCCAGCTAGAAGTCAACTTATTTACTAAAGCCTCAGGATTGAGACCCATTGCATAATTTTAATGAGAAAATATATTGTAAGAAACTCATGCCTTGGCAAATGGACAGATCAGAGTCTTTTTCCATCTGTTACTTCCATAAAGTTCATTCCACAGTGACAGACTGACAAAGTTTTATTCCTAGGATGCCTTTAATGCTTAACTTTTCTAAAAAAAAAATCCCTTGTGAACAATCAAATAAAAAACTTGATAAATCAAATTGGAAATATCAGTATCTTCTCAGCATACTATGTTCTTATAATGGGCTATTGTGTATAATTAGTTTTCAATTGATGTAAAATTGGTGTACAACATTATGTAAAGTTTCAGTGTACAACGTTGCCATATAATTGACCTTCTTTACTTATTTTGCCCCCCTCACTCCCTTTTCCCTCTAGAAATCACTGATTTGTTCTCTGCATCTATGAGTTTTTTAAATTTCATGTATGAGTGAAATCACATAGTGTTTGTGTTTCTCCATCTGACTTATTTCACTTAACATAGTACCCTCAAGGTTCATGTGTGCATGTATGTGTGCTAAGTTATTCAGTCGTGTCTGACTCTTTGTGCCTGCCAGGCTCCTCGGTCCCTGGGATTCTCCAGCAAGAAGAATGGGTTGCCATGCCCTCCTCCAGGGGAGTCTTTCCAACCCAGGGATTGAACCCGCGTCTCCTGTGTCTCCTGCATCAGCAGACGGGTTCTTAACCTCTAGTGCCACCTGGAAAGCCCCAAGGTTCATTTGTGGGCTGCAAATGGCAAGATTTCATGTGATACAGAAACACGAAGTGAGCAAATATTAAAACTGTCAAAAAAAATGGTGCCAATAGACTTGCTCGATGCATAGTTGCCACAAATTTTCAGTTTGTAAAAAAAATGTAATATATGTGAAGACCAATAAGGTAGAGTGCAATGAAATGAGGAATACTTCTATCTATATATATACCACATCATCTTTGTCCATTGGTGAACCCTTACGTTGTTTCCATATCTTGGCTGTTGTAAATAATGCTGCAATGAACATAGGAGTACATATATCTTTTTGAGTTAGTGTTTTCATATTCCTTGGATGAAGGAATGAAATAGCTGCATCATATGGTAGTTTGATTCTTAGTTTTTTAGAAATATCCATACTATTTTCCATAGTGGCTGCACCAGTTTACATTCCCACCAACAGTGCACAGATGTTTCCTTTTCTCCGCATCCTTGCCAACACTTATTTCTTGTCTTTTTGAAAATAGTCATTCTAACAGGTGTGATGTATAGCTCATTGCTGTTTTGATTTACATTTGCCTAGTAATTAGTGATGCTGAACATTCTTTCGTGTGCCTGTTGGTCATCTGTATGTTTTCTTAGAAGAAAATGACTTTTCAGACCCTTTATCCATTTTTAATTGATTTTTTTGTTGTTGTTGAGTTGTATGAGTTCTTCAAACATTTTGGATATTAATACCTTATTGGATTAATCCATCTGGGCTTCCCTGGTAGGTCAGGAGTTAAGGAGTCTGCCTGCAATGCGGGAAACCCAGGTTCGATCCCTGGGTTGGGAAGATCCCCTGGAGAAGGAGATGGCAACTCATGTCATTATTCTTGCCTAGAAAATCCCATGGACAGAGGAGCCTGGTGGGCTACAGTCCATGGCATTGTGAAGAGTCAGACATGGCTAAGCAACTAACAAACACACAAACCTTATTGGATATATCATTTGCAAATATCTTCTCCCATTCAGTAGGTTGTCTTTTGGTTTCATTGATGGTTTCTTTTTCTGAGCAGAAGTTTTTTAGTTTGACATACTTTCCACTGTTTATTTTTAATTTTGTTTCCATTGCCTTTGGAATCAAAGCCACAAGACATCACTAAGATCAGTGTCAAGAAGCCCATGTTTTCTTCTAGGAATTTTATGGTTTCAGGTTCCACATTCAAGTATTTAAGCCATTTTTAGTTAGTTTTTGTGAATGGTATAAAACTGTGGTCCAGTTTCATTCTTTTGTATGTGACTATCCAGTTTTCCCAACACTATTTATTGAGGAGATTGTCTTTTCTCTACTGAATGTTCTTGGCTCTTTTGTTGTAAATTAATTGTCTATAAATGTGTGCTTTTATTTCTGGACTCTGTTCTGTTCCATTGATCTGTGTGTCTGTTTTTATGGTAATACTATGGTGTTTTGGTTATTATACCTTTGTAGTGAAGTTTGAAAACACAGTATCTGATGCCTCTACCTTTGTTCTTCTTTTCCAAATTACTTTAGCTATCTGGGATCTTCTGTGATTTTATACACATTTTAGAATTATTTGTTTTAGTTCTGTGAAAAATGCCACTGAAATTTTGATTGGGATTACATTGAATTTGTAGTTTGCCTTGATAATATGAGAATTTTAGCAATATTAATTAATTAATATTCCAATTAATTAACATTTAGTATTTTTCATTTATTTTTGTCTTCTTCAGTTTTCTTCTTCTGAGTCCTATCATTTTTAATGTACAAATTTTTCACCTTATTGGTTAAATTCATTTTTAAGTATTTTATTATTTTTGGTGCAACTGTAAATGGGATTGTTTTTTTAATTTCTCTTACTTATAGTTCATTATTGTGTAGAGAAATGCCACAGATTTCTGTAGATTGGTTTTGTATCCTGCAGATTTACTGAATTTGTTTTCTAGTTCTAACACTTTTTTGGTTGTGTCTTTAGTGCTTTCTACATATAGTATCAAGTCATTTACAAATAGTGACAATTTTACTTCTTCCCTTCCAATTTGAATGGTTTTTACTTCTTTTTCTTGCTTACTTGCTTTGGCTAGGACTACCAGTAGTATGTGAAATTTCAATACTGGGACTTCAAATTCTGTTTGTTTTTTAAAAAATCATTTTAGATTATCTTAATTACATACATATTAAAATTACACAGTAGATGGCCTCCACAAGTAGGTAACTATCAGATAGAATTCATTGTGCTACAGTTAACAGAGCCCCAACTTAACTAATGTAAACAATAAGGAAACTTATTATCTCAAATAAAAGAAAATCCAGAAGTAGAGTAGGCTATGGATTTAACTGCTTTAGTGTTCATTAGTGTCATCATGGACCTAAGGCTCTTTCTGTTTTTCCATTATACTATCAGTAGTATCAGGCTTCAAACTAAGGCTGGTTCCCTTTGTGAATTTAACTGTCTGATATCTTGGCTGTATGTTTTCTTATTTCTGTCCATCTCTGGAGAGATACCCATTTCTTGCCACTGCCTTGGAAAGAAAGACTAATATTTCTAGAAACTTCTAGCATTTGTCTTCTCATATCTAATTTATACTACATACTCCTGAACCAACCATTGGCAAATCTGAGCTTAAGTTTCTGAATCTACATTTCTATTACTAAATGGAGAATGGGAGAATAGATATTGAATATCTATTATGAAGGTCATTAAAATTACTTTATTGAATTGCTCTGGGGTTATCTGCTGTACTTTATAGCTTACAGTATAATCTTTCATACTATATCATTATTATACAAAGCATCTATCATGGAGGCTTATTAGATATACAATGTTTTTTCTCATATTTTGAGTGGTTATTAATAGGTTGCTTGAATAAATTTTGGATGTATTGAAATGCAAAACTTAAAATACTTCTTCCCTGCACTTATGTCCTAAGTCAGGAAGGAATCCTGAGGGAGGGAACAGAGTGCTAGTTCTCAACTGTTGGATGCAATGCCAAAGTTCCATAGGACAGAGATTAAATCAAACAACAGCAATAAAATACAAGATAGACTGTGGAAAGCATGAAGTTGGAAGAAGCCACAGGATATTCCCTTCTAGAGTCTTCCATGGTATCTACTTTAAATCTGTTTTTAGTGTGTATAGTTTTTGAGTCTGTGTTTTGAGGAGAGTTATAGGCTTAAATATGTGTATGTGTGTATTGGGAGAGGGAGAAAATTTGTTCCTTTACAGTAGGATTCCTGTAGAAAAGGATAGCCTGTTGATTATTCAGAAAGCTAGTTCTAAACCTAGCAACAATGAATAATAGAAAAACATATTCTAATCATTGCTCTATAATGAACTTTGGAAACTATGTAGTTCTGATAGTTTGGTGAGAAGACCATTTGTGTTTGTTGCTTAATGTAATTATTCTCTCATCTTTAGCTACTGTCAATAATTTAGGGCTTTGGCTACTCCAAACTTTTGCTATATCAAATATTGTGTGAAAGATGAAACAAATTTAAGATTAATATTGTGTTTCTCAATTGGAATACATTCATTTGTTTATTCATTGAGTATTTATTGACATACTCCAATGGGTCAGGCACTATGCTAGGTGCTGAGGATACACTGGTGAACAAAGCAGACCCAGTGGTGCCTTTGTGATTCTTATAATCTAGTAGAGGATGGTTGGAAGCTGAGATATCAGTTTGTTGGTGATGTATTAATACATTGCTAAATATGAAGAATAGAAGGAACCTCATAGTTATTCTAGCCCATACTCTAATGTGATAAAGTAAGGGAAGGGAATCTAGATATCTGAAGTTTTGTTACATGACTAAGGTCAAGTCAGGTCATGGCAAACTCAGATACAGAACCAGTGTTTCAGCTCGCTTAACTCCAGGATCCCTTTGTTGATACTGTATTCCTTCATGTTGGTAAAATGCTGGACCAAGAGTGTAATATGATGCCCCAGAGAGTCATAGTCTGTGCCATTTTTACTCTGGGTGCTCCACTTCACCCCTAAATCAGGTCTCAAGTGTGAAGCAGACATCCTCTGGACATAATCTCATTTTTATACTCCAGAAGTTGCACTTGCATCATATTATCCTACAAAAACAAGCATTTGGAATGTAAAATAGCCATGAGATGATGATGGTTTTTTAAATAAATGAGCTGGCTTAATAGATAAGGCATACACTCCAACAGTACAGATGATACATCTTTGTAATCATTCTGCATTGTTTCAGCTGGCTGTGAAAGAACTGCCAAAGAAACTGTAAGAATTAAGTTTCATGAATCATTCATTAGATTCAGTTTAACAGTCTCATTATTTATAGTGCTTCAGGTTAGTCTGTGGTGCTGCCTATTTGCCTTAATAAGTATGGGAATAATGACTTGGCAGTGTATCTGTTTGCATTAGTGTGTGTTACTGTTTACTGAAATAAAGCCCAAGGGATTTTCAGAAATATGCCTCTTTAAAAATAGTCATTGCTGAAAAATATTGCATTTCATACTTTGGGACCTAAAAACTTTTATTGTATGAAATATTTTATCCTTTAATGAATATGATTAATACAGAACTGTAATCATATTTAGGGTATCATTGTTTATTGTTCGACTAATGCATGGTGGGATTGTAGAAATCTTTCTAAGCCTGGTTTATCTTGGAACTTAAAAATATATTTAAAGAGGCAAACTAGAACTAGTTAGATTGTAGTTGGCTTGTGTACCACAACTCTGCTATTTGAATTCCAATGATGGGTATTTATTTTAGGGAAAAAAGTTTACTTTTTAATTATAGCAATTATTTAGCAAATATTTACATAGCAATTACTTCTCAAATTATTTGTTAGATAAAGTTTATATATATATATATATATATGTTGTATTCAGTAAAACGTATCTGATGGGCCAATTCTGAAGAATGCAGTTTATTACATATAGGCATGAAGAGAGGTAATTTTGGCTTATATGTTAGATGGTTCCTTTAGACTCTATTAATAATTGCATATTAAAGGAATAGAGAAGACTGGGAGAGAAGGAAAAGGTATTTATATGGAAGAGTAAGAAATAATAAATCATTAATAATGCTCAGAAGATATTTCTAATAATTTCTCTACTATCAGATTGATTGACCTTTTAAAAAAGCAACTTAAATATCCATATCTCTGTACAGTAATGGTTGGGGGATTCATCTGAATTTCCTTAGCCACACAGTTTTCCCATCTCTTTCAAATGTAAAGCACCGTGCTTCTCTTTAATCACACCTGCCATTTTTAATCACCAAGCTGTGATTAGACATAGTACAGGCAACTTTATCTTAATTTGAAGTGTGATCCAAAGTTGCTTTGTGAGACTTTGCCGACAGGTACTTCTGTAGCTCATCTTATTTTGGAGAAAATTCACAGGTTGGTTACATGAAATAATTTGTGATCTTTGACATCAACTGGGCTCTCAATGCTATTGAGAAATCTTTCTGTATTTCCCTAGTCACCTCTTTCCTATTCTCCACAGCAGCTATATAAAATTTCCTTATCCTTTTCCAACTTTAAACTTCTCTACTTCCTTCAACACTCTTAACAGATAACCTCATTTTCTTCTTATCAGAGAAAACTGAGAATACCAGAGGCATGCTTTCTCATTCCCTGTCACTGACCAACAGCTTAATCTTATATAGCCATCCTTTTATTTCCTTTCTGTGAAATGAAAGAGGCATCCTTTTTCCTGTATAAAGCCGATCATTTCCTTACGAAACACTTCTGCCTCTTCAGACATCTTGCATATCAATGCTTTCCTCTTTTATATTTTAAGCCTCTCCTGTTTAATACTATAACCTTCTGTATTAGTTCTATATTAGTTATATATTGTTGTAACAGTTTACCAGCTTAAAACAACATACATTTTTTTAGAACTTTCTTTTTTTAAAATATTTATTTCTGTATCCATTCAGCCGGTCTGTGTCTTTTGGTTGGAGCATTTAATCCATTTACATTTAAAGTAATTATTGATATATATGTTCCTATTGCCATTTTCTTAATTGTTTGGGGTTGATTTTGTAGATCTTTTTTCTTCTCTTGTATTTCTTGACTACATAATTCCCTTTAACATTTGTTATAAAGCTGGTTTGGTGGTACTGAATTCTCTTAACTTTTGCTTGTCTGAAAAGCTTTTTATTTCTCCATCACTTTTGAATGAGATCCTTGCTGGGTACAGTAATTTTGGTTGTAGATTTTTCCCTTTCATTACTTTAAATATATCCTGCCATTCCCTTCTGGCCTGCAGAGTTTCTGGTGAAAGATCAGCTGTTAAGTGTATGGGGTTTCCCTTGTATGTTACTTGTTGCTTCTCCGTTGCTGCTTTTAATATTCTTTCTTTGTATTTAGTCTTTGTTGGTTTGATTAGTATGTGTCTTGACGTGTTTCTCCTTGGATTTACCCTGTATGGGACTCTTTGTGCCTCTTGGACTTGATTGACTATTTCTTTTCCATGTTGGAGAAGTTTTCAACTATAATCTCTTCACAAATTTTCTCATTCCCTTTCTTTTTCTCTTCTTCTTATGGGACTGTTATAATTCAAATGTTGGTGCATTTGAATTTTGCATTGTCCCAGAGGTCTCTGAGACTGTCCTCAGCTCTTTTCATTCTTTTTACTTTATTCTGCTCTTCAGAAGTTATTTGCACCATTTTATCTTCCAGCTCACTGATTCGTTCTGCTTCGGATATTCTATTGATTCCTTCTAGAGTATTTTTAATTTCAGTAATGTATGTTTATTCTTTAATTCTTCTAGGTCTTTGTTAATTGATGCTTGCATTTTCTCCATTTTGTTTTCAAGGTTTTTGATCATCTTTACTATCATTATTCTGAATTCTTTTTCAGCTAGTTTGCCTATTTCCTCTTCATTTATTTGGACTTCTGTGTTTCTGGTTTGTTCCTTCATTTGTGCAGTATTTCTCTGCCTTTTCATTGTTTTTTTTTAACTTATTGTGTTTGAGGTCTCCTTTTCCCAGGCTTCAAGGAAAGTTGAATTCTTTCCTTGAAAAAGGTTGAATTCTTTCCTTGAAGAAGGTTGAATTCTTTCTTCCTTATGGTTTCTGCCCTCCTAAGGTTGGTCCAGTGGTTTGTGTAAGCTTCTTATAAGGTGAGACTTGTGCTGAGTTTTTGTTTGTTTGTTTATTTTTCCTCTGATGGTCAAGGCTGAGTGAGGTGGTATTCCTGTCTGCTGATGATTGGGTTTGTATTTTTGTTTTGTTTGTTGTTTAGATGAGGTGTCCTGCACAGGGTGCTACTGGTGGTTGGGTGATGCCAGGTCTTGTATTCAAGTGGTTTCCTTTGTGGGAGTTCTCACTATTTGATATCCCTAGGGTTAGTTCTCTGGTAATTCAGGGTCTTGGAGTCAGTGCTCCCACTCCAAAGGCTCAGGGCTTGATCTATGTCTGAAGCAAGGTCCTAGAGCAACTCATTACCATGTGCAGCAGACACAGCAGGACATGACCTCTTTTTAAAAAATATTTATTTTTATTTATTTATTTGGCTGTACCTGGTCTTCATTGCAGCATGCAGGATCTTTTTAGTTGCAGCTTGCAAACTCTTAGTTGCAGCATGTGGGATCAGGTCCCCTGCATTGGAAGTGTGGAGTCTTAGTCACTGGACTACCAGGGAAATCCCACAACATACATTTGTTATCACATAGCTATTGTGGGTCAGGAATCTGGGAGTGGCTAAACTTCATGATTTTTGGCTCAGAATCTCTCATGTGATTGCAGTCAAGATGTTGGCCTCAGTTTGCCTCATCTGAAAGTTTAATGGAGTGGAAAATCAATTCTAAGATGGCTTACATACATGGCTATTGGCTGGAGGTGTCAGTTCGTTGCTAGTTGTAAGAAGGATGAGTGTTCCTTGCCACATGGACCTCTGCATAGGGCTGCTTGAGAGTCCTCAAAAGATGATATATGGCTTACTCCAGAGCTAGAGATTCAAGAGAGCAAGGCAAAGTCACCATGTTTTTTTCTCATTTAGTTACAGGAGTTGCACACCATTATTTCCACACTCTTCAGGAAGCCATTACTTGCACAGGTCTGTACTATTCAGTGTGTGTGTGTAAGACATTACATGAATATCAGGAGGCAGGGATTATTTGGATCATCTTGGTGGTTGGCCACCATACCTTTCTGTAAGCATTCAAACACATTCAATTTTCTCACAATTTAAACAAACCGAACAAAAAACTACCAAACAATCATATCCAATAAAATCTCTCTGTAATGTACAACTTCTTCTGATCTTGCCTTTTTTCTCCTGTTTTTCCTCTTTATATTTGAAACTCATGAAAAACTCTTGTCTACATTTCCTGCTGTTGTTCCTTCACTTGAATTCACTTCTCATACTTTCATTCACTTCTCAGTCTCTTGCCAGAGAGCATACTTTCGTTTCATAAAACTACTCTTGTCAAGGTCCTGACTTCCTTGTTGCTGAATCCAATGGACACTTTTCAGTTCTTTTTATTTTTGCTTGACCTATCAGTAACATTTGACACTGTTGACCCACTGCCACACTCACTCCTTTCTGAAAAATCTGTCTTCCCCATTGCTCTGATACATCACTCTCTCATTTTTTATCCAGTTTCTCTGTCTTGCTCCTTCTCCATCTTCTTTAACCAATCGTTACCATTTTTTTTTAGATAATCCTCAAAGTTTTGTGATACATCTTTTCTCATTCTACACATTCTCTGGGTTGCTATTCAGCACTGTCATAGCTTTAAGAATTACCTATACATTGCTGACTCTCAAACCTTTATTTCCAGGCTACAATGCTCTTTTAACTCAAACCCAACAACAACATTATCTCTATTTGTTTATTCTATAGTTGTTATTTAGTTGCTAAGTTGTGTCCCATTCTTTTGTGACCCTATGAACTATAGCCTGCTGTGCTCCTCTGTCCATGGGATTCTCCAGGCAAGAATACCTGAGTGGGTTACCATTTCCTTCTCCAGGGGAGCTTCCTGACAAAGGAATAGAACTCGCATCTCCTGCATTGGCAGGCAGGTTTTTTACCACTGAGTCACCAGGGATGTCCCACTATACAGTTCAAGATCTTCCCTCCAACTTTCTGACCCATTATGTTTCTAATCTCTGTGTGTGGCACCGTTATCCACCAGTTGGTGAATTTAGAAAGGTCAGCACCCCTTTCCCTCTCTCTTACCTCCATCATCTCTACAACTAGCAAATTATGATTCTAATTTTTTTTTTCTGTGCCATGCAACTAAGCCCATGCACCAAAACTACTGAGCCCACACTACAGAGCCCTTGAGCTGCAGCTGCTGAGTCCATGCACCGCAACTGCTGAAGCCCCAGTGCTCTAGAGCCTGTGCTCCACAATGAGAAGCCACTGCAATGAGAAGCCTGTACACTGCAATGAAGAGTAGTCCCCACTTGCCACAACTAGAGAAAGCCCTCACAGCAATGAGGACTCAACATAGTCAAAAATAAAAATAAATAAATGACAAAAGGAGAAAGATAAAAACTTTAAAATAAACCCTAATGGTGTCTCTAGTACTGATGAATTAGTTCAGTTCTGGAGGACTTCTTTTTCCTCTAATATGCAGATCAGAGTATGCTCCTTTTCCCTCAGGCTTACTACAGTTTCAAATTGGATTCCTAAGTGGAAAGAAGGCAATGAGGTATAGGTGGGGAGAGTACTTCTTCCTAAATAAGTTAAATATTTGGGGTCTATTTCATGTCTCCAGCATCAGGGAAGTTAGATACTCCTCAAAGACACCTGTACTTTCTATAACCCAAAGATTACTTTGGATTATTGATATAAATTCAATTCAGAGCAAGATTCTTACTCCTTTGAGACACAATGAGTGGGCACTCATTAGTACTTTAGAATTTACAGTTTTCTGTTTACTAGTTTTCTTTGAGTAAACTATTGACAGCTTTGGATTTGTGCATACACCAAATTAAACACACTTTGTGGGACTTCATAGAGGATGCTGTTTATTGCAGAGGACAATAGTCTTAACAATATGTTTACTGAAAATGCAGGAGTGAATTTCTTGTGTATGTTTCTTGCTTTTTCATAAAAGCCAGAGGGTTAACACAAAGAGTAACTCAATAGGAGTGATTCTAGGATACCACTTTATATAACTCCCAGGTTGCTATTTAAATAAACTATAAAGTGTGTGGGAGGAGAGTGCAGGGAGGTAGTGTGCCTTTCACACGGTGGAATTTTAAGTGCCTAGTGCTCCTGGAGTTTTCAGATATGAGTGGCCTCAGGCAAATCCTTGAAGGACTAAAGCAGTATGGTCCACATATGTAGACTTTTGGAGGTTCAACTTGAGTCTTCTTTTTATTTTGATAGTAATATGAAACTGTTTTCCTCTTAGATTTTTTTTTTTTTTTTTTTTATAGTTTAGGACATGTAAAGGAAAAGGTAGATTGCTTGCTCTCAGGGCTCTTTATCTTAAATTTGCTTTCTATTAAAGATTGAAGGCAGGACCACATACCATGAAAACAGACAAGAAGGTGACAGACATAGTTAACATTCTGTTTTGGAAGTTCAGGAGTCTCATCAGTGCCCTGCGTTGAAAGGAAGGCTGGACTGTTTTCATAATTATTCATTACTTCATTCAATACATACTTACTCATTAACATTACATATGGTATAAAGAATACAACGTATATGCTCCTTATCCTCATGGAGTTGTTAATTTAGTAGGGGCTTGTTGTTCAGTCACTAAGTTGTGTCCAGTTCTTTGTGACCCCATGAACTGCAGCACGCCAGGATTCTTTGACCTTTACTATCTCCCTGAGTTTGCTCAAATTCATGTCCATTGAGTCGGTGATGCTATCTACCCATCTCATTGTCGCCCCCTTCTACTTTTGCCTTCAATTTTTCTCAGCATCAGGGTCTTTTCCATGAATCAGCTCTTCGAATCAGGTGGCCAAAGGATTGGAGCTTCAGCTTCGGCATCAGTCCTTCCAAAGAACATTCAGAGTTGACTTCCTTTAGAATTGACTGATTTGATGTCCTTGCAGTCCAGGGGTCTCTCAAGAGTCTTCTCCAGCACTACAATTCAAAAACATCAATTCTTCAGCACTCAGCCTTCTTTATGGTCCAACTCTCATATCTGTACATGACTACTGGAAAAACCATAGCTTTGACTATATGGACCTTTGTTGGCAAAGTGACATCTCTGTTTTTTAATATGCTGTCTAGGTTTGTCATAGTTTTCCTTCCAAGGAGCAAGCATCTGTTAATTTCATGATTGCAGTCACCATCCACAGTGATTTTGGAGCCCAAGAAAATAAAATCTGTTACTGCTTCCACTTTTCCTCCTTCTATTTGCCATTAAGTGATGGGACTGGATGCCATGATCTTAGTTTTTTGAATATTGAGTTTTTTTTTTTTTTTTAACTTTACAATATTGTATTGGTTTTGCCATACATTGACATGAATCCACCATGGGTGTACATGTGTTCCCTTTTCAGAATCCCCCTTCCACCTCCCTCCCCATCCCATCCCTCCGGGTTATCCCGGTGCACCAGCCCCGAGCACCCTGTATCATGCATCCAACTGGACTGGCGGTTCGTTTCACATACGATAATTTACATGCTTCAGTGGCATTCTCCCATATCATACCACCCTTGCCCTCTCCCATAGAGTCCATAATACTGTTCTATATATCTGTGTCTCTTTTGCTGTCTTGCATACAGGGTTATCTTTACCAATTGACTAAATTCCATATATATGTGTTAGTATACTGTATTGGTGTTTTTCTTTCTGGCTTACTTCACTCTGTATAATAGGCTCCAGTTTCATCCACCTCATTAGAACTGATTTGAATGTGTTCTTTTTAATGGCTGAGTAATATTCCATTGTGTATATATACCACAGCTTCCTCATCCATTCGTCTGCTGATGGGCATCTAGGCTGCTTCCATGTCCTGGCTATTATAAACAGTGCTGTGATGAACATTGGGGTACATGTGTCTGTTTCAATTCTGGTTTCCTCAGTGTGTATGCCCAGCAGTGGGATTGCTGGGTCATATGGCAGTTCTATTTCCAGTTTTTTGAGGAATCTCCACACTGTTCTCCATAGTGGCTGTACTAGTTTGCATTCCCACCAACAGTGTAATAGGGTTCTTCTGTGTATTCTTGCCACCTCTTCTTAATATCTTCTGCTTCTGTTAGGTCCATACCATTTCTGACCTTTATTGTGCCCATCTTTGCGTGAAATGTTCCCTTGTTATCTCTAATTTTCTTGAGGAGCTCTCTAGTCTTTCCCCTTCTATTGTTTTCCTCTATTTCTTTGCATTGATCACCGAGGAAGGCTTTCTTATCTCTCCCTGCTATTCTTTGGAATTCTGCATTCAAATGGGTATATCTTTCCTTTT
This sequence comes from Giraffa tippelskirchi, assembly GCF_054371585.1. Classification (NCBI taxonomy): domain Eukaryota; kingdom Metazoa; phylum Chordata; class Mammalia; order Artiodactyla; family Giraffidae; genus Giraffa; species Giraffa tippelskirchi. Next base: position 101,251,973 of record NC_137281.1, read on the forward strand.
CTTCTTTGCCTTTGTGTCTTTTCTTTTCTCAGCTATTTGTAAGGCCTCCTTGGACAACCACTTTGCTTTTTGCACTTTTTTTTTCCTTGAGGATGGTCTTAATCACTGCCTCCTGTACAATGTCATGAACTTCCATCCATAGCTCTTCAGGCACTCTGTCTATCAGATCTAATCCCTTGAATCTATTTCTCACTTCCACTGTATAACGGTAAGGGATTTGATTTAGGTCATACCTGAATGGACTAGTGGTTTTCCTACCTTTCTTCAATTTAAGTCTGAATTTGATTATAAGCAGTTCATGATCTGAGCCACAGTCAGCTCCCGGTCTTGTTTTTGCTGACTGTATAGAGCTTCTCCCTCTTTGGCTGCAAAGAATATAATCAGTCTGATTTCGGTGTTGACCATCTGTTGATGTCCATGTGTAGAGTCTTCTCTTGTGTTCTTGGAAGAGGCTGTTTGCCATGACCAGTGCGTTCTCTTGGCAAAAATCAGTTAGCCTCTGACTTGCTTCATTCTGTACTCCAAGGCCAAATTTGCCTGTTATTCCAGGTATCTCTTGACTTCCTACTTATGCATTCCAGTCCCCTATAATGAAAAGGACATTTTCTTTCTTTTTGGTATTAGTTCTAGAAGGTCTTGTGGGTCTTCATAGAATCGTTCAACTTCAGCTTCTTCAGCATTACTGGTCAGGGCATAGCCTTGGATTACTGTGATATTGAATGGTTTGCTTTGGAAATGAACAGAGATCATTCTATTGTTTTTGAGATTGCATCCAAGTACTGTATTTTGGACTCTTTCATTGACTAAGATGGCTACTCCATTTCTTCTAAGGGATTCTTGCCCACAGTAGTAGATAAAATGGTTATCTGAGTTAAATTCACCCATGGCAGTCCATTTTAGTTCACTGATTCCTAAAATGTCAACATTCACCCTTGTCATCTCCTGTTTGACCACTTCCAATTTGCCTTGATTCATGGACCTAACATTCCAGGTTTCTATGCAATATTGTTCTTTACAGCATTGGACTTTACTTCCATCACCAGTCACATCCACAACCGGGTGTTGGTTTTGCTTTGGCTCTGTCACTTCATTCTTTCTGGAGTTATTTCTCCACTGATCTCCAGTAGCATATTGGGCACCTACCAACCTGATAATTCATCTTTCAGTGTCCTATTTTTTTTTGCCTTTTCATACTGTTCATGGGGTTTTCAAGGCAAGAATACTTAAGTGGTTTGCCATTCCCTCCTCTAGTGGACCATGTTTTGTCAGAACTCTCCACCATGACCTGTCGGTCTTGGGTGGCCCTACATGGCATGGCTCATAGTTTCATTGAGTTGGACAAGGCTGTGGTCAATGTGATCAGATTGGTTACTTTTCTGTGATTGTGGTTTTCATTCTGTCTGCCCTGTGATGGAGAAGGATGAGAGGCTTGTGGAAGCTCCCTGAAGGGAGAGACTGAATTAGGGGGCAACTAGGTCTTGTTCTGATGGGTGGGACCATGCTCAGTAAATCTTTAATCCAATTTTCTGTTTATGGGTGGGGCTGTGTTCCCTGCCTGTTGTTTGACTTGAGGCCAAACTATCCTTGACGTAATGAAGATAATGGCGACCTCCTTTAAAAGGTCCCATGCATGCACTGCTGCACTCAGAGCCCCCAACCCTACAGTAGGCCACCGCTGACTCATGGTTCCACCAGAGACTTCTGGACACTCGTGGGTCAGTCTCTTGTGGGGTCACTGCTCCTTTCTCCGGGATCCTGGTGACACAAGATTTTGTTTGTGTCCTCCAAGAGTCTGATTCCCCAGTCCTGTGTAAGTTCTGGCGGCTCTATGGTGGGGTTAATGGCGACCTCCTCCAAGAGTGCTTATGCTATACCCAGGTCTGCACCCAGAACCCCTGCCCCTGCCTCCACAGGAGACACTCAAACACCGTTCTGGCTCAGTCTCTGTGGGATCCCTGGGTCCTGGTGTGCACAAGGTTTGTTTGAGCCCTCCAAGCGCCTCTGGCGGGTATGGGGTTTGATTCTAAACGTGATTTTGCCCCTCCTACCATCTTGCTGGGGCTTCTCCTTTGCCCGTGGATGTGGGTATCTTCTTTTGGTGGGATCCAGCATTCTCCTGTTGACGGTTGTTCAGCAGCGAGTTGTAATTTTGGAGTTCTTGCAGGAGAAGATGAGTACACATCCTTCTACTCCACCATCTTGGAAGATCACTTTTTTTTTTGGAAAGTTTGGCTGCTGTGTAATTCTAGCAAATAATTTTAGGAGGTAATAAATGTATTATTGGAAATAATTTTTGGCATTGTGCCATTGATCTTTAGCTTCTAGTATGGCACTTGAGACGCTTGAGTTTGATTTTTTTTTTAAATATGAAACTTCTTCTCTTGGAAGCCTCATAAAAGATAGGTATATAGTAGTCAGAGAGGATCTTATATTCCATTTCAAAATACAGAGAGGCATGGTGAGATTCTGGAGAGAGTATAAGTTAGACAAACTTGGTTCAAATCCAGGCTCTGCCTAGAACTAGTTGAGCAACAGTACGTAAGACACTTTATGTCCCCCAGTCTCAGTTTCCTCAGTTGAAAATGAGAGGAATGATGTTTACTGTGTGGGGTTGAGAGAGTATTAGAGATAATGAGACCCATAGTAGAAGTATAACCACTGATCATTCTTATTATTCTTTTGTCTATTAACGTAAAAAGAGAATCAGCAACTGTTCCTGCAGGCATTGATATTTTACTGAATTTTGAGTAGTTGCACAGAGCTAAATCATGAACTTTCAACTGGACAGGGTTTTGTTTTTGATTTCTAGCAAAGCTTTTTTGCTTTTCTAAGGGGGTTACTTCTCTAAAGTCCTTAGAGTTAAAATTTAAATACATTTGTACATTTTCCTGATCATGAAAGTAAAATATGCCCATTGTAAAATATATAACCGTATAGAAGCAGAAGGAATTAGGAGTTTAGCTGTTAATTTATATGTTTATTCTTAATATATAGGAAGAGAAAAGATGACCAAGGAGGTAAAGAGCTGCATATGCATATCATGACTAGGAATTGTATATATGCCCTATGGATTAAAGTATAGTTGACTCTTGAAAAACATGGGTTTGAACTATGTGTGTCCATTTATAAGGTGATTTTTTTCAATAATAAATACTGCAATACTATACAATCTGTGGTTGATTGAATGCACAGAGAACTGGGGATACAGAAGAGCAATGTATACGGAGTGCCTGCTATAACTTATAAACACTAGTGATTTGAAACTCAGGACTTATATTTGGTCAGGTAACAGAATATTTGGTCAGGTAACAGAATATGTAATTAAAACAATAAGTATATTAGGAAGAGGGGGAAGAGTATTACTGTAATCAATTACAAATACACCCATGACAAAATCCATGGTAAAAAAAGAAGAGAAATAGTATCATAGTAGAATTTTACTATTGATCTATCACATTGCCAGATAGATGGTGTCTATGATTAAATCACAAAAAACATCCATAAAGGCAACCTATGGAAGTGATGGGCATCCTCAGCTATTAAAAATATTCTGAACCTCTTATAAGCCAAGAATATCTGATATGTTCTTAACTGCCTTTACTGATAACTTATCTAGCTAATTAATTGATCTACTAATGAGAACTTAATTCTGACCAACAACAGAAAATTTCTGGTGATGAGTAAGGGAGGATATTTAACAAACAACAGTGTAGTCACTTCATATGCACTATATATATATATATATATATATATATATATATGTATATATATATATATATATTTTTTTTGCTAAGTCTTCCAGTAATTTTATGAGGTAGGCATTTGAATATTAGCTTTACAGATGACAAAATTGTAGCTCAGAGAAGTTATAGAACCAATCTCCATGGTCAAGTTATGATATGAATAAAACATGAGATTATAATCTAGATCTTTCTCTCTTTAAGCCAGTTGTCTGTGACTACATGACTGCAGAGTTAATGATAACCAGTAAGAGGAAGATTGGGGCATGATAAACAGCCTAGATTTTAGTAAGTCAGACTTTATAAAGTTTACAGGAAAAAAGGTGGCATAACTACATGGCATGAGTCCCTGAAAAAGAAATGAGATAAAGGTTTAGAATATTATCAAGAAGGCAATTTTTACCACATGATTACAAATGGGGAAGAAGGACCCAAAGAGATCATCAGCACTGATACACTGAGGATTCTCTAATGAACTCAGATTTTAAAAGCCATGAACAAAAGATACAAGATCACATGACTGAGGATAAACATGAGACTGTCTCAGACCTTTAAGAATAGATTTTGAAGGACTGTATCTTCAAATAAGTTGAGTTTTGTAAAAACATTTATGAAGCTAAAAAAGCTTTTTAAAAACTTAAGGTGTAAGAAAGTCAAAGAAGTGACTTGTTTTTCCCAAGGACTGATTGAAAACCCAATGGATGAAAAAGAGAAAGAATTCACAAATCTAATTTTGCTTCTATCTTCTCTGTGAGGAAAATAATGTTATAACTGGAAAGGATAGAACAAATATTTGGAGGAGGAATCTAAAGGCCTAAGAAAGTGAAGATATTGTAAGAGGATGCCTACTTGTTTTCAAGTGAGTTAAGTCTCCAAAATGACCTTGAGAGGACTAAGAACTAAATTGCTGTTGGTGTCTTGCTTGATGTGTTAGTTCACTAGTGCTAGTTGTTCTTGAGCTAGGAGGACTGACTGGATAAGCTAAAGTGGAGGTATTACTGCAGAATAAAAATAGAATAGGTTTTATTTTGAGCTAAGGTTGGATAGTTAGTAGATGTAGTCAGAAGCATCAAGCAAAAGACACTTACAGGAAAAGAATGGAAAGAAGAGAGGCTAGGGAAAACATTTGACCTGGTAGTGTTAATGGTCACTGGGGCAAGGTATCGGTCCTGCAAACTACTGCATGTGTGATAGGTTTATTTTGTGATCTTGGAAGTAGGATGGTGAATGGGATAATAAACTGACCTTGAAGATCATTAGTAGATGCTGTGATGTACTGAAAATTGTAGACCAGAAGAGTATTAGAAACCACCTGAAATTGTCAAGGTTCAATGAGATTGGGATATGAGAGTAATTGTGGGGCTGATTCAAACAATAATCTAGCATTGTTTTATAGGACTGTTCCTTCTTAACTCAGTGGCAACCTTTAAAAATTAGCACAGTTTAAGAACTATTGATATTTGAAACTTACTATTTTGCAGTGTTCATCATTAAATAATTTTATAAACAAAAACTCTTTCACAAACATTGGAAATCTCAAAGATCTTAAGTAGAATTTCCATAGCTCAAATGTAAGCAACTTCACTCTAAAGACTATATTAGAAGAAAAAAATATTTGCAAAAATATTTCAGTGATATTGTTAAGTAAAGACATCAAAGTGATGTCTTTCTTTCCCCAATTTCAGAGAGCCCTATGACATAAATTCCTGGATTGTCATAATGAATTTCAAATACAGCAACATGAGCTTGGATAATATAATTTTCTAGCTCTTTCTTTCCTTATCTTTACAATGAGAGTTGTAGACTTGATGAATTCTTTCTCTGTCTCTGTGTATCTCTCTTTTTAGCCATCACATCCTATTGTTTCTTTGGTAGTTCAGAAATCAAGGTCATATCAGAACAAATGAAATACATATAAACTAAATAGGCAAAGAAAGTCTGTTGACCCTGTGGCATCTTAAAATCTCTTGCTGACAATCCAAGTCCTGAGATGAGGTGAGGCTGTGAGGCTAGAAAGAATGTCAGATCACAAAGAGAGAAACGAGTGCCCAGTGAGACAAAGGGTGAGGTTCAAAGAGAAGAGATCATATATATAACTGAAGATAAATGAGTCTGATTTATCTCAGCTCTTACTAAGTTTAAGAGCTTATTATTTCTTTCTTTCTTATGAACTACTGCCTTTTCCTTTGTCAGCTAATTTTAATATATAGTATTTTACTACTTGGGTCTTCAACTCATAAGTTTAAATTACCATATTTCTCTTTAAGGTCTGAAATCTCCATTTCCTTTTCTTTTTTTCACTTTTGGCTCCAGCATCCTGGAAATGGTTCCAAGGGCATCTTGTCATCATCATTTAAGTCTAAGCTTTCTGAAATAATGATAATAACAAAAAATGCCAACTTCTTTCCAGATGAGAGCACAAGAGAATCTCCAAAGTACAGAGTGTCCAAGAACTGTGAAGGCTTTAAGGTTTTACCTTGTTTGCAAACTCACAGGTTAGCCTACACAGTTTTAGCAAAGCTAGCAAAAGGCACAGGTTTCCTGAGTCGGATACAAAGGCCATTGTTACAGCACAGCTGTCATCATGAACTTCATGTTTGCCTCAGTTCCCCTTACCTCCCAGATTGCACAGGGGTTACATGAAGATGGGTGTAGATGGTTGCTGCATAGACAGTGGTTTGTATCAGAGCTGAGGAGTGTGAGTTTAGAAACCCCAATCTTTTGTAAGGAGCTATAAGCAAACATGCCCAGACTTTGTCCTAGATGGAGACCTCTGTTTTACTGGACAGCATGTTTGCTATATAAGCATCCTTGAAAAGGTAGTCCAGAGCAAAAGCTGTCAGTGCCTCTGCTCACAAGAAAAGTAGGAGACCATGGAGAATTGTCTTTCACCACCCAGTTTCACAGAGTCCCTGCACACTGAATAAAAGATAATAGTGAGAGGTAAAATAAGATAAACACTGGACTTCAAGTTTTGCTTTAATATCTTTTCCAGCTTTTCTTCTATTTGTACTCCATTACTTATTTTATTTTATTTATAAAACATATAGTACAGAATATAAAGTGTACATATATGCATATAATTTTAACTAAAAATGTCATATCTTCAGCATTATATTCTGTGATAATTGCGTAGTGACTCAGTGAAAACAAGAAAATAATATTTAGAGGATGAAAGAGTCAAGCAAACAGTGTTTATATTGTTTATTGTTTTATTCCATTTTAAGTTTGGAGCACAAGGTAAAAAAGTCTCAGCAGTAAAAAGTTTTGCTTTTTTACTTTTATTACATCTTTTACCCTTAATTTATATTAAACATTTTTCATACTGAAGAGCTCCAATTAGAAAACATTTCTTGTGTGCAGTTGTACAGTTAGTCCTCTATATTGGTGAGTTCTGCCAACCTGGTTGACTCTTTGGTTGAGCCAACCACAGATCAAAAACATTCAGGAAAGAAAAAGAATTTCAGAAAGTTTCAAAAAGCCAAACTTGAATTTGCAATCCCCCTCCCAGCTTGCAGGCAACAATTTATATAGCATTTACATTATATTTACAACTATTTACATAGCATTTACATTGTATTAGGTATTATAAGTAATCTAGAAATGATATAAAGTATACAGGAGGTTGCATGGAGGTTATATGCAAGTACTATATCATTTTATATAAGAGACTCGAGTGTCCAGAGATTTTGATGTCCATAAGGGGGTCCTGTAAGCCAATCCCTCACTGATACTGAGGGATACTGAGGGATTAACAAATCACTCTTTATTAAAGAAGGACTGTGAAAGTGTCTTAGTTTATGGAAGAACATTTTGCTAATCCTAATTCTGGGTAGACGACTATCAAACCCTTTCTTATCTCTTTCTCTTGTGTGTAATTCAGGTCTAAGTCAAAACACTCTATCCCTGAAATAGAAATGTTAGTAAATTAAAACAATCATGTTTTTACCAAAAATTTAGTTTAATTTTCTCAAGACCATTGCAGTTCAGTATATATGGGAAAGTGAACCATCCTGGGAATAATTGAATGTAGAAATCTTCACTGTGCCATATACCTAGACCAAATACCTAATCAGTCCATCTGGTCAGGCCCCATATATACCACATATCTCTATTCCAAGCAGAAGTTTCAAAGAACCTGTTTTTTTTTTATTTCGATAAGGGAAAGAAATATTCCTATTGAAGCAAGTTTTAGAACCTCTGGACACATGTAAACCAATTGGTTTCCAGTGAAATCTCAGAGACTCAGGGAGAAAGATTTGGTGCCAGCATTTTAATACAAAAACATTTACCTAGAAACTTCATTTATGCTTAGAAAGCATCAGTAAAATAGAGCTTTTCTTAGCTTTAATTATATTCCTTTCATTTGAAACTTTTGGCATTTATTCAGTGCTTCTTTGGGCCTTTGCATCTCTGACAGCTTACAGGCATTTCTCCTATTTGTATGAGGGCACAGTTACTTGAAAAAAGTGAGAAAAGTTTCCTTGCCATCCTTGGCCTCCCTCTTCTTCCATTCCTTCTTCATCAAGGACTGGACCCAGAACCTAGGAATCAGTCCTCAAATAATCTGCCTCAGGTTTCTCTCTAGCCTTCTAGTATGAGTGACATCATTTTTCCTGGAATAGTGATTTAACAACCAAAGTGATAACAGTCACCCTCTCCATGAGCAGAAAGAGAGGGGAAGTGGGAAGCTTCTCATTTTGTTCTCCCTAATCTCCTTGAGATTTGGCAGTTCTGCCTTCAGTGGGGTTAGCTGTTGCTTTTTCATTCATGCTGTCAAAATGGTTTGGGCCAGGAGTGCACAGGGATTGTCTGTCCCAGCTTCATTACATTTCAGGTTTTCTACACTTGTTCTTATTCTCTAGCTCTCCTGGCTCTTTCCATGACCAAACCTTGCCAAAGGCCTCCTGGTTCTCTGCCTTCCAAGTCTTTATCTTTTTTTCTAGTTCCATGGGCAAAGCTTGCAGAAGAACCTTGTGCTTTGCGCATCTGAATGCTGAGTCTTTCTTCTTGTCCTATCCGGGGGAAAACACTTTTAGTTTCATTATTTGAATACCTCCCTCAATGTTCCCTCGGGGACCTGAGACCTCCTATCTCCCCACTGCTTCACCCCTGGTGATTTCTCAAATAGATCAAATATAAAATGGCCTATATTGAGCATTATCTTTTTGGGAAATTCCATCTCTGAGAATATACCAGGCACTGTTCTAGTCTGCCATCCTCTTCAGTGCAGGGCAGTGAGCTGTGTTACCTGGTACCAAATAGAGTGACTTATTTACCCATCCTCCCTTGGGGCATGAAGGATGAACAATCCATGCATCTCTTTGCCTCAGGTGTTCTGAATCCTTGTACAGGAATAAGCCAGACATCTTCCCTCAGGCTAGGATCCCAGATACTTGGTGTTTCCTTCTAAGCAGTAGTGCTAACAGGTAGACTAGAAAAAACACTCTAGTCTAACTGTGTGATTTATTACTCACCTTTGGCTTGTCCAAAGTTTGGAGAAGAAGAATCATCAATGGAATTTATAGAGCCATTGGAAGAACTAGAAAAAGTAACCCTTTCCACTAAGCTGATGCAGGCCTGATGCAGCTGTATCCCTGATTCTCAGCCTGGCAGGTGGATTTCAGCTCCCACACAAGCACTTGGCTATGCATGCCTGGGCAAAGCCCAATTTAAGCTATAAGACTATAGAGACTCAGTTAATTTTGTGTCACATTATTACAGTGATGACATGATGTAATGGTAAGTTTATTTTAGAGGCAGAACTCATTTTAATAGTTTTACAAATGAGTCCAGTCTATTATTTATGGAATCATTAAGAGTCTGAAATAATCACCTAAATTTTTCAGTTGTACTTCACTGAATTTTATGAAGGAAATAATATGTTTTAGTATATTCACAAATTTGGGATTCATGAAGGTCTCAGGACATATCCTTGTGTGAAAAAGGCTTATGGTATTTTCAAAGAATTTGGATGACTCTGTGTTCTTTTTATTTTACTGTAAGGCTACTTTTCATAATAACATAGGTTGGGTCTATTTTAATATTGTTCATGTGAGACATTGCATATCTTCTTTTTCTATATAAAAAACATTTAGAGAGACCTAATTTGTACATATATGAGGTTAAACCAGTCGCAGAAACAAAATCATGAAAAATTAAATATGCAGTTAAAAAGCAAAGTCACTAATATAGCAGACACTTTTGTGATAAAATGATGTTTTTACTTATTTTATACAAATATGATAAACCAACACGCTATTCCTTACATCAGATAATTGTGCAATGAGGATAATAAATCATAGGGTGTTACAGGTACATGACTTCTGAATAATCTTGGAAAAATTTCCAAAATATATTGGCTAGCTAACATAAAACTAAGCTCTTTACTGAAGAAATCTATCGATATACTTGGTCATCAGTTTCAAGGAATTAGTGTATATTAAAAACAAAAATAAAGCAATTGTCCTTTAGGGTATGTGGTCTCTTTAAATGGTATACATGGTAATAAATGAATAATTAGGGGATTTAATGAAGTTGAGTTGTAAACTAATTTAGCTATGAGCATCGACATCTGAACCACAACTATGGGAAGTGCCTTTTTAAATTAAGCACTTTTTGATAGTTTCAGCTGCCTTTGTAATTCATTATTCTTCACTCTTCATTTTTTTTTAATCTTTAAAAGCAGACTGCATGCTGGGATACCATAAAATTTCACTTTTAATCAGTCTATAATGGTAAGGGTCACATATCAATACCTGTAATATAAAAGCAGTGTACCTTGGGAGCTTGGGTTTAATGTTTTACCAGCATAGCATGGAGTAACAGTTAATGTTTTTATTTTAAATAAAGGATTGAAATTAACTGTGTTTTTTTTTAAACAGTTAGACTCCTGGCTATGAATATATACTAACTGATGAAGTGAGAAAAAATGTTTTATTGTGATTAAGAGATAGAGATGAAGCCACCCCAAATAGTTTTTAAGAGTAGTTTAGATATATGCATAGCAGTGATCAATAATGAGCAGTGATGTAGGAGGAGGCATTTTTCTTGTTCTGACCACTGTGCTGTAGCTGCCACTGTATTCTTAATAATGGGTGTGTATTATTAGCAGTGGGACACATGACATGGGAAAATGGAGGCAAAGGTTGTGACATCATAACTTCACTCTAAATATTAAAAGAAGATGTGAGGAAGCATCTGGGGCAATGGTACAAAAGGGCAAAACAATGTAAGAGAAATAAGCTGAGATGGCTGGCAGCCTTGGGCTTGCAACAGTGTTTACCGTTTCATTTTTATTTTCCTGGAGATATAAAGGATTGCTATTTGCTAGGAGAGGTATTAGTAGCAGGAATTTCTTGCAGTGATTCAAAGGTGAGTAAATCTTTTCTTTCCTCTGAGCTGTAGTTAGTGCTCTGACTTGTGAGAGGCTGTTGAAATACCTTCTCATCCATCTGCTTTATGGAAGAGATAAGACTTTAAAAAATCAACTTTTAAGGTATAATATCAGAGATGAGCAATTCTGGAGGCTTTATCTTTTTTGCTTCTAGAATGTAATCAAACCTATCTTAAGAATTCATCAAGCCTTAGAAGAAATATTTCTGGCGAATTGTCTATATTACTTAAGGCAAGTTATGGTTCCCTGGAAAGAACCTGGAACCTGCATATCAGGAGACACAGATAGTTTTGGGTGTGCCTCTGGTTGGCAGATGATGGGCGAGTCACACAGTGCCTCTGAGTCACGTTTTATAACCCCCAAAATATGTGATTGGCTATGTCCTTGGATTTAAAGGTGCTCTATGAGACTCCAGGATTCTCAAAGGTGCTTCAGTGTCTACTTTGGAGGCTGAGTGTTAGGGTTTTGTGTGGCTGCCCTCCACTAAGCCTGCTGCTAACCTGGCTTTTCAGTTTTTATCTGTGTTATATATTAAGTAGGCTTCCCTGGTGGCTTAGTGGTAAAGGATCTGTCTGCCAATGCAGGAGACAGTGGCTCGATTCCTGGGTTGGGAAGATCCCCTGGAGAAGAAATGGCAATCCACTTCAGTATTATAGCCTGGGAAATCCCATGGACAGAGGAGCCTGGCAGGCTATAGACCATGAGGTTACAAAAGAGTCAGACATGACTTAGCAACTAAGCAACAACATATATTAAGTAATATTAGTTTTGAAAAAATGGTAATCAAACTAAAAAAGTTTGAAAACCACTGAACAAAGATTGAAAAGACAATAAACTGAAAATTCCTGAATTTTTATTTGCCTGGTGAGAAAGGACTCTCTCTCTGTTTTAATTGTATGCCACATATGAGGTACTCCTTATGTATTCATTCTAATAGTTGTAATGTGAAAGTGCGAAGTAAATGCAAAAGCACAAGGCACCCTTTCTGTGTTATATGCCCAGGTTTCAATTCTATATACCTGGTGATAGCCAGGAGTGAGGAGCAATGTGGATTATGTTTGATGGGCAGCAGCTAATTTTATCAGACTTGTGCCTGTAATCAGAAATTCAGTCTAGAAACAAGTTGTATTATTATAAAGTCCAGGAAATCTGACAGAAAAACTAGGCAATTTAGAACAGACTAGAAAAGTAACACTTAGTTTAATTAGAAAGCACAGTCTAAGGAATAAGGTTAGTTTTCAGTTTCTTTCAAATAGGATTGAATACTCTTTTCCTTTATGCAATTTATAAACAACATTTTCTTGGCATAGGAATATCTCATCTATCACCACTTCTAGACAAAGAGAAGGTTTGCAATTTATTTCTGTATTAAATAATGTGTGTGTATTTCAAACAAGAGAGAAGCAGAAATAATCTTAGCAGATGCTTAAAGGTTTAAGATTAAAGAAATATAGATGTGATTCATGATGAGTGTTCTGTGCACCTGAATGAATATTCCCAAATCACAGCTAGAAAAATTTTAGAGTAAATTGACTTAACTTAGGGTAAATCAATAGTGGTCCCTGAACTGGAGGGGAATAGATGAGCAAGAAAAAAATTAGTTGACAGGACTCCACTAAGGAAAACAGCATTCGAGTAACTAATGAAATATCTACTACCTAGAGGAATTACCCATCCTCTAGCAATGCGAAGTCAGCTTTAGCTGGCAGGAGGTTTGTTTTAAAACTGAAATGAGAAAAAGGACCTGAGTTTATAAATGATGGGAAGATATATTATCAACAGGGGGAAAAAGTCAGAAAATAGCAACTCACTTGTTTCCCCAACACATCTGAGGAGGAAGAAGGAGAGCAATTTAATGTACCCTGGTCAAGCAGTTACTTTCCTTTATCCTTACTAACAGGGCTTGTCAAGATGGTCTGGAAATTGGTTGAAAGTAAGTAATGAATCATGATAGACATTCCTGAAATGCTTTATTTTCATTCCCCCTGGCTCATTGTTTCTTGCTTGACTTTCATGGGAAGTTTATAGTCGTTTTCATTCTTCATATAGTCATTTCCTGACTTGCCTGGTCATGAGGTTGAACAAACAATTAGGAGGAAGGAGATACAGCCTCTGCTTGTTCTCTCTTTCACTCTTTTCAGTGTATCAGCAGCACTGAATCATGAATGGAAATCTCTGGTTTTAAGCTTGACTCCCAGATTATCACTGTGATTCTGATATGATATTTATTGCTATATTTGAGGTAGCCATCACATTCTCCAACTTTAATGAGCTCACTTCTGAACAAATGGTCTTAGGTAATATGCACAGGGTAAAAAAGAATAATTTGAGTTTCTCCCAAATAATTCTGCTGCTGCTGCTGCTGCTGTTGCTGCTGCTAAGTCACTTCAGTCGTGTCCGACTCTGTGCGACCCCATAGATGGCAGCCCACCAGGCTCCCCCGTCCCTGGGATTCTCCAGGCAAGAACACTGGAGTGGGTTGCCATTACCTTCTCCAATGCATGAAAGTGAAAAGTGAAAGTGAAGTCACTCAGTCGTGTCCGACTCTTAGTGACCCTGTGAACTATAGCCTACCAGGCTCCTCCGTCCATGGGATTTTCCAGGCAAGAGTACTGGAGTGGGGTGCCATTGCCTTCTCCGAAATAATCCTAATGTACACAAATTTAATTTTTTGTTGCCTTTATTCTAATGGTTATTGGAAGGAAAAGGTTGTTTTTCTGATCCAATTGGTTTACTTAACTTAGTTCTAATGAATAAGAGTACAATGCCACTTACTATTATATTTATGTTCCCTTTGCTTTAGTTCTTGTTTTAAAAACTCAGAAGTTGACTTAGAATTGACTTAAGCACTAGGGCCAAGTTCACTGAAAGTTATTAAGACAGCACAATAACCAACATAACTGTTGAAGGAAAATGCTCAGGGTTCAGTTCAGTTCAGTTCAGTCGCTCAGTCGTGTCTGACTCTCTGCGACCCCATGAATTGCAGCACGCCAGGCCTCTCTGTCCATCACCAACTCCCGGAGTCCACCCAAACCCATGTCCATCGAGTCGGTTATGCCATCCAACCATCTCATCCTCTGTCGTCCCCTTCTCCTCCCGCCCCCAATCCTACCCAGCATTAGGGTCTTTTCCAATGAGTCAACCCTTCGCATGAGGTGGCCAAAGTATTGGAGTTTCAGCTTCAACCTCAGACCTTCCAATGAACACCCAGGATTGATCTCTTTTAGGATGGATTGATTGGATCTCCTTGCAGTCCAAGGGACTCTCAAGAGTCTTCTCCAACACCACACTTCAAAAGCATCAATTCTTTGGCGCTCAGCTTTCTTCACCGTCCAACTCTCACATCCATACATGACCACTGGAAAAACCATAGCCTTGACTAGACGGACTTTTGTTGGCAAAGTAATGTCTCTGCTTTTAAATATGCTATCTAGGCTGGCCATAACCTTCCTTCCAAGGAGTAAGCGTCTTTTAATTTCATGGCTGCAATCACCATCAGCAGTGATTCTGGAGCCCAAAAAAATAAAGTCTGACACTGTTTCCACTGTTTCCCCATCTATTTCCCATGGAGTGATGGGACCAGATGCCATGATCTTAGTTTTCTGAACGTTGAGCTTTAAGCCAACTTTTTCACTCTCCTCCTTCACCTTCATCAAGAGGCTCTTTAGTTCTTCTTCACTTTCTGCCATAAGGGTGGTGTCATCCACATATCTGAGGTTATTGATATTTCTCCCGGCAATCTTGATTCCAGCTTGTGTTTCTTCCAGCCCAGCGTTTCTCATGATGTACTCTGCATATAAGTTAAATAAGCAGAGTGACAATATACAGCCTTGACGTTCTCCTTTTCCTATTTGGAACCAGTCTGTTGTTCCATGTCCAGTTCTAACTGTTGCTTCCTGACCTGCATACAGGTTTCTCAAGAGGCAGGTAAGATGGTCTGGTATTCCCATCTCTTTCAGAATTTTCCACAGTTTATTGTGATCCACACAGTCAAAGGCTTTGGCATAGTCAATAAAGCAGAAATAGATGTTTTTTCTGGAACTCTCTTGCTTTTTCGATGATCCGGCATTATCAATAATAATTAGCAAATTCTGTTTTGATTTTAGTGCTTTCCTCTCCCAGTAGATTGATCTGTCATAGAAAATGTCATTGTTGTAATTTCAGGATTAATCTTATTGAGACCTGATTAAATTAATAAATTATTTATTTTCAATATTATTAATGTTTTGCAAGGCCCCTGGAGGGGAGCCATTATTATTAATGTTTTACTATTTATGAATTAATCATATTGTTGAAGGAACATATATGGATCTTTAAGGGCCTGATGAAATTGTGAGGGACCCAGAGGAGCAACAATCCAGATTTCAGTAGAAAAGAGAGCTGGTTGAGAAGCTATTAGTTGTTGACTGCTGATGGCTTCCAGCAATATCATTAGAGAGATCTGGTGGGAGTGAGAACAGTGTTGTGGCAGTTATTACATCATGGGTTTTTAGGGACTTAATAATATGACTAAATAATTTTATAGATAGAAAATTACTTTCTGATATGATTAATGTAAATCAAGACATAAAGTTCAGGTGAGTATAAACTTTGAATTGTCAAGGACTGTTCTCATTTATGGGTTTCCTCGGTGGCTCAGCAGTAAAGAGTCCGTCTGCAATGTAGAAGACACAGGAGACCCGGATTTGTTCCCTGGGTGGCGAAGATCCCCTAAAGTAGGGCCCCATAACCCACTCCAGTATTCTTGCCTGGTGAATCCCATGGACAGAGGAGCCTGGTGGGCCACAGTCCACAGGGTTGCAAGGAGTATGACACCACTGAGCATGCATGCACGTCCTCATTTATCCCTGTTGGCCTGGCTTAATTATTAGTAACATCTGTAGTAAGCATCCTCTAAGATGGTACCCAGTGATCCCTGTGTCCTATTATATTGCACCAGAGCTGGTCTGTCTGACCAGTAGAATTGAGACAAAAGTGATTGTATGTTACTTCTGAGGTTAGATTCCCTCTCTCTCTTCCCTTCTCCGTCTCTCTAATCATTCATCCTTGGGGGAGCCTGATGCCTTCTCAGGAACAGTCTTCAGGGAAAGGCTCATGTGATGAGCTGAAGCTTCCTGCCAACAGCCATTTGGAGCTTTGGAAGCCTGTCCTCCACCCCAGACAAGCCTGTCAGTCAGTTCAGTTCATCACTCAGTTCAGTTCGTCACTCAGTTGTGTCCAGCTCTTTGCGACGCCATGGACTGCAGCACGCCAGGCCTCCCTGTCCATCACCAACTCCTGGAGTTCACTCAAACTCATGTCCATTGAGTCGGTGATGCCATTCAACCATCTCATCCTGTGTGGTCCCCTTCTCCTCCCGCCTTCAATCTTTCCCAGCATCAGGGTCTTTTCAAATGAGTCAGTTCTCCGCATCAGGTGGCCAAAGGATTGGAGTTTCAGCTTCAGCATCAGTCCTTTAATGAATATTCAGGACTGATTTCCTTTCTGATGGACTGGTTGAATCTCCTTGCAGTCCGAGAGACTCTCAAGAGTCTTCTCCAGAACCACAGTTCAAAAGCATCAATTCTTCGGTGTTCAGCTTTCTTTATAGTCCAACTCTCACATCCATACGTGACTACTGGGAAAACCATAGCTTTGACTAGATGGACCTTTGTTGGTAAAGACAAGCCTGTAGGAGACTATATTCTGGGTCTATATCTTGACTGCAATTGCTTGAGAGATCCTGAGACACAAATACCCAACTAAGCCTCTCCTGGATTTATGACCATGAGAAAGTGTGTGAGATAACCAGTATTTGTTGTTTTAAGCTGCTAAATTTGGAGATAATTTGTTATGTATCAGTATATTATAAATATAACAGCCCATGACTCCCAAAAGTTGGTTTGGATGAAAAATTGTAAAGTCACCTTATATAAATCTGATATGTGGACAGACATCTAATTCACGAACTTAATAGGGATTTTCTCTTCTGTTAACAGCGCTTACACTCTGACATTAGTATGCAGACACTTACAAAGGTTACCCCAGGTGGTGCTAGTGGTAAGGAACCTGCCTGCCAATGTAGGAGACACAAGAGACTTAGGTTTGATCCCTGGATTGGGAAGCTCACTTGGAGGAGGGCATGGCAACCCACCTCAGTATTCTTGCCTGGAGAATCCCTATGGACAGAGGAGCCTGGAAGGCTACAGTCCATAGGGTTGCAAAAAATCAGACAAGACTGAGATGACTGAACACACACACACACAGAGGTTATCAGGGCAGAAGAATTTGATAATGCCAAAAATCTAAATTGGTAGACTTCTTGAAATCTTGGTACTTCTTGGTACCAAGAAATCTTAGACTTCTTGGTAGAAATCTTGAAAGACAGTATAACAGAGTAGATAAAAGTACTGAATTCAGAATTAAATTTGCTTGGATTTGAATCTAACCTTACCATTTACTGGTCTTGAAGAGTTGTTTAACTTTTCTCTTTCTCAGTTTTATCATATTAAGCATGGGGATAATAGTATCTCTCTCATAGGATTAGTTTTTTGAGGATTAAATGTATGTAAAGCACTTACAGTGATGCCTGGCACATACAAGTATTTAATAAGGACTGCCTATTATTATTATTTTCATAGAGAATTAAGTTGATGTTTTTCCTGTGTTACATTTATACACAAATGGATATTTCCTTTCTTAAAGTATTCTCAATAATCGTTCCTTAAATATTTTAACATTCTTATTGTGTGCTAGGAACATCAGCTAGAAATACAGCACCTCTTAAGGAGCTTATAAAATAGTTGGGAAATTTTCCATATGCCTTTATATATTTTATGTTATATAATATATACATTAAATATGTATACATATACAAATGGACTGTATATGTGTTCATCAGCTATAAAAATCCTGCAACTCAAGGACCAGATGACAGGCACAGATTATATATAAAGAAAAATGGGAATGAGTTAAAAAACCACTAGGGTGTGGAATTAGGCTAGGATAGCTTTCTGGATATGAGAAAGCACTTTGAAAGAAATGTAGAGACTGGACAATCTCACACCTGAGAAGTTGTCTATCTAATTGATCTTATTAATTGTGACTGCTGTATCTCTAGCTTCTTGAGCAGTGTTTGACATGCAGTGAGTGTTCAGCAAGTATTTGTCAAATGACTGCATTGACAGAGAAGGAGAAAACTCCTAAAACAGTAAAGAGCAATGTGAATTGGCACAGTTGGAAAGGACAACAAAGCACTGGATGGTAGGTAATTTGGTGGTAAGAATTCAAGAGAAAAGAAGATGTTTTGGAGACATGGCATTGAAGTTTAATTGCAGTCAGTGTGGGAAAGACAAATTTAGTGGTTGTCAATATCGTGGTGACAGTTGAAGCTTTGAGGAGAAAGATGAACTCTCCATGGAAGTGAATTTGGAGAAAAATTCTCACTCAAAGAGATGCAAAGATGCCAAGGTCTGTATAAATGTATAGGCATACAGGTGAATAGAAGGTAAAAATAGAGGAGCTAGTTTAAGAACCATTAGAGCAGGTTAGGAAATAGTGTTGGAAAAGAAATGGCAATCAGCAATATTAATTGCTGCAGAGAGATTTCTGCTTGAGAATTAAGAATGGATCTTAGATATCAGTTTGAGATTGTAGACTTTATTTTTTGGGCTCCAAAATCACTGCAGATGGTGATTGCAGCCATGAAGTTAAAAGACGCTTACTCCTTGGAAGGAAGGTTATGACCAACCTAGATAGCATATTTAAAAGCAGAGACATTACTTTGCCAACAAAGGTCCATCTAGTCAAGGCTATGGTTTTTCCAGTGGTCATGTATGGATGTGAGAGTTGGACTATAAAGAAAGCTGAGCACTGAAGAATTGATTCTTTTGAAGTGTGGTGTTGGAGAAGACTCTTGAGAGCCCCTTGGACTGCAAGGAGATCCAACCAGTCCATCCTAAAGGATATCAGTCCTGGGTGTTCATTGGAAGGAGTGATGTTGAAGCTGAAACTCCAATACTTTGGCCACCTGATGCAAAGAGTTGACTCATTTGAAAAGACCCTGATGCTGGGAAGGATTGGGGGCAGGAGGAGAAGGGGACGACAGAGGATGAGATGGTTGGATGGCATCACTGACTCGATGGACATGAGTTTGGGTAAACTCCGGGAGTTGGTGATAGACAGGGAGGCCTGGTGTGCTGCGATTCATGGGGTCGCAAAGAGTCGGACACAACTGAGCGACTGAACTGAATTGGACTGAACTGAATATTAATTGCTGCAGAGAGATTTCTGTTTGAAAATTAAGAATGGATCTTAGGTATCAGTTTCAGATTGTAGAAGCAAGATTTTAATGAACTGAGGGAGCACTGAAGAAATGAAAATGGCACTCATAATCAGCAGTTTTAAGGGTTTGTGAAATGAACAAAATAAATAGAATCATAGAAAGAGCATAAGAGCTAGTCTTAAGAACTGAGAATATGAGTGTTGAAAGATGAAAAAAAGCAGCATTAGGAGGGATTTATTGAATATTATATAATTATTCTACCTGACTGTATTTTAAAGATTGTTCCTTATGACGTGTGTTGCCTGTAATTGACCTTAAAATGTTTCTGTACAAACAGTATGAGATACATGGTGTGTTTAAGTAATTATATTTTATAGCTAAAGGGCTGTTAGTTAACATCGGAGGTGCCCTAATCAGAATTTACATTCCAGGGGTTGTTGGTTACTCTCTGAAGTAGTGTAATGAGGAGTATATACTCTGGAGGTTGTAAGTCTTGGTGTAGCTTTTATAATCAGGCAAAAAAGAAATTTGTGTTATTTCCACAATTTTCTAGATGTTTCTTAGTTTGCTTTGTATATTTCATATTAATCCTATTTATTGTTCATGGCTTTTATCAATTATGTGGTAGGTTACTTTAATGACTCTCATTCTTCATCTTTCCTTTTTAGCCATACTCTTTGCCACTTGTATTTATCACTTCTTCCATCAAGCAACAAATATCAATATATTTCTCTTTCCATTGAATCTGTGTTTGGTCATATTACTTGCTTTGGTCAGTGGGACACTAGAAATCATGATATAAGCAAGGGATTGGAAAAGTGCTTGAGAATTTCAGTTGTTCTTTAGTAATTTTGCCACCACCATGAGAAGAACATGCCCAGACTCACTTATTGGTTCTTGAAGAAGGAGAGACAAACTGGAACAGAGTTGCCCTAATTAATTTGCTTCAAACAATGTCAACCTAGAGCAGAATCCATAGACAACCTCCAGTTGCAAATGTGTGGGTGAGCCCAGCTGAATTGAGCTGACTTCTAGGAGACTCACAGACATGTGAACTATAATAATAAATGACTACTGTTATAAGTCATTGAGTGTTTTTTTTTTTACCCAGCAATAGCTAACAAATTCAAGAATGATAATCCTCCATTTGTATCTTTTACCAGCTAGAAAAATATATAAAGTAACTGTCCTTTACATCTTGTATTGTATGTGGATTAGTTTATTAACATAAGCATTTTTGCTATACAGGTTTTTACACAAAAGGAGAGACATTTATTTAGCATGGACCTTTACTTTCTTCAAAATGATATTCTTAAAGACTGAGATAATCCAATGAATAAACTTCTCAAGGTTGTCTATTCCCAAGGCTCCACTTCTATACATTTTCTCTTTATGTACAGTACAGAAAATCAGTCATTAGAAGTTTAACTATAAAGATTTCAAAGGTATAGTTCATTCCTTTCATTAACAATGGCAGAAATAGGATGGATCTGTCGCAGACCTTGTGCTGAAGGAAATGTTGCAGATTTTTTACTGGGAGTTGTACTGTTTTAATCTTCTAGAATGATTTATGACCACTATGTAGAACAATATGGAGGTTCCTTAAAAAAAACTAAAAATAGAGCTGCCAAATAACACAGCAATCTCACTCCCGGGCATATATCCAGATAAAACCATAACTTGAAAAGATGCATGTACCCTGATCTTCATTGCAGCATTGTTTACAATAGCCAGAACATGGAAGCAACCTAAATGTCCATCAACAGAAGAATGGATAAAGAAGATGTGGTACATATATACAATGGACTATTAGCCATAAAAAGGAATGAAATTATGCCATTTATAACAACATGGATGGACATAGAGATTGTCATACAGAGTGAAGTAAGTAAAAGAGAAAGATAAATATTGTATAATATTGCTTATATGTGGAATCTAGAAAAATAGTACAGATGAACTTATTTGCAAAGCAGAAATAGAGTTTCAGATGTAGAAAACAAACTTATGGTTACCAAGGGGGGATGGGAAGAGTGGGATGAATTGGGAGATTGGGACTGACATATACACACTACTATAAGTGTGAAAAAAAAAGGTCCACTCCTAGAAAATAGATAAGTAATGAGGATCTGGTGTATAGCATAGGGAATTCCACTTAATGCTTTGTGGTGATCTAAATGGGCAGGTGTTGTTAGAACTGTGGGGTTGGAGAAGACTCTTGAGAGTCCCTTGGACTGCAAGGAGATCCAATCAATCCATCCTAAAAGAGATCAATCCTGGGTGTTCATTGGAAGGTCTGATGTTGAAGCTGAAGCTCCAATACTTTGGCCACCTCATGCGAAGGGTTGACTCATTGGAAAAGACCCTAATGCTGGGTAGGATTGGGGGCGGGAGGAGAAGGGGACGACAGAGGATGAGATGGTTGGATGGCATCACCCACTCGATGAACATGGGTTTGGGTAGACTCCGGGAGTTGGTGATGGACAGAGAGGCCTGGCGTGCTGCAATTCATGGGGTCGCAAAGAGTCGGACACGACTGAGCGACTGAACTGAACTGAAATGGGCAGGAAGTCTGAAAAAGAATGAATGTATGTATATGTATAATTGATTCACTTTGCTGTACAGCAGATAGATTCCCTATCTCGTCCTCTTTTGTTTGGTTTGGTGGGCATTTCTCATTTTCCTCTACTTGCTGAGTATTTCTCTGCCTTTTCTTCTTGTTTAGATTGCTGTGTTAGGCGTGGCCTTTCTGTATTCTGGTAGTTTGAAGTTCCTCTTTATTGTGGAGGTTCCTCACTGTGGGTGGGGTTGGACCGGTGGCTTGTCAAGGTTTCCTGATTGGGGGAGCTTGTGTCGGTGTTCTGGTGGGTGGAGCTGGATTTCTTCTCTCTAGAGTGCAATGGAGTGTCCCGTATTGAGTTTTGAGATGTCTATGGATTTGGTGTGCCTCTGGGCAGCCTGTATATTGATGCTCAGGGCTATGTTCCTGCGTTGCTGGAGAATTTGCGTGGTATGTCTTGCTCTGGAACTTATTGGCTCTTGGGTGGAGCTTGGTTTCAGTGTATATGTGGAGGCTATTGGATGATCTCCTATTAATTAATGTTTCCCCTGGCTTTCAGTCTTATTCTTGTGGTAGCCTCAAGACTTCTCCATCCATACAGCATCAATAATAAAACTTTTAGGTTAATGGTGAAAAGATTCTCCTCAGTGAGGGATACCCAGAAAGGTTCACTGAGTTAGATGGAAAGGTGAAGTGGGGGAGGGGGGGTTGAGGTGACCAGGAGGAGAAGAGGGGGACTCAAACATGGAGAGAGCGGTCTAGCCAGTAAGCACTTCCCTCTGTGCTCTCCACAGTCTGGAACCCTCAGAGCGGTTCACAGAGATACATAGAGAGGGGGGAGGAAGGTAATAGAGGTGAGCATGAGTAGAAAGGGAGGAATCAAGAGGGGACAGAGTGATCTGGGCAGTATTCTGTTCCCGAAGTGTTCTCCAGTACCCAGAACACCCTCAGAGATTCACAGAATTGGGTTGAGAAGAGAAGGAGGAGGGTGGGAGATAGAGGTTCCCTGGGGGAGAAGAAAGAGCGTCAATAGGGGGAGAGAGTAATCAAGCCAGTAATCACACTCCTGAGTAAAAATGGGTACTAAAGATTGGGTTTTTAAATGTACAAAATTGATATCAAATATGTAAAACAAAGATTAAAAATCTAGAGTAGAGGTTAGACTCTTATAAAACATACAATATAAAAAAAGAAAACTGTAAAAAGAAAAAAAACAGTAAAACAGTAAAAAAAGAAACAGTAAAAAAAGTAAAACAGGAAAAAAACAGTAAAAAAAAGAAAACACAAAAGGTATAAGATATATGTATGCAGTTTGCTTTAAAAATAGGGTTTTTTTTTTTGGCAAGGTAATAGTGGGTTATGAAAATGAAAATTAAAGGTGTAATAGAGGACTTAAAGAAAAAAGAAAGAAAAAAAAATCAAAAAAAAATGATAATAGTAAAAATATATATCTCGGACTTTCTCTGGAGCTGTTGTGAGCAGTGTAGGGTCTGTTCAGTTTCAGATAGATCCTTGTTCTTGCTTATACTTTTCAAGATCTATAGGTCCCTTTCAATGCAGTCGGTATTAACTACAGGGATTTTAATCTGTTGGCCTGTCACTTCCAAGGCGCTTCCCTCTGTATATTTGGCTTCTGTTTAGAGGTCTCTTCAGTATCTAATTTCCGCCCTGCCACAAAGGGGCAGAGGCGGTCTCTTTAGGTTCGCTTGTTCAGTCGTGCTGTGGGGAGGGAGGAACACTGCAAACCTATATCACTGGCGTGTGTGTGGAGAGCTCGCAGTGTCTCGGCCGCACTGGGTTCGCCCCTCATGGCGTGTGTGCTTTCCCCGTCTACCCTGCTCAGGCTTCAGGTTACTCGGCCAGGGAGTGGGCCCTGAGATGCGTGCAGTTCCCAGGTCTAAGCCGCTCAGGTTCAGGTTCCCGGGTACTCCACAAAGGCGCAGACTCGGTTGCGCCCGCGGTTTGTGCCGTTCCCGGTCGGAGCTGCTCAGGCGGCCAGGAGTTTGGCGAGCGCGCTCCCCCCTGTTGGGGCGGTGCAGCTTATCACCTCCCTCGTCCCCGCCTCGGTTTACGGGCGCGCCCGGCTCCGGTGTGCTTTGTGTCGGTTCTGGGGTGCTGGTCTCTGGCTGCGACCCTCCCGGCGGCTGTCGACCCTCCGGGATCTCAGGCAGTCTTTGCTTAGAAACTGGGAGCCTGTTTTCAGTTTGGTAGGGGGTGCCCTCTCTGGGGCCGAGTTTGCCCCTTTCCGGCTCTGGCGGGCCCCGCCTGCCTGCTGTGTCTGGCGGGGGGATGGGGCGGTCCGCAGCCGGCTAGCTCTCCTCTGGTATCGCTCAGTCCTTTGTTCTGTGAGCAGGCCGGCAGTGCCTTAGATTTGAGCTTTTCGCGGGATAGTTCTCTCTCTCTGGCTGTCCCACAGTTTAGGTTGCTATCTCACGTTAGCTCCCTCAGATTGCCCTCGGGGCACTCGGGCCCGGTCCTTACCCTAGGCAGTGCCGCCCGCTCCTCTCCGTTCAGCCCTCACTTGCTGGTGGCGGATGCGAGCGTCTGGGGTTCTTTGCTGGGAGTTGCCTTTAGGCACGTAATCTGTGGGTTTTATTTATTTTTTCTCCCAGTTATGTTGCCCTCCGAGATTTGAAATCTTCCCCCAAACCCGCCGGTGAGAGGGTTTCCTGGTGCTTGGAAATTTCTCCTCTTTTTCAACTCCCTCCCCGGGACGGGTCTCCGTCCCTAACTCTTTTGTCTCTCTTTTTATCTTTTATAATTTCTCCTACCTGCTTTCGAAGATAATGCGCTGTCTTTCTGGATGCCTGACGTCCTCTGCCAGCGTTCAGAAGTAGTTTTGTGAAGTTTGCTCAGCGTTCAGATGTTCTTTCACTAAATTTTTGGAGGAGAGAGTGGTCTCCCCATCCTATTCCTCCGCCATCTTAGCCCCCTCCCTGCTGTACAGCAGAAACTAAGATAACATTGCAAGGCAATTATGCTCCAATAAAAATTAATACAAAAATAAAGGTAGTGTATGTTTTTGGAACAAATCCTTTATTAAGTCAGCAGTGTTAGTGGGGCAATGCTTTGGTGCTTGACTAGTCTGGGTTGCTTGATACGACTTTATCTTAAAGCATAGGAGAGTAAGTCAGTCCTAGAGTTTGAGTCGTATATTGCTGACATAGTTAAGGAGAACCTGGAAGCATGAGGCATGTCTGCTTTCCTCAGTACTTGTGGACCTAAAATAAGTTGACTTTGAGAGTAAATGAGACTAAAGTCACAGACCAAATTGTCCACCATAGTATGGTCACTGTTGGCATCTCTTTGAAGACAGTGGATCTGAAGAAAGTTCTAGGTTCTCATTCTCTCCATCCCACAGAGAAAGATTGACATTTTAATACAGCTTTTCTTCCAGTTTCATGGCAAAAGTTTGTGAGTAATCCTACTTTTGATTAAAGACAGAAGACTTGGTCCTATCCACTTTAGATAATAGCAGTCCATCAAATTGTATATAATTTGCATTGAATGTTGGAACTTGAACTTTACTATCTTTAAGAATATGCAGAGCTTGACATTCCATATGCATTCATATTCATTTCTTCAACCTCATATTTTCTAGTCACTAGCAGTTAAGAATTAAAGAGGTTTTTGAATGATATGACTTGAATCTGAGTTTGACAAAAATGAATCATTAGTGGGCTTTCTGAGGGACATAGTCACTTTAGTTGTGGAAACAGGAAGAATGGAGTGTCATTTGTTGTTAAAGAAAATTCTCTTGTAATGTGGCATATATTTTGGCTGAGAAATTTACATCTCTATTTAAATGAATGAGGGCCCTCACCTGGAAATGTCATTTATACTAACAGAGTGACATAATGCATAATAATCTGTTACAGTTTTTGATGTGGTTTGTGTGTAGATTAAGGTGTTCATTCAAAGAACATCCCCACTTACAAGGTTCATATAATACAATGTATAAGAAACTTGGTGCCCCAGAGTTTTAAAAATCGTTAATCATAGCGAATTAAGACATTTAATCAAGACTTAGACACTACAAAAGATTGTCCCTAAAGATTTCTACCTAGAAAACCTTTAGAAAATGATGAGTTTTGCTTTCTACTTGACTGCCTCAGTAAGCCAATTCATTTTTTTAAGGAACAGCTCAAGGTCAATGATATGACTATGTCAGCTTTAAGTGATGTTCTCCCTTACACTTGTAAGCTAAACTTCCATTGTTATAACTGATGCTCAGAGTGGTACTGTTAAGAAGCCCTGAGATTGTCTAGGAGGCGATTAAGTAAAAGACCAATAATAACACACATTTCATTTTCAAATGAAAATATTTAA
The DNA here is from genome assembly GCF_054371585.1 of Giraffa tippelskirchi. Lineage (NCBI taxonomy): Eukaryota > Metazoa > Chordata > Mammalia > Artiodactyla > Giraffidae > Giraffa > Giraffa tippelskirchi. Next base: position 101,278,258 of record NC_137281.1, read on the forward strand.
TTGATATGTGTACCTCAAGATGCAATGATTTTTTTTTTTTACAATAAATGATGGGTATTACTGTATCAACATCCTGGAATGTGAAGTCAAGTGGGCCTTAGAAAACATCACTATGAACAAAGCTAGTGGAGGTGATGGAATTCCAGTTGAGCTATTTCAAATCCTCAAAGGTGATGCTGTGAAAGTGCTGCACTCGATACGCCAGCAAATATGGAAAACTCAGCAGTGGCCACAGGACTGGAAGAGGTCAGTCTTCGTTCCAATCCCAAAGAAAGGCAATGCCAAAGAATGCTCAAACTACCGCACAATTGCACTGATCTCACAAGCTAGCAAAGTAATGCTCAAAATTCTCCAAGCCAGGCTTCAGCAATACATGAACCGTGAACTTCCAGATGTTCAAGCTGGTTTTAGAAAAGGCAGAGGAACCAGAGATCAAATTGCCAATATCCGCTGGATCATCGAAAAAGCAAGAGAGTTCCAGAAAAACATCTATTTCTGCTTTATTGACTATGCCAAAGCCTTTGACTTTGTGGATCACAATAAACTGTGGACAATTCTGAAAGAGATGGGAATACCAGACCATCTGACCTGTCTCTTGAGAAACCTGTATGCAGGTCAGGAAGCAACAGTTAGAACTGGACATGGAACAACAGACTGGTTCCAAATAGGAAAAGGAGTCCGTCAAGGCTGTATATTGTCACCCTGCTTATGTAACTTATATGCAGAGTACATCATGAGAAACGCTGGGCTGGAAGAAACACAAGCTGGAATCAAGATTGCCGGAAGAAATATCAATAACCTCAGATATGCGGATGACACCACCCTTATGGCAGAAAGTGAAGAAGAACTAAAGAGCCTCTTGATGAAGGTGAAAGAGGAGAGTGAAAAAGTTGGCTTAAAGCTCAACGTTCAGAAAACTAAGATCATGGCATCTGGTCCCATCACTTCACAGGAAATAGATGGGGAAACAGTGGAAACAGTGTCAGACTTTATTTTTTGGGGCTCCAAAATCACTGCTGATGGTGATTGAAGCCATGAAATTAAAAGACGCTTACTCCTTGGAAGGAAGGTTATGGCCAACCTAGATAGCATATTTAAAAGCAGAGACATTACTTTGCCAACAAAAGTCCGTCTAGTCAAGGCTATGGTTTTTCCAGTGGTCATGTATGGATGTGAGAGTTGGACGGTGAAGAAAGCTGAGCGCCGCAGAATTGATGCTTTTGAACTGTGGTGTTGGAGAAGACTCTTGAGAGTCCCTTGGACTGCAAGGAGATCCAATCAGTCCATCCTAAAAGAGATCAATCCTGGGTGTTCATTGGAAGATTTGATGTTGAAGCTGAAACTCCAATACTTTGGCCACCTCATGCGAAGGGTTGACTCATTGGAAAAGACCCTAGTGCTGGGTAGGATTGGGGGCGGAAGGAGAAGGGGATGACAGAGGATGAGATGGTTGGATGGCATAACCGACTCGATGGACATGGGTTTGGGTAGACTCCAGGAGTTGGTGATGGACAGAGAGGCCTGGCGTGCTGCAATTCATGGGATTGCAGAGAGTTGGACACGACTGAGCGACTGAACTGAACTGAACTGATTACTGTATCATGAGAATATGCAGAAGAATTAGGCTAGATCATTGTATATTAGTCTAGGAAAAAAATCAAATAAATTAATTGGGTTCATCTCTATTAATTTTATAATTTCTGTAATTAATTTCAAATGGTATTTCTTAATCATTTTTTTTTCTCTTTGATTCTCCAAGGCCCTACATGTAGTAAATTATTTCTGCACTGAGTCATAGAGATTGGATTCTTGAATTCCTAGCAGAGGCAAATATCTCATTAATGCTGATCTGAGAGACATCTGTGATGAGCCTGTACATTAGGTTTATCTGCAGAGCTGATCTAAAGCTGATGAGCAGAGTTCTGAAGTGAGGTAGACTGGCAATGAAGACTCCATCAGAATGAGGTGATCACATTTCTGTTTTCAGAAAATAAACTCATAGCCCCAGACGTACATGCTTAATTTCTCAAAGTTTAAATGTATAAACTCTTCCATTATAGATTCATCCCTACAATTTGAAAGTAAGTTGGAAGACTGAGTTAACTTTCAGGTGAATTCAAGTTCCGTAGTCCCACTTTGCTTGGATATACTGAAATATAGATAATCCTGAAATTGTTTTAACCCTTTATTTGTAAATAAATCTTTATTTTGTAAAGCCTTTCTGGTCTCTGATGCAACACTGGCAAATCTTCTTCTCCAAGCTCTGTTTTTTAAAAGGAAAAAAATGCTTAAGATTTGTGGCTAAATATCATATTAAAAAAGGAATTTAAAATAGCTCTCTTTCTCCAACAATGTATGTCAGGCCTAGAGCTTATTACTGGAATGTAATCTATAGTGAAGGCAAAGTAATAAAGAGGAAAAACTATGGCAGTAAGTAATAAAGAGAAAAAACTATGGCAGTAAGTGACATTAAAAATAGTGATATTTTGCTTTCATGGTCTTTTTTCTAAAGCATGGTGGCTAAAAGAAATTTATGCCACTTTGAAAACAAATTTTAAACATTAAGCCTAAAAATAAAAGTAAGGCATTGTTATAGTAATACCAAATGATACTTTCTTTTGAAGAATTAGTAACTCTGAAGTACCTTTTCAGTCATTAACTCCTATTGGGATGGCCAAGAAATTCAATTGAGTTTTTCCATAACATCTTATGGAAAAACTCGAACTAACTTTTGGGCAAACCCAATATAATCTCCAAAGCGTTCCTCCGCCCCTCCCATTACACCTTACCTTACCTTAGGCATAAATCCATAATGCTCATTTCTGCTCATATATAAATGACAAGGATAACAAATATTAATAACTATTTGAAATAAAAAATCGGTGAATAGATAATGAAAGTTGATGCCCAATGAATAGTGCAAATTAAAATGGATAATAGGTTGGTATTTTTGGCTTTTCTACTCTCAACTTTGAGATATTAAATTAATATATAAAGAAGTAAAGTTTTTGATGTTTAGTAGACAAGATACTGAAGAAAAATAATTTAAGCTAAGTATTCATATGATAATATGCATAACTTCTTCTATTTTGAAAACTGAAGGAAGGTAATTCATCTTACAAATTAGTAATATATCACAATAGTGCTAATTACACTTATGCTGCTATAATTAAGCCATGCCATGATTAAGAGTCTGTCTGCCTTCTCAATTATAAATAAATATTTTAAACCATTATCTTAGGATTCCATGATGTTTTCAGGGAAGGATTCTTCTTCATCAAATAGAAATCAGACCTTAAATTACATGAACTAAAATTTGCTGTTTTCTGCAGTTTTCATTGTAGTCATGTGAGGAAATTAAGACAAGCGTTCATAGTCTTAATTCACTTGCATTGAGAAGAATAAAGAATAAAGCAATAAATATTTAAAAATTTTGAAAAGCCTAGAGAAAAAGAAGTAGCTTTAGGTATTGAAAGAGTTTACTATGAAGCTTTTTCAACTTCATGTTAAATTAAGCTTCTCTGGTTACTTTTTGAACTTAACCATGGGGTAGAGCTGCAAATATATCCAAACATGTGCTTATTCATAAGGGGTCTTGATACCATGGGCTATATATGACTTCTCATTATAGATTGAAATGGAATATTATAGCTGACCGTCCAATTTCTTTCTATAATAAGTGGCATCATTTAAATTAATCTGGAATTGATTTAATCTATTTCAAATAAGCTTCCCTGATGGTTCAGTTGGTAAAGAGTCTGCCTGCAATGTGGGAGACCCAGGTTTGATCCCTGGGTGGGGAAGATCCCCTGGAGAAGGAAATGGCAACCCACTCTAGTACTCTTGCCTGGAGAATTCCATGGACATAGGAGCCTGGTGGGTTGCAGTCCATGGGGGTCACAAAGAGGTGGACATGACTGAGTGACTAACACTACTTTTCATTCCAAATAGCGTAATAGGGCACATTTGACCCCATCAAATCGTCAAGAAGTTTTTGCTTGGCCACCATGTTCATGGTATTTTTAATAGGCAGCATTTCTTCTGTTGATGATCATTTATTGAGTACAAAGTACTCTATACCTCTATGCACACACTAGGTTCTGGGGGTAAAATGCACAGTTCCTGTTCTTATCAATCTCATAGTCTAATGCATGAGTTGAGCAAGCAAACAGACACTTGCTGTGTGTAATATGTATTGTGGGAGAGACAGAATAGGGTACTTGAAAAAGAAGAAAAAAGAAGAATGTCACCTAATTCCCAAGGAGTGGGGAGAATTTAAGGAAGATTTCTAGAGGCGACAATAGCCTACTTGACTTTTAAAACAAGACCAGATGCTAGATAGGTTAAAATACAAAGGAAGGACATCCTGGGGAGGGGAGTCATCAGGTAGAGGGAACAGTATGGGCAAAAGAATAGGATAATAAGAATGACTAACATGTATTAAGTCCTTGCTATAGGTCAGTTGACTCCTGGATTCTTCTCATACATTTTCCATCTAATCTTCACAAGAACTGGATGAAGTAGCAGTGTTATCCCTGTTTTATAAATGACGAAGTTGAATTTTGAGAGCTAACTTGCCAAGAACAAACAACTTACACATTGTTAAACGGAGGACTTAATCCTATGTTTGTGTGACTACAGAGCCCATGATCTCAATGTCTACTTGGCTGCACAAAATGATTTATTACAGGAACTGCACATTGTTCTGAATTAATTAACTCATTCATTCATTTAACAAACATTTATTGAGTCAGGCATTGTGCCTGATCCTAGGGGTACAAAGCAAATTCAGAAATTGTCTCTTTCCAGAGGGCATTTTTGGTTTATTAGGATAGCTGTAGGGCTTCCTAAGGCATTGTAGGGCTTTCCAGGTGGTGCTAGTTGTAAAGAACCCGCCTGCCAATGCAGGAGATATAAGAGACATGGATTTGAGCTCTGGGTCAGGAAGATCCCCTGGAGTAGGAAATGGGAACTCACTCCAGTATTATTGCCTGGAGAATCCCATGGACAGAGGAGCCTGGCAGGCTACAGTCCATGGGGTTGCAAGAGTCAGACACGACTGAAGTGAAGTGTCTACTAGGGTATTGTAAACAGTAGCATAAGTACTATAGGTGTTTTGTTAAGGGTATATATGGGACTCAGTAGGGGGATAAAGTTTTGGTGGTGTGGGGAGTCAGTGAATGCTTCAGGAAAGATTGAAATGAAGTAGAAGTTGCTCAGTCATGTCTAACTCCATATAGTCCATGGAACTCTATATAGTCCATGGAATTCTCCAGGCCAGAATACTGGAGTGGGTAGCTTTCCCTTCTTCAGGGGATCTTCCCAACCCAGGGATGGAACCCTGGTCTCCCACATTGAAGGCAGATTCTTTACCAGCTGAGCCATGATGGAATCCCAAGAATACTGGAGTGGGTAGCCTATCCCTTCTCCAGGGATCTTCCTGACACAGGAATCCAACTGGAGTCTCCTGCATTGCAGGTGGATTCTTTCCCAACTGAGCTACCAGGGAAGATTAACTGAGGAGATTACACTTCCTGAGTCCTGAAAAAAAAAAAAAAAAGGTGTAGAAAAAAGAAGGAATGGACATTCCAGATAATAAAACAAACTGAGAAAAGCTATGGAGATATAAAATAGCCTGAATTTGGAGGCAATATCCAATAATTCTGTGTGACTAAGTTGTGATGCTAAGTTGCTTCAGTTGTGTTTGATTCTTTGCGACTCTATGGACTGTAGCTTGCCAGGCTCTTCTGTCCATAGGATTCTCCAGGCAAGAATACTGGAGTGGGTTTCCATGTCCTCCTCCAGGGGATCTTCTAATCCAGGGATCAACCTGCATCTCTTACATCTCCTGCATTGGCAGCCATGTTCTTTACCACTAGCGCCACCTGGGAAGCCCAACAGAGATAAAAGGATTGGCACAGATAACTAGTATTTTGTTTTTAAATCAAGAGAGAACATAGGTAAGGGAGGTGTTGAACTGGAGGGAATCTTCCTTGAGAAAGTGATAAAGAGCCAGGTCAGAGCAGTTCTGAAAGCATACCCTTCAAAGATTGCAGCTCTGGTTCCGTTTATAATCCCAGGATTGTTGCAAACTGATGTCATCATCAATCTGTGATCAAATTACAGCTCTGGTTTCATGTTAATGTTGTTTATTGTGTTGTGTAAAACTTGGAATGTAGTTAAGCCTGGGGCTTGGTTGGCCAGATCCCCTCCAGGAGCCCCAACAATCTCAAGATTTCTCCCCCATCTTATCTATGGTGCTGCAAGTCTTGCACTCACAGCAGGCAGTCACTGACAGTCACTCCCAGTCAGAATAGTGTCCAGGCAGGTTAAAAGCGAGGTCAGAGGCCTGTTCTGCTTTGTCTCTGAAGCCTAAACAAGACTATTTATTTAATTTCCCTAACAAATAAAAAGGGTTTGGTTATCATTAAATGTGGGAGTGAGGGAAAGAGAGAAATGTACAATGATTTTTATATTTGTCTTTATTGTTCAGGCAGCTGGTGATTGTAGATCCAAAGAGAGTGGATATGAGAAGGAAAATAGCTTATATTGGATTGAGGAGAAATAATAAGGATAGTTAAGTTTAGTCTCACACATGTTGAGTCAGGCAGAGATGACATAGCTGTTGAAATAGAGTTCAGGACAATGCTTTGGTTGAAAATCTAGATTTGTAGTCATTCAGTTATAATAGTAGATGAAGTCTCTCTGGTGGTATGCCAGAGGAGAAGAAAAGAGGGTCAAGGATGTAACTGTGAAACATACCAATATTTTAAGAATGGCTAGAAGAGTAGGACATGGCACCCCACTCCAGTATTCTTGGCTGGAGAATCCCAAGGACAGAGGAGCCTGGTGGGCTGCCAACTATGGGGTTGCACAGAGTCGGACATGACTGAAGTGACTTAGCAGCAGCAGCAGAGGAAGAGTAAAGAGTCAAGAGAATATTAAGGTGGAATGATGAAGTACATAGAGAATCATCAGAGAGTGATATCACTGAAATAAAATTAAAAGAGAGTTTAAAGAAGATGGAAGAAATCCCAAGTGTTTAAATGCTCCAAAGAGGTCATAGAAGACAAAGTTTGCAATGAGTTGTTAGGATTTGGCCTGTATGTGATGGCAGCATTAGTCAAACTGTGAATTACCGAAGTACTTGTTGTTGGAACCAGAGAGGATCTGAGTAGCTTAAAGGTCCTGTGAATGGGAACACAGCAGAGATCAGACACAGAGTACAGTGCAATCATTTTGCATATTTATGTGGTTTTTCTCTAGAGGGCTTCCCTGGTGGCTCAGCTGGTAAAGAATCTGCCTGCAGTGTGGGAGACCTGGGTTTGATCCCTGGGTTGGGAATATCCCCCAGAGAAGGGAACGGCTACCCACTCCAGTGTTCTGCCCTGGAGAATTCCATGGACTGTTTAGTCTATGGGGTTGCAAAGAGTCAGACACAACTAAGTGACTTTCCCTTTCTTTTCTCTAGAAACTCAGCCATCCCAGGCATAGGATAAGAGAAGGATGATATTTGAGTTTATCTGAAATCTAGAGTTTGCAGAGTGGCTACGGGAGAAATATACTAGGGGACTAGTTATTGAAAGCTCCAGAAGGAGAGTAGTTAAAAGATTGTATTGTTCAGCCATAAAAAGGAATGAAATTGAGTCAGAGGAAGTGATGTGAATGAACCTAGAGCCTGTCATACTGTGCGAAGTAAGTCAGAAAGAAAAAAAAAAATGTATATTAACGCATATATATGGAATCTAGAGAGATGGTACTGATGAACCTATTTGTAGAGCAGGAATAGAGGTGCAGATGTAGAGAATGGACTTGTGGACACAGGGAGAGAAGGAGGGGGAGACAAATTGAGAAGGTAGCATTGACATATATATATACTACCATGTTTATAATAGCTAGCTAGCTAGTGGGAAGCTACTGTAATTACAGGAAGCTTAGCTTGGTGTTCTGTGATGATCTAGGGGGTGGGATTGGGGGTGGAGTGGGAGAGAGGCTCAAGAGAGAGGGGATACACACACACACACACACACGGCTGATTTACAATGTTGTACAGCAGAAACTAATACCACATTGTAAAGTAATTATATTCCTATAAAAAATCTAAGTAAGAAAAAAAAGATTGTGTTGTGGAGTTTAGGTTAGTGAGGGAAGGAAGCAAAACCATGGAGTGTGGTGATAAATGAGGATAAAATGGAGAGATAAAACTTCTGAAGAGCCCTGGTGAAGGCCCACCCTAAACACTATTTCCTGAGAAGCCAGTAGCCCCCAAGTGTGGGTTGGGTGCCCCTCATATAAAACTTTATAGAATCCTGTACTTCCTCTGTCATAGCTCTTTCTACTAATTTCTAGGCTAGTTGCTCTCACCAGGCTACCGGCTCTGTGAGGAAAAGAAACTTGGCTATCTCATTCATCATTGTTTCTGCAGTGTCCCACTCAATGCCTGGGACATGTAGGTTGTTGAATGAATAAACAAGTACAAGAAGACTGGAAGAGAAGGAAGAATATGAGTTTGTCATTTAAGATTTCAGAATTATGGAGTTCTGGTTGATGACATGGTCAAGGCTGGGGTTGAACTAGGAAGAAGATAGTTGAAATCCAGGAGGCCATGAAGATCTGAGGTCATGGTATTATAAAGTTTTCTCCATGGCTATTAAGGTTGTTTAAGATCTCAGTAAGCTTGAAACTAGCAGCAGCAAAAAGAATCTGGGAGCCCTGGTCATAGTTCTCAGTCAATGAGCGTGAATAAGTTGAAGTTTATTTAATAAATGCAAGCAAGAAGGAGGATGCAGAACAGAATGACACAACCTCAAGGGAGGAAGGAATTTTTTCTGAGTGTGTTAAGTGACCATGAGGACTACTTTGGGAATATAGGGTTTGGGCTGAGTGAGTTTGCTAAGGCAAGAAGGATAAACAGTGTCCAGTTGGCAAAGAGTTTAATAAACTAGGCCTAGGGGCTTGGATTATCCCATGAGTTCACATTATAAAGGAAACAAAAAGTATCCTTAGCTTTTAGGATGTGTCAAGCTAACTTTGATGGAGTGAAGGAAGAGCTGCAGGATTCAAAGTGTAGAGATAGGGGTTCTGGATCAGTCTCTACCTTTACTTATTCCTAGTTAAGTGTTTGTGGGCAGATGTCTTAACATTTCATATGTGAAACTAAAGGATTCTATTAGCTGATCTTTAAATTCCTTTTCTTGCCTTGCAGAATTTTATAATCTGGCACCATCTTAACGACTCAACATTTCTCTACAACTCAATGTGATATGTGATGCAAAAGCTACAAAATATCCTCAGAATGCACACATTTTGACTTTATAACTTTATCATTCATCTTTTCCTCTTCTTGAACTGTCCCACACATGCCTGTGCAATTATTTTAGGCCCAACTTAATTTCTCTGCTCTATGAAGCCTTCCTTGCTTGCACCAGTGCTCACTGATGGCAGTCCCTTCTGAGTGCCAGCTGCCCTGAAGGTCTGTTCTACCATAAAGCAGCATTCACTGTCTCATACTATTCAACATTTGATGGGGCCCTAGGCAGTAAAATAAAATGCCCCATTCTGAGATCCAGGAGATTTGAGATCTAGTTTCTGTTGTAACTAAATATTGTACTTTTTACAAGATGTTTCCTAATCATTAAAATGAATGTGTTTCACTAGAGGATAGCTGTCTTAGTTGGATTCCCTTCAAGAATTGTCTGCCAAAAGAAGGGAGGTGGGAACATTTATACATCAGTCTCATCTCCTACTGGGGCAGGGAGTGCTTCTTGGGAGTGCTTCTTTTCCTGCACTTCTTTGTTTCCCCTTCCTCCTTTGCTTTCCTTTTTAAAAAATATTATATTGAAGTATACTTGATTTACAATTTTGTGTTAATTTCTGCTGTATAGCAAAGGGACTCAGTTATACATATATATATATATATATATATACACTTTTTTCATATTCTTTTCCGCTTTGGTTAATTGCAGGATATTGAAGATAGTTCCCTGTGCTATATAGCAGAACTTAGAATCTAGTTGTTTATCAATTCTCTATATAATAGTTTGCATTGGGAGGGGTAGATTGGGAATTTGGGATTTTTTGTTTTTTAGTTTTTTTGTATTGTTTGTTTTTTGGCTATGCTGTGCACCTTGCCAACCAGGGATTGAACCTGGCCAGAGCATTGAAAGCACTGAGTCCAAACCACTGGACCACCAGGGAACTCCCCTCCCCTGCACCTCTGAGCTGTACACATGAACTTTTGAATTGAATTTCCAAGGAGCAGAAAGCCAAGATGTACGGTACATGTTTGAGGTACTGTATATACTGTCCATGTGAAGTCTAAGCTACACATGGAGACCTCTCATAAAAAGCGGAAATCAGAGGAGAGGTTGAGAGGAAATGGTTGGGTACTAGACATGGCTGGTTTTACAATTCTATGAAACAACGACGTGTTCATAGATATACTTTACATTTATACCTTAGATAGAGTGGCTTGTTCTTGAAATATTAAACTTTCTTGTGTAAAATCGAGACATATCTTTCTTAATCAAGATACACAAAACTCTGAGGTTGTCTCTGAAGAGGGATATTTTGATCAGTTTTTGATCAGTTTTGATCAGTATTTGCCCAAAAGCTGTGAAAAAGACATTAAACTCAATTTCTATAGGTTATTTAAAGTGATACTGGAAGGAACTATCCAGTGAATGACTATGCAGAAATTTTGGAGAGACTTTGAAACAATGCTTCAGAATGGCTTCTTCTAAAAATGGTGGAATTCATGGGAAGATCATTTAGAAATTAAATAAAGAGATTTGGAACTAAAATATAACCAAGACTTACTTAAGAAAAAGAATTGCAAATCAGATAATTTTAAGGGAAACTTTCAGAATTAGGGAGAATATCAGATGCTATTCCATGGTGATCTTGGTGCATTTTAGATGACTCTAGAAACTGAGAGATGACCCAGGACAAACAATTCCTGTACAAGCAACTGCCATGCAGGAGCCTCAATATTGATGTTTCTCTTAAGACTGGAAATGATTCTTTTCTGCAAGCTCTTTCCTGAAGACTCTATTATAGTTGAAATTCCTTAACCCCACCTGAAAATTTTTAATTTGAGGAGATTTCAGTTGCTGAAAGGAATGGGGATATAAAAATTGTAATTTCCTGGGCAGGACATGTTAGCCTATTGCCTCTCTTTAAATCTTGCTCCATTGAGTACAATTTTCTTGGCTGGTAAAATATTCCTTGGGAGAGGATATAATGCCCTACATTCTCTTCTTCCTGGTGAGTTTGGTGCTATTTCCAGCTGGGCTCAATCTCTCCACATTTTGTTCTCATCTACACAAGTCTCCTAAAGAAACCTCCATGTCTTTTACCCAACACTCCCCTCTTACAATAGAATCTTCAGGTTCTGAGAAGTGTATGTGGGAGAGGAGATGGAGGGGGAGAGGGAATAGTATCCTGCCCATCTGCCTAAACTTCCTTATTTCTGTTTCCCATCCAAGCCAGATGTGAGCACCATCCTCTTGATGTTCCGTCGTCCTTTGCTGTCTCAGCTGGAACTGAGCTACCCTTGCTGATTTTCTGCCTCACAGTGGCCGGTGGCCATCGGTCAGTCAGGGTTACACCTCTGGCAGCAGCTATCCTAGTCCCCAAATCAGAAATCTAAAGGTCATCCTTGAAACTGTCTCCCCCACATTCCTCTCTCCTTCACATCAAATAATCACAAAATTCTTTAGATTTCACTTCTTAATATCTGAAATTTGTCTAGTTTCCTTCATCTTCTTCATGTTTAACTTTGCTTTTCCCTTGATTCTGAAAATTGCCTGCTAGTATCTGCTTGCCATTTGCCCTTCCATTTTTCACAGGCAGGCAGAAGAGTATTTCTAAAAGACCAATCTGATTGGCTTGTGTTCTCGTGGTTAAAAGCCCCAGAATAGCTCCTTACTTACCCCCATATAATATAGAAGACCCCTAGGAACTGATCATTGTTTATTTCCCCATCCTCCTTATCACCATTCTCCACTTTGCATTGTAGGCTACAGCTCTAATATATTACTTGCATTTTCTTGAACAGGCTGGACACTCAGTAAGGTGCCCCTCTCATCTGTAATAAAAGCACCAGGGGTGCTATTGGAAATATTTTTCACTTGCTGTGGTATGGACACCAAGCAATCAAAACAGAAAACAGCCCAGTTGTAATAGATAAGGATGATAAGCTGCCAGCTCAATATTAATACCTGTCCTCAGGATCCCCCATGTTTATATGCATACTTCTTACTAAAATGAATTGCTAACTTACTACTAGAGTAAAAGTCTTTTATTTCTGTTAAATTTTGACTATGTTGTAGAAACTCAGATTTTAAAAAGTTAATGAATGAATTTGGAAAATAAATTCCACTCAAAGATCTGTTTGTGAAATCCTGTTCCTCATCTTATTCTCCTGGTGACCTTCAGATACTGGAGAAAATGAAAAAGTAGATCTTCCTTTGGTGAAATGGATCATTATCTCTGCTTGGCATACACACAGATTTGTCTCTTCCTTTCCTTCCTCTCTTGGACACTGCCAGAGTGAGATGATGGATAACATTGCCATCTTTGGGACTTCCCTGGTGGCTCAGAGGTTAAAGCGTCTGCCTCCAATGCGGGAGACCTGGGTTTGATCCCTGGGTCGGGAAGATCCCCTGGAGAAGGAAATGGCAAACCACTCCAGTATTCTTGCCTGGAGAATCCCATGGACAGAGGAGCCTGGTAGGCTACAGTACATGGGGTCGCAAAGAGTCGGACACGACTGAGCGACTTCCCTTCCCTTCCCTTCATTGCCATCTTTTGTGTATTACATGCTATAGCTCACTTTTTGGGCTGAGGTTTGGCTTTGTATTTCCCCTAAATTGCTGAGTTTTAATTTTTGGGGGGTTAGGCCTTCAGATATTCCTCTCAGCAGGGTATGGTGAGACTATGTAAGTATTAATAAAGTCTGTTCATTAGTAAAGTTCTTGTGTGAGTTGTTAGGCAGAACTATAATGGTAACCCTTGTTTGTCTATCTTAGGCAATGATATCTCTCATCACACATGCTTTCCTAGAATGTTGTCACTCTATCAAGAGATGGATATGTCCTTCCCTTTGCTTATGTCTTTGGGGCTGGATTGGCCTTTGTGGCTTTGACCAATAAAGTATGGTAGATGTGAGCTGGATGACTGTGAAATGAGGTCATAAAAATACAGCACACTTCTGTCTCCTTCTCTTGGAATCTTTGCTCTTGGAACCATGCTGTGAGGAAGTGTGTTCAGGTGCACAGAGAGGCCACAGGTAGGAAGGCTAGTCTAAGTCAGATTCTGAAGGCTAGAGAAGATAGATGTCTAAACTCAAAGACAGGCAGAGAGAGCAAATTTTTCTTTACTCTTCCTTTTCGCTCTCTTCTAACCACCCACATTAAGGAGGGCAATATGCTGTATCTAGTCTACAGATTCAAATGTTAATATCACTGAGAAACACTCTCGCAGACATACTCAGAATAATGTTTAACCAAATATCTGGGCACCTCATGGCCCTCTCAAGTTTGCACATTAAGTTAGCCATCACAGACACTAAATTTAGGATGATTTGTTAAGAAATATACAACAGTAGTAGATGTTTATTCTTCCATCCTAAATATAGTGAATTTTATAAATGTAGTAATTGAAACATAAAAATGTATGTTTTAAAATGTAAAAATGTTCTTTCCCTTTGCTTAATGATACATTTGCTATAACAATCACATTAATTACATCTCCGTATTGATTTGAATTTCTAAAGGCAATTCCATGTATAGAGATACAAACAAAGATACAGAAATGAATGTCCCCTTTCTCCCCTCTCCTGATTAATTCCAACCCTAAAGAAACAAAGAATTGTTGAATTAGGTGGGAGTGAAGACAGACATATTCCTTTTGAATGTTCTAAACATTTGTAATGTTCAAAACCCCATTTCTGTATGCTTTACTAATTTTTAAGACCTGCACATGTGAGTCAGATCAGTGGAGAAGCTGAATGACCCCTCATGAAATAATCATGTGTTTCCCACCTCCTTGCAGTTATATGGAGTCAGATGACTGTTTTTGGCCTATGGGCTATGAAGGGAAGTGGTATGAATTACTCTTCAGTGGTGACCATGGAAACTGTATGTTGATACTAAGGAGCAGCAACCTGGAAGCAGCCTAGATGGCTGAGCTATCACAAGGAGCACAGCTGCCCTAGAGACCACCTGACCTGCAGTGGACACATGGTTCCAGTGTGTTGAGCCATGGAAACTTGGGGTGTATTTTTAGACACAGCTAATCCTGACTAATGCAGATACCAGCGACTGGAACTATCCTCAATATGGCCAACTGTCAGCAGATTGTGCTCCATGCCTGGACAAGACCTATCATGCATGTAAGTCTTTTAGTGTTTCACTTTAAAACATATATAAACAGCAAAAGATCACCAGATATTTAAGTAAATGTTCCTGTGTTAAAAAGAAGGACCATAACAAGCAAAAAGTTGATCTTAGAGGAAATCGCTTCTCGGCCTTTTGGTTAAGATCAAGTGTAGTATCTGTTCTTATCAGTTTAACAGAAACAAAGCAGTGAGCAAAAGAAAATTAAAAAAATATATAGTTATAACCTTAGGGTAATATGAGGAGGTATTTTATCTATGAAACAAAAACAGTTTGCTATTTAAAAAGAGATCAAGAAAATTAAAGTAGAAGAGCTGAAACTGAAGTTTAATGAAAAAGTTGCAAATAAATATAGGAAAACCTTCCAAAAGAAATAGAAAACAGAAAAAAGAATAAATTAGAGAAGGATGAATAAAGTATGAAAGAGTGAGGTTTGAGAGAGTGCTAAATCCTTCAGTTGCAAAATAAAATATCAGTAACTATTTAATCTTGCTTAAATAACAACTGTTGGTTTAAGTATATTTTTTAAAAATATAAGGAAGCCAGATGGATAATGAATAATAATTTCCTTTTGTGAGTAGGAAACTCAAAAGGAGAAGAAGTAGTGCAGAGGATTGCTAAATTTCATGAGAAGTTTTACTAGTACCATTTAGCTTCTAAAACTATAAATATGCATTAAATGGATAAATTTATTTTTAAAAATAAAAAAAAATACTTTCTCTCTCTTATTTCTCTTTTCCATGATTTTCTCAATCATGACACTATTAACACATTGGACCAGATAATTCTTTGTGGTGGGGGCCATCTTGTACGTTGCAGGATGTTTAGCAACATCCCTGGTCTCTACACGCCAGTTGCCAGTAACACACTTTCCACCTCACCCCAACCAAAGCAGTCTCTGGACATTGTCAGCTATCCCCTGGGAGATAAAACTGACCCTCTGTTGAGAGCCATTGCTGAGTCTACACAAAACTAACATTAAAAACAAACAAGCAAATAATTAGAGGTGTTGATCAACACCTTCAGATGTCAGTCAACAACGTGACAAAACATTTAGAATTCACTTTGAATTGTACAGTGTGTTAACAGTCCATGGACTTTGAGATGAAAGTTCTCAGCTCCTATGCATTTGGATTTGTGATGTGTTGTGTTGTGTGGGTAATGCTGTTCGCCTAAAATTAAGATCCTAATACCCACTGTATATCTTGGCTTTCATTTTACACAGAGAATTGATTAGCAAGTCTAACAAGGGAGGCATCAAGAACCCTCTTGGCTCCCTGCTGGACTGTGTGCATGCCCCTCTTGTTCAAAATTTGCTGAGTAATAACCCACTGTTTCAGAGGTGAGACCTAACTATGGAGGGGATGTAATTAAAAATAACAAGCTATGTATGCTGGTTACCGCGATAGCAAGTTTGACTCTGGCTACTTGTGCCATTTGGAGAAGATTCTGCAGTTTTAACAGAATTCCTCTTGTGACCATGTTAATCAATGATCTTGTGGTCAATCCAAAGTTTGATGCTTTCATGCTGATAGAGTAAATCTGCCAGCTAGAAATAGAATAATAACACAGAGAAGGAATAATAATGGACAGTTGTAGTTCTAATGGCCTCAGCCTTTAGTCTGCAGAGCTTGTCAACCTTTGTTAAAGAGTCACCAGACTGATTTCTTTTTAATTTGGACATATGACACCTAGGATTTCACTTTTTACTTTGCATGCTGTGATGACCTGGTTGAAGAACCACATATCAAACAGTGTGTGCACATCACATGAAATTGAATATAATGTTTTCTCACTATTTTGGGGTATATTTTCTTGGTCCACTTGCAGAGACTCTCAGGAAAAATGATTTTACAGCACAGCAAGGGAGAGAGAGCCCTTAAAAAGAGGTCTCCTTAATGATTTCCTTATTATTTTCATTTTTCAGCACTCTACTGATTTAGAATTGCTTTATGCTCCATTTTATTTTCCTTCTCTTTCTCACACAGCATCTTCTTGTGTCTGGGCAACTGACCCACCTCTTCCCTTGGAAATGCTGATGGATTCCCTCTTTTCCCTTAGCAGCTAGACTCTGGGCTTGATTTGCTCCAGCCATTTAAGTTAAAAAACAAAGAGAAAATATTCTTTTCCTTCCTGCCTTTTGCTTTTCTTGGGCTGGTGGTATCTCTGGGGTGCTGTGCAGCAGATGGAGAGATGATGCCTGCTGTTTCAGCTCATGAGCAGCTTACCTTAGTGATTCAAACTGGAGATCAAAGAACTGCATGGGTTTGTAGGACAGACACTTGAGATTCAACTTTTTAGAGTTGCCAGTTTTTCTTAAATCTATACAAAGGCAGCCTATTCAAAGGCAATATGCTTATCTTGTTGCTTTAAAGAAGTAGCAGAATGCAATTTTCGTGGGCATAAAGATCGTCTATTTTCATGAACATAAGATTTCATGCTTAGAGGTTGCATTGCAAACTCCTTCAAGAGCTTAATGAAGTAAGGAGGATACACGTGTTTAAATGTGAGCAAATAGTCAGGAAACAATATCTGTGAAACATATTCTTTTGATTAACAGAATGACTAAGGAGCAGAAATAATTTTGCCTGCATATTACATACACAAAGTTCTCAGGATTTTAAGAGTTTGGAAGCCAAGATGACAAGAAAATGATTGAGAGGATTTGAGAAATTTACAGATAAATGGTAAATTGGTAATATGCTCATTGCTTGCTCCTTCCATAAGAAAAACTGTGGTAGCATTTTACCTTGGTTTCAACTGGACTGACCAGGCAGGCATGTGATCGGTATTACTGTTCAATAAACTAAAGGAATTCACCACGTATGATCATCCTTGAAACTGAGATAACCAAGCTATGGAAGTTGTTGAAATGATTGAAATTTTGAAGGGAAGCCCACATTTTTTAGTGATGTATCTAGTTTTTCAGGCAGTTAGTGGATAGAACAAGTGTTCCCAACTAATCTTTCATTGGAAGAAATGTATTGCTCTATTTTTATATTCTTGGTTCTTACATTCAACAAACACTTACTGAGCATGTATCATGCTTCAGGCAGCATGGCTGGCACTAGGAATATGGAAACTCAAATACAGTCTATGATCTTAAGGAACTCACATTCTAGTGGAGAGAAAGACAAGCACACAGATGTATATGAATCTGTGGTAAGTGCCAAGATGGAGCCATTGGTAACCCAGGTTGGGGGAGGAGTTGGGATCAGATAAAAGTTTTGGGAAGATGTGTCAGGGCAAATCTTAAAGGAGTAGTGAGACCTAGTCTTCTGAGAAAAAGGAAGCAGGTATTCCAGGAATTTTGATCCAGGCTTTTTTCTACTTTGTGGCTGCTTGGAACTTGGGTAGGGGCAGAAGAACAGTTATAAGGAGAGTTTTTATTTGGTTTACGGGGGAGGAGTCTCATCCTTGAGTGATCTGCTTAATAGGAATACATTAATGTGACCTAATCTCTCCCTTGTAAAAGGGAGACTAATAATCTGGATTCTTTTTTTTTGGTGTGCTTCTTAAAAGACAGAACAATTTCCATATGATATAATTTAAAGTCTGTTGTAGCAGTTAGGGAAAGTTGTTTTGAAAGAATAACAGGGGTATTTATTTGATGAAACAATAAGAAAAAAAGAAAAATTAATGATTATTAGGCCTCATTTAATCCTGTGTTAGCTGCTTCTTGCTTGTCTGTATGAAACTGGTGTTAAATCATAGATAAAAACTGGGTTCAGACACAATTTCTAGTTGTGTTTCAATCACAGGGTAATGTGAGGTAATCCAGAACTTGGGTTAAAATACAAAATACTCTGGGTTTTTTTGGATAGAATTTTTTTTTTTAATAAATTTATTTATTTTAGTTGGGGGCTAATTACTTTACAATATTGTAATAGCTTTTGCCATACATTGACATGAATCAGCCATGGGTTTACATGTGTTCCCCTTCCTGGACCCCCCACCCACCTCCCTCCCCATCCCATCCCTCTGGGTCATCCCATTGCCCCGGCCCTGAGCCCTTGTCTCATGCATCGAACATGGAATGGTGTTCTGTTTCACATATGATAATATACATGTTTCAATGCTATTCTCCCAGAACGTCCCACCCTCACCTTCTCCCTCAGAGTCCATAAAATTGTTCTATGCATCTGTCTCTTATTCTGTCTCGCATATAGGGTTATCGTTACCATCTTTCAAATTCCATATATATGCATTAGTATACTGTATTGTTGTTTTTCTTTCTGGCTTACTTCACTCTGTATAATGGGCTCCAGGATAGAATATTTTTATGGGCTAAACAGATCTGAAACAATTCATGGAAGAACCACGTTATAAGTAAGCTACAAGAGAGCTATACATAAAGATACCTTCTAGAAGATTTACCCCTAGCCTTTTACAATCAAGGGAATGCTAAGAATTACATTTTCAAGTGACAGAATCAGAATTTGTTTGGACTAAAGCTAGTGTAAAGTTTTAATACCAAAATAAGAACATATGCACTATCAAGTCTTTCTGTCAATTATTAGTTGGGATTTACAAAATAGCTTTGTTATAAGCTTGGACAGATTATTTCTATCAGAACATAGCATAAAATGCCATTAGATATTAAAGGCTTGCCAATTAAGGGTTTATCTTTGCAACAGAACCAGCAGATGAGTGACAAAAATGTGAATTTCATTTCCTATAATCTTCAGAGCTAATGGCAGGTTAGCTGTAGGAAAGAAATTCTTTATCTTTATGTGCAAATCTTTCACTCAAACTTGGTTTCTTTCATGACTTTTTTTTTTTTCATATTTACTAATTACAGGTCTGGGGATGTAGTGAGTCAGTTGAAGAAAAGCTCTTGGGTGAACTCTGTATATAGAACTCTTAAAAGCAGAGGAAATCTGCACCGAGACTTTAAAATAAAGGGACAACTAAGAAACAATAGCCTAGATCAAAACCTCTAAGAGATCTACACCACCTACACTGTTTTTGTGCCACTAGTGTATAGATTTTTGTGTTCTTCTGTAAGTTGAATAGTCCTGTCTGCATTAATTCACCTTGACTCTAGCCTGTAGGGCCATGGCTGAGGTATAACAAATGAATGTAGTCTCTAAAATGTTGGGAAACTCTAAGGCAAGGAAAGTTACAGTAACTCCTGTGGAAGGGGAAACTGCTTTAATGCAGGGCTGTGGCTTTCTGATCCTGCCTTTGTGTGATTTTTTAAAAGGTATCCCCCTCTGGGAAGGGCAGAATTTTGGAGAGCAGAGTACAGGCTGGATTTCAGCCCTTACTCATCTCCTCACCCAGGCACCACCTGAGTGGCCTGTGCTTTAATGAAGACCTGTGAAGAGAGTCCTTCACAGTAGCTGCAGAAAGTACTTGCACTAGACTCTTAAGTTCTAAGTGTAATGTACACACCTGCATTTTCCTCTGTTTTATCTTGAGCCCAGTACAAAGCCCAGCTCGATAAATATTTGATCTATAGCTGCAACTGATTAGCTGACAAACAGATGAGCCTCTAAGGTTAGAAGAATTGTTCCTTGGCTATATCTTCTGAATACACTGAAAAAGTGGCGATGCTTCAGTTGTGATAAGGTATTTGGAGTCTGTCTATAGGTCTAGATCTTACAGTGTTAACTCATTGGCTGTCATGATAAAATGTCCCTCACTGACATGTGTGACTTGCTACCAAACAGTGTCCTTTTTCAGAAGAGGCTATATTAAGTACTTCAGCCTGTTCTTAATCATTGTACAGTCAAATCACTACAGAGACATATGACATGTTTGAAGAGACAGCAGAGTGAAGAAACCCAGAGGGTAAGTGAGAAACAAAGAAAGGAAAAGAGGGGGAAAACTTCTGCCAAGATAGCAAGTTGGAGGTAACTGGCTCAGTAATAACTTCTCCGTCTCATGTTCTTTTCCTTTCTATCCATAGGGGACTATCTTTTCTGAGCTTGCTCCTTCTACCTTGAATAAAGATATTCTCTGCTAGCTCAGTACCTGGGTCATCAGAACAGACACTTGTCTGATGAAACAGGGCTCTCCTGCTTGGATAGAGTACATTAACTACAAACATGTGCTACCTGTGAAGTGTAGGCTTCCTAGATATAGCCTAGAGCATCTTTCTTTTGAACATTTTTACTTTGCATTCAACCCGGGTTCTGATTCTGTGTCAAAACATTCCTCGTAATTACCTTATTACGGAAACTAGAAAAAGCATTCTTAATTTAGCACCATATGTGTCCTTTCTCTTGCTTCTTGTTTTCTGTTATTCTCGATGTTTTGACTCCATGGGTGAATCAAATGCACAGGAAATTTCATGCCCAGTTTCCTCCTCATTCACGGCCGAATCAGAAACTATTCATTTTGTTATGGAGACAGATAGGAAATGCTGGAAACATTTTCAGTTCCTTTCATGATTTACCTTTGTTTCTAAGAAATTTCTAACCATTGACTTCTAAATTTGTGATTCTTCTAGCAGTCATTTTTGTCCATGTGGAAACTGGAGAGGAGTTGAAATTTGGTAAATTTCATCATGTGAAGTTATTTTTCATTAGGGCCCGAATTGGAATCTTTCAGAATTTAAAGTTGTTGTTGGTGGTAGGAGCAGGGGGATGGTGAGGCAAAGAAGGCCAAAGTAACTTTAAAAATATTAGGGTATAGTTGCTGTACAATGCTGTATTAGTTTCTACTGTACAACAAAGTAAATTAGCTATATGTATACATACATATATCCCCTCTTTCTCTGAACTGCCCGCAATTCCACTCATCTTGGTTACCACAGAGTACCTAGGAAACTTTTAAAACTACTTTAGACTGTGGAGGAGCTTCATGAAAATCGCATTTATTTAGCTTAATCTAGGAGCAGATGGTATGTATTTCAAAAAAGAGGCATGTAGAGAGCTGGTTAATTTTTCTTAGCCAAATATTTTCTCCTTCTTGAATGTGACCTCAGTAGTAGAAGAGGTACAAATTAATGGCTTAATCTATCATCATCGTCATTTTTTGCTGTGAAGGCTTTAGAGAGGTGATGCTGAGGGTCCTCGGGTAAAAAGAAATTGTACCCAGAGACACTTAAAGGGTTGAGTGGCACTTAGCTTGGGAACCATATTTACTAGACCAATGAAAGAAGGTTTAAATCCCATTTGGATAATCAGCAATTTCTCTTCACAGTAGAGAGAATTCTAGCAAATTGTATTTAGGCAAAGAAATAAAAATGGCTTGGGGTGAGGCTATTAAGTTGCAAGCTTAACGTCTGAGATTTATAATGACTCTTGGCTCTTTTCCTATAGGAAAGTTCCATGCTGACTAGCTTACATCAGCATGGATGTTCTTGCTCTCATTAGCTTTAGGGCTGTCAAGATTGTGACTTTTAAAATTTCACCCTTCACCCTGGTGTGAAAGGCCATGTACTCATGGTTACAGAGAACATAGAAAAGCATTTATTTTCCAGAAAGTTTAGGTGACTGGAGTGTTAGACTTAGTACTTTTGTTATGAACTTTGTTCTTCTGAATGTGTAACTAGATGCAGAGAATAAATAGAAGTTTGGATGAACTTTACCTCTCTTTAGAAAAAGAGAATTAGAAACTGAAAATAAATTAAGAGAAAGAACAAAGTGACAACTGGATTTTAAACATTTCTTTTATGATTTTTAATTGACACAATGACAATCAATTTTGTTCTCATACATTAAAAAGTCACCTACATTTACAGGAAGTTGGTTTAAAAATATATAAAAATATTATTTGCCTTTGCTGTGAGGACTGTCAGTGTAGGATGAGCAATCAGTATCAGGAAATAGATATCGTTAAGATATTTTTGAGATTTGGCCTGAGCTCGTGTGCACAGTATAAAGATATTAGCAAAATTTTGTTCTTCTTTTGATGCTTTCTCCACTTAGAATTTGTAATTACATTCTCTACAAGCTTCAAATCAATAATTCAGTCAGTTCAGTCGCTCAGTTGTGTCCGACTCTTTGCAACCCCATGAATTGCAGCACGCCAGGCTTCCCTGTCCATCACCAACTCCCGGAGTTTACCCAAACTCATGTCCATCGAGTCAGTGATGCCATCCAACCATCTCATCCTCTGTCGTCCCCTTCTCCTCCTGCCCCCAGTCCTACCCAGCATCAGGGTCTTTTCCAATGAGTCAGCTCTTCGCATGAGGTGGCCAAAGTATTGGAGTTTCAGCTTCAACATCAGTCCTTCCAGTGAACCCAGGACTGATCTCCTTTAGGATGAACTGGTTGGATCTCCTTGTAGTCCAAGGGACTCTCAAGAGTCTTCTCCAACACCACACTTCAAAAGCATCAATTCTTCGGCGCTCAGCTTTCTTCACAGTCCAACTCTCACATCCATACATGACTACTGGAAAAACCATAGCCTTGACTAGATGGACCTTTGTTGGCAAAGTAATGTCTCTGCTTTTTAATATGCTACCTAGGTTGTCATAACTTTCCTTCCAAGGAATAAGCGTCTTTTAATTTCATGGCTGCAGTCACCATCTGCAGTGATTTTGGAGCCCCCCAAAATAAAGTCAGCCACTGTTTCCACTGTTTCCCCATCCATCTGCCATGAAGTGATGGGACCGAATGCCATGATTGTAGTTTTCTGAATGTTGAGCTTTAAGCCAGCTTTTTCACTCTCCTCTTTCACTTTCATCAAGAGGCTTTTTAGTTGCTCTTTGCTTTCTGCCATAAGGGTGGTGTCATCTGCATATCTGAGGTTATTGATATTTCTCCTGGCAATCTTGATTCCAGCTTGTTCTTCCTCCAGCCCAGCGTTTCTCATGATGTACTTTGCATATAAGTTAAATAAGCAGGGTGACAATATACAGCCTTGACATACTCCTTTTCCTATTTGGAACCAGTCTGTTGTTCCATGTCCAGTTCTAACTGTTGCTTCCTGACCTGCATACAGGTTTCTCAAGAGCCAGGTCAGGTATTCTGTTATTCCCATCTCTTTAAGAATTTTCCCAGTCCAGTGGCTGCGATGGATGGCGCAGAAGCATGGCCGAGAGGAGCTACCCCACGTCCTAGGAGTGGCCACTGCGTGGGCGCAGGAGGGCTGAGAGGAGCTATTCCATGTTCAAGGTCAGGAGGGGTGGCCGTGAGGAGATACCCCTCGTCCAAGGTAAGAGAAACCCAAGTAAGATGGTAGGTGTTGCAAGAGGGCATCAGAGGGCAGACACACTGAAACCACAATCACAGACAACTAGCCAATCTGATCACATGGACCACAGCATTGTCTAACTCAATGAAATCAATAATTATGTTTGGATAATTTTTTTTCTGTGAAGCAAGAAACGTGAGTTATTATTAAAAATGCGTCTAAGATGGCAACCATAAGCTCTTGACAATAACATAATAGAATATACCAATCCAGGATGCTGGGAGCAGGATAGGAAGAAGAATATGTGTGGGAACATGTCTGGGTGCTGAGCTCTATGTAAAACTAATACAGCAATAACAAATATGATTTTGGTGGTATGTGCTCCAGTCATTGCAGGGCTGAAAAGCGGTGTGAAATATTGCCTAATGACAAAAACTTCATTAAGAGGTGAGCTTTGTTGATTACAAATTAAATGGCATCCCATTCTGCAAACTAAAATTAGGGACCTGGGCCAAGACTCATAACAATTCTCTTTGAACCTGTTCTCACTCCACTATGCCAGCCTGCTTTCTATGCTGAAAATGTTCCTGAGGGAAGTTAGCTGCGGTATGACATGGAGAGGAAAGTGGAGGGGAAATTTAAAAGCTTGGCTTCTAGTTTCAAATCTGGCAAAGTGGGCATATAAACCTTCTTTGGGTTTCAGTTTCCTCATGAGTAAAGAGATCTATCCTTCCAGCCATAAAATTCTTTGATGATTGTCTGTAGTTCCTCACGTTCTTGTGGTAAAGGATGGGGCACAGTTAAGACCTCATGGAAACTTTGCCTCGGGGGTCTAGTCTCGTGAATATGTCCCCAATCTGTTATCTTCTCTATCTGTGATATTGTTAGTGTTGGCGAAGATTCTGATTGTAAGTTTACACACTGAAGAAAACAGAGTGATTTTAGTAATTCAGGGATGTAATGAAATTGAATATAAATTATACAAAGTTAAAAGATGCCAGAGGAAACTTATGGTGAAATAGGTTCATAGACTTGATACTATTTCCAGATTGCCAAACTGCAGTTTTTTTTTTTTTTTCGCCAAACTGCTCTCAGATTTCATAGACTGAAACCCAAACCTCAGATTTTATTTAGTGCTGCCACGAGGTGGCACTAATGATACACTCACTACAGAAAACTTCACTTCTTTCAACACAGGTGAGTGTTTTCCTGTTGCAGAATTTGCTCAGAGATCTCAGTCAGGGAATTCTAATTGTGGACCTCCTGGCTGTACCACAAGTAAATGATTTAATACTGATATAGCCAACGTTCTTAGAGCAAATAACTTTTATTGAGTCTTCCTAGAGAATGTGACAATGATTTATTGAGCTCATTTTTCCTATAACTAAGAATAACAGTGTAACTTGAAGTCAAGACTGGTATGTGAACAGGTTGCCTTTTTGTGTACTTTCAGATAAAAGATGAGTATTGTGAAATTCCTTTCTTTGCCTATAGTATCTCCAAAGAAGAGATTCTCTCAGGTTAATCTCTCAGGTGAAGGTTTTCTTGGTATGAAAGTGAAATATTAGTTGCTCAGTCATGTCTGACTCTTTGCGATCTCATGGACTGTAGCCTGCCAGGCTCCTCTGTCCATGGAATTCTCCAGGCAAGAATACCGGAATGGGTAACTATCCCTTTCTCCAGGGACTCTTCCCGACCAAGGGATTGAACCTGGGTCTCCTGCATTGCAGGCAGATTCTTTACCATCTGAGCCACCTATGGCTGAGCTCTAATTTTTACTTGGCTTAAAGTTTTTTAAAATATGATAGTTTGCATAATATTTGAAACATTTCCCGTATTTTCCCCTTTTCTCCTTACTCGGACTACTGAAGCAAGGGATGTAGCTGTACAAGAAATTGTCATGTGCTGTTAATGTCTTTGAACTTTGTGTTTCAAAATCCTTAATATTTTTTGGAAGAGGACTTATGGGACTAGAACAAGTACTTCACCAGAAATTGGAAAGAGAACAAGGCTATAACCTACCCCAGACTAGAGAGAACTTTCCCTAAGATAGAAACAGGTCTATGGAACCCAGGAAAAAGATGACCTGGGGCCTGCTGGCTGCCAGTGTCATTAGAGTGGCTCAAGACTTTAAGAAGTGGCTTCGTGTTGCATTTAGGCTGATGAGAATCCTACAGCATTACATAAAATTTTTCTCTTGAAATTGTGGAATGGAAATAGCAGAGAGCCATAAAAACGGAAGGAGTTATGTCATCAGAGATAATGGATGTTACAGTGACAACCCACTTGTGTGGACTGGACTGCTCCATGTTAAACATCATGTTTACTCACAACCCTCAGTGCCTTGGGAATTCACTTTAGAAAATGGTAAAACTAACTTTAAATGTTTTCTGTTAGTCTGTAGTGTGGGGACTTGGGATAAAATATTGTAGAAGATAAAAAATATTTTATATATCTGAATATGTGGACTGCTTTTCATTCTTTGTTGGGAAGGATTTTCTTTTTTCTTTTTTTGGGAAGGATTTTCTTTGTGTATCCATCAGGAGTATCCATATCCTAGAATTCTCCTGATATTTCCCAGTCTGTCTTCAACACAACCCACTTCAATGCCTTTGCTCACTGGGTTTGGAAGTTATCTCTTTGGAGCTTTTGTAGCATATAAATTCCCTCACTAGACACTTTCCTATCCTGCTTTCAAATAAATCATTTGCCAGATAAACCAGAGAGTGAGCACAGAAGTATAGCTTTATTAATAATAGTTTGAAATAAGAAGCAGCTTCACACAGAGCTCCACTAGATCAAAATCTCATGCATTTAAAGATTCTTCAATAGATCGTTAGGACTTGGGAGATTTTACCTTTTCTCTCTTCTCCTTGATGTTGTAAACAAATATAAAGGCCACTGAGATTAAGGTTAGAGCATGATATCATATTGTCATGATGTCATGCTCTGCCTTCTCATACTGTTCATGTTCATGGGGTTCCCGTGGCAAAAATACTGGAGTAGTTTTCCATCCCCTCCTCCAGGGGGCCACGTTTTGTCAGAACTCTCCACTATGACTTGTCTGTCTTGGGTGTCCCTGCATGGCATGGCTCATAGCTTCACTGAGTTACACAAGCCCATTTGCCATGACAAGGCTACTGAGACAGTGTATTAAAAAGCAGAAACATCATTTTGTTGACAAAGGTTCATATAGTCAAAGCTACAGTTTTTCCAGTAGTCTGGGTGTGAGAGTTGCACCATAAAGAAGGCTGAGCGCTGAAGAATTGATGCTTTGAACTGTGGTGCTGGAGAAGACTCCTGAGAGTCACTTGGGCTGCAAGGAGATCAAACCAGTCAATCCTAAAGGAAATCAACTGTGAATATTCATTGGAAGAACTGACATGGAAGCTGAAGCTCCAATACTTTGGCCACCTGATGCAAAGAGCTGACTCATTGGAAAAGACCCTGATGCTGGGAAAGATTGAAGGCAGAAGGAGAAGAGGGCGGCAGAGGATGAGGTGATGAAATAGCATCACCGACTCAGTGGACATGAATTTGAGCAAACTCCGGGAGATAGTGAAGGACAGGAAAGTGTGGTGTGTTGCAGTCCATGGAGTTGCAGAGAATCTCACATGACTTTGCAACTGAACAGCAACAACATACTCTGCTGTCATTGAGATGTTATAGTTGCATAGGGATATGTATAATATCTGAAGGGTATGTGATTTTCTTTTTAAAAAAATCTTTGTCAGTTTTGTAAAATGATACAGGATTGAAAAAGTGTAATACAGAAAAGTACAATAAATGTAAAAATCAACTGAAATCATAAAGGAAGTAACTACTGTTACAAATTTATGAATCCTCCCAAATATCTCTCTATTTATATGTTAATGTATGTAATACATTTACATAAATAAGACCCTATCATACAAGTATGAGGTACTACATTTTCCCCCACTCATCAATGTATGGCTGTTAATAACAATAAATATGAATTTATCCATAATTTCTAATGGCTGCATAGTATTCCATCATATGTATTTACTCTGATTAAACTATCCCTTTTTCATGAGCCTCACACTAACTCAATTACATTGGTGGATCCCAAGAGTTAGCCTATAAAGTCGTACTTTATGTACACATATATAGGCAACCTCAGAAAGAAGTATGAGTATATAAAGTTTTAGGGATACAGGTGAGATATTCAAAAGTCTGTTTTAAAAATATTGTTTTAATTACACATAAATCTGAAATAATTTAAAATGTTCTTTTTCCTAATTTTATAAAACTATTTTATTCAAACTCCTCTTGCAACTTTGATATCAATGTCATTACTATTTCTGTTTTGAGTAATTGATCATAGTTCTGTTGTATCTTATGATACTTTTTTAAGATCAAAGTTGTTTAATTTATAACATTTTTTTAATCAACATATAGAGCGGTTGCTGGATATTTTATTCCAACCTAAAGGACTCATTCACTCTTTATGATCTCTATATGTAACCACACATGTTACTTGAAAATTTAAAACAGTTTAAAATTTGAAATATATAGCACACATATTGAATTGAGTAGTAATGTATTGTATTAAAAGTAATGATAGTATTACTAATGATGATCAAGCAGATATTATATTTTTCTACAGAAGATAGAGGCTACATGGAGCAATTTTTTTTTTTTAGGAACATAATACCTTTCAGTATTTAATGAATGCTAAAAACCTAACCAGATATTGATTTGTTTTCTGCAATTTTTTATTACAAACATGTCAAAGATGCAGAAAAGTTGAAAGAATAGTACAGTGAACACCTGTAAAACCCCAGTTTTACAGTTGTAACATTTTCTGTACATCTTTTTCTTCCCTCCTTTTCTCCTATCTTCCTTCCCTATCTCCCTCATTTCCTTTCTTCTCCTATAGGGGAGGTAGAAACTTTTTTTCACCCTTCTAGATTTTTGTGGCTGATCTAAGGATTTAAACTGATATAAAACAGATTAGCAGGAGAAAAATAATGCAGATTTTATTTAATACAATTTTATGTGTACATGGAATCGTCACAGGAAAATGGAGATCAAAAAAATAGTTACTCCTAAGTGCTTATTTATTAGCTTGAACAAAGAGTGGCAAAATTGGAATATTAACTGAAATATATGGGAGACTAGGGAAAATAAGAATTATTTTAACAAAGTCTATTTGTATACATTTCTCCTAGTCTCAATTCCCTGTCTCTAATGATAAGAATGTTTCTTTCACCCTGGTGTGAGGAGGGTGTCCTTCACATGAGAGTTTCATCTGTTGCTTTCAGGAATAAAAGGGAGATCAGAGGCCCTTTTGCATCTGCTGTTTTCAGGTACCTTTAGCTCAAAACAGTCAGTATAGCAAAGCCACATATTTTGGGGTAGCATGTCCTAAACTCCTTTACTTCATTCCTTCCTTGTTTCCTCTCTTTCTGTTTCTCTCCCTCTGTCTGCCTCTTTCTCTTTACACGCACGCACGCACGCACACACACACACACACACATATATACAGAAAATTTTCTTCCTACACCACAAGAAAGTAACTTGTGGACATCATGATACCATATCCCTGCATACTTTAGCATATATCTCCTGAAAATAAGGGCAATTGCTAACATAACCAAATATCATCATCACACCTAATTAACAATAAATCAATGATATAATATGCTGACTATATTGAAAATTTCCTTAATAGTCTCAAGATTTTATTTTATAAATATCTCCTACCCCAAATTGTGTCTCCAGTCTCTTATAGTCTTCTATAGTGATTCTAAAAGTGTAGTCTGTGGACCCTTGGAGATTCTCTGAGAGCTTTTAAGAGGTCTGTGAGGCTAAAGTTATTTTTATTATTATACTCAGATGTAATTTTGATTTTTCATTCTATTGAAAATTTCAGTGATGGTAGTACGTGAATAGTGGTGGGTGAAACTGCTGTACCATAGCACAAATCACATTTTTCTAGTAGGTTTTTTAAAAATTCTACCTATAATTGAGATCATGTGGTGTTTGTCTTTCTCTCTCTGACCTTTTTCACTTAGCATAGTGCCCACAAGATCCGTCCATGTTGTCGAAAATCGCAGGATTTCCTTCTTTTCAATGGCTGAATAATATTCCATTGTGTCTATATATCACATTTTCCTTATCCATATATCTGTTGATGGACACTTATATTGAGTCTGCTGCTGCTGCTAAGTCGCTTCAGTCGTGTCCGACTCTGTGCGACCCCATAGATGGCAGCCCACCAGGCTCCGCCGTCCCTGGGACTCTCCAGGCAAGAATACTGGAGTGGGTTGCCATTTCCTTCTCCAGCGCATGAAAGGGAAAAGTGAAAGTGAAGTTGCTCAGTCGTGTCCGACTCTTAGCGATCCCACGGACTGTAGCCCACCAGGCTCCTCCGTCCATGGGATTTTCCAGGCAAGAGTACTGGAGTGGGGTGCCATTGCCTTCTCCGTAGATTGATTCTATGTCTTGGCTATTATAAATAATACTGCAGTGAGCATGAGGGCACAGATACCTTTTTCAGTTAGTGTTTTCATTTTCTTCTGATAAATACCCAACATTGGGATTGCTGGATCAGATGGCAGTTCTATTTTTTAAGTTTTTGAGTGACCTCCATACTGTTTTCAAAGTGGTTACACCAATTTCCCACCAACAGTGGATAAGGGTTCCATTTTCTCTACATCCTCATCAACACTTGTTATTTCCTGTCTTTTTGATAATAGCCATTCTAACAGTTGTGAGATGATATCTCATTGTGGTTTTGATTTACATTTCCCTGAGGATTAGTGATGTCGAATGTCTTTTCCTTCGTCTATTGGCCATCTGTATGTCATCTTTGGAAAAATGTCTATTCAGATCCTCTGCCCATTTTTAACTAGATATTTTTCTTTTTCTTGTTTTTTTTTTGCTATTGAGTTGTATGAGTTTTTATATATTTTGGATATTAAATCCTTGTCATATAATTTGCAAATATTTTCTCCCATTCACTAGTCTGCATTTTAATTTTGTTGATGGTTTCTTTCACTGTGCAGTAGCTTTTTAGTTTGATATAGTCCCATTTGTTTATATTTGCTTTTGATGTCAAATCCAAAAAATCATCATCAAGGTCAATGTTAAAGAACTTATCATCTATATTTTCTTCTATGAGTTTTATGGTTTCAGGTTTTATGTTCAAGTCTTTAATTCATTTCGAGTTGATTTTATTTATGGTAAAAGATAAGAGTCCAGTTTAGTTATTTTGCATGTGGCTGTCCAGTGTTCCCAATATTGTTTATTGAAGAGACTATCAGACTTTATTTTCTTGAGCTCCAAAATCACTGCAGATGCTGATTGCAGCCATGAAATTAAAAAACGCTTGCTCCTTGGAAGAAAAGCTATGACAAACCTAGACAACATATTAAAAAGCATAGACATTACTTTGCCAACAAAGGTCCATCTAGTCAAAGCTATGGTTTTTTCAGTAGTCATGTACAGATATGAGAGTTGGACTATAAAGAAAGCTGAGCACTCAAGAATTGATGCTTTTCAACTGTGGTTTGGAGAAGACTCTTGAGAGTACCTTGGACTGCAAGGAGATCCAACCAGTCAATCCTAAAGGAAATCAACCCGGAACGTTCATCGGAAGGACTGATACTGAAGCTGAATCTCCAATACTGTGGCCACCTTATGCGAAGGGCTAAGTCCTTAGAAAAGATCCTGATGCTGGGAAAGACTGAAGGCAGGAGGAGGAGAAGGGGATGACAGAGGACAAGATGGTTGGATGGCATCATTGACTCAATGAACATGAGTTTGAGCAAGCTCCGGAAGTTGGTGATGGACAGGGAAGCCTGATGTGTTGCAGTCCATGGGCTTGCAGAGAGGCAGACATGACTGAGCGGCTGAACTGAACTGAGCTGATCCTTTCCCAATTGTTGCTCTTGGCTCCTTTGTTGTAAAGTAACTGGCCATATATGCATAGGTTTATTTCTGGGATCTCTATTTTGTTTCCTTGATCTGTGTGTCTGTTTTTATGCCAATACCACACTGTTTTTATTACTATAGATTTGCAGTATTGTTTGAAATCAGGAAATGAACCATTGTTTTCAAAATGACCAACACATGTTACAATACCAAATTCAAAGTGCAAGATAGGCAGATACATTAATGTAACAAAAGTTTATTGATGTGATTTCAGATTCCTTACTGCAATTAACCTTTAAGAAACTTGCACTTTTTGCATTTGAGGTAGTATAAAAAATATCTATAATTATCTGAAAAAGTTATTAGTATATTTCTTCCTTTTCTAACTGTGTATCTATGTGAGACTGGATTTTATTAAAGTTTAACTAAAAGAACATTTTATATCAAACTGAATACAGAAGCAATTATGAGAGTCTAGCTTCTTTTATTAAGCCAGATATTAAAAAGATTTTATAAAATGTAAAACAGAGGGGGCGGGGCTAAGATGGCGGAGGAATAGGACGGGGAGACCACTCTCTCCTCCACAAATTTATCGAAAGAACATCTGAACGCTGACCAAACTTCACAAAACTACTTCTGAAGGCTGGCTGAGGACGTCAGGCTTCCACAAAAACTGCGCATTATCTTCAAAAGAGGTAGGAGAAATTATAAAAGATAAAAAGAGAGACAAAAGAGTTAGGGACGGAGACCCGTCCCGGGGAGGGAGTCGTAAAAGAGAAGGAATTTCCAAGCACCAGGAAACCCTCTCACTGGCGGGTGTGGGGGAGGATTTTTTATCTCGGAGGGCAACGTAGCTGGGAGGAAAAAATAAATAAAATCCACAGATTACGTGCCTAAAGCAACTCCCAGCAAAGAACCCCAGACGCTCGCATCATCCGCCACCAGCAAGTGGGGGCTGAACGGAGAGGAGCGGGCGGCATTGCCTAGGGTAAGGACCGGGCCCGAGTGCCCCGAGGGCAATCTGAGGGAGCTAACGTGAGATAGTAACCTAAAACCCACCTCCCAGAATATTGGAAATAAAAGCAAAAATAAACAAATGGGACCTAATTAAAATTAAAAGCTTTTGCACAACAAAGGAAACTATAAACAAGGTGAAAAGACAGCTTTCAGAATGGGAGAAAATAATAGCAAATGAAGCAACAGACAAACAATTAATATCAAAAATATACAAGCAACTTCTGCAGCTGAATTCCCGAAAAATAAACGACCCAATCAAAAAATGGGCCAAAGAACTAAACAGACATTTCTCCAAAGAAGACATACAGATGGCTAACAAACACATGAAAAGATGCTCAACATCACTCATTATTAGAGAAATGCAAATCAAAACCACAATGAGGTATCATTTCACACCAGTCAGAATGGCTGCTATTCAAAAGTCTACAAGCAATAAATGCTGGAGAGGGTGTGGAGAAAAGGGAACCCTCTTACACTGTTGGTGGGAATGCAAACTAGTACAGCCACTATGGAGAACAGTGTGGAGATTCCTTAAAAAACTGGGAATAGAACTGCCATATGACCCAGCAATCCCACTGCTGGGCATATACACCGAGGAAACCAGAATTGAAAGAGACGCATGTACCCCAATGTTCATCGCAGCACTGTTTACAATAGCCAGGACATGGAAGCAACCTAGATGTCCATCAGCAGACGAGTGGATAAGGAAGCTGTGGTACATATACACAATGGAATATTACTCAGCCATTAAAAAAAATACATTTGAATCGGTTCTACTGAGATGGATGAAACTGGAGCCCATTATACAGAGTGAAGTAAGCCAGAAAGAAAAACACCAATACAGTGTACTAATGCATATATATGGAATTTGAAAGATGGTAACGATAACCCTATATGTGAGACAGAATAAGAGACACAGATGCATGGAACAATTTTATGGACTCTGAGGGAGAAGGTGAGGGTGGGACGTTCTGGGAGAATAGCATTGAAACATGTATATTATCATATGTGAAACAGAACACCATTCCATGTTTGATGCATGTGACAAGGGCTCATGGCCGGGGCAGTGGGATGATCCAGAGGGATGGGATGGGGAGGGAGGTGGGTGGGGGGTCCAGGAAGGGGAACACATGTAAACCCATGGCTGATTCATGTCAATGTATGGCAAAAACTATTACAATATTGTAAAGTAATTAGCCCCCAACTAAAATAAATAAATTTATAAAAAAAAAATGTAAAACAATGCCACTGCTTTCATCATATTTTTTTGATTTTGGAAAGCTGAGTTTTTTAAATAAAAAATATGCTACTAGTTTGGACCTGTATGAGTTATTATTATAAAATGACCCAATAAGCATGTAACTTAAAATATCTGTTTTAATTTTTAAATTACATATTATTAGATATAATCTACATAAACAAAAACTCTTTGGGGTTCTTAATAATTAGTAAACTGCAAAAGGGCCTCAAGATCTAACAGCTTGAGGACAGCTGAGATTGGGAGAGACAAGAATTAGGTGGATAATCAGGAAAGGACTGTCTGCAGAAATGACATTTAAGTTGAGAACTGAATAATGAGAAGAAAGTATCCAAGTGAAAATTAGGAGAAGAACATTCTAGGAAAAGAGTGATGATGAGGAGCAGCCAATGAAAGAGCTCCAAGGCAGGGAAGAATTTTGGTTGTTTCCAAGGAGAAACAAGCTAGTATGGGATCAGGTCAGAGAGATGTGTTGGGATCAGATTGTTAGGGTCTCATAGGTTGTGGTAAGGAGACTGAATATTATTCTGTATATAATGGAATTCCACTAGGGAGTTATAAATAGGGTAGTGACATCATCCACATTTTTCCTTTAAAAGAAGAATAGACTATGTGTTGAGAGTTGAGGAAAGAATTAAGTTAGAAGACAGTTGCAGCAGCCTAGGAGAGAGAGAAAGGGGACATGCACTGTGTTTTAGCAATGAAAATAGTAAGAAAATGTCTTAGTCCATTTACATTGCTATAACAGAATACCATTGACTGGGTGGCTTATAAACAACATCAATTTATCTTTCATAGTTTTGAAGGCTGGGAAGTCCAAGATCACAGCGTAAGCAGATTTGGTGTCTGGTGACACCTGCTTCTCAGTTCATACATGGCTGTTTTCTTTCTGTGTCTTTACATCATGAAAAGGATAAGGGAGCTGTCTGGAGTCTCTTTTATAAAAGTGCTAACCACATTTATGAGGACTCTGTCTTCATAATCTAATCACCTTCCAAAGGACCCATCTCCAAATACAGTCACATTGGGGATATAACTCAACATTTGAAATTTGAAGGGACATAAACATTCAGCCTATAGCAAGTGATAAGATTTAGATTATACTTTTTTGAAGGTAAAAATGACTGATAAATTAGATGTGGGGTGCAGGGTAAAGTAATGAACTGGTGTTGGTCAGAGCACCTGGGTAAGTGACAGAGATGTTTACTGAAACCAGAAAGACTGGGAGAGGTACAGTTTTAGTGAGTTCTATTTTATACTAGTTAAGTATAAATCTTATGACATAAGTACTGTCATTTTTTACATTAGAAAATGAGAATGTGATGGTTCAGAGAGGTCATGAAACTCATCAAAAGTCACTGGTGTGTAAGTGGTGGAGGCAGAATTTGACCCCAGACAATTCAGTTCCAGAGCCTGCTGTCTCAGCCATTAAGATGAGAAAAGACATTTGAGTTTTGGGAAGGTGAGCCACTAGAGTGAGCTTTTAAAATATAAATCAGATTGGATCTGCTCTCCCATCTTGTTACTCATTTCCATGACTTTCCAGAAGAAAATCCAGACCTATGCCTGTTTTTCAACCACTTATTATACCATTCAGCCTCTTGTGAAGATCCAACATGCTGGCTTCCCTTCTCTTGCTGGAACATGCCACGTCTCTTCCTATGGTAGGGCCTTGGCACATTCTGTTTGCTCTGCCTGAATTTCTCTTTCCCCAGCAGTTTGCCCGGGTGGCTGATTCCCACACTTCAGGTCTCAGGTCAAAGTCAGATTTTTAGAGAGAGCTTTGCTGGTAACATTTTTTTCTCAAGGAGCCTCTTCCAGGCACATTCTACCTGAGCACCTTGTTTATTTCCTCATAGACTTTTCATAGGATGAAATTATCTTATTTACTTACTTCTTTAGTTTTATACTGAATGATTTTTTTTACCACTATGAGGTAAGATCCATGAGGGCAGATCTACTGTTCTTTTTTCATCACTGCTCCTTAGACTTAAAGTGCCTGGAACAGAATATGCATTTGACAGACAATTGAGCACTGAATGTATAAATGATATACTTTATAGCCAGTGAATAGATAATTAGAGATATTTATGAGATACTAAAGAAATAGAGGCAGTGATTAACTGTACTTATTTATTAGCCTTGAACAGGACCAATCCTGTTGGAGCAAGGGATTGCTTAAGTCTTCCAGCACAATATTTTCTTCGTTACACAAACTGCTTGAAATTCTTTATTTTGATTTATTATACTTCCTGAATTACCACAATAAAAGATTGATTAATATTAGCATCAACAACCATTTGTTCTCTTTTTTCTTAATTGCTCTTAGAAGACAAATATCCCTGAGAAAGTAAACACAGACCAAACTACTAGTCATATTTTAGGGGGAATCAGTTCAAACAGCTTCTCTTCTAATAATACAAACCCTCAGTAGAATAGAGGAAACAGGACTTAACCTGGCTCAGATGATAAAGAATCCGCCTGCAATGCAGGAGAACTGGGTTTGATCCCTGGTTTGGGAAGATCCCCTGGAGGAGGGCATGGCAACCCACTCCAGTATTCTTGCCTGGAGAATCCCATGGACAGAGGAGCTGGTGGACTACAGTCCATGGGGTCTCAAAGAGTTGGACATGACTGAGTGACTAAGCACGGCACAGCACAGAGTTACTTAACATCTAGATGATGGCTCAGGCATCAGGAGTGAAAAAAGTAGGGATGTGAGTGAAGAGCAAAGACAAGGACATGAAAGATCCTCCTCAAAGGCAAGTTTCTCTTTTCTCAGTTTTCTTCAGGGCTGAACTTGATAGTTGAATGATGTTTCAACTCATTTGGATTTGCTATTAGTTTATGAAAAGTCAAAGCCAGTTATTTAAACCATCCCACATAAATTCAGCTGTAAAGACACTTTCAGAGATTTAACTGATGCAGTCTTTGTAGAAGAATCTTATGAATTATTGAAATGGTGAAACAAGAAGCAAGCAGTTACCTAATTTTCCCTTGATGATGAATGGCAGGGATTTAGAGATTAATCTCTTTCTCTAAGATATTTTCTGTTAAATGAAGATGTAGGCACTATCGTTTGAGATGGACTAGAGTAGAAAATATCTTTCCAAAATTTATTAGCTTTCCAGCTGTGAATGTAATAAACAGCTTTTTGCAAATTAATGTTTGTTTTCATTCATATGGTTTTAGCAGTTGTTTTCTATTCTGAGGGATAGAAGTGAAGGTGTTGATGGGAATAAATTACCTCTGTGGTCCATGGTTTATGTAGAGAATATTTTTATGAAGTGGTAACAAATCATGACTTTTTTGGGGAAAGCTTTTGCTTATGAAGCCATTATTTATGATATCTTTATGGTTACCTAGCAGGAGAAAACTTTATACCTTAAATTGAGAGCAGTGATTTTGTGTATGTGTGTGTTTAAAGTTCTCTGTGAATTTAATGTGCAGTGACATGAGGCAATGCATTTTATTTAGTTTTGATTGAGGGTGAATTTTTTTCAGTTTAAGAATTGAAAAAATCTTGACTTAATAGAATTATTTAAAAAATCTAAGTGGTTTTAAAGATTATAATAATAATCTTAAGATTTTAAGGTATTGTCCCAAATTCTGTCTTTCTACTGGAATCTAAATCCAGAACCCCCTTCTTATCCTCTTAAATCTTGCATTTCCAGAGCAAGAACAGATAATATATGTTCTATAAATATGTTATAGATAGATGTGGCTAAATGAAGACTGTTTAGTGATACAGTACAATTGTCTTGGTAATATACACTTAAACCGAATTATCATAGAGAAGTCAAAATCAATCCCTTAAGTCCTATTCATTAGCTTTCTCTCCAATGAGTCTGGAAGATTTTAAGTATTAGTATAATGTCCAAAAACTAAACAACACAAAGTGCCCATGAAGAAGTAGAAAGTAATGGTTAAGTCTTATTAGTAACAATGAACCATATGTTCCTAAAGAAGTTGTTATGATTTAATCACCAGTGGTTGAGATTTCAAGTTTTTATTGAAATATAATTCACACACAACATTGTGTAAATTTAAGATATATAATATGTTGATTTGATACACTTACATATTGCACAATGATTATCACCGTAGTGTTAGTTAATACCTCCATCATATCACATAATTATCATTTCTTTTATGTGGTGAGAACATTTAAGATCTACTCTCTTAGCAACTTTCAAGCATATAATACAGTATTTATTGTTGTGGTTCAGTTGCTCAGTCATGTCTGACTCTTTGTGACCCCACTGACTGCAGCATACCAGGCTTCCCTATCCTTAACTGTCTCCTGGAGTTTGCTCAAACTCATGTCCATTGAGTCAGTGCTGCCATCCAATCGTCTTATTCTCTGTCATCCCCTTCTCCTACCTTCAATCTATCCCAACATCAGGGTCTTTTCTAATGCGTTGGCTCTTCGCATCAAGAAGCCAAAGAATTGGAGCTTCAGCTTCAGCATCAGTCCTTCCAATGAATATTCAGGACTGATTTCCTTTAGGATTGACTGGTTTTATCTCCTTGCAGTCCAAGGGACTCTCAAGAGTCTTCTCCAACACCACAGTTTCAAAGCATCAATTCTTGGATGCTCAGCCTTCATTACGGTCCAACTCTCACTGGTAAATAGTCATGTATGGATACAGTGTTATTAAATACAATCTTGATGCTATGCATTTGATCCCCAGAACTTATTTATCTTATAACTGAAAGTTTGTACTCTTTTCATTTTTATCTCCCCATTTTTCCTCAATCCTGAGTCTCTGGTAACTAGCATTCTACTGTTTTTATAAGTTTGATTTTTTTTTTTTATATTGCACACACAGATAAGTGATATCATGCAGCATTTATCTATATTTGTCTGACTTATTTCACTTAGCATAATGCACTCACGGTCCATCCATGTTGTCACAAATGGCAGGATTTCCTTCTTTCTCATGAATGAGTGGTTGGAATTTTCATTCCTAGATAATAACCAGTGTAAAGGCAGCTCCCATTCTATCAGTAGCAAGGTTTGATGTATCAACAATTTATCACTGCCATACTCCTTACATGTATATTCCTACTGAGCAGTCATATACCTGACACCATGTTTCTCCAACTATTTTTTGATTCTTGAACTAGGAAGCATGAAATAGAAGGACTGTTTCTAAGTACAAGAGAGGTATCATGATTTTGATTCTATTATGAGCAAGTGAGCCAATGTGTTGAAAACTGTGGCAGTAAATCGGGACCTATGAGCTTATGAGCTTAGATCCTAGTCTCTCTTACTAGCCAGAGAGGATTTGGAAATACTTTATATTATGCTTTTATAGTATTACTGACAGTGACAGACTCAGTCTATACGCCAAGCCAGTCCCTCCCTCTCTCTCATTTTCTCTCTCTCATGGTTGACATCTAGAGATGTTTCTAAAGTCTGAGACAGAGATATTGCAGTATTATCATTGAAGCTTAGTCGAACAGTAATAAATCATTGAGTCCTTCAAGCCAAATACTCTCCTTGGGCTGTATTCTATACAAGGGCCATGGCTAATATTTCTTACTGTTTTGTAGTTCTTTGTGGTTTCTCTCTAGTTGCACTTCTAAAGGACCAAAGCATTTGGAGTCTTAGATCTTCAGAGACACATCAGGTATCTTAATATTTCTTTTGATTTGGAAGCAGAGAAATTTTAAAATGGAAGTTATTGAACAAGAGGAGTATGGGATAGGTGTCATCTTAGAGAAAATAACGAACTTTGATCTCCAGAATAATATACTAAGTGTGATAATAAAGCTTTCACTGAGTTCAGAGCATTGCCTTGTTAAAAGTAGCTTTATTGCATTTTTTTTTTTTTTGCTTTTCTTAAAGAATAAAAGATGTCTTATGTAACTAAAAAATACAAGCCTGAAATACATAAGGCTGAACAGATTCAGCATGGCTTAATGTG
Source organism: Giraffa tippelskirchi (assembly GCF_054371585.1). Lineage (NCBI taxonomy): Eukaryota > Metazoa > Chordata > Mammalia > Artiodactyla > Giraffidae > Giraffa > Giraffa tippelskirchi. The sequence goes on from NC_137281.1 coordinate 101,317,854, forward strand.
AGTTATGAGAAAGTATTCTACATTTTGGCATAATATGAACCTGCATATAATTCTTTTCTTCTGCATCTTTTTTTCCTGTGAGCAGGAAATCCTGTGATTTATAAATCTTTGAATCACAAATCTGGAGATTCTGTTTATGCTCTTGAATTTAACAACATTAAAGTGCTAATGTGATCTAGTGATGAAGAAGCAGGTAAGAGAATGGGAAGAATTAAAGTTCAGGCCTTGAATGTATGCTTTTATTTTCTTTCTTAGAGTACTCCTCACCCCAAGCTTATAAATTCTGATTATAAAATTTGATAAATGCTCAATGAAAAGAACTTGGAAACCATAGAAAACCATTAAGAAAAAAAAATCACCCTTCAGAGATAGCCACTCTTAGCTAACATTTTGAAGTGTCTTTTCAGCTTAAAAATTGCATATTTTAAAAAGATAATCTGTAAATTGTGCAGTAGTTTGAACACTCATCTCACATGCTAGCAAAGCAATGCTCAAAATTCTCCAAGTGAGGCTTCAACAGTAAGCGAATCAAGAACTTCCAGATGTTCAAGCTGGATTTAGAAAAGGCAGAGGAGCCAGAGATCAAATTGTCAACATCCACTGGATCATAGAAAAAGCAAGAGAGTTCCAGAAAAATATCTATTTCTGCTTTATTGATTACACCAAAGCCTTTGACTGTGTGGATCACAACAAACTGTGGGAAATTCTTCAAGAGATGGGAATAACAGACCACCTTACCTGCTTCCTGAGAAATCTGTATGCAGGTCAAGAAGCAACAGTTAGACTGGACATGAAACAACAGACTGGTTCCAAATTGGGAAAGGAGTACGTCAAGGCTGTATACTGTCACCCTGCTTATTAAACTTATTTGCAGAATACCTCATGCAAAATACTGGGCTGGATGAAGCACAAGCAGGAATCAAGATTTCCAGGAGAAATATCAAATAACCTCAGATATGCAGATGACACCACTCTTACGGCAGAGAGCGAAGAGGAGCTAAAGAGCCTCTTGATGAAAGTGAAAGAGGAGAGGGAAAAAGCTGGCTTAAAACTCCACATTCAAAAAACTAATATAGCATCCAGTCCCATTCAGTTCAGTTCAGTTCATTTCAGTTGCTCAGTCGTGTCCGACTCTTTGCGACCCCATGAATCGCAGCACGCCAGGCCTCCCTGTCCATCACCAACTCCCGGAGTTTACCCAAACCCATGTCCATCGAGTCCAGTCCCATTACTTCATGGCAAATAGATGGGAAAACAATAGAAACAATGAGAGATTTTATTTTCTTGGACTCCAAAATCACTGCAGATGGTGACTGCAGCCATGAAATTAAAAGATGCTTGCTCCTTGGAAAAGAAAAGCTATGACCAACCTACACAGCATATTAAAAAAGCAGAGACATTACTTTGCCAACAAAGGTCTGTCTAGTCAAAGCTATGGTTTTTCCAGTAGTCGTGTATGGATGTGAATTGGAGCATAAAGAAAGCTGAATGCCAAAGAATTGATGCTTTTAAACTGTGATGTTGGGAGTCCCTTGGACTGCAGGGAGATCGAACCAGTCAGTCCTAAAGGAAATCAGTCCTGAATATTTATTTGGAAGGACTGATGCTGAAGCTGAAGTTCCAATCCTTTGGCCACCTGATGCGAAGAACTGACTCACTGGAAAAGACCCTCATGCTGGGAAAGATTGAAGGCAGGAGGAGAAGGGGACAACAGAGAATGAGATGGTTGGATGGCATCACCGACTCGATGGACATGAGTTTGAGCAAGCTCTGGGAGTTGGTGATGGACAGGGAAGCCTGGCGTGCTGCAGTCCATGGGGTTGCAAAGAGTTGGACATGACTGAGCAACTGAACTGAACTGAATCTGTAAATACATCTTAAAAATATTTTAAATAGTTTTCTTCAAGTAAAACCCTTAAAAATAAATGACTGTTTCAGAAGTAATTAGTATTGAGAAGTTTGTAATATTTGCATCGTTCTCAAAACTTTGGTTTTATTGGATAAAGATCATTTTTGCTCTTTGGTAAATACTTAATGAAATTTTTGTCATATTTTAGGATATGGTTATATTTAAATAATTTAACATTTACTTCATTAACTCAATATCCTTTTGCCCAAATATGCAGCTTAATTACCTGAGTCAATTCATGTATTGTAAATGCAACTCTAAAAGGCATGTGGACAGATTTCTTTGAAGTCCTGATGCCAGGCTCTTTCATGTGCTTGGACATTTGTGGTTGTCTCCATTCTGAAGAGTCAAAGCTCTGGAAGTCTGGATATATTAAAGGTAGATGGATGTGTCTCACATGGAACTGAATGCACCCCCACCCCCTGTCAAGTTTAGAGTTTGATCTTGTTGCTTTAACTCTCTCTCAATATGAGACTCAAAAGTTCCTATGTCCTCATTGGGTCAATTTGGGAAAATATCCTAGTGAGCTGAATAAACACTGATGAGTTGCATTAAGCAAATCTTTGTAAAAAGGTTACATTTCATCAACTTGCTTAAAATATATTAATAAATGATGTGTGTGCAAAGTAGTTCTTGACAAACAACCAAAACCAAAACTGCTCCAAACAGAACAGAACACAAACCCTAACAAACCCAAACCTGGGAGTGAACATCTGAAATTAAAGGGTAACTTCTTAGCATGTGACAGATGCTATATTGGGGCCAGGTATTATTTTGTGTCATCATTTAAGTGGACAGGACTGTAAATCATTGGTGAATTAACAACTCAAAGGGCACTGCTTATATTTTGCTTGTCTCTATGTACAATTAGTTTGGGTAAAACTGTATTGCCACCATTAGTTTATATCGGTAATTTCAATTTTTGAAGGAAGAGAGGGAGACTGAAGATCTTAATGTCATTTAATTTTCAGAATGCCATAGAAACCCTTGTGTCTTAACGAAAGACCCTATTCCCAAAACTGAGAGCCAACTCATTCCAACAAATGTTAACCGGGAATATTGTTCAGTAATTCAATGGGTTCAGTGTCAATGACAATAGCTTGCCAAAGAGTTAAAATAATAAATTAAAAAAGTTACTTTGTAGAGGGTCTTCAGATATTAAAATAAACCTTTTATTTTAAGAGCAATATAATTAATTGTGGACCATTTGAAAATATAGATCATAGGAAAAAATCCATCCAACAATCTGACCTGTCATACCATCACCAATGTAATCTTTTACACTTTACTTATACTTCCATATTCATTACTATTCATAAGTGGAGTCATAACATATGGACTGTTGTTGAACTCCCAGTATATCATCAGACAACCTGTTCATACAGCAGGCTGACGATATAGACATATTTAAGTAAACGAAAAGAAAGACAGCATCACGGAAGCATTTATAAATCAGGCACTTAATTCACTTAGAGGAGAAAGTGATTTAGATTTATTCTCCATCTTCTAAGTCTCTTAAAAGTTCACCTTGAAAACGATCAAAGGAAGATGGAATGTTCTGGTTTATAGGTGAGCTAGCTGTGGGGTTCTCCTTCTGCTTCTCCATTCTTTTGGTGACTTGTGATGCTTTCTGCTACATATATACCTTGTAGAACATCTCTAGTCTAATCTATTGGGATATAATATTTCTGTAAAACAACTCAGATATCAAGAACTCTAATTGTCTCTTTTGGGCTTCTGACTAACCCATTTTTCCTGCTTTCAAGAATACAGTTGTATAAGAAATGAATTTTAAAATCAAAGCATAGCCTGATAGCTTTTCAGCCTGCTATCACCCACCTTGATATTTCTTGTTTCCTTAGCATGCCAAATTTCAATCTGCAGTATATAATAAAAAACTTACTGACTCTCCAAACCCCCTTTCTTTGTAAATTTGTATAAGAGCTTTTGCTTTCTTAGAAATGTTTAAAAATAAATGTTTGGGCACAGTCATCTCCCCTCTATTACATGTCTATATTTGTTTACCATTTCAGCCAGCTTAGGGTTTTGTTTTAGTGGAAGCTGCCTGGTCTGATTAAGAGCTTTAGTTAGCATTGAAAATCTGTATTGGAAGGATTAATTGCATAGAGAATTGTTTTAATGGCTATAGACAATTTACAACTTGATGTTACTTCTCTAATACTTTGCTATTTGAAATGAAATCATGTATGATTTTCTAAAGATGATGGTATAGTATTTCACTGGAGTTGAAAGTTTCATGTGAAATTTGGACTTTTGCAAGACACTCTGTAGTGTAAAAGTAATAGTGAAAAGTATTAAAAATTACTATCTCCTAGTAGAGAAGTGTGATTGTTGTTGCAAATCACCAGAATGGAAGTAAATCTGAAGTTGGTATTGTAATTTCATGTATTCTTGTCTTAGAGTGTACTGAGTGACTTACTTTCAGCCAGAATACTTGTGCTGTCCTTGGAAAAGGTTAGGTAGAAAATATCCAGTGAGAGTCATAGTATTTTATAAAAAGGGGAGATATATAACCTCCTTTTTGGTGTGATTGGAGGATGCTAAAATTCATGGAGTCATAGAATTTAGAAAAGTTCCGGGCCTGGGTGAGATGTTGCCCTGGATTAGGTAATCAAGGACTAGTTTGATGATTATGTTGTAGTTATAAAGGGTGGAAGGCGTCTTGATGAAGTAGAGTAATACCAAAGATAAAATAAGGTCTGTTTATAGTTTTTTTTATAGTGTTTGACTTGCCCATTTGCTCTTATCGAGAACCAGGGTATAGGCATTAGCTTCCTTGATTCTACTGAGGACCAAAGCTAATTTTAGAAGACAGTACTTTAAACATTGACAATGTTTATGAAGGCATTTCATGTCCTGAGTGCCTTTTACACAACAGGTGCTAAGTTGGATGTGTGAATGAAATGATGTGTAGAAATAAGAGATTAGTAGGAGAAGATGAACATGGAATTATTTTGTTTAGAAAGCAATGAATGTGATTTTTTTCTCCTCTCTCTTTATTCTTTCCATATACTTGGAAAAACAACTACCTGAAATATTTAGGCTTCAGTAAGCAAGGATTTACTCAGTAATCAAAGAATCTTTATCAAGCACATGCTATACACAGTGTTGTTCTAGGTCCTAGGAATATAATAATAAGCAATCCATGTTTATGCTCTTAGGAAGCTTGCATTCTATTTGGAGCACAGGAGAGAAAAGAAAGAGGAGAGAGAAGAGAAGGGATATCAAATAAACAAATACCTTCAGATTGTGATAAAGTGAGATTGTAAACAATGAAGAAGTTACTTTATATGGGATAGTCAGATTAATTCTCTCCATGGGCTGATTTGAGCAGTGACCGGATAAAGTGAAAAAACTGGCCAAATAGACATCTGGAGAGAGCATTCCACGGTGGAGTGAAGAGGTAGATGTTGTAAAAGATTTGGTTCCCACAGTTCTCCAGCATCTGTTTGCTACAAGCTGCCTTGAGCTTCCAGGACCTCTCCCAGTATACCCCCAGATTCTGTCTTCTTGGGGAAGCTCCAATGTTGTACTCCTTTATTGCTTACCTCTTAACAAAATAGCTCTCATTTCTTGAGTGTGAACCAAGGTGCCAGACACTGATTATCTAATTTATTCCTTACAACAACCCTGCAAAACAAACATTACTATCTCTGTTGTAAAGATGAGAAAACTGAGGACCCAAGAGATTACAGAGTTTTAATAGCATGTAATAGTCCCAGATTTCTGGGACTGAATGGAAGCTTTCTAATTCTGAAGGCCATTTTTCTAGACTACATGGTCTTTCTATATTTATTTGATTTGTGACCCTGCTTTCAGTTAAAAGCTGGTTTCTAACACAAAATTATGTTAATGGGTTAATATTTTTAAAATTAAATGTTTTACTTTAAGATAATTGTAGATTTATATACTGTTTTAAGGAATAATGCAGAGAGATCTTGTGTATACCTTACTCTGATTTTCCCAGTGGTAACATCTTTCCAAGCTATTGTAAGATAAGAGACAGGAAAATTGAGGCAAATCTCTTTTTTTTTTTTTAAATTAAATGAAAGATTCTTTAAATTCTATAATGCTTATAATTTTTGGAAGTTTCACACATATGATTTCATATAATCCTATAATAATTTCTTTTCTTCTCTTACCCCTATATTGCCCCTCCTACCTTTGCTCTCCCCACAGGTAACCATTAATTGGTTATCTATTTCTGTGAATATGCTTCTTTTTGTTTTATTCACTAGTTTGTTGTAATTTTTAGATTCCACATATATCATGTCATACAGTATTTGTCTTTGACTTATTTCACTTAGTATAATACTCTCCATGTCCATCCATGTTGCTGCAAATGGCAAAATTGCAAGAATTTAAAGTTTTAAAACTACCCAAGGCTGTGTGGAATGCATTGTGACTGTGATGTGAAGGTGAAGAATTCAAGAGACAATTTCAATCGTTTCATTTCCTTTAAAATAACCCTCAAAATAAATAGTTTTTATTCCTATAAAGGACATAAATTAGCTTTCTCTCCATGGATATAATTTTGAATTATGTTGATTGGAGGATAAATCAGGAGAACTGCATACTAGTATGTGAATGTTTAAATAATTATCGTTAATTTAAGTGTCCTTAAGAGAGCTTTAGCTGCTCAAGTGAACATTTGCTTAATTTAAATTGAATTAAAAATGATCTTTGGGAGAAACAGTTTCTAAAGTGCAACTTGGGCTTTATGGAAATGGGAGGAATAAGAGATGTTGTGTTGCAAAAAGCTAATATTGCGAGAATGGAATTTTGAGCCTCACTGATGCAGATATGCCTGAATATTAGATTGGTACAAAATTGCAATGTCAAATGATGCTCCAGAGGGGCAGAAAAGTTTCTGTCTAAGGTTTCTTTCCTGCGGCCACAGAGCTCTATAAAAGGTTCATTTCTTGCTTTCAAATTTAGGAGCATCTAGGAAATTCCCTGAAGGATAATTTTATGTAGAATATATTAAAATGTTCCAATTTTCACTCACCTTCCAGGTGGCTGAACAGAACTCATAGGGGAAGGCATTACATAAGGGCCTGCTAAGTAACATGAAATAGGTGCCAAAGCAGCCCCTTTGTTTTAGAAATGTGTTATTGGAGAACTGCATAAGTAAACCAATATATCGGTATATTCCCTTGTTGGAACTGTCTGGGCATGGTTTAATTCTTAAAATCCTCCTGTCTGGTTTGCCATCTATTTTAATAGGGAAAGCACTGCTAGAAATGAGAGATGGCAGTGGTGAGAGGGACAGTTCTGGGGAAGAGCTAGGAGGAATAAACACGACTGCACAAATGTGGGTGGAGTCTTTTGGCTGGCTCTTGACCATCATTGTACATTGAACACTGGTGTCAGAAGGAGCACAAAACTGTCCTGGTTTTGACTGCTGTGCAAATAATCAGGCAGCTGGGGCAAAACAAAACCTGAAAAATCCACTGAAGGCCTTAAAAAAAGGCTGCAGGCAGTTTGCAAAAATTTGGGAGGCTTTAATTTTCCAGGAGACCTGGTATCAAGAAACGGGTCCTAGATTTCAGTGGCCAGGGAACCTGTATAGAAAAGTTAACACAACTGGCCTGGGATTGCTATCTTCAGAAAGTGAAAGTCGCTTAGTCATGTCCAACTCTTTGCGACTCTATGGACTATACAGTTCATGGAATTCTCCAGATCAAAATACTGGAGTGAGTAGCCTTTCCTTTCTCCAGGGGATCCTCCCAACCCAGGGATCAAACCCAGGTCTCCCACATTGCAGGTGGATTCTTTACCAGCTGAGCCACAAGGGAAACCCAAGAATACTGGAGTGGGTAGCCTATCCCTTCTCCAGAGGATCTTTCCGACCCAGGAATCGAACCGGGGTCTTCTGCATTGCAGGCAGATTCTTTACCAACTGAGCTATCAGGAAAGTCTGCTTGCAAAGTTAGCCTTTGTCTGGCATCTGGGTTCTCAGATTTGGAGAATGTTTTCACCATTTCCTAACTTATGGTTTACTGTGCCTAAAGTGTTTATTCAAGCAGTATGGCTTGTGCTTAACACCTGCTTTCATTCTAAGAGTCTGGAGTTTTGGTATATGTTCAGCAGCCCTCGGTAAAAACATTGGGCTCTGAGTTTCTAATGAGATTCTCTGGTAGACAACATTTCACACGTATCACACAATTTGGTGTTGGAGGAATTAATCCCATCTGACTATGCAGGGAGACTCCTGGGAGCTGTGTCTGATTTTTCCTTCAGATTTCATCCCATGTACCATTTGCCTTTACCGATTTTGCTTTGTGTCCTTTCACTGTAATACGTTTTACCTGTAAGTCGTGTGAGTTCTAACAATCACTGAACCTGGGGGTGGATCTGGAAACCTGCAACACAGAGCCTTAACTGGAAGAGGTTTATAGATGAAGTGAGAGTTGTAATCTGGAGTATACTAAATCCTGGAACTTAAACCAGGGATGAGTTTGGAATAGCTCTTTACTCGCAGTGAACTCTTAATAGCTTTGTCTAAAGATTTTTATGGATTGAGATGTGCTAGAAGTCTTGAAGCTTTGTTTGGTTTTTTGGTAAAGAATTTGCCTGCCAATGTAGGAGACGCAGGAGATGTGGTTTGATCCCTGGGTTGGGAAGATCCCCTGGAGTAGGAAATGGCAACCCACTGCAGTATTCTTGTCTGGAGAATTCCATGGACATGGGGGCCTGGTGGGCTACAGTCTGTGGGGTTGCAAAGAGTCCGATGTGACTGAGTGACTGAGCATGAGATCCTTCACATAAGCATAGTAAGATTAGATTAAGGCGGGTTAGGTCCATGTAGTCCTCCCCAACTTTCAAGAAAAACTGAAACTGGTTAACTCAATCTAGAGGAGTAATAGACAACCTCTTAGTGGAAAATCTCTAAATGGACATTTTGGTGGAAACTCCTATTACACCAGTTTAGGCACAGATAGGGGAAAAGACCCCATTGCTGGCAAGGCCAAGAATTTTATGGCCTGACATTAAGCGTCCATAGTTAATACATTTTTCTTAGTTTAATGTAAACCAAGTTCTTTCACATTTCTTCCTTGTTGGTTTTTATGTTAAAGATGGTGATTTTACTAATAGCAAACTCTGTTAGAAGCCATAACAAAATGGCCTTCCATTCATGGGAAAGTGCTAACTGAAATTGTAAATATCTGCAATTTAATGTCAGCAGGTAGCCTGTCTTGTTCAATAGTGTCCAAGAGAAAAAATCTTCTACTTAGGAAAATAAACCCTCTTGCTTAAAATTACAATAAACAAGTTTCAGTCTTTTCTTTTTTTTTTTTTTTTAAGTTTCAGTCTTTTAAAAGAGTACCTAAAAAAGTATTCAACTGTTCTTTGACTTGCCCATTTTCTAAAGTAAAGTAAGAAAACCTTCCTTTGAAATCAATAATGTGCAGTTTGGTTATATGGATATTTTTGGTATTTTGTCACTTAAAGCTTTATAGAAGCATGGAGAGGCTGCTACTCTGCAAAATTTAGAATTCTACACGTATTAGCATAGAAGGTACTGATTCCTTACATGAACAAACAAAGCTGGGTTTATACTCTGTCTTGTTCTCTGCTGTGGGACCTGGATTAGCAGAGAGCCTTAGAATTACATGGTCCTGGTATAACTTCATTCTTATTATCAGCTTCTGGCTGGTATCCTCACATACTGGTAAAGTAATTTTCATGTTGCTCAAAAAGCAAGTGCACTTGGAATATTCATGTAAATAACCTGGATATTTTAAAGAGTTTTTGGGAGAAACAAGGATGTGAATTTCACTTTGTAAGCATTGTCATGGTCTTTGAATTACGGGAACTTAATATCAAATAAGATGATCGTGTAACTTATTACACTGGGAACTTTTAAGAGTGAAAGGGGGGCAGTTAATCATTACTTTGGGATGTGTGTAAACGGGGACTGTTCCTGGGAGAACTGAGACATATGGTAATCCCAGCCTTGGACACTTATTTTCTACTCTTTTTCCTTTCATGTGTATCAATGGGAATTTGTGAAATTGTGAAGTATTTTAGATGCTGTCAGAAAAAGTACTCAGGAAGACTGTTTTTGTTGATATTAAAACATGGCCTCAAAATTCTTTAACACTTTGCCCTTTGAGAGGTGGGTTCTATGATATCACTCTTTGAATCTATATAGGCTTGTGACTGCTTTGACCAAGAGTATGATGGGAATGACACTGCGATTTCCAGAGTTGGGCCAATAGATGGTGCAGCTTCTTTCCTGTGACACCACTGTTTGGAACACTGAGCTGCTGCCATGTAAGAACTCTGACTACCCTGGGGCTGCCATACTGTGAGGAAGCAAAGTCATATGGAGAGGCCACATGCAGGTGTCTTGTCAGCAGTCTTAATCTTTAAGTCATCCTAGCCTAGAAGAATGTGAGTGAGTGAGACTTTTTATGGCCCTAATTTGTAGACTTCAAGTCTTCCCAGGTGAGGCCAGTGTCAACATGGAGCACATATTGACATAAACATTCCTAACTTATTGTTTCTAAATTTTTGACACACCAAATTCATGAGAATAACAGAATGGTTGTTTTAAGCCAGTAAATTTTAGGATAATTTGTTATACAGTAATAGAATGGGTGTACTGTGCTTTCCATTTTTGCATTTATCTGTTTCAAGGTATTCCAGGACTTTCCCAAGTACCCTTGGTTCTGAACAAAAAACTCTCAGTGTTCCACAAACACACATTGGTCTCTATGTCTTGAATCACTCTGTCTACATATTAGCTATCTTGAGGTACATCTATTTTCTGGAAAGCTGCCCTTTGGACCTCAATACTTAATTTTCCTAATCTCCAAATTACAATATTGTACACTATAATATACAGTGTATACTATACATTATACACTGTAATAACTTTGTATTATACACTATAATATATAGTATTATACATGATAATAACTTTGGTCACCTGATTTGAAGAGCTGACTCATTGGAAAAGACCCTGAAGCTGGAAAAGATTGAGGGCAGGAGGAGAAGGGGTCAACAGAAGATGAGTTGTTTGGATGGCATGACTGACTCAATGGACATGAGTTTGAGCAAACTCTGGGAGACAGTGGACAGGGAAGCCTGGCGTGCTGCTGTTTATGGGGTCGCAAAGAGTCAGATACAGCTTGGGACTGAACAACAACAACAACACTATAATATACATTGTACACTGTCATTGTCAACCTTTGGGCTTTAGTAGATGCTATTTGTATTGATGACTATTGTTTTGTGTGTGCCCTTTCTCCTCAGGTAGGTGGCAGTATAAGCTTCTTGAAGGCAGGGGGCATGTTGTATATTTTATTTTGTGTAGTGCAGTATATTGATGAATGAAGGATAGAAAATATTCTCCTGGCACTCCCTGGGACTGTGTTTACATTTTCAATATTTCTCTTTGATCTTGAAATGTGGTGGAGCCCTGATGTATTTGAAAACTATTTTCAAAGATAATTCTGAATTGTAAAGAAAAAGCAGAAGAGACTATTTTAGATGTGCTGTGCAAGATGAGTTAATGAGATGCTGGGAAACAAAAGCACATAATGAATGGCTCTATTTGTGGGATAAACAAGACTCCCAGAATTTTCCAATACAAAATCTTTTATGATTAGGTGGATTTATATTCTTTTAAGGCTTTTGGTCATGTTTTACAGGCTAATAAAGCTTCTTGGGGGAAAAGTCAAGTCTAAAATCTTTGCTATAAATTAGTTGATGCTTTTATTTTCCCTAAATCAATGTTGCATTCCAATAAGGAAAGCTTAAGAGAGGTTTCTTTGCAATGAATAAAAGGAAGTTCAAAAAGAATTAGGAAGATGTTAAGGAAATGCAGAAGAACATTTTAAGGTTAACTGCCTAGGAAGGTTTTCAGGTTCCAGGGATATGAAGATAGGGCAGTCCTGATATAATGTGACACTCCCTCGGTATCTTATAGGCTGAGAGTGATATTGTATTCCTTCTTCCTGGGTCATATGCAACTGCTGCTGAAATCTTCAGTAGAAGATTGTGGCAAAATTTTCCAAGTTCTCCATTTCATCTACCGGGAGTGGCATAAACTAGCAAGGGAAAATTTGCTACTAGATTGCTGCTGCTGCTGCTGCTGCTGCTGCTAAGTCGCTTCAGTTGTGTCCAACTCTGTGCGACCCCATAGACGGCAGCCCACCAGGCTCCCCTGTCCCTGGGATTCTCCAGGCAAGAATACTGGAGTGGGTTGCCATTTCCTTCTACAATGCACGAAAGTGAAAAGTGAAAGTGAAGTCGCTCAGTTGTGTCCGACTCTTAGCGACCCCATGGACTGCAGCCTACCAGGCTCCTCCATCCATGGGATTTTCCAGGCAAGAGTACTGGAGTGGGGTGCCATTGCCTTCTCCTGGTACTAGATTAGATAACTGAATATGGAGGGAATACGGGTAACTGTAGAGAAATGTCAGAAGTAAAATTTTCAGAGAAACAAATAGTAGAGACATCATTACACAAAACCAATTATGTAAGAGTGGTCTCTTTTTTAGCCGTTTTAATAGTACAGATCTCATTTAAAATTCTATGTTGCTATAGAGGCGGTGCCAAAGAATGCTCAAACTACCACACAATTGCACTCATCTCACATGCTAGTAAAGTAATGCTCAAAGTTCTCCAAGCCAGGCTTCAGCAATATGTGAACCATGAACTTCCAGATGTTCAAGCTGGTTTTAGAAAAAGCAGAGGAACCAGAGATCAAATTGCCAACATCCGTTAGATCATCGAAAAAGCAAGAGTTCCAGAAAAACATCTATTTCTGCTTTATTGACTATGCCAAAGCCTTTGACTGTGTGGATCACAAGAAACTGTGGAAAATTCTTCAAGAGGTGAGAATACCAGACGACCTGACCTGCCTCTTGAGAAACCTGTATGCAGATCAGGAAGCAATAGTTAGAACTGGACATGGAACAACAGACTGGTTCCAAATAGGAAAAGGAGTACGTCAAGGCTGTATATTGTCACCCTGCTTATTTAACTTATATGCAGAGTACATCATGAGAAAGGCTGGGCTGGAGGAAGCACAAGCTGGAATCAAGATTGCTGGGAGAAATATCAATAACCTCGGATATGCAGATGACACCACCCTTACAGCAGAAAGTGAAGAAGAACTAAATAGCCTCTTGATGAAAGTGAAAGAGGAGAATGAAAAAGTTGGCTTAAAGCTCAACGTTCAGAAAACTAAGATCATGGCATCTGGTCCCATCACTTCATGGGAAATAGATGGGGAAACAGTGGAAACAGTGGCTGACTTTATTTTTCTGGGCTCCAAAATCACTGCAGATGGTGATTGCAGCCATGAAATTAGAAGACTCTTACGCATTGGAAGGAAAGTTATGAGGAACCTAGACAGTATTAAAAAGCAGAGACATTACTTTGTCAACAACGGTCCAACTAGTCAAGGCTATGGTTTTTCCAGTGGTCACGTATGGATGTGAAAGTTAGACTATAAAGAGAGCTGAGCGCTGAAGAATTGATGCTTTTGAACTGTGGTATTGGAGAAGACTCTTGAGAGTCCCTTGGACTGCATGGAGATCCAACCAGTCCATCCTAAAGGAGATCAGTCCTGGGTGTTCACTGGAAAGACTGATGTTGAAGCCGAAACTCTAATACTTTGGCCACCTGATGTGAAGAGCTGACTCATCTGAAAAGACCCTGATGCTGGGAAAGATAGAGGGAAGGAGGAGAAGGGGATGACAGAGGATGAGATAGTTGGATGGCATCACCAACTCAATGGACATGGGTTTGAGTGGGCTCTGGGAGTTGATGAACAGGGAGGCCTGGTGTGCTGCGGTTCATGGAGTTGCAAAGAGTCCGACACGACTGAGCGACTGAACTGAACTGATAGAGATTTGGTCAAAACTGATGTCCCTTCAATTTCTGCTTCTTCGGATTTGTTTTGTCTCAGAAATTGTCTTATTTCAGGTCTTCAAATCAGTGTTTTTGAGCCTATAAGTTTTTTCCACTCTCAGACCTTTCTGAAGATATGATACAAGATTAGAGATTTAATAGTAATTAATCACTTATGTTTTTAGGGTTTTTGACTTTACCAGTTAACCTTAGCTTTTATCCAGGTTAGGAGCAGTGGTTGACCCACGAAGTTGTTTCTCGTCAGTCCCTCTGCACAGGGAGATTTTTCAGGATCTTTATGTCACAACTTGTTAGAGGGAGTTTAGGAGTTAGTGACATAAGTTAATGATCTCAGTGCTGTACTTAATCCCTTCAGTTGTGTCTGACTCTTTGCGACTCAATGGACTGTAGCCCACCAGGCTCCTCTGTCCTTGGGGATTCTCCGGGTAATAATACCTGAGTGGGTTGCCATTCCCTTCTCCAGGATCTTCCCAACCCTGGGATTGAACCCAGGTCTGCTGAATTGCAGGTAGATTCTTTACCATCTGAGCCACAAGGGAAGCCGAATGATCTCAGAATCCTATTGTCATTAGGTGATTTTTAGGACATTGCAAAGAAAGCAGTCAGTGAACAACCCTCAGGGCAAAGTGATAGTGGATAAACAGCTTAACTCTCCAATTTAGGGATGTGGAAAGAGACAGGTTGGCATGGTATGTCCTGTGCTCCTACATAGATAAGAGTCCTACATTTGATGACTTGGTTACTCATAGATAAAGTGAATTGGGTGTATTTATTAAACATCTCTTGGTTTATGAAAGAAATAGCAGAACTACTGCAACTTACATTTCAGGAATATATAAATCTCAGTAGTTTGTCATTCCAAGTTGTTAGAGAAAGTGTAGAATCTGGAGCACAAATACATATTCTAGGTGCTTGGGTCGGTGGTGGTCATTCTCAGTTCCTCAGTGTTTTTATTTGCTGGATAGCAGTGGGACATAGGAAAGGGTAGGTGGCAGCATCTTTCCACTTTATGAATGAAAGCTTAGATTACTCATATGTCATGTATTCTGTTTAAAATGAAGATTCGCACTGACAAAAGATAGAGGAAGAAGAAAAGCTTATACCATCTCAGTTTCCTATGAGTCAGGAAATATTTGTATCAAAGAAAATAATAATATAGGTTTCAAATTAATTTTTTTGCTTACTTTTCATAAAAACCTACTTTTAATAGGATTGATTAGGAATTTGAGTTTGAAGTGTAAGCTGAAACACAATTCACAAATTTTTAAATTATTTTCTCTGTTGTGGACCTCAATAATTTGATCTTTAATAGTAGGAAGCATACTCAGCAAGAAATAGACCTTGTTAAAATGAACTGCTTACCTCTTATCCACTCTCCTCACCCTTTACTTATAAAAGAGTGTGTGCTCTTCATAGAAAAAAATTTCTGATGTGAATTAAGAAAATAAAAATCCTTTATATTGCCACCACCAGAGAGAACTCCTGGTAATACTTTTTTTCTGTTCCTAATTTTGTGCATTATTGAGATTATATTGAATATATAAATTTATCCTGCTTTAATATAAGCATTTTCCAGTTTTATTACAAATTCTTCATGAACATGTTTAATGCTTATATAATATTCTGTTGGCTCCTGGTTTAGTGCCTATTACCCACTTAATATTCATATTATAGAATGGCTAGAAAATAATGGTGTTGATTTTGAGTGGAGTTGACCTTTCTGGGTTTTAGCAAGCAATTGGGTGAGCAATCTAAACAGCAGGCAGCTACAGTCGACCCACTCTTAAGCCAATTTACCCAGGCTGCCAGGAGAATGAGCTTTGCCTTTTTCCAGCTAAAAGTTCCTTTCTAATATTGATGCAGACAGATAGAATGCATTTGATGAATGCACAAAACTCCATTTGTTTATTTATATGGGTTATTACCAAGTCAGCTTTAGTAACAATGGATCTGCCATGCCTGAGTCATCCCGGAGCACTTAGCTACAGCAAAATCCTTGATACATAAACCCCAATTCATTCCCTGTGTCATTTAGAACCTTTCACTTCACTAGTTCAGGAGGTTCCTCCCAGAACTCTCCCTAAAGTAGAGCTAACTGGAAAATATTGCTCCACTCCTAGTTAGTAATTACATCATTTACATATGGATTTTTTTCAAAATGTTTTTAGTATAAGGAGGAGGGCCCAATCTTAGGACAACAGAAAGAGATGCATATTCCATTCATTTTTGCAGACACTTTAGCCTTACCAGGTTATCTGCTCCTGCAGAGGTCTTGTGGGACTTCACTGCCGTGCTGTTAATAAAATGTAAAATTTCTGCAGGATTTCTCTCCCTCTTTCATCTGGTTTTCCACAAGTTTGCATTTATCAGTATATTCTATCCTGAATTTACTGAGAACTTACTTGTTTCTAACAATACTTGATATCATCCCTCCTCCAGTATTGATAGATCTGACCAATACCATCTAACGTGCTACTCAATACATCCCAGCTTATGAGGACACCATGATTTCCTAATCATTCTATAATATGAACATTAAGCTTTTTTTGTGTTTCGTATTCGTTTTGAGGATATATTCTCTGAAAAAAACTAGATCAAAGTTTATAAACATTTTAAGATTCTTGATATATATATTGCCAAAGTTCTTTCCAGTGTGCCAGCATATAGTAAGTATATGAAATAATTGCTGACCATGATGCCAGGACTGTGACTGTACTTATGAGTAATAATCTGTTTGATATATGTCTTTTTGTGTATATTTGTGATCATCTATGAGAGATTTTTAATTTGAAACCTTATGGTGAAATGAGAAATTCCAGTCCCCAGCCCTGTACACAAATGAGTGATAGCACATTTACTGTGTGGTTAATTTAAGCATACATTAAATATAAAAACCATGAATACCAAAAATACCAAAAATAGCATACTAATATCCATTTACTGTGTATCTGAGTGAACAATAAGCAGCCTTTGTTTATTATGCCAAGAGAGCAGTTGCTCTTCCAGTTTGAATTCTCTCTAAAATGGCCTTGTCCAAGTACCAAAATGCTCCTTCACATGTTTCTATTTCCAGTTCCCTCTCAATTGGGATTGGTCCTTTTCTTGCTTCAGGACATTACTATTTGTAGAAATGTCTAGTTTTTGTCATCTCTGAATACTCAAAACATTCTTAAAATTCTCAGTGTATATTGATACATTGGTAAGAAGTGTTGTGTTGATTTTATTATTATGTTTTTGATTACATGCTTTACTTATTTCTTGGAAATTGCTTCTTCCTGCTCTCTCTTTTAGGATTTTTGAAATTAACTTCTATTGGTGTATAGTTGATTTACAGTCTTGTATTAATTTCTGCTGTATAGCAAAGTGAATCAGTTATACATATATCCACTCTTTCCTAGATTCTATTCTCATATAGGTCATAACAGAGGATTGAGCACCCTGTGCTGTATAGTAGGCTTATATCTTTTACATATAGTAGTGTATATATGTTAATTCCAGTCTCCCAGTTTATCTCTCTCCTTTTCCCCTTGGTAACCATAAATTTGTTTTCTACACTTGTGACTCCATTTCAGTTTTGTAAATAGGTTCATTTGTACCCTTTTAAAAGAGGTTATTTCCATGTATAAATGGTATCATATGATATTTGTCTTTCTCTTTCTGACTTACCTCACTCAGTATGAAAGTCTCTACGTCTATCCATGTTGCTGAAAATGGCATTATATTGTTTTTTTTTTTTTAATGGCTGAGTAATTTTCCATTGTATATATGTACCATATCTCCTTTATCTGTTCATCTGCTTATGTACATTTAGGTTGCTTCCATATCCTGACATTGTAAATAATGCTTCAAGGAATATTGTGGTGCATGGATCTTTTTGAATTATATTTTTCTTTGAATACATGCCCAGGAGTGGGGTTGCTGGATCATATAGCAGCTCTATTTTTAGTTTTTTAAGGAGCATCCCTACTATTCTCCATAGTTGCTGTACCGATTTACATTCCCTAAGTAAAGGAGAGTTCCCTTTTCTCTGCTCTTTCCAGCATTTATTGTTTGTAGATTTTTTGATGATGGCCATTCTGACCAGTGTGGGGTGATATCTCATTGTAGTTTTGACTTGCATTTCTCTAATAATTAATGATGTTGAGCATCTTTTCATGTGCCAGTTGGCCGTCTGTATGTCTTCTTTAGAGAAATGTCTTTAGATTTTCTGCCCATTTTTGATTGGGTTGTTTGTTTATTTATTTATTTATTTTTAAATTAATTTATTTTTTTAATTGAAGGATGGTTGCTTTACAGAATTTTGCTGCTTTTTGTCAAACCTCAACATTAATCAGCCATAGGTATACATATATCCTTTCCCTTTTGAACCTCCCTCTCCATCCCACCCCTGTAGGTTGGTATTGTTTATTTTAATATTGAGCTGTATGAGCTGTTTGTATGTTTTGGAGATGAATTCCTTGTCAGATGCTTTGTTTACGAATATTTTATCCCATTGTATGGGCTGTCTTTTTGTTTTATGATTTCCTTTGCTGTGCAAAAGGTTTAAAGTTTAGTTCAGTCCCATTTGTTTATTTTGTTTTTATTTTTATTACTCTAAGAGGTGGATCAAAAAAGATATTGCTGTGATTTATGTCAGAGTGTTTTGCCTATGTTTTCCTGTTAGAGTTTTATAGTGTCCAGTCTTATATTTGGGTCTTTAATTTATTTTCAATTTATTTTTTATGTGGTGTTAGAGAATGTTCTAATTTCATTCTTTTACATGTAGCTGTCTAGTTTCCCCAGAACCACTTATTTAATACTGTCTTTTCTCCACTGAAGAAGGAAATGGCAACCCGCTCCAGTGTTCTTGCCTGGAGAATTCCAGGGACGGGGGAGCCTGGTGGGCTGCTGTCTGTGGGGTTGCACAGGGTCGGACATGACTGATGCGACTTAGCAGCGGCAGCAGCAGTTTCTCCATTGTATATTCTTGCCTCCTTTGTCATAGATTAGGTGATGGTTCCATTGATTTATATTTCTGCTTTTGTGCCAGCATCATACTGTCTTGGTTACTGTAGTTTTATAGTATAGTCTGAAGTCAGGGATCTTGGTTCCTCTAGCTCCATTTTCTTTTCTCAAAATTGCTTTGGCTCTTCAGTTTCTTTTGTGTTGCCATATAAATTGTAAAATTTTTTGTTCTAATTCTGTGAAAAATGCTATTGGTAATTTGATAGGAATTGATTGCATTGAATCTGTAGATTGTTTTGGGTTGTATAGTTATTTTGACAATACTGATGCTCCCAATCCAAGCACATGATATATCTATCTGTATCATCTTTGATTTCTTTCATCTATATCTTATAGTTTTCAGAGTACAGGTCTTTTGCCTCCTTGGTGGGTTTATTCTGAGGTATTTTGTTCTCTTTGATGCTATGGTAAATGGGATTGTTTCCTTATCTTCTCTTTCTGATCTTTTGTGTTAGTGTATAAGAACGCAGGAGATTTCTGGTATTAATTTTGTATCCTGCAACTTTACTAAATTCATTGGTGAGCTCTAGTAGTTTTCTGGGAGCCTCTTTAGAATTTTCTATGTATAGTATTATGTCATCTGCAAACAGTGATAGTTTTACTTCTTCTTTTCCAGTTTGTATTTCTTTTATTTCTTCTCTTCTCTGATTGCCATGGCTAGGACTTCCAAAACTATGTTGAATTAAAGTGGTGAGAGTGGACATCCTTGTCTTGTTCCTGATCTTAAAGGAAATGTTTTCAGTTTTTCACCGTTGAGAATGATGCTTGCTATGGGTTTGTTGTATATGGTCTTTATTATGTTCAGGTAGGTTCCCTCTATGCTCACTTTGTGGAGAGTTTTTTTCATAAATAGGTGTTGAATTTTGTCAAAAGATTTTTCTGAATCTATCCAGGCAAGGATACTGAAGTGGGTTGCCATTTCCTTCTCCAGGGATTGAGGTGATCATATGGTTTTTATTCTTTACTTTGTTGATAGAGTGTATCACATTGATTGATTTATGTATGTTGAAGAATCCCTGCAATTCCTGGGGTAAATCCCACTTGATCATGGTGTATGATTCTTTTAATGGGTTGTTGGATTCAGTTTGCTATAATTTTGTTGGGGTGTTTGTGTCTATGTTCATCAGTGATACTGACCTGTGGTTTTCTCTTTTTTTGGTGATAGCTTTGTCTGGTTTTGTTATCTGGGTGATAGTGACCTCATAGAATGAGCTTGGGAGTGATCCCTCCTCTACAATTTTTTGGTCTAGTTTGAGCAGGATAGGTGCTAACTCTTCTCTAAATGTTTGATAGAATTTGCCTGTGAAGCTGTCTGGTCCTTGGCTTTTGTTTGTTGGAAGTTTTTAAATCACAGTTTCAATTTAAGTACTTATGATTTGTCTGTTCATATTTTCTATTTCTTCCTGGTTTGGTCTAAGAAGGTTGTACCTCTCTGAGAGATTGTCCATTTCTCCTATGTTGTCCATTTTGTTTACATATAGTTGTTTGTAATACTCTCTTAAGATCCTTTGTATCTCTGTGGTGTCAGTTGTGACTTCTCATTTTTATTTCTTATTTTATTGATTTAAGTCCTCTCTTTTCTTCCTGATGAGTCTGGCTAAAGCTTTATCAATTTTGTTTATCTTCTCAAAGAACCAACTTTTAGCTTCATTGCTCTTTGCTATTGTTTCCTTTGTCTCTATTATTCTATTTTTCATGTGTTATTCTATCTCCGTGGAACATTTTGTTGGACTGTTATCCCGTTGCTACTTCATCTATCCTAATAGCTCTTAGAGATTCCAGCTTCTCTAAGAATACTTTCCCAATCAGTGCTCATTTTTCTTCTAAAAACATCAGCTCCATCTGAGTAAAATGTCCTTCTTCAGTGCTTCTATGGCATCTTCACCCAATATAACATTCATCACTGTAAATTGCCACTACCTGTTTATTTCTCTGTGTCTCAAGGGGTGGGCCAGTGACTTGCACATCTATATATTGCAAATATTTAATGCTGTGCTTGGTACACCTTAGGGGGCATGCAAATAAAGATTTGCCCGATGAATGAAGAAATTATTAACAAAGTTTCTCACCTTAAAAAATAAATTGCTTTTCATGTTTTGTTTGATTATATCTTGACAAAATTAAAATATCAATATCAAATATTTCCATAAAAATAAGAAAATTGACATGTTTGTTTCTACTTTTTCTTTCAAAAGGAGTTATTTGTTACCAGGTTTGCTCCTCTGGACTTAATCATTGGGCATTTCACCAATACCTGAGGGTGATATATCAAAGAACATATAAAGAAGAATATTAGCCTTTATTATATAGTGTCTAGGTCATTTTCTTAGGTTGAGATAGAAGAAAAAAATTCTATGGAATTACAAACTGAGAGCTAAAAAGGACACCTGAAATATGTATGGAGCACATTGCCTCCAGGACTCAGATTTGCTTAGAAACTTGGAAAGAGTAGACTCAGCCACAAAATAGTTATAGGTATGGCACTGATAAGAAGAACAATGGGGCAGTGGAAGGCAAAAGAAGGGTGAGATTGCCTTTAGCTGGAGAAAGAGAGAAATTATTTTGGGGAAAGGGTTGAAGACATTAGATGTCATGGTACATATATGTGAAAGGGTAAAGAAAACACAAACATTCTTAACCCTGTCTAAAGAGAGGATTAATTTAACTATTCCTAGTGACTGAGAACTAAAACAAATAATAAGGAGTGAGATCTCAGAGAAAAAATTCAACAAACTGATCTAGAGTTTATCCAGGACTGTGAAACATTAAAGAATGCCTTCTGAAAGTTGTAGACTGGGAGTCAATATTGAGAGCTCTTTGGGTTTTTCCTGGACTGGAAAAGCTGTGCTAGTGATTATAGAATATTTGGACAGGCTTGAGCTATTTAAGCTGGAAATTTCACTACTGATCATTGTGGACATTGTTAGATGAGTTTCAGGGTGACCACAGTTATTGTAGGTAGGGAAACATACACTTGGTAGATCCCTTGGGGAAATATGGCCAGAATTTATGAGACTGAGATACTACTTCCATGAGAATGTGCATTAATTATGAAGTGCAGTAAAAATGAATCAAATGGGACTAATTACAAACAAATAAAGCTCAGATTACAAACTGGACTGATGGAAGATTTCCTTGTGTGGAATAACCCTTCACCCTGTCCAGGATTTGAAAGAGGGCAGAATTTGTTTAAACAATAGATATTTGTGGCAGATCTTGGACTTTGATTTCTTATTTCTCACTGTGGAGGACTTCATAAGACAGAATCTAGAGTTAAGAAAGCAAATTTGAGGATGGGGAAGCAAACAAAACAACACCAGTAAAGAGCATTATTGTTACTACTTCTTGTGGTAGAAAGAGAACAACACCAATCTAAGGATTATATTGAAATACTCAAAGCTCACTTGGGCTTGATTAAAAAGAATAGAGGAACAATAGCCAGATGTGGAAGGCTGGAGATATGTTCCATTACTATGAGGAACAAAGTGGCAGAAATATGAATTTCTACTGCTAATGAATTAGTGCAGTAGATAATAGATTGGAAAATTTGTAAATTGAAGTAATGAAAAACTTTGGGGACAAAAACATGTCAGATGTCAGATGATAGCAAATATCATGGGATTACAAGATTCTAAAATAGAACACTAAAGTGATTGTCTAGTGGAACACATATGGAGATTAAGGATAAATTTCTCCTTTGAGTCAAGATTAATATGCTCAAGGAATTCTTCACCAGGAAGTAATAACACCTGCCTCTTTTATACAGGAATTTTCCTAGGGATGCAAGACACTGAGAAAAGGTGTCTGGGACAACAGGGAATACAAGACCATGAAATTTTCTTGGAGAAAAGTGAAATGTGCCCTTTTATTAAGAGAGAGTGGGGGCCACTCATGTACCAGGAGATTTATAACAAGTGTTTGTTGGATTTTATTCCTCCAGAGAGGAGGGAAGATAGTAGGAGAATTTCTCTTCTTTGGATGTGAGAAATCATTGTCACAATTACTCTCTTGAGAGGAGACTTTAGCAGTTGAGTTTATGTTTATATGTCATAAACATTGGACACTGGCATGAATTTACCAGCCTTCTGGCAAAACAGAATCAAGAAAAGGTTTTCTTGTTCTGTCCTGTTTTCTCTTTCTACACTGTAGTAGTAAGTCCTCCCTAATAATACAAGGTGTCTTTTATCTTGACTGCCAAGCAATGTAGATCTCATTTTAATACATTCTTGTTTCTGAAGATATCATCTTCGCTTGGGATAGGGTTGTCAGCTACAAGATATTGATTTTTAAGATGGGGCTTATGCTATAGAAAAAGGCAAGGAATGTTAGATTAGAGAAAAATTTCTGGAAGTTTAGGGAAAATTAAAAAAGTAAATTCATAGGAAATATAAGTATAATCCTTTGCTCTGGGATTCTGAGTAAGCTGTTGCTTATAAGAGAAACAGGGCTCTAAAAATTTGTTCTTACTTTAAGAACAAATAAATCTAAAGAGAGGGGAAAAGAGAGGTCATTGTAAGAATGCCAGATAATAATTTTTGGTATAAATCTAAAAGATAGACCAATCTATCCACTTACCTATGGGATATCTATCTATCTATCTATCTATCTATCTATACACATATACACACACATAACTTAAAATGAAAACATACATATTTAATGGATGAGATATATATAATGGAGAATTACACAGATTTATAATGGAATATATATATAATGAAAGGAAAGGCTTATGATAAGGAAAGGTGAAAAAGATTTTTTTTTTGAGGTAGCTAAAGCTTGAGTAAAATAAATTTGACATGAATGCTAGAAAAATATTAAACTTCGTATTTGGGTTTGAAGAAGGAGAGAAGACAATGGTTCTGCTGAAGATCATGTAATGCTCACAGATGAATTAGAGATAGAATGATGCAGTTTCAATTGAACTTTCATTTTACATCAAGGGGAGAAATCTTAAAATTGGAAAGGGCAGAACATATAATGTTCAGGAGAAATTAAAGTCTCAGGCAGGTGAGGAGATGGGGAACATTCATTTTCTTTCGGTAAGTTCAGGTCTCCAGGCTCAGACGAAGTATGTTCAGACCCAGATGAAATATATGAGCTGAAAGGATTTGAAGATAAAATCCCACAGCAATTACGAATTTCAGTTGGTCTTCATTTTGTGGGCTATATAAGGAAATGAATAGAAAACAAATTATGAATAAATATCCTGATTTTCTAAAAGATAAACAGTAGACTCTAAGATCTACAGATTGCTGAGCTTGACATGGAGTATTAGTGTGATAAAATAGGTAATTAAATAATCAGTTTGAGCAATTAGAAGGAAATGATCAGTCATGAATTTGCCAAAAGCAATTTATTATACAAGTTTTTTCATTTGTTTATTCATTAAGTTTCAAAAAATGGTTTCTGAATATCAGATTGTCCCAGGCATTGGTCTGGATGCTGTTGAAAGAGCAGGGTCCAAGAGAGGTAAATGGGGAAAAACAAAAATAGGTAAAGTAATGAATCAAAAAATAATCACAGATTATGGCAGGTATTATATAGAAAATGAACTGAGTCAGTTTATGAAGTGAGGGCATATGAGAGAGTGTTTAGAAAAGAAAGGGCTTTCTGAGGAGATACATTTGAATTGAATCTGGGAGAATGAGAAAGAGTGAGCTCTGCAAAAACCAGAGGAAGAAGGAACAGCATTTTCAAAGACTCAAAGGAAAAAATGATTTGGATATTTGAAGAGCATAAAGCAGAACAATATACCTGAAGTAAAATGAGAGAGGAAGGGAGAAGAGGAATCAGGTAATTTTGGAGGGGAAGACAGGCATCAAGGTACATAGTACCTTGTGGGCCAAGATGTGAAATTTGAATTTTATTCTAAGAGCAGTGGGAAGCTAAGAATATTTTAAGAGGGGAGTGATCTGATATGCTTTATGTTTTAAGTAAATACTCTGTGGAGAATAATTTTCAAGATGGGCAGGGGAAGAAAGGAGGCTTGGAAACCAGATAGGAGATTATTATGGAGGCTCAGGCAAGAGATGGTGGTGATTTAGATGAGATCTTGGCAGGGGACAGACATCGATGGCTTGAACATGTATTATATAGGAGATGTTGAACTGATTGGTTGGATATAGGAGAGAAAGAAGTCAAGGGCAGCTCTTATGTTCTTGGCCTGGGTAAATAGTGATGCTCTTTCCTGTGATGGGAAGGAATACATTTGTTGGGAGTAGGAGGCATGAGGGACTCAAGAGTTGGATAATGTAAAAATAAAAAGGAAAAAAAAAATGCGTCAGACAATGTAAGTTAGAGAGGCCTCTTAGACATTGGACATCTATCTAAGTAGAGTGGGCAGTTGCCTATAGGAATCTGAAGCTCAGGGGAAAATTCAGAACTAAGGAGCTATATTTGGGAGCTGGAAGCATATAGGATGTATTTAAGGGCATGGAACTCAAAAAGAGCAGACAATGAGAACACTCAATGAGTGTAGGCGAAGTTTAATGAGTACAGGTTGAAATCCAGTTCTTGGAGGTTGGCCAAGAAGGGTACTGAAAAGGCTTAGCTGAGACGGAAAAGGCAAATCAAGAAGGGTGGAGGCATGGAAGCTAAGAGAGGGGTGTTTCTCATGAAGAAGGTATGGTCAGTTGTCGAGTGCTTATCAAGTTGTCATTTTGAGTAAGAAGAAGACAGCGAAAGAATTCTACCATCATTTCCACTTACGCTGTAGATCTCTTGCTGTTCAAAAAATTTTCCTGCAAAAATCTCTTTATTTTGAATTATGAACTCCTATCGTTTGTCAGAATCATAAGCCCATGTATAAGACAAAACAAACAAACAAACAGAAAAAACCCTTGAATGCTTATTCTTCTCAACTACTTGCCTTTATCACTGATCCTTTTCATAGCACATTTTGTTAGAATTGCACAATTGGTCTTTCATTCTTGTCAGTCTCTTGAAACTATTATTATGGTCTCAAATCACCAAATGATAATTTGTCTTATTGAATAAAGAATTCTCTATTTTCATTTAAAGAATTCTCTATTTCATTTAAAGCCCCAGCAGCACTTGACATACTTTGCTAAAACTTTTTTTTTTTGCTTCCTCTATACCAAATTGTCCAAGTTTTCCTCCTACTTCATTGTCTTCTACTCTGTACATATTTTGGTCACTTCTCTTCTTCCTGGAAAAGGTCAGTTTTCATTCCAATCCCAAAGGAAGGCAATGCCAAAGAATGTTCAAATGACTGCACAGTTGCAGTCATCTCCCTGATGGCTCAGTTGGTAAAGAATACATCTGCAATGCAGGAGACCCTGATTTGATTCCTGGGTCAGGAAGATCCACTGGAGAAGGAATAGGCTACCCACTCCACTATTCTTGGGCTTTCTTTGTGGCTCAGATGATAAAGAATCCACCTGCAGTGCAGGAGACCTGGGTTTGACCCCTGGGTTGGGAAGATCCCCTGGGGAAGGGAAAGGCTACCCACTCCAGTATTCTGGTCTGGAGAATTCCATGAACTGCATAATTCATGGGGTCGCAAAGAGTCGACTTTCACTTTCACATGCAAACAAAGTAATGCTTAAAATTCTCAAGCTAGGCTTCAATAGTACGTGAACTGAGAACTTCCAGGTGTTCAAGCTGGATTTAGAAAAGGCAGAGGAACCAGAGATCAAATTGCTAACATCCATTGGATCATAGAAAAAGCAAGAGAATTCCAGAAAAACATCAACTTCTGCTTCATTGACTACACTAAAACATTTGACTGTGTGGATCACAACAAACTGTGAAAATTCTTCAAGAGATGGGAATACCAGATCACCTTACCTGCCTTCTGAGAAATCTGTATTCAGGTCAAGAAGCAATGGTTAGTACTGGACATAGAACAATGCACTGGTTCCAAATTGGGAAAGGAGTACATCAAAGCTGTATATTGTCACCCTGCTTATTTAAGTTACATGCAGAGTATATCATGCAAAATGCCGGGCTGGATGAAGCACAAGCTGGAATCAAGATTGCTGGGAGAAATATCAATAACCTCAGATATGCAGATGACACTACCTTTAAGGCAGAAAGTGAAGAGGAACTAAAGAGCCTCTTGATGAAAGTGAAAGAGGGGAGTGAAAAAGTTGGCTTAAAACTCAACATTCAAAAAACTGAGATCATAGCATCCAGTCCCATTACTTCATGGCAAATAGATAGGGAAACAATCAAAACAGTGAGAGATTTTATTTTCTTGAGCTCCCAAAAGCACTGCAGATGGTGACTGTAGCCATGAAATTAAAAGACGCTTGCTCCTTGGAAAAGAAAAGCTATGACCAACCTACATAGCATATTAAAAAGCAGAGACATTACCTTGCCAACAAAGGTCCATCTAGTCAAAGCTATGATTTTTCCAGTAGTCATGTATGGATGTGAGAGTTGGACCATAAAGAAAGCTGCACACTGAAGAATTGATGCTTTTGAACTGTGTTGTTGGAGAAGACTCTTGAGAGTCCCTTGGACTGCAAGGAGATCAAACCAGTCAATCCTAAAGGAAGTCAGTCCGGAATATTCATTGGAAGGTCTGATGCTGAAACTGAAGCTGCAATACTTTAGCAACCTGATGCAAAGAACTGACTCATTAGAAAAGACCCTGATCCTGGGAAAGATTGAAGGCAGGAGGAGAAAGGGATGACAGAGGATGAGATGGTTGGATGGCATCACCGACTCGATGGGCGTGAGTTTGAGCAAGCTCTGGGAGTTGGTGATGGACAGGGAAGCCTGGTGTGCTGCAGTCCATGGGGTCGCAAAGAGTCAGACATGACTGAGTGACTGAACTGAACTGAACTCACAAAGTGTCTCACAATCCATGTGTCAATAAAATGGTAGAATGTAGGCTGAATGAGAGGGCAGGATTAAGAGATGATTGAAAGTTTGTCCCCAGAAGGTTGGAATTGAACTTTTAAGTAGAATAGGCTCTGTAATATATACTTGAATTTATCTAGGTAGATAATTTTATTCTGCAAAGGGGGAGTAATCAGCAATATTTTGAGATAGTGAGTATTTGTATACTATGCCTTTCCCCTGAATGTTTGGAAAACAAAACCTCAGCATTTGTATTTATAGGCTTTTTAAAGTCAGTCCTGTCCATCATGGACCTAACTAAATTTTTACTGACAGAGCACTTACTACAAATAACCAGGAGATTAACTCTGAATTATAGCTTTTGTTTAATTCACCTCCACTTCTAACAGAGCTTATTGCTAGCTTATGAAACTTAAATTTACTGTGATATAAAACGATTAATGACTTATGGACATTTGTGCCCAGAAGAGAAGATATGTGGAAATGGGAAGCCAATGAAAAAAATGGATGTGCATTAAAGCTTAGAGGGACAAATGGTAACTTTTATAAACAGGGTTTTACTCTAGGGCAATGATTCTTGACCATAGCAATTTTTCTCCCTCAGAGTTGTTTAGCAATATCTGGAGATATCTTTGATTATCATGATGGGTGGTGGGGCGTTGCTACTGCTATCTAGTGTGTAGAAGCCAAGATGCTGCAAAGCACAAGATGATCCTCCTTGTCCCCCTAAAAGAAAGAATCATCTAGACCACAATGTTAACAGTACCAAGTTTGAGAGAAATCTCTCTGTAGACAGTGATTCTTAAACTTTAATGTGCATCTGAATCACCTGGAAAACTTACTAAACCTATTTCTGTTTTGGGTCTCTAATAGTTTCTGATTCAGCAGGTCTGGCATGGGGCCTGAGAATTTAAGTCCAGGTAATGTTGATGGTGCTGGTCTAGAGGCCACATGTTGATAACCACTGCTCTAAAGCTAATATTTTTTTAAACTTATTTATTTTTTAATTGAAGGATAATTGCTTTACAGAATTTTGTTGTTTTCTGTCTAACCTCGACATGAATCAGCCATAAGTATACATATGTCCCCTCCCTCTTGAACCTCCCTCCAATTTCCCTCCTCATCCCACCCCTCTAGGTTGATACAGAGCCCTTGTTTGAGTTCCCTGAGACTTACAGCAAATTCCCATTGGCTTTCTATTTTACATGTGGTGATGTAAGTTTTCATGTTACTCTCTCCATACATCTCACCCTCTCCTCAACTCAAGGCTAATATTTTTAAAATAAGTTTTTAAAACTCCTGAATTAAAATAAAAAAACAAAGCAAACACAATGAAGATATGTAAAGGTCTGCCGTCCTCATATCTCTTTGGTTTATTTTCCCTTTTATTTTTAATTATGTAACCATTTTATAAATATAGTCTTAGTGCATAGTTTTATGAATTCTAACACATGTATTGATTCCTGTAACCACCAATATTTTCATGATAAAGAACAGTTCCATCACTGCAAAAAATGTTTTTGGATTCTTCCGTTGTAGTCACATCTTCCTTCCACTTCAGATGTCTGGAAAACCACTGATCTGTTTGTTCATGGTCATTGTAACTTTTAGTTTCTGAGAATGTCATATAAATGGAAGCATACAGTGTATAATGTTTTGAGACTAGTTTCTTTCACTTAGTCTAAAGTCTTTGAGATTCAGTCATGTTATTGCATAACTCAGTAGTTCTTTTTTATTGCAGGGTAGTATTTCACTATAAGGTCTTCCCTCATAGCTCAGCTGGTAAAGAATATGCCTGCAACGCAGGAGACCCGGGTTTGATTCCTGGGTTGGGAAGATCCTCTGGAGAAGGAAATGGCTACCCACTTCAGTGTTCTTGCCTGGAAAATCCCATGGACAGAAAAGCCTGGCAGGCTACAATCCATGGGATCACAAGAGTCAGACACGACTTAGTGACTAAATGAATTTCACTATACAGATATACCAAAGTTTTAGAAATTGAAATATAGTTGATTTACAGTATATTATGTATCTAGTGCGGTGGTGGTTTAGTTACTAAGTTGTGTCTAACACTTGAGATCCCATGGACTGTAGCCCATTAGGCTCCTCTGTCCATGGGATTTCCCAGGCAAGCATACTGGAATGGATTGCCATTTCCTTCTCCAGTAATCTTCCTGACCCAGGGCTCAAACTCAGATCTGCATTACAGGTGGATTCTTTACTGACTGAGCCATTAGTTGATTCACAATATATTATGTATCAAGTGTACAACATAGTATTTCAATATTTTTATGCGTTATATTCCATCTAAAATTACTATAAATTATTGCCTTGATTTCCTGTGCTGTACACTGTATCCTTGTAGCTTATTTATTTTATACATAGTAGTTTGTACCTGTTAATCCTCTACCC
The DNA here is from genome assembly GCF_054371585.1 of Giraffa tippelskirchi. Taxonomy (NCBI): domain Eukaryota; kingdom Metazoa; phylum Chordata; class Mammalia; order Artiodactyla; family Giraffidae; genus Giraffa; species Giraffa tippelskirchi. Next base: position 101,347,924 of record NC_137281.1, read on the forward strand.
CTGTTTTGTTCCCACTGTTTCCTCTCCCCACTGTTAACTGCAATTTGTTCTCTCTATATGTCTGTTTCCATTTTGTTATAACAAAACATTCCTTTGTTTGGTTTCTTACATTCCAAATATTAGTGATAACATATAGTATCTGTCTTTCTCTGTCTAACTTATTTCACTAAGCATGATACCTTCTAGGTCCATCCATGTTGTTTCAAGTGGCAGAATCTCATTTTTTTAAATTGGCCAAGCGATAATCCATTGTACATTTTATACCACAACTTCTTTATCCATCCATCTGTTAATTGACACTTAAATATTGCTGGTGTGGACATTTGGGTACATGTATCTTCATAAGTGGTATCAGTGGTAAAGAATATGCCTGCTATGCAGGAGACACAGGAGATGTAGGTTTGATCCCTGGGTCAGGAATATCCCCTGGAGGAGGAAATGGAAACCCATTCCAGTTTTCTTGCCTGGGAAATCTCATGGACAGAGGAACCTGGCGAGCTATAGTCTGGGGACTCAAAGAGTCAGTCACGACTGAGAGACTAAAACAACAACAACAAATACTTTTAGATAGTCTCCTGTAGCTTTAAGATGATCTTTTCTTTTTGTTGCTATTCTCCTGCCCCTGCTCTGCTTCAATTTTGGTAATTTCTATTAACTTAACTTCAAGTTATAAAATTTTTTCCCTCAGTAGTACTGAGTCTACTGACATGTCTTTTGAACAGATTATTTTTTGGTACCATTGTTTTTATTTCTAGCATTTTTATTTGACTCTAAGGGCTTCCCTGGTGGCTCAGTGGTAAAGAATCTGCCTGCAATGCAGGTGACCCAGGTTTGATCCCTGGGTTGGGAAGATCCTCTGGAGAAGTTAATGGTAACCCACTCCTATTCTTGCCTGGAGAATCCCCATGGACAGAGGAGCCTGGCAGGCTACAGTCTACAGGGTTGCAAAGAGTCAGACATGACTGAGCAACTAAGCACAAAGCTTTCATTTTTTTAAATTGAAATAAAACTTATATACAATATTATGTTAGTAACAGGTATGCTACATAGTGATCTGACATTTTCATACACTGTGAAATGATCACTGTGATAAAGCTAGTAACCATCATGTCCTCATATAAAGTTATTACAATATTATTGATCATACTCATTATGCTATATATTACAACCCTGAGCTTATTTATTTTTTAACTGGAGGTTTGTACCTCTCAACCCTTTTCACCTATTTTGCCCACCCATCAAAGTGCCTCTTGTTTGGCAACTAACAGTTTGTTCTTTGTGAGTTTTCATTTTGTTGTGTTTGTTTGTTTTGTTTTTTAGATTCCACATATGTAGATCCCGTATACACGGAGATTTTATGGTATTTGTCTTTTCTCTGTCTGACTTATTTTACTTAGTCTGATACCCTCTAGATCTGTTCATATTATCATAAGTGCCACCTTTTAATTTTTTTTCATGGATGAGTAACATTCTATTGTGAGTATCTATATATATACACACAAATTACATCTTCTTTATTCATCTATCAGTAGATACTTAGGTTCTTTCATATCTCAGTTATTGCAAATAATGCTACAGTGAACATTGGTTTCATATATCTTTTTGAATTAGTGCTTTTGTTTTCTTTGGGTAGATAACCAGAAGTAAAATCTTTGAATCATGCTGTTTTCCATAATGGCTGCACCAATTTACAATACCACTAGCAGTGCATGAGGGTTTCCTATTCTTCTCATCCTTGCCCAAAACTGTTATTTGTCATCTTTTTGATGATAGTCATTCTGACAAGTGTGAAGTGCCATCTCATTGTGGTTTTGATTTGCATTTCCCCAATGATTAGTGATGGTGAACTTCTTTTCATATGTTTGTTAACTCTCTATATAGCTCATTTGGAAAAATGTCTATTCAAGTCCTCTGTGTTTCTTGTTTTTTGCTGTGCCACGTGGCTTGTGGATCTTAATTTTCTTACCAGGGATTAAACCTAGGCCATGGCAGCGAAAGCACCAAATTCTAACCACTGGACTGCCAGGGAATTCTCTCTGTTCATTTTAATAAAGTTTGTTTTTTGTTATTGATTTGTATGAGCTCTTTATATATTTTGGATATTGACCTCTCATCATATATATATTTGCAAATATCTTCTTCCATTTAGTAGGTTGTCTTTTTGTTTTAATAATTGCCTTCACTATGAAAATGCTTTTTAATTTGATGTAATCCTATTTCTTGACTGTGTGGATCACAATAAACTGTGGAAAATTCTGAAAGAGATGGGAATACCAGACCATCTGACCTGTCTCTTGAGAAACCTGTATGCAGGTCAGGAAGCAACAGTTAGAACTGGACATGGAAAAACAGACTGGTTCCAAATAGGAAAAGGAGTACGTCAAGGCTGTATATTGTCACCCTGCTTATTTAACTTATATGCAGAGTACATCATGAGAAACGCTGGGCTGGAAGAAACACAAGCTGGAATCAAGATTGCTGGGAGAAATATCAATAACCTCAGATATGTGGATGACACCACCCTTATGGCAGAAAGTGAAGAAGAACTAAAGAGCCTCTTGATGAAGGTGAAAGAGGAGAGTGAAAAAGTTGGCTTAAAGCTCAACGTTCAGAAAACTAAGATCATGGCATCTGGTCCCATCACTCCATGGGAAATAGATGGGGAAACAGTGGAAACAGTGGCTGACTTTACTTTTTTGGGCTCCAGAATCACTGCTGATGGTGACTGCAGCCATGAAATTAAAAGACGCTTACTCCTTGGAAGGAAGGTTATGGCCAACCTAGATAGCATGTTTAAAAGCAGAGACATTACTTTGCCAACAAAAGTCCATCTAGTCAAGGCTATGGTTTTTCAGTGGTCATGTATGGATGTGAGAGTTGGACGGTGAAGAAAGCTGAGCACCGCAGAATTGATGCTTTTGAACTGTGGTGTTGGAGAAGACTCTTGAGAGTCCCTTGGACTGCAAGGAGATCCAATCAATCCATCCTGAAAGAGATCAATCCTGGGTGTTCATTGGAAGGTCTGATGTTGAAGCTGAAGCTCCAATACTTTGGGCACCTCATGCGAAGGGTTGACTCATTGGAAAAGACCCTAATGCTGGGTAGGATTGGGGGCGGGAGGAGAAAGGGATGACAGAGGATGAGATGGTTGGATGGCATCACCGACTCGATGAACATGGGTTTGGGTAGACTCCGGGAGATGGTGATGGACAGAGAGGCCTGGCGTGCTGCAATTCATGGGGTCGCAGAGAGTCGGACATGACTGAGCGACTGAACTGAACTGAATCCTATTTCTTACTTTTTGCTTCTGTTTCCCTTTCCTGAGGAGGCAAATCCAAAAAAATTCTGCTCACATTGATGTCAGGAGGTATACTGTCTGTTCTCGCCTAAGAGTTTTATTATTTCAAGTCTTACATCTGTATCTTTAGTCCATTTTGAATTAATTTTTATGTATTACATAAGAAAGTAGTCCAGTTTCATTCTTTTGCATGTAGCTGTTCAGTTTTCCAAATACCATTTGTTGAAGATGCTATCTTCTCCCCATTGTATATCATTTCCTTCTTGTTACAGATAATTGGCCCTGTAAGCATGGGTTTATTTCTGGGTTCTCTCTTCTGTTCTATTGATCTATGCATCTGTTTTTGTACTATTGTCATATTATTGGATTACTATAGCTCTATGGTATAGTTTGAAATTAGAGAGCTTGATTCATCCAGCTTTGTTCTTCTTTCTCAAGATTACTTTGATACATGGGGTGTTGTGTGTTTCCACACAAATTTTAGAATTATTCTAGTTCTGTGAAGACTACGCTTGGCCTTTTGATAGAGGTTGAATGAATCTTTAGATTGTCTTAAGTAGTATGGCCATTTTAACAATATTAATTCCTCTAATCCATGAGAACATTATAAATTTCCATTTGTTTGTGTTGTCTTCAAATTCTTTTGTCAATGTCTTATAGTTTTCAGAGCATAAAACTGTTACCTTGTTGGTTAAACCTATTTCTAGGTATTTTAGTCCTTTTGATGGAATTGTAAATAAGATTATTTTATTGATTTCTCTTTCTGATAGTTTGTAATTAGTTTTCAGGAATGCAACAGATTTCTGTATATTAATTTTGGATGCTAAAACTTACTGAATTCATTTGTTAATTCTTATAATTTTTGGTGGTATCTTTCTTGTTGTTCAATTGCTCAATTGTGTTTGACTCTTTGCGACCCCATGGACTGCAGCATGCTAGGCTTCCCTGTCCTTCACCATCTCCTGGAGTTTGCTCAAATGCATGTCCATTGAGTCAGTGATGCCATGCAACCATCTTGTCTTCTGTCATCCCCTTTTCCTCCTGCTGATGACCTTTCCCAACATCAGGGTCTTTTCAAATAAGTCAGCTCTTTGCATCAGGTGGCCAAAGTATTGGAGCTTCAGCTTCAGCAGCAGTTCTTCTAATGAATATTCAGGATTGATTTCCTTTAGGATTGGCTGTTTTGATCTCCTTGCAGTCCAAGGGACTCTCAAGAGTTTTTTCCAACACCACAGCTCAGAAGTATCAATTCTTCGGTGTTTGGCCTTCTTTATGTCCAACTCTCACATCCGTACATGACTACTGAAAAAACCATAGCTTTGACTATATGGACCTTTGTTAGCAAGGTAACGTCTCTGCTTTTTAATATGCTGTGTAGGTTGGTCATATCTTTTCTTCCAAGGAGCAAGTGTCTTTTAATTTTGTGGCTGCAGTCACCATCTGCAGTGATTCTGGGGCCCAAGAAAATAAAGTCTGTCACTGTTTCCACTTTCTAAATGTAGTATCTTGTCACCTGCAAACAGTGGCAATTTTATATCTTCCTTTCTAATTTGTACTTCTTTGATTTCATTTTCTTGTCTGATTGCTGTGGCTAGGATTTTCAGCACTTTGTTGAATAAAAGTGTGAGTGTGTGTATCCTTGTCTTTTTCTTCATCTTTGAAATGCTTTCAGTTTTTCACCATTGAGTGTAGTGTTAGCTGTAGGCTTATCCTTTATGATGTTGAGGTTTGTTACCTCTATGATTACTTTGTTGATACTTCATCATAAATGGATGTTGAATTTTATCAAATGCTTTTCCTGGAGTTGTTTTTGTAGGCCTTTTTGTTCATTTCTTCTTTTACTCTCTTATTTTGTGATTTGATGACTATCTTTAGTGTTATGTTTGGATTCCTTTTTTGTTTTATGTGTGTATCTATCATAGATTTTTGGTTTGTTATTACCATGAGGTTCATGTATAACTATATATATGAAACTTTATAACTATAAAACTATATAACTATATGACTATAATTATATTACTGGCTATAACTAGGTGCATGACTCAGTGGTTGTGGGGATTGTTCCAGCTTGCTGGTGGGTAGGTAAGCTCCTGGTACTGATAGGCTAGAGGGAGAATTCCAGAATTGTACTTGTCAGTGCTGAATTTATTGCCATAGAATGAGTTCCCCCAAATGGGTGCTGCCATTATCTCCATCCCCAAAGTGAGTCCCAGTTGACTCCTGCCTCTCTGGGAGGTTCTCCAAAATCAGCAAGTTGTTCTGACCCAGGCTCTTTTCGAATTAATGTCTCTGTGCTGGGACTCAAGGTGTGAAATTTTGTGTGTGCACTTTATGAGCCAAGTCTGTTTCCTATATTTCTCTGGGTCTCTTGAATTTAAGCCCTGCTGGATTTCAAAGCCAAACATTTTGGGGGCTTGTCTCCCTGGTGCTGGACTCCAAGGCTGGGGATCCCAATGTGGGTCTTGAACTCTTAGATCCTTGGAGAAGACCTCTAAGATTGTGATTTTTCCTCCTATTTGTGTGTCACTGACCCAGGCTTGAGGGTCCTGACTGTACTCTAAACGACATCTCTTCTTTTCCTACGTTCTTCATTGTGGCTCCTTCTTTATATCTTTAGTTGTGGTAAATCTTTTCTGCTAATCTTCAGTTCATTCTTATAGAAGTTGCTCTGTAATTAGTTATAATTTTGGTGTGCTTGTGGGAGGAAAGTTCAGGGTCTTTCTACTTTGCCATTTTAGCCACGCCTGATTCTTTCTTATATTTCTATCTCTTGGCTAAAAGTTCCCATTTATGAATACAAATTGTTCACATCCCCTGCCCCCCACCACTGCTATATCCTTTCATGTGTTAATCATATCTATTTTAAATTCTCTGTCTGATAGTTCCAACATCCAGGTCATCTCTGAATCTGATTCTGTTGATTGCTTGTTTGTTTGTTAGTCTCTTAACTGATTGAATGTTGGACATCCTGTAGAACAAAAGACACTGAAGTTAATAATATTTATATGTGGGAATGAGCTTGCCTCTTCTCAGGATGTATGTGTGAAGACTGAGTCAAACTGGTCAGGAGTTGAACTGAAATGTTGCTATGATTACCTTCAGTTCAACACAGGCTTCAAACTTCCCTCAAAATACCTTTTACTTAGAGACTGGAGTTGAGCCTTTGGGGTGAGATCTTCTTAGCATTCCTGCTGCTTCTTCAAACTCTGCCCTGTATATATTGTTTTGTTTTGTTTTGTTTTTAATAAATTTATTTATTTTAGTTGGGGGCTAATTACTTTACAATATTGTAATGGTTTTTGCATTACATTGACATGAATCAGCCATGGGTTTACATGTGTTCCCCTTCCTGGACCCCCCTCCCACCTCCCTCCCCATCCCATCCCTCTGGGTCATCCCATTGCCCCAGCCCTGAGCATTTGTCTCATGCATCGAACATGGAATGGTATTCTGTTTCACATATGATAATATACATGTTTCAATGCTATTCTCCCAGAATGTCCTACCCTTACCTTCGCCCTCAGAGTCCATAAGACTGTTCTATGCATCTGTGTCTCTTATTCTGTCTCGCATATAGGGTTATCGTTACCATCTTTCAAATTCCATATATATGCATTAGTATACTGTATTGGTGTTTTTCTTTCTGGCTTACTTCACTCTGTATTATGGGCTCCAGTTTCATCCATCTCAGTAGAACCGATTCAAATGTATTTTTTTTAATGGCTGAGTAATATTCCATTGTGTATATGTACCACCGCTTCCTTATCCATTCGTCTGCTGATGGACATCTAGGCTGCTTCCATGTCCTGGCTATTGTAAACAGTGCTGCGATGAACATTGGGGTACATGCGTCTCTTTCAATTCTGGTTTCCTCGGTGTGTATGCCCAGCAGTGGGATTGCTGGGTCATATGTCTGTCCTGTATATATTAAAGATTTTAATCAGGAGAAAGTATCCTTCCCTTCACCCAGTGCAGTGTTTTCTCAACCTTTTTTTTTTTTTCTTTTTTATATCGTCTACTAAGGAGTCTTTTAAGATACTTTTCTCCTCTGACTCCTTATGAAATTTTAATACCAGAAATATACTGTGTGTCTTTATATATTGTGGCCCTTTGGAAGGCCACAATGAATTAATATTTTAGATTTTATTTATTTATTTATTTTGCCTACAAATAATGTAGTGTTGCCCACTTTGGGGAAGATATTTATCCTGTGGAGAATGTATGCCCCAGTGGTATGTGACATCTACTGCTATTAGTTTAAGATCCTGGGTTCAGGACTGTTTTCCTATTTCTTCCCCCAACATAGAAACTTTTTCTTCTATTCTTCCCCAAGCAGCAGTGAGCCTTTGTCTATGCCCTAAAGGCAGTAGGTTTGTTTCCCCCTACCCTGGAGGATTAGGTCTTTTGAAAGAAGAGTTGAGGCAGAGGGTCAGTTGTTTTTTTTCCCCTTGTCCTTATCACTGGGTAATCCCCAACCGGATGTCTGTATTACCGAGGGAGGTTCTATCTGCTTTCTTGCGCAACTCCCATGCCATGGAGTTTTAAAGAAAGGTCTTAATAGTGAGTATAAATTCCTCTTGTTAATATGGGTACTAGAGATTCTTTGCTCTGCACTAGCTCATGCTTGGGCTTAAGAATTTGTTAAAATTTTATCTGACTTTTTCTTACCTGTTTTGTATGGTTACTCCCATCTTTCTCCAAAGGTGAGAAAGTCTGTGTGTATATTTTCTTAGATACTTGATTGACCATGATTTCAGCTCTTTGATGAGCTCAAAAAAAGCTGAATTTTTAGCTTATCTGGATTTTTCTTATTGTTAGCCTTGAAGTGCTACTGTTTTCAGCTTTTTATGTTCTTGGAAGAATTGGAATTTGATGCACACCTTTAGGGTCTTTTATGATAAAAACTCAAAACTGAAGTTTTTATATGGGAAAGCCTTTAGTTCATAACCTCCACTTTGATTTTCCTTTTATGCAGTAGTTGTTTAGCAAGATTAAAATTATTTCTAAGCAGATATTATTTGCAGGGGAAGGGAGGTGGAGTGTGAGAAGCATTTTCTTATCTTTTGTTAAATTTTAATATTAAAATTTATGCTGTTTTAGAGCTTGTTGAATTGTTCTCTGTGAGTTTAGAAGTAAAATTTAAGACCCCTGTTGGTGATTTACCTGTCTAGTTCTTATGTTTGCATTTTGCAAACATGTTCTATAAAGATTCATCTACCTCATTTTCACAGCAAATATTTATCAAGCACTGTGCTATGCCAGGTATTGTCCCAGGTACTGGGCTTCTAAGAGATGATTCTTGACATTCTAGAACGGTTACTCAATATGGAAGGTAGTAAGAAACATAATTAAAATACAGAATGTAATCATATTAGGGAAATATTGGGAACAGTTCCTGGGAAAATCTTAGAAACAATTGCTGTCTGGGTTTTAGGTATAACTTTCCAGAAAGACTTTCTGAGCAAAAGTCTGAAGGATGAGGAGAGTTTAGCCAGGTGAAAGGTGGGGATGTATAAGGAGAAGAGTATTTTGAGTTGGAGAGAACAGTATGCATAAAATCCTAGAAACAGGGAATACAATGAGTTCAGGAGATTGAAGACAACTCAGTATTGCTGGAGTATAAGTGGTGAGAGATAACTAAGAAAAGATCAGTGATAGATAATGATGATGGGCTTTATATGGCATAACTTATTTGGCTACTTGTTAATTATGTTTGCATGTATTAATAGTCACTATTGGAATTGATTAGTAAATAGATTGGATTGAGACAAGAGTAAAGATACCAATCATCTGTTGCAATAATCCAGTGAAGAGATGGTAGTGACTTAAATGAGGATGGTAGAGTGGAAATGGAGAGCACTAGATGAATTTGGAAGGTAGTTTGAGGTTTACAGTAACTGTATCTGGGTGGTGAAAGAGAACAAAGTAATGGATTAGGAAACTGTGATAAGGGTAATATAAGTTAATGAGATTGGAGTAAGCAGGAGCTGCAGCAGGTTCTTGAGGAGGGGATTTCCTCTGGTTCACTCCAAGGGTGAAGTGCCGGTGGCTCAGTGAAGTGTAATATCCTGTAGACAGCTGGTTTATGGGTTTGAGCTCAAGAACAAGATTTTGATGAGATATATAGATATGGGAAGGATAAGTACAGGATAATGATTGAAGCCATGAAAGGGAGTATTGGACAGGTATCTGAGGAAATACTGACATTCAAGAGAGCTGTGGAGGCTGAGGAGTCAGTGAAGCAGGTGAATACTGCCAGATGGTAGAGGAGCAACAGGGAATAAACGTCACCTGGACTAGGGAGGATAATATCTGAAGAAAAAGAGTACCCAACGTTGTTGAATGCTGCAGCAAGATCAAGTTAAATAGAGGCTGAGAAATGTATTGATACTTTGCATTGGAAAATGAGACATTGGTCTTGGAAAGAGTTATTTTGTTTCTTTATTTTTTGCTGTAAAAAGCTTTATTGTTCCTATTTGGTCCAAAGTTTGAGAGAGGGTCCCAGAGTGGATAAACACCTACCTAGTGGCTGCAGAGTGGGGCTTCAGGCAGAAGCCCCTGACATTAGGGGGCTCCTCAAAGGCCAATGAGCTCCAGAGGCTCCTAGTCATGCTTGAAGGTGAGCCTTTCGAAGATATTCACCCAGCGCAGCCTGGGGACCAGCCAGCCTGCAGAGGCTGGTCAGGTGGTCACCCATCTTCTTGAGTTTCACCTGCTCCTGGAAGTGGCTTTCCCTAAAGTCAGAGAGGTGGGGTTTGTGTGGGTGGACCCCAGGCCATGCAGATCTTAAGGGCCTGGTGCAGGTTCTTCTCCATGAGAATGGTGGCTTCCACACCATCCTAGATTTTATCCTACTCATTCTGAGATGGCTTCTGCATGTCCTGGAAGAGAGCACAGCTGCTGTGCTGGTTTTGCATTTTTAAGAGACTCTTGGTGCCTTGTGCTTCTCTTAGGTCAACTCATCCAATTCACTGAAAAAGTGGCCCACATCCTCCTGGTCAAAACAGAAGCCCAGAGAGAGGTAGGTGTAGGAGGCCCACAGATGCATATTGACCAGGCAGTTGACAGTGGCTTTCATGGTGGTAGAATTATTCTGACAAGTCTGGGAGCTCATGATTGATCAGTAATCAGGAGTTAAGCTCAAAAACTGGTGTTGGCCGGCCCAGGTGATCGAGAACAGCTGAATGGCTGATTATGAAGGTTGTGACTGGAATAAAGGTTGGAGGCTGGAGCAAGGGGTGTCCCTGTGTCTGTTCTGTCCAAACACTGTTGAAGCAAGATACCTGTGGGACTAACTGCAGAGCGTACTGTGAGATTAGTAATTTTAAAAGAGTAGTTGGAGCAGTACCAACTTGTGGTATCATGGGTAGCAGATGGTAAGGAAGTAGAGACAATGTTTTGAGAAGTTTGGCTATGGCAGAAAGGAAGAGAGTGATTAATCATAATGGTTAAATGTACAGGAACTAAAATTACATTATTAATACCTTTGTTTGAATGGTGTGCTCTGTCAGTTACTAGTTTTATGAAGTTGGGCAAATCACTCAGTCTAAGACTGAATTTTCTTCAACTCTAAAGCAGAGGTACTAATATAATTATTGAAAAGAGTGGTTTGAGAATGACATGAAACAATTACTACAAATACACTTAGAATGAAGTAGGATATTTAAGATTCAAATTATTTAATTTATTTTATTAAACATTTATATAGTCTTGCTATGTGCCAGGCACTGTTTTAAGTAATTAACAATATTCCCCAAATGTCAGCTATTTTATTTTGGAAGGAGGCTATGTGAGTTTGGGTCCTCTGAGAAGAAAACGCCAAAATAAGATTAGAAATATAAGATATTTATTGGGGAAAATATTTGTGAAAAAAATGAGGAAGGGGCCAAGGAACATGGGGAGAGTCTTTAGATTAACAGGCTAATCAAATTACCGCGCAGGAGAGAGCAAAGGAAGGAGAGTTGGGTAGGAAGAGTCTTAGAATGTAGCACAGTTCCTAGAGAGTTTTGGCAAGGCTGATGTAGAATCCTCAAGCCAAAGTTGCATGCCAAAACTGTGCCACATCTCACAAGAACGGGCTTGTGTCCCTGCATTGGCACCCCTGGTATGCTCACTCATTGCTAGAAGTGGTTCTTAGGAAGTGTAGCCTAGGCTTAAACATGGGATGGATTCAGAGCCCAGGAGCTGGGGACATTGGTCAGTTAAGCTTTTTCACAGCAGGAGATCGAGTGGCATATTTTCATGACTATCAAAAAGGCTGAGGATTATTTTTAAGGGCAAACATTTAAATAGTATTAATGTGCGTGACTATGTAATTTTGCCCTCCAGCGGATTTCAGCTGGCTGCATCTAAACGTGCAAGTATATATTAATAGTTGGAATAACTGGAATTTCTTCAGGAAGTAAATTGACCAAGGGGTGAGGTGGAGTATTAGTAAGATAATTGTTTAGTTGCTAAGTCGTTTCTGACTCTTTTGTGACCCTGTGGACTGTAGCCTGCCAGGCTCCTCTGTCCATGGGATTTCTCAGGCAAGAATACTGAAGTGGGTTGTTATTTACTTCTCCAGGGGATCTTCCTGACCCAGGAATCGAACCTGTATCTCCTGTTTGACAGGCAGATTCTTTACCATTGAGCCACCTGGGAAGCCCTAGTAAGATAATAGGGAATGAAATCTAAACTGGGTAGGAAAGAGGATGAGGAAAGTAGGTGGTTGACAGGGAGAAAGTATGTGGCATAATCCCCTTGTGTCTGGGGTAGTGTCCATACAATCTATATTTTTCTTCAATATTCCTTAGTATTCAATTCTACCTCCATTATTGGCTTATTGATTACTTTTGTTTTTATTATTTTATTGGTTACCCTGGTTGGTTCCTGGGAACTAAGCACTAAGCTTTTTAAAATATTTTGACTGATAAGAATGTATTTTTTTATTCCTGAGTCCTGGGACTGTGCTGTACCTGTTTGACCAAATAGTGTGTGATAACACACTGACATGCTGCATCTGAAGTGGATGAGAGTTAAGGATTATTTAGTTTTAGAGACCTAGTTTTAGTTTAGAAGCCACATGGGGAAGGGAAGAGAATACCAATCATGCCCTTTGTGACTCTCTTTGCTCAACAAAAAATTTCTGAGTCCTTAGTATATGCTAGATGCTCAAGATCTTTCACTATTTTCTTGGTTTTGACTTAGCAGTTAGAATCAAACTTGGTATGTTATGACTATACTCCATATGAATTTTCTGCCTCTATATACAGTATCACCCCATTCCTTTTAACATTCTTATTATATTGCTTATCCCAGCCCTTTAAGCTGATACTGAATTCAAACTGCTCCATTTGAAAGTATTTTGTGCTAGTAATTGTCTGGTGTGTCTTAGACTCAAACCATGAGTCATGACCCATTAGTAACTTTTGAAAACAATTTAATGGATCTTTAACAACATTTTAAAAGGGAAAAGCATGATAGTTTAAATATTAGCTTATTGGAATTAAATAGCATTCTGAGTATTTTACTGTTTTTCACCAAATGAAAGGCAATTTCACAGTTCAACCTGATAGTTGATATTAGAGACTATCACACTTGGTCAGGTTTAATGTTGTTTTGTAAAACTCTTGTTTCATTCTGGCGCTAAAAATCAACCAGAAAACTCCGGTTGATGGTCAAACCAATTTGAAAATCAGTGTACTAGACCATTCGCGTTGTCTTGCTGAGTCATGCCTCTGTGATCTAGGACACATGCCTGTGTGTTGGGTGACAAACCTAGGGCCATAGTCTAAGGCTGGATGATAATTTGGACTTTGACTTCATTAGTTTTATGCTTTACTTTCATTCAGCTTGTGATTTTATTACACATCCTATTTTCTTTTCTTCCATTTTTAAAAAATGTTTATTTTTAATTGATTGATAATTGGTTTACAATATTGGTTTGATTTCTGTCATACATCAACACGAATTAACTATAGGTGTACATATGTCCCTTCCCTCTTGAATCTCCCTCCCACCTCCCGCCCATTCCTCCCTACCCCAGGTTATTACAGAGCCCCCGGTTGAGTTCCCTGAGTCATACAGCAAATTCCCATTGGCTATCTATTTACATATGTTAGTGTATATGCATCCATGCTACTCTTTCCATTTATCTCACCCTCTCCCTCTTCTCCCCCACCCTTGTCCATAAGTCTGTTCTCCATGTCTGTGTCTCCATTGCTGCTCTGCACATAGATTCGTCAGTACCATCCTTCTAGATTCTATATATGTGTATTAATATATGATATTTGTTTTTCTCTTTTTGACTTACTTCACTCTGTATAATAGGCTCTAGGTTCATCCACCTCATTCTTCCAAAGTTTTCTTCCTCTCATTTTTTTTCTCTTTCCTCTCCTTATCCTCTCTCTGTACCTTCGTTTTCTGTCTTTTGTGGCTCTGTTGGTGGACTTGGTTTTAAATAAATAAAATCATTACCACCTGCCAGGGGAAAATCATTATTTTTTCCTGGTTAGTGAAATTAATAAATATAAGATCACTTCAATTGTTTCATTTTTAATTGCTTTCATTTGTTTTTGTTGCTTCTTATACTTGGGGCCTTTTGGAAATATTTCTGAGTTCATGGTTTGTATAAATGATTAAGGGTCCTTGAAAAAAGTGGCATGCTGCTATATCCTTGTTTATGTTTTAGTTTTACTTTGGGAAGGGTAAGTGTTTGCACTGACAGATGAGGAAACTGAGGTGCAAAGAAATGACATGAATCTGCTTCACTTTTGCATACTGGGAAACATGGCCGTCTTTTGTATTAAACAGATCCTCCAGTACTAATCACAGTGAATAGTATTAAGTTGAGAATGCATCTGACTATTCCTGAAAAGATGTAAAGACTGTCTCTGTGGATACAGATACCATGATTCTATCTAACTCTTCTTAGTCTCCTAATCTTCTTATCTTGATTTTATACCCACATATCCTCTTCACTTCAAAAAGATATTCTCAAAGTGAACTGAATAGCAATTTAGTTGAGGGTTTTATTTATTCGTTTATTTATTGGCCAGGAAAAATTTTCTCCGTTTGTCAGGGCTGTGCATATCTTCATTGTGAGCTCTTTACCCTGTGAAATAGAATGCTCAAGTAGATGATTTTAGAAAGCTGCTTGCTGCAAACTATGTGCTTTAGATCTGTTTAACAGCCTGACGTGAACTGCTGTCACTGGGCATTAAGGTAGCTGCAATATTGCCTGTCATTAATAGTTTCTGCTACTCTGCCATCGTAATTGCTGACCTTAGCTTAGTCCTCTGCTGTGAATTAGAAATTCTTTTAAGAGGGAATATTAATGAATCAAAGTTAAATTCCTCAGCAATTTGCAACTGGAATTGAAGATAGCCTCCATTTCATTTTTAAAAGAGAATGACTTTGAATCTACAAACATTGCTATTGTGACTTCAAATGCATGAAAATATTATATTTAGAAGCCTTTCTTTTTGAGGAGGTTGAAAAAGGTATTTTGCTCACTTTATAAAATTCTTAGAAGAATTTAAAACACTTTTTCTCAAGGACTAATATAAATAAAGGGGATTTTATGCCTGCCAATGCAGGAGTCTTAAGAGGTGAGGGTTCGATCCCTGGGTCGGTAAGACGCCCTGGAGGAGGGCATGGCAACCCACTCCAGTATTCTTAACTGGAGAATCCCCATGGACAGAGGAGCCTGGTGGACTACAGTCCATGGGGTCACAAAGAGTCAGACATGACTGAGTGACTATGGACAGAACAGCATATATACATATATATGTATCTCATCAGCTAAGAATTACTTAATGAAAGGTGTAAGAAGGAGCAATGCCTTCTTTTCATCACCATGTACTTTGCTAATTTTAAATAAAAAACTGGCCCAGGACATTATTTCTTCAGAAATGCACACTGAAGCATAGAGCATATCCTATCCTGTTTTTAAATGTGGATTTTTCATGTTTTACTCAACTTCTGAGAGATAGCATATGTATATATTGAGTCTTTATATTTTTATAGTGGAAATGAAAAGTTGAGTGATAAAAGTTGAGTGATATGTTTATTGTGCTGAGTCATGCATCAGGCTAATCATGGAAATGACTATCAGACTGATAGAAATGTGACTGATTTGGGGAACTTGATAGTTGTGATGAGTTAAAAAATGCTCTATTATTGGGACATATGTAATTTTAGAAATTAAAAAGAAACTGTTTTATTTTAAATCTCTCATTATCCTCTCATATGGGATACCTGACACTGAGGAATCCATGATCATAGAATCTAGAAACTGAAGATTATCTCCACTGTAATATTCTAATCACCTCATTTTTTTTTTTAAATGAGGACTTTATCTTGAAATTGTAGCTAATTTCTAGTAACGTATTTCAGTGAAAATAATTTCTTTAATGTATTTCTTCAAATAAATGTTTTGCTTTTGAGATTGCTTCCTTTAGGTTAAATTTCTTTGCTCCTATTTTTCCTAGGCTTGGGGGTATTACTGGTTCATCTATCTTCCTGTTATGGATATTCACTAGAGTAGCAAAAGTTACTAGCAAGAGGAATTATGCAGTTCATCAAGCATTTTGAGTTTTATTTAATACATCAACATGATTCTGTTAATTTTGAATGTGGTTATGGAACTGAATATTCACGGGGCCTTCAGAAACAGCATTAGGGCTCACTATATATATATATATTTTGGGTGTTCCCCGATGGCTCAGAGGGTAAAGAATCTGCCTGCAATGCAGGAGACATAGGAGACATGGGTTCATTCCCCGGGTCAGGAAGATCCCCTTGGAGAAGGAAATGGCAACCCATTCCAGTATTTCATGAAAACTCCATGGACAGAGGAGCCTCGTGGGCTACAGTTGAAAAGGTTGCAAAGGGTCGGACACGATTAAGCAACTAAGCACACAGACATATATATAGTTGATTGATGTTACTAGTCCAGTTGAGGGCTTCCTTGGTGACTCAGATGTTAAGAATCCACCTGCAATGTGGGATACCCGGGTTTGATCCCTGGGTAGGAAAGATCACCTGGAGGAGAGGGCATGGTAACCCACTCTGGTATTCTTGCCTGGAGAATCCCCGTGGACAGAGGAGCCTGGCAGGCTATAGTCCATGGAGTTGCAAAGAGTTGGACATGACTGAGCAACTAAGAACAGCATAGCAAAGTCCAGTTCAAATGATGGAAAGAAGTTAAGACTGAATTTTTAGGTGTGTTTACAGGTACCCAGTACACCTAGTACAGATGTTGGCCCAATGAGTTATAATCTTAAGACATTATGATAAGCCTGGATCTGGCCAGAGGATCCAAAAGCTACCCTTCTCACTGTATTGTTTACTTTCTATTTTTCAAAGTGGAAAATTTATTTGCAAGTTGAATAAAATTTTACTACATAGCTACAGGGTAGAACAACAGGCCTGAATGTAAGATAGTGGTGGGGGGAGGGAGGCGTGGCAGATAGTGGACTCTGCTATCCCTTCTCTGTGAAGGGAATTTGACTAGAAGATTTGATT
This sequence comes from Giraffa tippelskirchi, assembly GCF_054371585.1. Lineage (NCBI taxonomy): Eukaryota > Metazoa > Chordata > Mammalia > Artiodactyla > Giraffidae > Giraffa > Giraffa tippelskirchi. The sequence goes on from NC_137281.1 coordinate 101,364,731, forward strand.
TGACTATCTGTCATCACCCACTCTCTCAGAAGTCTACTGAAATAATGTTTAAAAAATAGTCATCTAGGTCAAGACCTAATCAATCTGATATCTCTGTTACTTGTCTGGCAAGAAAACTCGAATTCCCAATCCCAGTTCAAAGTATTGCCTTTTCAGGAAAAAAAAGAATAAAAAGTAATGTTACAAAATAAAAAAAATGAAAAGACATGTCAAGCATCTAATTATCAGGCAGTTCATATAATTTGGTAATCATCCAGTAAACATAGAACTATTTTTCCTCCCCTCAATTTGACAACTGTAAGGAGAGCCAAGGAGAAAATAAAAGAAACTTTAGCAAGGTTTTTAAAGCCTGACCTCCCTGTCTGGACTCTGTGCAGTTCCCTTAGAAATTGCATTATCATTTGGACTTCTTTTTAGAGTAGACAGTTGGGGTAGCTGTAGTTCAGTTTGATTGCAATAAAAAATTGGATATTTAGACCCTTGTTAAGATGGTAGTAAAGTTAGGCAGTTCCAGTAAAACCTAAAAGGAAAAAGGACATTTCATGTTAGTTTCAAAGTTTAAGTATTTTTGATATAATCTTTGCTCTGGAAAAAATGTACATTAATTGCTAACAAGATTATTTTGAGCATAAAAAATTTGGAATATTTAGACAGAAATCAGGCCAAAGTCTGTTTTTTTGATTCTCTGTGAAAATTGGAATAAACAAGAAAATTAATGATATAAATAAAAGTCTACAGAAGTCATTAATAAACAGTAAAATGATGAGATTGTTTCCAAATATTTTGACATATATTAATGTATAATTAATCAGTGGGATTAGAAATCATTTTCAGTTTTTTGTTAGAACAATCCTGATGTAGTAAAATTTGTATTCATACTGGAGATTAGTAAGCTTTCAATTACTTAGCATAAAATAGAGAATAAACCACTTATTTTTATTGTTCTTACCCTCATTGTGGTAGGTATGTGATTACTCTTGAGATATTTTATATATTTTAAATGAACTAATAACTTCTTGTCATACTGTGTTGGTAGCAGAGAGATAGGATATATATATATATATATATATATATATATAACAATATCCTGGACATAAGTAAATGAGGAATAAAGTGACCTAAAGGTATCAAAATGCACCTCAGCTAGCAACATATCATCTACATGGTGAATAACTATTCTGGGTTAAAGCACAAACGACCTCTGATAATTTCAAGTGTATTAAACTACTCTTAGCTACTGGCCTTAGCTGGGATGAATGTATCAATACTAGTATATTTTTCACTCAAGCTGACATCTAAGGGGGAGAAGTAGTCAGATAATAAGGGCACTAAATCTCTGGGGAAGTGGAAGAAGAGAACAGGTGAAGGTAAGTTTGACCACGGGTGGATATCACAGGTAAAGTTTGCTTACTTTGCATTTTGGCTGAGTGTGTGTGTTTATTGATTATGTGGGTAAAGTGGTGGAAGGTAGGATAAATTATGTGTTTTTATTTAATACCTTTCAAACTTACACTTTGTTAGATTGTTGCCATGGTGAATATCTTTCCTTTAAGTGACTGCTTAATACTAACTTCAAGTTATGAAGCAATTCCTGAAATTATGATAAAGATACAGAACATCCCCTGCCTTTGGCAGAAAGTTAACTGTGGTTCAAGGACAAACCACCATCAGATGTAAACAAAATTGTGCTGTTTGATTCATATTCTCTCAAAGACCCACTGCTTGATTTAGCTTAACCTATTCTTTCTGTTCGGAGAAGGCAATGGCACCCCACTCCAGTACTCTTGCCTGGAAAATCCCATGGATGGAGGAGCCTGGTAGGCTGCAGTCCATGGGGTCGTGAAGAGTTGGACATGACCGAGCGGCTTCACTTTCACTTTTCACTTTCATGCGTTGGAGAAGGAAATGGCAACCCACTCCAGTATTCTTGCCTGGAGAATCCCAGGGCCGGGGGAGCCTGGTGGGCTGCCGTCTATGGGGTCACACAGAGTCGGACACGACTGAAGCGACTTAGCAACAGCAACAGCAACATTCTTTCTGTTTGTAACCTATTCTTTCTGTTTGTAACCTGCTGAAGAAGGGGAAGAATTTAGACCCAGCTGACAAAGTCATTGTTTGAGAATGAATTCTGTTATCTAAGAAAACTTTTGCTTATAAATTATTTAATGAAAACATTGACTTAAATCATAACAAGTAAAGTAAAGAATTGAGGAAATTATCTGCAATAATTTATACCTAGGGAAAATTTCATCTAAACTTTGAAATAATAGAGAAAAATTTTTTGAACTTTTGTTTTGTTAAATTATCTGTGTAATTGCCTTTTCTAGTATGTATTAATCTGGAAACCACTCATTTATCCATCTTCTATTCTATAAATATTTATTGAACATCTACTCTGGCTAAGAACGGGGCATGTGAGGTGAGATGAACAATACCATCCCTCCAAAAACTTACTGTTTTGTGGAATTCTTAGACTTTTAGTAGCTAGTTTTTATTACTTTGTAAAATATAAGTATAAAACTAATAAATCTAAGCAGACTTAAGGCCTGCCCTTGAGATACTAGCCATCAAGAATAAAACCAGGCCAATAGGTAAATAGTCTGAAAAGCAACTTAAAATAGTCACTTAGTTTCTTGAAGCATGCCAACGTGAGATTGCATTAATAAAGCCCAGGTAAATTTTCCACTCCTCCCCATTTCTAGACAAGTGACTCTTTTCTAAATCTCTGAGCTTCTTTGCTGCAAATGCCATAAAACTTTTCAACTCTTTATTTCTCCCTTCCATATCTCCATAATCTCTTCTTTAGTAACATTGCCTTTTCAGATCCTTGTTTCTCCCCTCACTCACTTCTCTGACTTGGTACAAGAAAGACCGCATCACAGAGATAGAACACACACCTCTTTTTTTCTGCTACATAAAGCTTATGAAAGAGTATTTGAGCTCGAATTTTAGGATATCCAAAGTCTCAGAAAATATATTCACAAATCTAAAGCATCAATTTATTGTTTTAGTCACTTAATATTAATTTCATTGAATATGATATCTTCATATATATATATTTTGCTTTAGATCTTCATAATCTTGGCCCACAGAAGCATGAATAGGCTAAATGATTTTGAAGTTGTAGAGCAGCCAAGCAGACCATGATATATGTGTTATGTTTTTTCTGTAAACACATTTAAGTAGATATTCTCTTCCTACACTGACACCAGAGTCTGGTGTCTGTCAGTGTTCCTTAGTCTTATAAAACCAAATGTTTTTAAAAGCTTCAACTGTTTATATTTGGAAAAACTGCTGCTTTGTGCAATAGCTTGAGTATGTCTCATAAAACTTTTATCTTTAGAGCTAGTTAAGTCTATAAGATGTTATGGCGGCATTGAAATCATGATAGTTCTATTGATATCATAATTGCTCCAAAGGACCATTACAGTGTAAATATGCAAGTGCTCCTGACAAGCTACACTGTTAAATGAAGCCACCAAACAAGCTAAATATAACAGTGCAGATATAACAAGCCTGCTTAAGAACTTGCTAAATGTGTAGGGACTTGGAACCAAGTTGTTTGTATTTAGTTTTAAGAATTAAAGTAGAACTGTGAACCTGGAAAAAGCCTAAATCATCATTTAGCTCATCCCTTTTATTAATACTTTTCAGAAGAGAAGAGGCAAAGGGAGGTTAATGGTTTATTTGAGGTTTCATAGCTAATGGCATCAGAACCAGAGTTTAAGGCCTAATTTCTGTTCAGAATTGCTTTCACTACATGGTTCCCACCCAGTGACAATGTAACTCTGGGCAAATAGACCTGTTTCATTTGGGAGAAGGTATTATTATTTGTCCCATGATGAGATCTTGATCACCATCTGTGACTGTTCTCAGGATTAGTTGGAGTGTTGTCTGTTTCAAGTGAGCAGCATAATACTCTTTGCATATATGTAATAAGGTTTGGGAGAGAAAGAAGGAAATTCTCTGTGAAACAGGATGGAATATCTCCTTCTTAAGAAGGTAATTAGGTGACCAGCAACATGTTCTTTTTGTCTGTTGTAAGGTGGCGAGTAAGAAGGGTTGAGACAGAGGACTGATGAGGGCAGCAGTGGTCTGAGGGAATTTGGGGAGGTGACCTGCTTGAGGGTCTTAGATTAACTGTGCACTGAAAGAGCTAGAGTTTGAGACGCTAGGTTTCATTATGTAGGGTATTATACATATATGTTAAACATTTCATCTAGAAACTCTCAATGTTCTGATACAGGCTTTGTTGCTTGAACCTCCTCTCCATAAAGTTAAGGGTGAGTAGGTGACTTCAGAAAAAGGGATGGCATCTTAATTTAGCGATTCTTTATCATTAAATTTACATGAGTGATTCTTTAGAGATAGGTGCTAAACAACCATTAGTAATTATTTAAACATTTACTGTCCTGTCTACTTTGTAGGAGAAGGCTTGCAGCTCCCAAGTGCACAAAACCTGGGATAATGAAAAGCTTCATTTGTGGTAGAGCGCTAATGGCTCCCTAAACAAAGTGACACTTGAGCCAAACTCAAACTGAAGAAGGAGTAGGAAATAACAAGGCAGAGAGCGGAAGAACTTTCTAGTAGAGGGCAAAGGCTCAAAGTAAGAGAGAGTATGGCATGTTTAAGAAACTCATAGCTCAAGAATGGAAAATAGAGTGAAAGTGGCCAGAAAAGAGGCTCATGAGAAGGATAATCAGATGATGTTTAATAATTGGATGTTAAGTAACTACAAATACATATATATAATTAACACAGCTTGACTGTTTTAAGGAATAAAGTTAAATGGGCTGCCATTTTAAATGAAAAATTTTATACTTCTGAGTATTTTTACCACAGAGAGATATTAAGTGAGGGAAATTTAAAGGAAAATATATTAATGTGCCAAGTTTTCGACAGGCTCAATAAACTAGTTAATTATCTGTTTTTTTCTTAATGAGTGAGCATATTTCAAATTCAAGAGAGATCAATTATTCTATTTAGAAGTAAATGTAACACACGCTGAACTTATAATGGAATGAGTTAAATAATGAAATAGATTGATTTTAGTTATCACCATCATTTTTCCAAGGTGAGAAATACTTGCTTTCTTTTCCAATTGTACATTATGATTGAATTAGCTTTGTCTTTTCATGCAGCATTTTCTTCCCTCTTGGTTGATTATATTCTGAAAGCTTGAAATTTTTTGAGTTTGAAAATAATTAGAAAAGTTATTTAACACTTAAATGTTTGATTCATTCCTTGAACTTCATGCTAGTTTGCTATTAGTGGTGGTGACTGAGGGAAATAAGCTGGATCTGGCTACCAGAGTACTGGGTTTATTTACTTGGAGATGATCAAAATGCCAAAAGAGTAAAATGTGTCACTGAAACTTTTAATGCAAGTTCTGATGCAAAGTTAGCCAATATGGCTATACTTGTAATTACGCGCAATTATGTATGCATTTTATTTACAAACTAATAATATTAAAGAAAAATTCCTGCACTCCTCAACCCTAACCAGTGATAATATGATTACCTTTAACTGAGTTTAATTAGAAATCTTTTTTAAAATGATGATAGTGATGTGGTAAAATGTCTCATATACCAGAGTAGGAATTAAATAGAATATTTTCTATTTTTTATACCTTCTGTGGGAATTTCTTATTTAGATATGCAGGCACAGAGGTGATAATGGACTCTGTATAGAGCACTGACTGTAAGCCAGGCACTGTGTTGGCCACTAGACACAGTTGGGAGCTTACCAAGACAGGAGTGATATTTATGCTCATGGAATTTCTAACCCATTTGCAGAGACTGACTAAATAACTAGTTTCAAACTAGCTATTTAACACACAGTTACGACAAACATATGAGAGCATATAATAAGGAAGTCAGCCTTGTTTTGAGTGGTCCAGAAAGGAAAGGCCACCAGGGAAAACTTTCTCCTGAGTAAATGACATTTAAAAATAAAGCTGAACTAATTATGGATGAAGGTTGTACTGAGTGGGAGGAAGAGTCCTCAAGGAAAGGCTTTGAGATGGAGGAAGCTGGCATCAATTCAAGGACCTAAAATATTATTGCTAATTATAACTAATAATTATAATTATTGATAGTAAGTGATAATAATTATTACTGGCAGCAGCCACTAATTGAGAGACACACCAAAGGTCAAATATTACCTGCTCTACCTAAAGAGATTCTTTCCGCTGTATTAAATTTATTGATTAGATTTTATGGGCCTTGCTTAAAGATTGAAAAAATAACTAAGAAATCATTGTTTATATGGCCTTTTCTCCTCTTTTGCCAAACACTGAAGATCATGAGAATTTGCTTATATCCTAAAAATTATGAGTTGGAATTTAAGTTGCTTTGTTGCACAGAATGAAATATAAAAACTTTCCAAGAAAAAGCAAAAATAGAAGTAATTACACATGGGAGAGTGGGGGTTATCTACTATTTTAAAAACGGAAGCCAGTGATGACTTATTATATTAACCAGAATTTTAAAAGTTTGCTGCTTTTTGATATAGATTCCAGTTAGTCTACAGACTTTAGTTTGACAGATAAAAATATGGGAAGGCTAAATATTTTAATTTAATATTCAGTGGTGGCCCTTGAATAGCCTTTTACCCAGACATCTTCTGAATCCTCATGTTGACAGTCTCATTGGGCTTTGGTCATAGCCAGCTTTAACTATTTAAATATTACCATCAGGTTAATGAAAGTATGCTGAGACATGCCTTCCTGAGGCAAAAAATGTTCAAGATGATTGAACATGAAATAATCAGTGGTGACTACCCTCAGAAATAGTGTTAGAACTGTTTTGATTGTGTTAATAGAATTGGGTAGCAGTTCAGACTGTTGATCTCTTTGAACACAATGGCTATTCTAATTTTCCACCTCTGATGAAATCTGGTTTCTTATGAGTAGTCTTCACAGTCAAAGTTATGTCTCACCTGTGACAGGAAAAGAAGACAAATTCATGCTACTGACACTCATCTAACATAGCACCATCCAACAGAAATTTAACGTGAGTAACGTATAAAATTTAAAAATTTCTGGCAGTCACATTGAGAAAATGAAAAGAAACCTGATAAATTAATTGTAATAGGATATCATATTTGAACTAATATATGCAAAATATTATCACTTCAACATGTAATCAATATAAAATAATTAATGAGATATTTGACTCTGTTGGTAAAGAATCTGCCTGCACTGGAGGAGACCCAGATTCAATCCCTGGGTTGGGAAGATCCCCTGGAGAAGGGAATGGCTACCCACTCCAGTATTCTTGCCTAGAGAATCCCATGGACAAAGGAGCCTGGCAGGCTATAGTCCATGGGGTTGCAAAGAGTAGAACAAGACTTAGTGACTAAGCACACACACACACATCATTTCAACATGTAATCAATATAAAATTATTAATGAGATATTTATACATTTTTTCATATTAAGATTTCAAAATTCAGTGTATATATTGTGATTGTAGTACATTTTAATTCTGACTAGCAACTTATCAAATATTTAGTCACCACATATATTAATATTTTTCACTACAGAGACATGAAGTTTACCGTAATTGTTTCCTTTTGCGTATAATGTGCTTTCCACATGCATGAAATTGCATTTTTTGCTTTGTTCTCTGTATTATCTGTCATTAATTTTTCTTTTATATTGATAATTTTTGTTACTCATGCATCAAATCTATCAATTTCTTTTCCTTTCTCCCTGCAGACCTCCACTTCCTAGTCCTGTGTCCTTTTGTCATAATCTACACTGGTTGTTCTCTACTCCTTGGTGCATAACCAAAATTTTGGTGCTTCCCTTTGTCATTTTTTGTTGGATCCTCTCTTTCTTGCATGCCACATCTTTCTTTTACTTGGTTTACTCCCTTTTTTTGTTGATGCTTATCTTCAGTGGTTTCTTAACCAAAAATGATGAAGGGCTGAAAAATAATGTTTGCATGTTTAAATTGCAAAATTTATATTATAAGGAAAAGTTGGTGATTTTATGAGTGAAATTCATGAACTTTGTATGTGAAATAGCAGCAATCACTTGTCAAATACCTGCTTCCTCTCTGGAGGTTATAATGGCAGCACAATTCTGAAATTTGTGTATTGTTTATTGCTCTAGCCTTAGGGCAGAAAAACTTTGGGGATTTAGAAATTATGCAGAGAATAGTCTGTGGCAAAAACTCAAGTGAAAGAGTGCAAAGCATGAAGATTGAAGGGAGGTCCATGAATAGAGTTGTAAAGAAGGTCCCGAAAGGGACCTGTGATCATTTGACCTAGTTAGTAGTCAAGTAAGAGAATGTGCATGTCTATATGTGCGCTAATTGAATGTGTACCTGTGTTTGTGCACATGCACAGCCTTGCCCTTGGAGAAGGAAATGGCAACCCACCCCAGGATTCTCGCCTGGAAAATCCCATGGACAGAGGAGCCTGGCGGGCTACAGTCTGTGGAGTTGCAAAGAATCAGACACGACTGAGTGCACACAACACAACAGCCTTCTTTATAGAAAAGGGATAAATATTGCTACCTACCTCAAGGGACAATGATGAAGGTTAAGTGAGATAATGTACTTAATGCACTGAAATGGGTACCTGACATGAAGTAAGCACAAAGAAAATTTTAGTTATCAAATCAAGTTGCCTCTTGAACCCAGAAGTGCATGGGGCCGGGCTGGGAAGAAAGATCCCTGCAGAAAAGACCTTACACTCCCCGGTAGTTGCTCAAGTACATGCTGGACTACAGTATGATGAACCAGGAAGAAGAAAGGGATCCCTCTTGTAGCCTGAGGAGGTGACAGAACCTTAACAATGATCAAATTAAAGGGTGATTGTGCTGCTAATACTTCCTTTCCTGTGGAAATTGTAGTTAAGGGGCCCCTTAGAACATTTTACAGAGAAGGCAATGGCAACCCACTCCAGTACTCTTGCCTGGAAAATCCCATGGACGGAGGAGCCTGGTAGGCTGCAGTCCATGGGGTTTCGAAGACTCGGACACGACTGAGCGACTTCACTTTCACTTTTCACTTTCATGCACTGGAGAAGGAAATGGCAACCCACTCCAGTATTCTTGTCTGGAGAATCCCAGGGATGGTGGAGCCTGATGGGCTGCCGTCTATGGGGTCGCACAGAGTCGGACACAACCGAAGCGACTTAGCTGCAGCAGCAGTAGAACATTTTAAGAAATAAAAAACAATTCAGACCATGCCTTACCAACTTCACGGGCTTAAATTCAAATTCAGTGAACCAAAGAATGCACGTCTTTGTTCAAGATTAATATATAAAGGAGACTTAACCCTATCTTCATTTTTGGTCTTACTTTAGGATTGAAGGACATAGGTGTTGATCTCACAAGGGACTGTGACTTCTTTGAACTTAGATTTAGGCAAAATGAGGTTTGTTGATCATTGCATCCTGACGTCTTCAATTCATCTTTCTTTTCTTAAAATCTTAAAATATTTAAAGATAAAACAAACCATGATGCAGTTTGCCATCTTCTCCCTTTTACTGCTCCTCCTTTTTCTTCCTCTCTCAATCTTTCCGTTTATCCTTGCTCCCTTCCACTCAGGCTGTCTTCTTAGATCTGCATATTTTCTTTCCATCTTAATCTGCATCATTCTTTCTCTGAATTCTGCCCATGTCTCTCATTTTTTTTTGTATTGAGGAGCGATACCTTTTTTTGTATAAAGGTTGGTTTGCGCTGCAAGTAGGGGAGAAGAAAAAGGAAAATGTAGCAAAGGATGCACGTGGTGCTAAAAGACAGAAGCAATGGACATATCTGGCTTCATTTATTGAGTCCTCAGACCCTCATTTAGCTGAGAATTTCCCAGACATAAAAATGTTTAATCTTCTACTTGTTTGAGTGATGTATGTATTATTCACTAATTCCAAATGGGTTGTGTAATCTGATTCTCTCTTTCTATCCTTTTCTCTCTCTCTTTCAGTAAGAGGCAGAGGGAGGAAAAGAGAATTGAGGTAAAATTACCCAAAATGCAACCGTCTTTTCTGTCTTTATTTTATAATTCATTATTTGTTTTCATTTTGCTGATTGACTACTGATGTGTTCCCAGAGACCAGCTATACTGCATCACAGGGACTGAAGCCTTTCATGATGTCTTGCTTGCCCTGGTTGGCAGGGGTCCTACTGTGCTGCCATCTGACTTTCCAGGCCTTGAGCTGCCTCACTCCATCCACGTTTGGCACTGAAGCTCCATTTCCTGTGGCTATGACCCAATGCCTGGTGCTCTCTGGAGCTGCAGGTTCTCAGCTCTCTTCATTGTACCTTTTTGTGCTAAGATCACTCTGGAGTTCATCTGAAAAATCAGACAAGCCTATGGACAGTGCATACTGGTGTGTTATCAGAGAAGACTAAAACCAGAGGTAACCTGGCTCTCTGTCCCCTGCTTTTTCTGTTGTTGAGCAGTGGCCTTCAGGATGCCTTAAGCCCCCATTAAGATCTCAGAAGAAGAGCAGTTCATAAAATTTCTACGATTAGGCCTGTCGTCCAGTCACTCAGGTGGCTCTCTGAGTACCACTTTCTCCTGCTATTCTTTGTTTTTTTTTCTTGCCTCTTCTACCAGGAATACCTTTCTTATTTTGGTTTAATTGTCAATATACAAGTTGCATGTCTTTCCTGACACTGTACTGGTTCAGATAGATGTCATTTCTGTTGCAGAGAACAGAACATACGTTCCTCTGTTAACGATCTTTGCATGTCTGAATCTGATTTCCTTACACACGGAAGTGTTTTTATTTATCTTCAGGGAGGGCTCGCATTTTATTCTTTTTGAATTTCCAGCACTTTGCACATGCTTGGAAGCTGTAGGTAGTCAATACAACATCAACATGTTGCTTAAATATGCTATCTATTGTGGAAAGATGGCATCACCATCTATGGTGATTGGATGGCATCTATAATGGTTGGATGGCATCACCGACTTGATGGACATGAGTTTAAGCAAGCTCCTGGAGTTGGTGATGGACAGGGAAGCCTGGCGTGCTGCAGTCCATGGGGTTGCAAAGAGTCAGACACAATGGAGTGACTGAACTGATGGTGGAATGACAGATAGGGGAAATTTGGGGCCAAGTGTTATGAGTTTGAGAGGAAGCAAAGAGCTTCATGTACCATGCATCAGGATCCCCAGATGGCATTATTTAAGGCAGCTGTTTCCAGGGTCTGTTCCTAAGACCAGGTAACTTTTCTTTAAAGGCATTGATTTCTACATGTCTCCACATAATTGAGTTAAATCATTGTGTCTCTTTTTAAATATATGAGTAGTATAAGAAACAATGTGATTGATTTTCTCTATGAATAAACCCTTGTCTTATATTTCTAATTTAAAAAATTTCATCCTTAAGATACTGATTTTGAGTTCGTTTTGGCTTATATTTTTATGAGCTAATATATTTAGTTTCAATCTTGACTTTCCCTCATTTCCTGTCATTATTTTAGCTTGCTTACAGAGTTGTAAGTGAAGAAGGTCCTTGTAGAGAGGTCATCTGGGACAGCCGGGTCAGCGAGATAGTTGGCCAGGATCTTATAGATGGACAGTGAAAGCTTGACAGTCTGTTTGTCTAGTCTGTGTTTTGAAGCAAATGGTTAGTTTAGAAATCCTGATGGTAGAAGTCAGTGCAAACGCTTATCTTTGTTTCACCTCAATTCTGCACAAGGATGGTTTAAACTCTGGTGACTCTCATTTGGCACAAGTTAAGAAGTATGTGCTTACTTCTGTATATTCTAAAATATGTGCACATCTATGTTACTATTCCTCTGTGAAATATTATAGCTACTCCTATTCCTTCCAAGTAGGAAAAGAAAATAGGAATAAACAGATCCATGGATTCTTTCTCTACCATATATTATACAGGTTTTTGAGACATATGGTTGATTACAAGATGCTACTGATCAGATATGTATTATTTTTATTTTTATTTTTTTTATATAACTTAAATATATTTTAAGTTGCTTATCTCTTAATTTCAAACCATTTTAAAAACCCTGCATTTGTATTTTCCTCCCCAATACTGTTTTTTTTTTTTTTTTTTATAAATTTATTTATTTTAGTTGGGGGCTAATTACTTTACAATATTGTAATAGTTTTTGCCATACATTGACAAGAATCAGCCATGGGTTTACATGTGTTCCCCTTCCCGGACCCCCCACCCACCTCCCTCCCCCTCTCATCCTTCTGGATCATCCCATTGCCCCGGCCCTGAGCCCTTGTCACATGCATCAAACATGGAATGGTGCTCTGTTTCACATATGACAATACACATGTCTCAATGCCATTCTCCCAGAACGTCCCACCCTCACCTTCTCCCTCAGAGTCCATAAAATTGTTCCATGCATCTGTGTCTCTTATTCTGTCTCGCATATAGGGTTATCGTTACCATCTTTCAGATTCCATATATATGCATTAGTATACTGTATAGATATGTATTATTTTGAGAAAAAAGTAAACCAAAAATGAAAATGACTTATACCAATATGGCACATTAATAAAAATTAAGATGTGAAATATTCGTTTACCTGGTTTCTAACATTCGTCTTATCTGGATTTGAACTTGGATAAGATTCACCTTTACAGTGTTAAACTCTGCTTTTTGTGTCTTTAAAACAGATTTATCAAACACACAAGTTGGTAACATTTCTGCTAATTGTCTCTGAACATACTGAAAAACTGCTGTGTGTGTAGAATCATTACATAAGTAGAATTGAAGGCCTGCAGAGCAGATTGTGAATTTTGAAATTGCATTTTTAGAGCCAACTCAATCTAGCCTATAACTGTTTTCTTGGCTTGTATTCATGTAATGGATAATGGGTGCTTTCTGTGAGGTAAGCAGATTGAAATGAATATTGAAGTTTGTATTTCTTTGCTTGAGAAAGCTGACTTTTTTAGTTAGACCCAAACTATAGCAGTCTTTATGGACAAAAATAATCTAACATTCTCAAAAAGTATATTTCAAGCCTATCATCATAATAACAATGAAATATGGAGGTTGAGAGCTGCTTCTTGAATAGTGGTTCTTAGAGTTTTAATGTGAATTTCTCATATATAGAGGAAAATGGCATAATTGCTTTCTACCTTCCTCTCCTCTTTTGGCCCTATCTCCTTCCTTTTATGTCCCTTCCTCCTGTGAAATTCAGCAACTGTAAAGACAAATATAAAAAGTGAAATTAAACTCTGTTTTTCTTATTTTACATTAATTTAATATGTAAGTAACTATATACAGTATGTGAATTTCACTGTATGTACTATTTTGCATTCCATAAAATCTGATGATTTTATTTGTATACATATACATCCAATATACTAACATAGCTAATTATAGGCTTCCTTTTTTAGAGAAGTTTTAGCTTCACAGCAACATTGAACAGAAAGTAGAGTTTCCATATACTCCCTGTCCCCACACACTCACAACTTCCTCCGCCATCAACATTCCACACATTTGTTACAATTGATGAACTGACATTGACCCATCATTATTGCTCAAAGTCTATAGCTTACAAGAAATTGAAAAGTTTAGGAAAGATAAAAGGTATTTTCAGATCAGCCTTGTTTTAGGCAGAGAAGTAGAAAGCTTTTTCCAGGATGAAGGAATCATACTTGCAAAATAAGATCCAATAGCAGTTGCTAAATTTTGGGAACAGTAATATAGTAATTGAGGCTGCAGTATGTGTTCCAGTGGGTTGGGGGAGACTGGATTCTTAGGCTGGCCTGTACTCTAACAGGTCCTATGTCTCCAAATGAGCTTGAGCTTTATCCTTTAGACAGAAGAGGACTAAAGGATAGAGTAGACTGTACAAGAACTTCCCCTGATAATCTAGGGGTTAACAGGAAGTTGTGTAAATGACAACAGCAAATGTTATGGAGCCCAGTGGTTCTCAAACTTTTGTGTAACTTGGAATCACTTACAGGGCTAATAAAAGATAGGGAGAACCAGGCTTGTTGGAGTGGAATGGGGCCAAGACCTCTGGATTTTTGCCAGTGTCTCCAGATGATTCTTCTTTTTTAAAAAAAATAACTTTATTTATTTATTTTTGGCTGTTCCAGGTCTTTGTTGCTGCATGGACTTTTCTCTAGTTGTAGTGAGCGGGGTACTCTCTAGTTGCAGTCTGCAGGCTTCTCACTGTGGTTACTTTTCTAATTGCAGAGCACAGGCTCTAGAGTGAGAGCTTCCGTAATTTAGGAACATGCGATAAGTAGTTGTGGGGGCTCTAGAGTACAGGCTCAATAGTTGGGCTTAGTTGCTCCAAGCCTCAATAGTTGTGGTACATGGGCTTTCTCCAAGGCATGTGGAATCTTCCTGGACCAGGGATCGAACCCATGTCTCCTGCACTGGCAGGCAGATGCTTTACCTCTGAGCCACCAGGGAAGCACTCCTGGTGATTCTGATAAGATGTCTAAGTTTGAGAATCACTGATGTAATGTGTATGTAACAGCTGTTGTGTGGCTCACTTTTAGTAGCATTCCAAGAAACTTCTTTCACAGGAAAATTTAAATATTTACCAGTTTAAAAAATAACACCCAAATAAATGTCCTTTATAGCTTCTTAGATTCTGCTTTCCCCATCTCTCTTTTTACCTACTTATGAGATGGAATTTAAACCCTCTGTGTAAATTACTTGTACCTTGCTCATAGTCTTGTTATAGTGACTAAAATTTTAAATATATATGTCCTTAGAAGTGTGCCTGGCACATATTAATAGTAAGAGTCTATATATTTTAGCAATTAATATTTTATCTTACCTTTTTGACTACTTTTATGAATATGTCTCAAATTCATTTTCTCTAAACATCTCCCCTTGATACAACTCTTTCTCAAACTAATTCTCAGAGTCTTGAATTTTTCATGTCTCATCTCTTACTTTCAGGACCCATTCTAGTTTTTGTTTTGTTTTCTTTTGTTTTTTTCTGTTGGCTTCTATCAGTTCTTCCCAATGTAAATCTTAGAAGCCCCTCTGGCTTTTCCTAAACTTCTTGCTTCATAGCCTCTTTAACACCAGGTAAGTCCTAGACTGAGATTTGCCTGAGCTTCAAAGACTCTTTCTATTGAAGAAGACAATAAAAAAATACTGTAATGGAATCTTTCTTTTTTCCCCCTTTTACCTAAAGTTATGTCAAAAGAGTCTTTGACATTGAGCGCTTCACCCAATTACATTTCTTGCTCTGACAGATGTTCTGGCCAGTTACATTCTCTGTGAAGGTCCTTAAAGATCTACTCCCACTGTATAGTTCCATTTTAATGTCTCTGTGGCATGTGTGCCAGTTGTGTCTGAGTCTTTGTGACCCCATGGACTGCAGCCCACCATACTCCTCTGTTCATGGAATTTTCCAGGCAAGAATACTGGAATGGGTTGCCATTTCCTACTCCAGGGTATCTTCTCAACCCAGGGATCAAACCCACGTCTCTTGCGTCTCCTGCATTGACAGGCAGATTCACTGGCACCCCGATTGGGCTTATATGGATTTTTGTATCTGTGTATTGACATATTTAACAGTTTTAGGAAGTTCTTAGCCATCATCTTTCATATATTGATTCACTCTATTTTCTTTATCCTTTTCTCATGGTCCTACAATTAATTATAATATATAACTTGTTTCTTATTGCTCCTCATTCCATATTTTTCCTGTTTTGCCTCTGTGCTTAATTATGGATATTTTGGCATATCTTCCAGTTAATATATTCTCACTTTACCAGTGTGCAATCTACTTTTAAACCCATTCACAAAGTTTTTAATTTCAGTTGTTACATTTTTCAGTGTTAAAGTTTCTACTTGATTTTCCTTCAAGATTATGCCATTTTTCTGTTTTAATTCTTTGCTTGAAGTTTGAATTTAACCATTTATTTATTTGATAAGAATAGTTATTTTAAAGTCTATATCTGACCATTTAAATATCTATAGTTTTAGTGATCCTGCTTTTATGGTCTGTTGATTCTACTTCTTGTTTGTGCTGTCTTGATCTTCTCATTTGCCAGTTTATTTTTAATGTTTGCCATTGTATTGAAAAATTGTTTGTAAAATATTTAAGGCCTATATGATGATATTTTCCTTCACAAAAGACTATTTCTGACAAAATGCCTGGGGGAAGTAACAATTTGAATATTTGGTAATTATATTTCTTGGGGCCATGCAAATGACTGAATGCTGGACTACAGCCTGTGCAAGAATTTTACTACTTCTGTTTCATTCCATTTCCTTTGCAGTTTCTAAAGGAAACTGTGGGAGCTTTATTAGGGCTCTAATCCTTCATGAATTCTGTCTTCAAACTTGAGGTTTTCAGAAGTGCTGCTTAATGTCTCATCTATGATTTCTGGAAATGGCAAATGCCCACAAAATGGCGAAAACCGTTTCTGGATATGTCTGTCATAGATTTTGACTATGTAATTCTTCACTGTAATGTTAATACTCCCATGCATTCAGTAAATAATTTTATACATTTTATATTTTGGCAAAATTTTCTAATTGGCCTATATAAGAGATTTGGTCAGGAGATCAGTCCTGAGTGTTCATTGGAAGGACTGATGCTGAAGCTGAAACTCCAATACTTTGGCCACCTGATGCAAAGAGCCAACTCATTTGAAAAGACTCTGATACTGGGAAAGATGAAAGGCAGGAGGAGAAGGGGAAGACAGAGGATGAGATGGTTTGATGGCATCACCAACTCAATGGGCATGAGTTTGGGTAAACTCTGGGAGTTGGTAATGGACAGAGAGGTCTGGTGTGCTGCAGTCCATGGGGTCGCAAAGAGTTGGAGACAACTGAGCAACTGAACTGAACTGAACTGAACTGATTCTCCTTTATAGTAGTTATCTGGTAGAATCCCCAAATCTCTTTCCTTTCCTATGTCCCCAGACCCTCATATCTCTGATCTTCACATCATTTCTATGGTTTGCTGGGAGAATTCCTTGTTTGGAAGATTCTTTCTGTATCTTGTGTTGTTGTGGGTTTCTGGAAGTGTTGAATTTCCCCATAAGTTTGCTCTCATGTGTTACATGTTATCCAGGAATCCCTTATTGCTTTCTCTGGCATTCTTCCTATTTTTAGTGTTTTTAAAATGAAATATTTACTAATACTATTTCCTTTTGAGGGAGAGATAAAATTCTTGTTTTTGTCACCTTGCTCAGTTGCTCAGAAATGCTATAAATTTCTAATATTATCCTTGATATACTTCAAGATAACTTCTTAAGTAAGTATATTTCAAAATATTTCATACTTTATATTGTCAGCAAGCATATAATATACTCTTCCAAGAAGATCAAGAAAGAATAATTACTTGGATTTACCAATCCCCTTTCTTTTCTTTATTGTTTTTTCTTGATAGTTTGAAATCCATCTGAAATTCGGTGTTCAAATCTAAGCAAAGATGTGTCATCTAATAAAACAATGTTTACCTTTAGCTTTCTTCATTTTCAAATTTATTTATCTTTTAAAAACATTTTTCATCTTCTAATTCCCATGGCTTCTTGTCTTGATCATTATATTCTTAATGATTTTGCTGAAAAATTGTTCCAGGTTTTGAAATATTCTGCTTTTGTTTCTGTTAGATAGGAAGTTAGGCATGAGCAATGAGGGGTGGCCTAGCTGAAAAGGATGCAAGCTGACCTCTAAACCCCATCCCAGACACACCCAGAAGATCTCACAGATAGGCTACAAAATAACCACAGAGGCTTTTCCAACTCATGCACATGGGCCCTATGCACAAGTGGATACAAACTAACACATGGAACTTCCTCAAGTAACCTTAGGCCTAGAAGTCCATTAAGGGTTCATAAATATCCTACACTTAGATACACCTGATTATAACAGACTGAATTATGGGAAGACATACACAACAAGGCCTGCTGCTGTATAACTTGCAGTTGTCAATTGGCCTTGAGCTTTTGCCTATTTGCATTGCCTTTCATTGACTGGTGGTTGGTACAAGCCCTGTTTTGCACAGGGCACAACCAAAGGAAGAGATGGGACATATAAAAAGGGGGAAGCCAAGAGGGATCATTAGGAGGAGGATGACTCCTTTGGGGTTGGCTTGCTCCCATGTCTTGAGAGTGTCTGTCTAGTCAAAGATCTGTCTGCTTGAGCTGAGCTGAGTTGTAATTTATCTGTTATTTTAAACCCTTTCGTCCATGGTTCCAAATTTTTGTTGTGATGAGACAAGAACCAAGAAAGAAGAAGAAAAACTGTCTTGCTTTTTACTCTTTTGTGATATCAGTCTTGTCCCTTTCAAATTTTTGTAAATTTTTCTTAAAGCTTAAAAAACCCCACAAAACTATAATATTAGGGCAAAGGAAAAAAAAATCATTCTTATTGTCTCTAATGTAAATATTATGGATTATTTCATTTTTGATACATTTTTTAAGTCCTAGCACTGGCAATCAGATATTCAGGGTAGGCTAGCAATGGCTTTGCGTTTCATTGAAAATGGTTGTTTGCAGCCATTGCTTTAGACACTGGGGATACAGTGGTAAGTAAGATAGACCTGCCTGGCCTTATAAAGCCTACTCATGGAGGAGGGAGAAAATCACATAAGTTATAGTAGTGTGATGAGTTTTATGACAAGGCAATTATTGGGATTTATCATAATATACCACAGCATTTTCTATCTTAATCTAGAGATGAAGGCAAGTCTCCTAAGGACATTATGATATCCCTACCAGACTGTGACTTAGAGATCAGCCATATTGTCTGAATCTAACAGGTTAATTATAGAATGACTCTTTTGTGTTTTCTATTTTATCATATTTTTTTCATAATTCTAATTTGTGTGTTTTAGTTCTGTTCTTTTTACACCTATGTAACCACCATAGGGATACCAGGGCACAGGACACACATGCCTTGTTTTCTCAGAGTATTTTATTGTCGAGTATAAAATTTACAAGAATTTATTTTAAGAGAAATAATTATTTCAAAGAGAGTTCCTCCTTTTGAAGGGCTTAGGGAACACATTCACTGTCCGCTGTCATTATCCGAAGGAAAACGTGAGAAGCACCAATTTGAGGATCCTATGTTACTTAATACCAAGTGTCATCATCTTTACTTTTCATTTAATCTATTTTTATACTGCTTAAATCTAGTATTTGCTTTAATTTCATATGAATTCTGCTTGTTTCATATAAAAATGTTTTAAATTAAATATCAAATTGTAATGACTTCCCTCAAGTCAGTAGTTCTGGAATGTAAAAGGTGGAGGCTGCTGATGTTAACTCTTGTGTTTTTTAAAAATTTTTCTTTCAGTTTTCTTGAGATATAATTGACATAGACCACTGTATAAGTTTAAAGTATACAGCATAATGATTTGACTTACATGGTGGCTCAGTTGGTAAAGAACCCGCCTGCAATGTTAGAAACACGGGTTTGATCCCTGAGTTGGGAAGATTCCCTGGGGAAGGAAATGGCAATCCACTCCAGTATCCTTACCTGGAAAATCCCATGGGCAGAGAAGCCTGGTAGGCTACACTCCATGGGTCGCAAGAGTTGGACACAACTTAGTGACTAAACTACCACCACCACCATCATGAAATGACTACCACAATAAGTTTAGTGAACATTCATCATTTCACATAGATGATCAATAGTCTAAAAGTAGAAAATACAAACTTTTTTTCCTTGGGATGAAACCTCTTAGGATTTACTCACTTAACAACTTTCTTATGTAATATACAGTAATACTAATTATGTTTGTCATGTCATACATTACATCCTGAGTACTTATTTATCTTATAACCAGAAGTTTGTACCTTTTGACTACCTTCATCCAGTTCCCCTTCCCCCAACTTCTTGTCTCGGGTACCCATGGATCTAATCTCTTTCTATGAGTTTGTTTGTTTGTTTTTGAAGTATAATTGACCTACAACACTGTGTTAGATCTTGGTTGGCAACATAGTGATTCACTATTTCTATACATTTCAAAATGATCACCATAATAAGTCTAGTTGTCATCTGTCACCATAAAATATGGTATATAATTATTAACTCTATTTCCCACACTGCACATTTCATATCTGTGACTCATTTATTTTGAAAGTTTATATCTCTTAATCTCCCTCACATATTTCCTTCCTCCTACCACCCCTCTTCCTTCTGGCAAACACTTGTATCTCTGGTATCTATATGTCTGTTTCAGTTCAGTTATGTTTGTTCTTTTTTTTTTTTAGATTCCATATACAAGTGAAGTAACGTGTTTGTCTTTGTCTGGCTTATTTCACTGTAGCATAATACCCTGTAGTTCTGTTCATGTTGTTGCAAATGTCACAAGATTTCTTTTTTTTTATATGACTGAGTGATATTTCAATGTATGTATGTATATATCACATATTCTTTATCCATTTATCTGTTGAAGGACATTTAGGTTGCCTTATATATTTTGGCTATTGTAAATAATGCTGTGAACATAGGGGTACATATAAATTTTTAATTTAGTGTTTTTGTTTTCTTTGGATTAAATACCCAGGAGTAAAATTGCTGGATGTATGTTTGTTCTATTTTTAATTTTTTGAGAAATGTCTGTACTGTTTACTTGAGAACAAGAAACAGCAAAAGAGAACAAATGTGAAAATAAACAAATGTAACTGCATCAAACTAAAAACTGTTCTGCAGTGAAGGAAGCTATCAACAAAACAAAAAGATCATCTACTGAATGGGAGAAGATATTTGCAAACAATGTATCTGACAAGGAGTTAATATTCAAAATATACAAAGAACCCATACAGCTCAGCATCAAAAATACAAAAAACCCAAATAAAAAATGGGTAGAGGACCTGAATTCATATTTTTCCAAAGACATACAAATGACCAACAAGTGCCTGAAAAGATGCTGAACAGCACTGATCATCAGGGAAATGCACATCAAAGTCACAGTAGTATATAATCTCATACCTGTCAGAATGGCTGTTATAAAAAAGCCAACAAACAATAAAAGTGCATGCTGTGACAAGAATGTAAATAGGTGCAGCCAATATGGAAAACAGTATGGAGATAGCTCTTAAACAGATTTCTTGTTCAGTCTGATTCTTGACTTTTCTAAGGATGAAGTATAATGACTAGAGATGTATAGTGAGGGCTGGTTTTTTTATTAATATGATCCTAATGACTTTTTTTTTCTAACCACCATATGGCAAATAATAAGTATTTATTCAGTAATTTCAAACCTCTACCTTGTACTAAGTACTGGCTTCAAGGCTGGTTTTAGAGTTTCTTCTTTAGTATTAGGTTTTTCATTTCTGTTTCTGTCTGGAGATAGCCTCAGAGTATTGTTCAAGTGTGAGTCCACTTGCCTTCATGAGAGCCATAGGAGGCTTCCACGCAGAAGACTGGGGCACTCCAGAATGGAGGACTAAGCCATTATTTTTTTTTAACTTTTAATTAAAACAACCTAGGTTTTTATTGCAGCAGAGATCAGGATTTTGAGGACTTTGAAACTCAGAGATAAATTGTGCTTTTGGTGGAATGGTGAAAGGAAAGTGAAAGTGAAAGTGAAGTCGCCCAGTCGACTCTTTGCGACCCCATGGACTGTAGCCCACCAGGCTCCTGGTGGAATGGTAAGGGAGTTTAATTCAGGTGTTGAGGAGAATAATCAGTCATACAAACAGAAGGCTTTGGAAAGACAATTAGAGATGGTTTGATTCAACACCCTCCTGTTAGAGGTAAAGATATTTCTAGCCTTACCAAGTTTGAGATATTTGCTCAAAGTTGAGGGACTTACTCAAGGAAACTGAATTGATGACAGACCTAAAATTAGGCTCCAGGTATTCTGAGTTCTAGCACTTTTTTTTTTTTTAGATAATGCCGTCTTAATGTAATTGCATGTAGTAACATGTCTTGTAGTTTAACAAAGATATCAGAAATCCATACAGATATTCCAAACCTATCAGTATACTTATTCAGAAAATGCAATTAATTAATCCAATAAACTTAGAAACTACCTCACATTTTCAAAGGCTGTATTTTATTCCTTTTTGTATCACAGACGTCTAAGTGTACTCAGTTTTTAATATCATACCTCTAGCATGGTTTTTGTACATTTAAAACTGTACTGCTACCTAAAGTCTCAATGGCAAGCTTGTCAGAACATTCTGATAACTGGTTTCTTGGGACCACAGTATTCAGCCACTGGAATTAGATTCCATTGCTTCTCTACCCATCTGCAGCAAACTTTTTACTAGACCTTTCCTTCACGTCCCTTGGAGTTTCTACAGATAGTTAAATAAATTTTTGAATTTAACCTGAGAGACGGACAGGAGGGATATGAGCACTCGTGATTGCTTAATTCTGTTCTTATTATTAAAAATTCTTTTTTCAGTGTTGTTAATAGGCAAGGTAAATTTTTATAATCAAAGTGTCAATATTATTTAGTCTTCATTTAAACTGGAATGCTGTAAAAAGTCTACATATTTCATTATTCTTTTTATTCTGCTTATACTATAAATTGAGATTTAAATTTTTTCTTTGCTATAAATGGTGACTATGACTTATTTTGCAGAAACTATTCTTTTAAACTTCTTCCTAAAAGAAAAAAAAACTTATTTCACTGTGAATCTTCAGTCTTTTGGTATGATTTCCTTTAGTTGTAAATAATCTCTCATTAAATATTATGATTTCAGTGTTATAGTGAGGTAGTTTTATTTTAGAGCAATTTATTGTCTAGATGGCTAGTCTGTTCTAAATACTGGAAATATACATAATTCTTTTTTTCTTAAACTTTTGCTTGGTTTAAACCTCTTCTATTAAAAATAATATTAATTTGAATTGTATTAAAAATCAGCCAACCAAGAATATTTACTTATTGATGAAGAAAAGAAAACATAAGTTTAATCTATCAGTTTTATTATTCTATCAGTTATTATTCACAACCCTGGGCTATGTGAAGGTATAGAAAATAAATGTAAGGTACGTTATCCATTCTCAATTTTAAAAATTGATGCACACACACACACAGAGGAGCATTTTTTGACTTTTTCATTCATCAAGTAGTAGTCCCAATAGCCCATACAATTTCTAGTGATATTGGGTTTTGTACAGATACTGTAATATAGTATATGATAAAAAAATTTGTGCCTTTCTTAATAATGTTCTTTCTCTTTGTCCAGACTGTTATTCCTCTCTTTCTCTCTTGATTTACCTGCTTGTTTGCTTACTTATCTGTAAAGATTCAATTTCAGGATCACTTCTTCTAATGGCAGTCCTCCCTAGTACCTCCTTCCCTTATTGCACCATTAAAAATAGTTCTTTTCTCCATGCTCCTCCTGCACTGTGTACTTGTACCTTTTCTTAGACCTAGAAAAAACCTGTTTGCTCTAAAAATCATCAACAACAACAAAGTAAGAGCTCTGTGTCTGTGAGCATGAGTGAGTGTAGGTAATTTCCTATATGGAAAAACATTTACTTGTCAAAATCCATAGGAAGAATATATAAAAAAATCATTGAAAAACTGTTCTAGAATTAAATTATTGGAGGTATAATGTGTTTATCACACTTAAAAAAAGTAAAAATCTCCTTTTTCTTGACTGTGAACTTTTCAAGAGCAGAAACTGTGTCTCATTCCTTTTTGTGTTTTCCCTGCTTAGAAATGTGTCTTATACACCAGTTCAGTTCAGTTGCTCAGTAGTGTCCAACTCTTTGTGACCCCATGGACTGCAGCACACCAGGCTTCCCTGTCTATCACCAACTCCTGGAGCTTGCTCAAACTCATGTCCATAGAGTTGGTGATGCCATCCAACCATCTTATCCTCTGTCGTCCCCTTCTCCCCTTGCCTTCAATCTTTCCTGGCATCAGGGTCTTTTCTGAGTCAGTTCTTTGCATCAGGTGGCCAACGTATTGGAGTTTCAGCTTCAGCATCAATCCTTCCAATGAATATTCAGGACTGATCACCTCTAGGATTGACTGGTTTGATTTTCTTGCAGTCCAAGGGACTCTCAAGAGTCCTCTCCAACTCCACAGTTCAAAAGCATCAATTCTTTGGCACTCAGCTTTCTTTATGGTCCAACTCTCACATTCGTACATGACTACTGGAAAAACCATAGCTTTGACTAGACAGATCTTTGTTGGCAAAGTAATGTCTCTGTTTTTTATCATACTGTCTAAGTTGATCATAGTTTTTCTTCCAAGGAGCAAGCATCTTTTAATTTCATGGCTGCAGTTACCATCTGCAGTGATATTGGAGCCCCCCAAAATAAAGTCTGTCACTGTTTCTATTGTTTCCCCATCTATTTGCCATGAAATGATGGGACCAGATGCCATGATCTTAGTTTTCTGAATGTTGAGTTTTAAGCCAGCTTTTTCACTTTCCTCTTTCACTTTCATCACGAGGCTATTTAGTTCCTCTTCTCTTTCTGCGATAAGGGTGGTGTCATCTGCATATCTAAGGTTATTGATATTTCTCCCAGCAATCTTGATTCTCGCTTGTGCTTCATCCAGCCTGGCATTTCACATGATGTACTCTGCATATAAGTTAAATAAGCAGGGTAACAATATACAGCCTAGACATACTCCTTTCCCAATTTGGAACCAGTCTGTTGTTCCATGTCCAGTTCTAACTGTTGCTTCCTGACCTGCATACAGATTTCTCAGGAGGCTGGTAAGGTGATCTGGTATTCCCTTCTCTTTAAGAATTTTCCAGTTTGTTGTGATCCTCACAGTCAAAGGCTTTGGCATAGCCAATAAAGTGTAAGTAGATGTTTTCCTGGAATTTTCTTGCTTTTTCTATGATCCAGTGGATGTTGGCAACTTGATCTCTGGTTCCTCTGCCTGTTCTAAATTCAGCTTGAACATCTGAAAGTTCTTGGTTCATGTATTACTGAAGCCTAGCTTGGAGAATTTTTTCATAGTGATGCTTCCCAGGGCCCGCTTGATTTTACATTCCAGAATGTGTGACTCTAGGTGAGTGATCATACCATTGTGGTTATCTGGGTCATTTAGTTCTTTTTTGTATAGTTCTTCTGTGTATTCTTGCCACATCTTCTTAACATCTTCTGCTTCTGTTAGGTCCATACCGTTTCTGTCCTTCATTGTGACCATGTTTGTATGAAATAGAGGAACTCAACTATTGTTTGTTGAATGAAAGGATGAACATCCAGAGATTATGGTGTATAATGTACATTCACTCTCTTGCTCAGTGTGTTACATAATTTCCATTTGCCACTGCAAATCCATTCTCTGCCCTTACCTACCCTACTGTCTGCCTTGGGATGTCTTTTAAGGCTTATGTCGATGGGCTTCCATTTCCTCTGTTTTTGGTTTAGTTTAGTCAGTGGGGAGTCCTGGAAAGAGATTGGAGGGAGAGAAGGTTTATTTTTTCCTACAGGATTCTTTACTTTTTGTTTTTAGTAACTGCTCCTTTTCTTTATCCCTTTGGACAGCTCTTCCTAGTTACTAGACTATCTTTTGTGGCTCTTCTATACCCCATTTATCCCTTTGTAATTTGTCCCTTCAAAAATAAATTTTCTCAGATTATCCTAAATTGAGTGTTGCATTTGTTTCTTTTTTGGGACTGATAAAACCCAGCAGCCAGTCTTCTGTCTTTTCCTTGGATGAAAAGCCCTTTCTTTCCTTTCAAAAACACCTTTCCTCCATGTATAGCTCATGGAGCTGATCTCACCCATGTTCTGGGAATTGGCCTATGACTCAGACTTGCCAAGGTATTCATCCCTTTAGCTTGAGTTATTGGCTTATCCATGGGCTCAGGACCAGAATAATGTCTCCTCTTGGTATTTTTCTAGAACTGTCAGAAAAGAAGCACCCTATTCTAAAATCATATAATCCAGGGTTATTTGGGAGCTATCTTTGCTTTCATGTGGAGGGAGAGTGTTCATAAAATGAAGCCAATATAAAGGAGCACTGGAAGAGGAAAAGATCTAGGCCAGTTTGAGTTGAGTCTCTGCTATTTGCAACTGAAAAAAAAATATGGTATCATTAACATCCAAAGACAATAGTTTTATGTTAGAAATTGGGTAAAGGAAGATGACTATATTTGAGGGGTGTGTTGTGTTAATTTATGACAATAGCATCTAGAGAATAGAGGTCATTTTGTTTCTGTGTATGTCTATATACCTATTAACTTCTGGCTGTAAAAATGTAATTATTCTATTTCTAGAGTATTATAAGAAATGTATCTGCATAATATTAAAAAGCTCTTCTATTTAAACAAGTTTTCAAAACCTTATAGAATGAATCTTTTTTACCCTTTTCTTATATATTTTCAGTTTTCAGTAAACGTCTTATTTCCCAGCCTGTATTTGTAATGTTAGTTTTTTATTCCTCCATAGGCCAATGTTTTCGAAATAAAGATGGTTAGGTTTAGCTATAGTCTGAAGGAATCCATCAAATTGATTTCACTTGTGGTCTAAGTTTTATTTTCACTTAAATCTCTAGAACAGGAAACCTAACCAGTTGCACAAATTCATCCCTGAGTAAGAATTTTGAATGGAGCAGAAAGCAAATTGCAAAGGCAAATAGAATATATTGTTGGAAAATGTCCTGTTTCTGGCTGCATCTCAAAGTAAGTTAAGTGTGATAATTTCCTCAAACAGGCAATTTAAAGTAAGTAGTTTATCCTAAGTCTGCAGCCAGTTAGGTGTGTCTTAGAATTCAAAAATCATGGTTGCGTTTTCATTCAAATAAGTCTAAACATTCAAATCATGCTTTTCTTTTCAATGGAGGTGAAAAGGAAACACAACAGCAACAATGTGCTCATTTTTAAGGGTTTGGGATGAAGGGATTGCTTCTTGATCTATTTAAATCAAGAGTTACAAATCGCTGTAAGTGTCAAGTTATTTTTTTCAGGAAAGCTTTGAATTCTTTCAGATAACACTGCCAGTTGAGATTCTTTTCCCTAAAGGTTGATTATTTGGACCTCAATTGTCAGTTTTTCTAAAAACGGAAATACTGCCAAACAGTATGTTTCAGTCCAGGATAAAGCACCAAATACCTTCTGATTTGGTGGTTAAAATCCAGGAACACCTGCTAATGAGTCTGAATCCTTATTATTCAATCCTTCCTCTGAGTCTCAGAGATACCCTTGTAACCTCCCTTCAAAACTCCCACCCTCTACTAAAAAATAAAACAAACAAATATATATAACAAAACAGAAACGGATTTACAGATATACAGAACAATCTAGTGTTACCAGTGGGGAGAAGGAAAGGGTGAGGGGCAAGATAGGGGTATGGGATTTAGGCATACAAACTACTATGCATGACGTAAATAAGAACAAGGATATGTTGCCCAGCACAAGGAAATATAGCCATTGAATTGAAATGACATTAAATGGAGTATAATCTATAATAATATTGAATCTCTATGTTGTACACCTAAACTAATATTGTAAATCAACTACATGTCAATCAAAAAATTCAAAAAACAGAAGAAAATCAAAAGAATATTTTGTGACATAAAAATTATGTGAAATTCAAATTTCAGTGTCCAAATTGTATTGAAACATTAAAAAAACTTTCCAGCCTCTAATTTAATAGTTTTTTGGGTTTTTTTTTAACTGGTTTGTTTGCACTAGCTTGAGTTGATTCTGTTGCTTGCAACTAAATGATGTTCCTGAAGTGGTTGCATTCTTTACATAAGATGCAATGGAAAATGCCTGACCCCCTACCCCTAGCAAAAGCACCAATTTCATTATTATATCTCTTTCAAAAGATATTAAAATAAATTTTAGTGAAAAACTGAGTGACTGCTGTCAGTAATTGATATGCCTGCTTTTCATATATTTCATTTGCATCTGTATTTATTTTCTAGGGCTGCTTTAATAAATCACCACAAACTGAGTGGCTTTAAAGCAACAAAAATTTATTCTCTGACAGTTCTGTATGCCAAAATTCTGAAATCAAGATGTTGGCAAGGTTTCAGTTCCTTTTGGAGTCTCCAAGGGAAAATCTGTTCCGTGCCTGTTTCCTGGCTTCTGGTGACGCTGGCAGTTCTTTGTCCTCCTTAGTTAGTAGCCACATAACTCCACTCTCTGCCTTAATCTTCTTATGGCTTTCTCCCCTGTGTCTCTGTGTCTTCTCCATTTCTACCTCTTATAACTGACACTCGTATTGGATTTAGGACCCACCCTGAATCCAAGAGGGCTCCCCTGGTGGCTGAGACAGGAAAGAATCTGCCTGCAATAAAAGAGACCTGGTTCAGTCCCTGGATTGGGAAGATCCCCTGGAGAAGGGAGTGGCAACCCATTCCAGTCTTTTTGCCTGGGAAGTCCCTTGGACAGAGGAGCTTGGTGGGCTGCATTCCATGGGGTTGCAGAGTCAGATACGACTGAGTGATTAACACTTTCACTTTTAGGACTTCCCAAGTAGCACTGGTGGTAAAGAACCTGCCTGCCAATGCAGGAGACAAGAGATGTAGGTTTGATCCTTGGGTCAGGAAGATCCCCTGGAGGAGTGCATGGTAGTCCACTCCAACATTCTTGCCTCAAGAATCCCATAAACAGAGGAGCCGTGGGGTCACAAAAGAGTCTGACATGACTTAGCCACTAAACAACAACAACAAATATTTACTGACCTCTTACAACATGTCACGTTTTGTGAAGATAGAGCAGCAGTCCATAGGGTTGCGCAGAGTCAGTCAGGCATGACTAAAGTGACTTTGCTGCAGAATCAAAATTATTTAAAACCATTATATTCTAAAAATGACCGGTCAAAACTTGGAACCTTTTATACAAAACCTAGATGTTCTTCATACTTGAGTACTTCGATCATTTGAGTATTTCACTCCTAGTATACGTGCTCTGGCCTGGGGGAACTGCTATACTTAGTCTCAAGAGGTGATTTTCAGTGCCATTTTCTCCTCCTTACAACCCATCTCAGTCCCCAGATTACTCTGACTTGACCCACAGTGTTTTGCAAGAACCTGAGTTTGGTTTTGAACACACTGAGTTTAAGCTGACTACAGTATATCCAAGGGAAAATGTCTAGAAGATATGTTAACTGGGTTTTCTGAGAAGCAATTACCAAGAAGGAATCTGAAGTACAAGAGACATTAGTGAAAAATGTGTAAAAGATAAACAGAGTGGGATTAGGAATCCACAGGTAACCTACAGATGCAGGTGTGACACCTGTAAAAAGAGATGGGGAAAGGAGGAGAGTTGGGTAAACAGAGGCTCAGATGATAAGGAATTTCTGAGCATGTGTTGGCCAGGCCACTGGGAGCTCCAGTATGCCTTCTGTGTAGGGTCATTGACAGGGTACAGCCAGTGAGATAAGGCCTTGGTGTGGGTGTGAATGCTGTGGTGGATCCTGAAGATGGAGGTTGTCAGCCAACTATACTCCCTGATGCTGGGTTCAATCCCCAGTACCTCTATCTTTGCTTTAGATCTTCCCCAGTGGCTCAGTGGTAAAGAATCTGCCTGGAGTGCAGGAGACATGGGTTTGATCCCTGGGTTGGGAAGATCCCCTGGAAAAGGAAGGGGCAACCCCTCCAATATCCTTGCCTAAGAAATCCCATGGACAGAGGAGCTTGGTGGGCTATAGTCCATGGGGTTGCAAAAGAGTTGGACATGACTTAGTGATTAAACAACAACAGATATTTACTGAGCACTTATGACATATCAGATATTGTGAAGATAGAGCAGCGATCAAAACAGACCGCATTCCTTGCCCTCATGAGGTTTATATTCTAGTGGGTAGAGAAAGATATTAAACAAATGAGCAAGTTATAGTGCTATGTAGAGAAAACAGGTCAGGAAAGGTCAGTGAGCAATTCAGAAGTGATGACTAACTATTATAAAAATGGGGTCTGGGAAGTTTTCAATGAGCTAAATGGGAGTGGGGGGAATAACTAGAAGGATGTTCTAGGCAGAACAGTAAAAGGCTCTGTGGCAGGAGTGTTCTGGAACAGCAAGGAGGTTTTTGTGGTGGGAGCTGGTAAAGAAGGTGGGCCTTAATAGGAGAAAGGTCTGAGAGTTACTAGGGGGACCAGGTGATGTAGGACACCTCATAAGGACTTTTGGCTTTTCCACTGAGTATGATGCAAAGTTATTGAAAGCTTCTGAGCAGGGGAGTGGCAAAAAATGACCCATTTTCAAAGGATCCCTCTGACTGCTATGTTGAAAATTGACAGCAGGAGTGCAAAGCAGAAGTAGAGAGACCAGTTGGGGGGTGGGCTATGGCAACAATTCAACTGAGAAAATGGGAAGAATGAATTTTTCTCCTTAGATGAAAGGGGCAGAGGTGTGAGGAGAAAAGAGAGTAGAAACAAAAGCTATAAGGAAAGGGGCTGTATGGAGACATAACTGATGAAGGTTTTCCATTGTGAAGTGAATAAGGGACATTTTAAGAAGATGAATGTCAAATATTACCTTTGAAATTGTTGCCGTGTTTATGTTTCTGCTTTGTATTTCAAATCAATCCTATTTTACTCACAATGTATTGTGGGAATGTGTCTCTCTCATATTTTTTTTTTTATTCTAGAAAAAGTCTGTGCATTACAACTGGGTTGGCATATAGAACACAGGATATTCAGGGTAATAGGAGCTTAAAATCAAACATAATCAGGAGAATGAAAACCACGGTAGTTGGCAACAGTCTTGGGGAAAGCTTGCATCTTGAAAGTGGATTAAAGATTTGAACAAATCATTTAGTTTCAAAAGTTTTGAGACTTTCAGCTGACTTCTGACTTACAGCAAGTCTAGAGATTTAAATTTTTGAGCTACCCCTTGTAGAAATGATGACTAAATACAGGGACTCTTGAAGGAGGAAAAAAAAAGTGTCTGTACTTTAAGACTTTAGTACAGGCATTTTCCATGTAAAAGAGAGAGATTGTAGATTTAGTAGAGTGATAGATGAGAAGCAGTGTTGCATGTTGTGGCAGAGTCTTCTGATTTCCCACCCAAATCCACATTTCCACTGCATATATACAAAATGTAATTGTACGGCTGAAATACTGTATTTCTTCTCCTCCCTATGGAATAAGGTTTGACTCAGTTCTTTCCTGTGAGATGAAAGTAGAAGTTGGATGGAAATTTTTGACAGAATGAAAAGGAGTCTCAAAAGTGATCAGATAGCTAGGACAGATTTTTCCCCCTTTTTCTCTATTTTTATCTCCAGGAAGTTGGAAATATTATGATGGCTGGAGCTTCATCAGTCATTTTGGACCAGTAAGTGCCCTTGAGGATGGACAATAATTGCTAGGATGATAGAACAAAAAGTAGGAAGAGCCCTGGGCTTCCTATTTCCAGACTTCTTTTATGTGAATGAAAAATAAATTATTTTTCTTATTTAGGTCACAGTCAATTTAGGTGTTCTGTTTATGCCAGTGTAACTTCTGTATGATAATGGCAGCCACCATTTATTGAGCCCTATTACATTTCAGGCATGGTGCTAAGAACTTATATTATTAGCTCAGTTAATCATCACAGTTATCCTATTAAATAGGTGCTGTTATTTCCACTAATTTAATAGATAAGGAACATGAAATTTAGAAGGGTCACATAAATTCCCCAAGATCACCTAGTGAGGGTATAGTCTCAAACTCACATGGTTGATTTTAAAGCTTGGGTATATCTATTCCAACATGCTGTCAGGTGGGGATAAAACTTAATTGAAGTTCTGAGAGTCTTATTTGAAACTACTATGTCTCTAAACTTAATACTTTATCATCGACCAGCTATACCTTTTAGGCCTATCTTCTTCACACACAATTTTGACAAATTCTCATCTCATCTAAGACTCATTCCACCACAGCTATGCTGCAGTCCAGTATGATGTTTAAATCCTGCTTGGCACGGTTCTCTAGGATAGTAGTCCTGAGATCGGGGGAGAGCTGTGCTCTCAGAGGGTAGGTCTTTGTTCAAAACTGAAAGGAGGTAACAGCTGGCCTAAAATGATGACTGGCATCTGGTTTCAGACTCATTATGGCTGCCCCGATGCCTTCTCAGATTCACTGAAATGTTTTTTCCTCTGAGAACAAAGCTTCCAGAAACTCGAAACACCTATATTAACTGGTGACCTAAAAGGAGCGCTTCACCTGCTAACTTCCTGGCCAGTTTTCAGGTAGCTTGGCAGAGACTTCCAGCTGTAACCAGGCTGCTATAAAAAATTAATTATTCTGAATAGCTAGGCCTATTTGAACAGAGTCTGCCTCACTGTTAAAATCTGTCTTTTGAAAATTTCTAATAACTATTAAGAGGCCATTAGTCAAATTATAAGGAAAATAAGAAGGTAAGACTAGTAAAGCCATTATCCCAGTTATTCCTACTTGATCACACAGCATGCATTAGCTTCTGTGGACGGCTTTTGGTCTTTTGTTTTACAATTAATCTAGATTACAGAGATGAAAGAGCTTTAGATCTTTTTATTTGCAAGTGTGATTGGGCGTGAAGTATGAAAGAGTAGGTATGAGTGGAAAGGATCGTTAAATATTTTATTCAAAATTACATAAGCACTTATCATTATGGAATGCCTATTAGGTGCCAGATGTCACATGAGGTATGTTACTTGTCTCATTTAATGTCATCCTTGCACCAGTCCGTGTGAGGTAGAGCACAGTTTGTAAATAGGATGATGCTCAGAGGCTCTGAGTAAATTGCCAAGGTCACATAGTGGGAATTTATGTATAGATCTGTCTGTCTCCAAAGTGCATGCTCTTTAGTTTATTACTCTGTGACAAAAAATACTCTGCTATGGGATATTTTAAACCGGGATCTGTTTTATAGAACTTCAGTGATAATGAAAACTTAAGTACCACTTGTTAACAACTCTGAATCACTGAGTATGGTCTGGTTTAAAGTTTTCAGATCCCATTTTTCTCTTTCTTGCTTCTACCCTTTGACCGTTTCATATATCCTAGAAGAGAGAATGCAATTCATTAATTTTGTTCATTACTAACTGCCTTGGCAAAAGTTTTGATGAAGAAGGAAATGGAAATTACTGATTAGGATGAACTTTGTTTATTATTTTTCAATTTCATTTAATGGTACATTACCATTTTTCATTCCCTTGATTTCTTGAACTGACTTTAGTTTAAAAAAAATCTCTTAATTGCTCTCATTTAGCAAGTGAATACAGTATTGTTTTTACAAATAAGAACACTAACATATTTGCTTATTATAGTTTATAATTACCCTAATGGTCACATAAACAAAGTAAATCCTTAAAAAAACCAGCTTCATTTGTTACTTTGAAGAGGTATAGCTATAAAATAGTAGGATGGTTCTGGAAGAGCTTAGTGCAGTAGGGTCTCAACTGAACAGTATATTGGTTCCTTTGATGGACAACCTAGCTATGTATACAGTTAATCCTTAAAAATCTTAGCCTTAAAGTTTTATCACCATTAGCAATTACTAACATCATGCAATATATTAGTACTTTAAAGTTACCGGTTAAATAAATTTATCACTTGCTAAATTTTACATGAAGGTCAAACAACATTAACTATTTTGGTAGTTATAAAATGTATACTCTTAATAGCTATCTTCTATGGAAATTTTGAAAAAACAAATGTATCTTGTTATTTCTATTTTGTGTATCTTTCCAGCTAATGAGGTCTGGAGAAAGTAACGATCAAATCTTGTGTTTGTCTTTCTTTACATTTAAGTAAGTAAGGTACTTTTTAGTTTCATTTATGAGTGTTATATTGACTATGTTATTACTATTAGGAAATTATACAATAAATTGATTATTCAACGTGTGTAGAACATTCATGTTTTGGAAACACAAGGGAAAGAGGAAAATATGTAAATATTTACAAACTTTTTGACAAGATTTAATAACCCCATTATCACTAACTTGTTGCTGATAGTATTTGTGGGGGTATGTGTAGGAAAAGGAGAGTTTATGTATAGACTCAGACTACTGGACTTGTCTGTTTTTACCCAATTCAAAGCTTTCTTAAAGTTAGGGGATAAGCAGGAATCATGTATTTCCATTGCAAAAGGAAAATTTGTTTGAGGGTATAATTTTGCCTGAATTTTCATTGCTTGCCTGGCCTTCTATGCAAGTTTAGAGGCAATTTGCAGTCCCTGTCCTAGGATTAGACTGCAATAAATTTCAGGGGAGGGAGGGTGCTCAACAAGGTGCTTTTCTCTGTAATCCCAGGTTTGAGAAGAATGCATGGTCCCAGGGAATAAGATGGAATCGTTTGCATTAGAAACTTTTCTCATCCTTTCTCTCCAGAATTTAGAATAGAAGACTATCAGAATAGCTTCAGTCAGTGTCCAATGGTAAGGACAGGACATTGAGCTGAAAAAATGGCCTTGAGTCAGGCCTAACAAGAAGGACTAAATATCTATGAAAGAGGACTGGTTTCATATAGTATGTTTGTGACCATAACCAGTTACTTGAGCATGGTGGTTCTCAAACTTTGGCATGATCCGAAACTCCTGGAGTAAACACATATGTTTTGGGCCCCCAATAGGTTTAGGGTGATATCTGAGAGTTTTCCTTTTCAATCAGTTTCTGCGTGATGCTGTTGCTGGTGGTTCGGAGACTACACTTTGAAAATCATTGCCCCCAGCATATAGTTAAGCTTTGTATGCAGGTCAGGAAGCAACAGTTAGAACTGGACATGGAACAACAGACTGGTTCCAAATAGGAAAAGGAGTACGTCAAGGCTGTATATTGTCACCCTGCTTATTTAACTTATATGCAGAGTACATCATGAGAAACGCTGGGCTGGAAGAAGCACAAGCTGGAATCAAGATTGCTGGGAGAAATATCAATAACCTCAGATATGCAGATGACACCACCCTTATGGCAGAAAGTGAAGAGGAAATAAAAAGCCTCTTGATGAAAGTGAAAGAGGAGAGTGAAAAAGTTGGCTTAAAGCTCAACATTCAGAAAACTAAGATCATGGCATCTGGTCCCGTCACTTCATGGGAAATGGATGGGGAAACAGTGGAAACAGTGTCAGACTTTATTTTTTTGGGCTCCAAAATCACTGCAGATGGTGATTGCAGCCATGAAATTAAAAGATGCTTACTCTTTGGAAGGAAAGCTATGACCAACCTAGATAGCATATTAAAAAGCAGAGACATTACTTTGCCAACAGAGGTCCGTCTAGTCAAGGCTGTGGTTTTTCCAGTAGTCATGTATGGATGTGCGAGTTGGATGGTGAAGAAAGCTGAGCGCCAAAGAATCGATGCTTTTGAACTGTGGTGTTGGAGAAGACTCTTGAGAGTCCCTTGGACTGCAAGAAGATCCAACCAGTCTATCCTAAAGGAAATCAGTCCTGGGTGTTCATTGGAAAGACTGATGTTGAAGCTGAAACTCCAATACTTTGTCCACCTGATGCGAAGAGCTGACTCATTGGAAAAGACCCTGATGCTGGGAAGGATTGGGGGCAGGAGGAGAAGGGGACAACAGAGGATGAGATGGCTGGATGGCATCACCGACTCGATGGACGTGAGTTTGGGTAAACTCTGGGAGTTTGTGATGGACAGAGAGGGCTGGCGTGCTGCGATTCATGGGGTCGCAAAGAGTCGGACACGACTGAGCGACTGAACTGAACTGAACTAAGGATCCTGTGAACCCAGAGTGCTGATGCTAACAAGTGAGATGTTATGGGGCTTTGGTAGCAATCTAGCTGAAAAAAGGCATCTCTGGAGGAGTGGGTGGCTTCTTTTGGATTGGGCCTAATTGTCTTTTGTAGCTTTGCGTGATAGGACAGTGAGAAGTAATGGCGGTGGACTTGTACCTTTTAAATCTCTCTCACCTCTCCTGGAGGAGAATGGATAGGGAATGTTTGCTGAGCACATGACAACAGAGTTGGGTCTTCAATAAGCTCTTTGGGGAAAAAATATTTTGGGCAGAGGGGAAGATCCCCTGGAGAAAGGAATGGCTACTCACTCCAGTATTCGTGCCTGGAGAATTCCATGAACAGAGAAGCTTGGTGGGCTACAGTCCATAATGATTGCAAACAGCTGGACACAACTGTGTGACTCACACTTTTACTTTCACGGCTTGCATAAAAGCAAAAAATCAGCTTGATAGTGTGATGATTATATGTGTGTATGTTTCATGTATGTGTGGTAGGAAGTGAGAGATGGAGCTAAAATATAGACAGGGAATGCAAAAAGATGTTTTTAAAAATACATATGGAGCAACTTGGACATTGATTGAGGTGTACAGTTTCACACAGTGCTCCAAGAGCATTTTCATGCAACAGTGAAAGAAATGAATAGGGTTTTGGGGCTCTCATACTCCTTTCAGCCAAGGTTTATTTACATCTTTTATAATTTGGACTTTTGCTAGTCTTTATATTAAACAAAGCACTGTACAACTCTCATATTCACCTAAGGTGGTTATGTGTTTCTTGACATTTCTGGCACAATCTTTACATTTTTGGCACATCGTCTTTAAAATCAGATGCCATTGTCTTAGCTAGTGTATGAACTGCTTGGACAATTGTGTTTCTTTTTGCCTTTTCATACTGTACAAAACGCTAAAGCTATGGATCACAGCAAACTGTGGAAAATTCTTAAAGAGATGGGAATAACAGATCACTTTACCTGCCTCCTGCAAAATCTGTATGCAGGTCAAGAAGCAGCAGTTAGAACTGGACATGGAACAATGGACTGGTTCAAAATTAGGAAAGCAGTATGTCAAGGCTGTATATTGTTACCCTGCTTATTTAACTTACATGCAGAGTACATCATAGGAAGTGCTGGACTGGATGAAGCACAAGCTGGAATCAGGATTGCTGGGAGAAATATCAGTAACCTCAGATATGTAGATGACACCACCCTTATGGCAGAAAGTGAAGAGGAACTAAAGAGCCTCTTGATGAAGGTGAAAGAGGAAAGTGAAAAAGCTGGCTTAAAACTCATCATTCAGAAAACTAAGATCATGGCATCTGGTCCCATCACTTCATGGCAAATGGATGGGGAAACAATGGAAACAGTGTCAGACTTTATTTTCTTGGGCTCTAAAATCACTGCAGATGGTGACTGCAGCCATGAAATTAAAAGACCCTTGCTTCTTGGAAGAAAAGCTATGACAAACCTAGACAGCATATTAAAAAGCAGAGACATTACTTTGCTGACAAATGTTCGTCTAGTTAAAGCTATGGTTTTCCAGTAGTTGGGTATGGATATGAGAGTTGGACCATAAAGAAGGCTGAGTGCTGAAGAATAGATGCTTTTGAACTGTGGTGTTGGAGAAGACTCTTGAGAGTCACTTTACTGCAAGAAGATCAAACCAGTCAATCCTAAAGGGAATCAGCTCTGAATATTCATTAGAAGGACTGATGCTGAAACTGAAGCTCCAATACTTTGGCCACTTGATACTAAGAGCCAACTCAGTAGAAAAGACCCTGATGCTGGCAAAGATTGAAAGCAAGAGGAGAAGGTGTGACAGAGTACAAGATGGGCAGATGGCATCACCATCACAGACTCAATGGGCATGAATTTGAGCAAGCTCCAGGAGATAGCGAAGGACGGGGAAGACTGGCATGTTGCAGTCCATGGGGTTGCAAAGAGGCGGACATAACTCAGTGACCAGGCAACAACAACAGCAGCAGCAGCAATCTTGTTTCTTCATTTTGCTGCTTCATTGTCTTCTCTCCTCATGAAGATAATGTGTAATTGGATAAATAGAATTATGTCTTGTGGAGGTTTTAGTCCCTTTGATCTCTATTTTCCCTTTTAGAATTATATGCCATAGAATCATGAGTATTTTCTCCAAACTTTCAAGTTCTTGTCTTACTACAGTTTAGACTTATATCAAGCCATCTGGCTCAACTGTTTCCTTGATGGTTGTTGTAAGCCTTTGAGTAACAGGATGCATGAATCCTGATTGCAAGCACTTTTGCTTCACTAACCAATTCTTTTTATAGTCTTAAGTTCCTAGGTGTTTCCCTGATCTTCTCCGTGTCCAAACTATGAAGAATTGTCATATGTTTTGTTTTTACTAAATGAGAGACAACGTCTTTATCATGACTGTGCCTATTTTGCAAACTATCTCAGAAGCACATTTTAGAGTTGACTCAAGAATATTACAATATCATTGCAATACTTTTTACTTCTTTCTTCCCGCAAATTTTTACCAAAATGTTATCTTCATTAATTTATTTCCACTGCACTTACCTTTTACCAACCTAATGAATCTTTTCATTAAAATAATGTAACTTAGAAAAAAAGAGAAAAAATAAAATAGGTGACTCCTTTTATTATTACATCTGAAATATATAGGCTTATACTAGCAATTATCAGTAGTACCTGTATGATCATGATTATTGTCCTATATTATACATTTAAGCTTGATGTTCATCTCAGTTCAATCTTGTTGGTTTTCAAGACTCTG
Organism: Giraffa tippelskirchi; assembly: GCF_054371585.1. Lineage (NCBI taxonomy): Eukaryota > Metazoa > Chordata > Mammalia > Artiodactyla > Giraffidae > Giraffa > Giraffa tippelskirchi. Next base: position 101,402,963 of record NC_137281.1, read on the forward strand.
CATATAGTTTCATAGCTATGCTAACATAGTGATTGTTAAATAGCATTTCAGATCTTTAAAATTATTTTCTCATGGTAATTGTTGGACATCTGCTTTCTGGTTATATTTTTAGGCAGACTGATGAGAGAGGCTTGTTGAAAAGATAGAATTTTTCAGCATTTATCAATAACACTTAGAAATAATTTTCTGTTCTGTGTTCAGTGGTAATAATTCATGTTGTATAAGCCCAGTTGAGAGACCTCTTTAACAACAGCGGCAGAAAATATGAGGAAGAAAAAGTGGGAAATAGTGCTAACCTTGCACCCAGTTGGGGATTTGACAAGCCTTGGACACAGTAAAACTTAACTAATTTTCCCCTTAAAGGTCACAATTTGAGGACACCATTAGACTGAGACACACAATTGTGATTATCCACTGTAAAACAAACAAAGACTGTAAAAGAAATGAAATGTGGCATTATTGGATTATTTCTAGATAAAGGAATGCAATTTGCTTTTACTATTTTGTGTGTGTGTGTGCGTAGTTGCTCAGTTGTGTCCAACTCTTTGACACCCCATGGACGTAGCTCGCCAGGTTCCTTTGTCCATGGGATTTTCCAGGCAAGAATACTGGAGTGGCTTGCCATTCCTTTCTTCAGGGGATCTTCCCAACCTAGGGATGGAACCCATGTCTCCTGTATCTTCTGCTTTTGCAGGTGAGATTCTTTACCACTGAGCCACTTAGGAAGCTTTGCTATCATAGGGAGATTCTATTAGAATGATAGGTAGCTAGAGATCACTAATTGTTATTTAGTTTATAGGGAGCTTAGAAACCCAGTTTATTTAAGCAAGTGAAATGATGTGTTATTCATGATAAATTATTAGTTCAATATTTTAATTCATGCTTTGGAAAATCATGTTTACCTTTAGAAATCTGTGTTATCTCAATAGAATTTTTTTTTCTTCTCTGTGAATGCAGGGTCTACCTTGTGATGATTCTAATGTTAGTACTTATGTGGACAAAATGTTTGTTTTCATTTTTTCAGTGTTATCGATTTTGTTTTAGACAGTAATTTTGCTCCTTTTGCTTATCACTCTGAGAATATTGGTTCATTCCCACTGTTATTTGGGGAACTGACTGAAGAAGAGAGTTTATAACCCTACAAAGTCTTGTGCCAAAATATTTATTAGTTAAGCGGTTTCCCTGACCACTGCTATCCATCTGTAATACTGGTTTTCTTATTCCAATATTTTTTCCTTGTTAACTATAATTACAGAATTGAGATACTGTGAATGAGATATTGACTTTCTTGATCTGTTACAAAAACTGTCAAGGATTAGAAGTAGTTATATCCAGAAGTAAGTGTTAATGGATTTTTTTTTTTTTTTTGGTAAGGGTTATACAGAACCCAGAATTTGGGTAACTGGAGCTTGGAAAGATATAAGCAAAAAAGAAGGCTAAAACACTATTGTGTATACCAGAAATCCCATGTGAATTTAGGTTAGAACAAACTTACAGAATAAAAAGCTCTTTTAAAAAATAGTTATAAGAGAAATGACATTTTCTCAGATCCCTTGCTTTTGGATCTTTCAATCTGATAAAGCTACACTGAGATTTCTAAGAAAGATTCAGAAATTTCTGATAACGAACACGAGCACTCTTCAGGCTAGCATAAGAAAGGGCTTCCATCTACTTCCCAGCTTTTGTTTATTTCTTAAATCATATTCCAATGACCTTTCTGCACACTAAAATTTACCTGGTTCAGCTGTGGTATGGTTTCTTATATTTTAAAAGTACTAGTTTCATCTACTAAGGAGAATGGATGGAAATCTTTGATAGGAAGTGAGCCCTGTAGTGTTTTTCATCAAGTAAGACTATGGCAAAGCCTTCTGATGGTACTAAAGAGAAATACATGAGTAAAAAGACAACTGCTGCTTGAGCTTTTCCTGCAGGTGGCACTGGTGTTGCTTAGATAAAGAATGTTTTTATGCTCAGCAGCTTTTAGTTCTTTGTGCACAGTGAAAAGGCTTATAGATACTGGAAGTGAAGTGAAGTGAAGTGAAGTGAAGTGAAAGTTGGTCAGTCGTGTCCGACTCTTTGTGACCCCATGGACTATACAGTCCATGGAGTTCTCTAGGCCAGAATGCTGGAGTGGATAGCCTTTCCCTTCTCCAGGGGATGATCTTCCCAACCCAGGGATCAAACCCAGGAGGATTCTTTATCAGCTGAGCCACAAGGGAAGCCTGTATATGTACTGGGAAACTAAGTAGATGTCTTACAGTAAGTAGTTATTTCTCTGTGCATGACTGAAGCTCAGCATGGTTCAGCCAGTCCTTCTGGAGGTCTGCATTTCAATTAATGCCTTCACATGGAAAATAAAATCTGATGGAATACTCTTTTTGACCAGGGAAGAAGACACTACCAAAGTCACGTTATGAAGCTCCAGGCTCATCCTCCCACTTGCAAAGTATAAAAACCTAGTAGCTTTATTCTGATAATCTTAAAAATTAATTCAACAAAGACTTACTGAACACTTGTTTGAGGCAATGCATTGTGCCAGATTGTTTTGGAGGGTTCAGGATTGAAAACAGAAACAAACATAATCTTCATCTTCTCACATCTGTTTAGACATATGCATAAACACATGAGATACAAGTGTCTTAGCCCATTCAGGCCATTGTAACAAAATATCACTGATAGAGTAGTTTAAACAGCAGAAATTTATTTTGCAGATTTTCGGAGGCTGGAAGCCTGAGATTAGGGTGCCAGTATGGTTGAATGAGGGCTCTCTTCTAGGCCATAGACATCTCATTGTACTCTCTCATGGCAGAAGGGGCTAGAAATCTCTCCAGAACCTCTTTTATGAGGCTTTAATCCTACTTATGGAGCTTCCTAGGTAGCTCAGTGTTAAAGAACCTGCTGCCATGCATGAAGCATGGATTTGATCCCTGGGTCAGGAAGGCCTCCTGGAGAAGGAAATGGCAACCCCCTCCAGTATCCTTGCCTGGGAGATCCCATGGACAGAGGACCCTGGTGGGCTATATAGTCCATGGGGTAGCAAAAGAGTTGGACACAACTTAATGACTAAATAGCAACAAAATCCTACTCATGAGGGCTCCACTTTTATGACTTGATCACCTCCCCTAAACCCACATCCTAATGCCATCATCTCTAGCAATTATGATTTTAATATATGAATTTGGGGGCAGGGAGTGATACCAACATTCAGACCATAGCATACAAATTAGTTTCATAAGTCATAGAAAAATTACTAGTAAGAAGTTATTGGAGTAAGGGAGGAGGGTTGAGGTAGGTTTGAGATAGACTGTGAAAGGAGGGCCTGCTTTCAGCTGAATATGAAGTGAGAATGAGACAGAATAGAATTTCCAATAAGGGAACTGTATGAGTGAAGCGGTGTCTAGAGAATGGTATTCTTTTTGTGTTTAATGATTCATTCAGGGACTGTTCTGTGCTCTCTGTTAGGTGCTCTAGAGCATGACTGTTTACCACTGTTGTCTTAGTTCAGGTTTCTATAACAGGTATACTATGGACTGAGCAGCTTACACAATTTACATTGACTTCTCACAGTTCTGGATGCTGGGAAGTCTAAGATTAAGGTTTCAGCAGATCCAATGTGTGGTGAGGACCTGTTTCCTGGTTAGCAGGTGGACACCTTCTCATTTTCTCTTCACATGATGGTGAGCTGAACGAGAGGAAGCAAGGTCTCTCATGTCTCATCTTATAAGGACACTAATTTCATACATGAGGGCTCTCCTTTATGACCTAATTACCTCTCAAAGGCCTCGACTTGAAATACATCACATTGAGAATTAGGCATGCTGGCATGCTGCAGTCCACGAGATCACAAACAGTCAGATGTGACTGAGCAACAGAACTGAACTGAGGATTAGGCTTTAAAATATGAATTTTGGGGGGGGGCACAAACAAACATTCAGCCCATCACTACTTTCCACTTTTTTTTTTTAGTTAAAATTTCTTTTTTTGGCTGTGCTGGGTCTTCGATGCTTTTGCATGGGCTTTCTCTAGTTATGGTGAGCAGGGGTGTTTTGCCAAAAGTTTTCACTTTTGTCTTAGGTTCAAAGGATTTGTTAACAAAATAAACCACTTTTATATACAAATACATAATAGAAATATTTATTAGAGAATTATAGAGCTTACTTTCAATATGCTAACATTAAAAGAAAAGAGAATAGCAGAGTATACATCACCAAATTGGGTCTTGACCAGCATCCAGACTTAATCAGCACTGGGAAGTCCCGTGGCACAGCACATCTGGAGTCTCAACTGGGAAAAGGTCCCAGGCAGCTTGTCTGTTCCATGGGTGAGACTTCAAAGATTGTATTTTGGGGTTTCGCGGTTCCAGTTTATAATCCCAGGAGGTCACAAACTGATGGTGTCATCAATCTGTGACCAAATTGCAGGTCTGGTTTCATGTTAATGCTATTTGTTTTGTTGTATAAAACTTGAAATGTAGCCAAGCCTGGGGCTTGGTTGGCTAGACCCCCCTCGAGGGGCTCAACAATCTCAAGATTTCTTCCCCATCTTATCTATGGTGCTACAAGGCTTGCACTCACAGCAGCCAGTGGCTCACAGTCACTCCCAGTCAGGGCAGTGTCCAGGCAGGATAGAAGCAAGGTCAGAGGCCTACTCTGCTTTGTCTCTGAAGCCTAAACGAGACTATTCATTTAATTTCTCTAATAAAGGAACTACTCTCTAGTTGTGGTGCATGGGCTTCTCATTATGGTGACTTCTTTTGTTGCAGAACACAGGCTGTAGGCATGCAGCCTCAGTAGCTTCAGACTGCAGGCTTAGCAGTTGTAGCTCGTGGTCTCTAGAGCATGAGCTCAGTAGTTGCAGCTCACGGGGTTTGAAAAGTGAAAGCGTTAGTCACTCAGTCATGTCCCACTCTTTGTGACCCCATGGACTATAGCCCACCAGATTCCTCTGTCCATGGAATTCTCCAGGCAAGAATACTGAAGTTGGTAGCTATTCCCTTCTCCAGGGGATCTTCCCCACCCAGGGATCAAACCTGGGTCTCCTGCATTGCAGGCAGATTCTTTACTGTCTGAACCACCAGGAAGCCCGATGCATGGGCATAGCAACTTTCTAATTTTGTATTAGAAAAATAGAAATTAGAAAATTAGTTTTCATCTCCTGCCCCTCTGCTTGTGTATCTTGGGTTACTTAACCTCTTTGCCTTTGCTTCCTCATCAAATGGAAAATGGTAAAATGGAGGTGATAAGACTACTTACCTCAAAGGGTTTCTGAGAGGATTAAATGAGCTAGCGTATGTATAGTACCTGGCCATAGTAATAAATAGTACTGTAGTTATAGACATAAATGTTAGATGTTATTATGAATATTTGTATTTCATACCAATCATTCTATTAGAGAATTCTGATTTTTTTGAGAGGCTAAGAATTAAGAAAATTTAGGTGTAGGAAAATAACTTGCTAAAGAGATACAGGCTACATTTTTAAAAATTGAAGTATAATAGATAGTTAAAATATGTTTAAGGTATACAAATTGGTGGTTTAATATACACATACATTATTAAATACTTACTGTAATCAAGCCAATTACCATGTCTATCGATAGAGGCTGCATTTGAACTGAGGCCAAATCTGTCCTTTTTTTCTGCTTCATCATTCAATTCTTAATAATTATGTTGATTATAATCTGTCTTTCTGGTGAATGGATAGCAAGGACATAAAGTAGAATGTAAAGATATTAGGGTTCCAAAGTGGAGGGCTTTTAATGCTTGGCCAAGGGTTTAAACTTTGTTGTGTAATGGGAAATAAATTATGGGATGTCATGGGCATTGCTTGTTTCCCTTGGCAGAGGGATAGATAGCTAGCATCTGTAAAAGTCAATTAACAGGTGTAGTGAAAGTCTCTTAGTCGTGTCTGACTTTTTGTGACCCCATGGACTATACAGTCCATGGAATTCTCCAGGCCAGAATACTGGAGTGGATAGCCTTTCCCTTCTCTAGGGGATCTTCCCAATCCAAGGATCGAACTCAGGTCTCTCGCATTGCAAGCAGATTCTTTACCAGCTGAGCCACAAGGGAAGCCCAACTAACAGGTGTGGTTGAGATCTCTTGCTTGTCTCCCTCGATAGCCCAGTATGATACCTTACAAACATTTCCCTAGGCCAGGATTCCAATCTATAACGGAGTGGTTGGCAGACATTTATAGATTGATACCTTGGTCTAGGAGAATGTTCGTAAAGTATCATACTGGGCTATCCAGGGAGATAAGAAAGAGATCTGAACATAGGAGAACATGTAAACTTTTGATAAAGGTTGAAGAAAAGGATTAATCCAAGTGGTTAGGGGAGAATCAGGAGATATCCTGAGTGTCATGGATCCAAATAACGGGAAAGTTTTGGGAAAGAACAAAGCCTTGGCTGCTAAAGAGTGGTTGAGCAAAACAATTGCTGAGAAAAAATGATTGGACTTCCTGGCTAGATGGACATCTATGACTCTTCAAAGAACATATCACTCCAATGTTGTGGTTTCAGACTGATACATGAAGTAAAGAGAGATTCAGAAAAATAAGTGGGGACAAGTATAGATTCGTCTGATAAGAATGAAGTTTGGAGATAAAAGAAAATTGTAATTTAAGGTAGAAATATTATTACTAAGGGAGAAGTGTTATTACTGAAGATTTTCTTTTAGTAAGAGGATGGAGCATGGTAGTACTTCAAGGAACTATAGTAGCAAAGGAAACTTAAATGGAAGAGTTGAAGAAGGTATGGAGAAAGCACTGAGATATTTTGGGATGGGAATGGACATAATGGCCAGGAGAACTTCAAAGGAGCAGTCAGCAAAGTCAAATGCAGAAGAGAAATCAAATAAGATGTCAGTGGAGGTGTGAGAACAGAAACTGTGTGTATTGATAGAAGTTTCTTTTCAGGAGCTTGATATGCTTGGTTGTGAAGAGAAGAGAAGAGAGGCAGCCCCCAGGTGGTGGGAGTTTTGTTTGTTTATATTTTTAAGGATGGAATTGTATTTATAGTCCTTGAGGAAGATATCAATAAAGCTGAAGCCAGAGAAAGAGAGGTAACCCATGAAGGCCAGGGAGATAACGATAGAGAATCTGATCATAAGCTCAAAGTGTTTAGTTATCCAGGACAATGAAAGTTGGATATGTTTGTGGATGGAGATGGGATGTTAAAGGAGCTCCTTTTTGCTTCACAAAGAAAATAGACCAGGGACAATTCCATACACTATGAATTTGCCCACACAACACATAAACCCCTTGACTAATATCCTAGTTTTCATCTCCTGCCCTTCTGCTTGTGATGTAGCACCATTTAGACCTGTTACCCAAGTGCTGTTCAAATCCTGAGTCTTCCATGTGCTGCTCCTTCTGTTAGAAAGTTCTTTTCTTGGGTGCCTCTGCTGTTCAGGTAGAATTTAATGTCCTTCTGTGGCCTTCTGTGTCTTGAGCCCTATAAAAACCCTCCAAATAGACCATTAGATTGAAAGCACTTTAGGAACATGGACCATTTTCCAGTTCCCTTTTTATATGTGGCTCCTAGCACATAGTAGTTGCTCAATAACACTCATTGAATTTCATGTCTCCATTTTTCAAAATAACACTTTTGTGAGTTTTTATAGCAATTGGAGATGATTGCAACTTACATACCTTCAATTTATAAAGTTGAACCGGAGACTGATTTGATTTTAAAACCGGTGTAACTAACATTTTACTGGTTAACTCACCTTCTTAAGCACATACTATCTCTGCTTGTTTGACTTGGTATGCGTGTCTGTCATCTCTGTGTGGATAACGGGTCACTAGTCAGTGTTAAATCTGTGAGGGGCAGAAGGTTCGCTTCATTTTCTAAATCTACAATACAACATAGGCATGATTTATGGATATAGTGTTTTTTTGGAGAAGTCATTTTACATCCCTGTGTCATAGTTATTGCTCTGTGAAGTGATTTCATCTGCTAACCTCTTTCCCACACTTATAGCTCAGAATTAAGCAGGTTATATTGGTTAGTATTAATATTTTTTGCTCATAAAATGTAAGCACTGTACAAATAATTATTTACCAAGAGAAAGTTTCTTAGTCATGTGCTGAACTTTTCAGTGGATGACTGTACATGAGTAATATAATCTGCAACAACCATGCTAGTATGCAAAACCGGTGATAAATAATTTAACAGATGCTTTTGCTCTTATTTAAATGAACATGAATGTATATTGCCTTGATTCCTTAAATGATCAGTTCTCTCTTCTGCCTTATTTGGATCATTTTATATTTCCATCTCCTTTCTTCCATGGTTTGTAATACATCTCACCTCAGTCCAAGATGTTAATCCCTGTTCTTTGTTTTTCCTTCCTCAGCTCACAGGGCTTCTCACCACTTGAGGTACAAACACTGTCAGCATGTATTGATAGTTTTCATATTATGCGTTGACAATGCTACTAGTCAGGAGTGGGAACATGGTCAGAAAGACAGATATGACCATCCATCCTTTCCAGATGCTATTGCTGTGATAAGGAACACTCATAGGAGACTTTCTGTTTTAGCTACCAAGATAACTTTGGTGTGCACATCTTACTTTTTATTTTCTAAATGCATACTGCTACTATGTTTCTGAAGGCTTTGCTTGACATCATGTCCTAGGGTTTTGCTTCTGTGAGTTTTGCTTAGCAAGCATGCAAAGAAATAGTGGTGCTGACATTCTCTATCTTATTTACAATATTTTATTGAGGGCCCAATGTATGGTGTAGTTTAATTTTAAATAACAGATTGAATACACAAGGAAATAGTGTGCTGTCTTCTGAAACACACTTCATAGGGCCTTTTTTGGAGACTGATGTGACTATCAAAGGTCACCATTACAGAAACATAACCTTGTGTGTGCTGTGCTCAGTCGCTCAGTCATGGCTGACTCTTTGCAACCCCATGGACTGTAGCCCCCAGGCTCCTCAGTCCATGGAATTTTCCAGGCAAGAATATTGGAGTGGGTTGCCATTTCCTTCTCCAGGGAACCTTGTGTACCGTTTCATGTTGAATGTGCTTCAGGAAGATGATAACTTCCTGAAGAAAAAGAATCAAATTTTACGTCCATCAGCAGTAAAACAAAATTTCAGTCTGTCTGTAATGTGATTTTCTGTAAAGACTCATCCCATGATGTTACATTTAATCAATCTCTTAATATTTGTATTAATACACTTACCATTTTTATTCAGATAAAAATGGATTAAATTGAGTAAAATGAATAGAGGCAGTAAAAGGAGTGTAGAATTAGAGGGGAATATTTGAGAATCTGTAAACTTTACTTCAAATGATTATAAGACATGAAATTTAAAATACTTAGTAAAAATGATTGATAAATATGATTAACAAAGTTTAAAACTTGTTTAAATTGGACCTTATAAAGTCCAGACAGGCAGTACACTGGAAAATGTTTATTCATTCACTTTCTTATTCATATTTCCAATAAACATTTATTGAGTAGAAATTATGTTCCAGGTATCATTTTTGGATATAGGAATCTAGTGAGGAAAACAGATAAAAACCGTTGGCATCACAGAGTTTATAGTGGAGTAGCAGTCAGAATATATAAAGAACTTCTTCAAACAAAACAAAAACCCAATGAACAAAGGAGACGTGTAGGTAATTCAAAAGGAAAGTACATAGAACCAATGAACTTTTGAAATCTTTTAAAACTTCAGTAGTAAGTGGAGTATACAAATTAAATTAAAACAATTAGATAGCATTTTCTTTTTTTCTAAAAAAATGGAGAACAACTAAGAAAGATCGACAAATCCAGTGATAGTAATAGTCTTGGGCAGTGGGTAGTTTCAAGCATTTTGGTGCTCCAGTAAGTTGGTACAATCCTTTTGGGAGACAACCTGGCAGAATCTTCCACCCTGCAGCTCTCCTCCTTGGTATATATCTGCCATGGACTCAATGTTTGTGTACCTTCAAAATTCACATGTTGAGTTTCTAACTCCCAGTGTGGTGGATGGAATTTGGAGATGGGAATTTAGGATTAGATGAAGTCATATAAGAACTCTGCAAGCCAAGAAGAGCACTCTTATGAGAACCTAAGCTGGTACCCTGATCTCAGGCAATCGGCCTCCTGAACTGTGATTGAAATAATTTTATTTAAGTCTATGGTATGTTGTTATGGCAGTCTGAGCTGACTAATACAATATCCTAGAAAGAAAATAGAGCACAATCATGCTCATTGAGTATTTTTGTTGTTGTTGTTGTTGCTTTTACTATTTTTTTCAAGGGCAAAAATGGAGAACAGGTGAAAGGGATAAAAAGATGGACCACACAGGATTTTTATGTCAGTGAAAATATTCTATATGATACTATAATGGAGATACATGTCTTTATACATTTGTCCAAACCCATAGAATGTACAACACCAAGAGTAGAATCTACTGTAAAATACAGACTTTGGGTAATAATTATGTGTCAGTAGAAGTTCATCAGTTATAACACATGTACCATTCTGGTGTGGAATGTTGATAATGGAGGAGGATATGTATGTGTGGGGCAGTGGCCATGTGGGATAACACTGTACCTGCTGTTCCATATTGCTGTGAACCTTAAACTTCTCTAAAAAATAAAGTCTTTAAAAAATAGGAGAGGATAAAACAAAACAAAACTAAATGGAGATAATCTAAATAATCTGAATATTCATGGTGGGTGGGTTGTTAAATAAAACATGACATATCACACTTGGAATATTATAGCAGATGCCTATTACTGACTTAAGAAAATGGGTAAGGAAAAGAGTTAAAATGATTTGGGTATGATCCTATTTCTGTAAAATAAACACCAAAATACACAAAACAAAGTCATATATATATATATATATATATATATGTATATACACATATATATGTATGTATGTATTTATATATCTTACATGTACATGTCAATATATATAAAGAGGCATGTTAATATTGATTGCCCCTCTGGGAATGGGGATTGGAAGATAAATCCAGGGGAACTTTACCATCTCCCAAATTATTTGAATTCTGTGTAATAGTGAATTAATTTAATAATTGTGTAATTAAACTTTTAAATAAACAACTGCAGAAGATTTTTAAAAAGTCAATGAGCAGAAAAGAAAATTGGCAGCTGATAGTATTAAGGGAACTGAGTTCTCCAAAGTACAAAAACATAGTGCCTAGTCAGGTTTGTCTGAAGTTCCCATAAGAAGTTGAAGACTGAGAAAAAAATCTGAAAAAATTGAACTAGAAGTGTTTGTGTATGATTTTTAAGGTTGGACTACCTTCTGTAGATTAAGTTTTAAGAAAACATGTATTAGATCTCATCAACCGACTGACAAATATACTACCAGTGGTTGATAGTAGAAATAATTTTGAGCACACTCACACATTAATGTGTCTACATAATTTTCCTATCTTAGCTACTATTATCTTTTGTGTATATTTAAGGAAATTTTAAGATGCCAAAATTTGTAGAATTTAGCAAAAAAAATTAATATGTTTTTCAAGAGCGCTTGTTCTGCTTTTTTTCTATTCCCTTGGCTTCACATTCTTAAGAAACCATGAACGTTATATCAGGCCAAAAAGACAGATGATACCTACTTCAACATTTATCTTGTGGAATCTTTCTTACTTCTTTAAATAAAAAAAGATGGATATTGAGAAAGTCATCAGTCACCACTGCCTTTTCCCCTACTAGTAATAGAGATGGAGTCAATCAATCTGAGCATCTGCCGGGGTCAGCAGACTAGAAGAGACTTTTGACATGGAAACACATTTCATGATATAGCTCTCCCTCCAGAATGAATACTAATCTTAATCCTGGACTCCCTTTTTTTTTTTTTTTAGGAAGAAAGTTTGATGTTCTTGTATCTCAAGAAAACTGTCTACCTTTTCCTATGCTGTTTTTCATCACCAAGTGTTTTTTTTTTAAACTATCTAGCTCATAATTTAAACATAAAACCTCCTCTCTCAGTTGTCTTTTCACCTCCTAGTGTGTGATTTTAAAAAGTTAAAGGGGAAAAAGAAATCTGTCTTCTGCAGGACGTAGCATACATTTGGTGCTTGTCAAGTTTTCAAAAGTGAGATTACAATGGAGATGATAAATGAAGGTGGTGTTCTTATGTTCCCGTCTCTTTTCAAGTCCATTTAATTCTCCTTCCCTTCATTCTCAATCTCCCTGCTCCTAAAACACTCATTCTTGTTCCCACTATATCAAATGGACAGACATTTGTCCTGTGCCTACTAAACGCAAGCCCCCAGAGCAAAAGAACAATTTTGTCTTAGCTGTGGATAGAGAAGAATTGAAAAGAAAATGGGATATAGTGGTCATGAATTTCTTAAGCACAAGATTTTTTCATTCAAAAAATATTGAACACTAGGTACTAGGGACACGTGATTTATGGCAACTCTGCCTTTGAGGGGCTCAGATGACTAGGAAAGGCCTAAAGGTAAACATACCATTGTATCAGTACCATATCATAGCTATACCAGAGGTCTTTAAAGATGCTGCGTAAATTCAGAATAAAAGTAAAAATTCTGAACTCATGTGAAGAGAGGTCAAGGAAGTAAGTCATTATAAAGAAGATGCCACCCAAATGACCGAAGGGGAAGTGTCATGAGAAGGCAGTGAAAGCTATTCCAGTGTGCATCGCATGTGTGAGGGCAGAGAGCAGGAAAGCATTTATTCCTCAGGGAAAGAAGGCTGCTCAGTGTGTTTAGAGAACAGGATGAGTAGAGGGGAGTTTGGGGAAGAACTGGGGGTGGGGAACAGTTACAAGGGCTGCTGTGCTGGCAGGAATGACCAGTCACTCTTTTCAATGTTGTATATATTTTCTAACATTTATTCTTTACAAAAATTTTGAGTCAAATATTGTTGCCCCTATTTTTCACAAAAGAAATCTTAGCTCAGGTAAAGTAAAACTAAACCTCCAAATATCTCGTTTACATTGGCAGAAAGTGGCAGAGACAGGATTTGGATTCAGATTTACTAGGCTTTTTTAAAGCTTTAGCCTGTGATTCATAGAAGAGTGGAAGGGAAAGGAAGATCTACTTTCTTGTTTGCAATGGGAATTTGAATTTTATGTATATGCAGTAGGAATTGAAAGAAACATTTTAAGCAAAAGGAAAGGAATAGTCCATCATATACCAAGAGGAAAGCAATTTTTTAAAGAATTTCTTTTGTTGACATTAGTAGCAATATTTTGGCTACCTGATGCGAAGAGCTGACTCATTGGAAAAGACCCTGACGCTGGGAAAGATTGAGGGCAGGAGGAGAAGGGCATGACAGAGGATGAGATGGCTGGATGGCATAATCGACTCCATGGACATGAGTGTGAGCAAACTCTGGGAGGAAGTGAAGGACAGGGAAGCCTGGCATGCTGCTGTCCATAGGGTCACAAAGAGTCGGACACAACTTAGTGACTGACAACAACAACAATGTTAGTATCATATAGTCATTAGTATTAAAGATTTGCCTCAAGTAAACAATTGGGCAGGAACAAAATATAATTAAATTGTTCTGTGGTAACTGGATATAGTCATCTATATAAAATTAAAGTAAGATACAATTTAATTTAGAAAAGTGCCCTGAAAGGACAAAAAGCTAAAGCTAGCTGATTGCACAATTTTCAGTACATTCTCAGCTCATCGACCTTTAAGAATTAAGAATGAATTAAGAACAGAGAACAGCTCAAATGCACCTACAGAAGAATCACTTTCATGATTATTTAGGGTCGATGTCAACACAAGATCCAAACAAACTCAGTCTGATACAATACCAGTTATAGCCTGGCTCTTCATACTCGATGATAAAGGAAATCAGTCCTGAATGTTCATTGGAAGGACTGATGTTGAAGCTGAAACTCCAATACTTTGGCCACCTGATGCGAAGAACTGACTCATTTGAAAAGACCCTGATTCTGGGAAAGATTGAAGGCAGGAGGAGAAGGGAACGACAGAGGATGAGATGGTTGGATGGCATCACTGACTCAATGGACATGAGTTTGAGTAAGCTCCGGAAGTTGCTGATGGACAGGAAGGCCTGGTGTGCTGCAGTCCATGGGGTCGCAAAGAGTTGGACACAACTGAGCAACTGAACTGATAAATTAAAAATCTGTATAAATTTGAAGCAAATCTGTAAAATTTGTTAGCATCAGGTGGAGGTCAGTGTACAAACTTATTTTTATCTGAAACAAAAGGCATACTGTACTGTGTTGTTTTATAGGAAATAAAGCATAAACCAAGAAGAGCTCCTATGTTAGGCCCTATGATGTCCCTGAACTACATGCACAGAAACTCAATTGATGTGCACAGCATGCTGACCTGTTATATGGCAAATGTTTGTGTTTATTTCCTTTCCTTTTTTTAGAAAAATGAGTAAAACCATTAATAAGCTGACCAGTTTGATGCATTAATCTGCTCTTGTTATCTTTTATTGCAAAGTATGTGTGTATTGTAAAGGAAATCTCAATACAGAAATTAACTTGGAAAGGGATGTTTTTAAAAAGTGAGGGAATGGTAGTTTTCCCTCTGAATTCCATATTTAAAGTGATGATTATAGGTTGAGTGAACTTATTCAAACTGATTCTTCCACTTTGAATCCTGATTCTTCTACTTACTAGCTGGATGATCTGAACAAGTTACTTATCAGTTCTGGGGCTCAATTTCCTAAACTTGAAAATGGAAATAAAATCTGCACTTCCTCTAGAATTGGTATGAATTTTAAAAGTGATAATGTGTAGGATACACTCAGTTCATGAAGGCTCCCCAATGCCCTGCCTATAGAAGGTCACGCAAAAATTGGTGTCAACATCTGGTTGCTGCCAAAAAGACAGTCTTGCTGAGAAACACATGTATTTATCCAAAAATAAAGATGGTTCTAAGTATGAATATTGGAATTTGTCTGATATTCAAATACCGTTTTATGTTGGTATTAGTTTTTCATTGTTGTTTAATTGCTAAGTCATATCCAACTCTTTTGCATTCCCATAGACTGTAGCCCATCAGGCTTTTTTGTCCATGGGATTTCCCAAGGCAAGAATACTGGAGTGGATTGCCATTTTCTTCCCCAGGGGAATCTTCCCAACCCAGGGATTGAACCCATGTCTCCTGCATTGGCAAGCAGATTCTTTACCTCTGAATCACCAGGGAAACCCAGTTATTCATTAGAAGGTTGGAATTCTGATGCTTCTGCCTTCCTTAAAGCAATCGGAGTTCACCAAAAGAAATTTGTAAAAAGATAACAGCAAGATGCTCTTGAAGAAACCCTTATCTGGAACATGACTTATGAAGATGCTTTCTTTACTCCCCAAATCTAGTTTTAGATTCTCATGAGAAGACAGCTTGGTTCTGATTGCCAATCTGCAGGATAAAGTGTGATCTCACTGTCTCCCTTATGACAGAGCTTGTTTTGAAACCAAACCAAAAAGGCTTCAAAGATGCTCAGGATAACTCTGCCAAGAACTAGGGTGAGGATCCTTTTTTTTTCTTTTTTTCTTTTTCTTTTGCAGCTGATTTTGGAATCTGTAATTTAGGGGTTGCCATGGAAATAAATCACATGTGTGAGTTCCTTTGGCAAAAGTACCAGTTTGTGAATGGTGAATATTCAAGGTGGTATTGGGCTCATGTACACTGAGAATAGTTCAGTTCTAAAGTATCCAGAAATCTTAGTCATAGGTGTAGCAAAGAGGGCACCGTTTTAGTGAATTAGAAAATAATTGCCTAATACATTTCTCTACTGCGTGGATTATGCTTGCTTAGACGTAAAGAGTAGATTCTTCCTTTTGGGTGTGTCAGGGTGCTGTACACATATTGACCAGGACAGGTTGATTTCTTTTCCACCAACAATGAATGAAATGTTAATAAGAATACTGACTTGATGTTTCAGTGTTATGTTTTAGTCAATCAACTTTGGTATCTTTAAATTAACCTTGAAAAATAACTCCAGTTGAGTTGAACTGTCAGCATAAAACTTCACTCTAAAGAAAGGTTAATACATTAAAAACTATACTCACTGTTCTGTGGTTTGCTTTATATACTCTACAAAGGAAAGCTACTTAAATTCTGATTTTAAATGTATTTTTGTTATCCTTATTCTTCTTACTCATTGCCTACTTCTTTCACTTACTAAATTAGATAGCAGAGAGTAGGTAGATGAATAGGTAAGGAAATTTCCAAGTGGTATGCATTCTGAAGACAAAATTTCAGATGTCAAGATGCTATTATGTATTAGTCAGTATTTTCATCTTGTTTTATTATACTTTGCACTCGGATTCCCTGACATGGCTAGTAAAATAGACTTTGTGACTAAGAGGTTCTAGTTACAGAAACCCAAGAAGAAATTTTCTGTTGTTTTGAGTAGCCCCCAAATAAAATTTTAGCCTACTATTGATACATATGGTTGAAATTCCCACTCCATTTCTGTTACTGTGATTCAGGTCTCAATTCACCACCTCTTTCAGGATTTACAAATCTCTATAGTTATTTTATGCTCTACTCTGACCACTTTGAATGACTATGCTTTTATTCCTTTTTGTACACCATTTCCATAAGTATAACTTTTTTCAATTCACCACCCACCACTGTATATATGGTATTTACGTATGTCTATCAATATATTATCATCTTTCAAACCTTACATATAAACAAAACTATTTCTTACTTGTTTCTATCTTGCCTTCATTACAGAAGACCTAGAGGTTTCATTTGAAGTTTATGGAATTTGACTTAAGTAGGTGTCTTAGACAAGTGCTAAAATTAAAACAGTAGAATCACTAATCTTCAAAGATAACATTCCATATTCTCCATACTAACATGCAAAAAACTTCATTCACTATATTGCCTGATGCTTGGTGTGTGTCCAAAAGGTGCCATGATGAACAATTCACAGATTTTTGTCAGATTTAGTTTGCTGAGTGCAGATACATGCAGCCAAAGAGTGACTAGGTAGAATTCCAACAGAGCATAATAGAAAAGCCATAAAATAAAAAACTGGAGAGAGGGGTAAAGGTGACAACTCAAGAGAAAATGCTTAAATGAAACCAGAGGGAAATGTTGGAAAGAGAGTAAGACACTTCACAGGGAAAAAAGAAGTAAAAGAAAAATGAACAGATTACAGACAGAATCATTCTATAACTGAACACATCTGAAGTGTCAGGCAATACATTTCTAAAAATGTATTTGGGAAAGCAGTTGTTTCTTTTTAATAGTAAGCTATTCTCAAATGCTAAGGAAGACGTGAGGTTTGCTGTCAATTCTACTCTTGGCATCCAGTCTTTCTATATGGACACAAAAGGAAACCATGAGGCTAAAAAGAGGTAGGAGACAGTTGTTATAGAAGGAGAAAAAAAGAAACGATATGGACATTATTAGAAAAAGCAGTTTAGGACAATTACTCTTCTAAATGCTTATGCATATGTGTTGTGAATTGCAGGCACCTTTAACAGGACTTCCCTGGTGGCTCAGAGGTTAAAGCGTCTGCCTCCAATGCGGGAGACCTGGGTTCGATCCCTGGGTCGGGAAGATCCCCTGGAGAAGGAAATGGCAAACCACTCCAGTATTCTTCCCTGGAGAATCCCATGGATGGAGGAGCCTGGCAGGCTACAGTCCATGGGGTCGCAAAGAGTCGGACACGACTGAGCGACTTTCCTTTCCTTTAACAGCATTGTTGCCAAACACTAATTTGAAATCAAATGCCTGCCATACTTTATGTTGCATGTTCTATTGTATATTTGAAAAACTTGTCTAATAAAACTGTGGGAGGAATTGTGGAGTGTGTTTTTCTTTATGGGAGTTGTAAAATTCATTTAGAGTGGCTTCAGTAAAGTTTCACAGTGTTTAAACTGCTAAATCATTTCTTTAAGCACAAGGTATCAAAACGTTTGAGAACCGCAATCATTATAAAACATTGAACATTTTAAGTAGGCTTTTGAACTTATCTGTTTTGGTTATAGAGATTTCCTTTAGTTCTAACACCAGTGCCAGATTTCTATTCTTGCACATTTTCATTCCATTAAAAAGAAGACAAGAAGAATTTCAGCTCTTTCCAAGAAAGTGTTTTGTAGAAAAAGATGGAAATAATGTGCCTGTTGAGATTTATTCCCTCTCAAACTGAAAATCACAGCCCAGTTGAACTTTATTTTACATTTGATGGATGGACAAAGATTTAGGACTTTTGAATGGCTCACTACCAATTAGAAAAAATTACTGTTTGGAGATGTAATAATGAGGAATAAGTTGTCAACAGAAAAAAGAAATCATTAGGAGACTCTAGTGCCCTGTTTGTTTCTGTGATTCTTATCTTTCTTTGGATATGGCACTACAAAACAACTAAAAGTCTAATAGAAATAAATATACAACCTGTATTGCATGATGTTTTTAACTAGACTGTACTCAAGGGAATTAAAATGAGGGCCAAGAGTCCTCAAGTTTTTCCATTTTTTAATATTCTTTTCTCTCCTAGATAGGGAAATACATTAATATGGAATTAGCTATCCCAAATTTTTTCTGTCCAAGTTCATTTCAAGTCTTTTAAGTGGCAAAATAAGTCGTAAATAAAACTGAGAATTTTTGATTATATGAGTTTCAGGTGTACACCATAGCGATTCAGTATTTTTATAATTATAATCCAATTAAAGTTATTATAAATAACATATATATAAAATATGTAAATAATATATATATAATTATAATGCAAACATTATAAATGGTTATAAAATATTATAAAAGTTATTTAAAGATATAGACTATATTCCCTGTATATGCTATATATGCAGTACAGCAGCATATATGCTGTACCATATATCTTCATAGCTTATTTATTTCACACACAAAAGTTTGTACCTGTTAATTCCCTACCCTTATCTTGTCCCTCCCCTATCCCTCTCCCTACTGGTAATCACTAGTTTCTTCTATAAATCTAGTTCTGTTTTGTTATATTCATTCATTTGTGTTATTTTTTAAGATTTCATATACCAGTGATGACATACAGCATTTGTCTTTCTCGGTCTTACTTATTTCACTAAGCATAATATCTTTGACTATTGTTGCAAAAGACAAAATTTCATTCTTTTTTGTGGCTGAGTAATATTCCATTGTAATATTCCAAAGCAGAGACATCACTTTGCTGACAAAGGTCCATCTAGTCAAAGCTATGGTTTTTCCAGTAGTCATGAACAGATGTGAGAGTTGGACCATAAAGAAGGCTGAGCACTGAAGAACTGATGCTTTTGAACTGTGGTGTTGGAGAAGACTCTTGAGAGTCCCTTGGACAGCAAGGAAATCAAACCAGTGAATCCTAAAGGAAATCAGTCCTGAATATTCATTGGAAGGACTGATGCTGAAGCTGAAGCTCCCATACTTTCGCCACCTGATATGAAGAGCCTACTCATTGGAAAAGACGTTGATGCTGGGAAAGATTGAGGGCAGAAGAGAAGGGGGCAGCAGAGGATGAGATGGTTGAATGGCATCACTGAATCAGTGGATGTGAGTTTGAGCAAGCTCTGGGAGATGGTGAAGGACAGAGAAGCCTGGCCTGCTGCAGTCCATGGGGTCACAAATAGTTAGACACGACTTAGCAACTGGGCAATGAACAACAATATTCCATTGTATATATACATCACAGCAACTTTGTCCATTCTTATGTTAATGTACACTTAGGTTGCTTCCATATCTTGACTATTGTAAATAATGCTGCTATAAATATTAGGTTTCACATATCTTTTCAAATTAGTGGGGTTTTTTTTTTTTTTTTGGGTATATACCCAGGAGTGGAATTGCTGAAAATATGGTAGTCCTATTTTTAGTTTTTTAAGGCACCTCCATAGTGTTTTCCAAGTGCCTGTACTGATTTACATTCCCACTAATAGCAAACAGAGGTTCACTTTTTTCCACATTCTTGCCAGCATTTGTTATTTGTGGTCTTTTAATGATAGCAGTTCAGACAGTCATGAGGTGATATCTCATTATGGTTTTGATTTGCATTTCTCTGATGATTTGTAATGTTGAGCATCTTTTCATTGGTGTATTGGCCATCTGTATGTCTTCTTTGAAAAAATGTCTTTTCAGGTCTTCTGCCCATTTTTGATAGGATTTTTTTTTTATATTGAGCTGCATAAGTTGTTTATATACATTTTGTATTTTAGCCCCTTGTCAATCATATCATTTGCAAATATTTTTTCCCATTCTATAGGTTGTCTTTTGTTTTGTCAATAGTTTACTTTGCCATGCAAAAGCTTTTAAGTTTAATTGGGCCCTATTTGCTTATTTTTGCTTTTGTTTCCTTTGTTTTAGGAGACGGAACCATGAGAATAGTGCCAAGATTTATGTCATAGAATGTTATGCCTATATTTTCTTCTGTAGATTTTTGGGTTTTGGTTCTATATTTAGATTTTTAATCCATTCTGAATTTACTTATGTATATGAGATAAGTTCTAAGTGTATTCTTTGACATGTAGCTTTCCAGTTTTTCCAGCACCATTTATTGAAGAGACTGTCTTTTCTTCATTGTATGTTCTTGCCTACTTTGTTGTAGATTAATTGACCATAAGTGCATGGGTTTATTTCTGTGCTCTCTATTTTGTTCCACTGATCTATGTGTCTGTTTTTGTACCAGTACAACGTTGTTTTGATGACTGTGGCTTTGTTGTACAGTCTGAAGTCAAGAAGAGTGATACCTCCAGTTTTGTTCTTTTTTCTCAAGATTGCTTTGGCTGAAGAGTCTTTCGTATTTCCACATAAATTTTAGGATTGTTTGACCTAGTTGTGAAAAATGTCATGGGTATTTCTATAAGGATTGCATTAGATCTGTCGATTGCTTTGTGTAATATGCACAGTTTAACAATGCTGATTTCTTCTAATCCATAAACTTGGTATATCTTTCCATCTGTTTGTGTCACCTTTGATTTCTTCATTAGTGTTTTATAGTTTTCTGAGTACAAATTTATTACCGCCTTAGTTAGATTTGTTCCTAGATATTTTATTCTTTTTGATGAGATTGTAAATGAGATTGTTTTCTTAATGTCTCTTTCTGGTAGTTTGTTGGGAGGGTTATGCCTCCATCTTTGTTCTTTTTTTCTTAAGATTGCTTTGGCAATTCAAGATCTTTTGTGGTTCCATATCAAATTTTAGGGTATTGGATTTTTCATCTCTTTTTGATTGTTCTTTATATTTTCTCTTTGCTAACAACTTCTAATGTTTCCTTCTGTTCATTCAATTTTCTCCCAAGCTCTTTGATCATCTTTAAAACCATTACTCTGTAACTCTTTTGGGTAGATTGCCTGTCTCTCGTTACTTATTTCTTCTTCTGGGATTTTATCTTGTTCCGTTGTTTGAAACATGTTTCTCTGTCATCTCATCTTGCCTAATTTGCTATTTTTATTTCTATGTATTTTCTACTTTTGTTATGTTTCCCAACCTTGTAGAAATGGCATTTTGTAAGAGATGTCCTATCCCAGGAACACACTCCCCTCTGGTCACCAAAGCTATGTGCTCTAAGGGTGCCCCCTATGTGGGCTTCATGGGTTCTTCTGTTGTGGTTGTTTGACCACTGTGGTGGTGTATTAGGTGTGGCTGGCCCCTGTTCGGTTGGTTGCCTGTGCCTGCTTTGTGTGGAGACTACTGGTAACTGCTGGCTGGTGGAGCTGTGTCTTGAGGCAACTGTCTTTGGCGTCCTGAGGAGTCCTGGGACTTGTGATAGCCTGTTGGTGGGTGGGACTGAAACCTGACATGAGTGACTGTGAGCTCTGGGGTGTCCCAAAGTTGATACTGGTCCACTGATGAGTGGAGCTAGAGCCTGGGGCTACTGGATGAGGGGTTCAAGGTGTCCCCAACCTGATGTTGGCCTGAGGGTGATCAGGCACTGGGTCCAGAGGATCTTGGGGCAGGTGCCTGATGACTGGTATGTGTAGACAAGTCCTGAGGCAAGTGCTGAACCACTTGTGGGCAGAGTCAGGTCCTGAGATCTCTGGCTGCAGGGCTTAGGGTTCTTAGAGCCCTGCCACTCTGCTGTCAGCACTTTGGTAGTTGAGGGCAAGGTCCAGAGATCCCACTGGTAGGTGTAACTGTATCCTGGGGTGGCTGAGTGAGGAGCCCAAAGTGTCTCAGAATGGATGTTGGCCTGTTGGTCTGCAGGGCTGGGGCCTAGGGGTCCTGATCTGCTTGTGGTGAACTGGGTCCTGACACAGCAAGCTGTGATGCTAAAAAAATTTTCCCCTCAAACTAAAAACAACCCCATAATGATATGTTAAAAGGAAGGAGTCAACTGAAAGAGCTCCCAGTTGTCAAACTTACAGCAATTAGAGTAACAAAATAAAGTAATAATGGATTACAGTTCAAACTATAAAAATTCATGAGTTTATACTAATATAAATAGGATAGCAAAACAAATGGAGAACAGTCAAGTCTCCCATGCAAAAGAATTCCACATAATTTATGTATTGTTCCCTGAAGGGTGTGGAACATAAGTTCCCATTCTTTAAATATGAGCTATGGAAAGTGATTTCCTTTCAGAGAATACAGTATGGGAAGGGGTGGAAAGATTAACTTCATTCTGGAGAACTCTGACAACTATTAACTCTGCAAAGTGATCAATGTTGGAATCAACAATAATGTCATGTTAATTGTATGTACTTTTGATATTATTTCGTGACAATGGCACTTTACCTCTGTTTTTTCTTCAAAAAATTCATAACTCTAGTTAATAATTGAAAAATATCAGACAAATCCAATTTGAGGGATGGTTATAAAATACCTGACCAGCACTCCTCAAAACTGTCAAGATTATAAAAAATAAGGAAAATCTGAAAACTTTCACAGCCAAGAGCAACCTAAGGAGACATGACAGTTAGATGTAATGTGGATATCCTGAGTGGGATCCTAACTTTTCTGGAGGCTACCTGAGGGACTGATTTTTTGCTGCACCCATCATAGAGTGCTGATGGGACCCAGCATACTGTAGGTAACTGGGTGCCACTAAGAACAAAGACAGTGGCTTGAACTAGTATGAAATTTTGAGAGTTTTTCAGGACTACTTAAGAATTAACTTAACCAAGGAGGGGAAAGACTTGTACACTGAAAACTAAAAAACACTGATGAAAGAAATTAAAGAAGACACAAATAAATAGAAGACATCCACATTCATAAATTACAGACAATATTGTTTAAATGTCCTCACTACACATAGTGATCTATAGATTCAATGAAATCCATATCAAAATCCCAATGGAGTTTTTAAAAATAGAAATACAAAAAATCTTTAAATTTATATGAATCCACAAAGGACCCTGAATAGCCAAAACAATCTTGAGAAGGAAGAATCAGCCATCACAGTTCCTGATTTCAAGATATATTGTAAAGTTATAGTAATCAAAACAGCATGGTATTGGCATTAAGACAAACATATAGAACAATACAACAGAATAGTGAGTCAGAAATTAACTCATGAATATTGTCAACTGATCTTTGACAAGGGTGTCAAGAATACACAGTGGAGAAATAATAATGTCTTCAGCAGACAGTGCTAGAAAAATTAGATTGCTACAAACAAAACAATGAAATTAGTCCCTTGTCATATGCAAAAATCAACTCAAAATGGATTAAAGACTTAAACGTAAGATTTGAAACTATAAATCTCCTATAACAAAACATAAGGCAGATGCTCCATGACATTGGTCTTGACACTGAATTTTTCGATTTGGCATCAACTGCAAAGGAACAAAAGCAAAAATAAACAAATGGGACTGCAACAAATTAAGAAGTCTTTGCATAGCAAAGGAAGCCAACAAAATGAAAAGACAAGCTACTGAGTGGGAGAAAATATTTGCAAATTATATATCTGATAATAAGTTAATGTCCATGTATATAAAGAACTCATACAACTCAACAGCAAAAATACAAATATTCTAATTAAAACATAGACTGAGGAACTGTATAGACATTTTCCAAAGACGATATTCAAAAGGCTGAAAGGTATAAGAAGAGGTACTCAATGTCACTAACTTTTCAGTTCAGTTTAGTCACTCAGTTGTGTCCAACTCTTTGCGACCCCATGGACTGCAGCATGCCAGGCTTCCTTGTCCATCACCAACTCCTGAAGCTTGTTCAAACTCATGTCCATCGAGTTGGTGATGCCATCCAACCATGTCATCCTTTCTTGTCCCCTTCTCCTCCTGCCTTAAATCTTTCTCAGCATCAGGGTCTTTCCAGTGAGTCAGTTCTTCGCATCAGGTGGCCAAAGTATTGCAGTTTCAGCTTCAGCATCAGTCCTTCCAATGAATATTCTAGATTGATTTCCTTTAGGATGGACTGGTTTGATCTCCTTGCAGTCCAAGGGACTCTCAAGAGTCTCCTCCAACACCACAGTTCAAAAGCATCAATTCTTCGGCGCTCACTAACCGTTAGGGAAATACACAAAACCGTTAGGCAAATACCTCAAAACCACAATGAAATACTACCTTACTCCTGTTAGAATGACTGGGATAAAAAAGACAAGATATAACAAGTGTTGGCAGGGACATTGGAAAAGGAAACCTCTATGCACTGCTTGTACAAATATAAATTGGTGCAGCCACTATGGAAAATAATATGGAAGTTCCTCAAAAAATTAAAAGTAGAGCTACCATATGATCTAGCAATTTCACTGCTGGGTATTTATCTGAAGGAAACAGAACCACTATCTTAAAGAGCTATTTGCACCTCCGTGTTCATTGTAGTCTTATCTACAATAGCCAAGACATGAAAACAACTTTAGTAACAACTGACAGACGAATGAATAAGGAAAATGTGGTATATATATAAATAGCATATTATTCAACCATTAAAAATAAGGGTATCCTGCTATTTGTAATGACAGTGATAGACCTTGAGGGCATTATGCTTAGTGAAATAAGTTAGAGGAAGACACATTTTGTATGATTTCATTTATATGTGGCGTCTAAAAAACCACACAAATTGATGGTTGATGATGAAGAAAATCTGAGGATAGGGAAAATGGATGAAGGTGGTCAAAAGTTATAAATTTCCAATTATGAGATAAATGAATTCTGGGGATGTAATATATAGCATTGTGACTAGAGTTAATGCTGTATTGTATATTTAAAAGTTGCTAAGAGAGTAGATCTTAAAAGTTCTCATCACATGAAAAAAATGTGTAGGTGATATATGTTAAATAAATTTATTGTAGTGATCATTTGGAGACATATATACACATAATAATTGCAATCATTATGCTGTATACCCTTAAACTATTGAATAATAGTGTTATATGTCACTATATCTCAAAATTGAAAAAAAGAATTACATACTTTGAAGATTTTTATATTGACTTCCACATGGTTAGTGAATCAATAAAGTTTTATCTAGGTTTGACCAATGCAATTATTTCTTTTCTCTCAGCTATGAATTTTTCTTATTGTGGACTACAATTTCTGTTAATCCTTTTCTGAGTATACATTGAACTTCTTGGAAAAGATTATTCCTTTTTGGGGTAATAATAGAAAATGTATAATGTGTTTCCCATGAGACCAGTATTGTTTGAAGTGTTTTACAGGTGTTAACTTGCTAGATGCCTACAACAACCCTACTGAAGGGCTTCTATTATTAATATTCCCATTTAACAAATGAGAGAAGTTAGTCTCATACCATATAGGGATCAGAGCAGGGACTATGAATTTAATTACTAAATATTAGGCTCTTCTATAAAAATGTGGCTTTAGGGTATTGGAGTCCCTAAATTGCTAAATTACTACATTTTCTGTTTGTATATGAAAGTTCTCAATCCACAGGTTTTAAATAACAATTATGTCCAGAGGAAAGCTTTGTTTCTTTCAAAATGCTCTAAAGAATGGTACCTGTCTACTTCATGTAGTGTTGTGAGGAATGGCTTACATCTGCTTGGCACTCTGCAGTTTAGGTTTCAGTGTTCTTCAACATTCTGCCTTTGAGTGTTCTGCCTAGTTGAGTGTTCTCTCAGTTGCCATGACTGGAAGGAATTCTGATCTGTTTCTTACAATTGGAGGGATATTTTATTGAATGAGATTCAAGAGGAAAACTGATTCCCAGGCTACCCCCAACCCAGGCCAATTAACATTAGTGCTCCTTAGTTGTGTCCTTGATATAGTTTTGAACTTAAAAAACTTTTGACTTACCTAATGAAAAGTATATGAATACAGATTTCTAAGATATCAACTGCTAATAAGAACCATCAAATACTTAATAATGATTTTCTTTGCTTGATCAGAGATCTCCACAGGAAGGAGATTGGCAATTCAGTAGGTGAACTTTTCCCACTGAGCCAGACCTAAAGCAAAACCCCAGGAATTCAATCTGCCCCAGGAACAGGTATCTTTCCACTGAGAAATGGGACAAAGAAGGTGTTTATTGATGGTATTAAAAATATATTTATTTTGAAGTGCTCTAGTGTGCTGGTTAAAATCCAGTTTGGATAGTTATATTCTTTTCATAGAAATTCCACCTACAATTATAACTGCCAACTCCAATTTTACCAGCAGTTTGAATTCTAAATAGCCTTTCTTTGACACACGTTGTTCTTTAGTTCCACTTCGCAATTTCTAGCCAACTCCCTTCCCCTCCCAACCCCACACCCCCACCCCCACCGTAACTGACTGACTGGGATAAAGTAGCACAGCTAAATATTTTTGGGTATAATGAAGTGATTTGAAATGAATGGCATTATATTAAAGTGATGTAGTACTTATTAAAATACAATCTGATTATGTAGACTTTCATAGGTTTTTGGAATTCCTCTGATGATGACTACTTTTGGCTTTTTCACTTGTGATACCCTATAAACCTAGAACTTGATGTATTATATTCTTTTTTTTATATACAAGTTTCAGGTGTATAGGATTGCAGTCAACATCTGTATATACTAAAGAGTGGTCATCACCATAAGTCTGGTTACCATCCATCACCATACAGTTGACCTTCACCCATTTCCACCACTCCTCCCCTTTCGCTCTGGTAACCACTAATCTGTTTTCTGTATCTATTAGTTTTTGTTTTATTTTTTATTGTTTTTATTTTTAGATTCCACATATGAGTAAAATCATGTGGTATTGGTTTTCCTCTGACAGATTTATTTCACTTATTTTCACTCAAGATCCATCTATGTTGTTGCAGATGACAGAATTTCATTCTTTTTTATGGCTCAGTAGTATTCCATTATTCAATGGAAGGACTGGTGCTGAAGCTGAAGCTCCAATACTTTGGTCACCTGATGCAAAGAGCTGACTCATTGGAAAAGATCCTGATGCTGGGAAAGATTGAGGGCAAGAGGAGAAGGGGGCAACAAAGGATGAGATGATTGGATGGCATCATTGACTCAATGGACATGAGTTTAAGCAAACTCTGAGAGGTAGTGAAGGACAGGGAAGCCTGGCATGCTGCAGTCCATGGGGTCTCAGAGTTGGATATGACTGAGCAACTGAACAACAAAAGTCTTCCATTATAGATATAGATGTGGTATATACACACACACACACACACACATCACATCTTGATCCATTCATCCACTGTGAGACATTTCAATTGTTTCCATATCTTGGCTACTGTAAAGAATGCTTTAGTGAAAATATATTTTCTCATCTATGTTTTCTTGTCCTTTGGATAAATACCTAGAAAACTAGCTGGGTCATATGGTAGTTCTGGTCTTAATTTTTTAAGGAATCTCCATACACTTTTCCCGGAGAAGGCACTGGCACCCCACTCCAGTACTCTCATCTGGAAAATCCCACGGATGGAGGAGCCTGGTAGGCTGCAGTTTATGGGGTAGAGAAGAGTCAGACACGACTGAGCAACTTCACTTTCCCTTTTCCCTTTCATGCATTGGAGAAGGAAATGGCAACCCACTCCAGTGTTCTTGCCTGGAGAATCCCAGGGACGGGGGAGCCTGGTGGGCTACCGTCTATGGGGTCACACAGAGTCGGACACGACTGAAGCGACTTAGCAGCAGCAGCAGCAGCATACCCTTTTCCATAGTTATTGTGTACTCTATCCTTTAGCTTTAAAAAAATATATGTGTGAGTGTGTTACCTGCCTGATGAAAACATTCATGCTGTTGGTTTTCATTTCATGAAGTATGACATGTTAGTCACTCAATTGTGTCCAACTCTTTGTGATCCCATGGACTGGAGCCCACCAGGCTCTTCTGTCCTTGGAATTCTCCAGGCAAGAATACTGGTGTGGGTAGCCATTCCCTTCTCCAGGAGATCTTCTCAACCCAGGGATCAAACCTGGGTCCCCTGCATTGTAAGCAAATTTGTTACCATCTGAGCCACAAGGGAAGCCCCATAGTATGACATACAGGAAAGATAAAGTAGTTCATATGGAAAACACAGAGTACTTCACTAACACATATCAAACTCCTTCCTTCAACTAAGAAATATATGAAAGTTAATTTGTTTTTCTTCTTAAGACCTTATAATTTTAAAATTGAGTGAACCAAAAATAAAAAGAATTTTCCTTAGAACTAGTCTTCAGAATAGTTAAGTTATATCTTAAGGTGAAAGCAGTTTTGAGAACTAATTTCTTTATTAACTATGGATATCCTTTATTCTTCCATCCTTTCACATCACTGTTCTTATCCCCCAAACTCAGAGAAGCACGATTAGTTTCTTATTCTTTACTCCTGTCAGTCCCTTTTGTGTGTGTTTCATGTCTTTCCATTCCTTGAACCCTCTTTTAAAAATTGAGTGTACATAATGAATTTTGAATTTCAGCTTTTAATTAATGCCTATGTAATGCATAATAATCACTATTCAGATAAACTAAACTAAATCTCTTTGAAACACTGAGAACTTTGAAAAGTAAAAGACATTATGTGCACTAATTGTAAGACAGACATATTAAAATGTTAGATATAATGATTGTTACTTTTATTTTCACTAGCTAAAAGTTGACATCAAAGCTCAAGGCCTCACAGCATGCGTTGAGTAAAGCCTGATTTATATATCTGCTCTTCTCATTCCCTAGCCTGAGTTTCAGTCATCTAAGGCCAATTGTTATGATGTATCAGTGCAGTCAGCAATGGCAACAGTACATGAACCTCCTCTGTCAACACATAAGTCAATCCTATTGCCAATCTCCAGTTCCAGCTTGTATTATTCTTATTGTATCAACAAAGTAAAATTAAATCCCTGCCAGTACCCTTTTTCATATAGTTAGGGAGGAGAACAAGCACACACCATGAAAAAACTTGTTACTCATCTAGGTGATGTAATTCAGAGGGTATTATTAGATTTTCCTACCTCAAGGTAAAGACAACAGGCAAGAACACAGAGAATATGAAGCTTAAATAAACCAAAATCCATATTTGAAAAATAGAGGGGTTCTAACTAAAGTTTTCTTAGATCAGCAAATGGAACTCTCACATACCTGTCTGATAAGATGTGCCCTCAAGTTTCTGAGAAGGCTATTTAATACTTATGAACTGAAAAGTATTTCCTCCTTGATTCAACTTTATTAAGGCTCCATTGAGCCTTCTTTTTGACTGGGTCCTGCCCTCGGCTGCCTGAGCCCAGTTTTTAGCAAAGAATCTTGTTGAATCCAGTTTCACTAGGGATCCTGCTTATCCAGTTTAATGAGAATTCTGCCACACTTGATAACCCTCCACCTCTGATATTTAATCAAGTTTCTCTTAGTAATTTTCTGTCCAAAGATTCCCTCACCCTTCCCTTTGGCTGTATATCCCCAGCTGTCCCATTGTATTCAGAGTTGAGTTCACTGTTTCTCTCCTATTAAAATAATCTCTCTCCCTCATTTCAATAATCTTGAATAAAGTCTTCCTTGCCCATTTAATTGCAGTAGTTGTAACTTTTCTTTGACAGAATCAAAAGGGTGTATTTGATCCAAATACCTTCCATCATAGCCTACCATGATATGAAGCATTCACACTTACAGTTTTTGAATGGCAGACTTAAAAAATGCAAATATATAATGTAGGAGGGGCATGTGTTAACATTCATATGCCTTTGGGATCCATAACAGATAACTTTTAATAAGGAAAAAGGAATCTAGAAAACAGTTACAGGATGCAAAGTTTATCTGATGAGAGTAGGTGTCTATCTAGGACCACAGTGGGGGATCTCAGGCAGTTTGGCTTTGGGGTGGAGGATAGTTCACATGTGAGGCAAAGGTGCCAAAAGGAAAGCAAAGAGGAAGGCAATAAAATGGAAAGTGTTTGGGTATACTGAAGAGATGACAAAACTATAATTAGATTCTGCTGTACCTCAGGTGTATATGCTCTCACTGCAAAATAAGCCCTAGCAAACACCTTGGATAGCATTGGAAAGAATAATGTCATAAAGAGAGAATTCTCCTAATAGCTTACTGAGTTTTATAAATGAAAGAGAACTTCACTTTTTAAATTCTGATCTAGGAATCTTAGCTGAAAATTTTGCTTATCTCTCTTAGGTGTGGGAGCAAGGTGGAACCAAACTCTATTGTCAAATACCAAAAATCTTAACAAAAAATAGACAAATAAACAAATATTTATTTTTTATAATTTGTAAAATATTTAAACATGCCCCATCTTTGAATACTGTTCGTATAAGTAGAATATGCTATTTAGATTGATTTTCAAGGATCAGTGAGTTATTTGCTCTGAGCCACACATATTCATTTCTCATCACTTTTAAGGCCAAGAGCAAGCACTGACAACAATTAACTGGTTTTCTAGGACAACCTTTAACATAGAAGAAAAGCAAAGTTAACAGACTTGTGAAAGCTTTGAATCCAAGACCTTGACCAAGTTTTGATCTATTATAAGACAAAAGCATTGAGAAAGACAAAATCACTATCATCATATAGACCATGTATTTGAACACATTTTACAGAACTTACACTACTCTCTAAGGATCATAGTATTATTTCTCCAGATTCACACTTATGAACACAGAAAATGCCAGTTGTCAAAGCTTTGGAAGTAACCATTTCTTTTCTTACCTAGGGAAAGATTATTCTTGTTCTAATAAGAGCCTGATGATTTTATTTATTTTACTACAGTAGATGGTTGCTGGAAGAGATAGCACTCTATGATAGAGCTGTGTTGCATGGTGAATTTTTTTCAACATATTTACAATGACATATTACTATGATACCTGGTTTGAAAATAAATGATTTCCATAGGTCATTTTGTCTATTTAAATGTGAATTATTGTTGTTATTCTTGTTCAGTCACTGAGTCATGTCCGACTCTTGGCAACCCCATGAACTGCAACATGCCACGCTTCTCTGTCCATCACTATCTCCCTGAATTTCCTCAAACTCATATCCATTGAGTCAGTAATGCCATCCAACGATCTTATCCTCTGCTGCCCCCTTCTCCTCTTGCCCTCAATTCTTCCAAGCAACAGGGTCTTTTCCAATGAGTCACCTCTTCGCATCAGGTGGCCAAAGTATTGGAACTTTAGCTTCAGCATCAGTACATCCAATGAATATTCAGGGTTGATTTCCTTTAGGATTGACTGGTTTGATTTCCTTGCTGTCCACAGGACTCTCGAGTCTTCACCAGCACCACAGTATGAAAGCGTCAATTCTTTGGTGTTCAGCCTTCTTGATGGTCCAACTCTCACATCCATACATGACTACTGGATGTGTAGTCCAGTAGTCATGTATGTAGTCTACGTATAGATGACTACAGAGACCTTTGTCAGCAAAGTGATGTCTCTACTTTTTAAAGCACTCTCTAGGTTTGACACAGCTATTCTCTGAAGCATAGCTTGGAGAATTTTGAGCAAAATCTTGCTGGCATATGAAATGAGTGTAATTGTACAGTAATTTGAACATTCTTTGGCATTGCCTTTCTTTGGCATTGGAATGAAAACAGACCTTTTCCAGTCTTGTGGTCAAGCTGAGTTTTCCAAATATGCTGGCATAATGAGTGCAGCACTTTAGCGGCAGCATCTTTTAAGATTTGAAATAGATCAGCTGGAATTCCATCACCTCCACTAGCTTTGTTAGTAGTAATGCTTCCTAAGGCCCACTTGACTTCACACTCCAGGATGTCTGACTCTAGTTGAGTGACCATATCACTGTGGTTAACTGGGTCATTAGGAGCTTTTTTTGTACAGTTCTTCTGTGTATTCTTGCCATCTTTTCTTAATCTCTTCTGCTTCTGTTAGGTCCTTACCGTTTTTGTCCTTTATTGTGCCTGTCTTTGCATGAAATGTTCCCTTGGTAACTCCAGTTTTCTTGAAGAGACCTCTAGTCTTTCCCACTCTGTTGTTTTCCTCTATTTCTTTGCATTGGTCACTTAAGAAGGCTTTCTTATCTCTCCTTACTATTCTTTGGAACTCTGCATTCAGTTGGATATATCTTTCCCCTTCTCCCTTGCCTTTTGCTTCTCTTCTTCTCTCAGCTATTTTTAAGGCGTCCTCAGACAACCACTTTGCCTTCTTGCATTTTTTTTTCTTGGGGATGATTTTGATCATCACCTCCTATACAATGTTACAAACTTCTGTCAATAGTTCTTCAGGAACTCTGTCTACCAGATGTAGTCCCTTGAATCTATTGATCACCTCCACTGTATAATGGTAAGGGATTTGATTTAGGTTATACCTTAGTGGCTTAATGGTTTTCCCTACTTTCTTCAATTTAAGCCTGGATTTTGTAATAAGGAGCTGATGATCTGAGGCACAGTCAACTCCAGGTCTTGTTTTTGCTGACTGTATAGAGCTTCTCCATCTTTGGCTGCAGAGAATATAATCAGTCTGATTTCAGTACTGATCATCTGGTGATGACCATGTGTAGAGTCGTCTCTTGTGTTGTTGGAAGATGGTGTTTGCTAGAAGACTGTCTCTTTGTTGTTGGAAGACCAAATGTGGATAGTAGTAACTTACTCTGAATAGTAGGGGTAGAAAATTGACAGAAGAGTGTTAAATCCTTTTATTCAAGTGAATAAAAATAATAATGAGAAAAGATGAACATTATTCCCTAATTCTAGCAGTATATATGCTTTGGTGAAAACAAAACTAATCTTTATGCTAAATTTATATTAGATTTTACAAGTATCTGTATCAGAATCAAAAGCTGCTTTCATGGCTCCTCCTATTAAATTCAAGGGGTATTGTCCAAGTGCATCAAACTGGTCAGATGTTGCCACTTCCAACAAAGGATCTGATGAGAATCAAGCCATTTGAATGTAATTAAAACAGAACAGTAAACACCAAAGCTCTTCTACTTTCACAGAAGAAAGCTACTTTTAGTGAATGTAAAGTGAGCATAAAGGACAGTTGTGTGGAGTAGGTAAGTATGAATAGAGTCAGGAAGTCACCACTTACATGCCAGTCCACCAAGCCCTTCAGAGGTCACCCCATCAAACATCACTCAGGAAGTCTTTTCAACTCTGTAGGCATGTATTTCATTATAGACTCTGAGACTGACACCGAAAAAGGCTGAAAAAGCTGAGTGCCTTTGAGTGAACACAATATGTGAGACTTTCCACTTTACAACAGGAATGTTTTAGCCCATATGTAATATAGTTAACAACTGTCATACACTCACTAATGCAGCCTGATTTTCTCATAGATAAGTTCTCCTTCGTTGCTCCCCAAAATTCAATAGCCTAACTCAAACAGGAGATTTCTCAGAGGATTGCCTTCTTGCTCAAGTTGCCAGACCCATGAAACTGCTTTCACAGATTTTCAAGAAGCCTATTGATCTACTTGGATTCATCTGCTGGAACATGCACTTCTAATTTCTCTGCCTTCTTTCCTCCGGTATGTCTTTGCTTCATTTCCCCTGGGGTTTCCATTTCCCAAAAAGTTTGCTATAAAAATGACCTGTAATACATTCATTTCAGCACTTTTACATCTGTCCACTAAAATCCATTCTTCATAGCTCAAAAAAATCAGGACTTAATTGTCATAAGGAGCCAAACACTCTAAAGAAATACTTTTTGAATGATATGAGACTTATAGTACACCAAATTCCAGCTACAGAAAAGACACAGATTAACTATCTCAAATATTTAGATACACATATGTGTACACACATACATATATGCGTATATGCATCACACATATTTATTATGTATGTGTTCATAAAAATAAAAAACTAGAAGGCAGTAAATAAGCCCCACATGCATATAACCACACATGCATTCTACTTGTAGTGCTTAATTAAAAAGCATTTTCTTGCTCCTCAACTACTGTTTATAGTCCTCAGATGAAAAACTGAAATTTAACCTGTCAAACTTCCCAGAAAAGGGAAACCCTTGTGCATTGTTGGTGGGAATGTAAATTAGTATAAGCACTGTGGAAAATAGTACTGAGATTCCTCAAAAAATTAAAAATAGAACTACCGTATGATTCAGCAGTTCCACTGCTGGGTTTTTATCCAAAGGAAATGAAATCACTATCTTGAAGAGATGTCTGTACCCTGATGTTCATTGCAGCCTTATTTATAATAGCCAAAACATGAAAATAACCGAAATGTCCATTATATAAATGAAATATTATTCCACTATAAAAGGGAATAAAATACTGTTATTTGTGAAAACATAGGAACACCTTGAGAGCATTATGCTAAATGAAATAAGCCAGATTAAAAAGACAAATACTGTATGTTCTCATTTATATGGGTACTCAAAAAATACCCAAACTCCTAGAAAGAGAGAATGGATTGGTGGTTGCCAGAGGTGGGGTTTGTGCGGTGGGTGGGAGAAATGTGTGAAGGTGGTCAAAAGATATACACTTCCAGTTATAAGTTCTAAGGATGTGATGTTCAGCATAGTGACTATAGGTAACAACACTGTATTGTATATTTGAAAATTACTGAGAAAGTAGATCTTAAAAGTTCTCACTGCAATAGAAATTATGAAAAAAGATCACTTTTTCTGGGGTCAGTGATTGTTGGGTTGTTGACAGTACAACAGTACAAACTTTTAGTCAGCGCTTGGTTGGGGAACTGAGACACTAACAAAATACACACTATCACTGACAAAAACAAAAGGAAACAAAAACAAAACAAAACTTTTCTACATCTAAAGTACCATTCTTTTTTTTTTTTTTTTATAAATTTATTTATTTTAGTTGGGGGCTAATTACTTTACAATATTGTAATAGTTTTTGCCATACATTGACATGAATCAGCCATGGGTTTACATGTGTTCCCCTTCCTGGACCCCCCACCCACCTCCCTCCCCATCCCATCCCTCTGGGTCATCCCATTGCCCCAGCCCTGAGCCCTTGTCTCATGCATGGAACATGGAATGGTGTTCTGTTTCACATATGGTAATATACATGTTTCAATGCTATCCTCCCAGAACATCCCACCCTCACCTTCTCCCTCAGAGTCCATAAAATTGTTCTATGCATCTGTGTCTCTTATTCTGTCTCGCAATTCCATATATATGCATTAGTATACTGTATTGTATACACATGGAAGTTTTAAGTAAAGTACCATTCTTTACTTAAAACTTCCATGATCTTTTAAAAACGACATTGTATTCTGTGACTGTTTGTTCCATATGATACTTACATATGCATGTAATAAAACTTCATTCCACTTGATCCTTTTATAAATCACATTTGCCCAATTGCTATTCATGACATGGCCCTCAAATCCTTTGCCCTCTTGGCTTCCATTGCTCCTGCTTTGCCAATCCCCATGCCTGAGTGAGCCTCATTTTCTGTTTCTGTTCCCAGAGCTTCTGACTGTTGCTGGATCCACTATAATTTCATGCTGTATGTTCACTGGTGCTGAGAGACCCTTTGTTTCATCTCTTGTTGATTTTTATTTTATTTCTGGAAGTGGCAGTTCCAACTGATTTGAATTATGCTTTAGCTCATAACTCTAACTTTTAGTAGTTGATTTGTTTTATAGTTACTGAGAAGTGTGAATTCTTTTAATTTTCTAATTTTATTCTCACTTTATTTTTCTTATTAGTGTTAATGTTCCACCTGGCCTTTTTATTCCCTAATTACTCAACAATATTCTTTACTCAATCCTGGTTCTTTTCAACTGTCTGTAGCATTCTACACTGTTATGTCATAAAGATTATTGGTTATATTGGATACAAAAGGAGATACTCCTTTCTTCTGTTTTTTCTTGCATATTTCTCTTTCTTTGGCTTCCACCACACTTTACATAATCTGCTTTTTATCACCAACAATTGTTTTTATATCCTCATAGCAGAGTCTTCTTCCTTCCAAACTACAGTATTTGAAGGAATCACCTTTACTTATCCCACCCGCCCGCACATAGTTGATGTTCAACAGAGGTATTTTAAAAATTAATTTATTTTTAATTGAAGGATAATTGCCTTACAATATTGTGTTGGTTTCTACCATATATCAACATGAATCAACCATAGGTACACATATGTCCCATCCCCATGAACCTCCCTCCTACCTTCCACCCCTCTAGGTTGTCACAGAATACTGGTTTGAACTCCTTGAGTCATATAGCAAATTTCCACTGGATATTTACTTTATATATGGCAGGTTATATGTTTCCATGCTACTCTCTCCAATTGTCTCACCCTCTCCTTCCTCTTCCCCCCATGTCTACAAGTCTGTTCTCTGTGTCTATGTCTCCATTGCTGTCCTGCAAATACATTCATCAGTTCCATATTTCTAGATTTCGTGCTGTTGCTGTTGTTGTTCAGTCACTAAGTCATATCTGACTCTTCGCAACCCCATCGACTGAAGCACGTCAGGCTTCCTTGTGCCTCACCATCTCCCGGTGAGGGAGAAGAGAGAAGTCTCTCAAAAGTCTTCTCCAGCACAAGTTTGAAAGTGTCAATTATTTGGCACTCTATATGTGACATATCTCTTTCTGACTTACCCTGTATAATAGGCTCTAGGTTCATCCACCTCGTTACTCAGTCAGTTGAGTCGCTCAGTCATGTCCAACTCTTTGCGACCCCATGAACTGCAGCACGCCAGGCCTCCCTGTCCATCACCAACTCCCGGAGTTTACTCAAACTCATGTCCTTTGAGTCAGTGATGCCATCCAACCATTTCATTCTCTGTCTTCCCCTTTTCCTCCCACCTTCAATCTTTCCCAGCATCAGGGTCTTTTCAAATGAGTTTGCTCTTTGCATCAGGTGGCCAAAGTATTGGAGTTTCAGCTTCAACATCAGTCCTTCCAATGCATATTCAGGACTGATTTCTTTTAGGATGGACAGGTTGGATCTCCTTGCAGTCCAAGGGACTCTCAAGAGTCTTTTCCAACACCACAGTTCAAAAGCATCAATTCTTCGGTGCTCAGCTTTCTTTATAGTCCAACTCTCACATCCATACATAACTACTGGAAAAACCATAGATTTGACTAGATGGACCTTTGCTGGCAAAGCTTTTTAATATGCTGTCTAGGTTGGTCATAACTTTTCTTCCAAGGGGTAAGCGCCTTTTAATTTCATGGCTGCAGTCACCATCTGCAGTGATTTTGGAGCCCAAGAAAATAAAAGTCTGACACTGTTTCCTCTATTTCCCCATGTATTTGCCATGAAGTAATGGGACCAGATGCCATGATCTTACTTTTCTGAATGTTGAGCTTTAAGCCAACTTTTTCACTCTCCTGTTTCACTTTCATCGAGAGGCTGTTCAGTTCTTCTTCACTTTCTGTCATAAGGGTGGTGTCATCTGCATATCTGAGGTTATTGATATTTCTCCCGGCAATCTTGATTCCAGCTTGTGCTTCTTCCAGCCCAGCATTTCTCATGATGTACTCTGCATATAAGTTAAATAAGCAGGGTGACAATATATAGCCTTGACATACTCCTTTTCCTGTTTGGAACCAGTCTGTTGTTCCATGTCCAGTTCTAACTGTTGCTTCCTGAACTGCATACAGATTTCTCAAGAGACAGATCAGGTGGTCTGGTATTCCCATCTCTTGAATAATTTTCCACAGTTTGTTGTAATCCACATAGTCAAAGGCTTTGGCATAGTCAATAAAGCAGAAATAGATGTTTTTCTGGAACTCTCGTGCTTTTTCGATGATCCAGCGGATATTGGCAATTTGATCTCTGGTCCACCTCATTAGAACTGCCTTAAATGCCGTCCTTTTTATGACTGAATAATATTCCCTTGTATATATGTACCACCGCTTCTTTACCTGTTTATGTGTCGGTGTACATCTAGGTGGCTTCCCTGTCCTAGTTATTGTAAATCGTGCTGCAGTGAACACTGGGTATATGTGTTTTTTAAGTTATGATTTCCTGAGGGTATGTGCCCAGTAGTGGGATTGCTGAGTCACATGGTAGACTTATTCCCAGTTTTAAGGATCGTCCATACTATTCTCCATAGTATCTGTATCAATTTACATTCCCAGAAACAGTGTAAGAGTGTTCCCTTTTCTCCACATCCTCTCCAGCATTTATTGTTTGTAGATATTTTGATGATGACCATTCTGACCCATGTGAGGTGATATCTCATTGCAGTTTTGATTTGCATTTCTCTGAAATGAGTCATTTTGAGCATCTTTTCTTGTGTTTATTAGCCATCTGTATGTCTTCTTTTGAGAAATGTTTGTTCAGGTCTTCTGCCCACTTTTTGATTGGATTCTTTGTTTTTGTATTGACTTGCATGGGGTGCTTGTATATTTTGGAAATTAATCCTTTGTCAATGGTTTCATTTGCTGTTATTTTCTCCCATTCTGAAGGTTGTCTTTTTACCTTGTTTATTGATTCCTTTGCTGTGCAAAAGGATTTAAGTTTGATTAGGTCTCCCTTGTTTATTTTTGTTTTTATTTCCATTACTCTAGGAGGTGGATCATAGAGGATCTTGCTGTGATTTATGTCATAGAGTGTTCTGCCTATGTTTTCCTCTAACAATGTTGTGGTTTCTGTTCTTACATTTAGATCTTTAATCCACTATGAGTTCATTTTTGTGTTTGTTGTTAGGAAGTGTTCTAATTTTATTCTTTTACATGTAGCTTTTCCCAGCACCACTTATTGAAGAGACTATCTTTTTCCCATTCTTACCTCATTTGTCAAAGATAAGGTGCCCATAGGTGCATGGGTTTATTTCTGGACTTTCTTTCTTGTTCCATTGGTTTGTATTTCTGTTTTTGTACCAGTACCATACTATCTTATTAGCTGTAGTTTTGTAGTATAGTCTGAAGTCAGGAAGGTTGATTCTTCCAACTCCATTCTTCTTTCTCAAGATTGCTTTAGCTATTTGGGGTCTTTTGTGTTTCTATTTGAATTATGAAATTTTTTATTCTAGTTCTCAACATAAATTTTTGACTTATAAATCCACTAAGATTCTCTTTTCTCTTTCTCTCTTAACCCTTTCATCTCCTCACTAATTTTTTTCTCTTTCTTCTCTATTTTTATAACAATTCTCTTTTTCCTGGTAACCTTTCCCAAGACCTGTAAATAGGCTTACATCCCCCTCATTAAACTCACAGACACAGAATAAACGTGTGCACTTAAGTTTTTCAGTTACAAGAAGTGGAAACCAATTCTGGCTAAACAAAAAGGTATTTAATTTTATCTCCAGAAACTCATCAAATCAAATGTAATCACAGAAAACTAGGATCTGGTTGAAAGAGGCTTATTTACATATCTAAAAAAAGGAACATAAGATAAGTAACATAAAATAACTTTTCTTCCTACACCTAGATACAAGTTTACTTCCTCCTTAGTGCTTCAGGACTGCACATGCAACTTTAGGGTCTGACTTATAATCAACTAACCATTAGTTCTGTTGTGATATTTCTTGATATTCTATAGTCTATAGACTAAGTTGTAAAGTCACAAACCCCAAATAACTTCACATAAAGTAGCAGAGGAAAGTAAGAAAAGAGAAATTATATGTATAAAATTATTTTAATAACTTTACATTTATTGATTATTATTATTTAATAAATTATGAATAAGTTGACAGCACAGATCTATATTATTGAAGGAAAAGACACAATACATGTTTCAACATTATTTCTGTAACTAGTCATAAAGTTACAGATGCTTTTGAGATTTCTTCCTCCACTACTCCTAATGTCCCCCATGATTCCTTCAGAAGTTCTATGTCTCTGACTTACATCTTGGTAGAAAGAAGAAGCTCCAGGGGCTTCTACTTGCTTCTAGGGTAACCTGTAGAAGAATCATAGCAGTGTAACAAAAGTATAAATTCAAACCAGAATCTCCAGCTGTGAATCTAGAATCCGATACTAGTTTTGTGACCCTGGGCAAGTTACTTAACTGATTTGTTTCATAGTTGTTTTTATCTGTAAAATGAAGATAATGATGGTACAAGTTTGCTGTGAGATTAAATAAGTAAATTCACGTAAATAATTTATAACAATGTCTGACACATCACAAGTACTTGAGTGTTAGTAATTATTAGTGGTGGTGATGGTGGTAGTTGTTCACCAAGGATTGGGTAGCTAATGGAGTATTAGCTGAGGGGTATTCTGAGTCTTACTGGTCAACAAGGAGGTGAACTTAAGTTGAAATTTTTTATCCCTCTTTTCCTATAAGTTCCCATTCTGACAACTGGAATACAACAGTAATATAAGGGACCTTCCTCACGTTATAGCCTCCCTTACAATTCAAGGGGCTATGGATGTGAGAGCTGGACTATAAAGAAAATTGAGCACCGAAGAATTGATGCTTTTGAACTGTGGTGTTGGAGAAGACTTTTGAGAGTCCCTTGGACTGCAATGAGATCCAACCAGTCCATCCTAAAGGAGATCAGTCCTGAGTGTTCATTGGAAGGACTGATGTTGAAGCTGAAACTCCAATACTTTGGCCACCTGATGTGAAGAGCTGACTCATTTGAAGACTCTGATGCTGGGAAGGATTGAAGGTGGGAGGAGAAGGGGATGACAGAGGATGAGATGGTTGGATGGCATCACCGACTCAATGGACATGGGTTTGGGTGGACTCCGGGAGTTGGTGATGGACAGGGAGGCCTGGCGTGATGCGATTCATGGGGTCACAAAGAGTTGGACATGACTGAGTGACTGCACTGAACTGACAGGTATATGAACTGTCTTAGATCTGAAAACTGGAAGAGAAGTCATGACTCACAACAGTGTTGTATATCAGGTGGTATCTTAGTGAACTATCTACTCTGTTCTTAAGAGATTGCCAGTTCATGTCCTTCAAAAGGAAAAGCATTGTTTCATTTGCAAATAAATTTACTTCTCAGGTGTTTGATTGCAAAGGAAGGTCACACACATATACTTCATATCACCTTGTTTGTTTTGAATGTGACCTCTATTCAGTATTCCCTGCTAATTTAACTCAGCTGCTCCATCAGGACACAATTTTGGCTTCTGAGAGAACATGAGTAAAATATAGAAAGATCACAATCACTGTTTTGTTTCTGATCCCTTACTGTTTTTTCAGAACTGTGGCAGTTTGTGGTTGACTGTGACTAGACTGACTAGTCTGTTTAGAAAATCTAAACTGGATCTCACCTTCACTGCCTTTGGAGGCTATAAATCCTGAGTATCAAGAAAGACTCATTGTTTAAATATTATTTCTCTACTTAAACTGTACTGGGGGCTGTTAGTCTCATTAACTAATGGTTGTAAACTTTGAGGAGTATGTAGTTAATAATACCTACTGTGAAACTGGCTTTTTGTTCTATAACCAAGCATACCGCTGCCTTTTAAAACTGTGAGATATAGCAAAATGACCCCAACTCTCCCCTCCCCACCATCACCCACCCATACCCATAAGTAAGGCCCGAAAGTCACCAGCTGACAACCCCTGATATGAACACAGAACTTTGAAATGTCAAGAACAAGGAGACAGGAGCAACTGGGTAGCAACAGTTAGGAAGTATTAAAGGAAAGAGGAAGAAGCTGGTTTGAGGTGGCAGATGTTAGCTTCACCAGCACTTGGGAACTGCCAGAACAGAATGTGCAGGGCAGCTGTAGAACAATCCCACTCCAGGGAGACCTTGCTGAATCTGAGTATATATCTTTAGGAACTTTGCCAATAAATGTAGTAACCATGAGACTGACAAATATTTACCAGAGGGTAGACACTATTACTACAGTGCTAATAATGTTTTCCAAGTGCCAGTGGGTTATATTTGAATTCCATATCTTAGATCAAGCAAATATCTCTAATGTGTAAGTGAAAGTGAAGTCGCTCAGTCGTAAAAGATTGTCAAATGCTTCCCATAGCCTATAATAAGACTGTTTTTGTTGCTTTAGTTGCTCAGTTGTATCCGACTCTTTTTAGATCCCATGGACTATAGCCCACCAGCTTTCTCTGTCCATGAGATTTCCCAAGCAAAAATACTGAAGTGGGTTGCCATTTTCTTCTCCAGGGGATCTTCCCAACTCAGGGATTGAACCTGCGTCTCTGTGTCTCCTATATTGATAGGCAGATTCTTTACCACTGAGCTACCTGGGAAGCTAGGTTTATAGGGACTCGATGTAATCAAACATTCTTATATGATATAGTTCTTCAATACTTGAATACTGTTGTCAAGTCTTTCGAAGTCACCTCTTGAGTTTATTATCTTCTTTTCCCCTGCCAACCAAATCATTTGTGAAAGACACTTTAAAATCGCTCCACACTATTTAG
Organism: Giraffa tippelskirchi; assembly: GCF_054371585.1. Classification (NCBI taxonomy): domain Eukaryota; kingdom Metazoa; phylum Chordata; class Mammalia; order Artiodactyla; family Giraffidae; genus Giraffa; species Giraffa tippelskirchi. Next base: position 101,445,466 of record NC_137281.1, read on the forward strand.
CAGTACACATCAAAACCCTGCTAATGTTTTGCCTAAATAATCACACTTCTAGGAGTTTATCCTAAGGAAATAATTATATGAAACTATAAGACTTAAGACATTTTGTGTAGAAAAATAGTAATTTATGAAAGTTGAAAGTTATTCTGATTTAAATATCCCTAATAAATTAACTCATTGGAAAAGACCCTGATGCTGGGAAGGATTGGTGGCAGGAGGAGAAGGGGATGACAGAGGATGAGATGGCTGGATGGCATCACCGACTCGATGGACATGGGTTTGGGTAAACTCCGGGAGTTGGTGATGGACAGGGAGGCCTGGCGTGCTGCGATTCATGGGGTAGCAAAGAGTCGGCCACGAGTGAGCGACTAAACTGAATAAATTAAGTAAGTTTTGAAATGTTCATATGATGGTATGTTGAAATGCCATTAAAATACTACAAAAGTGTATCTACTGATAGGGGATAATGTTTATTTTATAAGGTTGTTTCCATTTTCTCTCCCTGCCTAACAAATCTCCCCAAAATGTATTGACTTAAAACAAAAGCAATTTGTTTCTCCTGCTACTGTGGGTTAACAGTCTGGGTGGTTCTGCTTGTCTTCTCTGAGATTATGTATACAGGGGTAGTTATTTGTCGACTTAACTGGTGGTGGAGAGGCTATGATGGCCATGATGGCCTCACTCAACGTGAATGATAGTTCCTATTATCGATTGTGGTGCCTCAGTTCTCTGAGGCTTCTAAACTTATACAATGTCACTTCTGTCACATTTTATCTGTTAAAGCAGGTCACAAGACCAGACCAGATCCATGACATGAGGAAATAGATTCTACCTCTTGATGGATAGAGCTACAAATAATTTGTGGCCATGTTCATGATCTACCACAAGTATCAAGTAAAAGGAACAGCTTATAAATAGCTTGACTCATATTTTCAATGTTATTGATACATACACACAGATAAAAATTTTTTTAAATATATGTGGAAATGTTAAAAGTGATTTTTTGTGGATGATAAGATTGATTATTGTTTTGTGAAAATTTTTAATGAGTGATATCATTTATGACTAATTTTTTTTTACAATGAATCAATTTATAATGAGAGTAAGAGAGATGAGATCTCAAAATATTAATTTTGTGTTTTCTGTGTATGTCCCTACTCCTTGGCTCTCTCTAAGGTATTTTTAGGGTCATTTTTCTTTTCTTCAACTAGAAAAATGTCACAGAAGAGATTTTTATTAAATTCTTTACAGAGACTAATATGCACTTGCTTATGGCCTTCCTTTTATTAGACTCTTGGATTTATATAGTATGAGGTAACTTGACTTATCTTGTTCTTTGTGTCACATTCTGGATTCCAGTGATTACCACCTCCTTTTCTAAGTGTTCACAAATTGCCCCCCAAGATCTCTGTAAATAGCTATGTCTGTAACAGTTTTTATTGGAATTGCTGGGAATCATGTTAAATTTATCAGGTAACACTGAGCAAAATTATAATTTAAGTAGGAAAACCAAAACTGACTTACATGAAATAAGCACTGCTATTTGAGGGTTTATCTTGGTATATAAGCTACCCCTTCCTGGAATGTCTTCCTTCCAAATTCACTTCTTTGTATGTCCTTCCCTTCTGAATTCATGTCTTTAAAATGCCCTCCATTTCTTAGATCAGGCTTAATCCAGTTCTTCTTGAAAGGCTTCTTTCAAGACTAGACCATACTGATGTTACTAGACTATATTGGTGTTACTGGACTATACTGATCTCTCAAAATTTTTATTGCTTTAGTGTCTTTACATGTCAACGTGGTATTTGCTATATTTTGCAATGCTTTCAAAAAGTAGGGCCAGATGTCTTCTATGATATCTATGCAACAATTTTATATATAGTTCTAGGTACCCATCAATAATTTAGCAAATTCCAGTTCACCTGACTGTTAAGAGTTACTGTTTTTGCTTAGACGTTTCCTTTTTCTGAAAGTGTTTATCGTCTTCTGAGCTCAGGAGTATTCTTCCTTTGTGACTGTTCTACACTGTCCTCTTAGCCCTCCTTGCTCTGTGTGTGTCCTGAATTTATAATTAGGCTTCCTAGAATATTGCCTTAGTTTTTCTTTTGTAAATGTATTTCTTTTTTAGTATTGTGTTGATAATTTTATGAGAGTGGAGATGAGGATAATGCAACATGATCCATTTGAAAACTTCAAATTCAATACTCAAGAATTTGAGGATTAAGTTTGCTTCATATTTATTTTCAGCATTCAGGAACTTACTGTAAAGGATACCAGTGTGTATTTTTAAGTGCATAATGGCAATACTCTAAGAAGAGTATTATTTAAGTTGAAGAAATAGACTATTCTTGAGGCACCACTTAATGCCTACATGTACTTCTTGACTGATCATGTTCCCTTTCTCAAATATGTAATGTATGAATGTTTTTATACCATCTGTCTGCATTATTGTCTTTCTTCCTCTCTTCCGCCCCCACCCCCGCCCCGACTCTCCTCTTAGGTGTATGTTGTTCAGTATGTTGGCTGATAGTTACAGTGGCTATTGACTACTTGAAATGTGGGTAGTCCAAATTGAAATGTGCTCTAAGTATAAAATATGCAGAAATTCAGTAATTTTAGTAAAAAATGTAACAAAATTACAATTTTTCTATTGATTGCCTAAGATATAATGTTTTTAGAAATCAGTCTATATAAAATAAAACATGATATTGAAGTGAATTTTGCTTCTTTAAATTTACTTTTTAAATAAAGCTGTTAGAAAGCTTAAATTAAACATGTGCCTCAAGTTGATGACTCAAATTAAAATTTTATCAAACAGTGCATTCTAAATCAGCTGAAGGATTGGATGCCTTTTCCCCTTCCTTCCTTTTCACTTCATTCCTTCTTTCTTTCCTCCATTCCTTCTTTCTTCCTTTTTTCTTCAATGTGAAGGGTAAAGCCCTGTAAATAGAGGTACTTGATAGTAGCACAACAAAATCTGAGTGGTCAAAGTGGTCACAATTTTGGGAAAAAGATTATCTGAAATAACTTTACGGGCATTAAAGTTTAACTGACAATGAAGAGAAGAAATTCTATTTGGACTTTCCATCTCCTACTTTAAGCTTGGTCAAAAAACAGGAACTAAATTATGTCACTCAGGATCTGTGAAGTCTATCAAAATTCCCTTCTATTTGGAAATTGTTGCTTGGGAAACATGTAAATCTGAGCACAAAAACTCCCAACAAATATTATCCACTACAATTTCAAAATTATAGGTAAAATTTCAAGAACTAATGTAAGGGTAGCTATTATGACATTACTTACTAGATCAAAATGTTTTATCAAATACTATCTGCTGTTTGGGAGGTACACAGTCCTTTTAGTTTAATCAGTGAAGCAAATAAGTTTGCTTCTGTGAACTCTGGTTGTGTTCTTTAATACCAAATTTAAAAAAAATCCTTCAATAAAAAGGAGACATAAAGGAATTAGAAAAGTTTATCTTTTGGCAAAATTTGGTAATCTACCCAATTTCTTTCAAAAATTGACATCTGTCAGATTTAAAAAATGTATACCAAAAATTCAGAATTGTTTTCTTTTTTTCTCTGTGAAGAAGAGTTAATGCATTAGTAACTAATTTTATGGCTTCTAGGATAATGTTTAGAGAAAACAAGAAAGGTCGAATTTGAACGATCTCTGTTCAGCCTTCACTGATAATTGATTCACAGTGTATAATTTTCTCCAGTGTGTATACAAAAGGCCAAACTTGGGAAGAATAGAATCAATTCCCTAAAGGAATGACAAGTGGAAACTCTTCTATTTAAATAACTAAAAAGACAGTTACGTTTTTTCCAACTTCGTTTTAAACAAATTAGTGCAGTTTAAATATGAACAAACACACCTTTTCTAATAATTTTAAATTACTTTCTCTAATGATATTCCCCTATCTATGGTATAATATATTTTTCGATACAAAAAACCATAAATACTATTTTGAGAATTTATTTTTGCCTATTAACTTTCTTTGTTAGAACACATTTTTAATGACCTGTTAAAAGATAAACTTCAAAGTGTCCTTGTAGATAAGCCCTAGACTAAGATTTGTTAAATCCTATCTGGTCCATCCTCATAGCTGATGGAATTAGACATTTTAAACAACAGATACTAAAAAACAAGAAAAACAAACAAACAAAAGGCCAGTCTTATTGGCGGGTCAGTACAGAAGGCGTTAATGTCCCATCCTTTTCCTCTCTCATGGGTTCTGAGGTGACATTCTCTCACTTGTCAGTGTTTTCTCTTTGAGGTGGCATATGTGTCTGATGATGGATCCAAGTGTTAATGGCTCCCCTTGGTCCGTTGCTCTGCTTTCTGTACCACTGGGACTAAGGTGGAAGTTTTATTTCTCAGGAAATCTCTTCCTCACAGGGTGTTAGAAATAAGTTGATCACCATAGTCCTTGTCTGTGACCCCTCATTTTTCTCACTGATTCCATGGAAGGATATAAATTAGTACTATTAGGGTAAACTGAAGTAATGAATTAAACCCCAAATATCAGTGGTTTAATAAAACAAAGATTTTTTTTTTCTTGTTTATATTTCATGTCCAGTGAAGGTCAGTGAAGATGGTATATGGGATTCTGCTCCGTATAGTTGCTCGGGGATTCATGCTGGCTGAGCTACCAAACTGTGGTTGTTGTTTTTTTTCAGTTGTTCAGTTCCTAAGTCGTGTCCAACTCTTTGCTACCCCATAAATGGCAGCACATCAGGCTTCCCTGTGCTTGACTGTCTCCTGGAGTTTGCTCAAACTCATGTTCATTGCGTTGATGATGCTGTCCATCTGTCTCATCCTTTGTCACTCCCTTTTCCTCCTGCCCTCAATCTTTCCAAGCATCAGGGTCTTTTCCAATGAGTTGGCTCTTTGCATCAGGTGGTCAAAGTACTGGAGCTTCAGCTTCCAGATCAGTCCTTCCAATGAATATTCAGGGTTGATTTCCTTTAGGATTGACTGGTTTGATCTTGAAGTCCAAGGGACTCTCAAGAGTCTTCTCTAGCACCGCAGTACAAAAGCATCAATTCTTCGGTGCTCAGCCTTCTTTATGGTCCAACTCTTACCTCCATAGATGACTAATGGAAAAACCATAGCTTTGACTATACTGGCAAACTTTATTGGCCAACTGGTATCTCTACTTTTTGCTATGCTGTCGTCTGTCATAGCTTTTATGCCAAGGAACAAGTGTCTTTTAATTTTGTGGCTGCAGTTACTATCTGTGGTGATTTTGGTGCCCAAGAAAATAAAATGTCACTGTTTTCCACTTTTCCACCATCTATTGGCCATGAAGTGATGGGACTGGATGCCATGATCTTTACTTTTTGAATGCTGAGTTTTAAGCCAGCTTTTTCACTCCCCTCTTTTACCCTCATCAAGAGGCTCTTTAGTTCCTCTTCACTTTCTGCCATTAGAGTGGTATCACCTGTATATCTGTATATCATCTGTGTATCTGTATATGATCTGTATATTTAAAAGACGCTTGCTCCTTAGAAGAAAAGCTATGGCTAACCTAGACAACATATTAAAAAGCAGAGACATTACTTTGCCAAAGGAGGTCCATTTAGTCAAATCTATGATTTTTCCAGTAGTCATGTATGGATGTGATAGTTGGACTATAAAGAAAGCTGAACACCGAAGAATTGATGCTTTTGAACCATGGTGTTGGAGAAGACTCTTGAGAATCCCTTGGACTGCAAGGAGATCAAACCAGTCAATCCTAAAGGAAATCAGTCCTGAATATTCATTGGAAGGACTGATGCTGAAACTGAAACTCCACTACTTTGGCCACCTGATGTGAAGAACTGACTCATTTGAAAAGACCCTGATGCTGGGAAAGATTGAAGGTGGGAAGAGAAGGGGATGACAGAGGATGAGATGGTTGGATGGCCTCACCGACTCAATGGACATGAGTGTGAGCAAGCTCAGGAGTTGGTGATGGACAGGGAAGTTTGGTGTGCTGCAGTCCATGGGGTCGCAAAGAGCCGGACATGACTGAGGGACTGAACTGAACTGAACTGATCTGTATGTCTGAGGATGTTGATACTTCTCCCAGCAATCCTGATTCTAGGTTGTACTTCATCCAGCCCAGTATTTCGCATGATGTGCTCTGCATGTAAGTCAAATAAGCAGGGTGACAAGATACAGTCTTGTCATATTCGTTTCCCAATTTTGAACCAGTTTGTCTTTCCATGTCTGGTTCTAACTGTTGCTTCTTGTCCTGCATATGAGTTTCTCAGCAGACAGGTAAGTTGGTGTGGTATTCCCAACTCTTTAAGAATTTTCCATTGTTTGTTGGTGGCTCACATGGTAAAGAATCTGCCAGCAATGTGGAAGACCTGGGTTCAATCCCTACATCAGAAAGATCCCCTGGAGAAGAACTGGCAGCCCACTCCAGTATTCTTGCCTGGAGAATTCCATGGACAAGGAGCCCGGTGGGGTATATTCCAAGGGGTCATAAAGAGTTGGACACACTGAGAGCCTAACACACACACAGTCAAAGGCTTTAATGTAGTCAATGAAGTAGAAGTAGATTGTTTTTTTGAATTCTCTTGCCTTTTGGTTTCATGTTATTCCAGCAAGGAAAGAGCAAACTGGAGGATTGTGCATTGACTTTTAAAAGCTTTGACTTAGAAGTGACACATCCTTCTGCTCATAGCTCATTGGTCAGAATTAGTCATATCCTAAGGAGCTGTTAAGGGATTGTGACATGAGAAAAGTGGATATTTGGTGAACTATAAATGTATCTGACATAATATTCCCTTTTGGTCATTAATATTCTCTTCTTTGTTCCTTTTAAACATAGAATATCTCATTAAAAAAGACAAAGTTCCATCCAATTTTGAGCATTAAGCTCAAAGCTCAAGTTCCATCCAACTTGGAGCATTAAGCTCAAAAATTAGAATGATACACATCAATCTCTATATCAGGTCTGAAAGTGTTCATCTTAGTGTAGAGTCCTATGAACTAAAAGACAAATTATCTCCCTCTTACAAACTTGATCGGAAGTAGTAGAATATGTACAAGATAACTACAATCTGCCTTTTCATTTAGAAATAGGAAAAATGAAGGCATGGCAGTCACCGGTCTTTAGCAATTTTGAAATCCCAATGGCAGACACTTGGTTATCCTGAAAGAGCTTCTTTGTCCATGTTCTCGTTGGCCCTGATTGTGCCCCTTATGATGTTCTTCTTTATCTTCTTCAGTCACTTCTGAAGCAGACATTGAATAATATTATCTTTTTGGAGGGCATATAGTTTTTGATGAGGGGAGGCTCTCTGGTGGTTCAGATGGTAGGGAGTCTGCCTGCAAAGTGGAAGAGCTAGGTTTGATCCCTGGGTTGGAAAGATCCCTTGGAGAAGAGAATGGCAACCCATTCCAGTATTCTTGCCTGGAGTATTCCATGGACAGAGGAAGCTGGTGGGCTACAATTCATAGGATTGCAAAGAATCGGGCATGACTGAGTGACTGACACTTTCACTTTCATAGCTTTTGAAGTCCAATTCCTATTTCTTGAAGTTTGGCAGCCTGGATCACTTTATACCTCAAATAGTCACAAACTTGAAGTTTTCCTTGATAGTCAATTTTCTTGAGAACTTAATAGGCTTTTGATTGAATCAGGCCAGTTATGTAATCTAGTAACTAAACCAACAGTTATATTTGAGACAGTTCTTAGATCTGCCATATCTCTTTTTGTTTCTTCTCTCACATAGTCATCTCAAACTTTCTCTTTCTTACTTAATGATGGATACACTGAATCCAACTTTAGAATAATAGGTAGGTATGTGTGTGTATGTGCTCAGTCGCTAAGTCATGTCTAACTCTGTGTGACCCCTTGGACTGTAGCCCACTGGACTCCTCTGTCCATGGTATTTTCCAGGCAAGAATACTGGAGGGGGTTGCCATCTCCTTCTCCAGGGGATCTTCCCAACCCAGGGATTGAACCTGTGTCTCCTGCATTGGCAGGCGATCCTTTATACTGAGCCACTAGGGGGAAAGCATATAATAGTTGTTTTTCAGTTGCTAAGTCTTGTTTGACCACTAAGCCAGTGACATGTGTTAGGTTTTTGTTATGGCAGCACCTCACTCCTACCCCTGGCATAATTCTGTACTCATTAGATAGGCTAGACTATGCTGTGTTAATAAATTTGCTCTGAAATATAATTGGCTTAACATAACACTGGTCTATTTCTTGCTCATATTAAATGTCCAATGAAATAAAAGGCTCTGTACAATGTAGTTTCTAACAGACTCAGTCTGAACAAGGCTCCTTCATTTTATAATGTTACTATTTCGGCATATAACCTGATGCTTTGTTCAGAAGGGGAAGAGGAAGCTATCTATTGGCCCTTAAATGTAAGAGAGGTGGGAAATAAGAAGCAAAATGGTATTTGCTTAGTAGTAAATATCTCTGTGGAGTAAATTCAGAGAGGCTCTTACTTAATATTAGCCAACATAGAGAAATAAATGATATTTATTCAGTAATAAAAATATTACTGAAAAATACTGTATCATCGCTGATTTATGATACCAATCATAATATCTTAAAGACCAAGGCATATTTTATTTCTCCTTTCTTCAGTTCAGTTCAGTTCAGTCGCTCAGTCGTGTCCGACTCTTTGTGACCCCATGAATCGCAGCACGCCAGGCCTCCCTGTAGAGTATGGCTTTATTGTATCAGTATTAAAAAAAAATGCTCTCTGTATGTAGTATGGTACTTACTCTTCTTTTTTCCTAATCTCTCTGAGATCAAATACTTATAACAGCATTTTATAGAATATTTTGTTTTTATCCTTAAAGATGGAGGTGGCAGAGAATAGTAGAGGGAAGACTGCATCTTTTTCTGAGTATTATCAAAATTTACCCAACGAGGTATTGTCAGGATCTAAAATTTAATCCTACTTGCAAGCTAACAAACTTGTGTTCTACCGCTTCAGAGATGCTGATATAAGACACGATACTCCTGCTTCAAAGACGAAGGACTTTATTACTCATTACTGAAGCAATGGGCAGGGTTTCATGTTCACTTGAATTGGTTCCCTGTGTCCCCCAAGACCCATGCAGGTAGGCCCAAGTGGATGGCTGCACATGTGGTCGACTGCATTATAGGAGAGAAACATTAAGCTTGGGACTTGGAGAAGAGTCACTGCTTTTATAGTAAAAACAAACAAGCATATTTTTTGTGTAGAGGGAGGTATTACCTCATTTTTTAAGGCTGCTTGTTCAAACATGATCCTGATGAAACTGGCCATTACAGCCTTTCAGTTTTGGCATACTTGGCAAGAATGTGGAGAGATGCTCGAGGTGTCAAGGTGGATGGATGGCTGTTTCCAATAATTGGTAGTAGAATTAAGACTAGAACTAGATCTTTCAGTTCCTAGTTTACTAAATTATACGTAGCACTGTCACTGAAGACAAAACCTTTGGATAAATTCTCTTCATTCTGTTTGAAGTATTCTCTATTATCTTCTTTCTTGCATTGGGGTCATATTTTCCAGTCCTATTGACATACTGAATATTTTCTTCTGATAGATAGATTTGTATTAAGATCACATGTAATGACCCTTAATTATCTCATATACAATAAGACCTAGTTGAAGACCAACAAATTTGTGCCAGTGTATTCTGAATTACAGGAAGTTTATCTTTTGAAAATATCATTATTTTACTTTTTAATTTGTTTTATATTTTGTTCTCACGAGTCAAGCTTCATGGATTCCTTAATTTGTGCCAATCTATACTTGTGGTTTGGGTTATACAATAAATTACAATCATGGCATCACAGTGCTTATACGACCCGTGCAAAAGAAAGTGAAAAACAAAAATGAATAAGTGGAATGAAGTGGAATTCTAAGAGTGGAATGAGCAGTACAGAATGCAAGTTCATTAGGTGCCAGAAGAGTTAGAGATTTCTGGCTAAATGTGGTCAGGAAGGATTCAGGGATGAAATGGAGAAAGAAAGATAGTTCTTAGAGAAGAGGGAAAAGAGTGAGTTCTATTACTTTTTATATTCTCTCTGATTTTTAGAGTAAGCGTTAAAAGAGCCTCTTTAATGGCAACCATATAGGCATTTTCCTCATCAATTTTATTTACTGCTCAATCTTCAGTTCTTTGAAAAATGCCTTGTCCATGTTAGAAACTCATAAAAACACTTAATAAATGAGGGATAATGGTTAAGGAAGTGCATGGTTTGTATTATGTGACTTCAACACTCATCATTTATACAGCCCACACATTCATATAATACACAGTCCACCTATATATAGATACTTTCTCACTCAATGGATTGTATCTCTCATATGGTTCTGATGAAATGTAATTTCAACATCAGTTCAGTTCATTTGCTCAGTTGGGTCCGGCTCTTTATGAACCCATGGACTTCAGCACACCAAACTTTCCCATCCATCACCAACTCCCGAGCTTGCTCAAACTCATGTCCATTGAGTTGGTGATGTCATCCAACCATCTCATCCTCTGTCGTCCCCTTCTCCTCCTGCCCTCAATCTTTCCCAGCATCAGGGTCTCTTCCAATGAGTTAGTTCTTCGCATCAGGTGGCCAAAGTATTGGAGTTTCAGCTTCAGCATCAGTCCTTCCAACGAATATTCAGGATTGGTTTCCTTTAGGATTGACTGGTTTGATCAGTTTCAAGATACCAACTGTAATATAGTCTGATCCTGGCCCTAGGAAAAGGGAGTTGATTTCAGTGCTGAAGTACAAGATTTTTTAACCATTTCCAAATCTTCCTCAGTTGTATCCAAATCTTTCTTATTCTGTGAAATGAAGGGCCTCTTAGAGCAGCAGTGACTTGGCTCCTGTATACCCACATTGTAAGTATTTTTTTATTCAGCCTAGCTTACCTCTGTATACTGCTCTTTGCATCCCACTTCTTCCACTTACTCCTAATTGCAGGCTTAAGGTTGTGGAAGCCACAGCTGCTGGTGGACAGTGGTGGAACAAATCTACTCTGCAGTGGCAGTGGAGACAGCCTCCTTTTGTCTTGTTTCCAGGACATACTGAGCCCTGCTGGCAGAGCTTTAAGGACCAGGGGCAGCTTTAACACCCATGTGAAATCATACTAGGCCCTTGGGAAGTGGACAAGCCTGGAACAGACTGTTGCAGCTTGATGGAATGCCTAGCATTCTTGTCAACTGTCACCAATTCCTGACAGTCTCACAGGTCTGCAGAGACTCTTGTCACCATGTTCTTTGGACCTTGGAAAAGTAGTATTGCCCTATTATTATTATAATTATGTAATAATAATATTTTTATATATTCCATATAGTGTGGAAACATAATAATCTTTTTTATTCTTTGGGAATGAAGTCAACTGGGAACCACGTAGACTCAACTTTCCAACATTTAACTTTCAAATGCATATACAGAAAAATAGGAGATTACCTATATTTTGTTCTTGGACTACGAATTTTATGTCTACTACTAATGATAACTATATGATTTTCTAGTGAAAACTTTAAGTTAAGTGAAGGTAATAATACCAATAGTTAGTAAGAATAGAAAAAACAAAATAAATTAACTTATTAACTACTGGGGTGCCTTTGGAAGTGTTTACTATAAACACTATTGAGTGGTCAATTTAGAAATAAGATAATTAAAAGTAATCACTATCTCAAAGTGTTGTAGATTGTAGAAATCTTTTCTCAGGTAATGCGTGCCACATTTTCACATTTTCTTTACAAAATTTTGATTTTGTTCATGCCTTATGGATCTGATGAATATAATGATAATTAATATAATTTTACCTTCCTTGGAAGGAAACTATTAAATTATGTAACTTGTATACCCACTTCTTACACTAAGAGACTCATTCTGTAGAAACACCATTCTGTTAAAAATCTTGCTACTGCAATGATGTAGATTTCTGAAGGGAAACTAAAATAGGCAGCCTGAAAGGAATGCCAGATGGTCTAGCATTGCACAGGGAGAGCTGTGAAGCCAGGTGTAATGCCAGGTGATGCTTACTAGGATCACAGTAGGGGTAGGAGCGAATGAAGCATTGACCTCAGTCTGAATCTTGTATGTCTAGGCTAATTCAGGGACTCATAAGATGCAGGGCTCTCCACAAGTTGGGAAGATGGGAATCTGACTACAATTTAGTTTCCCGATTAGACTTACTCTGGCCCCAGGTTACCTGGAAGCTAGAGAACATGTAGCTGGAGATAATGACTTCCTAGAATGTTATGATTTAAAAGTGATCAGTAAGTATCAAATTTTCCACTTCTGTCTGTCCCCTAAAACCCTGTAACCCTGGCAAAACTTGACTCTTCAGGGAATCCCAGGTACTATGATCTAAATGCTAGTTTTCCTCCAAATCCATACATAGAAATCCTAACCTCCTAAGGTGGTGATGTTAGGAGCTGGAGCCTTTGGGAACTGCTTGATTCACTAAATGAAATGAGCGCCTTATAAAAGAGTCTCCAGAGAAGTCTTTTGCCCACCTACAACGTGAGGACACAGCAAGGAGTTGCCACTTAAACCAGGAAGAGGTCATTCACCAGAAAGTGACCATTCTCGCACTTTGATCTTAGACTTCCCAGTCTCTAGAACTGTGAGGAATAAATATTTGTTGTTTATAGGCCACCTAGATCCTGATATTTTGTTACAACAGTCTGAATGAACTAGGAAACTAGGAAAATTAAAAATCTGAACCTAAGTATTTGTTAATAGTGTTAAGGGATTAGGAATCATAAAAATATCCAGGGGATGTAGTAAAATAGTGTCAATCATTCATTCAGTTATTCATCCAGTGATTATTCACTGATCCTAGACGTACCAGATATTCTGCTGGACCCTGGAAGAGACAAGCAGATTAAAGACATAGTCCTGATCCTCAAGGATGTTGTGGTTGAGGTAAACAGTGGTTTTCTTTCATTGAGATTTTTATGTACAAAATAATGGCTAATTATGTAGTGCTGGGGACTTCCCAGTTCTTGACTTTTCCCAGGCAGTTTACGTATCTGCTCAAGAATACTTTGTTAGCCAGTGCACAATGTTAGCACAGTGTATTAATGTCCAAGTGCAGTCAGTGAAATTTGATCAACAACAATTTTAAAATTTCTAGTGTATTTTTATTGGAGGAAAGTAGGATTTGACAAGAGTTCTTTTAGTTCACATACCATTCCCAATTCCTGGCTATTCATCAACACCATTTACTTTAATGTAAGGTCAAGTTTCTCAGTTTAGTAGGGGCAGTGGTGAGAATGGTTGGTTGTAGGGTAGGCATTTTTCCCATTCCCCCTGACCAACAAGAAAATTACTATTAAATTATGGACAAAATGTTTGCCAAATAATTTGCACAAGATTTATCTCTAAAAGGCAGAATTATATTTACATCACTGGTGGACTGTTGACAAGGTACTGATGATCCCTGAAGACTGAGAAGGGAAAAGTTTCATTTTTTTCTAAGAGTTCACAATTCCTTTTGTGCAATGGGCCTAAATGGAGGAAGGTGTAGAGCACAAAATGCATACAATGAACAGTTTTTGTTGATTGTAAAAATAATAATAAATGGTTAATGAAAGCAAAACTGAGTTTGTTGATTAATATTTATTCAATAAGCACTATGGGAAAGGCATTGTGCTGAGCACTGTAGGTGATACAGAAATGACCATGACCATTGATCCCTGCTTTCTAGAATGTTGCAGTCACTGAGTGTAGGAATATGACAAATATATATATATGTAACTATAGTACACACCACAATAGGTTAAGGATTTATGACAAAGAAAGAAATAAAAGGCTGAAAGTTTCAGGAAAAGAGAGAACATTTTGTTAAGTATGTATTTACGGTTTAGAACACTGATGAGATTAGTGAAATGGAATTTCTGTTGTGTCTGAGGATGGATGACATTTAATTGACAGAGATGGGTAGAGGTGCAAAGGTAGGAAAGCACAGTTGAGGAAATGGCCAACAATCCTTTGGGGAGAAATGGCTGATAAAGCTAGAAAGATGGTGAGGGAAAAGCCTATAGCTATTTCTTATTTATGTCTCTTTTTCCTCTTATTTTTCAGTTCAATTCAGTTCAGTTCAATTGCTCAGTTGTGTCTGACTCTTTGTGACCCCAGGGACTGCAGCACGCCAGGCTTCCCTGTCTATCACCAACTTCCGGAGCTTACTCAAACTCATGTCCGAGTCGGTGATGCCATCCAACCATCTCATCCTCTGTCTTCCCCTTTCCCTCCTGCCTTATTTTTACCCTTTTAAAATTTTGAATCTTTCCTATCTTATCCTCTTTTTTTTTGCTTGTACTTAACAATGAAAAATCTGTTCTTAAAACAATCGTTTTCCTTAATTTTAAGGTTGTTAATGTGTTTTAACCAAGTGTCTATTATATGTGATTTTTAAGTCACTGCAATGAAATAGTACTCATAAGTCTCTAGTGTAGCAAGTCTTAGAGGATCAAAAAGAGAAAAGAGAATAAAAGTGAGCCTTTAAATATATGGATGTGAAACCAGGTCCATAGCAACATTTTCCCCTATAGGCATATAGTTTTGATGCATTGCCTTTTAACTTCTAGTGGATTAAAGATAAAATCTCAGAGTTGAAACAGATCAGTAATTAGATTTTTCCCAGTCTTTTACTTTAAGGGTAGAAATAGGCTACTCTCCATCATGAGTTACTTTATTTTTGGCTCACCTCATAGTGTTCAGCTTTGAGACATTTCATGTTTAGTTTGAGCATGCCTTTGGGCAAATTTGATTTTTATCAGAGTAATTCCAAGCCATGCTGTATCCACAAAGTTGGAGGTATAAAAGCTTGTTTCTGATCTCCTTTAATAGGATAATACTGGTACTTTTTGTTAATTTTTTAAAAGTAAGCTCTTGGGTTACATAATTGTTGTTGTTCTATCACAGATTAGTTATGTTCAAGTGCTTGCTAAATAGAATTATAAGAAGCCACAAGTGATTTGAATTGTCAAAGATTGGTTGCTACTTCTGTGGTTAACAATAAATTTGTTTTCAAGTCCAGATAATATTTACTTGATATGTGAACTTAATTTCTTAATTTTAAAATGATTATGAAAATACTAGAGTAGATGAATTTTCTTTACAATGGAGCCTATCTTTTTAACAATATTTTTTTTGCATGAAAAGAAATCAGTGTGTCATCTTCTAAAATCAATCTTCCACCTTAATTGTGTTCTGTTCATTTATATTAATGATTGTAAAACAATATGCTAGAAATTGTTTTATTTGTTCTATACATAACCAAAAGAAGATGATGTTTGTGTATCAATATACTCTAAAAGTTTCTCTAAACTCAAAAATGCGATTAAATTTTGTATTCTTTTAATATTACTTTATGACTTTAATTACTAAATGAGCATTTGCTTTTATAATATTGATACATTTATTAAATTTTCATTTAGTCGTTTGTTTTAGTTCTTCCTAGGCTTCTCAAAAGCTGTTTCTCTTTTTGTCACTTTATTTACTAGTTAGGTTAGATTTTTTAAAAAGCAATATTTAGTTTAAACTTGAAATAACTTTGCCTTGTAATGCACAGTTTGCTTTTTTGGATTCAGTGAAGACATTCTTTAATTATTGAGATGCTACTTCAACATCATGTTGAAACAGAAAATTTTGCATGAATTCTTCATTGCAATTTTTGAATCTGATAATGTCTTTACAAGAAAATGCCTCTGCCCAAATGACTGTTCCTGATGTAAGTAACGTAAAGTGCCCTTAGATTATCTCCATGGGAGGACTGAACAAGAGTGCCTATGCCTTGAATTTATATGAAAAATAATTTAATGGCTAATGTACTTGTCTATATCAAGAAAGAGACTCAGCAGTCTACTGTATCCATCTTGGATGAGGTCAGTTGGAAGTCTCTTCAACAAAGGTCTGTAAAAATAGCTGTTTTGTCCCTGCAGATGAAATGATCTCTTCTCTTGATAAAAGTAAAATGAAAGTTCCTCTTTAAGCAATGAGTTAATCCAGTGTTCCAATTAATAGTGTTTTTAATTGAGTATTATTATAATTAATAGTATAATTATATAATATATAATATAATAATATATATATTATAGTTAATAGTATAATTGAGAGTATTAATCCAATTAATACTCTTGCCTAAATAGTAGTAGAAGTGCATCATGGTTAGGTTTTTAGATTTACTTTTCTTGCTAGATTTAAAGTTTGTTTCTAAGGATAGAGAAGTGCTCAGATTTAATGATGTTGCTACCTATGTTCTCAAAGGTATTGGCAACCTCTTTTTTGTTTTTGTTCCTATGCTGAAGCTGGAGTGCTTAAATTAAACATGAATAGAGATGGTTAGAGATCTAGGCAGATACCCACTTCATAGATATGGAATAACATTTTAAGATTATTTTTGTCACAATAATTTTCTTATTCTGTTAACAGTCTTGGGCTATTCAATTCCCTGGAGGTTGTCTTAATGATGTGCTTGTGGAAAGGCATTCCTAGAATTTCAATCATACAGTGCAACTGGTATTGATGGAAAATTACACAGAAGAAACAGTCTTGTTCTATATAGCTAAGCTCTAGTGGACAAATATTTTATGACTTTCAAGGAATATTAGTCATTTGTATTTACCATTACTAGTATAGGATATAGCTAAATATAGCTGACTGGTTTTGACAGAACACAATGGGCAAAATAAACTGTGAGGATGTATTATTTTCTTCTGATTGATTTAAATTCAGAGGAATAGCCCTCTTGTTTGTGTCAGCATCCCACTGAATACAAAGACTGTTCAATGAAAGTGCACAAGACATGCATGTCTAACATTCCTTGCTTGGTTGAGAAAATCATGATACATATAGTTGAAGAGAAATTTGCCTTTAATTTGTATCCTTTGACTTTTGCCAAATTCTTTTTCCTAATAATTTTCCAGGGCCTGTGGGATAAAGTCACTTAATATTTCCACTTGATATACATGCTTTTAACTATGACAATGATTTCTAATTAAAAGAATCTACTGTACACATGGACTTCCTTGGTGGCTCAGTGGTAAAGAATCCACCTGCTGTGTAGAGCTGCAGGAGACATGGGTTTGATACCTCGGTTGGGGAGATCCCCTGGAGGAGGGCATGGCAACCCACTTCAGTATTCTTGCCTGGAGAATCCCATGGACAGAGGAGTTTGGCAGGATCAGTCCAGAGGATCGCAGTGAGTCAGACATGACTGAAGCGACTTAGCCTGCACGCAGTCACTGTACATATACTATGATTCAAGTCTATTGCTGAGTCTTAAGGCAAAGATTCTAAAAGTGTTTTGTTTAGACTTAAAAATATCAAGTGGACCCTGTCAGTTATCAACTGGTTTAGACATTTCACAAAGTGAGTCTTGTTTGCATTTCTAAATAATGCTGGATTGAAGAATTTATTCAACTTAATACATACAGTAGCAACTTTTCTCCATTTTTCATTTGGAGATTACATTTTTTTGTTGTTAAATGGAAAATATTGTAAAGAAGTGCTGCAGTTTTAGAACTTATCAGATTATGAATTCTTTAATTTGATATATCACTGTTCACTGAAAAGAACTTAAGTTGAATCTTCTACTATTTGCCTTTTGGTTGAATATACTCAGGCCTCCCACTCCAGCTTTAAAGGTTATATTTTATTTTTAATATGTCATAGTGTCTAGTACATGGTACTCTGTGTATTATAAATATTGTTAAATTGATTTAGTGTGAAAGATTCATGTTCTGCTAAAACTTCCATTATGCTTTTTGAGAGATACATTTAGAGTGAAAAAATGGGCTCAATTTAGAGCATCGTACTTGACTATTTCAGCAGAATTTCCAGTGTCATTCATCCTCTTATTTGAAGTTAAGATTGAATATACTTCATCTAGTATTACATATTGGCTGTAATATCAGAGTATTATATGCAAAATACTGGTGTTCTATGAAAGAAGGAGGCAGTGCATGGTTTTGGACATATAATGTTCTGGGCTACACCAGCGTTTCATGTTTCTGCCACATTAGTATAGGGACAAGTCCTGAGAGTAGTCTGAGAACTTCTGGACAAATCACCAAAGCATATTTTTATTATGTTCATTGACTTGGAAATTACAGCTGAAATGACTTACATGCAATTAGATAATTATCCTGTTGGTATCCTGTTTACTGTTGGTAGCATTCAGTTCAGTTCAGTCTCTCAGTCATGTCCAACTCTTTGGACCCTATAGACTGCAGCACGCCAGGCTTCCCTGTCCGTCACCAAATCCCAGAGCTTGCTCAAACTCATGTCCATCGAGTTGGTGATGCCATCCAACCATCTCATCCTCTGCTTCCCCCTTCTCCTCCTGCCTTCAACCTTTCCCAACATCAAGGTCTTTTCTACTGAGTTGACTCTTCACATCCAGTGGCCAAAGTATTGGAGCTTCAGTTTCAGCGTAAGTCCTTCTAATGACTATTCAAGGCTGATTTCCTTTAGGATTGACTGGTTTGATCTCCGTGCAGTCCAAGGGACTCTCAAGAGTCTTCTCCAACACCACAGTTCAGAAGCATCAATTCTTCAGTGTTCAGCCTTCTTTGTGGTCCAAGTCACACATCCATACACGACTACTGGAAAAACGATAACTTTGACTAGATGGACCTTTCTCAGCAAAGTAATGTCTCTACTTTTTAATATGCTGTCTAGGTTGGTCACAGCTTTTCTTCCAAGGAGCAAGTGTCTTTTAATTTCATGGCTGCAATCACCATCTGCAGTGATTTTGGAGCCCCCCAAAATAAAGTCTGTTACTGTTTCCATTGTTTCCCCATCTATTTGCCGTGAAGTGATGGGGCTGGATGTCATGATCTTAGTTTTCTGAATGTTGAGTTTTAAGCCAGCTTTTTCACTCTCCTCTTTCACTTTCATCAAGAGTCTCTTTAGTTATTCTTCACTTTCTGACATAAGGGTGGTGTCATCTGTGTATCTGAGGTTATTGATATTTCTCCCAGCAATTTTGATTCCAGCCTGTGCTTCATCCAGCTCGTCATTTCTCATGATGTACTCTGCATATAAGTTAAATAAGCAGGGTGACAATATATAGCCTTGACCTACTCCTTTCCTGATTTGGAACCAGTCTGTTGTTCCATGTCCAGTTCTAACTGTTGCTTCTTGATCGGCATGCAGATTTCTCAAGAGGCAGGTCAGGTGGTCTGCTATTCCCATCTCTTTAAGAATTTTTCACAGTTTGTTGTAATCCACACAGTTAAAGGCTTTGGCGTAGTCAACAAAGCAGAAGAAGTAGATGTTTTTCTGGAACTCTCTTCCTTTTTTTATGTGTAGCGTAGTTCTCTTAGATGTTATAGCAGTTTTCAATGTGGAATGTGAGAAGACTAAACAGCAGTACTTTAAAGAAAGATAGGACTTGGTGTCTGAGCACTTAAAAATTTTCAGTGTGGCAAACAGTGTCTTTGCTTTATCTTATTTGGTAAGGTGCTTAAATTTGGTGTGTCTTCCACATCACTATAAGAAAGATTTTCATGATACTTTCTTCTCTCTCTCTCTGCCTCTTTGATTTTCTTAATAGTTTAGGAAATTTGACTTAAAAACAATAAATAAAAAAATCATTTATCTTGTTAAAATATGGAGAAAGGGAACTTCTTAATTTTAATCTCAGTGATTCTAGCTCAATAATTTTAAAAAAACACTGAAATTAGAGGAGAAATTTAAATTGATGAGCCCACTTCTTTCCTGAGTAGGATGACCCTCCAAATATGGTAATTGTTTGTGTAATGTTTCTTTAGCTTTGAAAATTAACTTTTTGGTCCTTTATTTCCATGCTGTACTTTTTTGCAGGAGACTGAATATTGTCGTGAACTCAAAAGTAGGTTTGTAAAGAAAAATTTATCCCAAATAATAGTCAACTGGTTGAATTCTGTCCTATTAATACAGTGGGAAGAACAGGATTTTATTTGCTTGATCTTTTACATAAAAACACCGTTTTTTTTAACCCAATGAGATTCAGCTTTTGTGTAGAGGTGGATTAATCAAAATGCCCACCGAAAACAGCTTACTCAACTGCTGCCAAGTCTCGAGCTGATATAAATGTGTTGCAGCCAGATGCAAATGCAGCCCATGCATTGAAAAAATATTAAAATACTTAATGACACAGCTTATAGAAGGTATTCAAGTTTCATTCAGGTTCTAGTGTCTGAAAGTCTCTTACCACGTTCCTATTTCCTTTTGCTTCAGGACATTGAAATGAGTCTGACTCAGAGACAAGATATGCATATTTATATGTTTTCTAAGAACAACTAACCTTGAAAAAATGCAAAATAACTTGGAGAGGGCTGAATTATGCTTACTTTTCAAATTCCCAATAGTCCTTTATTTTCTGAACAGTTATTGAACATTCTTGTGAGTGAAGTGCTCTTGAAAGGAGCATGTATTAATGTGCTCAATATATTTATTTATGGCCTGATATATTTTAAAAACAGCATGTGTCCTAGATTTGGAAAATGTTGTTAGGCTTTTTTATTGTCATTTTACTTGCTTTGGAAGACTTATATTCTCAGTAAGTATTTTAATTTTGACTGGAGAAAAAGGAGGAAAGATGAAAAAAAGAAATCCACTAAAGTGTTTAGAGTGTACAGTTTTTTATTCAGAATTCTCTTTACCAGAGTCTCAAATAGCATTTCTATAAATCACACATGCAGTGATAATTGATTTTTATAGTGATGAGTTTTATTTTTATACTGATGAGTTTTAGTTATTGCTACATATTGAAGAACTTCTGAATCATTAAAGAAACATTATGATTAGATTAGTTTGGTGTTAAGTATTAAGAATATTATATATCCTTTCAGGGTGCAATGTGTCATTCACCAAGCTGTTCCTCCTGCTTGGGGGAGCTGGTGAGGGCAGATTAAACATCCATTATGTTAGCATATATTGAATTGAAAGGGACCTTTTTTCTCTCTATTGGCTTCATCTGTGGCATAATATTTTAGAAACAGGTCTAGATATTAGCTGAGTCCATCCTGATCATGTCTAGTTTTAGAGGAAACCAGGTCTTTGGCTCAGTTTGGACTGTCTTCTGCATTGATCTCTCCATGAGTCTGCCTCTTGTCTCCTTCCTTCCCTTGTACATCCCTCACAAATTTAAAAAGATATTTATGCAATATACTTTTATTTGTGCCACATTCCTTCTGCTCATCAGCCTGCCATGTGTTCTTCCTCTGCACCCCCCCTCCCACCTCCATTTCAGTCTCTTTTTTGGTTGGCATCTACAAGTTTGGGGTAGTGGTCAATGGAGGACAGAAAAGGGTATGAAAAAAAGAAAAATGGTTAAGATGGTAAAAGAGGAGGTAAAACAACTATAAGAGATAAACTTTAGTTTTTAGAAACTCAGGGCATGTAATTTACAGTTTAATTGGTTTGTGTGCAATGTGGAAATACAAGTTGCCTGCCCTCTGTATCTGTGGGCTCCATGTATGTGGAGTCAGCAAACCACATACTGAAAATATTTGGAAAAAAATCCAGAAATTTTCAAAATACAAAACTTGAATTTGTTGTACACAGTGGCAACTATTTACATAGCACTTTACATTGTAGTAAATATTATAAGTAATCTGCTGCTGCTGCTGCTAAGTCGCTTCAGTTGTGTCTGACTCTGTGCGACCCCATAGACAGCAGCCCACCAGGCTCCGCTATCCCTGGGATTCTCCAGGCAAGAATACTGGAGTGGGTTGCCGTTTCCTTCTCCAGTGCACGAAAGGGAAAAGTGAAAGTGAAGTCTCTCAGTCGTCCGACTCTTAGTGACCCCATGGACTGTAGCCTACCAGGCTCCTCCATCCATGGGGTTTTCCAGGCAAGAGTACTCGGGGGCCATTGCCTTCTCCGAGATTACTTAAACTATAGGGGAGGATATGTGTAGGATATATACAAATATTACATCATTTAATATAAGGAACTTGAGCACCCATGGGTTTTGGTATCTGTGGGAGTCCTGTCCTGGAACCAATCTCCTTTGAATATCAAGGGACACGTATTGTCTTAAGTTTCTCAAGATGGTTTTATCTAGCTAGGAGTATGAGCTGGGCTGGTTTCCTTTGTCAGAAATTGCAGATAATGTCACTGCTTTTGAAACCGATGAGTGATGATTCAGTCTAGGAATACATGTATCTCCAATATTATTGGCATTTTAATGTTAACTTATGCATAATTATATCTGATATCTAAGAAAATATGATAGTCTGAGAAACTATCTTCTAGAGTCAGGCTGGGAAAGATCATTTCACTCTTAGGCCCCCATGTGACTGTGCCTTATGGATAGCACAATAGATTCTGAAAAGAGATATGAGCTGGACAAAACAAAACTGTGAGATTGGGGAAGTTTTTCATACCACGTTTAACTTCCCCATATGGCATTTTACTTTATTTTCAGACCCTCCCTCTAACATCTTGTTGTTTCAGAGTTTCTTCTCTTTCACTTTTACCCAATTGGAGCTCCTCCTAAAAAATAGGAGGTTGAAATTTATGTCAACTCTGTTTACATTTTAAACCATGTTTATTGTAAATAAAACACAGATCCAGAAAATTATCCATATCAAGTATATGGTGCAATGAATTATAATAAGGTAAGCATTGTCCAGGTCAAGAAAGAGAACCTTTCCGGAGGTGAGAGAGAAGAGGCAACTGGAGAACCCTCTTCTATTTGTACCATTCCTATTATAACCCTCTTCCTCCTTCCATTATCCTAACTTTTATAGTAATAATGACTTCCTTGAATTTTTTTTATAGTTTTAACCGTAAAATATGTATCCCTAGACATTCTAGTTTAGAGAAGGCAATGGCACCCTACTCCAGTACTCTTGCCTGGAAAATCCCATGGACGGAGGAATCTGATAGGCTGCAGTCCATGGGTCGCGAAGAGTCAGACTCGACTGAGCGACTTCACTTTCACTTTTCCCTTTCATGCATTGGAGAAGGAAATGGCAACCCACTCCAGTATTCTTGCCTGGAGAATCCCAGGGACAGCGGAGCCTGGTGGGCTGCCGTCTATGGGGTCGCACAGAGTTGGACACGACTGAAGCGACTTAGCAGCAGTAACAGCAGCAGACATTCTAGTTTAGTTTACATTTTATAAAATTTGACATGCTTTTAAGTCTTTTTAAAATCTCTATTTAACCCCATCCCTCTTCCATCCCTTTCATTTCCTTACAGTGTATGTATCTGTTTAAAAAGTTGGAAAATTTGATATGTAGAGTTTCCCGTATTAAATTTTTCTGGATTTTAGTGATCCTATCCTTTTGGTACAGCTCAGCGTGTTTCTTTGTCATGGATATTTCTAACACATTGGCTGCTAAATCCAGAGGGAGGATCTGATGCAGACTTAATTCCTTTGTCAAGACTATACATATTTGTGTTAATAGTTATAGGCGGTACATGTCTAGTTTTCTTTTTGTAATTGTTTTGGCAGCAATTGATATTTAATGCTTATATCAGTCATTCATTGGTAGTTATAAATGGTATTTTCTACTTTATTATTTCTTTTTTCATTGTTGATAGGAATACTTTTATAGAGAGACATTTCCCCTTATCTCCCATTTGATTACCTAGTTGTTCAATCGCTCAGTTGTGTCCGAATCTTTCATACTGTTCATGGGGTTCTAAAGGGTGCTGTTCATATAAAAAAAGCTAGGTAGTATTTGCTGCTGTGCCTTTATGTACCAGTTTTCAAGATAATGAGTTAGGTCCCTATCATTATCTGAAGGTGATCAATATTTAAAATTTTATTATGAACTCATGAATTTGAACATACAGTTAGATTTCAAGCCACTGCAATTTGTATCACTGTTGAAGCTCACATACTGTATGATTAAATTATTTAATCCTTATGTTTTCTACTGGATATAGTCATTATTTTCCATCTAGGGCTGACTTCTTCAGTAACTGAGTCTTTTTTTAACTTTTATTCTTTTATTTTAAATTTTTTCCAGTTTGATTGAGCTATAATTGACATATAGCACTGTGCACAGCATAATGACTTCATTACATATGTTGTGAAGTGACTACCACAGTAAGTTTAGTCACCATCCAGCATCTTATACAAATAAGAAAGAAAGAGAGAGAAAAATGTTTTTGGTTTTTTTAATGATGAGAACTCTTAGGAGCTACACTCTTAACAACTTTCCTTTCTATCATACAGCAGTTTTATTTATTGTCATCATGTTGTACATTTCCAATATTTATTTTGTAACCAGAAGTTTGTACCTGTTGACACTTTTGTGTCTGGCTTTTTCAGACACAAAATATATATCTGGCTTTATATATATGTGGCTTCTTCATCCAGCATAATGTTGAAATTCATCCATGTTATTGCCTGAATCAGTAGTTCATTTTTAAAAAAATCATATTGAGGAGTATTATGGATGTACTGCATTTTTTTGTTTGTTTTTGTTTTTTAAATTCACTCATTTGTTGATAGAGTTTATTCTTCTATCTCCTTCTACAGAATATAAGTGGTTTTATTCTATTGCTTTAATAAAAGAAAAACACGTTTAATCATAAATACATAAAATCATTAAAAGAGAAAATTAATTTATAATCCCACCACCCAAAACTAACCACTGTTAATGTTTTTATCAGTATCCTTCTAGAATTTTCTGTGCATAATATATACAAATAAAATCGTACTTGATTCTACTTAATGTTATCCTTTAAAAATCTGTATGTGATAAATGTATTTTCATGTGAATAAATACAGACTGTCTCATCATTTTTAATGTATGAGGATAAATTAACTGATATTTAAATAGTTTCTATTTTTCTACCAAAAATAATGCAATTGAATAATTACTGAAAATAATGCTATCATATATAATTGCTTTTGTATTAGAGATGCAGGATATTTCCTGACCCAGTCATACCTCCTTAGAAATTTCTGAATGGGTAGTGGAGTAGAAGACAGTAAACTGCCAGAACTTCCCTGGTGGTCCAGTGGTCAAGACTCTGAGCTCCCAATGCAGTGGGCCTGGGTTCAATCCCTGGTCAGGGAAGTTGATCTTGCATGCTGCAACTAAGCGTCTGCATGCTACAAGGAGATTCTGTGTGCCACAACTAAGACCCAGGGCAGACAACAGCAATAAGACAGTGCACTGCCTCCCCCTCCACACAACTAAGGGGTTAATATGGGGTTCCATAACTTATGACTTAACTCAAAGTGATGAGATGAGTGGTAGCAATTAGATTTCTTCTTAAAAAATTTATAATTGTGAAATTGTGAACCAACAAACTGCTGTAGTCACTGATAGCATTTTTTGTTTTTTAGGGTGCAGTAGTTGTGATACATGGGCTTAGTTGTCCCATGACAACTAAGGGATCTGAGGGATCTTCCCTGACCAGGAATCAAACCCATGTCCCCTGATTTTCTCTGCATCTATTGAGATAATCATATCGTTTTTATCTTTCAATTTATTAATGTGGTGTATCACATTGATTGATTTGCGAATATTGAAGAATCTTGGCATTTTTGAGATAAAGCCCACTTGGTCATGATGTATGATCTTTTCAATATGTTATTGGATTCTGTTTGCTGGAATTTTGTTGAGGATTTTTGCATCTATGTGCATCAGTGATATTGGCTTGTAGTTTTCTTTTTTTGTGACATTTTTGTCTGGTTTTGGTATTAGGGTGATAGTGGCCTCATAGAATGAGTTTGGGAGTTTACCTTCACTTCCTCTGCAATTTTCTGGAAGAGTTTGTGTAGGATAGGTGCTGGCTGTTCTCTAAATTTTTGGTAGAATTCACCTGTGAAGCCATCTGGTCCTGGACTTTTGTTTGTTGGAAGATTTTTGATTACAATTTCTATTTCAATGCTTGTGATGGATCTGTTAAGATTTTCTATTTCTTCATGGTTCAGTTTTGGAAGGTTATACTTTTCTAAGAGTTCATCCATTTCTTCCAAGTTGTCTATTTTATTGGCAGATAGTTGCTGATAGTAGTCTTTTATGATCCTTTGTATTTCTGTGTTGTCTGTTGTGATTTCTCCATTTTCATTTCTAATTTTGTTGATTTGATTCTTCTCCCTTTTTTTCTTGATGAGTCTGGCTAATGGTTTGTCTTATTTATCTTCTCAAAGAACCAGCTTTTAGTTTTGTTGATTTTTTCTGTAGTCTCCATTGTTTCTTTTTCATTTATTTCTGCTCTGATTTTTATGATTTCTTACCTTCTACTAACCCTGTGGTTCTTCATTTCTTCTTTTTCTAGTTGCTTTAGGTGTAAAGTTAGGTTATTTATTTGATTTTTCTCTTGCTTTTTGAGGTAAGCTTGTATTGCTATGAACCTTCCTCTTTTACTGCTTTTACTGAATCCCATAGGTTTTGCCTTGTGTTTTCATTTTCATTTGTTTCTATGCATATATTGACTTCCTTTTTCATTTCTTCCATGATCTGTTGGTTATTCAGAAGTGTGTTGTTTAACCTTCATATGTTTGCATTTTTAATAGTTTTTTTCCTGTAGTTACATCTAATCTTACCTTATTGTGATCAGAAAAGATGCTTGAAATGATTTCAATTTTTTGAATTTACCAAGGCTAGATTTATGGCCCAGGATGTGGTCTATCCTGGAGAATGTTACATGTGCACTTGGGAAAAAGGTGAAATTCATTATTGTGGGGTTAAATGCCCTATAGATATCAATTAGATCTAACTGGGCCATTGTATCATTTAAATCTTGTGTTTCCTTGCTAATTTTCTGTTTGGTTGATCAATTCATAGGTGTGAGTGTGCTGTTAGTCTTCCACTATTATTTTGTTACTGTTAATTTCTCCTTTCATACTTGTTAGCATTTGCCTTACATATTGAGGTGCTCCTATGTTGGGTGCATATATATTTATAATTGTTATATCTTCTTCTTGGATTGATCCTTTGATCATTATGTAGTGTCCTTCTTTGTCTCTTTTCATGATCTTTATTTCAAAGTCTGTTTTGTCTGATATGAGTATTGCTACTCCTGCTTTCTTTTGGTCTCCATTTACATAAATATCTTTTTCCAGCCCTTCATTTTCAGTCTGTATGTGTCCCTTGGTTTGAGGTGGGTTTCTTGTAGAGAGCATATATGGGTGTCTTGTTTTTGTATCCAATCAGCCACTCTTTGTCATTTGGTTGGGGCATTCAATCCATTTATATTTAAGGTAATTACTGATAAGTATGATGCCACTGTCATTTACTTTGTTGTTTTGGGTTTGATTTTATAAACCTTTTATGTGTTTCTTGTCTAGAGAAGATCCTTTAGCATTTGTTGATGAGGTGGTTTTGTGGTGCTGAATTCTCTCAGCTTTTGCTTATCTGTAAAGCTTCTGAAATGGCACCCCACTCCAGTACTCTTGCCTGGAAAATCCTATGGACAGAGGAGCCTGGTAGGCTGCAGTCCATGGGTTCGCTAAGGGTCGGACACGACTGAGCGACTTCACTTTCACTTTTCCCTTTCATGCACTGGAGAAGGAAATGGCAACCCACTCCAGTATTCTTGCCTGGAGAATCCTAGGGACGGCGGAGCCTGGTGGGCTGCCGTCTATAGGGTCGCACAGAGTCGGACACGACTGAAGCGACTTAGCAGTAGCAGTAAAGCTTCTGATTTCTCCTTCATATCTGAATGAGATCCTTGCTGGGTGTAGTAATCTTGGTTGTAGGTTTTTCTCTTTCATCACATTAAGTATGTCCTGCGATTCCCTTCTCGCCTGAACAGTTTCTATTGAAAGATGAGCTGTTATCCTTATGGGGATCCCCTTGTGTGCTATTTGTTGCTTTTCCCTTGCTGCTTTTAATATTTGCTTTTTGTGTTTGATCTTCATTAGTTTGATTAATATATGTCTTGGAGTATTTCATCTTGGGTTTATCCTGTTTGGGACTCTCTGGGTTTCTTGGACTTGGGTGGCTATTTCCTTCCCCATTTTAGGGAAATTTTCTACTATTGTCTCCTCAAGTATTTTCTTATGCCCCTTCTTTTTGTCTTCTTCTTCTAGGACATCTATGATTTGAATGTTGGAGCATTTAACATTGTTCCAGAGGTCTCTGAGGTTGTCCTCATTTCTTTTCATTCTTTTTTCCTCTCTGCTTCATTTATTTCCACCATTCTATCTTCCACCTCACTTATCTTGTCTTCTGTCTCTGTTATTCTACTGTTGGTTCCCTCCAGAGTGCTTTTGATCTCAGTTATTGCATTATTCATTATTGATTGACTCTTCTTTATTTCTTCTAGATCCTTGTTAAACATTTCTTGCATCTTCTCAATCCTTGTGTCTAGTCTATTTATCTGTAACTCCATTTTGTTTTCAAGATTTTGGGTCATCTTTACTATCATTATTCTGAATTCTTTTTCAGGTAGACTATCTCCTCTTCTTTTGGTTTAGTGGGTATTTATCAAGTTCCTTTACCTGCTGGGTATTTCTCTGCCTTTTCATTTTGTTTAGATTACTGTGTTTGGAGTGCCCTTTGTGTAGGCTGAAAGTTCATGGTTTTTCTTTATTGTGGAATCTGCTTCCTGTGGGTGGGGTTGGACTAGTGACTTGTCAAGGTTTCCTGGTTGGGGGAGCTTACGTCTGTGTTCTGGTGGGTAGAGCTGGATCTCTTTGCTCTGGAGTGCAATGAAGTGTCCAGTAGTGAGTTTTGGGGTGTCTATGGGTTTGGTATGGCTTTGGGCAGCCTGTCTTTTAATGCTCAGGGTTGTGTTCCTGCTTTGCTGGAGAATTAGCATGGTATGTCTTACACTGGAACTTGTTGACTCTTGGGTGGAACTTGGTTTCAGTGTAGGTATGGAGACTTTTGGGTGAGCTCTGGAATCAAGAGTTTTCTGATGTTCTCAAGTTTTGGAGTTAAGCCTCCTGCCTCTGACTTTCTGTCCTCTCTTACAGTAGCCTCAAGACTTCTCCATCCATATAACACAGATGAGAAAACATCTAGGTTAATGGTGAAACAATTCTCCACAATGAGGGACACCCAGAGAGATTCACAGAGTTTCATAGAGAAGAGAAGAGAAGAGAAGAGGGAGGAAGGAGATAGAGTTGACCAGGGGGACAAGAGGGGGAGTCAAAATGGGAGAGAGTAATCTAGCCAGTAACAGTTCCCTAAGTGTTATCCACAGCCTGGAATACCCAGAGAGATTCACAGAATTAAGTAGAGAAGAGAAGGGGGGGGGAGGGAGATAGAGATGACCTGGGGGAGAAAAGGGAGGGTCAAAAGGCAAGAGAGCAAATAAGCCGTTAATCAAATCCCTTCTTTCAAGGAGAATGGGTTGCCTTTCTGGGTGACTGGTGTCCTCCACCAGCGTTCAGAAGTTGTTTTGTGGAAGTTGCTCAACACTCAAGTGATCTTTAGACGAATTTGTGGGGGAGAAAGTGGTCTCCCCGTCCTATTCCTCTGTCATCTTGGGACTACCCCCCACTGATAGCTGAAGCTGGGGGCTGAAGTAGCCAAATGTGACCATGTGCACACTAAAGATTAATAAGAAATAGTGGGGGAAAGCAGAAGAAATAGCAAGGAAACAAAAAAATTGGAACAGATGTAAAGAGTCTACCATGTACCACTCACTCACTATTTGAGCTGCTTGGAACACATCAGTGAATAAAACTAAGACTTTTGCTTTCATGAAGCATATATACCAGAAGGCAGTAAAAAGTTGGCGTTCTAAATGAGTTATATAGCACATTGGAGAGTTCAGGAAAGAAGGAAAAGGAGAGAAGCAAGAGGAGCACAGGTTCTGGGGATGGTTGATGTGCCTCTTGCAAGAAAAATAGGACAAGCCACTGCGTTGGCTCTGGCAGCTTCCCTGTTAATGATTTCAGTTTGCATAAATCCTACACAGCCCTTCTCACTTATAGTGCTTGGCATTTGTGACTTTTAGCTATCCTTTCACAAGTCTCCCTTTTTAGTTTAAACTAGTTTCAGTCTGTTTCTGTTCTTTTCAACTTTGATGAATTAAATATGAATTTTGAGGCACTTATCCAATTATTTTTGTAATATAATTTGCTGTAAGTAGATTACTGGATTGGGGCTTCCCTGGTGGCTCAGACTGTAAAGAATCTCCTTGCAGTGTGGGAAACTGGATTCGATCCCTGGGTTGGGAAGATCCCCTGAAGGAGGGGATGACAACCCACTACAGTATGCTTGCCTGAAGAATCCCTATGGACAGAGAATCCTGGTGGGCTATAGTCCATGGGGTCATGTTAGCTGGATATGACTGAGCGGCTAAGCATAGCACAGCACAGGTTACTGGATTAATGAAAATGCATATTCAGATTCCTCAGATACATTGTCTGAATTTTTCTTTTAGTTTTCTAACTACCAGTAATACTGTAGGAGATGATAAAATTAATGTGACATATTGAGAAACATAGTATGTCACACATGGTCCAATCAGAAGCCAGATATCAGTGTATTTTTTAATATTGCATGCGTGCTAAGACACTTCAATCATGTCTGACTCTGTGCAACCCAATGGACTGTAGCCCACCAGGCCCCTCTGTCCATGGGATTCTCCAGGCAAGAATACTGAAGTGGGTTGCCATGCCTTTCTCCAGGGGCTCTTCCCAATCCAGGTATTGAACCTGTATCTCTTATGTCTCCTGCATTGGCATGTGGGTTCATTATGACAGACTAATTTTGATATACTGGAAAATAAGGCCAGAAAAAGGGGCCCATTTGCTTTTCTTTATACAAAATGGTGTATCTGAGTATAATCCTATCTGATCTGAAGCTATTTCGAGCATGAGAAAAATTTCTAATATTTTAACAATTCCATCTTTGGGCTATAATTCTGTATCACTATCTAGCAAAGTGATGGAATGGTTTGTTTCATCTTTCAGTTTTACCAGCCAAATGAAGACCAGATAGTGCTTGAGTCCAGAGAGAATTTTATTGATTTAAGTTTAATACTGTATATTAATCTTGCTGTGAACAGCCTTTCCTACTCATCAGATTCCCTATATACTGCTTACTATTATTTTCCATGTATAACCTGCAAGCCTTTTCAAATGCATTTGTCTCACAGGAATCCAAAAGCTCTAGAAGCATTTTTTAGTGTGTATTTCAGTAGTTGCAATTTCAAGGTATAGCAGCATCTGGTGGGACCATCACAATTCATCTGCTGTCTCTTAGAAAGATGCAGTAAATTGTTCAATGCACTAGATATTTTTTTGGTATTTGTTTCTCTCTTTTTTTTCATATTGCATCTGCTCAACAAATTATACTAATATAAAGTAAAAAAATTATCCTAAAAATGGTATTTGGACATGTGTTATTTATAGAGAATAGTCACCACTGCTGAAGTTTTTCATAAGTAAAAGCCATCGCCCTCTTAACATCCCATGTTATATTGCCTAATTTTAGACCCCCATCATGTCTCAAATTATTAGGCTAGCCTACTAAACTGTCTCTTGGACTCTGTTCTTTGCTGTTGTTGTTGCTTTTCAGTTGCTAAGTAGTGTCCAGCTGTTTGTGACCCCATGGACTGCAGCATGCCAGGCTCCTCTGTCATCTACTATCTCCCAGAGTTTGTTCAAATTCATGTCAACTGGGGCTTCCCAGATAGCCCAGTTGGTAAAGAATCCGCCTGCAATGCAGGAGATCCCGGTTTGATTCCTGGGTCAGGAAGGTCCACTGTAGAAGGGATAGGCTACCCTCTCTAGTATTCTTGGGCTTCCCTTGTGGCTCAGCTGGTAAAGAATCTGCATGTAGTGTGGGAGACCTGGGTTCTATCCCTGGGTTGGGAAGATCCCCTGGAGAAGGGAAGGGCTACCCACTTCAGTATTCTGGCCTAGAGAATTCCATGGACTGTATAGTCCATAGTATCACAAATAGCTGGACACGACTGAGCGACTTTCACTTTCACTGTCACGTCAACTGAGTCAGTGATGCTATCAAACCATTTCATCTTCTGCCACCCTCTTCTTTTGCCTTCAATCTTTCCCAGCATAAGGTTTTGTGTGTGTGTGTGTGTGTGTGTGTGTGTGTGTGTGTGTGTGTGTGTGTGTGTGTGTGTTTTCTCCAGTGAATTGGCTCTTTGCTTCAGATGCAAATGCAGGAGATCCCGGTTTGATTCCTGGGTCAGGAAGGTCCACTGTAGAAGGGATAGGCTACCCTCTCCAGTATTCTTGGGCTTCCCTTGTGGCTCAGCTGGTAAAGAATCTGCATGTAGTGTGGGAGACCCACAGTGCTGAAGCCCCAGTGCTTCAGCTTCAGCATAATTTCTTCCAATGAATATTCATGGTTGATTTCCTTTAGGATTGACTGCTTTGATCTCCTTGTTGTCCAAGGACTGTGTTCTTACCTGCTCCAAATCTGTCCTCCATGCTGTTATCTGTGAGGTCCCTCCAAAAGAGCTGATCTGTTCTCATATCACCTTTTCTCTAGGGTTAAATCTTCACTTTGCTCCCCAGTCACTAAATTCTTTGGCAAGGCAGACAAAGTCACATCACCAACTAATCACTCCGTTTTACTCTTTACTTCAGTTTCTTGAACCACTGGCCATTTTGCACAAGTAAATGCTGTTTTGTGCTTTGTGGATTTCTATTTATTCTTCCAGACCCATATTAAGGGTTTTCATGAAGATATCTAGATACTTGGGAAGAGTTGTTTCATCTTGGCCATCAGGGTTTTATTGTAACCCTCACTCAGAAGTTTCAAATATTTGAGCACCTACTTTGTACAGGAAGAGACTAGAGAGTGTTGGGGTTAAAAGGGAGATTTTTCGTAGGATGATTAATTCTCTGAAGTAATGCTGAGCAGAGAACTGAATGAATTGATGAATGAAGCCATGTTGCTCTCTGGGGGAAAGCATTTCAAGCATAGGACACAGTAAGTGGAAAGGCTCTGAGGCAGGGTGTGTTTTGATACAGAAGAAATAATATGGGGAATGATTGGCAGGAGAAGAGGGAAGAGTGGGAGAGTGATTGGAGGCAAGGCTGGATCCTGGAGTGGGAGTGAGAGCAGATTATATAAGGTTTTGTAGGTCATGGTAAGGATTTTGCATTTTATTCCAGTGAAATAGGAAGTGAAATGTTGTATAAGAGTATATTGTATTAAATACCTCTCCTCAATTTGCTTTCACAGTGGAAAGTAAATTAATTCTTTAGAACATGGGAACATGACACTTTCTAATTAAAATTCTTTCCACATTTGCATTGAACCTTGACATACAACAATGAGTTAACCTGCTTTTTTGGCCTTTTATAGGTAGGAGATGTATTTTCGTGAAAGGAAATGATGATTCTTAGAAAAATCAATTTCTTCTTATCAAATCCCTGAAAATGAAAAAGGCTCCCAATTTTTACAATTCCTTGGAAATAGCCTTGTAGTCAGCAGTGGTTTTTGATTATGTATTAACCCATATTGCAAATTAAAATATCACAATGGCCCATTGGGTTTTTGTTTTTTTGATCACTTTGTGTTTGAATAACAGGCAATATTTATTATTTAAATTTATAGCAAAATCTCAACAGGAAGCAAAGTAGAAATGCAGTATATAATTGTTTTCAGTATGGAAAGGACTTTTTGTGAAAGAGATAAAATATCATTTTATAGAATGAATTGATGTGTAACTTGTATAAATTTTGCAATTTAATGGGAATTCTAAAAATAATATAAATACATAGGCTATAACATCTGGAATTTTAACTGACTTTTAAAAATAAAATAGATGCTTTAAAATCATGGACAATACTTAAGATTAAAATCAAAGTCTATGTTAGAAACTATATGTGAAGGTCAATAGTTCTGTAGTTTATCCAATCAAAGTTACATGGTTATGTCATTCACCTTACAGTATGTGACTCATGTGGCTTTGATATGAATTTCAGAAGTGCAACAGTGATATTGTGAAACTGAATGGAGTCTATCCCTGAAGAGTATATTAACTTCTTTTTAGTAACTGTGGATGTTACATGACTAACATCTAGACCTACCACACAAATTGATCAATAAAAATTCAGTTTCAACATTAAAATAACAACAAAAAGTTTTAAATACATAAAACTGTAGCAAAGAGATTTGAAATACGTTAGAATCTAATGGGTGCACAGATTTTAGTCCACATTCATATTTTTACCCCAGATATCTTACATGGTGCAAAAAGGTGATGATAGAGTGGTTTTCCCTGTATTTTTAAAGACAATCAGAAAAAGAGAGAGGATGAACCAGAATGAAAGTCTCTGAGAAAATATTTTAAAGAAATGCCCTTCTTTTACCCTTAGCATATTTTAGATGCAGGTTATTCAGTTTGGGATATTTGGTGTTTTGTCAAAAAGTGGAACACTTCTTTTTTGTTACAATCTCATACGTACTCTTATGCTTCCATTTTTCCATGCTTTC
Organism: Giraffa tippelskirchi; assembly: GCF_054371585.1. Taxonomy (NCBI): domain Eukaryota; kingdom Metazoa; phylum Chordata; class Mammalia; order Artiodactyla; family Giraffidae; genus Giraffa; species Giraffa tippelskirchi. The sequence goes on from NC_137281.1 coordinate 101,479,771, forward strand.
CAGAATTCCATTTGCATTCCAGAAGATATTAAATATAAACTAGATTTTCTGAAAAAGTTCTTGAATTAGCATCTCATTTATCTACAAGTGAGACAAAGTCTACATAATCCAACAAACAAACACCATTTTGCTGACACATTTTTTTTGGAGTTCTTTGGTATAGGTGTGTGTATGTGTGTGTGTGTGTGTATACATGTATGTCTGTGTATATTCTCAAACAACCAAAGAATTTAATGTTAAATAAGAGTGATTTGTGTAATGTGACATAGCCCATCCACTTAGAGTAATAGCTTTTGAATAAAGAATAAGGTAGTGAATTTGGCCAGAGAGGAGGACTAACCGAGGGAACAAAGCCACATCATATACTTTGATGTGGCCCAGCTACTGGGTCAAACTGTGTGCAGGAGTCCCAGCAGTTTCAGATCCTTAGTTTACCAGCTCTCAGCATGTTCCCAGGCTAATCAACTTGCCTAAATCCTTTTGTTGTGATGTGTTCAGTCCTGGCGTGCCATACTTTGTTTTGGCCTTAAAATCCCTGGAAGAGCTTCAGGAAGAACTTGGGAACATAAATCACTTTGTTGGGGTGAAGTGATGGTGAGGGTGAGGTAGTGGCAGATTTTTTTTAGTCCCTGGGGCTTATTTTTCCTATGTCTGTTTAGTCCCCAATTTCCATTATTGGCCAGGAAGGCAGGACAGAAGATTCAGAAAAGTAAGAAATGATACATAAACAGGCTCTAGCAAAGAGGTAGTAAACTTTAGGAACAGTAGAAACTAGGAATGAAAAATGCTTAAAAAATAAAATTAATAGGAAGAAGATGAAGAAATAGGATTAATCAAAGATTATTTTATTGCAGTTTTTTTCAGAGAGAAGATATTAAGTTGCATTTTGAGCAGTCATCTTTAAAGTCATTTTCTAATGTTCCCCAATCCTTATCTACTTTTTACTAGTGAAAACTGCATATTGTTTTTATTGTTGTTGAGAACTGCATATTGTTGCACTTTGATTTTCTCTGCACTGTTGCAGCTGTTGCATGAAAGTTTGCTTGCTTCTTTTTCTTCATTTTCTACCCTGGAACTCAATACAAGCATACATACAACCCCTTATCCCACTCATACAGTACACTGAAAATTTCTTTCCTTCATAGTCTCTTTCTAACCAAGCACTCCTTTGCATTAAGAATCTCTTAAGTTAAACTCACTCTCCCCTGGCCATTGTTGTCTGCATTGGTATAAATGTAATTGTTCAAAGTCATTTAAGATTACCTTCTTAATAGCCTCTAATTCTTCCAACTGTTTTGTAACCTGAATTCTGCTTGATGATCCTTCACATTAAAGTCATTTGTTTCTGATGTTGGAAATACATAATATACTTGTACTAGGTACTAAATGTGTAAGTAAAGATGGCTTTTTCTGCAGAGTTAGAAGAAACAGAATGACATGAACAAGAAAACCAATTCTGATTATTGACTTGACTTGCAAGAGGGTATGTATGAAGCAGGGATTGGCAAACTATTGAGTCTGTCTGCCAAATCTGGCCTACTACCTGTTTCTGCAGGGCTTGTGAACTAAGAATGATTTTTACATTTGTAAAGGTTGAAAAACTCCAGAAGAAAAATACTGCTTGATACATGAAGATGCTAGAAAAATAAAATTTCATTGTCATAAGCTAAGTTTTTTTGGAACATGGCCACTCATTTGTTTATACATGGTCTGTTGCTGGTTCATGCTACATCAGCAGAGCTGAGTAGTTGCAACAGAGATCATATGGTCTGCAAAGCCTGAAATATTATATTTACTATCTAATCATTTTTAGAGAAAAGCTTGATGACCTCTGGTATAAAGTGTTCCCTGTAGGGAATGTCATTTATCTACTTTATGATTTACATTATGCTTTTCTACATCTTTAAACTTTTTCCTTGTTATTAAATGATTTATTTATATAAGATTACAGTATTAATGGCAGAGCTTTGGTTTCACATATTTTCTCAACAAGACCACCATTTTAAACTTAATTTAATTAAAAAATGTTCACATTGGAAGAAAAGTGTATTTTAAAAATATACAATAATTTTTCATCTATTCAAGAGGATTTATTCAGACCCAGGGTTTTTTCCAAATCATTTATAAGGAACTTTATTCTTAGATTATTTACCATATAAAATAGGTGGGGAGTGGGCTTTCCTGGTGGCTCAGATGGTAAAGAATCTGCCTGCAATGTAGGAGACCCCAGGTTTAATCCATGAGTCAAGAAGATGCCCTGGATAAGGGAGTGGCTACCCACTCCAGTATTCCTGCCTGGAGAATTTCATGGACAGAGGAGCCTGGCAGGCTACAGTCTATGGTGGAGAGTAAGCATTTTGTGAAATAGCTGGTGAAATATAGAATTAGTCCGTGATATTGAGCTGCAGATTTTGTATCAGTTCAGTTCAGTTCAGTTGCTCAGTCGTGTTTTTGGCTAGTAGGAGTTTAGTTACAAAATTGTAAACCTATTTTAAAAATTATACTATATGTGTGTGCAATTTTACTTGAAGCTTAATTTAAATAGTTTTAGTGCTTTATCTTTCTGTATGCAATGAATTCCTCAGTGCTTATTCTTATTCGACTAATAATTAAGCCTTTTAATTGGAATTTTGAGCTAGAGATGGCAATCTCCATCCTTTTTCTAAGGGCAGCCCTTCCTGAGTCCTGTGATCAGCTCACCCTGGATCAGGCTCCCTGCTTGTTTCTGCCTCTCTAAGTGTTTTCTTCTTATTTGATTTAACTTGACAAAATTTTCTGCAATCAAAAAAGCTCAAGACAAACAGAAATATTTCTGTCAATAGCAGTAGATCGAAAATAAAGTGATCTTTTTGTTGTTATTGTTCTGACTCCTGGCACTAAATTACAATTTGTCAAATTGGTCTAGATCAGTGTTTTCCCTCAAAACTGTTTTCTGTGGGATCTCCTGAAAAAGGTTTCTAGTTCAAATAAATTCCTATATGGTTTTTTTGTTTGTTTTGGAGTATAACTATACCTGTTAAGATAAGAAGCTCTGAGAATTTTATAGGAAAGAAATCCATTTAACTTGATGTAACTGCAGTTTTCTAAATCTACCTGACTGCACAATCATTAACAGTGTTATCCCTTGCCTTTAGAATTCCAAGTAGCACTCTTTGAGAAATGTTGGGATACCTAATGACCAGGTCTCTCCTAATTCTGAAAGTTGAATTGTTATGACAAAATGTGTCAGAGATCAAAGTTTTCTTTTCATGTGGAGCCTACTTTCCCTCTGGTGTCTTCCTCTGCTCAGTCATTGAAGCTGATTTTATCTCTTCCCAATGGGGAAAAATTGTCCTGGATGCCAGACTTCAGATTAGATGTGAATTTTTGTTGCAGTCATTTTCTGAGGAGGCCTAGAGAAAAGTAAGACTGGCTTTGTCAAAGCAGACAAAAGGAGACTCTTAAGGAGATTAATGTGGCATTGGTGCATTAGATAATTAACTTAGGAAAATGAGATTTTGAAGTCATACAAAATAAAGATTAAAATCTAAACTGGGGAAATTATGGTGGAAGTAGAAAGTGGAAGCATGGAATTACTCTTTACCAACTGGGAGGATTTTGACTCCATTACACACATTTAGCATCACCAGGGCTTTTGGTTTATAGACCTGGGAACCATCTGGCAGTAGCTCTGCCACTAACTGTGTCACCCTTGGTAAATCATATGGGCCACATCTTCTTTATGTGCAAAATTGGAGTGTCTCACTAGATGACCCCCATGGTTCCCCTCTGTTCTAAGTCAGTGATCACTGTGAAACATGTTTAAAAAGCCTCTGTGTTTCACATATTATTGGTGTATGGAAAAACAAAAGACTTTCCTTCTTTTCAAGTGTATTGATATTAAGAATCAGCTTAAAATAAGAGACTATAATTTTCCTGAAGACATTAGTAATGTGTTGATGGAAATAACATGGTGATGGGAAAAGAGCTAGTGACAAAGAGTTTAGAATGTAAAGAAAGATAGCAGACTTCTAAAAATTATTTTTCTCTCTACTATGCAAATGAACAAATAATTTGAGGTAATTATTAGCATCAGAGTAATAGAGCATATATTTTGAATGCAAATAATTTTGTTTATTTGCAGGGATTGTTAAGGACAGAAAATATAGGAATAGGCAATAGAAGGAGAAGAGTATGGACTCTAGGATAAGCAAAGCATTTGAGATAGCTTTCTACACTGTGCAAAAGACCTATGAGCAGGCAGGGACATCAATTCAGATTTTTTTATTTTCAATTCCAGCATGTTCTTTTACTAATCTTTTTCTTTTTAATTACATTCTCATTTTATCCAAGCCAACAGCTTCAGAATTACTGTGCTTTTCATTTCATGCAGTCAGTTTGCAAATAGAGCATGTCTGGGTTCCTCTGTGGTAAAGAGAGTCAAGAGAAGTTAACTTTGATTCTGTGACAAAATGTCTGTAAAACACAACAAAACTTAGTCATGGTCTCACACAAAGTGGCTTATTAGGATATCTGATCATCAGTTCAGTTCAATCACTCATTCGTGTCCAACTCTTTGTGAACCATGGACTGTAGCATGCCAGGCCTCCCTGTCCATCTTACCCAGCATCAGGGTCTTTTCAAATGAGTGAGGTCTTCACATCAGGTGGCCAAAGTATTGGAGTTTCAGCTTCAGCATCAGTCCTTCCAATGAATATTCAGTACTGATTTCCTTTAGGAAGGAATGGTTTGATCTCCTTGCAGTCCAAGGGACTCTCAAGAGTCTTCTCCAACACCACAGTTCAAAAGCATCAATTCTTCAGTGCTCAGCGTTCTTTATAGTCCAACTCTCACATCCCTACCTGACTACTGGAAAAACCATAGCTTTGACTTGACGGACCTTTGTTGGCAAAGTAATGTCCCTGCTTTTTAATATGCTGTCTAGGTTGGTCACAACTTTTCTTCCAAGGAGCAAGCGTCTTTTAATTTCATGGCTGCAGTCACCATCTGCAGTGATTTTGGAGCCCATGAAAATAAAGTTTATCACTGATTCCACTGTTTCCCCATCTATTTTCCATGAAGTGATGGGACCAGATGCCATGATCTTAGTTTTCTGAATGTTGAGTTTTAAGCCAGCTTTTTCACTCTTCTCTTTCACTTTCATCAAGAAGTTCTTTAGTCCTTCTTTGCTTTCTGCCATAAGTGTGGTGTCATCTGCATATCTGAGGTTATTGATATTTCTCCTGAAAATCTTGATTCCAGCTTGTGCTTCATCCAGCACAGCGTCTCTCATGATGTACTCTGCATATAAGTTAAATAAGCCGGGTGACAATATACGGCACTGACATACTCCTTTCATGATTTGGAACCAGTCTGTTGTTCCATGTTTAGTTCTGTTTCTTCTTGACCTGCATACAGATTTCTCAAGAGGCAGGTCAGGTGGTCTGGTATTCCCATCTCTTTCAGAATTTTCCACAGTTTGTTGTGATCCACATAGTCAAAGTCTTTGGTACAGTCAATAAAGCAGAAGTAGATGTTTTTCTGGAACTCTGTTGCATTTTCTGTGATCCAGCGGATGTTGGAAATTTGATCTCTGGTTTCTCTGCCTTTTCTAAAACCAGCTTGAACATCTGGAAGTTCACGGTTCACGTATTGCTGAAGCCTGGCTTGGATAATTTTGAGCATTACTTTGCTAGTGTGTGAAATGACTGCCATTTTGTGGTAGTTTGAGCATAATTTGGCATTGCTTTTCTTTGGGATTGGAATGAAAAGTTTTCCATTCTTGTGGCCACTGCTGAGTTTTCCAAATTTGTTTGCATATTGAGTGCAGCACTTTCAGCGCATCATCTTTTAGCATTTGAAATAGCTGAACTGGAATTCCATCACCTACACTAGCTTTGTTCGTAGTGATGCTTCCTAAGGCCCACTTGACTTCACATTCCAGGATGTCTGGCTCTAGGTGAGTGATCACACCACTGTGATTATCTGGGTCGTGAAGATCTTTTTTGTATAATTCTTCTGTGTATTCTTGCCACCTCTTCTTAATAGCTCCTGCTTCACTTAGGTCCATACAATTTCTGCCTTTAATGTGCCCATTTAATGCATGAAATGTTCCCTTGGGATCTCTAATTTTCTTGAAGAAATCTCTAGTCTTTCCCACTCTATTGTTTTCCTCTATTTCTTTGCACTGATCACTGAGGAATGCTTTCTTATCTCTCTTTGCTATTCTTTGGAACTCTGCATTCAAATGAGTTTATCTTTCCTTTTCTCCTTTGCGTTTCACTTCTATTCTTTTAACAGCTATTTGTAAGGCCTTCTCAGACAACCATTGTGCCTTTTTGCGTTCCTTTTTCTTGGGGGTGGTCTTGATCCCTGCTTCCTGTACAATGTCACGAACCTCCATCCATAGCTCTTCAGGCACTCTATCTGATCTAATCACTTGAATCTATTTCTCACTTCCACTGTATAATGGTGAGGGATTTGATTTAGGTTATACCTGAATGGACTAGTGGTTTTCCCTACTTTCTTCAATTTCAGTCTGAATTTGGCAATAAGGAGTTCATGATCTGAGCCACAGTCTGCTCCTGGTCTTATTTTTGCTGACTGTATAGAGCTTCTTCCTCTTTGGCTGCAAAGAATATAATCAGTCTGATTTCGGTGTTGACCATTTGGTGATGTCCATGTGTAGCGTCTTCTCTTGTGTTGTTGGAAGAGGGTGTTTGCTATGACCAGTGCGTTCTCTTGGCAAAACTCTATCAGCCTTTGCCCTGCTTCATTCTGTACTCCAAGGCCAAATTTGCCTTTTACTCCAGGTATTTCTTGACTTCCTACTTTTGTACTCCAGTCCCCTATAATGAAAAGGACATCTTTTTTGGGTGTTCATTCTAGAAGGTCTTGTTAGTCTTTATAGAATCATTCAACTTCAGCTTTTTCAGCGTTACTGGTCGTGGCATCGACTTGGATTACTGTGATATTGAATGGTTTGCCTTGGAAACAAACAGAGATCATTCTGTCATTTTTGAGACTTCATCCAAGTACTGCATTTCAGACTTTTTTGTTGACTGTGATGGCTACTCCATTTCTTCTAAGTGATTCTTGCCCACAGTAGTCAATAAAATGGTCATCTGAATTAAATTCACTCATTCCAGTCCATTTTAGTTCACTGATTCCTAGAATGTTGATGTTCACTCTTGCCATCTCCTGTTTGACCACTTCCAATTTGCCTTGATTCATAGACGTAACATTCCAGGTTCCTATGCAATATTGCTCTTTACAGCATTGGACTTTACTTCCATCACCAGTCACATCCATAACTGGGTGTTGTTTTTGCTTTGGCTCCATCCCTTCATTCTTTCTGGAGGTGTTTCTCCACTGATCTCCAGTAGCATAGTGGGCACCTACCGACCTGGGGTGTTCATCTTTCAGTGTCCTATCTTTTTGCCTTTTCATACTGTTCACGGGGTTCTCACGGCAAGAATCCTGAAGTGGTTTGCCATTTCCTTCATTCCCTTCTCCAGTTTGTCAGAACTCTCCATCAGCGAGACCCGTCATTCTTGGTTCGCCCTACATGGCATGGCTCATAGTTTCATTGAGTTAGACAAGGCTGTGGTCCATGGGGTCAGATTAGTTAGTTTTCTGTGATTGTGGTTTTCAGTTTGTCTGCCCTCTGATGAAGGATAAGAGGCTTATGGAAGCTTCGTGATTGGAGAGTCTGACTGAGGGGGAAACTGGGTCTTGTTCTGATGGGGGAGGCCATGCTCAGGAAATCTTTAATCCAATTTTCTGTTGATGGGTGGGGCTGTGTTCCCTCCCTGTTATTTACCTGGGGCCAAGCTATGGTGGAGGTAATGAAGATAATGGGGACCTCCTTCAAAAGGTCCCATTGCTACATTCAGTGCCCCCAACCCTGCAGCAGGCCACTGCAGACCCATGCCTCCACCAGAGACTCCTGACACTCACGGGCAAGTCTGGGTCAGTCTCTTGTGGGGTCATTGCTCCTTTCTCCTGAGCCCTAGTGTGTACAAGGTTCTGTTTGTGCCCTCCAAGAGTCTGTTTCCCCAGTCCTGTGTAAGTTCTGGCAGCTCTATGGTGGGGTTAACGGCGACCTCCTCCAAGAGGGCTTATGCCATAACCAGGTCTACTGCACCTAGAGCCCCTGCCCCCGTGGCAGTCCACTGCTGACCCATACCTCTGCAGGAGACACTCAAACACAATTCTGTCTCAGTCTCTGTGGGGTCTCTGGGTGATCATGCCTCTACCCAAACTAAAGCTTTAAAATTCCTTAAAATGTTTTACTAGCCAAGGCAATCGAGGGTAAATGACCTTAAAGTATGCTTCTAGTGATTAACTAGTTAGTTAAGTGAGGATACAGTTGTGTGTGTATTAGTTGCTCAGTCATGTCTGACTCTTTGTGACCCCATGGACTATAGTCCACCAGGCTCCTCTGTCCATAAAATTCTTCAGACAAGAATATTAGAGTGGGCTGCCATTTCTTTCTCCAGGGGATGTTCCTGACCCAGGGATTGAACCCAGATCTCCTGCATTGCTGTCAGATTCTTTACCATCTGAGCCACCAGGAAAGCCCAAGGATACAATAGTAGTCCAAGTATTCAATGGTATTAAATTGAGTGACCAATTTTTTATTTCTCACCTCAGGCCTGCAAAACTATTGCATATAGCTGTCATGAGCAGTGTCCACTTTTAATATGGTATTTGCAATTCAAATGTTTTTCTTCTTTTAGTCTGCAATTGCAAACACCACCTTCCCCATTTGTTTGTCATGTCCTTGGGGCTTTGTTTTACCAAATTGTTAACTTACCACTTTCCACAGTAATTTATAGAGCCCAGTTCACTTTGTGTCACCACAGGTTATAAATGAAAATGGAAACAATTTGCTGTTAAGAAATCTTTCTGAAACAAAATGCAAATAACATATTGAAACAAACTAAGACTATTTTAAAAGAGTAGTGCAATATAATTACAGCAGTTATATTACAGTAAATTTTTTCTTAATAGTCTCTCTGTGTATCAGAAGCTATTCTTCTGTTTATTTAAATTAAAATATTTTCTCTTAGGAACTTTTAATTAATTTATGTTTTTTCCCCCATCAGTTAACTTTGAGCCTCTGGACTTTGATGGAAGTTGGGCCGAGGGGTAGGATCTTGGAGTTATTCCCAAGAGTCTGCAAATCCATCTATTCAACAACCATTGTCCTTACACTGAATAACCTGTTTTTCCCATTCATGGACCATAATTTTTAAATATAACAGAAGTTGTGATTAAGTTTATTTAAGACTGAAAGGAAATCATAGCAATTTTTTTTTTACTATGCACTTTCTTAACAGATTCACAAAGTATTACTTGTATCATATGAATATTTTACATGTAAATCTAAAAAGGAGTTTCCCATACTCCTCAGTGTGAACCACTTCTCTATATAACATATTGAACAGTAGTTAGAATTAAATTGGTAATTAAAAGAATCACTATGAGTTTCAGATACGAGTTTTTTAAAATCAAGTTTTCTTACTCGCAAGTTTATGGGCCCCGAGAAAATACTTACAGAATTTGATGTTTACAAATCTATGTTCATTTTCTTTCTGGAGAGAGCATTCATAGCAGTGTTCATCCAATTAACAAAAGTGTCTGTGACCATAACATGATTGGGAAATACTTTATGTGGGTAAGAGATAAATCTTCAAAGAGTGGGAATACTCTGGATTACCTTAGAATGAATTATATTATAAAAAGATGTCCACGTCAGCAAGTAATGAAAACTTTTGTAGGTTGCTTTTGTAAGAGAGAGTGCCATACTTCAGCAAATTACCTAGAGATAAGGAAAACTCAGATATACTATTCATTCTTTCAGAGAACTATTGCCAATAGCAAGCTGTTTTTATAGTTACCACTTTTATTTTGCCCTCTGTGTTTGTGTCATCCACCCTTCTGAGTCCCTGCCCAGTAAAGGTCCTTCTGCCCAGTGTCACTCGCGTCAATAGAACAAGACTGAGTTCAGTTCAAAAGCAAAGGAAAGATTTATTCTTTGATCAAAGAATGGAGAAATTCAAACTTGCATTCTAGACTGCATACTATCCCCAACTGACAGTCATTGGCGCTGCTTTATAGGGTCCTTATCAGCAGCGGGAAGGGGCAGAATTGTTGCAGGGTGGGTACAGTTATACTGCTCATGTTTCAGATTACAGTGCCTGACACAGCATCTCTGCCACTGCCATCTTTAATTGAGTGTCTTGATTGCAATGTTTCTGCACACAGCCTGTTGAGGTATCAGACAAAATGGTTAGTTCTGTGCTGGGAACTCTAGTCCTTAAGGTTAGGTGCAAGGCCTCTATACTTGGTCCCCTAAAGGTAAATGGATTAGGCTAGATTCCATCTTATTTTCCTCTGGGGCTTCAGAAGGCTTTGTTGGTGATATAAGGAGCTAACATTTACTGGAAGAAATACTATGGACCAGAAGCTGAGAGGTTGGTTTAAAAGCTTCTTTTTCCATTGCTTGATTATTTAACATTAGGATATCAGGTTGTGATGTTTATTTTAAAAATGTTCTATTAATTAAAAATAAATTTTATTTGTTGTCTAGTTTTGAACAATTAAGATAACAGTTGACTAAGTGCTAGAAATGTTCCTGTTTAAACTAGTCACACTGCTGTCAGGTAATCATGAATTTAATTTCCCTTTGCTTCAATATTTCTACCTGTGAAACAAATTCAAGCATATGTTGTCATTGACTTAATGGAAATGCTAAAAAATGTGGAGACTACTTGTAGATATAGAAACACAGAAGATTTAGATAGCTTTGTATTTCCTAGAAAATTCAGATTTGCTTACCAGAAAATACAAAGCATATAGACCATGCTCTCCATACTTTATGCTAGTCTGATACCTTGGCTTCCACACCTATACTTCTAATCACAAATAAACTGGTGATATAATTTGGGCAAAGGTAGATTTTTTTCCTTTTATAGTACCTATTTCCATAATAAAATATGTAAGAACATAATATTGTATTTTTGAGCATCAGCCAAGATTTTTCAATGTCCAGCCACCAAATATATCCAAGGCTTTCAAATATCACAGAATTCCTCAACAATATTCTATCTTTGAGAACATATACATTCCTAAGTGGCTCCTTGGATTGTCATTTCAGCAATGACTTTTGACTAAGGAACCAAGATAATTTATATTTTAAAATACTTTATTAAGATAAAATTGGCTTAAAGTGAAATGCATAGATCTTAAATGATCTATGATTCAATAAATTTTCACAAATGTTTGCACATATATAAATACTACCTCAACCCAAATATAGAACATTTCAACCTCTGTATTAAGTTTCTTATATACATCACTCTCATAGGTGACCTGGAGAAGGAAATGGCAACCCACTCCAGTATTCTTGCCTGGAGAATCCCATGGACCGAGAAGCCTGGTAGGCTATAGTCCATGGGGTCGCAAAGAGTCGGACACGACTGAGCGACTTCACTTGCACTTTCATAGGTGACCACTGTTCTGATTTCTATCACTGTAGAGTACTTTGGATTGTATACAAGCTTATGTAGATAATATAATATGTACTGTTTTGTGCCTGGCTTCTTTTCATATACATATGTTTTTGCAAGTTGTCATGTTTCTTTTATCAGTAATTTGTCCCCCCCCCCTTTTTTTCCCTTATTTTTGTACCAAAATATTTATCTAATTTCCTACTGATAGATATTTGGGTTGTTTCCAGTTTTTGACTAGTATGAATAAAGCTGTTAGAAACATTTTGCACAGGTGTTTGTGTGGATATGTTTTCATTTTTTTCTAGGAGCAGAAACGTTCAGTTATAGGACATGTATGTTTAATTTTACTTAGAAACCTCCAAAGGTTTTCAAGGTAGTTGTACTACTTTATAATTTCACCGACAATGTTATGGGATTTCCAGTGGCTCCATATCCTCATTAACATTTGAGGTTGTCAGTCCTTCTAATTTTAACTGTTCTAGTGAGTGTGAAACAGTATTACCTCTGTGGCTTAAATTCGCAATTTCCTGATGATTGCGTTGATCACTGAGGAAGGCTTTCTTATCTCTCCTTGCTATTCTTTGGAACTCTGCATTCAAATGGGCATATCTTTCTTTTTCTCCTTTGCTTTTCACTTCTTTTCAGAGCTGTTTGTAAGTCCTCCTTACAGCCATTTTGCTTTTTTGCATTTCTTTTTCTTGGGGATGGTCTTGATCCCTGCCTCCTGTACAATGTCACAAACCTGTCCGTCAGGCACTCTGTCAGGCACTCTGTCTATCAGATAGTTCGTCAGGCACTCTGTCTATTAGATCTAGTCCCTTAAATCTATTTCTCACTTCCACTGTATAATCATAAGGGATTTGATTTAGGTCATACCTGAATGGTCTAATGGTTTTCCCTACTTTCTTCAATTTAAGTCTGAATTTGGCAATAAGGAGTTCATGATCTGAGCCATAGTCTGCTCCTGGTCTTGTTTTTGCTGACTGTATAGAGCTTGTCTATCTTTGGCTGCAAAGAATATAATCAGTCTGATTTCGGTGTTGGCCATCTGGTGATGTCCATGTGTAGAGTCTTCTCTTGTGTTGTTGGAAGAGGCTGTTTGCTATGACCAGTGCGTTCTCTTGGCAAAACTCTACCAGCTTTTGCCCTGCTTCATTCTGTACCCCAAGGCCAAATTTGCCTGTTACTCCAGGTATTTCTTCCTACTTTTGCATTCCAGTCCCCTATAATGAAAAGGACATCTTTTTTGGGCGTTTATTCTAGAAGGTCTTGTAGGTCTTCATAGAACTGTTCAACTTCAACTTCTTCAGCATTACTGGTTGGGGCATAGACTTGGATTACTGTGATATTGAATGGTTTGCCTTGGAAACAAGCAGAGATCATTCTGTCATTTTTGAGATTTCATCCAAGTACTGCATTTCGGACTCTTTTGTTGTCTATGGATTCTTGCCCACAGTAGTAGATATAATGGGATATAATGGTCCTCTGAGTTAAATTCACCCATTCCAGTCCATTTTAGTTCACTGATTCCTAAAATGTCGATGTTCACTCTTGCCATCTCCTGTTTGCTTATTTAACTTATATGCAGAGTACATCATGAGGGCTGTATGAAGTACAAGCTGGAATCAAGATTGCCGGGAGAAATATCAATAACCTCACATATGCAGATGACACCACCCTTATGGCAGAAAGCGAAGAAGAACTAAAGAGCCTCTAGATGAAAGTGAAAGAGGAGAGTGAAAAAGTTGGCTTAAAACCCAACATTCAGAAAACTAAGATCATGGCATCCAGTCCCATTACTTCATGGCAAAAAGATAGGGAAACAGTGGAAACACTGGCAAACTTTATTTTTTGAGCTCCAAAATCACTGCAGATGGTGACTGCAGCCATGAAATTTAAAGACGCTACTCCTTGGAAGAAAAGTTATGACCAACCTGGACACCATATTAAAAAGCAGAGGAGTTACTTTGCCAATAAAGGTCCATCTAGTCAAGGCTATGGTTTTTCCAGTAGTCATGTGTGGATGTGAGACTCAGACTATAAAGAAAGCTGAGCACTGAAGAATTGATGCTTTTGAACTGTGGTGTTGGAGAAGACCTTTAAGAGTCCCTTGGACTGCACGGAGATCAAACCAGTCCATCCTAAAGGAAATCAGTCCTGAATATTCATTGGAAGGACTGATATTGAAGCTGTAACTCCAATACTTTGGCCAGCTGATGTGAAGAACTTACTCATTTGAAAGGACCCTGATGCTGGGAAAGATTGAAGGTGGGAGGAAAAGGGGACGACAGAGGATAAGATGGTTGGATGGCATCACCGACTCAATGGATGTGAGTTTGAGTAAACTCTGGGAGTTGGTGATGTACAAGGAGGCCTGGTGTTCTGCAGTCCCTGGGGTTGCAAAGAGTCAGACATGACTGAGCAACTGATCTGAACTGAACTGATGACTAAAGATGCTGAATACTTTTTAATATGCTTTTTGTTTCCTTTGTGGTATAGTCTTTTGCCTGTTTAAAATTTGGGCTATCTTTTAATTAATTTTTAGCAGGTTTTTTTTTTTTTTTTTTTTTTTTTACTGTTTTTGGATACTTGGTATATGAGTACTTACTTGCATCTTTATTTGTCATTTTTATCATATCTTTAGAAACATGGACTTTTCAAATTTTATTATAGTGTCCAAATTATTATCATCATTTTATTTCTTTTATGGATAGTGCTTTTTGTGTGCTAAGAGTTACTGCTTCCCCAAGACTGTGAACATAGTCTCCCATGCTTTCTTAGAGATTTATAATTTTAGCTTTTATCTTTAGGTCTATGATATATCTTGAATTAAGCTTTATTATGGATTGAAAGTAGCTTGCATTTTGGTAAGTTGTTTCATCACCATTTATTGAAAAGACTCTCCTTTCTCCACTGACCTTATATGTATTGGCCTATTTTTGGAATCTGTAATCTATCCCATTGATATGTTTTTCTTTCCTTAGGCCAATGTCACACTATCTTGGATCACTAGAACTTTGTAGTAATATATAGTTTAAAATCAGGTTGTGTATGTCCTCCAAATTCAATTTTCTTCAAGGTTTTCTTTTCTTTCTATTTATCTCAAGTCCTTTTGGATATTTACACATTTTAAACTTATCTTGTAAATTTGTATAACAAAATCTGCTGGGATTTTTATCAGAATTGTGTTGAATCTTCAATCCAAAACATGGTCTATCTCTCTGTTTATTTAGGTCATTAATAGTATCTTTTAAAATGTTTTGTAATTTCAGTGTGCAAATGTTTTGCAGATTTTCCTTATTGCAGATGAAGTTTTTTTTTTTTCTCAAATTTTATTTTTCAATTACTTGTTGCTAGTATACACAAGTACATTTTTTTTTTCTATATTAACCTCTTGTTCTACCATCTTGTTAAATTTACTTATTACTTTTAGTAATCTTTCTGTAGTTTACTTTGCACTTCATATATGTAACATATGATCAATTTATATAATTTTTATTTCTGTGCATAAAAATAGTTTAATGCTTTTTTTCAAATTTTATACTTTAAATTTTTTTCTCACTGACTAGCTTTCCCTGGTGGCTCAGATAGTAGAGAATCCGCCTGCAATGCGAGAGACCTGAGTTTGATCCCTGGGTTGGAGAGATCCCCTGGAGGAGGGCATGACAACTCACTCCAATATTCTTGCCTGGAGAATCCCCACGGACAGAGGAGCCTGGTGGGCTACAGTCCATGCGGTTGCAAAGAGTCAGACATGATTGACTATGCACAGCACAGCACAGGATTTCTGAACTTGGGGGACAAAGGTCAATATGTCACCCATAATTATAATGTTATCTATAGGTTTTCACAGATGCCCTTTGTCAGAAATGGAGATCCACTTCCATTTTTAGCTTATGATATTTTATCTTGAATTGGCCCTGAATTTTGTTAGCTGCCTTTTCTTTATTAGTTCAATATGTCAAATATAATGATTTTTTTAAAACTACTAACTCTAGTTAGTTATAATTTTTTTAATATATATTTCTGCATTGGATTTACTTATGTTTTGTTTATAAGTTTTGCATCTACACTCATGTGGAGTATAATATTTTTTTCACTATAACATTTTTTGTGACATTTTGGTAGTGGGATTAGGCTGGTCTGTTAAAATAATTTTTTGAGTGGTCTCTACTTTCTAAAAATGAATTTTAGTGAGATTCTTCTTTTTCTTCCTTAAATGTTTGATAGCTTTTATTAATGAAATCATTTGGGCCTCTAGCTTCCTTTGTGAGATGAGATTTAATTATAAATTTAATTTCCTTTACATATATGGGGTTTTCAAACTTCCTGTTCATTCTTTATCAGCTTTTTCAAATT
The DNA here is from genome assembly GCF_054371585.1 of Giraffa tippelskirchi. Lineage (NCBI taxonomy): Eukaryota > Metazoa > Chordata > Mammalia > Artiodactyla > Giraffidae > Giraffa > Giraffa tippelskirchi. The sequence continues at coordinate 101,495,628 of NC_137281.1, forward strand.
ATACTTTTGAAGAAATTTGTTCTTTTCATCTGTTTGTCATACGTATTGACATAAAGCTGTTCCATAATGTTTGCTTATTTTCCTTTTGATGTCTGTAGGATCTCTAGTCATAGTGCTTCTTTTCATTCCTAATATTGATAATTAATGTTTATCTCTTACTCACTTGCTAGTTCTAGAAATGTATCAATTTTATTAATCTGTTCAGAGAATCAACTTTTGATTGTTAATTTTCTTTATTGTCTGTTTTTTATTTTTTCAATTTCTGTCCATACCTAATTTTTTAAAATTTTCTATTTATGTAGGATTTAATTTGCTTTTTTCTTTCTAGCTTCTTATAGGGGAAGCTTTCATCATTCATTTGCAACTTTCCTACTTTGAAATATAAGCATTTAGCTATAAATTCACCTCTGAAACACTTCAGTCCATCCCATAATTTTCATATCTTGTGAATTTATCATTAAATTAAAATGTTTTCTAATTTTTCTAGTGATTTCTTCTTTAACCTGTTAATTACAAGATGTTGCTTAATTTATTTGGAGATTTTAGAGATATTTTAGTTGATTTAAATTTAATTCTCTTATGGTCAGAGAACATATTCTGTATTATTTCGATATCTTAAAACTCATTGTGAATTTATGGTACACTGTATAGTCTATTATGGTGACCATTATATGTGTATTTGAAAAAACTTTTATGTAGGCATTGGCTATGATTTTTCAGACAAATTAGTTAGGCAAAATTGGTTGAAATTGTTGTTCAAGTGTTCTATACACTTATTACCCTTTTCCAGTCTTATATCTTTGAAACTAACCTTTTAAGATGTACTTTTTATTGGGGATTATAAGAAGATGAAATTTGATTATAATAGATTTATAGTCCTATTTTAGTTAGACTTTGATTAAACTTTATGTCAATTTACTTATAAGACAAGCCCTCTATTTTTATAGGAGGCAGATAACACAGAGGATGCAGTATATTGTTATTCAAGTGACATTGGCTTGAAATTAGAAGTCCAGGTGAATGTCACTCCTGTGCTACAAAATCCATTCTAGTGCTATTATTCCTTGAATTGGTAGCTTTTCATTTTCAGTGAACTTTTCCCTTTAGGGGTGGTATGAGTCAGAGAATCTTAGCAATACCTTTTATTTTCCCTATGTTTTTCTTTTGCCTGAAGTTTCCTTGCAGAGCAATATTCATTGATTCCAATAATATTTATTGATCTTCAACTATTTCCAGGCATTCTTATGAATGCTTGGCTAGTTATATCCATTAAGCAGGTCAAATTTTCTGCATTTCTGGAGCTTTTATTTTCATAGAGAGAAGCAGTAAATAAGTAAACTATGTAGTATGTTAGAAAATGATGAATGGTATGGGAAACATAGAGGAAGATAACAGAGATTGGGATTCTGGGTCTTAAGAGTACCAATGACAAATTGTCATGTGGGACAGACTTGAAGGGAAAAAGATAATTAGCCAATTGATTATCTGGCAATAGAGTCCTTCAGGAAGAGAGGACAGTCATTGCATAGATCTCAAGGCAAGAGAATGCCTTATGACACATGCGAAGAACAATAAGGAGGCCATTTTGATAGATTAGGGTTAACAAGAAGAGAATAGTAAAAGACAAGATTTGGGAGGCGCCAGGGGACAGAGGCCTGTTTGAGCCATTTTAAGTACTGTTTTTTATATTTTTATTTCAAGCGAAATGACATTTTAGGGTGAGAAATGTCACAATTTTACTTTCATTTTAAAAGGATCATTGCAGATGTGTTGATAACACACTGTAGAAAAGCAAGAGTTAAACAGAAAGATATGTTGGGAGCTATTACAGTAATACATTTGAGCACTGACTTTGGTTTAGACTAGGATGACTGAATGAAGGATGATTGATGGCAAGTAGTCAGAGTCTGAATATATTTTGAATATGCTACAACAGAATTTGTTTATTGATTGCATATGGAGCATGAATAAAGGAAATGATTCAAGGGTGATGTAGTTTATCAGCTTTAGCAACTGGAAGGACGGAATTAGCATTCAGTGCAATGAAAAATGTATTTATTTTGGAGAAGGTGGAGAAGATCAGATATCCATATTTGGATATTGAGGTAGTAATGATGCCTAGTTATTAAGAAGGCATTAGAATATGTGAATCTGGAATTGCTTGGTAGAAAGATCTGAACTGAATATTTAAAACTGTATATTAAATCATATATATCATGTTTAGACGGAGAAAGGCAGAGGATGAAGGATGAAATCTTGGGGCATTTCAAATTTAAGAGGTCTAGGAGAAGAGGGTGAATTAGCAGAGAAAAAGAGTTACAGGAAAGGTAGGAAGAAAAAGGAGAGAAATATCCTGGAAACCAGGTAAAGAAGGCATAGCAAATAAAGGTTGACCAGTGGTTTTAGCATTGAGGGAGGCTATGTGACGTTTGGTGCAGTGTGTGGCAGGAGGCAGTGTGGGAAATCCGATGCAAGTTTTGGTGCAAAGGGAATTTAAAAAATGGGACAGTACTTGGTAGGAAAATGTAGTTAGTAGATTTTTTTTTTTTTAAAGGTGGGAGAAATTAGAAACAATTGTAAGGCTTTATATCCTCTCTTTATGCTTATTTATTATTTCATCATGCCTGCTTCATTCCCCAAAGTCTTTGAGATGTATTAAAAAAACAAAACAAACACATTTTAAAAAGTAAAACAAAACAAAACAAAGGATGGTATTTAGTAATTTCACCTTTTTGAAGCCAGAAATTTATGCCCACTGGAAATAGCATAGGCATTCCTCACATTTTAGAAGAGGAAAAAGCATAGTTATTATTTGTCTGGGTGGACAGAATAACTCACGATGTAATGACTTGAGTACTGGTTGTGTTTTTCTTTGTTTTTTTCACCATAAGACAAGTACATCATGGAGTCCTATGCCCAGTCTGTGAATCATTTTTTTTTTTTTTTGCTTACTGACATTAGAAGTAAGTAACTCTTATCTGTTTTGTTTAGCTGCTCCCAAAATCTTATTTAAAACTATATTTCTTATTGCAGGTAAAGCAGCATAATGATATGTTGGTTAAATTACTTTTTCATTTATAAATTGAGATCTGAAATGTTACCTGTCTTTACAAGCAGACACATAGTAGCATTCTTCTGCTCTTATCTTTGCAATTTCTTCTTAGAATATGATGCTTTATCAAAGTGCAAGTTACCTTTAAAATTTTATAACCTTTTCCCCCCAGTTTTATTTAGATATAACTGTCATATGGTACTGTGTAAGTTTAAGGTATGGAGAAAAATAACTTACATATACTGTGAAATGATTACCACAACACCTTTAGTTATCATTCATCATCTCATTTTGATACAAAACAAGGGGAGAAAAAAATTTTTTTCCCTTTGTGATGTGAACTTGTACAACTTTCAAACATTCCACAGCAGTGTTAATTATAGTCATCGTGTTGTATACACTGCATTCCAGTGCTTATTTCTCTTATTAGAAGTCTGTACCTTTGAACACCTCCATCCATTTCTCTCACTTCTCACACCCTGCTTCTGGCAACCACAAATCTGATTTCTCTTACAATGAGGTTTTCTTTTTTTTTTCCTCCCTCCCTTCCTTTTTTCCTTCCTTCCTTGCTTTTTTTTTTTAATTTCTTCTTTCTTTCCTTTTTTTTTTTGTTCCCTTCTCTCTCTCTTTCTTTCAAATTTGGCATATATGTGATAACATACATTATTTGGCTTTTTCTGTCTGACTTATTTTACCAAACATAATGTCCTCATGATCCATCCATGTGTCACAAATGGCAGGATGTCCTTCTTTTTGTGGCTCAATAATGTTCCATTGATTATATGCCACATTTTTTTTATTCATTCATTTGCAGATGGACACTTAGGTTATTTCCACATCTTGGCTGTTGTAAATAATACTTCATAAAAATGAGAGTACAGATATCTCCTCAACATAGTCTTTTATTTACTTTTGATGTATTTCAAGAGGAGGAACTTCTGGATCATACAGTAATTCAGTTTTAAAATTTTTTGAGGAACCTCCATACTGTCTTCTGTAGTATCTTAACCAATTTGCAATCCCACCAACAGTACATAAGGGTTTCCTTTTTCCACTTCCTTACCAGCATTTCTTACCTCTTGTCTTTTTGATGATAGCCATTTTAACAGGCATAAGGTGACATCTCATTGTGGTTTTGATTTGCATTTTCATTTATGATTGTTGATATTGAGTACCTCTTCATGTTCCTGTTGGCCATCTGTGCATATTTTTTTAGAAAAAATGTCTATTCAGATCCTTTACCATTTTTAAACTGGGTTATTTGTTACATTATTTTGCTATTGAGTTGTATGAGTTCTTTGTATATTTTGGATGTCAAAGCCTTATCAGACAAATAATTTTAAAAAATTTCCCATTCCTTAGATTATCTTTTTCATTTTGTTGATCATTTATTTTGTTGTGCAGAAGATTTTTAGTTTGACATAGTCACACTTGTTTATTTTTTATTTTCTTATTTGTGCTTTAGGTGTCATATCCAAAAAAATCATTGCCATGACCCATGTCAATGAGCTTTTAAAACAATATGTTTTCTTCTTGGCTTACATGTATGAGCTTGTTTCTGGGCTCTCAATCCTGTTCCATTGGCCTATGTGTTTGTTTTTTTTTTTATGTCCGTCCTAACTTATATGCAAAGTACATCATGAGAAATGCTGGGCTGGAAGAAACACAAGCTAGAATCAAGATTGCCGGGAGAAATGTCAATAACCTCAGATATGCAGATGACACCACCCTTATGGCAGAAAGCAAAGAAGAACTAAAGAGCCTCTAGATGAAAGTGAAAGAGGAGAGTGAAAAAGTTGGCTTAAAGCTCAACATTCAGAAAACTAAGATCATGGCATCTGGTCCCATCACTTCACGGCAAATACATGGGGAAACAGTGGAAACAGTGTCAGACTTTATTTTTTTGGGCTCCAAAATCACTGCAGATGGTGACTGCAGCCATGAAATTAAAAGATGCTTACTCCTTGGAAGGAAGGTTATGACCAACCTAGATAGCATATTTAAAAGCAGAGACATTACTTTGCCAACAAAGGTCCGTCTAGTCAAGGTTATAGTTTTTCCAGTGGTCATGTATGGATGTGAGGGTTGGACAGTGAAGAAAGCTGAGTGCCGAAGAATTGATGCTTTTGAACTGTGGTGTTGGAGAAGACTCTTGAGAGTCCCTTGGACTGCAAGGAGATCCAACCAATGCATCCTAAAGGAGATCAGTCCTGGGTGTTCATCGGAAGGACTGATGTTGAAGCTGAAACTCCAATACTTTGGCCACCTCATGCGAAGAGTTGACTCACTGGAAAAGACCTAATGCTGGGAAGGATAGGGGGCAGGAGGAGAAGGGGACGACAGAGGATGAGATGGTTGGACGGCATCACGGACTCGATGGACATGGGTTTGGGTAAACTCCAGGAGTTGGTGATGGACAGGGAGGCCTGGCGTGCTGCGATTCATGGGGTTGCAAAGAGTCGGATGCGACTGAGCGGCTGAACTGAACTGAACTGATACTGTTTTGATTGCTGTGCTTTATCATATAGCTTGAAATCAGGCAGTGTGGTACTTTCAGATTTGCTCTTCCTTCTCAGGATTGCTTTGGCTATTTGAGAGCTTTTGTGGTTTCATATCAATTTTATAGTTCTTTCTTACTTCTGTAAAAAATGTCATTTAAATATTCATAGAGATTACATTGAATTCAGGTAGCTTTGGGTAATACAGACGTTTTAACAATATTAATTATTGCACACCATAAACATGGCATACCTTTCCATTTATTTGTGTCTTCTGTTTCTTTCAATGTCTTAGAGTTTCCAGTTTAGACATTTTTCATATCCTTAGTTAAATTTATTCCTATATACTTGTATTTGCTGATATTACAAATGGAATTGTTTTATTATTTCTTTTTCAGATAATTTGTTTTAATACTTAGAAACGTTACTGATCTTTGTACGTTAATTTTGTATCCTGCAACTTTGAGAACTTGTTGATTAGATCTAACAATTTTTTGGTGTAGGATTTTCTATTTATAAAATTATTTCATCTGTTTTATTTATTTTTTTCAAATTTGAATGCCTTTAACTCTTTTTGTTGCTTGATTTCTTTCTGGTTCTTGTGTATCTATTGGTTTTTGACTTGTGGTTAGAATAGGTTGCATATATGTTGATCCCCATTTTTTATTTCCCTTCCCACATGTGTTTTTGATGTCATATTTTATATCTTCATCCTCATCCCTTTGTTATTTATTATAGTTGCTATTGCAGTTTTCTTTTAATCTGGGTACTGACTTAAGTCATATTGAATCCTTACTATATATTTGTCTTTCCAATTGGGTTTTTTCCCTTTCCTCTAGATTCTTACTTTTTTTGCATTTAGAGAAGACCCTTCAACATTTAATTTAGGGTAGGTTTAGTATTACTGAATTCTTTCAGTTTTTGCTTGTGTGAGAAGTTCTTTATTTCTATTTTATTCTAAATGATTGTTTTGCTTTGTAGAGTATCCTAAGTTGTAGGATTTTCATTTTAGCATTTTGAGCATATCATGAAGAAATTATGACTGAAAACTTCCCAAACCTAAAGAAAGAAACAAATATCCAGGTACAGGAAGCACAAAGGGTCTCAATCAAAATGAAGCCAAACCAACCCACAACAAGACATATCATAATTTAAAAAGGCAGAAGTTAAGGATAAAGAGAGAATTCTAAAAGCAGCAAGAGAAAAACAGTCATAGATAAGGGAATCCCCATAAGGCTATCAGCTGATTTCTCTGCAGAAACATTGCAGGACAGAAGGGAGTGGCATGATATGCTCAAAGTGCTAAAATGAAAATCCTGCAACTTAGGATGTCCTGGGCCCCCAGATCACTTCTGTGTTCCTAGATAGAACCTTTTCCCAGGTCCTCAACACCTTAGATCCAGTGCCAACTTGTGGCATGGAGTGAGGGGGCCAGAGCCTCTCTCAACTCACACTGGGAAGTGTGGTGCGGCAGCAGTCATTAAGGCAGGCCACTGTGCTCTCTGCTTGGAGCAAGGCAGCACTTGTGCATTCCTCACAGGTGGAGTCTCAGTTTCTAGCATTTATATCTGTACCAGCAGATGTCCAAGCAGCCAAGGGAGCTTTTCTCTTATGCACTGGACTGCAGGACTGGAACACCCAGCCTGTGGCTCAACCACTGACTCCACAGGGTGAGTATCCACCCATGTGACCTTCCTCTTCCTCTTAGTCTCCTCTCAGGGCTACAGGTCCTGTCCTGATGCTTTTCTTTCCATCCTGCCTTACTAAGTATATATCTTTCTTATAGCCTTGGTTGTGTGGGAGTTCTGCCAGGTTCTAGGTAGTTTTCCATGAGAATAGCCCCATGTTACAGATGTAATTTTGATGTGTTTGTGGTTGGAGGTGAGTTCTGTGTCCTCTGCTATTTTGACCTACCCTGCCTCCTAATGTATCTTTTTATAAATATTCTCTTATTGTCTTAATCTTGACATTTTTGCCCCCTGTGATAGTTGGGCTTGAGAGCATCCCCTTGTGGTATTTATGGTCATGACTTATGTTCTTTGAAGTCAGAGGTACTTGGTTTTGACTAGAAGCCAAAAAAGGAGCATGAGTCCATGTAGTGTCCACACTCCCTTTGGTCATATATCTAAGTTTATCTTTATCTATATTTATAATAAGTTTCTTCTGAACTTTCTTCCCTTTTCCAAGATTTGATAAAACGCTCATTTCAGCTATATTCTTAAAACATAAAAATATCTCTTCCTTAGCTTTATTTTCCATGGTTTACTCATTTATTTGCACTCTTTCTCTGAGAAGACTACTGCATTAAAATTCTTAGTTCAATAAACCTCATCACAAGAATTTTTCATAGAGCTTTAGAAATGCATTGAGGAGATGGAATTGTCATAAACAGGAATTTTGCTACCTATATGTTGTCAACTCTTTTATGGAACCACTTATTTATATATCGGAAATATAAACACATCCAGCACAACAAAGAGTACTTTCCATCTGACTTGGAATTCACTGGTGTATTAATCCTAGGGAGTCCTAGGAAAGAAATGTGCAGGACTGAAATAGAAAGGCATGTTCGGTGCCCGGGGGTGGGGGCTGGGGAGGAGTTGTCTCGACCATGATTTACCTGTCTTCATTTTCTGAGTTCAGCCCCTAAAAATGTCTAGTGTAGTGAAGAGAATGAATGAGAGCAAATTAACTTTCATTTTCCAGCAGAGGGAGATGGGAGATACTCAGGAGTGAATCAATCACTCCTGCTGCTCGCTGAGCTGACAGCGTTCATCCGTGTGAGCAAACTTCTGTGTGGGCAACTCCAGTGAAATATATCATCTCTCAGAGCAAGTTTACTGCTTTCATTCAGGGTGTCTTATCTTTCTGGCAATCAGGATAAATTGTGCCTCAGTAATAACATTGTAGCAAGCTATTCTTTACTGAGAAGACCTGATAATGACTGTGTCTTATATTTGCATTAATTCTGACAAGATTTACTGGTGCTTGCTGATCTGTAAATTTCAAAATGGCAAACAGCAGCAAAGGTCAACACAGCAATAATATTAATAGTTTTAGAAAAAGGTTGACAGACTCAGAAATTCCAGATGAGAGGTTGGGTGAGAGGGAAGTTCAATGAATGTTTTTGTCATCTTTTATTTCACTCTTTCTTTTATAATACTATAACAAAGGAAGCGTGAGGTCATAAAGATCAATAACACAGAATATAGTTCAACCTTAGGTAACATTTTCTCCAGAGTCTATATTTTATAAAAACACTGGAAAATATGGTGAGAAGATGGAGATCCTTGGATATTATCAGTCTTTAGCTATAGCACTTACTTGGAATTTTTGTTAAGGTTAGGGACACCTCAGTAACACTTAACACTGTCCCTTATATTATAAAATATTCTTCATAATTGAAAAACTCAGTTAGAAAAGCATATTTAAATAGAATAAGGTATCATCACTTTGTTTCTTTTGGTTTCTAGCTGGAGAAATGTGTTCCGCATCATATTGGATTCACATTTTATGTGAAATTTTTCTTGATGCCTCCAGAATGATCTTCAATAGCTGAAATGTGTAAATTATCCAGATTGGAATCACCACAAGGTGGTTAACCAAATGGTCATGTGTGGTTCCACTAATCCAGATATCCATCTTGAATAAAACCTGGATAAGTTCTTTAGCTTAGGCAACTTGAAGACTGCAGGAGAATGGATGTAGGATAACTGAATCCACTGCATAGGAAGAGAACTTAAACGCAGTTTGCTCTGAGTTGAGTGGTATTATATCCAGCCAAATATAAATGATATTGAGAACTCTGGTGTAAAACCTGCAAACTTTTCTCACATGGTGAAAATTCTAAAGCAGAAGAGAATAGTTTGTTCTTACTATGTGTGAACTCCTTCCTTATTTTGTTATTTCAAGTCTTCTAGGCTCTGTGGTGATCTAAGCCAAGCTTTTGCTTGCGTGAGAACCAATGCTATTCTTTGCAGTAGAAGCTCAGTCTTTTTTCACAGAATCTTTATCAATTAGATTCCAAAGGAAGTTTGCTTCCATTAATGAACTGGTACCAATGCTCTCAGATAACTTCACTGTTTGTGGCCCTACGCCTCCTTAATTTTTTGGTATCTGTATGCTCTCAGTTTTTTTATGTTGTGTCTCAAATTTTTCCTGATATGGCAACTGAGAGGCTGTAGTCAGTCCTTTTGAAGAGAAGAGTTATTTCCTGAATGGGGTCTCAGCCAAAGCAGAGCTTGTATTGGGACAAAGGGCCACACCAGCTGCTCTGTGACACAGTTCAATATCCTTTCCAGCTAAAATGGCTCATGGTTTTTCTTTTGAATCATTTCACATCTGATGAGACATGTGCCTTGGAGACACAGACTGAGGAAGAAAGCAGACATACATGCATCTATTTTATTTAGACACTTGTAACAGTTAACATGTGTGTGCTCAGTCACTTCAGTTGTGTCTGACCCTTTGCAACCCCATGGACTATGGCCCACCAGGCTTCTCTATCCATGGAATTTTCCAGGCATGAATACTTGTGTGGGTTGCCATTTCCTCCTCCAGGGACTCTTTCTGACTCAGGGATTGAACCCACATCTCCTGCATCTCCTGCATCGACAGGCAGGTTTTTTACCACTTGCGCCACCTGAGAACAGCTAACATACCTGATGTCATAAAGAACAAGAGAATTATAAGGTATGGCATCTGTGGACAAGAGACTTCTTTTCTCAGCAGATACACTGCAATAGAGTGAATTATCTCTCCAAATTCTTTACCTCTCCTTATATCCATGCACTTTGCTATGTAAATAGAAGTTCTACTGCTGGCAAGTATCCTTTCCACTGTCATGTGAAGAGTTCCCCTTAGATAGCTCTTGTCCTTTCTGCATGGGCACTAGTATGAACATATTTAGTGCAGGCCTGAGTGTAACCTGTAAAAATAGATAACCTGCAGGATGAAGCTGAAGTACCCTGCCAACTGAAAATAAATAATGGCTGTTTTAAGGTAATACTTCTGAACCAGGTATGATTTTGCCCCTCTAGGGACACTTAGTGATATCTGGGACTATTTTGGGTGATCGCAACTTGAGAGGTAATACTGGCAATTAGTGGGTAGAAGCCCAAGATGATAATAAATATCCAACAATGCACAGGACAGAACCTACTATGAAGAATAGTCTTGCCCCAAATGTCAATAGTGCTTCTCTAAATTAAATTTTAAGGTAATAGCTAATTGATATACCCACATAAGTTCTCTTTTACTAGATGCTCTCTGACCCTCACAAAAAAGAGTCGAAATTGGTCAGAGTCCAAAATTTGCACCTGCTTTAAGGCTTACTACTGAGCAGAATTTTACACCTTTAAATCATCCCTACTCTATGTGTTGTCTTGAGATTTTTAATCCCAATATTTAGTACACCTAGGCAGAACCTATATCTTTGGGGAAAAATTCAACTATCTCCTTTTTTCTTTTTTTTTTCCTCTAGAGTCTCTTCTGAATTTTTTGCTCATTTTATGTTCTCTCTTTTTAGATGACTCTGAACTTGCCTCCAGGCCCCCTGATATAGGTTAGATTCAATTAAGCATGAGGGCTTTCTGAGCTGTAAATTCAGTGGGACTTTGATTTCTATTCTGCTCTTTTCTTTAGTACATAGGGCTTCCCCAGGAGTCCCACAGGGAAGAAAGTGTTTGGCATGACAGGATGCGGCATTTCTTGGCCCCAAATGGTACTACAATCAAGTAGTACTAAAACCTGTCCCTGAGATCCTTACAGGCTCACAGCTGTTAACTTGGTTGGTAAAAATGTTAAATTCTATAGATGTTCAAAGAAGGAGGTGTGAAATCACTGGAGAAGACTTCATGGAGAAAATAGGAAACATTCAGCAACTATTTGTCAAACCAATTTCAAATAGGTATGCTTGGCTTCTAAGTGTTCAATGTCTTTCAAAATGTAGCCTCAACATTTTTCTACTTTAGCCTCATCTACCCTAGTCCCTTTCTGTCCTCCACATGGTAAAGAAACCAGATGACTCACTGCTCTCCAAATAAGCTGTTACATGTGCTTGTCTTTCTATATCTAACTTATCCCCTTGTATTTATAGAACCCTTTACACCTTAGAGATTGTAATAGATCTCCAATTCTGCCTTCTTGGTCTTTTCTGTGTTATTTTTATTCCTTTAAACTTATTAGGATTGTGTTTTATATTTCTTAGTGTTTCAAATTCTTGAAAGATGTTAATCTTTCAGATTGAGGAATAAGAAATTGAAATTCACAGAACTCTTGGGAATTTCTGAAGTCTTCAGTTCAGTTCAGTTCAGTCGCTCAGTGTCCGACTCTTTGCGACCCCATGGACTACAGCAGGCCGGGCCTCACTGTCCATCACCAACTCCTGGAGTTTACTCAAACTAATGTCCATTGAATCAGTGATGTCATCCAACCATCTCATCCTCTGTCATCCCCTTCTCCTCCTGCCTTCAATCTTTCCCAGCATCAGGGTCTTTTCCAATGAGTCAGTTCTTCTCATGAGGTGGCCAAAATATTGGAGTTTCATCTTCAACATCAGTCCTTCCAATGAATATTTAGGACTGATTTCCTTTAGGATGGACTAGTTGGATCTTCTTGCAGTCCAAGGGACTCTCAAGAGTCTTCTCCAATACCATAGTTCAAAAGCTCAATTCTTCGGCACTCATCTTTCTTTATAGTCCGACTCTCACATCTATACAAGACCGCTGGAAAAACCATAGTCTTGAGAGACAGGCCTTTGTTGGCCAAGCAATGTCTCTGCTTTTCAATATACTGTCCAAGCTGGTCATAACATTTTTCCAAGGAACAAGCATCTTTAATTTCATGGCTGCAGTCACCATCTGCAATGATTTTGGAGCCCAAGAGAATAAAGTCTGACACTGTTTCCACTGTTTCCCCATGTATTTGCCATGAAGTGATGGGACCAGATGCCATGATCTTAGTTTTCTGAATGTTGAGCTTTAAGCCAACTTTTTCACTCTCCTCTTTCACTTTCATCAAGAGGCTCTTTAGTTCTTCTTCGCTTTCTGCCATAAGGGTGGTGTCATCTGCATATCTGAGGTTATTGATATTTCTCCCAGCAATCTTGATTCCAGCTTGTACTTCGTCCAACCTAGCATCTCTCATGATGTACTCTGCATATAAGTTAAAAGAGCAAGGTGACAATATACAGCCTTTCCTGGTTTGGAACCAGTCTGTTGTTCCATGTCGAGTTCTAACATTGCTTCCTGACCTGCATACAGATTTCTCAAGAGGCAGGTCAGGTGGTCTGGTATTCCCATCTCTTTCAGAATTTTCCAGTTTGTTGTGATCCACACAGTCAAACACTTTGGCATAGTCAATAAAGCAGAAGTAGATGTTTTTCTGGAACTCTCTTGCTTTTTCTGTGATCCAGCAGATGTTGACGATTTGATCTCTGGTCCCTCTGCCTTTTCTAAATCCAACTTGAACATCTGGAAGTTCACAGTTCAAGTACTGTTGAAGCCTGGCTTGGAGAATTTTGAGCATTACTTTACTAGTGTGTGAGATGAGTGCGATTGTGCGGTAGTTTGAACATTGTTTGGCATTGCCTTTCTTTAGGAATGGAGTGAAAACTGACCTTTTCCAGTCCCATGGCCACTGCTGAGTTTTCCAAATTTGCTGGCATATTGAGTGCAGCACTTTCACAGCATCATCTTTTAGTATTTGAAATAGCTCACCTGGAATTCCATCACCTCTAGTAGCTTTGTTCGTAGTGATGCTTTGTAAGGCCCACTTGACTTCACAATCCAGGATGTCTGGCTCTAGGTGAGTGATCACACCATTGTGATTATCTGGGTCATGAAGATCTTTTTTGTATAGTTCTTCTGTGTATTTTTGCCACCTGAAGTATTAAAATACTTCATACTTAATATACTTCATACGTTTTATGTTACTTTCCCTGGTAGCTCAAACAGTAAAGAATCTGCCTACAATGCGGGAGACCTGCGGTCGATCCCTGGGTTGGAAGATCCCCTCGAGGAGGGTATGGCAACCCACTCCAGTATTCTTGCCTGGAGAATCTCCATGGACAGAGGAGCCTGGTGAACTACCATGGGGTTGCAAAGAGTCGGACATGACTGAGCGACTAAACGCACCATGGATTTCTTTAGAAGTTGTACAGGAAATATTAATTTAGGAGTACTTACAAGTCTAATAGCCTACAATAAATATTTACACACTGGAAAATGCCAGTCAACATTATTGGGTAGTGTTCAAATGATAGAATGTTTGGATCGCCAAGTAATATTAATAGCACTCAGAGAATCTCCTGTCAAAATTGCCAGTTTAAGCTATTATTTTGCTTCTGTTATCTGTTATTTTGGGGCTTTCACTCATTATTTTTTGATATGATTACAGTATAATCTGCATGTAAACATATTAATATTTATTTTATTTGAAAGAATGACTGACCATTAGCAGTAGAGAAGAATACATGAATATATATACATTCAGAGCAAGGGAACAGCTCCAAGCAAGATTAACTGAACATATTTTCTCTCTTACTTTCAACTTGATATCAGTGTTTCCTGCTCATTAGTAATATCTCTATGTTAATTGTTAAGCTATTCTTTTTTCATGAGAATTATAATAATTTTTTATCTTTCACCTTTCTGATTTCTTAACTGATTTTTTTGAGGGGGAGGATTTGGCAAAACACAAGTTTCCCAAGAAATGCCAGGAAGGAATTCCAGCATGGAATACTGGTGCCTTGCCACTTATTTCAGACAGGCTATTTAGCCTGTCTCTTACAAGCATATTCAGATTTCTATATGATACATGTCTGGTGTAAGTTTTGTATAAAAAGAACAATATGTGAAAGTAGATCTTTATTAACATTAATCTGAGAACTGAGAAATGTCAGATTGCAGATGGTAAGGAACAGGATGGGAGTAAGTGAATTTAGATGGAGGTAAATTATAGAATGCTAATGCAGTAATCCTTGGTCTTCCCCAGTGGCTCACTGATAAAGAATTTGCCTGCTGATGCAAGAGACGTGGGTTCTATCCCTGGGTTGGGAAGATCCCTTGGAGGAGGAAATGGCAACCTACTCCAGGATTCTTGCCTAGAAAATCCCACGGACAGAGGAGCCTGGCAGGCTACAGTTCATGGGGCCACGAAACAGTCAGACACAACTGAGTGACTAAACAACAACAGTGCAGTAATCCAGGTATGAAGAAAGCTGGCTTACAATAGAAGAAACAGGAATAGAGAAATGTTAGTGACTTTGAAGGTGAAGGAGGAGAGTGAAAAAGTTGGCTTAAAGCTCAACGTTCAGAAAACTAAGATCATGGCATCTAGTCCCATCACTCCATGGGGAATAGATGGGGAAACAGTGGAAACAGTGTCAGACTTTACTTTTTTGGGCTCCAGAATCACTGCTGATGGTGACTGCAGCCATGAAATTAAAAGACGCTTACTCCTTGGAAGGAAGGTTATGGCCAACCTAGATAGCCTGTTTAAAAGCAGAGACATTACTTTGCCAACAAAAGTCCGTCTCGTCAAGGCTATGGTTTTTCCATTGGTCATGTATGGATGTGAGTGTTGGACGGTGAAGAAAGCTGAGCGCCGCAGAATTGATGCTTTTGAACTGTGGTGTTGGAGAAGACTCTTGAGAGTCCCTTGGTCTGCAAGGAGATCCAATCAATCCATCCTAAGAGAGATCAATCCTGGGTGTTCGTTGGAAGGTTTGATGTTGAAGCTGAAACTCCAATACTTTGGCCACCTCATGCGAAGGGTTGACACATTGGAAAAGACCCTAATGCTGGGAAGGATTGGGGGCGGGAGGAGAAGGGGACGACAGAGGATGAGATGGTTGGATGGCATCACCGACTCGATGAACATGGGTTTGGGTAGACTCCGGGAGTTGGTGATGGACAGAGGGGCCTGGCATGCTGCAATTCATGGGGTCGCAGAGAGTCGGACACGACTGAGCGACTGAACTGAACTGAACTGATAAAGACAATATAGCAGAAGGTACAGCCTAAGATCTGAGATATTAAGTTTGGGAACTAACAGCATTATTGGGTATTGTAGAAATAGGGAATTGGATAAAAGAAACTAACTCTTAGGAAGCACTGGTTAATATGCCAGGAACTGTTCTATTCACTTTCATACATTATTCAAATTAGAAGAAGTAGAGTCGATTCAAAGAGGGAAGACAATTATGTTTGGAAATAGAATCTAGAGTTTGGAGAAGATGAACCAGTCAGTGATGATGTCCAGCTGACAATTGGAAATACAGTATTTGATTTTACACAAAGGTCAGGATTGATTACACAGATGTATTTTTGAGGAATAAAAATAGAGCTGATGTTTACAGCTGCAAAAAATCAACATGGATCTTCTTGAACTGGCCTAAGTCTTACCACCATTTGGAATAGAATATTAAGTATCATAAACTGAAAGGAAGTAGAGAAAATATTATGGTCATTATGATTGGTGTATGTTAGAAAAATCCTAGGATATGTTTAACTACTAATATTTTTTTTCTCTGAATACATAAAAAAACTTATTAATTATAAAAGAAGCTTTCGAAATGTAAGCTGTAATGGTTTCATTAGGGTCTGTTGGACTTACGACCTACTATGCTAATGAAATGATCCTAGCCTTAGATTTGAGTGAGCAAGTGACTTTTGCGAATTTTGGAGTCAACACTATGGATGGTGTTACTAGACTCAAGGAATGGGCAGCAGGTATGGTTTTAGGCTTATGTATCAAGCTCCAGTGCTATTCTCCGTTTTTCTTTGTTTTGTGGGTGATTATGTAATTCACTCATGGCACTAAAAGAAGTCAGAGGAAGAATAATGATCTGAACTCTGACCCCAGGGGTTTCCCCCTCTGACATATTTGGCTCTTGAAATGTAACCTGGTTAGAGGAAAAAACCCTGTGAATAGGGGACATCATCTGTTGCTATAACTAGTAAGTATGATCTAATGGCTTGGCCAGTGATAATGTTAGTATATTTGTTATCAAAAACTTCTTCTCCTAGAATAAAAATTGAAAAGTCATAAAGATACTGTGAAAAAAGTTGGAAAGTAGTTAGATACTGAAAACATGCATACTTTACTCCTAAGCTTTTGCTTTCTGACTTTTCTGATCCCATTTATTTTTCAGTTGTGTGCTTGTCTTTGCTTTTTAAATTTGGTTTTTTTTTTTTTTTTGATGTCTATATTTGTAGCTGTTCTTTTGCATAATAGAATACTCTGCTTGTGTGAGTTGGATGTGTCTCCTTTAAATATGTGATGAAAGTAGCTTCTCTCTATGCTGCATCAAGACTATTTCCCTCATAAGCACAGGGATAATAACACTTAAGATGCATTAACAGAACTTGGTTTAAGTGAAAACCATTCTTCATTTCATATATCCGGCACTCTCTTTTAAAGCACAGTGAATTGATTATTCAAAGCCACATTTAACCAGAATTTTCACCAAAGTTAACCACTCAGTCACAGAGCAGAAATGAATAATGTATACTGCTTATAGTCCACGCACAACTGCTTTATTGAGCGTTATAGCAGATTATACCAATTCTATGATTATAGGGAATCTATTTTGAGAAGTTTCCAAGTTACAGGCCAAGAAATACATTGAAATTCAATCAGATATGGTACATGTTGTGTTGTAATTATCAGTGGAGGCTCTCTACCCTTCTTTGAAGGGGGAACACAGCAACTCAATGGCCCTCTGTTCTTTGTTTTGTATTCTTTCAGTTTTTTAAGTGACCGCATTTGAACCTCCTGTTAATTTTTGTCCAGATTTATTTTACTATCAAATAAATGAAGCCATTTTGGAATAATTTGTTCAGCCACTGTGATTTTAAGGTTTCCATTTTTGTTCACTGAACAAATTCTTAATTATCTCAGGGCAATTGAAATGCTCCACAAATCTTTGTGCAGTCAAAGTTATTTCTGTGAATAATGTACAAACTAACCTCTTGGGAGCCCATCTATATTTGAAAGGTTTACTAATGGGCTGCTTCTTCCCCTTGCACATATGCTGGTTTATAATTTACAGCAGCCCTCCAGGAGCTGTGTCTAATCCCACGGCCCTGCTGCATATCACAGCACACAGCTCTCAGCTGCCACAAAATCCCTGACTGGGAACTTTCTGTTCTCTTTTTACCCTATAGTTTATAGTATTTTGTTTCTATGGTTTTTGTATTTCCAATTATTTAATTGAGACCAAAATGTTAAATTTTGTGCCATTAAAATCCTTCAATAACCTTCTTCAAAGATAGGGATTTAACATTTTCTATGCTATTTTTACTTTTCAGCCCAAGATATACAGATTATTAGTATTTCTTTTTATAATCAAGTGATTGGTTGAGGAGTCAAAACAACTGGAATGTTCTGGGAGTATTTTTTATGGCTGTTTTTCCCATTGCTGTTCATTATCACCCACCTCTGTGCCCAATCCACTGCCTTTTCTACCTCTTCAGATATTTTTTCAAATCAAGGATGAATCTCTCTGGGAATAGCAGTTGTCTTTTGTCTTTGGGTTTCTTTGGCATATGTTCTCACTTGGATCTATGGAATGGAAGAAAGCCAAATTAATTATATTCTTTCAGTTCTTGACATGCATTTTTAGTCCAGTGCCATCATGTTGGCTTAATGCCTCCTATACTAAAGGCCTCTATTAAAGGAACAGAATTACAATTTATATTTAGTTTTGAAATTCCCAAATAACTTATAGGACTAAACTTAGTAATATATTTGTAGCATTTTATTTCATCTTCTAATCAATATTATCTCTGCCTTAAACACAATCCAATACCTGTTTTTGATTTTTGGTCTTTTCTTCAATTTTATTGATTTTTTATAATTGGTCACTAGTTTTCCTGTATCCTGTTTTCAGTTAGATGCAAACTAGCTTTGGGATCTGAAACTGACAAAGCTTTCTGATCTTTCTTTTAAGAGGAAATTGCTTTCTTCTTATTAGTGAAAACTGTAATCTTCTGCTTATTGAATTTGCAGCATACCCTCTAGTCAGGCCATTTCATTTAATAATGAACCATTTTATATTCACATTACTTCCAGTTTTACTTCGCTTTTCTTGGGTTATCCTAAAAATTGTTTATTTTAAAAGAAAAACAATGTATTGTCTGTTCTTGACATTTGGAAAGTTAGTTTTTGCATTAGTGCTTAAACTTATTAACATCTGTTCTTAAAAAGAATGTATTGTTAAGAGCAAGTCATTTGTTGCACTAGTCATTCTTATAATGTTTTTTTGCTGTTCTTGAGCTTTGTCACATTCTTGGAGCTATCTCAAAACCAGCTGATGCCTATGGAGGAGGGAGATTCAGACTATCTTGAACATAGCCATGGAAATATAGCATTAAGGCCATAATTACTGATTTACATTGGTAATACAACATTCTACCTTTTCTATTAAACTTTTTGTCAGCAAAAATGATTAATCATGTGACATTTTCTTTTTTGTTATATTCTCTGTGATGAGAATATGAGACTGTGAAATGCATATTACATTTATGAATGATTGCCAAATGCAGTAATATTTTGACTTTGTGTGTGTATGTGTCTGCACTGTATTGTTAGCCAACTGCCTCATTCAGTTTCACTGTGCAGCATTCTGACTTATGGTTCAAAGAATCAGATAACCCAAATGCAGAATGCTAAAAACCTATAATTCAAAGGCAACATCAATCTCACAATGCAATTTTCTCATTAAAATGAAATCGTAGTGAGATATGCCAATATCATAATATGAACTGTTCTTGCTAGATGATTGGTATTCGAATTGGACAAAGAGCAAATTGAAACCAATCCTACTCAAGATAATTTATTGCATTTGTTTCTCAAAGTGTGCTATTGTGTTGACAGGCCATTGAGTAATTATATCAGTTTTAATATGGGGACAAAAGGAATGAGATGCTCAAGGATCATACTGTTGCATTTTAGAAGGTTAAGGGTCAATTACTGGGCATAAAGTCTTGTAAATCCTCCTGGAGGTGGCAGTGGCCCTGGGACATGGAAAAGAATCAAGGTGCAGGAAGCTTGTAATATATTTCCAGTTCCATTGGGCAGTAGTCCGGGCTCCCTATTTTTTCCTATTTCATCTTAGGAAAGATCTTCCATTCTTATCACCTTGATAATCACTGTGTTCTTCAGTACCATGGCATTTACTCTGTCTTCACTTGGAGAAGAACTGAGTGTACGAATCTTGGGAAATCTGAGGTGAAAATGTTCAACAAACTCCCCTCACTAATGTCAAAGCTCTTGCTATTCACTTTGGTTCAAAGTGAACTATAGCAACTCAGCTCAAGTTTCTAAGGTGACTCTGAAATAAATTCTGTTGTCTGTAGGTTTCTAGGCTTACTATTGGTAGAAAATGGCAACATGCTAGTTGATACACTCAGCCTTTGTACCTCTGTCACCATAATGAAACAATAATCACCTTAAAAGTGGCAATTTTTTATGAATTTATCATTGTTTTCCTCATAGCTTTAGGTGTGTAGTACCTTATACTTAATAGGTATTCAATACATATTTATATAATTTAATTGAGAGCCTATTAGAAGGAAATGAGGTTATATTTCACAACAGATAGGATTTTAATTACCTTCACTGTTGAGCTTACTGTATGGATATTAAGAATCATTAAATGACTATTTCTAAATGTTTCTTATTTGTTCAGCTAACATATATTGAATCTACATGCGCAGTACTGTGCTGGGAGCTAGGGACAGAGAGTGGTGATTAAAAGCCTAGGCCCTCAAGGGGATACCCATAACAGGGTATCTTTAGGGATATTTAGCTGAATTAGATGCTAGATTAGTTCAAAATTTAGATCACAGTGTTTCTGAGGTCAAGATAATTGATTTAATTCTTTCAGTCCATTTAGTCAAATGGACTATTCTCTGTGACCTCTCCCAGGTCTACGATGCTGATCACAAGTGAGACTTGGTGATAGATTACATGTGACTTTGTCTCCAGTCATTCATTACTGCTAAGGAGAAAACTTCTCTGAAACATGTAGCTAAGTGATCAGTAGCATCATCTTTTGGTACGAAGCACATTTTCACCTCTGAGAAATTTTTTCTTCTTTTAGGCTTACAGTTACGGAAACTAATTATTTGAATTTCAACTCTTACTTACGAAATTAATCCTGGATGCTTGACAAGAAAAACGCTTGGTCTGTGGAACCGACTTTATGGAGTTATTGCCGACTTCAGGTGTATGATAGGTGGTAGTGCTAGTAGCACTTGTCTAGGTCCTGCTAGTCTGTGCAGAATCTTTGGGAGAATTATAAAAATCTTCCTAGAAGATTTTCTAGGAAGATAATTGCAAAGAGATGTCCTTTTCCTGGAGGCTGTTGCAGCCCTTTGACTAGACTGACCTTTGTCAGCAAGGTAACGTCTCTGCATTTTAATATGCTGTCTAGGTTGGTCATAGCTTTTCTATGGTTTTTCTAGTAGTCATGTATGGATGTGAGAGTTGGACTGTAAAGAAAGCTGAGCGCAGAAGAGTTGATGCTTTTGAACTGTGGTGTTGGAGAAGACGCTTGAGAGTCCCTTGGACTGCAAGGAGATCCAACCAGTCCATCCTAAAGGAAATCAGTCCTGGGTGTTCGTTGGAAGGACTGATGTTGAAGCTGAAACTCCAATACTTTGGCCATCTGATGTGAAGAACTGACTCATTGCAAAAGACCCTGATGCTGAGAAAGATTGAAGGCAGGAGGAGAAGGGGATGACAGAGGATGAGATGGTTGGATGGCATCACCAACTTGATGGACATGAATTTGAGCAAACTCCAGGGGTTGGTGATGGACAGGGAAGCCTGGAGTGCTGCAGTCCGTGGGGTCACAAAGAGTCAGACACGACTATGACTGAGCTGAACTGAACTGCTGCAGCCCTATACCAGAGCGTAGCGTTTAGAGAGCAAAGAGCAGAGATTGAATTTCAGCGCCATCCACACCTTCTGCAAGATCTCTGTGTTTTAGACAAAAGTGAACAAATGTAGCCATAGCTCTGGCACTTGAATATGAAATAAGATTTAATTTGTGACTCCATAATGATACCCACTTGATTTTTAATCTTTCAGTGCTGATCCTATTTCCATAAAGATTCTCCGTTTAAAAACTCACTCTGTTAATGACAAGTCTCAGGACTCATTTCAATATGCAAATTCTCTTACAAAATGCTTTGAAGAGCTTGACATCTTGAGAGAGCAGCTTAATTCTACTTCCTGAATTCTCTGGGATTAGGTGTGAATTGAAATTGTGGGAAACTGAAGAGCATTAAACAGTCTGTTTTTCAGTGAATGACAGGTCCATAGTACATGTTATTGTCTTTGTGTTACTTGATAAATAATATTGGTGCTTTATAGTTTATACTGCTTTGCTTATTCGTGGAGAACTTAGCAGAATTATTATATTTTTAACTGCTTCATGATATATTGTGAAATTTCAATGTTAAAAGGTTAGGTCTTTTTTAAAAAACTGAACTGATTAAGAAGGAGAAGAGCCCTCTTAACACTTGTAAATCTAAGCTGGTAGCTTTGTAGTCCATGTACACAGCAAATAAGAATTTGCTTACCCACCTTTACTTAACTTTGCTAACCAAAATAAGAATGTATTGTATGCTAGGCATTTTATACCCCTTAATTTATATAGATTTAGAATGGTTTAAATTTTTTTTCTATTTGGCACAGTAGAGAAATGTGAACAGTACAATTCTGACTTTGATTTTTTCTGGCTCTTCCTCTATTGCCGCATAAATGCTATTGGGACAATGACTTTGTTGTTTGCTTCATTCCAATATGCCCAGATCCTGTAATAGTGTCACTATATTAGGTATATTTTCAATATATATATATATACATATATATATGTTTGAATAAATAATGAATTAATGTTTTTTAATTATATCATTTAAAATTTTATTAAATGTAAAATATGCTGATTTTTGACACCTCAACTAGGACTCTACCTGCACTACAGGAGACCTGGGTTCAATCCGTGGGTTGGGAAGATCCCCTGGAGAAGAGCGTGAAAACCCACTCCAGTATTCTTGCCTGGAGAATCCCATGGACAGAGGAGCCTGATGAGCTAATTCTGAATTTTAGAGGAATCTTGCAGAGAGCCTACAGGGAATAGGTCAGTCTGATATAAATTAAGAGAACACCAGGTGTGGTTGATAGAAATAAGTTTTATGATCCTGCCATTATCTTAGTCCTCTTCTTTTCAATGAAAGTAGTTCAACCAGAAGACAGCTAAAGAAATGGGGGCAGGAAAATTTTAGAAAAATATATACTGAAGAGCAGAATATTCTATAAAGCTTAGATTTGCAGTAAAATTATATTATCAATTGTAATATATCTTTTTGCCAATTTTTAGTATCAACAGAATAAATTTTCTGGCAGATTATGTGGTTTGTTTGTGGACCTAAACTTCAAAGATATAACGAATTATGTGTATGTGTATATTATTGTGGAGAAGGAAATGGCAGCCCACTCCGGTATTCTTGCCTGGAGGATACCATGGACAGAGGAACCTGGCAGACAACAGTTCATGGAGTCATAAAGAGTCAGACACGATTGAGCAACTGAGCACATATATTATTGTAAAAGTTCTATTTGCTAGAAATGTCTCTGGTTTATTTTAAGAATATATATTTTGCATTCTAACATGAACTTTCTATAATGAGGAAAAATAGGAGAAGTCTTGACCCAGTTTATTTAAAATCACATATGAATGCAAATCAGGAAATTGCTAGCATTTCCATTTGCACTGCTAATTAACTGGCAGATATTTGTAGCCGTACAAGCCAGCACTCTTGTAAATTATCACATTATGTATTCAGGAGTGCAGAACATATTAGAATGACTCTATGATAGGATTGTAATTTGAAGTGATATATGTCTTGTTGTTACATAGCATTCTGAGGCTATACAAAGTAGTTCAGTGTAGTAATTTGATCTATATGAGACTCTGATGTATAGCTGACTTCACTACATGGCATAAAGCAATAACCTGTCTGGTTTTAGAGACTCAAGGAAGAGCTCTTTTCCCCAAATTTCTCTCTTCTACTAAGAAATGATCACACTTCCCCTTTCTAACAGACCAGCCCTGCATTGCATCTATTCCCTGGCATAATTATTAATAGTACCTCTTTTCACTCTCAAAAGTATTCTTGTTTTGATAAGAAATTATTTGGAAACACTGCTTCTAATCATTTTCCCTGGACACTAGACTTTTATACTTTAGTGTGAATGTAACTTAGGGCCTTTCCTACAAATACTTCTGTTAAAAATCAGATCAGGAGGAGGTATAGACTCTAAGAAAGTGGAAGGGATACTTAAGTGGAAGGTTGGGGAAATAGACACCCGCAATCTAATTCAGTTTTCCCCGAAAAATACCCTTTCAGGAACATACTTTACATATATTTACTGTTTTATGTTTCTAATTCCCCTTTCCTTGCTCTTTGATGTGGAAACCAAAATAAGGAAGCATAGAAACAATAACTGCACATCTTTGCGTAATTTTTATTCATGGCATTTCAGCTTTATTTTAGTGTCTGTTTCCCTTTGCTTCTCTCCTTTTCCCTGGGTTTCTCCTCTTGTTTACTTTCTCTTCCCCACATGTGTTATTCTCTGTTTCATTCTCTCTCAGTCTCCTGTCTTTATCTTATCTCCCTCTACCTCTTTAAAAGTTTGATGCCATTTTGCCTTTCTGCTTACTCTTCTAAAACAGTAAGTTCAAGAGCTCAATATATATATATATATATATATAAATAGAGAGAGAGTACTCTGAAATGTTTACACAGCTTGAATGACTACATATGCTGGTATAATTGTTTTGGGACAACTGTAATTTATAAGATTTCTTGTGACCTTACATTTGAAGAACATCTCTGCATTTTGATCATTCAACACTGTTTTGTTTTGTTTTTTGAGCATGTGCTATAGACTCAGGACTTTAATAAGAATTTTGGAAAGTCTAGTAGAATAGAGCAGTTTAGTTAAGGAAGATGTGATTTTAGTGAGCAGCGCAAGCTGGAATGTGGACTGCTCCCACTTTATAAATAGGGTATATTTCAAGATTATTTGGGAGATAGGCACTTAGAAATCAGAATACTTTTTCCTCACACAAGAAAATATTGTGTGGCCACAATAAACTATTCTAGAAAAGCTATTTATGCTAATAATTCATTGGATTAATAGTGCTATAGAACTTAACTCCCAGGAGAAGATAATCCTAAATACTAATTAAGGTAATTGAAGCACATCTTACTTCTCTAGCACAAAGGCTGAGATATGTCTTTAGTAGCCAAGGGATAAATGAGAACTGTGAAAGTAAAAGGTGTGATTGGATGTGAAGATGGTTTCCAAAGCCAAATATTCATGTTAGAGAATTTAAGGGTAATAAGGTCTCAACAATAAGGAGCTCTTGATCTGAGCCACAGTCAGCTCCAGGTCTTATTTTTGCTGACAGTATAGAGCTTCTCCATCTTTGGCTGCAAAGAATATTATCAATCTGAGTTCAGTATTGACCATTTGGTGATGTCCATGTGTAGAGTTGTCTCTTAGGTTGTAGAAAAGGGTGTTTGCTATGACCAGCATGTTCTCTTGACAACTCTGTTAACTTTTTCCCTGCTTCATTTTGTACTCTAAGGCCAAATTTGCCTGTTATTCCAGGTATCTCTTGACTTCCTACTTTTGCATTCCGATCCCCTATGATGAAAAGGAATTTTTTTTTTTTTTTTTGGTTTAAGTCCTAGAAGGTCTTGTAAGACTTCATAGAAATGGTCAACTTCAGCTTCTTTGGCATCAGTGATTGGGGCATAGGCTTGGATTACTGTGATGTTGAATGGTTTGCTGAGGAAATAAACCTAGATCATTCTGTCATTTTTGAGACTGGACTCAAGTACTGCATTTCAAACTCATTTGTTGACTATGAGGGCTATTCTATTTCTTCTAAGGGATTCTTGCACACAGTAGTAGGTACAATGGTCATCTGAATTAAATTCACCCATTTCTGTCCACTTTAATGCATGGATTACTAAAACATTGATGTTTACTCTTGCCATCTCCTGCTTGACCATGTCCAATTTACCTTGATTCATGGACCTAACATTCCAGGTTCCTATGCAATATTGTTCTTTATAGCATCGGACTTTACTTTCACCACCAGACACATCCACGGGTGAGTGTCATTTCCGCTTTGGCCCAGCCTGTTCATTCTTTCTGGAGCTATTTCTCCACTCTTCCCCAGTAGTAAATTGGAAAACTTCCAACCTGGGGTGCTCACCTCTGGTGTCATATCTTTTTGCCTTTTCATACTATTCATGGGGTTCTTGAGGCAAGAATATTGGAGTAGTTTGCCATTCCTTCCTCCAGTGGACCACATTTTGTCAGAGCTCTCCTCTGTGACCTGACATCTTAGGTGGCCCTACATGGGCATGGCTCATAGCTTCATTGAGTTATACAAGTCCCTTCACCATAGCAAGACTGTGATCCAGCCTCAAAATCACTACTGATGGTGACTGTAGCCATGAAATTAAAAGACGTTTGTTCCTCAGAAGGAAAACTCTGGCCAACCTAGCTGCTGCTGCTGCTGCTAAGTTGCTTCAGTTGTGTCCGACTCTGTGTGACCCCATAGACGGCAGCCCAGCAGGCTCCGCAGTCCCTGGGATTCTCCAGGCAAGAACACTGGAGTGGGTTGCCATTTCCTTCTCCAATGCATGAAAGTGAAAAGTGAAAGGGAAGTTGCTCAGTCGTGTCCGACTCCTAGTGACCCCATGGACTGCAGCCTACCAGGCTCCTCTGTCCATGGGATTTTCCAGGCAAGAGTACTGGAGTGGGTTGCCATTGACCAACCTAGATAGTATATTAAAAAGCAGAGACTTCACTGCTGACAAAGGTCCATCTAGTCAAAGCTATGGTTTTTCCAGTAGTCAGGTGTGGATGTGAGAGTTGGACCAGAAAGAAGGCTGAGTGCTGAAAAATTGATGCTTTCGAACTGTGGTGCTAGAGAAGACTCTTGAGAGTCCCTTGGACAGCAAGGATATCAAATCAGTCAATGCTAAAGGAGATCAACCCTGAATATTCATTGGAAGGTACTGATACTGAAGCTGAAGCTCCAATATTTTGGCCACCTGATATGAAGAACTGACTCATTGGAAAAGACCCTGATGCTGGGAAAGATTGAGAGCAAGAGGAGAAGGGGGCAACAGAGGATGAGATGGTAGGATGGCATCATCGACTCAATGGACATGGGTTTGGGTGGACTCTGGGAGTTGGTGATGGACAGGGAGGCCTGGCGTGCTGCAGTCCATGGGGTCGCAAAGAGTCAGACATGACTTAGTGACTGAACATCAACAATAAAATGTCTCAACCTGTGTGGAAAGACAGTAAACACTATAAAGCTCCAAGGAGAAGGAACTTAGTGAAAGCTTGAGCAGCAGTGAGAGTCTAATAGAAAGACATAAGATTGGAACTGGGTATTAAAAATTGATGGCTTCTTATCTACCTTTTATATAATTTTCCTATATATTTATTCTAGTTGGTTATTTCTTAGATTAGTCCCTCCCTTCATCACTAAATGTCTTAATTGGTTTGAAATCTGTGAGTTGGCTATACCCATACTATTACCATGTCCATGAAACATCTCTCCAGATGACAGAGATCTAAGGTAGCAAGAGAGGATTTTTAAACCCTGATTTTATACTTTAGCTATATACAGCTGACTTTCAGTTATTATCTTTAGAGATATATGAAGGCTGGGAAAGTTTTTCTTTGATGGCTGTTAGAAACCCAGGACGTATTCCTCACTGTTCAATTTCATTTTGAGGTTTGTAAAATAACTTTCCAAACAAACTAAAAAGTATGCTTTTTTCAAAAGCTAACAGAATGTATTTGAAAATGCAATTTCAGAAATTTAGATATCAGATCTGTGTGAGAAAAAATGTGGCCCAGTGGAAAAAGTATATATAGACTTAGGAGTTGAAAGACTCAGTAGCTGATCATGGTCACTTAACTTACTAGGCTTGTGATCTTGGTGAAGGTATTAAATTCTTTGTGGCTCAGTTTCTTTATGTGGCAGAAGTAGTCTTAGCTAATAGTCTAAGCCTGGATATCACATAAGGGGCTTTAAGGCACAAATGAGATGCAGAGAAAATAACAATCTTGGGGAAATGACTCTACAGACCTGCAAATCACTGTATTATTCTCTTGAGCTTAAATTAGAATTCCAGGGCTTGTATAATAGGGCTTCTACAGCCAAATGGTAACTCCATATACCATTTGTTACCTCCAGATACCATTTAGTCTATCCTGCTATCTTTAAGCCAATAATTAAATGAATAAATTGAGACTGAGAGAGGTTAAGTAACTTATACATTGTCACACAGACTGAGAGTAGTTAAAAACTGAAGTATTGTTTTTCACTGTATCAGACTAATTTTTCTAAAACATAATGCTTCTCACTGAGGCAGGATATTTTTAGTATTCAGTTGTTTTTTGCCTTAAACAAACAAGCAAACATTATTTCTTTAAAGGAGAGATATAGAATGTCTGAGCTTTCCAGGTAGCTCAGCTAGTAAAGAATCCACCTTCAATGCAGAAGACCCCAGTTTGATTCCTAGGTCGGGAAGTGTCCCTGGAGAAGAAGAATATCCACTCCAGTATTCTTGGATTTCCCTGGTGGCTCAAATGGTAAAGAATCCACCTGCAATGCAGGAGACCTGGGTTCGATCCCTGGATTGGGAACATTCCCTGGAGGAGGGCATGGTAACCCACTCCAATATCTTGCCTGGAGAATCCCTGTGGACAGAAGAGCCTTCTTTGGGCTTCCCTGGTAGCTAAGCTGGTAAAGAATCTGCCTGAAATGCAGGAGACCCCGGTTTGATTCCTGGCTCGGGAAGATCACTTGGAGAAGGGATAGACCACCCACTCCAGTATTCTTGAGCTTCCCTCGTGGCTCAGACGATAAAGAATCTGCCCACAATGCAGGAGACCTGGGTTCGAACCCTGGGTTGTGAAGATCTCCTGGAGGAGGGATAGGCCACCCACTCCAGTGTTCTTGCCTGAAAAATCCCCACGGACAGAGGAGCTTGGCAGGCTACAGTCCATGGGGTTGCAAAGTGTCAGACATGACTGAGCGACTAAGCACGCAACACATGGAATTTCTATAATAGTTACTAGTTTTAGAGTTTGAACTCAGGACTTAGCATACAGAGCACACATAATTGTATTTCTTAGAATATCCAGGTTAATTTAAAATATCACTAAGACGCAGAAGAATTTGTATTTTCCCCCTTTTACCTGAGTAACTAAGATCCTCAAACATTGCACAGATTACTCATCATTGCCAATTTGTAGGAATCAGGTTATGAGTATCTGGCAAATAAATAGAAGAATATTTACAACATTTGCTAATTAAAGCAATTGATATTATTTAAGTAAAGAGGAGGGTAAGCCTTTATTGAACATTCCCAAGCGATTAAAGAAGATTGATGGAACTCAGCCTCAGCTAGCTGAGGGCTGTAAATTAGGAGAAAATTACTTTTATCCTACATTTCCCTCACTTTATCCCTGTGGATTTAGGAAGCTATTAGTGAGATGTGTGTGCAAAGAAGCAATAGACTACAATAACTATTACTCTTCTGATGAGTTGCAACTCTAGCAGTAATCAAAGCAACTTAAAAAATAATGGACCAAATAAAAATAAGATCAGTAAGCAACCAGTAGAACTTTAAAAATCCCAGGTCTAAGAAGGGATTTATCACCTATTATGTATCTCTAATTGCTACAAGATGACAAACTCAGAATTTTTCAACCTTGCCTGGCTGTTTTCTTTTCACTCAGAGCATTCACCCAGTCAAGTACCTTTTGCGGTCCAGTATGAACTTTGATTTATGGCTATTTGAATGAGGTAGAAGCTTGGAAAATTGTCTGCTGTGGTATCATTTAATTGTCTTATTACTATGATTGATTGAAGACAGTATAGTACAGTTTTCCATTATAAAGTCTCAAGAAACAAATACAAGTTTAGCTATTTATTCAAACTTTCCCAGTTAGAGGAATTGAGTTATAAATTTTGGATGCTTGGGCTTTCTCAGGAGTCTTCTAGTATTTCTGCTCAAGCAGGAAATACATGAGATGAGCATTGTAGTTCTTAAAAAATTGGATAGCAGAAAAAGAACATAACAATTGCCTTATAACATAGCGATACCCCTGGCTTTCCTGTCTTCTCAGGATTCTATATTTTCCAGTGAACTTTCTTACCTATCTTATTCAAATGAAAGACCTGGTCATTGTGTGTAATGATTATGTCTATGAAAAGACTTGATAAACATATCAGTTGGAGAAAAGAACTTGGCTGATGTAATTGCAAAATTTATTATAAATCTCTGAACTTAAAAATAAATTAAAAAAACTTGATTAACTCCTTCTGCATTTAAAAATTAGGCACTTGTGTTCACAGCACACTTTTAACTCCCTGAAGTTCTGGGGGTTAGATTTTTAATGCCACACATTCATAAAGGATATAAAGTCATCCAAGTTTATAAATCTTTAACTTGATTTTTATGATAAGAGTATTTTTAATATGATGCTTTGAGAACTTTTTTGGGAAAGTAGGCAAAGTAAATATGTACAATAAAAAATACATTAAACATAATTGAGTATACATGAAATATAGGGAAATTATAGAGTGAAACTTTTGAATAAAATTTAAAATATAAATGGATAAATAAGTAATAGGATTATAAAAGTAATGCATATGTGCTCAGTCATATTCAACTCTTTGCAACTCCATGGACTGAGTTGATCAGGCTCCTCAGCCCATGGGATTATCCCAACAAAAATACTGGAGTGAGTTGCCATTTCCTCTGCCAGGGATCTTCCCAACCCAGGGATCGAACCTGTGGCTCCTACATTGGCAGATGGATTCTTTTACCACTGAGCCACCTGGGAAGCCCTGTAACAGTAATAATGTTCATTACTGAAAGTTTGGAAAATATAAAAGGCACAAAGAAGATCTTACTATTTAGTAATCATTATTTGCCTTTTGAGCTGTGGTGTTGGAGAAGACTCTTGAGAGTCCCTTGGACTGCAAGGAAATCAAACCAGTCAATCCTAGAGGAAAAACCAATCCTGAATATTCATTAGAAGGACTGATACTGAAGCTGAAGCTCCAATACTTTTGCCACCTGATGCAAAGGGCTAACTCATTGGAAAAGACCCTGATACTGGGAAAGATTGAAGGCAGGAGCAGAAGGGGACGACAGAGAATGAGATGGTTGGATGGTGTCACTGATTCAATGGACATGAGTTTGAGTAAGCTCTGGGTGATAGAGAAGGACAGGGAAGCCCACTGTGCTGTAGTCCATGGGGTCACAAAGAGTCGAACACAACTGAGCGACTGAACAACAACAAACTTGCCTTTCCAGTTGTTTTCCTATGAACATTTTAAAATGAAGTCATTTTCTTCATATTATTTGATAACATGAGTCATCATGTAAAAACACATTGTAGATAGTTTCTACAATAAATAATCATTAATTCTTAATATGTGCATATTATTTCCATTGAATGGAGATACCATAATTTATTTAAACAATCCTTATTGGTGTTCTTTTAGGGTACTGACCAATTTCCATTATTATAGAATGAATATTTTTGTGTGTGTGTATGTATCATATATGTGTGTGTGTGTATATATATATGTATGTATATATGCACTTACTTTTTTTGCACAAACCCAATTGCTATCCTGCAAAGAGGAGTGGATAGCCTTGTCTCTTACCATATGATATTAAAAGAAAACAGCAAAAGAATTGATAGAAAACTCTGGAGACCTTCTATCATCCATGATAAGTATCGCAATAACTGAATCTTTAGTCCACAGTTGCTCTTTCATTTGCTATAGACTTAAAATCTTTTCAAACCTATCTTAAAATTGAACAAATCCCAAACTATAAGATACATAAGAATGATAAATATCAGAACATAGTGGCAGCTCTGAAATCTGAAGTACAGCAATACACCTTACAATGTTAAAGAAAAAAATCAATTTTGAAACACAAAGTTCTATAAATATGCTGAAAAAAACAAAGGTCGCAATTAGTTATAAATGACAGGTTGTTTGTTCTTATTTCACATTCCTTAGTTTATTAATAATTGTTGGCCATTAAACCTTATTAAAAAGCAAAGGCTGCCTTTCTTTTCTCAAATCTAAATGAAGATAAGATATACTTAATGGATGAAAATATTTTCAGAAAAAACTTCAGGTTGAATGTGTTCAAAGCTTATTTACCACTGCAGTTATCTTAGGTAACAAACGCCCTCAAAAGCTCAGGGCATACAACAAGCTTTTACTGCTTTCAGTGTGTTGGGTTGTTTGCTAGGCAGATTTATTGGTCTTGGTTGGGCTTGCACACTTGGGTCAGCTGCATTAGGCTGATTTAGACTGGCCTGGCTGAGACAAGTGAAAATCAGCTCTTATCATGTGTTTCTCATTCATCTGTAGGTTAACTGAGGCATGTTTTCATAACTATGGCAGAGGCACATGAGCTTAAACAAATTAAATTTACATATTTACATAATGTCTTCTAGAATTTCATTTGCTAAAGTAAGTCACATGATCATGCTCAGAATCAAAGGACGGGGAAATACACCTTTTGATAGGAGGAAGTCAAAAGTCATATGATAAAGGCTGTGATTACAGGGAGGGAAGAAGGAATGGGGCTAGTAATGAAATCAATGGTTGGTTTGATATTGATATTATATAATTATTTTTAGTGACTTCCTTGAGAAGTCACACATTGGTAATGAATGGTATATATTGGCTTTAGTAGCAAGAGGTAATCATATTCTATCTTCTTAAATACTCATATGTTCTGAAGTCTGTTAACCAAGAGAAGATTTCTTACATGGTCAAATGGAATCCTAATGAATTTTCAATTGCAAAATTACCTTTAATTTTGCCAGAGAGAGAAATTAAATGATTATTGAAGAATGATCTGGGGATCTTGGCAATTCTGAAGAATAGCCATCCATAAACTCTATCTTTAAGGATATTATCTATAAGCTGGCTTTGCAAAATATTGGGTATTTATAAGAAAGCTCATGATAATTATGTGACTGCATAGGGGATAATGTTAGGTGCTTTGTAAAGTTCTTTCCCTAAGTCTCACAAGGCCATACTACAAAATATGCCTTACAGTTGAGGAAATCAAGGATCAGAGTGTAGTCTGATCAAAAATAGAGTAGAAGAACCAGTTTTATTTCCAGATGTGTCTGGATTGAAAAACCTATTCTTGTTCCACTCCAGCACACTGCTTGATACATATTTTATATATGTTTGTCCTAGAGTAAAATAACTTGTATTTATTGTCATATTTACTGGAGAATAAAAGCATCTTTTACTAATTCTGAATACAGTACTATTTTTTCCCTTTTTGTTTTTTAATTTTTGCAGTGTTGTGTTGGTTTCTGCCACACAGCAATGCAAATCAGCCATATTATACATACATCCCCTCCCCCTTCCCTTCCCTCCCCTTCCCCCACCCCATCCCTCCAGGTCATCACAGAGCGCCAGAATGGGCTCCCTATGCTACAGTAACTTAGCACACTAGCTATCCATCTTACACCTGACAGTGAATACTTTCTCCATTCATCTCACTCTCTCCCTCACCCACTGGGTCCACAAGTCCATTCTCTATATCTGTCTCCATTCCTTCCCTGCAAACAGGTTCACCAGTACCATTTTTCTAGATTCCATATATATGTGTTAATATATGATACTTTTTTTCTTCTCTTTCTGACTTACTTCACTTGGTATAACAGGCTTTAGGTTCATCCACTTCACTAGAACTGACTCAGATTCTTTATGGCTGAGTAATATTCCATTGTGTATATGTACCACATCTTCTTTATCCATTCTTCTATCAGTGGACATCTAAGTTGCTTCCATGTCCTGGCTATTGCAAACAGTGCTTCCCAGTGAACTCTGGGGTACATGTGTTTTTTAGAATTGTGATTTTCTCAGGGTATATACTCAGTAGTGGTGTTGCTGGGTCATATGGTAGGTTTGAAATTGAAGAAAGTGGAAGAAAACCAATGGACCATTCAGGTATGACCTAAATCAAATCCCTTATGATTATACAGTGGAGGTGAGAAATAGATTTAAAGGACTAGATCTGATAGACAGAATGCCTGATGAACTATGGATGGAGGTTGGTGACATTGTACAGGAGACAGGAATCAAGACCATCCCCAAGGAAACGAAATGCAAAAAAGCAAAAAGGCTGTCTGAGAAGGCCTTACAAATAGCTGTGAAAATAAAAGAAGCAAAAAGCAAAGGAGAAAAGGAAAGATATATTCATTTGAATGCAGAATTTCAAAGAATAGCAAGGAGAGATAAGAAAGCCTTCCTCAGCGATAAGTGCAAGGAACTAGAGGAAAACAATAGAATGGGGAAAACTAGAGATCTCTTCAGGAAAATTAGAGATACCAAGGGAACATTACATGCAAAGATAGGCTCAATAAAGGACAGAAATGGTAGGGACCTAACAGAAGCAGAAGATATTAAGAAGAGGTGGCAAGAACACACAGAAGAACTGTACAAAAAAGATCTTCACGACCCAGATAATCATGATGGTGTGATCACTTACCTAGAGCGAGACATCCTGAAATGTGAAGTCAAGTGGGCCTTAGGAAGCATCACTACGAACAAAGCTAGTGGAGGTGATGAAATTCCAGTTGAGCTATTTCAAATCCTGAAAGATGACGCTGTGAAAGTGCCGCACTCAATATGCCAGCAAATATGGAAAACTCAGCAGTGGCCAGAGGACTGGAAAAAGTCAATTTTCATTCCAATCCCAAAGAAAGGCAATGCCAAAGAATGCTCAAACTACCACACAATTGCACTCATCTCACACGCTAGTAAAGTACTGCTCAAAATTCTCCAAGCCAGGCTTCAGCAATACATGAACCGTGAACTTCCAGATGTTCAAGCTGGTTTTAGAAAAGGCAGAGGAACCAGAGATCAAATTGCCAACATCCAATGGATCATCGAAAAAGCAACAGAGTTCCAGAAAAATCTATTTCTGCTTTATTGACTATGCCAAAGCCTTTGACTGTATGGATCACAATAAGCTGTGGAAAATTCTGAAGGAGATTTGAATACCAGACCACCTGACCAGCCTCTTGAGAAACCTGTATGCAGATCAGGAAGCAACAGTTAGAACTGGACATGGAACAACAGACTGGTTCCAAATAGGAAAAGGAATACATCAAGGCTGTATATTGTCACCCTGCATATTTAACTTATGTGCAGAGTACATCATGAGAAACGCTGAGCTGGAGGAAGCACAAGCTGGAATCAAGATTGCCAGAAGAAATATCAATAACCTCAGATATGCAGATGACACCACCCTTATGGCAGGAAGCGAAGAAGAACTAAAGAGCCTCTTGATGAAAGTGAAAGAGGAGAGTGAAAAAGTTGGCTTAAAGCTCAACATTCAGAAAACTAAGATCATGGCATCTAGTCCCATCCCTTCATGGCAGATAGATGGGGAAACAGTGGCTGACTTTGTTTTGGGGGCTCCAAAATCACTGCAGATGGTGATTGCAGCCATGAAATTAAAAGACGCTTACTCCTTGGAAGGAAAGTTATGAGCAACCTAGACACCATATTAAAAAGCAGAGACATTACTTTGCCAACAAAGGTCCGTCTAGTCAAGGCTACGGTTTTTCCAGTGGTCATGTATGGATGTGAGAGTTGTAATATAAAGAAAGCTGACTGCTGAAGAATTGATGCTTTTGAACTGTGGTGTTGGAGAAGACTCTTGAGAGCCCCTTGGATTGCAAGGAGATCCAACCGGTCCATCCTAAAGGAGATCAGCCCTGGGTGTTCATTGAAAGGACTGATGTTGAAGCTGAAACTCCAATACTTTGACCACCTGATGGGAAGGGCTGACTCATTTGAAAAGACCCTGATGCTGGGAGGGATTGAGGGCAGAAGGAGAGGTGGACGACAGAGGATGAGATGGCTGGATGGCATCATTGACTCAATGGACATGGATTTGGGTGGACTCTGGGCATTGGTGATGGACAGGGAGGCCTGGAGTGCTGTGGTTCATGGGGTGACAAAGAGTCGGACATGACTGAGCGACTGAACTGAAATGAACTGAATGGTAGATTTATTCCTAGTTTTTTAAGG
The DNA here is from genome assembly GCF_054371585.1 of Giraffa tippelskirchi. Taxonomy (NCBI): domain Eukaryota; kingdom Metazoa; phylum Chordata; class Mammalia; order Artiodactyla; family Giraffidae; genus Giraffa; species Giraffa tippelskirchi. The sequence continues at coordinate 101,531,404 of NC_137281.1, forward strand.
AACTTCCATACTATTTTCCATAATATAATAAAGTTACATATATAAAATTATTATACATAAATCTCTTGCATTCCTATACCCTGACAATGAAAAGTCAGAAAAAGAAGTTAAGGAAATAGTCCCATTCACCACTGCAACCAAAAGAATAAAATACCTTGGAATAAACCTACTTAAAGAGACAAAAGACCTGTATGCAGAAACCTATAAGAAATTGATGAAAGAAATCAAAGATGACAAAAACATAGAAACTAGCATAAAAACAGAAATATAGACCAATGGAACAAGATAGAAAGTCCAGCGATAAACCCACACACCTATGGGCACCTTATTTTGACAAAAGAGGCAAGAATATGCAATGGAGAAAATACAGTCTCTTCAATAAGTGCTGCTGGGAGAACTAGACAGCTGCATGCAAAAGAATGAAACTAGAACACTTCCTAACACCATACACAAAAATAAACTCAAAATGGATTAGAGACTTAAATGTAAGGCCAGAAACTATAAAGCTCTTAGAGGAAAACACAGGCAGTACACTCTTGGACATATATTACAGCAAGATCCTCTTTGACTCACTTCCAGGAGTATGGAAATAAAAACAAAAATGAACAAATGGGACCTAATGAAACTTAAAAGCTTTTGCACAGCAAAGGAAACAATAAACAATATTAAAAGACAACCCTCAGAATCAGAAAAAAAAATTGCAAATGAAACAACTGACAAATGATTAATCTCCAGAATATATAAGCAGCGCATACAGCTCAATATTAGGAAAACAAAGAGCCCAACCAAAAAATGGGCAGAAGGCCTAAACAGATATTTCTCCAAAGAAGACATACAGATGGCCAATAAATACATGAAAAGATGCTCAACATCACTAATTATTAGAGAAATGGAAATCAAAACTACAATGGGATATCACCTCACACCAGTCAGAATGGACATCATCAAAAAAATCGACAAACTATAAATGCTGTAGAGGATGTGGAGAAAAGGGAACTTTCCTACAATGTTGGAGGGAGTGTATGTTGATACAGCCATTGTGGAGTACTATTTTTAAAGCAAACTTATTGACGTATAATTTACACACAATAGAATGTACCTATTTTAAGTTTGATGGGTTGGTAAATGTGTACAATACTGCAGCTGCCACCACACAGGAGATTCAGAACACCTCCATCAGGCCACAAAGCTTCCTCACACCCGTTTGCATCTGTTCTCCATCTCCAACTCTGCTTTCAGACAGAGTTGAAAGCACTGATCTGCTTTCTGTCAATATACATTTTGGCTTTCCAGAACTTTAAATAAATGGTATCATAAAATATATAGTAGCTTATGTTTAGCTTCTCTTACTTAACACTTTTAAAAGAGTCATCTAAATTTTGTATCATCAATTATTCCTTTTTATTAATGAGTAATATTTCATTGTATCAATATTCCATGTTTCATTTATAATTTACCTGTTGATGGACATTTGGATTGTATCCACTTTTGAGCTATTATCATAATATTGTTATAGTGAAGTGAAAGTCGCTCAGTTGCGTCCAACTCTTTGAGACCCAATGGACTGTATAGTCCATGGAATTCTCCAGGCCAGAATACTAGCGTGGGTAGCCTTTCCCTTCTCCAGGGAATCTTCCCAACCCAGGGATTGAACCCAGGTCTCCCATATTGCACAGGGATTCTTTATCATCTGAGCCATCAGGGAAGCTCAAGAATCCTGGAATGGGTAGGCTATTCCTTCTCCAGAGGATCTTCCTGACCCAGGAATTGAACCGGGGTCTCCTGTGGATTCTTTACCAGTTGAGCTACTAGGGAAGCCTTGTTATGAACACTAGGATATAGAAACTAAACATTGCAGCTAAATGTAACTGCAATACTATATACATTTACCAACTCATCAGCCTTAAAATAGGTAGATTCTATTGTGTGTAAATTATACATCAATGTCTGCTTTAAAAATGGTACTCCAGTGTATAGTACTGAGTGTATCAGTTTACACTCCCACCAACAGTGCAGGACGGTTCCCTTTTCTTTCCATCGTCTACAGCATTTATTGTTTGTAGATTCTTTTGATGATGTCCATTCTGACAGGTATGAGGTGATAACCCAATTAAAATGTCATCTCTGGAAAGAGAATTTAAGCTTCAAGGCAGAGCTAATAGCTGGTGCTGAAATCTGCATTATAACCCTTTTCCTTCTCTGTTGTAATTATTTGTATTTTTTTGTGTGTGTATTTAAAAAAATATTTATTTGGCTGCACCAGGTCTTAGTTGCAGTATAAGAGACCTAGTTCCCCCTTTAGGGGTTGGACCCAGGGCCCCTGCATCAGGAGCATGGAATTTTAGCCTCTGGACCACCAGGGAAGTCCCTATTTGTGTATTTTTATTCTCACTGAATTTGTCCTAAGCTGTTTTGTATCTTTAGTGACACACACGGTGCCTCGCTCATATTACATCTTTGTTGGATGAGTAAAGAAATTTTAAGTTGCAAAATAATATCATCTCAAAGCTCTTTCTTTTCTTTCCTTACTTCCATTACTTCTTCTTTCCTTCTTTGCTCCAGTTCCCATCTTCCTATCTTCCCCACCCTCTCTTCTCTACTTTCTTTCTTCCTTCTTCCTCCATTCATTCCTCTCTCTTTCTTTCCTTCTTTCTTGCATGCCCCCTGCATGGCATTCCAAAATTAATATTCTCATAATAAAGTAAAAGTACTTTAAGCCTAATCTTTGGTTTTTCTGTTTTGAAATCTGGTGTTTACATATAATTTGGGTTTGTTTTTTATATCATTATATTGCTAAAAATGCTATTTTCTATGGAAAAATGGATATACTTATGACCTGCTGTTTATATTTATGTATATTTGATACCCATTATGTTTTACAGTGTACCAAAGAATTTGTTTTCTTGGTTGCACACAGTTTTTTCTTTGTGGTAATAGGATAATTCCAGGTTATCCTGGAATGCAGATTCCAGTCATTTTTCATAGTTGTATAGTAATCTGTTAATAACTAAATTCATTATTAGAGAACTACTATAAATTTAGAAATGGTATTTGGGTTTTCTAACCAATTTTTCTGTGGAATCTAGACCTTTTAACAATGCTAGTTTTCAGTGGGATGAGCACCAGTCTTCCTCAGTGAATGAAATAAATTCCAAATGTTCTTTGCTATCTGCGCTCCCAGCTGGAATTCACAATTCTAATCTATCTGTGGAGTTCCAGTATTTATTCAGATTTATCTTCTGAAATGATGAATAGATTGCTTTTACTGAAAGACTACCTTCTAAATTCTTATAGAATTTATAGAATTTAAATTCTCTATATTAAATATTAAAAATATATATTTATTATAAATATATTATAAATATATATTATAGAATCCATAGAATATAATTCTATATATAGAATTCTATGTATTATATATTATTATGCACAATTATATATAATATATATATATTATGTATATAACATACAACTGTATATAATATATTATAATATATTATATATTACATCCAATCATATACTATATATAATATATGTTATATACAATTGTATATAATATATCTTATAATACATTGTATATATTATAGGTATTATATATTATATATAATATATATTATAGGTATTATATATTGCAAACAATTGTATATTGTATATTTTATATTATATATGTATATTATATATATTATGTGTATTATATATTACATATATATTATACATATATAATATATACTATACATACTATATATGTATTACATATATACATATACAATATATATGTGTATTATGTATAATATTATATATAATATAATATATAATATATATAATATATTATAATATATGATATACTATATATATATTTATATATATTTATAATATATATATTTATATGTATAATTTATTATATATTATAAATTCAAATTATAATATATTATCTATAATATATATTATATATAATTACATACTATATACAACATATAATAATGATATATAATATATCATTATTATATATTATATACAATAATTACATATAATATATATAATATATATTATATATAATATATATTATATCTAATATATAATATATATTATAATATCACTTATATATATTATATATTATTATATATATTCTATATAATACATAAATTTATATGTATATTATATACTATATATATGTGTATTTTACATATATACATATACAACATATATGTGTATTATATAGTATATATATAATATAATATTAGACAATAATATTAGAATATTCTAATGTTAGAATTGATAAACTTTCCTGGAATTCTATATTAGAATATTCTAATATTAGGATAAACTCTATTACATATTAATATATATAATATAATATATATAATACATAAATTTATATGTATATTATATACAATATATATATGTCTATTACATATATACATATAGAATATATACATGTATTACCTATATTATATATTATATTAAATATAATATTATATAATATGTATATTATATAGTATAATATTATAATATACATATTATATGTTAATAATATGTATATTATATAGTATAATATTATAATATACATATTATATATTAATAATATGTATATTATAATATATATCTTATATTAAATATTATAATATACTGTATATAATATATATTTAGATATATATAAATATATATTTATATTTATTGATATACATATTTATATATTTATTATATATATAATTTATTATATATATTACAAATTCAAATTATAATATATTATATATAATACATATATTATATACAATATAATAGATAATAATTATATATTACATATAATATATAATATTATATGTAATATATATTATTTATAATATATATTATATATCATATATATTATATATGCAATATTTTTATAATATTATATATGATATATATTATATATTATAATATTATACATTATATGCTTTATATTAATAATATATATTATAATATATATATAATATATATTATGTATAATAATTATATATTATATATTATATATTATATATATTATAATATATAATGTATATAATATATATTACTATTATGCTATATATAAAACATAAAATATATATTATAATATCATATATTATATAATGTATAATATATATAATATTATAATATATATTATATTATATATATATTATTTATATATATTATATATGTAATTATATTATATATAATATAAAATACATAAATTTATATGTATATTATATACTATATATATGTGTGTTACATATATACATGTACAACATATATGTGTATTACATATATTATATATTATATTATATATAGTATAATATATTTTATAACACTATATATATAATAGTACATATAGTATATATTATAATATATAATATTATATATTATGTATTATATATTAATAATATATATTATAATATATAATATTATATATTATGTATTATATATTAATAATATATATTATAATATATAATAAATCTTATATATATTAGATATAATATATTATAATATATTATATATAAATATATATTATAATATATATTATTTATATCAATGTATATATTTATATATATTTATATATTATAATATGTATATTTATTTATATATATAATTGATTACATATATTATAAATTCAAATTATAATATGTAATAGATAGTATATATATTATATATTATATATAATAATTATATATAATATATTGTATATATTATAAAATATATATAATTTATTTTATATTTTATAATATATAATATATATCATTATATCATATATTATATATTATATTATATATTGTATATAATATATATTATAATATATAATGTATATATATTATATATGTTATTTATATATATTATGTATATATAATTTTATTATATATTTAAGGTACATAAATTTATATGTGTATTATATACTATATATATGTGTATTACATATATACATATACAATGTATATAATTGTATATAATATACATATAAATTTATGTATTATATATATTATATTATATATTAATATTTAATAGAGTTTATCCTAATATTAGAATATTCTAATATAGAATTCCAGGAGAGTTTATCTATTCTAATATTGGAATATTCTAATATTATTATCTAATAGTATATTAGATATATAATATATATAATACACATCTATATTGTGTATGTATATATGTAATACACGTAAATATAGTATATATTATACATATAAATTTATGTATTATATATAAAATATATATAGTATATACAATATTATATATAATATATATAATACACATATATAGTGTATATGTATGTATGTAATACACATATATATGGTATATAATATAAATGTAAATTTATGTGTACATGTAAATCCATATATAAATTTATATATAAAAGTATAAATATAGTATATATAATATATTTTGTATATAATATATTACTTATAGAATATAATATATAGAATATAAATTCTATATATTAAATATAAACTTAATATTTATGTTAAATATTAATATATTTATTATAAATATATAATATATTTTAGATATGTTTATTATAATATATATTATATATTAAATATAAATGTAAAGAATATAGAATTCTTATAGAATTTAGAAGTTATTGAACATTTTTTATTGGTCAGAATTCTGACTATGTTTAGTTTTCATACCACTCACTGGAAAATAATAACTTCAGTTTTTCAGCCTTGTTTCTCGAAACTATCAGTTAAATAAAAGTGTATGTGTTGTCAGATGGTGTGATGGAGAGGGTAGAACAAAACATTCTATTTCTCAACTTCTCTTGCTGACATTTTTAACATTAAAAATTGATTGATAGGGGTATATGTGCTCCAGGAATATAAAGTTGAGTAGGATCTAATTTTTCTGACTCTATTATTCAATCCCTGTGCAATTCCCCCATTCCCAGTTCTAAGGCTTCGCAGTATGAGAAGAACAGAGAAAAGAGATCCTTGTAAACTTGAGTCAAGTCAGTGTGAATGAAGTGTCAGTACTAAAGGGAGAAGAGAATAGGCAGATATGAGTTTTAGTTTTCATATAGTTATTAAGACAGAAACTTAAGCCTATAGAAATCTGGGGTTCATAGTATGAAGAAAGAAAGAGTAATACTTATGTTTGACAGGCTGTAGATTTGCTATAAGAGCTGTTAAATTTATATTTGACCCTTGCTATTTGCCCACATTATTTCAATAATGAAACATGTATTGGTGAAAATGCAAATCAGTAAAAACCTCAGATTATCTAAGATTTGCTTGAGATGGATGCTTTTCTATGTGTGTGATTTGTTCTGGATTACCTGAGCGCAATTGGTTCAGTGTTTCTGGGGCACTGTTGTCAGAGGACAGTGTTTTTCATGTGTTCAGCATCCAGTGGGTCACATACCTGCCTCAGTGTATTAGTTTTCTATTGCTGTATAACAAATTCACACAAGCTTAAGAGTTTAAAACAATCTTTATCTGTTTATTATGTTATAGTTCTGTAAATCAGAAGATTGGGTCAGTTGTGGCTGGGTTTCTAGTTTTTTTTTGCTCAGTGTCTCAAAAGCCTGTTGGTCAGGTGTTGGTCAGGCTATGAACTCATCTAAGGCTTTAGGCCTCTTCTAAGCTCTCATGGTTGTTGGCCAAATTCAGTTTCTTGCAGGTGTAGGACTGAAGTCCTCACTTTCTTGCTAGCTATCTGCCAGAAACTATTCTCAGTACTTATGGGATACTCTTAGGACCTAGCCCTGTGACTCTTTCACAGCCTAGTTGCTTACCACTTCAAAGCCAGCAGGAAAGTTTCTCATGCTTTAGATTTCTTCCTTCTTGAAGGCCTCATTCCCTTAAAAGAACTCACCTAATTATGTCAGGCCCATCCAGGATAATCCCTCTTTTATTTAATACCAAATAAACTAATTTGTGATCTTAATAACATATGCAAACTCCTTCATCTTTATCATAATAGTTCACTTAATGAAAGTACTGAGATCTATCATATTTACAGTGTAGCCAACCCTCAAGCAGAGGTGATTATATAGGAAATGTACATCTAGGGTGGGGATCATGGGATGAGCAAAGGAGTATAGCATTCTGCCAACAATTTTATAGTCTATGTTAGAGACTACAAATTCATTTTCATGTTAAACTGAGAAAGAAATAACTAGGGACCCAAATGTGCTGAGAAAAAAAGTTTCCTTTGTCCCATTTCCCTCATATATTGATTTTTGTTTCATTTCATAAGATTTTGTAAACATACCCAAATCTAGATTCTGAAACTAGTGAGGTATAAATAAATACTAAGAAAACTTTTTTCTTTCCGAAATCAGCATGAATATTTGAATATTCACAGTTTTAGGCTATCTGAGTCAGGTTTCCTCTCATTGATTCCACTAGTTAAACCAGTGTCTTTTCGTTGATGAGCTTTTTTAGTAGTGTGACTCAGTGATCAGTTCTACAATATCAAATGGGGGCACTTTTGAGATTTTTATCACTATACAGCTTACTGGTTTGTTTGTTTTGAATAAACATAGTTGTCAAATGAGCAAATTTTTACTAATTTTTTTTGAATTATACAATTAATAGTGGAAAATTTAGAAGAATTCACATTATTGTGGTATCTCAGGCTTTATTAACAAAGAAACAGATGTAATCCTGTTTATTTAATACCAAAATGCATGAGGCAATGTCCAACTTGTCATTTCTGGTTTCCCTTCTAGGTTGGTGAGTAAGAGTATTGATGTCAGATAATCCTGGATTTGAGGCTGAATTTAGCTCTTAATGTGTGAGCTTGTGCAGATTATGAAACTTCTGTAAACTTTTCCCATCCCTTCCATTCTTTGTAAAGTGGTGACAGTGATCATCACTATAATTGTGTAGTGATTGTGTGGATTAACAAATGCTTAACATAATATATGGCACCTAGGTATACTCAGTAAATGTTAGTTATTAATACCATCATTGTAATCTATGAATTTTTCAGACCAATATACTTTTCCTAGTGTCATCTTGTTTAGTTTGTCTTACAGTCTAATAATTGCAGAGGGATGAAAGTGTGACTGATGAGGGATGAAACTACCAATAAACAGCATTAATAAGGTCATAGTGGGCAGGTATTGGAGCAAGGTATTGTGGAGCAATAGTCAGGGGAATCTGGCAGTAAACTTTGCTTGAAACATGGAGAGAGGATTAGGAAGAAAGTCTGTAAGAGGAACGATTGCTTTTTCTAATACTAATATTTCCATCTCCAATTTGTTCACCTCTCTGGCTTCCCTTGTGGCTCAGCTTGTAAAGAATCCACTTACAATGCGGGAGATCTGGGTTCGATCCTTGGGTTGGGAAGATCCCCTGGAGAAGGGAAAGGCTACCCACTCCAGTATTCTGGCCTGGAGAATTCCATGGATGTCTTCTGCTCTGCTGCTAAGTCGCTTCAGTCGTGTCCGACTCTGTGCGACCCCATAGACGGCAGCCCACCAGGCTCCGCTGTCCCTGGGATTCTCCAGGCAAGAATACTGGAGTGGGTTGCCATTGCCTTCTCCAGTGCAAGAAAGGGAAAAGTGAAAGTGAAGTCGCTCAGTCGTGTTCGACTCTTAGCAACCCCACAGACTGCAGCCTACCAGGCTCCTCCATCCATGGGATTTTCCAGGCAAGAGTACTGGAGTGGGGTGCCATTGCCTTCTCCGCATAGATGTCCATGAGGTTGCAAACAGTCAGACACAAGTGCCTGACTTTCACTTCACTTCACTTCACTTCACTGGAGTCAGAATAGTCTTTCTAAAAAGAAAACCTATATTCCTTTCTCTTCTTCCAGATCTTTCATTGGTGTCCCATGGCTGGACTCCTGAAATCCAAACTCTTTCATAGTATATCATGTTTGTTCTTAATGATCTTGCCTTATTTGCCCATCCTTTTCCACCATCTTTTACTTCTTTTTCCTTCATCTGTGGTCTACTCTACCTTTTCCTAACTTATTTTTTCCCAAATTATGAACTATGTAGAGTTTTTCAAACACATCACAGATTCTTGCCACTATGTTTTGCAGGAGTGATTCCTTCTGTTCAGAATGCACTCTCTTTTCTTTTGATATGCTAAATACTTACTACAAGTCTCACTTCAAAGATGCTTCTTCTCTTAATCCTCACAGACTCCAAAGGTAGATGTAGACACTTTGTTCCACTGTGCTATGAAGAGTCCTCCACCATGGTAATTATCATGATACATTTCTGTCTTTCCCACTACAATATATTCCCACTACAATAATCACAGAAGGGACTGTGATTGTCAACTCTACCACACATTTTCCCCAGGACTTGCTCATACATTTAAGCCTCACAGTTTCATAAAAATCTTTTATGCACGTAGAGGATAACTATTGCCACATTTTATAATTGATATACATCTATTAAATGGGTTCACTAAAGCCTCATAGCTAGAAAGAAAATGGCAGACCTAGGATTTAGATAAAGAATTTCTGGATCCAAGATTGTGTTTTCCATTGATGAAATATTAAATTATAGTAAAACCTCAGATATTTAGTGAGTAGTAACTATGTTCAAATATTAGTGTTTTGTTCTGTGATAAAAATTTTTAAAAAACCCATCTTTTTAAAGGTGCTCTTGATCGCTTCCCTAGTAGCTCAGCTGGTAAAGTATCCACCTGCAATGCAGGAGACCCTGGTTTGATTCCTGGGTTGGGAAGATCCACTGGAGAAGGGACAGACTACCCACTCCAATATTCTTGAGCTTCCCTGATAGCTCAGGTAGTAAAGAATCTACCTGCAATGCAGGAGACCTGGGTTCGATCCTTGGGTTGGGAAGATTCCCCTGGAGAAGGGAACGGCTACCCATTCCAGTATTCTGGCCTGGAGAATTCCGTGGAGTATACAGTTCAAGGAGTCCCAAAGAGTTGGACACAACTGAGTGATTTTCACACTTCACTTGATCCCTTGGCTAATACTAGGACAGTGTTGTTTTCACCCGCTGGTAATCAATATATAGTAAGCATTAAAGTATGTTTATCACTGGATGGATGGTTGAATGTTATGAAAGAAATTTTCACATATGTATGTATGAAGAAATCATTCTGACTAATCCATGATTTGACTTGAACTTTGTTACATAGAACAGCCTATCTTATATCCTGTCAAGCATGCATTGCACATCTGCTTTAACCATTAAAGACAAGAATGCACTTACAAATCAAAATGAAGTAACTGTGGTTCAAACACTCAAAATGGAGTTGGGTGGCCATTGTGGATGTGGTTTCAGATACATTCCTGCATCACTGAGAAACTGATTTTTCTGAACTGTATCAATCTCAAAGATACCATCAGTCATTCTTAGAACAATAGCTGCTAGCAGCTACCAGCTGCAAACTTACCATCTCATTTCCCTTTGTAACTGTATATTCATTTGGACACACATCAATCCTTGCTTAATGGGCACTGTTATTTCTTGCCAGCTTCATTTCTAATTCTTGATATATAATTTAAGTAATTTTGCAGTTTTTGTCTATTTAGCCTCACCCATTTGGTAGTCTGGTAGAACACAATTCTAGGGTTTCTTTATGTGTGTCTCCTGGGCTAGAGTCCTTGTTTGGCTCAAATAAAACTCTATCCTATTCCTATTATAGACTGTCTATTGGCTATTTGTGTGGACCAATGTGTGGTTTACCTTGATTATGAAGGGAAATCTTTGATATTGACCTGCAGATAAGAACTGATTGGTTAATGACTCCTTTTTTCAACTACTGCAGGTTTGGAGGAATTTTTCTAGATTTCAGTTTTGTAGACATTTAGAAAGATGGGTTGATAGGATATATTATAAAATAAAATGGCATAATTCAGATTAAAAACTAGACCAGAGGGAGCATAAAAGTAATTAATAGTAACAGACATGAGATAAACTAATCAGAGTTACATTTATAAGAAAGCTTGGTAGCCCAGGTGAAAAGTGGATACACGTTAAAGAACACAATTTTTTGAAAGAAGAAAGCATATAAATTTATTTGTTGAGATAAGTTCCATAGGATTATATGGTTGAGGTGAGTAATGAGTTGGCTAGATATTATCTGTTCAGTTCAAAGCACTTCTCTTCAAAGGAAGACCTCACAGATAAAATAACATCTTTATCCATATATCCTCTACTGTATTTGAACCAATGGGAAACAGATGTCAAATTGTCACTTTCAAATGTCCTAGAATTACAGTCAACTGCTCCAGGTTTTGTGAGGCCTGAAGTTTGTTCAGTTTTAGAGACTCCTTCTAACAAAATAATTAAAAATTATGAATATAAAATTGAGTACCAAACTATATATTTATTTACAATAAAAAGAAATCACAACAAATTACAGATTTGTAAAAGCTAACATATATCGCAAATATTTCTTTCAGTTTGATTTTGGCTTCCACAAGGATATTACTTTTCTTATGTTAAAGAAAAGTATTGACGATCCTTGGGCCAAAGTGGAGAGTGAAGCAGGGAATTTAATCCAACACAATGACTAATAAGTGCTCAGCTGTCTGTTTTTTGATTTTCTAGGAAGTGATTTGTTGCTGTGGTATACATGTACTCATTTCCAGACTGTGGTGCTTCGTTGTGTTTGTTGCATAAATGAGGCGTCCATTTCAGAGTTTTGGCACCTCCAGTAGTTGGATAGTGGTTTTAATAACAATCAGGTCTGCACTACTGTCGGTGGTCTTGGTGATCATGGAAGGATTTATTGTCCCTTCTTTCCATTATTCTGCTCATGCAGAGAAGGACTGAGATATTCTCTTTCTGGTGCAGAATCATCCCTTGAATGTCCTTTCTAGATAGCACCTGCATGATAGCATGAAAACATATGCTAATATCTTAAATCAAAGGAAAAACTTATTATGGAAAAATCTCATTATTATTAGTTTGGAAATTTTCTTATTTGACCTAGCCAAATGTAAGTGAATAAATCCCAAGACTTAGTTTGTCTATTCTTTGGGACAAAGAACTTTTAAGGAAAATTTTTTTCCTGTTGGCTCTGAGGCTTTAATCGAAAACAGCAGAAAGTATTAACCAGAGAGAGTGGAAGTCATAGTGAAGGCGCTCAGTCGTGTCTGATTCTTTGCAACCTCGTGGACTGTAGCCTACCACGCTCCTCCGTCCATGAGATTTTCAGGGGAAGACTACTGAAGTGGGTTTCCATTTCCTTCTCCAGAGGATTTTCCGGACCCAGGGATCAAACCCAGGTCTCCCACTTTGTAGGCAGATAAGCATCCTGGTGAACAGATAGCCTTTGCAAGAGAAAGTGAAAGTAAAGTTGCTCAGTCATGTCTGACACTTTGCGACCCGTAGACAGTAGCCTACCAGGCTTCTCTGTCCATGGGATTTTCCAGGCAAGAGTACTAGAGTGGGCTGCCCTTTCCTTCTCCATTAGCCAGAGAACAGATAGCCTTTTGTGAAGCCAGTGAAGTGCTTTAAGGTTTAACGATTGGTGATCTCCATTACCCTGGGGGCAAATGACTCTTCACTAGGCCCACAGGGCATTTACAGTCTCCTTTGTAATTTCAGTGATGATACTCTTTATTCTTTGTTACTTCTAGACAGCTTCCAACATTTCTCTGTCATTCATTCTGTTCATTACAAAGCCTTCCTACTTTGTTTCTATTATCACAGTTCAACATTGTGAAAATCTTAATCCTTTGGATAAAAGGAATTTACGTAATTGCTTAGGTAGGTTAACTCAGGAGGAATGTCCAGGACAGCTCCTAAAGATACTCCTTTAATGAATCCTGATTCAATATTGTTAATATATATTTTTTAAATTTTAGAATTCAGTTCAAATTAGTTTGATAGGAAAGACGTTTCAAATACCTAAATTAGGTGTTCCTCTATTTCTTTAAACTTTCTTTTACTCCTGGTAAACAACCAGTTATTTTTGAACCATCTTTGACCTATTAATGAGGAAACTAGAAACCTAAGTTGACGAAGCTGTGGCAGGCATGGACTATTGGTATTTATGATCGAAAGCTCCTGGTCTAGTTAATATCTATCACTTCACGTAGTTACAATATTTTTTCTTGTGATGAGAACTTTTAAGATTTATTCTCTCAGCAGCTTTCAAATATACAATACAGTATTATTGGTCACCATGCTAGACATTACATACCAGAACCTATTTATTTTATAACTGGAAGTTTGTACAACTTCCAGTTGTACAATTTTGACCAACTTCACCCATTTTGCCCACCCCTACACTATGCCTCTGGCAACCACTGATCTGTTCTGTAGTTCTATGAATTTTTTCCTTAGAGATTCTGCATTTAAAATGAGATAATAAAATGAGATAATACAATGTCTTTCTCTTTCTGACTTATTTCACTTAGCATAATGTCCTCCAGGTACATCCCTGTTGTTGCAAGTGGCAGTTTCTTTCTTTTTGATGACTAAACTTTATTATTTTTATGGCTGAAAATAAAATAATATATATAATAAAATATATAAAATAATACATGTATAAAATAATAAGAATAATATATAAATATCGAATTTTAAAAGATCTATTCATTTCTAGGCAGGTGCTTAGGTTGCTTCCATGTCTTCACTATTGTAAATAATGTTGCAATGAACATAGGGATGCAGATATTTGTTTGAGACAGTGATTCCTTTTCCTGTGGATAAATACTCAGCAGTGGAATTACTGGATAATGTGGTAGTTCTATTTTTAACTTTTTGAAGAATCTCCATACTGTTTTCATAGTGGCCTCACCAATTTACATTCCCACCAGCAATACACAGGATTCCCTTTTCTCAACATCCTCAACAACACTTGTTACTTCCTATCTCTTTGATAATTGTCATTCTAAGGTATGAGGTGCGGTAGTTTGCTGACACTAATTTGCCAACTAAGGTCCGTCTGGTCAAAGCTGTGGTTTTTCCAGTAGTAATGTATGGATGTGAGATGAGAGTTGGACCATAAAGAAAGCTGAGTGGTGAAGAAGTGATGTTTTTGAACTGTGGTGTTGGAGAAGACTCTTCAGAGCCCCTTAGACTGCAAGGAGATCCAACCAGTCAATCCTAAAGGAAATCAGTCCTGATTATTCATTGGAAGGACTGATGCTGAAGCTGAAGCTCCAATACTTTGGCCTCCTGATGCAAAGAACTGACTCATTGGAAAAGACCCTGGTGCTGGGAAAGATTGAAGGCAGGAGGAGAAGGGGACAACAGAGGATGAGATGGTTGGATAACATCACTGACTCAATGGACATGAGTTTGAGCAAGCTCCAGGAGTTGGTGATAGACAGGGAAGCCTGGTGTGCTGCAGTCTATGGGGTCACAAAGAGTTGGACACGACTGAGCAACTGAACTGAACTGAAGATGTGAGGTGACATCTCAGTGTGATTTTGATTTTCAATTCCCTGATGATTAGTTATGTTGAGTTTCATATACCTGTTGGTTATCTGTATGTCTTTTTTGGAAAACTAATTATTCAAATCCATTTGTTGTTGTTTAGTCTTTAAGTCATGTCCAACTCTTTGCAACCCCGTGGACTGTAGCCTGCTAGGCTCCTCTGTCCATTGGATTTCCCACGTATGAATACTGGAGTGTGTTGCTCTTTCCTTCTTCAGGGGATCTTCCTGACCCGGGGATTGAACCCACATCCCCTGCATTGGCAGGTGAATTCTTTACCCTTGAGCCACCTGGGAAGCCCTTTGTTTAAGTCCTCTGCCCATTTCTAAATTAAATTGTTTGCCTTTTGCTATTGAGTCATATCTGGAGAAGGAAATGGCAACCCACTCCAGTATTCTTGCCTGGGAAAACCCATGGACAGAGGGGCCTGGTGGGGTATAGTCCATGTGGTCTCAAGAGTCAGACACGGCTTAGTGACTAAACCACGTTGAGTCATATAAGTTTTTTTATATGTTTCATATATTAATCCCTTCAGACATATAATTTTCAAAAATTTTGTCCCATTTGGCAGCTTGCCTTTTCATTTTGTTGATGGTTTCTATATCTGTGCAAAAGCTTTTTAGTTTGATGTAGTCCCATTTATTTTTTGCCTTTGCTTTTGGTGTCAAATTCAAAAAATTATTACCAAGACCAATGTCAAGGAACTTACCAACTGTTTTCTTGTATAAGTATTATGATTTCTGGTCTTATGTTAAATCTTCAATACATTTTGAATTAATTTTTGTGTATGGTGTAGGATAGTAGTCTAGTTTCATTCTTTTGCATTTGGCTGTCCAGCTTTCCATCTGTTAAAGAGATTGTCCTTTCCACATTTATAGTCTTGGCTTTTTTGTTATAAATTAATTGACCATACACATATGGATTTATTTCTGAGCTCTCTATTCTGTTCCATTGATGTATGTGTCTGTTTTTATGACAGTACCACACTGTTTTGATTACTAGCTTTGCAATATAGTTTGAAATTAGGGATGTGGTACTTCCAGCTTTATTCTTTCTCTGGATTGCTTTGGCTATTCAGGTTTTTTCTTTTTGTGTGTATGTGTGATTCCATACTGGAGAAGGCAATGGCACCCCACTCTAGTACTCTTGCCTGGAAAATCCCATGGATGGAGGAGCCTGGTAGGCTACAGTCCATGGGGTCGCTGAGAGTCGGACACGACTGAGCGACTTCACTTTCACTTTTCCCCTTCATGCACTGGAGAAGGAAATGGCAACCCACTCCAGTATTCTTGCCTGGAGAATCCCAGGGATGGCGGAGCCTGGTGGGCTGCCGTCTTTGGGGTCGCACAGAGTCGGACACGACTGAAGCGACTTAGCAGCAGTAGCAGCAGTGATTCCATACAAATTTCTGAATTATTTGTTTCAAAGTCTGTAAAAAATGCCATTAGAATTTTGATAGGGATTGCATTTAATCTGTAAATTGTTTGGGGTTGTTTGACATTTTAATAATATTAATTTTGTCAAGTCATGAGCATCAGATATATTTCTTCTTATTTCTAAGTTCTTTAGTTTCTTTCTTTGATGTTTTACAGTTTTCAGTGTACAGATTTTTCATTACTGTAATTATATTTATTCCTAGGTATTTTATATAACATAAATGGGATTTTTAAAAATATCTTTTTCAAATAGTTTATTATTAGTGTATAGAATTAATAGCTGATTTTTGGATACTGAATTCTTATTCTGCAACTTTATGGAATTTGATTTTTTTTTTCCTTACAGGTGTCTAGTGAAGTCTTTAGAATTTCTTATACATAATATTGTGTCATCTGCAGATAATGACAGTTTTACTTCCCTTTTGATTTATATGCCTTTTTATTCTTTTTTTTGTTTTTTTTGCCTAATTTCTCTGGTAGGACTTCCAGTACCACATTGAATAAGAGTGGCAAGAGTGGGTATACTTGTCTTATTCCTGATTTTGAGGAAAAGTTTTCAGCTTTTCACTGTTGAGTATGATATTAGCCATGGGCTTGTCATATATAGCCCTTATTATATTGAGATATGTTCTCTCTATACACACTTTGTTGAGATTTTTATTGTCAAAAATTGATTTTGTCAAATTTTTTTTCTGTGTCTATTGAGATTATCAAATAATTTTATCCTCCATTCTTTTAAATGTGGTGTATCACATTGATTGATTTGAGGATGTTGGACTATCCTCACATTCCTGGAGTAAATTCCAATTGATTATGATATGTGGTACTTTTAATGTATTATTGAATTTGGTTTGTTAATATTTTATTGAAGATTTTTTCATCTGTGTTCATCAGGGATATTGGCCTGTGGTTTTTTGTTTTTGTTTGCTTGTGGTGTCCTTGCCTGGTTTTGGTACATGGTAATGTTGCCATCATAAAATGTAAGCTGTTTTCAGAATACAGAAGTTGATGACTATTATATAAATTTACCTCATGCATTATTATTTTGATCTATTGAAGACTGTCCATTTTATCTATAATAGACAGATGAGTCAAAGCTTGCTGTTATTAGTATGTTGCCATCTATTTTTCCCTAATGTATTTGTAGCATTTTTATGTATGTTGGTGTTATTTATATGATATACAGATAATCATTACTTTAATATTCATTGAAAATTGTGCTTTTTAAGAATAAAGAAGTCTTTTAAATTTTCATTTAATAGTTTTTTTGCTCTGAATTAAAACTTATTTAATATCAAATTACTTGTTTACCTTTGCCCAGCCTTTTATTTTCAGTGATTTTGAATCACTGTTTTTTTTAAGTATGTATTATGCATAGGGCATAATTTTTTCCTGATTCTTTCTGAAAGCATTTTTAATTTAATAGATCAACAACCTTTTACATTTATAATTATGGATAATATGTTTGACATTATATCTGTATTTTACTTTGTTAAAATTTATTTATTTTAGCCTTAAATTTTAAGATCTTTCATTATATAGTGTACATTTAAAATTTTTTGAGGATGTGTTTATTTTGCTATTAATAATTTGAAAGATTTATATTTTATTTTAGTGGTCATTTTTAAAACTATACTTCATAGAATTTTCATAATCCTCTGCTTTTCTGCTCATGTGTGTTCAGTTAGTCATGACCGACTCTTCGCAATCCCATGGACTCTAGTTTGCCAGGTTCCTCTGTCCATGGAATTTTCCAGGCAAGACTACTGGAATGGGTTGCCATCTCCTATTCCTGATCCAGGGATCAAACCGAGTTTTTTGCGTCTCCTGCATTGGCAGGTGCATGCTTTACCACTCTACCACCTGGGAGGCTACTTTTTAGATTCTGTTGACTTCACTTGATCAATGAGAAGATTATTACTATTAATTTTTTTTTTACCATCCTCTTTCTTTCTTTCTCTGTTTCCAAATTTGTTCATATTTATAACTTTTATACTTAATTTACCAGCTTTAAATTGTGTATTTGATCCTAGACATAAATAATATTAACAACATTTTAAACTTTATTTTCCATTCATCTTGATATATTTTTCTTACATTCTAATTGCTTTATTGTTATTTCAGCATATCTGTGGTTTCTGTTTTATATATATGTGTATGTTACTTGCAATTTCACCATCATTTCTATGCTACTTTAATTTTCCTTCTTTCTTAAACACTATCAATGATACTTCCTTTCTGTCATTACGTTATCTTAGTGCTGCTTTTTCATAACTTTTCTTTGCACTATAGAAACATTTGTCTTATGAGTAATTTTTTTGCTTACCTCTCCTCCTCCATTTTTTGATCATGAACTGTCTTTGCAAATATCTGATGCTGTGTCTTTTTTGATTTCACATCTTTGGAGAGAGTTCTTCCCTTCCCAGCTATTTGCAGGATAAGGAAGATGCCAGAACAGGGTTGAAAGCTAGCAGGAAGCTTTTTATCTGTTGCCTAGGAATTTGTTACATGGGTTCTTTTAATCTTGACTTCTCCCCACCTGAAGGAATGATGAAGCTTTGGACTTTTAATGCTATTTCTTTTTACTTTGTTAATCACCAATAGATAAATTTGTACAAATGTACAAATGTGCCTTATTGATGTGATTCTTCTCCCAGAACTGTCTTGTTGTTCTCAAAACCAAATTGCTTCCTTGAAAGCTCATACTGCCAGTCTGCTCAGCCCTTTCAGTTGTTGGAAATAAGGAATTTTAGTTTTTAAACGGAAAAGAGAAGTCTTTAATCTTGGATTGTTTGCTTTTCTGAGATCAGCAGCACTATGTATTTTCCCTCCACACTTTAATGAACTACTATTAGATCTTTAAGGCTTTTAATAGTAATTTAATCTATTTTTTGACTTGTGATTTTATTGATAGTTGTCTCAGATCTTTGTTAAATATGAATACACATTTCTATTTCTTATTCTTCTTATTGCATTTAAGTGACTTCTAAGAGGTGAAGAGAAACAGATTCTAAGTTTTCCTTTTGAAATTGGTAGAGTCTCATATCTCCTATTTTCAACCTGTGATGAAAAGGAAATCTGGGTGGTCATGTTTTTACCACATGTTTTCCCCTGCTTGTGATTGGTTGGATCTGGGACAAGCAACTTTCTCAAGGCAGAAAATCAATTACAATGGGTTGAGTCAATCAGATTTTTCAAGAATTTGAACTAGTACTGTAATTAGACACTTGAGATTAAGGAGCATAGAGATCCAACTGAGTTAGCCATGCTAAGCAAAAACACAGATAAGTTAAGAGAAGAATGGAACATGGGTGTGGAGAGCAAAGTGGGTAAGCAAAGGAAAAGAGATGTAATATCAAAGAATCCATGTGATTTCCAACAGATAGAAGAAGTGTCCTATTTCTAGTCCCTTGGACTGGCTACAATATGTCCTATTCTTCAATTATGTGGGATCTCTGTTTTTCTACTATACCACCCTTGATTTGCATAGTAGGTTCAGAATGTCTTTGTTACTTGCAACAAAGAGTAAAAAGTACAAGTTGTCCATTTTATTGGCATAGAGTTGCTTGCAGTAGTCTCTTATGATCCTTTTTTATTTCTGGGGTGTCTGTTGTAATTTCTCCTTTTTCATTCCTAATTTTATTGATTTGAGCCTTCTCCTTTTTTTCTTGATGAGCCTGGCTAGATTTTATCAATTTTGTTTATCTTTTCAAAGAACCAGGTTTTGGTTTCTCTGGTCTTTTCTACATGTAAAAAAAAAAAAAAAGAAAGAAATTATAACTTTCTTTAATACTGTACACAAAAATAAACTCAAAATGGATTAAAGACCTAAATGTAAGACCAGATATTAGGTTAGTGAAAAAGTAATTACAGTTTCAGACCATGAATTTTAAATCATTATAACTAGGCTCAAACACAACTTTATTAATCAAAATAGGAATCATTATAATCAACACAATTTTGCCAACAAGAAATAAGTTTGTTTTCTTCTAGCATAAAATTCTGTACTTCAGGATTTGACAAACTCTCAGAAAGCATTTTCTGCCTCCTGCTCGTTGTGGAAGCCTTTTCTCTGCAAAATGGTGTTGAGATACTTGAAGAAGTGGTAGTCGGTTGGTGGGAGGTCAGGTGAATATGGTGAGTGGGGCAAAACTTTGTAGCCCAATTCATTCAACTTTTGAAGCATTGGTTGTGTGACATGTGGTCAGGCCATCGTTGTGGAAAAATATTGGGCCCTTTCTGTTGACCCGTGCTGGCTACAGGTGTGGTTTTTGCTGGATCTCATTGATTTGCTGAGTATATTTCTCAGATGTAATGATTTCACCAGGATTCAGAAAGCTGTACTAGATTAGAGGGGCAGCAGACCACCAAACAGTGACCATGACCTTGTTTTGCTGCAAGTTTGGCTTTGGGAAGTGCTTTGGAGCTTCCTCTCCATCCAACCGGTCATCATATAAAAGCCACTTTTAATTTCATGTCACAATCCAGTTAAGAAATGGTTTGTTGTTGTTGCATAGGATAAGAGAACACTTCAAAACAATGATTTTTTTGATTTTCAGTTAGCTCATGAGGCAGCCACTTATCAAACTTTTTTCACCTCTCCAGTTTGCTTCAAATGCTTAATGACCATAGAAGGGTCTACATTGAGTTCATGGACAACTTCTCATGTAGATGTAAGAGGCCCAGCTTTGATGATTGCTCTCAGTTGTTTGTTGTCAACTTCCGATGGCTGATCACCGTGGTCCTTATCTTCAAGGCGCTTGTCTCCTTTGCAAAACTTCTTGAATCACAACTGTACTGTATGTTCACTAGCAGTTCCTGAGTCAAATATGTTGTTGCTGTTTTGAGTTGTCTCTGTTGCTTTATGATCCATTTTGAACTCTAATAAAAAAGTCGCTTAAATTTGCTTTTTGTCTAACATCATTTCTGTAGTCTAAATATAAAATAAACAGCAAATAGTAAGTCGTTAACAAAAATAATAGAGAAATGTGCATTAAAATGATGCATAACATAACTACATTTATTTAAGAATGTATTCCAATATCAAAGGGCAAAGTTCAACAATGCAAAGCTACAATTACTCTTACAGCAACCTAATATAAAACTCTTAGCGGAAATTATAGGCAGCACTCTCTTTGACATAAATCACAGCAACATCTTTTCTGTGTTGTCTCCTAGATTAATAGAAATAAAAGCAAAAATAAACAAATGGGACCTAATGAAACTCAGCCTTTGCATTGCAAAGGAAACCATAAACAAAATGAAAAAAAAAAAAACAACCTACAGAATGGGAGAAAACATTTGCAAATGATGTGACTGACAAGGGATTAGTCTCCAAAATTTACAACCAGCTCATGTGGTTCAATATAAAGCAACAACAACAACAACAAACTCAACCAAAAAACTAGCAGAAGACTTAAATAGACATTTCTCCAAAGAAGACATACAGATGGCCAAGAAGCATGTTTAAGATGTCAACATTGCTAAATATTAGAGAAATGCAAATCAAAACCACAATGAGATACCATGATACCATCTCACACCTATCGGAATGACCATCAACAAAAAATATACAAATAATAAATGCTAGAGAGGGTGTGGAGAAAATGGAACCCTTCTTCACTGTTGGTGGGAATATAAATTGGTACAGGCACTGTGGAAAACAGTATGGATTCCTTAAGAAACTAAAAATAGAGCTACCATCTGATCCAGCAACCCAACTCCTAGGCATCTACCTGTAGAAAAATATGGTTCTAAAGGTACATGTACCCCAATGTTCATTGCAGCGCTGTTTACGATAGCCAAGACAAGGAAGCAACCTAAATGTCCATCATCAGATTAATGATGGATGAAGAAGAAGTGGTATATATATACAGCAGAATATTATTCAGCCATTAAAATGAATGAAATAGTACCACTTGCAGCAACGTGGTTGGTCCTGGAGATTATCATACCAAGCAAATAAAATCAGACACAGAAAGAAAGTATCATATGATATTGTTTATATGCAAAATCTTAAAAAAAAATTATACAAATGAACTTATTTACAAAACAGAAATAGACTCACAGACTTAGAAAACCAACTTACAGTTATGAGGGGAAAGAGTTGCAGGGAGGCATAGATTAGGAGTTTGGGATTGACATGTACACACTTCTATATTTAAAATAGATAACAAACAAGGACCTATTGTACGGCACAGGGAACACTGCTCAACATTCTGTAATAACCTAAATGGATAAAGAATTTGAAAAAAATTGCCTAATAAGTAATTTTCATATGTCCAATGTTTGGACCGACAACACTTAAGTTAGACATATGAAAATTAAAACAACATGGAATATACATTGGAATAATGGTTCATATAATGGAATTTTTTTGCCCTATAGACAAATTCTTAGAAATATCTGTCTGTAGATTGAGGAAGACTTTTAAAGAGCAAAGGCATATCATATATAGTCCATGTTAATATGATGAATGCATGCCCAGAGAGGGCATGTTGATTTGGTGTGAGACAGTAAGATAATTAGTGCAGTAAATTAATAGAGCACACAAGTGACAATACTGTATCCGAAGCAATTTATTGGTGTTAATTTTTTCATTTGCAGATGCACAAAGTTCACCCATTGAAATGGATGTTTTAATATATACTATAAATTGTTTCTAAATTTGCACATTTAAAAAAATTAACTCTTGTTTAGTTAAATTTGTGTGAGTGCTGGAGAGAACCTTTCCCTCTTAACCTTGTGTAATTGAGTATTTATGTTTTATCGATAGCAAAGTGAGCACTGCCAGGGCCATGGGCAGAATTGTGAAGAGTTACTTGTCTTGTGGTGTCTTCAGACTTCCCTTTACTTACATTTGCTTTACTGGAGAGCTGACTTTCCTTTGTGTTGCCTTAACTGTTTAGGGCCCAGACTCTTTCTTCTTTCATAGGCTTCTCTTACTGTAGTATGTAAAACCTGTTCGTACTAAGATTTAAAGAACTGTTAAAAATGCTTTTTCCTTAATATTATGAATATCATTTTATACCTTGCAAAAAACTTTCATATACTCTGGATCATTTAATCACCACTTCTACTCTGTAAAGAAGACAGCGTCTCAACTTTATGAATAATGAAAGCAAAACTCAGACACTAAAACTGGGCTTCAGGTCTCTAAACTCAGACTTTCCATAGTTATAGCTGTCTTAAGAGAATATAATGTCTGCAGAGATAAAAAACTTAAGCTAGTAGAATGAGTTTCTGATTGTGGAATTTCTAATGTCATTTGTCTTCAGTGAACTGACTGTCTCTGCTTAACCATTTCATTCTCTCTGTGCTCACAGCTCATGGAGACAGTATAGGAACTGACAGATGACTGCATTGAAGGCGTGAAAATCCAATGTAAAGAGGACAAAGGAGATGTCATTTAATTTAGAGAACAATGACCCTGTGTACTAAAGAATTACCTGCCAATACAGGAGTCACAGAGACGGGGTTGAATCCCTGGGTTGGGAAGATCCCCCAGAGAAGGGAATGGCTACACACTCCAGTATTCTTGCTCAGGAAATCCCATGGACAGAGGAGTCTGGTGGGGTCACAAAGAGTCAGACATGGATAAGCGACTGAGCACACACACACATATATAATAATTAAGGCAACATAGTATGGTGGAAAGAAGATGGGCTTTGAAATCCTGAAGACATAGGATTTGAGTCTAATTCCAGATCTGTCACCTACTAGCTATGTGGCTTTCAACAGATTCTTCTTTCATAAAACTGTTGTGAGAATTCATTGAAAAATATATGAAGTTAAAATAATAGCAACCATTTATTGAACTCTAAATGTTCCCTTAATTTGTACCTACAACCATGGGCTAGGTACTGTTGTTATCAGAATTTAATAAATGGAAAAACTAAGCCTAAGTAATTTTACCAACATACCCAAAGTCACGTCATTTGTAATCTCTGGAACCATGGGGCATACCCAAGTCCACCTGATTCTGATGTTTGTTCTGAATAGTACATCATACTTAATACTTGGTACTTTTCTCAAGCTATTGTTCCGTCACCAAGTTGCATCTGACTCTTTGCGACCCCATGGACTAGGACATACCAGGCCTTCCTGTCCCTCACCATCTCCTTGAGTGTGCCCAAGTTCATTTTCATTGAATTGGTGATGCCATCCAACCATCTTATTCTCTGTCACCCTCTTCTTCTGCCTTCAGTCTTTCCCAGCATCAGGGTCTTTTCCAATGAATTGACTCTTTGTATCAGGTGGCCAAAGTATTGGAGCTTCAGCTTCAGCCTCAGTCCTTCCAATGAGTTCTCAGGTTTGATTTCCTTTAGGATTGACTATTTTGATCTTGCTGTCCAAGGGACTCTCAAGAGTCTTCTCCAGCACCACCATTCAAAAGCATCAATTTTTTGGCACTTGTCCTTCTTTATGGTCCAACCCTCACATCCGTACATGACTGGTGGAAAGACCACAGCCTTGACTATATGGACCTTTGTTGGCAAATTGATGTCTTTGCTTTTTAATACACCATCTAGGTTTGTCACTGTCTAGGTTGTTGCCATGAAATTAGAAGATGATTGCTTCTTGGCAGGAAAGCTATGACAAACCTTTCCTATAATGATCAACATTTGCAATGATGGCTGGAGAGGACATCTGTTGTTTGGTCCATCCAGAGACACTTTCCCCCTTCCATTAACAGCATTTCCTTTCTGTTGGAAAACTAGCTCTTAGTCACTTCAACTGATGGAACTGTCATCTAGCCACAGGAATTAGTACAAAGGGTGGGCTTGTGACTTAAGTAAGGCCAATCAGAACATGTCCTTGTGTTGTGTACGAGGTAGTGAGAAGTCTTCTCGTTCCTTTAGGATTGGTATAGTAGGATAATTTAATATCCTAGAGGCTAAATAATAATTGGTAATGTAAGCCATGTCATGCTCCCTACACAGATTTAGAGAAAGTCACCTAAAGTAAGAGAAAATGAGGTCAATACAGAGAGAAACTAAATGGGGAATGAAAAAAATTCCTAATGATAGAAGTTCCTGAATCAAATTACATATAGTTTAGGAAGCCAATATAACTCCCTCATTTGTGTGACTAATTTGATTTGGATTTCTGTTACTTACAACTGAAAGTAAAAAAGAAAGCATAAAAAGTCATCAGTTACTGCTTTTAGAAATGTAGAGTAAAAGTGTTCTCTATTGTAATAAACTTCTATTATAAGGGTTTAAAATAAAATAATTTTGTACTTAAAGAGGAAAAATTAATTATATGAAAATCTTCAGTCATAATTTCTGAGAGGCTGCAAAATGAAGTATCCATTTATTTTAAAGATTTTATGAAAATATGGTTTAGAAGTCAGTGATAGTTGTGATTCACTATGAGAATTTTCTAAAACACAAGGGAAAACTATTATTGACTGAGTGGTTTGACACTTTTAAAAAACATATTATTTTCATTCTTTCTTCTTGGAAAGCTCTTCCTCCAAATACTCAAACATCTCTCTCTTATACTTCATTCATGTGTCTGCTCCATTTCACAGTCGGGCTTTCCCTGACTCTCCTCTCTAAAAAGTACCCTACTTACTTTTTACCCTCTTCCTGTCTTACTTTTTATTACATAGAATATGTAACTACCTCACCCTATACTCTTTATATGTTGATTTATTTGTTTATCACTATTTTCCACACTAGAAAGAAGCTCCATGAGAATGTGGAATTTGTATCAATATTATTAAGAAGTGAATCTTTTTAGGTAGAATTTACTATGGAACTTAAGTGTGGCAAATAAAAAATAGCAAAGACAGGCTGTTGCCACCAAAATCTTGGCTTTCTGTGTCCACTGAAGCCGAATAAAGAATACAGAGACAGAGCGTGGAGGAATTAGAAAAGTGGCTTTAATCCTCAGCTGGCAGAGGGGATAACACACAACAGGCTCCTGCCTGAAGAACTGTGCCTCCTTTCATGAGGAATCTGGGGGATTATATAGATGAGGGCTAGCAGTCAGGGGTCGGTGATAAGGAATAATATAAGGATCTTGTATTTTTCTTCTTCTTCTTGCATTGTTTCAAGAACAGTCATAGGTTGCCATCAGCTAGCCCAGTAATTGAGTCTGGCAGTCCTGTAGCCTGGTAGTTGTTTCCATTCTCTTTTTTGTGTTGCACTGTGCCTTCTTTCTATAATGCAAAAGGAGAAAAGCTACAAGGGGTGGTCTGCTAAGAGAGTGTTGTCAAGGTGAGCACCAGATACAAGATGTAGTTAGCGTAGAGTCAAAGGATAATAGGTGCAAAATGAGCTCATGCAGAGTTAGGGGGTGAAAAGCAAACTTAGTTATGGACAACAGATTGTGTTAGTCAGTCGCTCAGTTGTGTCTGACTCTTTGCAACCCCATAGACTGTAGCCCGCCAGGCTCCTCTGTCTATGAAATTCTGGAGTGGCAAGAATACTGGAGTGGGTTGCCATTCCCTTCTCCAGGGGATCTTCCCAGTTCAAGGATAGAACCTGAGTCTCCTGCATTGCAGGGAGATTCTTTACCATCTGAGCAGACAACAGATTAGGAGCAGTTAGAGTAAAAAGGAGGAGTGATGAGGCCTGCTCATTGTTCTATCTTCTTTGTTCTCAGGAAAGAAAAGAAAATTCCTGTTTTTTTCTTTTTCACTGTTTCAAGACTGCCTAACTAGCTTTGAAGAAAATTTCATCCTTCTCTTTAGGGGACATGCTGACTCAATATTTCTCAGTCTCTACCTTGCATCTGGGAGTGGTCATGTGATAAATTGGTATATGTGAACAGCAGTGCTCAGGACTGGTCCATATCATCATCTTAGTGTGTTTAGGATATTTATGGGTTACATTTATTTTTTTCAAGTCTGACTAGTAGCCCTTCTCCTTCCTAAAGAATCCCAGTTTAGACACATTTTATAGATGCTGCATGGCATGGTAGGGCTTTTCTTCTTCCATAGCACATGGAAGATATGTCCTGTGACTCCAAAATTCTCACACTGTAGATTGTGTAGCCACAAGAAGGAAGAATCCTTGATCCTTGAATTGCCACATGGGAGAGAGCTGTTAATCTGTCCACTTTAGATTTAGAGCAAGAGAAGAATTTGTTTTGTGCCTGAGCTGTTATACATTGTTAGGTTTGTTTATTATAGCAATTTGAGTACTCTAACTAATGCAAGAATCTAAAAGTCAAATTGGTAATATTCTGAATTATAAATTAGGAAGTTTAAATGCTTATTTTTAACTGATACAAGCACAATTTAACTTTCTAATTGTGCATTATTTTAAAAGGCTTACTGAATTAAATCAAGTATCATATTCCACTATTTCATGATTTCTTTTATAATGCCAGTGTTAATAGTTAGTAAAAATCAACTCATAGTCATAATAAATTGAGTCTGGACTGCCTGTTCCCACAGGGATGGTTAATTTGACTATTCTACTGTGGAACATTCTATGTGCATGTAGGAAAATATTATATGATTGGTTGGAATAATTTGATTACTGTATGTTCACCAACTGGAAAGTCTAGTCATAATATCCTTATTGTCTTCATTTTGTCCCTTGATAACCAATTCATGAAACCAATCAAGCTGAATCAAATCTTTCTGGAAGGCAAAAGTCTTGCAAACTGTCTCTGACACCATCTGCTGCACAAAGAAAGAAAATATGGTGCACTAATTGGTATGTTGTGAAATAGCCAAGGGACAGAATGATGGTGGTTTTGGAGTCAGTGGATATCTGCAAACTCTCAAATTCTGACAGGTATTAGAGAGTTCATGGTGTCTGGCCCTAGAGAAATAGAACTTCTTTTCTGAAGCTTGACTTGCGGCCCTCTGCCATTGTGGTCACCCAGTAAAAGCAGAAGTGTTAGTTGCTCAGTTGTGTTCAACTCTTTGTGACCCCATGGACTGGATAGTCACCCAGACAAGAAAACAAAGCATATTTCTCTTAAGCAATTATATACATCTTAATTTTTAAACTAAATGAATTTAGTCTTAATTTAGTCTTTAGTCTTACTGAGATTGTGCCCAAAGAATGCAGAATTTCATA
The DNA here is from genome assembly GCF_054371585.1 of Giraffa tippelskirchi. Taxonomy (NCBI): domain Eukaryota; kingdom Metazoa; phylum Chordata; class Mammalia; order Artiodactyla; family Giraffidae; genus Giraffa; species Giraffa tippelskirchi. Next base: position 101,560,224 of record NC_137281.1, read on the forward strand.
TTGAAAGATAAAGTGTCCTTTATCCCCTCTTTGATTCTTTGCAGATGCGCTTTATGTGTGCTCAGTCATGTCTGACTATTTGCGACCCTGTGGATGGCAGCCCACCAGGCTTCTCTGTCCATGGGATTTTCCAGGCAAGAAAACTGGAATGGGTAGCCATTTCCTTCTCCAGGGATCTTTCTGACCCAGGGATTGAACCTGGCCATCTTTGTAGTTACCCACTACTAAAATTTATTTGTTTTTGGTCTTGCTTTTTGTTTTTGAATATTTTCACAAGAGTCTGATGACCTTCACTCTTTGTTCATCTTTAGAAGTCACTGAAATATTGGTTTGGAGCTCTGTGTTGGGAAGCAATTTCTTTTGACAAGAGAGTTTAACTAGGGTGATTGCACCTGACATTTTTACTTTAGCAAACTTCAGTACCAATGTTTGGGAGAATATTTCCCTCCTGAAGTCATTTGAGTCCCTGTCTAAAGAGAGTAATTCTCTACATCAGCCTTCTTGTGGTTAGACAAGGGGAAGGGGGCTATGGGCCCAGCATTCAGGATGCAGCTTTCTCTTTAATGCCCCTATTTCCAATTTTAAGTCTAAACCCCTCTACCAAACCTAATGTTCATGACGTCCCAAGTTTATCCTCTCAGCTCAATTTATCCAGCTCAGAGGATAAATGATCCAATCTGTCCATTTCTGAAGTAGAGCTGGACTGTAGGGTAGTTGCTGGTCTGTGTGGAGGAAGGCAGAGTTCTAGAACTTTGACCTTAGTCCTCCTTTGTCTAATCCTCACTTTCTGTGGTACCTTGTGGCTCATGACATTTCAAGTGGAGTGTGATGAGTTTCTCCCCCCCTCAATATCTCTGAATAATCATATTTTGTGAACTTAGGAACTCGTAGATTGTTTTACATGATGTAATAAATATGGGCAAACATATGAACAAGAATGAAAAACATTTGGTTAAAGTGTAAACTTTGTCATATATTCAGTTCAGTTCAGTTCAGTTGCTCAGTCATGTCAACTCTTGGTGACACCATGAACCGCAGCAGCCAGGCCTCCCTGTCCATCACCAACTCCCTGAGTCCACCCAAACCCATGTCCATTGAGTCGATAATGCCATCCAGCCATCTCATCCTCTGTTGTACCCTTCTCCTCCTGCCCTCAATCTTTCCCAGCATCAGGGTCTTTTCCAATGAGTCAGCTCTTCCCATCAGGTGGCCAAAGTATTGGAGTTTCAGCTTCAACATCAGTCCTTCCAATGAACACTCAGGACTGATCTCCTTTAGGATCGACTAGTTGGATCTCCTTGCAGTCCAAGGGACTCTCAAGGGTCTTCTCCAACACCACAGTTCAAAAGCATCAATTCTTCAACACTCAGCTTTCTTCACAGTCCAACTCTCACATCCATACATGACCACTGGAAAAAACATAGCCTTGACTAGACAGACCTTTGTTGGAAAAGTAATGTCTCTGCTTTTTAATATGCTATCTAGGTTGGTCATAACTTTCCTTCCAAGGAGTAAGCGTTTTCTAATTTCATGGCCACAGTCACCATCTGCAGTGATTTTGGAGCCCAGAAAAATAAAGTCAGCCACTGTTTCCACTGTTTCCCCATCTATCTGCCATGAAGTGATGGGACCAGATGCCATGATCTTAGTTTTCTGAATGTTGAGCTTTAAGCCAACTTTTTCACTCTCCTCTTTCACTTTCATCAAGAGGCTCTTTAGTTCTCTTGGGGTCTCTAATTTTCTTGAAGAGATTTCTAGTCTTTCCCATTCTGTTTGCATTCTACTAAATCTTGAACAACCTTAAACAATTAATTTTTTTCAGTCTAAATGAAACTTCCTCTAAAGTAAGTAGGATGAGCAGATATAGGTAGGATATCTTATTTTGAGGAAAAATCTTCAGTCATTATTTGAATGTGTTTAATATATCAAGGTGTTTATCAAAATAATCAATACCTATATCAATATGCTTATTTTGGTTGTTTTATTAAAATTTTTTTGAACTAATTTTATTATAAGCAACACTAGAAGCACTAGGGATGCAGTTTCTGAGAAGGCAGCCTCAGAGTTTCCTGTTAGTTTCCTGTTGCTTCTCTAACAAATTATTTCAAATTTAGAGGCACTTAAAAAACACAAATTTATTATCTTACAGTTCTGTGAGAGTCCTGCATTTGTCTTACTGGGTTAAAATGTAGGTGTCTGCAGGGCAACATTTCTTTCTTGAGGCTTCATATAAATCCATTTTCCTGTCTTTTCCAGCTTCTCAAGCCTGCCCAAATTCCTTCCTTTGCAACCTCTTCCTCCATCTTTAAAGCCACCAGTGTAGCATTTTTTGGATCCAGTTTCCGATGAATTTGAAATGTGGTGGGGGTCTCATTGTGACAGGAAAGAGTCTATCCTTTTAAAGATTATATAGTTAGATTGGGTCAACCTGGATAATCCAGATTCATATCCTGTTCTCAAGGTTCTTAAATTTAATTATATCTAAATAGTCCCATTTGTCATGTAAAGTAACATATTAAAAGACTTCTGGGAACTAGGGTGCAAATATCTTTAAGGAATATTACTCTCCCTCTCACAGGTGCTAACCTTGAGTTCTCTGGCAGAGCAGAGATACAGACCCAATTCCAGGAAGAATCTCATTTCTGCAGCATAGTTCCTGTTATTTTGGGGGGAGGATTGTCACGATTTCATAAGAGCTACTTTTTTCCCCCCCATGGGTTTGGCAAATACAGGATTTTTATTGTGTTCCAGATACTGTACTAGGTAAGTATTAGTTGCTCCAAGCAAGAATACTGGAGTGGGTAGCCATTTTCTTCTCCAGGGGATCTTCCTGACCCAGGGATTGAACCCAGTCTCCAGCGATGCAAGCAAATTCTTTACCATCTGAGCCACCACGTGCTAGGTACTGAGAAAATAAAAGTTAAGACAGAGTTTCTATTCTCAAAGATGTTGCAGTAGAGTAAAAGACAGTTACACAATGCCATAGGAGTGAGACAGGATGTGGTGAGATCTCATAGGGGTACCCTCCACAGCATTGAAATTTCAAGCACGATGTCCCAGAGAGAATTACACCTAAGCTGTTATAAGTCCTTTTCAAGAAAGGACTGTGTGTGGAATTGTAGAGGTTAATGATCAATCCATTTTCATAGATTTGATTGCTGCATTCTCGAGACAATGGCATTACAAGAAATAGACAAGTTTTCAGCTTTCATGAAGCTCAAAAGAAATGGATAGTACAAACCCAGGGAATTCTGTGTTGATCTTATAAACTTACTATGAGTGAGAATCTTTATACATCCGAGGTAGAACAAGTAAGGACAGAGAAAGAATGGAGAAGTGAGGTAGTTAAGAGGGTTGACAGCAATGTAAGATGTTTGGAAGTGCCCACTTAAAAGCCTTATTTTAGATTATGAGGATATCTAAGAGCAAAGGTGTTCTAAACGAGGAAATTTACCTTTTCGGAGCCTTTTTTTTTTTTTTTTTCTAATCTCAGGGAAAATGTTCCATTATTGATCATTTTGAGTGTTTTTACTCTTCAGTTGACCTTTTAAGATGGACTTAGTTTCCAGTAAGGAAGTTACTTTGTGTAGACAGAGTAGAAAGAGCTCTAAGCTGGATAAAATAATTTTTTTCTAAATTTAGTTGTCACTTACTTGGAAAAAAGGACTAATTTGGGTAGTTGATTTATTAGCCTGGTCTTACTTTATGGATTATTTTACTGTTTTATTTTATGGATTATGGTACTAAGCAGTTTATGACCTGACTGCAGTGATTACTTGTTACTGCAATTCTCAATGAATTTTTGCAGAGTGGTTTTAGTTGTTTCTTAGATTCTCTTCCTGCCCTTTCTCCTCACTAAGAAAAACTGGCAAATTTAGATGGTACTGCTTCTATCCTGCAAACTCCAAAGGGACTGTATGAGTTCTCGACAAGTTAGGAGAAGGTTACCAAAATCCATATGGGATGAAGGAGAGCATAATAGCATTTATCTGCAAAGAGAATCCCTTTTGTATGCCCACTGTTTCCTGTCCTGTTAAACTGCTTTTTGCACTTTGCATTTTTTTTGTCTGGACTTCTAACTTAACTTCTTCTAGAAAAAGTGAATTGGGTCAAAGAATAGCAGAATGTTATTGCTTAATCTTATCACAAGATGTCCATCACTTTCAGATAAACAACTTGAGTCCTTTTGTGTGTTGTGTTAATTATCTAAATTAATATAAATATCATATTGACAAATATAAATAGATGAGTAACTAGTTTCTTGGTATCTGAGGGGGATTTTTTTCAGCACCTCCACAGTTAGCAAAATCTGAAGATGTTCAAGTCCCTTATATGAAATGGTTGAATATTTGCATATAATGTACACACATCCTCCTGTATACTTTAAATCATCTCTAGATTACTTATAATACTTAATGCAATGTAAATGTTATGTAAATGGTTGATGGAAGATGCCAAATTCAAGTTTTGCTTTTGGGAACTGTCTGGAAATATTTTAAAAAATATTTTTAATCTGAGGTTGGTTGTATCTGTGGATGTGAAACCTACAGATGTGGAATGCCAACTCTGCATTTTAATTTAAAAGGGTGGGAGACAAAAACACAGGCAGATATACTTATAGATAGTTTTGGATTAAGAACTTAGAGTTCTTATATCCTATTCACCTATTGCAATTTAAAAGGAGAGGAACTCCAGAATTTTCTAGTGGAATGGGTGTTCTTATAATAAAATATAAAGAACATGCAGGTTATTATAAAGATTTGTAATTATTCCTTGATAGAAGCTAAGGGATTACATGTTTTTAATGAAGTGCACATTGTCAATGTGCAAAGCAATAAAATGAAAAAAGTTACAGAATGGAAAATTTAATATATATGATAATACACATAAATCTATTAGAGAAAGAAAAGCAGAATTAATTATAATTCAGTACCCAGAGGGTGAATACAAATGGTAAAGAAATATGAAATAAAAAATTCATTTTGTAATTAGTTTAGCAGAATAAAATTAGAAAAGAAGTTAAGTTTTTAAAGGTCCCGATAACTTATAAAACATTTCATGGAAGGAAGGCAGGAAAAATGTTAATTATAAGTAGTTACCTAAAAGGGGAAAAATCTTTTCTATATCTTGAAATAACAATGATTAAATTTTTAATTAACTCATGGTTTCATTTTGAAAACCAATCAAAACAATGTTTTAAATATTCTAAATATTCATGTAAAATGCAAAGATATGCTTAAAGCATTTATGATATTCAAATAGTTCGAACACCAATAATTCTCTCAAAGGCTTTTTGGAACAGCAACATGAAGTTAAATTTTTATTTTTCTCTTTGGGTTGTTTATCAATTACTAGTGTTTGTGAGAGTTCTGATGGGTTCTTTGTCTATATATGAATTTGATTGTTTTTAATTTATAAGAAAGTTTTTATTATGTAGTATTGCTGTTTTCACAGTAGAGCTATTGTGATTTTAAAAGTATCTTCAAGAAATGAAGTAAAATACAACCGTCAGAATCTATTCTTTCACTCTTTATATGTAGTGGGTACCTACAGCAGTCTTAAAGTCACTTAGCTGATAACTCAGACCAATACATGCACATGGTTTTTGAACCATCACAGAAGGGTGGGACATACAATTTTGTACCTTGAAACTCAAACACTCAATGTGACTGTATTTGGAGACAGTGCTTTTAGGCAAGCAGTTAATGTTAAGTGACATCATAAGGGTAGGATCCTAATCCTATAGGACTAGTGTGATTATAAGAAAAAGGAGACACCAAAAATTATTCTCTCTCTCTTCCTCTCTCTCCCTCCATGTCTCTCTCCTCCCTCCTCCCTCTGTCTCTGTGCAAACAAAGAAGAGACCGGAGAGAAAGGCAACCATCTATAAATAAGGAAGGTCGATCTCACCAGAAACCTACCCTGAAGACACTCTAAAGCTACAGCCTCAAAAACTGTAAGAAAATAAGTTTCTCTTGTTTAAGCCACCCAGTCTGTGGTATTGTGTTATGGCAGCTTGAACAGACTAATACAGTAACCTACTGTTACTAATACAGTAACCTAATTTAATCATCTGGATTAAATTAAATATTTTGTGATCATATGTTTTAATGTCCTTGTGTAGGGAACTTGGTGATTAGATTGTAAATGCATTATTGACCTAGGCCAAGAGACTAGACCTACACCAGTTCCTTATATGTGGTGACTTTATTGTGAAGCTTACTTTACTATAAATACCATGCAAATAGTCTGGGAAAATGACATAGTGGTCAACTGAGCCACCTCTTGTTTTTCTAAATTTTAATTTCATGTGAATTATTATATTTTAACATATATTGATTCATAATATTTATGATTATTTCAAAGGAATGCTCATCATTTTATATCATATATTTACAGACTAGTGTTTCTAATGGTTCAGAGCAATGTGATCTGATCTTAATATTAGTACTGGCCTGCCTATACAGATTTTTGTGTCTTTTTTATCTTTGAAGAGGGTTCACAATGAGTATCAGAGAAGGCCATGGCAACCCACACCAGTACCCTTGCCTGGAAAATCCCATGGATGGAGGAGCCTGGTAGGCTGCAGTCCATGGGGTCGCTAAGAGTTGGACATGACTGAGCGACTTCACTTTCACTTTTCCCTTTCATGCATTGGAGAAGGAAATGGCAACCCACTCCAGTGTTCTTGCCTGGAGAATCCCAGGGACGGGGGAGCCTGGTGGGCTGCCATCTGTGGGGTTGCATAGAGTTGGACATGATTGAAGTGACTTAGCAGCTGCAGCAGCAGCACAATAAGTATAGATATTTTAGTATGTATAATTCTATGGGGAGGGTATGTGAAGGGTATTAACTCCTTCCTCATATTACATCTATTTATTTGACCATTTTTTATTAAGAGGAAAGCAAAGCTTCACATATTCTATTTTCCAGTACTTTTTTGATTGAGCTAAACAGTTGTTAGTAACCGCATATTCATAAATTAAAATACTGCTCTTACCTCTTTTCCAGTTTATTGGAATGTTTATTTTTTATTCTTGACACATAAGTCAGCTGAGATAGAATAGTTTTAATTTGACTGACATACTCTCATAAAGAAAAAGTGTTTTGAATACGCATTCCATCTCAACATATACTGCTATTTTCCAACTTTGCAAGGAATGAAAAAATTGATTTGTTTTTACATCTTGTAACTGAAAAAGAGTACTGCTGTCCTATAGCACTACCTTTTATTCATAACAGTGTGGATATAGAAAAATATGGACAGACTGGAGTTTAAATCCTGGCTCTAACACTGCCCCTTACTGTATTAGATTCTCTTAATTTTTTTTTTGCTTTGGTTTTCTTAAATTGGTAAAATGTGTGTATAATAATTCATATCTTAAAAGGGTTGTTGAAAAGACTGAGTATAATTTTTATGTGCTATATTTAGCACAGTGATAGGCACATAGGTAATGAACATTATTTCTCTAAATAATGAAATTTTGAAGAGCTTCTGTTAATTCACTACATGCAATGTTGCCAGAAGCTAGGCCTGAAGTCAGTGTGGATGTTTTTCCAGTGTCCTATGTTTCCAGGTGGTGCTGAGATCAGTATTCAGGAAGTGGCTAACCTCCTATATTGTGCTAGCTTTTCAGGATTTGTGAAAGGATGGAATGAGGTAATGTATATCTGCCATAGCCCCTGAGATGCAGTAGGTGGTCACTGCGTAGTGAATGGTAGCCAGTGCCGCCATTCTCACCATCAGTCACCGCTCCAGGAGTCAGCACTGTTCATTCCCCATTCTGATGTCTGAGCAGTGGCTCTGGGAAGCGACACGGCGACTTGGGCATTGGGTGCCTCTCTAATTCCAGGGTTTTGCTTGTAGGAGAGTCTGCCCTGAATCAAACAGTAATGTGAGGGGAGAGAGAGGGAAGCATACTTGATATACTCTGTCTGCTATTATTTGATCTAATTTTTGACATGATTTTAAAGGTGAACACAGACAAATTATTTGAAGGGAGATAAAGGAAAACTGCAGATCTCTTACAAGAATGTCTTAATTTTTTTCAGCATGCTTGTTTGAAACCAGGGAAAGATTTCAGTAACATGCTAAAGTGACAGGATATCCTCTAGTGGGTAATGAGTGTAGAATACATGGTAACACTTGAAAAATAGGAAATCCAGAGGCACTGCTGCTACTGCTAAGTCGCTTCAGTTGTGTCCGACTCTGTGTGACCCCATAACGGCAGCCCACCAGGCTCCGCCGTCCCTGGGATTCTCCAGGCAAGAACGCTGGAGTGGGTTGCCATTGCCTTCTCCAGTGCATGAAAGGGAAAAGTGAAAGTGAAGTCGCTCAGTCGTGTCTGACTCTTAGCGACCCCCTGGACTGCAGCCCACTAGGCTCCTCCGTCCATGGGATTTTCCAGGCAAGAGTACTGGAGTGGGGTGCCATTGCCTTCTCCACCAGAGGCACTAGTCCCAGAAATTAGAAATATAGTTCATTCATATAGAATTAAAAATAGAAATAGCTTACTTTGTTGAGTTTTTCATGATCCTGTATATAATTCAGATTCTTGAATATGTAGAGGTCTGATGCATTTCTAGGTATATGTATACATACTACAAAGGGCATGCAATGTTTTCCTTAAACAACTGTTGCTTTTAATAAGGTTGTTAATGGATATGAGTAAATTATACAGAGAGAGAGAGCCCCAGTGAAATATCACATATGGCTGATTAATGTGATAAAAATAACTGAAATCACAATAGTCATATTTGGTATTACGAGGAAACAAAAATTAGCACAGAAAATAGACTAAATAAGTATTTATTAAATGAATAATTCCCTGGTAGATCAAAGCTTATACATCTTAAGTATAACTCCCTAGATGTGACAAGCTTCTATTTCATAGGTGTATTACTATGTGAGTGTATTTTTATATTAATTAGTTTGTTATGTGGCATAAATAATAGGAAAGAGATTGGAAAAAAACTTTAAAAAATCCAGAAACAACAAGGAACTATTAAATGGACTTCTCTTTGATGCCATATCACCAGACTGTACACTTATCTCCTGTACTTTGATATCCTTTCATCCAGGCTTCCTGTGCCCACTTATCCCTGGTAGCTGACTTGTCTTCCTCAGGCAGTGTCTCCACTCTCCTCTTGCTTCACCTATCAGCATCTTGGATATCTTGATTGTCAAGGCCATGCACTTAGTCCTCTTTTGAAAGGGTGGTAGAGTCTGAGAACTCCTTAGCATGTAATTACAACAGCGTTGGCTTACTGTATCACGCTTTGTCTTGTCAATGCTCTTGACGTTTACTGAGTGACAATAAGTAGTTGCAGGATTAATTTATACACAGAGGTTACGTAGGTGAAGAAAGAGAAGCAGAGAAAGCAGAAGGGTGTTTCTGCATCTGAAACAGTAGGGAAAGGGTGTAGAATAGGCCATACACAGAATATTTTCCATGGTGTTCTGAATGACAATGGCTGTGTAGCAGAGTAGAGGGGACAGTACTTGGGAAGAACAGCCTGGAGATCAGCCTAGATGACCAAGAATTGGGCAGGACCTTTCCTCCCCTGTTCTTCCATTGATTCGTTTCCCGAGTGGGTGATTTGGACCTGGTGCCTCTAAAGGGCTATTTCACATCTTGTTTTTAACAATGTGACAAATGATTGACTTGATATTGTTTCCATTAAATTATAGGTGGTACTCTTTTGATTAACTTTCTAATGCTTTGAAGGAGAGAGAGAGAATTCCACGTGTCACATGATAAATTAATGTTTCACTAAATTGAGATTAATATTTAAGGGAGCAGTACGATTTCATGTATCAGAGATATTTTTAATTTATGTTATATAAAATATTCAAAAAACCTTGACAAGAAAAAATTGGTCACTTAACTGGAATCATAAGTTCAAAATGAGTAATTAATAGTATTGATTTTTTAAAGCTATAAGAAATAGTTGATACTAGAGAGCTAGAAGTAACAATTCTAGGATATTTATTATTATTTAAAACTTTTATTAGGGAATTACTCTAATTTTGATCTTTGGGTTTTAGGAAATTTTTAGAAAAGTGAGAGAGTCAAAATATATGTGAACTATAGTAAGGTGCATTTTGAAAAAGTATTCTAAAAGAGTCAATATCAAGATTATTTTTACTAGGATAGAAAAGATCCATAACTGTTTTCAAGCATTTGAAAGGGAATTATAAAAAGGATTGTATTCAGTTATGCTTCATCTCTACTGGAGATTGAAGGAGAAGCAGGGGGCTTAATTTGCAGCAAGAGGAAGAATTCATTTAGAGATTCTTTTTTTGGTCCAAATTGTGATTAAACATTATAGCAGTCAACTGAGAACTGTTAGGAGCCCCTACTTATTTATTTTTTTAAAGAGTGAATAGAGACAAGCTTTCATCCTTATTCATGTGAATATACATTCTTATTTCATGATTCTTTGATAATCGTATATGGTCTCTTGCATTTCTACAGAGTTGAAAGCAGTGAGGGGAGATATATTTGCTGGAAGACTTTTTCCCTCCAAACATATTATTTTTGTTTTAAGATAAAACCCATGATGCATTGCTTTGATAGCTAAACAAGTCTGTGAAAACTCATGCTAAAAAGAAACATGCGAGGCCAGGTAAAGGCCATTTTAATTCTTTTTTGCCTTTCTTCTTTCTCTTTGGTCCCAGGTAAATGTAGAATTCCCTTGACAAGTTGCTGTGAAGTTGTGTGGGCTGCTACTTTCTCTGTCAGCATAGTCCATGGCCTGCCAGCGCCTCTGAAGGGAGACAGACTGGACTTGTGGCACTTTTCAGGTTTGTTTCTTAAACTCACTTCGTGGATAAACAGCTTCAGTGAGCTTTTCAAGTGATTCCCAGGAGGTAGAGCACCTCCCTGCTGTTCTACATTAGAGAAAAATTTAACAGACAGTTAAAAGTATTTCACAGTCTCAGAATGGAAACATAAAATAGATTCAAGTATTTGGATTTTTGCCAAGTTCTTCAGAGAAAATTCAAAAAGACTCTTTTTTTCTGGTGGGCATATATTGAAATTTCCTTTTAGATTATGGTTAAACAGAGAGATCTGTGGCTTACATCTTTCCAACTTCAGACCTAGGAAATTATTGTCAGAGTGTTTTTCTGCCATCAGCTGAGCCCAGAATTGGGAACCAATTAATAGATGCGTGTGTGTGTGTGTGAGTGTGCACATGTGTTGTTCTACCCTTGTACTAATCAGAGAGCTATAGTAGCTTAAAAAGAAGGACAAGAAGATAATAATTAAATATTTGGAAATTAAAATGAGGTCCTGGAAAAATGGAAGCCATCATGATTTTGACGGCAGGTCCTAGAGATATGAGATTCTAATTCTGGTTCTACAGTTTATGTTCCATGTTGCAAATCCTTGGGCAAATTACTTAATTTCTCCAGTCTCAGTTACTTCATCCATAAATAAAGAATAATAAAAATGACTGTCTCATAGAGTTGTTATAAGAATTAAATCAGACAATGAATACAAACTAAATATTACATAATAAACATTCAATATGTTAGCTATGTTTGCTAATGTTGAGGGGGATAGGTCGAAGAAAACCACAAATGACAAAAATCTGCGGCTGAATTACCTGGTTTCAAGACGTTTGTGATCTCAGGCTTCTGCAGAACAAGGCTGGATAAATGCTACTCCCTGGTAGGATAGGTGTTTGCTCCTGTGTACTTTGCTCCCAGAGGGCTCTTGTTCTAGAGTTGCTGCTTTGCAGTGCACCTGGTGCTCCTGTTGGCAGTCTCTCGAGGATGTGGGTTTAGGTCTAGGGCCTTGCCAGATCAAGTGTGACACAGTTTCCTGTCCCCATGAATATGTAACACACAAGGGTTTCCAGCTGCTTCCATACCATTTACTTCTGGCTCCATCCCTGTGAGGTAAGTGGGTAATTAACATGGATTTTATAGCCACCTTAGGAAAGAAAGGGAACTAACCAAGCAAATATAAATGTGATGGAGAATTTAATCATCTGCCGCTTCCTTCTCAGCAACCTACATATATTGTGCTAATATTTTTCAGTTCCTAAAGTTAACCTGTGATGGAATTCTCATTTTTTCTCTTTTAAATACTCATTTATCCCAAAGGAAGTTTTCTTATTAACAATAGCAAAAATATACAGACTTGTCAGTTGTTTACATTGATTTTTATTCTCTTTAATTCATTTAAATAGTTGTAGTTGGAAAAGAAAATAAGAACTGTCAAGTCTCGGGTTTCTATGTATCAAGCTACATAAAGGATTCTCTTTGACCTTTTGGTAAATTTAACATAAAGTGCCAGTATTCAACTAATTATGCTATTAAATGGCCACCACTCCTTGCTCTCTCTGCATTCCCCCTCAATTCCTGCACATTAGCATTACCTGACATTTTGACTCATGTGCACTCTGTAGAAGTAACAATAATAAACAACATTTATTGGGTGCTTACTATATGCTAGACTGTTTCATAAACCTTGTACATCTAGACTTGTAGAAGACATCAGGAGAAGCAAGAAAAAATGAATCTGCATGCTTTCTGATATTCCTTAGAGTGAAAGCTCAGTGACTCACTTTATCTTTTGGGTAGAGGGATCAAGACTTGTGAATTTACTTCTAGTAAGGTGTGAACACTCCTGGTCTGCATGTGTGTTGATGTTGTTTTGAAAACAAGGTACCGGTTTATCTTATCAGTCAATTATTTTCATAAGTGACTAGGTCCTTAGTGGCTAATTTTAAATCTTGCTCAAGTTTCTCCTCTCTTCCATATTGGGGTTCCTGTTTTAGGTTCAGATAACATAGGCTAATATAATTATTAGTTTAATTAATGTACATTTTGAAAATCTGTCTTATTAAATAGCTAAAATGTATTTCAAAGGCAAATGGAAAGTGACTTTAAGAGTGTCTGAAGTTTCCTTTAATTAGGACAATTATCTATAGTCCTAAAATGAGAGGAAAAGACACTACCTAGCAAGCATATGTATTTTTTAGATTTTTAAACTTTATTTTTGTCAGTTAATATGAACAAAACACCATTATAGAATCCAAAAAAGGGTTGAGGTATTTCTTCTGATTCCTAATCCTATTAAAAATTCTGTTGTTTAGTCCCTTTTAAAGATATCTCTTTAAGGACCTGTATTTATCCTTCATTGCCTTCATACACTCATTGGACAGTTTATGATCATTTTGAGCTGCTGCCCCTGCAATCTGAATTCTATTTGAAGATGATTTTATCCAAACCTAGTTTCATGAAAACACTGTACTGAAAACTACCTATGTAGAAGACTACAATAGCCATACTTTATTTGAGTAGACACAAAAAATTTTCTTTGCATGTACTTTTTGGAGCATCTTCCTATACTAGAAAATAAACTCTGCATGAGTAGGGTTCATATTCCATGCTTCATTTCCCTGCAGTGATATGAATAGGCAACCAGCAGATTATGCTCATTGTCTCATCTTCAGCACAGCCTCTGAAAAAACATCCTGTGTGACTTTGTTACATATGCACAATAGTAGATATTTAATTTTCTCTGTTTTCTATTTCCCAAAATATGATGTGGATCTCAAATAATATTCAGCTAGGAAAATAGATTTATGTAGAGTACAACAACTAGGTAAGTAGATAGGAATACCAGAATGATAATTTTTTAAATTCTCAAAAGTATAAGGGAGGGAGGGATAGAGTAAAAAAGAATAAAATGTTCAAATAATTTATATAAAATATGGTATTAATTTTGAATTTATACTATATGAAAAAAATCTGATTAGCAAATGGAAACAATAAGCCTTCATTTCAGAAAAATAGAAAGAAAATGTTACAGTTTATTTAAAATCTCTACCAGGTCTAAATTATTTCAAATTATGGATTTGGTTGGTCCAGATCAAGAGAGTAAGAGTTACTTGAATTTATATATATTTTTAAATGACATATGGAATAAAAGGAAGATAAAAATTTCTTTTGCATGTTAGATGCTGTTATAGATACTATATCCATTCATGCTTACAATTGCAAGAGCATTTTAAATTATGTAAAGTGTGAAACTTTGAACCTAATTTGTTATATTTCCAAATTCCCACAAGATGGCAGAATTTCAGAGCATTTTAAAATATGTGCCTGCATAGGTAGCTAGAATTATTTTAAATCTTGTAACTAGGTTAAGCACAAATCCTGTTTTCTGATCACTGATGCAAATAATGCTCACACAGAGCAGGGTCCAAGTCTTCCTCTTGTTATTTACAGCTTCTACTAAACCGAAGTAATGAAACAATGGATTGCATGGGATTTACAATACTCCTCAGGCAGAGAACCACTTGTTTTATAACTCTAATTTGAGGTTATTCATAATCACTCAGGAAGGTAGTGCCTCATTTGTGGGTTTCATTTATTTTATTCATGAGAGTCAGAGATAAGCTGAGATGCAGTCTAACAGATGGCACTTTACATCTTGATATATCAGAGGTTCTGGTCACATGGCTCTGTATAGTGAGGAGTGAGGAGCAGTCAGTCCTGTCCTTCACCAGGCTTGCCCCTATAGATATTTAAATGATTAGATTCTACTTGATAAGGATTTGATATGCTCTCAATGATGAGGCTTCCCTTGTGGCTCAGTGATAAAGAATATGCCTGCAATGCAGGAGATGTGGGTTCGATCCCCTGGAGAAGGAAATGGCAGCCCACTCCAGTTTTCTTGTCTGAAAAATCTCACGGGCAGTGGAGACTGGCAGGCTACCATTCATGGAGTCACAAAAGAGTTGGACATGACTTAGCAACTAAACAACAGCAACAACAACAACAATGCTCTTGATGGTACACACTTGTTAAAATTCTTAGGAAAGCAAACTCCGGTTCTTCCTTTACTCCTTCCCTCCCTCTGCCTCCCTCTTTCCTTGCCTCCCTCTCTCTCTCCTCTTTCTTTCTCTTTCATGCTAGTAGTACTGCAGCTGATAGTCACTCACCCAGGACAAACTTCTAAGCAACCATTATGCTTCCACAGCTTATGAAAGGAGACGGTGTTATTAGAGCCACATTGGATTGAGCTACTCCTGAGTTACAGCCTAAGAGACAGAGCTTTGAAGCTAACACCCATTTCAAATCTTGCCTGAGTTTACCTTTGTTTTCTTTTTGTCATCATAGATGGTGCTTTTATATTCTTTAATTTTTTGCCTATCTTTATCTATGGATAGGGTCATCTGGGGACAAATGACATTTCTTGTTTGAAGTCACCTTTCAAAATTAAAGTGCTAGAAGCTAAATTAGACTGTTAAACAGTTCCTTCATTTGATAAGTAAGATATACATAATTTTGAAAATCATTATATCTAAGTGATAATCTGGGTGCCAGGATTATAATTCAGCCTGAATTCACCTGGAATGGGACGCTGTTTATATTACAAGATGCCAAAACTCATAAGAAAAAGAGTTACTGACTTGCTAATAGCAAGCTTCTCTCAACTGATGATGAAGAATGTGTTTCCTCATAATGTTGGAACTGTTGATTAATTATGGGATTCATTTTTTATGATGTTAGGTGGGGTATCTGAACCTGGGAAGTGATTGCCTTAGGTGGTTAGGTGGAGGCTTGTGTTTATAACTGATACACACTTGAGAGGAAGTTTATTTATGTGAGCTGAATTTGAGCTGTTTCACATATTGTTCCCAAAATGCTTATAGGCACCATGAAGCCAATATTTCTTAAGATTCTGCAAACCAAATTGTTTTGGGCTCCCCAACCACCACATGGAGACACAGCCACTGAAAAGGGTTACTGCCGCATCAATAACAAATAGCAGCTTTGAAGCTGCCTAGCTGCATAAAAATAATGCCAAAATAAATATCACTTCGAGGGGATACAAGACTCTTCTGTAGTCTACTTTCCCACCTCTGGTGTGCAGAATGACTGACACTGCTCCTGTTCTACCTCAACATGCACTTGGAAAAAAATTCAAGGTGATTCTGTTTATAAGAGAGAGCTCTCGGTATGAAATGATTTTCTTCTGGGAAGAAAAAAAAAGCTCCTGAATATAGAAGATTTCTGTCAGTTCTTTTCATTTTGAGTTTTGGAAAAACAGTTAGCAACATAAGTTAACCCCATTTAAAAATATTTCAGAGATGATCTTTTTATCCTACTCCCTACCCTAAGGATTACATATGAAAATAAAAAACTCAGCTGCAGAGAACTGAATCAACAGTTCTAGTTTAGATGTAATGAGATTTACTACTGAATGTTAAATAGCTTATAGAATTATTGTGAAGCATAGACTCCCAAAGGCACGCCACAGAAATGGGCTGCAAAGTTGCTGCTGCTACTGCTTCTTTCAAATGGTTTCCTGCCATCTCTACTACAGTCCTCCCCAGCAAATAAATGCATCGTTCTAGCCTTTCTCCGACTTACCTCAGTTTAGAAATCAAGTCTCTTATAAGTGTGCCTAATAGAAAATAGTAGCTTCAAGGAAGCTGGGCATATTTTTCATAGTGAAAATTATGGCAATAAAGATAACTGAATTTTTACGATTAATTTTATTATTATCTGGGTTGAATGTAACCCTTGGAATGGTAAATACTGTATAAATATTTACTCAAAATGTGTTTGATGAATTTTTTATACCTACCTTCTTTTAGCTTTATCCTTGTATAAAATGTGGCAGAATATTGTATGCAGTTCTGGTCCTAATATTTAATAAAAGGCAAGCAAAGCTTATAACTAAAAATGAGCTGAAAAGAATAGAATGGTTTCAGATAAGGTTGATAACATACCTAGCATTTTATGTTGTTGTGAAGATTAAAGATAGCTAGCTACCTGCTCTAGTACTTAGCACAACACCAAAAAGTGTTTTTTTATTGCTACTTTGTTAGAGGCAGAATGCCAATGAGGTGGACAATTGATGTAACCCATGTGACAAAGCTCATCTTCTGATATATGTGTGTAATCCTTGTGGCATTCCTCATATTCTGATATATGTGAGCCACATACAGACTTTCAAGTCTTGCATTTCATACATTCTTCATATTACCTTGTGCTTAATCAGTTGCACTACAAATCTTTTCATCTCCCCCACACTCCTACTCCTGTCCTCATTCTAGCCCACAAACTGCTCACATTATAATTTTTATCGTGGCAGTCCCCCATCAGATATCTGCAATGGCTTCATAGTGTGCTTACAGTTTTTTTAAGAAGTGCAATTCCATTTCACCAAAAGTTTAGTCTTACTTGAGGAGAGGGGGGCAGAGGAGGATGGAAGAGGACTGGGAGAAAATGAAGATGGATAGGAAAGGTGCAGAGTTAAAAATATAGGTAAAAGACAAGGTAGATAGTAGTAGATAGATAAGTGGATATTTAAATGATAACTAGACAAATAATTTGTTGTTTAGTTGCTAAATTGTGTCCAACTCTTTTGTAATCCCACAGGCTGTATAGTCTGCCAGGTTCCTCTGTCCATGGGATTTCCCCTCCAAGAATCCTGGAGTGAGTTACCTTTTCCCTCTCCAGTGGGTCTTCTTGATCCAGGAATCGAACCCAAATCTCCTGTACTGCAGGCAGATTCTGGACTGCTGAGCCACTGGGGTAATAGGTGAAATTAATTAGAGAGGGTAGGAGCTGAAGGTTAGCACAGCAGTGTGATGAAGCAGAATCTGTATCCTATGGCGTGAACAGATCTTTCAGTGAGGGTTGGGAGACCCAGGTTCTGTATTTGTAACCTAAGTCTCTAAGTCTCTCTCTGCTGGAATAAAAACTGCCTGGTTCATGTGATCTAATACCGCATGATTCTAGATGAAGAAGGGCTATATATTTTTGAAGACACATTTATAAGCATTGTGCCTTGGTAACAAATCTAAGAATTGAGGAAGAACTTCTGTAGGATGCTTTTTGGTTTTGTTTTTCTCTCATTCTTCCCTCCCTTCCTCTTTTTCTTCCTTCCATTTTCTTTTGTTGTAGTTTTTGCATTACCACTACATTTCCATTATACTTTCTCAAAGAAATCAATATTTATTTTTTCTGAATAGGAAAATAACATGTTTGTTGCAACAATAAACACTAAGAATAAAAAGAAACCCCTATTTTCACATTGGGCAATTATGTTGTTTCTGATTTTTTGTTATTTTAAGCAGTCTTATAACATTAGACATTTAGACATGTCAATGGTCATTTCTTTTAGATAAATTCTTAGAAATGAAATTCTTGAAGAAGAATTGCACATATTTTAAGGGTTTGGTCACGTATTTCCTTTTCTGCCTCCCTCCATCCCTCCCTCCAGTAGGTATAGGTATAAGAACACTTTTTTATGCTCACCCTCTGGATTTATTGATCTTTTAAATGTTTTCTGATTATTGGGTGAAAATAGCATCTAATGGATGTGTTAATTTGCATTTCATTCGTTAATAGTGAATCTGAAGAATATTTTCTTACAGTTTTGGCTATTTGTAGCAGGCAATATTACTACCATAGCTTATCACATTCTTTTTTAAGAAATGCCATCATCAACTCCTTTGTAGCAAAAGTGGTGAGTCCATGCTAAGTAAGTTCCTGTGTATGTGTTATTTTATGTGAAGAAGAGGAAAAACTTTTAAACTGTGTTGCTTGGTAGCGATCTCTAAGATAAAAAGGATTCTGAGTCTATGCTTTATCTCTTTATGCAAAACTGATCTAATTTTAGATTTTTGGTTTTATTCTGTTTGGCTAGATAGGGGTGCTATAATGGAAATATGTGTTGCATATTTCTAGTGATCTTTCCACTTTCAATTTGCCATAGCTCTATTTTCCAGTATCAGTTACACTTGGCCAACTTTTCTTTTCCATGTTTGCTGAAGTAGGGTCTCATCTGCTTTAATAGGACTGTGTTTATTAGGGAGTTCTCTATGGATAATGTTAGAGAGTGACATGGTTGTTGCCCAAATAACAGTAGCATTCACTTTAGAATTATTTTTCAATAAAAACCTTCACAGTGCTTAAGTGACATTAACTGATAGGTGTTTTTATTATCCACTCCCCCCCCCCCGCCACTTTTTTAAAAATAGAACTGGGCTCTTTGGAGAAAAGACAAGAATAAGTCAAACATTTTCCATAATACTGTTGAAATGAGTGAGGAAAGGATCCAGGACCTCTTTCAGTTTCTTGTTTAATCTCAGATTTCTGACTTTCATTTAAAACCATCTTTCCTTCACTGATGAGTTCTGCTTGCATAGTCGGCTAATGTGTGACTAATACACTAACCGCTTCTTCCCTAGTGGAGAGAACAAGATCATTTGGAAGAGATTCAATTCCAAACCTTCTCTTATCAGGTTTGCTTTATTAGTTTGGTGTCTGGGTACACAGTGTGCCTTATTCCTGCTGCAAGTGGAATTGTTTGCTAGCAGAGGAAAGCATTCTTTACCCTTGAGAAACCTTCAAAGTGAGCAAAAATTGCTGTGATGAAAACTCTGGGAAGCAGTTTGTAAACCTTTGAGCCACTGGCATTGCTATTTCAAACATTTTAGTGTCTGTCCTTCCTATTTTATCACATTTTTTTTTCTGCCTTGTTATATCAGAAGAATTATTTTGTTTGCTCTAGTAGGCATAGGGATATGATCTGAAGAGAAAATCAAGATGCCAAGGCAATGTAATCTAGCAAGTGAGGACACTGTTGGAATTTCAGGAACATTCCATAGGAAAAAATTCATTGGCTAAGCTTGTCTGCTTTTTGCCCTTTTCTTTTAGTCATTTCTCTAGCAACCTATTGACTAATGTTCTTGGATGGTTACTCCAAGTAACTGTCATCCCACACTATTATTCTACAATGAATTGCTTGCACACTTTTCAGAAGCATATGTGGTTTAAGGGCAGCATTCTGTGTCTGTTAAATAGTATTGTGTTTAATTAATTGAACTGAGTTAAAAAAAATCCCTAAAGATTCCTGGACACAGACAGTTTAGTCTTGAAGTTCTTAGTTCCCTAATACAAAATTTTCACCTGAAGGTGGAATCTTTTTTATTTTATCAAGAAAGAGACGAAGTAAATAGCCACTGCATTGATTTAAAGAAGGCAAATATTCTACCTTACAAAGCAGTCTAAGACATAAAGCAAAGTAGCAAACTTTGAGAGATAAAATATTAAAAAACCAGAAGTCAGAACTGTCTTTCCAAATATAAGTGAGAAGGGAAAGGAAGTTGCATAAAAACACACAGGACTCAAATTTTCCAATCTTCTCATACAATTCGAAGAAGGGAGCACTAATATTGCTGAATGTCAATTAAGAGGTAAAATTAAGTTCTTGAAACAATGAGATATGAAATCTATTGTGGCAATATCTGACAGGTGGAACTTGGATGAGACAGTGAGATGAGCCATGTGATGCAGTACAAAGAGTGAACGGGGAGTGAACGGCATAACTGGCCGTAACTGAGCAGGAAAGACTGAAAGAGACAAGCAACAACCAAAGAAATATCATGGCCCGTAAAAGATGTGAAACTTATGCCATGAACTACACGATACCACAGCCCTGCCCTCAGTCTTGACTGCTAAGGTCCCATGGTAACAAATTAAATCTCTTTGGGAGAATCTTAAGAGATTTTATTGGAAACTTAAGAGAGTTTATTAAGTCTCTTTGGGAAGTTTTATGGAGGCAATGGGAGGCAACCCATTGCCAGCCTGAGCTAGAGGTTTTCACAAAAAATGTATAACCTCCAGAGTTGTAGTTCTGTGACAGGTTCCATCCCCTTTCTAACACGTCTATCACCTTCCTGTAATGGAAAAGGGTTCAGTGAGGTGAAATTTAGTTGGAAAAATTTGAACCCTCAACTCTTTCTCCTTGGATGTTCCAAAAAGTCCTTTGTTTGTTCTCACGCCCTTGATCCGCTTCACTTTTTTCTGTCCAGCTCTGTGCCCCACCAAGAATGACTTCTGTGTGAACTGCTTCCCTTCCTGGGTTGCCTGGTTGGATGTTTCCAATTGTATTTCACCAACGAGAGGCATTGGCAGGAGACTGAACAGCCGAGGGAGAGAGGCTCAAATATTTCTCTCCTCTTTCCTCCCTCAGCATCTCTGGCAATCATTGTTTTCCCACCGCTGCCTCCTCAGGGGGCCCCTCCTCCACGGTTCCAGCTCTCAGTGGGTTCAGGTAATGCATTTCTTCAGTCCTTTCAACCTTGGTGTTAGTGATGACTTTCCATCAAGTTAGCCTCTGAGGGTCTCTCCATTCTTTGTTCATTCTCTTTTCTCAGCTCACATTTCTCATCTTTTAAAGGAGTCCCTTTACCAAAGTCTCTTTATTTGAATCACTTGGGAGTAAATTCTGTTTCCTGCTAGGGGGCCTGACTGATACAATGTCCAACCTGAATGGTTTTTTTTTTTTCTTTTTTTCTTCCTTGTCTTCTTGGTTTTAATCTTTTTTATTTTTAATTAGTTTATTTATCTATTTTTTAACTTTACAATATTGTATTGGTTTTGCCATACATTGACATGAATCCACCATGGGTGTACATGTTTTCCCCTTCCAGAACCCCCCTCCCACCTCCCTCCCCATCCCATCCCTTTGGGTCATCCCGGTGCACCAGCCCCGAGCACCCTATATTATGCATCGAACCTGGACTGGCGATTCGTTTCACATATGATAATTTACATGCTTCACTGCCATTCTCCTATATCCTCCCGCCCTCGCCCTCTCCCATAGAGTCCATAGTACTGTTCTATTTATCTGTGTCTCTTTTGATGTCTCGCATACAGGGTTATCTTTACTGATTAACTAAATACCATATATATGTGTTAGCATACTGTATTGGTATTTTTCTTTCTGGCTTACTTCACTCTGTATAATCATTTATTCTTTAGTTTCTATATGAAGAAAAAATTAGGAATTTTGCATTGTTCTAATTACCAGTTCAGTTCAGTCGCTCAGTCATGTCCGACTCTTTGTGACCCCATGAATTGCAGCACGCCAGGCCTCTCTGTCCATCACCAACTCCCGGAGTCTACCCAAACCCATGTCCATCGAGTTGGTTATGCCATCCAACCATCTCATCCTCTGTCGTCCCCTTCTCCTCCCACCCCCAATCCTACCCAGCATTAGGGTCTTTTCCAATGAGTCAACCCTTCGCATGAGGTGGCCAAAGTATTGGAGTTTCAGCTTCAACATCAGACCTTCCAATGAACACCCAGGATTGATCTCTTTTAGGATGGATTGATTGGGTCTCCTTGCAGTCCAAGGGACTCTCAAGAGTTGTCTCCAACACCACAGTTCAAAAGCATCAATTCTTCGGCGCTCAGCTTTCTTCACCGTACAACTCGCACATCCATACGTGACCACTGGAAAAACCATAGCCTTGACTAGACGGACTTCTGTTGGCAAAGTAATGTCTCTGATTTTAAATATGCTATCTAGGTTGGCCATAACCTTCCTTCCAAGGAGTAAGCATCTTTTAATTTCATGGCTGCAGTCACCATCAGCAGTGATTCTGAAACCCCAAAAAATAAAGTCTTACACTATTTCCACTGTTTCCCCATCTATTTCCCATGAAGTGATGGGACCAGATGCCATGATCTTAGTTTTCTGAACATTGAGCTTTAAGCCAACTTTTTCACTCTCCTCTTTCACCTTCATCAGAGGCTCTTTAGTTCTTCTTCACTTTCTGCCATAAGGGTGGTGTCATCCGCATATCTGAGGTTATTGATATTTCTCCCGGCAATTTTGATTCCAGCTTGTTTTTCTTCCAGCCCAGCGTTTCTCATGATGTACTCTGCATATAAGTTAAATAAGCAAGGTGACAATATACAGCCTTGACATACTCCTTTTCCTATTTGGAACCAGTCTGTTGTTCCATGTCCAGTTCTAACTGTTGCTTCCTGACCTGCATACAGGTTTCTCAAGAGACAGATCAGATGGTCTGGTATTCCCATCTCTTTCAGAATTTTCCACAGTTTATTGTGATCCACACAGTCAAAGGCTTTGGCATAGTCAATAAAGCAGAAATAGATGTTTTTCTGGAACTCTCTTGCTTTTTCGATGATCCAGCGGATATTGGCAATTTGATCTCTGGTTCCTCTGCCTTTTCTAAAACCAGCTTGAACATCTGAAAGTTCACGGTTCACATATTGCTGAAGCCTGGCTTGGAGAATTTTGAGCATTACTTTACTAGCATGTGAGATGAGTGCAATTGTGCAGTAGTTTGAGCATTCTTTGGCATTGCCTTTCTTTGGGATTGGAACGAAAACTGACCTCTTCCAGTCCTGTGGCCACTGCTGAGTTTTCCAAATTTGCTGGCATATCGAGTGCAGCACTTTCACAACATCACCTTTGAGGATTTGAAATAGCTCAACTGGAATTCCATCACCTCCACTAGCTTTGTTCGTAGTGATGCTTCCTAAGGCCCACTTGACTTCACATTCCAGGATGTCTGGCTCTAGGTGAGTGATCACACCATCGTGATTATCTGGGTCGTGAAGATCTTTTTTGTACAGTTCTTCTGTGTATTCTTGCCACCTCTTCTTAATATCTTCTGCTTCTGTTCTAATTATAGCTTTGTTTATAGGAGCATGTGTCATGAAAGTATATTTTTTTACTCAATTAAATGGGTAAAAAAGAGAGAAAAGAGACATAGGTTTTGTTATGTCATTTTGCCTTAATGTGGTAAATAGTTTGGGAAATAAAATTGGAATATTTTGCCCTAAGTTCAAAAATATTTAGCCTTGAATCTTTTGTTGTGAATAATAATTATTAAATCAAAGTTATTTAGGAGAGCGGAGTCATAGAAGTAAATACTTCTCAAATCATGACACAGGGATGAGAGGTGAACTATAGATACTGCTGTTGGAATACATGCTTTTAAAGACATAGGAAAATGTCATGTGACACTGGAGATTATGCTGTAATTATAGGTGTCTAGTTATTTTTTGATTTCAAAACACTTTGCATGTATTAAGAAATGTGCTATTTGAAATGAACTTTTAACATAAAAGCTGAAAACAGTAGAAAAGCTACATAAGAGAATGGAAGACAGATCTAATTAGTTTTTGTATGGTATTTTGTCTGGGATGGTGTACCCTAAAATTCTTTTGGAGAAGATTAGTTAGATCTGGCCATGCAACTGAAAGAAATAGATGACTGTGGATTTTTATTATACTTATGAATTAATTTGTTGACTGTCCTCTCATATTTCCATCTAACGAGTTGTAGTTTCTGTTGAAACTGTAGGGATTAAAAAAGAGATCAATGACACAATATCTTTTCCTCAAAGGTATTACTGCTTAGTGGGAAGGAATATGTGTATGAAAAACTAGAAAACATTTGTAAGGTGACCAAATGGATTACTCAGGATTCTTAGTTGCAAATGACAGAAACTTAGACTAATGAGATTACATTAAAATGGATTTATTGGTCCACATAACTGAGAAGTATAGGGAATAGAGTTACATTTTGGATAAATGGATGACATTAGGTTACTTATTTTCTTCCCATTCATCATCTCTTCTTTCTTCTGGTTGGCTTTAATCTCAGGCAATATCTTTCTACTTTGTGGTACAGTTGGCTAATGGAGGAAAGTTATAAACCCAGTTATCTTTGTAGCTAGCAGTTCCAGTCAAAAGAAAATGCACTTTCTGATACTTGTAGCTGAAGTGCCAGGAAAGGTTGTGATTGTTCTGAACTAAATCATGTGCCATCCCTGGATATCCTTGTGACCAGGTATTAGGGTGCTCATAAACTCAGATTTCCATAGAAAAGGCTTATAAGAATAAGATGAGAGAAGCAGAGTCAACAAAAACTATAATTACTGCAATCCACTACTATTTATTTATTGACTGTTCAATAACAAATTTTCTTCCCATATGCATCATTTCAAAATGCCACTGCATGACAATGGAAGTAGCAGACTTAAAACCAATAATTCATTCATTCCCAAAGAGAGGAAAGTCAATGTCTCATCCAGATGCTACCTACAGCTCCCCTGCCCTCACCTATGTTAATTTAATCCCTTTACATTTAAACTTTTGTCACTTGCAACATTCTACTTCCTAATATTTCTATATTAGTCAGAGTTCTCATATAAAAGTGACAGAAAAATAGTGAAAACTATTTTAATTCAAAAGAAATTCATTGACTCCTATAAATGAAAATTCTACAGTTGGATTTCAGGCATCATGAATTCAGGGATTAAAATGATGCTGTCAGGACATCATCTTCCCTTTTGGAGCCCCATTTTCCTCATAGTCGTTTTAATATGAGGGCAATTTTTTTCTTAAATTGTAGTAAAACTGACCAGAAGTCTCTCTAGGCTTAACTCATGGCACATCCAGCAATTCCAATGATTAGTGTCCACTTCTTCAGGATTCAACAAAATTTCCAGGGATTGATCTGATTGACTTGGGAAAATTGTCCATCTGTGAGCCAGTTGCTGCAGTTTGGTGTGGTGTGGTATGGTGTGGGGTGTGTGTGTGTGTGTTAGTGTATGTGTATGTGTTTTGGAGGTAGCAGTGGAATAGATAAATTGCTGGCTACTCCAGTGGTCATAGGGCTTCCCTGGTGGCTCAGACAGTAAAGAATCTGTTTGCAATGCAGGAGACTTGGGTTTGATCCCTGGGTTGGGAAGATTCCCCTGGAAAAGGGAAAGGCTACCCACTCCAGTATTTTGGCCTGGAGAATTCCACAGACTGTATAGTCCATGGGGTCACAAAGAGTTGGACACAACTGAGCGACTTTCACTTTCCAGTGGTCATAATGATAGGATGAGGTCAACTCCACCTTGACAACATGGAATGAGTTTCACATGAAAATGAGAATTGACTTATTTCAGCAGAAATAGTTTACACAGAAAAATAATGTAGACAAAGACCATAACTTCCACATAGAGTAAAGAAAAGAAATTTGTCTTCACTGAGTTCCTGTAAAGTTCCAGGCATCTGGTATATTATTTCATATTTATCAAATAAATTTGCTTCGAATCACAATAGTGGTGAGTGGCACAACTTGTATTTTTTTGAATCTGCCTAGTAACTCATGGTATTCATATTTTCTACCACTTTAAAAAAGGTGATTCTAAATTTCCTTCTTAGAAGAAGTATAAGATTTTGGAAAACTAGGGAGAGCCTTGGGGTATTTGAAGAGAAAGATGGATGGTAAGTGGTGATGGAAAAGTAGAGGTCATTCAAGAAATAAGGTCAGTGTTTAGTCTGACCAGAACTGATGAGAAGAACTCTAGAGTGAAGCCATAGACATGTCACTGCACCATACACACTGGGATCCTTTCATAGAAATCCTTGCATGCTCAGATGCGATGTTTGGATTTGTCCCGAAATACGGTAAAAAAAAAATAAGAATTTTGAGCAGAAAGGATTTTTGGTGAAAAGAATGTTGAGATTTTTATACAGTGGTATACAGGTAAATTCTGGAGAAGGCACTGGAGGCAAAGAGATAAGCTGCCGGGCTGTTATCAGCTTCTTCACGTGGTGTAAGAATCTAGACTAGAGAAGAGCAGGAATAATTTAAAAAGCGAGATTCAGATGGATTATTTTGAAACTCTGGAGTACAGATGAGTACTGGTAGAGAGTCCTAAAATGCAAATTTCAGGGATTCTCTTTCACGTGTTCATATTTGATAGCTCTGGGGCAGGGGCACAACAATATGTATTTTAGCAGGGAGTCAAGATGATTCAAATGCAGGTCATTCACAGACCACAGTTTCTTTCAGAGGAGGAATAGACAGGTGTTTGATTAACTGTGAAGGGCAATCAAGCTGGGAGGAGAGGGGAGTCTGCTGCTGATGGTAATTGGAAGGTGGGAAAGGGCCTTGATTGTAGGGGAAATTGATGAATTCTGTTTAGATCATTCTTATTCACAGTTATATGTGAACTTTCACTGTGTAAATTTCAGATGGCATTTTCTGGGTGTATAAAGCTCTTGGTAAAAAGATGTACTGGAATGAAAGCTATTAGCACTTGTCCTTGATCAACAATACTGGAATTGCAATAAGAACTTACTGACTTTGGTTTGGGCAGAGTTTGACATAGGCTAGGGATTTGACTATAATAATAAGCCATACTGAAGCTGTTGTGTTTTTCAAAATGTCTGGTTGGACATTCTTTTCTTGTCTAGAAATTATTACTCTCTAATCTAAAAGCATCTGAAAAATCAAGATGAGATTTTTGCTAGTATGACATATAGATTCTCACATTCTCTGAACAAATCTTACAGTGGCCAAGATGTTAATAATGTTGCTAATAAATTTTTACCCCATTAAGGCAACAGTACCTCATGGGGCAAATTATTTCTTTTATCTAAGTCTTTCTGTCAAGTTACAGTATTTTCTTAATTTGCCAAAATACTTTAAAGAAAGGCCCACTACTCTGAGAAAATGCAATGCTGGTAGATTTTGTGTCCTAATTTTCAGGTCCAGACTATCCCTTTCTGGAGCTCTGTGAATCTTGCTAGGCAACCAAGATATTTTTGTGACATGATCGTTTCACCTCTTAGAGCTCCCTGCTACCGTTTCAGTTATTTCAGTGAGGAAGGAAATGTTTTCACTAATGTTGTCATCAGTGTTTCTAAGTTATCATTTACTGAGGAAGCCCTTCACCTAAAGTATTTTCTCTCCATGATATTCTGGCTGGTTTCATGAAAGGTCATTTTTATAGATCTGCTCATAGAGGAAATGTATTTTCACACAGTTTTTCTTTCTTGGTGCTCATTCAGCCAAGACATCTGTCTGACCTAGTGGGGTTATAAGTTTACTTCTTTCATCTTAGTTCATGGTGACCCAGGTCAATGTATGTATTTGTACAGAGTAAAACAGGATTAAATGAAAATTTATCCCTTCCTGGAGTATTTAGTACCTTGATAGACTTAGATTCAGTCAGAATCTCCTTTTATCTTCTTTTTTTTTCTTACTGTAAATGCATATAATTTTAATCCTTTGAGATTTTCTCCCCAAGTCTGCTATGTTTCGCTATATGCAATCCATACCACTATTGTTTACCTTTCACAAAAGGAAAAAAAGTTCACTACAATGACAGTGATTCAAGTATTTATAGCAGCTATGAATTATTCCTAGAAGCTTCCCATTACCTTTATCCTCATTTTTTTTTAAATTTTTTAAAGACTTTATCGTATGCACAAGATACATTATTTTAGTGCAAGTATCAGGAACAAATGACTTCCCAGATGACACTAGTGGTAAAGAGCCTGCCTGCCAATGCAGGAGACTTTAGAGATGCAGGTTCGATCCCTGGATCAGAAAGATCCCCTGGAGGAGGGCACAGCAACCCACTCCAGTGTTCTTGCCAGGAGAATCTCATGGATAGAGGAGCCTCGTGGGCTACGGTCCATAGGGTCGCAAAGAGTTGGACACAACTGAAGCGACTTGGCATGGCACACCACAGGAACATGGGGATAACCTAAAAGTTACACAATCTGTTTCCTTCTCTGTCAATTCTCTCTCTCTCTCTCTCATGTAAGCTCTAGTACTGTTTTTTCTAGGATACTGGGAAGGTATATCAGATTATTTTCTTTTCCTGTGCCATACATGAACTCACATCCTTTGCCTACAAAATCCATGGATAGTTATATAACATGTCTGTTGCTCTCAGTGGTTGATCTGTCTTTCTGACCATCTTTCAGTTGACTGGGGAGTGGGGAGCTTGACTTGAATTATGCATTCTGGAAGAAAGCAGCTGTCACAAAGTGTTCATATTGTTTCCTCTGCTGCTTTGTTCAGGTCCTGTGGATGACTGTTGAGACTGATTAGTAGAGTTACTGAAGACTCAAGCAGGATCATAAAAATATTCATAATTATGGCTTGACAGAAAATGCTGCCCTACTGAATTGTTATCTTAGGTGCATTGGTTCTCCTTGGTGTCATCAGCTTATAGCCCTGGACAAGAGTACATTTGATTATGTCTCTAATATCTTCTATAGCATCAAAGAGTGGTTGGCTGCAACTTTAAAATAACATACACAGCCCAGAAAAACTGAAGGTAACATAACTATCAGAATAGATTATGATTTAATTTTCTTTTTTATATATGATGGTATAGTCTGTTTTTTCATGAATGAGGAGAGAATGGACAATAAATGTTTGCATTCTTAATTTGTATCTGAAATGAAAATGTTCCTAATTCAGCAGCAGAAAGGCAATGTGCCTAAGGGATATTGGGTTTGATATTCTTAATTAAGAAACCCACTAGAGTCATGTTTGGAAATTTGTTCCACTTCTCTGAGCTTTAGTTTCCCACTTCTAAAAGAAAAATGCTAGAACCATTCATCATTCAACTTTATGAAAACTAATGAGGAAAAACTGTGATAGAGGAGAATATGAATAACATTAGGGAAATAACTGGAGCTTAGGACCAGTACTTTAGGAGTAGTTTTGATAAATAATGGTCATACAGAAGATGGAATATATTCTAAAATAGTGTTTGAATACAGTGCAGCAGTTTCAGTTCTTTTTTTGAAAATTATAGAAAAATAATCATGCATTATGTACACATGTACTATGTTTGGATATTAATATTGTGATTTAACATTTCTTTTGGTATAGCATTTTCCTGGTATATAGTTACTCTTCTGTAAGATTTTACTTGTAATCGTTTTTGTTTCCACAGTTTTTTAGCTTTAATTTTCACACTATTAAAATAATCTATTATAAGTATACCATTTAGTGAATTCTAATGAATTTATATGAAGATTTGCAGCCATCAATCACCACAATCCAGTTTTAGAGCAATTTGACCACTCCCAAAAGTTTCCTCATGCAGGTGAACTCTAGTTCCATTGTTGTTCTGCTTGGTTTTTTATAAATTATCCTTTTACCATATAAGCATTTCATATAAATGGAATCAATATGTAGTCTTTACTCTTAGCTTTTTTCACTTAGCACAATATCCTTGAGATTCATCTCAGTTGCTGCATGCATTAGTAATTCATTTCTATTTGTTGCTGAATAAAAGTTACCAGGTAAGCCATCTAGTCCTGGAGTTGCCTTTTAGGGACTGTTTACAAATTGAAATCAATATTCTTAATATATGAGAGCTATTCAGGCTTTCCTTTCTCCTGTGTTATTTTTGGTAATTTGTACTTTTCATGAAAATTTCCCATTTCATTTAGGTTTTTAAAAGTATTTGGTGACATAAATCAACGACTATTTTATTATACTTAGAGATTCTGGAGGTCAGGAATTTGAACACAGTACATCCAGATTGTCTGGTTTCTTCCCAGGATGTCTGTGGTCGCACCTGGGAATACTGAAATGATTGGTAACTGGAATCCTCTCGAAGGCTTCTCTAACAAATCTGGTATGGATACTGGGATGACCTAGAATCTGGGCTCAACTGAGTCTGTTGACTGGATCACCTACACATGACCTTTCCAGGTGCATATCTTCCTGGTCAGTCTCTATTCCAGCCTCAAGCAAACACTGATCAGCAGTCTGTTATGATAGATTTATCTTTTATAGCATTTAATAAAAAATGGAGCTAAAATGTATGTATACTTTTCCACCTGGATTTTTTTTCTCTGCATAATCTTGTTGAACATGTCTACAGTTTATTAAATTATATGTTCATGTGTGGATATGCTGCATTCTGTTTATCCATTCAACTTGATAGAAATTTGAATTATTTCTAGTTTTTAGTAATTATAAATAAAGCTGCTAAGAACATTTAAATACAAGTCTTCATGTGAATAAGTGTTTCATTTCTCTTTCATTTCTCAGGATCACCTTATTTCTCATGACCCTGCCGAATACTGTTATTAGTTCTCACAACTTTTTGTCCCATAGGCTTTCTACATACACCATCATTTTGTTTGCAAATAAAGAGAACTTTACCTCTTTCTTTCCAATCAGTTTGCCTTGTCTTTTCCTCACTTAATTGCACTGGTTAGTACTTTGAATACTTCCTTAATAGTAATAATGAGAGTAGACATTCTTGCTCTTTTCCTAATTTTAAGAGAAAAGAATTCAGTATTTCATATTAAATATATTGTAAGCTGTAGGTTTTCTTGTAAACGCTCTTTATCAGGTTGTGGAATTTTCCATTTATTACTAGTTTGCTAGGATTTTTGTAATGAATGGTTATTATAATTTGTCATATGACTTTTTTTTGTAACTATTAGATGATCATGCAGCTCTTTTTCAGTCTGTGGATAGAGTAAATTATTTTGAATGATTTTCGGAGGTTGAGGTAACCTTATATTCTTGGAATAAACCCTAGATGTAATGTATTATTCTTTTTATATATTGTTAAATTTGCTTTGTTAATATTTTAAGGACTTTTGTGTCTATATTTGTATCTGTATTGAGGGGTATTTCACTAAAGTTTTCTTTTTGAATAATGTCTTTGTCTGATTTTGGTTTCAGGATAATGTTGTCTTCATAAAATTAGTTGGAAAATTTCCCCTTTGAAAACATTGGTATAAAATTGTATTCTTATTCTTCTTTAAATGCTTGCTAAAATTCACCAAGTAACTCATCTGGGTCTCCTGTGTTATACTGGTAACTTGTGCCTTTCATAAAAAGTTTCTATTTCATTTGGGTTTTTGAAAGTATTGCCATGAAGTTGTTCATAAATTTGTCTTATTTTTCTTTTCATAGTGGTGGCATTTTTAGTGATGGCCATTTTATGTAAACTGTTGAATTTATTGGCAAAAAGCTATTCATAATATCCCCTGAATATGTTTTGTCAGTTTACTGGTTTAACAGTGATTTGATTTCTTTTTTTAATTGACATTGATAGTTTGTGTCTTCTCTTTTTGTTCTTATTCTAACTAGAGTTTTATATATCTTGATTATTTTCAAAGAAGTTTTGGAATTTTTTCCTCTATTTTTATTTTCTATTTAACTAATTTCTTCTCTTATTTTGATTATTTTCTTCCTACTTTGGATTTGCTTTTCTCCATACGCATTTTTTTAAAGTAGGAGATTAGATAAAGATTTTAGGTTTTATTTTGTACTAACATAAGCAGTTATAGCTATAAATTTCTCTCTAAAAGCAATCTTAGTTGTATTACATACACTTTAATTATTATGTCTTAATTTTCATCCAGTTCAAAGTATTATCCATGCACAATTGAAGGAATTTGCATTTTGCTTTTCTTGAGTGGCATGCCCTGTAAACACCAGTTAGGTCAATTTATATGATAGTATTTTAGTCTTCTGCATTTTTATTGGATTTCTACTTACTCTCTTAATTATCAAGAGAATAGCATGGAAATTCTAACTAATTTTGGACTTGTCTATTTCCTCTTTCATTTGAGCTACAAACTGTGCTTAGTAATGAAATTGATTTTCATTCTGGTGCAAGCTCCATATTCCTATAGCTGTGTGGTAACAATGGTTGAGCTTCGCAGGTGGTGCTAGTGGTAAAGAACCTGCTTGCCAGTGCAGGAGGTATAAGAGATGTGGGTTCAATCCTTGGGTTAGGAAGATTCCCTGGAGGAGTGTATGGCAACTTCTTCCAGTATTCTTGCCTGGAGAATCCCAGGGCAGAGGAGTGTGGCTGGCTATAGTCCATAGGATTGCAAAGAACTGGACATGACTGAAGTTACTTAGCATGCTTGCACCAATCAGTTATCAGATAAGCACCATTACATGGATCACGTTTTTAGTATTTGTTCTGGAATCACAGTAAACTATTTGAGTACACAGAAAGCCTTCAAGTAACTATGCATTTGAAACTTCAAAATGACAGGATGAAGTCTTAATATGAAACTGAGACTGTTTAAATAACTAAAAGAGGCTGAAGTTATTTGAGATGTCACTAAGAGAGCCAAATATCTAATAGGAATACAGAGATATGACAGATTGCCATATTTACAAAATAACTGTTTTAGTTTTATAGCCTAATTGGTTAATGTGCATGCTCGGTTGCTTCAGTCGTGTCTGACTCCTTGCAACCCCACGGACTGCAGCCTGCCAGGCCCCTCTGTCCATGGGATTATCCTGGCAACAACACTGGAATGGGTTGCCATCTCCTCCTCCAAGGGATCTTCCCAACCCAGGGACTGAACCTGCATCTCCTGATGCTCCTGCATTGACAGGCAGATTCTTTACCACTGAGCCACCACTAGATAACACTTCCTATTAAAACAATTAGAATTGGTACAGCAAATCCTAAGCCTAAACTGATTTAAATTTAAGCCACCTCAGTTGTTACCTAAATACTCGATTTTCAGAAAAAAAAGGCTTTGAGTTCAAGTTCAAATACAGAGAACATGGTGGAAATAGAATCTGAAACCACTTTGCCTTTCTCAAAAGCCCATGCTCTTAATCACTTCACTGTGCCTCAGTGTTTTTCCAAAATTATGAGATCCTTGGCAAGGCTATTTCTTTCTTACAGTATATAAGAATGCCTAAAGATACCTTAACTGAGAGTCATTCCTTAAAAGTGTTCCTTTTTCTGATTCCATGACAACCAAGCAACCTTTTGATAATTTGGCTCCCTCTGTAGTTTTCCTACAGGATGAGAGTCAGCTGGTCATGTCAATATGACATTTGGTATAAATGACAGATTTATTTCTTACTGTGGATCAATACACTGCCATTCTACTCTACATTGATCTCTGGGAACTTGGCCTGGAAAGACAAATCCATTTTTAGTAGACTGATAAAAATCAGTCTCATGGATCAACAAGGCTGAAGACCAGACTAAACTGTGTTAGATTCACCAAGATAAATGTTGGCCTTGTTACAAGCTGGTACCCAGCCTTCCCTGAACTGCACTATTGGTAAAGTGCTGTGATATTTGAGATCACAGAATTTATACAGGCATAAAAAAGATAGGAAGATAAAATGAGTTGAAGGAAGTAGGACGAAAACAACTTTTAAAGATAATATGAAGCCAGATATCAGGTTAGTATGGGCTTCCCAGGTGGCTCTAGTGGTTAAGAACCCACCTGCCAATGCAGGAGATACAAGAAATGGAGGTTCAATCCCTGGGTTGGGAAGATCCCCTGGAGGAGGGCATGAGAACCCACTCCGTTTTCTTGCTTGGAGAATCCCATGGACAGAGAAGCCTGGTGGGCTACAGTCCATAGGATTGCAAAGAGTCGGACACAACTGAAGTGGCTTAGCACACACCATAATGTTGGTATACAAACTGTATGTCATAGGATCTGATATATTGCTAGTGACAGACTTTAAATTTGAGCCTTGAACCTGTGCTTCTTAGAAGGCAAATCAAGGTGAGGAAATCTTATAAGGTAAGGATTCTTTTCTTTTTATTTGTCCCTTTCTGAAATAACTCAAGTAAAACAGTTCTTGTCTTTTTATTTGCCCCTGTTTGAAATAACTCAAGTAAAACATGATTATTACAGAAAAACTAAAAAAATGGATAATAATTCTTTTGAACCATGTATAATCCCTCCACCCAGAGCAAATCACCTTTAACATTTCAGTGTAATTAGATGTTGGAAAGCATCATGTTTCTTGGCCTCCATTTATATAAATCTACATTAAAAATAGAATTATATTTCCTATATTATTTTTACTTACTGATATTTTATGACTATTTTTCTAAAAAATATTAATTATCATTTTTGCTGACTATAAGGTGGCCATGAATAAGTTATAATTCATGTAGCATTGTAATTTTCTTTGATTCAAGTTTATTTCTCATTTTATAGACAATGCTGAGATAAGCACCCTTGCACATTTCTATATACAAGACCAATTATTTCCTTGGGATAAAGTGTAAAAAGTGGAATTGCTGGATCTAGATAGATTTTACAGAGAATTTCATTTTTGAGCTAGGTTTTAAAGAATAAGACAGATTTAATTGGATGGAGACTCTGAAGTGAACAACAATAGTACATTTCCTGAAACCTAAATTAATGCGATATTAGGTTATTTGAAATATAAAGAGCATTAAAAATTTCACAATGTCCAATTTGTGACCCTCCTTTTCAAATATATCAATATTAGTTATACATGTTAAAATCTTATGAATGTAAGTGTACAAAGCTAGGTCATTTTCTCAGGATATAATAGCTTATCTTGGTTAAAACAAAGATGATGTGACTCATTCATTTCTTCATTTGGGCATCATTTACTTAATAGATATTTATTGAGTATAAGTGCAAGGTGCTGTGATAGGCCAGTGAATACATTGAAATATGTGGGGGAAAGCCATGCTACAAACCTCCACAAAATTTGAATTATATACATATATATTTTGTTGTTACAGATTTTCTAACTCAGAATATATTTATATGAGTCAGATATATCTGAAAATGTGCTAATATTATTACTTTGAAAGCAAGTGATCTAAGAGACTGCTTTCTCTACTATTTTATTTAATCTCTGTGAAATATTTTTACCCTTAGTTTGAGTTTTAATCAGAAAGTTCACATAGAACTTTCACACTTAATTTATGATCCAGGGTATGATGAGGGTTTTTATAGACAACAATAAAAGGTAATTTAGACTATTAGTTCTTTAGTGGAGTTCAGACTCATTTTTTTTAACTTTTTGTAGTACATTGATCTGAGCAATGTGTATGAGTTCGGTGAATAACAGAAAGGCAGCTGTGGCAAGACAGATTGCCAAGACATGTGTTCTAAGAACTAACGGGGAGCAAAATGTATATGGTCTCTATCCCTAGATAAAGAGTTGTGAATTTATCTGTCTTTATATTTAAACGTTTAGTTCAAAATATATTTTGTTTCATAATTCTACTCCAGACTAGTCCAGTTCATATGGTTATCTCCTGTTCTGGAAATCCTGTTACACTTTTCACCATGGCATAATATCTAGCCCTTAACTTTTTTGTTTGTTTGTTTTGTTACTACTTCTGTTATGTTACTCTTTTTTCAACAAGATGTCTTTTGAGAGGAAGTTCTGTTATGGATAATTTTGACTAGTGTAATTCTAGACACATAGTAGATATTCCATAAATATTGGTTGATTATAATTCCTGAGAGGTTGGGATGGGAAGGGAACAAAGTAAAAGAAAAAAATGGATGGATGATATGAAAATATATGTCATAACCATTGAGAAGATTAAGTCCTTTGCATAAAGATTGGAGAAACAAACCTTTTCAAAATTATTTTCTGATCATTTTTGTCTCCTCTTTTAAGCCATGTTTTAGTTATTTGTCAGTTTTTATTTTTAAATATATCTATCATTAATTTGTTATTTCAGTAAGAAAAGTCTATATTATCTTTCTTCCTGTCCTGATTTAATATTCATTCTTGTCAAATAGTTTGGTCACGGCTCAGATGTTACTGTGAAATTGAGAAGAGTACCGCATTGTTCTGCTATGCTTTTGAAAAACTGCTGTATCTTTTATATTAGGTAAATAGACACAGTTCCAAAAAGGGATATACATTTCCATTCTAATTCTTTTCATGCTGTTGTTACATAAAGCATGTCCTAAGAGCCAAGGATGAACAAAAACTGCTTCTTAAAGAAGAAAGGATAAAGCAAGATAAAGACATCAAAGCTGTTGCCAATACATTTTATCCTGAAAGAAATTACCAGGAAGGATCAGAACTTAACGGAAAGGGGTTACTGTTATAAATCCTCCTGAAAATTTCGGAAGGGAGTAGGAAATTTTCAGAGGAGGAGATATATTTATTCAGTTGACAATAGTCTTGTGAAATTTTCTAGTTAATTCAAACAAAAGGCAAAAGCTTTAATATATCTACTGGGTAACTGATGTTTTAAAAATCAAGGAAACACATCTAAAAATGCTTAAAGTGAAAAATGTCTAGGGCCAGATGCTGAAAAACTTTTAAAGACACTTTCAAGATTTCTCAAAGTACAGTTTCAAGTTCAATGCAAACT
The DNA here is from genome assembly GCF_054371585.1 of Giraffa tippelskirchi. Lineage (NCBI taxonomy): Eukaryota > Metazoa > Chordata > Mammalia > Artiodactyla > Giraffidae > Giraffa > Giraffa tippelskirchi. The sequence goes on from NC_137281.1 coordinate 101,596,968, forward strand.
CTGTGAAAAATGGTTCCGCTGAGAACCAGCATCAACCGATTGTTAGGTCTAAGGTTTCCCATGGTGCCAGGTACTGAAGAAGAATTTTTTTTTTTGTAGTTTTGCAATGTATGATTTGTTCAACAAGTACTCTAAAGTCCCACTTCCTGCAAGGCACTGTGTGCTAGGGAATGAATAAGATTCAAAGATGTTTTAGGTAATTATTATGCCCTTAAGGAGAAAAGACAGGCATAGAAAGTAACAATTGCTGACATCTTTAAGAAAGCTTGTCAAAATTAATTTAAACCAAACTGATGACTTATACAGAGAACAAAAATATCCCATAGTTCGCTTCAAGTAATATTTTATTCTAGTTATATATTTGATTTCTCTTTTGTGATCTGTGTGAGACTTATGACTTTTCCCTTTGGCCGTATTCACCTGTATCATGTGTCCCCTGAGGAACCTAGCCCCACTAGGAGTATAGGGCAGTTGTGAGTCCAGAGTCTATAATGGAGAACTTATGTTAGAAGATCCCTCCCAGCACTTGGCATTTTTGTAATTTGAGTTTCATAATTCCCCTCTACCTCAGTTCTGTCTAATGGCTTTATTGGGATGATACAGTGATTAAATACATTTGTAAATCACTTAGCAAATTACCTAGTAATCACATAGTAAACACATATTGTGTACATGTTGAGTCGCTTCAATCATGTCCAACCCTTTGTGACCCTATGGACTATAACCCACCAGGCTCCTCTGTCCATGGGATTCTCCAGGTAAGAATACTGGAATGAGTTGACATGACTTCCTCCGGGGAATCTTCTTGACCAGAGATCGAACCTGCACCTCTTAAGTCTCCTGAATTGGCAGGGGTCTTCTTTACCACTAGCACTATCTGGGAAATCCATTATATCATTAAATGGTGTTAAATCAAATAATATAATATTACGTGTCTGTTTAGAACTCTCCAACTGCTTTCCATTGTACTTAGAATCAAAACTGCTGCTTACCGCTTAAGATGTCCTACAATGCCTTTACCAAAATCTGCCCTCCACTTGTGTTAGTGCCTTCTTGCATAACTCTTTCCCTATATTTCATATTCCTCTGTCACCCTAGGCTTCTTGCTATAACTGAATGGTGCTAAGCATCCTCCCTCCAGGGATCTCTAAACTTGTTTTCTCTTTTATTTACAAAATTTCCTCAACAAGATTGTTGAGTGACGCACTCACTCCCATAGTCACAGAGAACATTTTTCATGACAGCTCTGTATCAGTGCCATTTCCTTAGACATACTTTACTTGGCTATCGTATCCAGCGGTAATTCCCCTCAGTGGTGTCCTAGTTGCTTTTTATTCCCCTGTACTAATTAGCACTTAAATTGTTTGTTAACTTATTTATCTTTGCCATCCTCACTAAACTATAATTTAGAAAAGAACCTGTAAAGGAAGGACTTTTTCTCTCTGCTTAACTATTTCATCCTGTCCCTATAACAATGCCTCACATACAGAGATACTAAAAAAAATTTTGTATGGAAAAAATGACTGGAAGTATTTATTTCTATGGATAACAAAGTCCTATGCTGCCGAAAGCTATTTCTAGAGAAAAAGGACTCTATTAGGAATTAAGTTCTTTATCCATGGTTTCTTGAATCAACATATTCTTTTTAAAAGTAGAAAATAAAAGTTTTTAATTTCAAAGAGTACAGCCTTGGTAGGTGAGAACAGTTAGCGAATATCAGGTAAGATCAGTGCACACTCATTTGTTGTATCTCAGTTATAAACTTTAAAAGTTAATCTTAATTTTGTACCATAATTATTACCTAGTGACCATTAAAAATTAAAATGCATTTCAGTTCAGTTCAGTTCAGTCACTCAGTCATGTCCGACTCTTTGCGACCCCATGAATTGCAGCACACCAGGCCTCTCTGTACATCACCAACTCCCAGAGTCTACCCAAACCCATGTCCATTGAGTCACTGATGCCATCCAACCATCTCATCCTCTGTTGTCCCCTTCTCCGCCTGCCCCCAATCCTACCCAGCATTAGGGTCTTCTCTAATGAGTCAACTCTTCGCATGAGGTGGCCAAAGTATTGGAGTTTCAGCTTCAACATCAGTCCTTCCAATGAACACCCAGGACTGATCTCCTTTAGGATGGACTGGTTGGATGTCCTTGCAGTCCAAAGGACTCTCAAGAGTCTTCTCCAACACCACAGTTCAAAAGCATCAATTCTGCGGTGCTCAGCTTTCTTCACCGTCCAACTCTCACATCCATACATGACCACTGGAAAAACCATAACCTTGACTAGATGGACTTTTGTTGGCAAAGTAATGTCTCTGCTTTTAAATGTGCTATCTAGGTTGGTCATAACCTTCCTTCCAAGGAGTAAGCGTCTTTTAATTTCATGGCTGCAATCACCATCAGCAGTGATTTTGGAGCCCCCAAAAATAAAGTCTGACACTGTTTCCACTGTTTCCCCATTTATTTCCCATGAAGTGATGGGACCAGGAGCCATGATCTTAGTTTTCTGAACGTTGAGCTTTATTTATAGTTTTAAAATTATGAACCCTGCACTTCATGCTAACGAACAAGATAGGTTACTAGTAATTTAAATATTACTTTTAAAGTCCAAAGACTGAGTGATAGTTTTATAGTTGTTTAGACCACAATTTCACAATAGAGTCTGTGCTGTTGTGTCTTGCTTTCTAACTGCTTTATGTGCATGTCTTTGTGAATTTGCAACCCCATGGACTGCAGCATGCCAGGCTTCCCTGTCTATCACCAACTCCTGGAGCTTGCTAAACTCACGTCCATCAGGTCGGTGATGCCATCCCACCACCTCATCCTCTGTTGTCCTCTTCTCCCTCCTTCAATCTTTCCCAGCATCAGGGCCTTTTTCATTTCCTGTTACCATGTAATAATTTCGATGAAGTCAGGAAAAGGCATGAAGAGTTTGACAGGATAGATTTTTAGTTAAACATTTATAGTACATAGTATTTGTAATATAAATCACATGATTAAAATGTCTTCCATTAATTTAATAAAATATTCATTTATTAATTCAGCAAATATTTGTTTACCTACCATGTGCCAGAAACTAGAGATATGTGAATGAACAAAAAAGATGAAAAAAACCTCTACCTGTAGTAATTATTAGTCAATATTTTAGATGAAGTTTAACTTGGGCGAAGTTTCTTCAATGACCTCAACCAAATTTCCCTCTTTGTAAATCTGTCATGGGTGAATTTAAATATATTGACTTTTTTCCAGTTTCCAATTTGTATTTTGAAAACACCCATTGCTTTTAAAGCATAGATTTGGCTACTGGAATAACTAAATAATGGAACTAAAGACTTTATTCTGAAGGAACTGCTACCAATTGAGAGAAGAGAGCCTACACTTGAAAATACTAAGTTAACATACACATATGCATTTCAAAGAAGAGATTCAAGATTACTGATGAACATCTTTGATGTTTAGAGACAGGTCACTAGATTTGAAATCAAAGGGACTAGCTTATTGAGTAAATCAAATGCTCATCAGTGCTTCCAGTGACTGTATATTTTCATTTGCCTTGCTGTTTCTTGGGAGGCAAAGCTCTAGATAGTATTTTCATTTGATCTTAGGCAAAGGATTCATATTTAAAATAGTTGAAGCTTCTATAGTGATGGTTGCCTTCTCTGCATAACAAAATCATGAATACAGTAGATTGTAGACATTTACAGATTGACAATTCATGGTTTTAACTATTTGCCAGTGAAGGGGGAAAATACTTAATATTTTCCTGAAAGAAATTTGATTCATTCACCTGAGTGAGTTTATCTAGCAAGTACTTAATCTTTTAGTGTTTTTGTTGTTCTGAATATTCTAAAATAATACAACTTTGTTTATTCCGTGAATATTTCCATTAACTAAGAGAAAATTATTTAAAAATTTGAATGTGCCCAGGAAATATAGGACTAGTTGGAAATAAGTTTCAAAAGAATTATTTATTGCATATTTATTAAGTATATATTGCATTCTTACTAGACTACATCTTAATGTGCTGCACATGGTGTATTTGTAGTTGCCTTTTATTATCTTATAGTCTTGTCAGAGAAGGGGAATTCGTGTACATTAGGCAATTAGTATACAGTCCAAGAATGACCACTTGAATTTAACCAAACATCGGTATGTGTGACTAGTACAGTAACAGTACAGGGAAGGTTTAATGGAAGAATTTAATCCAAGAACAGATTAAAGGCCTGGCTTTTCCCTAGAACTTGATAAAATGGAATAGACCAAATGGTTCATAAATTCATAAGTGAAACTGTGAATGCTGAACTAGTGTGATTGTTGTAAGAAACTGAAGAGGTCAGCTGGGCTGTAGAGAAGGTACAGGGAAGGGAAGCTTCAACCCGTTACTGGGACCTGGTGATGCTCGACCTGTCATGCACATCCTTGTCCAGGAAGGAGTCTGAACTCTATCCATTATGCAGTAGGAAGTCAGTAGTTGTGAGTCCAAGACCATTATAGTCATGAGAATTTTTTTCATATCATGTACAAATAACTTTAAATCCACATGTTTATTTTTCCTGATCCAACCAAATATGTGGAGGACAAGAAATTCTAAGTTTGGATACAATTTAATTGGTATTTCTTCTTAGTCTAATATTTTTATAAGAATTCTGAGATAAATGTATAGCCTTTATGAAAGTCTTACAATACTTTTATTTTTAAAAGAATATGTGCTAAAATTAGAACTTTTGGATGTTTATAATTTGGATAAAATGCAATTTTCCAGGATGATTGAAGATCACTGGATGCTGACCTCTGAGCTGTTAAATATAATCCTGAGATGGTCTCTATAATAAGAATGGGAATATGTTTCCTTGTCAGTGTGCTGTGCTGTGCTTAGTTGCTCAGTTGTGTCAGACTCTGCGACCTCATGGACTGTAGCCCACTAAGCTCCCCTGTCCATGGGGATTCTCCAAGCAAGAATAGTGGAATGGATTGCCATGCCCTCCTCCAGGGGATCTTCCCAACCCAGGGATTTAACCTAGGTCTCCTGCACTGCAGGCAGATTCTTGACCACCTGAGCCACCAGGGAAGCCTGCCTTGTCAGTGTGGATAATACCATGCACACTGTGGTCAGAACTCTGTAAGTAAAAATAAACTAGATGTTTTGGCCAATATCCACATATTTAATAATTTTTAAAAAATTAGTTTAAGAAAACTCTGGTAATTGTCTAAATATAATTTATGAAATTTTAATTTTTCTGGAATCACAAAGAGGGAACTCTCTAGGATGGTAATGTTAAAGAACAAAATTCTGCATAGGTAGTGTGACATTTACTCAGAAAAATTAAATCTAGGACTAAAGTTGAGAAAAACAGTTGTCAGTTGGAAAGATTATAGTGACTGAGAAAGCATTATAGAGGACAAAGTCTGTCCTTACACCCTACTGGGAATCCCTTATGGTCTAAAACCTGTGTGATAGGAAGTCATTTGAATATTGCATTATAATACTTCCCAAATATTCCCTAAAGGATCTGTTCATTTTAATGTCTATAGGATGTTTTCAAGGAATGCCTAATGACATGAGAAAATGATCACAAGGTGAATGGCAAAGGGAAACAAAATTATAAATACAGTATCATTTCCATTCTATAATTAAATTAATTAAACAACTATATAAAAGTGAATTTCAGGACATATAATGCTTTTGGGAGGTTCTTAAGTCATAATTTTTTGAAAACTTTCTCTGCATAAATGTACATATATATATATATATATTTCCCAAATTCTTAATGTTGAACACTGACCCTTATACTTTCAGAGAAGGGCATGGTCTACTTTTAGTCATGTTAGGTAGTTAGAATAGGAAACAGGAGTCCATAATGGCAGTGGCTAAAAGAAAGGAAGGGAAAAGCCTGCGAAAATGGAACAAAGGAAGGTCAAAGGAAGGTCCGAGGACCGGAGTGAGAACTTCAGGTAGAACAGCACTCCTGGCTAAGCCCAATTTACATAGGGCAGGCTCAGGGGGAGGAAAAAACATATAAAAACATATAAAAAACATATAAAAAGCGGAGCCAAAGCGCCAAAGCGCTCTCTCTCCCTTTTTCTCTCTCCTGCGCGCTGGGGCGTTCTTCTCTTCGTGTCTTTGGGTCGACGGTCAGCAGGCCCTCATGCTTCAAAGATGGATTTTCCTTTTATTTATTATCTAAATAAAATAGAGATGTAACACCGATTTGTCTAAGAGCTATAACATGGTCTGTCTAAGAGCCGTGACCCACCGAGGGCTCTGATGTCTGTCACTCCAAATCTTTGTTTGACGTGACAAGAACCGAGGAGCATACACTCGCGTGACAGTCATAACTCTTATTTTTTTATTGATGTTTCAGGTTTTGTTTCACAGATTTATATGAATTTTCTATATATCAAGAAAAAGTAATCTTGGAATATTATTTTAATTTCATAAAATAGTTTACATTATAGTGTTATGACTAGTTTTAAATCACCTTGAATGATGAATTCTTTTTAATTTCATTAGTTTGTTTTGCCTATTCTTATTGCAGTATATACACGGTGATAAATTTTCATTCATGATTGATCATAATGAAAATGTAGATCTGTTTCATTAGTTCAAGTTTGTAATTTATATCTGAAAATACACAATGATGAATGCATTCAAATTACAGCACAACATGTACTAAGGTTGAAGAGAAGTATATGTTGTTTCACTTAAGCTGCAAATGCTGTTATCATTCAGCATGTAATCATCATTTTTCAATGGGAGGATGGAAAGAATTTGAAATCCAGGTTGCTGCTTAGTTTATCAGAAAGTTAAAGACCCAGTCATGGTTCATTTTAACAGGTGAATTCTAGGAGCAGGCTGACTAGATAATTTCCATCTTTATTAAAGGCCTAAATGCTTATTCCCTGAGAATTAGTTAGCCTCGAGTATGGTGTTTATGAAAACATGTAAGAGGTTGTTAACATTTTTTAAAAAAGCTTAAAGTTATAAACTTCATTGCGAACAATCCTGTTTTGTTTTTTCTTTTAAGACCCTGGGAAGGAAAAGAGGTAGATCATTGTTTAAAACAGGAAACAAAACTTACTGTTGAGTGACTGCTGACTTTTACAGTGTACTTAAAATGACTTCAAATGCATTTTTAGTGTCTTTTTCATTTATATTTGCTCTAAGAATCTTGAGGATAGATAAGAAATGTCTAAAAACACAATAATCTAGTTAATATGCTTTAAATGCTGTCTTGGGAGTAGGGATGGGAAATTAGACCCATTGTGAGTTCCAGTGTAGTCTATTTTATGAAATATGCCTTATAGAAAAACTTGGTGCTATTGTGTAATTAAGGTAAAGTACAAAGCAAAGGGGTATAAATTCAGATTATGGTTTTCAGTTATTATTTATATAATCTAGAAAAGTTGTCAGCAAAATAGTATGATGGAAAGACTGTCAGATTTTATCTTTTTAGGTTGTGTAACACTGCCTGTGTCATTTATTCTCTTAACTGTAATTTTGTTATCTATAAAGTACATCAACAAATCAATGGACATGAATTTGAGAAAACTCCAGGAGATAGTGGAAGACAGGGGAGCTTGGCATGCTGCAGTCCATGGGGTCTCAAAATGTCGGGCACAATTTAGTGACTGAACAGCAACAAACATAAAGTAGTGATACTACTATATTTTACAGAAATTGTTTTGAGGATTGAATAAAATACATAAAGTGCCTAGGACAGTACCTGGTAATTTTTCCAGATTCAGTAAATAGCCTTTTATACAGACATCTATATGTCTTCTTTCTATTTAACCATGGGTTTAGTCTGGCGTCCATTGACATTTAGGGAATAATGGAGGTTCTCCATTTACAGAAGTCCCTATGTTCTGTGCTTATATTACTTTCATCAGATTTAAAATTTCTCTGTTAAAGCCCTTGATTATAAACATACATGTTAAAATTTATTCAGTTTAACTGCCAATTTATCTTATAGTCTAGTTTAACAGTTTAATTGTAGGTAATTTCATAGAGTTAGAAGCCAGACCTGTGAGTGTAGCCCTGGTTGTGGTAAAAAAAAAAATGCAAAGTGAACTAATTTTAAAGTGAAACATTTACTCCATAGATAGAGCCTTTAAAATGTCAAGAGTAACATATCAGTTCAGTTCAGTTCAGTCGCTCAGTCATGTCTGACTCTTGAGACCCCATGAACCGCAGCATGCCAGGCCTCCCTGTCCATCAACCAGCTCCCGGAGTCTACCCAAACCCATGTCCATCGAGTCGGTTATGCCATCCAACCATCTCATCCTCTGTCGTCCCCTTCTCCTCCCGCCCCCAATCCTACCCAGCATTAGGGTCTTTTCCAATGAGTCAACCCTTCGCATGAGGTGGCCAAAGTATTGGAGTTTCAGCTTCAACATCAGACCTTCCAATGAACACCCAGGATTGATCTCCTTTAGGATGGATTGATTGGATCTCCTTGCAGTCCAAGAGACTCTCAAGAGTCTTCTCCAACACCACAGTTCAAAAGCATCCATTCTTAGGCGCTCAGCTTTCTTCACCATCCAACTCTCACATCCATACATGACCACTGGAAAAACCATAGCCTTGACTAGATGGACTTTTGTTGGCAAAGTAATGTCTCTGCTTTTAAATATGCTATCTAGGTTGGCCATAACCTTCCTTCCAAGGAGTAAGCGTCTTTTAATTTCATGGTTGCCGTCACCATCAGCAGTGATTTTGGAGCCCAAAAAAATAAAGTCTGACACTGTTTCCACTGTTTCCCCATCTATTTCCCATGAAGTGATGGGACCAGATGCCATGATCTTAGTTTTCTGAACGTTGAGCTTTAAGCCAACTTTTGCACTCTCCTCTTTCACCTTCATCAAGAGGCTCTTTAGTTCTTCTTCACTTTCTGCCATAAGGGTGGTGTCATCCGCATATCTGAGGTTATTGATATTTCTTCCGGCAATTTTGATTCCAGCTTGTGTTTCTTCCAGCTCAGTGTTTCTCATGATGTACTCTGCATATAAGTTAAATAAGCAGGGTGACAATATACAGCCTTGACTAAAATATACTTACATAAAATTTTCTCAACTTTGAATTCAGTTGATTGGTTATTTTGTATAAAATCATACAAAAACGAGACTTTCTATGGTTGTGGGAACAATGAGAATTGTCAATAGTTCACATTAAATGCATAAAGTAAAATTTATATACACAAGATATTTTATCTTGCTTGTTTTTTTTTAACTTTAAATTGGAATCTTTGAGTCTTTTGGTTTTAGATGTGATATTTAAGTATTTGAAATATATGTAGCCTGTCATGTTATACCTAATAATTTTAAGACCCAAGCATGGGCTAAATATTTGCTATTTTATTTTTTCCAGCTTCATTGAGATATAATTGACTTTTAAACTTGTATAAATTTAAGGTATATAATGTGATGATTTGATACATATATATTGCAAAATGATTACCATAGTATGATTAATTAACACCTCCATTACCTCACATAATTACCTTTTCTGTGTTTGTGAGGTGAGAAAATTTAATATATATTTGCTTAGCAATTTTTGAGTATATAGTATTGTTAACCATAGTCACCATGTTGTACATTAGATCACTAGACTTTACCAATCTTATAGCTGGAAATTTGTGCCTTTTGACCAACAACTCCTCATTACTCTGACCTCACACCCCTAACAATCACCATTCTACTCTCTATTTCTATCATTTCAACTTTTTAGATTCTGTATGTAAACGTGATCATGCAATATTTGTCTTTCTCTGACTTATTTCACTTAGCATAATGCTCTCCAATTCACCTATGTTGTCTCAAGTGATAATATTTCATATATATATGTATATATATGTATACATATATATATGTGTGTATATATATATATTTACCCCTTTATCGTTATGTACCGTCTAGTCAGGGCTATGGTTTTACCAGTAGTTATGTATGGATGTAAGAGTTGGACTATAAAGAAAGCTGAGTGCTGAAGGATTTATGCTTTTGAGCTGTGGTGTTGGAGAAGACTCTTGAGAGTCCCTTGGACTGCAAGGAGATCCAACCAGTCCATCCTAAAGGAGATCAGTCCTGAATATTCATTGGAAGGACTGATGCTGAAGCTGAAACTCCAATACTTTGGCCACCTGATGTGAAGAGCTGACTTATTTGAAAAGACCCTGATGCTGGGAAAGATTGAGGGCAGGAGGAAAAGCGGACAACAGAGGATGAGATGGTTGGATGGCATCACTGACTTAATGGACATGAGTTTGGGTAGGCTCTGGGAGTTGGTGGTGGACAGGGAGTCCTGGCATGCTGCAGTTCATGGGGTCGCAAACAGTTGGACATGAATGAGCTACTGAACTGAACTGAACTGAAGGAACTTTGACTCTTCTTACAAGCTTTTGATTTAAAGTCTGCTTGTCTGATACAGGTATAGCTACTGCTACTCTCTGTTAGTTTCCACTTGGCTGGAATATCTTTTTCCATTTCTTCATGTTAAGCCTATGTGTATCTTTAAAATATTTTGATTGGGAATTAATCCATTTAAATCTAATAAAATAATTATTAATATCTATTAATAGGTAAGGACTTTCTAATGCCATCTTATTTTTCTCTTCTTCGTAGTTTCCTTGTTCTTTTCTTCCTCTTGTGTTGTCTTCATTTGTGAACTGGTAATTTTCTGTAACAGTATGCTTTGATTTCCTTTTCTTTATTTTTTATATATGTATTGATTTGTGGTTACCATGAAGTTTACATAAAATGTCTTACAGATACAATAGTCTATTTTATGCTGATAACCAACTAACTTTAATCACATATAAAGCTCTATCATCTTTATGTTTTTGATGTTAAAATTTACCTCTTTTTCTGTTAGTATACATTCACAGATTATTAAAGCTATAGCTATTTTTAATACTTCTTTCCATTAACCTTGGTTATCACATCATCACATTATAGTATTCTGAATTTGTACTGTACAATTGCATTCACGTCACATGCTAGCAAGTTTATGCTCAAAATCTTTCAAGCTAGGCTTCATCAGTACATGAACTTCTAGATGTGCAAGCTGGTTTTAGAAAATGCAGAGGAACCAGAGATCAAATTGACAGCATCGGTTGGATCAGGGAGAAAGCAAAGGAGTTCAGAAAAGCATCTACTTCGCCTTCATTGACTATGCTAAAGCCTTTGACTGTGGATCACAACAAACTGTGGAAAATTCTTCAAGAGATGGGACTACCAGACCACCTTACTTGTCTCCTGAGAAACCTATACGCAGGTCAAGAAGCAACTGTTAGAATCAGACATGGAATAATGGACTGGTTCACAGTTGAGAGAAGAGTATAACAAGGCTGTGTATTGTCACCCTGCTTATTTAACCTATATGCAGAGTACATTATGCAAAATGCCGGGCTGGATGAATCACAAGCTGGGATCAATATTGCCGGGAGAAATATCGGCAACTTCAGATACACAGATGACACCACTCTAATGGCAGAAAGTGAAGAGGAACTAGAGACTCTTGATGAGGGTGAAGGAGGAGAGTAGAAACGCAGCTTGAAACTCTACATAAAAAAATGAAGATCATTGGCATCCGGTTCCATCACTTCATGTCTAAAAGAAGGAGAAAAAGTGGAAACAGTGACAGATTTTATTTTCTTGGCCTCCAAAATCACTGCAGATGGTGACTCAGTCCTGAAATTAAAAGATGCTTGCTCCTTGAAAGGAAAGCTATGAAAACCTAGATAGCATATTAAAAAGAGAGACATCACTTTGGTCCTTACAGTCAAAGCTATGGTTTTCCTAGTAGTCATGTACAGATGTGATAGTTGGACCTTATAAAGAAGCTGAGTGCTGAAGAATTGAGGCTTTTGAACTGTAGTGTTAGAGAATACTCTTGAGAGTCCCTTGGACAGCAAGATCAAAGCAGTCAATCCTAAAGGAAATCAATCCTGAATATTCATTGGAAGGACTGATCCTGAAGCTGAAACTCTATTACTTTGGCTACCTGATGTGAAGAGCTGATGCATTGAAAAAAGACCCTGATGCTGGAGAAGATTGAAGGCAAAATGAGATGGGAGCAACAACAGAGGATGAGATGGTTAGATTGCATCACTGACTCAATGGACATGAATTTAAGCAAACTCTAGGAGGTAGTGAAGGACAGGGAAGCCTGGCATACTGTAGTCCATGGGGTTGCAAAGAGTCAGACACAACTTAGCAACTGAACAACAACAAAATATATATATAAATATATATATGAATAGCTAATATTGGCCATCTTTGTCACAAATTGGCATATTCCTTGCCATAATTTTATTTTTACTTCTATGTGTTCTACATATATAAATGCTTTTAATCTTCATTACAATCAGGTATTATTTCCCATTTTATAAATGGAAAAACTGAAAAATGTTAACTTTTCTGTCATTTAGTATTATTAAAAACAGTATGAGGATAAAACAATGAATAAAATAAATAATATCTGCTATTATGGAGCTTTTATTAAATTGGGGGTAGGTAGCAAAAAAAAAAAGATTTCAGGGCTATAAAGACAATATATAGTGTAATAATGAGGTAGACAGTGTGAGACTGAAGATGGAGGTCTTGGGATTCTTTTGGTATAATTGAAGACCTCTCTGTCTATGTGGCTTTTCTCTCCAAATGAAAAGAATGAGAGAGCCAGGATAATATTTAGGGAAAGAGTGTTCTAGTAAGAGGGAATAAAATAAATTCAAAGGTCCCAAAAGTTTTGAAGCAGTGGTTTGCTTGGGCTAGAAAGAACAGTCTGGTTGGAAAGGTATGACTGTGGGTGAGAGTTATGGCAAACTAGTACAAGATGGAACAGAGTATTAGGAAAATACAGGAGAGGGGTTAAGTATGTCAGGCCTCTGGAGGTGAAGGTGTCAGGCCTTTGGTGAAGATTCTTGACGGGATAATTTTGAATGGCATGAAAGCCGCTGGAGGTTTTGGAGCAGAGCAGTGCCATGTTCTGATTTACATTTTGAAAATATCATTCTCATTGTCTGTAGTAGAATCTATGATGGAAACAGGTAACCTGTTAAGAAGAATCTCAATAGTACAGGCAAGAGACTCACTAGGTTGATAATGCTGGATGATATGAAAAACGGTTTGGGTTCTAGATTTATTTTAAATATAGAGAGCAAGAGAGGAATTGTGGAGGGATTCAATGTCTTTGATATGGATATTTATAAAAATGAAATTGCCATTTTATTAAGATCAGGGAAAATCTTGTTTTAGAATTTATTATTAGATCAATACTTTTGTTTGAAGTATGCTAAATATGGAATTTATGTTAGATATTTAAGATATATCAGTTAAGAAAACAGCCTTGACATTTGGATTTGCAATATGGAGGTCACATTTGACCTTGATGAGATGGTGGACAGATGAAGAAATTATCTTTGGTGTTCTTGTTTTCCCTATAGAATTAAGTGCAAAGAAATTAGGTAAAGGTTAGGAGGGAAGGTGGGGTTTTGGATGTTGTCAGATAAAGGGTGAGAAATTGTCATCTAAGAGAGTGGGAGAATAGTTTTACAATGACACTTTCATGTAATTCCAGGCAACATTGCCTCTCCCCTTGAAATCTATGGTCATGTACTTAAGCTGAGACCAGCATGGCTCCAAGATTTTCGTTAGTAAGACTCAGCTACTGAAGGAAGGTTAGAAAGTAGGTGAGAACTAGAAGCTGGGTGAGAACTAGAAGTTAACCAGAGTTGGAATCTTGCAAACTTGGTATCCTGAAGGGAAAGATGAAGAAAGAAGTATTTTGATGAACCATCGGCTCTAAATAGGGTAAGGATGAAAAAAATATTATGAAGGAAATTATATTGAGAACAAAAATCAATAGAGGCTCCAGTGTGGCAAATAATTGTTGGAGTTGGGATAAAGAGCATCCTACAATATCTTAGTTCTGGAGAGTGGGATATTAGAAACCAAGAGTAGAATGAATGTAGTTATTGATAATAACAAATCGTGATTACTGAGTCAGGTGATTTTGCTTATGATAGACTGTGAGTTTCCCAGAGCAAAGTGGAAGACCATGTGGAAATGAGAAAGGAATGGGAAAATGTGTTAGATGAGGGCTCGTATGGAAGTGCATCACAGGGATCACAGTTAGAGGGACTTATAGGCTCCCTGTGATTTCTGAAAGCAGCTGGGACGTGAAGAACTCATCTTAACAGTGTCTTCAGAGGTGCTAATCAGATTTAATTAGGGCCTCCTTCTAAATCAGGTCTCAGCCTTGGCTGCACATTATAATCACCTGGGGGAACTTTAAAAATTTCCAGTGCTCAAACTTCACCCCAAACCAATGAAATTAAAATCTCTGGGGGTGGGACCCAGATGTCAGCATTTTTAAAAGTTCTCCAGGTGTTTCCAATGTGCAGCCAAGGCAGAGAGCCAGTTTTCCGGCTTTAGGCCGAAGAAGTAGCAAGAAATGTTGGCTCTGGAGCCTAGGCTCTTCCCGCTGAGACAGACCACCTCAGCACTGTCTGCACATAAGGTAGGAGTCAGATTTGCCTCCCTCCTGTGTCTGAACATCTAATGAACTAAGGTTTATGTGAGAAGCAAACCAATTGACTCAAAACAGTTAGTAGATGTATCTGTGTATATTAGCCAGTAAAAAGTGAAAAAGAAAGTTTCTTCCCCAAGAGCAGAACAATCACAGTTTGAGACCCTGTACTGCAGGACAGCAGGTCGTCGCTGAGATAGCAATTGATGACATATACATTGCTCTGAGGGCTCCTTAAGAACTTCTACCTTTTACGAATGTCGGGTGAAAGGTTCACAACACAACTTTTCATGCTTAATTAGCAGTTAGAATCGCTTCAAGAAATCAAATAGGGAGGAGCAGATGGACTTGCAGCTCACCTTGGGGCAGTAATTTGTTTGTCTCAGCCATTAGTCTTGGTTGCTAACAACATCATCTAAAGGTAATGGAATCATACTTTTGCTTATTTTCTATTTGGTTGCTAAATAATTTAGCTCCAAAATCTAATTTCCGTTAAAACAGAAAAATAAAATCTTTATTTCAGAGCTATTTAATTTGTAACATGTTGCCATTATAATCTCCTGGCATTGGTGTAATGTCTAAGACTCACTGATTGCTTTAAGTACTCAGCATTGACATCCTCTAGTAAGTGAAGAATTTTTACTTGCAGATTACAAAGAACACATTGTATCTTATTTGTGTCTCAATATAAATAAGTTACAGAGGGCTAAAGTTTTGCTTTTGGATTTCAAAAAGAAAAATTCTTACACTTTAAAACTTAACTCTTTAAATGGCCCTGATTTTTGAACAAAACTTTTAATATTTTAGAAAGCCAGTATTGTCCTTTTGTTGTGGAAGCAGTTTTGCTATATTTTTAAAATAAATCTTTACTCCACAAACATTTATAGCACTCTGAAAATGTTTTATATTTTATTTACTGGTGCCATAGCTTTTGAGATTGAAATGGACAAGAAGGGTCTGCTATAAACTCTTTTGTGTTGTGTTAAATCTTGTGGGTTTAAGTGACCTAGGAGAGAGTGGTAATTCGTTCACCTTCCTCTACTTGGAAATGTGTGTTAGTTCTCTTTGAAAAGAAGGCTTTACTTAAATTTAACTTGTTATTATTTTCCCAGTTGGAGTGACAGAGAATGCTGGGTGACCTTTGTAGGGTTACTTATTGTCTTCATGAAAATTTTCTCCATCTGAGCTAGAGAAAATACCTGCTGAGCTAAGGACTATGGTGAAGACAATGCTTGTCAAACATTTTATGTCCTACTTCTCAGCAAGAAACCAACCATGATAAATAGACTTTCAGAACAAGTTTTCTAAAATTCACCTTATGCCAAACTTTTCCAAATCCATCTAATCTTCATCATGTTTTTGCACTCTAGTTAAGCCAGGATGATGAGTGAGAGTTGGTTCTGGGTAAAACACTGCAGTGAATAGTTTAAATTTCTGCCTTGACTTTTTGTATCTTTCTCTTGTCCTCTATGGTATGCCTATGGATTTCACCTTTTATTTACTCTGACATGCATAGCACCTGATATAATCCTTCCTTTCTCTATAAAGACTACATATGCCCAAATAAACCCCATTTCAAGTCTTTGCTTGTTACTAAAAAATATTTCTTGGACCCTACCCCAAAATCAATTAAATGAGAAACTCTGAGGATGTAGCTTTGTAGAATATTGAGGTTTAAAAACTCCCCAGTTGAGTCTAATGTAAAGCCTTGGCTACGTGTCACTGTCTTAAGCCAAAAACTTTGGCTTTTTAAGGGTGTAATTCTAAAGAGTTAGCTGGTGAATAAAGAAAATATTTGTAAACCAGAAATCCTTAAATGCTATGAGCCCCAAACTAGCAAGAGAACATTGTCTCAACAGCCTAAATGATGACAACTAAACTAACAATGATGTTTTATGTTGCTATGAAATTCCTCAGTTGCCATGATCACTGAGTGACCATTATTTCCTTTGTCTCAGGCACTTAGTTATCTGTAATTATCTATTACACACTGGATGTATTATTTTTCTTTTTGTATCTGATAGCATGATGTTCACTAGCAAGAGACTAACTTCCTGATTTGCAGGTGTGGGGAGAACTACAAACTCATTTGATATTGTGTCACAGTGAATTTCGAATTCTAAGAAACATCTTCAATCACCACAGTGACAGTAGAGTTGCCTTTTTTCCTTATCTGCTTTAGTTTATTTAGTGAATCTCTGATTGTTTGGAGTTGGCTGTCTCTCTGTTCAGAACAATTAGGAGGGTGGCCTCAGAATTGTAAGCATACTGGGACATTGTTCACGACTATGAAGACATTGTATTCAAAACCATAGTTTACTAAGCTGATTGCTTTTAGAATGTTGGAGCAGGTATTAGAAAATAAATGATGAAAACTTGCAAACTGCAAGTATTCTTGAAGTAAGAATTTTATATTTATACATATGTGAAGATAGAAGACTTTGATGAAAAGTTATTCTTAGATCAATATGCTCATTTTGAATAACTTTATTTTTAAAAGTTTATGGATTTATTTTATCTTAATTTTGGCTTGCATCAGTCTTTGCATGAGAGCTTTCTCTAGTTGCAGACAGCAGGGCCTACTCTCTAGCTGTGCTGCATGGGCTTCCCATTGCAGTGGCTTCTCTTGTTGTGAGGCACAAGCTCTAGGTATGCAGGCTTCAGTAGTCGCATCTCACAGGCTCTAGAGAACAGATTCAGTAGTTTTTGACACATGGTCTTTGTTGCTCTGCAGCATGTGGAATCTTCCTGGACCAGAGATGGAATCCATGTCCCTTGCATTGGAAGGCAGATTCTTACCCATTGTACCACCAGGAAAGCCCTATTCAGTTGGTGCAAAAGTAATTGTCATTTTGGACTGTGAATTTTAAATCGTTATAACTAGGCTCAAACATTTTTATTAGTCAAAATAAGAACCATTCCAATCAACACATTTTTGCTAATGAGAAATAAGTTTGCTTATTCTTTCAGTATAAAAATCCATGCTTTGGGATTTGATGAACTCTTGGAAAGCATTTTCTGCATCCTGCTGGTTGTGGAAGTGTTCTCCTTGCAAAAAGTTGTTGAGATGGTTGAGCAAGTGGTAGTCAGTTGGCGAGAGGTCAGGTGAATAGGGTAGATGAGGTAAAACTTTATAGCCCAATTTGTTCAACTTTTGAAATGCTGGTGTGTGATAAGAGGTTGGGCATTGTTGTGGAGAAGAATTGGGCCCGAGAGCAGACCACCAAACAGTGACAGTGACCTTTTTTTGGTGCAGGTTTGGCATTGGGAAGTGCTTTAAAATTTCTTCTAAGTCCAACCACAGAGCTGGTCATTGCCTGTTGGTTGTCATATAATATCCACTTTTCATCACACATCACAATCTGATTGAGAAATGGTTCATTGTTGTTGTATAAAATAAGAGAAGATGACATTTCAAAATCATGATTTTTTGATTTCTGGTCAGCTCATGAGGCACCCGCTTATAAAATTTTTCACCTTTCCAATTTGCTTCAAATACTGAGTGGCTGTAGAATGGTTGACACTGAGTTCTTCGGCAACTTCTCAAGTAGTTGTAAGAGGATCAACTTTGATGATTTCTCTCAATTTGTTGTTGTCATATTCCCATGGCTGGCCATTAGGCTCCTCATCTTCAAGACTCTGGTCTCAGCTAGAACCATCACTGGATTGTATGTTAGCTAGCTGTTCCAGGGCCAAATGCGTTGTTGATGCTTCTGGTTGTCTCCCCTGCTTTACAACCCTATTGAACTCAAAACTGCTCAAATTTGCTATTTGTCTAACATCATTTCCATAGTCTAAAATAAATACGAAACAAACAGCAAGTAATTATTCATTAGCAAAAACATGACGTGAGAAATATGCATTAAAATGATGTATAACATAACCACATTTATTGAGGATGTATTCCAGTGTCAAACAGCAAATATCAACAATGCAAAAACCACAGTTACACTTGCATCAACCTAATCAGTTCAATTCAGTTCAGTCATTCAGTCGTGTCTGACTCTTTGCAACCCCATGGACCACAGCATGCCAGGCCTCCCTGTCCATCACCAACTCCCGGAGTCTACCCAAACCCATGTCCATCGAGTCGGTGATGCCATCCAACCATCTCATCCTCTGTCATCCCCTTCTCTTCCTGAACTCAATTTTTCCCAGAATCAGGGTCTTTTCAAATGTCAGCTCTTTGCATCAGGTGGCCAAAGTATTGGAGTTTCAGCTTCAGCATCAGTCCTTCCAATGAACACCCAGGATTGATCTCCTTTAGGATGGACTGGTTGGATCTCCTTGCAGTCCAAGGGACTCTCAAGAGTCTTCTCCAACACCACAGTTCAAAAGCATCAATTCTTTAGCATTGAGCTTTCTTTACAGTCCAGCTCTCGCATCCATACCTGACTACTGGAAAAACCATAGCCTTGACTAGATGGATTTGTTGACAAAGTAATGTCTCTGCTTTTTAATATGCTGTCTAGGTTGGTCATAACTTTCCTTCCAAGGAGTAAGCATCTTTTAATTTCATGGCTGCAGTCACCATCTGCAGTGATTTTGGAGCCCCCTAAAATAAAGTCAGCCACTGTTTCCACTGTTTCCCCATAATTTGCCATGAAGTGATGGGACCAGATGCCATTATCTTAGTTTTCTGAACGTTGAGCTTTAAGCCAAAATTTTCACTCTCCTCTTTCACATCCATCAAGAGGCTTTTCAGTTCCTCTTCACTTTCTGCCATAAGGGTGGTGTCATATGCATATCTGAGGTTATTGATATTTCTTCCGGCAATCTTGATTCCAGCTTGTGCTTCTTCCAGCCCAGCGTTTCTCATGATGTACTCTGCATATAAGTTAAATAAGCAGGGTGACAATATACAGCCTTGACGTGCTTCTTTTCCTATTTGGAACCAGTGTGTTGTTCCATGTCCAGTTCTAACTGTTGCTTCCTGACCTGCATACAGGTTTCTCAAGAGGCAGGTCAGGTGGTCTGGTATTCCCATCTCTTTCAGAATTTTCCACAGTTTATTGTGATCCACACAGTCAAAGGCTTTGGCATAGTCAATAAAGCAGAAATAGATGTTTTTCTGGAACTCTCTTGTTTTTTTGATGATCCAGCGGATGTTGGCAATTTGATCTCTGGTTCCTTTGCCTCTTCTAAAACCAGCTTGAACATCTGGAAGTTCACGGTTCACGTATTGCTGAAGCCTGGCTTGGAGAATTTTGAGAATTACTTTGCTAGCATGTGAGATGAGTGAAATTGTGTAATAGTTTGAGCATTCTTTGGCATTGCCTTCCTTTGGGATTAGAATGAAAACTGACCTTTTCCAGTCCTGTGGCAACTGCTGAGTTTTCCAGATTATCTGGCATATTGAGTGCAGCACTTTCACAGCATCATCTTTCAGGATTTGAAATAGCTCAACTGGAATTCCATCACCTCCACTAGCTTTGTTCGTAGTGATGCTTCCTAAGGCCCACTTGACTTCACATTTCAGGATGTCTGGCTCTAGGTGCGTGTGAGTGATTACACCTTCATGATTATCTGGATCGTGAAGATCTTTTTTGCACAGTTCTTCTGTGTATTCTTGCCACCTCTTCCTAATATCTTCTGCTTCTGTTAGGTCCCTACCATTTCTGTCCTTTACTGAGCCCATCTTTGCATGAAATGTTCCCTTGGTATCTCTAATTTTCTTGAAGAGATCTCTAGTCTTTCCCATCCTATTGTTTTCCTCTATTTCTTTGCACTGATCGCTGAGGAAGGCTTTCTTATCTCTCCTTGCTATTCTTTGGAACTCTGCATTCAAATGGGTATATCTTTCCTTTTCTCCTTTGCTTTTTGCTTCTCTTCTTTTCACTCTTATTAGTAAGGCCCCCTCAGACAGCCATTTTGCTTTTTTGCATTTCTTTTTCTTGGGGATGGTCTTGATTCCTGTCTCCTGTACACCAACCTAATAGATGTTCTTTTTTAATTTCTGTTTTTGAGCCCTTTCAACTTATACCCTGAACTTGATAATAGTAAATAAAACCTACTTTGTTGCTGTTTAATCAGTTTCATAAAATGGAGAATGTTGCAACATCTGGCTTTTGTTCAAGCCCATATTTCTTTCACTAAACTGGCCTAGAAGACATCTTTTTAATGCAATTCAGGGGCATTCATCCTGCCTCAGTCTCACTGTAGCCTTTGAGAGGAGTGCTAATATGTCAAAAGTGAGGATACTATTTATTAACAATTTTGGTGAGTTAAGTGTTTTGTATAATTCTGGAAGAGATTAAAGTCTGTTTTAAGACTTCCAGTTTCTGGTTCTGCATCACATATAAGGAGCTTGGAAATCACCAGTCTTCCTTAAAAAAAAAAAAAAAGTAAAAACTGAACAGACCAAAAAAATCAACATCTCTTTTTGGATCTGTAAGAGAGGTGAGACACAAACACTACCCCCATGATTGAAGAGTCAGGCAGGTACAGGGAATAGCAACTTGGGAGTGGGAACCACCTCAGGAAAAGTGTAATTGAAAAATTGCTGCTGGCTTACTGTCCAACTCTTTGTGACCCTATGGACTGTAGCCCCTCCAGGCTCCTCTGTCCATGGAATTCTTCGGGCAAGAATACTGCAGTGGGTTGCCATCCCCTTCTCCAGGGGATTTTCCCCACCCTGGGCTCCAACTCACGTCTCCCACCAGGTAGATTCTTTGCTGTCTGGTCCACCAGGGCTTCTTTTTTCAATTCACTTTTCAGGGAGGACAACTCTGAGGATGAAAAACTAGACCCACTGACAGTGGTGAGGGGAGGAGAGGTGCATAATATTGTGAGATTTATCTCCAGGAGATTGGTCAAGTTCCCACAGTAAATACGGGAGAAAAATATAGATCCCCTGGAGAAGGAAATAGCAACCCACTCCAGTACTCTTGCCTGGACAATTCCATGGACTGAGGAGACAGGCAGGCTACAGTCCATAAGGTCACAAAGAATCAGACCCGACTGTGCGACTTTCACTTCTGGCAGGAGGGGAAGGAGTGAGGAACTGTTTTAAAATGCCCAGAGCATTCTGTTTTTCTGAACAAGACCTGCCCTCAGGGGAAACTAGATAACAGAGCCTGACTGACCTGAGGAAGGGAAATACTTCAGCACCTCTAGCCATCCTGTCTCACTTAAGAACTGGGGGTTTGAGAGGGTAGGGGGACGGTGGCTGAGAAACAGTGGTGAAGTGCAGAGGCATAGGCTCACTAAAAGACTAAGCTTTAATCAGGAGGATAAAAACTGCTATTCCCCGCATGGCATATTACTAAGGGTCTTTTTTATAGCTTTTTTTTTACTTGGTACCTTATATTTGGCTGTCAAGAAAAAATTTGTAAGGCATATTAAAAGGCAAAGAACAATTTGAAGAGACAGAGGGAGCATTAGAACAAGACACAGTTGGGATGCTTTATCTATTCAGTGGCCCTTTTCATGGTTGTTATACCATGTACATTTTTGGAATGTTTTTTCCCAATTAATTGTTTCAAAAGACTATCTTATAGATGTCTCTTGAGAATGTAGGCATCATGACTCTCTCTCACCTACTTTAGGTTTGAAAAGCAGTGACTTAGCAACTGAACAACAGCAATAGCAATCAAATGTTTTTGAGAGAAACTGGTTTTTTCCTTAATGTGTTATCAGCATTGTTATTGTTCAGTCGCTAAGTTGGGTCCAACTGTTTGCATTCCACATGGACTGCACCTTGTCAGGCCTTCCTGTCCTTCACTATATCCTGGAGTTTGCTCAAATTCATGTCCATTGAGTTGATAATGCTATCTAACCATCTCATCTTCTGCTGACCCCTTCTTCTTCTGCCCTCAACCTTTCCCAGCATTAGGGTCTTTTCCAGTGAATCAACTCTTCGCAGCAGGTGGCCAAAGAATTGGAGCTTCAGCATTAGTCCTTCCAATGAATGTTCAGGGTTGATTTCCTTTAGGATTGATTGACTGGTTTGATCTCCTTGCAGTCCAAGGGACTCTCAAGAGTTATTACTGTTATTAGCAAGATGTAATACTGACAACCAAAGAACAGCCTTGGGGTCTGACTTGATAACTTTGGCCTGCATATTGTAAACAAGAAGATGAGCCATGATTTATAGGTAGTTTAGCCCATTTATCAAAGCTGGGGGGTCGGTGAGTCATTTAGGGTCAAGTTCTTTTTAATTATAAATATTGTGTCACTGAAAGTTTAGCATATGTGGTTCATTTGTAATCAAAGAACAATTTTATTTTTTATCTTCAATGTCCATGAAAATCTGTTCAAAAGGGGCAGTGTTGTTGACCCTTGATGAAATCTTGGCAGGCTTAAGACATTTCTTGTTAATCTCTGGTAACAGCAGTCATGGTTCTAGTCCTTTTAAATTACAAATATAGTGTTAATTCATTAAGTAAAAATCTCACTCTGCATAGTAATATTTTAACCTTTGTTGAAGGGATGCATGGATGGCATCACTGACTCAATGGACATGAATTTGAGCAAGCTCTGGGAGATGGTGAAGGACAGGGAAGCTTTATGTGCTGCAGTCCATGGGGTCACAAAGAGTCAGACATGATTGAGCAACTGAGAAACAACAACTAGAGGATAATAATATTGACTTATAAAAATAGTAATCACACCATATAATCCATTTCTATAGCAGTGTTTGCATGCTGAGAAGTTATTCTATAAAGTGATTTTCTATTGAAGTTTTTCTATTAGATTCTGTGATTTTCTTTTTCAGAAAAATGCAATCTTAACACTTAATATGAAATGGATATAGAGCCTGAGGGCTTTAGGGACTCATTTGAAGAATTGAATACATATGCTGCTTTTATAAAAAGAGACTCCTAGAAGATAGTCGAACAACTAGTTAGAAGGTTCCTGGGTCCCCAGGTGACCATGTGAAGCAGATTACCACATCCTGCCCCCAACATGCAGTTAATTATGACATAGTTCAGGATTTTCTCAGAATTGAGAACATACTATATAGTTATAATACAACCAATGCCACTTATAAGCTGTATTTTAAATTAAAAAGCTAGAATTTTTAAATGTGTGAGAATACATGAACTGTTTTGCATTATCCACTGTAATAGAGCTCTACTAGCTGAATATGTCTGGAAACAGTATGGCTGTGTGTTACCAAAGCTGTATTCTAGTGAACTGAAAAAACTTTCTGGTCAGAAAGTACAGGATTTTAACAGTGAGAAATGATTGCCGTTGTAAAAAAAAAAAAAAAAAGTAGAAATATATAAGGAGGAAGTTGGGTTACTAACATAGTAATAACAAGAATTGAAAATTAGTGGCACGTTAAAGAGATTCTATAAAACAGTGAATCAAATGCCTATGAGCATCAAAGAATTTAAATATTTAGAAAAATATATACTCCTGGGCCTCCAACCAGACTTACTATATCAAAATTTTCATTTTTAACATGCTTACATGAGAGTAGTTTTACCTTTGTGATGCTTAAATGAAATAGCTGTTGAAAGTTCACTCTCACTTTTTCTCCTATTTTATGGGTGATCTGCTAAGCATTGTTGAAGAAAGCTGTGAAATTGTGCTGCTTTTTGGTTACTGCTGTCATGTTTTTCTAATGTTGACTTGCATCCTTTTCTATTTAAAAATTATTTTATTCATCTCTTACTATTCATTATAGCAGCAGTTTTAAAACCTTTTTAGCCACCTTAAGAAGGATCCAGAAGAGGTGTTTATATTTAACATTTTTGAGAAATTTCAGTCCACTTGATGTGAAAGTTTTCAATTTCTGTTCCTTATATTTCAAAATTTTTTCTTCACTCATTCTCTACTTGTATATTAAAGAAGCAACTCTCTTCCTTTATAAAACCGATTGCCTTACTCTGCTTTTAGTCATTCAGTCAGTTTTTGTTTAATACCAAATATTGTTTCATTAATAATCATTTTTATTTTGAATTTTCAGTCATTCTCATAGACTCATTCTTCTCAGTATGTTAAGAACTCTTATAAACAACAAATCTCTCCTCTGACCTTCTTAAATTATAATCTCTATTTTCATCTATAGACTTCTTTATGTTCTATTTGCTGTATCTACTCTCTTACTATTTTAGTCCCCTAAAATCTTCCTACTTCTTACCTTTTCTCCCCCTTTACTTACCTATTCAGATGTCGTCAGTGACTTCCTCACTTTTAAAACCAATATTAATTCTTATTATTAGTAACCCTCTTTTTTTTTGTCCTGGCTTGTCAGAAGCTTTCTTTTTCTTGACACTCTATCCTTCTTCAGGAGAAGGCAATGGCAACCCACTCCAGTGTTCTTGCCTGGAGAATCCCAGGGACAGAGGAGCCTGGTGGGCTGCTGTCTATGGGGTCGCACAGAGTTGGACGTGACTGAAGCGACTTAGCAGCAGCTACCCTTCTTCAGTTTTCCTGACACTTTGTTTTATCTAGTTTCCCTCCTGTTTCTTTGCTTAATTTGTTTATCTCTTCTCACTCTTTAGTTGTTTTTATAAAGGGAATTCCCCAAGATTGGATTCTTCCCTCTCATTTTTCTTTCTCTCTCTGGAAACTCATTTACTCAAATAGTTTATAGACTTGCCTTAGTTTGGAGGGCCTTCAAATATTCAAATATTCCTCTCTAGTATCTCATCAATATGCTGACTTCTAAAATATCGTTAAATATATTTTTCTTGTTTTTTTTTAAAACTTGTCTTAAAAATATTATTCATCTCCTTTGATGTTGTTTCTTCTAGGCTTTACCATTTCCTCATTTAAGTTTATACAGTTATGTGTATGTTTCATTTTGTTTTCACTGTGTTCTTCAGATTGGACAACTTGTGTTGATCTATATTTACGTTTGCTGACTCTTCTTTCTTTTGGTTGTTAAGCCCATCCAGTGAATTTTTAATTTAAATTACAATTTTCAGGTATTTAGTTTTCATTTGATGTTTTAAAATAATTTCCATTTCTTTGAGTTCGTGTCTACGCATTCATTATGGGTATATTTATTCTTTGTACAAAATTTTAATAGCTGTTTAAAATTCTTGAGTGCTAAGTCTAACATCTGAACCACGATTAGTTTGGTTTCTATTCATTGTTTTGATTTCTTTTGTTTTGTTTTCCTTGATCCTGGGGCACATTTCCTGTTTCTCTGTTTGTGACTTTTATTTTATACTTGACAGAGTAAATGATACATCTCTATTTATATTTCTCTGAAAAGTGTTGTTTTTTTCTATTCAGTGATTTAATTATTGGATGATCACTTTAAACTTGTGTAGGATTTATTTCACACTTTGTTTGTACAGGTTTATAAAAAGTCCAAGTTGTTTCCCAGTTCTCTATATCCTGGCAGAACTCGCATCTAAGCTTTTTCTCCTGAAGATCTTTGGTTTTAAGATTTGTGATTGAATGCTGAAAGGAGGCTCTACTTTATGGTGCGGTTCTCACTCTTAAGACACAAGCTTTCTAATGTCTCACTGCTCAAGGTGCTAAATAGTAACCTTTCCATTATGGGTGACTTGAACTCCAGTGTCCCCTGGTGCTGCTTGTTGTCTCATTTATCTCTTCACTTTTAACCTGTAGCAGATGAGCTCTGATAAACTTTAGTCTTTCCGTGTGTACGTGCAGCCCATTCTTCAGCCAAGGACCAGCTGGGAGCCCCACATGAAATTCTGTGTCCCATTATATGTACAGGTCCCTTGTCCCACAAATTCTTGCCACTCTCCTGCTGCCATGAATTCTAATCTTTATCCTTAGCTCAGTGGAATAGCTGTACTCTGCTTGGCCTCCAGCTCATAGCGTCATGATTGGGAGTTTGTCCTCAGCCAGAGAGAGGGTAACTGTAGTTTCCCAAATGAGTTTCCCACCTCAGGAATTATAGGATTGAACTGACTATTACCTAGTGCCCAAGATGAGTTGTTGTGTGTATTTTTGTAATTCTATAATTTTACAAAAGGAGGTGGTTTATAGGAGAAGGGCTACTTTGATAACAGTTATTCCATCAAGCCAGAAGTCTTGAAACCTTAAAATATTTTTTTGATTCCTTTCTTATATTCAGGCTTCCAGTCCAAACTAAATCTTTAATTCTTTCTTCTCAAAGCTGTTTATGTCTATTCCAATCATTTCTGTGATCACTGCCTACCATCCTGAGACCATGATTTGCCCAAATTTCTGTGATATCTGTATCTTTCTAACTAGTCTCTCACAACTCATATAACTAATTAGCTCATTTGTTTATATAAGTACTTTACTAATTACTTAATCTGTACTCTTTAATCAGAAAACTCAGTTCTTCCTCAAATGATCTCTACACAATATTATAGCTTTATTTACCACTATTCCCTCACAGTAATCCAAGTCTATGCCCTGACCAGTACTGCTGAAAAAGCTGAAGTTGAACAGTTCTATGAAGACCTACAAGACCTTCTAGAACTAACACACAGAAAAGATGTTCTTTTCATTATAGGGGACTGGAGTGCAAAAGTAGGAAGTCAAGAAATACCTAGAGTAATAAGCAAATTTAGCCTTGGAGTACAGAATGAAGCAGGGCAAAGGCTAATAGAGTTTTGCCAAGAGGACGCACTGGTCATAGCAGACTCTACACATGGGCATCACCAGATGATCAACACCGAAATTAAATTGATTATATTCTTTGCAGCCAAAGATGGAGAAGCTCTATACAGTCAGGAAAATCAAGACCGAGAGCTGACTGTGGCTCAGGTCGTGAACTCCTTATTGCCAAATTCAGACTTAAATTAAATAAAGTAGGGGAAACCACTAGACCATTTAGGTATGACCTAAATCAAATCCCTTATGATTATACAGTGGAAGTGAGAAATAGATTCAAGGGATTAGTTCTGATAGACAGAGTGCCTGTAGAACTATGTACGGAGGTTCATGACATTGTACAGGAGGCAGGGATCAAGACCATCCCCAAGAAAAAGAAATGCAAAAAAGCAAAATGACTGTCTGAGGAGGTCTTACAAATAGCTGTGAGAAGAAGAGAAGCAAAATGCAAAGGAAAAAGGAAAGATATACCCATTTGAATGCAGAGTTCCAAAGAATAGCATGGAACTATTCTTATAGTTCCATAAGAAAGCCTTCCTCGGTGATCAGTGCAAAGAAATAGAGGAAAACAATAGAATGGGAAAGACTAGAGATCTCTTCAAGAAAATTAGAGATACCAAGCAACATTTCAGGCAAAGATGGGCACAATAAAGGACAGAAATAGTATAGACCTAACAGAAGCCGAAGATACTAAGAAGAGGTGGTAAGAATACACAGAAGAAACAACTATACAAAAAAAATCTTCATGACCCAGATAATCATGATGGTGTAATCACTCACCTAGAGTCAGACATCCTGGAATGTGAAGTCAAATGGGCCTTAGGAAGCATCACTACGAACAAAGCTATTGGAGGTGATGGAATTCCAGTTGAGCTATTTCAAATCCTAAAAGATGATGCTGTGAAAGTGCCGCAGTCAATATGCCAGCAAATTTGGAAAGCTCAGCAGTGGCCACAGGACTGGGAAAGGTCAGTTTTCATCCCAATCCCAAAGAAAGGCAATGCCAAAGAATGCTCAAACTATCGTACACTTGTACTCATCTCACATGCTAGTAAAGTAATACTCAAAATTCTCCAAGTCAGGCTTCAATAATATGTGAACTGTGAACTTCTAGATGTTCAAGCAGTTTTTAGAAAGGCAGAGGAACCAGAGATCAAATTGCCAACATCCAATGGATCACAGAAAATGCAAGAGAGTTCCAGAAAAACATCTATTTCTGCTTTATTGACTATGCCAAAGCCTTTGACTGTGTGGATCACAATAAA
Organism: Giraffa tippelskirchi; assembly: GCF_054371585.1. NCBI lineage: Eukaryota > Metazoa > Chordata > Mammalia > Artiodactyla > Giraffidae > Giraffa > Giraffa tippelskirchi. Next base: position 101,625,281 of record NC_137281.1, read on the forward strand.
CTGTGGAAAATTCTGAAAGATATGGGAATACCAGACCATCTGATCTGCCCCTTGAGAAACCTGTGTGCAGGTCAGGAAGCAACAGTTAGAACTGGGCATGGAACAACAGGCTGGTTCCAAAGAGGAAAAGGAATACGTCAAGGACGTATATTGTCACCCTGTTTATTTAACTTATATGCAGAGTACATCATGAGAAACGCTGAGCTGAAGGAAGCATAAGCTGGAATCCAGATTGCCGAGAGAAATATTAATAACCTCAGATATGCAGATGACACCACCCTTATGGCAGAAAGTGAAGAAGAACTAAAGAGCTTCTTGATGAAAGTGAGAGAGGAGTGAAAAAGTTGGCTTAAAGCTCAACATTCAGAAAACTAAGGTCATGGCATCCGGTCCCATCACTTCATGGCAGATAGATGGGGAAACAGTGGCTGACTTTTGGGTATGTATCTGTAAAAAACACCAACTCTTAATTCGAAAGGATATATGCACCTCAGTGTTCATAGCAGTGCTACTTACAATAGCTAAGACATGGAAGCAACCGAAATGTCCATCAACAGAGGAATGGATAAAGAAGATGTGATACATACAATGGAATATTATTCAGCTATAAAAAATGAAATAATGTCACTTGGAGCAACATGTATGGATCTAGAGCTTATCACCCTGAGTGAAGTAAGTCAGACAGAAAAAGATAAATATCATTTGATAACACTTCAGTGCAAAATCTAAAAAAATGACACAAATGAACTTACAAAACAAAAACAGACTCATTTACATATAAAACAAACTTATGGTTATCAAATGGTAAAGGTAGGGCCAGATCAATTAGGAATTTAGGATAAAGAGATACACACTGCTGCTGCTATTATATATAAAATGAATAAATAACAAGGACTGACTGTATAGAACAGGAACTATATTCAATATCTTATAATAACTTACAATGGAAAAGAACCTGGTATATAACTGAATCACTTTGTACATCTGAAGCACTGTAAATCAACTATACTTCAATAAAAAATAAAAAACTTTAGTCTTTATCCTACTAGTATATAATATGTTTCTAAAAGTTATTTACTTAAAGAACAAATCTGAGTATTTTAGTAAGCAATGAGGATAGAAGTAACATGGGAAAAAAAGATTAACTAGGTGAGATTTAGGGAACTAGATTGAATTAGAAATAGGATCCATGATGTAAGGTGGTAAGAAGGTAGGCAGTGTTTGAAGTGCAGGGTTTGAAAATAGAGCAGAGATTGGTAGTGAGAAAAGTGAAGACTGTCAAGAAGCTATAATTGTTAAACACAGATGACTACTAGTGCTATTGGTCTGTGAAGCTGAAGGATATTTGCATAAACTACATTCAGGGTTTCACTTTTCTCCATAGTTATTTTATGTATTATGACTGTAAATGGCATGTCAGGTGTCCTCAAGGATTTTCCATGGTTTGGTAATTCTCTTGGAGGACTCACAGAACCCAAGTTAGAGTTTATACTCACAGGTACATTTATTACAGCAAAAGGATTTAAAAAAATCATTAAAGGGAAAGGTGCATGGATCAAAGTCTCAGTGTAATCAGATGTAAGTTTATAAAGAGTCCTCTTCTAGTAGAGTCACAGAGGATGCATTTAGCTCCACAGCACTGAGTTGTGACTTTTGAAATGTTGTCTATCAGGAGAACTCATTAGATGCAGTGTCAAGAATTTTTACTAGGGGCTGATCATTTTGTCACCTTCTACCTAGGCTATACCAAATTTCTAATCTCCCAGGCATGAAGTATATATTCAGCTTAAACTACATTTTTTAAACAGAGTTTAGGCATGGTGAGTGACTCATCAGTTTTCAGAATGGTGGAGAAATCCCCTTTAAATCCAAGCTCCTAGAGGCCAGCCAAGGGCCAACCTTACAAGCAAGACTTTCTAAGCTCAGCACAGTGGTGATAATAGAATTTGTAGATCATCCTTTGTTTCCTAATTCTTTGTGCTAATTTATTACTTATATAATATATTCTGCAGCAACCTATTATCTGTATGTTTGGCTTTCATTTGCTTTATACATGGTGTCACAGACTCTTGACTTTTTATACTTTTGAGTTATCTTATTTTTTCACTTCTTTTCTAACAGTGATCTTGTTTCAGGACATACTTGGCTAAGCTTGGATTTTGTGGAATTCTATCTTGTGTTCCATTCATTTGTCTAATCTCGTCTCATGTCACATCTGTTTCTTTGAAGGTTAATGGGAAAATCATCCTTCACTTTGGAATATCTTTTTATATAAGGTAATTTACCTTCCTAACAATGCATAAATCTACCAAGAGTCTACAATGTTTCTGGTTGGTCTTAGAAGACAATATTAATGAGAAGTTGTAAAATTTAATGAAAGCTCATAAAGATTTACTATTAGTTAAAATAATTCTAGTGTGGAAATGTGTTACTCAATAACAGCTTACACTGTAAAGAAATGTACACAGACTTTCTTTTGTTTCTACTGGACCAGTCTTGCATTTGCTGTGTGTTGAGTTCCCATACTAATAGAAATTGCTAAGAAGGCTGTGGTGACCAGAATTGTGTTGCAACATACTGTTGTTTGGCTGTGTTCTTGCTGTATTTTAACAAAAGAATTTGTATGTTATCCTATCTTTTGTATTAGTCCATACTCAAAGCCAAGAATATTTTTCTTATTCCTAGAAATTGTTTCTATTCTCTGAGCCCATTCAAAACGTGTTCCAAGGACCAGTAATATTGGGATTACCTGGGAGTTTGTTAGAAACATAGAACCTTAGGCCCAGCTCCAGACCTGCTGAATAAGAATCTGTTTGAGTGGACTGTGTGTGTCACGAGCCTGGAGCTAGCATGGATGCCTTGTGCTGCCACGATCTCTTTTGTTCAGGTTATCTGAAAATGTTAGAATTCTATCACTTATAGCTGAATGAGCCCAGTCTAATATAAAAATTAAGCAGATAAGAGGAAACTGAGGTCGCCTTCTTCTTGTGACCCTCCTAGTCATAGGTCCATGTCTGCTTCAGTTTGCACTTTATCCTTGAGGAAACCTGAGTCCAGCACTCACTGCTGCTTGGGTCGCTGCTGTGTGGCTGAGGGTCTCAGAGACACTCTGCTGGCATCAGATAACCAAGGATCACCACAGTTCACTTTTCCAGTGAAATAATCCATTCATCGAATTAGAAAGAAGACAAGATGATGGAGTAGAAGGGCTTGAGTTCACCTCCTCTCAGAGAAATACCAAAATCACAACTAACTGCTGAGCAACTATCTACAAAACAGACTGGAACCTACCAAAAAAGATATTCTACATGCAAAGACAAAGAAGAAGCCACAGCGAGATGGTAGGAGAGGCACTTTCACAATATAATCAAATCCAGTACCACCAAGTGGCCTACCCACAAACTGGAAAATAATTATCTCACAGAAGTTTTCATACAGGATTGAGAATTCTGAGTCCCCACATCAGGCTCTCCTGCCTGCGGGTCTGGCTGAGGAGGAGGCCTCAGAGCATTTGGCTTTGAAGGGCAGTGGGTCTTGTGTGCCGGAGCTCCACAGGACTAGGGGAAACACAGACTCCGCTCTGGGGGGATGTACCCAAGACTCATGTGCCCTGGGACTCAGGCAAAGCAGTGACTCTGTAGGAGCCTGGGTCAGGCCTACCTGAAGGTCTTGGAGGGCCTCCAATATAAAATAAAAATTAAATTTAATAATCTGCTTTTCACCAAGATCCGCGGTTGATCCATACACATATTTTAAATTTGGGAAGTGTTGTTCTAAATTCTGCCATTATCCTTGTCTTCCTATGCTCCATTGTCAACCTGTGCCTGCTTCATCTGGTCATGCTGGGAATAATTAGCATGTTAGTCAGGGAATTAAAAAGATCTGTGAACTAATGAATTGGTTATGCCTGAAAAATTCTGTAAATTGCCTTAATTTGGGGAGTGTTGCTGCAGCATCAACTATAAATAGATCTATTGTTTCTCTCATAATGCTATTTGCACTCAGAGCTCTAGGCAACTGCATGAAAAATGCCTTTAGCATAGTATCATCAACCCCAACAATGAGGCCCCCTAGCTAAAAGTCTGCCAGCTTCACCTCTGTTGATTTTAGGCAAGCAGCTGGGCCACTGATGTTGTTGTTGTTTTTTAGTTTTTTATTGGAGTATAGTTGATTTACAATGTTGTGTTAGTTTTATGTGTACAGCAAAGTGATATATAAATATAAATATATATATATATATTTCCATTATAGGCTATTACAAGGTATTGAATATAGTTCCCTGTGCTGTATGGTCAGTTCTTGTTGTTCATCTATTTTGTGTATAGTTGTGTGTATGTACTAGTGTGTTTCTCTTAATCCCAAACCCCTAATTTATCTTTCTTCCTGCTTTTCTCCTTTGGTAACAGATAAGATTGTTCTCTATGTCTGTATGTTTCTGTTTTGTAAGTAAGTTCATTGATATCACTTTTTTAGATTCCACAAATAAGTCATATCATGTATTTGTCTTTCTCTGTCTGACTTCCTTCACCTAGTATGATTATCTCTAGATCAATCCATGTTGCTGCAAATGGCATTATTTCATTCTTTTTTATGGTTGAGTATGGGCCATTATTTAAACTGGAATTTTTTCTAAATTTTTTTTCCCTTTTCTTCATCAGTAGCTGCTTGTGCCCAGATTCCAGGACAGAAGGAGGGCCTAATGTCTTAGGAAATTTAATGATGCTCTTAGCTGTGTCCACAAAATATATTCTGTTCAGAAATAAAGAGTAAAAAGCTATTCCTCTCTCCCAGTCCCACAGTTGGGCAACCTGCCTGCATCTCTGATTCTTTTTACCTTTTATTAAAAACCTCTTTGTGTTTCTTTCTCTCTTTAATTCTTCTATTTCTAGCCACTCATTGCTTCCCTTAGCTAATTCAACTTAAGCTTTGTACTTCTCTTTTAAGTTTTAAGTTTTAGTGGCTCAAACTTTTCACAACCAAAATTCTTGATTACATAAAATTATTACCCTCCCAATTAAAATGCAAGTAATTATGAGAGAATAATTTATTAACATAGAAATCAGGGTTCATATAAATTATAATTTAAACTCTGAATATTATTATTCGGAGTTTTCTACAAAGATGTTAATTAACATTGGAATTTGATCTGCATATTGAACAAATTTACTTATTAAAATAGAATTCATAAGTATTGAGTTGATTTATACTGGAGGGAAATATTCTGTTTAGTAATTTGAATTCTATTTCTAAGATAAACAGTTTTACAGTTCTCTAAGACTAGGTGAATATATGCAAAGTGATAGTATTACAACTGAAAGAATGGATGGGTCTGATTTTTTCCACCATGAATTTATACTATTCTCTAAATAGCAGGGTGCTTTTTGTTACTTCTTTCCCTTAAAATGCTGTTTTATTAAGTGAGAGTCAACTGGATCGACTCAGTGTAATTTTGCTGTAGTCATTAGTCGTAGCCCTAAGCTTCGTATTTAAAATTTGTTATGAGTATTCGATGAAATTGGAAAAAAATGTGTTTAACTCCAGTAAGTCCCCTATACTTGAACCTTCAAATTGCAAACTTTCAAAGATGTGAACCTGCATTCACGTGTCCAGTCATGTAAGTTAGTTCATGTGTCTGGTGTTCATTGTCACGTGTGTGCATCCTCTACAAGTGGTTGTGCTTTTGTGTACTTTAACATGCAGTACTGTATAGAGTACAGTAGTATAGTATCTTTGTTTCAAGCCCAGGGTGTCCAGAAGTAAGCATAAGAACAGTGGTGATGTAGCTGGTGTCACTATTCATGACAGGAAATGGCAAGGGGATTTTCTTTATTTGAGGAGGCATTGTTAGTTTTTGAGGCATAGGACCTGAGTGTAGAGAGTACATGAAGGTTGCAGCAGCCATTCAGAATTCAATCCAGTGTTATCACGTCATCAAGGACGAGAAAAAAAGAGCTACTGCCCAGACATCATTGGATAATTTTTTCAAGAGGCTAGATAGAATTGAATCCAGCAAGGGAACCAGAACGTGTTTCATCAAGGTCAGATGTGAGTGAAATTGCAACTTGCCCTCTGTCTCCTACTGCTGACAGTCCTTCAGCTCTGCCATCTCCCACCTCCTCTCCCTCCTCCAGTCAGCAACTCTTTTTGCCTGTTGACTTGATGCCAGTCCCTATATGCCAGTTGTACTGTACTACTGCCCTTTTCAAGATTCTGTACCATAAGATTAAAAATGTTTTCTTTGTTTTTTTGTGTTTTTTTTTTTTTACAAAGTATTGTTTGTGTGGAAAGTATTATAAACCCATTACAGTACAGTACCGTATAGCCAATTATGTTAGTTGGGTAGCTAGGCTAACTTTGTTGGACTTACAAACAAACTGTACTCATGAACATGCTCTCGTAAATGGAACTCATTCCTATGAAAGGCACTTACTGTATTTCATTCTGGACTATATTGAGAACTCACTATGAGAACAAGAAGTTTTATTAAAAGTAACCAAATTCGTTCAGGACATGTCAAAGTAATTTTTAAAAACTTTGAGACATGCTGTACTTTATAATCTTTAATATGACCTTTACGCCCATTCTTGCTATTCTAAACCATTCTAAAGTTCATGCTGTAGCTTTATATGTGTAAGATAATGAAGTCATTAGATACGGTACATGTACATCTAAAAAAGAGAATGGAAGGAAAAAATTTCTTAAATCTCTCTTTGTGTCTTGGGGTCTAGTTTGATAGAGTGCTCCATTAAGCCTGTCTCCAATCTCAAGTCAGATAATAAAAATCCCTCCCATGGATGGAAGATGACTAGGAATTGCAAATCCAAATTCCTTCAGGGTTGGGCAGTACTCTAAAGCAGGTGGAATTCTGAGCTGGAGCATCATGTGGCATGTGACACACCTAATTATGAGAAACAGAACATGCTTAAAGTTACGGCTTTCCACAAAGTATTCATAAAGTCCAGATGCAATCTCCCAGTCAGCGATCATTTTTACTATAAGAAAAATTGCCTAATGACAAAGTCAATGTTCTATATTTATCAGTTTAAAAAAAAAAACTGAGCTAGAAAGTTAACCAGATATCAGATTTTCATGCAGAAGGGGGATGAGTTTTGTTAACCTTTGCCTTCCCTTAATCTAAAGTAACTATAATGACAATAAGACAGTAATTGCAACAGTTGTGGAAACTGTTCTTGGTAAGAATTGCAAACCTTGTCCTTTAATAATCTGAAGCAAACTAATGCAGAGGACATCTGAAAGCTCCTGTTGAGTGTCATCAAAAGTTAGCATGTGGTTCAGTAAGCAGGCAGTACAAGTCAGAGACAGAAGTATGGGATCCAAGACTTTAGACAGGAGTTCTACTCTAACCATATGGATTGTGTGTGTGTGCATTTAGTCACTAAGTCGTGTCCGACTCTTTTGCAACTCCCTGGATTGTAGCCTGCCTGGCTCCTCTTTCCATGGAATTTCCCATGCAAGAATATTGAAGTGGGTTGCCCTTTCCTTCTTCAGGGGACCTTCCAAACCCAGGGATTGAATTTGTGTCTCCTGCGTTGTAGGCAGATTCTTTACCTCTAAGTCACCAGGGAAGCCCAACCATACTAACTAGATATGTTTATTAATCATTAGTGAAGAGGGCTATGCTTTGTGATGAAACAAGACTGCTTCTGAGTTGTATGTAGTAAATTTAATTAATTACCTCTGTGCCCAAGTTAATTGTTAGGTACATAACATTGTTAATAAATACTATATAAATTGAAACAGCGTCTTCTTAGGAGGAATGAGCCCTGACATCAGACTGCCTGACCTTGTCATACTTTGGGGGAGTTTCTTACTCTTTCATGTTTTGTTTTCCCTCTCTAATGTAAAGATAATAAATACAGCTTAGTCATAGGGTTGTGTGAAATTTAAATAAGATAATACAAAGCTAAGTACCCTGAATATAGCAAAATTATTAAATAAATGAAAGTAATTATTAGTAAACAGGCAAATGTAGTTTATCCATATGCTGTTAAAATTATTTTAAGTTTATTCTTATTTATAAAGCTCAGACTTAATGATCTATGAAATAATAAGAAATATTTCTTGGTCTCTGCCCCTCATTTCTTACACAGAGCTCCTAAAACTTTGTATGGCAGGGTACCAGTAGAATCTCGTGTTCTAGTATTTTATCTTGACATAGAGTTCCTACAACTCTTATAATTTCCTATGTTATAGAAGCATGTGACACAGAGCCCTTAAATCCCTTGAAATTCTTTGAGTGATAGGAATTTTTGATTGCTGTTCTAGTGAAGCAAATCTTTGTGGGATCCTGCCTTGGGGCTGATCACCAGAAAGATTAAGTCATGATTAAGCTTCATTTGTGATGTTCAAACCAGGAAAAAGTGGATGAAGTGAGTCCAAGTGACCACAGTGATTTCCTAGGCCATGCAAACATAGCTTGACACTTCAGTCACTTAAAATTTTTTTACAAATATAGAACCCTAGGCCCCACTCTATACTTCCTCAAACTGTACATCTGGGAATGGTTCTGTTAGTGTTCATGTCTCTAGAAGACATGAATCTACAGATCTCTGAATTCAGAAATGATTGTCAAGTTCCCTAGTTAGCACCTACTATATCACAATTTCTCCAACTAGAACTGCACAAAGTTAGGTTTTGACATATTATTATATATGCTTACCATTGAGTATATACCATGATTTATTTTTCCAAGCATTACTTTCATAATTCAAAATAGAAGTATCATGGTTACAAATGTGCAGACTTTACAAAGGGGTAGACTGCTGAGTTACTTACTGTAGGTTAGGTCTCCACATTCACTTAGGACATTTCTCATTAAATGTTAAATATATTAAAATGAGCAGGCAAAATGCTATCAACTTCCAATGTGTGGTAGTGTGGTATCATATGTATGTACATGAGAAAACACACATGAATATTTATTGTTTCAGATATGTTCTCAGTAACTCTTCCTCTTCTCTGTTCAGAGAAGAGGTCGTGCACAATGACTTGAGCAGTAGTGCTTAAAGAGATGGGAATACCAGACCGCCTGACCTGCCTCCTGAGAAATCTGTATGCAGGTCAAGAAGCAACAGTTAGAACTGGACAGGGAACAACCGACTGGTTCCAAGTTGGGAAAGGTGTACGTCAAGGCTGTATATTGTCAATCTGATTAATTTATTCAGGGTACATCATGAGAAATGCTGAACTGGATGAACCACAGCTGGAATCAAGATTGCCAGGAGAAATATCAATAACCTTAGATATGCAGATGACACCATCCTTACGGCAGAAAGTGAAGAAGAACTAAAGAGCCTCTTGATGAAAGTGAAAGAGGGGAGTGAGAAAGTTGGCTTAAAGCTCAACATTCAGAAAACTAAGATCAGGGTATCTGGTCCCATCATTTCATGGCAAATCGATGGGGAAACAGTGACAGACTTTACTTTTTTGGGGCTTCAAAATCACTGCAGATGGTGACTGCAGCCATAAAATTGAAAGACTCTTGCTCCATGGAAGGAAAGTTATGACCAACCTAGACAGCATATTAAAAAGCAGAGACATTACTTTGCCAACAAAGGGCCTTCTACTCAAAGCTATGGTTTTTCCAGTGGTCATGTATGGATGTGAGAGTTGGACTATAAAGAAAGCTGCTGCTGCTGCTAAGTCGCTTCAGTCTTGTCTGACTCTGTGCGAACCCATAGACGGCAGCCCACCAGGCTCCGCCGTCCCTGGGATTCTCCAGGCAAGAACACTGGAGTGGGTTGCCATTTCCTTCTCCAATGCATGAAAGTGAAAAGGGAAAGTGAAGTCCCCCAGTCGTGTCCAACTCTTAGTGATCCCATGGACTGCAGCCCACCAGGCTCCGCCATCCCTGGGATTCTCCAGGCAAGAACACTGGAGTGGGTTGCCATTTCCTTCTCCAATGCATGAAAGTGAAAAGGGAAAGTGAAGTCCCCCAGTCGTGTCCAACTCTTAGTGATCCCATGGACTGCAGCCTACCAGGCTCCTCCGTCCATGGGATTTTCCAGGCTAGAGTACTGGAGTTGGTTGCCATTGCCTTCTCCTTAGGCTTTATGAGTACAAAAAAAATATAAGGCACTGTAGCATCTGCCTTCTAAGAGCTGACAAAGTAGTGGAGAGGTTATGCTCCAATCAAAATACATTAAATAGGACTTCCCTGGTGGTCCAGTGGTTGGGAATCTGCCTGCCAATTCAGGGGACCCAGCTTCCATCCCTGGTCCCAGAAGATGCTATAGGCCATGAGACAACTGGGCCCTTGTGCCACAACTGAAGCCTGCGCACCCTAGAGCCCAGTACTCTGCAAACCACAACTAGAGAAAACCCACATGCCCAGAGCAGCCAAAAATAATTAAATTAAATTAAATTAAAAAAAAAACATTAATAAGAAATAAACACGAAACTTTTGAATAACACAGGGAAGGGAGTATTTACTTTACCAGAGGAATGAGATTAATCCAATCTTTGTTTCCAACAAAGACACTTGAGTTAATTTTTTAAAAGTAAAAATGGGGAAGGTAGAAATGGATAAAATGGATGAAGAAGGTCAAAAGATACAAATTTCCAATTCTAAAGTAAGTTAAACATAGCAACTACAGTTAACACTATATTGCATATTTAAATTTTCTAAAAGAGTAGATCTTAAAAGTTCTCATAACAAAAAGAAATTATAACTGTATGGTGATGGGACTTATTGTGGTGATCATTCTGCAATATATACTAATAGTGAAGAATTATTGTACATATGTACACCTGAAACTAACATCTCAATAAAAAAAGAAAGAGATTTCATCAAATTCAAGTCACAAAAGAAAAATGCCAAAATTTACTGAATGCTTATATGTACTAGACACTTTTTTTTACCTTGGAGATAAGTACTATATAACTAACATCTTTAAACTGAAGTTCAGCATGTAAGTGACCAAATGTAAAAAAGCTTGGTAGTGGTGAAACTAACCAGTAGACAGACCTTCAAACCTAGGTCTATCTACTGCTAAAACCCACAGCCTTTCCAATTGTACCTAGATCTTAGAAAACAGCAAGCATTCAAATTATGATTATAAGGTACAATACAAACATTATAAAGTCAGTCACTACCAGAAAATACTAAAATGTTCTAAGGCCAGAAAGGATGAGAGTGATGTAAAGATTTTCCAATACAATGCATATATGAGTCTCAGAGAAACTTTCACTAATCTATAAGAAAAAAACAATCTCTTACAAGCAAAAGTTACAACACAAATAAAATTCTGGAATAATGTTTGGCAGAAAACTAGGACAATTTGGAATCTTAAAAAACAAATCTGGAATGCTTAAACAACTGGTGGCTGGACAACTAGATATACTTTGATAATGAAGATTTCTAATCTGCAGGCTCTAATTAATACTATTTTATCTAAAGAAAGTTGAGTGCCAAAGAATTGATGCTTTTGAACTGTGGTGGTGGAGAAGACTCTTGAGAGTCCCTTGAACTGCAAGGGGATCCAACCAGTCCATCCTAAAGGAAATCAGTCCTGAATATTCACTGGAAGGACTGATGCTGAAGCTGAAACTCCAGTACTTTGGCCACCTGATGTGAAGAACTGACTAACTAGAAAAGACTGATGCTGGGAAAGATTGAAGGTGAGAGGAGAAGGGGATGACAGAGGATGAGATGGTTGGATGGCATCACTGACTCAATGGACATGAGTTTGAGTAAACTCTAGGAGTTGGTGATGGACAGGGAAGCCTGGTGTGCTCCAGTCCACGGGGTCACAAAGAGTCAGACATGACTGAGTGAGTGAACTGAACTGAACTGGTTCCTGGGGGACTAGGAATAGGGACTTCACCTTAAGGCAAACTGTATTCTGGACAGTGATACGTGAGGTATCCTAGGATGTCTGGCTGTAGATTAATGACATTGGTTGAGAACCTTCCAGATGTGAAGAAGCAAACATGTTTCTTATACAGAATTATTATAAGAAAAATGTAGTTGAAAATATTTCTTTTTATTTTAGAAATATTAACTAACCCATGAAGAATTTGTATTCCTTCAAATATTTCAAGTGTGGAACATATTTAGTTAAATCAATCAGCCTATTTTCCCTGGAATTAAGACTGGAAAGTGCAGAGAAGTCTATCTGGTTGGTGATTAAGAGTGGGTACAGAAATATCCAGGAATGTAACAGAAGCAGTTAATGGTACAGTCAAAGATTTACCATTACTGAGCAAACTCAGTCCAAAGAAACCCAAGACCCAACAGCATCTGAATAAGCAATGACAAAAGAAACTCAGTACCTCAACATCAACATGTATGAAGAGAAGTGAGAGAGAACACTGCTAGCAGTGTCACTGACAAAACCTCCATGAGAAATGTGGATGTAGAGGGAGATATCAGGATGGCCAAGCATCAGAGGAGAACTGCTGAGTACGCTTTCAGTAAACCCCTATTATTAATCCAGTCTTTCTCTTCATTTTAACTCAAAAGTATTTAGCAAATACATGCACACTTTCTAATATAAAACAAGATATAAAAAAACATGAAGTCTTAGGCTAAGATCATACTTAGCCTTCGGCTAAGATCATACTAATGTTATATCACTACCAACCTGTATCCTGTTTACCTGGGATCAGGTAGGTGATATCAAATGAGGTGATTGACTCTAAGGGACAGAGGAAATGTTTTATGGTGCTGAAGTTTTTCTGTATTTTTGTAGTGATGGTTATATAACTGTGTGAAATTCCCTAAATCCATCAACTTATACATTTAAAATAGGTGGATTTTATCTAGTGTAAATTATACGTCAGTCAGTTCAGTTGCTCAGTCATGTCTATTTGCGACCCTATGGACTGCAGCACGCCAGGCTTCCCTGTCCATCACCAACTCCCAGAGCTTGCTCAAACTCATGTCCATCAAACTGGTGATGCCATCCAACCATCTCATCTTCTCTTGTCCCCTTTTCCTCCTGCCTTCAATCTTTCCAGCATCAAGGTCTTTTCCAATGAGTCAGTTCTTCCCATCAGGTGGCCAGAGTATTGGAGCTTCAGCTTCAGCATCAGTCCTTCCAATGAATATTCAGGACTGATCTTCTTTAGGATTGACTGGTTTGATCTCCTTGCGGTCCAAGGGATTCTCAAGAGTCTTCTCCAACACCATGGTTCAAAAGCATCAATTCTTCGGTGTTCAGCTTTCTTTATAGTCCAACTATCACATCCATACATGACTACTGGAAAAACCATAGCTTTGAGTAGAAGAACCTTTGTTGGCAAAATAATATCTCTGCTTTTTCATATGCTTCAGTGTCACTGACAAAAACTCCATGAGAGCTATCGATGTACCTCAATAATGCCGTAAATAAGTCTAGCAAGAAAAAGAGGATATAGAACCCCTTTCTTTACCTTTAGGAAAGTAAAAGTTTGGAACAGATGTTTGTATGTCAGTGGAAGGGCTAGTTACACCTTAACTCTTGAAGAGGAAGGATATTTCAAATTATTGGTTGAAAAAAATTGTATACAACCTAATAACGTAAGTATCTTATGGAATTTATACCTCAGGTAATTTGTGAAAGAGACTGAAATTCTTTATGGAGTACAACTCCAAGAAGGATTAAGTAATCTGCTTGAGGTTATAGAAAGAAAGAGACACTGAAACAATAAAACAAACAAAAATTCTTTGAAAGTTAAAAGTAATTTGGGGAACAAATACTTTTTTTCTGATTCTCTGGTAGATTAGTTAGAATAAAGTTATTTACCTTCTCATTAACTGGAGATAAGTAGAATTTCAATGTCCAAACTTCAATATTTCAGAACTACCCAGCACATTACATGTGTTATTGACTTCCATTTCACAGGTAAAGTTACAGTTTCTGTTTCATGATTCCCTCCTTTTTTGCCAGGACTCAAAATTAGTTGTACAGTTACTGCAAATTTCAGTCTAGCTGATAGATAGGCCCAGTAAGTGCATTTAAAAATAGCAAATGGTCAGATCTGACCTTTGGATTGTGACAGCTGAGGGGTAATTGCACTGAAATCATTACCCTTCCAGGGAATAAAAGCGTGCTGAACATTGACCCCCTGCTTAAATAAAATGGGGTTGTTTTTTCCTTATCTAGTGAATCTTTTGACACTTTGATGCCAAGTGTCATTACTTCTGTCTGGACTGTGGATTACTGAACTCTATGTAAACGTGATTGAATAACCTGAACCTGTCATGAAATATTTATAACTTTTTTGTTCTTTGAAGATTTTGAATTTTACTTGTAACTATATTATCAATGAAATGGCCTATATAGAAGATGCCATAATATATCATATTTATTTTGTGCAAGTACAGTTATTCTGATACAAGTGTATATTTTCAATCTTTTTATGAAATTTAGATTATATCCAGTGGAATGTTAGATACTTGGTCAACCATGTGGGTATCATCTTTTATAAGCCTTAAATGTTTTGAACTAAAATTTAAGAACAAAACTGAGTCAGATTATGAGAAACACTGCAAATAATAAGTTAATATTTATTCAATAATAACATATATTATTAAGTTATAGTAATGATATTCAATAATAATAGCAGTAATAATTTATTCAATGCCTAGTTATGTACTATGTGTATATATTAATGAAATTTTACTTTCTAGTTCAAAGAAATTTTCCTCATTCTTATTTACATATCTTATTATTTGTGCATCATATACATATGTCAGATATTTGCATATGCTATGAACTGAGTGTATCCGCCTGAAATTCAGATGTTGAAGCCCTAATTACCCATGTAATTGTCTTTGGAAGTGGAGCCTTTGAGAAGTAGTGAAGGTTAGATTAGCTCATGAAGGTGGGATCCTTGTAAAAAGAGAGATGGGATCCCTTTCTTCCCTCATCCAAGCACTAAGGGAAGGATACATAAGGATGTAAGGGGAAGACAAGCCTCTGCAAATCAGGAAGAGGGCCCTTACCAGACCTCTAACCTGTGAGCACCTTGATTTTGGACTTTCCAGCCTCTGAAACTGTGAGAAATAAACTCATAGTTGTTTAAACCACCCAGTGTGTCATATTTTATTACAGCAGCATGAGTTAACTAGAACAGCATATGTATATATTTGATAGCTGTTTTTATTGAGTACTTTCTATGTGCTGAGGCAGAAATCTAAATGTTTTACATGTAGTACCATATTTCATCTTCACCACAAATAGATGGAATAGGTGCTGGTGTATCATTCAATGGTAATGAGAAGGAAACTGAGGCATAAAGGATTAATTGGCTTCTCAAATTCACCAAACCAGTTGAACTCAGATAACTATTCCAGATCTGATCTTTGTTACCTGTCATATTTGGTAAAAAAAAAAAGATAGTTATGTCATTGAAAGGAAAATGTAAAAATAATTATTTAAATTATTTTAATTTCAAAAATAAAGCTTCCTATATAATTCCTTTTAAACTTTGGCTATGTTTGCATTTGTTAAGTAACCATTTTTATTTTTAGGTTGTACACTCATCTTTTACAATAAATATTTCACAGTTTATCTAAATGTACATTGCAATGAAATTCTTTCTTTTTAATAGGATAGCATTTTCCTTGCTCAATATTCTCTTATTACTGTTACCTAAGAACGCTGAAAATAGCAGCAATTCCTTAACTCTAAGCATGTATCCAAAGAGTGTTGTGTTATTTCCATATTCAGCAACTAGTGATATCTCATCATTATTCCATTATAAACAATAATCAGTTCTTAGCTTAAATTAGTCTTAGCATCTTGATTGTGAAAGTGAAAGTCACTCAGTCATATCTGACTCTTTGTGACCTTATGGCTGCTCAAAATATGACCAGTTCTTTTCTGTTGTAGAATGTAAGATGTAGACATTTCAATTGCATAAAATGTTTTATTAATGATAAAAGCAGAGGTTCAAGCAGATAGCCATGTTTGGAATTGATATCCGATGTGTAAACAGAATTACTAAAATATGTAATTGAATGTCCCTTTGGGAGAATGCTTAGCTGTCAATCATTCATGATACTTACCTTGATACTTATTTTGTGTCATAACTGATTTTGCTTGGGAAATTTCTTTCTTGTAAGGAAAAAACCTTTTGATGCTGATAAAAGGCTAAGTGAAAGGAGGAAAATATTTGTGAATCAATGAGTCTATTCCTTTACACTTTTGGCTGTCAAGATTAGTCTTGTTTACCTAAACTTTTAGCAAATGGGATTGTACTTATTGAGATTCATTCCTTGGTGTTAAGGTGGAAACTTAAAACATCAAGATGTACTTATAAAATACAAATACAATTTGTAAACAAATGCTACCAAGCAAAAATTTCAATTGTACAAAGTTCATGAAAATTCTAAATATTCTTAAGACAATTGTATCTTAACATTGCATGGTTTGAAACATAGTACATGTATTTTAAATCTGGCTGTACTAAAGAGTAAAACTTTACTAAAGGGAGCTGTATTGGAAAAAATTTTGATTTTAATTTTTCTAAGAAAAGAATAAAATAAGAATAGCAAACTAAATGGAATTAGTTATACTAAAATTATTTCTACAATGTAGAACTTAGAGCAGTTACTAATAAAACAAAATGTAATGATACTCTGAAATTTTGTTTTACATACTGCTTCAATCTATTTTCCAATAGCAAATTTAAAATACTGTCAAATAATTATTAAGCAAGTAATGACTAGTATAGTTACAATGACAAATTGCCTAAATAAGATAATATGCTACAATTTTAAGAAATATGGCATAAAGCAGCCAAGAGCAAGTGAACTGACTCCTTTCACAGGAGTGCAATATGCACTCCTGCAATATGAAACAGAATGACGTTCATTTTCTTTTTGCTTTCTTTAGACCAAGAAAAGACCTTCTTGAATTAGCAGAATAGGTTCTCATATAAGTGCTAAACTTACAGATGAAAATTTCCCTAAATAGCTGGAACCATGTCTTACTTATCTTTGTATTTAATGTTTCAGGTAGTTCCTGACATTCAGTAAATTCATGTGGAATAATTGAAATAAAACTGCATCATAGTACTATACTAAACCTTATTTTAAAAAGAAACCTTATTTCCATTTTGTTATAATGGAAAATTACTATTGGAAAATTTCTTATCTTTGAAAAGTATATAAATCTTGTATTCCGCTGATTTTGACTCAGCTGGCAACAGCAAGGCAAAAGTTAATCAATATAAGAAGCAGCTAAATAGTACATCATCCTATCCCTGAATATATGTTTTCCTTGCTTATGCATCTGTAGACTTTTGAAATGGTGATGGGTCTGTATTTCTGCATACTTTAAGATTTGTGTTAACCATTCCCTTTTCTACTTTTGTTAGGTATGTAACCCTGACTTACTAATTAGACCAGTAATTACCACGGAAATTTACTACATCTCTTTGTGAGGAACAGTTTAGGGGGAAGACAGAGTGTATCAAGTGTCTGCATTTCTTGTAATTCATGTTGACTTTTCCTCTAAAATATATTTTATAAGTAAATCTGGTACAAGATAGGAACAGATAGAAAATTAGATATATTTAAAGTGGAGGAACAGTTTGCTTCCAGAGTCTTCAAGAAAGTAACAATGTCTCTGCCTTGAAGGGCAGCTATGAGTATAATAGAAGGGTTTTGCACTTTCTTCCAGGCTCAATCATTCATGCACTTAGTTGTGTTTCTGTGTTTTCAGAATTTTTATCAAAAGATGTGTCTAAAATGATCGGTCACAGAATTAAACATGCGAGTGTTAAAACCTAAAAGTTTTTAAGATTGTCCTTGGAGTAATACTTGATTAACTAGATCATTAAAATCCTACCACATAATAATTAAATGTTAATTAAAAACAGACAATGACTTTTTAATTAAATTATCAGTGATTTAAAAAAACAATTTTGAGGAGTATACTTTAATTTCTGTTGGGAATGTAAATTGTTACAATCTTTGTATTTATCTGTGTTTGCAGGCTGACTGTGTATAAATAACTGTGCAAATATTCATGCTCTTCAAAATAGAAATCCTACCTTTAGAAATTTTTCAATGAAATCAGAGGCTGCTATGCTATTATAAAACTATTAAAAATAAGGTGTGTAGCATGTTTAAAGGCATGGGAAAAATGCTCACAATATGACTTTTAAGTATAAAAATATAGCATGATTAAATTCTAGTTAAAATATTACTAAATTTTATTCAAAACAAATAAGGAAATACTAATTTTTGGAGTGATATTATTACAGGAATTTCAAGTCCATCTATGTTGTTGAAAATGGCAACATTTCATTCTTTTTTAATGACTGAGTAGTATTCCATTGTGTGTATATTACCATATCTTCTTTATTTATTCATCTCTTGATGGATACTTAGATTGCTTCATATTTTGGAAATTGTAAATAATACTGCTATGTTATCTTTTTTTACATGGAGTTTATGTGTCTTTTCAAATTATTAATACTGTTTTTGTTTTTACAGATAAATAACCAGTAGTGGAATTGATGGATTATATGGTAGTTCTATTTATAGTGTTTTGAAAAACCTCCAAACTGTTTTTCACAGTAGTTTCACCAATTTACATTTTTACCAGCAGTGTATGAGGGTTCCCTTTTCTCCACATCCTCTCCAACTTTTATTATTTGTAGACTTTTTGATGATAGCCATTCTGACAAGAGTGAGATAATATCTCATTGTGGTTTTATTTTGCACTTCTCTGATGATTAATGATGTTTAACACCTTTTCATGTGCTGATTAGCCCTCTATGTATTCTTTGGGAAAATGTCAATGGAGGACTTCTGCCCATTTCTTAAATTGGGTTGTTTGGTTTTTTTGATGTTGAGTTGTTTATATATTTTGGATATTAATTCCTTATTTGTTGCATCAATTGAAATTATTTTCTTCCATTCCATAAGTTGTCTTTTTGTTTTGTCAATGGTTTACTCTGCTGTGCAAAAGCTTTTAAGTTTAATTAGGTCCCATTTGTTTATTTTTGCTTTTATTTCTTTTGCTTTGGGAGACATCTAAAAAATAGCACTGTGATTTATATCAGGAGTGTTCTGTCTATGTTTTCTTCTAAGAGTTTCATGGTTTCTGGTCTTACATTTAGATCTTTAATCCATTTTGAGTTTATTTTTGTATATGGTATTAGATAAAGCTCTAATTTCATTCTTTTATGTAGAACTGTTTATTTTTATCAGCACAATTTATTGAAGATACTGTCTTTTCTCCATTGTATATTCTTGCCTCTTTATCATAGATTAATTGACCCTAAGTTTGAGGGTTTATATCTGGCCTCTCTATTCTGTTCCATTTGTCTATGTCTGTTTTTATGGCAGCATTATACTATTTTGATTATTGTAGCTTTGTAGTATAGACTGAGGTTGCAGTAATCAAAACAGACTGTTTCTGAGGAAGAATACTTAAGGAATACCAAAGATATAAGACAAAAACAAAATGCAAGGGAAATTGAAACTTCTGGCACCTATAGCTATATGAAAAATTAAACGAAGCCCAATTATTAGCCAGATTAGTGTAAATCTTTACATTAGAGGCCTATTTACCTCACTTCCTATTGCCCAATAACATGCCTGGAATTCAACAAAAAATCACAGGACACCCTAAAAGGCCAGAGAGAATGAATTAGAAGACCTAAAACAATCATCAGAAATCATACTCAGACATAACACAGATGTTGGAAGTAACAGACAGGAAATTAAAAAATATATATGATTACATGTAGGGATCTAATGGAAAAGAAATGCAGAATGGAAGAACAGGTAATGTAATTGAATAAATGGAAAATCTCAGAAAGGATCTGAAAAAAAATGGTAAGGAATTTTAATATATATATAAAGCAAACAAATCATGCCTATGATGAGTTCATTAGAAGACATGATACAGTTCAGGAAAGAGTCAGTGTGCTTAATGATGGGTCTAAGAAACTTTCCAGACTGGAAGTGAAGGAAAAAAGGATTTAAAAAAAAGAAAATAAAATACACATACCAGAACTGTGGGAAAATTTCAAAAAGTGTAACATGTGTATAATTAGTGTACCATATGGAGAAGAGGAAAAACAGCAGAAGACATATTTTAAGTAATATTATCTGAGAACTTCCAAAATTAGCAACAGATGTAAAAACACTGGTCCAGGAAGTTCAGAACAGTAAAAAGGATGAATACTAACAAAACAAAGCAAAAATTATGCCCAGGCATATCTTATTCAGACTGCTGAAAACCAAAGACAAGAGAAGATCTTGAAAGAAATGAAAGGAAAATGTTAACGATGCCTTACCCATAGAGGAACAAGAACTAACAGTTTCATTGCACTGTAATTCAGAAGCCATGTGAGTGAGAAGAGAGTGGAGTGAAATATTTAAAGTGATTAAAGAAAAAAATATTACCTTCTTAGAATTCTATATCCACTGAAATAATCCTTCAAAAGTGAAGGAGGTTTAAGACATTCTCAAACAAAAACTGGGAGACTTCATATCTAATAGACCTGGCCTGCAAGTGCTGTTAACAGAAATTCCTGAGGGAGAAGGAAAATGCTAGATTACAAACTTAAATCTCAAAACAAGCATCAGAAGAGATATATAAGATAAGATAAAATCTTTTAAAAACATTTGATTAATCTAAAAGATAACTCAAAGTAATAGTAGTAACAGTTGTATTGGGCAGTTAGCACAAGGGGTAGGAAGGAGGAAATGGAGCGCTCTGTATTAAATATCACTGCATGTGGAGAAGAATAGCACTATTTGAAAGTGGACTTTCATTAGTTAAAAATGTATACTGTAAACTCTAAGGTAACAACTGAAATAATTTTAAAAGAAGTATAATTAATAAGCCAAAAGAGACCATCCTCAGTTCCTTAACAAGTGACCCCGACCATAGGGCAGCTCACAAAATGGTAGCTGTTTTCATTAATGCCAGCAAGAGAGACAGACTGCTAGAATGATGAAAGTTACAGTCTTTTGTAACATAATCTCAGAAGTGACATTATGTCAACCTTAGTTATATTCATTAGAATCAAGTCACATGTCCTGTCCACTCTTAAAGGGAAGGGATTACACAAAGGCATGAACATCAGAAAGTGAAGATTGTTGGGGCCATCTTGAAGTCTCTCAATCATAGTCATTGCTTTTCATATGTAAGGGGCTTTCTCTGTGGAAAAAATTACTATTAGGGTATGAAAGGTCGAGTTGAGAAGGAAGTTCCCAATGTGTATTTGTTGTTCAGTCACTCAGTTGTGTCCAACTTTTTGCAACCCCATGGACTGCAGCACTCCTGGCTTCCCTGTCCTTTGCCGTCACTGTCCAATGTGTGTAAATATTTTTAATTATTTTTACTCTTTTCAATTCCCTTTCCTATCATTATTTTTCCTGACTTTACAAATTCCATGCCTTTCTTTCTCAGAAAGAGAAATCACCAGTCTTGAACCATCTTTGTTTTCTCTATCATTTCTCTGGCTTAGATGGAAAGGAACACCTCTTTCCTTTCTAAATAACATGCACTATCATCTGTCCTGTTTCCTTTTTATTACCAAGTGTCTACTAACCTGCCAATGTGACCATATTTAATACACAATTTCTCTACCTCCCAGATATTCTCTTATTTCTCTTTCATTTAATTTTTAGAAAGTCTTGAATGTATTCCAGAGTCACTAGTCTATCAAACTTTTTATTCTTCTGACTCTGAAATTAACTAGTCATATTTCTTCAGATAACACTTCATTTCTCTGTTCCTCACCTCATCTCTTAACCATAAAATACAGCAATTGCTTTATTTTGTCTTAAAGGATCTTTGTCATTCTTAAAAATGACATTTTAAGTTACTTTTTATGAAACTGCTATTTTGTTGCCTCTGATCCTAATCAATTATGAGTCTATAAGGTAAAAACTCAACTGCATAAGCATATAAACTATGACCTTATTTTATTTTGCCCTAGTGTTGTAATTGAGCTCTATCATTTTCCCCCCAAATTAGGGGTAATGCCTACTTTTCTCAAAGAAATATATTGGATATTAAAACATTCACTCAATTTTTAAATACAGGAAATTCTCCTGTTCTTTAGGCTAATATTGAGAGTTTAAGGTAGCTGTACAGACATGATTTTCTGTCAGTTTGAACAGATTCTGACTAATCCACCTGCCATTAATTCATTTAAGTCCTCTACTTAAGAGCAGTAGAGAGGAAAGCTGTCAGAAAGTTCCTGTCATAGCTGAAATATAGCTGCCAAAGTTTATTTTTCATACTGTCAGATGTAGAAAGAGTCTTATTCTTAGTGGGCCAGATATACCTTCACTTTTCTTGGTTTTACAAGCCTATTATGGTATTTGCTTTAATGAAAATGGAGTAGATTCTTGTGGTTTAAAAAAGGGTAAGTGCATAGTATTCTCACAATTGGGGAAATTTGTGATTTCAATATTAACTAATCTTTGATAATTTTTCTTTATAGATAATGAAATTTAATTTTTAGATAATCAGTATAAAAACAATGCCCTCAAAGCACATTGTATTATTTTTTTCTGAAATATCTAACAAGATATTTTTAATTACACAAGTAATGCACACAGTCCTTTTTTCATTTGCAGAAAATCTTCTATTTTTCCACAGTAGTAACAAATGTTTATCAGTTATCACAATAAAGAGCCAGACAAAAAAATAAAAGATAATTACAATTGCAAGCCATAATGGAAACATTATTAACCTAACTATAAAATAACTGCATACAATTTGAGGGGTTAAAGTAGAGTGATGTGGTAAGTGGAAGTGCATACATGAACATGTTCTCATTGCCCAGCCAGTCTATGTCTTTTGGTTGGTGCATTTAATCCATTTACAGTTAAGACAATTATCGATATGTATGATCCTATTACCATTTTCTTAATTGTTTTGCATTTAAGATCAAGAGCTTTACAGACAAGAAAAAGTTAAGAGAATTTAGGACCACCAAACCAACTTTACTACAACAAGCAGACTATATTCTTAGTCTTGTGCAAGCTGAACAGAAATCTTAAATATCTTAAACCCTCTTTACATGTTGATCACCTACTTAAGTACTTTTTCAGTTCAGTTCAGTCACTCAGTCATGTCCGACTCTTTGCAACCTCATGAACCGCAGCACGCCAGGCCTCTCTGTCCATCACCAAATCCCTGAATCCACTCAAACCCATGTCCATCGAGTCGGTGATGCCATCCAGCCATCTCATCCTCTGTCATCCCCTTCGCCTCCTGCCCTCAATCTTTCCCAGCATCAGGGTTTTTTCCAATGAGTCAGCTCTTCCCATCAGGTGGCCAAAGTATTGGAGTTTCAGCTTCAACATCAGCCCTTCCAATGAACCCAGGACTTATCTGCTTTAGAATGGACTGGTTGGATCTCCTTGCAGTCCAAGGGACTCTCAAGAGTCTTCTCCAACATCACAGTTCAAAACCACAAATTCTTCAGCGCTCAGCTTTCTTTATAGTCCAACTCTCACATCCATACATGACCACTGGAAAAACTATAGCCTTCACTAGATGGACCTTTGTTGGCAAAGTAATATCTCTGCTTTTTAATATGCTGTCTAGGTTGGTCATAACTTTCCTTCCAAGGAGTAAGCGTCTTTTAATTTCATGGCTGCAATCACCATCTGCAGTGATTTTGGAGAAATAAAGTCAGCCACTGTTTCCACTGTTTCCCCATCTATCTGCCATGAAGGGATGGGACCAGATGCCATGATCTTAGTTTTCTGAATGTTGAGCTTTGAGCCAACTTTTTCACTCTCCTCTTTCACTTTCATCAAGAGGCTCCTTAGTTCTTCTTCACTTTCTGCCATAAGGGTGGTGTCATCTGCATATCTGAGGTTATTGATATTTCTCCCGACAATCTTGATTCCAGCTTGTGCTTCCTCCAGCCCAGCATTTCTCATGATGTACTCTGCATATAAGTTAAATAAGCAGAGTGACAATATACAGCCTTGACGTACTCCTTTTCCTCTTTGAAACCAGTCTGTTTTTCCATGTCCAGTTCTAACTGTTGCTTCCTGACCTGCATACAGGTTTCTCAAGAGGCGGGTCAGGTGGTCTGATATTCCCATCTCTTGAAGAATTTTCTACAGTTTATTGTGATCCATACAGTCAAAGGCTTTGGCATAGTCAATAAAGCAGAAATAGATGTTTTTCTGGTACTCTCTTGCTTTTCCGATGATCCATCGAATGTTGGCAATTTGATCTCTGGTTCCTCTGCCTTTTTTAAAACTGGCTTGAACATCTGGAAGTTCATGGTTCACGTATTGCTGAAGCCTGGCTTGGAGAATTTTAAGCATTACTTTACTAGTTGTTTTTACTGAGTTAATTGAATGCTTGTGTGATTTATGCCTCACATTTTTAAGCATCAAAAGTAGATAGCATTGCACACAATCTTTTTGTATACCAGATTATGACCTTGAGCTAAATGCCACAAAGATTTTGTGATTATGTTTCCTGCACTCATCTAGTGTGGTGAACATCAGGGCAATAGGAAGTTCTGGGGAAGTATATAGAGAAAGAAGACATGAAAAATATTGGTGCTGGGAATAACCAGTAAGCTATGAGTTCATTTATTCATTGAATAGCTATTGAGTATCACAAAGCTAACACTGATTGAAATTTAAAGGGACTTCTTCCTCAAGATACTTTATGGTCTTCTGCTTGAACATTGTTATAATAAAAATATGAATTTATCAGGTTGGCCGAAGTGTTTAATTGGGTTTTTCCATAACATCTTATAGAAGAACCTGAACGAAATTTTGAACCAACTCAATATAATAGCTATGAAATGAATGTTCCTCCTATTAATATAATTGTATACTGCACAACTTGTATAGATGCATAGTGTTCAATACTGAAGGTGACCAAGAATAATTTTGTCCTTGACCTCCTAGAGAGGCACAAAAATAAAGACATATAAAGAAATAGTTATGCGATCAGATTAAATATTATTTGGGAAAACAAAAAAAAGCACCAAAAAGAGAATAATAATTTAGAAAGAGCTATTAAAGAATGTCTCTTTTGCCAGGAGATATTGATATTGAGATCTCAAAGATGAGAAGAAACCAGCCATGTGAAAAGTTTAGAAAAGAATGAACCGTATGTATAGAGGCTATGATGCATGAAAGAAGCAGTTATATGGGAGCATCTGAAAGAAAGCTAGGTTGGCCTAGGAAACAGGAGAGAGAACAGAATAACTGGAAATAGCTACATGTCTAATGACAATAAACAGTTTTATAAATTAAATTATGGTCTATTTGTGTAAAAGAACACAATGTAGCCACTAGTGAGCATGTTTCTAAAGGCTATTTTATACTATATAAAATTGTTCATTGTAAGTAAAAAGTAGAATATAGAACCACCATATGTGTATGGATATATGTTATACAATTTCCCAATTTCATTATGTCTGAAAAAATAGGCTTTATAGATGTATTTAAAGCAAGTATCTGTGGTGGTGAGATTATGAGTGATGTAAATTTTATTTTATTGATATTTAATTATTTTTTTAATCCTTGAAGTGTTTTAACATGTATACAAGAAACATATGTAAAATTTTATTACTACATTGTCATAGCAAACAAGTAGAATAAACTAATTATCTTTCAATAAAGGAATGGATTAATAGACTGTTTTATTGTTGCAATAGAATATTCTTTATCAAATCAAATGGAAAAGAAGAAACTAGAACATTCATTAACATAAATATCAAAAGCATAATTCGGAAGCAAACTAAAATTAGGTACAAAATGTAGCTGAATGTGATAGCTTATATAAATTTAAAACCTATTTTCTATATTATTTATAGTTAAAGTTATATATGTGAATTTTTTAAATTACATGTTATAATGATACTCCCTAGTTTCACAAAAATGAAAATTATTATCTCAGGAGGGAGGGAAGAGAAATGGATAAGACAGTAGCTTTAGCTACATTTATAATTTTATTTTTCAAATATATTAACACTTTAATCTTGTACCCTTTCTACTATTCTGTATGTTAGAATGTTTTTTAAAGCTACATTTTAAAATTCTTATATTAAAAATCTTAAAACTCATAACCACATGGATATTATTATTTAAGTAATA
The DNA here is from genome assembly GCF_054371585.1 of Giraffa tippelskirchi. NCBI lineage: Eukaryota > Metazoa > Chordata > Mammalia > Artiodactyla > Giraffidae > Giraffa > Giraffa tippelskirchi. Next base: position 101,651,349 of record NC_137281.1, read on the forward strand.
ACAAGGGAAGATATATATTGGAGCATCTGAGGTCAACATAATTTAAAAATTTTACAGTGAAATAAAATACTCTGAGGAGAATATACCGAGGAGAACATAAAGTACATATGCACATATACACTTTACCTAGTTACTAGGAAAATGCCCAGAAAATCATCATTCAGATAAAGAAATAGAACATTATAGCAGCTAGAATTAAAATGAGCTTGTTGCTGTTTCATTGCTAAGTCCTGTCTGACTCCTAGCAATCCCATGGACTATAGCTGGCCAGGCTCCTCTGTCCATGGGATTTCCCAGGCAAGAATACTGGAGTGGTTTGCCATTTCCATCTCCAGGGGATCTTCCAAACCCAGGGATCAAACCCACATCTCCTGCATGGGTAGTGGGTTCTTTACTACTGAGACAGGGAAAATGAGCTTAGGTTTTCCTATTTTTGAACTTTTGTTAGTGAAATTGTATTTTTGTCTATATGCATGCATGTATGTATACATATATTCTTTTGTTGCTGCTTTAGCTCAGTATTTGTGTATGATTATTTATGATGCTGCATTAGGTGTCATCTCATTTTTATTGCTATATGGTATTTATCCATTTTCCTGTTAATGGACACTTGGCTTGTTTCCATTTTTGGCTACATGAAGAATGCTGCTCAGCTGTTTATACAGTGTATTAACATATCTGTTGTGCATCCTAGTGCTTTTTACTTATAATGAACAATTTTGCATAGTATAAAATTCATTTCATTTGATATTGTGTTGATCTGCATAGTTCAGGAAGAAATAACTGAGTTAATCAAAGACAATTTAGCAATCAATAAGAAAGGATGAGTTTATTGGGTATTTGTGACGTGAAAGTGAGTGAAAGTCGCTCAGTCATGTCTAACTATTTGCGACCCCATAGACTGTATAGTCCATGGAGACTTCCAGGCCAGAATACTGGAGTGGGTAGCTATTCCCTTCTCCAGGGGATCTTCCCAACCCAGGAGTCAATCCCAGGTCTCGCACAACACAGGCAGGTTCTTTAACAGCTGAGCCACCAGGGAAGCCTGAGAATACTGGAGTTGGTAGCCTATCCCTTCTCCAGCAGATCTTCCCGACCTGGGGATTGAACCTGGGTCTCCTGCATTGCAGGCGGATTCTTTACCAGCTGAGCTACCAGGGAGGCATATTTAATGATTAATGATATTTAACCAGAATTTGGAACTACAAATATTGGGTTTGCCAAAAATTTTGGGTTTTTCTATAATATTTTGGGTTTTGGCCAATCCAATAAAATAATCCCAAGAAAGAATAGATAGTTAAGGACATGAAGGAGTGAGCAAAGTAAGAAGTGTACCCACAGAGTTTGGTTAATTTTACTATTTTCTTTGATGATAAGTAGGAATAGAAATATGGTCAATTATGAAAGGTGGATAACTTTTAAATATTTATAGTTAGCTTTGAAAGTGTGTTTGGAGCTATAAACTGAATGTGGAGCTTAATGTAATATAGTTGTGTTTGGGGTCTGAAATTTAAATCAGGTAATATATAAATTTTATAAAGATCTGATTCAGGAATTTATTCCACTTTCCTCTCCTGAATTTTTATCACTCTCTTCTTTGGTTTACACCAATTGAATTATTTGTCTGTAGGATTAATGAAAATTATAGGCTAAACATGCTTATCCCTCTTAAATCCTTCTGAAAGTACAAATGCTATGTAAAATTTAGATTTTTAAGGAATTTTTCATTATAATTCTGACTGCATTTAAAATAAGCAGAGAATAATAGGTGAATCTTCAGCAAGTCAACTGGGGTAGAATATTCCAATTTCTATGGTAAACTGGAAAGCAGAATTTATCTTCAATACAGTTAATTTTAACTTTTATTAATGAGTAATATGTTATATCTAAGATTTGCTTTGTTTTGTTGCAAAAAGAGTGTTTTATTGTAAAGAATGGTAGCAACATAATGTCTTTGACTAGGGTGATGGGCATGAGGACATTCATTGTATTTTTATTTTTTGTTTGAATTCCATAATAAAAAGTTAAAAAATATATAAAGCTATATTTGAGGAAGTTATGTGTTAAGGGATTAAAAAATATAAAAGTTTAGTTAATATACATTTCTTCTGAGTAAGAAAATTACTTTGTAAATAAATATGTTTTCCATCTCTCTAACCATCTCTATTCATTTAATTTAGCATTCAAACATCTATTTGTCCAATGATGCCATATATACTGAGCCCTCACAAATGGTGTGCATATCACTGGAGAATATTGTGTTTAAGGCAAGGCCACAAAAACACAGAATTGTGGAGCTCAAAGAAAGCTTGAGGCTCATTTTTGTTGTTGTTTTATAGTTGCTAAGTTGTGTCTGACTCTTTTGTAACCCCATCAACTGTAGTCTGTCAGGCTCCTCTGTCCGTGGGATTTCCCAGGCAAGAATACTGGAGTAGGTTGCCATTTCCTTCTCCAGAGGATCTTCCTGACTCCAGGAACCTGTGTCTCCTGCATTGGCTCATTTATCCTTATTTTCATAAATGATTACCCTAATTCTCAAGAGATTAGGCAATTTCACAATGTTTTTAATGACAGAAAAACATGCCCAAGATGATAGAATGTTCTCATGTTACATGTGATGGGTTATATGGACAGACTTGATACAACAAAAAAATTTGCTGGACTCCATTTACTGCAATAGTGAAAGACTGACACATTAGTGATAATAGAATTGTGCTTCCCTATATTTATAAAAAGTCATTTTCTAGCTACAGTAGACTGAATCCACTGAATTTTTCAGTAACATCCAATTCTGCTAATTTCAGTTTCATCTTTCAGTGCTGTGAAAAAAATGGTTTTACAGATGGGGGGATGGTAAGAAAGCATGCATTACAAACCTAAATAACTTTGGCAGATTTACCTCAGGGATTTTACTAGAAAAGGCAGTTTCTGTGGGATAAAAAGTGTTTTGACATGAAAATATCTTAATAACTCTGTAAAGTTGTCAGTTTTTCTTAGGGGAATTTTCTCTATCAAGATAAATTACAGTTTTGCCTTCTTGAGATTTCAAAATGAGGGTTTTAAGGCAGCAAATAGCTGGTGGTGAGAAAAGCAGTAAACTTGCTCTGCCTTAGTTATAATTATATGAAAGATACTCAGAACTTTTGCAATGCCTGTCATAAAAAAAAAGTGTGTGATTTGGAAATAAAATAAGTTAAACTCTTTTGTTTGATGGATATCTGAGGCCCAAACCTCTACAAATTGCAAGTTATGTGATTTGGGACAAGTTACTACACCTATCTTGTGCCTGTTTCCTCAGCACATAAATGAGTTTAATAATGGAAGGTATTTCGCAGGATTTGAGTGAGGATTAAATGGCATCATGTAAAGTTCTTAGATGAGTACTTGACAAGCTGTTCAGTACCAGTTAGTATTAGTAAATGTTCAGTACTCGTTAGTACTAGTATTATTTGATTCAACTATATAACAATTTATGATAGACAAATCCATTAGCTAATCATTGTTAGTTAAGTGAACTAGAGGACTGATTTTCTTTCTTTCCCCCAGTTTTATTGAGTATAATTGACAGACACAATAAGATGTTTAAAATGTACATTGTGATGATTTGACATATGTACACACTGAGAAAGGATCTGTCCCATTTAGCTTCTGAATGTGTGTATAACATCACACATAAATATTTTTTTTCTAAGAACATATAAGTCCTACTGTCTCAGGACATTTCAAATTTACAGTAAAGTAAATAGTTACCATATTATACATTAAATCCTTCAGTTCGGTTCAGTTCAGTCACTCAGTCATGTCCAATTCTTTGTGACCCCATGTACTGCTGGAGTCTTTTCAATGAGTCAATTCTTCACATCAGGCGGCCAAAGTTTGGAGCTTCAACTTCAGCATCAGTCCTTCCAATGAATATTTAGGACTAATTTCCTTTAGCATTGACTGATTTGAGCTCCTTGCATACAAGGGACTCTCAAGAGTCTTCTCCAACACCACAGTTCAAAACCATCAATTCTTCAGTGCTCAGCTTTCTTTATAGTCCAGCTGTCACATCCATACATGTTACTTGAAAAACCATAAATTTTGACTAGATGGACCTTTGTCAGCAAAGTAATGCCTCTGTTTTTTAATGTGCTGTTTAGGATTGTCATAGCTTTTCTTCCAAGGAGCAAGTGTCTTTTAATTTCATGGCTGCAGTCACCATCTGCAGTGATTTTGGAGCCCAAAAAGGTGAAGTCTGTCACTGTTTCCATTTTTTCCCCATCTGTTTGCCATGAAGTGATGGGACCAGAAGCCATGATCTTTGTTTTTTGAATGTTGAGTTTTAAGCCAACTTTTTCACTCTTGTCTTTCACTTTCATCAGGAGGCTCTTTAGTTCTTTGCTTTCTGCCATAAGGGTGGTGTCATCTGCATATCTGAGGTTATTGATATTTCTCCTGGCAATCTTGATTCCAGTTGGTGCTTCGTTCACCCTTTATTTTTTATAATTAGATCCTTAGACTTTATATATCTTATAGCTCAAAGTTAGTACCCTTAGACCAACCTCGCTGTAATTTCCCTACCTTCCATCCCCTGGTAACCAACAATGTACTCTGTTTCTATGGTTTTGACTTTTGTTTTCTTTTCCAGATTCCACATATGAATCACGCCATGCAGTATTTATCTTTGGCTTATTTCACTTAGCATAGTACCCTCAAGTTCCATCTGTGTTGTAGTAAACAGCGGGATTATCTTTTTTTCTCATGAGTGAATAGTAGTCCATTGTATACATATAGCGCGTTTCTTTATGCATTCTTCTACTGTTGACATTTAGGTTGTTTCCACATCTTTTCTACTGTGAATAACACTCTAGTGAACATGGGAGTACAGATACCTCTTCAACTTCCTGTTTTCATTTCTTATGGATATATACCTAGGAGTGAGACTTATTGGTTCATATGATAGTTTTATTTTTTAAAAAATTAAGGAACCTCCATAGTATTTTCTGCAGTGGCTGCACTGGTTTACATCTACTAGTAGTGAACAAACATTTCCTTTTCTTCACGTCCTCCCCAATACTTATTTTTTCTTGTCTGTCCGATAATAACCATTCTAACAGGTATAAGATGATATCTCTTATGGCTTTGATGTGCATTTCCCTGATGATTACTTATGTTGAACACCTCTTCATGTATCTAATGGATTAGTAAAAATGTCTATTCAGTCCTTGCCCATTTTTAAATTGGATTATGTTTTTTGCTATTGAGTTGTATGACTTTGTTATATTTTTTGGATATTAACCCACATCATGTCTATGATTTGGAAATGCTTTCTCCCATTTGGTAGGTTGCCTTTTTATTTTGTTGTTGATGGTTTTGTTTGCTGTGTAGAGCATTTTAATTGGATATCATCCCATGTATTTATTTTTTCTTTTTTTGACTTTCCTTTTGGTATCAGATCCAAAAGTCATCACCAAGACTGATGTCAAGGAGCTTACTGACTATATTTTCTTCTAGGAGTTTTATGATTTCATGTTTCACATTTAAGTCTTTAATTCATTTTTGGCTGATTTTTGTGTATGGTATAAGGTAGGGGTTCTCTTTCATTCTGTTGCATGCGGCTATCCTGTTTTTTCCAGCACCGTTTATTGAAGAGACTCTCCATTCTCTATTGTTTGTTCTTAGCTCCTTTGTCAAAAATAATTGATGATATATGTATAGATTTATTTCTTATCTCTCTGTTCTGTTCCATTGACTTCTAAAATTTAAGTATAGTTGATTTTCAGCATTATATTTCAAGCAAACAGTGATTCAGTAATTTTACTGGTTATATTCAATCAAAGTTATTACAAGATATTGGCTGTAATTCCCAGTGCTATACAGTATCTCCTGTTGCTTATATATTTTATACACAGTATTGATAGCTTGTATCTTTTAATCCCATACCCCAAATTTGCCCCTTCTTCCTTTCCTATCCCCACTGGTAATCACTAGTTTATTTTCTTTATTTGTGAATCTGTGTCTGTTTTGCATATACATTATTTGTATTATTTTTAGATCCTACATATAGCTGATAGCATACAGTATTCTTTTCTTTCTGACTTACTTCACTAAGCATAATATTCTTTAGGTCCATTCACATTGCCACAAATGGCAAAAATTCATTTTTATGGCTGTGTAATATTCCTGTTTGTGTGTGTACACCACATTTCTTTATCCATTCATATACTGATAGGGCACTTGGGTTATTTCCATGTCGTTTGTTGTTGTTCAGTTGCTCAGTTGTGTCCAACTCTTTGCAACCCCATGGACTGCAGCATGCCAGGCTTCCCTGTCCTTTACTATCTCCCAGAGTTCACTCAAACTCATGTCCACTGAGTCAGTGATGCCATCCAACCATCTCATCCTCTATTGTCCCCTTCTCCTCTTTCCATCAATCTTTCCCAGCATCAAAGTATTTTCTATGGTTTGGCTATTGTAAATAATGCTGCTATGAACATTGAGGTGCATGTATCTTTTCAAATTAGCGTTTTCACTTTTTTCTATCTATATACCCAGGAAAGGAATCACTGAATCACGTGATTGTTCCACTTTTTGTTTCTTGAGGAGCCTCCATAATGTTTTTCGTAGTGACTCTCCAATTTACATTCCCACCAATATTGTACAAAGGGTCCTTGCCAACACTTATTGTCTTATTGTTTGGTTTTTCTCTTTCCTTCTATGGTTGAATTCTAATTCCCTTTGAGCTTGCTGCTCCTTTCTTCTGCTAGATCTAGTCTGCTCTGAATTCTGGGATTGAATTTTTCAGTTCAGTTATTCTATTCTTCACCTCTGTGTCATGCATTGTTCTCCTGGCCTCAGTGAGTATCTTCATAACTGTTATTTTGAACTCTTATTAGGTAATTTTTTTTTTCCATTTCACTGGATATTGTTCCATTTTAGAAGACAGATATCTCTGTTTCTTCATTCTCCTTTACTCTCTATGTTGGTTTCTGTGCATTAGATGACATAGCTATGTCTCTCAATCTTGATTGAGTAATCTTGTGCAGAGGATGAAATTTATCAATTGGTTTAGCCCAAACTCTTGGTTATTTCTCAAATCTCTTTGATTGTCTGTCAAAGATGTCTTCTTTGTTCTTAGTGGCATCCAGTAGCTGAGGATGTGCTAAGACCTGTCAGTGTCCCAAAAGGGAGGATTTTGGTCAACATTTTGATTGAGGCTGATGGAAGCTGTAGGGAAAATACATAATTATTGCCCTTCCTAGGAGAAGTGGTGAGATGGGCTTTTTGTTACTTTATGCTGGGCCCAGGAGCATATGGAGGGGTGCTCCGGTGTCAATTAATAACTTTAATATATTCCTGTGGGGCTCATGAATGTAAGCGTCTTTGTTATTAGAGCCAGGTAATCCAGGTGCTGTCCCTTTTGCAGCAGTCAAGAAAGCTTCATTCCCAGATATCTTTACAAGGTTCTTTCTGAAAGAAAGATATTGGCAGTGTGTGGGAAGGTAGAAGATGAGATGGTTGGATGGCATCACCAACTCGATAAACATGAGTTTGAACAAGCTCCAGGAGGTGGTGATGGACAGGGAAGCCTGGCATGCTGCAGTCCATGGGGTTGCAAAGAGTCAGGCATGACTGAGTGACTGAACTGAACTGAGGAGGCTTAAATGAAAAGGGGAACATAATGTCTGCTGCCTTCCACAGTCTCCGTGGAGGATCATAATTAGCCTTTAGATGCCTATTAAATGAGAACTGGTCAGACAGATTTTGTGCTTTATTTATTTATTTATTGCTTTTTTGATATAGTCTTGTGGACTCCAAGCTCCATTGGCTTTCAGAGCTAGTTGTTTGGGGGGCCCATCCCTTAGGTGGAGTCTTTAAAGTTGTAGTACCAGATGTGAGGTTCAAACCCCCTTTACTCCTCATGGAGAAGCTGGGATGTGGCAGCTCCCTCCAAACTGTATGGCAGTATTCAGGAAATGGTGTTTCTGGTGAGAATGGTCTCAGGGTTTCCTATTGGTTTTGATGTGGGTGAGGTGTGTATTTTCTTTTTCACTTGCTGTAAAGGGGCCACTGAACTTGTTTCTGGATTTCTTTAAGAGGGAATTGCTTAAGAGATGGATGAAACTGGAGCCCATTATACAGAGTGAAGTAAGCCAGAAAGAAAAACAACAATATAGTATACTAATGCATATATATGGAATTTGAAAGATGGTAACGATAACCCTATATGCGAGACAGAATAAGAGACACAGATGCATAGAACAATTTTATGGACTCTGAGGGAGAAGGTGAGGGTGGGACGTTCTGGGAGAATAGCATTGAAACATGTATATTATCATATGTGAAACAGAACACCATTCCATGTTCAATGCATGAGACAAGGGCTCAGGACCGGGGCAATGGGATGACCCAGAGGGATGGGATGGGGAGGGAGTGGGTGGGGGGTACAGGAAGGGGAACACATGTAAACCCATGGCTGATTCATGTCAATGTATGGCAAAAACTATTACAATATTGTAAAGTAATTAGCCCCCAACTAAAATAAATAAATTTATAAAAAAAAAAAAAAAAAAGAGGGAATTGCATCATGTAGAATGGTAGATTCAAGGTATCTGTGAGAAGAGGTGAGTTCAGGAGGATCCCATGTCATCATATTGAACTGGAACCTCCTCTACTTTTCAAATCTGATAATAATTTGGGGAAGTGATTATTAATTGCCTATCCAGTATTCATTCTCTTTGTCTTCCCTAGAAAGTGGACCCAATTTTATTTGGGATATAAGAGTGGCCAGGTGTTACAAAATGTATAAAATATAAAGTCTCTTGTATAAACTCTGTTATTAAATGTATGTATAAATATTGTCTGGAATACTGGGAAGGATGTTTAAAGGGAAATTCTTCAACTTGGAAGTGCTTCATTTTTTTCTCATCTCTTCTTCTCCTGTTTCTTGTCTGTAATGGGGAAAGATTTGAGCTGCTGCTTTGATTCTCCAAGTGACCTTGAGGATGGAAGCCATGATTAAAAATGGCAGAGCATGAGAAGGGAGCCATAGGCTCCACTGTCTTGGTCATGCTTCTATACCAGCTGGGCCTTCCCTTTCTCCTAACTTTTAAAAGAAGAACAGAAAAAAAGTAAATTTTCACTTTGTTTAAGCACACTTAGTTTAAGTTTCAATGGCACCCCACTCCAGTACTCTTGCCTGGAAAATCCCATGGACGGAGGAGCCTGGTAGGCTACAGTCCATGGGGTCGCTAAGAGTCGGACACGACTGAGCGACTTCACTTTCACTTTTCCCTTTCATGCACTGGAGAAAGAAATGGCAACCCACTCCAGTATTCTTGCCTGGAGACTCCTAGGGACGGCAGAGCCTGGTGAGCTGCCGTCTATGGGGTCGCACAGAGTCGGACACGACTGAAGCGACTTAGCATAGCATAGCATAGCATAGTTTAAGTTTTTATTACTAACAATTATATAGGCTTCGCAAGTGGTGCTTGGGAAGTGGTAAATAACTCACCTCCCAGGCAGGAGATGTAAGAGATGTGAGTTCAATCCCTGGGTTGGAAAGATCCCTTGGAACAGGAAATGGAAATACACTCTTGTATTCTTGCCTGGAAAATCCCATGGACAGAGGAGCCTGGCGGGCTATGGTCCATAGGGTCGGAAAGAGTCAGACATGACTTTGCATGCATGCATACTATATATAAATTTTAACCAATAGATCCCTTCTTATGGAGAGTTTTGAAGATATAGGCCCCCAGCTTCAGAGATTTTCATTCACTGGGCAAGGCCCCAGGCCAACTAAGGTTGGATCAACTCTGCTAGATTATAATGCTGTAGGTCTCTGGGTCATGAAATTTTATTCCTAGGATACAAATTATCTTTGTCGGTTCCAGAGACAAATTCCTGTCAAGTGTCAGAGGGACAGTGAAAGAAACTAGTGTGTGAAACATCATGTATATGCTTGTGCTGCCATCAGTGAGTCAATAGCTACATTTTTAAGAAGAAAATTTATATTTGGAGGAAAAAATATTAGATGGACTGTCAGTTTTACAAGAATGGGGTTGGGGAGAAAAGAAAAATAAGGTATCATATTGTCAAAATAGTGGAATATTCCTGAAAATAGGAAATGTCAAACCTTTACAAGGAAATTCATTTTATATGGTTAATTTGTGGTTATCAACAAAGTCAGAGGGCCAACTGGCTAAGCCATTTTAATAGTATGATATGTACTTGTTGTTCAGTTGCTCAGTTATGTCAGACTCTTTGAAACCCTATGGACTGCAGTACGCCAGGCTTCCCTGTCCTTCACTATCTCCCAGAGTTTGCTCAAAGTCATGTCCATTGAATCAATGATAACATCTAACCATCTAATCTTCTGTTGCCCCCTTCTCCTCCTACCCTCAGTCTTTCCCAGCATCAGGGTTTTTTCCAGTGGGTTGACTCTTCCTATCAGGTGACCAAAGTATTGGCAATTCAGCTTCAGCATCAGTCCTTCCAATGAATATTCAGGGTTGATTTCCTTTAGGACTGACTGGTTTGATCTCCTTGCAGTCCAATGGACTCTCAAGAGCCTTCTCCAGCACCTCAGTTCAAAAGATTCAATTCTTTGGCACTCAGCCTTCGTTATGGTCCAATACTCAACATCTGTACATGACTACTGGAAAAACCATAACATTGACTATATGGACCTTTGTCAGCAAAGTGATATCTCTGCTTTTTAATACACTGTCTAGATTTGCGATAGCTTTTCTTCCAAGGAGCAAATGTGTTTTAATTTTATGGCTGCAGTAGCCATCTGCAGTGATTTTGGAGCCCAAGAAAATAAAGTCTGTCACTGTCTCCATTGTTTCCCCATCTATTTGCTGTGAAGTGATGGGACTGGATGCCATGATCTTAGCTTTTGAATGTTGAGTTTTAAGCCAGCTTTTTCACTCTCCTCTTTCACTTTTATTAAGAGGCTCTTTAGTTCTTCTTCATTTTCTGCCATTAGGGTGGTGTCATCTGCATATTTGAGGTTATTTCTCCCAGCAATCTTGATTTCAGCTTGTGTTTCATCCAGCCTGGCATTTCTCATGATGTACTCTCCATGTAAGTTAAATAAGCAAGGTGACAATATACAGCTTTATGTACTCTTTCCCCAATTTTGAACCAGTCTGTTTTTCCATGTCCAATTCTAACTGTGGCTGCTTGATATGTACTAAGTCAAAATAATTTCAGATCAAATTTGCCAATGGATACCTCAAAAATAAGTACTTCAGACACTTTTATGTTAAATAAAAGAAAATAAGTATTCATGGCTTAAGAAAAGCATTTTCTTGACAATCACTTATGTACAAGCATTTCGTGGTTTGTATCAGAGAAAACATCCTCAGAGCCAGTACTATACCTGACTATAATAAGTGAGCCTACGAATTCAGCCAGCCTCAACCACAGCAGTTTCATTCAGCAGGATCAAAAAAGCCATTTGCCAGCATGATGAAACCTTTTCTGTGACCATGGTCTGCAAGGCTTAGAATTATCCAGCAATTCAATCTTCATTACCTCTCTTTATTTAAAGTAGAAACCCACTTGGCTCATATTTTAACAGTACATCCTTATTATAGGATGGCTATGCTGAGATCCTGGGTAGTAAAAAAGTATGCCAAGGTGATTTGGATCCATTGTGATACTTTCTAAACCTGAACTCCATAGTTGCAAGGTCAATTTTCCTTACCACTGAATAGTTTGTACCTAGAGTGGGATATAAAAGCCTATTTTCTGATGTATTGGCACCCTTCTACGGAGATGAAAATCCAAGGTTATATCACTCCATGTGGAAAATATAAAGCTTATGGTATCTCTTTTAGATGAGGGTTTGTGTTGCTCTCCTTGATCATTTTCTGAGCTTTTGTTACTGTGCTGAGTGCCATCACCCTTCTTAGAGTTGACTGCATTTCTGAGTCTGAAGCACTTGTAGGCCCTTTGAGATGAAAAACACTTTCCTTGCTAAATGCTAACCATTTTTATTGTTATTATTGTTATTATGCCAATTCCCAAAGTCATAGCTACTAACCTGGCATTTTAAAAAATGACATATTGCAGCAGTGTACTGGGAAATGCTATTCATCTGGCTTTCCAATGCCAACCTTATATGTATTGTTAGTGTGGTGATACTTTTGGGAATGACACTTCTCTTTGGTGGCTCACAGTGCCCACAGGTAGTAAGCTATTAAGGGAATAATGATGGGCAAAAGCAGGTGGCAGATACTTTATGACAGGCCCAACTTCCACCTAAGGCATCTGTTGTTTAAGAATGTATGTAGTCACTGTACATCAAGACTGGCTCTTGAGAATAATACAGAATGATGATATTCAAACACATTCTTTGAGAACCATTAGAGTAATTGGCTTAAAATGCAGTGTGTTAGTAGGCATCAATTCCATGAAATATGCCAAGTTTGTGGAAGCATAGCTTTTCTATTTAACTTCCAGAGGGACTTTGTTGTAATGCCTTTTCATTACATGATGGAGAAAACTGCTGTGCATATAGACCAGAAATTAGGCAACTGTACAGAATGAGAATCTAGGGGACAACATTATCATCCAGATTTTCATAGCACTAAGGTAAATCATAAGTACATCTCAAGGATGTAGCTCTCAAAATATTCATTTGATGGTAATGGTTACTAATGTAAAGAAGTACAAGAGTACTTTTGGGAAAGATTTCTGAGGATCTGTATCCATACATTGGCTCTAGTATGATATAATTTAGAGTTCTAGTATGAAATAACATAGGAGAAGCTGGTTTTTTTTTTTCCTTTTTTTTTTTTTATAAATTTATTTATTTTAGTTGGGGGCTAATTACTTTACAATATTGTAATAGTTTTTGCCATACATTGACATGAACCAGCCAGGAGAAGCTGTTTTTAATTTTTTTTTCCATTGCTCCTGGTAAGTGCTGCCTATCCTAGATAAGAGACTAAAAGGAAGATGTGTATGAATTATGGGCAGAGTACTTAGTCTCAGTGCAGGCTTTGTTTTCTAAGCAGTTAGCACGTCCCCCCACCCCACCCGAAACATTTCTCCATCCATACCTTACAGATCAGAAATCATAGAGGTGGGCCAGGGACTCCACTCCCCCATTCAACCAATATCTTTCTTCAAGGGACACATACAGGCATTGTATAATGGTCTTCATAAAATTAGATACTGAGCACCTGAAGGGCAGGCACTATGGTACAGTTAATACAACTCACTTTGTCTCAGAAGGTGGCTTGATAAAGACTCAAAATGTAGCTCCTGAATTTGATCTTAACTGAGTTATAGAAAATGTAGGATTGCATTTCAGGTGCTTTGTGTATACTAAATTTGATGAAAACAGCTTTTAAAAAGTGCAAAGCCATATTTTCAATATTCTTTTCTGGTTCTGTTTTTGAAGAAGACTAGGCCTAGCCCACAGAGAAGGCAATGGCACCCCACTCCGGTACTCTTGCCTGGAAAATCCCATGGACGGAGGAGCCTGGTGGGCTGCAGTCCATGGGGTCGCTAAGAGTTGGACATGACTGAGCGACTTCACTTTCCCTTTTCACTTTCATGCATTGGAGAAGGCAATGGCAACCCACTCCAGTGTTCTTGCCTGGAGAATCCCAGGGGCGGTGGAGCCTGGTGGGCTGCCGTCTATGGGATCGCACAGAGTTGGACACGACTGAAGCGATTTAGCAGTAGCAGCACCAGCAGGCCTAGCCCAGATATTCTTTCTCAAGAGAAAAATTAAAAGGTTAGAGAACGTAAGATCACAAACTCCTTATGGAAAATGTGATACTGTTATTAAAAGAATCCTAAGCTTGACCCAGAGATAGCTATAATTCTGCTATCTTAAGGAATAATCTGAAATTCTTGAATAAGTAATTGCTAGACATGTTGTCAAAAAGTTTCCGTCTGCAGAAAAGAGAAATGTAACCTATGTATTTGAGTAAAGGATAAAATCAAATTTTACATCACATAGCGGATTGAAAGCACTACATTTATATCCTGAAGATTTGTCTCATTTTGAAGATTATCTATTTCTGAATAATTACAAAACTCAGGATGACATGTCTCAAAGTTTATGAAAGAAACTCTTGAGTTTTCCTGTCTTCTCTTCTTCAGATCCAGACCAGAGAGGCATCATGATAAGACACTGCCTCCTATAGACAGTCAGTAAATATGACAATGTCTTTGCTAAAAGTCGCAGTTTGTAAATAATTTCACGCAATAAGTTATGCTTTTGAGAAACCAGAATTCTCTGAAGTCTGTTCCTTACTTAGAATAATTGAGAAAAGTTGGTTCTAAATTCAATTACAAAATTAAACTGAAACTGAGAGTTATGACGAAAACGAGAATGGCTGTCACTATCATCTCTTCACAAATGGCAAGAATCCATAAATTAATTAAAAATACTGGTTGTATCAAACTTGGACTCATGCAAGCCATCCAATGAGTGACAAAAGTTGAAATTATTATAGTGGTACAGTAATAACTTGTAGAAATAACTTTAACTTTTTAATCAGTAAGTTAAATGTAATTTATTTGTATTTAGGTTTAATAAAAATGAGTAAAGTGCATGCTTTAATAGAGACTGTACTAAATGAACAATAAATTAAAAATGGTTATAAATTAAAAATGATGGTTATAATCATTGTAAAAATAATGATTTTTATTCTCAATTTTAATATTTCATGGAATCTAATGAGAAGTCAAGATGTTTATATACAGCTGTATTTTCTTTTTTTCAGTAATATATGTCACTTGGTTGCAATGGATGAATAAATGTTTCTTTTATTTTTAAATATTTATGTGGTAAAGTATAATTTCTTATTCCATATAATATACTTACTCATCTCTCACAATTGATTGCCTTTGATTCAATTTCCTTTGATCTAATCTTATTTTAAAAATAAAATTACCTATTTATTTCTGAACTATAAATTACTACTCAGTTTTTTGTCTTGTTACTTTCTCTATACTAATCCACCCTTAATATTCTTTCTTGCTTTGGTTGAATCATTTTGCAAACTCAAAGTTTACATTTGATTTGCACCATTGATATGAAATACATTATTGCCTTTCATAAATTGCCCTTGACATTATTAGTGGAGGCATTAAATACTCAGTAGAAATTATATAAAAAGAAACAGATAAAACTAGTTAGGTAAGATAGTAGTATTTTTACACTGGGCACTTAAATTATATTATGGTAACTCATATTTTTTAGTAATATGCCAAAAGAGATAGTGAAGAAATATATGGATAGATAGCTATCTTTTTGTAAAGCTGTAGCTATGCAACTTTTAAATGATCTTCCAAAGTGCACTTTAAATTTATTATTTACAAAAGCACATATTTCTCTGGGAAATAGGTAATTCACAGCATATTTTGAACATTTGAAGACAGAACTGGTCTGTCACACTGAAATATAGAAGAAAATGTTACTAGTGCATAAAAGGGAATCATGAAGTTCCAGTGTACTAGAGTGATACAATTGCAGGCTTATGGTGATTTACTTAAACTGGTAATTTAAAAGTCATTTTAATATATGTTTTAAGGTAAGAAGGAAGATGCATACTGGGATGATGGAGAGACTATTTAAACTTTGAAGTGATTTCCATGGTTATGAATCTCATTGTTATTAATTATGCTATTTTAGATAGATTACTTAATCTTTCTGAGCTTCAGTTCCATTTTATAAAAAATTGGTACAATAATGCATACCTGATAGATTTGTTATAATAAATGTGGTATCATGTGTAGGTACCCAGTACAAAGTTCTTTTATATATTTTATCTTGACAAATCAAGAATCAATATCAAGAGAGAATGAAATCAAATTTCCATGATGCTAAACCTTCAGGCAGACACTTGAGAGTGCCTGTCTGGTCTTTAGTGAACCATACAGTTTTGTCTCAACTCCCATCTTCAAGAATTATTTTAATTAGTTTAATTTTAAAAGACTACGTATCTTGATCTAGATTTAAATGGAATATTTTAAGAAGGATTTTCACTATATTTAGTGGGCAATGTAAACCTGGTGATTGAAGGTGAACCTAGGGGCCACTAAATACCACATTTTTAAAAAAATTTTTATTGGTGTATAACTGATTTACAATGTTGTGTTAGCTTCAGGTGTACAGCAGAGTGAATCTGCTATGCAAATACATACATCTGTTCTTTTTTAGACTCTTTTCCCATATAGGCCATTACAGACGGTTCCCTGTGCTAAACAGTAGAACCTTATCAGTTATCTGTGTTAGATATAGCAGTGTGTATGTGTCAATCCCAGTCTTCCAATTTATCCCAACCCCCCTCAGCAACCATAAGTTTCTTTTCTATGTCTGTAACTCTATTTCAGTTTTGGAGATAAGTTCATTTGTAGCTTTTCTTAGATTCCACGTATAAGTGATATCATATGGTGTTTGTCTGTTTCTGTCTGACACTGAATAATGCTCCATTGTGTATATGAACCATATCTTCTTTATTCATTCCTCTGTTGATGGACATTAAGGTTGCTTCCATGTACTGCTATTGTGAATAATGCTGCAGTAAATATTGGGGTGCATGTATCTTTTCAACTTATGGTTTTCTCCAAATACACGTCCTGAGCGGGATTGCTGAATCATGTGTGCCTGTGTGCTGTCACTTCAGTTGTGTCTGATCCTGTGAGACCCTATGGGCTACAGCCTGCCAGGCTCTTCTGTTCATGGGATTCTCCAGGCATGCTGTGCCCACCTCCAGTTGCTGGATCATATGGTAGCTCTATTTTCAGTTTTTTAAGGAACCTCCATCTTGTTCTCCCCAGTGGTTATACCAGTTTGCATCTCTACCAACAGTGTAGGAAGGGTTCCCTTTTCCCCACTCTCTCTAGCATTTATTGTTTGTAGACTCTCTGATGATGGCCATTCTGATCACTGTGAGGTGATACTTCAATGTAGTTTTGATTTGCATTTCTCTAATAATTACTGATGCTAAAAAGCATCTTTTCATGTGCTTTTTAATCATCTGTATGTCTTTTTTGGAGAATACCACATATTTTTAAGAGACTAATTAGTCACATTTTTTCTAAAGAGAATCTTTCTTTGCTAAATCCTCTCAAAGGTTGAAGTGATGGCAGTCCTTCACATATTTATGTGAGTAAATTTAATCACATTGTGTGCATTTATACCTTATAAAACTAAAGAAATGAGGATTTTTGAAGGCCAGCTTAAGGGAAGAAAGCAAAGATCATTTAGACAATTTGTATGGAATCAGAAGAATCTGAAGAAGCCAAAATGGGATTTATGGAGGCAAAGGCACTTTGCTTGTTTCTGGTGAGAAAGGAGAATGCTCAAATATATGTAAAAAGGTATTAAAGTTTGTTTTCCCAATTATAAGTTTTCATCTAAAGCGCTGAACTGAAAACTTCATTTTTTTTTTTGTTTGACAATTTCAATGCTGTTTACAGTCTAGGAACCCTATGTCCTAACCACCTTGTGAAACTGTGGCCATTTTAGATGTTCTGAAGCAAATTGAAGAGGTCAGATTCTACATTACAATTAAATTCGTCTGGCTTTGGTTATCTAATATCCCTTATTTTAGTTTTTGTCTTTTGGGAAGATATAGATTTATATTTAATTGTATTCACACATGTCTAGAAGCACTATAATGGATGCATTTTACAAGGAGAAAATAAAATGAAATATCAATAAATAACTAGGCTATAAATAAACACATTTGTCACTGCTGTTAAGTGAATTCTACTCATATATTGTTAAAGTAATGGCTTTGAATGAATATATTAAGTCTAGTGAAAAATCAAAGACTACAATTCTACTAAAGTTAAATTGATTGTACTTTTATGCAAGCCTTTAAATAGCTGTGATCTTCCATTTAATTTGTTTTGTGTAGTGGATAGTGGTGCTGTTTTTTTGTTCCTCTTAAATGACAATGTGCTATCTGTTGGCATTTTCAGCCTGCTGCTTTGATATGCATAAATCCCATTATACTCTATGGTTGATGCTTTTAAGATGAGATGGTGGCTTTCCTGACCTATTTGTTGATTTATTTTAGCAACTGAGAAAATACCAAACCACTGAAGTTGGATCCTATTAATCTTTGCTTGCTTTCTATCTTTTCTGTCTGTAATTTTTATTCTCAAAGTTGAAAAAGAGAGTGTCACCAAGTATGCATATAATAGAAAAATGTTTTAAATTGGTTGTGAATCACAGTTTGGAAATTGATTGTGTTTCATGGCTCTGGTATAATGAAGAACTCTTTTAAAACACATTTGTCTGACTTGCATGAAGGATTCTATATCATATTAATATGAAAGTTTTTGAGGTCTAAGTTTTTCTTTGTTTTAAAATAAGGGTTTATGCACCTGATAAAGAGATGCATTGCAGGCAGATTCTTTACCATCTGAGCCACCAGGGAAGTCCCTGATAAAGAGCATGCAGAGCTAACTTTGGTATATGTAGACTGATATAGGTTTCAATAAATAAATTTTAGTTTTCTAAGAAAATAATTAGATAGCTAACTGTAAAGATATATCTTATTTTTAAGTTGGAACCTACTGACCATAATATGTTCTCTTTGCTCACATTTTTTTCTTTTTGTTTATACAACAGGAAATACAGACAAGGGTTGAAATGAAACATGCACTTATTATCTTGTACTCATCATTAGACTAGAGATGCTGATGGGGAGCAGAGAGCGATTCAAATACTAAGATCCTATAAAAAATAAAAGTCCCTTTCAGATACAAGAAAACAAAATTAAGACTTCAACAACTACTTATTTGAATTAAAATAGAAATACTGCTACAACTTAGTTTGTCTGTCCTGTTTCAAAACACATATGTATGAATTAAGGATATTAGTGGCCTTGGCATTATTCAGTTTTTTTAGATTAATCAAGTACTGAAAGTTACAATTTTTTGAAAATGCTCCTTTGTTCATTTATTTGTTTAATCAGGAAAAATCACTCTCGACCGTTAGAGTTACACATTCCTTTACAACAAATAATCCCCAAATATAGGGTCGCAAAGAGTTGGACCTGACTGAGCAACTGAACTGAACTAAACCGATACAGTAGGTTGTTCTTCAGTCACTCAATGGTATCCGACTCTTTGTGACCCCATGAACTGCAGCACACCAGGCTTCCTTCACTATTTTCCTGAGTTTGCTCAAACTCATGTCCATTGATTGGTGATGCCATCCAACCATCTCGTCCTCTGTCATCCCCTTCTCCTTGTACCTTTAATCTTTCCCAGCATCAGGGTCTTTTCTAGTGAGTCAGCTCTTCCCATCAGGTGGCCAAAGTGTTGGCGCTTCAGCTTCAGCATCAGTATCAGTCCTTCCAATAAATATTCAGGGTGGATTTCCTTTAGGATTGACTGGTTTGATCTCCTTGCAATCCAACGGACTCTCAAGAGTCTTCTATAGCACCACAGTTCAAAAACATCAATTCTCTGCTACTCACCCTTGTTTATGGTCCAACTCTCAGATCTGTACATGATAACTGGAAAAACCATAGCTTTGACTATTTGGATCTTTGTCAGCAAAGTAATGTTTGCTTTTTAATATACTACCTTGGTTTGTAATAGCTTTTCTTCCAAGGAGCAAGCATCTTTTAATTTCATGGCTGTGTAGTCATCTGCAGTGATTTTGGAGCCCAAGAAAATAAAGTCTGTCACTGTTTCCATTGATTTCCCCATCTGTTTGACATAAAGTGATGGGATGACAGGCGTTGATCTTAGTTTTTTGAATATTAAGTTTTTAAGCCAGCTTTTTCACTCTCTTCTTTCACTTTCATCAAGAGGCTCTTTAGTTCCTCTTTGCTTTCTGCCATAAGGGTGGTGTCATCTGCATATCTGAGGTTATTCCTGATTCCAGCTTGTGCTTCATCCAGTTCAGCATTTCTCATGATGTCCTCTGCATATAAGTTAAATAAGCAGGGTGAGAATATACACCCTTGACGTACTCCTTTCCCGATTTGGAACTAGTCTGTTGTTCCATGTCCAGTTCTAACTTGCTTCTTGATCTGCATACAGATTTCTCAGGAGGCTGGTAAGGTGGTCTGGTATTCCCATCTCTTGAAGAATTTTCTACAGTTTGTTGTGATCCACATAGTCAAAGGCTTTAGCATAGTCAATGAAGCAGAAGTAGATGCTTTTCTGAAAATCTTTTGCTTTCTCTATGATCCAGTGGATGTTGGCAAACAGATCTCTGCCTTTTACAAATCCAACTTGAACATCTGGGAGTTCTTGGTTCCTGTATTGTTGAAGCCTAGCTTGGAGAATTTTGAGCATTACTTGCCTAGCATGTGAAATGAATGCAATTGTGTGGTAGTTTGAACATTCTTTGGCACTGCCTTCTTTGAAATGAGAATGAAAACTAACCTTTCCCAGTCCTGTGGCCACTGCTGTGTCTTCAAAATCTGCTGGCATATTGAGTGCAGCACTTTCACAGCATCATCTTTTAGGATTTGAAATAGCTCAACTGGAATTCCATCGCCTCCACTAGCTTTGTTCATAGTGATGCTTCCTGAGGCCCACTTGACTTCCCATTCCAAAATGCCTGGCTCTAGGAGAGTGATCACATCATCGTGATTATCTGGATCATTAAGGTCTTTTTTGTATAGTTCTTCTGTGTATTGTATTCTTGTCACCTCTTCTTAACATCTTCTGCTTCTTCTGGGTCCATACAATTTCTGTCCTTTATTGTGCCCATCTTTTTGTGAAATATTCCCTTGGTTTTTCTAATTTTCTTGAAGAGATGTCTAGTCTTTCCCATCCTATTGTTTTCCTCTATTTCTTTGCATTGATCACTGAGGAAGACTTTCTTATCTCTCCTTGCTATTCTTTGGAACTCTGAATTCAGATGGGTTTATCTTTCCTTTTCTCATTTGCCTTTAGCTTCTCTTCTTTTTTCAGCTATTTTTAAGGCCTCATTAGACAACTATTTTGCCTTTTTGCCTTTTTTCCCTTGAGGATGGTTTTGATCACTGTCTTCTGTACAGTGTTATGAAACTCCATCCATAGTTCTTCAGGCACTCTGTCTATTAGATCTAATTCCTTGAATCTATTTGTCACTTCCACTGTATAATGGTAAGGGATTTGATTTAGGTCATACCTGAATGGCCTAGTGCTTTTCCCTACTTTCTTCAATATAAGTCTAAGTTGAGTAATAAGGAGTTCATGATCTGAGCCACAGTCAGCTCCCAGTCTTGTTTTTACTGGGCTTCTCCTTCTTCATCTGTAAAGAATATAGTCAATTTGATTTCAGTATTGACCATCTGGTGATGTCCATGTGTAGAGTCATCTCTTTTGTTGTTGGAAGAGGGTGTTTGCTATGGCCAGTGTGTTCTCTTGGCAAAACTCTGTTAACTTTTGCCCTGCTTCATTTTATACTCCAAGGCCAAACTTGCCTGTTACTCCAGGTTTCTCTTGACTTCCTACTTTTGCATTCCAGTCCCCTATGATGAAAAGGAAGTCTTTTTTTTTTTTTTTTTTTTGGTGTTATTTCTAGAAGTTCTTGTAGGTCTTCATAGAACCATTCAGCTTCTTCGTCATTAGTGTTTGGGGCATAGACTTGGATTACTGTGATATTGAATGGCTTGCCTTGGAAATGAACAGAGATCATTCTGTTGCTTTTGTCATTGTACCCGAGTACTGTGTTTCACACTCTTTTGTTGACTATGAGGGCTACTCCATTTCTTCTAAGGCCTTCTTGCCCACAGTGGTAGATATAATGGTCATCTGAATTAAATTTGTCCATCCTGGTCCATTTTAGTTCACTGATTCCTAAAATGTTGAGGTTCACTCTTGCCATATCCTGTTTAACCACTTCCAATTTATCTTAATTCATGGACCTAATATTACGGGTTCCTATGCAATATTGTTCTTTACAGCATCGAACTTTATTTTTACCACCAGATACATACACAACTGGACATTGTTTCTGCTTTGGCTCAGCCTCTTCATTCCTTCTGGAGCTATTTCCTGCTCTTCTCCAGTAGCATATTGGGCACCTGCCAAACTGGGGAGTTCATCTTTCAGTGTCATATCTTTTGGCCTTTCCATACTGTTCATAGGGTTTTCAAGGCAAGAATCCTGAAGTGGTTTGCCATTCCTTTCTTCAAGTGGACCACGTTTAGTCAGAACTCTCCACCATGACTTGCCCATCTTGGTTGGCCCTACATGGCTCATAGTCTCATTGAGTTAGACAAGGCTGTGATCCATGTGATCAGTTTGGTTCGTTTCCTGTGATTGTGGTTTTCATTCTGTCTGCCTTCTGATGGATGAAAATAAGAGTCTTGTGGAAGCTTCCTGGTGGGTGGGACTGGCTGTGGGGAAAACTGGGTCTTGCTCTGGTGGGCAGGCCATGCTCAGTAAATCTTTAATCCAGTACAGTAGTTCCTTGTTAGTTATTCATTTTAAATATAGTGGTGTGTTCAATTTCCATCCCAAACTCTCTAACTATCCCTTCCCCCTGGCAACCATAAGTTTATTTTCTAACTCTGTGAGTCTCTTTCTGAACAAACATTATTTTACACTTTCTGAGAGTTAGGAATCCGAAAGAAGTTTAGTTAGATGGTTCTGGTTTAAGATCTCTTACAATGTTGCAGTCAAAATATCAGCTAGGGCTGCAGTCATCTGAAGGCTTGGCTGAATTGGAAAATCTGTTTCTAGGCTCATTCAGTGGCTATTGGTAGAAAACATGAATGTCTCATGTGGGGCTGTTCATGGCGTAAGAGTTGCCTTTTTCCAGATCAAAAGATGGAAAAGGAAGACTCCAAACAAAAGCTACAGTGTCTTTTATAACTGATCTTGGAAGTGGCATTAATCACATCTGCTGTTTTCTGTTGGTTACATAGGTCAACCTTTGTACAGGGTGGGGTGTCAATATCAGGAGGTGTGGGGTTCAGTGGGAACCATATTCAAGGTTTGTTTCCACATCTATGTTCTTCACAAATATTGCTAAGCACTATGAATAGCACTCAGACTCCTATCCTTAAGATTATTTTTGTGTCAGACAGTAAATTCAGGATCAGAATTATTTTAATTTTTCTGACAATACTTCTAATTATAGCATAAAAATACTCATAAAAATCGATTTCTTTTATAAAATTTTAAATCTAAAGAAATACTTTAGTATAATTTGGAATATATATCCTCAGAATAATATTGAACAAAAAATTCCCAGTTTTTTCTTTACCTATTCTAAAATTTTAAACCATATAAGCCAAAATTATTTCTGAGAGGTTTACTGCAGAATGGAAGAAGCAATGTGTGTAATGCTATCACATTGTGGTTCTAACTTGCGTGTACCTAACTACTAATGATATTGAGCATGTTTTCATGTGCTTATCTTTGTTTCTATGTATCTTCATCTTTGTTTCTATGGTACACTCATATTTTCCCAAAATGTGTGACTTGTCTTTTCAGTCTTGTAATAGTCTTTTGAAAACCATTAAATTTTGATTAATTCTTATTTCTCAATTTGTCCTTTTGTGGCTCATGCTTTTTTTGTATGTTATCTAACACATATTTGAATAATCCAAATTTGCAAATCCAAGGTTTCTCCAATATTTTTTCTAAAAAATTTTTAGTTTTAGATTTTGCTTTTTGAGTTATATGATCTTTTGGGGGGGTTAATTTTGCATTCAATGATTGTTTTGTTATTTTCAAATAGATATCCAATTGTGTTAGCACCATTTGTTAAAACGACTCTGTTTACTATTGAATACCTTTGTCAAAAATCAGCTTTCCATATGGTGTGTGTATCTATTTCTGGAATCTGCTATGTACATTTGATTAATTTGTTATTTTGTTTATAATCCTGCCAGTACCACACTATCTGGTTATTGCACCTTTATAGCAAATCTTGAAACCAGGTGGTCTTTCAATATTGTTCTTGTTTTGCCTAACCTAGTCCTTTGCAATTCCATGTAGATATTAAGATCAGTTTGCCAATTTCTATTTTTAAAGTGGCTGCTGAGATTGAGATTGGGATTGTATTTGAAAAGACCTAACAGATCAGTTTGAGTAAAAATGACATTTTAACAATATCATGTCTTCTAAACCATGAATGCAGTATATCTCTCCATTTACTACTTTGGTTTTGTCAATGTTTTGTAATTTTTAAAATCTGGCCATTGTGACATTTTATGTCATATTTTATCCTCAAGTAGTTCACATATTTGATGCATTATAAATGATATTGTTTTTAATTCCTAATAGAACATTGTGACTTAGCATAGCATAGCATAGAACATTGCTAGTATCTGCAATTAATTTTGCATGTAATCTTGTATCCTGCAAGTATGCTGAAATTATGTATTCTGGTGGCTTTTTGTATATTCCATTGGATTTTTTAAATAGATGTTCATGTTACCTGAGAGTAGAGATATTTCGATGCTTCTTTTCAGATCTAGATGGCTTTTTTAAATTGCCCCTTTGCATGGATTAAAATCAACAATAAAAATGTTGAAAAGAACTGATGACAGTAGAATCCTAATCTTGTTATCAATCTTGGGGGAATTATCATTTTGCTACTAAGTTTGATTAGCTCTAGGTTTTTAGCAGATGCTGTGACAGGTTGAAGTTTCTACTCCTACTTTACTGAAAGTTCCTATTTGAAATAAACATTGGATTTTATCAAAGTTTTGATATATTTGGTGAATTATATTGATTGACTTGAATGTTAGACCAACCTTCTGCTTCTGAGATAAAAAATTGAGGTGTTATGTATTATCCGTTTTATATATCATTGGATTCAATTTTAAAAATTTGTTTACAAGTTTTAAATTTAGGTTTATGAGAGATATTTGGGGCTTCCCTGGTGGCTCAGATGGTAAGCAATCTGCCTGCAATGTGGGAGACACAGGTTCAATCCCTGGGTCAGAAAGATCTCCTGGAGAAGGGAATGGCTACCGATTCTAGTATTCTTGCCTGGAGAATTCCGTGGACAGAGTAGCCTAGTGGGCTACAGTCCACGGGGTTGCAAAGAGTTGGACACGACTGAGTGAATAACACTTTCATGTTACTTTTCATGAGAGATATTTATCTATAGTTTTCTTTTTTTTCCTTTCTTTCTTTTTTTTGGTAAAGGCTTTGTGTAGGGTCAGTCTGAGTATATATAATGAGTTGAGGAGTTTTCCCTCCTTAAGTTTTCTGGAAAGTTTGTAAAAATTGAGTATTCTTTCTTCCTTAAATGTTCAGGAGACTTTACAAATGAAGCTGTCTGCTCTTTGAGTCTTCCTGATAGGAATGTTTTAAGCTACAAATTAATTTTCTTTAATGGATGAACCCTATTATCTTTCTCATTTGACTTAGATTTGATGTTTTTGTCTCTTTCAGTTAATTTGTCTATTTTGCCTAAAGTTGTCAAACTTACTGGCATAGAAGTGTTCATAATTTTTCTTCATTATTTTCTAATATGTTTGGAATCTATAGTAATGTCCACTCTTTCATTCTTGATAGTAAAGTTAGTGTCCTCTCTTTTTTCTCTGATCACTATTGGAAGACTATCTTACTATTTATTAATTGGATTATGCAAACCTTTGTCAGCAAAATGATATCTCTGCTTTTTAATACACTGTCTAGGTTTGTCATAGCTATTCTTCCAAGGAGTAAGCATCTTTTAATTTTGTGACTGCAGTCACCGTCCGCATTGATCTTGGAGCCCAAGAAAGTGAAATCTGACACTATTTCCACATTTTCCCCATCTACTTGCCATGAAGTGATAGGACCAAATGCCCTGTAATATTAGTTTTTTGAATGCTGAGTTTTAAGCCAGGGTTTCTCTAGTGGCTCAAATGGCCTGCCATGCAGGAGACCCAGGTTCAATCCCTGTGTCAGGAAGATACCCTGGAGAAGGGAATGACAACCCACTCCAGTATTCTTGCCTGGAGAATTCCATGGACAGAGGAGCCTGGTGGACTACAATCTATGGGATTGCAAAGAATCGAGCACTAGTCAGTGACTTTCACTTTTCACTCTCCTCTTTCACTTTCATCAAGAGGCTCTTTAGTTCCTCTTCACTTCCTGTCATTAAAGTGGTATCATCTGCATATTTGAGGTTGTTGATATTTCTCCTGGCAAGCTTGATTCCAGTTTGTGACTCATCCAGCCTGGCATTTCACATAAAGATCATAAAAATCATAGTAGTCATTAGTAAAATGGAAAACAGAAAAACAATTGGGAAAAATCAAAACCAACCCACAAAGGTTCACATAATCAAAGCTCTGGTTTTTCCAGTACTCATGTATGGATGTGAGAGTTGGACCATGAAGAAGGCTGAGTCATGAAGAATTGACATTTTCGAACTGTGGTGCTAAAGAAGACTCTTCAGTGTCCCTTGGGCAGCAAGGAGACCAAACCAGTCAATCCTAAAGGAAATCAGTCTTTGAATATTCATTGGAAGGACTGTTGCTGAAGCTTCAATATTTTGGCCATCTGATGTGAAGAGCTGACTCATTGGAAAAAAACCCTGATGCTGGGAAAGATTGAAGGCAAGAGGAGAAGGGGGCGATAGAGGGTGAGATGGTTGGATGGCATCATTGACTTAATGGACTTAAGTTTGAGCAAACTCAGGGAGATAGTGATGGACTGAAAAGCCTGGCATGCTGCAGTGCTAGGGTCACAAAGAGTCAGACACGACTTGGTGACTGACCAACAACAACAACTATGATCCTTACAATTTCCTTTCTCCTACTTACTGTTAGCTTATTCTTTTTTTTTTTTTATTAGTTTCTTAAAGCAGTAGTTGAGATGATTGACTTGAAACCTTTTTTCATTTCTAATGTAGGAATTTAGTATTGTAATTTTTTAAATAAGTAATGATTTAGCTATATTTCAAAAATTAATCATCAACTTGACTAGACTTCAGTTCCAAATCATTTGAACTCTAACCTAGGGGTGGCTGTGAATGAGTTTTGTAGGTATAGTTAAAGTCATTGATCATTAATGTTAAGGGAAATTATCTTGGGTTATCTGAGTGCCTGATGATGCAACGAACTAAGAGGCCTTGAAAGCAGGCATGAGGTTTCTACTGGGAAGAGAAGAAATTCTACCTGTGACCAGTAGCTTTGGTTAGTGTACATGGAATTCTGTATTGATTGTGATCTTCCTTTCTTAAGTGCCTGCCCTACACACACACACACCCTGCCCCCACTACCCCCCCCACACGTGATGCTTCCCTGGTTAAACTTGATTGATGCAGTAGTGGCTAGAAATCAGATCTTGCTTTTTTAAAACTCCAGTGTAATAATCTGTCCCTTTTACTGGGATATTTGTACCATTTGCATTTGATGTTGTAATTCACATGATGCAATAATTATTCACATGGAAATCTATTACCTCATAATTTGTTTTCCATTTGTCCCATCTATTCTTTGTTCCTTTTAAATCTCTTTTCCACCTACTTTTGAATTATTTAAATTTTTATAGTTCCATTTTTATGTCTCTTGTTCATTTATTATACTTATGCTTTATTTGGTTGCTGCCTCATGCTTTATAGTTTTAAGTTATCTTTATATCTTTAAGTTATCACAGTATACCTTTCCCCTACTCCCCTATTTCCAACTTCATGTATTGTCATTCATTTTCCTTTAGCACCCACACAATATTATTTTTATTTTTGTAAATAGTTACATTTTAAAGAAATGTGAACAATAAGAAAATTTTAATATATTTAGCTATGCAATTATATTCCCAGTGTTCCTTATGTCTTTGCTTAGTTCTGTTCTTCCATATGATACCATTTTCTGTCTGATGAATTCCTTCAGAATTTGTATGTTGGTAAAAAGTCTATTTTATCTTCGTTTCTCAGACATGTTTTTCTAGGTTTAGAATTATAACTTTTTTTCAGTATTTTATATATGTTTCTCTACTATTTTATCATTTGATATTGTTTCTTTTATAATAAGAAATCTGCTGTGTCCCTTACCTTTGTTCTTATGGAGCTTGTCTCTAGTTGCTTTGAAGATTTTCTTTTTGTTCTGATTGTGACCTATAATGTGCCTTGGAGTGGTGTGTGTGTGTGTGTGTGATTGGGTTTTGCTGAAGTTCTTGAATCTGGGTGTATAGTTTTTATTTATTATTCTTTGTTCAGATTTATTGAATTATTACTGAATAATAACTATTGAATAAACTTTATTGAAGTATTATTGAAGTTTAAGGTATGAAACATGATAATATTTTTATATTCATATATATTATGAAATGATTACCACAGTCCAGTTAATTAACACTTTCATTTCCTAATCTAATTACCATTTTTGGTTGTGATGATACACTTAAGATTTACTCTCTAAACAACTTTCAGATATATAATACAATATTGTTACTTATAGTCACTATGATGTACATTAAAACCCCAAACTGGAAGTTTGTATCCTTTGACCAACATCTCTCCTAGTCCCAGCAACCTCCATTCTATCCTTTATTTCAGTGAACTCAGCAAATTTATGTTACACATATAAGTGAGAACATATAGTATTTGTCTTTCTGACTTGTTTCACTTAGCATATCCCTTAAAGATCCATTCACGTTGTCACAAAAGACAGAATTTCTTTATTTTTTTAATGGCTGAATGATATTTTTTGTCAATATATGCCACATTTTCTTTAGCTATTTACCTGTCAATGGACACAGGTTGTTTCCATATATTAGGTATTGTGTAATCATACATTATTTCTTTAATATTTTTCTGCACCTCTCCAGCATATCTCTCTTTCAGAGACTTCATTTACATTTATACACATTTTCGTAAAGTTATCCCAGAAGTCACTGCTTATCTTTCCATATTTTAGATTCTATTTTCTTCATTTTGAAAAAATTTATTGCTCTTTTCCAAGTCATGCATGTTTTCTTATACAATGTCTCATTTGCCATTAATCTCTTCCCCAGTGTATTTGCTATCTTACACATTGTAACATTCATCTGTAGAATTTTAATTTGAGTCTTTTTTGTCAGTATCATTCATGTCTCCACCTTGTGAACATGTGGCATATGATTTTGATAAAAGCTGAGTGCCGCAGAATTGATGCTTTTGAACTGTGGTGTTGGAGAAGACTCTTGAGAGTCCCTTGGACTGCAAGGAGATCCAATCAATCCATCCTAAAGGAGATCAATCCTGGGTGTTCATTAGAAAGACTGATGTTGAAGCTGAAACTCCAATACTTTGGCCACCTCATGCGAGGAGTTGACTCATTGGAAAAGACCCTAATGCTGGGTAGGATTGGGGGCGGGAGGAGAAGGGGATGACAGAGGATGAGATGGTTGGATGGCATCAGTGACTCGATGGACATGGGTTTGGGTAGACTCCGGGAGCTGGTGATGGACAGAGAGGCCTGGCGTGCTGCAATTCATGGGGTCACAAAGAGTCAGACACGACTGAGTGACTGAACTGAACTGAATGTTCTTGTCTACTGACATCTGTGTCTTTAATTGGATTGTCTTTTTTCCCCTCTCTTAATGGGTCATGTTTTTCTCCTTCTTTGAATGCCTGAAAAGATTTTGGCCTTTGTTTTTGGTTATAATTAAGATATAGCTCCAGGAGATGGTTGAAGGACAGGGAAGCCTGGCATGTTGCAGTCCATGGGGTCACAAAGATTTAGACACAACTGAGCGACTGAACAACACCAATAGTTAAGATATGTAGAGACAGTTGATCCTTTGGGATCTTAGTATTAAGATTTTTTAAAAAGTGACACTGGAACGGTACTCAGTTTGGAGCTAATGGTTCCTCACTCCTGGAGCAAAACCTTCCTATCCTCTACCCAGTGTCTTATGTAATTATGATGTTTTCCAACTGGCTTGTGGGAGTAAGTACCATCTGCAGGCCTTTCTGAGTACTGAACAGTTGCCTCTAATCCTTTCAGATGATTCTATTCTTGGACTTTGATGCATACACTATGCATACCCTGGTAGTAAACTCATGTATACTCTGTGTACTCAGCTGAATACTTGAAGAAACCCTCTGAAGCTCTCCAGTGTTCTCTGTGCTATATGTTAGTGGCCCAAATGCTACCCTACTTTCCTTTCCCTTTGCTTTCTCCCAGTATTTAATATGCAGATTTAAAATCCTTCCAGAGGTTTTTTTTTTATTCAGTTAAGGTGATCTAATTCCAAATAATAAAATGCCCTGGGTGGGCATTCTGGGGTTGGTTAGGCTGGCATGCCCCACAAGCCTTGTCCTTTCCCCCTTTTCAAGCCCAAGACAATAATGTGGTGCCTAGAAGGGCAGTAGCCATCAAGTACAAATGAATAAAAGCTGAGTGACAGCTCAGGAAGATAAGTGTTCTTGGACAGTGTTCTTGCATCACCCTATAGTACTGACCTCCAAACTTTTAAATTTTCACATGAACCAAGTAAACCACTAAAGTAAAAGTCACTATTCATGAAGTTTTCCACTGCTTCCAGCCTAATATTATTCTGATTGATATAATCCCTTTTTATGGCCAAATCAAAAGCTCATGTAGGAGTGTCCCTGCAGGATTGTGATCTGTCTTTCTACAATTCAGTCCTTGTGTCTGTAACTTTATCTTTGACTCTTGGAGTAGACTGATTGACAGGAAAGATCATCACTCTCCACACATAGAGTATGATAATGAGTGATGCAAAAGTCATTCTCTTTGAAGGAAAATGAAAATAAACAAAATATTTATTTTATACACTATTATTTTGTGTTTTATTCTGCATGCTATAAATTTTACATATTAAGTTGTTAAATATTAACTAGAACTATTGTAAGAATTTTCCATACAATTGTGTAAACATCACTAATAAAAAATGTTCTCTGTTATTACATATAATATTCTACCATATTTGTACAAAATATCAGTATAATACTTTTATTTCATGCTTTATTATTTCTGGGAATATATTTTATGAAAATTTCAAAGAATTAATATCACCTAGATGAAACTATTATGAGAAAGCTACCTAGATGATTGCATATGGCTGTCTAAATTAGATGTCAATAGATTTCATTTCTAATTTTAAAAAACCTTTTATTAAAAAAAACTCTTTAGAGTCATTAATTTTAAGTACTTGAAAAACAACATAATGGAATAAAAATGCTATAAATTTTATTTCTTATTTGCTAAAGTGATAAAGTCATCAATAGTACTGAAGGATGTATTTTGCTTGAAATTTTAGTTCCCTTTCTAATAGGCCACATTGGAATTCATACTCCACAGAACAAATACTCACTAATTCTAATTTACATTTAATCATCCATAGTGACTCATACATTAGTGAATCATTTCAAAATAAAAGTTTCACAGTATCAAGTTATTTTAAAGTAAGGCCTCTTCTTATTTTGCAATGGAAGTTGTTTAATAGGATTGCAATAAATAACTAGCTAAAATACATTTTTAGGTCTTATTTGAGATTTTGAGTAAGTTTAATGTAGCAAGAAAGCTTGCTTCCAGTATGTGAATTTCTAAGGCAGTTGATTTGAATTATTTTTACAAAGAAGGATTTTATAATGCAAATTGATCCGTTTCATCCTTGGCCTTGTCCTTGCATTCATTGTTAGCATCTCCTGTTTCTATTTTATTAATTTTTATTGGAGTATAGTTGCTTTACAATGTTGTGTTAGTTTCTGCTGTACAGCAAAATAAGTCAGTTATACATATACACATATCCCTCTTTTTTTAGATTTTTGTCCCTTTTATGTCACAACAGAGCACTGAGAAGAGTTCCCTGTGCTATACAGTAGGTTCTTATTATCTATTTTATGCATTGTTATTGTTTAGTGGCTAAATCATGTCTGACTCTTTTGTGACCCCATGAACTAGGCTGCCAGACTCCTCTATCCATAGAATTTCCCAGGCAAGAATACTGGAGTGGGTTGCCATTTCCTACTCTAGGATTTTTTTCATAATAATGTGTGTATGTCAATCCCAATCTCCCAATTCATCATACCACTCCCCTTTCCCCCCTTGATATCCATAAGTTTGTTCTCCACATCTGTGTCTCTCTGCTTTACAAATATGTTAATCTGTACCATTTTTTTCTAGATTCTGCAAATAAGCAATATTTCACGATATCTGTTTTTCTTTTTCTGACTTACTTCACTCTATATGACAGTCTCTAGGTCAATTCATCACTTTGCCAACAAAGGTCTGTATAGTCAAAATATGTTTTTTCTAGTAGTCATGTATGGATGTGAGGGAATCACATCCATACACATGTATGGGCTTCCCTCATAGCTCAGTTGGTAAAGAATCCACCTGCAATGCAGGAGACCCTGGTTTGATTCCTGGGTCAGGAAGATCTGCTGGAGAATGAATAGGCTAACCATTCCAGTATTCTTGGACTTCCCTGGTGGCTCAGCTGGTAAAGAATCTGCCTGCAATGTGGGAGACCTGGGTTTGATCCTTGAATTGGTAAGATCCCCTGGAGAAGGGAAAGGCTACCCACTCCGGTATTCTGGCCTGGAGAATTCCATGGACTGTATAGTCCATGGGGTCATAAAGAGTCAGACACAACTGAGCGACTTTCACTTTCACATGGATGTGAAAATTGAACCATAAAGGCTGAGTGCTGAAGAATGGATGCTTTCAAACTGTGGTGCTGGAGAAGACTCTTGAGAGTCCCTTGGACAGCAAGGAGATAAAACCAGTCTATCCTAAAGGAAATCAACCCTGAACATACATTAGAAGGACTGATGCTGAAGCTGAAGTACCAATACTTTGGCCACCTGATGGAAAGAGCCGATACATTGGAAAAAAACTCTGATGCTGGGAAAGATTGAAGGCAAAAGGAGAAGAGGGCAGCAAAGGATGAGATGGTTAGATGGTATCACCAACTCAATGGACATGAGTTTAAGCAAACTCCAGAAGATGAAGGATACTGAAGCCTGGCATGCTGCAGTCCATGAAGTTGCAAAGATTCAGACATGACTTAGCAACTGAATAACAACAACAAGGTCTATTCATGTGTCTCCAAATGGCAATATTTTGTTCCTTTTTACATTTTTTTATCCATTCCTCTGTTGATGAACATTTAGGTTACTTCCATGTCCTGGCTACTGTAAATAATGCTACAGTGAACTTTGGGGTGCATGTATCTTTTCGAATTATGATTTTCTCCAGGTATATGCCCAGGAGTAGGATTGCTCAGTCATATGGTAGTCCTGTTTTTAGTTTTTGAGAAACCTCTATACTATTCTCCATAGTGACATCATTAATTTACATTCCTAACAACAGTGTAGGGGGTTCCCTTTTCTCCACATGCTCTCCAACATTTACCGTTTGTAGATTTTTTGATAACGGCCATTCTGACTGGTATGAGATGATACTACATTGTAGTTTTGATTTGCATCTCTAATAATTAGTGATGTTGAACATCTTTTCATGTATTTCTTGGCCATCTGTATGTCTTCTTTGGAGAAATGTCTGTTTAGGTCTCCCACCCATTTTTTCATTGAGTTTGATTTTTAGTACTGAGCTGTTTGAGCTGTATGAGCTGTTTGTATAATTTGGAGATTAATCCTTTGTTTATTGCTTCATCTTCCATTCTGAGGGTAGTTTTAATTTTGTTTATGGTTTCCTTTGCTGTGCAAAAGCTTTTATCTTTAATTAGGTTTCATTTGCTTATTTGTGAAAATGACTCTTAAGCATTATACAGATTCAGTGCAATCTCTATCAAATTATCAATGTCATTTTTCATAGAATTAAAAAAAAGTTTTAATAATTTGTTAGGATATACAAAAGATGCTGAATAGCCAAAGCAATCTTGAGAAAGAAAAAGAGCTGGAGGAATCAGGATCCCTGACTTCAGACTATACTGCAATGCTATAGTAATCAAGACAGTATGGTACTGGCATAAAAACAGAAAAATAGATCAGTGGAAAAGTATAGAAATCTCAGAGACATACCCATGCACCAGTGGTCACCTAACTTATGATAAAGGGGGGTCAGAATATGCAATGGTGAAAAGAAAGTCTCTTCAATAAGTGGTGCTTGGAAAACTGGACAGCTACATGTAAAAGAATGAAATTAGAACACTCCCTAACACCACAGACAAAAATAAACTCAAAATGGATTAAAGACCTAAATATAAGGCCAGATAATATAAAACTCTTACAGGAGAATGTAGGCAGAACACTTTTTGACATAAAATACAGCAAGATCTTTTCTGACCCACCTCTTAGAGAAATAGAAATAAAAACAAAAATAAACAAATGGATAGTGTCTTTCTTTTAACTACTGAATTTATTCATTGCCATCACATGAAGTTGAACATGTCTCAAACTGAAAACTTTATATTACTCCTAGTTCCTCTACCATGCTTCTTTGATTTGGTCAAATTCATTTATTATTTTCCTTATCTCTTAGGTTTAATAATTTTTCATTTCAGTCTATCCAATTTCTTTGTTTCTACTTCCAACAAGTCTTCAAATATCATGTGCACTGCAACTTACTATCAAAAAACATGTTGCTGCAAAAACATGAACTATCCTCCCTCTGCTTCTTCATTGATAGTATAACTGTTCTTTAAGCTCAACTCAGGTTGTCTTCCTTCATCAAATTTATACTCTGAAAGTTCTGGGATAAAGGAATCTTTTCTTCTCATCTTTTGGGTTCAAGTTGTTTTTCTCATTGATTTTGAATATATTTGAAATGTTGTCTCATGTGTTTTGAGGGCTTTTATAAGAATACATGCATGTGTGTGTGCTAAGTTGCTTTAGTTGTGTGTGACTCCCTGTGATCCTGTGGACTGTAGCCCACCAGACTCCTCTGTCCATGGGATTCTCCAGGCAAGAATACTGGAGTGGGTTGCCATACCCTCCACCAGAGGATCTTCCCAAGAGAGGGAGAATATTCATTATTTTTCTACTCATCTGGAATTGATGACTAGGGCCCAAAGCTGAGTCCAAAGATGTATGGAAAACCTGACATTTTAGAGAAACCTGCTGGCTTTCCAGGTGGTGTAGTGGTAAAGAATCCACCTGCCAGTGCAAGAGATGCAAGAGATGTGGGTCCAAACCTTGGGTCAGAAAAATGCCCTGGAGAAGAAAATGGCAACCTCTCCAGTATTCTTGCTGGGAAAATTCTATGGAGAGAGGAGGCTGGTGGACTTCAATACATAGGGTCACAAAGAGTCGGACACAACTGAATATACAAGCACTAATAATTCAGGTCAAACATTCTCAGGCTTCGGTTCAGTTCAGTTCAGTTGCTCAGTCGTGTCTGACTCTTTGCAACCCCATGAATTGCAGCATGCCAGGCCTCCCTGTCCATCACCAACTCCCGGAGTTTACTCAAACTCATGTCCATTGAGTCGGTGATGCCATCCAGCCATCTCATCCTCTGTCGTCCCCTTCTCCTGCCCCCAATCCTTCCCAGCATCAGGGTCTTTTCCAATGAGTCAGCTCTTCACATGAAGTGGCCAAAGGATTGGAGTTTCAGCTTCAACATCAGTCCTTCAAATGAACACCCAGGGCTGATCTCCTTTAGGAGTGACTGGTTGGATCTCCTTGCAATCCAAGGGGCTCTCAAGAGTCTTATCCAACACCACAGTTCAAAAGCATCCATTCTTTGGTGCTCAGCTTTCCTTATAGTCCAACTCTCACATCCATACATGACTACTGGAAAAACCATAGCCTTGACTAGACAGACTTTTGTTGACAAAGTAATGTCTCTGCTTTTTAATATGCTATCTAGGTTGGTCATAACTTTCCTTCCAAGGAGGAAGCGTCTTTTAATTTCATGGCTGCAATCACTATCAGCAGTGATTTTGGAGCCCAGAAAAATAAAGTCAGCCACTGTTTCCACTGTTTCCCCGTCTATTTACATGAAGTGATGGGACCAGATGCCATGATCTTAGTTTTCTGAATGTTGAGCTTTAATCCAACTTTTTGACTCTCCTCTTTCACTTTCATCAAGAGGCCCATTAGTTTTTTTCACTTTCTGTCATAAGGATGGTGTCATCTGCATATCTGAGGTTATTGATATTTCTCCTGGCAATCTTGATTCCAGCTTGTGGTTCTTCCAGCCCAGCGTTTCTCATGATGTACTCTGCATATAAGTTAAATAAGCAGGGTGACAATATACAGCCTTGACGTATTCCTTTTCCTATTTGGAACCAGTCTATTTTCCCATGTCCAGTTCTAACTGTTGCTTCCTGACCTGCATGCAGATTTCTCAAGAGGCAGGTCAGGTGGTCTGGTATTCCCATCTGTTTCAGAATTTTCCACAGTTTATTGTGATCCACACAGTCAAAGGCTTTGGCATAATCAGTAAAGCAGAAATAGATGTTTTTCTCAAACTCTCTTGCTTTTTGTTGATCCAGCAGATGTTGAGAATTTGATCTCTGGTTTCTCTGCCTTTTCTAAAACCAGCTTGAACATCTGGAAGTTCACGGTTCATGTATTGCTGAAGCCTGGCTTGGAGAATTTTGAGCATTACTTTACTAGTGTGGGAGATGAGTGCAACTCTGCAATAGTTTGAGCATTCTTTGGCATTGCCTTTCTTTGGGACTGGAATGAAAACTGACATTTTCCAGTCCTGTGGCCACTGCTGAGTTTTCCAAATTTGCTGGCATATTGAGTATAGCACTTTCACAGCATCATCTTTCAGGATTTGAAGTAGCTCAACTGGAATTCCATCACCTCCACTAGCTTTGTTCGTAGTGATGCTTCCTAAGGCCCACTTGACTTCACATTCCAGGATGTCTGGCTCTAGGTGAGTGATCACACCATCTTGATTATCAGATCGTGAAGATCTTTTTTGTACAGTTCTTCTGTGTATTCTTGCTACCTCTTCTTAATATCTTCTGCTTCTGTTAGGTCACTACCATTTCTGTCCTTTACTGAGCCCATCTTTGCATGAAATGTTCCCTTGCTATCTCTAATTTTCTTGAAGAGATCTCTAGTGTTTCCCATTCTATTGTTTTCCTCTATTTCTTTGCATTGATCACTGAGGAAGGCTTTCTTATCTCTCCTTGCTATTCTTTGGAACTCTGCATTCAGATGCTTTTATCTTTCTTTTTCTTCTTTGCTTTTTGCTTCTCTTCTTCTCACAGCTATTTGTGAGGCTTCCTCAGACAGCCATTTTGCTTTTTTACATTTCTTTTTCTTGGGGACGGTCTTGATTCCTGTCTCCTGTACAATGTCACGAACCTCCATCCATAGTTCATCAGGCACTCTGTCTATCAGATCTAGTCCCTTAAATCTATTTCTTACTTCCACTGTATAGTCATAAAATCAATGTTACTTTATATTTATCCTATAGTTACCCTTTTTGACGTTCTTTATTCCTTTCCACATTATGTATTTCTCTTTGTGATCACTTTTATTGGACTGAAGTGTTGAAATTCTGTTCCATCAGCTTTATTTTTCTGAAAACCTTTTTAGTTTTGTTCGTTTTTGAAAGGTATTCTTGCTAGACATGGAATTATAAGATTGGCAGTTATCTCACATTTTTGTTGGAAAGTTGAAAGTCAACTTGATTTTTTGTTGTTGGTTAACTTCTCTTTGTCTTTAGACACTTTCAAAATCTTTTTGTTACTCTTCAATTTCCTCTTTCATGTTCACAGGTGCTTTTTCCTTTCCCTTTTCTTACTTAACATTATTAGATTTGTTTTCAATCTGAGATCTTTAACTTTCTTTAACTCTATAAAATTTATCCATTACTTCTCCAATTACTTTCCTCCCCTCCATTTTTACTCTTCTTTCTCATATCTCTTATTATCTAAACATTGGCATTTCTATTTATGTTATCCATGTTTCTTTATTTTCTTTATATATGCTATTTGTAGGAGAATGACTCTACTATGACACCCTGACAACCCTGCATGTATCCACATAGGTCATGGAGAAAAGGCTTAAACCATAGTTGATCTGAGTCTTGACAGAATGCTCTGTCATCCACCTAGAACATGAAACTGTGAGAGCTTGTGACCGTTTCCCACTCATCTCTCTAACTATCAAGGAATCTGTCATGGTGCAGTTTCTCATCACTTTCCTGGTTCCAGTGAAGTTATGAGAATGCCTGCTTTACTCATCCTTGGGTGTATATGAGGCTATTAAACTAATTAGCTGTAGCATGGCTTCTTAACAACAGTGTGTCCTGTCATTTATTTTACAGTCCTATACCCTCTCTTTTCAGAGCCATCCTGTGGGATAAATGATGTAGAGAGCTAGAACCTTTGACCACTCTTATTTTCACTGTGTATATAAGTTAATAAGTAATCTGAATCTTTAGAGGGCTTATTGTTTCTTTGCCAGAAAATCTCACAGGCTGAATCTTTGTCTATGTTCCATCTAAAGTGTTTCCTTTGTTCAACTATTATTTTTATACCTAATGACTCCTGGCTTCCCTGATGGCTCAGCCGTTTCTATTGTTAA
Source organism: Giraffa tippelskirchi (assembly GCF_054371585.1). NCBI lineage: Eukaryota > Metazoa > Chordata > Mammalia > Artiodactyla > Giraffidae > Giraffa > Giraffa tippelskirchi. Next base: position 101,689,687 of record NC_137281.1, read on the forward strand.
TAATTTCTTATTCTTTTTATATGCTAATACCTTTATCTCTTTATGTGTGTTCATCATTCTTACTTCAGTTCTTGGTCTGTCTCTTCTAATAATTCTATTCCAAGCTGAATTTCCTAAATTTCAAACTCAAAGTTGTTTTCCTCATCAGCTGTTTAATTATCTTGCCTTTGAACAAGTTCTTTCTGATACTCTTTCTGTCTGTGAGTTCTTTCTGGTACTCCAAACTATGAAAGGGCCCTAGTTTATGTCAGTTCTATATAGTTTAAAGAGAGTGAACTTATATGCCCTAGAATAGATGGTTTCAACTGATGAAACTACTGTTAGTGGCTTTCATTTGCTCTCATTCTGCCAGATAATTCCTCTGTTCAGAGTTTTACCTTTAAACCCAGAGGTAGAGGGAGCACTGAAGGGATGATATCCTCTGACTGTTATTCCCCATCTCTGCGAGTTGAAGTACAAAGAATGGATGAGGAAGTGGGCAGCTGGTGGGACTTCTCCTCTTCCCTGCAGGATTTTGTTTTGCTTTCACAGAACCTCTGTGTACACCTCCACCAGTATTCTGAGCTGTTGCTAATAATACCTGTGGTAATGTTTTGGATAGTAATTGTCCAAAAGTAATGCAATCCCTATAAAACTGTTCAAAAAGCTTTTCTTCCCAGTATTCTGTGCCTTTCTCTTTCTAGTTCTTTGAATTTATATTTCTTTCTGGAAGTCGTACTTTCTCCGAACTTGATTTCAAGGAGGGAGACAGCCAGCCATGTTCTTTTGCCATCTTGCCAAGAATCATATACAATAGAATCTTATAACTCAATCAAACCTTGAAGATTATATATAATTTTTCCTTCCTGGTTCAGAAAAGGCAAACTGTGATTAGCTAAATACCTTCTCCATGGTCATATTGTGAGTTCATGGCTGAGTGGGAAGTATATTCAACTCTCTAGATTTCTATGCCATAGTTCTCCATTAAACATTGCTACATTACCTTGAGGCCTCTGAGTCTTAACTATATATTCATATGGATTGTGCATAGGCATGTTTTGCTAAATGGATTTTTATATTATCTTATGAAAGTCTGGTTTCTAGGAGTCTCCACTATGAGGACCATAAAATCTATGAAGAATTCACTTGGACTACTAGAATTAACATGATTGGAAGAGAAGTGTGATCATTGTCCTTTTATAGACGTGCAATAGGCTGGTGCTATGTTATGATTGTTTGTGTCCTCCTCAAAATTCTTATGTTGAAATCTTAATGTCCAATGCAATAGTATTAGAAGTTGGAGCCTTTGGGAAGTTTTTAGGTCATGAGGGAAGAGACTGATGAATGAGATTTTTGTTGTTGTTCAGTTGCTCAGTTGTGTTTGACTCTTTGCCGCCCCATGGACTGCAGCACACCAGGCTTCCCTGTCCTTCACCATCTCCTGGCGCTTGCTCAAACTTATGTCCATTCAGTCAGTGATGCCATCCAACCATCTCATCTTCTGTCACCCCCTTCTCCTCCTTCCTTCAAGCTTTCCCAGCATCAGGGTCTTTTCTGAGTCAGCTCTTTGCATCAGTTGGCCAAAGTAATGGAGCTTCAGCATCAGTCCTTTCAATGAATATTTAGTGTTATTGAAAGAGAGATCCCATAGAGATCCCTTACCCCATTCACTATATAAGGACACAGTGAAAAGCTGCAACCCAGAACTGTTCACCAGAATACAACCATGCTGGTACCTTGATCTTGGAATTTTCAGCCTCCTACTGTGAGAAATTTATGTTGTTTATAAACTATTCAGTCTATGGTATTATAGTAGCCTGAATGGACTAAGACAGATGGCATCTCAATAGGATGTGAAAGAAATGACCACATCAGTTTGAACAGTGTCTCCTACTGTTCCTACCATGGACTCTTTCACATTTCAGGAGAAGGAAGTAGCAACCCACTCCAGTATTCTTGCCTGGAAAATCCCATGGACAGAGGAGCATGGCGGGCTACACTCCATGGGAGTTGCAAAGAGTCAGACATGACTGAGTGGCTAACACTACTACTGTTTTGCAACTGATGTTAAAATGCTTTACACTGAATATTTTAAATACTAGTACTTATCTGTAATAACAGATTTTAGGTGACACAATCACATTTCTATAGCATTGCCATGATGCACACTTGATACACCATCTACTTACAGTTCATATTTTCACCCTGAAATGCCAGTACTTTAGGAACCAAAAGGAAACCTGTCTCATATTTTATGAGACAACCAGATGTGAGTCTATTTACATGCCAGCTGGAAACTCTACACATTTGAGTGAAGTTAGTAAATCATATGCATGTTAGCACAAAGGGTCAATTTAATATTTAAAATTTAATTTGAATGATTTCTGAGAATTTTTTAAAGACAGAAAGTCACATAAATTCAGATGAGTGGCATGAGAGTAAATTCTGGCTGACGTTGTATCCCTTAGTACACTACATGATGTTTAATTCTTTATTGGTCATGAAGCATTTTTTAATGAATGTTTTAAGGTGCTTTTAGAGATCCTTTTTCTTTCTAAGTGCTAAAATTTCATGTACTGGAAATATTGTCTCAGGCACTTGCACAGTATGTATGCTGAGAGTAAGGCTGAGAACAGAGGTTGGTAAGTCAGATGGATCTCTGAAACCTGGTTCTCTTACTTATTAGCTACAGATCTTAGATAAATTATTCTGGGTTTCATTTTCTTCATCTTTAAAACGGGAATAATGCTACCCCATGAAATTATTGTAAGGATGAAATGTGATATGTTTTAAATATACCTAATGTAGTGCCTAGGCAGACTAAATACTCAATGAATGGCTTTAATAATAAAGTTGCCACAAATACCTGGCATATAGTAGATGCTCATAGAATATTATTTTTCTAAATTTTTCGATTTGGGAATTTAATTCATTTTTATTTACCTAAGAACTTGAATCTGATCATTGGATGAAATACATTTGTTATCATTATATTTTAGAAATGCTGTAATTGAGTTCCTATTTAAAACAAGAGTTGTTTAATGCAAAAGTTTTCATATTCCCAGTTGTGAGTACTTTTTTGATTTTGTTATTAATTTCTAAATTTGTTGTAATCTGAGCAGAGAATTTTTGTATTGCTACCTTACCACTTTTTTCTGAGATTTTTTTTTTAGTTGCCTAAAATATTGTCAATTTTTATTGTCCTCGAGGCCGTAATCTCATATGCTTTTGAGGAGAAGATGTAATCTTACCCCTTCTCCCCCTCTCTGTTGCTCTCGCTCTTCTCTCACTCTGTGAGTCTGTGTTGGTTTTTCTTTCAGGCAACAATTACAGTGAGAATTGTTGAAATCAACTGAATTTCCTGAATTCCATGTGGATAACAGTATCTCTGCAAGTGATAGGACTTTATCACCAAAGACAAGATGGTCATGAATATTATAATGAACAGCAGATCTGAAGCAGTGACCAAATAATTTGAACTTCAATGGTCTTACCATTGGGTAGTCAATCATGATGTTCCAAGAACTTAAGTAGATTTGCAGTAATCTATAGCTAACTTGCTGTGTGTGTTTGTGGGTACACAACATACAAACAACACAAACATTCACACACATATGTATATACATATATATGCACACACATGTTCTATTGATTCTGTTTTTCTGGAAAACCTTGACTGATGTACTACCTGTACCTTCTAAAATAATAAAATGAAAGCAGTATCACATTCGTAGGTATTTTAGAGATCAGTGCCATTTATCCAGGACTTGAAAAATGTAGAGGTGGTACTCCTACCGCTTAACACAACTTGCCTATTTGGCCTGTGCAGAAGACAGATGGAGCCTTGAAGAATGGATTACCATAAGCTTAAGAAGGTGATGAATCCAATTGTAGGTGCTCATCCAGATATGCTTTTTTTTTAATTCATCTGCTAGATGAAACTCACATATCTTTTGGTACTCTTTATGCAAATATAGGCAGTGCTTCTTGTTACCTACTAGTGAAGACTATCAGAGGCTGATTGCTTTTACTAGGTAGAGCCAACATTATACCTTCAGTGTCCTAACTCAGGACCACATCAACTCTCCAACCCTGTGTCAAAATATAATCTACAGTGAATTTGATTGTTTCTTTTAACAGAAATCCATAGTAGAAAGCTTATTACATTAATGCTACTATGCTTACTAGACCTGCTGATCAGAAGTAGCAACTACTTTGAGTGAAAAAGTAAAAATATTAGTCACTCAGTTGTGTCCGACTCTTTGCGATGCCATGGACTGTATCCTGCCAGGCTCCTCTGTCCATGGAATTCTGTAGGCAAGAATACTGGAGTGGGTAGCCATTCTCTTCTCCAGGGGATGGGAGTCTTCCTGACCCAAAGTTTGAACCCAGGTTTCACGCATTGCAGGCAGATTCTTTACCATCTGAGCCATTGGAGAAGCCCCCAGCCCTCATGCATGGATTATTATGAATAGAAAATAAATTCTATGAAACTTCAGAGTCATGTCACCTCCATAAAACTTCTAAAGGCTCAATGATCTGCATTATGTTGATAAACCTCTTATAAGGTAATGAAAATTTGCTGCATGTGGGCCATCCTACTACCAAGAAAGAGAGACAATGCCTAGCAAAGCTTTGGATTTTTGATGCAACATATACATTTTGGGAAAGCTACTCACTTTTATGAAGAAACTGAAAGACTATTGATTTTGAGTAATGCCCAGAATAAGAGAAGAATTTGCAGTAGGTGCAAGCTTCTATGCCAGCTGCTCTGTATTTGGAACATATGTCTCAGTAAATGCAATGGTGGTTGAAATATCTGTGGCAGAAAGCTGTAGCAGACCTTCAGCATGTTTCTAACAGTGAACCATAGTACAGGCTCCTAGGATTTTGGAACAAAATGTGCTATCCTCTGGAAATTTCTAAAGCTACTAACAGTAACTATTCAATGCTGGATAATTGTCCACTCAGTTACCCTGCTGTGAACTAGCCATAAATGTGTGCATGCGTAGGAACACTCCATCATCAAATAGAAGTAGCATAAACAAGATCAGGCTTGAGCAAGTTGTGAAGGGACAAGTGAATTGCATGAGTAAGTGGCCCAGGTGCCATAATCATCTAATCTGGCTACATTGTCTCCTGCCTCTCTTAGTCTCTACCTGTGACTATATAGAGAGTTCTCTACGATACATGGACTCACAAGAAACATAGTTGGGCTTGGTCAATAGATGGTTCAGCTGCAGCACTGCAATCCCTCTCTGATAGTTTCCTGAAGGACAGTCCTGTAAGAAAAATCTCTCAGTGGACAGAGCTTTGAAAAGTATACCAAGTAATTTATTTTGACTAGAGGGATAAATAACTAGAAATCTACAATGAATTTATTAAAAAATCAAGCTAATTATTTGGTTGATGATATTAGACTAATTTCCAAAGTAGTTGTAGCATTTTACATTTGTAGTATCAGTGTGTAAGAGACCAAGTTTCTATGCATATTCATCAGAATTTAGCACTGTTAATATTTTTTATTTTTGTCAGTCTAATAAGTATGTTATAGTATCTCATAATTTGCATTTCCATAAGAGTTAATGATGTTTCACATCTTTTCATGTGCTTATTTCCCACTGTGTTTAATGAAGTGTCTGTTCCATTCCTTGGCTCATTTTCTAATTGGATTACTTATTTTCTTACTCTTACATATAGGTAATTCTTTCTGTATTATAGGTATGAGTCCTTTTTTATCAGATTTGCAGTTTCTCCTAGTTTATGGCTTATCTTCATTCTCTTAACAGCAACTTTTTCAAAACAAGTTATGGATTGTGCTTTTCGTTTTCATATCCAGGAACACCTAATCTTGAGTTCTGTAGATTTTATCTGATCTTCTCATCAAAGTTTTATAGTTTTATATTTAAATGTATGATCCATTTGATATAAGGCATAACATTTAGTTCAATGCTTATTTTTTCACCTTTGGATGTCCAATTACTTCAGCATTATTTGTTGTAAAGACTACCCTTCCTCCATTGAATTACTTTTGAAAATTTGTCAGAAATCAGTTGGACATATGTGGATATCCTTTATGTGGCTATATTTTGAGGTTCTCTATTACTGTCTTCATTTTTGTTTTGGTTTTCTTCATTGGGACTCCTATAAATATGTTGAATGCTCTTCATCTGTCTTCCAAATCTATTAATTTCTCCCTGATACTTTTATGTTTTTATTTTGTGTTCTGTTCTTTTAGCTTTTTTCATTACAGTACTCTTCTCAAACGGTTCAGTTCAGTTCAGTCACTCAGTCAAGTCTAACTCTCTGTAACCCCATGGACTACGCCAGGCTTCCCTATCCATCACTAACTCCTGGAGCTTGCTCAAACTCATGTCCATTGAGTTGGTGATGCCATCCACCATCTCATTCTCTGTCATACCCTTCTCCTCCTGCCTTCAATCTTCCCCAGCATCGGAGTATTTTATAATAAGTCAGTTCTTCGCATGAGGTGGGCAAAGTACTGGAACTTCAGCTTCAGCAGCAGTCCTTCCAATGAATATTCAGGACTGATTTTCTTTAGGATGGACTGGTTAGATCTCCTTGCAGTCCAAGGGACTTGCAAGAGTCTTCTCCAACACCACAGTTCAACAGCATCAATTCTTTTGATGCTCAGCCTTCTTTATGGTTCACTTCTTACATCCATACATGACTACTGGAAAAACCATAGCTTTGGCTAGATGGACCTTTGTTGGAAAAGTAATGTCTCTGCTTTTTAATATGTTGTCTAGGTTGGTCATAGCTTCTCTTCCAAGGGCCAAGTGTCTCTTAATTTCATGGCTGCAGTCACCATCTGCAGTGATTTTGGAGCCCCCAAAAATAAAGTCTGTCACTGTTTCCCCATCTATTTGCCATGAAGTGATGGGACCGGGTGCCATGATCTTAGCTTTCTGATATTGAGTTTTAATCCAACTTTTTCACTCTCCTCTTTCACTTTTATCAAGAGGCTTTTAATTCCTCTACACTTTCTGCCATAAGGGTGGTATCATCTGCATACCTGAGGTTATTGATATTTCTCCCAGCAACCTTGATTCCAGCTTGCACTTCATCCAGCCTAGAATTTTCCATGATGTACTCTGCATGTAAGTTAAATAAGCAGGATGGCAATATACAACCTTGACACACTCCTTTCCCAGTTTTGAACCAGTCCATTATTCCATGTCCGATTTTCAGTCATGGCTTTTTCTCCTTTGGCACTTTCTAATTAATCCTTCATCTTTCAATTCTGTGATAATTGTTTTTCCTTCAGTTTTATTCTTGAATTTAAATCTTATAATTTCACATTTTCTAGTTTTATCTGTTTTTCCTTTCAGATTTAAATTTTTCATCTCTATAAGGGCTTATTTAATGATATTTAATTCAGAATGTCATGTTATATTATATTTATCCTTTTATAGCATGGTTGATTTTAAGGGGAGAGTTTCTATCCAATGAACTCTTTTGATTCTCATTTTCATTTTACAGTGACTTTGTATGACTTTAACTGTATGGATTTTCTCTTTTTTCCAATGTCATATTTCCTGGTTCAATAGTTAATAGGTGATGCCATCTCTGAAGTTGTGAGAAATTAGAGGGTCTTTCTTTGTGTTTTTGTTTAGGACTGTGCTCTTCTATTAGTATAGTATTCAGGTTCTTTACTATATGGTGACTTCAGGGAGTATCTTCTAGCTTTGTGATTTGCTTTTGTAGGATCTTTAAATTCTACTGCCCGTTTCTTTCTTTTGCTTCACTAAAGAAGCACTTTTTAAAGTCTCTTCCCTCTTCTTACAAAGTTGTGCTCTCCCAAAACTGCAATTCATGTGCTTTTAAATCCCCTGCCTTCAGTTTTTCTGTAGCCATTTTTCTGAGTCAGAGGTATCAGATTCTTCTCAGTATTTTGTCCCCAAAAGGGCAGCCATCTTTCTTGAGGATGATGATTATTTTATTTCTCATTTTTTACTCCTAGGTGCATAGAACTCTATTTTTGGCATGATGTTTGCCTGACTTTCTGGTCCATCCTGGACTCTAGAGCTGGTTCTCCTGGTTTGGGATGTTTATTTCCCCTATATGCATGCAAGTTAAGTTTTCTAGTATGTTCTATCATCTATACTATAAGCATGGATTACAGATGGTTCTGTTTGCTCTCTTTATCAAGTGATTTTTAAATAGTATTTGGAGATACTAAAATTCAGATGACCACTTATTTACCAAAAACCTAGAATACTCTCCCTCACCTATTTTTTTATAATGAACTCTAAATCATGCTAATTTCTGGTATTGAGGAAGTAAGCAATATGAATCAGAGAAACTTGACTAATAGTGCCTCACACCATCAGAAGCAACTGCAGATTTCACTGTCAAATTCAAAGAACTTACAGCCTTTCTTTTTATAACATTCAAAAAAGAGAAGGAACTGTCTTAAAATAGAGAGATTTGGCACCTCAAGTAGATTGCAGGAAATTTCATTTAGTACATATACTATTCTCTGAGAAGACCACCAATATAAATCAAGATTCAGAATTATTGAATACCTAAAACATAAATGAAAGAGCAATCCTTTAAAACACCTGTGGATTTGAAGCAGCCTACAAAGTAGAGCTGGTTTATCATGCAGGGAGAAATAATGAGGTAGTAATTTATCTTTGTTAACAATGGAAGGATAGTATATTCACATGTGAGCTTGGTGTCCCTATGGATAATATTTTGTACTGATCTGTTAAGAAGGAAGAACATTTTCTCATGGGTTCAATCAAGCTAGGAAGAATAAGGTTTTAAATTCTCTCAGTTCGGAACAGCCCAACAGGAAAAAACAAAAAAAACACAAAAAAAACCTAAGGATTATGTCTCATCAACATGCATTGTAATTTTGGGATAAAATTATCAGAAGAAATTGAAATGCTTGATAATGGAAAGGGATAAATGATGTAGGTTTTCTGGAAAGAATAATGGACTTTGTGGTGCGTATTATTCTATCAACTAGAAAAAAAAACTGTATTTTTCAGCTTTTAAAGTGACTAAAAATATCACTAAACTGTGACTTATCATTTTATTTTCTTGGTTATACCATTTGAAATACAACATTAAAACTCATGTAACAATGAGATTCAAGGGATGGAATGGCTTAACATATTGAGAAATTTTCTAATTAATTTATTCCTGTTAGTCCACAAAACCCTACAGCTAAAACTCACTGATAATGTCAAACACTTTCCCCCTAAAAACAGAGATAAGGTATGTATGTTTAATCTCATCATTTCTATAGTAATGTACTGGAAATTACATCTAGTGTAGTAAACAAGTGAGATAATACAAATTGCTGGAGTCCAGCTCCAGCAGCCAGGGAATCGGCCTGAAGGAATGAGCGGTGTTGGTGGAGAAGGATGCAGCCTCTGACTCAAGGTGCGGGACTGCATGTTTATTTCAAGCATCAGGTTTTCTTTTATACTTTTACAAAAGCATTAGGTCAGAGGTTTGACATCTTCAGTTCCCCCTCACCCAGATTTACTGTCTCCATAAATCATTGTTGTTCTTCAGAGTTCCCTCTTAAGTGTCCTTGTGATTACATTGTAACTCTTGTTTGTCTCTGGGCTGCATACCACATTTCTCAGTTTATTTCTTATTTTTCTAAATCCTGCTGGCTTAAGCTCATTATCTCCTAAAAAGGCTTCTAGCTATTAGTATCTCTAAAATTCCTAGTCTCTATAAGCTATAGTAAAATATGCCAACACTACAACATACCTTAAACTTTTAGCTTCTAACTATTCTTAATTATTCCTAAACCCTAAACTCAGAAAACTTCTTTTGCCATAAACATTTCCCTCACAAGCAGGTCTCGTATAACAGTCTTTCCCATGGCCTCAAGCTGCTGCCTATGTGCTCATCCTGGAACGTTCTTTGTAAAGATCCTTGAACAAATGTCAAGAGTTAACTTTATGGATTATTTCCTGGTCTTAACAGCAGAAGGCTTTGTGCTTTCTCATGCTCCTCGCAAGAACAATAAGCACCTTAACATTCTTTCCAGCCAATTCTACCAAAGGAAGGAAAGGACAAGTCAGAATCACAAGACCTAACTCCTTCATCCCGGGACCGTGCCTGTGGGATGAGGAGAGGGGGTTGGGGCCATGCTTCCATTTTGTCAGTAATGCCTAACGTGGCTCCTGACAACAAATATGAAGAATTTATATATGAGAAAAAATAAAATTTAATGAAGTTAAAGAACCTATTGGTGGTTGCACAAATAGTAAATAAATTATAGAGCAGTATTCAAACACAGCTTTTCATCTTGGGAAATTGTTAACCTCTAGACTGTTGGCATCATCAGAAAAGAATAGTTGGATGATGTTGAATTGTTAGCAATAATAATCTATATTTCTAACTAAGAAACTAAAATTGTCTTCTAGAATGTTGTGTAGAGGTCAACTTAAATAGTTTGTAAGTTTTTTAATATGTGTTGGTATAATTTCTATACTCAATGATCTTACTGAAAATTTAGTGTCAGATTTTGGGATACAGTACAAATCCTTACCATTCAGAGTACACTGAGGCACCAGAAGGCAACAAGGGGTGAAAGTATTAACAAACATTAAACAGAGTCTAAGGAAAATTTAGATACCTTAAAGTACAAATGGTCAGTGTTGAATGCCTATAAATTAATTACATATGGAAGTCAAAACAAAAGGAAATGCCCTGTTCTTCAAATAACTAAATATTGAAAGTGATGACTATGAATCTGATTCTTCCAAATACATAAAAATTGTGTAGAGGCAGGCCCTAATTTACCTCTATGAAAATTATCATAGGTGAGTGTGAATTGTATTTAGTGCTTGAATCTATGCTGCATTCCATCAGAGGCAAAGTTAGGTTGGACTGTATACCCTCCAATTCTTAAGAACAAGAGTAGAGCTTCCTAGTGGTTGATGTTGCAACTTCATTCCTCTCTATCAGTAGGGACTTAATGCTTAAATAGCAGATAAGGCTTCATAATAGGTAGAAACTCACTTAGTTCTCTTGAATTTTTTTTTTTTTCTAATTTGAGAAAGGCTAGATGGTGACATTAGGCATCTAGGCTTTCACAATGATTTTGCCATCTTTATAGGTCTAGAGGATATGAGAACAGGGATGGAATGTGAAAGTTTCACATGTATTTTCTCACTTTTTAAGTCAGCCTGAGACTTGACTCCCTTGAATTACTTAATGGAGTAATACATAAAATTGTTGAAAGACATTCCTTTTTAAATAGCTCTTTTATAAACTTATGCAATGATTTTTCTTAGGAGAAAAATTCTGATGCTCTGTTTATTGTACTTAAGTATAGAGAATTATTTCAGGGATACTTTTATTTATAGGATTAAATTCAGATTGTTGAAAAGATGCAAGAAAGGGCTATTGAGAGAAAAACATGAGTAAAAGGAAAGTGATTTCAGTGCCATGAAGTTTACTATATTTTGACAGATTGTGAGGTAGTTATGTTGTGATCACAAAAGTACATCTCTCTGGTTAAGATGAGGACTATTTTCTCTTGAGAAACTAAGAACTTTGAAAAGATCTATAACCTTCAGTTTGACAGTGGTAGCCACTTTAAAGTGATTAATTTCTTCCAATATGGAATAAAAATGAACATGACGTACACTGGCCTTGGCTTTGACATGACTGTTAGTACTACCCCAAGATAGAATTATGCAGAATTTTCATTTCCTCTAAACTTCATTTGTTTATTTAGTCTTTTGCTGGAGTACCTGATAATTAATATGGCCAGTATTTTATTTTAATTGCTATTAGGTTTGTGTGTCTGTGATTTACACCACACTTTATTTTTCCTTTGGGGGAAATATATGTATAGGCCTTTGACAAAAATCTACTTAAGTCTTTGAAACTATCCAATGATATTGTGTAATTTGTTATTCAAATTATAAGAGGCAAGTATTTTATGTTTCCAAAATAAAAAAGACCCTGTTGATAGATGAGGATACTGTTTTCTATAAAGTTTTTAAAAGTTAATTTAATTCAGAAGTAATTTGCTTTAAAAATGAAATCAGAGCACAAAGAAGTTGAAAACATGAAATGCAAAATATTAAACAGATTCACAAATTCATGACTTACTAGTTCAATTTTTGATAGTGATGTTAATTTTGGACCTCAATCATGTTAACCATCAGTGTTTGCTCTATTTTTATTTAACAGGCATTTCTATCTCTCACAATGCACCATGAGACTGCTTTTGGTATTGGGGTTATCCCTTTTGGGATAATATGAAATTCCACCAAAACATGAAAAGATGGACTCTGAATCCTCAGCATTATGGTAGAGTAAGCAGATGAATATGAGTCAGGATTTGATACTGAAAAGGGTATTGCATTATAATTTTATGTTATAAATAAAATATTCACACAAGTTATTTAAAAACAGACCTTTAAAACTATTAGACAGTTTCTATATTCACTTATTTAGTGGAAGAAAAGCTTTTTATCTCTATATTGAAATAATCAAACCTTTTCTAATTATTAGTCTACTCTTTTAAATAGCTGTAAAAGTCAAAGAAAGACCTACTCAATTAAAAGCCAACCAATCACTCACACAAAAGCAGACACAGAGATCAATGGAACAGAATAGAGAGCCCAGACATAAACCCTCACACTTATGGTCAATTTATCTACAACGAAGGAGGCAAGAATATATAATGGAGATAAGACAGTCTCTTCGATAAGTGGTGTTTGGAAGACTGGACAGCTACATGTAAAAGAATGGAATTAGAACATTCCTTAATACCATTTGCAAAAATAAAATGGATTAAAGACATAAATATAAGGCCAGATACTCTAACACTCCAAAAGGAGAACATAGGCAGAATACTCTTTGACATAAATCTCAGCAGTATTGTTTTCGATACACCTCCTAAAGCAAAGAAAATAAAAGCAAAAATAAACAAGTAGGACCTACTGAAATTAAAAAGATTTTGCACAGCAAAGGAAACCACTGACAAAATGAAAAGACAACCTACTGAATGGGAGAAATATTTGCAAATAATATGACCAATAAGGGATTAATATATGAAAATATAAATATTAATAGCTCATACAACTCAACATAAAAAACTTCAATTAAAAAAGGGCAGGAAAACTGAAGAGACATTTTTCCAAAGAGGGAATTCACATGGCCAGTAGACACATGAAAAGATGCTCAACATGGCTAAACATCAGGGAAGTGCAAAATCAAAAATACAGTGAGACATCACCTCACACCTGTCAGAATGATTATCATCAAAAAGACCACAGAAAACAAATGTTGGAGAGGATATGGAGAAAAGAAAACTCTCATACACTGCTGGTGGGAATGTAAATTGGTGCGGCCACTAGGGAAAACAGTACAAATGTTTCTCAGAATACTACAAATAGAACTACCACATGACCCAGCAATGACACTCCTGGATTTTGGCTCTGAAAAAGCCAAAATCACTATCAGAAAGATACATGTTCCTCAATGTTCATAGCAGCCTTATTTACAATTGCCAAGATATGGAAACAAAGTAAGTGTCCATCAAGAGATGAATGGATAAAGAAAATGTGTGTGTGTGTGTGTGTGTGTGTATCTATATATATAATGGAATACTATTCAGCCATAAAAATAATGAAATTTTGCCATTTGCAATGACATGGATAGACTTGGAGGGCATTATGCTAAGTGAAATAAGTCAAGAAAAAGACACATGCTTTGTGATATTACTTATATGTGTAATCTAAAAATACAACAAACTAGTGAATAAAACAAAAATGAAGCAAACTCACTTATACAGAGAACAAACTAGTGGTTACAATGGGGAGAGGAAAGGGGTAGGGGCAACATAGGATTGGTTTTATATAACCAACTTTGGGGTAGGGGGAAAGTATGAGTTACTATGGGATTATATGAAATCATGTGTGTGAAACTTTTGAAAATCATGAAGCACTAAAGAATTTAAAAAAAACCTTCATTCATTTTTTTGAAAATGAGAGAAAAAAAGCAACAACAACAAAAACAGACTGAGCTCTATTCCAAACCAAGTTAATACGTGCATTTATTGATACACATAGCACAGTTAATATTTATAATAATCAACTTTTAAATTATGTAAGGTGATACAAGTATATGAAACAATTAATGAATTATTATGATTACTACATAATTTTTCCTGAAAAAATTTTCACAACATTCAAAAAAAAAAAAAATCCTAATCTTGCACAGAATCCTCTGGAGAATAGAAAGAGAAAAACTCTTCAATTCACTTTAAGAGCTTAGTATTAACTCAACACCTGTGCACACAATAGCACGGATAATCAAACATAATGTTGACAAATTATGAAATTCTCAGAAGAATATATAGAATAGATCCCATTTATATAAAGCAAAAGAGTAGGCAAAATGAAATATATGTTTTAGGGAAGTATAACAATGGTAAAATCATAATAAGAACCAAGAAAACGTTTATCATAGAAGTCAAGAAAGTGGTTAGCCCTGGACAAAAGTAGGTAGTTTTGAGTGAGAAGGACAAAGGAATGTGCTTTAGCAGTGCAACAAAGGTTCTATTTCTTAATCTCAGAGGTGGTTATAACTATATTATCTTAATTTTTTAAACTTGAGAATCTATGTATTGTGCATTCTTCTCAGTGTATATATCTCATAATGAAAGATAATTATAAAGATTGAAAGAAGGACACTTGGGAGTGTAAATTAATTCTCCAAAGAGGGAAAATTTTATTTCTAAGCCACAAAGAAATGTATGTTTCAAATTAATATATTGCATTGTAAAACTCATCGGCAATATTCTGATAGCATGGTAATATTTACTAGCAGTAGCTATTTGTTAAATTTTTTTTTAAAAGTTTTATTTGGAGGATATTGCTTTACAGTGTTGTGTTGGTTTCTACCATACAGCAATGGAAATCAGTCGTAATTATATATGTACCTCTCCCTCTTAAGCCTCCCTCCGCCCTCCCATACCACCCACCTAGGCTATCACAGAACACCAGGCTATGCTCCCTGTGTTGTATAGCAGCTCCCCACTAGTTACCCATTTTACATATGTAGTATGTATATGTCAGTGCTACTATCTGATTTTTTCATGTGTATATCTAGCTACAACTTTTTTCTAGAATAGCAATATTTAAAGTAGCTATGCTGTGTCCTTAATTTCTATGGTTAATATGAATTTTATAACATTGCAGAAGCAAAGCATTAACGTTGGAAATATCTTTCCTGTTATTTCTAACAACATTGTCTATTTGACCTTTAAGCAAAGCTAATTTGGATTAGAAAAGTAAACTGTAGCTTGCTATTGGAAAAGAGAGTGCATTATTACAAACATGTGAAAGTTTGAGGCCCACACATCTTTTTTGGGCTGCCAAGGCTAAAGTTTTCTTTTTTCTTTAATTCATTTAGGATGCAAGAGAGGATGTGTTTGAGATGGTTGGTGGGTCTACTTTTAAAGACCTTCAGATAAGTTAATGAAAGTCTTTTAAGACTTTCCATAATTGTAATCTATTTGTCTTATCATCTATATATTTCTAATCTGAGTAATTACTACCCACAGTTTTAATATGGAAATATTCAGGGAAGTAGTGATCAGTGGTTTTATTTTCCATTATAAAATTTCAATATGGCTTTCATACTTTGCAAATCATATTGTATTTGAAAATCAGAGAAAAGCTATTATAATTAAGGAAAATAAATATTCCTGTCAAAGTACTCTAGTGCTAATATTTCAGAGTTTTCCCATTATTTTCTGATGAAGGTCTTTTTTGACATAAAAATATTTATCCATGTGACAAATTGAATGAATTTAAATTCATATCCTTTGTGCTATTAAACATTTCTATTTGTATATCCATGTTGTTTAGATAGATTTAAACTTTGTACATACATTTTTCTCCTAAATGAGGAGTGGTAATTTGTTGCTTTATAAATCTGTTTTGTGTAGTTGCTCATTTAGCACCCTTTCTCAATTCACAAACAACAAAATAAATGTTAACCTTTGACATTACATGAGCAGAGGAAAACAGCAATGATTTAATTATTTGTTATAAGTAAAAAAAAAAAATCTCAAGGACTTGGTTTGAAGGTACAAAGAAAAGAGCATTAAGAGGAGACATAAAATATCACATGTGTCCTTCCCCTAAAATTACTAGTTCCCAAAATCATTCCTAAATTTTTATGTCACCAGGAAGCTGGGTCATGATGTGCATATTCAAACCAGTGTCATCTGTACACGTAGAACGACTTTCCTATTTATCTTTGTAAGGAAACAGTGTGTAGCATACAAGCTTCCTTACACACTCTTTTGGGAGAGACAGCATTAGAATGAAACACAATCCACATTTGTTGAACCTGGATTATAACCTTGATTTGAGAAAGCATGCCATGCATTAGGGGCTTCACTTGTGCCTCAACTAGTAAAGAACCTGCCTGCAATGCGGGAGACCTGGGTTGGATCCCTGGGTTGGGAAGATCCCCTGGAGAAGGGAAAGGTTACCCACTCCAGTATTCTGGCCTGGAGAATTCCATGGACACAACTAAGTGACTTTCACTCACCATCCATTAGACATTATGATAGATGTTGTAAAATTTATCCCTTTATTTAATTTTCATGACATTTTCATGAGATTAAACCTTCTCCCATTTTACAGACAACTAACCAAAGCTCTATGTGATTAAATTCCTGTTCCGATGATGCACAGCTAGTAAATAAAAAAATCAGGTGGTGGACACTAGTCTACCTGATCCTAAATGTTTTCTTTATCTCAGTGACAGCTTTAGTAATGTTACAGACCTGATTTAAACTGAATTTTGTGGAGCTATTTTATCAATACCCTTAATTCTCTGAGCTGACTTTTAATCTCTTTCCTTTGAATCCTTACTCCATTCAATTCCTTTTCCAATTAGAACTTCATTATCTCAATCTCTGTTAGAGCTTTCTAATTGCCATGACAATGTATGAACAGTCCACCTCTTTTCGAAGTACAATTCACACTTATGCCATCTTTCTAAAATACAATGCAAAATAGCTCAGTGGTTAAGTGTGAGTTGTGGAATTAGTGCGTGCATGTGTGCTAAGTCACTTCAGTCATCTCCAACTCTGCGCATGGAATGCAGCCTGCCAGATTCCTCTGTCCATGGGATTCTCC
The DNA here is from genome assembly GCF_054371585.1 of Giraffa tippelskirchi. NCBI lineage: Eukaryota > Metazoa > Chordata > Mammalia > Artiodactyla > Giraffidae > Giraffa > Giraffa tippelskirchi. Next base: position 101,706,837 of record NC_137281.1, read on the forward strand.
AGGCAAGGATACTGGAGTGGGTTGCCATGCCCTCCTCCAGGGGATCTTCCTGACCCAGGGATCGAACCTGTGTCTCTTATATATCCTGCATTGACAGGTAGGTTTGTTACTACTAGCGCCACCTGGGAAGCCCCTCTGGAATCAGACCAGGCTTGAAATCCTAGTTCACTTTTCATCTGTCATGAGATCTTGAAGAAATTATTTTTCAGGATAAAGATACTCTTTAACTTGCTATACAGGCCCTTCATGATTTAATTCCTGCCTGTAACTCTAACCTCATCCCTTGCCACTTGACCTCACAAAATTATTCTACCATTTTGAAAAACTATTTGCAGTCATCCGGCTATTTTACAGTCAGACTTATATGAAAGTTAGGTGTCATACTTAAATATCATCTAAGGGACCAGAAAGATTTGAAATTTGTGTCTACTCATATGCCATTTTTACTTGTTGGAGTCCTCCCTACCTCCATTCAGTAAGTTCAGTTCAGTCTCTCAGTCATGTCCAACTCTTTGCAACCCCATGAATTGCAGCACGCCAGGCCTCCCTGTCAATCACCAACTCCCGGAGTCCACTCAAACTCATGTCCATCGAGTCGGTGATGCCATCCAACCATCTCATCCTCTGTCATCCCCTTCTCCTTCTGCCCCCAATCCTTCCCAGCATCAGGGTCTTTTCCAATGAGACAGCTCTTCTCATGAGGTGGCCAAAGTATTGGAGTTTCAGCTTCAGCATCAGTCCTTCCAATGAACACCAAGGACTGATCGGCTTTAGGATGGACTGGTTGGATCTCCTTGCAGTCCAAGGGACTCTCAAGAGTCTTCTCCAACACCACAGTTCAAAAGCATCAATTCTTTGGTGCTCAGCTTTCTTCACAGTCCAACTCTTTAGGATGGACTGGTTGGATCTCCTTTCAGTCCAAGGGACTCTCAGGAGTCTTCTCCAACACCACAGTTCAAAAGCATCAATTCTTCGGTGCTCAGCTTTCTTCACAGTCCAACTCTCACATCCATACATGACTACTGGAAAAACCGTAGCCTTGACTAGATGGACCTTTGTTGGCAAAGTAATGTCTCTGTTTTTTAATATGCTATCTAGGTTGGTCATAACTTTCCTTCCAAGAAGTAAGTGTCTTTTAATGTCATGGCTGCAATCACCATCTGCAGTGATTTTGAGTCCCCCAAAATAAAGTAAACTGTTTCTACTGTTTCCCCATCTATTTGCTGTGAAGTGATGGGACTGGATGCCATGATCTTAGTTTTCTGAATGTTGAGTTTTAAGCCAACTTTTTCACTCTCTTCTTTCACTTTCATCAAGAGGCTCTTTAGTTCCTCTTCACTTTCTGCCATAAGGGTGGTGTCATCTGCATATCTGAGGTTATTGGTATTTCTCCTGGCAATCTTGATTCCAGCTTGCGGTTCTTCCAGCCCAGCATTGCTCATTATGTACTCTGCATATAAGTTAAATAAGCAGGGTTACAATATACAGCCTTGATGTACTCCTTTTCCTCTTTGGAACCAGTCTGTTGTTCCATGTCCAGTTCTAACTGTTGCTTCCTGACCTGCATACAGGTTTCTCAAGAGGCAGGTCAAGTGGTCTGGTATTCCCATCTCATTCAGAATTTTCCACAGTTTATTGTGATCCACACAGTCAAAGGCTTTGGCATAGTCAGTAAAGCAGAAATAGATGTTTTTCTGGAACTCTCTTGCTTTTTCAATGATCCAGCAGATGTTGGCAGTTTGATCTCTGGTTCCTCTGCCTTTTCTAAAACCAGCTTGAACATCTGGAAGTTCACGGTTCACGTATTGCTGAAGCCTGGCTTGGAGAATTTTGAGCATTACTTTACTAGCGTGTGAGATGAGTGCAATTGTACGGTAGTTTGAGCACTCTTTGACATTGCCTTTCTTTGGGATTGGAATCGGAGAAGGCAATGGCACCCCACTCCAGTACTCTTGCCTGGAAAATCCCATGGATGGAGGAGCCTGGTAGGCTGCAGTCCATGGGGTCGCTAAGGGTCGGACACGACTGAGTGACTTCACTTTCACTTTTCCCTTTCATGCACTGGAGAAGGAAATGGCAACCCACTCCAGTGTTCTTGCCTGGAGAATCCCAGGGATGGCGGAGCCTGGTGGGCTGCCGTCTATGGGGTCGCACAGAGTTGGACACGACTGAAGAAACTTAGCAGCAGTAGCAGCAGCAGGGATTGGAATGAAAACTGACCTTTTCCAGTCCTGTGGCCACTGCTGAGTTTTCCAAATTTGCTTCCTCCATTAGTTGATTACTTATTCCCCATTCTCTTCCCTCCACAGACATATTTACTAAAAACCTTGCCCAAAGGTAACCTGTACTATGAAGATGGTAAATATGGAGTCTTTGTTTTTCTTTGTGCTCTTATCAGTACACCAAAATATTGTACTTATTTCTTTGATTGTCTCTTACCCTTCACTGTAGTTATTGATTTGTGCCTTGCCCCTAATAGAATGAAAGTTCATTAAGGGACATCATTTCTTCTTTGTATTGTTGGAACTTACTTCAGTGCCTGCCATATGGTAACCTCTCCATCACTGTGTTTTGAATGAGTGTGTTAAATTTGATATTCTCGTTCAGTCACTAAGTTGTGTCTGACTCTTTGTGAGTCCATGAACTGCAGCATGCCAGGCTTCCCTGTCCTTCACTATCTCCCCAAATTTGCTCAAACTCATGTCTGTGGAGTCAGTGATGCCATCCAACCATCTCATCCTCTTTTGCCCCCTTCTCCTCCTGCCTTCAATCTTTCCCAGCATCAGGGTCTTTTCCAATGAGTTGCCTCTTTACATCAAATAGTCAAAGTATTGGAACTTCAGCTTCAGCACCAGTCCTTCCAGTGAATATTCAGGGTTGATTTCCCTTAGGAATGACTGATTTGATCTCAGAGTTTTCTCCAGCACCACAGTTGGAAAGCATCAATTCTTCAGTGCTCAGCTTTCCTTATGATCCAACTCTTAACATCCATCATGACTACTGGGAAAACCACAGCTTTGACTATACAGACCTTTTTCGGCAAAGTGATGTCTCTGCTTTTAAAATATGATATACTGAGTGCAAATGAAGTCCAACATCAGTATATATTTAGGAGTAATACTTGTTTATCACCTGTGATTTTGGTTAAGAAAAGCAAATACTATATTGGAAGAGATAATATCTTTTTTGTTAGCTTTAACACATCCCTAATAGCAAAAGGCAAGTTGTAATATTGGAGAAGACTCTTGAGAGTCCCTTGGACTGCAAGGAGATCCAACCAGTCCATCGTAAAGGAGATAGTCCTGAGTGTTCATTGGAAGGACTGATGTTGAAGCTGAAACTCCAATACTTTGGGCACCTGATGTGAAGATCTGAGTCATTTGAAAAGACCCTGATGCTGGGAAGGATTGAAGGAGGGAGGATAAGCGGATGACAGAGGATGATATGGTTGGATGGCATCACCAACTCAATGGACATGAGTTTGGGTAAACTCCAGGAGTTTGTGATAGACAGGGAGGCCTGGTGTCTGCGGTCCATCGGGTTGCAAAGAGTCAGACACAACTGACTGACTGAACTGAACTGAGGGTGTAATATTGTAATTTATTTATTTCTTGAAACACAGGTGTTCATTAAATAGTCTAATATCTTTTAGTTAAAGTTAGTATAAATTGTATGGCAAATTTGCTTGGTAATGAATAAAAAAGAACTCAACAAATTGAAAATGATAGAAATGAATACCTGGTGGATTACAACAGACTGTAGTGTAAGGTACAGGTATGTGTACTTTTGAATATGTACCATGGACATGTTAGGATGTGTTGGGATAAATGCCAAAGATTTCCTTGACCAACTGAAATTTCATAAATTTATCCCTGTATCAGGCTACTTTTGGAGAAGAAAATGGCAACCCACTCCAATGTTTTTCTGTGAGAAATCCCATGGACAGAGAAACCTGGTGGACTACAGTCCATGGGGTCTTGAAGTCAGATGCGACTTAATGGCTAAACAGCAACCGCAGGCCACTTTGAAAGTGAAATTTATTCCATGATCCTTAGGGACTATGCCTGACTATGTGGATGAAATTTCTATGTTTAATATAAATCAGTTCTTTTGATATAAAACATATATCCCCAAAGTACAATGTAATAACTTTATATCTGAAAGTATTTTCACAAAAGTGAACTCACCTATGTGACCAGCATTTAGATAAAGAAATAGAATATTAGCATAACAGGAAGTCCCTTTCTCTTTACAGTTACTCACCACATCAATCCGCCTCCTATCCTATACCAAGGGGAAACTGTTTTGAATTCTGATACCATGGATTAATTTGACCTGTCTTTGAACTTTGTGTAAAATGGAGTCAACGCAGTCATACCCTTTTTTTTGGAGGGGTGGTCATACTTCTTTCATTCAAGTTTGTGTTTGTGAGGTTTACCCCTGTTGCTTATGATTCTAGTTCATTTATTTTTATTGCTGTTTAGTATTGTACAAACACATGAAATGTTTTGTATTTCCTACTATAGATGAAAATTTGGATTGTTTTGCATTTGAAACTGTTACAAGTACTGATGCTCTAAACATTTGTGTTCAGTTCTTTGGTGAACATATATTCACATTTCTGTTGGATATATACCTGAAAGTGAAATTTTCTGGGTTGTAGAATATGCATGTATTTATATTTAATAGTCTAAAAATAATTTTTCATAGTGGTTGTAATAATTTATATTCCATATAAATGAGAGTTAATTGAGCTAGAATTTTTTCCTTTTAGTAGTAGGTGTTTTAGAGGAAAATTTGAAATCTAATACTCCTAATTAATGAATATGGACATATGTGTTATGTTCCATAGTTTAAGAAACTACATCTTAGTACATGTTTCTTAGTACATATATCATAAAAAAGTATGATATCATATATAAAATATGTGATAAAAGGCTGTTATACTTACTATCTTATTGGTTTGAGTGTAGCATCCTATAAATTTTTTTTAAAACTATAGAATTATAGAGGAATCTTTCTTCAAATGTGACTATGATAATCATAATTCTAACAATCTTTAACTTACCTTGATCCAAGTTTCTGCTGTAGACCAATGCTGTTGTTTGTTGCAAATGGATACTAGTTAGTACAGTTTTTAAACTTGGTCACTTTTTAAATCTTGGAAACTATAAACCTGAGGTTATTTTTTCCCACATTAAATATAACAGAATTTTAGTGGATTAATGCTGAATTCCAGGTTGTTTTATGATTTTTCTGGGTCCCTCATAAAATTTTTAAGAATCTTCTACTTTTTTTAAATAAATTTATTTATTTTAATTGGAGGCTAATTACTTTACAATATTGTAGTGGTTTTGAATCTTCTACTTTAACACTAAGACAAAGGCTTGAACAATTCTTATAAAATGATTTTCCTGGCAAGAGTTAAAAACAGACATTCAAATACATCAAGAATGTGTCTATTTGTAAAAGAATACAGGTAGGTGAGAAGCATCTGTTTCTTAGAATTTTACCTCTGAGGAGTATCTTCAAACTAGTTTTTTCTCTGTTGGTTCTGTCTAGGTTTCAGCTGAAGAATACATTGACCTTTCTAACCACAATACCATCCATGAACAGCTGATGTAGGTTCCTTTATGATTCATGAGCTCAGAGTCAATAAAACAATGCAGTGAGTCAAGAGTGAGTAAGAAGACAAAAGTTTCAAAAAAAGGAAAAAAGAATAGGGGATTTAAAAATAGACTTTGCTTGTGGCAAGGCCAAATATAGTATTAATATTCCCCATCCTACATGCATAAAATTTTTTTATCACTTGGTGAGTCATGTTATTAATTATGAATTTGACCCTACTCAGTTTTAATGATATTCCTTAAAATTTCTATATATAGATACCTAAGGAAAAGATGAGGTTGGGTATAAAAAACAACATCTCATTTATTATTTTTTGATTTTATTACAAGTCGTGCCCTTCTTGCATGTATTGGAAGGAGATAGATAAGACAGTGAGCATATAGACCGATACAAGGTTTTAACAAATAAGGAGTCAATGGAGTCAAGAAATCGCCAAACTTCTGATGTGGACATGGCTCCATACATACCAAGAACACCTGGCTTTAAACTTCTCACTGGCCTATTAGGTTTGCTGTAGTCCTTCAGAGATAGCTGAAACTGAAAGCCATGAGAAGATATGCCTGATATCTCTATCCCAGTAAAGCCTGCTGGACTCTTAAGACTCAACTCTAGAGACCAAGCTTTCATATCTACCTGTTACTGTGTTTCTCTTGTACCTTAAATATTGAAAAACTCATATTCTCTTGATTAGTACATTCATTGGATATTAATGTCTTTGAAATTGTGAGTTGTGAATATATTAAATTTGTGTTCCTATTAAACTTGAATCAATGCTATTCTGTTAAATCTGTATTCTTTCCATAGTATAATTCTGAGAAATATTCAGACTTCAGATTATGTATAATATTATATATGACAGTTTAGGTAACATATTTTAGATATTTAGTAAGAAAAGTAAACAATCCATCTTCCTAAACCAACACAAAATTATCTTTGTTTTTATTTACTTTAAAAATTTTTTTAGGGATATTTTATAGTTATTTAAGACAATCTGGCTAAATTTTGTATGAGTCATATTGGAATATTTAAGAATATTTTTTCTCCCTTTTTCCTCATGGATTATAATAATCTTGGCTTTTGATTGGGTATCAGAGGCTATAATTAATTCAAAATGAGAAGTATGATTCCCATTTTTTCTAGGAAAAGATTTGTTAAGCAATACTCAGTAAAAAGAAAAGTTAAAAAAAGTTTTTTTTTTTTCTTCTGTTTTGTAGACTGTTTAAGGGAAAACCAGCATGTTAAGTGGGCTTCCCTGGTAGCTTAGCTGGTAAAGAATCTACCTGCAGTGCAGCAGACCCTGATTTGATTTCTGAGTTGGGAAGATCCACTGGAGAAGGAGTAGGCTACCCATTCCAGTATTCTTGGGCTTCCCTGGTGGCTCATATGGTTAAGAATCTGCCTGCAATGCAGGAGACCTGGTTTGATCCCGGGTTGGGAAGATCTCCTGGAGGAGGGCATGGCAACCCACTCCAGTATTCTTGCCTGGAGAATCCCCATGAACAGAGGAGCCTGTCTGGCTACAGTTTATGGGGTTGCAAATTGTTGGATATGACTGAGCAACTAAGTACAGCATAGCACAGCATGTTAAGTAATGCAAACCAAATGTTCACTCTTGGCCCCTGAGTCCCCACTGCTTACAAACTGCATGCAAATTCTCATCTGGGAAACCTACTATTCTCTTCTGGTGTGTCCTGTTTGCTTTCTTGTACCTTGGACACTTTATGTATCTAAGAAAACCAAAAGCTATGACTGAGTTTAAAACACCCCAAAACTGATCTCCCCAAACCAACCAAAACCTAAAACAATCTCAATTCTCCATTTATTAAAAGATACATACGTTTTTTCATCTTATGTAAAGATGAAAAGTACAATAGTACAAAGTATTTCTTTGTACAAAGAAAAACCACTGTTTGACTCTTATGTGAGAACACATTTGGCCATTTGATAGTGTGGAGAAAATCAGTTTTCATGTATTTCAGGACAATTTCCTTTCATGGTGAAGGAGTGTAAGGGGTCACATTTTTATGAATACTGATACCAAGAAAGAAGACGTAGTTTCTCTGTTTTCTATATCTGATTTAATTATTAATATAACCCCCACTAGCTGGATTGGGGGCAGTGTTGTATAGAAGTGTATTTTCAACTAAAACTTAAGAATATGTTAGTCTGTTTTGGTCTTAAGCACTCTGAATGTGTTCAAGTCTTTGGGGGGTGAGTTGGTCCCCAGCAACAGTGGAGAGAGGTTTCAGTCATGTAACCTGGCCCTTGTTCATCTAGGAGGGCCGGCCCAGTCAGCTCCATCTCTGAACTGGCTCTGCTGGCCTGTGTGTGTCACTTTGCCTTTTGGAATGTAACGGCCCACGAAGGCTAATTTGGCCCTTGCCTTCAGATGTTGGGTCTCTGCCACTGGCTGCTCTTCTCAACTGCAGTCTTCTGTGTCACCATTGGCAGCTTTATGTGTGTGCTCAGCCACTTCAGTCATGTTTGATTCTTTGCAGCCCTATAGACTGTAGCCCACCAGGCTCCTCTGTGCATGGAATTCTCCAAGCAGGAATACTTTAGTGAATTGCTATGCCCTCCTCCAGGGGATCTTTCCAACCTAGGATTAAATCCGAGTCTCTACACAGTCTCCTACATTGGCAGGCAGGTTCTTTATTACCAGCGCCACCTGGGAAGCCCATTGGCACCTTTGTATGTTCCCTATGGCAAGTGTGAAAACTGCTGTTACTCCCATGTCATAATGGGTGTTGTGCTGAGGTCCCTGAAGGGTGTCTCTTAGGAGCTTATAGACTCCCTCATGCCATGTCCAGGGCATGCTTCCCTATTCCTGTCTGGATATTTCTATAGTTTGCCCCCTACCTCCCTTTCACAGAACACATCAGGTTTAAACTAGAATAAGAGATAGGAATAGAAGCATGCTTTCCTTAATTTCTCTCCATTTTGCTTCTTCTTTCCAAAATCCACAGGATGGAAAGACTAGGGTATACATTGCTTCCTACTTCCTCTTCATGCCTGGTAGATCTCTGACTAAGTCATATCTTCTAATTCCTCATTTGCTCTGCTTCACTGTCTTGATGGTGGGTGGGGGCAAGAGGGAGAAACCTGCTTACTAATAAAGACCATTACGTTAGGAGGTACTCCAAAATGATGCTGCATATAGGGCTAGTTCTCTACTTATGGTTAAAACTTGTCACTTTTTGTCTATTGATGAATTCCTGAAGTTCAAGACAAGGGGCATATCAAAATGAATTAGGCACTTTTAGACTTACCCATTTTACATTTGGCTATCAGTGTACATGAAATTTGATTTACTGCACATTTCGAACTAAAACTAGAAAGACTCAGAGATAACAGGAAAAGCAATGTCCCCATGGGCTCTATTATATTATAAAAAATCTTATCTTTATGATCTTGGTAAAATCTACTATTGCCAGCTCAATGTATCAGTCCTATAGTATAAATAATCTTTAGTATTTTTATATTTTGCAAATGCCTTTCCCTTCAGACTCTGGATAGATTACTTGAATCCCAGATTATCAAGTAAAAACTTAATGCCACCTTCTAACATCAACCAGAACACAGCTGTCAGACTATGTATCATCATGATATTTTATATTTATCCTGATAGGTAAGCGACATTTGCCATAGGCTATACACTGCTCCAAGCAAGTGCTTGTATATTCAATCGTTTATTCCTCACAAAATCCCAGCATAATGAAAAAGCAAGTTGGTCAAGAGCACAGAGACAGTGACAGACCCGAGATTTGAGCCCCCAGGAATAAGGCTTTTCAAGTCTTAACTCCCTCACCACACTGTTTCTCTGATAGGAAAAAAATTTATGGATTTTGGTTTTTGGATGTGCAGTTTCTCCCTCATCTCTTACTATAAATTCTTTACCAGAATGCTAGCAACTGAGCCTACTTTAAAAGTTTGCCTACATAATCACAGTTACACATAAACACAGCAAACATATGTGTTAAATTAATTGAACATGGAGACCATTAGACTGAGGTGGCTTTAATGCTGTGGTAGCGTACAGGAGCCTGACTTCCCAGGTAGCTAGGGGTAAAGAATCCACCAGCCAATGCAGGAGACACATGAGACAGGGGTTTGATCCCTGGGTCCAGAAGATCCCTTAGAGGAGGGCATGGCAACCCACTCCAGTATTTTTGCCTGGAGAATCCCATGGACAGAGGAGCCTGGTAGGCTACAGTCTGTAGAGTTGCAGAAAGTTGGACTCCAGCACTACAGGAGCCAAACAAAATCTAAGCCTTCAAATGCCTCAACATTATGAATTCAAAACCCAAAGGACAACCAATCACAGCTAACTAGGCTTTTAGCTATAGCCATTCATTTTCTTTGCTTTGCTTCTACTTTTCTCTGTAAAAGTCTCTCTGAGCTCCTTTGGGTAGAACACTCCTAACCACATTCAGTTTGATGCTGCCTAAATGAACTCAAAAACTTTCATACACTTCACTTTATCTTTTAACACATACAAACAACAGAATCTCTTTTTAACCAAACAAAAAATGATCAAATGGTTTGATTATGTAAACACGGTCTAAGAAAAGAATTTAGCATCCTAATAATAGCCCTCTCAGTAAGTAGAGTTTTCCAGAACTCACTCACTCAAACCCAAAGCTTTCTACCAATATGGCTGTCATTCCATTATGATAACAATGTCATAAGGAGGGAGCATACGTTTCTAAGTGATGCCTAGCAATGTGCACCATGTATTGTCCTCCTGTCTGCCAATCCTCTCACTGATTTTTACTTTGCTTCTAAGCATAATGTGTACTTTCTCTTTTGTTTAGAATATCCGTTATTCATGTTTCCAAGATTGAATCCGTTAGGGCAATTAATGACTGCGAATGCTTCTTCCCTTTCTGTTCATTTATCCATTCTAATTATACTTAAAGGCGGCATTGCATTTTCTTTATTTGAAACTTCAGAAGAGAGGGACTAATGGAGCACTCAGACAAAAGGATACAAGCAGGTAGAAATGAAAGATTGTCTGTCTTTAATTTATGGCTATGTGAACTTACTTGTGTTTGTTTTCAAGGGGCATTTGCACTAAATGTCTTTCATCTTGTACAAAGCAGACATTAAGTGCATGAGAGGAAAACGACAGACAAAATGCTGTAATTGAAGTGACCGAGCTATTAATATCATCATCCCAAAGCCAGGTAGTAGGATCCTAATATAAAAGGCTTTGTTTGAGTGAAGACAAAAAAAAAAAAAAATCCTCCTGCAGCTAGTAATTTTAAAAGATGTGAAAATTTTGTTCAGTTATGTAATCTCCTTAAACCTTTAGAGATAGCATTGCAGTTGGGTATAGGCATGGATGTTCCTAGAATATGCACGCAGAGACTACGGAAACATTAAAAGTCATGTGTGTGACTTTTTACCTTTGTTAGTTGTTTGCTCATCTCTAAAATGTCTTGTGGAGTGTCAGGAATGAGTAGCTCCAGAATTCTTTGCTTTCCATGGATGATGGTTCCATCAACTTTGGTTCAGCAGCTCTAAATAGCAAAACTGGTGGCACTTTGAATATGAGTTCAGTCAAGTGGCCAAGCAGTGTGTTGAGACGTTGTGTGGTTTTAACCATCCCAAGTGGAGTACCATATTACTGGTCTCATTCCTCAATTTTCTTCCTGCTGTAGCTAAAACTAACCATGCCTAAACTCATCGGTAGACGATGGACAAAACAAACACAATTTAGCAAGTCTGTCTGTGTTATTGAAAGTGTATATATTGACAAATCTGCCATGATGTAATTAGGTGTGTAAGAGGTGTTAATGTTTTCATTGTAAGCACCAAAGGATTTTTGTAATAAATTGGTAGAATGACTATTTTTAGAAGTAATTTTAAAAACTTTACCTGGAATTCAGAGATGTGGAAAAAAAGAGATGCTTGTGCTCTTTTGTTGGGAATGTAAATTGGTGTAGCCACTCTGCAGATTCCTCAAAAAATTAAAAATTGAACTACCACATTACCCAGCATTTCCACTTTTGGGTATTTATCTGAAGAAAAGAAAAACACTAATTTGAAAAGGGATATGCACCCCCATATTCACTGTAGAATTATTTGCAATAGTCAAGATGTGGAAGCAACCTAAGTATCCATCAAAAGATGAATGGATAAAGAGATTGTGAATAATTGTGAGTAGTATTTCATTGTGTGTGTGTATACCATAAAAAAAAGGTGAAATCTTGCCATTTGTGACAACGTGGATGGACACACATGGCATTATACTAAGTGAAATAATAAGTCAGAGAAAGACATATATTGTATATTTTCATTTATAGGTCAAATCTGAAGAACAACAATGGACATAGATACAGAGAACAAAGTATTGATTGCCAGAGGGGAATGGGTTCTGGGATGGAGGAAATAGAATAAATAAGTCACAAGGATGTAATGTTCAGCATAGGAAAAATAGTCAATAGTATTATCGTAGCTTTGTGTGGAACATAATGTATAAAAATATCAGGTTAATATGATATATACCTAAAACTAATATAATAAGTCAATTATACTTAAAAAAAGAGCAAACAAAAACATGTATTGCAATGTATTTAGGTTTGCTTCTGTAGTTTGCCTCTGCCCTAATGGTATATTTTAAACCTTCAGCACTCTTGAGCCCTTAATTTTGCTTTAGCTTCACCAGTCCCACCCAGCTGAAATAGGCATAATATTTAGGTGGCAAAGAATATGTTTAGTGTATTTAACTAAAGAATATTGGAAAATTGCTGTATAATTAATAATTTTTTTAACATAAACACTGTTTGGTTTTTAACAGAAAGCCTGGCTCTAAAAATCAGCCTTTAGAATGCCATGTTCAATCTCTAAATTTTTTGAAAACTTAATATAAAGCTTAAAAACAGGTTAATGTTTTCTTATTTATGTATGTGATCATGGGTATTTCTGTTAACATGTGTTTGTGATTAGGTTTAGGTATAGTATCAGAATCTCCCTTCCTTTTAAAGGAATAATATGACTACATTTACAAGTTCAGCTTACAATATTAATGGAAGATAGGATTTCATGGTTTGAAATGGTTAAAGACATATAGGAACTTTTCTTCTAATCCCTGGCACATATTCAGACCTTTTGGCAGGGATCCACTATCAGTGACTTTGTCTCAACTGCAGGAATTCACAGGCTAGCCATGGAAATGGGCGGATGTCAGAACTCTCATTGGCAGTCTTTCACCTCTCTTTGAACTATTCAGGATGAACATGGTACTTTGTTATACCACTGTTCCAAACCCATCAAACTTGACAAGGTTTTGATAAGAAATAGATAGTTTACTAAATATTTAGTGGAGAAGAGAACTCACACTGCACAATATATGCCAGAAAGTTAACAGATTCTTCTGGAATATAGGTTCTTCTCTCCAAGGTTTCTCAAGTCTCTCTGCCACCTCATTTCTTCATTTTTTTTTTTTCTTTTATATACAGACTTGCTTCATCTCCTTAATTACACTAATAGTTTTGCCTGGCTACTTTTTTCCATAAAGGAAAAGCCCCCAAATTAATGGAACTGTGAATACTTGGTGCTCCTCAAGGAATCCTATTTGAAGGATTTTACCCTAGCCCAAATGCTTCTTGAAATAGTAATCCAACGAATTAATCTCATATTAACTGATCATGAATAAATAGAAGTGCAGATGAATAGAAAATTAGATATTCTTTGGGTAAGAAAGATTCTCAAAACTAGTGACTTTTGATCTGGATTTTGAAGGATACATAAGAATTCATGAAACTGTTATAATTTAGGCTTTCATTCACATAATAAATAACTTTAATAATTGATAATTATTGAATGCTTAAATGAGCACTATGGAAATTATTAAGTGTCTAAAGCATTGAAGTAATAATTAATAGTATTATAAACCCCATTTTATAGCCAAGAAGACCTAGAATTTGAGGAACTTGTCCAAGTTCATACAGCTAATACAGTAAAGAGCTGGAACCAAGATTTAGGTTTGGGGATACTGACTCTAGCATCTGAGACACTGTCCTCTTCTGTTAAATAAATCAGTGTTTTAGTTTGCTAAAAGTGACTTTAACATACTCTTAATCTTGTATATGTTATTAAAGATTGTGAATAAACCCAATTGATTTTGCTGTTGCCTCTCATGCTAGAAGATGAAAAATAAATATAGCATTTACTCTCTTCATTTAAGTTTTTTTCCATAGTGAGAAAAGGCCAGAAGCAAATGTTTGTCATCTTCAAGGTTGTATATTTTTTACCTTAGAGAATTTACTAGAATAGGCTTGTACAGCCACATCAACATCAAGTCACATCTGCCTCCCATCACAGAACACAGTTATTCTCAACAACCTAGAAGCAAAGGTTAAATACATTAGAAGACTGAACAGGTGCTCAGAGGTACCACTAGTTATTTTGCATAACTGGATTCAGCCTTATTCAAGCCTGTGAACTAAAAGGTCATTCAACTGAAAATGTCTTCCATCTGTTTTTATTATTCTCCTGTCCAGCATTGCACTATGCTGTTTATACATATGAGTCCATGATTTAACAAAAAATATAAAAATCCATTGGCAACTTGAGACAAAATGCTTTTGCTGTAAAGTGTTTGGCAGCATGACACTGATGGCTATTTTAAAATTTAAATATTGTAGGCTCCTTGGGTTATTTCAATATGACACAATAATGAATGCAGAAATTAAACTAGAAGTCTTCTTTATGGTCTGTCCTATCATAATATGGATAGAGAAACTAAAATATTTTAAATTAATTTCAGGAAATTTAGAGCAATTATGATATATTTTGTTTAAAGGTCCTTGATTATGGACTGTGTATTTATTTTTTGATTCATTCATTTACAGTTCTCAGTTATTCTCAGTTAATGAAATGAAATGGTGATCCAGAAATGTAAAAAGTAGACAGTTTATCTCTTGAGAAGCAGCCAATATTAACATAGCATTTGTATAACCAATATAATTATGACATATTTTGGAGAAGCACAATGGTTATCAAGTGCTTATGTAATTAAATACTTGTATCAGTAATGCAGGGTTAATGCAACTTATGTCAGCAAGTTCAAACACAGCTTATGAATGCTGCTAAACAAAAACTGAGAGAGCTAACTTAGCAAAGTTTCCATTTATGTCAATATATAGGTAAGACTGTTCATAATCTAAAGGAGCTTACAGTCTGAGGTGGAGACAAAAGTAAGCAGACATCGGTAGTATAGCCCGCTAAATGTTGTGTTTGAGAAGCAGAGGAGTCTTGGTTGTGTAATGGGTGTGCCCTCATACCAACCAAGGGTCCTAGGGAAGGGACACTAACTCTGAATCTAAAACCCAAGGAGACTTGAGGTTCTCCACTATATATATACACACATATATATATTTATATTTCTGTCATCATATATATATCATATATATATCATCATTTATATATATGTATTTCTGTCATCTTAGCACTGAGAAGAACTTGTTAACAGAAACAATAACATGAGTGATATATATGATTTTATGGCCTCTATATATCAAAAACTATAGTAAATAAACTTAAAAGGAGAAAACCTTGAAAAACAAATATATAATACACAAGTAAAAGATTATCTACATTAACACATAAAAAGTTCTTTATTAAGCAATACAAGGAAAACCATTTGAAAAAATAAGCAACGGATGGAAAATGGCATTTTATAGAACAAAATCAAGTGGCTAGCTAAGATCAACCTTAATAGTAATAAATGATATGTGAGTTAAGCAAGATATTCCATATACAGATAATTTTTAAAAAACTAAAACTCAGTATTGGTGAGAATATAGAAAAGAGGCTCTCTTCAGCCCTGCTGTTAAGAGTGAAAATAAAGTGAAACATTTTGGAGGATTTTGTCAAACTACACTAAAAAGCTAAAAAGCTAAGTCCTTTGGCATAAGTAATTCTGATGTTAGACACTTATCCTAAGGGAATTAATTGGACAATCATTCAAAGATTTGGATATATTTATCACAATATTGTTTATATAAAAAAGCAATGTAAATGTCCAGTTTTGTTGAATTGGTAAGTAAAATTTGGTATATGATATAATGAAGGCATTATAATTACTATATACATACATGGTTATTGTCATGAAGAGACAGCACATATAAGTAAAAAACTAATTATAAAACTAGAAGTAAAAAAAACTAGGAGTAATATGGTTACATTTTTAAAGCATGGTATATTTATGCACATAAAAATTGTGAAACATATGCTGCAAAATCTAAGCTGTGTGGTAGGATTTGAGGTGATTCTTTTTAACTTCCCTTTAGTTTCTACTATTTTTTAAACAATACATGTGTATTGGTTACATAATGATATAATATATACAAGTAAAACTTTCCAAAAGTTTGAATATCACAAAACAAGTATTTCTGCCTTAAGTTTGATCTGGAATTGTCACTGTGTGTTCTAGTGAAAATTGAGTGCTCAAGAAACTAGAATTCATAGTTTATTTTTAAAATTTGAAAATGAATGTCAAGAAAAATTATATATCTACCTAATATATTTGCTTCCTTTACCAAACTCCAAGAGGAAATTATTTTTTAAAAACACTATTACTTGAAACACTTTAGGATAACGAGGAGTCATAAAGGAAAGTGAAATACTTTACATTAATAAGAGGGACAAAGCAAACAGACAAAAATATACAAATAAAAATGTCCATGTAATTAAAATCAGCCTTAGTTTTAGATAAACGAATACGTTTGTATGTACATGCACACACACATACACAGAGAAGTAAAAGGAGGCTGTGGAAGCTTTTGTAGATGGATTGGTGAGTTTTGACTTTTATTTAGTTGTTGATCTTACCTAGTTTAAGATTAGAACATTTTATTGAGAACAGGGAAAGATATCTTAGTAGCCGAAGAGATATCCTACCTTAGGTTTATAGTAATATAAAACTAAAGCATAAGCTTCCCTTATCATGGCACCCTTCACCCTGACTTGATTGCTTGCCTGGAATTCTCTATTAACAGTGTAAGCTTTGTCTAAAATGTTTTTTCATGTCATATCTTTAATATCTTTTACTTTCTCCATCACGTGAACATTGACATTCTCCTGTGATGGAGGAAGGGTAGTTATTTTTTCACAAATGTAGAGCCTGATGCTCAGGAACAATGCTGGAGCCAAGACTTAAAATTAAGTTCTTCATTTCAAACCTACGCACTTTTGTTTTGCATTCTGGTAAGAGTTAACCAGCAAGAAATTAATATGAAAGAATCCAGTATATTGAATCATAAGCTCAGGAGATAAACATGATGAAGATGGAGCAATAGTGAAGGATTTTGATGTTCACATCATGAATTTTGAGTTGAAAACTCTTCACTTCCCTGAAAATAGAAACTCTTTTCTTCCTTAAGCAAGATGCTTCTAGCTGTTAAATCATGTGTGGAAGCAACAGGAAATTGAAGTTCAACAAAGAGGCAACTGAATCTGTTGAAATATAAGGTTCATATCTCGCCTATTAGAGAAACAGTTTTACCTATTTGGGGAAGACTCAGGAAATTTTAAAAGTTCCTTGGTAGTTCTCTTTATTATCTTAATCATCTTGTAGTCAGAATTTATTTACTTATTTTACTGTTGTGTCTATCTCTAAGCCTTCTGATGAAAAGAAAATCTAACATTTATTAAGTGTTTATCTTTGGTTAGGCACTTGCTTAACTCTTAACACTTGTGTTTGCAACTAATCCTCCCAACAATACCATGAAGTGAGTATGTAATATTACTCCTACTTTACAAATGAGATATTTATCTTGAGAAGTTGATTAATTTTACCAGGATTACATGATAAATGAGGATTTGAACATAGGATTTTCTGATTCCAGAGCCCACTGACATGGAACACTTCTTTGTACTGGACGCATATTCTGTGACTTTGAAAAATATCTGTGAAACACATATTTGATAAGTATTTTTAAGACATTAAAAATGTTACCCTCATCAATGAAATAATATAGCTCCCTTTAAATTGTATTTAGATATGAGATAATAAAATAATTTACCACATTTACATTCAGATAGTTCCTACAAGGTCTTGTCATCTCTATCTGGTTATTATCAGTTTTGCAATTGGAACACTATAACTGACTAGCAAAGTATATTTTAAGTATTTATATGTAGTTTATAGATACCTAATGTTGAAAACTCCAAAGAAGTCATTGACTACTTTTCCAGAGTTAAAGAAAAAAACAAACCTTTGTGTCAAAGAAGGAAAAAAGATTTAAAGTAGAAGTTGAAAATGGTAAAGAGAATAAACTAAGAATATGTTGTATTTTTCCTATTTACTTAATAGTTTAAATAAACGTATGCCTTCATAGCATACTGAGATGCTGTAGATTCTCCAAGTAGACTTCAGAGAAGTCAATGTGTCAAACACAAATAATAGACCATATGATCTGTGTATTTAAACTGGGTGAATGTGACTATAAAATAAGTATAACAATGGTTAGAATTGTATACTATATAAAATTCTTCTTCACAATTTATATATTGGGTTGGCCAAAAAACTTTGAATTTTTCTTTAAGATGTTATGGGAAAACTTGAAAGAAGTTTTGGGCCAATCCAATATACTGCAGATGTTACAAGTCGTATATTAGCAGAAAGCATATTTATGTTCATTTCTGAGACTAGAATTCTATTAAATGTAAATGTTTTGCAACTCTTATCACAGTGTATTTTATTGTCTACATTGGAAGATAAAGCACTGTGAATTTATAACAATTCAATGAAGGCAGGATGTTTCAAAAGGATGAATTGATGTTACGTAATGGTGTCCAAGTGGGCTTCCTACGTGGCTCTAGTGGTAAAAAACCTGCCTGCAAATATAGGAGACCTAAGGGATGTGGGTTCAATCCCTGGGTCAGGAAGATCCCCTGGAGGAGGGCATGACTGACTCCAATATTCTTGCCTGGAAAATTTCATGGACAGAAGAGTCTGGCAGGCTACAGTCCATAGAGTCACAAAGAGTAGGACACGACTTAGCATGCATGTGCACAATGGCGTTCAATAACTTTGCCAATTTAAAGAAATCTTGGTTTATCATATGACACTTCACACATCCTTTTTAGGACAAGTTCTTGATGTTGCGCATCTTGGCATTAAAATTTATTTCAAATTTAAGAGCAAATATATCAGATTTTTCTTCAAATTATCAAATGTTATATAGGATTTAACCTGTACTAAAATTTCTTTATGTATTCCTGTATTACATTCTTGAATAGATAAAATATTGGTATCTTTCATAGGGTGATCCTTCATGTAAATACATTTTGTTGTTCTGAATATAACAATATGTTAACCATGATACTAATTACATTTCCATTTCGATTCAGTAGTTTTTCTCTAAACACTGTGTACTAAATGTATGTTGACATAATCTTATATATCTGTAGGATCCATGGCAAAAATTCACTGATCTGGCTGGAAATGAAAACATTTTCTTGAATATGTTGATGAGTAAGATGAGTATAAAGTATGCTATATGAACTGGAACACTGGATTAAACAGAAATATTTATTTCAAAAGTGAAACATGCTCACCTGCAGCAAGTCTAGCACTCTTTAAAGGATAGACACAAACATGAGAAGGGCAATAGTAACATTTACAACCACCACTGTAGTGTTAGTTTCTAAGAGTTGTCTTCTCCCCCTACTGTTTATACCTGGCTTTTTCAGTTCAGTCACTCAGTCGTGTCTCATTCTTTGCGACCCCATGAACCGCAGCAAACCAGGCCTCCCCATCCATCACCAACACCCGGAGTTACCCAAACTCATGTCCATCGAGTTGGTGATGCCATCCAACCATCTCATTCTCTGTCATCCCCTTCTCCTCCCACCCTTAATCTTTCCCAGCATCAGGGTCTTCTCAAATGAGTCAGCTCTTCACATCAGGTAGCCAAAATATTGGAGTTTCAGCTTCAACATCAGTCCTTCCAATGAACACCCAGGACTGATCTCCTTTAGGATGGACTGGTTGGATCTCCTTGCAGTCCAAGGGACTCTCAAGAGTCTTCTCCAACACCACAGTTCAAAAGCATAAATTCTTTGGCGCTCAGCTTTCTTTATAGTCCAACTCTCACATCCATACATGACTACTGGAAAAACCATAGCCTTGACTAGATGGACCTTTGTTGGCAAAGTAATGTCTCTGCTTTTTAATATGCTCTCTAGGTTGGTCATAACTTTCCTTCTGAGGAGTAAGTGTCTTTTAATTTCATGGCTGCAATCACCATCTGCAGTGATTTTGGAGCACAAAAAAGTAAAGTCAGCCACTGTTGCCACTGTTTCCCCATCTATTTGCCATGAAGTGATGGGACCAGATGCCATGATCTTAGTTTTCTGAATGTTGAGCTTTAAGCCAACTTTTTCACTCCCCTCTTTCACTTTCATCAAGCAGCTCTTTAGTCCTTCTTCACTTTCTGCCATAAGGGTGGTGTCATCTGCATATCTGAGGTTATTGATATTTCTCCCGGCAATCTTGATTCCAGCTTGTGCTTCCTCCAGCTCAGCGTTTCTCATGATGTACTATGCATATAAGTTAAATAAGCAGGGTGACAATATACAGCCTTGACATACTCCTTTTCCTCTTTGGAACCAGTCTGTTGTTCCATGTCCAGTTCTAACTGTTGCTTCCTGATCTGCATACAGGTTTCTCAAGAGGCAGGTCAGGTGGTCTGGTATTCCCATCTATTTCAGAATTTTCCACAGTTTATTGTGATCCACACAGTCAAAGGCTTTGGCAAAGTCAGTTAAGCAGAAATAGATGTTTTTCTGGAACTCTCTTGCTTTTTCAATGATCCAGCGATGTTGTCAATTTGATCTCTGGTTCCTCTGCCTTTTCTAGACTCATCTTGAACATCTGGAAGTTCACACTTCACGTATTGCTGAAGCCTGGCTTGGAGAATTTTGAGCATTACTTTACTAGCGTGTGAGATGAGTGCAATTGTGCAATACCTGGCTTAAAAGTAGTTAAATGATTTTAGTGCATTGGTTTTACATAACCATGGAAATGCTCTTTGCATAGTTAATGATATGATATGATGATCACCTACTCTTTTAGTAGTATAAAAATATGATGGTAAACAAGAATATGTGAACTGATGAAAGGAATAATTCACAGCTAAAGAAAGCTTGGTGGAATGCAGAGGTTGTCAATAATTGATTCTGATGAGCCATTTTTTGTTCTATGTTTGGAAAGGGCAAGGACAAGTACTGACTAGAAACAGCACACAGGTTGGCAGGATTTTGGACACAAAAAACAAGGGATACCCTAGATTGTGTCAGACTTTTGAGAGGAATGATGTTTTCTGAAGTGCTCTGATTTTAATTGATTCATCCTACTGTTTTGAACACTTGTGTACAAGTTTTTATGGCAATATAGGATTTCAGTTGTCTTGGGTATGTACTTAAGAGTAGAACTGTTAGTTCATATAGTAAATCTATGTTAAACTTTTTGAGGACCTGCCAAATAACTTCCCAGAGTGAATGCATCATTTTACATTCCCATCAGCAATGCAAGAGAATTCCAATATCTCTGTATCACTGGCAACACATTGTTTGTCTTTTTTAATACAGCCATCCTAGTGCTTGTGACATGGTGCCTAATTGTGGTTTGACTTTGCATTTCCCTAATGACTAATGATGCTGGATATCTTTTCGTGTACTTCTTGGTAACTTGGATACGTCTTATTTGAAGAAATGTCTATTCAAAACCTTTGCCTATTTTTAAATTGGGTTGTCTTTTTGTTGTCGAGTTGTAAGAATTCCTTATGTGTTCTAGATTCAAGTCTCTTATTGGGTATATAATTTGCAAATAATTTCCCTATTCTGAAGGTTATCTTTTTACTTTCTTGATAGTATCTTTTAAGGCACTAAAGGCCCACTCAACAACTTTCACCTTCGGCTAATTGATTCTAATTATGTTATGTGGTCAACTAATCTGCAAAGTGGGTTAGAAATGTTTTTTATCAAGGCAAAATTATCATTCTCAACAATGAGAAGGGCTTAGTTAGTAAGAGGGAAGACAGAATGGATAATGGGGTAGAGAGCAGCAGATCTGCCAAATACTCTTCTACTGATGAATAAACAAAATAAGGTATATTCATAGAATGGTTATTATTTGTTGGTAAAAAGAGAACCATACATGCTGCAACATCAAAACATTGTGCTAGGTGAAAAGCCAGTCAC
The DNA here is from genome assembly GCF_054371585.1 of Giraffa tippelskirchi. NCBI lineage: Eukaryota > Metazoa > Chordata > Mammalia > Artiodactyla > Giraffidae > Giraffa > Giraffa tippelskirchi. Next base: position 101,728,680 of record NC_137281.1, read on the forward strand.
AAAAAATACACATCATATGACTCCATTTATGAGAAATGTCTAGTTTAAGCAGCATCTATAGAGATGAAAATAAACATTTTCTTTTTGAAGGTAGGAGAATTGTAGAGACATGGAGAGTGACTGATAATGGGTATGGAGTTTCTTTTTGGGGTGTTGCAAATATTCTAAAAAAGACTAAATTTTAATTTTATTATGTCATCACCCTGCTCTCAGTTTAGGTAAACTTTCTGTCCCTCACTTTTCTTTTTGTAAAATGTGAAGTTTTATATTTTATATCATTACAAAATTTTCATCATTGTACTGTTATGACAATATATATAAAATTGTTTTTAAGTGTAAATAATAATTATTATTATTTGCAATATTAGATTTTGTAAGTTCATGATTACCTACAACTTCCTGTCGGATAGTCTGTTTCTACGTTGCACACCAGTCACTTGCTATACACTTTACCCATCTTATCTCATTAAGTCTTCAAAACAACCTTGCAAATTCAAATTTTTGTGTTTTTATGGCTAAGAAGATTGGCATTTGAGGAGGTTAAGTATTCAAGATGGTGTTGAAACACTCACCCATCTGAAGTCCACATTTTTTTCCCCATATATCACACTACTTACACAAAGGTTAATTGAGTGTTTTTCAGACTTTCCTCCATCCACAAGCAAGAAAAATCTCAAAATGTGGCATATGATTGCTCTGAGTAAAATATGAGATTATAAATAGCTTTGTTAAATGGCACATCAACAAGATGTTTAGATTTTTATGCTGCTGACTTTTGTATTTTATCTTTTTTAATTCACACCAAATGAAAACATGACTTTGATGGCCTCTTTAAAACATGTCGTGTGCAAAAATGAATTGGGAGAGCAACCTAAAATGAATTTACTTCAGGGGATTTTGTGAACCATCAACTCAGCTTTTAATTCACTTACCATGAGAGATGGATGTGCTAGATAAAAAAAGTAAAAGCTTAGAGTGGTTCTTTCTGACGAATAATGTATATGTAAATACAAGGCTATACCTACATATACAAATCTGTATAGCAGATTTCATAGAAACTTGAACTATATAGGAGTAGCTTTAAATGCTTACAGCATGCATCTCATAATGTTTAGCAAATATTAAAATGATCATAAACTAATATAGCAAACTCATAACTTGTCATTAAAGAAAAATTAAAAATATCTGAAAAGTACTACTGTAACTAAAAATAATAATAAATCAAAATATCAAATATCATTGCTGTGCAGGCTTTTCTCTAGCTGTGGCAAGCAGGGGCTACTCTCTAGTTGCAGTGCACAGACTTCTAATTGTGGTGGCTTCTCTTGTGGTGCTCAGGCTCTAGGATGCACGGGCTTCCGTAGTTGTGGCACATGGGCTCAGTAGTTGCAGCTCCAGGGCTCTAGAGCACAGCCTCAGTAGTTGAGTTGCATGGGCATGCGGGATCTTCCTGGATCAGGAGTTGAACCTATGTCTCCTGCATTGGTAGGTGGATTCTTTTTTTTTTTTAATTGATTAATTAATTTTCAATTGGAGGATAATTGCTTTACAATGTTGTTTTTTCTTCTGCCATATAGCCACATGAATTAGCACAGGTATACATATGTCCCCTTTCCTTTGAAACTCCCTCCCACTTTCCACCCCATCTCACCCATCTAAGTTGTCACAGAAAGCCAGGTGGAGCTCCCAGTGTCATACAGCGAATTTCTACTGGCTATCTATTTTACATATGGTAACGTATATGTTTTAATGCTATTCTCTCAATTTGTCCCACCCTCTCCTTTTCTCATTGTGTTCACAAGTCTCTTCTCTATGTCTGTGTCACTATTGCCCTGCAAATAGGTTCATTAGTACAATTTTTTCTGCATTCCATATATATGCATTAATATATGATATTTGTTTTTGTCTTTCTGACTTCACTCTGTACAACAGGTTCTAGGTTCATCCACCTCACTAGAACTGACTCAAATTCATTCTTTTCAATGGTTGAGTAATATTCATTGAATGCATGTATTTATATGTATATATGCGTGTGTGTGTGTGTGTGTCCGTGCATGTGTGTGTACCACAACTTCTTTTTTCATCTGTCAATGGACATCTAGTTTGCTTCCATGTCCTGGCTATTGTAAATAGTGCTAGCAGGCAGAATTTTTACCACTGGCCACCAGCGAAGCCTCGATATCTTGTGATTCGATTTGCCTTTCTCTGATGATTAATGATGCTGAGCATCTTTTCATGTGCCTGTTGGCCATATGTGTTTTCTTTGGAAGAAATGTCTATTCAGGTGTATATCTAAGATTTTTATTCATACTTACAAACATCACATTTTATCTTTTTAGTTATATGTAACTGGTTTACTGCTCATGTGATTAACTCAGAATCTGAGTATTTTAGACATGGTTTCTTTTTGTTTTTCCTTTGTGAATTTCCTTTCCATGTATTTTGGCCACTTTCTACTGTGAAATAAGCATTTATTATTATTAAGAAATTATTATTTCTTTTTAAATTGATTTATAACATATTTATACGTTAACAGCAATATTTTTTTCAGTTATAGCCACAGCAAATACTTTGTCCAGTTTATTGCTTTTCCTTCTGGTTACATTTTCCCACAGGTAAAATATCATTTTTTCAGGCAGTCAGATCCATCAAAATTTTATTCATATGTGTTTTACTTTGTTTTTTATGCTTAGAATATGAAGTATTCATATATTTTTCTATTTTTTAATATTTTATTTCTTTTAAAACATTGATGTTCTAATTTGTCTGGCATTTATTTTGTTATTCTTTCTTAGCATTTTTGTACAGTGAATATTTATTATTTTCAGGTCACAGCTCATTAAATAGGTTTTCCTTGATTTGTCTATTTGTTTTTCCAGGTTCTTTAATCCTGTAGACATCCTTCTAAATACTTTTTACATTGGCAAATATTCTTGATTACTAACTTGTTTACTAACTTAAATATTATCTGTCTCCTGTTATCAGAATGTAAGTTCAATGAAGACAAGGTTATTTTGTGCTTTTTAAAAGTAATTTTTATTGGAGTATAATTGATTTACAATATTGTGTTAGTTTCTGCTGTAAAGCAAAATGAATAAGTTATGTTTCTTTAGCTAGATAAATATATCCACTGGTGGCTCAGTCCATAAAAATCTTCCTGCAGTGCAGGAGACAACCTGCAATGCAGGAGACAACCTGCAATGCAGGAGACCTGGGTTAGATCCTTGGATCAGGAAGATACTCTGTAGAAGAAAATGGGAACCCACTCTAGTATTCTTGCCTGGAAAATTTCATGGACAGAGGACCTGGCGGGCTACAGTCCATGGGATCACAAGAGTCAGACATGACTTTGCGACTAAGCCACCACCGCCCTTTTTTAGGTCCTGCTCCCATACATGAAATTAAAAGATGCTTACTCCTTGGAAGGAAGGTTGTGATCAACCTAGACAGCATATTTAAAAGCAGAGACATTACTCTGCCAACAAAGGTCCGTCTAGTTAAGGCTATGGTTTTTCCAGTGGTCATGTATGGATGTGAGAGTTGGACGGTGAAGAAAGCTGAGCGCCGAAGAATTGATGCTTTTGAACTGTGGTGTTGGAGAAAACTCTTGAGAGTCCCTTGGACTGCAAGGAGATCCAACCAGTCTGTTCTAAAGGAGATCAGTCCTGGGTGTTCATTGGAAGGACTGATGTTGAAGCTGAAACTCCAATACTTTGGCCACCTCATGCGAAGAGTTGACTCATTGGAAAAGACCCTAATGTTGGGAAGGATTGGGGGCAGGAGGAGAAGGGGACAACAGAGGATGAGATGGTTGGATGGCATTACTGACTCGGTGGACATGGGTTTGGGTTAACTCCGGGAGTTGGTGATGGACAGGGAGGCCTGGCGTGCTGCAATTCATGGGGTCGCAAAGAGTCGGACACGACTGAGCAACTGAACTGAACTGACTGAACTGACTGAACTGACCCATACAGTTCATTACAGAATACTAAGTAGAGTTCCTTGTACTATATAGTAATTTCTTATTAGTTATCTATTTTATGTATAGTAGTATTTATGTCAATCCCAGTCTTTTAGTTCTTCACTCCCCTCTCTCTCACCCCCTTGGTAACCATAAGTTTGTTTTCTGCATCTGTGACTCTTTTCTGTTTTGTAAATAAGTTCATTTATGGGACTTCTCTGATGATCCAGTTGTTAGGACTCTAGGCTTTCACTGCCACAAGCCTGGGTTTCAATCCTTGGTCCAGGAACTAAATTCTCACAAGCTGTGCAGAGCAGCCAAGAAAAAAGGAAATTTTATGCCTTACTTTTCTCCATATTCCCTTAGTCTGATAACTACCTTGTATAAGTAGAAATTCAAATATATTTATTGAATGCTTTATTAATACCAATTATTATTTCTTCAAAATGCTTTCATTTTATGGGAGGATCAGAATCTTTTTATTTTTTCATTTTTTTCATTTTTATTATGAATTAATTACTCAAGACTATTCTGTCAGTTTATCAAAATAATAAAAATTACATTCAGACTGTCAAAGCATCTAAAAACCAAAACCAAACAAAAGTGTTTGTCTAAAGTGAGTCTTAGAGATATATCAATAAGAGAAACGACTTCCATAGATGCTTGTCAGGATAGAAAAAACTGTAAATGCCAACAATGTTCTAAAACAAATAAGCACAATTAATCTTTCTCATTTAATTCAGTCCTTTTGATTATTTCTTGTCCTTCTGGATCTTGGTTTACCACTATCCTTTCTAATATCATCTGGTTCCAGACTAAAAAGAGTTCTGAAAATTTATTACCTGATGCTAGCTCACTGTGATCTATACATGGTAATGACCACAGCTTACCTGGTTACCTGAGTTCTTTGAATTAGTTCAGCCAGTTTTTTTTTTTTTTAGAACTCCAGTAGAGCAAAATTCTACTCATTGCAGAATAGTTTAGCATATCCAATACATGCTTTTCTACCAAAGCTTTGAAATGGTCCTTCTTTGTTAAAGACTCAATTTCTTGCCAATTTCTTATAGCAGAGCCTTGAGAAAACACTAAGAATTGCTAAGATTGAATATCTCAGGTTAATTTATTACAGTATCCATCAATATCAGAATCAAGAACAGTCAGTGTTCTCTATTGGGATTTAACATGGCCTATTTAATAAAATTATGATCAGTGTTTCCCATATGAGTAAGAACACATCTATACATTTTACATAGTTATACTAATAAAATTTACTTGTACAAAATTTTAATCATGAAACATAAACTTGAATACATTAATGATATATATGACAAAGGGGCAATTTTCTTGCTATATAAAAGCTTATATAAGCCAACATGGAAAGGATTAACAACCTCAAAGACAGGTGAACAAAAGACATGCATGTGTGTTTACAAATAAGTTAATACAATAGCATTGCTAAAATTTACTAGTAGTTTAAAATGCAAACTAAAACATAATGAAACATAAAATTTTTCATAATGTTGAAACATGATAGATTTATTTTTAAAAAATATTACACAGAGTTTGTGGAACACAGAAACTATGACTAACAGGTGGGAATATAAATTGTTTTAACTCCTTTAAGAATAATTTTGTAATATGTATTAAAATTTTAAGTGAGCAAAGCATTTACCCCAGTAATTTCGTTTCTAGAAATTTATCCTACTGTTACTGACCAGAGTTCTTGGTGTTCCTTAACCAATAGAAATTGATAAGAGGTCAGACAAGAAATTCAGGCAAGATTTCATTGGAGTTTCTGCTGCAGCAGTGGGGAGGAAAACAAGTAACAGGTTCCCATGCTCATTTACTTAGGTGGGCAAGCTGGTTTCTTATATGGGGTGAGGGTAGGGGTGGGTCCAGAGGTCAGGCCAGAGGGGTGGCTTAGATGGCCTGCCCACCCCTTTGGTGGTTCTATCTGCCAGGTGCATCCGCAGTACCCTGCTTTGGCTGCCAGCTTCTCAGAAGTAGCAGTTGGGCTTTTGGTCTTTTTTAATCTTATTGTCCATAATTTGACCCAACTGTGTATGCACATGGTTGTTTTTAGACCCTTATGGTTTATTTGTATTTTGTTACTTGAGGAGATGTTTGTCCAGGTGTAAGCACTACAGCAAAGGATCCTAGGTCCCAGCCTGTTTCACTACAAATACTTGCATAATTATATAGATATGTCTACATATATATACCTATATTTCACATACACACACACACACACACACACACACACACGGATGCTAATTACAACATTGTTTCTGATTAAGAAAATTTATTAGCAAAATAATCATTGCTATGGACTAGTTACATTAAAAATGGTTACATTTATATTATGGAGTATTATGCAAATATTTAGAAGGTTGAGAAAATATTTGATTTAGGAAGACAAATTCTTTTGTCACTTAAAACATTATGCAGTTTACAATTTAGTTTTTTTGGGGGGAAATTTATGAAAAATGAACTGTCTTTCATGAAAATGGAAGGATGACTCCAGGGCAGAACCAAGAGCCCAGAAGGTAGAGCCAAGAATCACTAGAAAAATTTCCCAGAGTTTGAAACTTAACCCAGAAAAACCTAACATTTTTCCAGCTGGAATTCAGAACTATTATGTCTTTTTCACATTCACTTTTCCAATTTTTGAACTGGAATTTTTATAACTATTACTCTTTGTTTCAACTACATTTGAGTTGTCTCAGATGTAGTCAGCTAACTTGTCTCTTTAGTTTCACATGTCAATAGATGGAGAGGAATTATTCCTTAGCAGCTGTCCTTAATTATGGAGAAGACTCATCTTTCCTTGGGTCTGATTTAGGTTTAGGACTGTGAGTTGATGAGATTATGAAATTTTAGACTTTGACCTGTTGCTGTAATGGAATGAAACTTTTGACAAACTTCAGAGGGTTGAATGTATTTTGTACTTGGAAAGAGCATGAGTTATTTTGTGCTACAGGGTAGACCATAAAAGATAAATAAAAAGTGTATTTATTATGATGGTTGCATTTTATAAACTTCCTCTAAATCCATAGAAGAGAGCACCTATCACTTTTTATTTCCTTTGGAAATAACCATGACTAAATATATTAATTTTAAATGACTGAATATGTTATTTTGATTTTAGAACACTTAAATTCTTTAATCATTGAAAACTATATGTGATTTACTACAATTTATTTTTGGACAGTTTGGACTGCCCTTAGCAACACATTACTTATTAGAAATGCTTTTCTCACTTTTGTGTAAAAAGTCTCACTGTCAGAGAAAAGAAGACAAAAAATGCAGAGCTTATCAGATCTTACAAAAACATTTTTCAGTCTTTCCCGAGGAAGTTAAAGAATAGGAGGAAAAGCAAAAATTACAAAATGAGAGATGTTTTTCATACTTGTCTAAATTTTGTGCACATATGAATACATTCTTACTTCAATGAACCTGCTGTGTGTACTGCATGGGTTTTTAAAAATCTTTTACTTGTTTGCACTATGGAGATCATATTGCAAAAATAACTTTGCTTATTTCAAGATGCATAGTTATTAATAAATGTGTCATGATCCCTGTGTTATTAAAAAAATCTCTGTGAAACTTGGCTTCATGCTGTCTGTACTGTAAAAGGTTTAGTAATTCGGGCTATAGTGTAGCAGATAAAAATGGAATCTGTAGTCATTTAAAATAGCATGTTGAGGGTATACTATTAAAGCTAATTTATATATTCTTTTTTTCAGTGTTGACTAGGTCTATTTAAGCATAGGTGCCCAGTGTCTGTGCAGACATGCAGCAGATATGAATAAAGAAATAAATGGTGGCTGATAAAATGGAGTCAACAAAATGACCTCAAACTTGCAGACTAATGGGATAATAATGATAAGCATGAAAGATATTCTGATGTGTGGAACAGTTTACTGAAAATTTTAGTAATTCTTCACGTAGCACTGAAATGGTCAGTGAAATATTTCTAAGGGTTAAAAATCTGTGAAAAATTATTTCTAAAATATTTTTACACTAAAAATAGCTTAGACTGCTTGCCTACCCTGTCTGATAGTTTATCTATAATATACAATCCTTGTACAGATATTATTGCCTGATGTTAAAGTGAACATTTTAGAAACCACTTGTCAGTGAAATCTTTGCATCCAGTAGGTGTATGGATCACAAATTATTTTCTTTTTCTATAAAGCTGAGCTCAGAAAAAATAAAAATATAATAATAAAAACAAAACTGAAGCAAGTCATAATAGGTGTACCCTTCCTTCATCTCTTCAATCCCTGCATATGAAAACATTGAAGGAGATTTCACATAAACTTTAACAAAATAGGAAATAAGATGTGGGATTAGTTGTTTTGATGTTAAAATATTAGAGCTAGAAGAATAATGACTGGAGAGGAAGCCATTGCGATAATAACATGTGAATTCAGGTAGCCTATTTTTGATTTATTATTGTAGATTTTAAAATAAAATATTTGAATTGATGATTAAATGTTTCAAAGTACAGTACTTTTATAATTGGCATTTAAATTGATTAAAAAAAATTTCATGGAGATTGACACCAAAAATAAAAAATCCAAGTCACCTAAACATGTGTGTAGAAGGCAGAAAATAAATAATAGTCAAAAATAAAAGCCTGTGTCATTCCAGGAATACTCAAAGTCAGTTGTCCATTACCTTTTCTGAAGTTGAACCTGGAGAAAAATCAGCTGACCAATTTCAAGGCTAATATAAGTGGAGAACTGCCACATTTAAGAATCATTACTACAAATCAGATGTTTGAGAGATTGTCTCTGAATTCCATTGATTGGTGGAACATTTGATTTGGTAACAAAGTTTACTATTAACTTTATACCAAGATAGCTAATTCACAAATGTTATAAAATGCTATTCTAACTGGTTTTGAAGATAGGCATCAATTTTATGGAAAACTATTTTACTTCATTTTCTTCTCTTCGTCAATGAACTGACAATTGACCAACAACTTAAGACATCTAATAAGTTTTAGTTGTCCACTTATCTTAGCTTTAGAATTGGTCAGCTGATTTTTCCCCAGGTTCAACTTCACAAAAGGGCAAGAGATTTCTGATGAGACATTTGTTAGCATAAAAGAAAAAATGAGTGTTACTTTAAATAATTTCCAATATTTATTTTGAGGTAAGTTTCAGAACCAAATTTCCATATTCTAATGACCTTAGGTAATGGACGATTGACTTCGAATACTCCTGGAGTGACACAGGCTTTTCACAGTTCTAGACACTAGAAGTCCAAGATCAAGGTGTCAGCAAGTCTGGTTTCTCCTGAGGTCTCTCATCTTGACTTGCAATGGCTGTCTTCTTTCCTTGTTCTTCCCATGAACTTTCCTCTGTGAATGTGCATCCCTGTTGTGTCTTTTAAGGAAACCAGGCCAATTGGATTAGGGTCCCATCCTGATTACCTCATTTAAACTTAATTAGTTATATAAAGTCCCTATTGGCAAACACAGTCACTTTTTAAGACACTGGGGAGTTAGGGCTTCAATATATGAAATTTGACAGGATACAGTTCAGTCCATAACATCTGGTAAGGCACAGAAAAGTTTTCAATGGTGTTCTTGACAGCGAATCAGTTCAGTTCAGTCGCTCAGTCGTGTCCGACTCTTTGCGACCCCTGAACCATAGCATGCCAGGCCTCTTATCCATATACCCTGTTATTTTCACCCCCAAACATTTTTACATGTTTCAAGTAAAATGAAAGTTGCTCAGTAGTGTCTGACTCTTTGTGACCCCATGGACTGTAGCCTGCCAGGCTTCTCTATCCAAGGAATTCTCCAGGCAAGAATGCTGGAGTAGGTACATTCCCTTCTCCAGGGGATCTTCCCAACCCAGGGATCGAACCCAGGTCTCCCACATGGCAGGTGGATTCATTACCACTGAGTTACCAGGGAAGCCCAAGAATACTGGAGTGGGTAACCTATCCCTTCTCCAGCGGATCTTCCTAATTCAGGAATCAAACCAGAGTCTCCTACATTGCAGGCAGATTCTTCACTACCTGAGCTACCAGGGAATGCATGTTTGGAACACTCTATTTGGAGTGTTTTTTCATCCCCTTTCTTCCTAGTTAAGGTTGATTTATCCTTCTGAACTCAGGTCATATCTTCTTCTTGGAGACTTCTTTTTCTACATTCCTAACTAGGTTAAAGACAGCTATTATTTGTTTTTTTTTTCCCCATACGTATAAAAACTTTGGCATTTCTTTGTCTACAAATGAAAACAAGATAATATTGTGAAAAGCTGTTCTGTGTGTATTCAACACTTTAAAAAGAATGAGAAAACAATGCAGGGCATGTGCAGAACATCTTTTTTTAGGGTTTATAAATTACATATATTTAGTTTACTTCAATTGCTAAGTTGTGTCCAACTCTTTGCGACTCCATGGACTGCAGCACACCAGGCTTCCCTATCCTTCGCTATCTCCCAGAGTTTGCTGAAACTCATGTCCATTGAGTTGGTGATGCCATCCAACCATCTCATCCTCTGTTGCCCCCTTTTCCTCCTGCCTTCAATCTTTCTGAGCATCGGGGTCTTTTCCAAGGAGTCAGCTCTTCACATCAGGTGGCCAAAATATTGGAGCTTCAGCATCAGCCCTTCCAATGACAAAATCAGCCCTTCAAATAAATGAACATATATTTAACCCTATATTTAATGAACATAAAAGTCAATATTTATTTAATGCACATAGAAGTCAAGGAAGCACTTACTAGACAATTGTGAGATCATTTGAACATCGCAAAGAATAATGAATAAAATTGATTGAAATATATTGTCTAAAAATGAAAAGAAAAAAATTGCTGTTCTAAATTAAACTTGGATTAGTAAAGCAGCAACTTAATGCAATGACTGATCCTTGATATAATAGGACTGAAATGGCCACAAATTCTTTCCCTCTCCTTCCGTCATGAAATGAAGTTTATTCCCTAGTCCCTGAACCTAGGTCGGCCTTGTGAATTGCTCTGACAATAGACTGCAGCAGAAGCAAGACAGTTTCCATTCCAGGCAAGGTTTTTGGCTTGAGTTTAAGTTTCCTCATCCAAGAACCTTCAGCCTTTGCTCTTGGATCCCAACTTCTATATTTTAAGAAATTCAGGCTACACTCCCAAGTGATTGATGACCACATGGAGAAAGGTCCTATGAAGTGAGAGGTCATTTTGGACATTCCTGTCTCAGCTAACTCTCATCTGAATGCAGCCATGAGTGAACTCAGCTAGTGTCATGTACATCAAATAGAAAAACCAGTTGAACTTGCCTAAATCTCAGATTACAGAGTCATGTGAAATAATAAATCATTATTGTTTAAAGCAACTAAAACTTTTTTTTAAATTAGTTTATTTTCTATTTTTTAACTTTACAATATTGTATTTGTTTTGCCATACGTTGACATGAATCCACCATGGGTGTACATGTTTTCCCCTTCCAGAACCCCTCTTCCACCTCCCTCCCCATCCCATCCCTCCGGGTCTTCCCGGTGCACCAGCCCCGAGCACCCTGTATCATGCGTTGAAACTGGACTGGCAATTCGTTTCACATATGATAATTTACATGCTTCCATGCCATTCTCCCATATCATCCCGCCCTTGCCCTCTCCCATAGAGTCCATAATACTGTTCTATTTATCTGTGTCTCTTTTGATGTCTCGCATACAGGGTTATCTTTACCGATTGACTAAATACCATATATATTTTTGTTAGTATACTGTATTGGTGTTTTTCTTTCTGGCTTACTTCACTCTGTATAATAGGCTCTGGTTTCATCCACCTCATTAGAACTGATTCGAATGTATTCTTTTTAATGGCGGAGTAATATTCCATCGTGTATATGTACCACAGCTTCCTTATCCATTCATCTGCTGATGGGCATCTAGGCTGCTTCTATGTCCTGGCTACTATAAACAGTGCTGCGATGAACATTGGGGTACAGGTGTCTCTTTCAAGTCTGGTTTCCTCAGTGTGTATGCCCAGCAGTGGGATTGCTGGGTCATATGGCAGTTCTATTTCCAGTTTTTTGAGGAATCTCCACACTGTTTTCCGTAGTGGCTGTACTAGTTTGCACTCCCACCAACAGTGTAAGAGGGTTCCCTTTTCTCCACACCCTCTCCAGCATTTATTGCTTGTAGACTTTTGGATAGCAGCCATTCTGACTGGTGTGAAATGATACCTCATTGTGGTTTTGATTTGCATTTCTCTAATAATGAGTGATGTTGAGCATCTTTTCATGTGTTTGTTAGCCATCTGTATGTCTTCTTTGGAGAAGTGTCTGTTTAGTTCTTTGGCCCACTTTTTGATTGGGTCGTTTATTTTTCTGGAATTCAGCTGCAGGAGTTGCTTGTATATTTTTGAGATTAATTGTTTGTCCGTTGCTTCATTTGCTATTATTTTCTTCTATTCCGAGGGCTGTCTTTTCACCTTGCTTATAGTTTCCTTTGTTGTGCAAAAGCTTTTAATTTTAATTAGGTCCCATTTGTTTATTTTTGTTTTTATTTCCAATATTCTGGGAGGTGGGTCATAGACGATCCTGCTGTGGTTTATGTCGGAGAGTGTTTTGCCTATGTTTTCCTCTAGGAGTTTTATAGTTTCTGGTCTTATGTTTAGATCTTTAATCCATTTTGAGTTTATTTTTGTGTATGGTGTTAGAAAGTGTTCTAGTTTCATTCTTTTACAAGTGGTTGACCAGTTTTCCCAGCACCACTTGTTAAAGAGATTGTCTTTTCTCCATTGTATATTCTTGCCTCCTTTGTCAACGATAAGGTGCCCATAGGTGCGTGGATTTGTCTCTGGGCTTTCTATTTTGTTCCATTGATCTATATTTCTGTCCTTGTGCCAGTACCATACTGTCTTGATGACTGTGGCTTTGTAGTAGAGCCTGAGGTCAGGCAGGTTGATTCCTCCAGGTCCATTCTTCTTTCTCAAGATTTAAAACAACTAAAACTCTTTAGTGAAGCAGGAGATAATGAAACATCTTATGATATCCTTTACCAACAAAGTAAAAACACTTTTACAAGAAAGCAAATGTGCCAAAATGTTAATAATTGAGTATTCCAGGTGAAAACTATGAGGTTATTAATTTTACTATTCTTTTTACTTATTCTGAAGCTTTTTTATTTTGAAGAACAGTAAAGTAGGGATGAGCAAATGAATACATGAATAGTAAATGAATATATTGTAATGTTAGAGACCATCTCTCTCAGTGAGTCCTTACATCTCACTTAAATTTATACACTGTTCTCACCAAGCATTTCCTATTTCCCTTCCCTGATTTATTTTTTCACATAAAATTATTTTATATTTATGTGACAACTTAGATCTTTAAAAATTTTTTCATTGGAGGATAATTGCTTTACAATATTGTGTTGGTTTCTGCCATACGATAGCATGAATCAGCCATAGGTATACATGCACACTCTGTATTATATAACAACTTCCCACTAGCTATCTGTTTTATATTTGGTAATGTATATGTTTCAGTGCTACTCTCTCAAATTCATCCCACCCTCTCTTTCCCACAATGTGTCCACAAGTCTGTATTCTGTGTCAGTGTCTCTATTTCTGCCCTGTGAATAGGTTCATCAGTACCATTTCTCTACCTTCCATATATATGTGATACTATATAATATTTGTTTCTCTTCCTGATTTGCTTCACTCTGTATTACAGGCTCTAGATTCATTCACCTCACTAGAATTGACTCAAATTCATTTTTTTCTATGGCTGAGTAATATTCCATTGTATATATGTACCACACCTTATTTATCCATTTATCTGTTGACAGACATCTAGGTTGCTTCCATGCCCTAGTTATTGTAAATAGTGCTGCAATGAACACTGGAGTACATGCATCTTTTTCAATTATGTTTGGGTTGCTGGGTCATTTGGTAGTTTTTATTCCTAGTTTCTTAAGGAATCTCCATACTGTTGTCCATAGTGATTGCATCAATTTACATTCCTACCATCTATGCAAGAAGGTTCCCTTTTATCTACACTCTTTCCAGCATTTATTGTGTGTAGATTTTTTTGATAATGGTCATTCTGACCAGTGTGTGGTAATACCTCAATGTAGCTTTGATTTGCATTTCTCTAATAATGAACAATGTTGAGCATTTTTTTCATGTGTTTGTTGACCATCTGTATGTCTTCTTTGGAGAAATATCTGTTTCGGTCTTCTGCCCATTTTTAATCGGGCTATTAGTTTTTCTGATATTGAGCTGTATGTGCTGCTTATATATTTTAGAGATTAATCCTTTGTCAGTTGCTTCATTTGCAATTATTTTATCCCATTCTTAAGGTTGTCTTTTAGTCTTGTTTATTATTTCCTTTACTGTCCAAAAGCTTTTAAGTTTCATTAGGTCCAATTTGTTTATTTTTGTTTTTATTTCCATTAATCTAGGAGGTGGGTCAAAAAGGATCTGCTGTGATTTATGTCAAAGAGTGTACTGCCCATGGTTTGATCTCAGATCTTGTCTGTTTATAATACTCCAGTTATAAATATATTTATAATCAAACCTTTCAACCCTAAAACTGATAACATATTTAATGAAATTGTGTGTGTTTTTTAATCCCGGCTAAAAATTGAAAAAATATACAGTAGTGTGCATATTGTACTTGGTCTACATTATAATCTCACATTATCTTTATTAGTTGATCATCAAATATTTGTTGGATACCTATTCTGAAACTTCAAGTAAGTGGTCATTGTCCTTCTCTTTGTTGTTGGTATTATTATTTGTATTTTTTCAAAGGAAGTTGGCAGCCATTTCTGTTTCTAGATGTGACGACATCAAGTCCTCTTGAAATTGAAGTGGAAAAGTTAAAATTTTACATAACCTTCTGCTCATTCTGCCTCTGTAACTCAGCTTGCTCCTTGCAAAGTCTGGATCGTTTAGGTCACGTAGTCTCAGAAAGTGGGGACTTAAAATACTAGGAACTGGAGCTTATCTCACTCACCCTTGTCCTGCTCTTTGCAGTTGCCCAGCCCCTGCAAACCTGCTTAATCATGCTTGTCCATGTAAAGGTCAGACATCCCCCTCCCCTTCTTGACTGCTGTTCCTGTGCATGCGAAACTCCTTAGTTTAAACCAGCCTATTAACAGCTAGTGTTAGCCACTCTAGTCTGTCTATGAAAACTCTGTAACCTCTTTGTTCAGGGCTCAGAGTTTAGAGCGTTAACTCCTCTGGGCCTGCCAGCATGATGAACAGTTCTCCAACTCTCCGAGTGTGGTGCTTGGTTTCTCGATTCCCAGTTTCTACAACAAAATAACTATTTATCTACCTACGTGGTTTATTTTGAATATGTACATAAAAAATGAACAAACAGAAACTATTTCAGGGTGAAATATGCAGGCTGCAATTCTGGCTTTGGAGCTATATTGAGTTAAATTTTCAAAGGCCCAAGAATTAGAGTGTTTTGAGATTGTGAGCTGCAAATTCTCAGAGAGGCTAAGGACTGTTTTTGGAGAACTGCTATGGAGAACCTTTTATTTTGCAGTTCAAAGCTGTTATAATATCTCTATGGACTGAGATGATCCCAGTATGGGAAAATGACATGGAATAATATAAAAGGCTCCCCAAAGCCAGCAAAGACCCTTTATTCAATTAGGGGAGAAACAACCCTAGTGAGCCAGATGATAAAGAATCAACTCAAGGTGTCTTATGAAGAAATGGCTCAGGGAAGAGGTTTTTTGAGGTTGTATTTTGGTTCCTTTCCATACGCAGCCAGCCTGGTACC
The DNA here is from genome assembly GCF_054371585.1 of Giraffa tippelskirchi. Classification (NCBI taxonomy): domain Eukaryota; kingdom Metazoa; phylum Chordata; class Mammalia; order Artiodactyla; family Giraffidae; genus Giraffa; species Giraffa tippelskirchi. Next base: position 101,744,400 of record NC_137281.1, read on the forward strand.
ATGATACACACATTATGGTAATAGTTAGGCAATGACTGTTGTGTCAAGTGAAAGGATCTGTATCACATACACCTGTAAGGCAGCTTTTATAATTTAGAATAATATAGAGGGAAGTTCCCCATATGTTAGGAGACTACTTTCAGACAGTCTCTCAGAGATCAGTGGTGTTTGCCAGATAAATAAGTTGTTTTCCTCACTTTGAGGAAATATATGCAGGACTGAGTACTGTAGAAATGACAAGCACCCTCTTTTATATTTGGCTTAGCACAAAATAGCGCTTCCCTGGTGACTCAGATGGTAAAGAATCTGCCTGCAATGCAGGAGACTCGGCTTCAATCTCTGGGTCGGGAAGATCCCTTGGAGAAGGGAATGGCTACCCACTCCAGTATTCTTGCCTAGAGAATTCCATGGACAGAGAAGCCTGGCAGGCTAGAGTCCATAAGGTTGCAAAGAGTCGGTCATGGCTGAGTGAGTGACACTTGCACTTCCATAGCACAAAATAAAGTTCTCATCATAGGAAGGAATCTGGTGCTGGGAAGGAAGATGGATTTCCATGATTTCATGAATGGTTGCTCTGACCTTGCTTTGTAACTCAAGTTACTAAAGACTGTACATCATTTATATCACTACAGTTTTTAAAGCAGTTGCCATAATGGGAAAAATGTAGTTGTCAGACATGGTCTCAAAATGAGTGTAGTGGAATATTACCTGTTTAGATACAATACTTCTGGTAATGACTTTGAAACTGGAGTATATTTGAGCCAACTTTTTTTTTCTAGTTTTGCCTTGTGATTTAATATTGCACATAAGTATAGTCAAATATTGTGCTATTACTTCTAGTTAGTTGGTGGTTTAGAAATACAGCTGCTAAATATTCCCCCCACATGTATTTTTTAGAAAGAATTTTCAGTTCAGGAATTTGCATAATACAATTATAAGAATTTCAATTAATCCGTAATTGCATATGATATTATTATAAGGATGCAGACTCACTGGTTTCATATTTATTACAATGCTGCAGTTATTAATAGGCAGTGTCGACATAATTTTGCTTTCTCATCTTGACAGATATCATATTTCTGTGTGGAAAAATATTAAAAATTGAAATCCAACTAGAAAATTGCCAGGACACTATGAGAATAGCAATAACCTATTTTTTCAGAAATCTGCTTTTTTTAGCACCTTAAGGATGAAAATATACCTAAATTTATATTATTCTCATAGTAATCAGAAAACAAAAAAGGACATTTTCTATTTAAAATCTCATATATATATATGTATATATACATATATATATAAAAACACAGATAACATTGCTTTAAATCTGATCAAATCATTTGTTTGCTTAAAATGTATCTGTTGCTTTAGTTAAATCCCATATCATTCCAAAGTTCTTTAAAATAAGAGCTCTAAGTCACCAGTCTCATTTCCTATAATCTTCTGTTCTTCTCCATTTGCTCTAACTTCTCCATTTACTCCTGTACTTCTTCCATTTCATCTTATGTAGAAGCTCCACCACTATGAGTACATGGCTTTCTCACCTAACTCTATTCTTTCTGACCTTTTTTACCTGGTAAACTCTGCACACTTATGATCTTTTTTTCTCAAGAAGACTTTTTTTTAATTCTCTCAGAAAGTACATTAGGATCTCTTGTTTTATGTCTTGATAATTATCTTTTATAATATTTATTATATAACTTAATTTGTTTAGTTCTTTTCAGTATTTTTTCCTTATGACAAATCGAGGTTGAATACACTATAGCCCATTCCATCTATTTATTGACATCCTTGTGTAAGAGAAACTTTTGATTCTTTTAAATAACTTCACATTTTCAAGACTTGAAAGAAGCCCTCTGCAGAAAATGGCTCAGCCCTGCAGTCTCAGCTCTTATCTTTAACATTCATCTTTTTCTTGAGGATCACTTACTAATTTCACTCCTGGAAACACATATCAAAATGTATCACAAAATAAAATCTATTCCTCCAATGTTGTCAGTGGAAAGATAATCTCTAATTTTAAGAGGATTACAGGGAGAGCAGTGGTTGGACCTCAGAGCTCATTCATGGGGTGAGAAATGAACTGACCACTTTCCCTTTAGAATCTCTCTTTAATTACCTCAGACCTTGGGAACTGGGAGAGCTTAAATCTTTTCAGTCACATAGAATTGTTTTCCATAGCATCTATTTATAAGAAACCTGCTACAGTTTCATAAAAATAAATTTATCCTTTACTCTGATACAGTGATTTATTATTATTTTTTTATTTTTTTAAATTTATTTATTTTAGTTGGGGGCTAATTACTTTACAATATTGTAGTAGTTTTTGCCATACATTGACGTGAATCAGCCATGGGTTTACATGTGTTCCCCATCCTGAACCCCCCTCCCACCTCCCTCCCCATCCCATCCCTCTGGGTCATCCCATTGCCCCAGCCCTGAGCATTTGTCTCATGCATCGAACATGGAATGGTGTTCTGTTTCACATATGATAATATACATGTTTCAATGCTATTCTCTCAGAATGTCCCACCCTCACCTTCTCCCTCAGAGTCCATAAGACTGTTCTATGCATCTGTGTCTCTTATTCTGTCTCGCATATAGGGTTATCGTTACCATCTTTCAAATTCCATATATATGCATTAGTATACTGTATTGGTGTTTTTCTTTCTGGCTTACTTCACTCAGTATAATGGGCTCCAGTTTCATCCATCTCAATAGAACCGATTCAAATGTATTTTTTTTTAATGGCTGAGTAATATTCCATTGTGTATATGTACCACAGCTTCCTTATCCATTCGTCTGCTGATGGACATCTAGGTTTCTTCCATGTCCTGGCTGTTGTAAACAATGCTGCGATGAACATTGGGGTACACGCGTCTCTTTCAATTCTGGTTTCCTCGGTGTGTATGCTCAGCAGTGATACAGTGATTTAAAGTGTTAGTGTAGGTGTGCAGTGGAATGGCTGAATTGAGAATTTCATATAAAAGCACAACATACAAAATAACCTGAAAGAAAATTTACAGAGGTGTACTGATTGAAGTATGTGTGTGTGTGTAAGCAATTGGAACCTTGATATCTTAATCTTATTTCTTTCTCTATTGTAGTCCCTGAAGTGCATCTACAGAGCTACGACGTTTATAGACATATCTAGGAGAGATTTGGCTGTCCTGTAGCCTACAGATAATTGTTTTCAGGCATAGATGTCACCACTGACCCATCCCATGATTAGGCAGATGATTCTAATATATCACACTCTCACCTTCTGATCTTCAAGGTCACATAGCCTCTGATTAATTTTCAACACTACTTCATGTAGCCACTTCTATTAATTAAGAATTGACCCATAAATATAAACCTATTTGCCATCTCTGATTAGTATAAACTCCTTCATTTTACATTAGGTGAAGCACTAGCATACAGGCATTAATGTACTTGCCCAAAATTATTCTGAAAGGTAGTAGAGTTAGAAATAGGAATCTCTCTGTTGTCCTCCATTCTCCTACAGTGAATTCTCCAGTCTCGCATGTCTTTAGGAAGATCTTTCTTAAATATTATTGTCTTAGGTAGACAATATGATCTACTTTACAAAATATGATTTTACTAATCTTATCTTTAAAGGAATATCTTGAACATTTATGAATGGGCCAACTCATGGAAAAGATAATTCAAACAATAAGATTGAGCAGTATTATTTCCTCCTATTTAATTTAGAAAATATGTATCCATTTTAGTGTAGTACTTCTTTTTTAAAGGAGTAGAAGGGCTTCTGTAGTGCAGTGTCATTACTAAATGATTAAGAAAATACATTAACAAATTATAGCATAACCCATTTTGTCCTCATCTGGCAACTTTTCCTGAGTGAGAGATCCTGCTCTATAAATGTGTTTTTCCAGGATCAGTTTGCTGAATTTGATAGAATTGCAATAATAGAGAGAAGCATATGACCTTAGGGTCAGAAATTGGAAAGATGATGGAATTTTAGGGGGATGGTTTGTTCTTATATAGGTCTAAACTTGAAAGCATTGAAAACTTGCATCTTACAAAGTGATTCTAAGCTGAAACAATGCATTTTCCATTTCATTTCCTTAAAGCTTTGGCAGTTACAGCTCTCACTGAACTTTATCTTGGTCTTTAAATATAATGTCCTCATGTGAATAATCTTGGGAACATAAATATGTTGACAGCTTAATGCTCTGACATTCTATTCTCATTGTCTGATTTTATTTTCTTCTTCTCCACTGATGCTTCAGCATAATTATAAGCACTGCCTTAGAAAAGCATTATTCAAAACTCACAAAAGGCTATTTTGCACTAGGGAATTAAAAAGTCATTCACTTCAGAAAATTGGGAACCAACTTTGATTCTAAAATAATTTTCCCAAAGCCCCCATCACATTCAAGAGAAGAACTTCTACAAGGAACATTTGGCAAATTCTTACATAAAATATCTACAGAATCATCAGGATGCTGCTATTTGTTAGTGTATTCAGTAATATAACAGCATAGAGTTAAAAAAAAAACTTATTCAAGGATTAGAAAAAGTACATTTTGAGTACTCACAAGGGAGGAAACAGTATAACATTAATGGTTTGATGGATAGCTTAACTATAAGCTCTTGAAATTATGTTTTATAAATGGAATACATAAAGAACTCGTCAGTAATTCTGTGGCATGATAATGTATACAGAAAAGCTAATAAGTGGGCTTTGGCATAAAAACTTATTTTTTGCAGTGTTATTCAAAAAGACACTATACTATCTGAAAAATTATAATAAATATACAATCAATACACCCTCATTATATAGCTTTTCTTAGCAACCATGCATTTTGTATCTTAAGTTCCCCGGATGATATTTATGAGTCCCCAACTGCAATAGTCTCTAAAACAATTTTGTAAAATTCTTTGTTATAGAAATGCCATATAATTGACATCTTAAAAGCATAATACTCCAAAATTTCAGGAAAATTGCTTGAAGTAAAGTGCCTGTTGTGCTTAAGACCTTCCCTTTTTTAGCTTTTCTTTCTTAATGCCTGTGACTAGGGCATTAGGGAACATTTCCATCTCTCTCGTGTGACCAGAACTTTGTCCACCTTGAAGGAAGTACCAAACCAAGAGAGGAGAAGCAATTATCTCAAGAACTGCCCTTACTCAAAGCTCTCTTCTGGGCAAGTTTATTATAATAATTGAGAACTGAACTGCTTTTTTTCTTTCAAAATGAAAGAGTTAATAGATTAACAGAAATTAGGAGATGAATTGACATTTAACTGCTTTAGCTCTTTTAATAAATTTGTCTAATTTGCAACCTCAGAAAAGTTACTTTATGTTTTCAGAAATTATCTTTATAAAGATCTTGAAATCATTTATGAAATGGAATATAACGGTTTACTTTTAAAAGAAAACATGCTGTTGTAGTAAGAGATGTAAAACATAGGTTAGAATTGTGTTTGTGCCATAAGAGATGACAGATTAACTTCAGAATCAAGTATATTTGGGTCTGGATACTAGTTCCACTGATTTTTAATCAGTGAGGCCCTATGTAGCCTATTTATTCTTTTTAAATCTGTGTTTTTTTCTCTATAATTGGAATTAAAACTATATTTAATAGGTTTTTACATAAATATTTTGAAACAATCTGGTATTTCATTATTCCTTTAGAGAAAGCATCCATTAAATGATCATTTTTATTGCTGTTTCTATTATTAGTATCAAAAATTATATTGAATTATTAAATTCTTCCATTGTAACAAGTCACCTCTGTGATGCAATTGGACTTACTTGGTTTTGTGTTCTTATGCTACACATGTGTTAGACTTACCTTGATGTAATTGATCTGGTGGTCTCACAGGGGTTGACATTCAGAGAAATTAATGATACCATAAATTAACAAATGTCATAGCAGACTCATGAACAAATTACTATGAGAAGACTGAAAGAGAGTACATTTACAAAGATAGCATGTATATATTCAAAACTGACAGTTAAGCTGGGTGTTCAAAAGTGAGTAGATGATTTTTCGATAGGAAGGTGAGGAAATACAGTCAGAAAAGAGAGGATAGCATATGCAAAAGTAGAATCTAGACAGGTAGAATGGTCCTGCAATATTGATTTATAGTAGAAGAAAATTGGAAACTATCCAGTTGTACAGCAGGACAGTTTTAAAATAAATTTTGCTATACCCATAGAATACAATGTTTAACTAATGATATGGTTATCTCAGAACTGGAAATTAATGGTAATATAATGTTATACTTGACAAATAGAAAGTCAAACTGATTATATAATATAATAAGTTTTATAAATATATACAGTGAAATGTTAGTGAAACATTTGAGAAACATTAACATCTATTTTTTTTAATTCTTTATGAAAAGGAACTGATGGATTTGGACTAAATATTGAAATGTATCTGAAAATGAAAGACGATACTTCGCATAGTGGTAAAACATTAGAGGAATTCCCACTACCATAAAGGTCACTACCATAAAAGGTCATTTATTTTGGAGAGTAAGGAAAATCTCATTAGTAAGTAAAATCTCATTTTAGAGAGTAAGTAAAAGCTATTGAAACTTCTTGATACTTTTATTTTTGTCAACTTTTATGGTATTAATGATACTTAGGAATGATTTTTCAGGTTGAACTTCAAGGACACTGTCTTTGTGTCCATTCTGCCATTTTAAAATCTGAGGAAATTTTATAATTCGACAATTAAATTTAAATTAAATTTATATCTTCGTAAGTGATGCTTTTCATAACTTTTCCTGATTTCTTAACAGTGCTTCATTGTGAATATGCTTCATTGTTTATGCACATATGAAATGCATTTGTTTTACATTACTGTTATGATTACTCTCTTAAGTCTCTTTCCTTAGATGTAAGTTCTGCATATTGTATTTACTGGTTCTATCTCAGTGTCTTGACTTTCCTAAAAATATTGATAATTCATGAGTTTGGTCTAATATTCTGTGGTACAATTATTGTCTGCAACTAAAGATTACTGTGGAGCTTCTTATTTGCTTTCTACTTTTAGATATTTCCTACAGCTTCTATTTAACAGAGAATGCTCCTTCTGATTAAATATGATTATAAATTTATCAATTAAAATGTTTATTTTCTGTAAACTTTTGTCAGAAATTCATAACTGTGTTTGACTTTTTTTCTTAAGAGTCAGGGAGAGGTTTGTTTTTGTTACTTCATACATGATTGAGATTTAACTATTGTACTTAATTTTTTCTCTTAAATATTATATGTCCTCCACTGTAGTAAGAATATATGTTTTGTACTATTTTTAATTTGGGGAACTTATTGAGATATCCTTTATGGATTAAATTAAAAAATATTGAAGAAAATAGAAATTAAATCATTTAATTAACACACTATTTAGAACACTTGAAAATAAATATTTCAGGATGATTAAAAATGAAAATCAAATAATTAGATAAAACTTACTTTCTCACAGAGAGCACTAATGTTTTCCAGACACAATCACTAGATTATATTTATATTACATTAATATGAGAATAATATAAAAATAGTGAAACTCAATTACTAATTTATTTAGGAATAGGATATTCCTAAATGTTAGAATGCTTTGGTGGTGACTATAATCCTTGATCTCAAATCCTTTTGTGGAACCCATCACTAGAGGCAAACCCTAAACAAGAAGAATACAAGACAGTTTCCAGAATGCCAGTTCATAAATAATGCAAAAATGTAACTGAAATAAATAAACTTGGCCCCATTAGTTTTGCATAAGATTTGATATAAGATTTCTCAAATCTCATTTGATTTGAGGAAAACTAAGCTTTGTTTTGTGTCTTATTTATCTGGGCATACTACATAATAAATTAAAATTGATTTTGCTGTGAAATTTTACTCTGGAGAACAATATTGTTGTTGTGTTAATTTTCAAATGGTTATTAATGGGACTCTTCTTAATGGCTGAAACATTTACAGCCATATTATTTCTATGGTATATATTTCTTGGCAAGTCAAATCATAAGCATTAAAAAAAATCTTACCAGTGGTATTTTTTTTTGTTTGTGGTGAAAATTTAAAGCAAAACTTTGTGAGACTCAGTAGAAAGAAAAAAAAATACATTAAAAGATCAGTGGAGAGATTCGGTTTTTATGGAGATAAAAGAAAATTTGGAACTTCATCCTTTAAGTTCTTTGAAGAAAATATACATGTAGGCTATAAAGAAATCCATGGGGCGTTATAAAGTGGTCTTCAGAAGTCGGCAGAGAAAGTTGTATTGGCACAGAAGTTAAAAATCGGACTGGGTAAACCACCTGGGAATACAGACCATGTAATGAGTAATAATCTTTCAAAATAATGAGCTAGATGATCTAATGAGACATTTCCATTCCCAAAATCTATGAACCCTATAGTTTCATTGCACAAAGCAAGGATTTTGTTGGTAGGAGCTATATGGAAAAATCCCATGTGTTGCTTTGAAACTCATGGGCTAGTGGCTTAGCCAGTTGGGTAATGATGTGTAAAGGCAATTGAAGGCCTAATAAAATTGGGCTTCTGTGTATAATGGAGGCAAAGTATAATTTTATTGTTCAGTCTAAATTGTACATTCCTTAGTGATGGACCCATATACTGTCCATTTAGATACAAGTTAATTTCACTCTGGAATAAATAATTACATCATTGATCAATGTCCATCTTCATAATAGATGTGAATAAAAATAATATAAATATTAAATCCTAACTGGTGCTAGCAAAATTCAGTTGAGAAAAGTGGCTATCTTACTCAGAAATTTCAGTTTAAAAATACTTCATTCATCAAAGCCTAAACAATAGAAATTGTTACTTGTATATTTAATTCTTTACCACATAGGCTGCAATTTGAATTTTAAATTTATTCCTGTGGATCTTGTATTATCTTTTTATGAATCTATTTTCCTGAGCATTTTTCATCAAGTAGTAGGCTTAGGTACTCTGTCACAGTGTTCAGAAATTCCCTGAAATATCTATTAAAACACCTTTTTTGGTTTCTAGATATTTTTTTGTATCACATATAAATTTTTTCAAAGACACAGTTCTGTCACAAAGTGAGAATTTTTCTATCTATTTTTTTTTACATAATTTGAAACTTAGTTTGAAGTTGGAAAAACAGTATAATTAAATTCTAAACATTCTTACTCAGATTCAATATTTGTTAATATATTTTTCCATTTCTATTTGCTTTATCACTCTCTCTATATACACACATTAACACACGCGTTACACACAGATACACAGTGCATAATATAGTTATATATTTTTCCTAAATCACTGGCAAGTAAATTGGAGATATAATGCTCTTCTAGTGCTTCCCTGATAGCAAAGGGTTGACTCATTGGAAAAGACCCTAATGCTGGGTAGGATTGGGGGCGGGAGGAGAAGGGGACGACAGAGGATGAGATGGTTGGATGGCATCACCGACTCGATGGACATGGGTTTGGGTAGACTCCGGGAGTTGGTGATGGACAGAGAGACCTGGCATGCTGCAATTCATGGGGTCGCAAAGAGTCGGACACGACTGAGTGACTGAACTGAACTGAACTGATAGCTCACTTGGTAAAGAATCTGCCTGTAATGCAGGAGACCCCAGTTCAATTCCTGGGTTGGGAAGTTCCATTAAGAAGGGATAGGCTACCCACTCCAGGATTCTCAAGGTTCCCTTGTGGCTCAGGTGGTAAAGAATCTGTGTGCAATGTGGGAGACCTGGGTTCAATCCCTGGGTTGGGAAGATACCCTGGAGAAGGGAAAGGCCAGTATTGAGAATTCCACGGACTGTACAGTCCATGGGGTCACAAAGAGTCGGACACAACAGAGTGATGCTCTTTTACTACTAAATAGCATGTATTTACTAGGAAGAAAGATATTCTCTTATATAGCTACAGTATAAATTTCAAAGAAAAAATTTTATATTGATGTTTTATTTAATCACATTACATACTAAACTTTTGTCATGTTAGTTCTCTTAATCCCCTTGTCCAAGATCTAATCCACAATCAAGCATTACATTTGTTTGTCTCCCCTCTCAAATATTCTTTAATGGACTGCATACATTTTTTTCTAGTTTAGAAGTTTTCTTCATGGGAGAGATAGCCTGGTGTCAACTAATCTGTCATGGCCGAGAGCAAACCTCAAGTAAGAATTTTAAACAATTGGCTTATGAAAGAGTATACGTGTCAATTGTTAATGTGAAAGTGATGGGTTTTTGCTATAGTAATATTTTAATATGTTTATAGACAACAAAACACTAAATATTCCCAATTCAATGTAAGTGGATAAAGGAAGAAAGAAAATAATTTATTTCTATACTCTTATTCAAACAAAATTTAAAAGTACTAAACTCAAACTTTCCTTGATGTCTTTTTTTTTTGTTAGAAGGTGCACAGTTATCACATGTGTTTCAATTTAGCAAGAGCAGGTAATACTTTCTTGCTTTATTTAGCCAGCAGCATGTTTCAGGAAGAAAGGAATATTGTGTCACATTATCTGTAGAGAATCACCTGGATTATACATATACAAAGAAAGTATCCAGGCTTGTACTCCTCTTATAAGCTTGGATTTATTCAGGTGATATTGGTGCTTAAGCACTAATGCATTCCATTTGCAAAACACTGCCATTTAAACATTCAAATAGATATTCCACATATCCATCAAACCATTAAGCAATGTAATTCTCCTTTACTACTTTTGCATGTGGGCTGCTACCTTTCTAATATGTGTCATTTGAATCACATTAAAATACTTATTAGGTGGATCCTTTTATTCTGCTGTCTTAGCCTAGATTTATTTATGAATAATAGTTGTGAATCTTTTTTTGAATAAGTTATTTCAAATTGGGAAACTATTGTTATAATTAGTGACTTAAAAAATAAAACTAAAAATAACAGTATAATCACATATATATGATACCTTCTCTGAAATTAAAAAGATTATTTTGATACTTTATAGTAAAGATATTTGAGTAGAATATTGACAGGAAAATATCAGCAGAAAAATAAATATTTAAGAAGAGAGAGTCTGTAGTACAACCTTTCTACTCAAGGATGATCTTTTTCATTTGTGGATCCCTAGCGCTTAGTGTGTGATAGTTTTTCAATTATTTTTTGAATAGATGAATAAACATATGAATAAGTGGATAAAATGCATTTATATCTATATTTATTTATATATAATATATTTATATTATATTTATATGCAGTTATACAAATTCTAACTTTGTACTGTATGAAAGCTGTTTTATATGTTTTATTCATTTATATCCTGTGAAATAATTCATGGTCTGGAAGAAATGTTCTAAATACGCCTCTCTCTTGAATTTTTATTACCCACGTTTCTCTTCTTTTGAATAATTTTACAATAAAATAGTCTTAGGAAGTCTTGTCCATCTAAAGCCCAATCCATTTTTCCCCAGCAGAATGTTCTGTAATAATTGATTATTAGTTGTCCAGTTGAAGTGGCTGACTGGATATATCCGTCATCAATATCCTGATGAAACAAATGACAGACATATTATCTATAAAACATGCTTTTTTTAAAAAAATGCAAAACCTGAGATAATGAGGAGGCATGGATTATTGATCTGAGCTAGGTTTTTATATGGGAAAGTGAAAGTGTTAGCTGCTCAGTTGGGTCTAACTCTTTGAGACCCTATGAGTTATAGCCTGCCAGGCTCCTCTGTCCGTGGAATTCTCCAGGCAAGAATACTGGATTGGGTTGCCATACCCTTCTCCAGGGGGTCTTCTGGACCCAAGGATTGAACCTGGGTCTCCTGCATTACAGGCAGTTTCTTTACCGTATGAGCCACCAGGGAAGCTCTTATTTTAAAAATATCTACTCTAATCTGTTAAGCCACTGATTGTCTAGCAAATGGGCTGGGTATTTTGGTCATTTTAGAAGAAAAGAAGTTGGAACAATTTTTGTTTACATACCCATAATAAATCTGAAATGTGAGATTATGATTTTATGAGAACATCATATTCTTCTAAATGATTGTATTTTTAAGGCTGCACATAGACTACAGGCACTGAATTGATAATTTAGCTAACATTCATCTCAGGTCTTCCCTTGTGGCTCAGCTGGTAAAGAATCTGCCTGCATTGTGGGAGACCTGGATTCAATTCTTGGGTTGGGAAAATCCCCTGGAGAGAGGAAAGGCTATCCACTCCAGTATTCGGGCCTGGAGAATTCCATGGACTGTATAGTCCATGGGGTTGCAAAGAGCTGGACACAACTGAGCAATGCTCTTTTACTTTTACTTCTCAGGAAACATGTTTTAGTTCATTTGGATTACACTGCTTTTGTCTAACTTTGGATTATTTTTGCTTTTATTGACGTAATCCATTGTATCTCCAGCTTACAAAAAGAAATCAATTTCTCAATGTAGTTTATACATTTGTAAAATGATGCTGAAAATAAAGTAAATATTATTATTTTGAAAAACATTTTGAATGTGCTAGTAAATGAAGTTCAGTGTGAATATAGAATATATATTTAAATTCACTTAGTTCACCTTTTGGTGTGTTGATTTTGTACAAGTAATCAAAACAGAAATGTGAAATAGAAAGTAAGACTAATCTAGTAATACATTCAACAGCTATAGTATTTATTGAGCATGTACTAGGTACCAAACATTTTTGTAGATCCTAGGGAAATAGCAATGAAAAACACCCCAGTTTCAATTCTTATGAAGCTTCTATTCTAGTTGTAGAAGAAAGACAGCAACATTTTTTAGAATGTGTGTGTATATATATATATGCTAAGTCACTTCAGTCATATCAAACTCTTTGCAGCCCTATGGACTGTAACCCTCCAGGCTCCTCCGTCCATAGGATTCTCCAGGCAAGAATACTCTAGTGGGTTACCATGCCTTCCTCCAGGGGATCTTCCTGACCCAGGGATCAAATCCATGTCTCTTACATTTCCTGTATTAGTAGGCAAGTTCTTTACCAGTTGCACCACCTGGAAGCTTATATATATATATATAAATATACTGATATATTAAGTATATATGTATATATACATACATATTTAATAATATAGATGATGGTAATAATCATTATAAAGAATATTAAAACAGAATCAAGGAAATATTGAGTGATTGAACAGGGAGAAGGAGATTTTATGTTAGCATGGTCAGGCTTTCCCTTATGTAACATTGCAGCAGAGATGAGAAGGAAAAGGGTGGACATCTGAGAAAGAAACTTCCAGGTAGAGCGAAGAGCAAGCACAATGGCCCTGAGGCAGGAGTGCGCTTGGCAGTTTTGAAGAACAGAAAGTGGATGCACATAGCTGAAGTCCAGTCTGTAAGACTGACTTTAAATAATAATCTGCAAATAATTATTAAAACATGGTATAGAAATAGAGAGTATGGTAACTTATGTCTGAATGTTACAGAATTCTACGTAAGAAAGCAGTTTTCAGTATGAAGTGTGAGGAGGAGTTATCATATGATGGGTTTTGGGAAAAACAGGATAATTTTTCTTGAAAGAGCAGTTTGTGTCAAGGTCTAAAGTAGGAAGGATTGGAGAGAATCTTGCCTACTAGAAATATATTCATGGATAATAGGAAGATTCAGTTCTCCAGTAAAACACTCCACAATTTGTTGTCTTGTACTTCCCTGGTGGCTCAGTGGTAAAGAATATGCCTGCCAATGCAGGAGACGCAGGAAACGTGGGTTCAATTCCTGGGTCCGGAAGATCCCTTAGAGTAGGATATAGCAACCCACTCCAGCAATCTTGCCTAGAAAATCTTATATTCAGAGGCGTCTGGCAGGCTCTAGCCCATGGGGTCACAAAGAGTTGGACACAACTGAGAGACTGAGCATGCATATCACTAAGAATTTAGTCATTTCAAAAACTAAGAGACAGTCTGGTTAATTTGAAAACCCTTGACCAACAGTTAGAAAGCACAGATTCAGTGAGGAGCTTTGCTATCTAGTGGCTAATTTCCTTGGACAAGTCACTCAATCTAAGTTTCCGTCTTCTAAGACACACATTAAAGTTGATGATTATGATGACTCTGAAGATACTTCTCTAAAAAGCTTAATATGAGTATTATATCTGATATGGAGGAGGGGGCAGGATGAAAGATTCTCTCAACCCTTTTCAAAAACTTTGCATATTTTACAAAATTCAAAGAGGAAAAACGAATTGTACCACTAGTTTCTCTCTGGTGCTAGTTGAAGAGAAATTTCTATGATTTTTTTTTTTTTTTTTTTTTATTTATTTTAGTTGGGAGCTAATTACTTTACAATATTGTAATAGTTTTTGCCATACATTGTTAAGAGGATGTACTCTTTTCCAGAATGGGGAGTTTAGGAAGGAAACTGAAGGGACCTATAAATCTGTGCAGCCTTGTCAGAGACAGTAAACCCAGACAAATGATATTGATGGCTTTGGTTTGTAAATTGGGAACTGTTATGCACAACCCTAGGCAGATAGGCCCACACTGAACAGAGGGTGAAAAACATATGCTTGCTCCTTTTTGTATTTAGATTGTTTCCAAGATTTATTACTTTGAGATGTTTGGGCCCCTTTCTTGAGTTCAGTGGTTTTATGTCCCTTCAGGTACTAAAAACACTTGGAAGTCCTTAAAACCTTAGTGCCAACCCGCAAATTTCCTTCCACCTCCAAACTGATTGGCTTTCCTGTGTACCAAAAATATCCTTTCCCTCACTTACCCTCCTGTGGTTTATTTTTTCACTACCTATTCCCTCTTTTTCAAAGTTCTTGGAAAATAGCCTAATACTGATACTTATAAAATTTTCTGGTTATTTCAAAAAATTCTTTCAATTTGGCATTTTGTCAAATTTAATTTAATAATCCTGCCAATTCTCTTCTCTCTGTAGAATTTGAAACTAATTATCTTTTCTTCCTTGGAATTCTCTCCTTTTTGCTTCTAACATATTGTGCTGCTTTTTATTCCCCAACTCCCTAAAACGTCTAGTCTGTCTCTTGTTTACCCTGTCTTGGCTGTCTTCATGTTTCCTAGATTTATTTACATGTTTCAACTACAACCTCTCTAAAGATGGCTTCTTATATATGGCTCAAGTTTTCTCAGGGTCAGTGATTACTGATAATTAAAAATTAAAGAAATATAGTTTGAAAGTAATTTACAACTTGAATAGAGAATTCTTAAGTAACAGAAACTTCAGCTGAAAGTAAGAGTCTTTTGCTTTTACATTTCAGAACATCCCCTTAATGGTCAATTTCTTTTTTTCCTTTGCACAGCATGGAAATGTATTTATTCAACATGATATACTAAATTACTTTCTGAGTATTAATGTAATAAGTCAGTATATAAACATAAAAATATAAAGACTAAAGTAAAAAGATCAACTGCAATATCAGATAATATTAAACATTTGACTCTGTGATAGGTACTATACTAAAAACTGTTATGTATTATTTATTTCTCACAACACTACAAAGGAGATAGTAATATTATTTCCCTTCTATTGATGGAAAACCAAGAGCAGATACTTGCCTCAGTTCACACAGCTATTTATTGGTAGAGATGGGATACAAACATACATCTATCCTAACTTAAGAGCTCAACTTGTTCATCACTATTTTGTCCTAATTATGGATAACAGTAGTGTAAAGTAGGTGCATCGTCCTCCAGCCTCCCTTTTACATGCTACATCATCTCTCTAATAAAAGTACCCTCCTTTGAACATATAAGAAAAAGGAAGGTTGTTATATAGCCATCTCTGGCCCATATCTGAAAACTCCATCCCAGGGGCTCATGTGCCTCCATATCGTGTCTAACTTCACCGAGGCCCAGCCCTTCCTTTGTGCAGGATGCCCTCACGCCTGCAGCCTGCCACTCCTCTCTCTATGTGGTACTGCCTCTGTGTAGGCCTGGGGTGGGGAGATGGACGCAAAGCAAGCCACGTCTCTCTTTTTTTGTTCCATTCCATTGCTCTTCCACCAGCATCAACTGAATGTTGACCAGGTGTGTCAGATTTCACCAAAGTGTGAAATAAATACATAATGGTTTCCATGTTTAAAACTATTTTCTAAACATGACTCTTTCCTTATTCTGATGGCAAGCATAGAGGGGTTAAACCCCACCTGTGGGAGTTCTCTTATGGACTCAATCTAGTTTCTAGCAATAATGCTCTCCAGGTAGGTTTTCCTACCTCTCAAAGAGGATCTTCTTTCTCAAAACTCTATAGTCTGAATCTCTGTTCTCAACACTTTGGGAAACCTTACTTCATACCCACAGAAATTTGGCCATTGGATCTTCCTTCCTTTCCCAATTCATGCCTGCTGAGTAGATAATCTGGGAGACACAGTGCCCTCCAACAGCAAATACTCCAAGCATCATTTATTTAGTATAAATAACAGGAGGATATGTCAAACAGGTCTTTTGTACTCCAAGTACATGAAAACAGTCCAGTTACAATGTTTGACATTCAACTCCAAGTTGTATCCCCAAGTGGCCTCCCCACTTATGTGAGATGCAAACATATCTGTTCATTCTTAAAGGTCCTCAGTTGAATAACTATTGAATTAAACATTGGCATTCACACATACCTCTTACAGATAAGCTTTAAATCTCAGCAACAGCACAGTGTAAATCCATTCAGCTTTTTTTCTCATTGCTAAGAGTATTTATGTATATAAAAAGAAGACATAATAGAATTCCTGTGTATAACATCAAAAAAGCAGTACACAGACTTGGCAGGAGGAGGAACTACTCAGTCAGAAATTTCTTGCAGAATTTGACATTGTTAACAATGAATGACTATTTTCTACCAACTAATTAAGAACTAGGAAATGGAAGATAATGAGGCCATAACATTTTATTTCAGAGTTAATTATTCCTAATGAGTTTTTTTCTTCTTCATTTTTCTTTATAATCTTCTCTGGATGATTGCTAGTATTGACTTTTTTATTTTGGGATATATGTTTTTTATCATATAAAATATATTCTAGAGTTCCCTAGGTTCATGTGATTATTAAAATGAGGATTACATTTGATTTTATTTAACTTCATTTAAACTTTGATAAATTAAATTTCCATTATCATTTATTTATATAGTGGGAAGAAATTATTTGATGTGGAAATATGAATAGGAAGGAAGATGATGCAAAATAGAGGCATGGAAGAAATACTGTTTCAAGACATACATCCTATGGTCATTTTTTAACTCTTAATTTATTCATCAGATCCTGTATCTTATGGTTAATTCTATATACATTTTACTTCTTTCATTGTTATGTAAGATTCTTGAGGTCAGAAAGAGTAATAATGAGCTGGTATCTATAATAACTATTTGGTTCTTCATTAAGTTTTTAAAACTCAGTAGGATGTGTGTGTGTGTGTGTGTGTGTGTGTGTGTGTATACTGAAGGCATGTATATCCTTAAAAAAATCACAAAAGATTTGGAAAGAGTTGGTAGGGGATGAAGAGGACCCTCGAGACCTCTACTGTCCAATACAGTAGCCTCTAGACACATGAGGCTACTGAGCACTTGAAATGTGGCTAGTCCACATGGAGATGTGCCTTAAGTGTAAAAGACATACTGGATTTTGAAGGCTCCGTATAAACAAAGAATATATCAACAGTTTTATATTGATTGCATTTTGAAATAGTGTTTGGGATATATGAAATATATTATTGAAATTAGTGAGTTAATCTCACCTATTTTTTAACCTTAATATGGCTACTAGAAAAATTTTAAACTTAAGATTTAAAATTAATTGTATGCCTTGCATTTGTGGCTTATATTATATTTCTATTGAATAGTGCTACTGTGTATTTTTTTTAGAATTGGCCATATTTAAAAACAACAAATCTTTTACCTTGAAGAATAGCTTACTTGAATGCACCTTCCGACAAGAAAAATTTTCTCTATCTCAATTTACTGTTAACCGTCTTATCTGTAGGTTAAGAAATGTTTATTTCTCAGCTTTTAAGTCTAGGACAGCCACCAACTGGTGTTAGTAACAGGGAAAATAATAATTAATTGGATCAGAGAAAAGCCTTGCAGTTAATGTGATTACCAACAATTCACAACACACAAATATTCTTTAGGAAAAAAATGTGTTTAGCCCTCAAACCAATATATAAAATTATTTTACATCTCAAAAATTGTTTTGTTTCCAATAATTCAGAAAATATATCTGCTTACCTACTTTATTTCCTAAAGAGAGGCTGTTGTAGTTTTATTTTTAAACCCAGGTGACATACTAAGTCATCCTACGGGCATACTGAATTTACTTCTGTAAACTTCAATAGTGTTGTTTTCCTGACTCACTAGGTTTGTGTAAGAACACTCTTCTTGAGTAACTAGTTGAAATTGATTATATAAAAATGCCTGCAGATATTCTTGTCCACCATACCATTTAAGCCATTTTCACGTTAGTATTCTTTTAATCTATTTGTCAAGACACACCTTATATAACCTTAAAGACAATAATAATTTAAAAACTGCCTCTTCAGCTATGGAGACTTTTCACTGTGTCTTAAAGCTGGGTTCCCGTGGTAATGTGTCTCAACTAGGGAGCTACTGGCATTTGGGGCAAGATATTTATTGTTTTGTGGTCCCTTCTTTCACAGCAAACAAGCTTTAGCCTCTCCTTTCTCTATTCTCTAATGACAGTAGCAAGCACTCCCCTTGCCTACATTCCTGAGTCCATAAGATAACTCCAACTCAGCCCTCACCGACACACCTATTTCCATGCATCACCCGGGCAGTGCCATTCCAGTAAACAACTCCTGATCTGAAATTCTGTTATTATTTCCCTCATCATCTTTAAAGGAAAACCCATAGTTTCCCATATAAAATATTATGAATCACTGTAAATTGTCTAACATTTTTTATCCACTTACTCTGGGCACTATTCTAAATGCTTTACCTTACTTACTTGTCCCAACAATGCTATAAATTACAGATTATCCTATTTTATAGATAAGAAATCTAGAGGCAAGAGAATTCAAGAAACTTGTCTAACTAATCAACTAAGTCAGTGGACAGGAACCCAGATCAATCGGGAAGTTTGGGTCTAGAGCCTAAAGCTCTTCAAAAGTTTGCTTTAAATATATATTCTTTAAAAAAAAGAAAGAAAAACATAACTTTTTTTCATTCGACAGCTCTCAGCTAGGGCCCTGCATTTACAGGGTGCTTTTGCTTCTCAAACTTAACGAAAGTCTGGCAATTATTTTATATAAAAATAAGACTAAATTTAAAACCTCACTATACTGGGAATCTGATGTAGAAAATCAATAGCACAGGAGTAACTAAAGCCAGTAGTTCTCAAAATTTAGCCTGCATCCCAGTCACCTGGAAGGCTCCACTCCTAGAGTTTCTGAGGATTGGACGGAGCCTGAGTCTCTGAAGTTCTAGCACGTTCCAGGGAATGCTTGTGCTGCTAGTCCAGGAAGCCCAGATGAGAACCACTGTCCAACTGTAAGAACACAGCGCCATCTCCATCTCTGTTCAACATAAACATGTGTCCACACTCTGTCAGCCATGGTTATCCTGCTAGGGGACAGCGTGGAGGGGCTGCTCAGGATGGACGCCACTGCCCGCTACTTATGGTCAGAGAGAAGTCCTGGGCTTGTTGTCCGGTGACCGGAGCACTGCTCTGCCAGCATGGGAAGCAGTTTACAACTAAAGTCATACATAATATACTTTAAGTGTTTATTGAATGTTGAGAGTTTACCATAGGGGACAGAAGAATGTAAAAAGAAAGAAAAAGTTGGAAATGATGAGGTTTTCTTTTTTTTTTTTTTCTCAACTTCGCTTTGATGTAACTTCAGATGTAACTTTCTCCACTGATCTCTAGTAGCATATGGGGCACCTACTGACCTGGGGAATTCATCTTTCAGTGTCCTATCTTTTTGGCTTTTCATACTGTTCATGGGGTTCTCAAGGCAAGAATACTTGAGTGGTTTGCCATTCTCTTCTCCAGTGGACCATGTTTTTTCAGAACTCTCCACAATGACCCATCCATCTTGGGTGGCCCTTCACTGCCTGGCTCATACTTTCATTGAGTTAGACAAGGCTGTGGTCCATGTGATCAGATTGGTTAGTCTGTGATTATAGTTTTCAGTCTGTCTTCAAACCTTAGGAGGGCAGAAAACAAAAGGAAGAAAGAATTGAAACTTGATGCCTGGGAAAAGGAGACCTCAAACACAAGAAGTTAAATGTTCCTACACAAATGAAGGAACAAACTAGAAACAAAGAAGTCCAAATAAATGAAGAGGAAATAGGTAAACTACCTGAAAAAGAATTCAGAATAATGATAGTAAAGATGATCAAAAACCTTATAAACAAAATGGAGAAAATGCAAGAATCAATTAACAAAGACCTAGAAGAATTAAAGAATAAACAGAGACAAACAACACTATTACTGAAATTAAAAATACTCAAGAAGAAATCAGTAGCAGAATATCTGAAGCAGAAAAACGAATCGGTGAGCTGGAAGATAAAATGGTGGAAATAACTTCTGAAGAGCAGAATATAGTAAAAAGAATGAAAAGAACTGAGGATAGTCTCAGAGACCTCTGGAACAATATCAAACATAACAACATTTGAATTATAAGTGTCCCAGAAGAAGAAGAGAAACAGAAAGGGTATGAGAAAATGTTTGAAGATATTATATTTGAAAATTCCCCCAGTATGGAAAAGGAAATAGCCAATCAAGTCCAAGCAGCACAAAGAGTCTCATACAGGATAAACCCAAGAAGAAATATGCCAAAACACATACTAATCAACCTAACAAAGACTAAACAGAAAGAAAGAATATTGAAAGCAGCAAGGGAGATGCAACAAGTAACATACAAGGGGAACCCCATATGCTTAACAGCTGGTCTTTCAGAAGAAACTCTGCAGGCCAGAAGGGAATGGCAGGATATATTTAAAGTACTGAAAGGAAAAAAAAAATCTACAACCAAGATTGCTGTACCAGGCAAGGATCTCATTCACAATTGATGGAGAAATTACAAGCTTTCAGACAAGCAAAAGTTAAGAGAATTCAGTACCACCAAACCAGCTTTACAACAAATGTTAAAGGGACTTATATAGTAAATAAATACAAAAGAAGAAAAAAGATCTACAAAATAAACACCAAATAATTAAGAAAATGGCAATAGGAACATATATATCAATAATTACTTTAAATATAAATGGATTAAATGCTCCAAACAAAAGACACAAACTGGCTGAATGGATACAAAAATAAGACCCATATCTATACTGTCTACAAGAAACTCACTTCAAACCTGAAGACTCATATAGGCTGAAAGTGAGAGGATGGAAAAATATATACCATGCAAATGGGAAGCAAAAGAAAGCTGGAGTAGCAATCCTCATATCAGACAAAATAGACCTTAAAATAAAGATTACAAGAGATAAGGAAGGACACTACATAGTGATCAAGGGATTGATCCAAGAGGAAGATACAACAATTGTAAATATCTATCCACACAACATAGAAGCACCTCAGTACATAAGACAAACACCTTCAGACATAAAAGGAGAAATTGACAGTAACACAATGATAGTAGGAGACTTTAACACCCCACTCACACCAATGGACAGATCATCAAAACAGAAAATTAATAAGGAAACACGAGTCTTAAAGGATACATTAGATGAGATGTATCTCATTGATATCTTCAGGACATTCCATCCAAATGCAGAAGAATACACCTTCTTCTTAAGGGCACATGGAACATTTTCCAGGATAGACTACATCTTGGGTCACAAATCAAACCTCAGTAAACTTAAGAAAATTGAAATCGTGTTAAGCATCTTCTCCAACCACAACACTATGAGACTACATGTCAATTACAAGAAAAAACTGTAAGAAACACAAACATGTGGAGATTAGATACACATTTCTAAATAACCAACAGGTTACTGAACAAATTAAAAGAGAAATAAAAAATTTCTAGGAAAAAAATGACAGTGAAAACACAACTTAAAACCTATGGGATGCAGCAAACATAGTTCTAAGAGGGAAGTTTATAGCAATAAAACCTACCTCAAAAAAACAAGAAAAACATTGAATAAACAACCTAACTTTACACCTAAAACAGCTGGGAAAAGAAGAACAAAAAAAACCCCCAAAATTAGTAGAAGGAAAGAAATCATAAAGATCCAAGCAGAAATAAATGAAAAACAAGTGAAAGAAAAAAATAGTAAAGATTAATAAAGCTAAAAGCTGGTTCTTTGAGAAGATAAACAAAATTGACCAGCCTTTAGGCAGGCTCATCAAGAAAAAAGAATAATCAAATCAACAAAATAAGAAATGAAAAAGGAGAGGTTACGACAGACAATGCAGTAATACAAAGGATTGTAAGAGATAATTATGAACAACTATATGGCAAGAAAATGGATAACCTGGAAGGAACAAACAGATTCTTAGAAAAGTTCAATCTTCCAAGACTGAACCAGGAAGAAATAGAAATTATGAACAACCCAATTACAAGCACTGAAATTGAAGCTGTGATCAAAAATCTCCCCAAAAACAAAAGCCCGGGACCAGGTGGCTTCACAAGAGAATTCTATCAAACATTTAGAGAAGAGCTAATGCCCATCCTTCTAAAACTCTTTGAAAAAAGTTGCAGAGGAAGGAATACTCCAAACTCATTCTACAAGGACACCATCACCCTGCTACCAAAACCGGGCAAAGACAACAACAACAAAAAGAAAACTACAGGCCAATATCACTGATGAACATAGATGCAAAAATCCTCAACAAAAGTTTAACAAACAGACTTCAGCAACACATCACAAAGCTCATACACTATGATCAAGTTGGGTTTATTCCAGGGATTCAAGGATTCTTTAATATATGGAAATCAATCAATGTGATACACCATATTAACAAATTGAAAGATAAAAACCATATGATCATCTCAATAGATGCAGAAAAAGCCTTTGAAAAAATTCAGCACCTATTTATGATTAAAACTCTTTAAAAAATGGGCATAGAAGGAACCTACATCAACGCAGTAAAGGTCATATATGATAAGCCTACAACAAACATTATTCTCAATGGTGAAAAACTGAAAGCATACCCTCTAAGATCAGGAACAAGACAAGGGTGTCCACCTTCACTGCTATTTTCCAACATAGTTCTGGAAGTCCTAGCTACAGCAATCAGAGAATAAAAAGAAGTAAAAGGAATCCAGATCAGAAAAGAAGGAAAGCTCTCACTGTTTTCAGGTGACATGATGCTATACATAGAAAACCCTAAAGATAGTATCAGAAAATTACTAGAGCTAATCAGTGAATTTAGCAAAGTTTCAGGATACAAAATCAATACACAGAAATCACTTGCATTTCTATATACTAACAATGAAAAATCAGAAAGAGCAATCAAGGAATCAATTCCATTCACCATTGCAGCAAAAAGAATTAAATATCTAGGGATAAACTTACCTAAGGAGACAAAAGAACTGTACACAGAAAATTATAAGACACTAATGAAAGAAATAAAAGACAACATAAACAGATGGAGAGATATTCCATGTTCCTGGGTAGGAAGAATCAATATTGTGAAAATGACTACACTACCAAATGCAATCTATAGATTCAATGTGATCCCTATCAAACTACCAAAGGCATTTTTCACAGAAATAGAACAAAAAATTTCACAATTCATATGGAAACACAAAAGACCCTAAATAGCCAAAGCAGTCCTGAGAAAGAAGAATGGAGCTGGAGGATTCAACCTTTCTGATTTCAGATTATACTACAAAGCTACAGTCATCAAGACAGTATGGTACTGGCACAAAAACAGAAATATTGACCAATGGAACATGATAGAAAGCCCAGAAATAAATCCATGCACCTATGGGTAACTTAATTTTGACAAAGGAGGCAAGAATATACAATGGGGCAATGACATCCTCTTCAATAAATGGTGCTGGGAAAACTGAATGGCTACATGTAAAAGAATGAAATTAGAATACTTCCTAACACCATACACAAAGATAAACTCAAAATGGATTAAAGACCTAAATATAAGACCAGAAACTATAAAACTCATAGAGGAATACATAGGTAGAATACTCGATGACATAAATCAAAGCAAGATCTTCTATGACCCACCTCCTAGAGTAATGGAAATAAAAACAAAAGTAAACAAGTAGGACCTGATTAAGCTTAAAAGCTTTTGCACAGCGAAGGAAACTATAAGCAAGGTGAAAAGACAGCCCTCAGAATGGGAGAAAATAATAGCAAATGAAACAACTGACAGAGGATTAATTTTTAAAATATATAAGCAGATCATACAACTTAATGCCAGAAAAACAAACAACCCAATCAAAAAGTGGGGAAAAGACTTAAACAGACATTTCTTGAAAGAAGAAATACAGATGGCTAACAAACACATGAAAAGATGCTCAACATCATTATTAATACAGAATGCAAATCAAAACTACAATGAGATATCACACCAGTCAGAAGGGCCAATATCAAAATGTCTACAAACAATAAAAGCTGGAGAGGATGTGGAGAAAAGGGCACGCTCTTGCACTGTTGGTGGGAATGTAAGTTGATACAGCCACAATGGAAGATGGTATGGAGATTCCTTAAAAAACTAGGAATAAAACCACCATATGACCTTGCAATACCACTCCTAGGCATATACCCTGAGGAAACCAAAATTGAAAAAGATACATGTATCCCATTTTTCATTGCAGCACTATTTACAATTGCTAGAACATGGAATCAACCTAGATGTCCATTGACAGATGAATGGATAAAGTTTTGGTACACATACACAATGGAATATTACTCAGCCATAAAAAGGAACGCATTTGAGTCAGTCCTGACTTGGTGGATGAACCTAGAAACCATTATACAGAGTGAAGTGAGTCAGAAAGAGAAAGATAAATATTGTATTCTAATGCATATATATGGAATCTAGAAAAATGGTACTGAAGAATTTTTTTACAGGGCTGCAGTGGAGAAACAGACATAGAGAATAGACTTATGGACATGGGGAGAGGGGAGGAGGGGGCAAGACGTATGGAAAGAGTAACATGGAAACTTACATTACCATATGCAAAATAGATAGCCAACAGGAATTTGCTGTATTGCTCAGGAAACTCAAACATGGGCTCTTATCAGTCTAGAGGGGTGGGATGGGGCGGGAGATGGGATGGAGGTTAGAAATGAGGGGATGTATGTATACCTATGGCTGATTCATGTTGAGGTGTGACAGAAAACAACAAAATTCTGTAAAGCAATTATCCTCCAATAAAAAAATAAATTAAAAAAAAGAATCATTCAAAGATAACTTTAAAGACATTTGAGACACTAGCTGCAGAACCCCCAATATAGAATTGCAAAGTGAGCGAGCCTGCAATGTAGACCATGTCATTAATCACGACTTTGCATTTATCAGTGCTTATAATACTCCAGTACTCTAACCTGGAAAATCCCATGGACAGAGGAGCCTGGTAGGCTGCAGTCCATGGGGTCGCTAAGACTGAGCGACTTCACTTTCACTTTTACTTTCATGCATTGGGGAAAGAAATGGCAACCCACTCCAGTGTTCTTACCTGGAGAATCCCAGGGATGGCAGAGCCTGGTGGGCTGCTGTGTATGGGGTCGCACAGAGTCGGACACGACTGAAGCGACTTAGCAGTAGCAGCAGTATAATATGACACATCAAGCATCTTCCACATGCTTATCTCATTTCTTACAAAAACTCTGTAGGGTGGGCCCTATTTTAACACCACCACGTAATTCTTTTTCCCTTTCTCCCCTCCTCTGTCTTATTTCCCAGCAAAGTCAACACTGGGACATGGGTTTATGCATGTCTAACCCATGCACTTTTATCCAAACCACACTGCCTTTATAAGGCAGAGTGAAAGATAGTTTCTAAGTCTGGGAGGAAACTGCCATTCACAAACAACAGAGGATTAGGACAGGAGTTTGTCAGAGAAAGGAACAAAGGAAGCAATGGGAATAAATGATCCCAGAAATTTCTGGCTGCAAGGACATTGTTCTGGTATCCAGTCTGAAGTTATGAAACCCTGACAATGGTCTAAGTTAGCCCCCAAAGTGAGGCAAGTGTGAGTACAATCAGACAGTCTGGAGGTGGCATTCGAAGATGGCACTGAATTGCTCTTTCTTCTGAGAAGTGTCATGACTGATGTTAAATTATCACACTGCAAAGAGCTCTTTGTCCTGATTCCTCATGTGCAAATCTAGTTGCACATTAAATAAATGTGACATAGTAATGGGTTAGAAAATGGCTGTTACTATCTATGAAAGTAAGGATATTTATGAAGTTTTGCGAAGTGCTTCAAGAGACCCCCAGAGGCACTGTGGCAAATAAAAATTGTTAATAATGTCACTTTGGATTTATATAATGCCTTACTCCAAACCCCTGGAAACACTCTCAAGTTTCATTTACTTATTTAATGTCTTTAGTGTGTTTTATCTGAAGACCCTAATTCCTAATGTTTTGAGAATGAATTTAAATTAAAAGCCTTCAGATTTCCAAAGATGGCAATCCTTCTAAATCACTTACTTGTACAACAAATATAGCATTTCTAGGAGATGAAATAAGTTACAAAAGTGGCCACAATCAGACACAAAATTTGGTCAGCATCCCAAAGCATCTACTTCTAATCCAAAGCAATGTTTCATCTGTTTTTTGTTTGTTTCTTCTTGGTTTTTGGTTTTGTTTTGTTTTCTAACATTGTGTCTCTTTCCTAACAGAGCATTTAATGAAACTGACTGGTATAACCCTAATACTATGTATTTTAAATTATTATTGTTATCAAACTGATAAAATAGGCCAATTCAATTTAAAGTTTAACCTTAAATATTAAACTGTAAATAAGAAAAAGTTGTAATATAACTTAATACTGATTCCCTACAAGCAAATGAATTGCCTATGGTAGATAGAAATTGAAAATGTGAAGATAAGTTCTTTATCAATAGAACTTTTTCTGTTAAATAACATTTTCCTGCTAAAGATATGGATGATCCAATCTTTTTACCAAAGATAACCATTTTTAAAAGTGATTTCAAGTGATTTTTAAATAAAGTACAACTTTATTTGAAACTTTAAAAAACAAATATATGGTATTTTGTACTGTGTTTTATACAAAAATTGAGAAATTACCTAAGAAACTGTTCTTTAGTCACCAAGATGTGTCTGACTCTTTTGCAATCCCATGGACTATAGCTGGCCAGGCTTGTCTGTCCATGGGATCCTCCTGGCAAGAACACTGGAGTGAGGAGCCTTTCCTTCTCCAGGGGATCTTCCCGACCCAGGGATCAAACCCATGTCTCCTGCATGGGCAGGTGGATTCTTTACCACTGAGCCACAAGGAATACCCTCACCTAAGAAATTATTTTCCTATAAATGCTCTATTTAAACATCATAGAAGAGGTATAAGAGAAACGTACCAGTAAATACCAGGGATGGGAAGAAGCTGGTACATCAGAGAGGTGTTTGCTGCAATTTTGCTGTTGAAGTCCTAATTGTTTATGCTCCAGTGGCTTAACATGGTAAGCATTATTTCTCACTTAGCCCACTTTTGGTAGCCTCAAGAACTTCTGGGTCCAACTGAGATATTCTGAGCATGGCTCCAGGCTATGGCTTGTGTTCAGGCTACTCCTTATGTTTTCTCATCCTCCTTGGACGATAGCCACATTCAGGCATCACCTTCTCGTGGCAGATGGCAGGAGTGTGAGAGGACAAGTCAAAACATGGACACAGAGTAAAGCCTCTGTTCCTGTTACACCTACTAATACTCTGTTGGCCAAAGCAAGCTGCATGGAGAAGCCCAGAGTCAATGGTGTGGGGAAAATATACCTGATCTATTCTAGTGAGACTTTACAGAACTGCAGAGTGACATGGCAAAGACTGTGCATGAATAATTCTTTTACTGAGAAGGAGTGAAGGACTGGGAACAATAACCCAATATACTATTTTGGGGAAATCACCATTCCCATATTTCTTGGAGAATAATGTCAGCCTGCCTATTCATGTGTTTTCAGAAATGCAAACATTTTCAGAGTCTTACTATATAACATGCAGAGATTTATTTCTTGTGGGGACCTAGGAAACTAAATGCTTGGGTTAATTTTCCCATTCATTTCTGTAGTTCAAAATCAGAGAGAAAAATTTCCCAAAGAAAAACAAAAAAAAATTATTTGTGGAAAAAGTGAAAATAGACAGTAAGCAATAGCTCTAGATATTCAAATCAGTTAGTTTTGGAGTCTCCTTCACTGAAATATTTATTAATATCTCTATCTATATCTCTCAATCTAAAACAAAAATTTTCTATAAAAATAGAGTAAATTATAACTGAAAATGTAAGTGTCCTATTTATGTTCTTAATGAGTTCATAAATACTGCACTAAAATTTTGTATAAGAATATTAAATTATTATACAAAATAAATTCTAGATAGCTTCTTCTTATATCATTTACCATAGCAATAACAATGAACGTATTTAATCTGTATAACTAAAGCAGTGACATGAAGACATTTTCTTTGGTATATCACAAGTGTTCATCAAGACATTTCTATCCAATGGACTGATTCCAAGTGTAAGTAATCTGTGTTCTGTTCTACAATGCTTATCTTCTATGAGTATCTTAATGGAAAATACTTAGGCAGTAACATGTTCCACTGAAGCCATTTCTAGTAACATTACATAAGTGGAATATCACAAATAACAACAGCTTTAAGTACAAATGAGTTAAAATACATAAATATCCCTTATATGATGCCCCAAACTTTTGCCCTGATTAGTTGCAATCTAGTCTTTTTGCTTGATTTATCTCATAATATTTTAAAGAATTTCCAGACATATTTATATACACCTAGGATATGGCAATGATGTACTTCAAGGACATCAATGATAAGCAATACAGAGGCAAACATCTGGAGAATAGAAGCTGTAATGATTAATTTTGATCATCACTCTATCTTGATATGCAAAGATGTTGCACTTCCATTGCCTCTCATGACTCAAAGTTCTGGAAAAATTTCACAGAGGAAGGGTTACCATGATCTCCATCTGTGAGACATTCCATGAAAGGAGGCCACAAAGACTGTCTCAGGTGTAGGAGGCTTGTGTCTGATTTATTAAATTTCCCAAAGCATATGTGCATCTAGAATAGTCAGGTTTGAACTGGTAAAAAGTAGCCACCCTGGTACTAGTAACCAACAACTTCCAATTCTTCAAACCATTTTGTCTATCAAGACAATAATCTCTCAGTGAGTTTCCTCTTCAGATCCTTTTATTTTCTATTATCTGACAAAAGTTGAAGACTACTCCATTCCATATAATATTTTATATACCTAAACTACACTGGGTCAGAGTAAAAAAGTTCATAAATTAATAGCTACAAACAGAAATGTAGAGCAATCAGTAATACTGAAGTCCCAATTTAACTCTATATATTTGAGGAAAGATAGGGTTTAACTTGACAATTGAATGTCTTGGCTACAGATGACCAACTAAATGTTGGGTTACATTCATATTACACACATCAATGCATGTTTTTGACATGCATAAATGCTTCTTGAAATTTAAAAGCTCATGTTTACTCATGTAAAAATACACTGGTAGCCATAATCATAGTTTCCCCCTGGACATTTTCTTACCACATCTAACTTTCTCCCTGAAAATGTGACTCTACAATGACAAGTTTTCTTATGTATAAGCAATCATAAGAACATTTTGACTTTTGATAAAGTTCAATAAAATAAAGCCTATTATTATCACTTTAAACAAAATTTAAATGAAGTCAAGAAATGATTGAGTTTTAAGCAAAATATTATATATATATATACACATATATATGTATACAAATGCACACACACACACACACATATATATATATAAACTATTGAATAAATGGTGACTTGGGCTCATGGATTGAATAAGTTCAACTTATTAGACCACATGAAACTATTTCATTAAGTGTATGAAATTTTGCAAAAATTATTCATCTGGTGTGAGATTCATTGTATTTTCCCAATGGGACAAAGTTTTTTTTTTACATGTAGGATATTCCCCAATTTTTTTCAATACATATTTAGTGGATGCCTACCATGTGTCAAGTAAAGAACAGGTAGGTTGTGAGAAACAGCCTAGCCAGAGAAAACAGCATGTGAATAAAATCAAACATATATGACAATAAGGATTTTAGGTTCTTTAATAGATCAGAAGTTGAGAATGAGAGAGAAAGAGTGACAATAAATTAGGCCATTTGCAAGGATCAGAAAATAGTAGAATTTTAAAAAAAAGGAAGAAAATAGAATTTTTAAGAAGTTTGAACTTTCTCTTAAGCATAATGGAAAATCATTGAAGCAGTATATTTAGGTAAATGACATGACTAAATGTGTATTTTAGAAAGATTACTGAAGTATAGAGGGTAGATTAGAGGGAGTGAAATGAAAGAAAGGAAAGGATACTAGCTAAAAGGTTACATAATCTACACAGGAGAAATTATATAGGACTAAAGTTAGCATACTGGGAAAGAGAAAAGTTGGAAAGTGGAAGCTGTATTTTGGAGGTAGCATCAATACAATTAGGTGATTACTTGGATTATAGGATAAGAGGCATAGAAAGACCACACCTGGGTTTGGATATCAAACAGAGGAGTGTATGGTGTATGACTCACTGGTAGAGGTATCCCAAAGTGAGCTATATGTTATGTGAGGAGGAGGAGTGTGATGGGGCATACATGAGACCAAGATGGCTATGGATTTCCATGTGGAAATATCCAATAAGTAGATGGAGTATAAGCTCTAGTAAGAAAACTGGGCTAGGAACATCCACATGCGAGTCATTAACACAGCTGTATTACTAGAAGCTCTGGAGTAAGCAAGATAACCCAGAATGGATGTTCAAGAGAAGAGTCCTAGGATGTAGAATGGAATCCCCAAATTATCCAACACTTTAAGAAAGAAAGGCGAAAGGATGCAACAATGGGCATTGTTAAATTGGGGCCAGAGAGGCAGACAGAACACCAGGACAAAATGTTGTGCACTCCCACACACAAAAAAAATGAGTTTGTTTCTAGATTGGTATTGAATCTGTTAGGAAGCTAAATACAATGACGGATTAGTATCTACTATATTTTATAACATAGAATCAGTAGCTTAACTTTATAAAATGAATACCAATGAAGTTGTGCCGGCAGCAATTAGATTGCAACGGTTTTAGAAATTAACCATTCCTAAATGAAAGAGATGATTATACAGTGGAGGAAATGCATAAATTCAAGGGATTAGACCTGGTAGACAGAGTGCCAGAAGAACTACAGACAGATGTTCGTAACATTTTATAGGAGGAAGTGACCAAAGCCATCCCAAAGCAAATGAAATGTAAGAAGCCAAGGTGATAGTCTAAGGAGGCTTTGCAAATATCTAGTGAAAGAAGAGAAGCAAAAAGCAAGGGAGAGAGGGAAAGACACACTGAACTAAATGCAGAGTTCTAGAGAATAGCAAAGAGAGATAAGAAGGCCTTTTTCAATGAACAATGCAAACAAGTAGAGGAAAATAATAGAAATGGGGAAGACTAGAGATCCCTTCAAGAAAACTGGAGGTATCAAGGGAACATTTCATGCAAGGATGGGCACTATTAAAGACAGAAATGGTAAGGACCTAACAGAGGCAGAAGAGATTAAGAAAAGGTGGCAAGAATACACAGAACTACACAAATAAGGTGTTAATGACTCAGATAACCACGATGATGTAGTCACTCACTTGGAGCCAGACATTCAGGAGTGTGAAGTCAAGTGGGCCTTAGGAAGCATTGCTCAAACAAGGCTAGTGAAGGTGATGGAATTTCAGGTGAGTTATTTAAGATTCTAAAAGAGAATGTTGTCAAAGTGCTACACTAAATATGCCGGCAAATTTGGAAAACTTAGCAGTGGCTACAGGAATGAACAATGTCAGTTTTCATTCCAATTCCAAAGAAGGGCAGTATCAAGAATGTTTAAACTATCACACAGTTGTGCTCATTTCACATGCTAGTAAGTTATGCTCAAAATCCTTCAACCTTGGCTTCAACAATACGCGAACCAAGAACTTACAGATGTTCAAGCTGGATTTAGAAAAGGCAGAGGAATCAGAGATCAAATTGCCAACATTTGTTGGATCATAGAGAGTGCAAGGGAATTCTAGAAAAGTATCTATTTCTGCCACATTTGCTATGCTAAAGACTTTGTGTGGATCACAACAAACTGGAAAATTCTTAAAGAAATGGAAAATATTAGATCACCTTATCTTTCTCCTGGGAAACCTGTATGTGGGTCAAGAAACAACAGCTAGAACCTTACAATGAACAACTGATTGGTTCAAAATTGGAACAGGAGTAAAACAAGGTTGTATATTGTCACCCTGTTTATTTAACTTATATGAGGAGTGCATTATACAAAATATCAGGCTGGATGAAGCACAAGCTGAAATCAAGATTGTCAGGAGAAATATCAACAACCTCAGATATGCAGATGATATCACTATAATGGTAGAAAGTGAAGAGGAACTAAAGAGCTCTTGATGAAGGTGAAAAAGAAGAGTGAAAAATCTGGCTTAAAACTTAACATTCAAAAAACTAAGATCATGACATCTATTCCCATCACTTCATGGCAAAAAGAAAGGGAAAAGTGGAAGCAGTGACAGATTTTATTGTCTTGGGCTCCAAAATCACTGTGGATGGTGTTGGAAGCACTGAAATTAAAAGACACCAGCTCCTTGGAAAGAAAGCTATGACCAACCTATGTAGCATATTAAAAAGCAGAGACATCATTTTGCTGACAAAGGTCTGTAAAGTTAAAGCTATACGATTTTTCCAGTAGTCGCGTTTGAACGTGAAAGTTGGACCATAAGGAATGCTGAGTGCTGAACAATGGATGCTTTTGAATTGTGGAGCTGGAGAAAACTTTTGAGAGTCCCTTGGCCTGCAAAGAGATCAAACTAGTCAATCCTAAAGGAAATCAGCCTTGAATATTCATTGGAAGGACTCATGCTGATGCTGAAGCTCCAAGACTTTGGTCACCTGATGCGAAGAACTGACTCATTGGAAGAGATCCTAATGCTGGGAAGGGGACAGCAGAGGATGAGATGGTTGGTAGCATCACCAACTCAATGGACATGAATTTGAGCAAAGTCAAGGAGATAGTCAAGGACAGGGAAGCCTGGCATGCTGCAGTCCATGGGGTTGCAAAGAACCAGACACAACTTAGCAACTGAACACACACACAAATGAATGAAAAGGAGGAAGCTGAGCCATGAGACAAGTTCCACAATCACACTAGAAGGAAGAACAGCAAGTGTCTAGGTCAGGGGAGAAAGAATTGAGATGGCAAGGATATAAAACAAAAATTATATTGCTTTGTTCTAAAGTTAGGTGATTTTTATTTCAATCACTTACCATACTAACATATTCTTTGGAAGATTTACACTTCGCTACATGCAAAGCAATTAAAAATCTATCTCAGGAGTAGTGGAAATAAGAAGTCCTGAAATGCTGTAACACTGTTGTCAACTCTATTAGACCTGTATCTGTAACATCTAAAAATATTATAAAACCCAAACAAAGCTGTTTCAAAGGACTGAGGCTTTAAAGTTAGTAGATTAGTAATAATAAAATATATTGGTAACAAAAAACATCTATATTATTATTAGGGAACATTTAACAGGAAGCTTCCTGTGTGCTGATCTGTCATGATTCCTCTGTTCCTTAGGAGCTGGCAAGCCACTCCCAGGGACTGAAGAATGCATGCATTTCCTTCGTTAGCTTTTCCATATGGTGAAAAGTAACTATTTATGACCCTCTTCCTTTCTGATATAGAAAATGATTATTTACAACCCTCTCTCTTTGAGATGAATTCTAGCCTTATGTTTCCTTGGTAATTTGTAAGATTTTTGATCCTTATCTTTGCTGAGAAAGCTACCTTGTAAGACAGTATATATACCCACACTATGTTGAATAAAACACCCTTGTTCCATCAGAGCTTGGGTCCCCGTGTCTTTCTTCATCTCTCTCTCTCTCTCTCTCTCTCCACCACCCCCCCCACCTGCCCCCTTCAGGCTAGTTCTTTGGAGTGCAGAGGCCCACCGAAGCTTACTTACTTGCCCGAGCTTTCAAGACCTCCTTGAGAGGGTGCCCTGAGCCTACGTAAGCAGTGCAAACTCTTAAGAGTTTCATTGGTTTTCTGCATATACCAGAGAATATCAGCCTCTTTCTTTCTTTCTTTTACTTTCTTATCATCCACTCCATACCACAGGTTCCAGTCCATTAAAGGACCCCAACATATTATCAGTA
This sequence comes from Giraffa tippelskirchi, assembly GCF_054371585.1. Lineage (NCBI taxonomy): Eukaryota > Metazoa > Chordata > Mammalia > Artiodactyla > Giraffidae > Giraffa > Giraffa tippelskirchi. Next base: position 101,778,687 of record NC_137281.1, read on the forward strand.
ACTTCATTTACTTAAACTTTGATACCAGATTATAACTGGTCTTTGGAACATGCCTTATTTTCAAAGTCATATTTTGCCTGATCTCTGGCCACTAAAACTCTTCTCTAATTATTTAAGACGTTTTGTTTTGTTTTTGTTTCAGAATAAGCCCATTCCTATTATATACGTCTTTATAATAAATTTAAAATTTTCTGTTTCTAAAATAGTTTCATTTATTAATTTATGTGTCAAACTCAATTATTCATTGATTCACTCTTTCTTAAGGGTCACTATGTACAACATACTGTAATAGGGCTGAAGATTTTGTGAGTAAATTAGAAAAAATATTCCTTTTTCTTATGAAGTTTAGAGTTTAGGGATGATGGCTACATGGAACATGTAAATTCAAATAGAAGGAATATTAACAAGTTTTATTGAAGTATATAATGGGGTTATTTAGTCTGCTTTGAGGACTTATGGAAGAGTATGAATGGCCAGAGGACATCATAACCTCATAAGCTTGTATGAAAATTTAAAACTATAATTGTATTGTACACCTTTACTTCACATGAATCTATATTAGAATTAATCAGAGTAATCAAACCCTTATAAAATTATTTTTAATGAAAGAAGCTCATTATAGTTACCAGTTACCAGAAAGGAGATTGTGTAATTAATGTAATATTAAAAGCTAAAAAATGGGATTCTTTAGAAATAAGATGTTGTGGATAATTGCTTTTCTGGTTAATTGAGTGCTAAGAGTTTTTACTGCAATGTCACATTTGAACTGAAATTTTATTTTTTAGGTAATCATGTACTTTAATAGGCTATAAGAATATAATCTGAAAGATCCCTCATTGTTCTTACTGTAAATGTAACATTTGGGAGGCAGGCATTCTAATCACCCTTCCATACAATTGAAAGAAAAGCCAAGGTAGATATTTAAATATAGAGGTACTTTAAATTTCTTTTTAAATTCACTCTTTGATTTGTTTTTTTAGGTAGGACTGCCACCTGCTCTACTATTATTTAAATGTTGGCAGTGATTTAAACATAGGGGAAATTTTACAGCGGGGACCTAACCCTTCTTATAAATCATCCCAGAGAACACATATTTTAGCTTGTCATTTCACAGGAAGTATTATTAAAAGTAAGCTTGATACAACACGCAGTTCAAAACAAATTTGTTGCTGATGCCTTCAACATGCATTACATTTTCATTAGTTGCTGACAGAGGTGGAGGTGGGAAGTAGCACTAGCTGATTCATCTGCCTAAATGAAAATTGCTTTCCCTTCAGCTAAGAGCAAGTCAGCTGTTTTTCTTCATTAATACTGGATGTGTGCATTTCTACGGGAGCTCTTCTCTGTCAATGGGTATAGGAATGATAGATTCATTGGTTAGACACACTGGTGGAACTAACATAGTTATTGTGTTAACTTTTGTCCCTAAGAGGTCTTTCACCAAGTCTTAAAGATATTAACATTTTTAAAACATGGCTAACACACTTTCTTTTCCTGCCCCCTCCCTTCCCCATCTCTTCCCCGCCCCTCCCTTCCCTTTCTCTTTTACTTAATAAATCCCATTGGCTCCCTATAAATAAATATTATTGAGTTTTTTTGTATTCTTTTCCAACGATATTTTGGGGTGACTCTCAACAAAACGCATATCAAGTAATTTAGTAAATTAAAGGCACATGATTATGGTGAAGGCACATATATGTGAAATGAACATGGTCACTGAGTAAATCTGTAGTTTTGCCCAGTACTTCCTGGCATCCTGGCAAAAAGTAGAAAACAAATTATGTAGTTCTTATTACCAAAAAGGAAGCAGTACACCATCATCTCAGGAGACAGAAAATTCTTCCTGTCATAAATTCCAAGGAAATCTCTCACATGAAAAATGATGTAGAAATGATACAATGCATACAACGAATGAAATAATTAGCAGCTATAAAGCAAAGCAAAGTAATAATTTCATCATGATGTTCCTTTAAAAATGAAGTGAATCTATCGTTGTTGTTTAGTCACTAAGTCCTGTCCGACTCTTTTGTGACCCTACAGATTGTAGCTCACCAGGCTCCTCTATCCATGGGATTTCCCAGGCAAGAATACTGTAATGGGTTACTAATTTCCATTTCCAGGGGATCTTCTGACCCAGGGATTGAAACTACATCTCTCGCATTGACAGGTGGATTCTTTACCACTGAGCACCAGGGAAGCCTGAAGTGGATTTATCATTTACTTAAGTCCTTACCTTTTGTCTGGGTTCTAGGGCCGTTAGGTAAAGAGTTAATATACATGGCTTAGGTGAAAACACCCTAATTTTGGTTCCATGGGTACATAGTAGTTTTAAACTTATACATACCTCAAAAGGTCAATTGTTATCTACATAGTAAAAATGTAAATGAATTTTATTTCTCAGCATACATCTCTTACTTTTTAAAAAAAGCTTAGTAAATTTCCCTAATAAAAAACAAAATGTAGTTATATTTCAAGCACAATTATTCTGTGCCAGTACTATGGAAGCAGTGACAGATTTTATTTTCTTGGGCTCCAAAATCACTGGGGACAGTGACTACAGTCACAAAATTAAATGATGCTTGTTCCTTGAAAGGAAATCTATGACAAACATAGACTGTGTTAAAAAAAAAATACAGAGATATCAGGTCCATATAGTCAAAGCTGTGGTTTTTCCCCGTAGTCACATATGTATGTGAGAGTTGGACCATAAAGAAGGCTGAGAGCTGAAGAACTGATACTTTCAAACTGTGGTGTTAGAGAAGACTCTTGAGAGTCCCTTGGACTACAAAGAGATCAAACCAATCAATGCTAAAGGAAATCAACCATGAATATTCACTGGAAGGATTGCTGCTGAAACTGAAGCTCTAATTCTTTGGCCACCTGATGCAAAGAGCCAACTTATTGGAAAAGACTCTGATGCTGGGCAAGACTGAAGGCAAAAGAAGAAGGTGCTGGCAGAGGATGAGATGGTTAGATAGCATCATGTACTTAATGAACAAGAATTTGAGCAAATTCTGGGAGATAGTGTAGGACAGGGGAGCGCTGCTTGCTACAGTCCATGGGGTCACAAAGAGTAGGACACGACTTAGTAACTGAACAACATCAACATGACATCTGAAATCATACTACACTTTAGGGACCATTGACTGCCTGGAATGCTCTTGTGTTACAAAATAAAACAGTGAAAAACAAAACATATACCTAAGTAGATGACTTACATCCTTTTACACTGACAGTAGATGGCAACTTTTTAAAGTAATCTTTCTTTATCCTCCTACCTTACATGAAAAGAGATATATTTATAATATGTTGTCTATAACCTGCCTCCCCTACCCTAGTCCCATACGTTAGGCTCAATACAAGATTTAGAGCAGAGGGATAGGGACAATAAAACAATAACTGAATTCTGACTTGTAGGAATGAGTCGTTTCTATCAATCACGTATTTAGCACTCTACTTCGGTCTAAAAAATTAATATGATAAATATGCCCCATTTTAAAGAGTATGTATGAGGGAAATTCTTACAGACTACAAACTTAGCAACAGAGAAAAGTCTTCCTTTCCTAATAAATTTTATTTTTAAGACTGTATTGGTGAACTGATCAGTAGGTGGCGCACGTGACAGTGGGTGGGGAAGATGGCGGAGGCTGGTAAGGGGACTGAGAGACTGCCTGTCGTGCTTCCGGTGCTCAAGTGTCAGGACACGGGGCAGGGCCCAGAGTACTCCTTGACCGGCACTGCGATCAGCCACCACTGACACTCCCATGGCTACTGTTTTGGGGAAAAGCCAATTCTGACTCCATGTTGGAAATGTTTCTCTGACTTGCTCTTCATTGGTTTTGTTATTATAATCATACATACTGGCCTGCCTAAGAGAATCCTGCTTCTCTGCCTGCCGGTTAAACTAAAGTGCCTTTGTTTAGAACCCTGTCCACCTGTACATGGCAGGAAGGAAGAAATTAACACATCCCTTGCCTGAGGCTTGCCCTTCTAGGAGACATTTACAAGATTAATGGCCTTTTTACTTTGTTTCCTCGCCTCCCCCATCTCTGATCTGTAACAGAACTCGGCATCCAAACCCCAGACAAGATGGTTATTTTGAGATATATCTTCTCAGGTCAGCACAGAAGGAGGTGAACTGGGTAACTCTACCAGCTGGTGGGGGAGGGGCACTTCACGCTCTGGGGGCTTGAGGCTGAAGGTGGCTGGACCACCAGGAGGAGCAGTTGCTGCTGGATGACATAGAGAAGTTCAGCTTCAACAACGGCGAGAATATGACTACTCAGGTTGTCGCTTCCTGGACTTCCCAGGAAGTGATGGCCGAGCAGCAGCAGCTGGGCTACATGCTGCTGAGGGATGACTATCAGATTGAGTGTGACCGGGATGTGGAGGCACTCATTAGCTGGCTCTCCATCAACTGCCACAACAGTCAAGCTGAAGCACATGCAGGTGGACATGAACATGCACATGGACATACACATGCGGAAGCTCAAGCAGGGCAGCCGCGCAAGACCATCACCCGTGACTACAGCCTAGTGCCGGCCTTCCTGGGCAGACACAAGAAGGAGAAAGGAGGTGGCCAAGAGCAAAGTCACCAAGGAGGAGAAGGACCTGCAACTGAAGCTGTGGTTACTCTCCCAGTTCACGTCCTGAAAGTGATTCCACTATCTGTTGGAGAACATGCAGAAGGAGAAGAGACTGTGCACCAAGATCCGGGAACTGCAGTGGTACCGGAGCAACAGCATCACGAAGATGGAGGAGGCAGCCGAGTAAGAGGCAACCTGGCACAAGAGTGAGAGGAGGAAGGCGAACAAGAAACTAGGCAGCTCCAAGCGCAGCAAGGAGAATTGTAAGGACGGCAAGCTTGCTGCCATTAAGAACCTGCCTGGCTTCTAGCTCTTGTCAGACTGTGAGACGGTTCTCTGCAGCTCGCTGAACCTCAGCCCCACATGCTATGTGACCGCGTAGGCCATCATCATCAAGGGCCACCTCCGGGAAAGGCAGAGTATCCCCTCCAAGAGCCACCTGCCCAGCTACCTGGACAACGTTCTTAAGGATTTTAAACTTCCTCACTCAGGAAGAGTGGGTGGATATCCAGGGGTGCTTCCTGAAGCCAAGTTGCTGTGAAAGCTGGAATGATGGTATAAAGCTTAAGAGTCAAAAGGACCAGAGGAGGGGAAGTAGGGGAGAGAGGAAAAGCTTTTTTCCCCATTGTTGCTCTTAAACAAATTGAGGGCTTATTTTAGGATATAAATTCTTTTTATGGTCCTCTGAAGAGGTAATCTTAGGTCAAGGGGGAGACAAATACATGCATATTTTATTAATAACTTCGCCCTAAACATAGTACTTTAAGATGATTGCCTTTAAGTGTTCAGTTTGTAGAATATTATGATGAGATTGGGGAATTTCCTTTTATTTGTGTTTCTTCCCACCCACTGGTATAAAACTGTTGTGCTGTCCCTGTCTGGCCACCAGCTTCACCCTCTGACCTAAGATCTGCCCACTGCCCCACAGCCACCCATGACAATTGGCACAGCCACATGGCACTTTAGGTGGGACCAGGGGAGGGCAGCTGGAAGAGAGGCTGGGGAAGGGCAGGATGGGCATCCACAGGGACTTGCAAAGAGGAATCTGGTATTGAGCAATTTGGCCAAACAGAGCTTCCCCATGACCACTGGCAGTGGCAGAGTTTGAGCCTGGAGCTCTGAAATCCAGCTGCTGGGGATCTCACTGTGGAAGGCACAATGACACTCAGCAGGCTCCCCAGGGTCTAGGGGGATGCAGGGCCCAGAGCAGATTGCCAGACTCTGAGCCTCTCCTCCTAGGGGTACCTCTTGCTGCTCTTAGAACTTATGTGCATTTTTCTCGGAAGAACTCATTTTAGAAAGTTCACCCCTGAGAGTTCTGGCGTTAGCTCCTCCAGGGTTTTCACCCCACTGGCAAGTACCACTTTCACTGAGAATGGCCATGGATCTTACTTGAGTGGTGTGTGGCATTAGGCACTTGGCTAGGCGAGGGCTAGAGGAGCCCCTGGGGGTCTTAAATCCTGGGCACCACTTCTTTCATTCACTGTCTTGACCCACTTATGGGTGTCTTTGCCCAGCTGTATTTAGAGATGTCCAAGGTAAGGAGCAGCGGCTGCACTTTGCTGGAGCAGCCGTGAAGAGATACCCCACATCCAAGGTAAGAAAAACCCAAGTAAGACGGTAGGATTGTTCACTTCTCTGTGAACAATCTGATAAACTGATAAGAAATTGAAATTAAAGCCCTTTGCAGCTTACTGGTATATGATGAGCTATAGACTAATAGAATATTTGAAGATACTATATTAGAAAGCAAGTTTGAACATTGAGACTTGCTGCATGATTGTACAACAGCTGCTGTGAATATTAATAATACTGTCTAATGACTTTCGTTTTCCCGTGGCACATTCAGAAATTGTTTTAAATTAATTTTTTAAATGACTGTTCCTCATTGCCTTTTAGCAGTTTTAGCATAGCATTAAGTCAATTTTCCCTGATGGGCTAAGGCCTTTATAAATGCAAATATACAACATTTACACAAAGACCTAATTAAACAGTGTACCTCTTTTTTGGCTTGTATTTTAACAGTTAAATCTGTTTTGTGGATTTAGTAATAGGGAGTTTCTTTACTTTGAAAATTGCAATCAGTAACACCAAATTTGGGCTGTAAATATTTGTTGCTTATACTTTTACAAGAATTTTTACTGTGCTTAGTCTCCAAGTACTTTCAAGATGAATTAAACATTGGTGCTTTCAGCATTTTGTAATCCTAGATCATGCCAAACTGAAAATGGAAAAGCTTGGGGATAGTGACTTCTTTTCTGAATCGATCAGTATTTTTCAAATTCATCTGTTTCAGATATGATAGGTCTAGTTTCCCATGTATACCATTTGCTTTTAACATGCCTTTAGGGTTTTGTCAGCTACATAAAAATTTGGACCATAATTTAGCTGGCTTTCTCATGCTTCTTCATTAGTTCTCTACACAATAAAAAAGAATTCCTCCAGAAAATAACTAGCTATCTTTAAAAAGATTTTATGATTCTTTCTTTGATACCTGTAGAACATTGACTATTGTGGAAAATATTTTCTATTACTGTGGAAGATATGAAAGTTCAGTTTCAAAGTTCTTTAACAGTGGATCCAAATAAAAGTTGATACAAACTAAAAGCTAATCACTGTATTTCAGTATAAAAAAGAAACTTCTCTTAAATTGTAGAAAGTAAAACAGTACTTGAACATAGTTCAACATGTTGTTTTAAAATAGAGACTTATTGTTAAGTCCTGTGTTGGTGACCAGGAGGGACTTGCTAGCCATTAAAGACTGATGTCCATTACTGAAGATGACCTTGCTTTGTCTATTCTCTGTATAAATAAAGGATTGTTCCATCTACTGTTTGAGTGTGTTGCATTTTCCTTGGCAACTCATATTAAAATGTTGTTATTCGGTCACTAAGTCATGTCTGACTCTTTGTGACCCCATGGACTACTGCAGACCAGGCTCATTTGTCCTTTAGTATCTCCTGGAATTTGCTCAAATTCATGTCCATTGAGTCGGTGATGCTGTTCATATCTCACCATCTCATCCTCTGCTGTCCCCTTCTCCTTATGCCTCAATCTTTCCCAGCATCTGAGTCTTTTTTAATGAACTGGCTCTTTGAATCAGGTGGCCAAAGTATTGGAACTTCAGGTACCTGATCAGTCCTTCCAATGAATATTAAAGGTTGATTTCCTTTAGGATTGACTGGTTTGATCTCCTTGCTGTCCAAGGGACTCTCAAGAGTCTTCTCCAGCACCATAGTTTGAAAGCATCTGTTGTTTGGTACTCAGCCTTTTTTATGGTCCAACTCTCATATCTGTACATGACTACTGGAAAAATCATAACTTTTATTATATGGACCTTTGTTGGCAAATTGATGTCTCTGCTTTTTAATACACTGTCTAGGTTTGTCATAGTTTTCCTTCCAAAGAACAAACATCTTTAAATTTCATGGCTGCAGTCACAGTCCGTAGTGATTTTGAAGCCCAAGAAAATGTCACTGCTTCCCCTTTTTCCCCTTCTATTTGCCACAAAGTGATGGGACCAGATATGCAGATAATGCTACTCAAATGGCTGAAAGTGAAGAGGAACTAAAGAGCCTCTTGATGGGAGTGAAAGAGGAGAGTAAAAAAGCTGGTTTGAAACTCAACATTCAAAAAACTTAGATCATGGCATCTGGTCTCAGGTGGCATGGGACTTCATGGCAAATAGAAAAGAATATTCATTGAAAGGACGATGCTGAAGCTGAAGCTCTGAAACTTTGTGCGTCTGATGCAAAGAGCCGACTCACTGGAAAAGATCCGGATGCTGGGAAAGATTGAAGGCAAAAAGAGAAGGGAGCAGCAGAAAATTAGTTGGCTAGATAGCATCACCAACTCAAAGGACATGCATTTGAGCCAATTCTGCGAGATAGTGAAGGACAGGGGATCCTGGAGTGCTGCAGTCCATGGGGTTGCAAAGAGTCAAACATGATTTAGTGACTGAACAACAACAGCAAACCATAACTCCCACCTATTCTTCTAAGAGTTCCTTCACCTTTCCTAAAAACTATATATGCTCCCCCAAGAGGCCTCCCCTTTCCCTATTAAAATGTTATTTCAGCCTGAATTCTAAGTTACCTCAGGGAGTTACTCATTTTTCCATGGCTATCTCCTATGTATACATGAGGTATTTATGTTAATGAACTCCTGTTTGTTTTTCTGTTCATCTGTCCTTTATAACAAGGATCTCAGCTAAGAACTCAGAAGGGTAGAGGAAAAATTATTTTTCCTCTTCTCTATAGGATAAATTTGATATGAAACTTAATTTATGAAGTTTTAGAATCATCTGTTTCATCAGCCAGGGAATTTTTTCCAAAAATTACAATGTTCTTTCACCTCCTAACATCAATACTCATAATGCTATTACCATTTATTGCAATTTTACAGTGTATTTGGTATTTTGGTAAGTTTCTTTCCTGTCCTCTTCAGAAGATTTCTTTCGCCCATCTCATGAATTTTAAAACTATGTAATACTTTACTAGGCTGTCTTATACTCAGAGAAAATGTCAGAATTTTCAATTCTTTTTAAATTGCTTATTTATATAAGAAACCTACACAGAAGCCTGTCTAAAGTTGGTATAACTGCTGATAATGAATATTGCTTTGTTGCACACACTAAAAAAGATTTAATTTCCAAAGGACTCTGGTTAGAGAGCTCTCTTGGCAGTTAAAAGACTTGCTGTTTTTATAGAATTTTACCATAATTCATATGCAAGAAGATTGCCAAAGTGTAAATTATCCATAGAGTTGTGTTGCAAAATAAGCTGCTAGAGAAGCATGATTAGCTAATTGCATCTAATGACTCTGAAAATATAACACCTCCTCCAAACTGGAAGAATTAGGAAAGGATCCCTTTTTTTTTTTCCTTCCCACTTGTGCCTTCCATGGTAACTAGGGCTGATTCTTTTCCAAGAAACTTATTCTTTGTTTGCTGAGCAAGCTGATACCTGCTGATAAGATGGCTTTACTTTCAAGTGATAAATTATCTTAATTAACTTTAATTATTTGCAGACAATTTTATACAACAAGAGACCTTTAAGAAATAGAAACATAAAGATTTAATAGGGGTGATAAGTATGAGCCTGAGGAGAAAAACAATTTTCCATTTTAAAAAAAAATTGAAATCGATGATAATATTGAATGTAACAATTAAAAATGGAGTAAGCAAAAAGCTGGTAATTTGCATGATTAGGGACCAGAACTTTGGGTACCAAAGGAAATCAAAGAAAAAATACATAGCTTGCTGTTTTGTATGTGGATGTAGTTCTAAAAAAGTTTTCACTCAGATAAATATTTCTTTCAAGATACATTTTTTGGATATTTCATTTCCTGGAATTATTACTAAGCCTGATTTACACTAGAAATTGAAAGCCCATTAGAAGAGATTTCACAACACTTTGCTGCTAGGTTATGTCCTTTGGTGGGTTTAGTTATAGTCATCCCTTAAAGTCATTGCGTTTCTTTTCCATTTATCTAAAATTGTGATTAATAGTGTCACTTGAAAATACCAGTATGTTTAGACAAACTGCTTTTTGTTAAATTTTGTATGAAAGTTGTGATCTCTTTAAGTTGTTTTATATGCATTCCTGCTTAAGAGGAGCTACTTTTGTCTTTTCTTTGACTTTTTGTTTCAAAGGGGACTCATATTCTTACAAGTCCTTCTTTCTTCATCACAGTGATTTGCCTATAGGTGAGCATCTGACCCAAGGAGGGCCAAACAGATTTTCTCATTGTTTTGAGATCAGGTTTTGGGGAACAAATCCTTTCCACTTTTTAAAAAATTATGAGGGTATTACCAAACTTGCGTCTGCTTGCCCACACGCAGTAGAGCCAATCTACTGATATCAGGTTATGGTAAAAGAAAGTGCAGTGCTTATTGCAGGGTGCCAAGCAAGGAAGGGTGGTGGTAGTTTAGTTGCCAAATCATGTCCAACTCTGTAATCTCATGGACTTTAGCTTGCCAGGCTCCTTTGTCCATGGAATTTCCCAGGCAAGTGTACTGGAATGGGTTGCCATTTCCTTCTCCAGGGGATCTTTGCAACTTGGGGATCAAACCCATTTCTTCCGCATTGGCAGGTATATTCTTTACCACTGAGCCACATGGGAAGTCCAAGCAAGGAGTACAGGAGGCTAATGCTCAAAAGACCTGAACTCTATGATGGATTTCAACAAAGCACTTTTAAAAAATTATTTTTAATTGGAGGATGACTACTTTACAATACTGTGTTGGTTTCTGCCATATATCAACATGATCAGTCATAGATATACATGTCACCTCTCTCTTAAATGTCCCTCCCACCTACCACCCTATCCCACTTCTCTATGTTGTCATAAAGCACCTGATTTAAGCTCTCTGCATCATACAGCAAATTTCCATTGGCGATCTAATTGTACATATGATGTTTCCATGCTACTCTCAATTCATCCCACACTCTCCTTCCCCTTCTGTGTCTACAGCACTTCTAAAGGCAAAGGAGGGAGTCTCAAGCTGTGTAAACAGTTCATGCACAGTTCTCTTATTGGTTCATGGTGAGGTAGCAGGGTGATGTCACAGGGATTAGCATCATCAGTCCTCAGGTTCCAGTCTGGAGGCTGTACACTCATGATCATTATGCAGTTAACTTCTTCCACCTAGTGAGGTTTTAGTATCTGTGAAACAATGCAGGAATGTGTATCAGACATTGTTATCTATGTCCTTCAGGGAAGAACTAAAGATTCTGTGACTGCTATATAGTTGACTTATCATTTAAATCATTACCAGTTTTCCTGGCCCAACTGCTATTTTTTTGTTACTACATGTTCGCATTCTTTCAATCACTCATTCTTGAACCAGCCTTTTGGGATTCAGGGAAGACCTGGGAGACTAAAGCTTTTTTACAAACAAGAAGCAGGCAGCAAACATGGGGTATGGAAGGGGATGGCTGTCCCTGGAAGGCCCCATAGGATCCTGCTCAGTTATAAGGGTATCAGTTTAGGAGCCACTGGTACTTATATGCATGTGAAGAAAGTCAGTCTACAGTAAATAATGATGGAACTGTCTGAAAAAAAGAGAAAATGAGTTTAGTGAGAAAAAGGAAATATATTGACAATATACATATTACTAATTTTAACTTTTGAAGACAACACTATACTCCTTCCTTCAATTTGATGATTTGAAATAAGCTATTCGTTTATTTTTGTCCAATTTAGTTCAATGTGAATTTCTGTAGCAAAGAGTCTTGAACAATAGAATGTCTCCTTATTTGACTGTTTATTCCCTCCCATTCATTTAGCAGCTTCTCTCAGTCTGTGCTGTGCTGTGCTTAGTCACTCACTCATGTCCGACTCTTTGCGACCCCATGGACTGTAGCCCACCAGGCTCCTTTGTGTATGGGGATTCTCCAGGCAAGAATACTGGAGTGGGTAGCCTATCCCTTCTCCTGGAGATCTTCCCAACCCAGGAATCAAACTAGGGTCTCCCACTTTGCAGGCGGATTCTATACCAGCTGAGCTACCAGGGGAGTCTCTCTGTCAGTATAGATACACCCAAATATCCCTTCTCATCCCTTTCAGTAAGGAAACTTTCCTTCTCTGTCATACCGGGACTCTCTTTCCTTCCTTTAATTGATGAGTATCTTTCTTCTAGACTTGATTATTTGGCTTTACATTTTTATTGCTTGCTCATGTACTAGACCTCTGCATTTCTGCTTTTATTTTTATAATTCTTTTAAAAAATATTTCTCAAAGTTCCTAGAGAACAAATTCAACAGGTGTTTGAAAACAATTTATTTAATACCTTCTATATTCCAGACTCTTCCTAGTACTAAGTGAACAAGACTAGTAGTGAACAAGACAAAGTCATTCCTATAATGGAGCTTATGTTCCAGCAGTGGATATAAGTAATAAATAAATAAACATATTTTACGAAAGAAAAAAAGACAATATTTGAGACAAAATGAAATTTTCACTTTTAATGATAAAGTATAATGCTGTGAAGTCAGAACAAGTTGGCTCCCTCCAGAGTAAAATGATATGATACTATTTATAGTTCAATATTTTACACAATAGTCAACAATTCTGAGTGGATTTGAGGAAAATAATAATTCCTCTTTTTGATAGGAAGCAAAGTGATTCCATTTTCCTTCTTTATCTCAGGATATAAGATTTATTGTAGGCTCATTCATCCAGTGTTTATCATTAACTAAAACTTTAAATATAAAGTCTTTTATATTAATAAATGTCATTGCCAAAGAATAATATGTGATGAATTCCGGGCCAAATTTAGTGTTAAGCTTGCAAGTGTTTGTTTCTCACTTGTGTCTGACTCTTTGCGACCCTATAGACTGTAGGCCACCAGGCTGCTCTGTCCATGGAATTCTCCAGGTAAGAATGCTGGAGTGGTTAGCCATTCTCTTCTCCAGGGGATCTTTTCAACCCAGGGAAGTATTAAGCTCAGCTGAGGGCAAAGATTCACCTATTTATGTATAATATTAATTTATTGTTTTTAGATATTCATGTTATATAACTACACTACTCAGTCTGGAAATAATAACTGCTAATGAGGAAAACTCAATCAGTGTCAGGGACCAGACTGTCAGGGGTGGGTCTATTTTAGTCTAATACAGAACGGACTTTCTGAGGGAGTGACATGAACGAAGTGAAGTTAGTGTGAAGATTAAATAAGGTAGAAGGAACAGCATGTAGAAAGGTGTTGAGGTAGGAATTCATCTGGCCGATTAAAGAAGTAAACCTGAAGGCTAGACCAGAGGAAATAAGCTTGCGATAAAGTCAGAGAGAGACCAGGATCAGTCAGTCTGAGTAGCATGTGTAGACACCTTTGGAGAACTTAGAGGTTACATGATCTAAATTTTGTGTTTTAAAGGTCACCAAGGACGCTCTGTAAACTGTAGGTAGTCAGACCATTGCTTCTTTCCCAGGATACCCACAATTAGTGACTGATCAAAAGTGGAGCACAAAGGCCCATCTCTCTTACCCCAACTTCACCTTCAGAACTTCTTGCAGGGTCAGCTCAGCCTTCCCTTGAGACTGTATCACAACTGCAGCAGCTTCTCTTCTACCAGTTCTACTTCCTTTTCTTCCCTTCTACAGGTTTTGATCCCAAAAGCATGTCCTAAAACATCTCCAGTGGATAGGCATGGAAGCAGAGATACCACCTTTGCTTAATTGTCATTCTCAACCTTCACATGTCATTTGATACTGGTGACACCTGCCTTCTTGAAATTGTTTCTACTTTGGCCGCTATGACACTCCACTCTTTATGTTACTTTGTCCCAAATCTACAGTCACCTTTCAAAGCAAAACTTTTTCCACTAAGCCCCTAAATATGGTTATTCCATGGTGTGTGTCCACTGCCATCTTATTGCTCAGTTTTTCACTCCTCTTCTCAGGGCCGCTCACATTCCCATTATCCTGCTCTGTGAGCTTCAGACCCAGACTGAATCTCGTGTGCTGTAGATTGAGTTTCTTGGGAGGAAGACTCTGAGATGGGGTACATGTGCAAGAGGATTTTTAGGGAGGAAGAATGAGAATAAGCTGTAACTAGGAATAAGTCATAGCAGAAACACAGTCATTCTTTTTGTCAGAGGGCTGTTAATTGAAAGAACAGAGAAATGTGCTACAGAGAGTATATTTGTATTTACCAAGTCTTTTTAAAGGTTATTAATGGCATTCCTGTGAACAAAATGAGGAAATGAATCAGAAGCAAACATAATTATGTAAATTTATATTTGGATGCCTGTGTCTAAGGATATCAAACCAACATGCTTGAAGGCTGTTTCCTGTTCACTGATTTTCTTTAAGATTTAGATAAAAATATCAAAGGAATCCTTGTGACATTTTTAGATGACATGAAACTAGGAAGGTTAAAAAATATGCTGGGTGACAGAATCAGGTTCCATAAAAATCTTGACAGGCTGGAATAATAGACCAAGTCCAGTAAGATAAGGTTTAATTGTGATATATGTTAGGTCTTGTATTTATATCTTCAAATCAGCTACTTCCATATAAAATAGACTGTACTTAGTAGCATATGTAAAAAGAACTTAAGGCAGTAGATCTTGACTCAGACTACACATGACAATCACCTGGGTGGAATTTTAAGTGTCTCAGTACATAGGATCCACCCTCAGAAATTTATGTTATTTGGTATGGAATAATGCCCAAGCATAAGTTTTTAAAAGCTTTCAAGTTGATTCATACATGTAGCCAAGTTTCATAACCACTAATTTTAGCAGGCTGTGAGTTAGTTAGCTGAGTGATATTACTGCCTCCTCTCTGAGAAAGAAAGGGGAGGGGGAGGGAGGGGAGGAGGAAGGAAAGGAAAAGATAAAAGAAAAAGAAAAAAAGGAAAAGAATGACAGAAAAAGAAATGCTGGTGTAATCTAAAGAGAAGGAGCCTAGGTCATTATAGGAGCATGGGCTTTAGGGTAAGATAAAAGTGTTTTTGCCCCAACTCTACTCTTTCAAGATGTGTGGTCTTAATCTCTTTTGACCCGAGTTTTCTTTTCTTTAAGGTGACAATAATAATACCTACTTCTTAGGGGGTGTTGTGAGCACTGAGTAAGATTTTGCCTGTGGGGTACTTGGCATGAAACTTGGGATATAGTCAATGCTCAAAAAATGTTAGCAGAGGTTGAACTGTAGTAATAGAATTATCAGATTTAAAATGTGGAAACAGGAGCTTGGTCTTCTCTGTCGTAGGCAAAACTTAATGAGGTTGAACTTCTAAGCATCAATCTTCAGGAAACAGAGACAGCCTGGTTTTAGTTCTGGTCATAGATGAACAAATGAAATACATATAAGGAATATTCAAAACTATTGATAGTATTCCTCTCGGTACAGACATAATTGTTTCTTAAAGAAAAGTTGCAGTTCTGTCATGAGGATCAAGTGTTAGATTATTCTGTATAAATCTAAAAAGTAGGATTAGGAAGAAAGAGCAGAAACTAATGGAAAAGGAAATTCCAACAGCCAGAGCCTTTTCCTCAAAATTGGACTGCATGTTGTAGAGGGCTTTTGGTGATCTTTAAATTCAATGATAATCTATGATTAAATATTTCTTTTCTGTCACTTTTTTGTCCCTTTGTCTATTCCAACTCATCTTTCACAGTAATTTTCAACTGAGACTTCTTTACTAAGTGAAAAGTAGATCATGGATCTCTTTAGCTCAAAATCTATTACAAACTGGTTTAATATAAAGTTTTCCACCTGGTATTTAAAGTATTGTAGAACCAAGCCCCTGTTCCAGTCTATTCTAGTTTTATTTACTGCCACTCCCTGTTCCATATGTATATAATTTCCTCGTGAAATTTTTACATGAAACAACTAAACTGTCTTCCAAAGTGGCTGCACCAATTTTCATTCCCAGCAGCGATAAATGAGTTTCTGTTGCTCCACATCCTTGTCAGCATTTGGGGTTGTCAGTAGAATGGATTTTAGCCATTCTAATAAGTGTGTAGTGGTATCTCATTATTGTTGTAAGTTGTATTTTCATAGTGATACATGATGTTGAGCGTTATTTTATTTGCTTATTTACTATATTTATATCTTTGGTGACAAGTCTGCTCAGAGCTTTTGGCCATTTTAAAATTAGTTTGTTTGCTTTCTTTTTGCTTAGTTTTAAGGGTTCTTTATATATTTTGAATACTAGTCCTTATCATATAGATATTTTGCAAATACTTTCTCTATGGCCTGGCTTTTCATCCTTTTAACATTGTATTTCACAAAACAGAAGTTTTTAGTTTTAGTGAAATTCAATTTATCAAGTTTTTTCTTTCATGGATCATCCTTTTGCTGTTGTATGTAAGCCTTCACCAAACCCAAGGTCACTTAGATTTCCTGTGTTATCTTCTAGGAGTTTTGTAGTTTTGCATTTTACCTTTAGGCTGATAGTCCATTTTAAGTTAAGTTATTGTGAAAGATGTAAGGCTGTCTCTAGAATCATTTTTCTGTGTATGGATGTCTGGTTGTTCTGACACCATTTGTTGAAAAGCCAAGCATTTCTTTCACACCTATCATTTCTTTCTGAGAAAATTATCTTTTCTCTCACCACTGCACATTTGACAGTTTCCACTATCCCAAACCAAGAAAACTACCTTCTGCTGATGCTTTATTGGTGTTATGACAGGTTGATATATGATGCCAGTGATTTCAACTAGGTTGTTTATTTGGATCAGTTTTATAGGTTGTATAGAGCTTGATGTCTGACACTCACATTGGCTCTGGCTACTTGCTCACTGGCTAGTGAAATACTATAACACAATTTCTATGTGCGGTTCCCAACAAAAGGTTCCATGATCGTGACTTCAGCAACAGGGAAAGTGTTGAAATTCTCTGGCTATTACAACATTAAGATTCAAATCAAGTATACGAAGGAATTGAGACTATAGGTGTCCTTTTGAGAATAGGAGGGTCCTGTCCAGGGTTTTGCAATGGGCATTCAGTGGAGTAACTGCATCATAATGAGCTAGTGCTGTTCTGTGCTCAGTCACTCAGTCGTGTCTGACTCTGTGACCCTGTGGACTGTAGCCCACCAGACTTCTGTGTCCATGGAATCTTCCAGGCAAGAATACTGGAGAGGGTTGCCATTTCCTCCAAGATATCTTCCCAGCTGAGGGATCAAACCCGAGTCTCTTGTGTCTCCTGCATTGGCATAAGGATTCTTTACCACGGCACCACCTGGGAAGCCCCCAAATCAGCTAAGATAGCTGTTAAAGTGCTGATTCCTGAACCACATTTGGATCTAGTGAGATCAGAATCTCTGGTGATGGGACTGTGGGAAGATTCTCTTAACTCTTGCTCAGACATCTCCTAAATATCTTTTGAACTGTGAAGCAGAGAAGTAACCTTGGTAGAAGGTTCTAATTTTCCCAGGGTATTAGATAAAATTAAGTACCTGTCTTGGCATTCAAATGGCAAAATTCCAAGCTTGTGTGTCTGAGTAAAAGAAATATATGTGAGTATTTGCATGTGTTTGTGTGTTGAGGGGAAGGTCACTTTACCAAAATGTCTCATAGGCATTTCACATCTAACCTTTCTAAGATGAGTATGTTACCTTTGTATCAAATATATTCCTATGCAGTTTGCATCTTAGGTAAACACCCTGGTGCTCAAACTAGAAACCTGAGGGTAATTCTACAGTTTTATTTCTTATCTAATCACAAGTCCTGCAGTTGCTTGTATCTCTCCTAATTATTGCTTAAGTATGTCCATCCTCCTCCATTCACATTTCCAGTGCTTTAGTTTAGGCATCTCTTATTTTATGACCTGTTTTACTGCATTGGCCTCTCAATCCCTTCCTTGTCAATCCACCTTTCATATTGATTGTTGTCATAGTGCACCTTATACAGTGCATATCTGCTGGTGTTCTTACCTTGATTGAAATTTTACAATTTCAACCCATCAGCATAAAGAAGTTTCCTCATGGTCAGCTTTGGCTATCCCCTTCAGCTTTGTCTTCAATACTCGTCCAGGTTTACACTGTGTTTCAGCCACACACACAAACACAAAATTACTTATATTTCTTTATCTGAATATTTTCATTCATCTTGGGCCAAAGTGTACATCCTATTTGTTTTATTGGCTGAAGATTTAAATTCCCCATTAAGTCTTCTCTGACAGCCATTTACCCTCCCTGCATTTGACATCACTCTGCTCTTAACATCACCCACACAGCACTTGCCACATTTAATTATATTTGTTTATTTAGCTGTTTTGCCTCTTCATCAAACGGTACTCCAAGAAGACTGATTTTTTTTTTTGGTAAAATTTTTAATAATATATATGCTTGTTCCTTGCTGAAGCAAATATTCAAGACTTCAGTTTCAGATAGTGTGGAAGGTCATGAACTTGGGTGGTAGAGGCAAACACTATATAACTATATAGGAAATAAATGAAAAATTGGAAAATGGAACATTTTAAACAAGCAGATCAACCCACAGAAAGTAAAGAGGTGTCTTTCAGCCCCAAATAGGAATAGAACAGCAAAAGAGAGCAGGAGTGTTAAGCTGATTTTGTACCTGAACTGGAGGGATAATTAGTTGCTGTAGGGGTTCTTCATATGTACAAGTTCTATATTTCAGTGCTCAGAGAGAAGAAATGAGGCTTCAACTTTGTGAGGTAGTAAGATGAGATCTTTGTTAGTCACAATCTGTGTGGCTACAAACTTGGTAACAAGTTGAACTAAATAGAATTGTTTGCTGGCCCAGAAAGGCAAAGAAAACACTTTGTTTCTTTATCCTAGATCCCAGGTGAAAAAATAATGTTATCCCTAATTATTCAAAATCCCAGACTTAATTTCCTACATGTTTGGAATGTAGTTTATTTTACATACATTCTCCAGCAACACCCAAGCTGAAGAATTAATACAAAAATTGGTCCCAGGTCAGTAAACACTCCAGAGCCCAACAGAAGCAACCATTAAGCACCTGGGTGGGTTGTGCCCTCAACCAGGCAGAACGGCCTTCGGACAGATACAGCTCAGTTGAGTATAAACCTACAACCCAAAATTCAGGGTCGCAAAAAGCAGTAATCAAGAATCAGTCAAGGGCAGGTATAGCAGAGTTAAACCCCCCTAGAAGTATGAAATAAGTATGTTTTAAGTTTTAAAGATACCAACTGAGAACGATAATAAAATACCATGATAAAAAGAATCAGAATATTTGAAACACAACCAAATTCTCTTCTAGAAGTAAAGTGTTGGTCGCTCAGTGTGTCTGATTCTTTGAGACTCCATAGACTATAGCCCTCCAGGCTCCTCTGCCCATGGAATTATCCAGGCAAGAATACTGGAGTGGGTTGCCATTTCTTTCTCCAGGGGATCTTCCTGACCCAGGGGTCAAACCCAGGTCTCCTTCATTGCAGGCAGTTTCTTTACTGTCTGAGCCACCAGGGAAGCCCTTAGAAGTAAAAAATGCTCATTAAAATAAAATAAAATTTAAAAAAACCATAAGCAATTAGTTGAACAGCAAAAAAATACTCTTCAGGTAAAAATTCAGGAAAATGTGTACAAATCTGAGAAGCTTCTTATAAACAATACGTCACTTAAAAATGTACATGAGTACACTGGTTAGTAGAATGAAAGAAATTAAGGTGAGGCTTGTGCTATTCAGTTCAGTTCAGTCACTCAGTCGAGTCCGACTCTCTGCGATCCCATGGACTGCAGCATGCCAGGCCTTCCTGTCCATCACCAATCCCAGAGTCCACCCAAACTCATGTCCATTGAGTCGGTGATGCCATCCAACCATCTAATCCTCTGTCGTCCCCTTCTCCTCCTGCCCTCAATTGTTCCCAGCATCAGGGTCTTTTCAAATGAGTCAGCTCTTCGCATCAGGTGGCCAAAGCATTGGAGTCTCAGCTTCAACATCAGTCCTTCCAATGAATACCCAGGACTGATCTCCTTTAGGAAGAACTGGTTGGATCTCCTTGCAGTCCAAGGGACTCTCAAGAGTCTTCTCCAACACCACAGTTCAAAAGCATCAATTCTGCGGTGCTCAGCTTTCTTTATAGTCCAAATCTCATATCCATACGTGACTACTGGAAAAACCATAGCCTTGACTAGATGGACCTTTGTTCCTAAAGTAATTAATGTCTCTGCTTTTTAATATGCTGTCTAGGTTGGTCATAACTTTCCTTCCAAAGAGTAAGCATCTTTTAATTTCATGGCTGCCATCACCATCTGCAGTGATTTTGGAGCCCAGAAAAATAAAGTCTGACACTGTTTCCACTGTTTCCCCATCTATTTGCCATGAAGTGATAGGACCAGATGCCATGATCTTAGGTTTCTGAAAGTTGAGCTTTAAGCCAACTTTTTCACTCTCCTCTTTCACTTTCATCAAGAGGCTTTTTAGTTCCTCTTCACTTTCTGCCATAAGGGTGGTATCATCTGCATATCTGAGGTTATTGATATTTCTGCCGGCAATCTTGATTCCAGCTTGTGCTTCATCCAGCCCAACGTTTCTCATGATGTACTCTGCATATAACTTAAATAAGCAGGGTGACAATATACAGCCTTGACGTACTCCTTTTCCTATTTGGAACCAGTGTGTTGCTCCAAGTCCAGTTCTGACTGTTGCTTCCTGACCTGCATACAGATTTCTCGAGAGACAGGCCAGGTGGTCTGGTATTCCCATCTCTTTCAGAATTTTCCACAGTTTATTGTGATCCACAGAGTTAAAGGCTTTGGCATAGTCAATAAAGCAGAAATAGATGTTTTTCTGGAACTCGCTTGCTTTTTCGATGATCCAGCAGATGTTGGCAATTTGATCTCTGGTTCCTCTGCCTTTTCTAAAACCAGCTTGAACATCTGAAAGTTCACGGTTCACGTATTGCTGAAGCCTGGCTTGGACAATTGTGAGCATTACTTTACTAGCGTGTGAGATGAGTGCAATTGTGCAGTAGTTTGAGCATTCTTTGGCATTGCCTTTCTTTGGGATTGGAATGAAAACTGACCTTTTCCAGTCCTGTGGCCACTGCTGAGTTTTCCAGATTTGCTGAAAAATTGAGTGCAGCACTTTCAGCTATTCACCGCTGTTCAGAAAAGGTTCAAAAAAGGCATTTTAGCTACCTCTTTAAGTATGAGTTCAGTGGGTGAACAGGAGAGCAAAACCATTCAGGGAAAAGGGAATGGAATGGGCATGTGCCTAGAGATACAGAGACTTAAAGAGATGGAAATAGTGAGACATAAGAAACAAGAAAGATGGAATGTGGAAGTTCATCATTTGTTTAATAGGAATTCTAAAAGTAGAAAGTAGTAAGAAAAAGAATATTTGAAATGATAATGGAATACCATCAGATTTAGGAACTAAAGTCGACTCTAAAGAAGACACATGGAAATAAATCCACACATAGATACATCTTAGAGAAACTAGAACATCAAAGATAAAGAAACCTGAAAAGGAACTAGAAGAAAAAGATGACCTACGATGGAACAACAATTAGTCTTATAGCAGACTTCTTAGCATAAGAATTAGGTGATAGAAGAAATGGAATGTCATCATCAAAGTACAGATAATAAATACTTGTCAGAACCAAATTTTATATCAAGTTAAAATATTGTTCCTGAGTGAGTGTAAAATAGACATAAACAGAGATGGAAGAAGAGATGAAGCAGGTTTACTCCTTTTGTTTAAAGAGTGTTTACTTTTCATTCACCCTCATGGCATGCTTTTCCTTAGAGACTGCACATAAATTGACTGGAGGTCAAGGAACCACATGAGCGGCTGTTCTGGACCAAGCACAGTTCCCTAGGCATTGGGGATATGTGCTCTGTTGTGTCTGACTCTTTGTGACCCCATGGACAGTAGTCCACCAGGCTCCTCTGTCCATAGAATTTTCCAAGCAAGAATACTGGAGAGGTTGTCACTTCCTGCTCCAGGGGATCTTCCTGACTCAGGGATTGGACCCGTGTCTCTTACATCTTCTGCATTGGCAGGTGGATTCTTTACGACTAGTGCCAACTGGGAAGCCCCAGGCATTTGGGATATATTAGTGGACATAGAGAATATCCCTGCCATCCTGAAGCTCACAACCTAGTAGGGGGAGACAGACAATAAATAATATCCACAAAAATAAATAAGGGATAGTATGTTAGAGGATAATAAATGCTATTGGAAAAAGGAGAACAGGATAAAGTTGATGAGAACTGTATGGTGGTGAAGCGTGTATGTTCCAATATTAACATGGTCAAGGTAGACCTCATTTAAATAAACACTTGAAGTAGCAAGAAAGTCAGTAAAACAGTTCCTTGGGAGAATAGTGCTATAGTCAGGGAGAACAGGCAACACAGAAAGCTCTGCCACAGGATCATGACTGGTATCTGCCTGGAATAGCGAGAAGGCAGGCATGACTGGGAACAAAAAAGGGACTGTCACTGAGTTTTGAAAAGAGAAGTGATATGATCTGACTTTTATGTTTAAAATATCACACTGGCTGCCACACTGATGATGATCTGAAAGAGGCAAAGTAAGATGCAGGAAGGTGATTGCAGTAATCTAGCCAAGAGATGATGATGGCTTGGACCAGAGTGAACTCCTATTGCCAATCAAAGTGTCTGTAGTCAGTAGATAATAAGTTAAATAAAGAAATGAATAAATTCCTTACAAACAAACAGTTTTCCAAGTGTATAGAGATGCATATCCTTGATATATTATTAATATTTTTTTTATATTCAGAGCACTTAAATTATAAATACCAAACAGATACTATGTATTGAAATCTATCAACAGGATGACATTAAGTTCTTTGTATATGTAGTCTTGAATGGAAGATAAAAGATAAGGTCCTTGTTCTCAGGAGGTTCAAGGTCTAGTTTTAAGGTTAGTATGTAACCACATAAAATGTATGCTAAATAGGTCTAAGTCTAGAAAATAGGTGACTTAATTTTTAAACATATACTGGAAGACATTTCTTGAATCTGATTTACCCTGTCTCTTCATCCCCTCATGGTATTCACGAATCTTCCAGAGCATCAAACCTTATGGCTAAGGAGTAAAGGGCATAGTAGAGGCAACTATTCACATTTAATGATTAAGCCAGCAATTATGTGACACATGGCCATCAACAGTGTACTTTCATGCCTATGATCTCATGTGGTGCTCATAAAATTCCTATGAAAAATATTGAATAGACAAAAATTTTAACCCCAATTTATACAGAGGAAATATTGACATTCAGAGAAGAAAGTAAGTTTTTCATAGCTCACACTACTAGGAATAAATCAGGAAGTGAAACTTAACCCAGATTTCTGGACTATAGAACTTGATTTTCTCCTCTATTCCACAGCTGTAGTTAGACTTGGTCCTTAAGTCCCAACATGCTGGACAGTCAGAGTTGAGTATCAGAAACAACCAATGTCCACAGAATTTGTTGTCATAGCCACTGTCCTCATCCCCAATAACACACATGCAAAAATAC
This sequence comes from Giraffa tippelskirchi, assembly GCF_054371585.1. Lineage (NCBI taxonomy): Eukaryota > Metazoa > Chordata > Mammalia > Artiodactyla > Giraffidae > Giraffa > Giraffa tippelskirchi. Next base: position 101,802,200 of record NC_137281.1, read on the forward strand.
ATGCACAGAGGTCTGTCTACAAACTAAGGAAGGCTGTGGCCAAGAGCAGGTCTGTGTGTTATGTACATGAGATTTTATTTTGTGCAATTTTTCTCTCTTTTCCAAGGATATTAGTGAACAATAATTATTACATTGCAGCTAGTAGTAATTGTGTTTTGGGTTTTGCACCATAAATATTATTGCCTATGGTGAGGTTTTGCTTTATATTCACCACTTCTGCCCTCAAAACATAAAAAAAAAAAAAAAAATTAATGGAAATTTACTTAAGCTTGTTTGGGCATTATCAATCCTGGCTTACCTGAATACATCAGTGTTTGCAAAGGCTAATCTGAATGCCACATTTCAACTTTAATCACTGAAATTCTACATTATTTGTGAAAATAAAATGTGAAAGGTGTGGCCTAGTTTCTCTGCAGAGCTGTTTGTATACCATCAAGCTGATAGGCTGTCTAGAATAAGAATGCAAATGTATATAGATTTGGTTGAATTAACATCTCTTTAACTTGGATTTGTCCGTATTAGTTTTAGAAAGTCTAAGGGAAAGACTTAAACCTAACTTATTTTTGCAAATAAGTTTTCCTTAACATAAATTTGTTTTCCACCATCAAAAGAAAATTAGCAGGAGAATTAAAATTATCCTATGATGTGAAAACTATAAAACCTATATTTGCCTACTCTGAAAGGCAAAATAACATTCAGAATTATAGACACATATGCAATATTTATCTGACATTGCCACTCAACTGTGTTTGTGACTTTCAATATTATATAAAATTGTATTAATGTTAGAATTCTGCTTTGAAATTTGTCTTCATTTAATCAGTCCCAATATCTCCCTAAATACCTATTGGAAATGAAAAATTGGAAAAAGCCTGTGCAAGCAAGCACTTATAGCAGTGCTTTGAACTGACAAGGTGTTTGTGCATCCAGTTCCTTGATAGCTCAGTTGCTAAAGAATCTACCTGCAGTGCAGGAGACCCTGGTTTGATTCCTGGGCTGGAGAAGGGGTAGACTACCAACTCCAGTATGCTTGAGCTTTCCTTGTGGCTCAGCTGGTACAGAATCTGCCTGCAGTGTGGGAGACCTAGGTTCGTTCCCTGGGTTGGGAAGATCCCCTGAAGAAGGGAAAGGCTACCCACTCCAGTATTCTGGCCTGGAGAATTCCAGGGACTACAGTCACAAAGAGTTGGACATGACTGAGCGACTTTCACACACACTGTTAACCTACATAATCTCTACTCTTCCTTCAAATTTTAGATGAAAGGTAGACTTTCTTCGGGATGTATTTTCTAATCCCCACCTGCCACCACATCTAGCTTGGTCCTTTATGAATCATTCACTCAACGTACATATTTTAATGTCTAATTTAATGTTCCTTAGTGTGATTACTTGGTTAATGGCTGTAAATTATGCAAGAAATTATAATTTTTGTCACTATTATATCCCAGCACAAAAAAATAGTAGCCGGCATAAAATAGTTTCTCAATAAACTATTGATGAATGACTGAGTGAATTATCACATACAGAGAACTCATATGATAGTTTTATATATATCTAACGTATTTTTTCTTCTCTATCTTAATATGCTAAGTTGTTTTTGAAATCTCATACTTTTACCATGCTATTTTGGCATTTTTAAAAATTGGGCCCAAGTACTGCTTTCTTCCACAAGTTTTCCCTCTTTTTATAGACCTTCAGATTTTGTAGCATTCAGAATACAACAGAGCTTTAGGTAGCAAAGAGCTGTCAGGATTGAGCTTCTTTTGCAAGTTTAAATTCTCCTAAGCAAGCCACTGTAGTGGAACATATAGAGCCCTAGAAGCAAGGCTTTCTGTACATTGTGTGCTTTAATGTACTCAGTTCAAAATATCAGATAACTAGATAGTGGAATAGAATAAGTTACTAATAAATTTGTCAGAGGAGAACCAAATGAATACCAAAAAAGCAAATATATGAACTGAAAGCTGATCAGCACCCAAAAGTACAGCAAAACAGGATGAAGCTTAACTATACATTCTGCTTGTGGTTAAACATAGAATACAAATAGATTTAACTCCCCTGAAAATGAGTTAAGAGGAGGAGAGCAAAAAGAAAAGGGGAAAGGGGTGGGAAGAGGAGGTGGACCAGGAGGAGGAGGAGAGGGAGGAGGAAAGAATATATGTGTGTGTGTGTGTAGATATGATTGTACACACATGCAATTTATAGCTAAAATGCAGTATCATTGAACCAGAAAAAGGGGAAAATCATGTTTAAGAATAAATAATGCACAACTCTAAAATTTTTATGATGAAGAAACAAAGGCAGTTTCAGAGAATACATTGTTATTATCCACTCTATGCAGCAAAGGCATTATTCCATCTATGAAATAGGAGCAAGTCATGAGGGTTAAAAAAATGCAGAAATAAAAATATCATAAGGTTAAATTAAGAGATAAATCACCCAAGGATGGATTTTTGAAAACTAAAAGTGAGGTAACAAAGTGAAAACCCACAATGATGACCCTAAGGAAAGAACTGTCATTCTAAAATAGCCGAGTTGCAGAGACCAAACTTGAGAGACTCTTAGATGCAGCAGAAAAAGTCAGAGAAGAAACAATGACAAAGAATGTGATCAGTATGAAGGAAAAAGCTTCTTGATTTATTTTTTAAATAACTGTATAATTGAGAAGAACAATAAAACTGAAGAGAGAAAATGATAATACCTAATACTGAAGAAAAGAGTCATAAACTGAAAAAGATGACTGTCCAGACTGAAAATTCACCTTGCTCTAGGCAAAAAATCAATGAAAAGAGAGCCACAAATTAGATGTGTCTGACAAATATTTGAATTTTAAAGGTAGAGAACAAAACCTATACATTTCTAAGTGAAAATACTACTGAGGAAAAACATTAGACTTGTATCAGACATTCTCTCCTTAAAGTTCCAGAATCTAATGGAACATTTATATAGTTTGTTCTATTAATTTTACCCAGCTAATGTGTCTTTCATATGAATGCAACAGACATTATCAGACATGCAAAAACACATAAAATATGCAAGTTCTTTAAAAAGTTATTTGTAGATATACTCAAGCTGAATGAGAGCTGAATCTTACTTTAAAGTGGAAGAATAGGAATTGGCGTTGGAGTTTCTTTTAATTCCTTACCATGTGGAGTAAACTCAAAAGATGAATATTTTATGTTGAATGTCATATTTTGAAAAAAATGGTTAAATAATATTTTGATAAATTTACCAAATTATAAAGGACATATTTTTTTCTAAAACTATATATAATATATATTTGTTTATATATATATATGGTTCAATTGTTAAGTCATGTCAGACTCTTTGTGACCCCATGGACTGCAGCAGCTCAAATTCATAGCTAATAGTAACTGCCCTCCACTCTTCCCCAGTAGCATATTGGGCACCTTCCAAACTGGAAGGCTTACCTTCTGATGTCATATCTTTTTCCCTTTTCTACAGTTCATGGGGTTCTTGCAGCAAGAATACTGGAGTGGTTTGCCCTTGCCTCCTCCAGTGGACCACATTTTGTCAGAACTCTTCACTATGACCTGTTAGTTTTGGGTGTCCCTGCATTGCATGGCTTATAGCTTCATGAGTTATGCAAGCCCCTTCACCACGACAAGGCTGTGATCCATGAAGGAGATATCTATCTATCTCTCTATATATAGATACATGCCATAAAAAATGTGAAATGATATAAAAATAATCAATGAAGAAATGAAATAGAGTAGGTGAGAATCTGATCATTCATGACCTTATCAGATATGGTAATAAATTTGGCCTAAGATGTTAAACAGAAGAAAATATAAATAAGAAAAGTAAAGAAGCAAAGACAATAAAATAAATGAGAAAAGATAGATGTGGTGGTTTAGTCATTAAACTGTGTCTGACTCTTGTGACTCCATGGACTGTAGCCTGCCAGGTTCCTCTGTCCATGGGTTCTCCAGGCAAGAATACTGGAGTGGGTTGCCATTTCCTTCTTCAGGGGATCTTCCTGACCCAGGAAATGAACCCAGGTCTCCTGTATTACAGGCAGATTCTTTACAAACTGAGCTACAAGGCAAGCTTTGATAGATAAAAGTTATCAAAATATAAATGAATTTAAGCTGTCTGATAAAATTAAATAGTATTTGAATTAAAACAACAAGCTTCAATCTCATAATACTTTTGGAAGAGTCATATAAAACAAATTACACATAAGGATTAAACATTAAAAATAGGTAAAAATATATTAAGTAAATACAAGAGCACCACCAAATAAAAAAGCAAGGAGGGATTCAATAATAGACTGAATATAATTCAAGACAACAAAATTAAATATGGTAAAAGGCTTGATTTATATTGGCATAGATGTCACAAAAAGATAGAATAATTGTATAATTCTTTTGTCCAGAAATAACCAAGCATCAAAAATATAAAGCAAAATATCATAGAATTAACACAAAAAATAATTATAGTGGGAAATGTTGGCATATCTCTCTGTATTTTTGTCATTTAAAGTGGATAAAAAATGATATAGAATCTGGACAGTGTAGTTAATAAGGTTGAATAAATAAATTAATATCAAAATTCATAAGCAACTATCAGAGAAAAGGCTTTTTTATGTATACCATTAAAAACTTACTGTACTCCAGGATACTTATGTGACTAGAAGAAAATAAACAAGAAAAGAATAGGGAGATACTGTTAGAGACACAGGCAAGAATTTGTCATTCATTGACTTCTAGATTAGAGTAAGGAACTTGAGTTTGTATGTATGTGCAATGGAAGACATAAAATGGCATTAAACAGAGGTTTGAAACAATCTTACCTATTTTTTCTAGTTGCTGAATGATAATGGATTAAAAAGGATGAGAAGTAGGCCAAGTGAGAGATAGGAATAACTTGGGTTTATGTGTTAGTGGCACTGTTGAGAAGTGGTCTGATTCTTAAAATATTTGAAGGTAGTAACAACCAAATTGGGTGTGAAATGTAAAGAAAAGACAGAGTCGAATATATCTCCAAAGACTCTGGCTATGGCCACTCACTGAATGGTGTTGCCATTTAATGAGAGGTGAATTTCCAAAATTGAGCAGATTTTGTTAACGGGGAATGGAAACATGGGGAATAAAAGGACCAAGTTTAGATATAGCAAATTTGATATACATCTTCGACTTCCAAAGGCAAATGTTAAGTAGGGAGTTAAGACTGCCAGTAGAGTTCAGGAGAAAGTTTGTTTAGGGACCACAGCCTTGTCTAACTCAATGAAATTATCAGCCATGCCATGTAGGGCCACCCAAGATGGATGGGATATGGTGGAGAGTTCTGACAAGCCGCAATCCACTGGAGAAGGGAATGGCAAACGGCTTCAATATTTTTGCCTTGAGAACCCCATGAGCAGTATGAAAAGGCAAAATGATAGGACCCTGAAAGATGAACTTTCTAGGTCGGTAGGTGCCCAACATGCTACTGGAGATCAGTGGAGAAATAACTCCAGAAAAAATGAAGAGATGGAGCCAAAGCAAAAACAACACCCAGTTGTGGACGTGACAGGTGATGAAAGGAAAGTCCAATGCTGTAAAGAGCAATATTGCATAGGAACCTGGAATGTTAGGTCCATGAATCAAGGCAAATTGGAAGTGATCAAACAGGAGATGGTAAGACTGAACATGGACATTTTAGGAATCAGCGAACTAAAATGGACTGGAATGGGTGAATTTAACTCAGATGACCATTATATCTACTACTGTGGGCAAGAATCCCTTAGAAGAAATCGAGTAGCCATTATAGTCAACAAAAGAGTCCTAAATGCAGTACTTGGATGAAGTCTAAAAACAATAGACTGAACTCTGTTCGTTTCCAAGGCAAACCATTCAATAACAGAGTAAGCCAAGTCTATGCCCCAACCAGTAATGATGAATAACATGAAGTTGAACTGTTTTATCAAGACCTACAAGACCTTCTAGAACTAACACCCCAAAAAAGGATGTCATTTTCATTATCGGGGACTGGAATGCAAAAGTAGGAAGTCAAGAGATACTTGGAATAATAGGCAAATTTGGCTTTGGAGTACAAAATGAAGCAGATCAGAGGCTAACAGGGTTAGCCAAGAGAATGCACTGGTCATAGCAAACACCCTCTTCGAACAACACAAGAAATGACTCTACACATGGACCTCACCAGATGGTCAATACCAAAATCAGATTGATTATATTGATTATATTCTTTGCAGCTAAAGATGGAGAAGCTCTATTCAGTCAGCAAAAACAAGACCAGGAGCAGATTGTGGCTCAGATCATGAACTCCTTATTGCCAAATTCAGACTTAAATTGAAGAAAGTAGGGAAAACTACTAGACCATTCAGGTATGACCTAAATTAAATCCCTTACGATTATACACTGTTAGTGAGAAATAGATTCAAGGTATTAAATCTGATAAACAGAGTGCCTGAAGAACTATGGATGGAGGTTCATGACATTGTATAGGAGGCAGGGATCAAGATTATCCCCAAGAAGAAGAAATACAAAAAGGCAAAATGATTGTCCGAGGAGGCCTTACAAATCACTGAGAAAAGAAAAGATGTGAAAGGCAAAGGAGAAAAGGAAAGATATATCCATTTGAATGCACAGTTCCAAAGAATAGCAAGGAGAGATATGAAAGGCTTCCTCAGTGATCAGTGCAAAGAGATAGAGGAAAACAATAGAATGGGAAAGACCAGAGATCTCTTTAAGAAAATCAGACATACCAAAGGAGCATTTCATGCAAAGATGGGCTCAATAAAGGACAGAAATGGTATGGACCTAACAGAAGATATTAAGAAGCAGAAGATATTAAGAAGAGGTGGCAAGAAAACACAGAAGAACTACACAAAAAAGATCTTCATGACCCAGATAACCATGATGGTATGATCACTTACCTAGAGCCAGGCATCCTGGATTGTGAAGTCAAGTGGGCCTTAGGAAGCATCACTACAAACAAAGCTAGTGCAGGTGATGAAATTCCAGCTGAGCTCTTTCAAATCCTACAAGATGATGCTGTGAAAGTGCTGCACTCAATATGCCAGCAAATTTGGAAAACTCAGCAGTGGCCACAGGAATGGAAAAGTTCAGTTTTCATACCAATCCCAAAGAAAGACAATGCCAAAGAATGTTCAAACTACTGCACAATTGTACTCATCTCACATGCTAGCAAAGTAATGCTCAAAATTCTCCAAGCCAAGCTTCAACAGTGCTTGAACCATGAACTTCCATTCAAGCTGAATTTACAAAAACAGGGGAACCAGAGATCATATTGCCAACATCTGTTGAATCATTGTAAATTCAAGAGAATTTCAGAAAAACATCTAGTTCTGCTTTATTGACTGCGCCAAAGCCTTTGACTGTGTGGATCACAACAAACTTTGGAAAGTTCTTAAAGAGATGGGAATACCAGACCACCTGACCCACCTCCTGAGAAACCTGTATACAGGTCAAGAAGCAACAGTTAGAACTGGACATGGAACAACAGACTGGCTCCAAATCGGGAAAGGATTACTTCAAGGCTGTATATTGTCACCCTGCTTATTTAACATATGTAGAGTACATTATGAGAAATGCTAGACTGGATGAAGCACAAGCTGGAATCAAGATTGCTGGGAAAGATATCAATATCCTCGGATATGGAGATGACACCACCCTTATGGCAGAAAGCAAAGAAGAACTAAAGAGCCTCTTGATGAAAGTGAAAGAGTAGAGTGAAAAATTTGGCTTAAACTCAACAGTCAGAAAACTAAGATCATAGTATCATGGGTCCATCACTTCATGGCAAATCGATGGGGAAACAATGGGAACAGTGACAGACTTTTTTCTTTTGCACTCTAAAATCACTACAGATGGTGACTGCAGCCATGAAATTAAAAGACACTTGCTCCTTGGAAGAAAAGTTATAACCAACCTAGACAGCATATTAAAAAGAAGAGACATTAATTTGCTAAAAATGGTCCATCTAGTCAAAGCTCTGGTTTTTCCAGTAGTCATGTAAGGATGAGATAGTTGTACTGTAAAGAAAGCTGAGCACTGAAGAATTGATGCTTTTGAACTTTGTAGTTGGAGAAGACTCTTGAGAGTCCCTTGAGCTACAAGGAGATCCAATCAGTCCATCTTAGAGGAAATCAGTCCTGAATATTCATTGGAAGGATGGATACTGAAGCTGAAACTCCAATCTTTGGGCACCTGATGCAAAGAACTGACTCTTTTGAAAAGACCCTGATGCTGGGAAAGATTGAAGGCAGAAGGAGAAGGGGACGACAGAGGATGAGATGGTTGGATGGCATCACTGACACGATCACCTGAATTTGAGTAAGCTTTGGGAGTTGGTGGTGAACAGGGAAGCCTGGCATGGGGCAGTCCATGGGGTCGCAAAGAGTCGGCCACGACTGAGTTACTAAACTGAACTGAGTGGTAAATATTTAGTATATTATATATAGTTTTCAGATCAAAACAAAAGTGGAATGAGGTTGGAATCATCATATATAAATGTATGTTATGACATAGAAAAAAAACGATGAAACTAAAAAAATGGGTAGAGAAATGAAAGGAAGAGTTGCAAAAGATATTCACATATTGTTATCTAGGTAAGAAATGAGAGATTAAAAGATATCATTAAAATTGATACAGAGTAAAAGTACAAATAATGAAATAGAGGGTTATGGACATAAAGATAGAATATAGGAACAGAAATATAAAGCTATATGACAGGATTGAAACCAGTCATGTCAGTCATACCAAAAAAATATTAACGGAGTTAACCCATCTATTGAAAGAACTGCAGAGGAAGTCTGAATTGTGTGTTGTATCAAAATATAGCTAAAATAATACATCACAAAGGCTGAACAAAAGAATGGACAAAGAAATACTAGGCAAAATAAACCATATGAAAGGGGTTGCAATTCTAATATCAAGGTAGAATTCAAACTAAAAAGCATTAAAGTTAATATAAATGGCACTTTCTAGTGCTAGTAGCTACTATTCACATTGAAGATATAATAGTTATGAATATCCATGTACCAAATAACATGTCAACTTACTTTATAAAAGAGAAACTACAAGAGTTGCAATGATAAATTTGCAGAAACACACTACCAATAAAAGGATTTCATACACTATTTTCAGTACAAGGCAATTTTTTATATATATGTGTGAATCCTAAATTATATTACAAATTTGGAGTCACATGGGATCTTATCAGTGTATCAGTTGTGAATTTCTAAGGTTATGTATGCTGCTTAATGTATTGAATTAAGTTTAATATTTATAGATACTGTGTCTGTGTGTGTATATATGATTTTAGATTGATTTGTCTAGCCCTTGTAATAATAGGAAATATCTATCAGTTGTCAAAATAAGGTAATAAATCTGCATGTTGACTTTAGCCTCAAATAATTAAATTATTAATCCCAATTCGTTCTACTAAGAAATTCTAGTTCTCAGCATAAAATTTCTCATGGGAAAGGCTGAGGTAAGCGCATCAATCGGTTTTAAAAAAAGAGTGGCCAGTTTAGATCCACACTGCACTTCAAGATGTCAACACACACGATTTTAATAGCTCCTTAAAGCTCCTCTGTCTGTACAACCTTGAATCATGCCGTGTGCTGATCCAAAATGATATTTCAAAACCTTTTGTTCCATCAGTACCCTTCTCCCTATAATGTCTGATGCTTACAAGCAATATTGTCAGACATTCTGAGAACTATCTGTATCAGCCAGTCAGATGAATGCAGAATCAGGTAATTTAAATTGTGTACATGCTGAACAAAAGATAATCCATTTGGGGAATGGGATGAGGGTAAAATGGTGATCCAGTTCTGAAAAAATCCATAACAGCAAATTCTACATTTTCCTATCAGATAAAATACCGTATTAGACATTGATGAAACCTCTTTCCTAGGCACATAAAAAATGCTTCATGGCAGTGTTTAAGACAACATTACCTTCGTAGAATCCTCTAAAATATAAAAATTGGGCAAGATCTTAACACATGAATTGTTATTCTTCTCCACAGTCCCACTCACGACATGTCTTTCAACAATGCAACAGGTCACCAAACCTCCTCTACCCTTAACCAAGTCGTATGTGTTTGTGTTACTTAGTACCCTTCTATTTTCTTTGTTCTGTAATCTCCCTCCACCTTTGGCTATTTTTTTTTCTTTTACATTCTTTGTTTTTCCTCTTTTCCCTTGAAGGTGACTGTCTCTGATCCTGCCTGTCTCTCATTTCCTCCTTACCCCCTTTATCAATCTCTGGGAATGTGCTATGTATTTATTCTGTGCTCATTTAGTTCCTTTTGCCTGGGTGCCTTTCCAGTTCAGTTCAGTCGCTCAGTCATGTCCGACTCTTTGTGACCCTATGAACCGCAGCACACCAGGCCTCCCTGTCCATCACCAACTCCCAGAGTCTACACAAACTCATGTCCATCGAGTCGATGATGCCATCCAGCCATCTCATACTCTGTCGACCCCTTCTCCTCCTGCCCTCAATCTTTCCCAGCATCAGGGTCTTTTTCCAGTGAGTCAGCTCTTCACATCAGGTGGCCAAAGTATTGGAGTTTCAGCTTCAACATCAGTCCTTCCAATGAACACCCAGGACTGATCTCTTTTAGGATGGACTGGTTGAGTCTCCTTGCAGTCCAAGGGACTCTCAAGAGTCTTCTTCAACACCACAGTTCAAAAGCATCAATTCTTCGGCACTCAGCCTTCTTTATAGTCCAACTCTCACATCCATACATGACCACTGGAAAAACAATAGTGTTGACTATACGGATCTTTGTTGGCAAAGTAATGTCTCTGCTTTTTAATATGCTGTCCAGGTTGGTCATAAGTTTCCTTCCAAGGAGTAAGCGTCTTTTAATTTCATGGCTGCAATCACCATCTGCAGTGATTTTGGAGCCCCAAAAAATAAAGTTAGCCACTGTGTCCACTGTTTCCCCATCTGTCTACCCACTATTTTTTTTTTTTGACATTATAAATTCTGAAAATCTCTCAGATCCCATCTTATTGCTAAAGCAAAGGCAGCTTATAATTATCTCTTCTCTTTTTGCCCTCCTAATGTACTCATTTTCTACTTTTTTTTGTGTATATTTTGTTTCTTATTGTTTTGTATCTGTACATTTTCTGTCCCCAGAGAGATGAAGCAATTTTCTATTTAATCTCAAAAGTTTGATTATTTATTTGTTTAGTAAAAAATTTTAATATCATAATGTTCAATAATTCTGCCATAATGCCATAAATGAAATATATCTGATAATTAATCATTCGGCATAATTTTAATAGAGTACAAGATATCATTGATCTCTGACTTGAGGGAAAAAGACTGCTAAGTAGTTTTAAAAGCAACATGTAATGACAAGCTTGTCTCTAATGTGCTTCTAATGTTTGAGAACTCTTGTATCTCTAGGGAGAAAAATTAACCAAGCAATTCATGAAAGATTAAAATACTTTTTTATTTCCTTATTTTTCCCCTGATGGATACTTTTTCCTTGTGTACTAAGGCTTCTCAACAATAAAGCCTAAGGTTAGAGGATTGGGAAGTACATGTGTACACAGTTAGATGTAAGATGGCCACTCGCACTTGAGCATACACCCCATCCTATAGGATAATATTTCAATATTCCAGTGTACCCTCCAGAGGCACTGAAAGGAAATCTTCAATATGCTAGTCAATCTTTCAATAAGACCAGATGTTTTTTTGTTTAATTTTAATTAAACTTTTTATTTTGAGATAATTGTAAATTCACATGGAGTTATTAAAAAATAATACAGTTAGATCCTCTGTACATTTTTCCAAAGTTCCCTGAAGAGTAACCTCTGGCAAAGCCACAGTGCACTATTACAACCAGGATATTGATATACTTCACCAACCTTATTTATATTTCCCCAGTTTTACTTTTTGCATGTGTGTATGTTTAGTTCTACGCTATTTTATTACATACCTAGGGTCACGTATCTATCACCATAATCAAAGTACCAAACAACACACACCAGTATAAGGGTCCTAGATATTGACCTTTCATAGTCACGTGTCCACTTATTTTTCCTAACACTTAAGCCTGTGCCAGCGCTAACCCCTAGCAACCATTTTTTTTTTCCATTTCTATTATTCTAAGACCAGATGTTTTGGGTGATGAAAAAATGTGTCAGTGAATTTTATTATCAGTTAATTTTCTACTTTTTATTTTCCTGTAAAACAAATTATACTGTTGGGAGAATATAACCATGAATGAGCTTAAAGTAAATAAATTAATGATCATGCTACAAGAATGTCAGCATGGAAGACCATCTGTATTCAGAATAGGTATATTTCAGTGAGGAATCATTACCACCCCTTCCATAATTGACTATTCTGTGGTAGCGTTAGTTAATAACAAGGTCTACATGACTTCCACACTAGTGAACTGAGCTTTTTGTTCATGAGCCATAGGGAAACATTGGAGTAACTGCTGAAAGATGCTGACCAGCATCTGCAAAATGAACCATCTTATCCATTGGATTATTGAGAACGTCATTTTTAGTGATGATCTATTGCTGAGCCTATTGCTAGCACATAAATATCCTTAAATAATGATCACAGGCTAAGAATGCCATCCACTAATTTTTCCCCAGAACCAATCTTGCCATCTTATTGTTTCCGTACTTAAACATCTGGCCAAATTATTAGCAGATCAAGATCCCTGGAGATTAAACCATTCTTGGTACCACTATGGTTCTACAAAAATATTATACCTATTAAATCATTCAAGCCCTACCTAACACACACTCACACACATACAGCAATTTGCGATACAATTGATAGTATTGTAAGGTCATTGCTGGGATATTACCAAATGATATAAGTCAGTTACTCCACTGTTTACCTATTGTGTTGCTCTAATGTAAGCTACTTATTTTCTTCAGATGAGAGGGAAATGAGTAGAAGCTGCTTATTTCTGCCCCAAGTTGAGATTGCTTTTCCTGCTGACTTGTTTATATATTATATATTAGATTCTGTGATATCTGGGGTGCTAAAGCCTTTGACTGTGTGGATCACAATAAACTGTGGAAAATTCTGAAAGAGATGAGAATACCAGACCATCTGACCTGTCTCTTGAGAAACCTGTATGCAGGTCAGGAAGCAACAGTTAAAACTGGACATGGAACAACAGACTGGTTCCAAAGAAGAAAAGGAGTACGTCAAGGCTGTATATTGTCACCCTGCTTATTTAACTTATATGCAGAGTACATCATGAGAAACCCTGGGCTGAAAGAAACACAAGCTGGAATCAAGATTGCTGGGAGAAATATCAATAACCTCAGATATGTGGATGACACCACCCTTATGGCAGAAAGTGAAGAAGAACTAAAGAGCCTCTTGATGAAAGTGAGAGGAGAGTGAAAAAGTTGGCTTAAAGCTCAACGTTCAGAAAACTAAGATCATGGCATCTGGTCCCATCACCTCATGGGAAATAGATGGGGAAACAGTGGAAACAGTGTCAGACTTCATTTTTTTGGACTCCAGAATCACTGCTGATGGTGACTGCAGCCATGAAATTAAAAGACGCTTACTCCTTGGAAGGAAGGCTATGGCCAACCTAGATAGCATATTTAAAAGCAGAGATATTAGTTTGCCAACAAAAGTCCGTCTAGTTAAGGCTATGGTTTTTCCAGTGGTCATGTATGGATGTGAGAGTTGGACGGTGAAGAAAGCTGAGTGCCGCAGAATTGATGCTTTTGAAGTGTGGTGTTGGAGAAGACTCTTGAGAGTCCCTTGGACTGCAAGGAGATCCAATCAATCCATCCTGAAAGAGATCAATCCTGGGTGTTCATTGGAAGGACTGATGTTGAGCTGAAACTCCAATATTTTGGCCACCTCATGCGAAGAGTTGACTCATTGGAAAAGACCCTGATGCTGGGTAGGATTGGGGGCGGGAGGAGAAGGGGACGACAGAGGATGATATGATTGGATGGCATCACCAACTCGATGGACATGGGTTTGGGCGGAATCCGAGAGTTGGTGATGGACAGGGAGGCCTGTCGTGCTGCAATTCATGGGGTCGCAAAGAGTCGGACACGACTGAGCGACTGAACTGAACTGAACTTCGTGACCATGATTTTAATTGTCACAACTAAATACAGTTAAAAAAATACTACTCTGCAAAAACCAATAAACATACATGAACATTTGTTATAATTCATTTCTCTAGTAAATATATTTTAAAGCTCTGTGATAGAAGTTATGGCAAAAATAATAATCTAGTTAGGGTGATGGGGAAAAGTGTAAATAAGTCACAATTATACAAGGTAAACTAGGTGTCCCATAAATAAGGTACAGCAATTATGGTGCTTGAACTACAGTTATGGTAGTGAGAACTGAATGAAGCTAGTTGAAATCTGTCAAGACCAGGATTGGAAAGAAGATGAGTCAGGTTGCTGCATAGATGAGTAGATTTTGAATGTTCTCACCACACACACACACAAATGCTAATTAAGTGAGGTGATGGAGGTGTTAACTAACCTTATTATAGTAATCATTTCAGTCTATAGATGTCTACATTGTACACCTTCAACTTATATAATGTTGCCTGTCAATTATATCTCAATAAGGCTAGGAAAAATGGGGAGAAAAAGCAAATGGCATGCTACTAAAGGAAATTTCAGTTTGAACTGGGCTTCATCAAAGATGTATAGATATCAAATAAGCACATTAAATGATGCTTAGTATCATTAAGCATTATAGAAATGCAAACTAAAACCATAATAAGTTACCAATACCCATGGATTTGGAAGAGGAAAAGCAAGCAAACCAAAATGACTATCAGCCTACTGGTAAAGATGCAGAGCAGCTGGAATACACAGACAATGCTAGTGGGAAAGCAAGATTACATGGCCACTCTGGAAAACAGTCTGCAGTTCGGAAGTTTCTTCTGAGGCTAAAAACACATTTACGGTGCAATCCAGTAATTCTACTATTTGCCAAAGTAAAATGTTCACCTATGTTTAAAAACAAAACTGTATGTGACTATAGAAGTTTTCAGTAGGATCCCTCCCAAACTGAAATAACCCAAAGACCCTTAGCTGGGGAAATGGATGAACAAACTGTGGGCCATCCGGTGAAATAGCACTCAGCAATAAAAGGAATGAACTATTGAAATATGCAGCCATGTGAGTGAATTTCAAATGCATTATTCTAAGTGAAGGAAACCAGACTAAAATGATTTCACAGTGTGTTATCCCACCTACATGACATTCTGGAAAAAGCAAAACTATACAATGAGAAATAGATCAGTTTTCTGAGGTTAAGGTTGAGGTTAAAGTTTCACTTCCAAGGGATAAGAGGGAGTTTGGGAGGAGGAGGAATATGGAATTGTACTGTATTCTGATTGTGATTGTGGCTACATGACTATGCATTTGCCAAAACTTATAGAACCATGCAACAAAGGGAATGGATTTCTTATATGTAAATTAAAAATGAAAATAAAAAACCTGAGTCTTAGAGTATTAAGAACTCTTCAGGGTCATTCAGTACTTCACTATTACAACCAAGACTTTAACTATAAAATCCTGTCCTTTTTTTCTGGATTTCAGTAATCCTGCAATAACCCAACTGAATGCTCTCTTGTCCTTGAACCCTCCCTATTAAGTAAAAAATGCTATTGATTGTTTGGGCCTTCTTTCTTATAATTTCTAAGGCTTGATAGGTGAAGAAAACAGAAAATCAAATGGTACTTAACCAGTATGTTTGTGAAAATTCAGTGAGCTGTTCACAGTATATTTATAAATTGTACCTTTTTGTATATTTCATTTTGATAAAAATATTAAAACACTAAGAAATTCATAATTCAGGAGAGTTGGTTCTGGGTGGCATATAATAAAATTGGTTTTGAGTATATAGAGTATGAGGACCTGGCCATACATCTTAGTATGTATCCCACATGTAATAGGGGATGTGGGAGTTTGAGATCAATAAAAGGTTCAGTGATGTTAATTTTGAAGTTTCATTTAGATATCAGGACAAAAATGTGGATCAGGTTCTGAAACAGAGCTTGTAGCAGGGATTATTTTGAAGTACAGTTCCTTAACCTAGGGTTCATAGAATGTTTTTGGAGGCTGTGTTTCAGGTGTTATTGAACCCCTTTAAAGTAGGCAAACTTTTGTGTATATTTTGAATATATATATATATATATATATATATATATATATATATATATATTAGGTATTTGTTCAGAAAACTCCTTTTATAGAGGAAGAAAGCGGGCTGAACATAATAGCGCTAGGAGAATCTAAGGGACATACCATTTAAGGGATAGTTAAGGGAAAGGGGCTAACAAAAGAGAGGGAGAGAGAAAAAGCAGGAAGGGAGATAGTAGGGAGAACAAGGTGTACATAACAAGGCTCAATAAGGAAAAAGCCAAGATTTAAGGAAAAATGAATCAATAATTTTAATCAATAGCTACCTGTTTAAGAAAGTTGAAGACTGAGAAAATATTTTCAAATTTGTCAATTAGGCATTCATTCTGGACCACTATGAAAAGAGCTGCAAGAGATATTTTGAAAAAAGCCATATAGTATGCAGTTAAGGACTAACAGAAGAAAAGAGAGGTAGTTTATTCAATAAGGAATTTACAAGTCAAAGGCAAGAAAGCAAGTGCAAGCTGTACGTTGAGAAATGTTATGATTTTCAATAAAGGAGATATACTGTGTAATTGTTTATAGACAGAAAATAAGAATAGAAGTGATTAAGATGTTAGAGTAACTATTGGAGAAAAAGGTGATGGAATGATAGATAAAGCTTAAAGAGTTGTATTTGCTAAAAACAAGGAACACTTTACAAACCACATTGCACAAGAAAATGCAATGAAGATCTGGGATGATTTGGTGAAAGAGCCAGGAAATTTAGTAATTTACATTGAATGCTGTGATTTCTTTTTTAAATAGGAGACAGTGTTGTCTGTTGAATGTCAGGAGTGAACATGAGTTTGTGTGCTAAAAGAGAGTGAAGTATTAAAACAATTGCTGTGGGAAGTAAAATAGAGTTTCAAAAATGAAATTATATCTTAATATTTCAAATAGATTGTACAAAAAGCATATAACATTTATCATAGGTCAGGGGAAGTAGATTTTGTTTAGTACTCTCTCATCATCACTTCTAATAATGTATTAATAACAGCATTTTCCATAATGCCATAGATATCTGAATTTACTAATATATTTGATTAAATATAACATGCTCATAGAAATTCAACCTTGCTTATTTTTTATAAATGTGATGAGTTTAATTACATGATATGTATTTAAAGAATGAAAGGCCTCAACGACATTACATGATTCTGCAGTAACTATTTCCTCTTGAGTTAGGACTCTGTTTGACAGTGACTTATTGAAATATTTTGTAAACCAGAGAATTAATAAAATTACTAGATGAGTCTCACATTTAGAATATCATAGTAAAAAATTCTGCTCTGAGGAAGGCAACATGAGGGAACTGCTGTCAATATTTATAAAATTTTAAGAGCATCATTTTGTAAATTTCAATTTAAAGAAAATTTTAATTCTAAATCAACTATACACCAATAGAAATTAATTTTAGAAAAAGAAAAATTGTGACAAAATATCTCATTATTTATTTAATTAAAAATTAATACAACAATTTGCATTAAAGTACTTAAATGTAAATAATCCCTTGCATCCCTTTATAAATATGTTTGTGATTGTAAAGCAAAACAATCTCTCTTATACATTTTTTTTCTGATTTACGTTGAAAAAGAGACAGACTAGAGGAACTGAGTTCATTTTTAAAGATAATTGTGCCTTTCTGCTCACAATTTAAGTTTTAAAACTCAGTGTTAAAGAAATACTATTTAGCAATATGATTGAATGAAATATTGATACATGATACAGTTTGTATGAACCTCAAAAATATTATGTGAAAATAAAAAAGATCCCATATTGTATTATTTCATTTGTTTGGTATGTCCAAATAGGGAAATAAATATGAAACAGAAAGTAGACTTGTTGCCTGGGGCTAAGCATAGGGACAGAAATGTAGATGGGGATTTGCTTTCACTGTTGAGTATGTGATACTAAAATGATTATGTTTTGTGCTATAAACAGCTCAAAGAAAATCTTTTTTAAAGTAACAGAGCTGTAGGGACTCGAAAATGTTTGCTTGGTTTATTATATATTTTCAATTTTAAGAAAGTTCAAAAGATAGTCAATACACATTTGATGGAATAAAGGAAGCTTTCCAATTTAGTTGGATCTCCTGTATTGAGATATTTGCTTCTGCTTTTAAGTATAAAGTCAGTGGACTCAGATTGAATTGCACATATTCAAGAGTATCAAAATTTCCATTTTATTTCATTTTGTAATTGTTAAAGTAGTAGAAATTTTCCGATGGGCATATTTTCTGTAGTTATTACACAAATTTTTCTGAAACTTGGGCAAAGATTGGAAAGATTCCTAGTTCACAGACCCACTAGCATTTGTGTGGGTGGTTATCATAAACAGATTTTTCATCAGTTTTCCACATTGTCCTACATTGTTTAAAGGGAATTAAAATGCTTAGATTTTAAATTTCTTGACTAATCATTTCTATCATCCCCTGAATATGGTTTATGTGGTTTAACAAATTGCTGACATCTTCAGTCATTGTGTTTTATTGGCTAAAAGATTTTTACAACTTGAATTTTCTGTGAACATAAACTGTTTGTTTCCAAAACCCACTTGAAAACTTGTCAAGCCAGATACACTTCTCTTAGAGATCCTTAATCTGATTCACACATGGGAGAGTAATTGCTTCATTAATTAGTTAATTTATTAATGTTGTTCATTCAGAGAAAGATTTCTCAAATTCTTGAATTATTACAGTACTTTAACACTTTGAATACTTTCTTTTCAAGCAATAAGCCCTTAATGAATATTTTTATATGCTTATTACTGTGTGAGACTGGGGAGTTGAGAGGAGTGGAGGGCATAAGGCAGGAGTTATAAGGAGAAATAGGGGTGATGACATATGTCATGAGCTGATCTTGGATTTTGGCATTAATCTCTATTTGAATTCTGTTTCTGACTCTGTTGTGGGACTGCTGCTGCTGCTGCTAAGTCTCTTCAGTCGTGTCCGATTCTGTGTGACCCTATGGACAGCAGCCCACCAGGCTCCTCTGTTCACAGGATTCTCTAGGCAAGAATACCGGAGTGGGTTGCCATTTCCTTCTCCAGTGGGACTACAAACAACTTATTTAATTGTCATAAATTTTAATAAAAAGCTTAATAAAACCCACCTTTCAGATTAGTAGTGGACATAGTGCGTGTGAGTGTCTGGCATGTGGGAATGAGAATGATACAAATGTTCTAAAATTGAATTATGCTGATGGTTGCATAATTCTGTAAATTCACTAAAAATCATTGAGTTGCTCACTTAAAACTAGGGAATTTATGGTATATAAATTGTATATCAATAAACTGTTTGAAAAAACTAGGTGGAAGGGAATCCATATGGCATATATCATGCTTAAGATTGAAATGAATGAGTGAAATATTAGGCATTGGCAGACGGGAATCATATTTGTTCAAAGGAATAGTCATTCAGAGCACCAACACAGAACTTCTTTTCACCACTTTTCTAGTAGTTAAACAAGTACTCTCCAGCAGGGTATA
This sequence comes from Giraffa tippelskirchi, assembly GCF_054371585.1. NCBI lineage: Eukaryota > Metazoa > Chordata > Mammalia > Artiodactyla > Giraffidae > Giraffa > Giraffa tippelskirchi. The sequence goes on from NC_137281.1 coordinate 101,821,848, forward strand.
AGTATACAAATGTACGTTTACACCTTACATTGGCTTAGTATGGCTGTCATTCTTTCTATCAGAAGTTTGCATATAGGCCATATTTTTCTTTAGGAATAGAATCGAGTGAGTTATCCTTTAATTGAGGAGAAATTCGTTACAGATTCTGCTTTAATTGTCACAGAGGTGACTTTGCTCCATATATAAGCTTTTCACAGGAGTTCAAGTACCCAAGAATTAAGATAAGCCAATAATGGATGAGTTTGCTAAACTGACTTGTTATTTAAAGATAACTGTAATTTTCTCAGAGCCATTACCATTCTTGAAAATCAATAGGAAAAAAAGATAAATGGGGAATGAAGAATACAGTGATACCCAAGAATTTATGGATTTTGGCATTACTGCTAGTTAATATTAATCTTAAAAACATGTTATCACAGTTGACTGGCATACACTCCAAATTTTGCACATGGCAATTTCCATCATTTTGCCCAAAATATTTTTGAGAGAGAACAAAAAATTATGTATTTCTACTTTGGGTTAAATTGTGGTATCTGATAACTGTTTTGATGCTGAAAGTCAAATGTGGTCCTGACTCACCCCGTATATCTTCCCCACCTGCCTGTCTGAGTGTTATGCTTTCTCACACGGCATGGAATTCCCTCCACTAAAATTATTTTTATGAATTCATCAACACAATATGATCATTATGTCTGCAAAATTCTTTGAAAAATGCATGTATGTTATGTTAGTGGTACAGTTCTCTAGCCTTTGTCACTTAGTGTGTCTTCATGTACTGGTTTAAAAAAAACAAGTGGTTGTCATCTTGAAAGTTATATATATTGTAGTCTTGGGAGGTAAATATTTTATTGAGTAGGAGGGAGTTTCTAGGCAACAGTATTGGGGAAAAAAGGATGACCAGGGCTGGTGGAATTCCTTTGTGCAGACCATGGTACTAAAGAAAATTCTAGAAAGAGAAGTAGGATTCTAGAATGAGGAGAATATTTGAGAGTCTGTGCTAGATTATTAGAAATATTATTGCAAAATATGTGAGTGATGTTGAAGTAGATATGCTTATAGTGAAAAATAATGTAAGTCAAGGTTAGAAAATACCAACAATCCATATCAATCTCAGAAGAAATGAAAATTTGAGTAGTTTTTTCCCTAATGTAAATAGAAACAATTTATTAGTCTTGAAGGAATTAGAATTGAGCCCACTAAAAAATATCATCTATGCTGATGATTTAATTAAATTATCTCAAAGAACATGGACTTATAAAACAACTGAATCTGCATAAATAATAAACTTTTCAACTTAGTTACTTAAATATATTATTTAAGAACCCCATTCATATGGTCAGCTCACAATAATATTTAGAATATTTTTGCATGTTACTAATCCTTGGTAAAAAGCAGAAACTATTATATTAAAAGTCAGATGTTCTCCAAGTGTCATGCCAAGTTTCTCATATACTAGAGTTTGCTGATTGATTAATAATGTATGTCCTAAATTTTTTCAGTGAAAAACCATGTATATACTTTTTGTTTTATGTAATAGAATTCTGTGGTCTTAATTTTTTATTCTAATAATCAAGCCAATTTTCTTTGGTGGGAATATATTGATTCTCTTCAGAATTATTTCTGCATCTAAAATATGCTCACCTTCCATATAATGAGACTATAAATAAGGCTTCCAAACTGTCATAGGAGAAGTTTTCTTCCACATATCAGTTCATAGTTTCTTCTAAACTGACAACATTAAGACACAGTACTTCAATTACTTGTCAAATAATCCAATCATTAATTAACGAGTATCCTAAAGTTGCCAAGGGCTGTTTTAAAATACTTAATATTTACAAATATTACTAACTCTTGATAGCTCAAGTTATGCTTTTTAATTTTTTATATTTTGCCCAACAGTTACATAGTACTTAATGATAGATATTATTTTAAGCATAATCATTGCCCCTATATTACAAAGGAAAATGAAAGCACTTATGTAGCACTCAAGTTCATAGATGATTAAACTAGTCTAGTTCAAGTACATGTGCAATTAACCTCAATCTTAAAATACATTAAGTATGATCATCAGTAAACTCAGTATATTTACTATAATATACATCTCTATCTCCATTGACATAGAAAATGACCTTTATAGAAAAATGCTTTATGGGTCATCTACTGTTATGGACAGTTGATATACAGAATGTACATGTGAATGGTGTTTCCATGTATTTTGTAAAACCATATCTGGAAAAATTATCCAACTTTTATCAGCTGACAGTAAATTTTGGCATAAACAAAAATTTTGGCATAAAAATTTTGAATTTTGTAAAATTTTGGCATGAATCTGTAAAATAGTTGCTCAAGAAATATTAGTGGAAGCTTATGCTGCTAGGTATTAGATATATATGACTTAATATAAAAGTCCTCACTCTTTTTACTTGAGGGCTCCTTTAAAATATTTGTCATGCTTGGGCCAATCTTTCCATAATTAGTCCTAAGGAAAAATTGACTTACAGATATCAACAGATGTAAAGTCAAAGTCTCTGTAGGGGAAAGAGATTGAGAAATATTGGATTCAGTAAAATTTAGAGGTTTGCTTTTTTCCTTTACTCTTTTTAGCACTAATTTTTTAACGAAAGGATCTCTCATAGCCTTATGTGTGTAGCAATGTTGGGCTTTCAAAAGAGTGATACATTATGCAGTATATCTCAAACTACCCTTTGACCAAGGAACCCTTTTTATCTGTGTGTATGTATGTGCACATATGTGTCTGTCTGTGTCTTCTAGGAGGGATAATTGATATTTTAGTAATCAACAAAACTCATTTGGTGCTCAGTCGCTTTAGTCGTGTCCAACTCTTTGCGACCCTTTGGACAGTAGCCCTCCAGCCTCCTCTGTCCGTGGGATTTGCCAGGTAAGAATGCTGGAGTAGGTTGCTGTGCCCTTCTCCAGGGGATCTTCCTGGCGGAGGGATCAACCCCCTGTCTCTTATGTCTCCTGCATTGGGGGGCGGGTTCTTTACTGCTGGTGCTACCTGGGAAGCCCAAACAAAACTCATTAGCTATTTATAATTTAAACTCAAGAGGAAAGTAAATAAAGTAATTTTTTTAAAGTTTCTTTTGTTGATATTAATTATTGAAAAAATATAGATATTTTTGGCAGTTTTTCTAGTAGATTTAGGCTAAAATGTGAACACATGGAATAGCATTGTAGTAGCTCACGATATATGTCAAAGACTCACTCCTTGACCAAATTTTAGTCAAGTTCCTTTGAGCTTTCATCTCTGCTAGGTCTCAGTCTTGGCCCCATCCTTCTTTGACTTGTGTAGGCCAGTTTTAGCAAGATCCTGAGAAGTCAGTTTAGCTGTAATTCTCCCACTTTTGTTATATAGTCCCCCTTGATATCTGATCAAGTTCCTCATCCCCCACTTAATACTTATGTTCTTGGTCTGTTTTTAGCAAGAATCCTGTTAGGCCACTTTAGCAAGAATCTTCCTATATTTGATGACTTATCTTTAGCAATTTTCCCTTCACTGACCCCCTTCTCTATTCACTGGCTATAAATCCCTAGCTGTCTTGGCTATATTCAGAATTGAGCCCCACCTCTTTCCCTTACTGCAATACCCATATTGAAATTGCCTTCAGTTAAGTCTTCCTTTACATTTTCTGTCCTTTATTGTGCCCATCTTTGTATGAAATTTTCCTTTCATATCTGCAGTTTGTTTGAAGACGTCTTTAGTCCTTCCCCTTCTGTTGTTTTCCTCTGTTTCTTTGCATTGTTTGTTGAAGAAGGCCTTCTTGTCTCTCCTTGCTATTCTCTGGAACTCTGCATTCAGATGGATATACTTTTCCCTTTTTTTCCTTGCTTTTCACTTCTCTTCTATTCTCAGCTATTTGTAAAGCCTCCTTAGGCAACCACTTTGCCCTCTTACATTTCTTTTGCTTTGGCATGCTTTTGTTCACTGCCTTCTGTGCGATACTGTGAACCTCTATCCATAGCTCTTCAGGCACTTTGTTTACCAGCTCTAATCCCTTGAATCTATTCATCACCTCACTGTATAATCACCAGTCAGTTCACTCCCTCAGTCCTGTCTGACTCTTTGTGACCCCATGGACTGCAGTGTGCCAGGCTTACCTGTCCACCACCACCTCCCAGAGCTTGCTCAAACTCATGTCCATAGAGTTGGTGATGCCATCCAACCATCTCATCTTCTGTCGTCCCCTTCTCCTCCTGCCTTCAATCTTTCCCAGCATCAGGGTCTTTTCTAAGAAGTCAGTTCTTCACATCAGGTGGCCAAAACATTGGAGCTTCAGTTTCAGTATTAGGCCTTTCAGTGATTTCCTTTAGGATTGACTGGTTTGATCTCCTTGCAGTCCAAGGGACTCTCAAGAGTCTTTCCCAACACCACAGTTCAAAAGCATCAATTCTTCAGTGCTCAGCTTTCTTTATAGCCCAACTCTCACATCCATACATGACTACTGGAAAAACCATAGCTTTGACTAGATGGACCTTTGTTGGTAAAATAATGTCTCTGCTTTTTAATATGCTGTCTAGATTTGTCATAGCTTTTCTTCCAAGGAGCAATAGGGGATTTGATTTAAGTCATACATGACTAGCCTCGTGGTTTCCCCGCTTTCTTTAGTTTAAGCCTGAATTTTGCTATATGGAGCTGATGATCTGAGCCACAGCCAGGGCTTGTTTTTGCTGACTATGTAGAACTTCTCCATCTTTGGCTACAAAGAATGTAATCAACCTGCTTTGGTATTGACCACTTGGTGATGTCCATGTGTTTGCTATGACCAATGCAGTCACTTGGCAGAATTCTATTAGCCTTTGCCCTGCTTCATTTTGTATTCCAACGCCAAACTTGTCTGTAACTCCAGGTATCTCTTGACTTTCTACTTTTGCATTCCAATCCCCTCTGATGACTAGGACATCTTTTTTTGGTGTCCATTCTAGGAGGTCTTGTAGGTTTTCATAGAACTGATCAAGTTCAGCTTCTTCGGCATCAGTGATTGGGGCATATACTTGGATTACTTTGAGCTCTCACTATCTCTAGGTCCTATATTCAGCACTTTTTGTTGTTCAATCACTAAATAATGTCTGACTCTTTGCGACCCCATAACTACAGCACACTAGGCTTTCCTGTCCTTCGCTATCTCCCAGAGTTAGCTCAAAACTCATGTCCATTGTGTCAATGATGCCATCCAAACATCTCACTCTCTGTTGCCCTCTTCTCCTTCTGCCCTCACCTTTCCCAGCATCAGGGTCTTTTCCATTGGGTTGGCTCTTCACATCAGGTAGCCAAAGTACTGGAGCATCAGTACTTCAGCATCAGTCCTTCCAATGTATAGTCAGGGTTGATTTCCTTTAGAATTGACTGGTTTGATCTCCTTGCTATCCAAGGGACTCTCAGGAGTCTTCTCCAGCACCACAATTCAAAAGCATCAATTCTTTGGTGCTCAGCCTTTTTTTATGATCCAACTCTCTACATGTACACTCTCAAGCAAAAGTCACAACAATATTATGTAATAAGTACCATTATTATCATCTCCATTTTGTTACACAGTGACAATGAGCAGTTTCCAATGTCTTTATCAAATACCAGGAGGAGCATGATTCTAGAGAATTTAACGGAATGGTTGTTTCAAGTCAAACAATAAGCAATGAATTTTCAGAACCTGGAATTTGAGAGGAAATTTGACACAGTAATAATGAGACATTTATTACTGTTTCATGTAGGGAAAAATTACAAAGTCCATTACAATAGGGTATGAAACTTTAGTCAATTTCTGAGAAGGGAGCAAGGGAATTTGAGGGAGCAGGTGGTGTTTCCACCTCTTTTTAATTCTGTTTGAAAGAATAGATGCAATAGTGGGTGAACAACTATATAGATATAATTGAAGCAAATGATTTAATTTTCTAAATGAGACTGATGAAATAAAAATGAAAAGCTGCTGTTATAAAATGAAAATGAAATTTCTGAAAGAAGATTTGGTGGACTGATTAATTAAATAATTTAATGAAGTTAAATTTTTAAGAAAGGAGAGATAAACTTCTAGCTAAAACTACAAAACTGTGTATTCAATATGCATATATATGTATGTATGTGTATATATATATATACACACACACATACATATATATATATATACACACATATATAGATATTTGATTCCCCCTTTCCCAAACTCATCAACTTACCCCAGATCTCGTTAGTCACTCATGAAGATTCACTCCACCATAGGTTCTGGGATTAAGCCTTCTCCTAGTTAGATGTAATGAAATAAGTTCTGGACCAGTAGCTCCAAACTTCTAAATTAACTTGATTTGCCTAATACAATCTCTCTTTTTATCCCAATTCCAAAATGGGCCCTTCCTTTGTTCTTTATCAAATCTTGTACCCCATTTTCAGTATTTAGGTTATTTTTGCTTTCTTATACTATAACCAGTTCCTAAACTCTAGTTTCTGTTTCCAGTGGTCAGTGTTTCTGTGGATACCTTGGCCTACTCTAAAGACAAATACAAAATAAAAATAGGAGGCTTAATTCTTCTAGAGTAAACAAGGGAAGAGATTTCCTTTCACAGCCTTTACTAAGAACATTTGCATTATATTTTTTTAAATTGTAAGTTCTTTCTCTGGGTCTTTGAAATGTTTGCAAATCTTTTAAAAACTAAAAACTAGTCCAGGAATATCTTTCTGAAGGACTTGGGAGCCATATCTTTGAAATATAAACCTCAAGGGAGATAGAACCCCCCAGTTTTGTAAGGAGTCTGCCTTCCACAGGCACTTGGCTCCAAGTTGCAAAATACCTACTTTCTGTCATAAATATAGGGGCAGTGTATTTTTTCTTGTTTAAAATCAATTAACACAGTCATCCCAATTATCAGGTTAATTTAAGATGAACTATGTGTAACAAATGGATGCTGTCAATACCTCTTAATTGAAGACTAAGTTATTGTTTATCTTGACAAACATGTATATGAGTTGAACTTCTTTGGCTATTTGAAGAGTGAAATTTCTTTCTGTAACTACAATCTCTTGGTGGATTGTTTGTGATGCATGTTATATTCTGGTTTAATGCTTACTCAATAATACTATTGTTTTCAATCTCTGTGGAGAGGTTTTCTAGTTTGGAAGAAATTTTTTGATTTTAGTTATGTTTTCCCAACACTATTTCCTGCTTCTATAATCTGCTGATGCCCCAACTGTTCACTTAGGCTCCTTGATGTCACCTACTCTAATCTGAATTATTGCTTCACTTTCAATTTGATCATTCAGCCCTAGGTTTGAAAAATGGAAATAAATTTGACATAGTATGAAGCAACTTATAGGAAGATGCATTTTGCTAGTTCCTAAGTGCCAGCTCCTAATGAAAATAACAATAAAACTGATAATGAATGATATTTATGGCCTCATATATCTGCATACCAGTGAATAAAAAAATTAAGAAAAAGAAAGCAAATTCAACTGCACATGTACCATTGCAATTTGGTATAATTACATCAATGACGGTGATGTAAATTCTATTCTAAGGAAGCTTTTAATAAAGGGAATTTATTTTTGTAAATCTTCAGCATGAATGTAGAATCCCAATGGAAGAGAATTAGTGGTATAAAAGGAAAACAAGAGTAATAGAATTACAGAAAAATACTGCAGATTACTCAGTGAGATCCATGATACTGAAACCAATGAGAAATGTGTCCTGTGTGTCTGTGTGTAATGGAGTGGCAGCTGGGACTGATGAGAAGTGCATTTAGAAATATAAACAGTTTTAAGGAAACCAGTGGGACTGTATAAGGAATTCTTTCAAGATCTAATGATTTAAAAAAAAATTGAAAAAAATTCTAAGTAATATTTAGAAAAGATAGAGTAGAAAGTACCTAGTGAAAAATTCTAAATGGTAGTAAAAACATATTTGGATCATCTCAGGAAAGACACAGCTTAAAACTAGTTGAGGCTTGAGTTGAAAAAGATAACTTAGCAATGAAATGATTATATTCAACTCTACAGAAGGCCAAAAGGGAGAAAAAAAGATCACATCTACAGTGAAAAAGATACAGACCTTATGATGAAGCTGCTGCTGCTGCTAAGTCGCTTCAGTCGTGTCCGACTCTGTGCGACCCCATAGACGGCAGTCCACCAGGCTCCGCTGTCCAGGGATTCTCCAGGCAAGAACACTGGAGTGGGTTGCCATTTCCTTCTCCAATGCATGAAAGTGAAAAGTGAAAGTGAAGTCGCTCAGTCCTGTCTGACTCTTCGCGACCCCATGGACTGCAGCCTACCAGGCTCCTCCATCCATGGGATTTTCCAGGCAAGAGTACTGGAGTGGGGTGCCATTGCCTTCTCCCCATGATGAAGAATAATTACCAAAATAATATTTCTTCCATTTTTTCTTCTAAGAAGGGCCTTAAAATTATACAGGAAAGAATAAAGTTTTGAAAAAAATTTATTCTAAATTAGTTGAGAAGCTTATAATAATTTTACATACATTAACTGCCAAATAAGAAAAAAAATGCAGGGCCCTAAAGAAATTTAGATAATTGCCCTTGTAATTTTAGTTAGTAATCTTTGTGATTTCCTGGAGAGGGGGACAAGGGCCAGAAAATTGGGACATTGGTAAATGTTACTCTGATTAACTAAAAGGGCAACAGCTTAAATTAATCTCTTAACATATTCTCTGAGTACTCATCTGGCAGAAGGTTTATGAGGCCTTAGAAAAGAATGTGACATGAAGTGAAGGAATGTGGAAAAAAGCCAGTAATAGCTCTGAAGAAAATGTCATGCCAAATTAACCTCACTTTTGTTGTGTGTGGTGAAAGTATTATGCAACTGAGCAGGGAATACTATAAACACGATCATTTTTGAAGCATTTGACAAAGAGATTTATTTTGAGTAAGAGGGTGAAGTATTGGCTTTGTACAGTGGGTTAAACAATAGAATATAGAACATAAATATCTCCAGGACAAAGTGGAGAACAATCATTAAAGGACTTCTGTATTACATTTTCCTTGGAAGAATACATCTTCAGAATTAAAAGAAAATACAGTTGTCATAGAATTTGGATTTTAGATGGAAGAGATTTTTAAGACAAAAGGTAACAAAGTTTGTATTCAAAATTATTTTTTGTTTTTTTGGAATATTTGTTTGAAATCAACAAGATGAAACTTGACGTTGAATCTTGTGTTTATCTTTAAAATATATTTTATATCTTTAGAATTTAAAAATGTTAATTTTATGGAAATTGATTTTTTTAGCCTTTTATTTTATATTGGAGTATAGTTGATTAACAATGTTGTGTTAGTTTCAGGTGTGCAGCAAAATGATTCAGTTATACATATACATGTATCTATCTTTTCTCAAATTATTTTCCCATTGAGGTTGTTAGATAATATTAAGCAGCATTCTCTGTGCTATACAGTAGGTCCCTGTTGATTACCCATTTTGAATATATACAGTGTGTACATGTCAATCCCAAACACCCTAAATTTAATGAGTAGTTTACAATATGATCATAATGTCAGCATGATCTGATTTAAAAATCTGGGTTTTCCATTTTCTGATGATTTGGGAACACTTAAGCTTAGAAGTCGGAGAAGGCAATGGCATCCCACTCCAGTACTCTTGCCTGGAAAATCCCATGGATGGAGGAGCCTGGTAGGCTACAGTCCATGGGGTCGCTAAGAGTCGGACAAGACTGAGCAACTTCACTTTCACTTTTTACTTTCATGCATTAGAGAAGGAAATGGCAACCCATTCCAGTATTCTTGCCTCGAGAATCCCAGGGACAGCGGAGCCTGGTGGGCTGCCGTCTGTGGGGTCGCACAGAGTCAGACACGACTGAAGCGACTTAGCAGCAGGAGCAGCAAGCTTAGAAGTAATTATTGATTACAATTTTAAGTCATCCCTGTTCTCTATTATGGGCTTCCTAGATGATACAGTGGTAAAGAATCAGGCTGCCAATTCAGGAGATGTGGGTTCAATCCCTGCCTCAGGAAGATCCCCTCGAGTAGGAAAAGGCAACCCACTCCAGTATTCTTGCCTAGAGAATTCCCTGGACAGAGGAACCTGGCAGGTTACAGTCCATGGTGTCACACAGAGTCAAACAGGACTGAGCAACTAAGCATGTAGCATATTCTCTATTATGCTCTTCTGCTCTCCCGTAGAACCCTATGCATATCTCCAGCTTAATCAATATCATATTAGAAATGATAAATTGGTTGAACTATCTTTTCTATTATATGTAAGCTTTTTGAAGATAGAGACAAAGATTTGTCTTCTTTTTTGTGTATCTAGTACAAGTATTATGGTTGGTTTCTGTTAAGTACTTGAGAAATGCTTTTGAAACTGAAACAAGTCATTAATATATGGCTTTTCCCTAAAAGCTAACTTCAATAATAACTAAGAAACCTATTTAATCATAAAATAAGTGATAGCCTATTAATGACTATGTCTATTTGAAGACCAATGGAAGTTAATAAATGCTGTAGGAAGAAAAATTATATTCAGTAAATACATGGAAGATGATGTTAATTTTCCTTATACTGTGAAGTTACCTGATTCCTTGAATCCTTACCAATTAATGGAGTTATTTACTTAAGATAATATGGGCATGACCTTATCTCACAGTTCTAATCTTTAAAAAGTAGAGCATAAGAGTAATTGAGTGTTATAGTCAGAGTTTTATGTTAGTCCAATATTGCTTATTAAAATTAAAAAATCAAAAACTTTTTATATAAAAATATAACCTCTCAAGTAATATAACTAAATTCTAACAAAATTATTCAGTAAAGCTTATGAAAATAAAATATATAATTATGCTAAATTTCTATTAAATACTGTAAGAATGGTAATGCAGTGTTTCAGTACATTGACAGCACTTCCTTCTACTCTTCTTTTACTTTAGGGATCCTTTGGAAAATGCTTCACTATCCCCAGTAGCAAAATAACTTGTTGAAGAATAAAAGTTTGTCAGACTAGTTTACTTAATTTTCACAGTACAAATCCTTAAGATGTTTCTAGTGTTCTAAAGTAACTAGCGGTTGTAAACTTGAGTTGCAATTTATATGACCATTGTTATTAAATGAATGTGCCATTCTCATTTACTTGATTTACTTTGTAGATTTAATTCGTATTAATTATGTCAGCTTTCAGGATTTTTTGAATTAGTTACAACCTAGGCAGAAAAAAATTCTAGTGAAGAATGACTCATTCTAAGAATTGGGAGACTCCCTCATTTAATGAAGAGTTAAAATGCCAAATGTGTAATAGTTCTATTTAGTTAGTTAAATGAGATATGCAGGCAATACAATCTAAAAGGTTTGTTATTTTTTCAGAACAGCAGTTAGTTCATATTACTCCACAATGGACAAGAGGTTATGGAGTAAAACAAAGTCGCTCCCCTGGATAGTTAAGAAATGGACAATGACAGAACAAAACAGCCTAAAACTGTGTCTTTTTTATAACAAACTAAGATCTGGATCCATCAGTTCTAAGGGGATAGCTTTACAGTTAAGAGATGGCAGTCTCAGTAAATCTGACATAGGATAAAATATTATAAGAAAGTTCCTTATAATATTTCTCTGTTCAGGATACTGGAAAAAAATTAAATCTTTCATATTAGAGATACTTCTAATTCCAGATTCTTCATAAATACATTCTTTTCTAGAAAGTCATCTCTAGGAATAACAGCTTACTTAGGATACTGTTTTAGGTATTAAATAATGATTACAGATATATCAAGTATGATGTTGCCATTATTTCTCAAGGATATAATTATCTTGGCTGAGAATTAGTTACCGAAGGAGAAGGCATACATTGTGGACTCCCAAATAGTGATCATTAAATTGATGTGATATATCATGATACAAGAATTAGAGTCTGTCACTGTCTTTAAGAACCTTGTTGTCTAGAATAAATAGCTCCACGTAGTCTGGTCTTGCAAAACATGACACAGTGTAACAGATCCACTGACTGTAACATGTAGTCATTAGAGAGAACTAGCTCAAATGACTGCATCAATCAAGGAAAAAGAATTTTGAGTATTATTTTTAAGTAGGTAAGCTTATTATTATTAAGTAGGTAAGATTATTTTTAGGTAGGTAAGCTATACTCTGGGTGAAAGTTGAACTATTTAGCAACATTTTTGGTTTTAGCGTTATACATAAAAGCAAATAAACCAAGAACCTCCCCTTGGTATCTCCATTGCTCAAACTGCTTAAACTTGAAAAGCAAGCAAAACACTTTCCTCACACTAGCTCTAACACTCCTTTAACTATCAAAGAGAAAACAGTTTACGTTTATCATGCTTGTCTGCTGAACTTGCATATAGCTAGCTCGACATTGATCACTTTATAAAACAGGGGGCAAGGAGTAAATGAAGTTAAGGATGGACATCATCTGTTACTAATGTCTTAGGTTATATTTAGATCACATGAAGTGTTTATGTAAATAATAACTTACTAATTTGCATCAGTGTAAAAATGTTTTTATATCCTAAGATATAAATATGAAATGCTACTTTTTCTGAAACAAATGATAATATTTAATAATTTATTTAATGTATAAAATGTACCTATTAAAACTGAACATGAAAGTGTTAGTCACTCAGTCATGTATGACTCTTGGCAACCCCATGGACTGTATGCTCTGACCATGGAATTCTCCAGGCAAGAATACCAGAGTGGGTAGCCATTCCCTTTTCCAAGGGATCTTCCCAACCCAGGGATCAAACCCAGGTCTTCTGCATTGCAGATGGATTCTTTATGTTCTGAGCCACTAGGGAAGCAATTTAAAACTGATGATGCCATTTTTAAAATACTTGATTCAGTTTTTATGCATTTATACATTTCTTTCAGAATTTTTTAAACAGCTTTGTACAAATGAGATTATCCATAGCATGGTATAAATCGCTTTCATTTAAAAAAATATTTTGTTTTGTTCCAAAATTATCTTAACATGATCAAGATTGTTTAGAAATGTTTGCAGTTCTCTTTATCAAGTTACCTTTCTAGGATTTGATTAATATTACAGGGCATATTTTGTAAATCAAAAACCAATCTTCATTAAAATAATACATTTACTTTTTAATAGCTTTATTTACTGACTAAAATTTCTACTTCATAAACATTTGAGATATAGTTTAGTGTATATCTTCAGTGGTCACTCTCTCTTTACTGTAACTGAAAGTTTAAGATTAACATTTAGAACGTAGTGTACAAACTGTTCTCAGATTTATTATCTTATTTAGTTTTTACAACACATTTGTAAGATAGAGGTTATTATACTTCAGAGGGATATAGACAAAAGCTTAAAGAGATTGAGCTTTGTAGCACAGCGATTGCTTTTACAATTAATATTTTACCCTTTTTAATTAGAGTATAGTTGATTTACAGTGTTTCAGGTGTACAGCAAAGTGATTCAGTTACACATGTACATATATAGATATTCTTTATGAGAATCTTTTCTGTTGCAGGTTATTACAAGAAATTGAATATAATTTCTTGTTCTGTAGTAGTTGGTTCTTCTTTGTTTACCTATTTTATGTATAGTAGTGTGTATCTGTTAATCCCTAATTCCTAATTTATCCCTCCCTGCTTCCGCTCAGGTAGCCATAAATTTGTTTTCTATGTCTGTAAGTCTATTCCTGAATACCATACAGTTTTAATTAAAATGTACTCCTCTTCTTATTTAGAAAAATGACCCTCTATATGTCACTTACTACAACAGGAAATGATAAACCTGGAAGGATTTTCACCAAATTTAAAGAGCAAGTTTGGGATTATCTGACCTAAAGTATGGCTATGGTGTCATACACAGTATCCCTATTGGGGACCCTGAGGATAGAGACTTCAGGGAGAGGATCAGACTGTCAGAAGAGCAGATTTGTGATGAGGTTGATCTGTGATGGAGTAGTTTCCCAGCTGGGTACCAGAGAGCCTTGTAGCAAAGCCTTAGGATGTTTAGCAGTAGGCATTTATTTATTTAGAGACAAGTAATGTTTCTCATTAGTAACACTGATGAGGTCAAATAGCAGTATCAAAGGATTTTTCCTCCCTCTTAAGACAATATTTTCAAAAACTATTTCTGCATGTAAAAAACATTTTTCATTACAATGGAAGATACCTATATGTTTAATAGGTCCCTTGGGTCACAGCATATTCTCCTTTTATTCTTAAAAAAGAAAAGATGCTCTGACCTTAATGGCTTAGAAGTGTTGCGGGCTTTGAGCCATCATTGAAAAATACCAAGTGCAGGCGATTATTCCTGGAGGATTGAATATTTTGAAGAACATAAAAGTCAACAACAACTTCATCTTATTCTGGAGACCTGACCATCACTCAAAACAGAAAAATAAAAATTATGAAATTTGCACTCATATTTCATGGCAGCCCACTTATAAGAGGACAAAAGTTAGTTGGTTACTCATTCAGCCAGCATTTAATTGGTGACTATTTTCACTCCTACAATATCAAATATAAATATATGAGAGTTGACTTTATTAAGTAAAGTAGTTTTCATTTTACATTCAAAATCAATCAAATACCCTCTGGCAAACATTGCCCTCTCTGAGGAAAGTGCAAGTCGCTCAGTTGTGTCCAACTCTTTGCGACCCCATAGACTATACAGTCCATGGAATTCTCCAGGCCAGAGTACTGCAGTGGGTAGCCTTTCCCTTTTCCAGGGGATCCTCCCAACCCAGGGATCAAAACCAGGCCTCCCATATAGCAGGCGGATTCTTTACCAGCTGAGACACCAGGGAAGCCCAAGAAGACTGGAGTGGATAGCCTATCCCTTCTGCAGCAGATCTTGGAAATTATTTAGAAATAATTAACAATAAATTATCCAGGAAAACATTAAATACAACATATCTGAATAATTCATGGGACAAGAAACAAATCATAAGAAAATAAGAAAGTAGTTGGAGCTGATTGACAAGCCTATATGCTATATCAAAATATGTAGTTTGCTACTAATGCAGTGCGTATGGGAAAATTTATAGCCTTAAATGATTAGATTAAGAAAAGAAACCCTAAATTAATGGCCTAAGAGTTCTCCTCAAAAAGGTAGAAAGAAGCTCAAAGTGAAACCAAAGTAAGTAGCAGGAAACCATGTAGACAGTTGGATTTGAGACATATTGTCATATCTTCTCTATCATAATGCAAATTTGACAATTAGATTAATTCTGCCCTGCTGGCATGATTTCCACAGTGATTTTTGTTAAATCAATAAGCAGATTTGTACATGCTACAATACAGACAACTCTATACTATTTAACACTTTCACAGGGAATAAAAGTAATAAAGGTATATTATAATAAAGTAATGGGACTTGGGAAAATTCTGGGAAATGGTGAAGGACACAGAAGCCTGGCGTGCTGTGTAGTCCATGGGGTCGTGAAGAGTCAGACACAACTGAACAATAGTAGTAGTGGAATTTGAACAACCAGTGAGCAAAAAGCTAGAAACAAAGTTTTTTTTCTCAACTTGTGACTCAAAGAAGTAGAATAGAGTTCATGGATCTAGAAACCAGACTGCCTCTGTTTGAAAGCCACTTTCTCACTTCTTAGTTGTCAATTGATATAAGGCTTAAGCAATTAATATACCTTCTCTGTGCCCCAGTTTTCTTGTATGTAAAATGGAGATAATGTTATGAAGACTGAACAAGTACTATTTATAAAGTGGCAAAAATGAAACTCTGTAGGCTTTTATTAAATTTTTTGAACTGTAAATAAAAACTATGAAGACCTACAAGACCTTCTAGAACTAACACCCAAAAAAGATGTCCTTTTCATTATAGGGGACTGGAATGCAAAAGTAGGAAGTCAAGAGATTACCTGGAGTAAGAGGCAAATTGGCCTTGGAGTACAAAAGGAAGCAGGGAAAAGGCTCACAGAGTTTTGCCAAGCTAATGCACTAGTCATCACAAACACCCTTTTCCAACAACACAAGAGAAGACTCTACACATGGACATCATCAGATGGTCAATACCAAAATCAGACTGATTATATTCTTTGCAGCTAAAGATGGAGAAGCTCTATACAGTCAGCAAAAACAAGACCAGGAACTAACTGTGGCTCAGATCATGAACTTCTTATTGCCCAATTCAGACTTAAATTGAAGAAAGTAGGGAAAACCACTAGACCGTTCAGACATGACCTAAAACAAATCCCTTATGATTATACAGTGGAAGTGACACATAGATTTGAGGGATTAGATCAGATAGAAAGAGTGCCAGAGTGCCTGAAAAACTATGGACAGAGGTTCATGACATTGTACAGGAGGCAGTGATCAAGATCATCCCCAAGAAAAAGAAATGCAAAATGCAAAAAGGTAAAATGGTTCTCACAAATAGCTGAGGAAAGAAGAAAAGTAAAAGGCAAAGGAGAAAAAGAATGACATACCTATTTGAATGCAGAGTTCCAAAGAACACCAAGGAGCGGTAAGAAAGCCTTCCTCAGTGGTCAGTGCAAAGAAATAAAGGAAAATAACAGAATGGGAAAGACTGGAGATCTCTTTAAGAAAATTAAAGATACCAAGGGAATATTTCATGCAAAGATGGACACAATAAATGATAGAGATGGTATAGACCTAAGAGTAGCAGAAGATGTTATGAAAAAGTGGCAAGAATACGCAGAAAAAATATACAAAAAAGATTTTCGTGACCCAGATAATCACGATGGTGTGATCACTCACCTAGAGCCAGACATCCTGGAATGTGAAGTCAAGCGGGCCTTAGGAAACATCACTATGAACAAAGCTAGTGGAGGTGATGGAATTCCAGCTGAGCTATTTCAAAATATAAGAGATGATGCTGTGAAAGTGCTGCAGTCAATATGCCAGCAAATATGGAAAACTCAGCAGTGGCCACAGGACTGGAAAAAGTCAGTTTTCATTCCAATCTCAAAGAAAGGCAATGCCAAAGAATATTCAAACTACCACACAATTGCACTCATCTCACACGCTAGTAAAGAAATGCTCAAAATTCTCCAAGCCAAGCTTCAACAGTATGTGAACCATGAAATTCCAGATGTTCAAGCTGAATTTAGGAAAGTCAGAGGAACCAGAGATTAAATTGCTAACATCCATTGGATCATCAAAAAAGCAAAACAATTCCGGAAAAACATCTGCTTTATTAACTATGCCAAAGCCTTTGACTATGCTGATTACAACAAACTGTGGAAAATTCTTAAAGAGATGGAAAAAACAGGCCACCTGACCTGCTTCCTAAGATATGAAGGTCAAGAAGCAGCAGTTAGAACTGGACATGAAAAAGAAAAAAAAAAGCAACTGGACATGGAACAACAGACTGGTTGCAAATAGGAAAAGGAGTACGTCAAGGCTGCATATTGTCACTCTGCTTATTAAACTTATATGCAGAGTACATCATGAGAAATGCCAGGCTGGATGAAGCACAAGCTGGAATCAAGATTGCCAGGAGAACTATCAATTACCTCAGATACGCAGATGACATGACACTTATGGCAGAAAGTGAAGAAGAACTAAAGAGTCTCTTGATGAAAGAGAAAGTAGAGAGTGAAAAAGTTGGCTTAAAGCTCAACATTCAGAAAATTAAGCTCATGGCATCCGGCCCCATCACTTCATGGAAAATAGATGGGGAAACGATGGAAACAGTGACAGACTTTATATTTTTGGGCTCCAAAATCACTGCAGATGATGACTGAAACCATGAAATTAAAAGATGCTTACTCCTTGGAAGAAAAGCTATGACCAACCTAGACATCATATTAAAAAGCAGAGACATTACATTACCATCAAAGGTCCATCTAGTCAAAGCTATGTTTTTTCCAGTAGTAATGTATGGATGTGAGAGCTGGACGATAAAGAAAGCTGGCACTGAGGAATTGATGCTTTTGACCTGTGGTGTTGGAGAAGACTCTTGAGAGTCCCTTGGACTGCAAGGAGATCAAACCAGTCAATCCTAAAGGAAATCAGTCTTGAATACTCATTGGAAGGACTGATGCTGAAGCTGAAACTCCAATACTTTGGCCACCTGATGCAAAGAACTGACTCACTAGAAAAGACCCTGATGCTGGGAAAGATTGAAGATGGGAGGAGAAGGGGATGGCAGATGGCTGGATGGCATCACTGACAGTGATGGACAAGAGTTTGAGTATACTCTGGGTGTTGCGATGGACAGGGAAGCCTGGCGTGCTGCAGTCCATGGGGTCGCAGAGTCTGACATGACAGAGTGACTGAAATAAACTGAACTGAAATAAGAACTAGAGACTTTAGTTACCAGTATCTTGGTGGGCTAAACATCATGGGATTGCTAAGAGTCGACATGACTGAGTGACAATGCTTTCACTTCACTTCTTTCAATTAATACATGATTCTATAGAATGTATTGTTTAAAGTCCATAAAAAATACTATGGAGATATATAAACTCATCAACATGAGTTTGAGCAAGCTCCAGGAGATGGTGAAGGACAGGGAAGCCTGGACTGCTGCAGTCCCTGGGGTTGTGAAGAGTCAGACACTACAGCAACTGACCAATAACAACAGTATTAGAAACTATAAGAATAATCTAACTCATAATTTTGTAGTACAATGGAAATAAGGCCTATGTAAAAGCTAGGAATTAATTCTCATAGTTTATATTTTACCTGCCTGGGAAAGCTGCATAAATATTATTTAAATCTTAATTATCTGCCTGATGTGAAAGACTAATTATGCCATATTTGTGTATGACAGAAGAAATTATAGTAGGGAGAAATGAAAATATTTTCAATTCTTGTAAAATATATAGATTTTCTTGCTGTAACACATTCATAGATAGTACTTTTTCTTGTAATTAATTAACATTTGATTGAATTTCTAATATTACAATTCTGTTAACATACAAAACCTGTATAATTTGTGTGGTCTTTTTCCCATTAGGCATGAATGTAATTATCCCTTATCTTTCTACACAGTGTAGCCCTGTAAATATAATTACATATTTTTATGTTTACTTGAGCATAGAAACCCCCAGAAATTAATATTGTTTTTATCCTCTTACCTTTGTCAGTCATTAAAATGCACCAGTGATTTCTTGAATTCATCCTCTGCAACCAGAATTAATTTTTACCTTGATTTTCAAACTTTAACAAAGGAACTTACATGTATTCAGACTTATGGCAGTTGTTAGAAGTTTGTGCTTCTGACATTTAATAAAGACTGAATTTGCATTACAAATCTTAAAGACTAGAAATTAGGAAGTATTAAAATTAATTCGGTGGACCATGTATAATCCATGTACCAAATCATGACACTCAGGGAAATACATACTAGAACAATATGGATATCCAGGTGTCTTCACTTTCTAATATCAAATAGGAAACTGTAAATTATATTAAGTGACAGTTGGTTCAGTCACTCAGTCGTGTCCAACTCTTTGTGACCCCATGGACTGCAGCACGCCAGGCTTCCCTGTCCATCACCAACTCCTGGAGCTTGCTCAAACTCATGTCCATCAAATTGGTGATGCCATCCAACCATCTCAGCCTCTGTTATCCCCTTCTCCTCCTGCCTTCAATTTTTCCCAGCATCAGGGTCTTTTCCAAAGAGTCAGTTCTTTGCATCAGGTGGCCAAAGTATTGGAGCTTCAGCTTCAGCATCAGTCCTTCCAATGAATATTCAGGACTGATTTCCTTTAGGATTGACTGGTTTCATCTCCTTGCTGCCCAAGGGACTCGAAAGACTCTTCTCCAGCACTGCATTTCAAAGGCATCTGTTCTTCAGTGCCCATAGTTTTTATTGTCCAGCTCTCACATCCATATGTGACTACTAGAAAAAACCATAGCGTTGACTAGAAGGACATTGTTGGCAAAGTCATGTCTCTGCTTTTTAATATGCTGTCTAGGTTTGTCATAGCTTTTCTTCCTACGACTAAGCATCTTTTAATTTCATGGCCACAGTCACCATTTGCATTGATTTTGGAGCCCAAGAAAATAATGTCTGCCACTGTTTCCATTTTTTCCCCATCTATTTGCCATGAAGTGGTGGGACCAGATGCCATGATCTTAGTTTTCTGAATGTTGAGTTTTAAGACAGCTTCATCGCTCTCCTCTTTCACCTTCATCAAGAGGCTCTTTAATTCCTTTTTGCTTTCTGCCATTAGGATAGTGTTATCTGAATATCTTCGGAGAAGGCAATGGCATCCCACTCCAGTACTCTTGCCTGGAAAATCCCATGGACAGAGGAGCCTGGTAGGCTGCCGCCCATGGGGTCACTAAGAGTCGGATACAACTGAGCGACTTCACTTTCACTTTTCCCTTTCATGCACTGGAGAAGGAAATGGCAACCCACTCCAGTATTCTTGCCTGGAGAATCCCAGGGATGGCAGAGCCTGGTGGGCTGCCGTCTATGGGGTCGCACAGAGTCGGACATGACTGAAGCGATTTAGCAGTAGCAGCAGTATCTGAATATCTGAGGTTGTTGATATTTCTCCCGGCAATCTTGATTCCATCTTGTGCTTCATCCAGCCCAGCATTTTGCATGATGTACTCTGCAATAAGTTAAATAAGCAGGGTGACAATGTACAGTCTTGACATACTGCTTTCCCAATTTGGAATCAGTCAGTTCTTCCATGTCTGGTTTTAAATGTTGCTTCTTGAGCTGCATACAAGTTTCACAGGAGGCAGGTAAGGTGATCTGGTATTCCCATCTTTTTAAGTATTTTCCAAAGTTTGTTGTGACCCACACAGTCAAAGGCTTTAGAGTAGTCAATAAAGCAGAAGTAGATGATTTTCTGGAAGTCTCTTGCTTTTTTCTATGATCCAATGGATGATGGCAATTTGATATCTGGTTTCTCTGCCTTTTCTAATTCCAGCTTGTACATCTGGAATTTCTCAGTTCACATACTACTGAAACTAGCTTGAAGGATTTTGAGCATTACCTTGCTAGAATGTGAAATGAGTGCAATGGAACAGCAGGCTGTTTTCAAATCGGGAAAGAAGTACATCAAGGTTGTATATTGTCACCCTGTTTATTTAATTTATATGCAGATTATATCATGCGAAATGTGGGGCTGGATGAAGCACAAGCTGGAATCAAGATTGCAGGGAGAAATATCAGTATCCTCAGATATGCAGATGACACCACACTTATGGCAGAAAGGAAGAAAAATTAAAGAACCTCTTGATGCAAGTGAAAGAGGAGAGTGAAAAAGTTGGCTTAAAACTCAACATTCAGAAAGCTAACATCATGGTTTCTGGTCCCATCACTTCATGGCAAATAGATGGGGAAAAAATGGAGACAGTGAAAGACTTTATTTTTTGGGGCTCCAAAATCACTGCAAATGGTGACCGCAGCCATGAAATTAAAAAATACTTGCTCCTTGAAAGAAAAGATATTACCAACCAAGACAGTATATTAAAAAGCAGAGACATTACTTTACCAACAAAGGTCCCTCTAGTCAAAGCTATGGTTTCTTCTGTAGTCATGTATGGATGTGAGAGCTGGACTATAAAGAAAGCTGAGCGTCGAAGAACTGATGCATTTGAACTGTGGTATTGGAGAAGACTCTTGAGAGTCTCTTAGATTGCAAGGAGATCCAGCCAGTTAATCCTAAAGGAAATCAATCCTGAATATTCACTGGAAGGACTGATGCTGAAGCTGAAACTCCAAAACTTTGGCCACCTGATGCGAAGAACTGACTCATTGGAAAAGACCCTGATACTGGGAAAGATTGAAAGCGGGAGGAGAAAGGGATTACAGAGGATGAGATGATTGGATGATATCACTGACTTGATGAACATGAGTTTGAGCAAGCTCCAGATTTGGTGATGGACAGGGAAGCCTCGTCTGTTGCAGTCCATGGGGTTGCAGAGTTGGACACGACTGACTGACTGAACTGAACTGTGTGGTAGTTAGAACATTCTTTCACTTTGCCCTTCTTTGGGATAGGAATGAAAACTGACCTTTTCCAGTCCTGTGGTTACTACTGAATTTCCAAATGTGCTGGCATATTGAGTGCAGCACTTTCACGGCATCATCATTTTGACTTTGAAATAGCTCAGCTGGAATTCTATCACCTCCACTAGCTTTGTTCATAGTAATGCTTCCTGAGGCTCACTTGACCTCGCACTCCAGGTTGTCTGGTTCTAGGTAAGTGATCACACCATCGTGGTTATCTGAGTCATTAAGATATTTTATTTATAGTTCTGTGTATTTGTGCCACCTCTTCTTTATATCTTCTGCTTCTCTTAGGTTGATACCATTTCTGCCCTTTATTGTGCCCATCTTTGCATGAAATGTTCCCTTGGTATCTTTAATTTTCTTGAAGAGATCTCTAGTCTTTCCCATTCTGTTGTTTTCATCCCTCTTTTCATTGATCACTGAGGAAGGTTTTCTTACCTCTCCTTGCTTTTCTTTGGAATTCTGCATTCAGATGGATATATCTTTCCTTTTCTCCTTTACCTTTAGCTTCACTTCTTTTCTCGGCTATTTGTAAGGCCTTCTCAGAGAACCATTTTACCTTTTTGCATTTCTTTTTCTTGGGGATGGTTTTGATCACTGCCTCCTCTACAAAGTCATGAACCTCCATCCATAGTTCTTCAGGCACTCTGTCTATCAGATCTAATTCCTTGAATTTATTTGTCACTTCTACTGCATAATCATAAAGGATTGATTTAGGTTATACCTAAATCAAAAGGCAATGCCAGTGAATGTTCAAACTACTGCATAATTGCACTCTTCAATTTAAGTCTGAATTTAGCAATAAAGAATTCATGATCTGAGCCACAGTCAACTCTCAGTCTTGTTTTTGCTGGCTGTAAGAGCTTCTCCATCCTTGGCTGCAAAGAATATAATCAATCTGATTTCAGTATTGACCATCTGGTAATGTCCATGTGTAGAGTTGTCTCTTTTGGTGTTGGGAGAGGGTGTTTGCTGTGAGCAGTTTATTCTCTTGGGTAAACTCTGTTAGCCTTTGCCCTGCTTCATTTTGTACTCTAAGGCCAAACTTGCCTGTTACTCCAGGTATCTCTTGACTTCCTACTTTTGCATTTCAGTCCCCTATAATGAAAAGGACATCTTTTATTTTTAATATATGTTAAATATTTTATATATAAAGATTATATGTGTTAAAGGTTATTTATTATATAAAGATTATATATATATATATATATATATATATATATGTTAAGGATTATATGAAAGACATTTTCAAGAAAGTGATCATTCTGTAAAGAATCTACTTGCAATGAGGGAGACCTGAGTTCTATCCCTGTGTTGGGAAGATCCCTTGGGGAAGGGAATGACAACCTGCTCCAGTATCCTTGCCAGAAGAATTCCATGAATAGTGAAGCCTGGCGAGCTATAGTCCATGGGGTCACAAAGATTTGGCTACAACTCAGAAACTTTCACTTTTCACTTTCAAAGATTGTATATGTTACATATATTATGCGGTATTTTACTTATTTTATGTTGCTAACTTAATTTAGTTTCATTAAAACTCATCAGTACATTTAATTAAATTATCTTCTAATGGAAAGAGCCTAATAAAATAATCTAATTAACAATTTTCCCATTATTGAGAATCATCAAGTCTCCAACTTCTTAGAGGATTAAGTTCCCAAATACCCACCCTTAACTATTTTTCATTATTATATATAATTTCAGGTGTGGATATATATACCAAGGTGAATAAAAATAGATTAGTCAAAAGAATATATAATCACTATAGAAAATTTCAGAAATAGATAAGAACATATGAAAATGAAAACTGTACATAGTTCTATCACTCAGTGAGGACCAATGTTAATACAAGAAAATTTTCTTCCATTGTTTTTTTCCCAATGGACAGATGATTGACTGCATTATATATTTGTATGAAATATATATTAAATTTATATAATTACCATTGTATAGAACTCATCCTTTATATGCTAAATAAATAGTACACATTACTTATGTGAGTCTGTATAAAGGTTTTCTTGTATACCTATTTTTTCACTTAGTTTTACAGAGTTGAAATGATATTTTGAAAAAATTTTGTTTCACTTAGAGAAATTAACTATAAGACTTTTTCCTTCTTTTCTATTCACAAAATCCCATAATTGGACAAACTTTGAAAGAGTCCACACTTTTTCTTCAGGCAGACAGGCATTGTTACGCCTTTCTTACAGATACGACCTTGAGATCCGGATACATTAATGAATGATTCAAGTAAATAAGTGGTGATGGAGTGTGGAGTGTGATGAAGCATCTAGGTACCCACACTCTGCTGATTTATGTTCCCTTGACATAAACCTATACAGTTCTTCTCACCAGCTTTTTATGTTATATTTCTCTTTGAAATTTCCTAACGTCTTATTTCATAACCTATTATTATTTGAGGAGAAAGAAGATGAGCAAACTTCCTCTTTGTACTTGTAGTTTGAAAATTTTTTGTCATTGCTTTTCAATTGCCAAGTTGTATGTGACTCTTTGTGACCCCCTGGACTGCAGCCCACCAGGCTCCTCTGTCCATGGGGTTTTACAGGCAAGAATACTGGAATGGGCTGCTATTTCCTTCTCCAGGAGATCTTCCTGGAGCAGAGATTGAACCTGCATCTCTTGCATTGGTAGGTGAATTCTTTTACCCACTGAGCCACAAGGGAAGACCTAGTTTGAAATATAGAACACCTATATAGTCAAACAGATAATAATCAGTTTAGGGCTGACAGTAAAAAGAACTCTAAATAATGGGATTATTTTTGATACCCACCTGAATTCTTGATTGTTTAATATTTTCCCAATCAATCATATTTTTATGACACCATATGTAACCACAGCATTCCTTTGTTCTAAAATTACTTTTCTTGATACTTTGTCAATCCTCAAGCAGAGAATCTGAGGCTTAATTATAGAAAAATGTATCCATTTTAAAAATGAAAAGACATAAATTTCAGTCTGTAATTATATACCTTTTAGAAAAAACACTGCAAGAAAAGAAAAAGCACGTTGATAATTTGAAAAAAGTAGGACTCCTGCACTAAGTAAGTCAATATAGAAAGAAGAGCCAGTTGCCCTTTGGATGTCAGAAAGTCAATAATAAAGTAGAAAAAGCAGCGGCACACATCTGAAAGCTCTCTCATCTTGTGGTCTTTGGAGGAAGTGATCTTACATAAACCATCACAGAAAGTGCTAAGCAATTATATTTCCCACATAATCCCATGTTTAGATAAATCATATTAAGCAGACTCAAGAAGATGATATCATGAAAAGCTGAACTAAAAAGTAAAACATAATTATAAATATATAAACATACTTTCTGTATACTGATTAGACAACTTAGTATGCTGAGCAGTAGCTCATCTTTTTGCTATGTGATAATAGTAGAGTTTCTTTACATGACATTTCCTGTAATCATTTATGTTTGATGGAAATATCTAACTATAGAGAGAACATCTGGAATTGTAGATACATAATTTTGACTGGCTCTACTTTAAAGACCAAAGTGTAGAGACAAGTAAAAGTCAGATCATGCCACAAGAAAAATCCAAAGGAGCATTGATACTAACAGAGTACAGCTTTAATACAAAAGAAAGATAATAACTGAATAATAGTATTGGATAGTGTAGCAGAAATGCATGAGGTATGACATTGGTAGGAGAAAAAATACTCCCTCTCAGAAAGAATCAGGCTTTCCTGGTGGCTCAGATGGTAAAGAATCTGCCTGCAATGAAGGAGACCCAGGGTCAGGAAGATCCCTTGAAGAAGGGAATGGCAACCTACTCCAGTATTCTTGTCTGGAGAATCCCATGGACAGAGGAGCCATTGACGGCTACAGCTCATGGGGTCATGAAGAGTAAGACACAACTGAGCAACTAACATTTTCACTTGCAGAAAGAATCCTGGAAACACTTCATCTGAATAGGGAAAAGGCCAGTCTCTTGTATTTCCGCAAGAGGCTGAAAAAAAAGTGATAGGCTGAATAATGGAGTTACTCAATAAGTAGAAGATTTTAATCTTAATGAAGTCGAATATGTATTTTTTTATTTTATGATGATTGCTCTCTGTGTATTGCCAAAGAAATCAGGTTCTGAAGCAAGCAAAAAAATCTCAAATCCCCAAATCTAAATATTGTAACAATTACTATTTTGGTATATATCAGTACATATTGCTATTTTGTGTGTATCAGTTCAGTTCAGTCACTCAGTCGTATCCAACTCTTTGTGACCCCATGGACTGCAGCATGCTAGGCTTGCCTGTCCATCATCAACTTCTGGAGCATACTCAAACTCATGTCCATCGAGTCAGTGATGCCATCCAACCATCTCGGCCTCTGTAATCCCCTTCTCCTGCCTTCAATCTTTCCCAACATCAGGGTCTTTTCCAATGAGTCATTTCTTCACATCAGGTGGCCAAGGTATTGGAGCTCCAGCTTCAGCATCAGTCCTTTCAAAGAATATTCAGGACTGATTTCCTTTAGGATGGATTGGTTTGATGTCCTTGCAGTGCAAGGGACTCTCAAGAGTCTTCTCCAACACCACAGTTCAAAACCATCAATTCTTTGGCGGTCAGCTTTCTTTATAGTCCAACTCTCACATCCATACATGACTACTGGAAAAACCATAGCTTTGACTAGACAGACCTTTGTTCACAAAGTAATGTTTCTGCTCTTGAATATGCTATCTAGATTGGTCATAGCTTTTCTTCAAAGGAGCAGTTCAGTTCAGTTCAGTCGCTCAGTCGTGTCTGATTCTTTGTGACCCCATGAATTACAGCACACCAGGCCCCCCTGTCCATCACCAACTCCTGGAGTTTACCCAAACTCATTCCATCAAGTCGGTGATGCCATCCATCCATCTCATCCTCTGTCATCCCCTTCTCTTCCTGCCCCCAAGCCTTCCCAGCATCAGGGTCTTCTCCAATGAGTCAAAGGAGCAAGTGTCTTTTAATTTCATGGCTGCAGTCACTATCTGCAGTGATTTTGGAGCCCCCCAAAATAAATATCTGTCACTGTTTGCATTGTTTCTCCATCTATTTGCCATGAAGTGATGGGACCAGATGCCATGATCTTAGTTTCCTGAATGTTGAGTTTTAAGCCAGCTTTTTCACTCTCCTCTTTCACTTTCATCAAGAGGTTCTTTAGTTCTTCTTCGCTTTCTGCCACAAAAATGGTGTCATCTGCATATCTGAGGTTGATGATATTTCTCCTGGCAATCTTGATTCCAGCTTGTGCTTCATCCAGCCTGGCATTTCGCATGATGTATTCTGCATATAGGTTAAATAAGCAGGGTGACAGTATTCAGCCTTGACATACTCCTTTCCCAATTTGGAACCAGTCTGTTGTTCCACGTCCTGTTCTAATTGTTGCTTCTTGACCTGCATACAGATTTCTCAGGAGACAGGTCAGGTGGTCTGGTATTCCCCTCTCTTTAGGAAATGTCCACAGTTTGTTGTGATCCACACAGTCAAAGACTTTGGCGTAGTCAATAAAGCAGAAGTCTAAGGCTTTAGACTATGTCTAAATGCATTTGTGTGTGTATATATATATATATATATATTTATATATATTTTCTCACATCTCCTTTAGCTATTCATCCATAATTGGACACTTTAGGTTTCTTTCATACCTTGGCTATTGTAAATAATGCTGCAATGAACATGAGAGTGCAAATATCTTTTTGATACCCTGTTTGCATTTTCTTTGGGTATGTAACCAGAAGTGGAATTGCTGAATCATAGTCTATCACACCTGTTGGAATGGCTTTTATCAAGAAGTCAAGAGATGACAAATGTTGGCAAGGATGTAGAGAAAAGAGAACATTTGCATACTTTTTGTAGAAATGTAAATTAGTGCAGCCATGATGGAAAACAGTTCCTTAAAAAAAAAAAAAAAAAAACTTTTTAAACAGTATTTAGCATTTTAACAGCACTCATTTTCTACAATTGTATTTCTCTATCAGATATGATACTGGAAACCAACCCCTTTTAGTACAAAATCAAGGTGCTGGGAAGGTTGATTCCTTCTAAAGCCTATGAGGAAGAATTTTCATGCCTCTCCCTAGCTTTTGGTGGCTTGCTGGCAATCTTTGGCATTATTTGGCTTGTATAAGCATTACTTTGAGATTGGCCTTTATTGCCATTTGTCATTTTCTCTGCATGTATGTCTATACCCAAGTGTCTCTTTTTTAAGGACACCAGTCATATGGAATTAGGGCCCCACCCTACTGGAGTATGACCTCATTATATCTGCCATGGTTCTATTCTCAAGTAAGTTCCTATTTTGAGGTAATGGGGACCAGGACTTCAACATGTAAGTTTGAGGGGAACACAATTCAACCTGTAACATATGATAGGACTTTATTTACCTTTTTAAGAAGCTGTCAAACTGTGTTCTGAAGTGGTTGTAACATTTTCATTCCCATCAGCAATGAATGAACGTTGGCAGTGCCTATCCAATCACTGTCTAGGGGAAGAGAATCCTATTCAAGGGGTTTTCAGTTTCCCAGTCCCATTGGCAAGCTCATTTCAGTTCCACCTGGATGCCATAATTACCTGCATTAATCTGTCTTTGTTCTGATCTTATGCCTGCCAAGTATCCATCTGTGAAGAAATTGACTCTTGTCTAGATCTGAACGTGTGGTTTAGCCACCTCCCAGGAGAGACATATTTCTCATTGTAAATCAATTAAACCACAGCATGACTTTATGCATTAGTCATTTCAGTTTTGGGGAACCCTCTTGAGAGATGAAATCCTTCTCAGTTTGCTAATAAAATCAAGTGCCTAAGTTTGTGGAGGTCAAGAAACCACGGTAAATGTTCATATGCTTGTCTGTGAAATGTGATAAAAATCACCAGTCCTTCCTGGTAACATCCAGAGGTTGCACCTGATTATGTGTCTTTTATTCCTCATTTTAAACTGGTTCATAGTAAACTTACTTTCTTTATTATCACTGATAATAAAATTTCTTATATTACTTAAATTATTGCTAGAGTGACAATAAATTCTTATTTCTCTTTATAACAATGGTTGGAAACTAAGAAGAAAGTTATAAGGAATTAGTATGATATAATTCTTATTTCAAATCTTGACCAGATCCATCAGAATTTAGGTGATTTTTGTTGTTTATGAGTGTGTATGTGTGTGTGAGAGATGTCATTTCTCTACGTTTTTATTTCTTTGAAAGACACTAGTTTTATGAATTTCTAAGTCAATTCTAGTCTCTCCATACTTTCTAACCAGATAGCCACTAGGGGAAAAAAAAAAAAAAATGATCTCAATTTTTAATCTTTGAAAGGTTTTTTACTTTGCACTTAAGAAATAAGGTGGTCTTTCCAAAAGTGTAAGCTCAAACAATCTAAAGAGTTTGTGTGTTGAACTTTTATTATATACTTTTGTCATTTTTTGGTTTTTTTCAGTACAAAGTATTGGGTAATATTCATCCTTGTATGCCCAAATATTTACCACAGTGAAAAATATTAGTTGGACTAGACTCAAAATAGTTTGAATTCAGTAATCAAAAACAATTCCTTCATTCAAGTAGCAGTTCTATAGATGATGAGAATTTTCACACATTATTGAAATGGTTACTGTCAGAAAAATGAGAACTGGGTTTCTGGTACTGTGAAATTCTTTTTAAAGTGTTCTCTCCTATAGTGCCAGTGATTCTTTACATATTTACTGATATGTAAAGATGCAAGGCTCACTGAGCTATGTTAGTAACATGTGAGTCAACTGAGAATCAGACGTATCAGAAGTTTTATTTTTAATTTTAGACATTTGTAAGTAACACTCTATCCATCTCTTCCTCTTAGTATGCATAGACTGTGTGTGGTATCTCTTGTTTTTCATTTTATAAGATAATGAAATAATCATTATCATTTTAACTACTTGGCCCAATTTGGTATTTCTGAGCTATTTAAAGTATCATTTGGAGGAAAATAAAATCAGCTGAAATGCATTTAAATTTGCATTTCTCCTTGACATTAAAGAAGGTAATATATATGTACTATCCTTGAAGTATTTTAATTCTTGATGTTTTCAGAAATGAGGTAGAAAATTGTTGATATGTTCCTTGCAAAAAAATGAACTTAATTAACACACATTAATTCAAAAGTTCAGTGTTGAGATCTTACTAGCCTATTCTTTACTCTGGAATATGAATATCTCTCCAAATGGAAGTCTGTACTCTCTCCCAACTGCCTATAAAAACTCTGCTTATCACATCTAGTTTTAAAAATACTAAAATTACCCTTAGCGATTGATGTTACTTTTATAATTATGATAAGTGATCTCATGACATCACAAATGGATAATCACGTCTGAATGTTTATAATTTAAAATTGAATAACCTTCAAAAGTTTGCTATTCAGTCCCTCAGTCCTGTCTGACTCTTTGCGACCCCATGGACTGCAGCATGCTAGGCTTACCTCTCCTTCACCACCTCCCAGAGTCTGCTCAGACTCATGTGCATTGAGTCAGTGATGCCATCCAACCATCTTGTCCTCTGTCACCCGCTTCTCCTCCTGCCCTCAATCTTTCCAGCATCAGGGTCTTTTCCAATGAATTGGCTTTCCCATCAGGTGGCCAATGTATTTTAGCTTCAGTATCAGCATCAGTCCTTCCAGTGAATATTCAGGGTTGATTTCATTTAGCATTGACTGGTTTTATCTCCTTGCTATCCAAGGGACTCTCAAAAGTTTTACCTAAATAGAATTAAATTTTGTTGTTATTTTCTCTACTGTATTCCCACTTGTGACCAATATTGACTAGAACTCTGCTTTCCTGAAGTTTATCTCATGTTCTGGATCAGTTCAGCTCATTTCAGTCACTCAGCTGTGTCCTACTGTTTGCAACCCCATGGACTGCAGCACGCCAAGCTTCCCTGTCCATCACCAACATCTGGAGCATACTCAAACTGCTGTCCATCGCCGTCAGAGATGCAATCCAGCCATCTTTCCTCTGCTGTCCCCTTCTCCTCCCGCCTTCAATCTTTCCCAGCATCAGGGTCTTTCCCAATGAGTCAGCTCTTCACATCAGGTGGCCAAAGTATTGGAGTTTCAGCTTCAGCATCAGTCCTTCCAGTGAACACCCAGGACTTAGCTCCTTTAGGATGGACTGGTTGGATCTCCTTGCAGTCCAAGGGACTCTCAGGAGTCTTCTCCAACACCACAGTTCAAAAGCATCAATTTTTCTGTGCTCAGCTTTCTTTATAGTCCAACTCTCACATCCATACATGACCACTGGAAAAACAATAGCCTTGACTAGATGGACCTTTGCTGGCAAAGTAATATCTCTGCATTTTAATATGCTGTCTAGGTTGGTCATAACTTTCCTTCCAAGGAGTAAGTGTCTTTTAATCTCATGGCTGCAATCACTACCTGCAGTAATTTTGGAGCCCAGAAAAATAAAGTCAGCCACCATTTCCACTGTTTCCCCATCTATTTGCCATGAAGTGATGGGAGCAGATGCCATGATCTTAGTTTCCTGAATGTTGAGTTTTAAGCCAGCTTTTCCACTCTCCTCTTTCACTTTCATCAAGAGGCTCTTTAGTTCTTCTTCACTTTCTGCCATAAGGGTGGTGTCATCTGCATATTTGAGGTTGTTGATATTTCTCCTGGCAATCTTGATTCCAGCTTGTGCTTCCTCCAGCCCAGCATTCCTCACGATGTACTCTGCATATAAGTTAAATAAGCAGGGTGACAATATACAGCCTTGACATACTCCTTTTCCTATTTGGAACCAGTCTGTTGTTCCATGTCCAGTTCTAACTGTTGCTTCCTGACCTGCATACAGGTTTCTCAAGAGGCAGGTCAGGTAGTCTGGTATTCCCATATCTTGAAGAATTTTGTACAGTTTATTGTGATCCACACAAAGGCTTACATGTATTTGTTTTTCTTTTTTACTTTTTTGAGTTAGCATTGCTTTGCTTTGAACACAGCTATGATTTGACCCTCCTTCTGTAAGAGATATGGTTTTACTGCACAAATCACTGTCTTTGTCAGCTTTTTACACCTTGCACACAACTTTAACTTAGAATTGAGGCCGAGTATGTGCTTAGACCTAGATCAAATCCCTTATGAGTATACAGTGGAAGTGACAAATAGATTTAAGCGACTAGACCTGATAGACAGAATGCCTGATGAACTATGGACAGAGGTTCGTGACATTGTACAGGAGACAGGGATCAAGAAAATCCCCATGGAAAAGAAATGCAAAAAAGCAAAATGGCTGTCTGAGGAGGCCTTACAGATAGCTGGGAAGAGAAGAGAAGCGAAAAGCAAAAGGAGAAACGGAAAGATATTCCCATCTGAAAGCAGAGTTCCAAAGAATAGCAAGGAGAGATAAGAAAGCCTTCCTCAGCGATCAGTGCAAAGAAATAGAGGAAAACAACAGATTGGGAAAGACTAGAGATCTCTTCAAGAAAATTAGAGATACAAAAGGAATATTTCATGCAAAGATAGGCTCGATAAAGGACAGAAATGGTATGGACCTAACAGAAGCAGAAGATATTAAGAAGAGGTGGCAAGAATACACAGAAGAACTGTACAAAAAAGATCTTCACGACCCAGATAATCACGATGGTGTGATCACTCACCTAGAGCCAGACATCCTGGAATGTGAAGTCAAGTGGGCGTTAGAAAGCATCACTACGAACAAAGCTAGTGGAGGTGATGGAATTCCGGTTGAACTATTTCAAATCCTCAAAGATGATGCTTTGAAAGTGCTGCACTCGATATGCCAGCAAATTTGGAAAACTCAGCAGTGGCCACAGGACTGGAAAAGGTCAGTTTTCGTTCCAATCCCAAAGAAAGGCGATGCCAAAGAATGCTCAAACTACCACACAATTGCACTCATCTCACATGCTAGTAAAGTAATGCTCAAAATTCTCCAAGCCAGGCTTCAGCAATACGTGAACCCTGAACTTCCAGATGTTCAAGCTGGTTTTAGAAAAGGCAGAGGAACCAGAAATCAAATTGCCAATATCCGCTGGATCATGGAAAAAGCAAGAGAGTTCCAGAAAAACATCTATTTCTGCTTTATTGACTATGCCAAAGCCTTTGACTGTGTGAATCACAATAAACTGTGGAAAATTCTGAAAGAGATGGGAATACCAGACCATCTGACCTGTCTCTTGAGAAACCTGTACGCAGGTCAGGAAGCAACAGTTAGAACTGGACGTGGAGCAACAGACTGTTTCCAAATAGGAAAAGGAGTATGTCAAGGCTGTATATTATCACCCTGCTTATTTAAGTTCTATGCAGAGTACATCATGAGAAACGCTGGGCCGGAAGAAACACAAGCTGGAATCAAGATTGCTGGGAGAAATATCAATAACCTCAGATATGCGGATGACACCACCCTTATGGCAGAAAGTGAAGAAGAACTAAAGAGCCTTTTGATGAAGGTGAAAGAGGAGAGTGAAAAAGTTGGCTTAAAGCTCAACGTTCTGAAAACTAAGATCATGGCATCTGGTCCCATCACTTCATGGGAAAGAGATGGGGAAACAGTGGAAGCAGTGTCAGACTTTATTTTTTTGGGCTCCAGAATCACTGCTGATGGTGACTGCAGCCATGAAATTAAAAGACGCTTACTCCTTGGAAGGAAGGTTATGGCCAACCTTGATAGCATATTTGAAAGCAGAGACATTACTTTGCCAACAAAAGTACATCTAGTCAAGGCTACGGTTTTTCCAGTGGTCATGTATGGACGTGAGAGTTGGATGGTGAAGAAAGCTGAGCGCCGCAGAATTGATGCTTTTGAACTGTGGTGTTGGAGAAGACTCTTGGGAGTCCCTTGGACTGCAAGGAGATCCAATCAATCCATCCTAAAAGAGATCAATCCTGGGTGTTCATTGGAAGGTCTGATGTTGAAGCTGAAACTCCAGTACTTTGGCCACCTCATGCGAAGGGTTGACTCATTGGAAAAGACCCTAATGCTGGGTAGGATTGGGGGCTGGAGGAGAAGGGGACGACAGAGGATGAGATGGCTGGATGGCATCACCGACTCGATGGACATGGGTTTGGATAGACTCCCGGAGTTGTTGATGGATACAGAGGCCTGTCGTGCTGCAATTCATGGGGTTGCAAAGAGTCGGACATGACTGAGTGACTGAACTGAACTGAACTGATGTGCTTAGACTGTGCTCTCATGCTGTGCTCATAGTGTTTTGTGATCAAAAATCCTTGATTAGGTATTTTAGACCTCTAGTCCATAAAAATTGCTCATATATACATATGTATAAAATTGAATAGAACTTTGATAATTCTATGTTCTTCTTAAATTTTCATATACTATAGCAGTAGGCTTTTATTCTAGATGTTTTTCTTTAAGTAAAACTGATTCCAAAGAATTTATATTCTGTTGGGTGTATT
Source organism: Giraffa tippelskirchi (assembly GCF_054371585.1). Taxonomy (NCBI): domain Eukaryota; kingdom Metazoa; phylum Chordata; class Mammalia; order Artiodactyla; family Giraffidae; genus Giraffa; species Giraffa tippelskirchi. The sequence continues at coordinate 101,856,145 of NC_137281.1, forward strand.
TGTGAGTGGGGGACAAGGACTTTTATAATTGTAAATTGAATGAGTTTAATGCATATGCTCTTTTTTATGGGTTAAATTAACTGGCATTCTTAACTTGGAGCAAATTGCTAAAAGATCTGTAGCATAATAAACAAGCCAATTTACTGTGATTTTTAATGAAGAAGAGAGAAGAAAAATATGAGGTTTTAGTATTGTATATTTCACCTTAGGTAAAGTTTAACTTTTCCTTAGAAGTAATTTTTTCTCTTTTTAGAAGATTTTAACTTGAAAGTAGGTAGATGTTAAAAATTAGCTATAAATATCTATTAATCAAATATAGTAATGACCTGTATTTTTGCTTGATTTCATTTCAGGCTTTTTAAAAAAAAAGCATAAAACAATATCAGCAATATTATCAGTTATTTATTATGTGCTACACATATGATTTGTTTCCAAACTCCTTTTTTTAATCATAGTTACTAAGTCCTATACTAATATTGTAGTTATAGATTTATAATCTTATTCACTTTAAATACTCCATATTATTCTAAATTATATCTTATGTATTTATATTTAAATATCTATATTTGTATGCATATATCCTAAAATAGTTGTAAATTATAATGTAACTCTAAAGTATGTATCAGAGTTGTTTTTCTCTCAAGACTATAAATATTTACCAAGTAATTTCAAGCATTTTAAACAAACATCTTAAAGGAGAACCAACATTCTATTAGACTTTTAAGGTACTTTTAAGTGTTTTCTGTTGTAACTAGAGTTACAAAAAAAAAGTCTTCTCAAAATTTGACTTCAATATTTCAGGGAAGTTTTCCTCAAGTAAATTTCTGAGTCAAAAGAGGTAAACATTTTTAAGCCTCCAAAATACAGATGGCAAATTATTCTTTCCAAAAAATGAACAATTTGCTCTGTAATAGTGATTGAGTCTAAGTTGTAGTGTGATCAATCCATTATTATTTATTTAAAAAATCTGTAGTAAAGCAAATACATATTTTCTTTCATTAATTTGCATACCTTTCATTACTAGTATGTATAAATCTTTTCTATATATAAAACATCTACTGTCTTCAATATAAACATTAAAGATTCATATTATTTGTACATTATTCATTTAAAGGTTTTAAGATTTTATTTATTGATTTAATGAGATTTTTATATACAAAAGCCATTTGTAGAACTGTCCCTTCAAATGCTTCGAGAGCACCAGCTATTAAGAATGGGCTGTTGATTTTAGTGATAGGGTGCTGTCTAAAGTGATGTACAGGCATCATACAGTGAGTGTTTCTTCTGAGACTGAGAGAAATTTTGCTTAATCTCAGAAGTAAAAATTATGGCACTTCTGAATGGTTGGTATATTATTAGCCATTGGATACAGACATTGAGGCTGGCTTTTTTACTCTTATTTCTTTAAGAAGTTAAGAATTGAACTCAGACTATCATTAGTTATTACACAGAAGATTATGGTATTTTTGCTTTTAATCACATTTTTATATTTGTCATGTACTCCATTAATTTCAACCTTTTAACTCACTAATCATTACTTGGTGTAATAAAATACATATTTCTGTAAGCCATCAAGCCCTGTTTTTGAAGGAATGAAGGATACAAAGAAACCTCTCAATTAGATAAAACAAACTAAAAAGTGCTTTGAATAGCTATTGCTAAAGCTATTTCTCATTTTAATTTTTTAAAAAATATATAAAGAGTCACATTTTATGTGATTAAACACAAAATAGTTGAGTTTTCTTCCATGATACTTTTAGTTCTTTTACAAGCTTAGATAGTACAATAAAGTAAACGAGACCTTAATGCTTAGCATGCATAGATGAAAAGATGAGAAAATGGGAAATGGACCTGAGATTTTCCCACTCTGTACTGCCTTTTCACTTGTGACAACAGATTTTGAGACTCTTGGGCTCTACTCTCTGTAAATGCACATTGCCTTTGAAATTGTAATATGGTAGTTATGAAAACTTTCACCACAAGTAATGGAAAACTCAACTAACATCAACCTAAATAGATCTTCTTTCTCCACTGAAAGTTAAGTGTAGAGATAGATATTTGACATATTTGTAAAATTTCTTGGCTTTTCCCTCATGGCTGAAAAATGGTTGCCACAATCCCAAGTATGATATCTATACTCCAGAAAGGAATAAACTGATGAATAGACTAGTAGCAGCAGAGTTCCATTTGAATTGTATTTGTTTGTTTATTTTTGACTGTGCTGGGTCTTCATTGCTACATGAGGGTTTTCTTTAGTTGTGGCAAGGGGGGCTACTCTCTACTTGTGGTGTGTTGACCTCATTGTGGTGGCTTCTCTTCTCATGAAGCATCGACCTTAGGGCATGTGGGCTCTAAGCCCATGGTGACGCATGGGCTTAGTTGCCCCATGAATATAGAATCTTCCCAGACCAGGGATTGAACCTGTATTCCCTACATTAGCAGGTGGATTCTTAACCACTGGACCACCAGGGAAGTTCCACTTGAATCTTGGTGAGCAAAATTCTATTACATGGCTACTCTGAGCTAAGAGGCAAGTACCTGTCTTCTCTCATCTCACAGTGGAGATGAACAAGAGAAACAGGATGCCAGTGAGTGTTGCAAATGGTTATTTCTTAATAATTGTATATAAAGTCACTTTCTAAATTTTTAGTTAATTGCTTCTTCTAAATCAGATTAGAAACTCATTTAGGGCTGGTTCTAATCCCTTCTTTTTCCCTACAGGAGTATCCAGCAAAATACATAGCATTAATATTTGAAATTTATTGATATTTGAATGTTAGGATAAAAATAAGTACATTATTGGGTTTTTGTTAATTAAGTGTACACTCTTAATGGGACACACAAGCTAATTTTATAAAATTTATTTAATGTAGTAACCTTACCAATCTGAACTCTAATCACAAAAGTATTTCCCTAAGTATTTTACTCAATAGATGAGAGTAGAGGTGTACCTAGGTCCCAAATCAATCTAAATGTTTTAGAATTGTATCAGAAATTAGATTACTGGTTCTATTAGTTTTTGTTGCTGAGTAACAAATTTTATAATTTAGTGGCTTAAGACAACACAAATTTATTATCTCACAGTTTCTGTGGACCAGTATTATGGGTGGATGCACCCTCTGCTTAGGATCCTACCCTGCTGAGGATCTCACCAGGCTGAAATCAAGGTGTTGGCTAGGCTACAATCTCATCTGAGGTTCAAAGACCCTTTCTGAATTTACTGTTTGTTGACAGAAATCAGCTTCTCATTATAGGACTAAAGCTCCGGATTCCTTACTTATAGTTGACCAGAAATGATGCTTATTTCTTAGAGGTCATCCTCAGGACCTTGCCACATGGTCATTTCCACCTGCAATTCACAGTATGGATGTTAGCTTCTTCAAGGCCAGAAGCAGCATATCTCTGCTGTGTTGAATTACTTCAACTTCTAAAATCCCTCCACTCCTAATTTCTTTAAAGGGTTTGCCTGATTAAGTCAGGCTCCCTTAGGATAATCTCTCTTTTGATTAATTGAAAGTCAGCTTATTAAAGGTTTTAATTACTTTTGCAAAATTTGTCAACTTTTGCCATATAGCATAACCTGATCATAGGAGTGGTATTCTACCTTAAAGTATCCTATTCACATGGCTTACCCATGTGGGTGGGGCCTGGGTTATACAGGACATTGACACTAGAGGGTTATAATCACAAAGTGGAGACCCTCTATAATTTTTCCTTACCACACTGGTCAAACTTCAGTATTGTATTTAATACTTTCAAGAACTAATTATGAATGATAGATTTAGAAAAAATAAAATAACATGTCACATACATCTGAGGATCTAGAGAAGCCTCTCAAGTAATCTAGGGATTTCTTTAGACATGGAATGTTTTTAATGTATGATAGGATCACCTTTATTACAATCAGATTCAATTGTCAGAGTTGTTAACCACTATATCCACACCACCAAATGACATGTAAAACAGTGTGGTCCCTCTCACAAAGAAATTGCTCAGCCAATGTTACCTGAAATTATTCTTTTTACTGATGGATTAAAATACATTTTATTTTTGGCACCGATGTGTCAGTTTGAAGGTTTGGATGGCTAGTATTTTGTTAATTAAATAAGTATGAATTATGCTGTGTGGGTAAAATTGGATTTTGCAGAAAACTGTAAAATGGTTTGACTTTTTGTCCTTCAAAGAGTGTCAAGAGAAATTGAACTGATTGCAAAGTGGCTAGGATTGAAAAGGTTTTATGCTGAAAAAAAAAATGAGTTTATTCAGAGAATTCTATGAATCATTCTTTTGTATCTTTTTTAGGGCATTGTATGATTGTTGCAATCACATTTATTCTCAGGAATCTCCTTTGCTCTTATGAACCTTCATTAGCCGACACTCATTTCATCAGTTAAAATGAGATAGAAGCAGAAAGTTGTGATAGCATTTGGGAAAAAGATATCTAACTGGTGATTTGATGATACCTATGTTTCTTAAAAGCATTTATGCAGAAAGAAAAAGAAACAAGTTACAATTTATAGTGGGGAAAGTCATAACCTTGGAGTTCATCCTAACTCTACCCTAACTAACCCTGAGAATTTAGACAAATCTGACCTTTGAGAAAATTCGAGAAAAAATTATCTCTAGTCTCCATTAAATTATTAGTATCTTGATAATACCATGTGCTATCTATTAGAGGATAATTTCTAAATTTAATTAAATAAATGGAATTGTTAATATTAACATTTCTGTTCTTAATTTTATGTTGATTTTCACATGCATGAGATTTTTATATTGTTTTTATAGGTACAAATGTGATAAAGCTATGTTTCCATTCTTTAATTTGGTGAGTAAAAGAGCTATTTTTTGCTTCATATCTTTGTTGTTTTAGTTGCTAGCCTGTGTTCGACTCTTTTGCAATCCCATGGACTGTAGCCTGCCAGGCTCCTCTGTCCATGGGGTTTCTCAGGCAAGAATACTGGAGTGGGTTGCCATTTTCTCCTCCAGGGAATCTTTCTGACCCAGGGATCAAACCTGCATCTCCTGCTCTGATAGGTGGATTCTTCACCACTGAGCCACCAGGGAAGCCCCACCACATATCATTATGAGTACTTTAAAACATAGTGAGTAAAACAAATGCTGCTGCTAAGTCGCTTCAGTCGTGTCCGACTCTGTGCGACCATTTCCTTCTTCAATGCATGAAAGTGAAAACTGAAAGTGAAGTCGCTCAGTCCTGTCTGACTCTTAGCGACCCAATGGACTGCAGCCCACCAGGCTCCTCCGTCCGTGGGATTTTCCAGGCAACAGTACTGGAGTGGGCTGCCATTGCCTTCTCCAAAACCAATGCACAGGGTTACAAAATAATGGAAATTTATTAAACTTTTTCTTATTTGTAAATGTTTACCTCATTAATCCTTTACTGTGTCCACTGAAAGACCTATAAAAGGGAGGGCTAAGTAGTTGAAATTGAGTATAGTGTATGTAAGGTATCTTACCTTTATAGAAGGTTATCTATTTCTGGGATGTAACAACTCTTGGCTTTCATTTAAATTATGAAACCAAATTGAAATTACTTTTTATATATTAATGTGAAGATTCCATAAAAATCCTTTGCTTTCTACAACTAAAACTTTTTAATTTTATATTTACCTTTGATTTTATTTTTCTTTTAGGTTTCAGTGATTATACCATTCCAAATTCGAAAAAAAAAAATACTTATTAATATATTTACTTCCAGGGTTCTATATAGAATGTATACTCTACTAGTGTTCTCATCTTACAGAGAGAGAGAGATTTCTGACCACTGATCACTGGGATTTTAGTTAGATATACAGATATTCAGAGGAAATCCAATTTAAGTTTTTTTTTTTTCTTAATTTCTTTATTACTTTGATTTATCAAACAAGTAGGATGCATGTGGAGAGTGTAGAGGTAGGAATATTCTTAAGCTTCACAAATTAAAACTTTCAAAGTAGCTTTCTTTGACTTCCCTGTGGTATACTTCTTTTCTTCAATTATGATTTTTTCTGACACTTTAATGTTCATTGCCAAACCCTTTGTAAATCCATGGTGATATTTCTCAGATGACTTGAGTAAGAAACCTTTATTTCATTCCTACTTCAGCCTCTGACTCTTTCAATGACCCTGAAAAATTAGTATTCCTCCTACTATCTCTCACGGTAAAAAACCAAAACAACAACAAAAATATAAGAAGGATATTCTGAAGCTTAATTATAATTATGATTCATAATAAGATCCACTGAGATATTTCAAGAAAAGTTATTATACACAGGCAAAATATTATTATAAAACTCTCTTGAGTTTTCTAGATTATTATTTACAGATTTCAGCAGAATTATATTTCAATTGTGCTGGTAGGGTCTCTGATGTTTTCCTATCAACTACAACTTTTATCCTCCATAATAAATGTTTCCAAGCCATGGTTTCCTTGAAGAAGAAAATACAGTAACTCAAAATTGTTAAGTTACATATATGAATTTTAAGTTACCTTCCCTTTATCACTATGTTGGGATGAGTTTAAAGTTATTAAGATATCTAACACATCTTAGATAGGTATAAAATGTAAGACAGAGTAAGACTACATAAATTATTTCATTTAAATCATCAAATACTTACATTCTAATGGGGTGTTAAAGAGACTTGTTGAGGGCAACTTAGCTGTATTTTTTACATATTTCTTTATATGTAGCTTGGATTACAGAGTATAGTGTAGTGTCTAAGCATCTGGATTCTAGTGTAAGATTATCTGTGGATAGATCTTTGCTCTATCATGTATAAGCTGTGTGACTTGGACCAACTTATAAAATAGTCCATACCTCAATGTCCCCATTTATAAAATGGAGATAATAATAGAATGGGCTGTTAGATAAATGAAATAGTACATACTAGTGTTTGGCACATATAAGTGCTCAACAAGTACTAGCCTTTCCTACATGGCTGGTCTTGGCTCTATTTCTTTATGTCAGTACCTGTTAACTGTATGGAACAAGTACCCTACGGTGTCTTCCCAGGAAAGACTGCTCCCCCCATTTCATCTGCCTGTGTCTTGTTTATATAGTCTTCCATGCCTTCCCTGATCAAGAATTAATGATTGAAAGGTTGTGAACATATGGTGACAAAACTGACAGTTGGGCCGGGAGAACTGGTATCAACTTAAACAATAAATCAGCAATATGGCAGTCACAGAATCTTTAGTTCCTCCCTGAAGTACATAGATAAGAGTATATTACCCGTATTCCTGCAATTGTATTGCAATTACTAAAGCCTCCACCAAATGGTAACCATGAGAATGTAGCCTGCAGACCTGTTGCAGCCTGAGGATCAGCAGTTTTAACCCCTGTGACACCATCCTGTTACCTCACCATCAAACAGAGTATTGTGCACTGACTGATCACACCTGGATAAATTCCTTCCTTCACCTTGCCTTTAAAAATGCTCCTTGAAACCACTCAGAAAGGTGTTTTTTTTTTTTTTTTCTGAGCATTGGCTTCCCTGGACTCCTTGTCTTGCCCCTGAAGTAAGTGCTGCACTTTCCTTCACCACAGCTCAATGTCAGTAGATTGGCTTTCCTGCATATGAGCTAGTAGACCCAGGTTTGGTTTGGTAATAATTTTATTAAAATTAGAGAGCTGTTTATTTTCATTCCTGATTTCTTCTATATTCACAACAGTGTGGATTGTTGACTGTCATAATTTTTGCTTTGTTCCTGCTTAAACTTCGTCCGTGGAGTATTCATTCATTACATGATCTCAATTTTTATATTTATGGATTTAAGTTATACTATTAAATCTAAAACCATCATTTAGACATTTATTAACAATAAAAAATATAAGAAAAACTTATATTCGTTGAGCATATGTCAAGTAGAAGGAATATTTCCAAGTACTTTACATTCATTATTTTGTTTAATTTTCAGTATAGCAATGTTTGTTACTGTTTTTGTTCAGTTGCTGTCATGTCCAACTCTGCGACCCCATGAACTGCAACATGCCATACTTCCCTGTCCTTCATTATCTCCCTGAGTTTTCTTACACTCATGTCCACTGAGTCAATGATGCCATCCGGTGATATTATCCTCTGTCATCCCCTTCTCCTCCTGCCTTCAATCTTGCCCAGCATCAGGGTCTTTTCCAATGAGTTCATTCTTCACATCAGGTGGCCAAAGTACTGGAATTTCAGCTTCAGCATCAGTTGTTCCAATGAATATTCAGGGTTGATTTCCTTTAGGATTGACTGGTTTGATCTTGCTGTCCAAAGGACTCTCAAAAGTCTTCTCTAGCACCACAGTTCGAAAGCATCAATTCTTCGGCATTCAGCCTTCTTTATGGTCCAACTCTCACATCTGTACATGACCAGTGGAAAAGCCATAGCTTTGACTATACAGAACTTTGTCAGTAAAGTTATATGCTTTGAATATGCTGTCTAGGTTTGTCAGAGCTGTTCTTCCAAGGAGCAAGCGTCTTTTAATTTCATGGCTACAGTCACCATCTGCAGTGATTATGGAGCCCAAGAAAATAAAGTCTGTCACTGCTTCCACTTTTCCCCCATCTGTTTACCATGAAGTGACGAGACCAAATGCCATGAGCTTTGTTTTTTGAATGTTAAGTTTTAAGCCAGGTTTTTCACTCTCCTCTTTCACTTTCATCAAGAAGCTTTTTAGTTCCTCTTCACTTTCTGCCATTAGAGTGGCATCATCTGCATATCTGAGGTTGTTGATATTTTTCCTGGCAATCTTGGCTCCAGCTTGTGCTTAATCCAGCCTGGTATTTTGCATGATGCACTCTACATATAAGTTAAATAAGCAGGGTGACAATATACAGCTTTGACGTGCTCCTTTCCCAATTTGGAACCGGTCCATTGTTCCATGTCTGGTTCTAGCTGTTGCTTCTTTTCCTGCATACAGATTTCTCAGGAGACAGGTAAGGTGGTCTGGTATTCCCATCTCTTGAAGAATTTTCCACAGTTCGTTTTGACCCACATAGTCAAAAACTTTAGCGTAGTCAATGAAACAGAAGTAGATTTTTTTTGGCATTCCTTTGCTTTTGCTATGGTCCAACAGATGTTGGCAATTTGATCTCTGGTTCCTCTGCCTCTTCTAAATCCAGCTTGTACATCTGAAAGTTCTTCGTTCCCATATTATTATTATCATTAACCCCATTTGTAAATAAAAACCAACTAAAATTAATAGAAATTGGCCAGACTACATAAGTCTATGGACAGAGCTAGAGTTTCATCTCATATTATCTATTGATAAAGCCCATAATAGAACCTCTAAATTCTATATTCTTATATTTCACTCAAATGTCTGTTACTTCAGAATATACAAACTCACTTTTAAAAAAAATCCCAATCTGAGCTCTTTCTAACATTTATATTCCTTTTTAAATTAATTAATTAGTTTTATTTTTGATTGTGCTGCATGTTCTTTGCTGCATGTGGGCTCCTCTAGTTGCAGTGAGTAGGGGCTATTCTTTGTTGTGCTGTACAGGCTTCTCATTGTGGTAGCTTGTCTTATTGTGGAACATAGGCTCAGGTGTGCAGGCTTTAGTAGCTGCAGAACAGGGGCTCATTAGTTGTGGCTTGCAGGCCCTAGAGCATGTGGGTTCCAATAATTGTGGCACATGAACTTTAGTTGTCCACGGTGTGTGGAATTTTCCCAAATCGGAGATTGAACCCATGTACCCTGCATTAGCAGGTGGATTCCCATCCACTCTACCAGCAGGGATGTGCCCTAACATATATATTTCTTATATTCCCATGATCACTCCTACTTGGAATTCATGATTCTTTCTTGTGACTTACTTCTTTCTCTCACATTTGGTACTAATTTTGTTCTCCCTTGGTAATATTTCCAGCTTAAAAATAAGTTTCTATGAGTTACCCACCAGTCTGCATTCCTGTGTAATTTGCTCTGCCACTACCCTGGCCTACACTTTCCTTTATATGTCTGGATTACTGCCTTAACTCCATAATTATTTTCTCCTAACTTCCACTTCCCTAGATTACACTCCAATTTGCCATTTCCTAGCTGTGTGACCCTAACAGATTAATTTATCTTCCAGTGTATCAATTTTAAAATATGGGTAATATGTACCTAATAGGATTGCTCTAGATTTCAAAACATAACATTAATGGATTTCCATAATTTGGCCCAACTACATCTGAACTATTTTAGTTCCTCAATAAATCTTTTTTAGAAAGGCTGGTTGGGTTTTCCTTTGTCTTCTGAATCTTTACATCCAAGTCCTTGCAGTTCACTTAACCTAAGATGTCTGTCTCTTCCCCTCCTGATATCTAGTTTCTATGTGTGCCTCAAGTGCCAACTCAGGCCCCACTGTCTCATGGTCAGTAAGTTTTGGGATCACTTTATTTTAACACTTACATAGGCATAAGATTGATGAGTGTCCCTTGATTCATGCTTTCTCAGTTATATTGCATATTCTTTTATGCTTCACAATACATAATTTAATGCTTCATATTCAGGGGGTTGGAGGAGGGCATGGCAACCCGTCTAGTCTTCTTGCCTGGAGAATCTGCATGGACAGTGGAGCCTGGTGGGCTGAAGTCCATGGGGTCACAAAGAGTTGGACATGACTGAGCAACTAAGCATGCACATACAGGGGTTAGTAAGCATTTAGTAACCATTTGTTTAATTATATTGATTCTTAGATCAATTTCCTTGTTACCCAGTTTATTCCCAGGGGTTTATGCTGAAACCTAATGGAAAATGTCATTTTTTCCCACAGCTGCCATTCCTCACTTTTCTTATTGTGTTGTCATCGTGAAGTATAAATCTCACCTCCAGCTACAAGAACAGTTCGATTTTTAAAGTCTGATTGAATTATTCCAATGTTATTGCCCAGTGGTTGGCTCAGAAATGGTGAATAAGTATATCAGGCTGAAGTTCGTCCATGCATGCAGTCACCAGGTTTCCATAAGAGCAAACCCAGGTCTTTTATGTATCATTATGTCAGTGGGTTTCAAACTTAGTGCACATCAGAATCATCTAGCAGACTTGTTAAAATACAGATTTCTGAACCTCATCCCCAGAATTTCTGGATCATAGATGAGGCCTAAGAATTCTCATTACTCTGCTAATTGGAAGATCACACTCTGAGGATCACTGGTTTGGGGCTTTGCTACTCAAAGTGTGATCCACATACAACAGCTTTGACCTCACGTGGGAGCTTGTTTGAAATTCAGGATTTTGAACCTGAAGACCTACTGAATCTGTATTTTCAATTTAACAAAATACCTGCCCAGGTGATCCACATGAATGTTAAATTTCAGAAGTACTAGTTTAGGGGGAGACACTTATTTTCCTGCTGGCTGTCCAAGAAGCAGATAACAGATTGCTATTGTTAGTCATCTTATGATCATAACTGGAGCAAGCTTTTAAACAAAGCTGGTGATAGAAAAGGCAGAGTGAAGCTATGGAAAACACTGGATCCTTCACTGAAATTGTTAATCTGGGTTCGCCTTTGTGCTACATAATAATTTTATGGAATTCTCTAGGCCAGAATACTGGAGTAGGTAGCCTTTCCCTTCTCCAGGGGATCTTCCCAACCCAGGGATTGAACCTAGGTCTCCTACATTGCATGCTGAGCCACAAGGTAATCTCAGGAATACTGGAGTGGGTAACCTATCCCTTATCCAGTGGATATTCCCGACCCAGGAATTGAACTGGGGTCTCCTTAACTGAAGGCGGATTTTTTACCAACTGAGCTATCAAGGAAGCCACTATGTATAATACTCCTATTTTATTTATTAAGAATCAGAAGTTATGAAAAATTCAGTAACTTAAGTCAAACAACTAGTAAAGTATAGGACTGTACAAAAGACATGTCTTCATTCCACAGAGTTGGTTATTTTCCATAAAGTAAGAATAAAGCTGAAGAGTTGAAATAGTGTAACTGTCTTCCTGGGAAATTTTCTCTTAGGAAAGTGATAAAGGCAGTATAAGTTAGTTTTATGTACTTTCAGTTTTAAGGCATATTGATTATAAACCAATTTTTCCATATTTTAAAGTATATAAGGTATTAAAACTAGTATAGGTATCTAATAACTGTTGATTTTTTCACATGAACAAGATCACCCCTATCCAATAAATCTCTGAATTGGTGTGGCTCACACCAACAATTAAAAACTAAATAATAATGTTTAATTAATGTAGTATTTACATATAAAATGTCATTTTTTTAAATGTTAAGATATTCAGTAACAAATTTGGACTAAATTAACAAATTAAAATAGTTACCCTCTAATTGACTTATGAAAAGCTATGGTAAAACTGAGACTATTTTAACTATTTATGAACTTCTGTGTATGGTCAATTACTGCTGGCATTAAGGCAAGAGAAAAATAAATATTGCTGTTCTTCAGCTGGCATTTTAAAAAAGAAATTAAGGCCATTCCTTGGAAAGAAAAACCATCATCCTCTAGAAAGTCTTTGTGGTGATTATACCTCTTGGGGAAAATCTTTCTCTACTTGATCTACAGTAACTCTTACATTATTTGCAGAGATGATTTTATCTAAGTATTATTTCATAACCACCAGTTTTACATATCACTCTCTTAAGTGAGAAAATATAACCTTAGGGAGAAAATGAACTATAAAAGAAATATTTCTTTGATCTGTAATTAGCAGCATATCCTTCATGGTAATTTAAGAACAAGGAATACAGCTATAGGCACTAAATCTCTTTCATGTACATACAAGATATTAATGAACCTTTCTAAAATCTGGGGGCTTTTTCTATTAAAATGACTACAGAATGGATATTCTTTGCAGAACATTTCAATATTATATCAGAAAATATCTAAAACAGTAAACAAAATTGTAAATGATTTGACAAGAATATTATTTACATGCAAAGTGTTTCTATTACTTTGGAAGGTAATATTACAAATATTGGTTATATATTATGCAACAATCAGTGATGAACCCAGCCTTTCAAACACTAAAATAAATGCATGGCAATACTTTATACTAATGATTTTTACTACTTTCTAAAAGTTTTTATGTTAATTTTGAAATAATTTAAAAATTATAGAAGATTAATACAAATGATTCCTATATGAAAATTCATTAATTCACCAGTTAACATTTTGAGAGAGGATCTTGTGTTTAGTCAGACTTGGTAGTTGGAGATGCTATTTCACTTCTCTGAGTTTTAGTTTGCAGCTCTGTACTATTAGGGAAATATCTAACTTCTCTGAACTTTAATCATAAAGATGTTGTGAGAATTAAATGAGACATTTATTAAAAACATATATTAAAACACTTATTTATTAAAAACATATATTAAAACACTGAGACATATATTAAAAACACTTTCCTTCAAAAGTATCTTGCACAGTGTTGGTGATAAAAAAAATGTAGCTTAAAAGAAGACAAATAGTATATGTTTAAATAATAGTTATAGAATTCAGACTTTAATTTAAATGTATTGAAAGACAAACCACTTCTTTAATCCTTTCAGGATGCATTTCATTGGGCCAGGAACAAAAAGGTCAATGTCATTTTGAAAATAAAGCATTTTTGTATAAAAACAATCTATTTCATTGAATGATACAGTATTTATAATGCATGCTTTAATTATATATCTCACAATGGAAATCAGTAAAGCTGTATAGCTAGTAAAAAAAAAAGTCAAGATTTCAAGATAGACTTTTATATTATGGAAAAAAATTCTCTATTGACATATATAAAAAGCATTAGTTTTAGATAAGAAGAAATTGTTTCATAATGTTCTGGTAAGTAAAAAATTACCTCATGTCCATGTTTAAATCAACAATTATCTTAGAAAATTGATGTACTCAATAAATAACCTTTTTATTGATGAGAGATAGATCCCAAGAGAATGCTTTGCCCCTGAAGTTTTTCTCCTTTCATGGTAATTGCTCCTGTCCAATATGGATGCAAAAAAATAAAAAAAATTACGATCACTAAGACAAAGAGCGCTGCTCACAACCCAGTTCTTCAAAGGCTGAGGTGTAGCCCACTGAAGTGCTGCCCAACAGTGCACCCTGAAAGGACTTCAGGATGAAAAACAGGGTGAGGCATTTTGTGCTTTGGACAAGCAGACCCTTAGATACCTTAGGAAGAATTTTAATGACCTCAAGTTTTTGCATCTTCCCATAAAAAGGGCTTCCCTGGTGGGAAGCAGAGTCTGCCTGCAGTGCTGGAGACCCGGGTTCAATTCCTGGGTTGGGAAGATCCCCCAGAGGTGGGCTTGGCAATCCACTCCAATATTCTTGCCTGGAAAATTCCAAGGACAGAGGAGCCTGGCAGGCTACAGTCCATGAGGTCGCAAAGAGTCGGACTCGACTGAGTGACTTCACTTTCTTTCTTTTCATACATAAAAAAGCTCTAAAATTTTTTAGATATCTATTCTTTGTGATTAGCAGCAATCTTACCAAGATACATGATTAACTGCATGTATTTCCTAGCTGAAAGTCACATATAAACTGGCTTTTCCCTTACTTCTTCAGAGCAGTCGCTCAGACTTAACTGAGTGACTGTTTTCTGGGCTCTAGTCCTGTGCTGAGGATTAAATCCTGAATACAACTTAAACTCACAATTCTCATTTTGAATGTTTTTCTTTTAAGTTGACATCAACATTTGCCCAACCACAAGTAGAACCAATGGCATGTCCTTCTGGAGGCACATGACTGCCTGTCCAAGCCAGATTGTGATTCCCTTCTTTGAAAACTTATTGTAATATTATGATTTATAGTAAGAAATATACATTTGGCCTGTGATCCTTCCTGTGATAAGAGCAATGAAAGTGTCTTATTATGTTAATGAGATGACTTTTGAAAAGCCTTTAGGTACCCAAAGGATGAGGGAGTTGGTAGGGGAAACAATCACCCCATAATTAAAGAGTTGGACTATTTAGAAACAACCAAAGTTATCTTCTCTTACCTTTGGTGCTCTCAACCTTGGGAGAGAGGAGAAGAATTGGAAGTTGAATTGATTGCTTATAGCCAATGATTTAATCAGCTGTAACTATGTGATAAAGCCTCCATAAAACTGCAAAAGGGACTGTGGAGAGCTTCCAGGTTGGTGACAATGTGTCTGGAGAGAGCATGGAAGCTTTTCTCCCTTTCCTGCCTACCTTGCTCTTTGCATCCCTTCCATCTGACTGTTCCTGAATTATATCCTTTTATAATAAACCAGAAATCTAGTTAGTAAACTTGCTCTGAGTTCTGTGAGTAGCTTTAGCAAATTAACTGAGCCTGAGGAGGAAGGCATGGAAACCTATGATTTTTAGCCAATTGGTCAGAAGTACAGGCAACAGCTTGGACTTGGAAGGGAGGTAGGGGCAGTCTTGTGGGACTGAGCCCTTCACCTGTGGAATCTGATGCTCTCTCTAGTTAGATGGTGTCAGAATTGAGTTGAATTTTTGACACTATGCTGGTGCCAGAGAATTGCTTGGTGTCGTGTGGGAAGTGGGTAGGGGAATTAGATCCAGGAACTCAAAAGAATTCCAAAGAGTGGTTTGGTCTTGGATCAGAGCTTGTCCCATTTTATGATTTTTTTTTTTTAAACTTTCTCTGTTTAACGCTTTTCTCCCCAGTGACATCGTTACTTTTTATGGGAATTGCCTTGTGCGTGCAAGTGGAAAGGTAAAGAATCTTCCTGTAATGCAGGAGACATAAGAGACATGGGTTCAATCCCTGGGTTGAGAAGATCCCCTGGAGAAGGAAATGGCAACTCACTCCAGTATTCTTGCCTGGAAAATTTTATGGACAGAGGAGCCTGGTGGGCTATATATTCCATGGGGTCACAAAGAGTCCGACATGACTGAACACACACACACACACATGAAAATCTTACTCTCATCACCTACTTGGGGTGTAAAGCCACCTCTTTTTGTCTCTACTTGTCTGATACTGAGTTAAACTGTGGCTAAATCTGACTTTATACTTTTAATGATTTGCCACCTCCAATTATTTTGAGATGGGCCTTTACTCATTCCTTATAGGGCAGAGTAGAGATGGGAGCAGAGGGACTCAAGGTCCTTCTCCCCCTCTGGACAAGCTTCTTCACATGTGTTTTTCCTGCTAGTCTTACTGCTACAGTGAATTTTCCCTCAGTTGGAACACCGCTTCTGGCCATCCTGTTCCTGCCCATACATTATTACCTTCCCCTCCTCCTCAACTGGAAGCTCAAATTGTGCCACCTCTCATCTGTGGCCCTCCTTTTATCTCCACCTGCACCTCTTTCCTAAAGCTTTTAAGTGCTCCCTTCCAAAATTGCCTTCAATCTTTTATTTTTAGACACTACCATGACTAAACTATTTTTTTAATTCATTGAGCTTTGAATATGCAGATATATTCACACTTTAGAAAGTTTTTTGCTATTTCTATCATCTTTCTCATAAGGATATCCAATGGCCTTAAGGCTTCAACAAAGCATGTCATTAATATAATGTGTAGATAACTCAAAAACTGGGAGAAAATATTTATAAACATGTATCTGATGAGGGACTCATATCCAGGATACATTAAAAAAAAGCTTTACAAATCAATAATAATTATAATACAGTCATATAAAAAGAAACAATATTTGAGTAGACCCTTCTAAAAGTATTTTTTTTGCTGCTCAAAAATTGCATGAAAAAACTCTTAACAGGAAATGCAAATAAAAAGTACAATGAGATATTGCTAACTGTTCATTTGGTAATAAAGTTGGAAATACTGACAGCACAAAATGTTGGCAAGGATGTGGAGTAAAAGTAATTTTCATATATTGCTGGTGGGAGTGTAAAACAATCAAGTCTTTTGGAAAATATTTTGGCAATTTTTTGCAAAAAAATCGTACAACTATTCTATGACCTATTTATTCCACTCCTTGGTATTTATTTGACCAAGAGTAATGAAGACATGTCATAGAAAAACTGTACATGACTAATTATCAACTTTATTTATAATAGCTCAATGCTGGAAGTAACCCAAATAACCATCAACAGTTAAATAGGTAAATTCTGGTATGTGAATTTCAATAGACTAACATGTAGCAGTACAAATTAATGAACCAGAGACATATGATAAAATAGATGAATTTTTAAAACATGTTGAATAAAGAAGTGATTCCATTTACATATAATTCACATAGACAGAATTAATATGTGGTAATAGGAACCATGTTAGTGGTTGCCTCCAGGAGCAGAGCCTTATTGGAGAGTGAAATGAAACGCCTGGGTTGATAGAATTGTTCTATTTATTGATTGGGGAATTGATTACATGAGTATAGACATTTGTCAAACTCATTCTACTCTTTTCTTAAGATATGTACATCTTATAATATTCAAGTTAACTTAAATAAAGCAAATTGTTGTTCATTTGCTCAGTTCTGTCTGACAGTTTGCGACTCTGTGGACTGCAGCACGCCAGGCTTCCATGTCCATCACCATCTCCCAGAGCTTGCTCAAACTCATGTCCATTGAGTCAGTGATGCCACCCAACCATCTTGTCCTCTGTCGTCCCCTTCTCCTCCTGCCTTCAATCTTTCCCAGAATCAGGGTCTTTTCTAATGAGTCAGCTCTTCACATCAGGTGGCCAAAGTATTGGAGCTTCAGCTTCAGCATCAGTCCTTCCAATGAGTATGCTTTGTTTAATATGTGAATAGGTTTTCCCATAACTGTAGTTCCTAAGATTAGATGTACTTATTAAAATTAGCTTGACATTCTTAGAAAAATAATTTGGGATATTTCACTGATCAAATGGTATATCTCATGTTATGGATATCTATGCAAAATTTAAAGAAAAGTGATTTTGCAAAGATTTTATCAATTAGATTTCCCCGGCTTTCTCTTTGCTTGCAGTCTTCCAGTGTAACACTTTCTGATGGAGAACTGGACCAGTTAGAGAAAGCATTATAAGTATAGATAAGTCAAATGAAGTTTGTCTTAAAATCTCTACCCTTACCTTGTAAAATCCCTTTATATATTTTCCAAGCATTATAAGTATAGATAAGTCAAATGAAGTTTGTCTTAAAATCTCTACCCTTACCTTGTAAAATCCCTTTATATATTTTCCTGGTGAGCTCTTAGAATATACACATACTTATGTGCCAGAAAAGAAAAAAAACCAATGAGATGTTATTTAACTATCTTTACTTGTTCTCTGCATTGCTTATATTCACTGAAAATACTTGGCCTCCTAAATTTTTTGAATTAGCTTTACCATTTGGCTTGTTCTTCATTAATTAATTCCATAAATTTTAACACATGGTTGTTCTGTATCTATTTGCATGAATTGTGTTTTTGACTTTTTTAAATTACACTTTGACAGCAGGAAAAGGTGAGATTATCAGCAGGCAGGAGAATGGGATACTTGGGACATTTTCATTCAAAAGCTATAAAAAAGAGACCTTTATCCTTTGAGAAAAAAGATGTATTAAGACAATGCTAATAGAGGCAAAGTATTCAGTGTCTTGTTTAGAAGAACTAGGCAGTTTGGAGTCAGAAAATCTCAGACATTAGAGAATGATAAATTTTCTGGGAAGGCTACATTTCCTAGCCTGGTGAAGCTCTGAGCAAGCTATTCTGTTTATAGCAAACTTCTGTTATTTTCAGTTACCCAAACCAATTAATTCTCCTTATTCTTTAAGAAGTTTTAGTTCCATTTTCTGTTTTTCATAAACAAATCAATCTAACTCTTAAAAAACCATGTTCAATGTGCAGTAAAACTATGGAAACAGGCGCTTCCTGGAGAAGTACCATCATTTCCAGGTATAGATTCTACTATGATGACGGGTATAACTCCCATGAGGAGATCTTCTTGAATTCCTCTGTAGCTAGATAATTCATATATTTTGTTTTACATAAAACTTTGCAAGATTTCATGTGGTTTTAAATGCTTGATTGTATTATCTTTGTTAATATGGCC
Source organism: Giraffa tippelskirchi (assembly GCF_054371585.1). Lineage (NCBI taxonomy): Eukaryota > Metazoa > Chordata > Mammalia > Artiodactyla > Giraffidae > Giraffa > Giraffa tippelskirchi. The sequence goes on from NC_137281.1 coordinate 101,875,042, forward strand.
TAATTAATGTGTCAAGTGTAAAAACAAACATTATTGTTTTTAAAAACATTTCCATTATTATTATTATTTTTTTTTAATAAATTTATTTATTTTAGTTGGGGGCTAATTACTTTACAATATTGTAATAGTTTTTGCCATACATTGACATGAATCAGCCATGGGTTTACATGTGTTCCCCTTCCTGGACCCCCCACCCACCTCCCTCCCCATCCCATCCTTCTGGATCATCCCATTGCCCCGGCCCTGAGCCCTTGTCACATGCATCGAACATGGAATGGTGTTCTGTTTCACATATGATAATATACATGTTTCAATGCTATTCTCCCAGAACGTCCCACCCTCACCTTCTCCCTCAGAGTCCATAAAATTGTTCCATGCATCTGTGTCTCTTATTCTGTCTCGCATATAGGGTTATCGTTACCATCTTTCAAATTCCATATATATGCATTAGTATACTGTATTGTTGTTTTTCTTTCTGGCTTACTTCACTCTGTATAATGGGCTCCAGTTTATTATTTTCTTTAAGTTTGTTGATGTAGGTAACCTGTTCATTGCAGTAACATTAAAAGTGGGCACTATAATACATCAAATACTATAAATATTTACTAAAGTACATCAAATATTTTGAAAGGGGCTATAATATTGTGTAAGAGAAAATTATATAATGAAGAGAGAAGAATTAAAATATGATTTTGCTCAAATAACCATAAATAGCTAAAAAAGCGTAAAAGTCCACTTTAATACTAAAGCAATTTAAGATTTTAAGCAAATGAATGGTTTAGAGGAACATTAAGATTCAAGTTATTTTATTCATAGACAACTGAAGGCAGAGAGCTTTTTGTTGTTGTTGTTAGCTAATACTTATTTCAGACTTTTTGAAAATTTTTGTTTTATGTCAGAAATTAGAAAAAAGACTAAAACTGTACATAAGCAAAGGGCATTGGATCAGAAAAAAGTATTTTTTTTTCAATAAAAGGATGATTGAATATGCAAAGGAGAGTCATCCCCAACCTTGATTTCTAAAATGCTCACTATCCCAGTCATAAAGTAGGGGGGCTGTGATATTAAGGACCAAAACTGTTTTCAACAGATTCTTAGTAAGATCACCTTACTGGAATTGTAATATGAAGAGACCCTGACATACACAAGAGTTCAAGATTTGGTTTCTGTGTTAAAAGAAAATTAAATGATCTTTTTAATATTTTGCAATGGATTAGGATTTTAAGCCCTAACAGTGTTAGGGCTATTTTTAATGTTCACTTTGTTATAAAATCAATATACTTCAAAATTTTTAAAAAGTTAAGATTTTATATTTTTATTACTTCTAATAGAATTGTCACTTTTTCTCTACTAAATGTTAAAATGTATAATACTTCAAAATATGAGCTCAATAAAAGAAATGTATTTAGTAATAAACTAAAATTAGCAAGTGTATTTACATAAAAGCCTGAAGCAATAAAAATGCATGTACTGAATAATAAAAGTATGATATAATTTTTAACTTTGAAAAATATAAATATTTTAAAACATGGAACATAAGATAAAATGCTAAAATGCCTCAATATTTAGCTTAGTGACATATGGTATATTTCAAGGAAATTGCTGCAGTTTAAAAGATACATAATCTAGCAGCTTCACATTTATAGAAAGGATTGGCAAAAAGTCAAATCATCCTTAAAAGATGCAATGCATTGAACACAGGACAGCAGATCCATTTATTTAGCTATACTAGTGATTGGGGCAGAACACCAATGTGATGTCTTGCTGACTGATAATGGGTGTGAAAACATTACAAATTAGTGGACTGCTCAGGCTTCAATTTTTTAAGTGTGGCTTTGGAAACAATTTAAAATGTGTCTTTTGATAGCAACTACATATTTTAAATAATGTGTACCTAGGAAACAGATATAAAATAACATCTGAAAAGTTAAAAGAACTATTTAAAGCACTGTAGTAACTTTAAAGACTATTTAAAGTTAAAAGGACTATTTAAATATATAAATATTTATATTTATATAAAAAATATACATTTGCCATTTATAAAAATAGTAGAATTAGAATATGACAATAATACCAAAAAAGCAGTGTGTTGGTGGGGGGGATGGAGAATGAAAGCATGATGATATAAGGTTTTTTAACCTATGTGTGAAGTACATTAATATTATAGGAAGGTAGCCTGTGATAAGCTAAATATGTATTTTATATACATTATTTTCAGCCTCAGAACTGTTAACATTTGGGTCTGGATAAATCATTGTTGTTGAGGACTGTTCTATACATTGTAGGATGTCTAATAGCATCTCTGACTGACCCCTAGATGCAAGTTCAGTTCAGTTCAGTCGCTCAATTGTGTCCAACTCTTTGCGACCCCATGGACTGCTGCATGCCAGTGTTCCCTGTCCATCACCAACTCCCAGAGCTTGCTCAAACTCATGTCTATCTAGTCAGCGATGCCATCTAACCATCTCATCCTTTGTCATCCCTTTCCCCTCCTGCCTTCAATCTTTCTCAGCATTAGAGTCTTTTCCAATGATCCAGTTCTCCCCATGAGGTGGCCAAAGTATTGGAGCTTCAGCTTCAGCATCAGTCTTTCCAATGAATATTCAGGACTGATATCCTTTAGGATTGACAGGTTTGATATCCTTGCAGTCCAAGGGACTCTCAAGAGTCTTCTTCAACACCACAGTTCAAAAGCATCAATTCTTAGGTGCCCAGCTGATAGTCCAACTCCTACATCCATACATGACTACTGGAAAAACCATAGCTTTGACTAGACAGACCTTTGTTGGCAAAGTAATATCTCTGCTTCTTAATATGCTGTCTAGGTTGGTCATAGATTTTCTTCCGAGGAGTAAGCATCTTTTACTTTCATAGCTGAAGCCTCCATCTACAGTGATTTTGGAGCCCCCCAAAATAAAGTCTGTCACTGTTTTCATTGTTTGTCTATCTATTTTACATGAATTGATGGGACCGGATGCCATGATCTTAGTTTTTTGAATGTTGAGTTTTAAGCCAGGTTTTTCACTCTACTCTTTCACTGTCATCAAGAGGCTCTTTAGTTCCTCTTTGCTTTCTGCCATAGAGTAGTGTCATCTGCATATCTGAGGTTATTGATATTTCCCCCAGCAATCTTGGTTCCAGCTTGTGCTTCATCTAGCCCAGCATTTCACCATGATGTACTCTGCGTATAAGTTAAATAAACAGGATGACAACATACAACCTTGACATACTCCTTTCCCAATTTGGAACCAGTCTGTTCCATGTCCAGTTTTAACTGTTGCTTCTTGACTTGCATACAGGTTTCTCAGGAGGTGGGTCAGGTGGTCTGGCATTCCTATCTCTTTAAGAATTTTCCACAGTTTGTTGTGATCCACACAGTCAAAGGCTTTGGCATAGTCAGCAAAACAGAAGTAGATGTTTTTCTGGAACTCTCTGGCTTTTTCTATGATCCAATGGGTGTTGGCAATTTGATCTCTGCCTTTTCTAAATCCAGCTTGAACATCTGGAATTTCTCAGTTCATGTATTGGTGAAGCCTAGCTTGGAGAATTTTGAGCATTGCTTTGCTAGGATGTGAGATTATTGCAATTGTGCAGTAGTTTGAACATTCTTTGTCATTGCCTTTCTTTGGGATTGAAATGAAAACTGACTTTTTCAGTCCTGTGGCCACTGCTGAGTTTTCCAAATTTGCTGTCATATTGAGTGTAGCACTTTAACAGCATCATCTTTTAGACGCAAGTAGCACTTCCTTTAACTGTGAAACTAAAAGTGCCTTCAGGCATTGCTAAATGTTCCCTATTTCAAAATGACCAAAGTTGAGAACTATTGCCTTAGATAAACAAAGAAAACATTAGAAATCAGTATAATAGTAAATCAATAAAGTTGATAAAAATATCTTTAACTAAATAATCAGTTAATCCAAAAGAAAGCAGGAATATAAAAAAATACATGACAAGAGCAGATGAATCAAATAGAAAACAAAATCACTCAAGCTAAAAGCTCAGATATCATCTTAGATTTCTCCCAAGATTCCTACTCCCACCTGCTATGGTCACTAAATTTTGCATTTTCTTTTTCCTTAACATCTCTAATTTCCATCTTCTTCTCTGTATTTACAAAGCTTTGTTTACCTTTAGGCCTTTCATTAGGATCATTTCATTAGAACTTTATTCCAATCCAGTCTTCCCTCTGCACTGCTGCCAGAGATAGCTGGCTACGTTATTCCCCTGTTTAAGATGCTTCAGTGTCTTTTGATTCTCTACAGCAAGAGATGAAACCTCTTAATACAACATACACAGTCTCAACAATGTGTCCTTCCTACTTCTCCAAGCTTATATGTATCTAGTGACCACGCTCATTATTATAGTCCTTTCTCTAATCCAGAGAGTCACAGTATTTGCTCCTGCAACTGGGAATTACCATCCACTGCAAGACTACTTCAAATCTTGATTATATTTAAGCTACACTGTATGCCTACATCACCATATCTCACCTTTCAGCTAATGAATACCTATTCTGCTTTCAGGTTTTAACCTTTATTTGAAATCTCTCTTTATCCTCATGTGAGGATCCTCATCCATTTGCCATGATTATAGCTCATTAATCTATTTCATCAACTGTAACACTTAATTATACCTATTTTGTCTATATTTGTGTTGATCTTTGTCTGTTTCACAACCGTGTCTTCTCCTTTATATTTTTATCTCCAGTGCTTGGCATGGCAACTACTGTTTAAAACATGATTGATACAAGTTTAGTATACACAGAAAAACAGTAAAATATGGTATGGAAGAAGAAACAAAAGAATGCTACATTTCAGCACAAAGAAATGTCTCATTTCTCTCTTTTCTGTTTGATGATATTCTAGAATATATTTTAACTTCAGAAGAAATGGAAATTGCCTATAAAAGAAAGCTCATACTAATGTGGCTAGTCTAATTCAGAGAAAACTTTCTTATATTTGGAGCACCAAACACACAGATGCATGCCAAATATCTAAAATGTAGCCAGTGAAAGGAGTAAGAAGGGAGGATACAATAAGGAGGCCAAAAACAGCAACAAAGCAGTGATGTTATAGAAATGAATAAGCAAATAATGCTTAATAACAGTGGGGGCATGTATGGTTAATCCTATTATATTATTGAATTGACCTCAAGCAATAAATGTTGGCCATTTTGTCATCAGCATAATATAGCCTCTAGGCCACATGCTGAGAATCTTTCTCCATCGTTTGAGACAGATGCCATCAGTTCTGCCCCATACATGTCTGAGTCAGTGTCACAGTTTACAGATGCAATGTAGCAGTTCCACATTTTCAACATACCGTGAGAAAATCTGACCTGTCACTTTTTGGTCAAATCTTGCTTGATCACATATAATTTTAAATGTTAAGTGACAAATCAGGGGAATTTTCTTTGGCCAAAAGATAAGAGTGCTATAAAATGGCTAAGGTCAGTGTAATTTTGATGATCTTAAAAATATCATTTAAGATTAACCTTTGAGGTACTATTACATTTGTTTCATACTGCTGGTTTTATATAATAAATTTTTTAATACTTTCAGATTCAGATTAAGCTATGAAGACTAAAGGTTAGTTAAGATTTAAGAGAAAGTCTTCACTGGAATATTTTAAAAGAAATGCAGCTTTGTTACATCTTGTTATATATGTTAGATTAGCCACCAAAATTGTTTCTAGTTGATATCAAGACTTCCCTAATGAATAGGTTAAATCAGTTACTTATAATCATAGTGTTATTTTATTTATAAGTATAAAATAACCATGTTATAAGCATTTTAAAACTGCAGATAAAACTTTTCTTATTCTCATCTCAGCCCTGCTTACTCCACAACCTGATATGTAATGATGACTTCCTTAAAAAATCATTTTATTTTTCCAGTAGGGGTGATGTTAACAAAATGGTGAAAAGAGACAATGAACTGACCACCACAATCTTACATACACACAATTAATAAACAATAAATTACCCTGAAGTAAAGATATCCCAGTAGTCACAATTCAGCTCAAGAAATGTTACAATATCAGCAACATAGACCATTCTCTAGAGTCCCATGCAGTCACTATCTCTTCCTCTCCCCAAAGGTAAGTACTATCCTAATTTTTAACAACACAGTTGTTAAATTTTATCATCATAAAACCTCACACGTGGGAGATAATGAATATTTGTTCTAAAACTATAATTTAGATTTGCCTTTTGAACTTAATATAAATGCAGTTGTGCAGTATGTATGTTTATGAGATTCCTCTATGTTGAGGCATATCTCTGTAGTTCACTCCCTATATATATAATATATATATTATGTTGTATATATAATTGTTTTGTAGACTCAATTTTTAGGTTTGCAGTAAAATTGAGAGGAAAGTATATAGATTTCCCATATATCCCCTTCCTCCACACATGCATAGCTTCCCTGATTATCAACACCCCCTACCAGAGTGGTGCATTTGCTACAACTGATGAACTACATTGTATATCATAATCACCTAAAGTCTATGGTTTACAACGGGTTTCATTCTTAGTGTTGTACATTTTGTGGGTTTGGATAAATGCGTAATGACATCAGTCCACAGTTACAGACTCATACAGTGTATTTTTACCGCTTTAAAAATCCACTATGCTACACCTGTTCATCCCCCTACTACACCGGCCCCCTGGAAACCACTGATCTTTTTATTAATCCATAGTTTTGTCTTTTCTAGTTCACGCAATTAGAATCACACAAATATATAGTCTTTTCAGATTGTCTTATTTTCACTTAGCAATATGTGTTTAGAAATAAGATTCCTCCTTGTTTTTTCATGACTTGATAGCTCTTTTCTCTTTAGCACTGCGTAACATTGTATTATCTGGATGTACCACAGTTTATCTTTCCATATAATGGAGGATATCTTAGTTATTTCCAAGTCTTGGTAATTGTGAATAAAGCTGCTAAAAACATCTTTGTGCAGCAAATCATTTTTAAAAGATAAATTATTCTATCTCTGTCTCAAATAGTCCTAATAATAAATCAAGTTCATGATTAATGAGTATGGATATAATACAGAGGAAAGAGGAATCATTGCGTTAGAGGGTCACATAATGACATCATATGGTTTTAATTATCAGTGATCTCTATGCTAAGTAGTTATCAGTCATAGGAACTGATATGATGAACCAAAGATCAGGATATGTTTCGACTGGTGTAAAATACTTTTCTAAAATATGACTCATTGCTTTATCTCAAGGACTAAGAGGGCATTTATATTAGGTATTTATTTACAGAGTCTACTGCTTGTGGTATTAAATTTCATAATGACAACTGTAAGACAAGGATCACATATTATCTTTAAGCCAGGAAAATGTTTTGTAGCCCAGGGCAGTAGGAGAATATTGATTCATTTGAGAACAATGGCTACCAGCACTGTTAACCCCTTTTATATTAAGCTGCAAAAGCCTTATCTAATAATAACATATACCACAGAATTTTTGTTAGGTGCCAGCTGATCCTTTGTTGTAGCAAGTATAAAGAAAATGAATTTTTAAGTTTTACAAATTCCCCTATGATATTCTTTTGCAAACTTAAATAAATCATGTTCCTGTAGTTATGTAAATGGTGTTACTTTCTTCTGTTCTTCTTTGGAAGCTAAGGTTACTAAAAATATGTAGTGCCAGACCACAGAGAATTAAATCTGATAGCATATGTTGGTGGAGCCAGGAATTATTAAAACAGACACAGTATGTAGTGTGTTGAAAGACAAAAGTGGCTTGAATATTTAGTTATGCTGTTTCAACCTTCACAGTTGACTTTTCAGGACTAATGCATTAAAGAGGCCATGCCAAAGAAGAGAATCATTTTTTTTTTTTTTTTTTTTTTGCTTATTGTGGTTTGGGTGACATCTTGGTTGAAGACAGAAATATGAATGAGAAAGCCAAAATGAATTAATTCAACTAGCTGGAGATTTGTTCTTGGCCTAAACAGGTGATTTTTTCAAATTTGGCTGCACATCAAATTCAGCTGAGAAACTTTAGCTGCTATTGAAGCCTGGATTCCACTCCCAGGTACTCTGGTTTTATTGGTCTCAAGCATAGCCTCAGTTTCCTGTTTCTAATGTACTGTCAGATTGAGAACTATTGACCCAGTCAGGTAACAGAAAGGCACATGGATTTTCAAGAGTCAAATATACCCAGTTAGAGCTTCAGCTGTAAGTATAATTTATGAGGGTCAATAAAACCTGATGAGGCTCAGCCTTCGAAACAGCTGTCAAGAGAATAAAATAAAGTTATTCGTGTGAAAACTGATGGCCTAGAATTTGGCATGTAATGGGCATTAATAAATATTTTTTTTTGTTCTTTTCTGCATCATCCCTCCATGTCCTGGCCCTTTAAAGAATAGGAGACCAAATACAACAGTCACTATTTATTGCCTATGTGCTGTATCTATTTTCTTTATATTCTAGTTCTGGTTCAGAGGATATTGCTGGGTCATAGGAGGGATAAAGAAGTTAGTAAACATATTACTCTTCTACTTCATCCACCTCAGTGTCTGATTTGTTGCTTCCTGTTCATTCTTCAGATCTCCATTTGAATGTTAGGTCCTCTGGAAAGACTTTCCTAACTGCTGCCCCTACCCCAACCTAGGCTGGATTCCAGCACATCCCACCTACCTGATGTTGGTAATGAATCTGTAGAATTTACTGCTGTATCTCTCAATGCCCACAATACCATTTAATAATTTTAACTGAATGAGTAAATGAAAGAATTTAAGATACTATAATGTTATAATAATGCATACAAGGCAATATTTAGCTGAGTATCAAATAGATGGTTGTGATATTAACAAAATTTTTAAGAGTATATGAAATGCTTTTACATGAGCAATTTTATCTAATTCTTTCATCTATTTTTTTCCCATTTAGGTTTTCAAAAAACATTTTTTGACTGTCCACTGTCTTCTGACAAACACTGATCTAAGTATTGAAGATATAGAAGTTAACGAGACCCACAGTGTTTTAGTTCTCTTTGAACTCAAAATCTAGTCAGTATAGACAGGAAAAAAAAAAAGTAAACATCATAGTTCTATTTCAGTAGTAGTAAATGTTCCAAAGTAAAGGATATGAGAGAAAGTGGTGTCGGTATGTGTGTCAGGGACATTGCTTAAGGAGGTCTTCTCTCGGAAACAAACAGCAGATAGGGATCCAAAAGACAACAATGAGATGGCCATGTTAAGTTTGGTGCGTGGAAAATTACAGCTCAGTGGAACTGAAAGTGTAAATTCCCCAAGATGTGTCTGAGTTGCTGTGTTCTATGAACAGTGAAAAGCTCATGTAACTACATCGAAAGCAAGGAGAGAAGGGTGGAAATTGAAATTAAAAGATAGTCTAGAGGACTAGAAACCAATTCATATACAGTCTTATATGTCATGGTGAGAAGTTTGTTCTTCATTCATTCTAAATATGATAGGAAGTTATTGGCATATTAAAAATTCTAGAAGCTGTAAAGTTTATATTTAAATCTATCAGATTTACATTTTAAAAAAACTTGAACGACTTTGAGAATGGAATCGGCAGTGAGGGGGAGTATTGGTAAAGAATGGGGAATATGTGAGCAACAGAGTGGAAGCACTGCCATCGTCCATGCAAGTGATGATGGCAAATCATCCTAAGGAACAGCCATTAGTGGATAGAAAGAATACATTGTGGATTCACAGTAGGCAATACTCACTGGTGAACTGGGTGTTGGTTGGGGTGGTATTAGTTGCATATGAACAATCCAGCTCTATCCCTGATGATGGGGGCTTGATGGTTGGGTGATATGTGTAAGACTAGGTCCTTCCCCTGCATCCTTGGAGACTTAAAAAACACAGGGCTCAGGCAGTGATTCCTAATCACTCCTCCTGAGGATAGCCTTGTGATTGTCAGGAAAAAACTTTGCTTAAGATTAAGAATCTCAAGAGTTCTTTAAAGGATGATTAGGGTTTAGAAAGTAGTGTGCCAAATCATGAAGGTAGAGAAGAAAACAACTTGAAAAAATTGGAGAAACACTGAATATATCAGTTTGTGTGGATCAAAGGTTCCTGTAGGGAAATAGTGAAAGATATATATGAAAAATAAATGTGGGTTTATTTTATGGAGAGCCATGAATGTCATACTAGAGTCCATGCTTTATGGCTTTATGAAACTCAGGCTTTTTTCAAAAAAACCTTGTGATAGCATACCAAGGAGATTGATCTAATAGTGCCCAATAATGACTTAGACTTGGGGAAAGCGTGAAAGCAAGAAGATTATGTAAATATCATTCAAGTAGGATTATTTACCCACTTAACATTAATTGAGTGCCTGCTGTATGCTAAAAACAATGGACTCTGCTCTTATCTAAAAGTGGAATCAAATACGTTCTGCAAAAGCTGTAGCTGAACACACTCCTAAAGAGAGGTTAAAATATAAAGCTCTTAAATCACCAAAGAAAAATATCTGGAATAGCAGCTTGCTTTTATTAGTCTGACTCTCTGATATTATGATTCATAGCTCTAAAGTGTGTTTGCCACATGAGATTGATTATTTCCAAGGATAGATTTTTAAATATCTCCCTGTAAAATTAATTGAATATTTTATATACTCACAAATGTGCATTTTGAAGGCCTCCCAATTGATGAATATTTAAAATAGCCAGATATTCAGCCAGATATAACTTAAATCAAACTATTATTATATTTTATAATATTAGTACACCACATTCCATGCATGTTAAATGTTTTACATATAGAAAAATTAGTTGTTATAAAACTAAACAATACCACTTACCATTGGATGTTGCACGCATCTAAGCCCTTTTTAATTTATATGTGGAAAAAATATATAAAACTAAAACACAAGTCTTTTCCTCATTTTAGATTACATAATATCTTGTATGGATTTTTGTTAGGTGGAACTTTTAACAATAATATATAAAATCTCAGCCTAACTGTATTTGACACTATCTTCTGTGACAAAAGGAGGCTTAGAGGAAGCACAATAAATATTGAGTATGTTATAGGAATTTGAAAACAAGGTAAAAATATCTGGTTTTCCAGCCTTAACAAATGAACAGTGGCTAAAGATTGAAGGAAGATATATTAAATCAATGGGAAAAAACAAACAAACGAAAACAGGATAACAGGAGACAGTGGTGAAAGCAACTACCAGCCACAGCACTGGTGGTTTGCAAGGAACAGAACAGCTGGAGGCTGGCTCCAGCTTCTCATTTCTTCACAAAACGTTTCAGTTCCAACACTGGGGCCTCTTTCTCTGAACACATGCCTTAATTTTATATAAATGTCAATGTTAAAATAAAGTGCTTGAAAAACCAGTTAGGTATCACATTTTCATCAATTTTAGAAAGTAAGTTTTACCTATACTTCTAGTCTAGAATAGATTGTCATCACATATTAGCAGAAAAAAAACTTTAAATACTCCTGATAAAACCACATATCAGTATTTACATAGTGGGAGAAATTTCCCTGTCAACTCCCAAATGTTGGTTTTTTTTGCAATGAATTTTACTGAACCTCTATATTTTTATAACTATGCTTTGAATCCATTACAGCCCAACAATACTTATATTGGGTTCTTTATGTTATCTTAGAGAGTAAAACATAACTTTGGGTTTTAATTACTCATGTGAGTTAAGTAAACTTTTCAGAAATGAAAGATATTTCATAAATTCGTTAGACAGATTTGAACAGTTATGGCTACAATAGGTGCTTAGAAGTTTGCTCTCAATGAGTACTTTCTTTGCATCGTGTTTTTGAAACCTACATTCTGTTTTCAAAGTATTATTTGTGTTAGAAAATAATTTGATAATATCTTATTTTCTTCTAGAGAACTTTAGAAACTTTCTACAAAATGTGAAAAGTGTGCATATGGTTCTTGTCTCTAAAGAATTTTAAGAAAGTAAATTATTGAATAAAATTTCTGATGATTACATTAAAACAAGTAAAACTGCATAATACAAAATTCTTTATTAAGAACCATATTAGTTAATGAATACTGTTACAACAGATTCAAAATAAAAAACATTTAATCAAGGTGTAGCATGGCTTTAAAGCTTATTTAATAAGCAATTACTTCTGTTTCACTGAAAACCAGCAGGCTGTGTCTTAAGTTAATTTCCATGTGAGGCAAAGCAAATGCCACGAGGTCTTTCTTCAAACATAGACAAAGTAAACCCAATCATAATCAACACAGTTCACCACTATGAGATGCATGAATTTTTAAATTAATTAGATTGCTTTTAAATAAACTTGAATAAAGATCCTGAAGTTATGCTCAGCAGTCAATTAATGTACCTCCATTTAGTCCAGTCTCTTTAAAAAACTAATGCTATGAGAATGTAGGTATATTTTTATAGAATAACTAAGATTTATCAGTTACTCAGCTGAGAACTTTGAATGTCTTTTCCACATAGAATATCATAATGCATTAAATTGTCCATGTGACAAAACTCCATGTAAAGATGAATATATCGATGACATTCTATTTCTTCTGACCTTATTTACTCTGATTTTAGAAAATAATGATGAATTATTGAGTACAACTGATAACTCAGAGATATTAACAGATACTAGCAGAGCTTGTATAACAGATGAGAATAACAACTTTTGAGTAACAATTGAAAAAAATTAATCTAGTAACCTAATAGCTGAAACTATATTTACATTCTTTGACTTCTTATGAAATCTAACTTTTAGACAGAAGGCTAGTGTGCCTAGAGAGGAGTGAGCTAGACCTTTATGAAAATTATAGGACAAATTATAGAGTTTTGATTTAATTTTAAGAAAAGGGAAAGCCATTGAAATGTTTTAAGCAGAGGTGAATTCTTTAGATGTGTGCTTTGAGAAGATAATCCTGGCTACAAGATAATTCTGGAGAATTTATTAATAGGAGTCCATATTGGAAGTAGGCACAAAATTTAGGATAGAATGCCTAAGAAAAGAGAATGGTTACTTATTTAAGGATACCTGTACAGTTGGAAGAGAGAATTGTACAAGGCTAGTGCCTTGATTCTGGACTTCTCAGCCTCCAGATGATGAAAAATATATATTTAGCAAGTAAAATCAATAGGACTTGGTGATGGTTGCATATAGAAGTAAAGGCTGACCCAAAGTGTCTGATATATTTAACTAGCAAAATTATATGCCATGAATTAAGAAAGTAAGCACTGGGAGAATGTTGAGTACAGGAAAGGTTTTGTAGACTGTTGTAAGTTCATTTTTGGAAAAATCAGTTTCAAAATATATCCAGGAGCAGGGGATATCACAAAACATTGTAGAATAGAAATCACCAATTCTGAGTTGGTCTAGAGCACATAAAGTCTAAATTGGAAATACAGATTGCGATTCATCTGTGACTGTGATCTGAATGTTTGTGTCTCCCCAAAACTTATATGTTGAAATCCTAACCTCCAAAGAAGATGGTACTAGGAGGTGGGTCCTTTAAAAATATGTAATGCCTTGGAAAAGATGATCAAGAGAGATTCTCTAGCCTATTCTATGTAGGGACACAGTGAGAAGGTGCCAGCTATGAACAGAGAGAGAGCCTTCACCAGAGTTCAGTTATGCTAGTGTCTTGGTGCTGGACGTCCCACCCTCCAGAACGATGAAAAATACTTATCAGTTAATTATAAGCTACCCAATCTATGGTAGTTTATTATATCAGCCTGAATGAATAGGACATCTACATATAGGGGGCAACTGAAACCAAAGACAGGATGATATTAACTCAGAAAAGAAAATAGAAGGAGCAGAAAAAGAACAGAATTTAAACTGAGTCTTAATTTGCACCTAATTTTAATGGTATCAAAAAGCTTATATTCTAGAAAGAAAGAAAGAAGAAATACACACACACACACACACACACACACACACACACACGCACAACTATTAAAATATACATTGTTAATGGCCCTAATAGTCTAAATTCTTTCTTTGAGGTCCAGGAAAAAGCATATGATTGATGTTAACAAGGAGTTCTGGTCAGTGGGATAGAAGAAAACACACAGACATCCAAGAGCAATTCATACAAGAACAATTGACATCATTTTTGTGAAAATATAATCTAATCTCAAATGAAAGAAAGGTTGAGGCTTCTCATACTGTGGATGGAGCACAACCTGTGACAAGTGGACAAAAGGGGGAAGTGTGGAAGATATGAAATGCTTCAGGACACAGTCTGCCAATAAAATGCTTGCATTTTGGGTGCATAAAGAAATCAGAAGATAATGAAAATGTGCACATCATTCTTTGGAAGCACAGTGAACATAGTTTCTAACTCCCTCTAATGGAATCATAGAGTCTTCGTAGGCTAGGTAGAATTTGTTAATAGGAATTTTCAGTGTGAACAAAGGAAGAAGAAATTTTTCAATTAGAAAATGTTTTTGATATAAATTATTTTAGGAAATATATACAAAAGTATTTGTCTCCCCATGATCCATGAGATGAAATATCTGAAGAGAGAGAGAATACATAGAACAAGTTCTCCTGAAAGGAAAAGTGATGGCAGAGGTGAGGGTGAGGTGGAGGATGAAAGGTAAGGAGAGAACTATTGCAACAGAGGGTTGACTTTGGACAAAATTTGCCCCTAAACTTTCACAGAGAGCATAGGAAAAGAGATGATTAGAAAGTGACTTATGAAGACTAGAATTTAAGAATAGTCATGTTTCATTGTGAAGAATATGATATTATTGAGAGAGGAAATAAATGTGTGGGATTGTTTAGGGAACCTAAGTAGAACAGTGATTTGTGTACCATGAAAGTGAAAGTATTAGTCGCTCAGTCATGTCCCACCCTTTGAGACCCCATGGACTGTAGTCCTCCAGGCTCTTCTGTCCATGGGATTCTCCAGGCAAGAATACTGCAGTGCGTTGCCATTCTCTTCTCCAGGGGATCGTCCCAACCCAGGGATAAAATCTGGGTCTCCTGCATTGCAGGCAAATTCTTTACCGTCTGAACCACAAGGGATGCCCTTTGTTTACCATGGATGTTTCTAAACAGCAACAGTGCCTATTAAATTCTGTGTGCTGTGTGTAGCCTTTGACCTATATATGAATGAGTTTTATATATGGTGTTACAGCAATATACATAATACATATTGTATATTGAGTTGGCCAAAAAGGTTTGTTGAACTTTTTGGCTAACCCAATAATATGTGTGAGTGTGTGTGTGTGTGTGTGTATAAAATAACATGAAGTACCTTGTGTCTTATAAGGGTAGCTAGAGAATGACTGATATCTGTCTATCAGTGTAAACACTTGAGCGGGTTCTTCAGTGACTCAGTCATGTCCAACTCTTTGCAACTCCATGGACTGAAGCAAACCAGGCTTCCCTGTCCTGCAACATCTCCTGGAGCCAGCTCAAACTCATGTCCATTGAGTCAGTGATCCCATCCATACATCTCGTGCTCTTTTGTCCACTTCTCCTCCTGCTTTCAATCTTTCCCAGCATCAGGGTCTTTCCTATGACTCAGCTCTTCACATCATGTGGCCAAGGTACTAGAGCTTCAGTTTCATCAGTCCTTCCAATGAATATTCAGGAGTGATTTACTTTAGGATTGACTGGTTTGATCTCCTTGCAGTCTAAGGGACTCTCAAGAGTCTTCTCCAACACCACAGTTCAAAAGAATCAATTCTTCAGTGCTCAGCTTTCTTTATAGTCCAACTCTCACATCCGTATGTGATGACTGGAAAAACCATAGCTTTGACTATACATACCTTAGTCAGCAAAGTAATATCTCTGCTTTTTAATATGCTGTCTAGGTTGGTCATAGCTTTTCTTCCAAGGAGCAAGCATCTTTTAATTTCGTGGCTGCAGTCACCATCTGCAGTGATTTTGGAGAAAAAAAAAAATAAAGTCTGTCATATTTCCATTGTTTCCCCATCTGTTTGCCATGAAGTGATGGGACCAGATGCCATGATCTTAGTTTTCTGAATGTTGAGTTTTAATCCATTTTTTCACTCTCCTCTTTCACCTTCATCAAGAGGCTCTTTAATTCCTGTTCACTTTCTGCCATAGGGTGGTGTCATCTGCATATCAGAGGTTATTGATATTTCTTCCAGCAATATTGATTTGAGCTTGTGCTTCATCCAGTCTAGCATTTCCCATGATGCACTCTGCACATAAGTTAAAAAGCATGATGACAATACACAGCCTTGGCATACTCCTTTCCCAATTCAGAACCCATCCATTGCTCCATGTCCAGTTCTAACTGCTGCTTCTTGACCTTCATATAGATTTCTCAGGAGGCAGGTCAGGTGGGAGAGTATTCCCATCTCTTGAAGAATTTTTCACATTTTGTTGTGATCCACAGTCAAAGGCTTTAGCACAGTCAATGAAGCAGAAGTAGATGTTTTTCTGGAATTCTCTTGGTTTTTCTATGATCCAGCAGATGTTGGCAATTTTATCTCTGGTTCCTCTGCCTTTTCTAAATCCAGTTTGAAAATCTGGAAGTTCTAGGTTCATGTACTGTTGAAGCCTGGCTTGGAGAATTTTGAGCATTACTTGGCTAGCATGTGAAACAAGTGCAATTGAGCAGTAGTTTGAACATTCTTTGGCACTGCCTTTCTTTGGTATTGAAATGAACACTGACCTGACCTTTTCCAGGTACTTGAACAGGTACTATACTATTTTAAACCATTGTCTGTTTTTGAGGAAATCATATTATTTAGAAAGAACAAAGTCTTAAGGCAGCATATACATCAGAAAAATATTTATTCTCTTTTGGAAAGTTAATTAAAATAATACAATCCACCATTTATTGAGCAATTACTATGTTCCAAACACTATGCTGAGAATTTCATATCTGTTATCCACTTTAATTCTTATATCCCTGGTTTTATCATTTTCTCATTCCCACTTATAGATGCCAAAACTGACTGACTCAAGCATTTGAGCAAGATTTCTGCATCCTGAACGGTAGAGCGAGGTTTCTAACTACCAGTGTATTAGAGATAAAAGTTTTTGACCCAAACCACTCCCTAGGTTTAACCTCATAATGATTTATTTTTACTTTGCAAACCAAATCTAACAGTTTCATTTAAAAATAATTTTAAAAAACTACCCTTGCTTCTTTTTATATTTCTTTAATTTAACCCAAGAGCAACTGGGCTTCCCAGGGTTCAGTCTTGGCAGACTTTACATTATTCCCTGCCCCACAGCACACACTCAAAGGGAAACACATAAATACATACACAAAAGCATATACCTGACTCCTAAAACCTTAATGGATGATATATATTTTTAATGTAATTTCCATGATACAGTGGAGAAGAGTGGACATCATAAAAATCCTCTTTAAATGCCAGACTTCCTCCATGGTTCCTTTCACAGGGTGACTCTTGTAATAATCTTTCTACTTACACTCTGTCTTTCACTTCTAAAATTTTTTCTAGTCCCTCTCTCTCTCCTCCCTTTTCTAAGTGTAACTATGACAGTTCACGCTTTCTCCTCCTACAATTAGAGCTCCCTGGAAGGTTCTATTCTTTTTTCTATACTCCTGTACTTGCAGTCCATCTACCAATGGAACTAGCTAAAAAAGCTCATTTTCTTTAAGATTTAGCCTGCTGTAGGTTGAGGAAATAATCTAATATTTATTTTCAGTCATTGAAAATTTTAGATTATATATATAAAATGTGGGACTTCCCGGGTGGCTCAGTGATAAAGAATCCTCCTGCCAATGTAGGAAATGTAGGTTCTATCCCTGGGCTGGGAAAATCCCCTGGAGAAGGAAATGGCAACCCACCTCAGTATACTTGCCTGGGAAATCACATGGAGAGAGGAAACTGGTGGGTTACAGTTCCTGGGTTCACAAAATTGTGGGACATGACTTAGTGACTAACAGCAACGTATATAAGGCAGTCATTAAACTTAATTTATGAACATTTTTGAATGCTAGTAAATATTTTATTCTAGAAATAACTAGAAATATGAAATCATACCCTAAATTGTAACACTGAATTTTATTTATGGATTAAATGCTAAATTATGAATTCCAAATTTGAAAAGAATACACACAATGTATTTTTTACTTGTGATTTGGAAAAGCATGAGTTAATAATTTGTACTGCTTTTGTAAGAAAACTACTGAACTTAAACTTGACTTCCTTTTCAGAAATTCATATCTGTTATTTCTTTATTCATAGAAATGTATCTTGTGAATAACTTATTAGCTCTATATTCTTATTCACAATATCTTTACCATATTGATATTTTAGGAGACTACATTGAAGATTTAAGTCTACAACAATTCATTATAGAAGTGTAGATATTTATTGCAAGTGAATACGAAATCTGCCTGATTTGCTATATTTCACACACATAGAAAGGGCCAGAAGGAAATAGGAGAGGCCTCTCATAGACTCATTGATTTAATTATTAATATGAAAAACTTTAGAAGAACTTGAAGTTTAAAAATTATATGTTCAACACATATCAATTGGTAATTAGCACCACCTATTTCAGAAATTATACTGATAAAAATAAAAGAGCAAAAATTAAAATTTGCCGAGTGTAAGCCTTTTAAAGAGGCTCTTAATTTTTGTTTCCTCTGCTTGAAACTGAAGTGAAATAATGAAACAGCATTTTGAGGCAATTCCGAATGGGACCACAGAGCTAAATGTGCTAGAAAAGCAAAGAATTTTTGCACAGATGGTCTGCCATGAAACTTGCCAAATTCACCCAATACACAGGAGCTCTGGGAAAGGTTTTTCTGCCAATGGGCAATATAGTGCTTTTCGAATTTGGATGGCCAAAACCAAAGTCTGAGGACATCATATTATGAAACTGCTTCTCTCTGAGGAAGATCATAAATAACAAGAAAATTATATTGTATAGTTTTGATAAAAAAACATTTCAGATCCAAATCACTGGACTGAAAATGTAGCCTTAATAGTGTTCTTGCAGTCTCTCTTGCTCCGCTCCAATCTCTTCTCAGCAGTAGAGCCAGAGTTATCTGTTTAAAATGCAAATCTCCTTTTGTCACTGCCCTGCAGAAAACCGTTCAGTGGCTTCCCTTTGTCCTTGGGAGAAAACCCCAAATACTTGACATATTGCAGTCCTGCATAGTATAACTGTCTTGTTCATTCTGACCACAGACCACACTGATCTGTAGCTCTTCTTGACCCAGACCTAGTAACCTCATTCTAGCCCATGGGCATTTGCTGTTTCCTCTTCATGGAATTTCTTTCCAGACCTCTGGATCAATTCACTTCTGATCTTTTCCAAGTTAACTGGAGGTCATACCAAATGGTTTGTTTTGTTTTCAGGAAAATTTTCTCTGATCAATTCCCATCTGCCCTACCAGATCAGACTGCCTTGATCATTGAATCTCATGTAGTGAAAGTGAAAGTGAAGTCACTCAGTCATATCTGACTCTCTGTGACCGCATGGACTGAAGCCCACCAGGCTCCTCTGTCCATGGAATTTTCCAGGCAAGAATATTGGAGTAGGTTGCCATTTCCTTCTCCAGGGGATCTTCCTGGATCTTCCCCTCCAGGGATCAAACCCAGGTCTCAAGCATTGAAGGTGGCTTTTTTGACCACTGAGCCACCTGAGAAGAAGCCCATTATATACTTTAAAAGGGTAAATTTTATGTTATATGTAGTATATTTCAGTAAGGCCATTACTAAAAAAAAATAAAAACAAAAAAACCAATGTTCTAATGTAGCAATTAAAGAGAAAAATATTTAGCTGTCAGTAGCAGTGGTTTATTTTCTATATTTTTGATGCTGTTGAGTAAACAAACAAACAAACAAATCTTGACTTTGGTAAGGAGAGACTTTGTTCTAAAAGACTATTGCAATGGGGGAAGGAGGACTATTGTGATGGGCTTCCTTGATGGCTCAGATGGTAAAGAATCTGCCGCAATGCAGGAGACCTGGGTTCAGTCCCTGGAATGGGAAGATTCCCTGGAGAAAGGAATGGCAACCCACTCCAGTATTCTTGCCTGGAGAATTCCCTGAACAGAGGAACCTGATGGGCTATAATCCATGGGGTCACAAAGAGTTGAATGTGATTGAGCAGCTAATATTATTGCAATAGGGAGGACATGCCCACTTAGGAGAGCTCTAAGTATCTCAAAGTCATGCAAGAATACATGTGGCTAGAGATAACTAGGTGTGGAGGATGAGTAGGTGACATGGTGGGACAGTTGACCAGGAAATATCCTTCCTTGTGGTCAGCTGGTTCCCAGGAGGAGCAGTGAAGGGGAGATTGTTCAGTATTCTAATGCTTTATTATGCTCAAGGATGGGCTAGAGTTTAGGATCCTGAGGGATGTGCTGAAGCCTGACTAAAGGTAGATCAATTTAAATTAGGGAGCATTTAATCCAGACTAGTTGGCAAGGACACGCAGTTCAGCGAATCGTTTATGAAACAGTGACTGGGATTTGGAGAGTCTAATTTTGGCTTTGCCATTGGTAAACAAGAGGAACAATATTATCTAAGTCACATAGAGAGGAGTGAGTCTTTGCAGTAATTGTTTCCTGGGACACAAAGCAGTGGGATATTTCTATTTCTTCTTCTTTTTTCCTTTTTTATTTATTTGACTGCACAGGGTCTTAGTTGAAGCAGGCAGGACCTTTATTTGTGGCATATGGGATCTAGTTTCCTGACCAGGGGTTGAACTTTGGCCCCTGCTTTGGAAGCATAGAGTCCTAATTCATGGACCACCAGGGAAATTCCCACTGGGAGATTTTTTTCTTAACCATCACTTTTTTCCAGGAGTATGTGGTTCAGGTAAGCTTCAAGATTGTCAACACCTATTAATTAGAATTCCCCCAAAGGCTGTTTTTGGTTACGTTTATGAATACTATGGTTAGTGCAGAAAGTGAAATGGAATAGACCCAAAATCAAATTAAACCAGTAAATTCTTCCCGCCCTATGAATAATTAGCATGGATATCTATAGCAGATGGGAAGGCCGAGGAGGAGGCTCAGGTTTGTAGCACAAGAATTTTCTGTTTGAAATATTGTTGCTTTATTGTAAAATATCAAAGTTCACAAATTTATTATTGCTTTGGGAAGCATTTCTGTGGACATCTTGATAGAGAGGGTTAGAACATAGTTTTGGCAATAATTGTAGGCAGTATTAAATATTTTATGAGAAATACATTAGTGTAAATCACCATTTTTAAAAGTGAAACATGAATCACTACCCAAAGAATTGGACTTCAGTGCGAGAAATCCTGATTTATCTGCAATGTTTATACTGTATATGTAAATGCCATTTCTCAGAAGCATAAAACTCCGAGTATAATATATTGGTTAGTGTAAGCAGTATAATATATATTTTTTCATACTATGTTAGTTTCATTAATCATATATTTTAAGAATTTTAAGCTTACTTTTTATGAGCATTGCATTACATGTGGCATTGATATGCATGTGTAATTTATCACTTGGCAAGCGAATTATCTTACACTATTTTATGTGCTTGATATATTGATTTTCAGTTGTGATAGATCATTTTAAGATTGCATGGCTTTACTCATGGTGATTTATCCACAGAATCACATAGACTGTGGGGCAAGCTGATGCAGCCCTTTGAACACTTTCTATCAGCTAAAAATAGAGTTGTTAACTAGAATTCTTCACCCCAACAGGGAAATATATTTAGCAAGTTGAAAGAAATAACTTTCATCCAAGTTCTAATTAGTTGTTGAATAAGTGCCCATAAAAAATAGTTTCAATGTCTTTCTTCCATATGCTAATCTTATAACCTATTTTTTAAAACAATAAACAATGAAGCATACAGTCAAAGAAAGAGAAAGATATCATCAGTTTGCTTCAAAGGTCTGTCTTCTATGACTGCTGATTGTCTTTTAATCCTTATCAGCTCAAACACGCACATTTGTATTCACTAGAATTATTGCTTGCTTTGAACAGAGTTCCAAGGAGAGAAAAATATGCAGTGCCCAAACATCAAATATGTGATGGCCACTGCGGAAGATACTCCACAGGGGAACCAGATGAAGTGAAAGGAGTAGTTTTGGAATACTTCCTAGAATTTGCAATAAATAATATTAAAGCCACCCTGCAAAAAATATGCCATCTTGTCACTGGTCCCAAGGTACTTAAATCACAGGAGTAATTGAAGTAATGTATGCCAAGAGGTTTCCTCTTTGCTCTCCTCTCTGATACTCCACTGAAACTGTCATTTTCTCTTTTCCTCCTCTTTGTTTGTATTGTTACGTTGTTATCATTTATAAATATTGCTCCTCACTTTGGTTTCCTAGAGACTAAGAAGGCTTGTTCTTAACGTCCATAAAGTTTCTGCTTAAATATGTGTTTCTGTCTTATTGATATGTCCTCTGCGTAAAGAAAGTTTCTTAGCACATTCTCAGTACTTGATAAATATTGTTGAATAAATTAAAGAATGAATGAGTTAGTGAAATCAGATTTGAAGTGATTTGACTCCATGTCTGGAGTCAAACAATTCCTTAGCCCTTTTTCTTTGATCCTAGACAAGTTGCCTCATCTTTTCAACCTCAGTGTTCTCATCTAGAAATGCAGATAAAGACAGTACCTTATCTCAGAGAGCTTTTGTGAGGACTAAATGAAAGATATAGATAAATCACTTATGTCATACTTACATGGAAGATGATATGCTCACAATAAATATTCAGTTCAGTCTCTCAGTCGTGTCCGACTCTTTGCGACCCCATGAACCGCAGCACGCCAGGTCTCCCTGTCCATCACTAACTCCCTAAGTCCAGCCAAACCCATGTCCATCAAGTCAGTGATGCCATCCAGCCATCTCATCCTCTGTCGTCCCCTTCTCCTCCTGCCCTCAATCTTTCCCAGCATCAGGGCCTTTTCCAATGAGTCAGCTGTTCGCATCAGGTGGCCAAAGTATTGGAGTTTCAGCTTCAACATCAGTCCTTCCAATGAACACCCGGGACTGATCTCCTTTAGGATGTAAGCTGTTGTTAATTTTATTTTCATCACTTAATGCTCTTCCCCTAGGTTTCTTCAAGCATTTGTATTTTTTTCACAAATATATTGATTGGCTTGAACATAAGAGCTTTAAGTAATAAAGGTGAGGCTCTTTTTTATTTGTTTAACTAGAAAAGCTTCCACCTAAAATGAAATATGTTGTCGTTAGTTGCCAAGTCATGTCCAACTTTCATGACTCCATGGACTGCAGCACACCAGGCTTCCCTGTCCTTCACCTTCTCCCAGACTTTGCCCAAGTTCATGTCTATAGCGTCGGTGATGATGGCAAACTACCACAGTATACTTGCCATGAGAACCCCATGAACTGTGTAAAATGACAAATGAAATACAAGGTTTCAGTTTTAACATGTTACCTTTGAAGCAATTTTCAATATATTAAAATGTGGAAAGTAACTGATTTTATCAGATGAGAAATATGGTGATTCTATGTTGTGTATTCAGAAGGAATGTACTTAGAGAAAACAATCAAAGGGAAAAGTATGTTTGGGGAAAAAACATGCTGTACCTTTTTTTGAGGTATGGATCTGAACTACCATATGACCAAGTTGTAGAAAAAGACCATATAGCTTTCAAATGTCATGAATCTATAATGGCAGTAATGAGGGGGAAAAAAAAAAAAGAAATTGTAAATAATTAGCTCAAACCTACCTGTACAGAGGGGCTTCCCTGGTAGCTCAGACGGTAAAGCGCCTGCCTACAATGCAGGAGATCCGGGTTCAATCCCTGGGTCAGGAAGATCCCCTGGAGTGGCAACCCACTCCAGTATTCTTGCCTGGAAAATCCCATGGACCAAGGAGCCTGGTAGGCTACAGTCCATGGGGTCGCAAAGAGTCTGCCAGGACTGAGCCACTTCACTTCACTTTTTCTTCACCCGTACAGAACTGTATTACAGACAGATCTCATCTTATTGTACTTTTCTTTATTGTGCTTCATAAATTTTGCAAATTTCATAAACGTTGAAGCTTTATGGCAACCCCTGCGTGAGCAAGTCTACTGGAGCCATTTTTCCAACAGCATTTGCTCACTCATGTCTCTGTGTCACATTTTTGTAGTTCTCAAAATATGCAAACTTTTTTCGTTATTATTATATTTGTTTTGATGACCTGTGATCAGTGGTCTTTGATGTGACAGTTGTTTCACTGCTGCAAAAAGATTATGACTTGCTGAAAGTTCAGATGGTGGTTATTATTTTTAAATTAAGATATGTACATTTCTTTAGGCCTACTGCTATTGCAAACTTAATAAACTACATTATAGTATAACATATCTTTTAAATGAACTGGGAAACAGAAAAAATTCTGTGACTCTCTTTATTGCTATATTTGCTTTATTGCAGTGGCCTGGAACTGAACCCTTGATATCTTCAAGTGAAGTGAAGTGAAGTGAAAGCCACTCAGTTGTGCCTGACTCTTTGTGACTCTATGGACTGTAGCCTGCCAGGCTCTTCGGTCCATGAAATTCTCCAAGCAAGAATACTGGAGTGGGTTGCCGTGCCCTCCTCCAGGGCATCTTTCTCACCCAGGGATCGAACTCAGGTCTCCTCATTGCAGGTAATATCTTCAAGGTTTGCTTTTAAAAATAAATTTCCAAATAACTGTCATTGCAGCAGCTACCGCTAGATGTCATGCACTTCTTATTTTGTCTTCTCACACATGGTAGGTTCTATTAGAGAGCAGTATGCCCCTCAGAATTTAAATCCTAGGCTTTTGGTGGACATGAGTTATAAGAGCTTTAGGCATACATTAGGATTTGATAAAATTAACTGTCACTAAGATTGTATATATCTATAAAAATAAGATCTATTTTGATCAAATTGACCTGTTAATTTAGTCAAATTTAGATTTAATTAATTTAATAGGTCTGCTTTATGAATTTGAGAAATGCTTGCCAAGTTTTTATCTAATTTTACCCATAACTATAGATTTGAAACATGGATATAGTCCCTGTTGTACTATGTATTTATTCAATTTTATCCTCTGAGAAGTATTTTTATATTCCTGTCATGCAAAGTCAATGCATATTGGGTCTGTGTTGTGACTTTAGCAGAGCCATTTGTTGAAGCAGAACCATCTTAGACTCTATTTACAGCATTCTGTTACTGGAATAATAAGGAACAGCACAACCTCTAAAATATGCTCACAGATCAGGAAGAGAATGTTATCTTGTGTTTAAAATAAACTCTTAAGGAGCTTGTTTACCCACTCTCATTTAAAAAAAATAGAACATCTAAAGTTTTAGTTTGAAAATGGTGTGTATTTCTTCCCTAGTAACTTTTGGAGGTAGTGTAGCTAAGTGAACATAGAAGATTAAAATTATGTGGTAAATTAGAAGATTTGTGTTAAATTGTTTAGCTTTCATTTATACCTTCCTAAATGTGTCATGGGTTCCATAGCCATTTCTCTCACCTGAATTATCATATCCTAATCTTTACTTTGTATATGTGAGAATCACATGAAATAATATGTAAAAACTTATTACAGAATTTGAAGGTCTTGGTCATTCCTCTAATTCACATGTGAACTTGGGGGAGGGCCCTGGACTTTCTCTTAATCTCTCCCAGAGTAATTGGTGGTGGGGGAATATGGGTTACACATATGAGGATAAGGAACAGGGGGCAGACATATTTCTCCTGCCTTCTTTTCTAGCCCTGCTATTTTGGAATTAGTTCCACTTGTGGAATTTCTTTGCTCTGTGCAGTCTTCTCTAAGCTTTGAAAATCAGCCTAGCTTCTTTATCTTTAAATAGCACCAACATGGGGCTGAATTTGCCTACAAATTTTCAGAGCAAGATAGGTGTTTATGTTGAAGCACTGCAAAACTAAAATCGAATATTAAAATATTTTGTTGTAAAAAAAAAAAAAAAAATGTCTGCTAGGTATACCACGGGCATTTTTCCCCTGGCCACCTTTGTCTTCAGGCTCCAGTTCCGGGCCAGGCTCTGTTCTCCTTCCCTCCCTCCCCTGATTCCCTGCTCTCATCTTAGACATCCAACCTCCTTTCCCCTTCTTTCACAAGCTCTATACATTTTTTGCTGACTTTTTATGTAGACCCAATTACCTATCTTTAGACTTACCATCTTTTTTCCTATATGAGGTTCTTGAGACATACAGCCCTTATTTAATGACACTGCATGCGTCAGACAAGGAGTCCAAGGCAGCAAATGTTCAAAACCCCAAACTCCTTGATGGGTTTCAGGAAGGCATTTTTAAAAGCAAGTGTGGGAGAAGAGTTGCTTGATAAGTGATCAGATCGTGCACAATTCTCTGGTTGATGAGGAAACAGGACAGTGTCACAGGGAGTAAAATTATCAATCTTTAGGCATTAGTAGATCCAGGGGCTACATTCTCATGGTCATCAAGTTGTTAATGTCTTCCATTTGGTGAAGGGTTTATCGTCTGCAAAACAACTCAGGAATGTGCATCAAGTGCTGTTACGTAGGCACTTCAGAGAAGAACCAAAGACCTTCTGACTGCTTTATGGCTGATTTACTGCTTAAATTCTTACCAATTCTCCTGGTGCAACTACTATTTTTGTTGCTGCATGTTCACATACTTGTTTTTTAAACATTTTTTAAAAACTGGTTTATTTGTTTTAATTGGAGGATAATTACTTTACAATGTTGTGATGGTTTTTGCCATACACCAACATGAACCGGTCACAAATATATATGTGTCCCCCCCATCCTGAACTCCCCTTCCACCTCCCTCCCCTCAAGCCTCTGTGCATGGGTGCCAAATTGAGACTCAGAGACAGATTTTGGGGTGAAGTAGTAAAGAACAGCTTAATTGTTTTATTTGCTTTGTCAGGCAAAGGAGAGACAGCGGGCTTATGCCTCAAAAACAAGAGGATTTGGTGAGTAGTTTTCTAGCAGTGGTTAAAAGGCAGAGTTGTTGATAAGGATCAAAGTGTGTGCAGGGCCTGCACTCCTTTAGCATGGCCTCAGGTGGTCTCCTTATGAACTTCTCTGGTTCCTTTACTCTGACCTCAAGTGATGTCCTCCTTGTCTCTGCATCCCTTCGCATCCCTGATTAGCAACTGTTCAGAATACCCTTCGGAATTCAGGGCAGGTCATGGAGGCTGCCGTCTATTCCCTAGAGACATGAAATGGAAACACAGAAAGGCTTCTGTGGCCAGGAGCCCCACATGGCCCTGCTCAGTTTCACTTTCAGTCATTAATTCTTGAGCCAGGCTTTTGTGAACTCAAGGGAGGCCTGGGAGACTGCAAGTTTTCTACAAACAAGAGGCAGGCAGAGGACATGGGGAGCGGGGTCTGTCCCAGGAAGGCCCTTTAAGGGCCTGCTCAGTTACACTAGTGTAAGCAAGTACTATGGTATGAGAAATAAAACCTTTCCATTTTCATATTACAGATATTATTTTCTAACATTTTTAACTCAGATTCATAGAATTAAGTTGATTCTACTGTTTCATGAAATGCTGTTATACTCATCTGTGCAAGATGCTTTATTTGTTCTCTTTTTATTGTTATTTTCACTGTATTTCCCATCCTCAGTCCTATAGTTTTCTTATTCTTATGAATTTAACATACATCTGTCAAGCTTTCTTTTTATATATTTATATACATGTTAAGTATAGAACTGAAAAACAACCCCCACTATTCTATGTGTGTGTTTAAAAGCAGTAAAAATGTCTTTATTCTAAATTTCACTCTCTTCCTGCTGCTGCTGCTGCTGCTACTGCTAAGTCGCTTCAGTCATGTCCAACTTTCTTCCTAACTGTTCTCAAATATCTGTTTATTTTGAAATGTATTCTGATTGCTGTATGTAGATCTGTCACCAAGTCGTATATCATTTTGTAGCATCTTTTCTTTTCTGTGTCAATGGGAAATTATAATAAAACTGGGTTTACCTCTTGATGAGTATTGAGCCAAAGACATAACCCAGCTAAAGTCAGGAAGAAGGAAGAATTTATTGTTATTCGCAGCAACTAAGAACACTGCGAATCTTTCCCCAAACAGTGTCTCTCCAAACAGCAAAACTGGGTAAATTTTAAGCTAAGGGTACATGCGTATCCATGAAGGGATTTGGTCAGAGAATTCAGCATAGAACTGGGGCTAAGGTCAACAGGGTCCAAGCTTTAGTTGACTGAAGTTGCAAGGACCAGCATCAGGGAGGCCTTAGTTCTTGCTGAATTCAAAGACATGAATCAGAAACTAGGACCAGTTTTATCACCAAACTATTGTTTCTTGATTGCTTTTCCTTTGTTCCTGCTTTCCCTTACTTCCCTTAACGTCACTGATTACTGGGACCTGTTCAAGGGCAAGCATTATGGCCAGGCTTAGATCACAAAATGGCTACATCCCAAAATGCCTTCTCTTTAGTCAAGAAAGCCACGCCTGGTTCTCTTTCCCTGGGGACGAGTACCTTATCTGGTTACAAAATGGGGCATATTTCTTATCTGTAGCATAAGAATACTTGCACTTAAATCACAACATTATGTTTACATGAAAAGTACTTATTCAATGGTGAAGGGGTTCAGAATAAGTGTCCCCCAAATTTGCCAGTTTCCCTTGAGGATTACTTTGAGCTAAAGGCAATCAAGACCCAACTGACTCAGGAAAACCTTTTTACTTCCCATGTAAATATCTAAAAGAAATATAAATTTCTCTATTTGTAGGGAAAATTTGCAATAATAAAATAAATTTACATTGGAAAGGAAGCCTATACCTGGAAGAGAGCTAAAACCAAAAATAATTTTTTTACCTAAGAAACTTATTTTCATAACAGGTTAAACTTTGTTTACCAAACACTTTCTCCTCTCACTTTCCTGTGAATTGTCTTCCTTTTTGTATGTCAGATCCTTACCCCTTTTTTTTTAGCCCAAGAAGTTTTGTATCTCAATTGCCTAACTGCCTTTTCAGTCTCTTATCTTTATGGGAATTCCTTATATACACAGTTAAATACTTTGTTCTCTTGTTAATCTGTCATATGTCATTGTAATTGGTAGATGAGCCACAGAATCTAGAAAAATTTTCCTCCCCAAAATGATTATTAATTATATGATACTAATCTGAACATAAGGCTTCCCTGGTGGCTCAGTGGTAAAGAATCCACCTGTCAATGCAGAAGACACAAGAGATGCAGATTAGATCCCTGGGTTGGGAGGATCCTCTGGAGAAGGAAATGGCAACCCACTCCAGTACTCTTGCCTGGGAAATCCCATAGACAGAGGAGCCTGGCATACTACAGTTCATGGGATCACAAAGAGTCAGACACAATTTAGTGACTGCTGCTGCTAAGTCGCTTCAGTCGTGTCCGACTCTGTGCGACCCCAGAGACGGCAGCCTACTGAGCATGCACAAATCTGAACATAGCAAACACACCTAGACTTTATATGTCTAAACACATGTTTTCTGTTTCTTACTTGTGGAACAAAACTTGTAAATTCTACATTGAGTAGTAGAATTAAAAGGACAAAATTCCCTGAGCATTGTCATGTACTCTAAGTTATAGGTTTCCAGATTTGGCTGTATGTCAAGGACACTTGGGGCTTCCCAGGTAGTGCTAGTGGTAAAGAACCTGCCTGCCAGTGCAGGAGACATAAGAGATGTGGGTTCGATCCCTGGGTCAGGAATATCCCCTGGAGGAGGGGATATTTTTGCCTGGAAAATCCCCATGGACAGAGGAGCCTGGCAGGCTACAGTCCATGGGGTCGCCAAGAGTCAGACTACGACTGAAGCAACTAAGCATGGATGCATGCACAGGGATACTTGGAGATCTTATAAAAAATAAATATTTCTCAGTCTCTCTAGCTCTACTCGGAGAAGGCAATGGCACCCCACTCCAGTACTCTTGCCTGGAAAATCCCATGGACGGAGGAGCCTGGTAGGCTACAGTCCATGGGGTCGTTAAGAGTCGGACACGACTGAGCGACTTCACTTTCAGTTTTCCCATTCATGCACTGGAGAAGGAAATGGCAACCCACTCCAGTATTCTTGCCTGGAGAATCCCAGGGATGGTGGAGCCTGGTGGGCTGCCGTCTATGGGGTCGCACAGAGTCTGACACGACTGAAGCGACTTAGCAGCAGCAGCAGCTAGCTCTACTCAGTGGGAATTATTGAGAGTTCTGGCCGTTCTTCTAATTTACAAGTCAACTCGGTAGGCAGAAGTCATGGAATTGATAGCTTCCGGTGAACGATGCCAGACTTGTAACCTCCAAAGAAGAAGATTTAGCTTCAGGACCAGGGACCAGGATTGATCACTCAAGAGCTTTCGTGTAGCAGAGTTTTATTAAAGTAAAAAAGGACAGAGAAAGCTTCTGACATAGACAGCAGAAGGGGGATGGAATGTGCCCCCCTGCTAGTCTAATCAAGGCCTTGTATACTTTTACCAGACCCACTCCCACAACATACATCTTAAATTAACAAGATCTTAAACTAACAATAGAAAGGTCTTACCAGACCTACTCCCACAATATACATTTTAAGAGAACAGGATTAGTCTGAAGTTTCCTGTTAAGAAAGAGAAACATGTCCTCAAGCAGGATATATTATAGTTTAAGATGAGTTGTTTTGTTGTGTAATCATCAGCCCTGGACTTAAAGAAGGTTAGTCTTAAAGACTGTTGTCATAACAACTCAGACTTTAAGAAAAGATTTTTGTGTCTTCTGTGACTAAGACAAAGCAATGTAGAAAAAAAGTTTGTCCTTTGCTCCTTGAGAGCCCAAGACCCCTTTCTCCTCCTCGAAGGCCCTGGACCCCTTCCTCTTACCTAAGAATTAGCTCTCTTAGAATCTCTCCTAATAATTGAAGTGAGGAAAGTAGGGGTATGTGAGGTGTCTGGAGTCTATCTACCTATCACTCATCATGTAGCTATCTCTAGATATATAGCTTCTATATATCTTCATCTGGATGGATTGATCTCTTTCTTTAAAGAGATTGAGGTCAAGAGAGAGATTTTGTTGTTATTGTTTAGTCTCTAAGTCCTTTTTGACTCTTTTGTGATGACAGGGTCTGTAGCCCCACCAGGATCCTTCTGTCTTTGGGATTTCCTAGGCAAGAAGAATGGGTTGAGATCTAGATCTTGTTTACATCTAGAACCCATATATACATATCTTCATCTTTAGTATATCTCTGTCTGTATCTGTTATCTATATTTTTATATAGTCTCAGACAGTTCTGATATAGTCAGTTCTGAGTACCACTGCTTAGTACACATAGCTTTTCTGAGATTGATTAGAAATGAATAGTCGGATCTGCCATTACTATTCTACCACAGAAGAGGTTGAATTTGATGGTATTGATGTTGCCATATGTATTTTGAGACTGAAAAATGCTATTTTTTTGTTATGCATTTAAAATAATGATAAAAGTAATAAATAGTGATGATAGTTAATGGAGAAAAGCCTCAGAATAGAGATTCTCATTTCTAATTTAGCTATAATTTGAAAATTTTAACATCTTGAATTTCTTTTTGGTCTAATGATTTCTAGATGTGGGTGTTTTGGTTTGCTTTTGCATCTAGTATTGATGAATAAAAGAATTTTCTATATTATTTTGGATCAATGAAATTAGTGGTGATTCATTTCAGATCACTTATGTTTATACTGTATGTGGAAGTTCTAATTCATTTGTTATTTAATTTAAAATCTTTTTTATGGGTATGGGAATATCTATTAGTAGAAAAGAGAAGCTATAAGTGTGTGGATAAGCTATCTATATCAGACTTTAAATGCTAGTCTGAAGATCATAAAAATGTTCAAAATTCATCTCAGTACTTGTTCACTCATAGTTTGAGTGCTTGGTCAATGCAGATAAACCCAGAACAAATTCCTAAGTAGATGTGTACTTATTGGTTTTAGAGGAGAGAATGGCTGACAGATTTACAATTCAATTGTGGCTAAATATGCTGGCCTCAGCCACTGAGAAGGAATAATTACTAAATATTTTAGTCATC
Organism: Giraffa tippelskirchi; assembly: GCF_054371585.1. Lineage (NCBI taxonomy): Eukaryota > Metazoa > Chordata > Mammalia > Artiodactyla > Giraffidae > Giraffa > Giraffa tippelskirchi. The sequence goes on from NC_137281.1 coordinate 101,906,929, forward strand.
ATTCAGAATTGTACCACAATCACTTTCAGAGCCAATTTTGATAATTTCCTGTGAATATATGAACTCTGATCTGACTGGAACTAATTATTATGGATCCATGTAGGACTCTTATTTTTTTAAACCAATTGTTGAATGATTTCTAACAGTAGGAGCTGAAAAAATATCTTCTAAACACAAGTTGTTCAGATAACATATGTTTAGTTTTTCACTGAGGAAAAATTATAGACCCAAATTTACAAATGGTACCTTAACATTCTTTGGGAAGAGGTTTCACTTATAAAATCATGACAGAAGTGATTATGAAGGTATTACACTCAGCTTGTATTCAGTAGTTTCCGCCCCTACTATTAAGCTATTGGCAGCCCAAGGCTCTTCAAACCCTGAAGATTTGATAAGAACAATGGAAAATCTATGAATAAGGGTTTAACTACTCCATTTCTGCAAGGAGCGATTAATTAAACTCAATGAGTAATCTTCAACTACTGTGTCATGACTACAGTGGTTTAGGACTGCTAAAGAGGGGGAAAGAATGTGACAGGAAAAATGCACCATGTTTTTCTTCAAATACAAGGGACTAGAAATAAAAGATGAGAAAACAAAAGATGATGACATTTTATCTACAATTGATGGACAAGGTAAGGTAGTCCAGGCAATCAGAAGATTGGGTGCACTAAAATACTGCTTACTTATTGGTGTCTGGTATGGTTTATTTATTTCTTGGTGAAAAAAAGATATTGTTTTCCTACTTATTTAGTCTTAAATTTGAATTTAAGCCTTAAGTTTGAATTTCTGATGAGAAATTCTCATTTAGCGTTAGCTGAGAAATTTCTTCCAACTCTTTTTAATGTTCTAAGGACTGCAGCATCTCAAAATGGCTCCAAGGAAAACAAAAAAAAAAAACACCCCTAAAAGTGTTTACTATTTGTAAAATTTTGGCCAAGCATGATTCAATTAAATATTAGAAATGACTAAGAGAATCTGTGGAATCACAATAATGGAAGAATGTTAATAATGCGTTAACATTTAAGTGAAATTCTGAGTGCACAGATTTTAAATGTCTTGTTAATTAGTTATTCATATTAGTTAATATTTAGTCATAACAATTTTTCTTAAACAAAGATTTACATTAAAAACATAACAAAGCAAGTATATAGTTTTCTATATAGAATCTTATCTTGATGATGTGCCATTCATATGTGTCCCTAGCTTTCTAGTATTTCATTCACTGCATTGAAGGTCCATTGTGCTATGTGCTGGTATTTTGTAATTTTTTCAGGAAATACAAACATGTTAATAATAATAATAATGGCAGCACCAAGAAATGTGACATTTAAAAAAGCATTTTACATTTAATTTTTTAATGAGAGAAAAAGATACATACAGAGATAATTATAGAAAATATAAACATACTTTTGTTAGTCTGAAAACATAATAATTGTATGATCATAACATGTAGATAATAGTCATATCAATGGATTAAATTTAGCATAAGTTTAATATTACCTACACAAGAGAAAAATATATAATATGTAGAATTTGGTCAGAAGTCTTAGACAATACCAGTAAAAAGTAAAAGAATACAAGGAATTATCTTTTGTTTATATTATGTAAATTATTCATTTATTTATTTGCATAGATTGAATTTTTCTTTTTACTCACCAGAAAACAAATTGGATTTCCTACTCTTGTATGCTGATTTATTTTATACATTTCACCCCTATTTATTTTTATTGGTATGCAGTAATGTCTGATGAGAACTTCTCAAACATGCCCATGGAAAAGCAGTATTGAAGGAATTTGCTTTTGACATTCAAGTGTAAATTTCCAGTAATAAGGGATCATTAATGTTTTTCTTAGAAAAATGTATTTTCTAATTAGACATACTTTTATTGTTTTTTTCTTCACCAACTCCTGTAAAGCAAATTATTTCATTCAAATGATGTAGTTTCTCAAGGAATATATTCAACAGCAACTTAGACTCTTGGAAATGTTACCAAACTAGTTCTTTGTGTGGGACTCAAAGCAAGCCAAACTCTTAAGTTGCGGAGGTTTATAGCTGAGAAAGTGTTTATTCACAAGGCAGCAAAGCAAGGAAGCTAGAGGATACGTTTCAGAACTGAGTACCTCACCAAAGGCCAGGATGTTGGGACATTCATGGGATAAAAAGGGTAGTCTTAGTGGTGGGAAAAGGTGATTGGAGGCAGGGAGCAAAGTGAGGTAATCAATGTTCTGCTCAGGCCTTCTAGTTAGGAGAGTCTGCATATTCAAAACAGAGACACTGAGGGTGATTGGAAGGTGGAGTTTTCAGGCCTCTAACATAAATCTGGAAACCTGCTCAGACTCAGTTTTCAGGGCACTGGTACCAACCAGCCCTAGCTGGCTCTTACAACTAAGAGCTGAATCCAAGTTCCTATAAAACAACTGGGCTGCAAGAAGCTGGAAAAGTATGCAATTAAAGAGAGGCAAAATAAGAAAGAAACAAAAAATGAAAGCGAGCTTAATCAATGAAGGCAGTGTATATTCAAAGGGGTTTTAACAAGCTGTTCCCTTATCTGTTCTGTAGGATGAACTCAAGAATTCCTATTAGTTATCAGCTTCTGTTAACTCTATGGGACAGGGTTTCAGGAAGTTGCTGATAATGGGGGAAGTATGTGGCACATGGGTCACCGTCTCCTAAAGAGCAAACAGTAACAAAATCCTGGCTCTTCCATTTAAAGTATAAGAGATATTGAAAAATTGCTCAGCATCCTTAACGTCAGTTTCATCATTTCTAAGTTGGGGACGATAATATTTAGTGTTGATCAGGTTAGATGAAACACATATTTCTAGTACAATTCCTGGCATTTAATTGTATCTCAATAATGCTAGCTATTGTTGTTACTGTGTGCTCAGTCACTCAGTTGTGTTTGACTCTTTCCGACCCCATGAACTGCAGCCTACCAGGCTCCTTTGTCCATGGGGTTTCCCAGGCAAGAACACTGGGGTGGGCTGCCGTTTCCTCTTCCATGGGATCTTCCGCACCCAGGAATCAGAGCAGCGTCTCCTGCATTGGCTGGCGGATTGTTTACCACTGAGCCACCTCGGAACTATTATTAAAATTCTTTAACTCATTGTCTATGGACAGATAGCCATAATCTTCCCCTTAACTTGACTTAACTATAGATAGGCCCTTGATCTCTTTTTTCTAATAGCATTATTTTAGAGAAGTAGATATTGTTGTTTTTCTCTGCCCCTTTGAATTTTTTTTTTTCCTCTGCCCCTTTGAGATTTTAATCTTTTAAAAGTCGCCCACAACATTAGAACCCAGGACCCTGGGGGAGGGGTTCTTTTGAAATTTAATCATCAAGGAAGAAACACCTGTGTCTCCCCGTCTCATCAGGAAGGAGGGAGATTCAGTGCGTATCTTGCTATTAATTGTAAAACTTTCTCCTGTCTTGAAGACTGGAGAAAATTTACTACTCTTTTGGGTAGAACCTAGTAGCAAATACAGGAGAAGTCAATGGCGACCCACTCCAGTACTCTTGTCTGGAAAATCCCATGGACGGAGGAGCCTGGTAGGCTGCAGTCCATGGGGTCACGAAGAGTCGGACATAACTGAGCGACTTCACTTTCACTTTTCATTTTCATGCATTGGAGAAGGAAATGGCAACCCATTCCAGTGTTCTTGCCTGGAGAATCCCAAGGATGGCGCAGCCTGGTGGTCTGCCGTCTATGGGGTTGCACAAAGTCGGACACGACTGAAGCGACTTAGCAGCAGCAGCCGCAGTAGCAGATACAGATCCCCTTAACCCTCCAACCCCTACCCCCGCTCTTAAAATTGCCCCTGACTTTTATTTCAGCACAGCTGAGTTTTCGCACTTGGTCTGTGCTCTCTCCTCTATTTGCCAGCCATAGTATCAAAATAGAATCAACTTCTCTTTGCACATCTTCTCTGGTGCAAGCTTTTCTTTAGTACTAACTCATAGTAAACACTTGATAAATGGCAGTAGTAGATCTTATTTTTAATATTATTAGAACAATGATATGAAGCATCACTTTAAAAATAAACACTTTTGCTTGAAGAATAGCTATTTATAACATAAGTGTTTGCATAAAGTAGAAGTTTCTGATGAGAATATGGTGTTTCTGCATGATTTACAGTAAGAATTTTGGTTGAGAACAGGATCTGGCTGTGGATGTGAGTAGGAGACAGTTGAGTCATGGATAATTTTGGTGAAGATCCTACTGTGATCTTTGCATCCCAGTCAGTTAGGAGGTGCCAGCTTATGTACCCTTGACAGTGACAGGGAGAGGAAGACAGTAAGGTCCTCAAAACAGGATGAAGGGAAAGGGCCTGGAATTGGTAATGACCTAGAATTGATACTGATTGGTGCTGTCTGCCCTTTATTCATCAGCTGATGGTATCCCAGGATTCAGTTCTCAGCACACATTGCTTATATCAGCAGCATTAACATCAGCTGGGAACAACTTGGAAAGGCAAACTCTCCACTTCTACCACAGACCAACTTGGGTTGAGGTTCAGCAGCCTGAATTCAGAAAGGCTGAAATATAGGTAAGTTATTATTATTCATTCATTAGGCAAAGCCTTCCAGTTATATGTGTTCTCATTGTTATGTGTTAAACAGAAATGTTCCAGAGCGTTTATTTCAGCCTTGAATTTTATCTACCCTAATTCTTTTTAACTTAGAAAGAGTAGTGCTAAGGTAAAATAAGATAGGAAAAGAATAAAGAAGAAGCAATTGGGGAGGGGGAGGGAGAAGTAAAAATCAAGAGGTGAAAAGAAAAATGATACCAAAGACCTAAAGCTTTTTGATAAAGTGAAACTACTTTATTTTCTTTTTTTTTTGTTTTCAACATTCCCATTTTATTTTATTTTTTTAAATAAATTTATTTATTTTAGTTGGGGGCTAATTACTTTACAATATTGTAGTAGTTTTTGCCATACATTGACACTTTATTCAGGCCTAAGACCAAATATGCCTTGAATAACAAACATTCAAGAATGTAAGAGAATAATCAGGTTTGTTTTTAATGCCTATTCTGATACTACAGGGAAAACTAAAAGGAGAAAAGAAGGTAGCACAAAAGGAGAGAGACAGAAACTTTCAGACCTTTTAGTTTCAGGGCACTTTTACATCCTTAAAAGTTATTAATGGCTTCAAAGAACTTTTGCTTGTGTGGGTTTTGTCTGTTGATATTTACCGTATTAGAAATTTTTAAAAAAATTATAAAATAACAGTAACAAATCTATTACATGTTAACATAAATAAGGTATTTTAAGGGAAATTATCTTATTTTCCAAAACAAAAAAATATGAAGATGCATGACATTGTTTTATATTTTTTGCAAATTTCTTTGCCTGGCTTACTAGAAAACATCTAGAGTCCTCACCCCTTCTTCTGTTCTCAGTCTTCTGCAATATTTTGTTTTGATTGATAAACATGAACAAAATCCAAACTTACACAGGTCTGTAGTTGAAAAGGAAGAATTTTATGGAACACCCAAAAGGGTCTTGGGGACCTCTGAGAGGTCCTCAGACCTCACTTTGAGAACTGCTGGGCTAGATTATCCTAGACTCTCCAAATCTCAGTAGTTTACAACACATGCCTCCCAAACCTCAGAGACTTGCTCCCTATTCATGCTGCGTTTTATGTGAATCAGCTGGAGGCTTTGCTCAGGCATGCAGGCTGTCTGAACAGCCACTGCCAGTCATTGGGAGAGAGGAGGATGAGCATGGTGACACATGTGCTGATTCTTAACCATTCTTCTGGGAAGTGACTGCCTCACTGCTGTTCACAGTTTATTAGCTGAAGCACCTGCTTTATGTGGTAACAAGACTAATCTTCCTTCAAGGAGGGGCATGAAATATTGGTGAATAGAATTTAGTTTATCATACTGAAACCTCCAGGTGACCAAAAGATGCTTTTGAAAAATGTAACCCCCAACTAGCTATTGATTAAAGTGCTATTTCAAAAGGAAATCATATTTAAATAGTTACTGTAACATTATATGAAGTTAGATGTGATTTGGTTTCTGTGTTATTCTGCTTCATGAATGTGTATCTTCCTAAACTGATACAGCAGGCAAGCATATAATTTTTAGAATGTAGTATAGATAATGATTCCTTTTGAAAAATTAAGCGTGAATTCTTGATTTAAAAAACATGGTATTATGAGAAAATAAAATGTGATATAATTTAAGCTTGCAAAATTATAATGACATTTTCAAATATTTACTGAGTACCAACTGTGTACTTATGTACCATGCTCAGGATTTAGGGCTTTACCTGTTACTTGGATGAATTTCTGAATGGATTCCTTTATGTGGTCATGTGAGGAAATTGTGATACCTACAACGGTAAACACAAAGTTCTTGAAGATAGTTGAAATGACTTTGATTAAAAAAAGAGTTGGTTAAAATTATTTATTCAATCCAGAATAAATTATAGGTAGATGTTAATGATTTAAAAAGAAAATGATCTTTCTTTCTTTGAACAATAACAGTCATTTCATCTGATGATTTAGTTTTGTCTTGAATATCTATTTCCTAATGCTTCTGTAACAAATTACCATAAACTTTGTGGCTTAAAACAATACAAATTTATTATCTTTCAGTTTGGGAGCTCAAAAGTCCAAAATGACCTTAGAGCCTAATATAAAGGTGTAAGCAGAGCTATGTTTCTTTTGGAAGCTCTAGGGGAGAATCCATTTCTTTACCTTTTTCAGGTTCTAGAGACCTCTTGGAATTCTTGCATCCTGGCCCCTTCCTCCAGTTCACAGCCAACTCCAACCTCTGTTCAGTCTTCCATTTGTTCTCAGTCTCTGATGCTTCTGATTCACTCTCATAAGGACCCTTGTGATCACAGTTCGGACCATCCATATGATCCAGGATAATCTCATTTTAGGACCTTTAACTTAATCACATCTGTAAAGTCTTTTTTGTTTTTTGTCATGTAAGGGAACTTACTCAGTTTGGGGAATTACAACATGAATGCCTTCAGGTAGAGGAGGAGTTCGTTATTCTGTCTTCTATAGCTTTTCTTCTTAAAGAGTGCAGGAGATGTCTATGGGTTTCCAAGTACTTGTGGGACCATAAGAGCTGCATACTTAGAATATAAATTAAAATTGTGTTCTTTTGTAGCCACAAAAACTGCAGAGGATGGCCAACTACCTTTCCTCACTCCTAGCTGCAGATCATTTTATCATGAAGATTGATAACCATTGCAGTTTTATCCTATATGTTTCAGGGTACTATTATTATCCACATTAAAAAACCTAATTAACTCTTCACTTTCTCTGCACTATTTTCATACATAGCTGGGCTACCCAGCTTTGTATGTATGTATGTATATATGTGTATATGTGTATAAATATACAAAGACATAGCAAGAAAACGCGATTTAATTGCTTAGACTTTTTTTTTTTTTCCAGTTAAGTAACTGAAAGGTTGTTGCTAAACCATGAAAGAGGCCAGGATTCTTGGCCTCTGGAAGAGAAGAATTCAATCTGGGGCCAGAGACAAGGCTTGATCGCTCAGAGCTTTTGTGTAATAAAGTTTTATTAAAGTCTAAAAGAGATAGAGAAAGCTTCTGATATAGACATCAGAAGGGGGCAGAAAGTGTGCCCCCTCGCTAGTGTTAGCAATGGAGTTATATACTTTTTAATTAGTTATTACAATGAATGAAAAGAATGTCTGGAGGTTGTAAAGATCTTACTAGACCCACTCCCATAATTTACATTTACTGCTACTGCTAAGTCACTGCAGTCGTGTCCAACTCTGTGTGACCCCATGGACGGCAGCCCACCAGGCTCCCCCATCCCTGGGATTCTCCAGGTAAGAATACTGGAGTGGGCTGCCATTTCCTTCTCCAATGCATGAAAGTAAAAAGTGAAAGTGAAGTCGCTCAGTCGTGTCCGACTCTGAGCAACCCCATGGACTGCAGCCCACCAGGCTCCTCCGTCCATGGGATTTTCCGGGCAAGAGTACTGGAGTCGGGTGCCATTGCCCTCTCCCAATTCACATTTAAGATAACAGGACTAGCCAGAATGTTTCTTCCAGAAACCGTCCTCAAGCAGGATACATTGTTGTTATATAATCCTTAGTACGGAGTTTAAACTGAGTTTGTTGTGTAATCATCAGTTTGAGGCTTAAAGATAAAACGTTTTATGTGGCTAAGACTAAGGAATGTAGAGGGACAAAAAAGTTTGTCCTTTCCTCCTCCTTGAGAATTCCAGACCCATCTCTCCTTGGGGACCCCTGGACTTCTTATCAACCTGACTAGGAATTGACTCTCTCATAACTGTTAAATAGGAATGTGTCAGGATTACCCATTGGTTTCAAGGATTTTTTTCTGTTTGTCACTCTATGTAACACATTCTATGTCACTACCGCAAACAGATCACTTAGATCACTCTGGCTAGGAGGAAAATAAAGGTTAAGTCAACTGAAGAGCTATATACCAGAGGTTGTCAGAATTGCCATCTATCAATTCTTTAGAAGAAAACAAGAATCAATATATAGAATCACCTTGAAGACAATAGCTTGTTACTTTATAAACATTTTAGAGTTATTTTCCATGGGATTTATTTTCCTTATTTGATTTGTTAATACTGAGTTTCTTATTTTTGAATTAATATTTGCAACATATATTGAATTCTGATGTTTGCTAGTCTGCATATAGACCCCTCACATCTCATCCAATGTTTTTATGAAGCACATACAATTGATACTAATCCATGTGTAATCGAAGTGTATCTTGTCTTCTCATCCTTAGCAATTTATGTCTTTGTATTCAGATGAATGTTTTGTTCACAGCTAAACTGGATACAGACTCAAGATTTCTTCAGGTTGCCCATGCACATCTATTTAAAAAGAGAAAACAAACAAAAAGCAAACAAACCTATTGAGCAAATTGAACTTACAAATGTTTTATAATAGAGACAGAGAGGGTTTTACATATGATATGTTTGTGTTATTCACAGTGTGTTCCATAGATGGGTGCCTGACCACAAATTATTTATTACATGATCACTAATGAAGTAAACACAACAATTTTATGTCATAAGGATAAGAGATTACTGTAGAGTTTCTAAATACTACTTTAACTATTTATGCTTGTCGTATTTTGAACCAATATCAAACAGTTCCTGGACTGGCACTGGTTGCAATGTTACACCTGAGAAGGACTGCTATACTGTATAGTAAAGTTAGAATAACTTATTTGAAAGTGCCTTGCAAACCAGGATTATACTTGAGGTTTTACTTTATACAGCTTTCCCTAATTAGGGTCCAAATTTCTGCAAACTTTATGGCCCTACCCTCAAATTCAAATTCCTCCTTTTTGTTGCTTGATCAATTTATTGGGGCCATAACTTATTCAAAGCCACTTATTGAGAACTATTTATGAAATCTCCTCAGTTTTTTTCTCTCAAAAATGTGATCACAAGAAAACTCAAACTCATACACAAAAATAACAAACAAGAATATAAACCAGATCTATGTGATTCCAAAGTGTGAGTAAAAATGTCTTTACAGAAACATTTATTATACTAAAGATACACATTAGAGAGTTAGGTTTTTTTTTTTAACCTTCTTTACAGTTTGTATATACAATCTATAAATCTTGAAAAATCAAGCTGAAAATACTCCAAAAATTAAAGTTGAAATGTTCTTTATATAGTTGATGAGTAATTAATACTAGTTAGTACCATTATCTTTGGAAAAGATAACTTTGTATAGAGTAATAAAGAGAGACCTGAAACTCCAGATTGCTACCTAAAGGGGCAAACACAGACAGTGATTAAGTAGTAGGAACAGAAAAATGGATTGCTGGTAAGCTTGAGAAACTCAAACCCATTGGGAAAAAAACCCTATTATATATTTTTAACATAAATATACCTTCTTGATGCATTAACATTGTATGAGATTGTTTATGAACCTAGCTTTCCAACCCCCTAATACTAAGCCAAGGCTGGCATCTGTTCACAAAGTTTTTATCAGTTGGCTGCAATGTGATAAAAATAAGGATTACGTTGTGTGCTCACTGGGCTCCTCTGTCCATGGAATTTTCCAGGCAAGAATACTGGAGTGGGTTGCCATTTCCTACTCCAGGAGATCTTCCCAACCCAGAGATTGAATCTGCATCTCCTGCACTTCCTACATTGGCAGGCAGATTCTCTACTACTGTGCCACCTGGAAAAGCAATAGAATAAAAATTCTCACATTAAAGAACAGATTTTTATTTTTAGATTTCCAAAGCAAAATTTAAAAGTCATTCTATTCTCCAAAACGTTTTTGAAATGTTTACTTGAGTGTGGACTTCAAAAGTTAAGGCACTGCAAGTCTAGAACAAAGAGTACAGGTGAAGGAATGTGGTGTTTTGCCATTTTCTATATTCAACTGAAGATATAAATACCTCAGATATATGGAAGCTGTGAACACTGATTAGTTGGTTTAATGCACAGATGCACATAGAAAAGATAACAATCATTCAGCATAATTGAAATATTCTAGTAAAAGCCATGGTGATATATTTTTCACAGTTTGAATTACTTAAGGAAGTTGGGGAGTTGAGTGGCTGATCATGCCACAAGTTTACAGAAAATTATTTCGTGGCTCAGACGATAAAGAATCTGCCTGCAATGCAGGAGACCTGAGTTGGATTGCTGGGAAGGGAAGATCTGCTGGAGAAGGAATGACCTCTCACTCCAGTATTCTTACCTGGAGAATGCCATGTTCAGAGAAGCCTAGTGGACTACAGTAGATAGGGTCGCAAACAGTCATACATGACTGAATGACTAACACTTCCACTTCATTTAATTTCTGAAAGAAGAAATAATTTTTCTATTGATCTTTTATCTACCTATAACTTAAACTGGTTTTGTCATTTTGTGCTCGCATGGGTAAAGGAAATGCCTACTTTTTTTTTTTGCTAAGATTGGGTAATCATTTTGCTCTCTGCAAAAGACAATGTGGTTTGGCTGTGAAGTGCATATTTTTCTCTTTGCTTTTGTTCTTTTCAAGAAAATATGCAGGAATTGAACAGAAGGTTATGGCAGAAAAACCTACCAATATGAAAGAAACAACTATGTATTCTCACCCGTTCTCTATGAGGGCATACTGGATGCTAGCACAATGAGAACCTTACAGGGTAGCTCATTGCTGATGCATAAACACTTAGAAAGGATGGATTTCATTTATATAAAAATTCTCTTAGGCAAAGAGCCATTTATGGTTGGAAAATAGGTTTAGTCCTTGGTATAGAAACTGAGTCCCTAGGGCCTGTTTATTGGCTCAAAATAGTTTTATAAAGGAAGAAAGAAACCACTCTGATAAATTGAAAGAGAATTTGAAGCTCCAGAGGAAAATGCAAAGGATAGAAAGTGAGCAGAGGAGAAGGGTAGCAAAGCAATAGCAGAATATTTTATGTGATGGAATATTAATCCTCATTAAAATACCTACCTATCTTTAATTTAAAAATAAAAATCTAGAGAACCAAAAATTATGAGGAGATAGAAAAACTTGAACTAAGTTTTCTTGGCTATCTGATAAGTGTATAGTTCTCTGTTGAAATTTTGGTTGTGCTAAGGTGGAATTTCTGTTATAGTTGTTGTTTTCCTACTGCTGAGGATTAACTGTTTCATATTAGGTTGTGTAATAAAAATAGGTCATTTTATATTGCATCAGTTAAGATTGTATTTAGAAATAAATAACATAAAACTCAAGGAACTATGGTTTAAATGAGAAAAATGTTTTAATCTCATAGCAGTATGAAGACATGGGAAAGGCAAACTCTCCCCCAAAATACCATCAGGGAAGCCAGACACATTCTACCTTTCTGTTTCTCCATCATTGGCATGTGTTCCTTACCCTGATGCTTGTTAGCATTGATGCAAAATGACTGCTCAACCTATAGGCATCATGTCCACATGCCAGATAAATAGAAAGATAGACTACTGCCAGCCTGCCAAGGCTGTCTCTTTTTTAAATAGCTTCCTTTGGAAATTCTAGTTGTTAATGTCTGCTATTTCTCACTGGCAGAACTGGTTTATCTGGCCAGATCTAGTTGGAAGATTGCTAGAAAGAACAGAAAACCAGCATACTAAAAACTTCTGTCCCAAATTTCTTCAAATTAATGCAAAAATTGGAAAGCAGAAACATTTTAGACTCTTCCTTTTTGAAGATATTGACAGTATTCATTTAAATCAGTTATAGTTAATGATAAATTGATTACAAAATATTAACAAAACCATTCAAGTTTTTAATTGAAGTATAATTGATTTACAATATTGTGTTCATTTCTGCTGTACAACAAAGTGCTTCAGTTATACATGTATGTATGTACATTCCTATTATATTTGTTTCCATTATGGTTTATCATAGGATATTGAATATAGTTCTCTGTGCTATACAGTAGGACTTTGTTGTTTATTGCAACAGATTGTTGATGTCCTAACTGGAATGCTTTTAAAACTATTAAAACAGTGTCCTATTTAGTAATTTCTTGCTTTTACTGATAAATTGAGGCACAAAGATATTGATAAAAGTTATTGCAATGATTATACAGTTATAAACACTGGAATAATTTAAATAATTTTTCAGATTGTGGTAAAAAGACAATTTTCAAATTTGATAGTAAATACTTATCAAGTGTTTGTTGTGTGTGTGTTGTATTGTGTTAGGGATTATTTTCATATCTACATTAACTTCCAACTATGCAACCACAAGAAATAATTAATGGGGATGGAGAATGATCAACTCAGGTCCTTGATATTGTACTTGTTGAAGATTTACACCTTTCTCAGAGAACTGTCATACATCTGACTTCCAAATACAGTTATTACTGGAAGATATTAAAGTTACATTCTTTAACCTCCAATTCCTTTATATTAAGGAGTTAATTAGAAACCTGTTTGAGCTTCCCTGGTGGCTCAGATGGTAAAGAATCTGCCTAAAATGCAGGAGACCCAGGTTCAATCCCTGGGACGAGAAGATATCCTGGAGAAGGAAATGGTAACCAATGCCAAAATTGTTGCCTGAAGATTTCCATAGACAGAGGACCCTGGTGGGTTTCAGTCCATGGGGTCGCAAAGAGTCAGACACGACTGAGCGACTTTCACTCACTCACTAATAAGAATAGATAGAATGGATTTGAGACTAGGCTTGACTTCTAAGGTTTTATGATATAAAAACATAAGTCAGGAGGGCACTGAACTGAGGAATGGAAGAGTCTAAAATGCTTTACTTTCCAATTTTGGCTAAACCTGATGCATGAAGGAAGCTAAAGAGTTAAACATTTAATGAGACGTGTTATAGCTTCTGGAACTTAGAAGTTATCAGAACAAACTTTATGGCATCCCTCCTTGAAAATGTATTTCTGCTTGAATAATTTTAAAACATATATCTTCCACTTATGCAGTATTTTTGTAAGAGGTTTTCACATCCAACTTAGCAGAACACCCAAATGCAAGGAGATAAATGATGTCTTCTTTGGTTGGCACCATGTTGAGATTTTTCATCTCTAATTCTGTTATCCTGTGGTTATCATCTCCTCTGAATTATGTATATATACTGTCAATTAAATTAAAAACCTTTCAATGAGTTATGCTTAGAACTGGAAATAGTGAATCTATTCTGAGTTAATGTGATATTCTCTCTTCATTATCCTTTATTGGCTTAACAAAAAACTGGTCTCTGAACTTTCCTCTAGCACATAATTTTGAGGGACCACTGGCTTAAAATTGGGAATTCTCTCTACCTATCAATAATTTCTCAAGTGGACAACAAAAAGCTAGTTTGGATTCCTCAAGACCAGTAATTGGTTATTAATCTATATTATTAAATTGTTAAAATTATGTAGAATAAAAGCTCTTCTAGAACCTATCTATTCTGCCTTGACCTTCTGTTGGCAAATATCACCACACATAACCTCTTGACTGTGATGAGGATTAGGGGAGCCTAGGCTTCCCAAGTGGCCCAATGGGAAAGAATCTGCCTGCAGCACAAGAGACGCAAGAGATACGGTTCAGTACCTTGGTCAGGAAGATCCCTTGGAGATGGAAATGGCAACCCACTCAATATTCTTGCCTGGGAAATCCCATGGACAGAGGAGCCTGACAGGCTATAGTCTGTGGGGTTGCAAAAGAGTTGGACAGGACTTAGTGATTCAACAACAACACTCTGAAAATAGGAAGCAACAGTTGGAGCTGGACATGGGACAACAGACTGGTTCCAAATTGGAAAAGGAATACGTCAAGGCTGTATATTGTCACCCTGCTTATTTCACTTATATGCAGAGTACACCATGAGAAACACTGGGCTGGATGAAGCACAAGCTGGAATCAAGATTGCTGGGAGAAATATCAATAATCTCAGATATGCAGATGACACCACCTTATGGCAGAAAGCAAAGAAGAACTAAGGAGCCTCTTGATGAAAGTGAAAGAGGAGAGTGAAAAAGTTGTCTTAAAGCTCAACATTCAGAAAACTAAGGTCATGGCCTCTGGTCCCATCACTTCATGGCAAATAGATGGGGAAACAGTGTCAACAGGGACTGACTTTGTTTTGGGGGGCTCCCAAATGACTGCTGATGGTGACTGCAGCCATGAAATTAAAAGAAATTTCTTTGTTTGGAAGAAAAGCTATGACCAACCTAGACAGCATATTAAAAAGCAGAGACATTACTTTGCCAACAAAGGTTTGTCCAATCAAAGCTATGGTTTTTCCAATAGTCATGTATGGATTTGAGAGTTGGACTATAAAGAAAGCTGAGCACTGAAGAATTGATGCTATTGAACTGTGGTGTTGGAGACGACTCTTGAGAGACCCTTGGAGTGGAAGGAGATCAAACCAGTTAATCCTAAAAGAAATCAGTTCTGAATATTCATTGGAACAACTGATTCTGAAGCTGAAACTCCAGTATTTTGGCTACCTGATGCAAAGAAATGACTTGTTTGAAAATATCCTGATGCTGGGAAATATTGAAGATGGGAGAAGGGGACAACAGAAGATGAGATGGTTGGATGGCATCACCTACTTGATGACATGAGTTTGGGTAAGATCCGGGAGTTGGTGATGGACAGGGAAGCCTGGCATGCTGCAGTTCATGGGGTCACAGATAGTCAGACATGACTGAGTGACTGAACTGAGCTGAAATGAACCTCCTCTTCAAATAATAAGAAATCTAGTTCCACTCATCCACAGCATATTTGCTACTGAGTTGATGTTCCCATCATATAACTCAATTTTCCATTGTCACATCTGCCATTCCCTTTGCAAAGGTACCTCCTCCTCTATGTGGGCTAGAGCAACCAATCAGGATGTTTTCTCAGCACTTTTCTTCTCTTTTTCAGACCGTTGCTCTTTCTGTTCAGGCTCTGAGATACCACTCTATGCTCCTGTCGTATACTCTTCTCATAGACTCTGGTAACATATGTACAGTCTCTGATGCTCCTCCTTCCAAATGCTTTTCACTCTAGTTGGGTTTCATCCCCAGACCTGTACCACTGCTCCATCCCCCCAAAGACTCCTGACTTGTTCAGGCCACATAATAGTTTTAGATTGAGAGAGAGAAAGGAAAAGAGGAAAGAAGGATAGAAGGAAGGTAGGGAGGAGGGGAAGGAAGGATGAAGGAAAGAGAGAGAGGAGGATGGAAAAAAGAAATATATGGTGAAAGAAAATAGAAAGCAAAGCAAAAAGGAAGCAAGACCATTATTTAAAATTTCAGAGAATACTTGTCTTTTTGTTACTGGAGTGAATTGGGCACTTACCCACATACATTTGGATACACTCATTATTTCACCTCCTTAAGTAACATTTAACTAGAGGTTGCTGAAAACAGTAATTTTGTAATAAAAATCAAAGTATGCAGAGGAGAATGGTTTAAATGTGCTCAATGATGTTTGGGGTCACTTTAGTCTCTTTAATCACAGGATTCTTGGGGGAAAATAGATGAGTACAGGAGTATGAAGAAAGTTTTTAGAGAATTTTGTATTGTCAGTGATTCATTATGTGGTTGTTTTGTTTTTGTTTCTAGAAAACAAATACCAGAGAGACAGAAAGAAGATTAGACAGTACAGGATTATTATCCTTCTGGTTTTGGTTTATAGGTTGATTATTATAACTTGATTGCCCATAGCAGTGACTAAAATCTGACACACAGTAGAGAATAAATCTTGAAATCAAAGTCTAAACTGAGTGCATTAGCAGTGATGACAAGTCACATCCATCAAATGCTTCTGAAGATCTTGGACTAAATGAGAGTTTTGCATATTTTCAATTTCAAATTCTCATGTACTTGGATCAAAATCCTCATTTTAGGATTAGGTCCTCATGTTTAGGACCAAATATGGTCCGTGTTCTTACACAGTCAATATTTATGATGTTAAGCTATGTGAAAATGACTTTAAATCATATTTGGTAAAATATTATATGTAACAAGCTCAGGATTAAGTACAAATATAATTACTCTGCTGAAGAAGGGAAAACATACAAGAGTTGTTAGTTCATGCTGTTCAAAAAAATGCACATATCGCAGATACACATGCACCACAATAATAGGCAGTGGTTGTGGCTTATACTTTGGTAAGCGTTCTTTGAAGGAAATATATATTTTCCTAGCATCACTTTTATGTCTACATCTACAAAGAGGATTATTTCCATATGTAGATCACCTAGAATAAATTTCTCTACTACTTGAATAATTCTAGAATAGAAATAGTCACATTAAATAATCAGTCTCCTATTAAAATAAAAACATGTCCCCCACTGCTGCTCCATGTCATGTTAAAGAAATGATCATAAAGTTGATAGGGAAAAATTATTAATGTTGAATACTGAACATTTACTCTTCTTACACCACATGTATACACATCTCAATTTTCACTAAGAGGGGCCCATCACAGGACCTGCTCTGTTCAGTCTATAAACAACAGATAATGAAAAAAGAATAGTAGAAGTGCCAGGAAAGCTTAAATTAGCCTACATATTACAGACCTTAGAGTGACAGTTATTTATACTTAATTATGTTTTACTTGAGTCAGTATTCATTGCAAGGATTTTTGTAGCAAGATTTCTTTCTCCATTGACAAAATTTTCACTTGTATTAATCAGAATAAGTTTAGTTGAACAGTATCTTCAGATAGATTTGGTATATTTTTGAGTGTATGATCTTGGATTTCTTTTCATTGACTTCAAACATGGACAATAACATGATATCTAGTGATGTACAGGAGAAGTTTAAGATGAGTTTGAATTTGTAGACTAAATCTTTTGTAAGTGGACTGTTTTCTGTTTTGAGATAAGATTTTTCTGTTTATCCCAGGAATTCAATAAAGTCACTAGGTTCTACTGTCTTGTTTATTAAAATTTTAATTGAATTAAGTTCATTATCTTTTCTAGTTACATAGGAGCCCCTGGGATTTGCACATTCAATTGTTTTTTTTTTTCTTTCAGATATTTAAAAACTAATGTTATTTTAAAATTTTATTATTTTTGGTAGTTTGTCTTTTCTAAATTAGATTTAGAAAATCTATTTTATTGTTTTTAAATAAAATCTATTTTATTGCTATTTTATTGTTTCTGGTTTATCTATTATTTTTTCCAGTTATCCAAGCCATTTTGATTTTTATCTTAGTGTCAGTCTTCAAGATCTTTCTAATACTTCTTTCATCTATCATTTCCTTTGTTTTGCATTATAAGTAATTTAATCAGTGATTTTGTCTTCTTCACATCTTTGATTGATTTTCTTCATTGTTGATCTTATTCTTTATTATTTATGAGTGCTCATTCAGTTTGACCTTTTATCTGTTTTCCAGTTCTCAGAGATTCATCATCTCCTGATTTGATTCTTTATTTGCACTTTAAAAGACCCTGATGTTGGGAAAGATTGAATGCAAAAAGAGAAGGTCGTGGCAGGTAGTTAGGTAGCATCACCAACTCAGTGAACATGAATTTGAGCAAACTCCAGGAGATAGTGGACAGAGGAGCCTGGCATGATACAGTCCATGAAGTCTTAGTCAAGTATGAGACTTGGTGACTGAACAACAGCAACAACAATATGCAATGTACATACTTTTAATTAATTTCCATAATTCCTCAATGCTGTCAATGGAGTAATTTCTGTCCAATATTTATATTTGAAAAAAAATACTTGGGAAAGAATTTTCTTGGCTTCCCTTCCTATTTACCAAGATATCAATTCAGTTCAGTCACTCTTTGTGTCTGACTCTTTGTGACCACATGGACCGCAACACACCAGGCTTCCCTGTCCATCACCAACTCCCAGAGCTTAATCAGTCTCATGTCTATCAAGTTGGTTATGCCGTCCAGCCATCTCATCCTCTGTCATCCCCTTCTCCTCCTGCCTTCAATCTTTCCCAGCATCAGGGTCTTTTCAAATGAGCCAGTTCTTTGCATCAGGTGGCCAAAGTATTGGAGTTTCAGCTTCAATATCAGTCCTTCCCATGAATATTCAAGACTGATTTCCTTTAGGATTGACTGGTTGGATCTCCTTGCACTCCAAGGATCTCTCAAGAGTCTTCTCCAATACCACAGGTCAAAAGCATCAATTCTTCAGCGCTCAGCTTTCTTTATAGTCCAACACTCACATCCATATATGACTACTGGAAAAACCATAGCTTTGACTAGACAGACCTTTTTTTAGCAAAGTAATGTCTCTGCTTTTAAATAAGCTGTTTAGGTGGGTCATAGCTTTTCTTCCAAGGAGTAATGATCTTTTAATTTCATGGCTGCAGTCACCATCTGCAGTGATTTTGGTGCCCCTCCAAAATAGTCTGTCACTGTTTCCACTGTTTCCCCATCTACTTGCCATGAAGTGAAAGGAGCAGATGCCATAATCTTAGTTTTCTGAATTTTGAGTTTTAAGCCAACTTTTTCACTCTCCATTTTCACTTTCCTCAAGAGGCTCTTCAGTTCTTCTTTGCTTTCTGCCATAAGGGTGGTGTCATCTGCATATCTGAGGTTATTGACATTTCTTCCGGCCACCTTGATTCCAGCTTGTGCTTCATCCAGCCTGGCATTTTGCATGATATACTCTACATGTAATTGAAATAAGCAGGGTGACAATATGCAAGCTTGTTGCAGCCTTTCCCGATTTGGAACTAGTCTGTTGTTCCATGTCCAGTTCTAACTGTTGCTTCTTGACCTGCATACAGATTTCTCAGGAGGCAGGTCAGGTGGTCTGGTATTCCCATCTCTTGAATAATTTCCCAGAGTTTATTGTGATCTACACAAAGGCTTTGGTGTAGTAAATAAAGCAGTAGTAGATGTTTTTCTGGAACTCTGGATGTTGGCAATTTGATCTCTGGTTCCTCTGCCTTTTCTAAACTCAGCTTGAACATCTGGAAGTTCATGGTTCACGTACTGAAGAAGCCTGACTTGGAGGATTTTGAACATTACTTTGCTAGCATGTGAGATGAGTGCAATTGTGCGGTAGTTTGAACATTTTTTGGCATTGCCTTTCTTTGAGGTTGGAATGAAAACTGACCTTTTCCAGTCCTGTGGCCACTGCTGAGTTTTCCAAATTTGCTGGCATATTGAGTGCAGCACTTTCACAGCATCATCTTTTAGGATTTGAAATAGCTCAACTGGATTTCCATCACCTCCACTAGCTTTGTTCGTAATGATGCTTCTTAAGGTCCGTTGACTTCTCGTTCCAGGATGTCTGGCTCTAAGTGAGTGATCACACCATTGTGGTTATCTGGGTCATGAAGATCTTTTTTGTATAGTTCTTCAGTGTATTCTTGCCACCTCTTCTTAATATCTTCTGCTCCTGTCAGGTCCATACCATTTCTGTCCTTTATTGTGCCCATCGTTGCATGTTACCAAGATATGGTGGTGGTATAGTCGTTAAGTCGTGTCTGACTCTTGAAACCCCATGCACTGTAGCCTGTCAGGTTCCTCTGTCCATGGGATTCTGCAGGCAAGAATACTGGAGTGGGTTGCCATTTCCTTCTCCAGGGTATCTTCCCAACCCAGGAATAGAACCTTGGTCTTCTGCATTGCAGACAGATTCTTTGCCAAATGAGCTAGAAGGGAAGACCCTTACCAAGATACAGCTTGAATCCTTTAGTTAGAGCTTTTATTGAAATTCTGTAAATTAAAGGATGATATTCACTAAGCTTCATGGTTTAGAAAGGTGAATGGGGCTATAGAAATTTCCAGCCAACATTTTGTCTTTGTCCTGTTTTTCTTTATGTGATTCTTGAAAGCACAGAAATTCAGTGCCAGTTCTACCCAACTGAGCAAATATTTCTTACTTTTGAATGAAGGCTTTCACATTTTGGTGACTGCTTCCCACTGTGGTGAGCCCAGACATAATGAATAAATGAGTGCCTCAATTCATAAATATGTCAGGGGATGGCTAGCTCTATAATTTGAGCATGGAGAATGCCTTCCAGATGTATAAGAAAAGCTCTTTTACCCAATTCCCTCAGTTTGAATATTAATAGTTGAATTGCTCTCTAAAGAAAAGGATTGTACTAGCCAAACTTTATTTTTCTAAGTGGATGAAGGAAAGTAAAGTCCCAGTTTTCCTCTTTGTCTTTATTGTTATTGTCTTTTTTTAGAAAAAGGTAAGTCATATTTACATTCTATCAAAATGCTCTGCTTTCGGTAAAAAGTAATTTTATATCATTTCACCATGTCCTCTTTCACTTTTAGCATCATTTAATTCTGTTCTTGTTTGTATTGTTTTTTTGTATATTGTATTAGCAAGATATCCTCAATTTCTGTGGCATAATATTGGAATGATTCCTAGTTTCAGCATTTAGGCATTGGTGATGTTTCCTTAATTGTTATCTTTTGGTGCCTCTAATTGTTTTGCAAGCACAATGGCATATTTCCTGAACATCTTATGTCCTTTTTTCAATTTTGTCTCCATACTGCTAGGTAACCAGAGACATATAAACTTGATAGAAGCAAGTGTAACAGTAAAATTTCTGTACTTTTCACACACAATTCCAGGTGTTCAGTGTGACAAACCATTAGATGAATATGAAGTAGCTGTTAAAGTCATTCATGCTTCCATTTTTATTTTCAGTTTATTGCTCTTCTGTTTCACAGACTGGCCTTTCTGTCTTTGCTTAAGTGATGCAAATATGGGAGTATAAGGAAATGAAACATCTTTCTAAGGTTAACAGGTTGTTCTGATTTTTTCTCAGAAGCCAGAATCAGTCACCAGGCTGATGAATAGACAAGCCATTATTTCTACTTGTCAGAGTTAACATACTGATGTTGTGCTTGGTGAGGAATATTAACTAAAACTTTTGATAAACAACCTCCATTTCAGAAAGATCTCATCTAATCATTTTATATTTTGACTTTACTAGAACTCTAAAAAAAGTTTACATATTATATGAAAACATAATAATTGATTGATATAACTTGGCATGGAAATGATTTAAAAACTTGAAGATTTGTTCTTATATAATTGAAATATATCTGAAATTGTGTTTATAATTTGTATATTCTGGTAATAATATATACAGGAGTGTTTTCTGTTTAAAATGACCCTATTTGAATCCTAAAGAGGAAAATCATTTTCTATATAAAATGATTATCTTCATGTCTGGTATATATATTCTTTGATGTATTTTCAGGTGGTATGTGCATGTGACCATAAGTGCTTCTGTGTATGAATGTGAGTTGGTGATGTAATGAATAAATATTTTTCTTAGTAATCGAACCCCTTCTTAGGAAGAGACCTCTTATTATTGAGTCAATATATTGATAAGTCAGTTGAAGTAGAAAGTGAGATTTCTTTAATAGAGTGTGGTAGACTGCCTTTTGAGATAGGTCTGCAGTGATCCCTGACTCTTGATTGAAGTGCGTCTTCCCCATCCCCCCATAGTTCCCCTCCCTATATAGAGAGAACGTATTATATATATATATATATGTGTATATATATATATGTATATATATATATATATATTAGTTATATTAGTTAAAATATATAAACTGTTCTCTGAGAAGTCATGGTCTGGTAATAAGAGGACTTTTATTGGTGACTGAAGAAAAATGATAGGCCAGTGATAAATAGCTTCCAAGAGCACCAAAATAGGCTTTTACTCAGAGGTGGGCTTAGGAGGAATGACTGAGGCACCTAATAAGAATTACAAGAGACTTTTGCAATGTGATGTGCAATGCAAAGTTTCTTCCTAGTTTTCAGATGAATTTTTTAGTAAGAGCTACATTACCTACAAGTATATTGTTGAGTTGAATCTCTACTGAATGGATGCAATTACATTTTGTGAATAAAGTAAAAGTGACAGCAGGGCTATGGGGAAATCTTGAGATAGTTCTTAAAAACCAAACCACGTTAGAGTTACACCTTGCTTATTTGAAGTTAAGTTTACCTCTTTGTCAATTGCCTAAGTATTTTGGCTGCAACTAAGTTGAGTTACAGGCATTTGTATTTTAGAGACAAAGCTCTGAGATGAGTTTATGGATATGAGTTTAACAGATTACTAACTGTTAAAATTGGTGAACAGCACAACTTTTAATATTAGTAAACATTTGGAAAGAAATACAGACTCAGAAACATATAAAATAGATGTTTTGTGTTCATAATTTGTATGACATTTTCTAGGACAGTTTTGTTATGTAAAAAATGTTTTTGGCCTTTAAATATACTGTCATAGAAAGTATGAAGGCTAAAGTAATGCAAAACTGAACTGCTGGAAACATCTAATTAAATGTAAAAAGAAAAAAAAGATAGCAGGGGTAAAGAAAAGTCCAGAAAATACATATTGGTCCTCATGAATTAGAGAAGAGTTGATGTGAAAGAAGTCTTTATTAATATTATTTTTATAACTAAAGTTAGAGAATAAATAACCAGTGGAAGACATTCAGGATTTTGGGAAGATACCAAGGGATATAGTTCTCCCAGATCTTTGCCAAGTATCTCAACTTAGAATCCTTACTTAGTTGAAAATAGATGCAACAGTCACTTTGAAATATATGGAACTCTATTGTGTATAAATAGAAAACAATTTGACTTTCATACCTCTTGTCTCCCTGCATAGATTACTTTCTTCACTACCCTTAGGGAAATCTGTTACATATAACCACCACACTTTCTATCACTCTTAGACAGTAAATACTCTAGTGATTTCTAGACATGATAACCATTTCATATCCAATTATTTCATGTCCAACCATTTCATAAACCAATTTAAAATGACTGGCTCAGAATAACAATCAGTATTCTAAATTATATCAAAGCTTGAATCTCTTGCTTTCCTCCTTGGACTGCCTTTAAACCTGAGAATCTACAGAGTGATAAAGGGAAAACAGTGGCTTGTCGTCTCATTTTCTTACTTTTTTCTTCTGTTCCTCCACACCAGCAACATGACTGTGTTCTGATCCCTTTATATATTGGAGCTGGGAGAGAGGAATTGTGAGGCAAAGTTTTGCTTGACTGGCACTGTCTTTTTCTGGTGTCACTTCTGTCTGTGCCTGGCATGTGAAGTTAGGGAGTCTCTGGGTGTGAGAAAGATCTTGAGAGTTGGTCCTTTCTTTTGTAGAGGGCTTTTTTGGGTTTCTGGAAGATTCCTCATCACAGGATTTGCTACCTTTGATTTCGTTAATTCAAATAAAGTCTTCTTTGCTGACAGTTTTGCTTGCTTTCTTTTTATGGTCCTTCCACAAACTTCCACATGTATGTATTTTGTTTGGGTCCCATGGTTCTTCCAAGTACCTGTCTTGGGAGAAAAAAGTCCCTTTACAACACTTCCAGATCAGTTCTTTCTCTCTTTGTGGTCAAATCTTGTCCATAATAAACTATGCTGTGACAGGTTGTTCTCAGCATTGCCATTTCACTCTCCTTCGTTGTCAAAAAAAAAAAAAAGCTAGTCAGGCACCATTTTGAATTTGGTTCTTGCTTTGACTTTAATAACTCATGTACTGCTGGGGTCATAGGTCATGTTCTCTGGTCTCCATGATTCCTTCATCTCTTTCCTGTGGGGATAAGGGTGTGACTGGGAGGAAAATATGTAACAGAAACTCACAATCTTTCTCCAAACAAATTATTTCCCTGTTTTTGGCTAATATCATTCAGTTTCTTTTATGTTTTGGGGATGGTTATTGAACCAAGAATTGCCAGATATTTTTAGATCCTTGCATGTTTGCACATAGATGATATTTGAAATATGGAAGTACTCCCTAACTTTAAACAGAAGGTGTTAAATTTTAACATTCTATTATCTATAGAGTTAGGGCTTGATGTCTGAAGATATGGGAGTAGCCAAGCTGTTACCATAAGTACTGCGTGATGCAGGACTGGCCAACCAATCATGAGATGAGGTGTGAAGGTGAGGAATAGTGACTTTATTCAGAAATCCATCAGACCAAGAAGATGGTAGACTAATGTCCTAAAGGATCATCTTCCCCAGGTTTGGATGCTAGTTTCTTTTATGGTTGGGTGGGTGTGGTGAGGAAGTAAAACTTCAAAAACCAGATAAGTTGCTGCAGATATTTCCTAGTTCTGGCCTGCCTCTAGAGGGAATGTGTTAAATTTTTCTTGTCTATACCTATTCACCAGTGGGCCAATCAGGATGTTTCCTATGAGTATAACAAAGATATTTTAGCTTTAACACTCAGGCAAGGGAGGTGGGTCTTCCCAGGTGGTGCTACTGGTAAAGAATTATGTCTCTGCTTGTCAATGTAGGAGGCATAAAAGATGAGGGTCCAATCCCTGGGTCAGGAAGATCCCCTGGAAAAGGAAATGGCAACCCACTCCAGTATTCTTGCCTGGGGAATCCCATGGAGAGAGAAGCCTGGTGAGCTACATACAGTCACAAAGAATTGGACACGACTGAAGTGACTTAGCACCATGAACGCATGGGAGACAGAGTACCTGAAGATGGGCCATTATGTTTTAAGCTATAGGCAACATTGCTTTAGTGATTAATTTGCAGCAAAGGCAGTAGAATACAAAGATTGAAATAAAAGAAACAGATCCAATATAGAATCAGACATGTTCTTTTCTATTACAAAGGTACTGAAATAAGGGGGTCATTGATGACAAAGAATCAGTGGATTGGCATAAAAGCTAATCATGTCTTCAAGAAAACTTTTTCCATTTTCTTCTACCTCATTGAAGTCTTAATGACTTTACTATTCATCCTTATTTTAAGGCATTTAGTTATGTACTGTCTTTTCTGGATATTTAGTATTTTAAATATGTATACTAGATTTTTAACTGATTTTTTAGTTCCTTAAAGGAATATTTTCTTTTATTTCTTTGTATTCTACACAACAAAGGGGGGATGTATATAATAAATACTAAATAAGTATCTGTGAATAAGTTTATAAATGCATCTCCATTGCAGAAATTTCATCAGGGGTCAGTGGTCCACAGAAGTCCAAAACTATCTGTTAGGAGCTCCAAGCGTTCTTGACTATAGACATAGATGAGTAAACCCAGGCTCTTGGTGTGCTAGGAGACAAAAGTATAAATTCTATGTCATTAACAAACCTGTATTTTATATGTGCACTTGTATATGTATATACTCATATTTAAAAAGTGTATTGGTGACAAAGATTTTGTGGGGATCATTTGAGCCAGATCTTATAATTATGTATTTTTTCCTTGTTAACCTCCATAAAAATAAATGAGACTTCATATGAAAAAAAAAATCCCAATTAATTTTATGTTATCCTGAAAATAATTAGTAGAATTTTTGTTTGTTTTCTTAGGCAGTTTTTATTCTGATGGTTTTGAATGAAATTGAAAGCCTTAGGTACCATAAAAATAGATCTTTTATGGCAAATTATGAACCTAATCAAGACAATGTGTTGTCAAATTTTGTGCCTATTGGGAAAACATGATTAATGAGAAAAAGTATTTCTTAATATGACATATTTATATAACTTTTCCATGGTTGACTCGTGTGTTAGGAAATGAACCCCAGATTTAAATAATCCTTCACTGTTTCTTATGCATAAGAATATGTCAGCACCAATGTGGAGCTCCAGCAGGAAGGCACTAAGCTATTTGTCTTTTTCAATATAAGTGCCAGGGCTAAGAAATGATAAATCAGTAAGACTTCAGAGGACAAGCTTTTAATTAAATGATACCCATAAGTCACCCTTTCTTTTTCCTGAGAGTTCTTTGTGAAAATATCTCCAATTTGGCTTTGATGCTTAAATGTAGGAATTTATTCACTCTGCATCCAAATTGCTTCACAATTTTCACCTCAATTTTTTCTACATATTATAAAGTGTCAACTTTAACATTTCTAAAGCCTTTTTTAAGGCATTTTATTATTTCCCGGCTACAGTCAGCTTTACAAATTTTTAAATGGTTTATACATAGGGAAAAGCAATCAATGTTTTATAAAATCTTTAAGTACTGTAACAGAAAAAACAAACTTAAAAAATGAATTTAGCTAGAGCTTTACTGAGCTCCCAGACAATGTCAAAGACCTACTGTGTTGTGAAAGTGTGTTTCAAACCTCAATTATAAGAGTGTCTCAGATGCATTTGAATATATATTACTATTGAATATAGAAATTACCTTTGACTAGATATTGAATATATATTATCTGTCTGTTCAGTTCTGGTAAGTCGCTCAGTCGTGTCCAAACCTTTGCAACCCCATGGATTGCAGCATTCCAGGCCTCCATGTCCATCACCAACTCCCAGAGTTTACTCAAACTCATGTCCATTGAGTCAGTGATACCATCCAACCGCCTCATCTTTTGTCATTCCCTTCTCCCACCTTCAATCTTTCCAAGCATCGGGGTCTTTTTCGATGAGTCAGTTCTTTGCATCAGGTGGCCAAAGGGTTGGAGTTTCAGCTTCAGCATCAGTCCTTCCAATGAATATTCAGGACAGGTTGGGTCTCCTTGCAATCCAAGGGACTCTCAAGAGTCTTCTCCAATACCACAGGTCAAAAGCATCAATTCTTCACTGCTCAGCTTTCCTTATAGTCTAACTCTCACATCCATATATGACTACTGGAAAAACCATAGCTTTGACTAGATGGACCATTGTTGGCAAAGTAATGTCTCTGCTTTTAAATAAGCTGTCTAGGTGGGTCATAACTTTTCTTCCAAAGAACAAGCGTCTTTTAATTTCATGGTGGAAGTCACCATCTGCAGTGATTTTGGAGCCCAGAAAAATAAAGTCAGCCACTGTTTCCACTGTTTCCCCATCTATTTGCCATGAAGGGATGGGACCAGATGCCATGATCTTAGTTTTCTGAATGTTCAGATTTAAGCCAACTTTTTCACTCTCTTCTTTCACTTTCATCAAGAGGCTCTTTAGTTCTTCACTTTCTGCCATAAGGGTGGTGTCATCTGTGTATCTAAGGTTACTGATATTTCTCCCGGAAATCTTGATTCCAGCTTGTGCTTCATCCAGTCAAGCATTTTTAATAATGTACTCTGCATATAAGTTAAATAAGCAGGGTGACAATGTACAGCCTTTAAGTACTCCTTTTCCGATTTGGAACCAGTCTGTTTTTCCACGTTCAGTTCTAACTGTTGCTTCTTGACCTGCATACAGATTTCTCAGGAGGCAGGTCAGGTGGTCTGGTATTCCCATCTCTTGAAGAATTTTTCACAGTTTGTTGTGATCCACAAAGTCAAAGGCTTTGGCATAGTCAATAAAGCAGAAATAGATGTTTTTTCTGGAACTCTCTTGCTTTTTCGATGATCCAGCAGATGTTAGCAATTTGATCTCTGGTTCCTCTGGCTTTTCTAAACTCAGCTTGAACATCTGGAAGTTCATGGTTCACGTATTGCTAAAGCCTGGCTTGGTGAATTTTAAGCATTACTTTACTAGCGTGTGACATGAGTGCAGTTGTGCAGTAGTTTGAGCATCCTTTGGCATCGCCTTTCTTTGGGATTGGAATGAAAACTGACCTTTTCCAGGTCTATGGCACTACTGAGTTTTCCAAATTTGCTGGCATATTGAGTGCAGCAGTTTCTCAGCATAATCTTTTAGGATTTGAAATAGCTCAACTGGATTTCCATCATTTCCACTAGCTTTGTTCGTAGTGATCCTTCTTAAGGCCCACTTGACTTCTCATTCCAGGATGTCTGGTTCTAGGTGAGTGATCACACCATTATGGTTATCTGGGTGGAAGAATCTTTTTGTATTGTACTTCAGTGTATTCTTGCCACCTCTTCTTAATATCTTCTGCTTCTTTTAGGTCCATACCATTTATGTCCTTTATTGTGCCCATCTTTGCATGAAATGTTCCTTTGATGTCTCTTATTTTCTTGAAGAAATCTCTAGTCTTTTCCATTCTATTGTTTTCCTTTATTTCCTTGCATTGATCACTGAGGAAGGCTTTCTTACCTCTTCTTGCTATTCTTTGGAACTCTGCATTCAAATGGGTATATCTCTCCTTTTCTCCTTTGCCTTTAGCTTCTCTTCCTTTCTCAGCTATTTGTAAAGCCTTCTCAGACAACCATTTTGCCTTTTTTCATTTCTTTTTCTTGGGATTGCCTTGATCACTGCCTGCTGTACAATGTCATGTACCTTCATCCATAGTTCTTCAGGCACTCTGTCTATCAGATCTAATCCCTTGAATCAATTTCTCACTTCAACTGTATAGTCATTAGGGATTTGATTTAGGTAATACCTGAATGGTCTAGTGGTTTTCCTCACTTTCTTTCTTCAATTTAAGTCTGAATTTGGCAATAAGGAATTCATGATCTGAGCCACAGTCAGCTCTTGGTCTTGTTTTTGCTGACTGTATGTATAGAGCTTCTCCATCTTTGGCTGCAAAGAATATAATCAATCTGATTTTGGTGTTGACCATCTGGTGTGTCCATGTGTAGAGTCTTCTCTTGTGTTGGAAGAGAGTATTTGCTATGACGATTGCATTCTCTTGGCGAAACCTTGTTAGCCTTTGCCCTGCTTCATTCTGTACTCCAAGGCCAAATTTGCCTGTTACTCCAGGTATTTCTTGACTTCCTACTTTTGTGTTCCAGTCCCCTATAATGAAAAGGACATCTTTTTTGGGTGTTAGTTCTAGAAGGTCTTGTAGGTCTGCAGAGAACCATTCAACATCAGCTTCTTCAGCATTATTGGTCAGTGTATAGACTTATATTACTGTGGTATGTAATCAAACAGAGATCATTCTGTCATTTTTGAGATTGCATCCAAGTACTGCATTTCGACTCTTATTGACTATGATTGCTACTCCATTTCTTCTAAGGGATTCTTGCCCACAGTAGTAGATATAATGGTCATCTGAGTTAAATTCACCCATTCCAGTCCATTTAAGTTTGCTGACTCCTAAAATGTTGATGTTCAGTCTTGCCATCTCCTGTTTGACCACTTCCAATTTGCCTGGATTCATAGACCTAACATTTCAGTTTCCTATGCAATATTGCTCTTTACAGCATCGGACGTTACTTCCATCACCAGTCACATCCATAACTGGATGTTGTTTTTGCTTTGGCTCCGTCTCTTCATTCTTTCTGGAGTTAGTTCTCCACTGATCTCCAGTATCATATTGGGCACCTATCGACCTGGGGAGTACATCTTTCAGTGTCCTATCTTTTTGCCTTTTCATACTGTTCATGGGGTTCTCAAGGCAGAACACTGAAGTGGTTTGCCATTCCCTTCTCCAGTGGACCACGTTTTGTCAGAACTCTGCACCATCACCTGTCCATCTTGGATGGCCCTACACGGCATGGTTTTTAGTTTCATTGAGTTAGACAAGGCTGTGGTCCATGTGATCAGATTGGTTAGTTTTCTGTGACTGTGGTTTTCAGTCTGTCTGCCCTCTGATGGAAAAAGACAAGTGGCTTATGGAAGCTTCTTGATGGGAGAGACTGACTGAGGGGGAAACTTACCTGTCTGGATTACCCTAAAAACAAGCCATAGGTCAGTGAGCTCTAAAATTCATAATAAAAGGAATTCAACACTATCCATTCCCATTTACACACACACACACACACACACACACATACACGACGAATATTGGAAGGGTTATGTGAGAGAATAAAATATGTAATTTCTGAGAAACTACCAAAAGCTAGGTAGCATCCAATATCAGGAATTTACTCTTTGTAACAGCCCCATTCCTTGGAAGAAAAGCTATGAACAACCTGGATAACATATTGAAAAGCAGAGACATTACTTTGCCAACAAAGGTCCGTCTAGTCAAAGCTATGGTTTGTCCAGTAGTCATGTACAGATGTCAGAGTTGGGCTATAAAGAAAGCTGAGTGCCAAAGAATTCATACTTTTGATCTGTGGTGTTGGAGAAGACTCGTGAGAGTTCCTTGGACTTCAAGTAGATCCAACCAGTCCATCCTAAAGGAAATCAGTCCTGAATATTCATTGGAAGGTCTGATGCTGAAGCTGAAACTCCAATACTTTGGCCACCTGATGTGAAGAACTGACTCACTGGAAAAGAGACTGATGCTGGGAAAGATTGAAGGTGGGAGGAGAAGGTGATGACAGAGGATGAGATGGTTGGATGGCACCACCGACTTGATGGACATGAGTTTGAGTAAACTCCAGGAGTTGGTGATGGACAGGGAAGACTGGCGTGCAGCAGTGGATTGGGTCGCAAAGATCTGGACACAACTGAGCAACTGAACTGAACTGAAACAGCCCCATTATACTCCTTTGGAGATGCTGAGACTGAAAAGGTTATGAATCTTGCCTGGAGGTGTATAGTCACACACAGGATCTCAGATTAGATTTTCTGTTGTCATCATCAGGTCTTACCCATCCCCATCCCTCCAATATAAGATTCTAATTGTGTTCCTATGAGACAATTCTAAGAAATAAACAAATGGGACCTAATTAAAATTAAAAGCTTTTGCACAACAAAGGAAACTATAAGCAAGGTGAAAAGACAGCCTTCAGAATGGGAGAAAATAATAGCAAACGAAGCAACAGACAAACAATTAATCTCAAAAATACACAAGCAACTTCTGAAGCTGAATTCCAGAAAAATAAACGACCCAGGCAAAAAATGGGCCAAAGAACTAAACAGACATTTCTCCAAAGAAGAAATACAGATGGCTAACAAACACATGAAAAGATGCTCAACATCACTCATTATTAGAGAAATGCAAATCAAAACCACAATGAGGTATCATTTCACACCAGTCAGAATGGCTGCTATCCAAAAGTCTACAAGCAATAAATGCTGGAGAGGGTGTGGAGAAAAGGGAACCCTCTTACACTGTTGGTGGGAATGCAAACTAGTACAGCCACTATGGAGAACAGTGTGGAGATTCCTTAAAAAACTGGGAATAGAACTGCCATATGACCCAGCAATCCCACTGCTTGGCATATACACTGAGGAAACCAGAATTGAAAGAGACGCATGTAACCCAATGTTCATCGCAGCACTGTTTACAATAGCCAGGACATGGAAGCAACCTAGATGTCCATCAGCAGACGAATGGATAAGGAAGCTGTGGTACATATACACAATGGAATATTACTCAGCCATTAAAAAAAATACATTTGAATCGGTTCTACTGAGATGGATGAAACTGGAGCCCATTATACAGAGTGAAGTAAGCCAGAAAGAAAAACAACAATACAGTATACTAATGCATATATATGGAATTTGAAAGATGGTAACGATAACCCTATATGCGAGACAGAATAAGAGACACAGATGCATAGAACAATTTTATGGACTCTGAGGGAGAAGGTGAGGGTGGAACGTTCTGGGAGAATAGCATTGAAACATGTATATTATCATATGTGAAACAGAACACCATTCCATGTTCGATGCATGAGACAAGGGCTCAGGGCCGGGGCAATGGGATGACCCAGAGGGATGGGATGGGGAGGGAGGTGGGAGGGGGGTCCAGGAAGGGGAACACATGTAAACCCATGGCTGATTCATGTCAATGTATGGCAAAAACTATTACAATATTGTAAAGTAATTAGCCCCCAACTGAAATAAATAAATTTATAAATTAAAAAAAAAAAGATTCTAATTGTGTTCCTACGAGACAATTCTAAGAAAGTTTAAAATTTTGCATACAATCTGGAAAGAAACAGTAACAGTAATTAAATAAGGAATTCTTGCATTGCTTCATTTATAGTATTATATAATTTATTTTGTTTTTTATTCATGGAGAGTGAAGGAGAACTGGATAAATAAATAATGTTTGGCTGAGGATAAAAATAAAATTGGGTATATAATCCCTGAAGGTTAACAGTCAGAGAAATAGCAGAATAAAGTTTCCAGACACTCAGAAGACACAACTACCTATGGGTAGCAGAAAAGGTTGTTAGATAGAATCTGTGAGCTACAGAAAAAGGGGTGGGGTAGAGGACAAAAACTATTTTCAAAAGATTTACTCTTAAGAAAAACAACTAAAATCACAGCATTTTATCAGTTCAAATAAAAAAAGTCTATCAATAAAGACTGATAAATCTAATAAGTGATAAATCTAACAGGTCTTTATTAGCAATTGTTTGTCAATTTGTTTGTTCAATAATTTAAAAATTTCTAGAACTACTAAATCACTGATTATTTAGTCAATGAGAAATTTACATATCTTACTGTACTAATCTGTTATCACAGTATATTATAGGAAAGTATATTATAGGAAAAACAAATGAACATTTCCTAGTTTACTCAACCTTCTGCTCTGAGTTGTAGTTGAGCTATGATAATGTGAGTGCAAGGGGTAAAATCTCCAATTACCTATTCAAAAGATGCATAACTAAGTGAAATTTAATTAAGTTTATTTGGAAGAATAAAAAATAAAATGATTTTTAGTTTTATTAAGTATTTGATGCAACCATATAAATTATATTTTAAAAATTTATTTAACATTATCTGCAAATTATAGAATTCCATTATCAAATAGAAGATATTTCCACTCACAGGTGTATGACCACTAACATTTATAAGACAGATCTGTTCAAATATATTTTTCATTTGTATGCTGGATCATATTTAGTGCGTATCAATAGGAAAGCAATGCAATAAGGCTGACAATAATGTGAGAGGTAGCCACACCCCAGGATATGGCTCTTAGATTAAAATAAAACAAATAATTAAAATGTTATAGATTTACAAAAAATGAGCATTCTACATGAGATAGATCCTTGCTAGCTAAACTCTTAAGGAGCTGATATGCAAACTGTAATGACAGTATGTACCCTGTTTCCTGTAACTGCAATATGTGGATGTGCTATTTAAATCATCTATTTCCTCAATTTAGAGATAGTCAGATATACCACAGTAGACACCAGCTGCTGCTTTTATAGGCTTAGGGGACTGCTTTGAGACATTTCACTTAAATGTTAATTTTCTGTCTTTCTTGGTCTCACTTTCATTTTATGTACAGGATATTAATTAGGATTTTTCTCCTAAGTTTAGATTTAGGAAGAAAGACTATAACTAAGTCTAAGATTTCCTCTGCCATAAAACAATAGATGGCAACGCTTTTCACTTTCCAAAGCAAAGCAAGTGCTGGACTCTAAGCAACACTATGAATGAGATAACTAAGAGTTTTATGAACCATAGTTGACCACTTATTTATAATTTATGTTGAGAGGCTGTGCATTGTACATGGGATTATTTTGGAGAGGTTGAGATAGTAGTCTCAACTATTTTTTTTTTTTTCAATTTCATATGAAATCATAGAAACTTGGAGTTTGGGAGACAGTGAACTATGGTCATAAAAATGTAAATGACAGCAGGCTGGCTCCTGTAACTCATAATTATAGAGTAGAGGACTGTCTTTGGCAAGTTTCTACAGTAACAATGAGAGTGGGCCATTAGTCCTATTTAACATTAGTCCTATGTGTAGGTCATGTTGAGGCTGGACTTAGTTCTTCTCAAGTTTTTAACAAGAGGTCTACATATGCAAGCTTGTGAAGACTTTAGCAGAAAGAATTTAGAAAATTTCTCTGATTGACCATTGCCTGAGGGGAATATTATAAATGACCATAAAGGGAAGTCACATTTACATGCATCTAGGGTGCTGCAGATAAAACATCCTTGACAAACACAATTGTATCCATAACCCACAAAATTTCTCTGTGAAAGATGAGCTTTTAAAACCTTGAAGCCACCTGAAACAGTACCAATCAAGTAAGATTTTTCCTGCTCCTCTAGCTTTGTCTCAGACTGGTAAGTGAAAGTTAGTCGCTCAGTCGTGTCTAACTCTTTGTGACCCCATGGACTGTAGCCTACCAGTCTCCTCTGCCTATGGGATTATCCAGGCACAAATACTGGAGTGGGTTCCCATGCCCTTCTCCAGAGGATCTTCCCAACCCAGGGATCGAACCCAGGTCTCCTACATTGCAGGTAGTTTCTTTACCATTTGAGCTATCTAGGAAGCCCCCATGGTGGAGGGGTCAAAAACTCAGGTTAGAAAACTGAGGAAAGAGAGAAGGGGATTTTAGGAGAGGAAATAAAGTAGGAGAGGAAATAAAGATCTCTGTGACCCGTTTCTAAATGTTGGCTTCCACAAGCCCAAATGAAAGGAGAGAAATATTAATTGTGAATGAAGTTTGGAAGTCTGGTTTTCACACTGAGCTAGATAGTCTAAATTCTTGCATGATACTGACTGAATGGGAACTAAAATGGTTAGAGGAATTTTAATTTTCTAAGATGTAAGAATTGGGGACTGTCTAATTTTTTCAGGGTTAATGAGCAAGTCCAAAAGAATGGTTTACAAAATTTGTCAAGAGAAAAATTTTAAATGCTTTATGATTGTATCCTGTGTCCCAATCTTTCAATGTACTTGGTGCCAGTACATCTTTAACTATTGGAGGTGAAAACTTGTGAGGTATGCTCAAGCAAAATCTTTAAATCTTTAAAATCATATGGTAAAATATATATAGCATTGTAATAATCTAGATAGTGCACTTAATGCCAAGAAATATATTTAAAGTTGAGAATTACCTAAATAGAAGAACTATGTGGTAGGAAATAAAACATTTTTTTAATAGATTTATTTATTTTAGTTGGGGGCTAATTACTTTACAATATTGTAGTAGTTTTTGCCATACATTGACATGAATCAGCCATGGGTTTACATGTGTTCCACATCCTGAACCCCCCTCCCACCTCCCTCCACATCTCATCCCTCTGGGTCATCCCATTGCCCCAGCCCTGAGCATTTGTCTCATGCATCGAACATGGAATGGTGTTCTGTTTCACATATGATAATATACATGTTTCAATGCTATTGTCCCAGAACGTTCCACCCTCACCTTCTCCCTCAGAGTCCATATGACTGTTCTGTGCATCTGTGTCTCTTATTCTGTCTCGCATATAGGGTTATCGTTACCATCTTTCAAATTCCATATATATGCATTAGTATACTGTATTGATGTTTTTCTTTCTGGCTTACTTCACTCTGTATAATGGGCTTCAGTTTCATCCATCTCAGTAGAACCAATTCAAATGTATTTTTTTAATGGCTGAGTAATATTCCATTGTGTATATGTACCACAGCTTCCTTATCCATTCGTCTGCTGATGGACATCCAGGTTGCTTCCATGTCCTGGCTATTGTCAACAGTGCCGCAATGAACATTGGGGTACACGCGTCTCTTTCAATTCTGGTTTCCTCGGTGTGTATGCCCAGCAGTGGGATTGCTGGGTCATATGGCAGTTCTATTCCCAGTTTTTTAAGGAATCTCCACACTGTTCTCCATAGTGGCTGTACTAGTTTGCATTCCCACCAACAGTGTAAGAGGGTTCCCTTTTCTCCACACCCTCTCCAGCATTTATTGCTTGTAGACTTTTGGATAGCAGCCATTCTGACTGGTGTGAAATGATACCTCATTGTGGTTTTGATTTGCACTTCTCTAATAATGAGTGATGTTGAGCATCTTTGCATGTGTTTGTTAGCCATCTGTATGTCTTTGGAGAAATGTCTGTTTAGTTCTTTGGCCCATTTTTTGCCTGGGTCGTTTATTTTTCTGGAATTCAGCTGCAGGAGTTGCTTGTATATTTTTGAGATTAATTGTTTGTTGCTTCGTTTGCTATTATTTTCTCCCATTCTGAAGGCTGTCTTTTCACCTTGCTTATAGTTTCCTTTGTTGTGCAAAAGCTTTTAATTTTAATTAGATCCCTTTTGCTTATTTTTGCTTTTATTTCCAATATTCTGGGAGGTAAGTCATGGAGGATCCTGCTGTGATTTATGTCGGAGAGTGTTTTGCCTATGTTTTCCTCTAGGAGTTTTATAGTTTCTGGTCTTATGTTTAGATCTTTAATCCATTTTGAGTTTATTTTTGTGTGTGGTGTTAGGAAGTGTTCTAGTTTCATTCTTTTACAAGTGGTTGACCAGTTTTCCCAGCACCACTAGTTAAAGAGTTTGTCTTTTCTCCATTGTATATTCTTGCCTCCTTTGTCAAAGATAAGGTGTCCATAGGTGCGTGGGTTTATCTCTGGGCTTTCGATTTTGTTTCATTGATCTATATTTCTGTCCTTGTGCCAGTACCATACTGTCTTGATGACTGTGGGTTTGTAGTAGAGCCTGAAGTCAGGCAGGTTGATTCCTCCAGTTCCATTCTTCTTTCTCAAGATTGCTTTAGCTATTTGAGGTTTCTTATATTTCCATACAAATTGTGAGATGATTTGTTCTAGTTCTGTGAAAAATACCATTGGTAGCTTGATAGGGATTGCATTGAATCTATAGATTGCTTTGGGTAGTATACTCATTTTCACTATATTAATTCTTCCAATCCATGAACACGGTACATTTCTCCATCTGTTTGTGTCCTCTTTGATTTCTTTCATCAGTGTTTTATAGTTTTCTATATATAAGTCTTTTGTTTCTTTAGGTAGATATATTCCTAAGTATTTTATTCTTTTTGTTGCAATGGTGAATGGTATTGATTCCTTAATTTCTCTTTCTGTTTTCTAATTATTGGAGTATAGGAATGCAAGGGATTTCTGTGTGTTAATTTTATATCCTGCAACTTTACTATATTCATTGATTAGCTCTAGTAATTTTCTGGTAGAATCTTTAGGGTTTTCTATGTAGAGGATCATGTCATCTGCAAACAGTGAGATTTTTACTTCTGCTTTTCCTATCTGTATTCCTTTTATTTCTTTTTCCAACATTTTTTTTTTTTGGTCTGTAAAAATGTGTATCTTTAAGGAGAGGAAATGTCCACTCTTATTGTAAATGTCTGCAGTAGAAAGAACTCCTCATTTATGGCTTTACATCCCCTCTGCTCTTTTGCTCATGTCTATGCTCGCAAAGAGTCAGACATGACTGAGTGACTGAACTGAGCTGAACTGATGCTAGGCAAATAGATGAGGAAACAATGGAAACAGTGACTTTATTTTGGGGGGCTCCAAAATCACTGTGGACAGTGACTGCAGCCATGAAATTAGAAGATGCTTTCTCCTTGGAAGGAAAGCTATGACAAACCTAAACAGTGTATTAAAAAGCAGAGACATTACTTTGCCAACAAATGTCCCTATAGTCAAATCTACGGTTTTTCCAGTAGTCATGTATGGTTGTGAGAGATGGACCATAAAGAAGGCTGAGCATTGAATAATTGATGCTTTTGAACTGTGATGTTGGAGAAGACTCTTGAGAGTCCCTTGCACAGCAAGGAGATCAAACCAGCCAATCCTAGAGAAAATCGACCCTGAATATTCATTGGAAGGACTGATGCTGAAGCTCCAATACTTTGGCCACCTGATGTGAAGATCTGACTCATTGAAAAAAACCCTGATGCTGGGAAAGGTTGAGGGTAGGAGGAGAAAGGGACATCCGAGGGCGAGATGGTTGGATGGCAACACCAACTAATGGAAGTGAGTGTGAGTAAGCTCCGGGAGATGGTGAAGGACAGGGAAGCCTGGCGTGCTGCAGTCCAGGGGGTCACAAAGAGTCAGACAGGATTGAGCGACTAAATGACAAAATGCTAGACATTAATAATGTCACTGTAGCAGAATGCAGTATGACAGAGAGACAGTGTATCCATTTCCAGTGAGTCACTTTATTGATACAGAAAATTCTTACCTCTTGGAACTCTCACTCATATGATGCTCCCTCTGGATTCCAGATTACCAAACTGAGAATTTCAAAGCCACTGGAGGTCATGTGGGGACACTCTAGTAGACAACCCCAGTGGAGCTCCTGACAGTCAACAGCTACCAATCACTTATATGAGCCATTTTATATGCCCATTCCAGTCAAGCCTTCAGATGGCCATAGCCCCAACTGATGTTTGACTGTGACTACAAGAGAAACCCCAAGTGATAATCTCCCAGTTGAATTCAGTCAACTTATAGACCTATATGAGTAATAATAATTCATTCTTTAAGCAATTAAGTTTTGAAGTTTTTGTTCTGCAGCAATAGATAATAGAATCGTCTGTAATCCTAAAACTATAGTAGGATAGCCACTTCATTTTTGCTTATGAAATTTCTTGGAAGTACAGAATAAAGAAATATTATTTTATCCTAATGTGTCTTAGCTTCGGTTCTCAAAAGCAGGGCCAATGTAATGATGCTTTATTGAGGAGTACAATACAGAAAAACAATTGTGGAAGGAAAAGGAAATGAGGCATAAAAGAAAACCAAATGCTGGTTTATTACTAAAGTGGCTACAGTTTTAAAATATAACTATGTTCTCAGTCACGCAGTGTCCCTGGATAGGCCATCTGGAGCTACTGTGCTTCAAAATAACCTCAGGAGAGCAAATAAGAGGAATTCATTCCATGGCTCCTTCACATATACTGCCTCTCATGGGTCAAAATCTGCCCAAAGGGCGTTCATTCCCTCACCTTTCCAGGTTGTATTGCCTGCACCTCCCGGATAGCTGCTAAGGAATCCAGAATCATCGCCTTCGGCATGGCACTTCATTTGATTCTGGAATTTGTGGTACAAGACAAAGTCGCTGTGGGTGGGATCAGTCTAGGCTCCCGGTGCCATAGTTGTTGGAGCTCCTCCTCTGCTGGGGTAATTGATACTTTGTCAGAGCCTGGCCCTCACTCTGGGAAACCTTGAGGTCAGAGCAATGGCAGTTAGAGCACTCCATTAAACAGATGCTTGAGAAATCGGGAAGCAGGTAAAGCCAAGCAAGGCAAAGGAGACATGAGAATTTGATGTGATACAATCTACTCAACGGACTACTCAGATCCTCTCCCATACTTCGGTGATGTCCAGTTACGGTTTGTAGCATAAGAATAGGTTGCCCTCACTTCTCTTTCTAAGGAAGAGGAAGTGCAGGTCTAATTGTTCAAGGTATTTGCAATTGTTCTTGCTATTTGCAGTGTATTTTAAAAGGATATAGAGAATTATAAGGTTGAACTACAAATGGTACTTGGGCCATAATTATTACTTGCCATCTGCCTTTTTCAGACCTCATTCAAGAGTTTATTACCTTTAGCCAGCTCATCTTTGGCTGACCTATGTCATTTGTATTGTTGAGTGATCCAGAGTATCATATCTCGATTTCTCGTGAGGGAGTTTCACTGACCCTTTCAAGGTTGAAAGTGTATAATATAATTCACTTGTCACCAGATAGCTGGATGACCTCCCTGAAGAATGGTGCTATAAAAGGGACTCAAGATCAGTCTTAGCTGTTGGCAGATTGTTTATTTAGTAGGATCAATAGCTGGATCAATATAGTGAGAGGAAATCTATGCTATTAACTCATCAGCAGCTACCATTTTTACAAACATAATCCTCCTTTTATGGGCCCACAGTGAAATCACTGGAGTGGCTGTTGAGAGTATCTGTCTGATATCATCATGACAGGTCATTCTCCGTTCTGTGAAGTGTATCTTCTGTGGTTGGCATTATGTGAGTTATAAAGACACATATGTTTCTGCACTCTTCCATATATGGATCCACATACTTCTTTCCTAGACTTTCTTGTCCCCCAGTCTTACAGTTCTTGTACTTTCAGGTTTTTGGGCCACTAACCAACCTGATACCATTCCCCAAGAGTTACTATAAATCCACATAAGGCCAACCTTTCTTTCACATAAATCTATAATCAAGTCCTTCTGGTCTGCCCTTTAAGGGAAGCAGCCATCCATTTGTGGCTTCAGCCAACATCCTGCACTGTCACATTTGTGAACCAGTCATCCTGTTTTACTTTAGTTGGTTATAAGAAACATAGAGGCCATTGGTGTGAATTAATGGAGAAGCAGCACTGCTGAAGAGGTAGGCAAACTGGCATGCATTTGAGCTTGTTTACAAATACATTGTTTTCACCATATTCTGTGTTTTTCTACTGTCTCCACCCAGTCTTGTTATTTGGTAGATCTGTTAATACCAGCTCATAGTAAATTTCACTGGTCTCAAGGTCATTTAGTGCTCTGTGCTCAGTTTCTTAATAATAGCAAATTAAAAGTAGGCTTTTCAAATGGAAAATGTTTCTCTATATTAAAGGACATGCTCTTGCTCCATGACTCTAGAGGTGTATTAAGAAAATGTAAATTTGATGATCTGAAATGTAAATATTTTAGAATGAGATTTAATGCATTTTAATTTTTTATATTATTGTGATAAAAGTGTAAAAATTATTTCCCTGATTTTTAATACAAGATATTCTATTGTAATTGTTTCACCAGATTAAAAAAATACTTCTGTGAATCACAGCAAAAACATGGACTCATAAATAATTTATTAAGTATTTCTATATCTGTTAGAATTTTGTCTATAGGATTTTTAACTTCAGTGAACAGTAAGTATGGTATAGATGGGCTTCCCTGGTGGCTCAGATGGTAAAGAATCTGCCTGCAATGTGGGAGACCTGGGTTCAATCCCTGGGTCAGGAAGATCCCATGGAGAAGGGAATGGATACCCACACCAGTACTCTTGCCTGGAGAATTCCATGGACAGAGAGCCTGGGAGGTCCATGGCATCACAAAGAGTTGGACACCACTGAGGGACTAACACTGCCATTTTGCTTTGCCATTGCGTGGTATAGATAAGGGAGCATTAGACAGTAGTTGAAGATATGTGTACATTTTTGTTTTCTCTGCTTCCTTGTTAAGGGACCTTGAACTATATTTCACATATCTAACCTCATTATTTTGCTAAGTACCAGTCACAGATCTTTAAAGAGATGGAATTACCAGGCTACCTTACCTGCCCCCTGATTAATCTGTATGTAGGTCAAGAAGCAACAGTTAGAACCAGACATGGAGCAACAGACAGCTTAAAAATTGAGAAAGGACTACGTCAAGGCTGTATATTGTTACTCTGCTTATTTAACTTTTATGCAGAGTACATCATGTGAAATGCCGGACTAGATGAAGTACAAGCTGAAATCAAGATTGCTGGAAGAAATATCAATAATCACAGATATTCAGTTGACACCACTCTTATGGCAGAAAGTGAAGAGGGATGAAAGAGCCTCTTGATGAAAGTGAAAGAGGAGAGTGAAAAAGCTGGTTTAAAACTCAATATTCAGAAAACTAAGATCATGGCATCTGGTCCCATCACTTCATGGCAAATAGATGGGGAAACAATGGAAGCAGTGACGACTTTATTATTTTGGTGTCCATAATCACTGCTGATGGTGACTGCAGCCATGAAATTAAAAGACGCTTGCTCCTTGGAAGAAAAACTATGAAAAACCTAGACAGCATATTACAAATCAGAGACATTGTTTTGCCAACAATAGTCCATCTAGTTAAAGCTATGGTTTTTCCAGTAGTCCTATATGGATGTGAGAGTTGGACCATAAAGAAAGCTGAGCGCCAAAGAATTGATGCTTTTGAACTGTGGTGTTGAAGACTCTCGAGTCTCTTGGACTGCAAGGAGATCAACAAACCAGTCAATCCTAAGGGGAATCAGTCCTGAATATTCTTTGGAAGAACAGATGCTGAAGCTAAAGCTCTAATACTTTGGCCAACTGCTGTGAAGAACTAACTCATTAGAAAAGACCATGATGCTGGGAAAGATTGAAGGCAGGAGGAGAAGGGGACGACAGAGGATGAGATGGTTGGATGGCATCACTGACTCAATGCACATGAGCTTGAGCAAGCTCTGGAGATGGTGATGGACAGGGAAGCCTGGTATGTGGCATTCCATGGGATCTCAGTCAGACATGACTGTGCAACTGAACTGAAGTGAAGTCACAACTCTAAATTTAATTATAATATCATCTAACACAGAGGATGAAAGGAACATATTCTTTTATCCCATTTCTATCCCATAATTTTAAGAAACTTTCTTTTTCTATTCTATGCCCAAGCTCATGTGTTTTGGTTAACAAATATGAGTACTGACATGAGTAAAATATCTGGTTGTAACAAGTAAGATTACCGTAAGTTTGTATAAATGCATCAGAAAACTAATTTCTGTGCATGAACTCCATACCATTTTAGAGAACAGCTGGGTATTGAAGTTAATTAGTAAAGTGTGTATCTTTTAATTTAATGATATATTATGAGGTATTATTCTAACACAATGTAG
Organism: Giraffa tippelskirchi; assembly: GCF_054371585.1. Taxonomy (NCBI): domain Eukaryota; kingdom Metazoa; phylum Chordata; class Mammalia; order Artiodactyla; family Giraffidae; genus Giraffa; species Giraffa tippelskirchi. The sequence continues at coordinate 101,949,306 of NC_137281.1, forward strand.
TGGGATAAACTCTAATTTGAGAATGTTCCACATACAAACGTTTTTTCAAAGGTTAAAAATTTAACAGACTGTTTTGACACAGAAAAAAAAATCTATGTCTTTCAGCTACACTCATTGATTATCTTTATCTACCCACATATAGATTGTTACACAACCCTTTGGAATGTAAGAGAAAAATTATTTTCATATAATGTTTTCTTTCTCATGAGACTTATATTCATATTTTTACTCATATTTTATTAAGGTGAGATAAACCCACTGTTTCCTTATATTATTATTTTTTTTACATTTTTGTTTTGATTGTTTTTTTTATAAATTGACTTTCTTTAAGATTTCCCTCTCAGTTGTTGAAATATCTTGGGTTTTGTGATACCAAAAATATGGTTATTGGTTTTTTTTAAATTTTTATTTTAAAATAGTTTTTAACTTACAAAATATAATAATAATAATACATAAAGCTTTTCAGTATAATCCTTTGCTCAGGTTCACCAATTTTTCCATTTTGATACATTTGCTTTATAGCTGTGTCTTTACAACTTTTTATTTCTTATAATATGTTGTTTATGTTTCTTTTAAAATCATAAGATAATTATGAAAATCAGAAAGTTTAGCACTGATACTTTGATAATATATATCTCAACAACCCTGAGATAATAAGGTGGTGTTGAAACCATCTTGACAGTATACATGACTGAACCCAGGTAAGGCCTCTATATAAACTTTTAAAATTCTGAAGGTGAGTGCAGATATCTATTCATCTTGCTGCCACCCAAGATAAGCCTTATGTGTAAGTTCCCTTGTTCATTAAACCTGCCACCTGCCAATCTGGTGCAGTCTTCTTTCTTTTATATTTTCTCCTCCTCTGTGTTTGAGGACCAGTTTCAAATTCACCTGGGGAACTCGTCAGGTTGTGAAACAATACCAGTGAGTTATCTGGCATCTTTTGAGAAAATCAGTTGACCTTGTATGGATTTCTTTTTTGACTCTATATGTTCCACTGATAAGCATATAGTCTTCCCAGGTGGCACTAGTGGTAAAGAATACAACTGCCAGTGCAGGAGATGTAAGAGATGTTGATTTGATCCCTGGATTGGGAAGATCACCTGTGGGAGGGCATGGCAACCCCACTCCAGTATTCTTGCTTGCAGAATCCATTGGACTGAGGAGCCAGGTGGGTTATGGTCCATAGGGTCACAGAGAGTTGGACATGACTGAAGTGTTTTATCACAAAATAGGCATATATGTATGTGTGTGTGTGTTCAGTTTAATTCAGTTGCTCAGTCGTGTCCAACCCTTTGCGACCCCATGAACCGCAGCACGCCGGGCCTCCCTGTCCATTACCAACTCCCAGATTCCACCCAAACACATGTCCATTGAGTCGGTGATGCCATCCAACCATCTCATACTCTGTCGTCCCCTTCTTCTCCTGCCCTCAATGTTTCCCAGCATCAGGGTCTTTTCCAATGAGTCAACTCTTCACATCAGGTGGCCAAAGTATTGGAGTTACAGCTTCAACATCAGTCCTTCCAATGAATATTTAGGACTGATCTCCTTTAGGATGGACTGGTAGGATCTCCTTGCAGTCCAAGGGACTCTCAAGGGTCTTCTCCAACACCATAGTCCGAAAGCATCAATTCTTCAGCCCTCAGCTTTCTTTATAGTCCAACTCTCACATCCATACATGACAACTGGAAAAACCATAGGCTTGACTAGATGGACCTTTGTTGGCAGAGTAATGTCTCTGCTTTTTAATAAGCTGTCTAGATTGGTCATAACCTTCCTTCCAAGGAGTCAGTTCAGTTATATCAGTCTCTCAGTCGTGTCCGACTCTGTGCGACTCCATGAATCGCAGCACGCCAGGCCTCTCTGTCCATCACCAACGCTCGGAGTCTACCCAAACCCATGTCCATCGAGTTGGTTATGCCATCCAACCATCTCATCCTCTGTCGTCCCCTTCTCCTCCTGCCCCCAATCCTACCCAGCATTAGGGTCTTTTCCAATGAGTCAACTATTCGCATGAGGTGGCCAAAGTATTGGAGTTTCAGCTTCAACATTAGTCCTTCCAATGAACGCCCAGGATTGATCTCCTTTAGGATGGATTGATTGGATGTCCTTGCAGTCCAAGGGACTCTCAAGAGTCTTCTCCAACACCACAGTTCAAAAGCATCAATTCTGCGGCACTCAGCTTTATTCACCATCCAACTCTCACATCCATACATGACCACTGGAAAAACCATAGCCTTGACTAGACGGACTTTTGTTGGCAAAGTAATGTCTCTGCTTTTAAATATGCTATCTAGGTTGGCCATAACCTTCCTTCCAAGGAGTAAACGTCTTTTAATTTCATGGCTGCAGTCACCATCAGCAGTGATTTTGGAGCCCAGAAAAATAAAGTCTGACACTGTTTCCACTATTTCCCCATTTATTTGCCATGTGATGGGACCGGATGCCATGACCTAAGTTTTATGAATGTTGAGCTTTAAGCCAACTTTTTCACTCTCCTCTTTCACTTTCATCAAGAGGCTCTTTAGTTCTTCTTCACTTTCTGCCATAAGGGTGGTGTCATCTGTGTATCTAAGGTTACTGATATTTCTCCCGGCCATCTTGATTCCAGCTTGTGCTTCCTCCAGCCCAGGATTTCTCATGATGTACTCTGCATATAAGTTAAATAAGCAGGGTAACAATATACAGCCTTGACATACTACTTTTCCTATTTGGAACCAGTCTGTTGTTCCATGTCCAGTTCTAACTGTGTCTTCCTGACCTGCATACATATTTCTCAAGAGGCAGGTCAGGTGGTCTTGTGTTCCCATCTCTTTCAGAATTTTCCACAGTTTATTGTGATCCACACAGTCAAAGGCTTTGGCATAGTCAATAAAGCAGAAATAGATGTTTTTCTGGAACTCTCTTGCTTTTTCGATGATCCAGCGGATATTGGCAATTTGATCTCTGGTTCCTCTGCCTTTTCTAAAACCAGCTTGAACATCTGGAAGTTCACGGTTCACGTATTGCTGAAGCCTGGCTTGGAGAATTTTAAGCATTACTTTACTAGCATGTGAGATGAATGGAATTGTGTGGTAGTTTGAGCATTCTTTGGCATTGCCTTTCTTTGGGATTGGAATGAAAACTGACCTTTTCCAGTCCTGTGGCAACTGCTGAGTTTTCCAGATTATCTGGCATATTGAGTGCAGCACTTTCACAGCATCATCTTTCAGGATTTGAAATAGCTCAACTGGAATTCCGTCACCTCCACTAATGTGTGTGGTACATGATATATAAATTTATATAGTAAGTATGTATATGTATGACATCTTCCAAGACAATATAGTATTGTCATGATGCATCTCTCCATTTATTTTGGTCTTCCTTAATTTCTTGCAACAGAGTTTTGTTGTTTTTAGGTTATAGGTTTTATAATCTTTTTGTTACATATGTAACTTTTATTTTTATGCTCTTATGAGAGGAATCTGTGTATTACTTTCCTTTTAGTAAGCTTTTGGTTATTATATAGAAATAAAATCAATAAAATACAATTGCGTGTATTGATCTTTTAACCTGCAATCTTGATACACAGCTATTAAAATTTTTGATCTCCTTTTAAGTCACTTTGGCTGGTGTTTTATGTAAGACCTTTTAAATCTATCGAGATTTATTTTATGACCCAGCATATGTTCTATTGTGGTGAATTTTCCATGACTCTTTTCAATGAACATATACTTTTGTGTTGTTGGGTAAAGTGTTCTACATCTGTCAGTTAGGTCATACAAGTTGATATTGTTTTCAAGTCTTCTATATTCTTACTGATTTTCTATCTATGTTTTCCATCAGTTAATAAGAAAAGAGTATTGATACCTTCATCTATAAACGTCTGTTTCTTTAATTTTTCTTTCAATTTTCTAAGTTTTTGCTTCATGTATTTTGAAGCTTAGGCATTGGGCATGTTTATAATTGTTACATCTTCCTGTTGTATTGACTTTCAGATAACCATGAAAATCTCCATCTTTTTCTGTACTAATATTTCTTGTTCTAAAACCTATATTTTCTGATATAAATATAATTGCTTCTCTTTCCTTTGATTTGTGTTTGCATTCTGTAACTTTCAATCCTGGTGTGTTTGATTTTAATATGAATCTCTCAGAGAACATTTGGTTGGCAGTTTCTTTTTTAATCTTGTCTAATAATACTTGCCTTTTGTACTATGTTATTTAAACCATAAACAGTAATTATTGATATGATTGATTTTTTGCCATCTTAATATTTATTTTATATCATAATTTTGTTCTTCTGTTCCTTCCTTACTACTTCCTTTTGTGTAAAAATATTTTATTATAACTTTAATTCCTCTATTAAATTTTTATTTGTTCTTATTTACGTTGTTTTTAATAATTGCTCTGAGGCTTATAATACACATATAATTTATCACAACATCCTTCAAATGGATACATATTTACTTCCATTAAAATATAAAAACTTTGTACTAGTTTAGTTTCATTTCCTGTTTCTGTTTTGTTATTGTGATAGGTATTATATGCATATGCAGAATCAACTCCAAAAATATATTTTTATAATTTTTGTTTTAAACAATCTTAAGGCTTTTAAAGAAAGCAAAAGAAGAAAACCCTGTGCCTATGCTTTAAAATTTTTTATTTTTAATTAGAGGAAAATTGTTTTATAATATTGTGTTGGCTTCTGCCATAAAACAGCATGAATCAGTCGTGTCTATACATATGTCCATTCTCTCTTAGACCTCACCCCCATCTTCCCTGCTCCCACCCCTCTAGGTTGTCACAGAGTACTACATTGAGCTCCTTGTGTTATACATCAACTTCCCATTAGCTATCTGTTTTATATATGGTAATGTATATGTTTCAATGCTACTTTCTCAATTTGTCCCACCGTCTCTGTCCCTTGCTATGTCCAAAGTCTGTTCTCTATGTCTTTGTCTCTATTCCTGCCCTGCAGATAAGTTCATCAGTACCATTTTTCTAGATTTTACATACATGCATTAATGTATGATATTTGCTTTTCTCTTTCTGACTTACTTCACTGTGTATAACAGGCTCTAGTTTCACCCACCTCATTTGCACTGACTCAGATGTGTTCCTTTTTATGGCTGAGTAGTATTCCAGTGTATATCAATGGAAGAGAAAATGTTAGTCGCTCAGTTGTGTCTGGCTCCTTGCAACCCCATGGACAGTAGCCCGCCATACTCCTCTGTCCGTGGATTCTCCAGGCAAGAATACTAGAGTGGGTTGACATTCACTTCTCCAGGGGATCTTCCAGACCCAGGAATCAAACCTGGGTGTCCTTCACTGCAGGCAGATTCTTTACCAACTGAGCCACCAGGGAAGTGTTAAACACTCCATGAGATAAATCACAGCGATATCCTCTTTGACCAACCTCCTAGATTAAGGGAAATAAAAACAAAAATAAACAAGTGGGACCTAGTTAAACTTAAAAGCTTTTACACAGCAAAGGAAACTAAACATATACTTTTATATTAACCTCCATATTTACTAATACCAATGCCTTTATTCCTTCTTGTGGATCCAGATTACATTTTGTTGCATTTTCCTTCAGTCTCAAAACTCCCACAGCATTTCTTATAGCACAGATCTGGTAGCAACAAATTCAGGTTTTCTTTATCTAGAAATATCTCTTTTTACCCCTTAATTTTTGAAAGATAGTTTCATTAGACATAAAATTCTTACTTGACAGTTAATTTTTTTTCTTCATCACTTAATATACCATTCTTCTGGCATCCGTTGTTTTTGATGGAGTGCCAGTCATTAATAATACTCACTGCCTTAAATGTTTTGTATTAATTTTCTTTTGCTCTTGATATTGTATCTTAGCTTTCAACACTTTGACTGTGATGGATCTATGATTTATTTCCTTTGTATCTTTCCTACATGAGATTTGTTAAGTTTCTTAAATCTGGAAGTTGTTGCTCTATAGCAAATTGGAGATGTTTTGGCCATTTTTTCCTCAAGTAATTTTCTGCTGCTCTCTCTTTTCCTTCTTATGGGAGTCCACTTTCATTTGCTGTGGAATGCTCAATACTGTGTCACACATCTCTAAGAGTCTTTCATTTTTCTTCAATTTTTCTTTTGTTTTTGATGTTACATAATTACTGTTATTCTGCTTTGAAATTCAAGAAGTTTGTCTCTGACATCTTATATTTGCTGTCAATCCTATCTGGAGAATTTTTATTGTGTTTTTCAACTCTAAAATTTACATTTGATTATTTCATAGTTTCTATTTCTCTAATGAGATACTCTGTTCACTAAGTCGGTGCATTATCTTATAATTCTTTGTTTTGAGCATATATGTAAAAGCTGCTTTGGGTCTTTGTCTGCTCAATCCAACATCACGCTCAGACGTTCAGAGTTATTCCTGTTGGCTCCTTTTTCTTTCCCCTGACTGTTCGTGAAAATTCCATATTTCTTTGCACAGTTAAAAATTATCAGAAAACTGGACCTTGTGAACAATAGAGTGTAGCCAGCTCTGATCCTATTTTACTTTTCTGAGAATTTCTGTATTTTTATTTGTTTATTTGCTTTATTTTGTTAGTTGTTCAACAGGCAATAAAAATTTCTGGACTCATACTGTAAAATCTGTCTCCCACTGGTACTACGTCTCTGTGTTTTGTTTTGTTTTCTGCAACAGCATAGCTTCTTCCTGCATACTTTAAAGTCAGTCAAGGTTTAATCTCAGACACTTCAAGTGATTAAGTCTTCATTTACCTTTTGTTCTCTGAGGTGTGTGTGTGACTTGAGGAGCACATTCAAAAAGACAGAATATTCTCATGTCTCCCCAGCCATGAGACATGAAGCCCACTTTTCACTGGGCTTCAAGGATCTCCCTTAGGTGTATGTACTTAGCCTTCAGCCAGGGAGTCTTAGGTGGGAAGTTTATTTTCTCAGTCTTCAGGTCTCTCATTTCTAAAATCTGCCTTTTAAAAATACTGGAAGCTCCTGATTCTTGCCTCAAAAGGTGCTCAGTACCTCTGGCTGGTAAAGCTGTGAGTTTTTGCGGCTCTAAATGAGGCGAGATTATGAGGCAAGAATATCACAGCCCTGTGTGCTCACAAAACAAAGTTACGGATTATCATGAGTCAATACTTCTCACGTTGTTGTGTGAATTTTTTAGTTCTTTTTGGTACCTGAAATGGTGATGTTAAATAATATTTTCCAATTTTATATTAGTTTTCTGCAGAGGGAATTACAATACCGCCTCATGACATCGTTAATGGGAGTCGAGTCCTTCAGTTTCAATCTGCCAAAGTAAGCAAATTATGCATGTTTTCTTCTTTCTTACACACAAATGTGGGTGGATGGGTGGATATGGATGTTTGTTTAGACATTGCTCTTCACACTTAATGTATCTTTGAAATCATTCCACATTAATTTTTTATTTTTAAAATATGCATAGTACTTTTTATGCTTATGCACCATAGTATACTCAAGCAAAATTCTATATTTGGACATTTAATGGTTTCCTGTGCTGTTCAGTGACAATCCTGCAATATATAATCCCATGCATAGGTATTTTATATTGTTGTGCTTGTATCTTCAAGGTAAATTCCTAGAAATGGAATTTCAGTGAAGAAGAATAAAGAGCCTACAGTTTGTTAGTGCCAGATTTGTCCATGATTGTGTTCCCCTCCATGATGTATGATAGTATCAGTTTTCCTATAGCCTAACTTTTTAATTTTGGCCAGTCTGATAGGTGAGGAATTGCATTGTACTATAGTTTTAATTTTTATGTCTCTGACCATAGGTTTACATCATTTATATGTTTAATTTCATTTTTTATTTTTAATGGTCTGTTCATGCCTTTGGCACTTTAAAGAACATAGGATTTATTTGAGACGAGCTTATTAAGTTATAAATGTGATAATATTCACACTTTAGAGTGTACACATGTGCTGAGCTCTGACACAGTCATGCAGCCACCACCATAATCAAGAAATAGAATGTTTCCATTCGCCCGAAAAATCACTCATGATCCTTCCTAGTCAGTTCCCTCTTGCCATTTAAATTTTGCTCCTCTCAGCAAAATTTTGTGGTTTTCAGTGTACTGACTGTATCTTTGTCAGCTTTATTCCTAAATATTTTGTATTATTAATGCAAATATACATGGTATTGTTTTTATAACTTCTGATTGTTCACTGCCAGTTTATAGATATGTAGCTAAATTTAGTATATATTAATGTTTTATCCAATAATTTTGCTGAATTCATGTGTTCACTTATGGTAGCTTCTTAGTAAATTCAGTGAAATTTTCTATAAATTATTATATTTTCGATTAATGCAAATTTTATTTCTTCCTAAGCAAATATTATCCTGCTGTTACTCCTATCATCACACCCATCATTATTTTCATTATCTTATATGTCTTATTGTGTGGGCTAGAACCAGGGTTTGCAAACTTTTCTGTAAAGAGCCAGATGTATATATTTTTGACTTTGTGAGCCTATAGTCTTTGTCAAAAACTGCTCAACTCTACTGTTACACTGGTAAAACAACCATAAACAATATGGAAACAAGCAGGCATGGTTGGATTTGGCCCAGAAAATACAGCTTTCAGGATTTTTCTCTTTTCTGTGTTTCATTTTAGAGTGTTCTATTGCTACATCTTTAAGTTTTCTCATCTTCTTAACTGTAATGTTTAACCTATCATTAATCTCATCCAGTATATTTTTTATCTGCGACATTTTGTTTTCATATCAAGATTTTTGATTTGAGACTTTTTTTACATCATCCATGTTTCTCCTTAACGTATTCAGTCTTTCCTCTAACTTTTTGAATATGTAGTAACTTTCATGAGTACTAATTCTATCATTTTCTGGGTCAGTTTTAATGGATTTTTTTCCCCTCCTCATTTAGGGATGTATTTTCATTTTGTATTTTGTGTTGTACTTTTTTGCATTCCTAGTGATATTTTTTGTTAGATTCTGGACATTATGAATTTTATATTTTTATATGTAGGGCAATTTTGTTCTCCTATAAATATCCTTGAGCTTTTTTTCTGGAACATGATCAGATTACTTGGAAAGAGTTTGATCATTTGGGTTTTAACATTTGCTAAGTGAAAACAGAACTATGTTTAGACTAAGGATAATCTTTTCCTACTACTGAGACAAGACTCTTACTACTATAGCTGTTGTCCTATTAATTACAAATTTTTTTCTCTTTTTATTCAAGCTGGTGAGAACAGGAATTTTCATAAGACCTATATGAACTCTGTTCCCTTTTTCTTATAGTCTTTTTAGGTGATTCTTTCCTAGACCTTAGTTTCCTCACACAAATGAGCTAATCAGTTTTCAGTATATTGATAGAGAGAGTCTTCGGATCAATCTATGACATCCTCTCCTCGCTGGTAGACAGCTAGACAGCTCTCTCTGTCTAGAACTCTGCCTCATGAAATTGCCTTGTGAAGCTCTCTAGGCTTCCTTAGATCCTGGCTCCATTGTTCAACCAGAGAGATGATTGTATTGGCTTAGGCACTCCTTCCTTCACAATTCCCCAGAAACTTTCTCTACGATGTCACCTGAGACAATTGTCAAGCTCACTTAGTTGTTTCTAGTCTTTTAGGGATTCTGTCATTCAACTTGTGATGTCCAGTAATTTGAGTGTCATTGAGTCAAATGTTTTGTCATAGTTGTTTCCAGTGGGAGAATATTCTGATCCTTCTTACTCCATTTTGACTGAAAACTGGATTCCTTATTTTCTCAATTAAAAAAAAAAAAACAATAGCCTTGATTTTTATATATACTGGACCTTGTCTTTTGTTTGTGATATATTTTGCAAACATTTTCTCCCAGTTTTTTGTTTACATTTGACTTTAAGATATTTTTAACAATGTAAAAATATGTATTTTAAAAATTTGTCGTCAAATTTATTAGTTTATTCATTTATTACTTCTGTATTTTGATTTATAGTCTGAAAGCTTTCCTATACAGTCAGGTAACTGAGGAATTCAGTGTTTCATTTCTCTTAGAATTTGTGTAGCTGTATGTTACCTTATAGGATATGATTTCAAGTTTTTCTAAATAGCTATTCTGTTGTCCCAACATCATTTATTAAAATATGGATCTTGGCCTAGTCTTTTGAGATAATTATAGTATTTCCCATCCATCTATTGTTTCGGAATTATATTAATTTTCTATAGCAATTTCAAACCTAACAATCTGGCAATGGTTGTTTTTTCATAAAAGGTCAAGTAGAATCAAAGGAAGAGGGAATGAATTCATTTGGACAAGACCCCAAAATCATTGGGTTTACTAGGATTTTGATGTTTAAATCTTCAGATTTACATGTTGATTAAATAAGATAAAATGGGACAAATTTGTCTAGTATATGAACTAATTTTATTCCTGTCTACTTAGAATATGTGAACAATCCACATATTACAAAATAGAAAGCTTTTTTATTTTTGGACTATCGAATCATAGAATGTAAAGCTTGAAAATATATTTTTGTAACATTTCATTTGACACCTGTATTATCTTTAGTGGTCTAAGAAAAAAGTAATAAATTTGTATATGTTTTCATACTTTCATTAACAGAGAAATCTATTCTTTTCCAAGAAGTCTTTTACACTTTTGAACAACTATCTTACAAACTGTAAAGTAAAAACTCCGTTTTTTCCTTTAGTCACTAATTAATTTCAGTACCTCTGGTCACCAAATATGTAGCCCAGTTGCCATCTTAATTCCTCTATTCTCAACAAATAACAGTTTGCTTCTTCTCTCTTGAAATGTGTGTCAAGGGTTGCAAATAGTCCTCTAGGAGTGACCTAAACCCTAGATCTATCAGATCTGTACTAACATGTCTCTACCACAAAACATTTCCTAAATTGTGCTAAGTGAGTTATAGTCAGGTGTGCACTCTAAAGTCTTATTTGAGGAATCCTGGAAAATCTTCCTCTTGAGAAGTCATAATGTACATTAACATTTTGGCAGTTCTGAGACATTCAGCAGTAAAACAACGACTATTATTACTTAGCCTAGACTTTTAGACTGGGTGTGCTTAGTCACTCAGTCATGTCCAACTCTTTGCAACCCCATAAACTGTAGCCTGCCGGGCTCCTCTGTTCATGGAACTCTCCAGGCAAGAATACTGGAGTGGGTAGCTATTCCCTTCTTCAGGGAATGTTCCCAATCCGGGGATCGAACCCAGGTCTCCCGCACTGCAGGCAGATTCTTTACCTTCTGAGCCACCAGGGAAACCCGCTTTAGACTAGGAATTATTTATTGAATTGAAAAAATGTATTAGTATTGTTAAGCTTCTCTGGTGGCTTAGATGGTAAAGAATCCGCCTGCCATGCAGGAGACCTGGGTTCGATCCCTGGGTTGGGAAGATCCCCTGAAGAAGGGAGTAGCTACCCACTCCAGTATTCTTGCCTGGAGAGTTCCATGAACAGAGGAGCCCAGCAGACTAGTCTATGGGGTTGCAAAGAGTTGGACATGACTGAGTGACTAATACTATTATTAGTATTATATAATTTACTTAATGATAGCAGTGTGTACAAAGTCATGTGCAATGAACACTGCAGGTGAAATGAAATATGGTATTCAATAATATGAACTCTGAATGTCAGAATGCCATAACATAACTATATATAGATGATTATTGTACAACGAATCAAGGATGAGATTTTATTTCAAAATTTGTAAATAATTGGATTCAGAATAAGGGTAATTTTCATTTAGCTGATTGAAAGCATACAGAATTCAGAGAGGCTCAGAAATTGCAAAATATTATTTGAAAATAAAATTTATTAAAATATTTTGAAGAGTAAAAGTGGTTTGTATATATTTACCTGAGAGTAACTTTGTGGATGCAACAAATATGTAAACGCATCCAGGCTATGTCTGCAATGCTATAAAGTATCCAATGAAGAGAAAACACTGCTGAAATAATGACTACACTACATTCAGTATAAGCCAAACAAACATCTCCAAGAGTTGGCTCATGATTCGCATGTCAAAAAAAAGTGAAACTTCTCCTTTATCCATTTTATTTTATATAATTTTATGGTCTTTACAGTTTAATATATCTGTAAATGATCTGCTTCTTAAGTTGACTCCCAGAGTAGTGATGTTATATTTTAGTGTAACAGATTATATAAGCAAATATTATATTTCAGATGATATGAGATTGAATTGAATAATTATATAGTATTATTGGGTTTCCTTGGTGGTTCACCTGTAAAGAATCTGCCTACCAATGCTGGAGATAGGAGACCCGGGTTCAATCTCTGGGTTTGAAAGATCCCATGGGAAAGGAAATGGCAACCCATTCCAGTATTTTTGCCTGGTAAATCCCATGGACAGAGGAGCCTGGTGGCTGCAGTCCATGGGATTGCAAAGAGTCTGACATGACTTAGCGATTGAGCATGAGCACATGTTATTAATAATTGTGCAATAAGTTTCATTGTCTTTGTTGATGAAAAACAACCTAAGAAAGAAAAAAAAATTTGAGCCAAATTAAGGATCATAATCTGGGAACAGCATTTCAGAAAGCTCTAAGAACATCCATTAGATGTCAAAACACCATTATATAAGCTTTTTGAGTCCGAGGTCTGCAAGTACAAAGTGGTGTCATGTGACTCCTTAAAAGACCAAAAGGAATGTTATCTTTTAAGGAGCTGACGTATTGGTGCTAGAAGAATGTTGCTTTTTATGAGCAGATATTTCTGCTGATGGGGGAGGTTTGGTCCCTGCATAACACAGATACACAAGGTACAGTAGAGGGGAGAGAGAAGGCCATAGGGCAGAGAATGTTTTTAAGTTAAAATTTTTCTTGTCTTGCCATAAAATGAGAATTTTACTCTGCACCTTTGTTTTATCATGCTTTGGCTTTAATATAAAAGTAATAAATAGCTAATGGAGAATGTATTTGAATATATTACGTACACATTTAAAGACTAAATTAGAGGTTCAAGATGACAATATTGTTAAACAAGCTAAGAGATAGATCATTTTAAAGTTATGCTTTCAGAAAATTCATGTAGTGTGGTCACCATGTAGTGAACACTTGTACATACAAGTAACCCTGCTTATATGTACTAAGAGAATATATGCCATTATTCTTGCCTGGAAAATTCCATGGACAGAGGAGCCTGGCAAGCTACAATCCATGGGGCCACAAAGAGATAGACATGACTGAATGACTAATGAATAAGGAACTTGACAAAAAAAAGCCCTGTAAAGTGAATAGGAGAAATTTCTATATAAGTATTTTTTTTTCCCTTGGAGATAAACATTTCTTCAAGTAAAAGTAATTTTTTTAAATATATACATATTATTTTTATTGAAATATAGTTCGCATACCATACAGCTCATCTACAGAAAGTGTATAATTCAAAGTGTTTTTGTATGTTCACAGAGCTGTATAGTTATCTAATTTTAGAATGTTTTCATCACCCCAAAACAAAATTCTGTAGCTATTAGCAGTCACATCTCATCCCCATGAGCCTGACCTTCTGTCTCTACAGATTTTCCTTATCTGAATGTTTCATATAAATGTAATTGTATGGTATGTGATCTTTTGTGACTGGCTTTATTCACTCAGCAGAAAGTTTTCAAGGTTTATTCATGTTGCAGCATGTATCAAAATTCAACGCCTTGATATGGCCAATTAATACTCCATTGTATCTGTACACCGCAAGTATTTATCCATTCATCATTTGGACACTTGAGCTGTTTATGCATTATGGCTATTGTGAACAATTCCGCTATGAAACATTTTGTATACATTTTTTGAGTGGATGGTTTCATTTTGCTTGGAGGGATTTTCATTTTACTAGGAGTGAGGGTGTTGGTGGATCATGTAGTAAATAACTCTAGGTTTAACTTTTGAAGCACTGCCAAATTGCTTTTTACAGTAAAAGTAATTTTATTTTAAAGTATTCTATATTTGTATGTATGTGTTTGTGTATATATATACATATGATATATACACATATATCCATATAAAGTTAAATAAAATTATAAGGTGGTGAAAAATCCATTTTAAAGATAAAGTATATATATTTTAAGAAATAAACAGGTTTAGAAAAAAAGAAAAAAATCGCTTAAAGTGAAAAATAAAATTCTGTTCCAGTAATAGTTTAGAAAACTACAAGGTATCATTATGAGCAGAAGAAACAAGTCAGATAGGACTAGGCAATTGTTTTGCTTTTCTTTCATTGCCTGAATGAGCATCATGCTAAAGAAATGGCATTTTAATCCCAGTTATGATGGGTTGCTATTTTATATTCTGAAGTAGAGAGAATACAAATAAAATCAGTGAATAAATTATCCCTGAAAAAATAACTTCATTTCTCAACTCAGAGGTGGCCAAAAATTGAAGAGAGATTCATTCATAATACCTTATTTACCTAAAATTTAATAATTTTTGACAAGTAGATAACAATCTTTAAAATATTGTGTGTTAGTTGCTAAGGGAAAATGATGGAGAGTTTGATACCATGATCTTCCAGTGTAATATTATTTCTAAATGAAATTTCAAATATATCACATATCTGAACTTCAAAATGGGTTTTCTTATGCATGATATTTATTTTCACAGTTTTTAAAGGAATTTTGCTAAAATTTATTCTTATTAGTACTTGCTAAAGTAAATTTTCTAGGCTATAATTAAAGGGTTTTTTAATATGATGATACAAAGTAAGAACCTTGAGATTAAAACTGTATTTAAAGCTACAACTATTTTTTGCACTTATTACAGCCTGGTCTTGAACCCTAGACCTACAGTAGCAGTGTCTTCAAGTGTGGGAATACTCTGTGTTGAGAAGCACTTGATATTCTAGGCTCTTAAAATTCCAAGTGTGTTCCACAGATCAGCAGTATCTGCATTCATTGGAGCCTGCTAGAAATGTAAAATCTTGGGCCCTACCTCGGAATTACTGCAATGGAATCTGCACATTAACTAGATCTGAAAGAATTCACAGGCACTGAAGCTTACGAAGCACCCACCTAGGTCCAAACTCAAAACCAGCCCCAATAAACATTAAACGGATAGGACTTACAAAGCCATTTACTAAGCAAGGCACTTACTCAGTTTGTGCAAGAATGAACGTTAATGTTAACTCAAATCTAGTTGTTATTAATGGCCTATTTCTCTTTCTTGATACTTGTAATTTAAAATGTTCTGCCTGGTATGTACTAGTTAACAGTTAATATTTTCAAGTGAATGGAAATGATTTGAGTGAGATGACTACCGTGTAGGCACCAATATGTTTTGAAACAGGCATAAATAAGGACAGACTAAAAAGCAATTTCAGAATAAAGTTTTCAGATCAGCTGCACATCTGATCACCATTTCACTAGTAGGTGACTTCTAAACCATTTGATCTTGGATTTGGTGGTAAATCTCTTGGTTGGGGGCCAATTTCGTTACTAGAATTTTTGCCGAAAGAATCAGAGATGATGAGAGAACTGCTGCCACTTATCCTTCTGCTTCTTGATCTCTTCTCAGAATCTGATCAGCTACTTGGGGACTCCCCGGATGTGTGCACTGGAAACTGCTCGGAGCTGTTTTATTTTCTAACAGATTCTTAGAATGATTGTTATTGAATGATGTCTTGTTTCCCATCTTCCTAGGACCTAGTAGCTTTATTTATGAAAACCGTGTAACACTAATAATCCTGATACTCAGTTTTGCCACATCATGAACTCTGTCTCAAAAATTTCTCAGTCTTTTTAATATAACAAAGTCTTACTTTGATAGCAAAAATAAACACATATTGATAAAGTTTCAGTTTAGGGTTTCTTTTTTATTCTTTTTTACCATGTTTAATTGATTTATTACACTTTCTGAATACAAGTCGTATGTCAGAACTGTTTGCATTTTACAAATATTATTGTCCAGTGTGCACTTATTTTTTAAATTTTTTAACAATGTCTTTCACAGACAGAGAGTACAATTTATATTTTCTTTTATGAGTGGTGCTTTCAGTGTTGTACTTATTTTTACTTGGTTTGCAGTGTTGTGGTAATTTCCTCTCTACAGCAAAGTGATTCAGTTTTATACACACACACACACACACACACACACACATACATTCTTTTTTAAAATATTATTTTCCATTATTATCTATCATGGGATACTGAATATAGTTCCCTGTGTTATACAGTAGAAACTTGTTTACACATTCTGTATGTAATAGCCTACATCTGCTAACCCAAACCACCTACTCTATCTCTCCCCAACCCCCTCTGCCTTGGCAACCACAAATCTGTTCTCTATGTCCCTGAGTCTGTTTCTGTTTCATAGATAGGTTCATCTGTATCACATTTTAGATTCTGCATATAAGTGATATCATATTGTGTTTGTCTTTCTCTTCCTGATTTACTTCACTAAGTCTGATAATCTCTAGTTACATCCATGTTGCTGCAAATGGCATTATTTCATACATTTTTATGGCTGAGTAGGATCCTATTCTATACATGTACCACTTCGCTTTTATCCATTTGCCTGTCACTGGACATTTAGGTTGTTTCTATGTCTTGGCTATTGTGAATACTGCTTCTATGAACATAGGGATGCATGTATCTTTTTGAATTGTAGTTTCCTTTGAATATGTGCTCAGGAGTAGGGTTGTTGAGTCATATGGTAATTCTATTTTTAGTTTTCTGAAGACCCTCCATACTATTTTTCATAGTGGCTGCACAAACTTATGTTCCCACCAACAGGATAGGAGGTTTCCCTTTTCTCCACACCCTCTCCATCATTTGATGATGGCCATTCTGACCAGTGTAAGCTGGTAACATGTTTGGTTTTGATTTGCAGTTCTCTAATTAGTGATTTTGAACATCTTTTCATGTATTCATTGGCCATCTGTACATTTTCTTTGGAGAAATGTCTGTTTAGGTCTTCTGCTTGAATTGATTGTTTTTTGTTGTTGTTGAATTGTATGAGTTTGTATATTTTTGAAATTAAGCCCTTGTTGGTCACATCACTTGCAAATATTTTCTCCTATTCTGTAGGTTGTCTTTTTGTTTTGTTTATGGTTTCCTTTGCTATGCAAAAGCTTGTTAACTTTGATTAGGTCCCATTTGTTTATTTTTGTTTTTATTTCTATTGCCTCGGAAGACTCACCTAAGAAAACATCAATAGTATTTACATCAGAGAATGTTTTACCTATGATCTCTTCTAGGAGTTTTATGGTGTCATGTCTTATGTTTGAAGGTTTAAGCCATTTTGAATCTATTTCTACATTTGGTGTGAGGGTGTGGTCTAATTTCAATGATTTACATGTGGCTGTCTAACTTTCCCAACACCACCTGCTGAAGAGACTGTCTTTTTCCTTTGTATATTCTTGCCTCTTTTGTTGATGATTAATTGTGTTGGCTTTATTTCTGGACTCTATTCTGTTCCATTAATTCTTATGTCTGCATTTGTGCTAATACCATGCTGTTTTGATTACTGTATCTTTGTAGTATTGTCTGAAGTCTGCTTTGCTCTTTTTTCTTCAGGATTGCTTTGGCAATTCTGGATCTTTTGTGGCTCCATATGAATTTTAGAATTCTTTTTTCTAGTTCTGTTAGAAATGTCATGGGTAATTTGTGTTAAATCTGTAAATTGCTTTGTATAACATGGCCATTTTAACAATATTAACCCTTCTAATCCAAGAGCATGAGATATCTTTCCATTTCTTTAAATCATCTTCAGTTTCCTTTATTAATATTTTATAGTTGTCAATATTCAGGTCTTTCACCTCTTCAGTGAGGTTTATTTCTAAGTATTTTATTTTTAGGGATGTGATTTTAAAAGTATTTTTTTTTTAATTCCCATTCTGATATTTGTTAGTGTAAAGAAGTACAACCAATCTAGTTGTTTTCTTTGTTTTTGTACAGTCTTTATGACTTTCTATATATAGTATCATGTCATTTACATATAATGACAATTTTACCTCTTCCCTTCAATTTGGTGACTCTTATTTCTTTTTCTTGTCTGATTGCTCTGGCTAGGACTTTCAGCACTATGAAGTGAGAATGGGCATCCTTGTCTTATTCCAGATTTTAGCAGAGGGCTTTCAATTTTTCACCTTTGAGTATTATATTGTCTGTGGGTTTGTCATAAATAGCTTTTATTATGTTTTCTATATTCCCTCTATACCCACTTTGGTAAGAGTTTTTATCATGAATGGATATTGAATTTTGTCAAATGCTTCTATTTTATCTATTTGGATGATCATGTGGTTTTTGTCTTTTGTTTATGAGGTATATAGCTTTGATTTACTTGCATATATTGAACTATTCTTTTGAATTTGAGATTAACCACTCTTAGTCATGGTGTATGATCTTTGTTATTTGTTGTTGGATTTGGTTTGCTAATATTGTGTTGAGAGTTTTTGCATTTCTATTCATTAAAGATATTGGCTTGTAATTTTCTTTTTTAGTGATCTCTTTGTATGATTTTCGTATTAAGGTAATGGTGGATGCACAGAATTTCTTTGGAAGTGTTCCCTCCTCTTCAACCTTTTGGAGGAATTTGAGAAAAATCAGTATAAGTTCTTTGTATATCTGGTAGAATTCAACTGTGAAGCCACCTAATCCTGGACGTGTGTTTGTTGTTGTTCAGTCACTAAGTAGTCTCCAACTCTTTCTGACCCCATGGACGGCAGCACGCCAGCCTTCCCTATCCTTCACTATTTCCTGGAGTTTGTTCAAATTCATGTCCATTGAGCTGGTGATGCCATTTAACCATCTCACCCTCTGTTACCCCCTTCTCATCCTACCCTCAATCTTTCTCAGCATCAGGGTCTTTTTTGTTTGCTGTTTGTTTGTTTAAGTACAGATTCTACTTCACTTTTAGTGATTGGCCAGTTCTATTTCTCCTTGATTCAGTTTTGGTGGGCTATATATTTCTAGAAACTCATTTATTTCTTCTAGGTGGTTGAATTTGTTTGCATATAATTTGTTGGCTTCTGAACATCCTGGGCCTGAAATAGATACTGTACTACTATACCCGCTACAGTACTGTACAGTTAAGTACATGAAAGCACATTCACATGGATGTGACAATGTATGCCAGGCATGTGAACCAATTTATGATTGGACATGCAAATGCCTATTTACATCTTGAATGAAAGTTCACAACTTGAATGTTTGTATGTAGGGGACTTACAGTACTCTTAAGTTTGTACAGGCTTATTTTGTGCCCCACTGTGTGGTCAATCCTAGAGAATATTCCACGGACACTTGAGAAGAATGTGTATTCTGGGTTTTGGGGGGATACAATGTCCTGGAAGGGGCTTCCCTAGTGGCTCAGCCTGGTAAAGAATCTGCCTGCAATTTGGGAGACCTGTGTTCAGTCTCTGGGTTGGGAAGCTACCCTGGAGAAGGGAATGACTACCTGCTTCAGTATTCTGGCCTGGAGAATTCTGTGGACTGTATAGTCCATGGAGTCACAAAGAGTCCGACACAACTGAGTGACTTTCACTAATGTTCTGGAAATAAAAATTAAGTCTAACTGTTCAACTGTAACATTAAGATCTCTGTTGCCTTAGTGATACTCTGTCTAGAAGATCTGTTCATTGATGTGAGTGAGCTGTTAGTCTCCTACTGATATTGCATTCCTGTCAATTTCTTCCTTTATCTCTTTTGTTTTATGTGCTTGAATACTCCTATATTAGAAGCATATAAGTTGAAGAGTATAAAAGTCCTTTTCTTGTATTGATCCTTTTAACATTATATATCCTTCTTTCTCTTTCTTTATGGTCTTTGTTTTAAAGTCAATTTTGTCTGATATGAGTATTTTGAAAATTAATTTCTTGTTTTCACTTACATGAAATATCTTTTCCCATCCCCTCACTTTTTATCCACATGAGTACTTTGCCCTCATGTGTGTCTTTTATAGGCAGCATATTGTAGGTTCTTGTTTTTTAATCCAATCTGCCCTTCATGTCTTTTGATTGGAGCATTTATTCTATTGACATTTAAGTAATCATTGATAGGTAAGCATTTATTGCCATTTTAAACCTTGTTTTCTAGTCAATTCTGTGTTTCTTCTTTGTTCCTTTCCTCTTTTTGGTGTTTTGATGATTATTTTTTATTTTAAACTTGTGCTTTCTCCTTTTTGGTTTTGTTAATCTCTGGTAGTTATATGGGCTCACACACATTCTTAAAAAAAAAGAAATCTGTTTTCTTACTCTCCTCCCCTACATCTTATAATGTTCTCAATTACATTTTCATGTTTATCCTTTTGCTGTTCATTGTGATCATCATCATAAAAATGTTTTAATTTTTTTTTAATGTATTGTTATTCAGTTGCTAAGTCATCACAACTCTTTGAGACCCCATTAAGTGTAGCAGCCGAGGCTTCCCTGTCCTTCACTATCTCCCTCAATTTGTTCAAACTAATGTCCATTGAGTCAGTGATGACATCCAACCATCTCATCCTATGACACCCCCTTCTTCTCTTGCCCTCAATCTTTTCCAATATCAGGGACTTTTCCAATGAATCAGTTCTTCACATCAGGTGGCCAATTATTGGGCTTCAGCTTCAGCACCAGTACTTCCAATGGATATTCAGGGTTGATTTCCTTTAGGATTAACTGGGTTTTTTATATCCTTGCTGTCCAAGGGACTTTCAAGAGTCTTCAACACCACAGTCCAAAAGCAATTCTTTGTGCTCAGCCTTCTTTTATGGTCCAACTTTCACATCCATACACAATTACTGGAAAACTTATAGCTTTGACTATACAGTCTTTTATTGGCAAAGTGATGTCTCTGCTTTACAATATGCTAAGTTTGTCATAGCTTTTCTTCCAAGGAGCAAGTGTCTTTTAATTTGATGATTGCAGTCACTGTCTGCTGTGATTTGGGGGCCCAAGAAAATGAAGTCTGTCACTGTTTCCACTTTTTCCCCATCTAGTTGCCTTGAAGTGATGGGACCAGATGCCATGATTTTAGTTTTTTGAATGTTGCGTTTTTTTTTTTTTTAATAAATTTATTTATTTTAGTTGGGGGCTAATTACTTTACAATATTGTAATAGTTTTTGCCATACATTGACATGAATCAGCCATGGGTTTACGTGTGTTCCCCTTCCTGGACCCCCCTCCCACCTCCCTCCCCATCCCATCCCTCTGGGTCATCCCATTGCCCCGGCCCTGAGCCCTTGTCTCATGCATCGAACATGGAATGGTGTTCTGTTTCACATATGATAATATACATGTTTCAATGCTATTCTCCCAGAACGTCCCACCCTCACCTTCTCCCTCAGAGTCCATAAAATTGTTCTATGCATCTGTGTCTCTTATTCTGTCTCGCATATAGGGTTATCGTTACCATCTTTCAAATTCCATATATATGCATTAGTATACTGTATTGTTGTTTTTCTTTCTGGCTTACTTCACTCTGTATAATGGGCTCCAGTTTCATCCATCTCAGTAGAACCGATTCAAATGTATTTTTTTTTTAATGGCTGAGTAATATTCCATTGTGTATATGTACCACAGCTTCCTTATCCATTCGTCTGCTGATGGACATCTAGGTTGCTTCCATGTCCTGGCTATTGTAAACAGTGCTGCGATGAACATTGGGGTACATGCATCTCTTTCAATTCTGGTTTCCTCGGTGTATATGCCCAGCAGTGGGATTGCTGGGTCATATGGCAGTTCTATTCCCAGTTTTTTAAGGAATCTCCACACTGTTCTCCATAGTGGCTGTACTAGTTTGCATTCCCACCAACAGTGTAAGAGGGTTCCCTTTTCTCCACACCCTCTCCAGCATTTATTGCTTGTAGACTTTTGGATAGCAGCCATTCTGACTGGTGTGAAATGATACCTCATTGTGGTTTTGATTTGCATTTCTCTAATAATGAGTGATGTTGAGCTTTAAGACAGCTTTTTCACTCTCTTTGTTCACCTTCTTCAAGAGGCTCTTCAGTTCCTTTTCAATTTCTGCCATTAAAGTGGTATCATCTGCATATCTGAAGTTGGTATTTTTCCCAGAAATCTTCATTCTGGCTTGTGAGTCATCCAGCCCAGCATTTTGTATGTGGTACTCTGCATATAAGTTAAATAAGCAGGGTGACAATATGCAGCCTTGATGTATTCCTTTCCCAATTTGTAACCAGTCTGTTGTTCCATGTCCAGTTCTAATTGTTGCTTCTTGTACTGCATACAGGTTTCTCAGAGAGCAGGTAAGGTGGTCTGGTATTCTCATCTCTTTAAGAATTTTCTATATTTTTTTTGATCCACACAGTCAAAGGCTTTAGCATAGTCAGTGAAGCAGAAGTAGATCATTTTTCTGGAATTCCCTTACTTTTTCTATGATCCAATGGATGTTGGCAATTTGATCTCTTGTTCCTCTGTCTTTTCTAAATCTGGAAGTTCTCAGTACACTTATTATTGAAGCCTAGTTTGAAGGATTTTGAGCATTACCTTGCTACCATGGGAAATGAGTGCAATTCTGCAGTAGTCTGAATATTCTTTGGCATTGCCCTTCTTTGGTATTGGAATGAAACTTGACCTTTTCCAGCTCTGTGGCCACTTCTGAATTTTCAAAATTTGCTGTCATATTGAGTATAGCACTTTAACAGCATCATCTTTTAGGATTTGAAATGGCTCAGCTGAATTCCATCACCTCCACTAGCTTTGTTCATAGCAATACTTCCTAAGGCCCGCTTGACTTCACATTCTAGGATGTCTGGCTCTAGGTGATTGACCATACCATCATGGTTATCTTGGTCATTAATCTGTTTACTGGCTTATTTAAGTGATTTATGTTGTAATTTTACTTTTCTCTTTCCTGTATATTCTTGCTTCTTTTCTGTTTAGAGAATATTTTTCAATATTTCCTTCAAGATAGGTTTAGTATTGCTGTATTGTTTTAGGTTTTGCTTGCCTAAAATTCTTTACCTCTCCTTCTATTCTCAATGATAATCTTGCTAAGTAGAGTATTCTTAGTTCCCTTTTCAGATTTTGAATGTATCCTGCCTCACTGTCTGGCCTACAATGGTTCTGTAGAGAAATAAACTGATAGCCTTTTGACGGTTCCGTTGTAATTAACTCTGTTTTTTCTTGTTGCCTTTTGAATTCTTTAACTTTTGCCATTTTTGTCACAATATGTCTTGGTGTAGGTCTGTTTGGATTTATCTTTTTTGGGAGCCTCTGTGCTTCCTGTATTGAATTTCTGTTTCCTTCTTTAGTTTGGGACGTTTTCAGCCATAATTTCTTCAGAAACATTTTCAATCCCCTTTTCTCTTTCTTCTCCTTCTGGGATCCCTATTATGTGTAAATTGTCACACTTTATATTATCTCATAGGTCTTTTATATTGCTTTCTTTTTTTTTTTTTTTGAATTTCTGTCTGCTGTTTAGGTTGGGTGATTTCCATTATTCTATCTTCCAGATCATTTATTCATTCTCCTGTATTACTTATTCTGCTATCCTTTGCCTTTAGCAAAGCTTTTGTTTCAGCAGATGAGTTTTCTGATTTTTCTTGGCTCAGCTTTCTAGTTTCTTTTTACAGTACTCCACATTTCTGTTGATAGCCATTGTTAATTCCTTCAGCATTTTCATTATCTCCTTTTTGAAGTCAGTGTCTGTTAGACTGAAGATAATCATTTCATTATTCTTTCAGTAATGTTCTTTCATTATTTGTTCAGTTATCTTGGTCATTAAGAGTGGTTCCTCTGCTTCTTCATTTTATTGTATTCCTGTTACTCTGTAACTTTAGGACAAACAATTGTTTAGTGTAGTCTTAGAGGTCTACATATATGTGGGAGTGATCCCTGTATAGCTTGTTTGGGTTTAATATTTTTGGTGCAAGAGCTGTTTTCAGTAAGGATGCCTGCCACCTCTTTCCTGATTTGGCAGCTCTTCCCCATTAGGCCACTGTTTCCTCAGACTCTAGGTGATGGTGATGCCTCTTGTACCCCTGGAAACATGGCAATGGAGGTAGCCTGAGACCGCTCCTGCAGGGCAGGAGGGTAGTGGTGGCCGCTTGCATGTGCCCCACAGCCCGGAATGCAGCAGCTTGTGACCACTCCTGGAGCACATGGAGGTCATGTCCTGTTGCCTGAGAGCCTGCACAGAGAAAAAGGCTACAGTGGCAGGTCCTTCCCCTTCCCCTTTCCCATCCCCCAAACAATGGTGACTGACCTCCAAACTAGGCTGGGGTTCTTTTGAATATACCCTCAATTGTGGTTGCACCAAACTCCAGCCCCTTTAGGCTGTTTCCACACAGCCAACCCCAGTTCCCTCCCTGGGTCTGATCTTTGATGGTGAAGCTCCGCACCAGCTCCTGACTGCACCAGCAAAGAAGCATCTCAGGCTGGGGAGCGCAGGGTGATTGTACTGATGCTCTATGCAGGTTTCTCACAGTTCTGGCTTTTGTAAACTGGCTACTGTGATCTCCTCTGAGGCTCCAAAGTGCCTCTTCTGTCACTGCTGATCTCTCCACTGGTGAAAGGACTTCCCTGAGAACATTTCTTCTTTCACAGCTCCTTTTCAGGGACATAGGTCCCATCCTGATTCTTTTTTCTTTTGTCCTACCTGGTGATATGGAGTTTTTCTTGTCCTTCTGAAGTCTAAGGTTTTCTGCCAGCATTCAGTGTATATTCTATGAGAATAGTTTCATACACAGATGTATTTTTTTTTAGATGTATTTTTGATGTAATTGTGGGAAGAGGTGAACTTCATGTCCTGTTACTCCACCATCTTTGATCTCTCCCCCTCAGTGCTGAATTTAAAAACTACCTCTTAAGACCATAAAGATTTTCTATCATAATTTTGTCTAGATATTTGATACTTTTATGGTTTACATTTAAGGCTACAACACTTTTTTTCTGGGGGGGGGGTGGTGGTCCAGTGCACGGCCTGTGGAATCTTAGTCCCCAAACAGGGATTGAACTTGTGCCCCCTGTGTTGGGAGCACAGAGTTTTAACCACTGGACTGCCAGGGAAGTCCCAAGGGTATAACACAATTTAAGTTAATTTTTTCACAAAGTGTAAGATAGGAATTGAAGTACATTATTATGTATTAGATGAATGGATGTCAAAATTTTCAAGCAGCATTTCTTACAAAGACTGTTCTTTATCTGTTGACTTCCCTTTATGCTTACAAAAAAAATCAGTTGACAGTTCAGGTCTATTTTGGGCTCTCCATTGATTGATGTGTTTATCATTTGGATAATACCATGCTGCCTTCATTTGTGCTCTTTCTTGTTGCTGTTCTTATTGCTTGATTTTGGTTTAGTTTGCCCTTGTTTATCTAATTTCTTATTGTGGAAGCATAAATTACTATTTAACTCTTGATTTCTTTTCTAATATAGTTTATGTCATGCCAAACATTTTTCTATAAGCATTACTTTAGCTGTACCCCAGAAAATTTGATGTGTTATATTTTTATTTTCACTCAGCTAAAAATTGAGTTCATATTAGTATTTCCTCTGAAGAGTAGGTTTTTTGGAAGGGTACTGTTTTACTTCCAAGTGTTCATGGGATTTTTCCAAACAGCTTTTTACAATTGTATAATTATAGCCTAATTATGTTACTGAAAACACACTTTGCATTGCTTCTCTTCTTTTAAGTTTGTGTTGATTTCTTTTATGGCCCAGAATATAATCTGTTTTGGTAACTATTTCATGTGTATTTGAAAGAATGTGTATCTGCTATTGTTGGATAAAATATGTTTTCAATGTCATTAAGTCAAGTTAGTAGATAAAAGTTTTTAGTGGTTGCTCCATGGTCTACAATATACATCTTTAATTAATCATTCTACTTTCAAATAATAAACTAATAGTATGGGCTTCCATGGTGGCTCAGCTGGTAAAAAAATCTGCCTGTATTGTGGGAGACCTGGGTTCGATCCCTGGGTTGGGAAGATCCCCTGGAGAAGGGAATGGCTACCCACTCCAGTATTCTGGCCTGGAGAATTCCATGGACTGTATAGTCCATGGGTCACAAAGAGTTGGACATGATGACTGACTTTCACTTTCACATATAGCATAAGGAATTTACAAGAGTATATTTCTAATTCCTCCCTCCCATCCTTTGTATTATGGTTAGTATACATTTTCTTACACTTACTGTAGACATGCAAGTCTTTCATACTATTTTTAATCACACAGTTATGGTATAAAGTGATAAAGAATAAGAAAAAAATAAAATTTATTTTATCTTCATTTATTGCAATGCTCTTTCTTCTACTGTGCAGATTCTTATATTGCTGTCTGGTGTTATAGTCCTTCTGTCTAAAAAGTTTCCTTTAACATTTCTTTTACTGTATATGTTCTGGAAGTACATACCTTCTATTTTTGCTTATCTGAAAAAAATCTTTTTTTGTCCTTTTATTTTTTGAAAGACATTTTTACTAGTTACAGTGATCTGGGTATACCTTTCCTTTTCCTCAGCCTTTAGTGTAGATGTTTGAATCAGTACAGTAAAGGATTGGGCAGGGCTTGGGATTTGTTGTAGCTGTAGCTACCCACAGTGCACCACAGGCTTCAAATTCTGCCAGCAATACCTTTGGCTTAGGGTGGGGCCCAGTTTGCTTGAGGTTGTTTAGGGTGGAGACCAGTTTATCATTTCTCAGTGTCAGCTCTACCTTCAGCTTTCAGTCTTTCCTTTGCATTGACTCTGCATGAAATTTGCCTCTTACTTCTGTCCCTTTAGCCCCAACCATTACTTAGTTTGTATTTGTTAACCTAGTTGTAAATGGCACAGTGGTGAGTGTTTTCTGGTAGTTTGATTATGTCTTAATCCTGGCCCTACCAGCCCGTGAATAATGGAACTATGGCCTTCACAGTTGCTCTTGACCATCCTTCATATGTAGTTTTGGGCACAGGATACTCTACAACACCTTTTTCTCCCTATTGTAGTTGTTTTTCCTCTATACTTTCAAGTTGACAGTTTTTGTGTCTTTCCTCCTACAAATTAAAGATTTTGTTCCAAAAAGGAACAAAGTCTGTTTATAATATTCTAAAGCTAATTATATCTTGTTATGATTTCCCAGTCTGCAGCTTTTTTTCACTCTCCAGTGTCTTCAAGGAGTTGTTTTTTGCTTTATGTTCAGGATTTATAACTCCTTCCTGGTGGGGTAGGGGATCCTCCATTACAATTTTATTCCCACATTACCCCCTTGATATATATTTTTCTACGTGTCTTTTGGATTATCAATAATTTCTAGACATGCAATTTCATCAATTTTTATATTTAAAAGTGGAAATAATTTTACCCTAAATATGTATGTATATATAAATTGTATATATATATATATATATATATATACAAACACAGAAACAAATACATAGATGTATAATTATAAATGAATATATTATAATACATTTAAAAGTAATAGCTATTAAATATGAGTACCTATTTCCTGTAGGAACTGAAATAAAACTCTATTTAATATATCTCAATCTAATCTTTTTCAATTTTTTTCCAAAACAATTTCCTCATTTAAAATTGAAAATGACCTTACATCTTGTCCCATAATCTAGGAAGATGTTTACAATTTACTGCCCATTTCCCCAAAGCCTTTTAATCTCTCCAAACAACTTTTAATTTCCAGGGAAGATTCCTAGATGTAAAATGCCACTTTATGAATAATTTCTCTATTCCCCTTTTGGGCAAGCTGCTACTTATCTGGCAAGCTTTAAAAGCTATTTTCAAAAAGACTTTCAAGGGACTGGTAATTAGCTTCTTTTAACTTAAACACACTCTTTGGATTTTATTTTATTTTTATCAAGAATATAAGATTTTTCAAAGAACATTTATCTCACTTTTTAAATGGACTAAAGGCAATATGATACAATTTCTATAAATAAGTGTAATTAAACCCTTTGCATTTGGAGATTGTATCTTCTAAAACTATAATGTAACCATGACACATGACTATTTTAATAATCATGCTACTAATTGTTATAAATTAAATTATCTAAGATATTAATATTGAAAGTATGATGTTAGATGTTTCTAAACAACCAGCTATTCACTTTTAAAAAGAAATTTTATTTTTATTCTATCTAACTATAAAATATTCTTATTTACTTACATATCTAAAATAATTTAATAATTAACTTTATTTGTACTATAAAAATTAGTGATGTTAATCCTCAGGGTCCATTTGAAGCTATACATTCTTTGTGTACCATTCATATAGCATGTTCCTGTTATAATGCCCCTGATGTACCTGAAAAGTGAATGATGAATCACTGGTACAGTGTAGCAGGGGTAAAGTTGCATTAGCTCCAAACTCAGAAAAAGACAAGGCAAAAAAAAAGATTATTCAAACTTAGCTTACCTTATGGTAGAGCAGATTGTCTATTATGTCTCTTCAAACACAAATAAGTGGTCTACTCATTGCTTATCCAAACCCAAAAGATAGATTTTTACTAATCAATTGCAATGATAACCATGAAAATATCTCTCTTGCTGAATCATGATGGAATGTATTACAAATGATAATATATTTTAGTATATTTACACTTAACATTATCTGACTTCTATTAGAGATAATGTTTAAAGAACTTAAGGTTCTTGCATAAATTTTCCACAAATGCTTCACATGGTTTTCAGATATTTGGAAGAAACCAGTTGGACTTAAGATTATTCAGTAGTCTTTAATGTCTACTGTAATACTGACAGGTATTTAGCTGGACTGCATAGATAATAAAATCATACTTCTCCTATAATGACGTGAAAATGAAAACGACCAAAGAATTGACTCATGTGGCTATGAGGTAGGCAGCACTGTATGACAGTCCTTTCTGTGCCCATTGATCATATGATCTACCTTTTTTAAAAAATTTAAAAATAATATAGTTAATATCTGTTTAAACAGGCCCTTGAATAAAATAATATTTGTTATGTAGAAGTATTTTTTAAAAAGAAAGATAATGGCACTGCATTTTGAAACTAATAGAATGCAGCCCAAATATTATTCATAAATTTCTTGCCTTTAAGATTGCTTTAACAAAAGATGGGTGTATTAAATTAACTCTTCAAAGGTTTAAAAAAGATGAAGCCTTATAAAAACTTATGGAATTGGATAAAATATAAAATTACACATTGATTAGAAAAGAAAAAGCAGAATAGAGGAATGACTAATAACTAGTCTATTGAATGAATAATTAAAAGAAAAAAGCCAGCAAATATCTGGAAAATTTGATCATAGGAGATAAAAAATGCAAAAAAAAAAAAAAATCAACCAAGATTGGAAATAAGGAAAAAATATGCCAAAGCTTAAAGAAAATTTTAAATTTTTTTATAAAAATAGGATACGAAGTTATGTGTTTAAATATATTTAAATATTCAGATATTCTTACCTCCTAATAAACTTATAACTCCAGGAGTTGGTGATGGGCAGGGAGGCCTGGCATGCTGCAGTCCATGGGGTCGCAAAGAGTCAGACACAACTGAGCGACTGAACTGAATTGAACTGAATAAACTTACATAACTTGGAGCTTGTTATTCTGTGGTTTATGAGCTGGAGGTCTACCAGTGAAGTTTACACGCTGCTGACCTCTCCAGGTGCTGATGGACGTACTTGACTTGCATAGTGCTCTGATGGCTTTGGCAAGTGACAGAATTGCATCCATCTTTCATGCTTTGTTAGAGATATAGTTTAGGGTTCTATAGTGTTACAGAACTTAAATTCAGCTTTTTATATTGAGTTGGCCAGAAAGTTAGTTCAGGTTTTTCCACAAGATATTACAGAAAAACCCAAATGAAATTTTTGGCCAACTCAATACAGCTGCTTTTTTCCACCCCAGTGTGTGTCACACTGGGCTTTCTTGGTGGCTCAGACTATAAAGAATCTGCCTGCCAGGTTTAATCCCTGTGTGGCTACCTACTCCAGTATCCTCACCTGGAGAATTCCATGGACAGAAGAGCCTGGAAGGCCGTAGTGCATGATGTCGCAGAGTTGGACACGACTGAGTGACTAACACTCACTTTTTCACTTTCTGTATATCACACCACCAAATGGGGAGAAAAAGATACTTTCAATATAGCCTCAATATTGTACCTCAGACCACCATTCTCTCCTTCACTTCTGGCCTGTGGTGGTTTTTTGCCAGTCAACTTCCTAATAATGATTTTTTTTTTAATCTGCTCATTATCCCCCATGAGATCTAACTCCTCCACATCAACACACACATTCCTTAATGTGCCGTGAACACAATCATTAGTAAAGATTGTTTCCTTTTTTGTTGATTGGTTATTGTTGTTCCTAAAATAAAACATCTCTTAGAAGGGTAAAATGAAATTGTCATTGCTGTCCTGCTGATATCCATATGTTGAAGTTTTAATATTCCACAAAAGAAATGGAAATGACAGATACACAATAATAATAGCAGTTGCATGGTATCTGGATTCCTTATGCAATATATAATTCATGAAACAACACATATAAGGGAATTTGGACATGTTGTCATATATAAAATATATATGGAAGTCTAGTTTGCCTATTAACAGACCCTAATTCTTTTGGTTAGCAGTAATTTTAAGGATCTCATTTGATCATTCTGTTTAGTCGCTCAGTTGTGTCCAACTCTTTGCGACCCCATAGACTGCAGCCTGCCAGGCTCCTCTGTCCGTGGGGTTCTCCAGGCAAGAATAGTGGAGTTGGTTACCATTTCCTCCTCCCATTTGATCATGGGTCTCTCTAAAATAAGAAGTTATTTTCATTGCATAGTCTGCTGTTATAGATTTGGCCTGTTTTTCACCTCTGACTGATTGATTCTGGTGACAATGAGCTGATTTTTCATTGCAACAGAAGAGAACATTTCAAATGATTATGTCTAATCAGTTCAAGGGAGGCAAGGCAACCAAGCCTCTAACTTGAAGATATTTCCTGTTTCAATTTTCATTTTATCTCTCTGACTCATCTTTTAATCACAGCAATGCTATTGTCTGATGGAATTGCAATGATGGAAATTTAAACATGGCATAATTAAATGTATTTTGCTGAAACTCAGAAGAGAAAAATCTCTCTCCTTTCTCAGCACCCAGCTACTTTTTTAAAAAGTGGCTCCTTATGAGTTGAAATATCATTACTATAAAAATAGAATATGTATGATCATGCCAAAATGAAGATATTCTTATGAGCTTTTCAAAGTGATTTCAAATGTGGTACATTTTCAGTTCTGTACTGATATTTGTTTCCCAAAGATGATTATTTGGATATAAATGTAAATGTTTGTGTGTGTCTTCATAATATATAATGATATGTCTGTCTGTGTCAGATAAGAGATACAGACATACAGCAATATTAGAGCAAATTAAAGGCATACGGTAATATAAACTTCCTCAGGATGGTTTATCTAGTATGCTTTCTTAAATAATTGCTTAATGAAAACAGAAAAAAAAAAGAAAAAGATGCATTTAAAAGCAAAAAGCTGATAAATCTAACTTTGATCTTTATTTAAAAAAATAAAAAATCTCCCTGGGCTCATTGTTGCTCAAGCTTGTCTGCCCATTAGAATCAACTCTTGTTTGTTTAGTCACAAAGAAAGTCACAAAGTCGTGTCCAACTCTTTGCGACTCAATGGACTATAGCCCCCCAACATCCTCTATCCTGGGGATTTTACAGGCAAGAATGCTGGAGTCCATTGCCATTTCTTTTTCCAGAGGATCTTTCTGACCCAGGGATGGAACCTGCAACTTCTGCTGAGTCTCTTGCATTGCAGGCAGATTCTTTACCTCTGAGCCACAGGGG
Source organism: Giraffa tippelskirchi (assembly GCF_054371585.1). Lineage (NCBI taxonomy): Eukaryota > Metazoa > Chordata > Mammalia > Artiodactyla > Giraffidae > Giraffa > Giraffa tippelskirchi. The sequence continues at coordinate 101,980,995 of NC_137281.1, forward strand.
AAGCCTGGTGAATCCACTGGAGACCTTTTAAAACTTCAAAGCCCAGGGCATGTCCCAGGTAAATTAGATCATAAAGATTCCTATCGAGTATGTTCTAAAAGCATTAGTGCCTTATCTTTCACATTTAGATTTTTAATTCCTTTAAGAAAATTTGGAGCTCAGATCAACTTTTGAGACAACATCAGCATTCATTGAACCCATTTCTAGTTTTTGAGTTTCATTTTTTGACTGTTTTCATCTGTGTATAAGGACTGATACTTTATGGACTTTATTAAATATCTTCCAAAGAATAAAAAGTATTTTTAGTAAGCAAAACTCATGCTATCTGTAGTCTGATACATTGAATCCCTTTGTAAACTAAGGTTACATAATAGGATCTCAATGATCTTATTTTATTATATCTTGAAACACCTGGCTATTTTATCATAGTGGATATTATTTCATTGCTCATCGTTTATTACCAATGATGCTTAAAAAAAAGACTGAAATAATAAGAAAAAAGAATAATGTTTTTTTCTACAAGGCTCATGCTAGAAACAAATCTTCACCATTTATTTGTTCTTATTTTCTTATTTCCTTGTCCAAAATATTATAACTATTTTTCAAAATGTATAAAAAAATTATTTGAAACATCATCTCTGTAGTATTGTCTTACCATTCTTAAGCCCAGTTGAGAACTTTCTGCTTATACTAGTGAAGAGAAGAAAATTTATGAAAGAACAATTTTCACAAATATTTGAGTCAGGAGATAAATCAGAAAATGAGACAACACCACAGTAAACTCTAGGCTTTTAATAATAATGATGAAATAGCTTTTATAATCACAATCTCAGCTATGCGTCTTCAGATTATGACATCTTAGATGAACTTTCTCAAATTCAAGAATCAACAAGTGAAGTATATTTTTGAGGATAAAAAGGGAAATATGACATTCTCACACAGTCATTCAATTGGAATGACATCATCATACAAAATTTTGCAAGAAGAATATGGCCTTATTTAGGATCAACCTAGAGGATATTACACTAAGTCAGTCAGACAAGGAAAGGCAGATAGTATATGATTTCACATACATGTAGAACTTATAAAACAAAACAAATGAACAAACAAAACAGAACAGACACCTAGATACAGGAAACTTGGCTGCCAGAGGGAAGGGGGATGGGAAGATTAGGCAAAATAGGTGAAAGGGATTCAGAGGTATAAACTTCAAGTTATACAATAAGTCACAGGGATATTATTCAAAATCTAGAACCAATATTCACAAATGATATGTTTGTCATTCATACATTACAATAATGAAAATTTGGTTTATTCAGAAGATATTGTGCATTTTTGGCATACATCTTCAAAACTAGGAAAATATAGAATTAAATCTGGACTAACCCTGTTTATAGCTCAGTTGGTAAAGAATGGAGACCTGGGTTCAATCCCTGGGTTGGGAAGATCTTCTGGAGAAGGGAAAGGTTACCCACTCCACTATTCTGGCCTGGAGAATTCCATGGACTGTATAGCTGATAGTGTCGCAAAGAGTCAGAAATGACTGAGCCACTTTCACTTTCAGCTGTGTTTAAATCCTCATTAAAATTTCCAGTAAAATAACCTCTAAATATCTCTTTATTCTTAGTTCTAAAATTATCCATAACATGACTTAAAAATCTAAAAAAATTAAGATCTCTTTGGAACAAGATGTTACATGGTGATGCCTGGGTTTTTTTTGTTGGGGTTTTTTTTTGCATAATGAATTCTTTTTCCACAATTGACATACTGTTTTCCTAACACAACCAATTTAAAAGACCATGCTTCTTACTATCCTTTAGTGTCATCTCCAGCATATGTCAAATGTCCCTGTTTGCATTGTGGACATAATGTCTGTTTCTGGGACCTCTATTCTACTTAATTGGTCTGATTTCTACGCTGCAGTGAAGTCTCAACTGTCTCAATTATTTTGCTTTATAGGAAATCTTGATATTTGGAAAACCAGTCCTTCCTCTACCTTATTCCTCAGCAGTAGCTTATTTATTCTAGTCCTTTGAGAAATTAAATACATTTTAGAATCTGCTTATATTCATCAAATATGGAATTTTAATGATGACTGAATTGATTTAATAAATCACCTTTGGTAGTATGACATCTTTATACTATTGAACCTTTAAACATTTTTATAACATTGAATCTTATAAACATTATTCTATCTGATCAGTCATATTGCTTTTCTAGAAGTACCTTTCACCTATCCTCGTAATTACTATGAAAAAACTCTAGTGTATTTAGCAAAAGTTTGTAGTCTGGGGATAGGTTTCTGATAAGAGGTAAGAAAAGAGATCTATCATCTAAGAATTTTGGAATGGAGATAAAGACAAATATCTTAAACTGAGTTGTTTCTGAAACTGTTAATTTGAAATAGCCTTGATTATTGTAAAATATTTTACTTTGCAAAAGACATCAAAAAATCTATGTCAAAAACTGATCATAGATTTTTATATTTACTAGTATTTCTTACTTTGTAAGAATAAAGGATGAATCTAACAACTTGTGACTGGTAATCATATATTGCCACATAAAGGTTAATAATGCCTTTAACAGGGAAATCTAATAGAAATGATCACTTGAACAGTGTTAGTAAAGCTACTTAGCAGGATATTGCAATAGTCCAATGAGAGTTAATGGATCCTTGTGTTTTTATATGTCTATTGGAGAAATAGAAATGGAGATAAGTGGGTGGATGAAGAATATATTTTTGAAAAAGATCTATGTAGGACTTGCTGATGAATTTGATATGAGGGTTTAGAGAGGAAATAATGACTTCTCCTAGGTTTTTGGTTGAACATTTGGTGTAAATTGTGGTAGCATTTACTGACACAGAAAATATTGGAGTAGAAATGGGCTTTCATGGGAGTAGGACTTTTGGGAAAATTACTTTATACCAGACTGTTAAATATTAGTCTGTGTGTGTGTGTGTGTGTGTGTGTGTGTGTGTCTGAGAGAGAGCGGGGGATTGGTTGGTGATTGATTCAAGTGAGAAGTTAGAAAGGGAGATGAATGGGAGGAAGTTGACCAAGAAGGCTTTAAAATTCCCCTCAGGTTGCTAAACTTTAGACTGACTTTTGATTCTAAGCTCCTGATCTCCATTTTTCTATAGCATTTACTTTAGAACACTTGTAAATTCCCCTTAAGATGTAAATCTTTTGAAAGGCTTTTGCCAGTTTTATAACCCATGAATGACATTCTCAAGGATCTGCGCACCATCCCCTTGAAGTACCATCAGGAAAGATAAAGTTCTTATCTCTGTTTCTAGAGGAAAATAGGAACCTAACTTCAATGGGCAACACTTAGCAAACCCAAAGAGCGTTACATATTTGCAGACTCAGAAATAACTCACTAAACTCAACACCTCCCACTGATTAATCTTCCCTCTAACTTCTCTTTAAGTATGCAACATATCATTTAGGTTACTGCTACTATGATCTGAGGACCAACAACAATGGCCTTTCTGGGTTGGAATGCTGGAAATGAGAAAAGCTCAAATCCCACATCAGGCCTACTAAGTATCTGCCTTTTTAGTAAGATCCTCAGGGGATTCTATGGAGAAGGAAATGGCAATCCACTCCAGTACTCTTGCCTGGAAAATTCCATGGATGGAGGAGCTTTGTGGGCTACAGTCCATGGGGTCGCAAAGAGTCGGACACGACTGAGTGACTTTACTTTACTTTACTTTTAGGGGATTCTTAGACACACTAAAGTTTGAGAAGTACTACATTAGGTTACTAGAAGGAAACTAGGCCTCAAAGACAGTTGGGATGGGTAATGAAGAGTGAAATAGTGTAGCTAACATTGAAATAATACATAGTGTTATAGTATACTATATGGGCTGTATATACTATACTGGGCTGTTATACTCTAGTGGGCTGTAGAATAAATTAAATGGAAGGGTGGGATAGCCTGGCCAGAGAGAGTGATGCTGAACTTAAGGTGAGTTAGTGAGGTTGTTGATAATGGCATGGTCAAATTTACAATCACAATAGGGTTGGCTGGCAAGAATCTGGATGGTAGATTCATATGTGAGAGGTCTTTAAGGGTTATGGCTAAGTAAATATATTGGGCAATGGTAAGAGTATCAAATATTTTAAGTGTATATTTGTGTTTTTTTATTGGGATATTGTTGCTTTACAATGTTATGTTAGTTTCTGTTGTACAACAGAGTCAATCAGCTATATGTATACATGTATCCCCTCCCTCTTGGACCTCCCTCTGACCCCCGCCCTCATCCTATCCATCTAGGTCACCATAGAACACAGAGTTGAGCTCCTTGCGCTATACAGCAGGTTCTCGTGGCTTCTGTTTTACACTTGGTAGTGTACGTATGTCAATCCCAATCTCCTAATTCATCCCGCCCTTCCATTCTCCACCTCATGTCCATGAGTCTGTTCTCTGTGTCTGCATCTCTATTCCTGCCCTGGAAATAGGTTCATCTGTACCATTTTCTAGATTCCACATATATGTGTTAATATATGACATCTGTTTTCTTCTTTCTGACTTACCTCACTCTGTACGACAGACTCTAGGCCAATCCGCATTTCTACAAATTTTGTGTTTTTAAAATGAAGAAGGAAGAAGCATGGTTTAGAAGTGTCAATAACACCCTTGTGTTATCTTCTAGTTGTGAGGCACATATGAAGGGAAAATTTTTAAAATAGCTTTGTCTTGAGGGGCGTAGGTGGAGGCAGCAACCGCAGGAAAGAACCAGGATTTAGAGGAGGCAAGACTTGGAAAATTTTTTCTCTACAAAGCCACATAGCAAATATTTTAGGCCTTGTAAGCCATCTGGTCTCTGCTACAACTACTCAGCTCTCCTCTTACAGTGGGAAAGCAGCCATAGACCTTATGTAATTGAATGAATGATTCAATAAAACTTTATTTATAAAACACAGGCATCAGGCTGTATTTGACCTGCAGGCTATAGTTTGTGGACTCCTCAGTTAAGGCATGGAGAAGGCAATGGCACCCCACTCCAGTACCCTTGCCTGGAAAATCCCATGGATGGAGGAGCCTGGTAGGCTACAGTCCATGGGGTCGCTAAGAGTCGGACACGACTGAGCGACTTCACTTTCACTTTTCCCTTTCATGCACTGGAGAAGGAAATGGCAACCCACTCCAGTGTTCTTGCCTGGAGAATCCCAGGGACGGCGGAGCCCAGTGGGCTGCCGTCTATGGGGTCGCACAGAGTCGGACACGACTGAAGCGACTTAGCAGCAGCAGCAGCAGTTAAGGCAACAACATAAAGTGATGATGATGACGATTGAATGGGGATAGCTGACCCTGGATTTCAGACAAATCTGGAAAACACTGGGATGCTGAAGAGCTGTGATAAATGTTGTCAAGTTAAGAGATGTATAAAGTAGTATGGCATGAATTGTGAGTGAGGATTTTTGCTGGTAATGTAAATAAAAAGCAACATGAGGCATGGAAAACTAGTCCTGATATTCTTTAAAACTTTTAAATTAACTATGTATTTCACAATATTTTATACTATACAGAAATATAAACTATATAGAACCTATAAAAAACAAAACAAAACATGAAACTCGTGTGTCTAGGTTAAGAAATGGAACATTAGTGGTATTTTGAAGCCCTGTGTGCATCCCCTCATATTCTTTTTCATCTCCTTTCTCCGAAGGGGAGCTCTGTTCTCAATTTTGTGATTATCATTTCCCAGTTTTTCTGTACCTGGATCTCAGTTAACAAATCTGGAATTTAGATGACTGAATAGGTAGAGACCCCTGGAGAGATTGAAAAATTTCTTTCCTAGGGGTGTGTATTTATATTACGAAGGCAGATAAAATCTGATGCCAGTCATTCATTTACATCCCAAAGGGTTAAAAATCAGGAAACTTCTCTCTACTTCCGAATGAAGTTTTGTTTATCCCAGGAAGAAAAAGTTTATTTCTGTCTCTCTGGAGGAGAGAGTGGCAGCTGGGTGGTGTGTAACCCATATATATTCCCAGAATTATAAGTTTGGATTTTCTGTCCTTTGGGGAAGAAAACATCCTTTGTGCACTTGCAGGCCCAACCATCTGGTTTTCATTGTATTAAAATCACCTTGAAGGGGGAAAATGAGGTATGGGGAACAAATGTGCTTACTGTTGTATTAATAATCTTCCCTGAGCCAGATACCTCGTGTTTACTTTCAGGACAAAATAAATGCATATAGATATCAAACTCCTAACCATCAACAGCAGAATAAATATTCTTTTCAAGTGTACCTTGGATTCTGAGGGTTTAGAATTCCTGTTTCTCCAAGGTATACAACAGGTTCACCATGGACACAGCAATGGTTTTATCAAACTATAGTCTGTGTCATCTGCATGGAACTTTGGACTTCTCCTGTTCAGGCACTGACACATGAGAAGAGGATTCATCATCCTGGAAGGGACAGCTGACTTGCATTATCAGAAGGTAGGACTGCTATTACACAATAGGGATAGGGAAGAATGTGTTCATCATCTACTTAGGAAGTTCTTGGTAGTTCCTTATACAATTTTAATGGTAAGTGGACAGCTGTAGCAGCCACAACCTGGGAACATAATGTCCAAGGCTCAGATCCCTCAAGGATGAGGTAATATGTCATACTACCCAATAAGTTATTGAGATAAGTAGAGGTGCTAGTTTAGGAGAGAAGAATCTTCAGTGGATGGTAGAAGACTGTTATGTCAGTTATAATCCTGAGAGCAGCTGCCATGCTGATGACTCTCATTTGTCCCAGGAATCATCCTTTTCTAAGTTTCCACTAGGATAAGAAGACAGCCATCATGCTTTATGAGCCACTCCCAGAATTTATAAAGATATCAAGAAGCACAGAAATAGACTTAGTGAACTCTGTGCTGCACTGCCCAGATCCTTCTTTAAGATTGAAGGACTTACTCTCTCAGCCTCTGGGGAGCAGTACTGTCAGATAACCTTCAGTTGTCATCTCACGCAAAGTCATAGTCCCATCCCGAGGGCTTTGCAGGTGGTGCTAGTGGTAAGGAACCCGCCTGTCAATGCAGGAGATGTAAGAGACACAGGTTCGATCCCTGGGTTGGGAATATCCCCTGGAGGAGGGCATGGCAATCCACTCCATTATTGTTGCCTGGAGATTCCCATGGACAGAGGAGCCTGGCAGGCTACAGTCCACGGGATCGCAAAGAGTCGTACATGACTAAAGCAACTTAGCACGCACGGTAGCCCACACCCAGTGACTCTTCAATTCAGGAATGTAAAGGCCTGCTTCCACTGATCATCTTCTCCCTCTCCCTTCTACTTTTTTCCCTTTCCATAGCTGTTGATTCCAAGAGAAGTCTCTTATTATTCCCCACATGCTAATTTCAGTCTTTGTCTGCTTTCCTGGGAAACCCAGCAATAATATATAGCAGTTAATGAATTATTTAATATATATATATATATACCTGAGTGATGTGTTACTTTGAGGTATAAATGCTGAAAGGGTCAGTTTATAGAAGTTAAAAAAGAAATGTTTTTAGAGTTAAGGGGAAAATATACAACCTGCTGGCCAACAGACCAGAACAGATATGTACCCAATACAGTACCTACCTCCAGAAGGAATGAAAATTCATTAGAGTAGAGGACTTTTGCTTGTCACATGTGTAGCAATAATGGTAGCAGTGGCTTTACCCTGGAGTTTGTTAGGCTATCAGGTTCCACCACAGAGCTACTGAATCTGATTTTGCATTTTATAAGACCCGAAGGTAATTCTTATCCGGTGATTTAGATCAATGATTCTCAACCCTGCCTGCAAAATAGAATCACCAGTGAGCTTAAAAAAAAAAAATTCTTATGCCTGAGCCTCATTCCAAATACAGTCCATTCGAATTTCTGGGACATGGTGTCCAAGCATTAGTATATTATAGAAGTTTCCAAGGCCATTTATAATGAATAGGCAGATTTAGTACTCATTGATACAAAGGGTCTTCAAGATTTCTTTTCCCCTTTAATGTCTTAGGTTAGTCACAAATTCCTATGAAATCCCTTAGGATTCCCATCACTAAGTCTTCATTTTTCTCTTAGAATTTTTAAGCTGTTTATCTGATTTTCCTTCTTCCAGCCTCAGGAAATCAAAATCTGAAACTGTATGCTGATCAATTGTTTATTGTCTGATTCTAGCCTCTAGAAATTGCAGCTTTCTATTTCTTTATTCTCAAGGGACTATGGATAAGGTGAAACTAATAAATGGGCATAGAGGTTAGCTTCCAGGTATAAAATCAATGCTCATATTCACTCCTTTCAAAGTGCTGTTTCAGTTTGGTTAGAAGGATTTTTAATTTCAATATATTTTGGGGGTCAGTCAATGAAGTTTGGCCCCAAGACAAATCAGTCAATCCTTTGTCCTTTGTTCTTTCCCAGTGCTTTGAAGACAGGACCAAAGTAAGAGATGAAAGTGCATCAATAGCTGCAATGGTATCCAATTCCCAGACCACTGATTCTTGCTAAAGCAAACAGGCACAAGATGACAACTGGGGAGGAAAGCGCATCGCTTCTTTCTACATAAAATAAGACATAATACCAGTAGGTTGAATAACGTAGACCTGAATAAAATAGCATTATTTTAATAATAAAAACACATGTATTACATAGCAATTTTAAATATGCCTGGTGTGGGGGTCTTTCTTCACATGTTATATGAAAAGAAATATTTCATTGACTAAAATAAACCAGTAAAATACATGAAAAGGACATAATAGTTTAATATTTAAAGTTATCTAATGATAAATGAAGGAAGTCTACCAGCATGTCTAAATAGAAGCTTTTATTTACATATATTAGTGGTGTGCTAAAGCCCATGTGAAACAAATATATATTTAAAACATACATTAGGAGTATTTTATCACTGTCAAGATGGAAGAACAGAAAAGGAACATTTGCTCATATAAGCGGAAAATTTTCCAGTTTATTGTGATCCACATAGTCAAAGGCTTTGGCATAGTCAATAGGGCAGAAATAGATGTTTTATTAGAACTCTCTAGCTTTTTCGATGATCCAGCAGATGTTGGCAATTTGATCTCTGGCTCCTCTGCCTTTTCTAAAACCAACTTGAACAACTTTTTTTTTTTGAACACCTGGAAGTTCACAGTTCAAGTATTGCTGAAGCCTGCTTTGGAGAATTTTGAGCATTACTTTACTAGCGTGTGAGATGAGTGCAATTGTGTGGTAGTTTGAGCATTCCTTGGCATTGCCTTTCTTTGGGATTGGAATTAAAAACTGACCTTTTCCAGTCCCGTGACCACTGCTGAGTTTTCCAAATTTGCTGACATATTGAGTGCAGCACTTTCACAGCATCATCTTTTAGGGTTTGAAATAATTCAACTGGAATTCCATCACCTCCACTAGCTTTGTTCATAGTGATGCTTCCTAAGGCCCTGTACAGGAGACAGGGATCAAGACCATCCCCATGGAAAAGAAATGCAAAAAAGCAAAATGGCTGTCTGAGGAGGCCTTGACTTCACATTCCAGGATGTCTGGCTCTAGGTGAGTGATAACATCATCATGATATCTGGGTCATGAAGATATGTTTTGTACAGTTCTTCTGTGTATTCTTGCCACCTCTTCTTAAAATCTTCTGCTTCTGTAGGTCCATACCATTTCTGTCCTTTATTGTGCCATATTTGCATGAAATGTTCCCTTGGTTTCTCTAATTTTCTTGAAGAGATCTCTATTCTTTCCCATTCTATTGTTTTCCTCTATTTCTTTGCACTGATCGCTGAGGAAGTCTTTCTCATCTCTCCTTGCTATTCTTTGGAACTCTGCGTTCAAATGAGAATATCTTTCCTTTTCTCCTTTGCTTTTCACTTCTCTGCTTTTCACAGCTATTTGTAAGGCCTCCTCAGACAGCCATTTTGCTTTTTTGCATTTCTTTTCCATGGGGATGGTCTTGATCCCTGTCTCCTGTACAATATCACAAACCTCTGTCCATAGTTCATCAGACACTCTATCAGTTCTAGTCCCTTAAATCTATTTCTCACTTCCCCTGTATAATCATAAGGGATTTGATCTAGGTCATACCTGAATGGTCTAGTGGTTTTCCCCACTTTCTTTAATTTAAGTCTGAATTTGGCAATAAGCAGTTCATGGTCTGAGCCACAGTCAGCTCCCGGTCTTGTTTTTGCTGACTGTAGAGAGCTTCTCCATCTTTGGCTGCAAAGAATATAATCAATCTGATTTCAGTGTTGACCATCTGGTGATGTCCATGTGTAGAGTCTTCTCTTGTGTTATTGGAAGAGGGTGCTTGCTATGACCAGTGCGTTCTCTTGGGAAAACTCTATTAACCTTTGCCCTGCTTCATTCTGTACTCCAAGGCCAAATTTGCCTGTTACTCCAGGTGTTTCTTGACTTCCTACTTTTGCATTCCAGTCCCCTATAATGAAAAGGACATCTTTTTGGGGTGTTAGTTCTAGAAGGTCTTGTAGATCTTTATAGAACCATTTGACTTCAGCTTCTTCAGCATTAGTGGTTGGGACATAGACTTGGATTACTGTGATATTGAATGGTTTGCCTTGGAAATGAACAGAGATCATTCTGTTGTATTTGAGATTGCATCTAAGTACTGCATTCCAGACTCTTTTGTTGACTATGATGGCTACTCCATTTCTTCTAAGGGATTCTTGCCCACAGTAGTAGATATAATGGTCATCTGAGTTAAATTCACCCATTCCAGTCCATTTTAGTTTGCTGATTCCTAGAATGTCGACGTTCACTCTTGCCATCTCCTGTTTGACCACTTCCAATTTGCCTTGATTCATGGACCTAACATTGCAGGCTCCTATGCAATGTTGCTCTTTACAGCATTGGACCTTGCTTCTATCACCAGTCACATCCACAACTGGGTATTGTCTTTGCTTTGGCTCCATCCCTTCATGCTTTCTGGAGTTATTTCTCCACTGGTCTCCAGTAGCATATTGGGCACCTACCGACCTGGGGAGTTCATCTTTCAGTGTCCTATCTTTTGCCTTTTCATACTGTTCATGGGGTTCTCAAGGCAAGAATACTGAAGTGGTTTGCCATTCCCTTCTCCAGTGGACCACTTTTTGTCAGAACTCCCCACCATGACCTATGCATATTGAGTGGCCCCACAGAGCATGGTTTAGTTTCATTGAGTTAGACAAGGCTATGGAAAATTCTGAAAGATACGGAAATACCAGACCACCTGACTTGCCTCTTGAGAAACCTGTATGCAGGTCAGGAAGCAACAGTTAGAACTTGACATGGAAAAACAGACTGGTTCCAAATAGGAAAAAGAGTACAACAAGGCTGTATATTGTCATCTGCTTATTTCACTTATATGCAGAGTACATCATGAGAAATGCTGGGCTGGAAGAAGCACAAGCTGGAATCAAGATTGTCAGGAGAAATATCAATAGCCTCATACATGCAGATGACACCAACCTTATGTCCGAAAGTGAAGAAGAACTAAAGAGCCTCTTAATGAAAGTGAAAGAGGGGAGTGAAAAAGTTGGCTTAAAGCTCAACATTCAGAAAACTAAGATCATGGCGTCAGGTCCCATCACTTCATGGCAAATAGATGGAGAAAGAGTGGAAACAGTGGCTGACTTTATGTTTCTGGGCTCCAAAATCACTGCAGGTGGTGATTGCAGCCATAAAATTAAAAGACACTACTCCTTGGAAGGAAAGTGATGACCAACCTAGACAGCACATTAACAAGCAGAGACATTACTTTGTCAACAAATGTCCGTCTAGTCAAGGCTATGGTTGTAGTCATGTATGGATGTGAGAGTTGAACTATAAAGAAAGCTGAGTGTCAAAGAATTGATGCTTTTGAACTGTGATGTTGGAGAAGACTCTTGAGAGTCCCTTGGACTGCAAAGAGATCCAACCAGTCCATCCTAAAGGAGATCATTCCTGGGTGTTCTTTGGAAGGACTGATGTTGAAGCTGAGGCTCCAATACTTTGGCCACCTGATGTGAAGAGCTGACTCATTTGAAAAGACCTTGATGCTGGGAAAGATTGAGGGCAGGGGGAGAAGGGGACGACAGAGGATGAGATGGTTGGATGGCATCACCGACTCAATGGACATGAGTTTGGGTGAACTCTGGGAGTTGGTGATGGACAGAGAGGCCTGGCATTCATGGGGTCGCAAAGAGTCAGACATGACTGAGTGACTGAACTGAACTGAAGTGGAAAATTTATCAAACTGCTATTAAAATTTGGAATTTGGCAGTTTTGTCATTATTATTTTTTACTTAGGATTTTTCTTTTTTTTTCTGAAGAGCTAATATAGAAGGATTTTCATACTGGAGAGAGTCAACCAAAGGTCAAGAAAATAAACTTCTTCACAAATTACAACTCATCTGGTAATCTACTTAAACATTTGGTGACTGCAAGTAACTATGCATATGCATCTAGATGTTTCCCACACTGAACCTGATCTTACTGTCTGTTGCATTTACACATGGGTGATCAAATCCTGTGCTTTAGCTGGTGAAAGGAGGACCTGCAGGAATGGCCATTGCATGTTCACATGAAGTACTGCATTCCTTGACTTTTTATACAAACTCAAAGATCTTGTTATCTCAAGGTGTATTCTGCATTTTTCCACTTTTAAATAGTCATAGTTTATCACTCATCTCTTTAAACTAAAAAATTGGCCAAAAAATACTCACTTGCTTAGTGACTTTTTTATGTATTTTCTTCTTCCCTCCTCCTCCCCAGTTTAGGTAATTTCTTCCATTTGCCTTAACCATCTAAAGTTTCTTAAAATTATATGTTCATAAACAGACATCCTGCAAGCAATCATTTCCTTAGTATATTTGATTTTATTTTCCCCTATTTTACAAATGCTTTGGTCCAAAGAGATAAGAGACCTAGAGATCATTTGAAAATATTTTTGAAATACTTTGGAAATAATTTGAAATGGAATATCCTGTTTTCAAATTCTAGAAAAATGATACTCTCATTTTTCTGACTGTTTGCATGCCTAACTGGGAAATTCAGAGGTTATTGAGAGAGTCACACTGGTCTTCTAGCAGCGTGCACATATTATATTGAATTAACTTTGAAGACTTGAAATTATATCACTATAAGTTAACTTCCAACATGAAAGCTTGTTAATTTGATTTTACAGGTAATGAAAGATTGAATCCATTTTATGAATTATTGTTGTTGTTCAGTCGCTGAGTTGTGTCTGACTCTTTGCGACCCTGTGGACTGCAGCACCGCAGGCTTTCCTGTCCTTCACAATGTCCCAGAGTTTGCTAAAACTCACGTCCATTGAGTCAATGATGCCATCCAACTATCTTATCCTCTGTGGCCCTCTTCTCCTCCTGCTCTCAATCTTTCCCAACTTCAAGGTCTTTTCCAGTGAATCGGCTCTTTGCATCATGTGGCCAAAGTATTGGAGCTTCAGCTTCAGCATCAGTCTTTCCAATGAATATTCAGGATTGGTTTCTTTAGGATTGACTGGTTTGATCTTCTCGCTATCAAAGAGACTCAAGAGTCTTCTCCAGCTCCACAGTTCAAAAGCATCAATTCTTCAGGGTTCAGCCTTCTTTTTCGACCAACTCTCATATCCATACATGACTACTGGAAAAACCATAGCTTTGACTAGGTGGACCTTTGTCAGCCAAATGATGTGTCTGCTTTTTAACATGTTGTCTAGGTTTGTCATAGCTTTCCTTCCAAAGAGGAAACATCTTTTAATATCATGGCTGCAGTCACCATCTGCAGTGATTTTGGAGCTCAAGAAAATAAACTGTCACTACTTCCATTTTTTCCTCATGTTTGCCATGAAGTGATGGGACCAGGTGCCATGATCTTAGTTTTCTGAATGCTGAGTTTTAAGCCAGCTTTTCCACTCTCCTCTTTCACCTTCATCAAGAGGCTCTTTAGTTCCTCTTTGCTTTCTGCAATTATGGTGGTATCATCTGTATATCTGAGATTATTGATATTATTCCTGGCAATACTTATTCCAGCTTGTGCTTCATCCAGCCTGACATTTTGCGTCTTGTACTCTGTATAGAAGTTAAAGAAGCAGAGAGACAACATACAGCCTTGATGTACTCCTTTTTCAGTTTTGAACCAGTCCATTGTTCCATGTCCAGTTCTAACCATTTTTTCTCTAACCATTGCATACAGATTTCTCTGGAGGCAGGTAAGGTGTTCTGGTATTTCCATCTTTTGAAGACTTTTCCACAGTTTGTTGTGATGCATACAAGCAGAAGTAAATGTTTTTCTGGAATTCTCTTGCTTTTTCTATGATCTAACGGATGTTGATAATTTGATCTGAGGTTCGTTTGCCTTTCCTAAATCCAGCTTGTACATCTGTAAGTTCTCAGTTCATGTATTGTTGAAGCCTAGCTGGAAGGATTTTTAGCATTACCTTGCTAGCATGTGAAATGAACACAACTGTGTAATAGTTTGAACATTTTTTGGTATTGCCCTCCTTTTGAATTGGAATAAAAACTGCCCTTTTATGAAAACTTGTGAAAATTAAACATGTAGAAAAGAATGTATATAGTCCCCTAAAAACTCAGAAATGGAGTTGTTTCACCTTGCAAATAACATCAGGCCCACCTCTTCTCAGAGGAAGCAGTAATATTTACCAGTTAGTTAGCTCTAAGGAAGAAGAAAGAATTTCATATATATTCATGCTTATAACTGAGAAATTAACTATTTGTTAGCTTGTAGAATAAACTCATTATTATGTAATCTTTTAAAATGTGTTTCCTTCAGAAAATTGAAGTCACTAAATATCTGAAATATACAGGAGTTTATAAGAAGGGAAACTTTATATCAATAAGGTATGAAATTTCAAGTATTTTGATATGTGCACAATTTAATTATTTCAGCCTTTTAAAGAACATGTCAGAGCTTCAGTTACTTTTATCTGTGACTTCTACCCTCAAATAGAATGTTAATCAGACCTTTTTGCCTACGTGGGACTTTGATCACTTAATACCAGATATTAAGTGGTATTGTTTCTGTATTTTTCAAGGCTACTGTTATAGCATCACAGAATCGTTGGTGGAGTCCAATCCTGTCATGGTGTGATGCCAGGTTCTCTGACAGCAGAGCTTAGGGAAAATACTACTGTATATGTCTTTCCCCAATTAAAAGAAAAAGTCCTGTTACTCCTTCCCCCATCTGCTCTTGCTGTTATCACCTGTTAATTTTTCTTTCCACTGTACCAACAGCAGCCTGATAGCTTTAGTAGCTACGTACTTTGGCCTCATGAGACAAGAAGCTCATGAGACTTCTCAAACTTGAAAATCCATTCAGTTATTAGCTACCCAGTGGCTGTCACAAACAGTATGTGCTGTGAATCACCACAAAGAAATGAAAAAGGCCCAAGTGACAAGTGCTCCAAAAAGTGTTTTCTGCTTCATGCTTAATTAACTCAGATGATAAGTCTTTGATGCATAAACATGTGAACCTTTTCACCAGAACATATTGTCAGCAACCCAGGAAAACATTATGGTGCAATAAGCTTTAGAGATAATTCTTTGCCTTTTGTTAATGCATTTTGAATCACAAACATTAGAACTCAGCCCTTTCAAATATAATGAAAAGGACTAGAGCAAAATTAAAATCAGAATTATTTTTATGATTGTTTTCATAATTAGGAGTTAGTTCCTGGAAGAAATCCAAAATTATTGATATGCTTCAAAATCTCTAAATCCTTTTCTGCTTCCATTAACCATGTACTTTCTTTATCATGTATATATTTCTCATAGAAAGTATTGACAGAAATTGTATCACTTTAGACATTATAATTAAAAGTAGATTGATTTTCTGTAAATGAGCCTCCTATCAAAACAGTATTGCCTACATGGGAACATTTTAGAGATACTTGATGAAAATATAGTGTCACTAATGTTTCCTTGTTTGTGTATCCCAGTTTTATGTTCCTTGGCACGCAGTAAAAAATTTCAAAAAGCTAAGCTAAAACAAAGAGCAGTAATGAGTATAATTGAGAATTCAAAAAACTCGATGCAAATGGAGAAAAACATTGAAAGCAATAAAAAAGGGTAGGAGTCTTGATCTTAGCCATATTTTCTTTTAATATAATCTATTTTATAATTTTTTTAAATATAAATACATATAAGGCTTCACATTTTTTCCAGTGTGTTTTAAGTTGCAAACTGCATAAGTAAATAGTGTTTTTTTTTTTAAATCTAAAACATGTATAATGTCAGCAGCTTTTGAAAAGTGTAGATGTGTGGCACAGGTACAAATGTTATTTGCTGATATTCAGTTTAAAACTAACAATGGTTACGGAGAAGTTGGATATTTAATTTCAAAGTTTTTGTCTGATTTTATTTTTAATAAATGTGAGTTAGTCACTCATTCATGTCTGACTCTTAGGGACCCCATGGACTGTAGCCCTAGCCCACCAGGTTTCTTTGTCTTTGGAATTCTCCAGGCAAGAATACTGGAATGGGTACTCATTCTCTTCTCCAGGGGATCTTCCTGACCCAGGGATTGAACCTAGTTTTCCGGCATTGAAGCAGATTCCTTATAGTCTGAGTCTTACCATCTGAGGTACTGGGGAAGTAGAGCCCATGTTTTTCAGTAAGAAATATTATTGTTTCTCTGAATCTATGCAAATCAGACCTTAAGAATAAAACTAGGTCTTATACATAGTGAAATGATTCAGTTGTATATGTGTATATACTTTTTCACATTCTTTCCACTGTGATTTATCACAAGATGTTGAATATAGTTCCCTGGGCTATAGAGTAGGACCTTGCTGTTTATCCATCCTATATGTTCTTGTTTGCATCTCCTAACTCCAAACTCCTACTCCTTCCCTTCCACAACCCAGCCCCCCTTGGTAACCACAACTCTGTTCTCTCTCTGGTTTTTTTCTGTTTCATAGACAGGTTCATTGTATTGTATTTTAGATTCCACATATATGTAATATCATATGGTATTTGTCTTTTTCTTACTTGGCTCAGTATGATCATCTCTAGCTCCATCCATGTTATTGTAAATGGCATTACTTTGTTCTTTTTATGGCTGAGTAATATTCCTTTGTATATATGTGCCACATATTCTTTATCCATTCATCTGTCAATGGACTTTCAGGTTTCCATGTTTTGGCTATTGTAAATAGTGCTGCTATGAACATAGGGGTGCATAATTTTTGAATTATTTGTCTGTGCATATGCCCAACAGTGTGATTGCTGGATCCTATGGTAATCCTATTTTTAGTTTTCTGAGGAATCTTCATACTGTTTTCCATAGTGGCCGTACCAGCTTATATTCTACCATTCTGTAGGTTGTCTTTCTTTTTTTTTTTATAAAAGTTTATGAGTTTGATTACATCTCATTTGTTTATTTTTGCTTTTATTTCTATTGCCTTGGGAGACTGACCTAAGGAAACACTGGTACGATTTATGTTAGAGATTGTCTTGCCTATTATCTCTTCTAGGAGTTTTATGGTATAATGTCTAAGAGTTAAAAATTTTCACCTTTCATACTTTTGTCTTTTGTACTTAAGTCCATAATCTATCTGAAATTGTTATGAGTGTATGGATTGGCATACTCTTTTCTCGATGGAAAACAATATATACTTTTGTCATGTATAAACTTTTTGTAGTTTATTTCCAGTCTCTCTCTTCTTGCATTGGTCAGTATTATATCACTCTGTTAATAATTCAATATTTTAGTGATATAGGTTTATAATAGATCTTAACATATGATATCATCCTGGAATATTATTTTTCAGAGGGCCTGATTATTTTTGTCACTTTTCTATTTTATCTGTTGAAGGTTTTAACCAGAAAAAGGCAGATCAATTTTTGGAGATATTTTATTCTCTCTTATAAGGCTTTTCCTATTTATAAACATGGAGTAGATCTAGATCTTCCAAAGTTTACTCTGGTCCTCTTTTATGACTTTATATAGGTTTTATATCATATGTAAGATGTATTCCTTGGAAACTTATTTTTTTTCATGATATTGTAAATAGACATAGATGAACATTAAAGGCATTAAGCTAAGTGAGATAAACCAAACAGGCAAAAATTCTATGAGCTACAATTTATATGTGGAATCTTACAAAAAAAAAAAAACCTTGTAAAAAGAGTAGAAGGGTGGCTATCAGAGGTTGGGGAGGAATTGAGGAGATTTGTTTAAGGATATAAACTTTCAACTAACAGACAAATAAGTCCTAGTATTCCAGTCACCAGCATAGTGATTAACTCAACAATACTGTATTATAAACTTCAGAGTTGCTAAGAGACTAGATCTTAATTGTTCTCACTACAGAAAAGAAATAGTTATGTGACATGATGAAGGCATTAATTAACACTACAGTGGTAATCATGTTGCAATATATAAATGTATCAAATCAATATTTTACACCTTAAACTTACACAAGGGTATATGTCAATCATATCTCAAAAAAGATTAAAAAATAATGTAAATTTACTACTACTCTCAATGAGTTGAGAAGATATTACCAGAGTTTGAGCAGATGAGTGACATGGTGTTGGTCATATTTTAAAGAGATTATTCTGGCTGCTTTATGAATAGACAGTGATGGGAGTTGGGCAAAGCTGGAATAAGGAGAACATTCAGGAGGCTATTACTATAATCTAGAAAAGGAACACGACTTCACTGGAAATATAGAATTGGATATTGAGAAAAATAGTGAGATTATGGATATATTTTGAAGTTAGCATCAACAAGTTATAGGATTGATTAGATATTAACTATAAAGAAATAGAAAAGTCATGGTGGATTGCAAGTTTTTAGTTTGAGAAATGAAAAAAGTGAAGTTGCCATTATAGGAAATGGGGAAGGCTGCAAGAGGAATAGGCTTGAGTGGTGGGACTATAAGGAGCTCAATCTATAAACGTAACTCTGAGAACCCTCTCGGACATTCAAGTTGACATGTTCAGTAGGCAGTTGGTTGTAAGAGTCTGGAGTTTAGGGGAGAAAACTGGGTTGGAGATAAATTTGGAGGTCATCTAGTTAATAGGATTTTACCAAGTCCTGAGACTGGATATGACAAAAGAACACAGTATAAATTAAAAAGGTAGAAATCTAAAGGACTAAAGTCTATTGCACATCAATATTTAAAGATATAATAATAAGGAACAACCAGCAAAGGAGACTTACAGGGATCACCCAGAGATGTATTAGAAAATGTGGTCCTTCTAACTGGATTCAACATTAAAAAAAAAATTAAATAGAAATATTTGAGCAACTCCTAATAGTTTAAGTAAGATAAGATTATGATAGCATCATTTTACTTAACAACATGAAACCATTGGTACCTTACACAAGGGAATTTCAGTGGAGTGTTAGGGATCCAAACATGATCCAGAGCACTCAAAAGCAAACCCATGGAGAGAAATATTGCCCAGCTTCATGTGAACACTTTTGACTGGCCTGTTGGAGTATGAAGTAACATGTGAAGCAGAAAAATATCCCTAAATCACTCAGTGGCTGATCACCCATACTTGAGAGAAAAAAAGCCAAGACCAGTTAGATCTGCCAAACTGATCCCAATCCAAACCTCCTATTTTTTGAATTTAAAATAAAAAATAAAAAGGAAAATAAGATAGAGCAACAAACCCAGGATGATGTGAAAGAAGGAACAGTTAGGAAATAAGACTTAGAGATTGAAACTAATACAGTAGAAATATATTCAAAGAAGGGCTAGAATGTAAAATTAAGGAAACTACTCAATAAGTGGTTAAAAAAAAAAAAAGACAATGATATAGAGCACACAAGTTTCAAACTATAAAGTTAAAGGATTAAACCAAGAATTTCAATTCAGATGTGAACATAAATTTCAGGAAAAAGAAACAAACAGAAAATTGAGGATAACAGCTTATTAAAAACATTTTTTAAAAAAACCAAAGTGAAGGTCATGTATTTCCATATTAAAAGGGAGATCAGAAAAAAAAATAAAAAGTAAAATCTCATCATGATCCAATTTTAGAACACTGAAAATTAAGAGAATGTCCTGACTTTAAAAATATGTGTTGTCTCTAGTTTGGGAGGCTAGAAGCACGAGATCAAGGTATTGGCAGAACTGATTTCTTTCAAGGGCTCTGCAGGAAGGACCAACTCTAGGCCTCTCTACTTGGCTTCTTTTCATATTATCTGCCCCCATCTGTGTTTATCTCTGTGTTTTAATTTTCACTTTCTATAAGAACATCAACCATGTTGGATTAGAGCCGACCCTACTGACTTCAGTAATTATATTCATAATGACACTACTTCCAAATAAGGTCATATTCTGAGATAGTGGGGATAAGGACATCACATATGAATTTTAAGAGGATACAATTCAACCTACAACAAGTCCTAAAATCATCCTGAAAGAAAAAAACAATATATATATATAACTGATCACATAGAAGGATCTAGATTTAGAATGACATTGAACTTCTCAATATACCCTTGAAGTTCTAAGGGAAAATGATTTTCAACTCAGAATTCTGTGCACAGCCAACTAATAATAACGGGTAAAGGTGAAGACATCTTTAGACATGCAAGGACTTGAGTGTTAACTTTCCCTGCTCTTTTCTCAGAAAGCCCCTAGTACATCTGCTTATTAAAAATGGCAGGGGGTGGGGGATCAGTGGATTTACTAAAAGTTAATGAATCTTCAACTTTAGAATCCCTCACTTGCACAAGTCCCCCTTTCAATGGATGGACAGGGCCCTAGCAGTGTGGTGACATAACCAAATGATTTTGTAAAAATCTGAAAGAAAGATAACCACTGTTGGTTGACACTAACATTTTCTTGTGGAGTAGTGCTTGAACAATTTGGCTGGAGGCATTTTTGGGATTCAGCTGAGAAGAAGCTGTTAGTCGGATATATTTAGGGCTTCCCTAATAACTCAGATGGTAAAGAATCCATCTATAATGTAGGAGACCTGGGTTTGATTCCTGGGTTGGGAAGACCCCCTGGAGAAGAGAATGGCAACCCACTCCAGTATTCTGGCCTGGAGAATTCCATGGACAGAGGAGCCTGGAGATCTACAGTCCATGGGATCACAAGAGTCAGACATGACTGGGTGACTAATACAACCAAGGATTTATTTATGAGGCTTATGTCATTTTCATGTGTATTTAAAGTTTTGCCAGCTGCAAGTGTAAGAATAGCTTCTAGTAATCTCCTCTTACCATTATGCTAACTGCCTTAGTGGCATCAAAGTTCAGAGCCAGAGGTTTATCACAGTAAGGGTATGTTCTTTTACAACTGACAACAGAAGTGTCTAGGTAGGGAAGGAGATGGAGGATGTGAAATTTACAGAGGCAGAAAAATCTATCAACCATCATACATGTAAATTGTAAGCAAAGCATTCAATTCTCATCAAAGCACAGAAAGAAACGGAAATTCTCTTCAGTCAGGAATGTACTGGATAATATAGAATTCATAATTTTAAATATATGACAAATTTTTTGTGATAAAAATTGTGCAAAAATTCAATTTATCTGAATTCCTGTGTTTTAAGGGCATTCACTTGTATATGCAATGCCACACACATAATACATCTGAACGTAAAGTTGTATGGCTTATAACTTAGCATCTTGTCCTGACAAATTTTGGCGGTTGCAGATAAAAATTTCCCCTGAATGAAACAATTTCTGGGTGGAACCTGAAGAAATAAGTCTCCAAGTGACAAGATCACTGCACATCATCGTATGTATGTCCAAGTAGATATATCATACACATTTATGCAGCTCAAAACACACTAGCAGCAATTTATAAATGCATCTTAATTTATGGGATAGGAAATGAAAAGTAATACAGCAATTATTTTCTTCAGGAGAAACAAGACGTTGTAAAAGAGTTGCAACCGTAGCGTACTGCTTAGTCTCACTGTTAATCAGAACTCTGTAAGCACTGCACGCTGCTTTAGTTAAATTTCATGATGTAACTACATTAGGAAGCTATAGGGACTGTGTACATGTGTCCGCGTGCTTGTATTTCTGTCTATAGGATGAGTGTTATTTGTAAAAGAACAAATTCTCATTTTCCATTTAAAACTAAATAACTGCCTAAAATCGAAAACTTAAGAAACAGCACACCGGAATGTTAAAAGCCTGAAGAAACAACAAAAGGTGTGTTAGGGGATATTCCCTCTGTTTGGAGAATAAGACTGATAGACTGGGAAGAGAGAAATAGGAAATAGCTACATCCTGTTATAAACTTGGTAGTGCTATTTGCCTTTAAAGTACGTTTATGTATTTTTGATCAAATTTTAATTGAAAAATGAAATCAGGTCTGACACACTCTCATAAGTCCTATAAGCTTTTTTTACACTTTTCCTGATTATTGCTGAAATATTGATTCACGTTTTATTTTTATGTTATATAATGCTAGTATGATTATTCTTTCAAGGTTAAGAAATGATTAAATGAAGCTAATTATTTCTTTGAAGAAAATCTAAATCCTTGGTAAACCAAACAAGAATTGAGATAGAGCAGGCTGTTTGAATACCATTGCTTAGAGCCACTACTTTTTTAAAGGAAAGTAGGATTTAAATATTTATGAAATTGAGTTTCCTTCACTGTTTTGAAAAAGAAATTATTAAAATTTCACTACCTTTGTAGAATTGATTTTTCCCTCATTTTCTGTATTAGGTAGGAAATAAATTAGTTTTCCATTAACAAATCAGAATACATGAAAAATTAATTGCTCACAAAATGCAATTGTATCACACATGTAGAAATAAAATAACATTGTAACTTAGCTTCCTAAGTTTAAATTTATTATATATAATAAAATAAAGATGAAAAATGTATGCACTGGGGTTTCTAAATGTAGGCACCATGCATTCACTCAGGTTTTGTTATAGAAGAAGCATGGATTTTACTCTTGCATCTACATTTCACAAAGAGAGTAGCAGAGGAAAAAAGCTTGCCTCACAGGCAAGGTTGAAAGCTCAGTTTCATTTTATTTCTTATCTTAATAGCAGGGAGCTGCTATACACTGAAAAAAATATATGCTTCAGGAAGATTGAACTCACTAGCTTTTGCATAGTTGTACATATTTTGTAAAGGACAGTTATCAACTAAGCAAAAAATGAGGAATTAGCTGTTCTGCTTGTCTTGTGATATTATAGTTCTATGATTATGTAGTTAGAAAAATCCAAACAGGAGAACTTCAGAGTTTAAAAATTTGGAGAAAGGTGATAGAGTGTTTTTGCTGAGGATATAGTTTCAGAGGTAATACATACTATGGTGGGCATCCTCTAAATTGGCCCCCAAGAGTCCTTACTTCCTAGTATTCAGGTTTTTATGAAACCCCCTCCCCTTGAGTGCACACTGGATTTGCTGACTTGCTTCTAAACAGAATATGGAAGAAATGATGGGATGCTGCTTCCGAAATGAGGTTATAAAAAGTCCTTGGCATCTGTCTTGGTGCTTTTTCTCACTCTCTTGGATTGCCCAACCTGAAGGACTTTGCCAGGTTTTGAGGAAGCTCTGGGGAGAGTTTCATGTGAGCAAGCTTGGAAGCAGATCTTCTAAGACCTACCAGAAGCCACATATATGAGTCTATAAGAGATCTTGCTATAGACAATTCCTGGGAAAACTGAAGTCCCAGCTGATACCTGTATTGCAGGCTCTTGAAGAACCCTTATCGGAAACACCCAGCTAAGCCACTATCTGATTCTTAACCCACTGAAAGTTTAAGATAATTCTTTTTCAGTTACTAAATTTTGGGATAATTTATTATAGAGTAGTAAGTAATTAATACACAGACCATAATTTAAGCCGTGCCCCACTTAATGTCTCTAGGCTCAGATTCAACATTGCTAATATGGGATAACAAGCATGTGTAATTTATATGGTTGTTGTGGGGATTTAGTAGTTATACTTCCCAGGTAGCACTAATGGTAAAGAACCTGACTGCCACTGCAGTAGATGTAAGAGACTTGGGTTCAATCCCCGGGTCAGGAAGATCACTTGGAGAAGGGCATGGCAAACCCACTCCAGTATTCTTACTGGAGAATTCCACGGACAGAGGAGCCCCATGGGTGGGCTACAGCCCATAGGGTCGCAAAGAGTTGGACACAACTGAAGCGACTTAACAGACACAAGTTGAGATTTTAGGAATCAGTTCAGTTCAGTTCAGTCGCTCAGTCGTGTCCGACTCTTTGTGACCCCATGGACTGCAGCATGCCAGGCCTCCCCGTCCATCACCAACTCCCGGAGTTTACTCAAACTCATGTCCGTTGAGTCAGTGATGCCATCCAACCATCTCATCCTATGTTGTCACCTTCAACTCTGCCTTCAATCTTTCTCATCATCAGGGTCTTTTTAAAGAGTCAGCATTTCACATCAGGTGGCCAAAGTATTGGAGCCTCAGCTTCAACATCAATCCTTCCAATGAACACCCAGGAATGATCTCCTTTAGGATGGACTAGTTGAATCTCTTTGCAGTCCAAGGGACACTCAAGAGTCTTCTCAAACACCAGTTTAAAAGCATCAATTCTTCGGCACTCAGCTTTCTTTATAGTCCAACTCTCACATCATACATGAGTACTAGAAAAACCATAGCCTTGACTAGATGGATCTTTGTTGACAAAGTAATGTCTCTGGTTTTTAACATGCTGTCTAGGTTGATCATAACGTTTCTTCCAAGAAGTAACCATCTTTTTATTTCACAGCTGCAGTCACCATCTGAAGTGATTTTGGAGCCCCAAAAAATAAAGTCTGCCACTGTTTCCACTGTTTCTCCATCTATTTGTTGTGAAGTGATGAGACCAGATGCCATGATCTTTGTTTTCTCAATGTTGAGCTTTAGGAATCAGCAAACTAAAATGGACTGGAATGGGTGAATTTAACTCAGATGACCATTATATCTACTACTGTGGGCAAGAATCCCTTAGAAGAAATGGAGTAGCCATCATAGTTAACAAAAGAGTCCGGAATGCAGTACTTGGATGCAATCTCAAAAACAACAGAATGATCTCTGTTCATTTCCAAGGCAAACCCTTCAATATCACTGTAATCCAAGTCTATGCCCCGACCAGTAATGCTGAAGAAGCTGAAGTTGAATGGTTCTATGAAGATCTACAAGACCTTTTAGAACTAACACCCAAAAATGATGTCCTTTTCATTATAGGGGACTGGGATGCAAAAGTAGGGAGTCAAGAAATACCTGGGGTAACAGGCAAATTTGGCCTTGGAGTACAGAATGAAGCAGGCAAAGGTCAATAGAGTTTTGCCAAGAGAATGCACTGGTCATAGCAAACACCCTCTTTCAACAACATGAGAGACTCTACACATGGACATCACCAGATGGTCAACACTGAAATCAGATTGATTATATTCTTTGCAGCCAAAGATGGAGAAGCTCTCTACAGTCAGCAAAAACAAGACCGGGAGCTGACTGTGGCTCAGATCATGAACTCCTTATTGCCAAATTCAGACTTAAATTGAAGAAAGTAGGGAAAACCACTAGAGCATTCAGGTATGACCTAAATCATATCTCTAATGATGATACAGTGGAAGTGATAAATAGATTTAAGGGACTAGATCTGATAGACAGAGTGCCTGATGAACTATGGATGGAGGTTTGTGACATTGTACAGGAGACAGGGATCAAGACCATCCCCAAGAAAAAGAAATGCAAAATGGCTCTCTGAGGAGGCCTTATAAATAGCTGTGAAAGGAAGAGAAGTGAAAAGCAAAGGAGAAAAGGAAAGACATAAGCACCTGAATGCAGAGTTCCAAAGAATAGCAAGGAGAGATAAGAAAGCCTTCCTCAGTGATCATTGCAAAGAAATAGAGGAAAACAATAGAATGGGAAAGACTAGAGATCTCTTCAAGAAAATTAGAGATACCAAGGGAACATTTCATGCAAAGATGGGCTCGATAAAGGACAGAAATGGTATGGACCTAACAGAAACAGAAGATATTAAGAAGAGGTGGCAAGAATACACAGAAGAACTGTACAATAAGATCTTCATGACCGAGATAATCATGATGATGTGATCACTCACCTAGAGCCAGACATCTTGAAATGTGAAGAAAGTGGGCCTTAGAAAGCATCACTATGAACAAAGCTAGTGGAGGTGATGGAATTCCAGTTGAGCTATTTCAAATCCTAAAAGATGATGCTTTGAAAGTGCTGCACTCAAGATGCCAGCAAATTTGGAAAACTCAGCAGTGGCCACAGGACTGGAAAATTCAGTTTTCCTTCCAATCCCAAAGAAAGGCAATGTCAAAGAATGCTCAATCTACTGCACAATTGCCCTCATCTCACATGCTAGCAAAGTAATGCTCAAAATTCTTCAAGGCATGATTCAACAATACATGAACTGTGAACTTCCAGATGTTCAAGCTGGTTTTAGAAAAGGCAGAGAAACCAGAGATCAAATTCCCAACATCCACTGGATCATCCAAAAAGCAAGAGAGTTCCAGGAAAACATTTATTTTGGCTTTATTGACTATGCCAAAGCCTTTGACTTGTGGATCACAATGAACTGTGGAAAATTCTGAAAGAGATGGGAATACCAGACCACCTGACCTACCTCTTGAGAAATCTGTATGCAGGTCAGGAAGCAACAGTTAGAACTGAACATGGAACAACAGACTGTTTCCAAATAGGAAAAGGAGTATGTCAAGGCTGTGTATTGTCACCATGCTTATTTAACTTATATGCAGAGCACATCATGAGAAACACTGGGCTGGAGGAAGCACAAGCTGGAATCAATATTGCCGGGAGAAATATCAATAGCATCAGATATGCAGATGACACCACCCTTATGGCAGAAAGTGAAGAACTAAAGAGCCTCTTGATGAAAGTGAAAGAGGAGAGTGAAAAACTTGGCTTAATGCTCCACATTCAGAAAACAAAGATCATGGCATCTGGTCCCATCACTTCATTACAAATAGATGGAGGAACAGTAGAACAGTGAAAGATTTTATTTTTGGGGGGCTCCAAAATCACTGCAGATGGTGACTGCAGCTGTGAATTAAAAGATTTTTACTCCTTGGAAGAAAAATTATGACCAACCTAGACAGCACATTAAAAAGCAGAGACATTACTTTCCCAACAAAAGTCCATCTAGTCAAGGTTATGGTTTTTCCAGTAGTCATGTATGGATGTGAGAGTTGAAATATAAAGAAGGCTGAGTGCCAAAGAATTGATGCTTTTGAACTGTGGTGTTGGAGAAGACTCTTGAGAGTCCCTTAGACTGCAAGAAGATCCAACCAGTTCATCCTAAAGGAGATCAGTCCTGAGTATTCATTGGAAGGACTGATGTTGAAGCTGAGACTCCAATGCTTTGGCCACCTGATGCGAAGACCTGACTCTTTTGAAAAGACCCTGATGCTGGAAAAGATTGAAGGCAGGAGGTGAAGAGGATGACAGATGATGAGATTGTTGGATGGCATCACCAACTCAATGGACATGAGTTTGGGTAAACTCCAGGAGTTGGTGATGTACAGGGAGGCCTTGCATGCTGTAGTCCATGGGGTCACAAAGATACAACTGAGCGATAGAACTGAACTGAACTGAGAACACACAGCATATGTAACTGCACCTATGGGGTACACAAAAAAGGGATCTATTATTCTTATTATCCATATAATTTTGGGTAAAATATAGTCAATTTTTCTATACTTAGAGTGGAATATATCTTCTCAAAGATCAGTAAGCTCTCATCCTACATATTATTTGCCTTTAATTATTCTAGGGCAGTAGCAATCCTAGCTGCCTTTCCATAGCCATCAGCCACTATCCTTGCCCTTATACTCAGTCCCACCTAACCACTGAAGCAATTAGGATCAACAGCACAATAGGTATATCAGCAGTCCCACAGTCTCCAACCAGCTAAGTTTAGAATTAATATTTATGTCCTAATCCCAGGATAAGATTAAGTTTAGGGTTTGAAGAGTAATAACTTTTTAAACTACACAATTGTCCCTGTCTCTTGTTGACTTTTCCCCTATGCCATGACTTCCTAATTTGTGCAACATCCTGAGATACCAGGCTTGGTGGCTCTATATCTAAGCTTGACCCCCTGGACTAGCCATGCTTTCTCCCTTATTTTTGACACCACCATATTTCCTGAATTTCTGTTCTTCTTCTAAGGCAAATGTGCTGTCAGTTGGTTTATGTGGGTAATGCTAGCTATGTTTGTTAGATAGCATTTGGATAACTCCATGGTGGGGATCAGCTCTTACCGTTTCCTCAGAACAATAAATAATTCCAGCAATATTGATGCCTCTCCCTCTTCTTCCTCCATTCATCTACGTTGCTCTAACTAAATCTTAATTCTGTCTTTATCCAAAATTGAAAACACTATGTTTTAAAAAAAGTAGCAATTTATTAAAGTTTTATAGGTGACTCAGCATACAGAGAAAACATTGCTTAGCAATTAGGATAAAGTATACCTTCCCAGTAAAAGTGAATTTATATCTCCAAAGATGGAGTTCATTAAAGCACTTTTTATCCCACAGATAAAAATGGACTAAGTAAACCAGTTTCTGACAATCCTAACTCAAACTTGTGCACTAAATAAAGTACATTTCTAAAAAGGGTGGTGACCATGTGTATCAATATGTAATTTAGTGGAATTGATATAAACTGTTATATTCTTTATAAAGTACATCTTGACCTTTAGAAAATGAAGGATTTTTCTCTCCTAATGTAGCTAAGAATAAAAGGTTGATTTTGCAATTCTTCAAGAATAGTAGACCCAAAGCTATAAATCCTGCAGATTAGAAGACATAGTGGTGATAAATTGTTGCCAATATAAAGTAAAATATCAGGACAATTTCATGATAAAAAATTATAGAAAATCACAGTCATTCTGTTCACACTTTCAAGGAAGTTAATCATGTCTAAGCTAGAATAATCAACTTATATAACATTAGATTAATTTGTTTAGATAAGTATCCTCACTCAAGAGATTTAGTACATTTTAGGAATGATGTGTCAAAGTATAATAAAATCAGCAATCTGCAGTGATACACTCTACCCACATCTCATTTTTTTTTCAATAAGAATGGTGCTAAAAATTACACAGTGACGATGAGATAGGATGATTTCTAATATGATGTAAATCTGAGTGTAAATATCTCTGTTATAATGACATGCTAGCAGATTTCACTCCCAAACCCAATTTATAAGGTCTCTGATTAATACTATGATGAACACTTCTGTTGTCGTTCAGTCACTCAGTTATGTGCAACTCTTTGTGACCCCATGGGCTGCATGCAGCACGCCAGGCCTTCCTGTCCTTCACCATCTCCTGGAGTTGCTCAAACTCATGTCCATTGAGTCAGGGATACCATCCAACCATCTCGTCCTTTGTTGTCCCCTTCTCCTGCTGCCTTAAATCTTTCCCAGCATCGTGGTCTTTTCCAATGATGAACCCTTCCTCAAAAGTAAACTTGAAAGTCACCTTAACTACTAATATTTTAGTGATTTATGATTTATATGAAAGATTACTTTGATCTTAGCAATTAATGAATGTTTGTTTTTCCTAAAGTTATTCCCTTTTCAAGGAATGCAGAGTTCCAAAAAATGGCAAAGGGAAGTAAGAAAGCCTTCCTTAGTGGTCAATACAAAGAAATAGAGGAAAACAATAGAATGGGAAAGACTAGAGATGTCTTCAAGAAAATTAGAGATACAAAGGGATCATTCCAGGCAAAGATGGGCACAATAAAGGACAGAAATGATATGGACCTAAAAGAAACAGAGGATATTAGGAAGAGGTGGCAAGAATACACAGAAGAACTGTACAAAAAAAGATCGTCATGACCCAGATAACCACGATGATGTAATCACTCACCTAGAGCCAGACATCCTGGAATGTGAAATCAAACGGGCCTTAGGAAGCATCACTACGAACAAAGCTAGTGGAGGTGATGGAATTCCAGTTGAGCTATTTTAAATCCTAAAAGATGATGCTGTTAAAGTGCTGCACTCAATATGCCAGCAAATATGGAAAACTCAGCAGTGGCCACAGGACTGGAAAAGGTCAGTTTTCGTTCCAATCCCAAAGAAAGGCAATTCCAAAGAATGTTCAAACTACCACACAATTACACTCGTCTCACACGCTAGTAAAGTAATGCTCAAAATTCTCCAAGCCAGGCTTCCACGGTACGTGAACCATGAACTTCCAGATGTTCAAGCTGGTTTTAGAAAAGCCCGAGGAACCAGAGTTCAAATTGCCAACATCAAAAGAGCAGGAGAGTTCCAGAAAAACATCTATTTCTGCTTTATTGACTATGCCAAAGCCTTTAACTGTGTGGATCACAACACACTGTGAAAAATTCTTCAAGAGATGGGAATACCAGACCACCTGATCTGCCTCCTGAGAAATCTGTATGCAGGTCAAGAAGCAACAGTTAGACTGGACATGGAACAACCGACTGATTCCAAATCAGGAAAGGAGTATTTCAAGGTTGTATATTGTCACCCTGCTTATTCAACTTATATGCAGAGTACATCATGAGAAACGCTGGGCTGGATGAAGCACAAGCTGGAATCAAGATTGCCGGGAGAAATATCAATAGCCTCAGCTATGCAAATGATACCACACTTATGGCAGAAAGTGAAGAAGAACTAAAGAGCCTCTTGATGAAAGTGAAAGAGGAGAGTGAAAAAGTTGGCTTAAAACTCAACATTCAGAAAACTAAGATCATGGCATCTGTTCCCATCACTTCATGGCAAATCAGGAAACAATGGAAACAGTGACAGACTTTATTTTCGGGGGCTCCAAAATCACTGCAGATGGTGACTGCAGCCATGAAATTAAAAGACGCTTGCTCTTTTCAGGAAAAGCTATGACCAACATAGACAGCATATTAAAAAGCAGAGACATTACTTTGCCAACCAAGGTCCATCTAGTGAAAGCTATGGTTTTTCCAGTAGTCATGTATGGATGTGAGAGTTGTACTATAAAGAAAGCTGAGTGCCGAAGAATTGATGCTTTTGAAGTGTGGTGTTGGAGAAGACTCTTGAGAATCTCTTGGACTCAGAGGAGATCCAACCAGCCCATCCTAAAGGAAATCAGTCCTAAATATTACATTGGAAGGACTGATGCTGAAGCTGAAACTCCAATACTTTGGCCATCTGATGCAAAGAACTGACTTGTTTGAAAAGACCCTGATGCTTGGAAAAATTGAAGGCGGGAGGAGAAGGGAATGACAGAGGATGAGATGGTTGGATGGCATCACCGACTCAATGGACATGAGTTTGAGCAAGGTCCGGGAGTTGGTGATGGACAGGGAAGCCTGGCATGCTGCAGTCCATGGGATCACAAAGAGTTGGACATGAGTGAGAGACTGAACTGAACTGATCCCTTTTTAATTTTTCATGCTTTAATTGCTGTGTTGTTGCTTCTTCAAAAAGCATCATTCAGGAGTTAGGCCCAATAATAACAGTAGACCACAATTATCTAAAAGTGTTTTTCTTCCCCTAAGACACACACAAAGAATGAGAAAAATGAAGAAGCGCACCCAGCAGCAGGGATATTTCTATACCTGCACCCTGTAGGTAATCAAGGGTTTGCTTAAGCACTATTATTTAAGTATTTCTAAATCTTCTTATATGTGTATTGGTCTTCTTACAAACTGTATCAGTTACAGTGACACAGTGTGCTGGAGTACAATATTTTCAAATCCAAGAGCACAGTGTTTTCTGGTAGAAAATATGTAGGAAATGCTATGCACATTATCTAATTATTAGAGTTTATAATTTATG
The DNA here is from genome assembly GCF_054371585.1 of Giraffa tippelskirchi. Taxonomy (NCBI): domain Eukaryota; kingdom Metazoa; phylum Chordata; class Mammalia; order Artiodactyla; family Giraffidae; genus Giraffa; species Giraffa tippelskirchi. The sequence goes on from NC_137281.1 coordinate 102,012,700, forward strand.
TTAATATATTAAAGATGCTCTTAAGGACTTTATTGATGAAGCCCATTTAAATCAGTTGAAAGTAGTTTTATAAATCTAATTAAGACTGCCCTATTTTTTTCCCACTGTACATCAATCTTAAAAATTTGGGCAGACTAAAACCTGTATGATAGGAATTATCTTCATTTTACAATAAGGAAATTGAGTTAAAATAATATTAGCTTCCTCCAAAGACAGCTTATAAGTTGTAACATTGCCATTTAAATATAGATCAACCTGACCCATAAGCTTTCTTTCCTTTCGTTTTTAAAGTTTGTTTGTTTTTGTTTTAGTGTGAGCTATTTAAACAGTCTTTATTGAACTTGTTATAATATTGCTTCTGTTTTATGTTTTGGTATTTTGGCTGAGAGTCATGTGGGATCCTAGCTCCCCAACCAGGGATCAAACCTGCACCCTCTGTATTGGAGGGTGAAATCTTAACCACTGGGCTTCCAGGGAAGTCCCTCAATTTTCTTTCTATCACTTACATTTGTCCTCCAAAATTGACTCAAAGGCATGTAAAGTTCACATTATTTTTTTTAACCCTAAATATCAAGGCATTTCTGAAGAAAACCCAAATTTAATCCAAACTTAAATCCTAATTAATGTTGCCACTAATTGTGCAATTCTGTGTGGACTCCTTGGGTTGACAGTGTCAAGACATAAAGAAACTGCCAGAGGAGCTGGTAGAACAGAATGTGGATACTGTCACAACCCCATCTTCATGCTCTTCAAACCCATAATTTGGGGGAAAAATAAGTTGATATGACTATGAGACCGTTTATTGCTTCCTTGAAAAGTACTCTTTGAAAAATTGAACACAGGAGGTAGGTTAGAGTGAAAAGAGCTCTAGGATTCATGGGACCCAGAACCTAGTCGTAGCTTCCTTGCTTATATTCTCTGCAGTTTTATCTTGCTTACCATCATGGAACTTGAGTTTCTGCATCATCAGAATTGGAATAAAACCAAGCATGAGACACGAATTCAATCCCTGGGTTGAGGAATGCCCTGGAGTAGGAAATGGCAACCCACTCCAATATTCTTGCCTGGAAAATTCCAGGGACAGAGGAGTCTGGCGGACTAAAGTCCATGGGCTGCAAAGAAATGAACATGACTGACTAAACTTAGCTCCCTATCCAGATTTATCAGATAAATACTTAGTAAACCCATTAAATACATTACAAAGAATATTTGAAAACAGCAAACATTTAAAAATTATCTGTTGGTGTGGATTCACAATGTTGATCACAACATCATGGATTTTATTTGCTATATCAGATATTTTACCATATAGGGTAAAGATGACACTTACTATGGTATCAGTTCAGTCACTCAGTCATGCCCGACTCTTTGCGATTCCATGAAATGCAGCATGCCAGGCTTTCCTGTACATCACCAACTCCCAGAGCTTGCTCAAACTCATGTCCATCAAGTCGGTGATGCCATCCAACCATCTCACCCTCTGTCATCCTCTTTTCCTCCTGCCTTCAATCTTTCAAACATCATGGTCTTTTCAAATGAGTCAGTTCTTTGCATCAGGTGGCCAAAATATTGGAGTTTTGGCTTCAGCATCAGTTCCTCCAATGAATATTTAGGACTGATTTCCTTTAGGATGGACTGGTTGGATCTCCTCTCAGTCCAAGGGATTCTCAAGAGTCTTCTCCAACAGCATAGTTCAAAAGCATCAGTTCTTTGGTGCTCAGCTTTCTTTATATTCCAACTCTCACTTCCATACATGACTACTGGAAAAACCATAGCTTTGACCAGATGGGCCTTTGTTGGCAAAGTAATGTCTCTGCTTTTTAATATGCTGTCTAGGTTGGTCATAGCTTTTCTTCTAAGGAGCAAGCATCTTTAATTTCATGGCTGCAGTCACCATCTGCAGTGATTTTGGAGCCCCCCAAAATAAAGTCTGTCACTGTTTACACTGTTTCCTCATATATTTGCCATGAAGTGATGGGACCAGATGCCACGATCTTAGTTTTTTGAATGTTGAGTTTTAAGCCAGCTTTTTAACTTCCCTGTTTCACCTTCATCAAGAGACTCTTCAGTTCCTCTTCACTTTCTGCCATAAGAGTGGTATCATCTGTGTATCTGAGGTCATTGATATTTCTACCAGCAATCTTGATTCCAGCTTGTGCTTCATCCAGCCCAGGATTTTGTATGATGCACTCTGCAGCAAAGTAAAATAAGCAGGGTGACAATATACAGCCTTGATGTACTCCTTTCCCAATTAGTAACCAGTCCATTGTTCCATGTCCGGTTCTAACTGTTGCTTCTTGACCTGCATACAGACTTCTCAGGAAGCAAGTAAGGTGGTCTGTCATCCCCATCTCTTTCAGAATTTTCCAGTTTGCTGTGATCTACATAGTCAAAGGCTTTGGCATAGTCAATAAAGCAGAAGTATATGTTTTTCTGGAATTCTCTTGCTTTTTCTTTGATCCTACAGATGTTGGCAATTTGATCTCTGGTTCCTCAGCTTTTTCTAAATCCAGCTTGAACATCTGTAAGTTCACAGTCCATATACTCTTGAGGCCTGGCTTGGAGAATTTTGAGCATTACTTTACTAGCATGTGAGATGAGTTCAATTGTGTGGTAGTTTGAACATTCTTTGGAATTGCCTTTCTTTGGGATTGGAATGAAGACTGACCTTTTCCATTCCTGTGGCCACTGCTGAGTTTTCCAAATTTGCTGACATATTTTGTGCAGTACTTTCAAAGCATCATCTTTTAGGATTTGAAATAGCTCAACTGGAATTCCATTACCTTCACTAGCTTTATTCTTAGTGATGCTTCCTAAGGCCCACCCGACTTTACATTCCAGGATATCTGGCTCTAGATGAGTGATCACTCCATCATGGGTATCTGATTCATGAAGATCTTTTTTGTATAGTTCTTCTGTGTATTCTTGCCACCTCTTCTTAATATCCTGTTTCTTTTAGGTCCATACCATTTCTGTCCTTTATTGTGCCCATCTTTGCCTGAAATGTTCCCTTGGTATCTCTAATTTTTTTGAAGAGATCTCTAGTCTTTTCCATTCTACTGTTTTCCTCTATTTTCTTGCATTGATCACTGAGGAAGGCTTTCTTATCTCTCCTTGCTATTCTTTGGAACTCTGCATTCAAATGGGTATATCTGATTTGGGTATTCAAATACCCAATGGGTATTCAAATATACCATAGGATATGGTATATATCCATGTAATTAGTCACTGATAGTGATTCTACTGAAAAGTATTGATTCATATAAGTTTTAGCATTTGTTACTGCTTACAGAGAGAAAATAATTCCATCTCTTTCAGATAAGCAAATTGATGTAGAAAGAGGCTCTTTTCTGGGCAGCATAAAACAGCAAATAATTGACAAAGCTGTGGTTGGGTATTAGGTCTACTGAACAACAAATGAGCTTTCCATTTTACATTCTAGTGTATATCATATAAAATGATATCAAAATGGTAGCATTTAAAAAGTATTTCATTGTGTTTTTATATCCACACTGATTAACGTTTCTGATATTTTGATGTAAGAAAAGAAAGGTTGCCTATGAGTTGAGATGGTTCTTAGGTAGGACCATTTGAGCAGAACCAGTGCAATTTTGGGCCATTTTCTTTGTAACATGTTTCCTTCATCTGTGAATTTATAGAAATCCAAATTAGTATGTGTCAGAACAGTATCTATTCTCAAGAGATAATATATGCAAAAAGTGAACAAATAGGAAGGGCGATCTTTATTTTATAAAGAATATACCTTTATACTTATCATAAATATCAGGGCATGCTAGCTGAGAGGAGAGAAAAACTCCTTATACTCCCAAATTAGAAAAAAAAGTTATAATCAGATATCATCATTGTCAATCATTTTGTCTGTCAAAAGGAAGCCTTTCATCTCAAAGTGGAAAAGTAGTGATTGGATTCTTTCTGTCGATGAGCATCTTTTTTCTTCCTTTACTAAGATTGGGATAGGGTCAAATTGAATATCTTCTGGAAGTTGAAGAAAAATGTAATAAAAACATTCTATAGCTAAGAATCCATATAGGCAATATATAATTATTGCTTCTTATTAGAGAATAAAGAAGGTTTTCAGGAAAATGTTTTCTGATTTATATCTATAGCTATTTTCTATTTATATCTATTTTATCTATTTTCTGTTATTTTGGTTTTCTATTTATATCTGTTTTTTAGAGTTGATACATTTCTTCATTTCAGAAGTATTTAGTGATATCTCGTTATGTTCCAAGCACTACTTTAGCCTCTAAAAACACATCAAAGAATAAAACAGGAATTCTTTCCCTCCAGGGTTCATATTCTACTAAATATTTCATTCCTTGATTTGCCAAAAGTATCAATTCATTGATTTGTGAACGATTAAGTACATGAATTTCCTCTGATCTTTTATTTAAAACTTCTAAAACAATGACTTTGTGTAAAAGTTTGCTATAACACTTTTGCATCCTTCTCTAAATCTGAGTTAAAGCCTGTTATTGTAGCAGAATCACTAAAACTTTAAGTTACATATACAGAGATTGTATATTCTTAGAGACACAACAGTTAAATGTGTGCATGCTAAGTCCCATCAGTTGTGTCCAGTTCTTTGTGACCCCATGGACTGTAGCCAGCCAGTCTCCTCTGCTCCTCTGTCCGTTAGATTCTCCAGGCAAGAACACTGGGGGGGGTTGCCATGCTCTCCTCCAGGGGAACTTCCCAACCCAGGGATCAAACTAATGTCTCTTGTGTCTCCTGCATTGGCAGGCAGGTTCTTTACCACTGTCGCCACCTGGGGAGCCCCCAGTGGTCAAACACTTAGAAGTAATTGAGATGCAGGTTTGTGTCTATACCATTTATATATCTACATATCTATCTATATCTATATCTAGGTCATTAGAAACTAGATATAGGTAAATGTATAGATATGGAGATAGAGATAGCAATTGTCTTACAAGAAAAGGTAATAAAACTACTGATGATTTATTTATTCAGTGGACCTTTATCTGTCCTCCAATATATACAAGGCATTAGTAAAAGTTTAGGTAGGTAAGACTCTTGTGACTTTAAGAAATATAAATTCTAGTAGATGAGATCAGGCTTATATACTAAGGGTGGGGTCAAGGTATAATACAATAAATGATATATAAATTCTAGAGTTGAGATGAGCCCAGAGGATGTTGGGATTATTGATTATAGTTTAAGGGACTGAGGAAGGCTTAATAATTGAACAGACTATTTGCTGAGCTTAAAATATCCAAATGCTTCAGTCTAACACTATTTTATTAGATCTTTACCAGAAGGATCTAAAGTCCTTGAAAGAACTTTGCTCTAATTAAATATATCCAAATCCAGTTTCAGAGTCTTTCACTAGGCCTTGATGTTGAAAGTGAATATTCAATTGAAGGTAACTTTCAGTTCACCTTCTGAAGTCAGTACAAAAAGAAATGAGTTTTTCTCTAATGCTTAGTGACTTCTCTGCCTGCCTCTGAGACATTTAAAAGGTTTCAGAGAATCAGTAGTCCCACAGTTTTTGTTTTGTTTTGTCTTTTTAATGAACCTGAGTAATCTTGGGAAAAAAAAGGATTGGGTAGTTTTTAAAAGGATATGGAGAAAGCAAAGCACATATGTACACCTGAAAAAATTATTTTTCATGTACTTTTCCCCTGTGTATTTTAAAGGAAGAGTGGAGAAGAGAGCTTACCTTCATCCTCTGCCAAGTACAGTGCTGACAAGTCTGGCTCAGTGATCCACTCTCATGCACAGGGCCATCAAATTAGTTGGCCCTGGTTTCAGTTTTCTAGGTGCAAATTAAAATAACATAAAGCTACTAAGTCATTACTACTCTCCACCATTTTTTTTTCTTTTTTTTTCTGGATGAGATGTCAAGGCTTATCTTGCCTGATGTTTTCATATGATTAGGTTGAGGTTATATATTTTTGATAAGAATATCACAGAAGGGATGTATTCTTCTCAGTACATCATGTCATTGGGTACAAAATGTTAGATGTCATAACTGATGATGTTAACATTTAAAACATTTTTTTATATAAAAAACATTATTTTAACTGTAAATTCAGTGGCACTGAGTACATTCACATTGCTGTGCAACTCTCACCATAGTCTATCTCCTGAATTTTTTACCTTCCTAAACTGAAACTCTGTCCCCATTAAACACTAACTCCCCATTCCCACTCTGCACCCTCCCAACCCCTGGCGTCTACCAATGTACTTTCTGATTCTATGAATTTAACTGCTCTAGGTATCTCTTATAAGTGGAATCAAAGAGTATTTGTCTGGACCTAATGCATATTGCAATGAATTTTTAAGGCTAACTGAATATATGTCCTACAAACAGATCATACCTTCTTTTTTCTTTCCCCTGTGCTATACAGTAGGTCCTCATGAGTTATCTATTTTATACATAGTACTGTATATATGTCAATCCCAATTTATGCCAACCCCCTTCCCCCCGCTTGGTGTTCATATGTTTATTCTCTACGTCTGTGTACTTATTTCTGCCTTGCAAATAGGTTCATCTGTACTGTATTTCTAGATTCACACATATATATGTGAATATATGATGTTTGTTTTTCTCTTTCTGATTTAGGTGGTGCTAACTTTGATTGTTTATTTGATGTGGTATATGTCAGGTTAAAACACTCTAATGTTACTCTTTCTACATTATGTATTATATTAATAACTATCTGGAAATTTTTAAAGTTTTCTTCATTTTTATACATTTATTAATTGGATTTATTTTTATAAGGAAGAGCTGTCCCTTCTCTCACATCTGTTTACTTATCTAATTATTTATACTAGTTGCATGCATGAGTATTTATATTATTCTATGGGTTATAATCTAATACTATCATTATTCATCTTTTTGCTCAGATTTGTCCAGGTTGGTCATTGGCGCTTTTTCATATAGTTTTCTGTCCCCATCTCTTTCTGAACATTTTTTTCCTTTTGAAACCATAAGATCCTCCAGACTAATTTTGTATTTTCCCTTCACTAGACCTGGAATCAATACTTCTCCAGGAATCTCAAGTTCTTTTTATTGGAAAGAGCTATATAAACACTAGGATCTGAATCCTTGGTGTGCTCATTGCTGCTGGGGTATCATTGATTCTAGAACTTTTCACATACTAAACTTCTATTAAGTGCATGCACATAAAAAACATATTTAGCTTCATTTCTGTATCTAAATATTTGTATATGCATATTAATAACCATGAGTTCATAATATTTCCACCTATAGTTCAACTCCACAGGTCTTATTCTAAACTTTTCCTTTAATATTTTATTTCTTTCTCGAACATCAAGAAACTAGGCTCTCATTATCAGCAATTAACTTACTTTTTCAGCCCTATTATATACATAAATTGACTTCAGAACTCGTAACTCATATGCATTTGAGAAACAAATTTACTAAGTATAACACACTACTTGTCTATTGTTCTTTTTATCTTTAGCCTCATATTATTCAAAGTACTATTTTCCAGAGTTTATCACTAGCTCCATCTTGGGAATTCCCAGGTTGAGTTAGTGGTAAAGAACCTGCCTGCCAGTGGAGGAGACATGAGAGATGTGGATTCCATCCCTGGGCTGGGAAGATCCCCTGGAGGCAGGCATGGCAACCCACTCCAGTATTCTTGCCTGGAGAATCCCCACAGACAGTGTAGCCTAGCAGGCTATAGTCCGTATAGTTGTAAAGAGTTGGACATGGCTGAAGTGACTTAGCACATTTTCCAGAGTTAAGTATAATTAGTTTTTTTCTTTCCCACTCTCTACATTGTGGTTCGTTATTATTTGTAATAAATTTAGGTTCTTATATCTCGGTTTGTATTTGAATTTGTATTTATGTCACATTTTTAAAAAATTTATTTTAAATTTACAAACAGTAAAATTCATTCTTTTGGGCATAAGCTTGAAAAATGCATGGAGTAATATATCCACCCAACATAGTCTTGGGACAAAACAGTCAAATTGAAGTCTCCCCACACATTCCCTTGTAGTTAAGCACTTTGTTTGTCCCCAATCTATGGCAAGTACTGACTTGTTTTGTATCTCACTGATTTGGCTTTTTCCAGGAATGTCATAGAAATAGAAACACACAATATGCCAACCACTGGTTCTCAATGAAGGAAAATTTTGTTTGCAAGGAATATTTAGCAATGTCTGGAGGTGTTTTTGTTGGCTGTAGTGGAAGTGGTGTTACTGGCCTCTAGTGCATGGAGGTCAGTTGCTGTTCAAGTTCTCAGTCTTCTCCAACTCTTTGCAGCCCAGGGACTGAAGCTCACTAGGCTTCCCTGTCCTTCACCATCTCCTGAAGTTTGCTCAAACTCATGTCCATTGAATCAATGATGCCATCCACTCATCTCATCCTCTGTTGACCCTTCTCCTCCTACCCTCAATATTTCCCTGAATCAGAGTCTTTTCCAATAAGTCAGCTCTTCACATCAGATGGCCAAAGTATTAGAGCTTCAGCTTCAGTATCAGTCCTTCTGATGAATATTCAGGACTGACTTCCTTTAGGATTGACTGGTTTGATCTCCTTGCAGTCCAAAGGACTCTCAAGAGTCTTCTCCAACACCACAGTTCAAAAGGATCACTTCTTTGGCACTCAGCCTTCTTTATGGTCCAACCCTCACATCTGTACACGACAACCGGAAAAACCATAGCTTTGAAAATACGTACCTTTGTCAGCAAAGTAGTGTCACTGCTTTTTAATATGCTGTCTAGGTTTGTCAATGGTTTTCTTCCAAGGAGCAAGCATATTTTAGTTTCATGGCTACAGTCACCATCTACAGTGATTTTGGAGCCCAAGAAAATGCAATCTGACACTGTTTCCACTTTTTCCCATCTATTTGCCATGAAGTGATGGGACCCGATGCCATGATCTTAGTTTTTTGAATTCTGAGTTTTAAGCCAGCTTTTTCACTCTCTTCTTTCACCTGCATCAAGAGGCTCTTTAGTTCCTCTTTGCTTTCTGCCATTAGGGTGGTGTCATCTACATATCTGAGGCTGTTGATATTTCTCCCAGCCATCTTGATTCCAACTTGAGCTTCATTCAGCCAAGCATTTCCCATGATGCACTCTGCGAAAAAGTTAAATAAGCAGGGTGACAATATACAGTCTTAATGTACTCTTTTTCCAATTTTGAGCCAGTCCATTGTTCCATGTAAGGTTCTAACTGTTGCTTCCTAAAGTGGTCAGGTATTCCCATCTCTTTAAGAATTTTCCACAGTTTTTTTGATCCACACAGTCAAAGGCTTTAACATAGTCAGTGAAGCAGTAGTAAATTGTTTTTCTGGAATTCCCTTGCTTTCTCTATGATCCAAAGGATGTTGGCAATTTGATCTCTGGTTCTTCTGTGTTTTTTAAAGACAGCTTTCTTTTCAAGCTTGTCTATCTGAAAGTTCTCAGTTCATGTATTGTTAAAGCCTAGCTTGAAGGATTTTGAGCATTACGTTGCTAATATGGGAAATGAAAGCAATTGTGTGATAGTTTGAACATGCTTTGGCATTGCCCTTCTTTGGGACTGGAATGAAAACTGACCTTTTCCAGTCCTGTGGCCACTGCTGAGTTTCCAAATTTACTGGCATATTGATTGCAGCACTTTAAGAGCATCAGGATTGCTCCTAAATACTCTACAGGGCACAATTACTCAGCCCAAAAAGTCAATAATGCACAAACTGAAAAACTTTGATGTGAATTTTTTTGGATCTGTCTTCTTTCACTTTCTAAAGTGTGTTTAAGATTCATTCATGTTGTATGAATCAATAGTTTGTTCCTTTTGGTTTTCTTTTTTTTTTCCTTTTGGTTTTCTGATTGGTATTACATTGTGAGTAGCATCTCACATAGGTTACTTAACCATTCAGTGGGAAGGACATCCTTGTTGTTACCAGTTTTGGGCAGTTATAGATGAAGCTGTTAGAAACATTTGCATGCATATTTTGTGTGGACATAAGTTTCATTTCTCTTTTTTAGAGTAGAATTGTTATTGCTTCAGTCTGTGTCTTTGCATTATCATAACTCTTTAGTAGGTTAAAATATTTTTATTTTTGTAGAGTCCACTTATTATGGATCATGCTTTTGTTATATCTAAATATTCTTAATCTAAACAAAGCTTGTGCATATTTTCCCTGAATTTTTATCTATAATTTTTTAGTTTTATTTTTTAAATTTGTCTGTGCTTCATTTTAAGTTAACTTTATAAGATTCGAAGCATGAGTTGAAATTTATTTTTGTGCTTATGGACATCCAATTTTTCAAGTTCCAGTTGTTGAGAAGATTATCCTTTCTTTACTGAAATGTCTTTCTCCAAAAATCTGTTAGTATCTGTTATATGGTGGTTAAAAAAATCAATTGATTACATTTGCATGAGTCAATTTCTAGATTTTCTATTCTGTTCCATTGAGCTATGCTTTAGTGAATAGCTTGCTGTCTTAATTAATCTAGTTTTTTAGTAAGCCTTGATATCTGAAAGTATGAGTCATCTAACTTTTTAATTCTTTTTAAAAGTTATTTTGATTATTCTAATTTATCTTTCCACATAAATTTTAGAATCAGCTTGTTGATATATATTTAAAAGAAAAATTCTCATTAGAATTTTGATATTACATTTAATTTCTAGTTTAACTTGTAGAAATTTGAGTTCTTAAATAATAGTGAGTCTTCCAACCTATAAATACAAAATAGCTTTTGCTTTATTTTGGTCTTCTTTGATTTATTTCAACAAATACATAATTTTGAGCATATAGAAACCTGCATGTGTTTTTTTTTTTAAGTTTCCATGTTACTCGTTCCATACAACTCACCCTCTCCTCCCCTCTCCCCATGTCCATAAGTCGATTCTCTATGTCTGTTTCTCCATTGCTACCCTATAAATAACTTCTTCAGCACCATTTTTCTAGATTCTGTATGTATGCGTTAGAATATGATATTTATCTTTCTCTTTCTGACTCACTTCACTTTGTAAAATAGTTTCTAGGTTCATCCACCTCATCAGATCTGACTCAAATGCTTCTGAATTCTTTTTCAGGTAGTTTGCCTATTTCCTCTTCATTTATTTGGACTTCTGTGTTTCTAGTTTGTTCCTTAATTTGTGTAGTATTTCTCTGCCTTTTCTTTTTTTTTTTTTTTTTTTTGACTTATTGTGTTTGAGGTCTCCTTTTCCCAGGACTCAAGGTTGAATTCTTTCTTCCTTTTGGTTTCTGCATTCCTAAGGTTGGTCCAGTGGTTTGTGTAAGCTTCATATATATATGGTGAGATTTGTGCTGAGTTTCTGTTTGTTTGTTTGTTATTTCTCTGATGGGCAGGGCTGAGTGAGGTGGTACTTCTGTATGCTGTTGATGAGGTTTGTATTTTTGTTTTGCTTGTTGTTTAGATGAGGCATCCTGTACAAGGTGCTACTGGTGGTTGGGTGATGCCAGGTCTTGTATTCAAGTAGTTTCTTTCGTGTGAGTTCTCACTATTTAATACTCCCTAGCATTAGTTCTCTGGTAGTCTAGGGTCTTGGAGTCAGTGTTCCCACTCCAAAGGATCAGGGCTTGATCTGTTGAAGAGAAGGGATGCTTCAACTCTTGGCCATCCTAGACAGGGGTTGGTCCAGGGGCAGGATGCTCAAGGGCTGGACCATAGCTTGTCTGCAGTAAGGTCCTGGAGCAGCACCTCACCATGTGCAGGAGAAAGTGGGCAGGATATGGAGGGCTGCATGTGTTTTTAGTAAATATATAAGTATTTCATTATTTTGGTTCTATTGAAAATGGTGGAGTTTTTGTCTTTAAAATATCTATTACTTATTTATAGTATATAGAAATATGAAAGAGATGGGAATACCAGACAACCTGACCTATTTCTTGAGAAACCTGTATGCAGGTCAGGAAGCAACGGTTAGAGTTGAATTATAAAGAAAGATGAGCGCCAAAGAATTGATGCTTTTGAAGTGTGGTGTTGGAGAAGACTCTTGAGAGTCCCTTGAACTGCTAGGAGATCCAACCAGTCCATCCTAAAGGTGATCAGTCCTGAGTGTTCATTGGAAAGACTGATGTTGAAATTGAAACTCCAATACTTTGGCCACCTGATGCAAAGAACTGACTCATTTGAAAGGACCCTGATGTTGGGAAAGATTGAAGGTAGGAGAAGAAGGGGACGACAGAGGGTGAGATGGTTGTATTGCATCACCGACTCGATGAACATGAGTTTGAGTGGACTCCAAGAGTTGGTGATTGACAGGGCATGTTGCAGTCCATGGGGTTGTAAAAAGCTGGACACGACTGAGCGGCTGAACTGAACTGAACTGAATCTACAGCTTGTAGCTGGTGGGAAGGTTTTGGATCTTCTTCATTAGCCACACTGCCCCTGGGTTTCAATCGCAATTTTATATCCACCTTGCATGTGGATCACCCACTGGGTTTTGCTCCTGAGGCTGCCCTGGAGGACTTGGGTTTGCTCCTATTAGGGCCAGGTGCAGAGGGGTACAGCTTCTTTGTTCGCAGGGGTTCTGTCAGCACCAGGTATTCAGACGCATTGACTGCTAGGGCAGCAGGAAATATAGTGCTCTAGAAGGGTATGGCAACCTGAATTGGCCAATACACTTCAGTATTCTTGTCTGGAAAACCCCCCTGACAGAGAAGCCTGGCAGGCCACAGTCCACAGGGTCTCAAAGAGTGGGACATGACAAAAGCAACCCCACATGCATAGACGCAGGACTTTTTTTTTTTTTTTTTTTTTTTTGGCCTGTGGCAGCTCTGTCCCAGTGAGGGCTGAACGTGAAGGTGGCACAGCTCCTTGGGTCGCGGGGACCCTGGCGATGCCAAGTGTTGAGGGACACGGGCGGCCTCAGGTGCAGGAGTTATGGCCCTATCAGTCTTTTTTCAAGGCTATGGCAGCTGGTGACCAGAAGGCCTCTTTGGCTAGTCTTTCTCCATAGCTCCACCCATTCAGGCACCTTTGAAGGCTCCCTTGCCTCGGTTATGTCTCTGTTGTTCCACACAGCAGGCGCATAGAAGAGCCCCGCCCTGTGTGGGGTCCTACTCTGTAGATCTGTGCATCAGGCACTTAAGGGGGCACCCTGGGTGGGGTCCTACTCTTTGATTCGCTGTGTCAGGTGCTTAATGGGACAGGCTCTCTATTGTTCAGCTGCCAATGCTGGCATGTGTGGAGAAAGAAGCTATGGTGATGGCTCCACCCCCTACACGTGACTCAGCAGTATCACCTTGCTTCCGTGGTTGCCTGGCTTTCCTCCACAGGCATTTCCCACCATAATCTCCTCCCTCACATCCCCTAGGTCTGTCTCTCCACAGTCAACAGCAGCCCTCACACTGGGATTGCTCCACAATCCCTAAGCTCCACCTCCCAGCCACTGTTCCTTCGACGGGACCTGCATCCCTTCCAGAGTTCGTATGGCTGCAGCGAGGACTGTCTGATTCTCATTCCATTTAGGCTGACACAGACCAGCTAGTTCACTCTCAGCCTTGAATGTTTCTCCTTTCTCAACAGAATGATCTGATATGCTTGTGTTCTCTGGCATGAGCTTAAACTTTCTGTGCTGGCTTGTTGGAAATTGTATGCACCCAGGTTATGTACCTCCCCAAATTCAATTGACTGTGGTGTTCTGCTCAACTGTAATGAAGGCCTTCTACGAAATTTATCTCACAAGAGGGACACGATTGCTGGTGATATTTATGGCAGTGTCAAAGTGACTAGGTTTCACCTGTGGTTAATTAGAAAATTCATGGATGCTGCACTTGATCATTATGGGCGAAATTGTTCATTATAAGCGTTGTGATGAAGAGTGCCTGCTTTCTTCCTTGTACAGGGTAATATTTTTTATATTGTGTCCAGCATTTGTAAGCGTTTGTATCAGGTGAGGCAGGCCTATTCCATAGCAGCTTAGTCGACCATATAAATTAACACTCTAGGAACCCACAGATCATCTCTGTGACAATTAATTCAGCATTTGCCAGGAATCAGTGTCAAAATCACTGATCTAAATACTTTTCAAAATAGGCCTTTTGAAAATAGGAAGAAAGATTACAGGAGAATTAGGGCTCTGAAGTCAAGTTGTCTGGGCTTGAATCCCATCTCTATTGCTCAAAAGTTATGTGAATTTGAATAATTTAAGTCATTTTGTGCTAGTGTTATTCCTCTATTGAGAGGATTAAGTGAAAAAAATATATGTAAAATATCAATTAATATTGGTTATCATTTTGTTCCTTTCAAATCTCATGCTCTCTATTTATACATATCATGTATATCTGATATATATACATATATATATATATATATGTCAGTGTGTGTAGTTGACCCTCAAGCAAAGCCAATGTTAGTAGTGCTGACCCTCTGCACAGTTGAAAATCTGCATATAACTTTACTGTCAGCCTTCCTTACCCATGGCTCTGCATCTGTGAATGCAAACAACTGCAGATTGTGTAGTACTGTAGTACAAACACAGGCTTCCTTGGTGGCTCAGATGGTAAAGAATCTGCCTGTAATGCAGGAGACCTGAGTTCAATCCTTGGGTCAGGAAGATTCCCTGGAGAAGGGGATGACTACCCACTCTAATATTCTTATCTAGAGAATTCCATGGTCAGAGGAGCCTGGTGGGCTACAGTCAATGGGAAAACAGAGTCGGACATGACTGAGTGACTAACAACATAACATGACACAAACTTATTGAAAAAAATCCTTGTATGAGTGGACCTCTGCTGTTCAAGAGTCAACTGTATATATTCATACTTATGTGTGTTCTTAGTTGCTCAGTCGTGTCTGACTCTTTGCAACCCCATGAATTATAACCCACCAGGCTCCTCTGTCCATGGGGATTCTCCAGGCAAGAATACTGAAGTGGGTTGCCACTTCCTACTCCAGGGAATCTTCCCAACCCAGGGACAGAACCCATGTCTTCTGCGTCTCCTGCATTGGCAGGTCAGTTCTTTACCACCAAACCACCAGGGAAAACCTGTCTATATCTATATATGTATACATATATCAATATAAGTTCTATGGCCTCACTTAAACAAATACCCTTAATAACCTCCACATAAGATGTTTAAGCTAATTTATAATAGCAAGGAAGTCCCTTATCACCTCATCATCAATCTTCACCTTTAATTTTTTTTCTCAACAATGTTTGTCTGCCTTTCCAGGTTGACCATCACTTTTTTTGATTGAGAAACTGGTACAAAATATCTGAAAACTTTACATTTACTCTGTTGTCTGTTTTACATCACGGACACCAATTTGCTTTCTCCTTCTCTAAGCATTCTTTATTATGATAGAGTTTTCCACTCTGTTTTTTGCTAGGCTTCCAGTGAAAACAATAAAAAAATTATATGCAGATAATATAAAATAAGATATAACATGCTTGAGCCTGATTTGATAAAAGAAGCATTAGAATAGGAGCAAGCCTTCAGATTTATTATCTGGATCTGGATCTTTCACTCCTTATGTGACCTTTGGGAAATTATCACAATTAACACCTGTCATACAAAGAGACAGGGTTGGTGTTTGAGTTAAATGAGAATTTTCTCAGTGTATGCATAGGCATTGGGTTTCCCTGGTCGCTCAGTGGTAAAGAATCTGCCTGTCAATGCAGGAGACAAGGTTTCAATCTCTGGGACAGGAAAATTACACCCACTCCAGTATTCTTGCCTGGGAAAATCCCATGGACAGAGGAGCCTGGCAGGCTACAGACCATGGGGTCCCAAAGAATTAGACACAACTTAGTGACTAAATAACAACAACAACATGCATAGGCATTAATTTTTTGAGGAGTAAAATATTTTTATTTTGAATTGTATAAAAATATTGAAATATTTCAGTAATAACAAAAGAAACATGCATAGACTTTCTCCAAAAGTTAATAAACTTTAATTTGTGTTTTTGCCTCAAAGTAAAAATAATATAGAAACATTTAAATAGTTTTTTTCCTTCTCAATTATGCCATATCATTTTCCCTTTAAAAAATAAGTTTTTAACTTATATACTTAGGTAGAGATATCTAAAATATATATATTGTTTACTTTTTAATGTTTTTTGAAATATATATATACCATACATATCACTCAAAATTAAAATTTTGAAATATATTGATATATACATTGATTAGTTTTCATTAACATAATAATATGGGATAATTTATATATCACTTCACCAACCAATGAAAATAGTTTTTACCTTTTTGTAATTACACAGAATTCTTCAATCAACAATCTTTTGTTCAAATGCCCATCCTTTCCTATATTTAGCAGTACAATTAAGAGAAATGAAAGTAAAATGGTCTCTTAATGACAGAGAAACCTGTATCATCTCTACAAATCACCTCTGTTTTGAATACAGCAAATTAAATTGCTCCACATTGTGAGTAGAAAAGTGTCGCTTTCTCTCTTCTGCTAAATTTTCAAAAATATATCAAAAGGTTTTATATATTATACATCTACTTTGAACAATTGACAGCAACTCTACCAAATCACTTGTAGATAATAAACTCTTATTATCACAGCTTAGTTGTACTTCTACATAAGTTAGCTCATTAACCTTTATTGGATATCTATTATGTGCTTTTACTGATAACTAGAAAGAAATATATCACAGATGTCTTAAGAAGCATGGATTTTTCAGCAATAGAATAGGTATTATGTGATATGAGAATACAGAGGAAGAAGAGAGAATTTCAGATGAAATTATTATAAAAATGTTATTGAGAAGGTGATTTGAGCCATACTTTGATATTTGGTATGGTGCAGAGAAGAACTGAGTTACCCAATATATGTGGGGACACTGAAAACCCAAATCTATAGACTGTAAAATGGACTGTGCGTAAAATTCAGAGCAGAATTTTTAAGTGGTGAAGCAGATGAAGACATCCAGGTTAGAACTTTATGAAAAGCTAAAAATCCTGGGCTTTAATTTTTGGTGACAGGGGATGTCTGGGAGAAAAGAGTATTTGAAGAAGAAAATGGTATGATGCAATTAGTATTATAAGAACATAATTGATAAATTATAATGGTGTTTAATCACAAATAAGTTTCTATACAAGATTTTGTGGTTTTGTACTCTATTAGGCTTAAATTCAGTTTAGGCTAACTATATAATAAACAGGTTTTTTAAAAAATTTTTTTATTGTAAGATATTTGCTTTACAATATTGTGCTGGGTTTTGCCATACATCAACATGAATCAGCCACAGGTATACATATGTACCCTCCCTCTGGAACCTCCCTCCCATCTCCCACCCCTAAAGGTTGTCACAGAGCACCGGGCTGAGCTCCCTGTGTCACACAGCAGATTGCATATGTTTCCATGCTACTCTCTCAATTTGCCCTACTCTCTCCCTCCCACACTATGTCCACAAGTCTGTTCTCGATGTCTGTATCCCTACTGCTGCCCTGCAAATAGGTTCATCAGTAACATCTTTCTGGATTGCATACACAGGTATTAATATACAATATTTGTCTAACTTAATTCACTCTGTACAATAGTCTCTAGGTTCATCCATCTTATTAGGACTAATTCAAATGTGTTCTTTTTTAAAGCCGAGTAACATTCCATTTTACATATGTACCACAATCTCTGTATCCATTCGTCTGTCAATGGACATCTAGGCTGCTTCCATGTCCTAGCTATTGTAAAAAGTGCTGCAACGAACGTTGGGGTATATGCGTCTCTTTCAGTTATGGTTTTCTCAGATATATGCCCAGCATTGAGAGTCATATGGTAGTTCTAGTCTTAGTTTTTTTAAGGAATCTCCATACTGTTCTCCCTGATTTTAAGGAACCTCCATACTGTTCTCCACGGGGTCGCAAAAAGTCGACACAACTGGCGACTGAACTGAACTGATACTGTTTTCCATAGTGGTTGTATCAATTTACATTCCCACCAACAGTGCAAGAAGTTTCCCTTTTCTCCACATCCTCTCCAGCAATTATTGTTCGTAGATTTTTTTAATGATGGCCATTCTGACCGGTGTGAGGTGATACCTCATTGTAGTTTGACTTGCATTTCTCTAATAATGAGTGATGTTGAGCATCTTTTCATGTGTCTGTTGTCCACCTGTATGTCTTCTTTGGAGAAATGTCTATTTAGGTCTTATGCCCATTTTTTTGATTGGGCTGTTTATTTTTCTGGTATTGAGCTGCTTGTATAATTTGGAGATTAATTCTGTGTCAGTTGTTTCATTTGCAATTATTTTCTCCCATTCTGAGTGTTGCTTTTTAATCTTGTTTATTGTTTCCTTTGCTGTGCAAAAGCTTTTAAGTTTAGTTAAGTCCCATTTGTTTCCTTTTATTTTTATTTCCGTTACTCTGGGAGGTGGGTCAAAGAGGATCTTTCTGGGATGCATGTCAAAGAGCGCACTGCCTATATATTCCTCTAAGAGCTTTATAGTTTCTGGCCTTACATTTAAATCTTTAATACATTTTGAGTTTATTTTTCTGTATGGTGTTAGAAAGTATTCTAGTTTCATTCTTTAATATGTAGCTGTCCAGTTTTCCCAGCAGCACTTATTGAAGAGGCTGTTTTTCTCTATTGTATATTCTTGCCCCCTTTGTTAAAAATAAGGTGCTCATAGGTGTGTGTGTTTATTTCTGAGCTTTCTATCTTGTTGTATTTTGAATAAACTAAAGTGTTGAGAACTTGAGAATACCAAAGTTTGCTGGTTTAGATAATCTGCCGGAGTCCAGCTCTGGCAGCCAGGGAATCGCCCTGAAGGGATGAATGGGGTCGGTGAATGATGCAGCCTCTCACTCATTTGGACTGCATCTCGGCGGAGAAAATGATGCAGTCTCTCGCTCAAAGCACTGGGCTGCATGTTTATTTTAAGCATCAGGTTTTCTTTTATACTTTTACAAAAGCATTAGGTTAGAGGTATGACATCTTCAGTTTCCCCTCACCCATAGTTACTGTCTCCATAAATCATTGTTGTCCTTCAGAGTTCCCTCTTAAGTGTCCTTGTGATAACATTGTAACTCAAGTTTGTCTCTGGGCTGTATATCACATTCCTCAGTTTATTCCTTATCTCTTTAAATCCTGTTATCCCCTAGTAACTTAAGTTCATCATCTCCTAAAAAGGCTTTTAGCTATTAGTATCTCTAAAATACCTAGTTTCCATAAGCTATAGTAAAATATGCCAACACTACAACATACCTTAAACTTTTAGCTTCTAACTATTCTTAATTATTCCTAACCCCTAAACTCAGCAAACTTCTTTTGCCATAAACATTCCCCTTACCGGCAGATTTCAGATAACAATGTTTCTCATGGTCTCAAGCTGCAGCCTATGTGCTCATCCTGGAGCATTCTTTGTAAAGATCCTTGAACAAATGTCAATAGTTAACGTTATGGATTATAACATTCTTTCCAGCCAACTCAACCAGAGGAAGGAAAGGACAAGTCAGAATCACAAGACCTAACTCCTTCATCCTGGGACCGTGCCTGCGGGATGAGGAGAGGGAGTTGGGGCCGTGCCTCCATTTTGCCATTAATGCCTATCGCGGCTCCGACAATAATCTTATTAAGTCATTTGGAATATGAATTTCTAAAATTTTGCATTTTTATGTTATCAGCACAGCATTCCAAATATGGTTTTTAGCTAGTACCAGAATCATAATAGTGAGCAACACTAGAGGGTTATTGGAGAGGCTAAGTATAGGAATTGATAAATTTGGTACAAGTGAAGTCTTTTTGCTCATATTTACACTTTTAAACCTGCCAAGGAGATCTTTATTAAAATGCATGTTGAAAATCCCATGTTTTCTAATGCCAGAGTTTTGATAAAGTACATTTCAATGTCATGAACATAAATTATTCATAAAAAGTCTTTCCCTTCCATATTGATGTCTTCTAACACTTTAAAGAAATAAATCCTAGCATATGCTTTAC
This sequence comes from Giraffa tippelskirchi, assembly GCF_054371585.1. Lineage (NCBI taxonomy): Eukaryota > Metazoa > Chordata > Mammalia > Artiodactyla > Giraffidae > Giraffa > Giraffa tippelskirchi. Next base: position 102,032,583 of record NC_137281.1, read on the forward strand.
AACACAACATGAGTTTTGGTTTTTTTTTAATCATTCAAAAAATCCATTGCTCTTGCTTATTCCATAAGACTGAAAAAGGAAAGAGATGCTGTTTTGTCTCCCTCTTCTTGTCTGTGACTACCATGTAGCCAGATGAACTTGATGTAATTTATCACTTGTCTAGATGAGTTAGGATCTTCTAACTTTTCTCCATAATATTCCTATGAAGGAAAAATACCTGTTAATACAATTTAGAAATTTGTAGTATACTTTGAAAAGAAACATGATTCTTGGATGAATGAAAAAGTAGAACATAAAAGCAGGGAAGTCATGTTACCAGCATTTGGTATCTCTGCTGCTTAACTAGAATATGTAGAAATAGCATAATAAAGTAGTTCAGTCTTCTAGGGTAACCAGCTTAGTTTTAAAACTACAAGTCTCAGAAAGTCCCTCGTTCCTGGGCAGAGTGGGATAATTAGTCATTCTAGAATTGCTGGCACATTATTTTTAAATGTTACATATGAAGCAAAGTTTAGATATAAGAAGAGCTTAACATATAAAACCTTGGTAGTCCAGTGGTTAAGACTCTGTGCTTCCACCACAGAGGGGGCAGAGATTTGATCCCTGGTAGAGAACTAAAATTCCACGTTTCTCACCATGGCAAAAAAAAAAAAAAAAGGGAGAGAGAGAGAATATACATTTGATTTTTTTTCTTTGAAACTCATAGAAATCTCTATGAATATTATTCACTTGTAAGGGTGAATGTTTCCATCATCAGTTAAGAGAATGCTTATCAAAATGGGCACTTATGGTGAATTCTGAAGTCCCACTGTATTAAAAGGACATAGGGATTGAATAGGTTGAATATTTAATAGGTTCTCAAAGCTAAACTTGTTAACTTTTATTTCTTTATATTCATGTAATACCTAGCAATGGATGATTGTAGAATATTTTGGATTGATAGAAAGGAGAGATATTATGAGAATAGGCCTAACTTTAAGGTGGGCATCAAGGCTACTGGCAAACATGCATAATTTCCCATAAAATAACATTGGGGAGCAAGATTTTCAGAGAGATTATATTGCTAGACATTTTTTTTTCATATTTTTGTGAATAATATTTAGAAAGTAGGAAGGCAAATATTTAGTAAATTTCTTATTTCTCTCACTTTCTACAAGACAATAATTAAAGAGAAGAAAATATCTTTGTCCAAAAGACACTCTGAGAAAAGACTTGCAACCTTAAAAAAGCCTTTTGAATATTTCCTAAAAAATTATTCTGACATAATTTAGGTGAAAAAATTGTCTAAAGATGCTTTTGTGTCAGATATGAGAGATATGCTGCCTGTTTCTAACCATCTAAGGCAATTTGCAGAAAGTTAGTCCACTGTTCCAATTAAATACAAATTTTACTCAGTGGTTTAAGCCACATTACAACTTCCATAAAACAAATTTAAAATGTTATTACTTATGTCAAAATTAGAAAAGCATTACATTAAAAGAAAAGCAATATCCTTCCACACTAAAACATAACAGATACATCATTTATTTCCTAAAACTACATTCTTTTTCTGATTAACATTCTTCTCAATACATAGAATATAGATTAAACCATGATGCAAGGCTTTAGTTTTTGACTCATTCTCAAATCACTGTAATGACTTAGGACTTTTATCATCTTGCCCCATTTCTACCATCATTAATTTATACGAGATATTTGCCAGCTAAGGCACAAATGTCGCTAAAACAATGGATTTCCCCCCTTCTAGTTCCCCCTCCAATATATATCACATTAAATGGTAAACCTAATCTTGCTAAAATTTATCATGCAATATCTGAAAAACACATGTGGATTTTTCCTTCCTTCCATACAACTTAAGACTCTGCCTAACCTCCATCTTATTCTTACTTTTCAGCACAAAATCACAGTCCAGGAAGGTTACCTACCTAATTCTTTTTTTTTTTTTTGCCTAAATTCCCTTTACTTCCAAAGTTATTTTCTTCCTATCTACAGAACAGAAATAAGTTAATTTACTGCTCAAACTCTAAGATGTTCTACTCATCCAAGTTTACCCTCATAGATAAGTCCCATCACTTAAAATTTATAATTATACTCTGAGACAAAGGATTATTATTCTCTAGTTGCTTTAATGTTTGTAATCTGTTCCACCCCACTCCCAAATGAGAAATTCTATACTTTAAATATGTAGAAGCTAAATCTTATATTATTTGTCACCATTTGCATACTTAGAACCCTTCCAGGCATATAATATGTAAGTCAGTAGTATACTTACTGCTTTAATGACTGAAATATAGCTTCCAATCATAGATAAGAGCATGGTGTTCAGGGAAAACATGACTTTTCTGTCAGAGCCACTAGAATAAACTGAAGTTCAATGTTTAGAGCTAAGACAAGATACTAAATGTTCATACATATTATTCACCACTGAAGAACTTTAGGATAAATTTTGTTGTGTTCCCTGGATTTTATATGTTGGGTTTCTTTCTGACACTTCAGAAAGAGTCACTTGATTATTGATCTGTCTTCTAAGTTTAGAAATGACAAGTAATAATTTTAAAAGATAAAGCTATAAGGAGTGTCAGAAATCAAGCAGTGCAAGTATAACATGGTATTTGGAATTTTCAAATTAAACAAAAGATAAAATGTGTACAAAATAATTTTTAAGACTATGTAGCAAAAATTGTTTTAATATGAAAAATTGGAAGGTAAACAAAATTTGAAAACAACCCCACAGTTACTACACACATAAAATATGTGAACTACTCATAATTAATTTAGAAAAGTTAACTGAAGGGAAAATGAATTATAACAGCATATCCTAAAAAATAAAAAATACTGTAGGTAAATAAATTATGGAAATAAGTCATGAAAAGAATATAACAAATCTATTTGTGATTCTCTGGAAAACATGCCTCCATTTATTTTGAAATATATGTATACAGATGTGTGTGTGTGTGTACACATGCATGCAAATAGAAACTTTCTGAGAAGACACATAAACTATTATCCCAGTTATACTCTAGGAATTTGAACCAGATGACTTAGATAGGAGGAAGGTTAACTTTGTAGTATATATATATTCTTAATCATTATAATTTTTGTTATACAAATACATTATTTTATAAGTACAAACTGTTTGACCTATTGTACATCTATAAGCTATGTATCTATTTATAAATTAGCATATAAATTATATATCCATAAACTAATTTCATGTATTTATGAACCTTATATATTGAATGTTATATGTGTATGAATATGGGTGTACATATACCTATATGTGTAAGTGTATAAGTATACACACACACATTGTACAAGTGTACATATACATGTATCAGTTCAGTTCAGTTGCTCAGTCACGTCTGATTCTTTGCAACCCCCACGGACTGCAACACATCAGGCTTCCCTGTCCATCACCATCTCCCAGAGCTTACTCAAACTCATGTCCATTGAGTTGGTGATACCATCCAACCATCTCATCCTCTGTTGTCCCCTTCTCTTCCCGCCTTCAATCTTGCCCAGCATCAGGGTCTTTTCCAATGAGCCAGTTCTTTGCATCAGATGGCCAAAGTATTGAAGTTTAAGCTTCAGCATATACATGTATGCTTGCTTTTTATAAAGGTTACAAATGGACATTTACAGTATATATATATATATATATATATACACACACACACACACACACACACACATTAATATGTATACAGAAAAGTCTGTAAAGTGGAAAAATATTTAGTGTTTGTGATTCTAACTTAATCAGTAAAAGATTGAAGAGGTTTTAACTTGCCCATGTTCATTTTGATAGAATATTAAAACGAGCTGAGATTAGAATCTATATAAGTCAGCGTAGGGTTACTTCCACATTTTTCTCTATAAATACATATTTTTATTTATATAGTGTGACTTTATATTTACTTTCTCACTTTCCCTTTTGTAATCATTGTATCAACGAAATTTTTGTTTGATATTTTTCCTTTAAAAAATATATTTATTTTTGGCTGTGCTGGGCCTTTTTTGCTGTGCAAGCTTTCTCTAGTTGCGTTGAGTGAGAGCTATTCTCTAGGTGTGATGCACAGGCCTCTCACAGTGGTGGCTTCTCTTAATGTGGAGCATAGGCTCTAGGTGCCTGGGCTTCAGTAGTTATGGCTCCCCAGCTCTAGAGTACAGGCTCAGTAGTTGTGGTGCATGGATTTAGTTGCTCTGCACCATATGGGATCTTCCCAGACCAAGAATTGAACCTGTGTTTCCTGCATTGGCAGGTAGGTTCTTTACCACTGAGCCACCAGGGAAACCTGATATTTTTCTTAAATATTTCCAATTCATTACACTTCATCTCTAGTTGAATTTAGTTTTAAAATTCTTATTTCTCATCAATTATTCATGTCCATTACCTTCCACAAAAGTGAAGTTTTAAGGCATTTTTTTTCTTTGGTCTTATTCTGCTTTGATAAAGTTCTAAAGTCAGCAAGATAACTTTGCATTTTTATCACTTTTATCAATTCTCTTCTCAGGTGTACTTCCACTTTGGCTGGTTTCTATTGGCCCAATGTGGATTATTATGTTGAAAATTTGCGTGGAAAATATTAGAAATACTATTTTCTAGGATTTCCTCTGGAAAAATGTTAAAAGTAGCCTAGCCATTTCTTAATATCAATTTACTTATATGGAAATTGCATGAGAGGTTTCAATTGACCTATATAGCCTAAGAATTTATTAAGGGCACCAAGGATAGACATTATGGAAGTAAATGACTAAATGTTATATATATTTGTAAGCTGTTGGTATGGCAAACCTAAATCATACACATTTCAATACTGCTGAGGTAATTTTTTCCCAAGCTTCAGGAATGTACATATGGGTGTGGTAAAATAAAGATGACTACACATTTTTGGCTTTTTCTCTCATTAAGCAGTGAGGACTGACTGGTTCCCTTTCTTATATCTAGAATGCTCTTACCACTTCTTTGGCCAATAGAAGACTGTGGGCTTCCAGAATTCTGGGACTCCCAAGGTTAGGTCTTAGAGTCACAGTATTCACCCTGGCCTTTTGGAATGTTTGCTTGAGGTAGACAGAGGGAAGAAACCACCACCCATCAGGTAAGACGCCTGACTACCTGAGACTACTGTACACTGAAGAAGCCCATGCTGTAAGGAGGCTCAAGCTAGATATGTGAAGATGTCACATGAGGACAGGGTGAATGCCTTGTCCCAGATATTTCAGAAGACTGACTTACACATCAGACATGTGAGTGTAGAGACCATACTGAACATTTCATTTCTAAAATATGTGAAACTGACTGGGAACAAGAAAGCCAATTGTTAGTCAGGATTGAGGCCCTATATGAAAAGGTAGTCCAGAACAAAATGTGGTAATGCCTTTGTTCAGAAAGTATGCAGAGATTTGAGACACCCATAGGGAAATGTCTCCTGACACTGGCAAAAAAAGCGCTATTATATTGGTGATTATCTCATACACATAACTGAAGAAGAAACAGTGAAAATCAATATCTTTTGTTGTTTAGTCACTCAGTTGTGTCTGACTCTTTGAGACCCAACAGAATGCAGCACTCCAGGCTTCCCTGTCCTTCAGCAGCTCTCAGAGTTGTCTCAAACTCATATCCATGGAGTCAGTGATGCCATCCAATCATCTCATTCTCCATTGCTCCTTCTCCTCCTGCCCTCAATCTTTCCCAGCATTAGGGTCTTTTCCAATGAGTCGGCTCTTTGCATCAGATGGTCCAAGCATTGGAGCTTCAGCATCATTCCTTCCAATGAATATTCAAGGTTGATTTCCTTTATGGTTGACTGGTTTGATCTCCTTGCAGTCTGAGGGACTCTCAAGAGAATTCTCCAGCACCACAGTTCAAAAGCATCAATTCTTCAGTAATCAGCCTTCTTTATGATCCAACTCTCACATCTGTACACCACTACTAGACAAACCATAGCTTTGACTATACAAACATTTGTTGGCAAAGTGATGTCTCTTTTTAATATGCCTTTTAAGGTGCTGTCTAGATTTGTCATAGCTTTTCTTCCAAGGAGCAAGAGTCTTTTACTTTCATGGCCTCAGTCACCATCCAGAGTGATTTTGGAGCCGCCAAAAATATAGACTGTCACTCTTTCCATTTTTTCCCATCTATTTGCATGAAGTGACGGGACTGGATGCCTTGATCTTAGTTTTCTGAATGTTGTGTTTTAAGCCATCATTTTTCACTCTCCTCTTTCAATTTCATCAAGAGGTTCTTTAGTTCTTTTTCACTTTCTGCCATAAGTGTGGTATCATTTGCATAGCTGAGGCTATTGATATTTCTCCTGGCAATCTTGATTCCAGCTTGTGCTTCATCCAGCCCAGCATTTCTCATGATGTGTTCTGCATATAAGTTGAATAAGCAGGGTGACAATATACAGCCTTGGCATATTCCTTTCCCAATTTTGAACCAGTCCATTGTTTCATGTCTGGTTCTAACTGCTTCTCCTTGACCTGCAGACAGGTTTCTCAGGAGGCAGATAAGGTAGACTGGTATTCCCATCTCTTTAAAAATTTTCCACAGTTTGTTGTGATCCACACAGACAAAGGCTTTGGCATAGTCAATAAAGCAGAAATAGATGTTTTTCTGGAATTCCTTTTCTTTTTCTATGACCCAACTAATGTTGGCAATTTGATCTCTGGTTTTTCTACCTTTTCTAAATCCAGCTTGAACATCTGGAAGTTCTCAGTTCACATATTGGTGAAGCCTAGCTTGAAGGATTTTGAGCATTACCTCGCTAGCATGGGAAAGGGGTGCAATTGTGTGGTAGTTTGAGCATTCTTTGGCATTTTCCTTCTTTGGGATTGGAATGAAAACTGACCTTTTCCCGTCCTGTGGCCATTGCTGAGTTCTCCAAATTTGCTGGCATGTTGAGTGTAGCACTTTAACAGCATCATCTTTTAGGATCTGAAATAGCTTAGCTGGAATTCCATCACCTCTACTAGCTTTATTCATAATCTTTAGATTTTATTGGATAGGAAACCAATAGTTATTCACTGATAGTGTCAAATATTGTTTCTTTATGAAATTTTGAAAAGCTTTAAAGCTCTGTACATGACTTTTCATAAATCATCTGAGTTTTTTTCTAGTTATGTGTGCAAAGTGAAATTCACCATAGAAAATTATTCAGTTGTCTCCTTAAATATTACTGCACTGTTAGGATGGGAGATAGCAAAATTTAAACAAAATATAAAGATAAATTATGTATTTTAAAAATTCATTCATGTCATGAATAGATAACTGTCCTAGGCTTCTGAAAAGTTATTTATTTTTTTTAATTTCTCTTTAATTGGAGGATAATTCCCTTACTGAAGAGCTATTTAAACCACCACTTCTGCAGTATCACTCTGAGAAAAAAAAGTAGGAATATTACTATTAGCAAATATCCTCTATCGGATGTCACTGTTGGATGTTTCATAATGTTAATAACATTCAGTGTGGAAGAATAACATCAACTGAGGATGGGATAAAAATTTTAATATTTTCTACAGTTGATCTGGTTGCTCAGATTTCAAAGAATCCACTTGCAAAGAAGGAGACCTGGGTTCTATCCCTGGTTCCAGAAGATCCCCTTGAAAAGGGAATGGCTACCCACTCCAGTATTCTTGCCTGGAGAATTTCATGGACAGAGGAGCCTGGTGGGCTACAATCAATGGGGTCACAAAGAGTTGTACATGACTGAATGACTAACACTTTCACAGTTAAGTTACTGTTAAGCAGACTAAGACTCAATTTTGCATGTCTACATGTATGTGATGGATAAGTATTGAACACTATTGCTGTCTCTGTAACTGGAAACCAAGATACAAGATAATTTTGGTTATTTGGTTATATTATCAATTTATGATCCATGGTGTGTAGACTAGAAAAGGCTCATCAAGATCAGAAGGCAGGGCATCAGCACTTGTGGAGCACTCTTAGTTGTAAGTTCTAAAGCAAGTTTTTCCTTCTCAAAATGTGCTAGCATCTATATGCAGGTCTACAGAAACTTAGTTCCTCAGAGCTGATGACAAACAGCATTACCTGTGAGATTTTGTTCAGTGCGGATGAAAGCTCTGAATATAGTGAATATTATCAACTCATAGATAACGATTGTGTGTCCTTTCAGAGTACGGTGTGAAGAAATGTACAGTGACTAAAGTTTATTGGTTTTGAAGGAAAAGTATTCTCATATAATTTCTGAGCTGAAAATAGGCTTTAAAAGAATCCTGATGCCATCTTCAACTGACATACTAGCGGGTCTTAGTGATGTATTTTGAATCGTGAAGAGTCTGATTTACTTCTTCAGAGAAAAACTGCTAGAATTTGTTAAATATATCAGTATTTTAAAGATAGCTTGACTGTATTATAATCCATTTGTATATTGCACTCTTTTTTTTTAAATAAATTTATTTATTTTAGTTGGGGGCTAATTACTTTACAATATTGTAATAGTTTTTGCCATACATTGACATGAATCAGCCATGGGTTTACATGTGTTCCCCTTCCTGGACCCCCCACCCACCTCCCTCCCCATCCCATCCCTCTGGGTCATCCCATTGCCCCGGCCCTGAGCCCTTGTCTCATGCATCGAACATGGAATGGTGTTCTGTTTCACATATGATAATATACATGTTTCAATGCTATTCTCCCAGAACGTCCCACCCTCACCTTCTTCCTCAGAGTCCATAAAATTGTTCTATGCATCTGTGTCTCTTATTCTGTCTCGCATATAGGGTTATCGTTACCATCTTTCAAATTCCATATATATGCATTAGTATACTGTATTGTTGTTTTTCTTTCTGGCTTACTTCACTCTGTATAATGAGCTCCAGTTTCATCCATCTCAGTAGAACCGATTCAAATGTATTTTTTTAATGGCTGAGTAATATTCCATTGTGTATATGTACCACAGCTTCCTTATCCATTCGTCTGCTGATGGACATCTAGGTTGCTTCCATGTCCTGGCTATTGTAAACAGTGCTGCGATGAACATTGGGTTACATGCGTCTCTTTCAATTCTGGTTTCCTCGGTGTATATGCCCAGCAGTGGGAGAAATACAGATGGCTAACAAACACATGAAAAGATGCTCAACATCACTCATTATTAGAGAAATGCAAATCAAAACCACAATGAGGTATCATTTCACACCAGTCAGATTGGCTGCTATCCAAAAGTCTACAAGCAATAAATGCTGGAGAGGGTGTGGAGAAAAGGGAACCCTCTTACACTGTTGGTGGGAATGCAAACTAGTACAGCCACTATGGAGAAAAGTGTGGAGATTCCTTAAAAAACTGGGAATAGAACTGTATATTGCACTCTTTTAAAATATATGCGATAAAGTTCCTGAAGAGCAAAGAAGATAATTCTGATTAAGGTTTAACTCCTACAGCTCAATCATTGTTTTTTGCCCCTCAGAAACTTTATTATTCATATTTTAAAATTACATTTGAATTATATGCCACAGAATATGAAAAAATAATTTTCCAGGCCAAATTCCCCCTAATTTAATATGCTCATCAAATTAGTGTATACAGAGGACAAGTTTTCTTCAATGAGAAATCATTGCGCTATTCTCAGGCATTTTTTTTTTTTAAATAATAATGCTCAGAAATATAACGAAGCCACCAAATGTTTATGCTGAATTACTGTGAGTTAGGGTTTTCTAACTTAATAGAAGAAATATAAGAAATAAAACCCATCAGGTGTGGACATTCACTTATAGCTATTTGCCATTAAACTGATATAGGAGTCATGATGAAAAATGTCATGCAATTTATCCAACATTTATGTGAGACCACTTTTGTTATTACCATTACTAGTAACTATTATTCATTTGCAATATATTTTTATCCTTTAAAAGTGGAGATTTTTGTGCTCCTAAATTTATTGTTTTGTATGTTCATTAAATGTCCAGTGGATGTTTAAAACCTGAGGAACAATCTTCTGTTAGCCTCCTTCATGACACTATCATGATGGCACGCCAGAATGCCTCTTCTCTGAGCATGGATATTTGTTGGAGAATTCTTTTTAACAGGTTTTACTCATGCACCAAAAGTTATTTGAATGTCCTTTCACCCTTTTGCTCTTTCCTGACCACATTTATCAAGAGATTCATGACTGTGTAGAACATTAATGCTTATATCAATTTCTGGCTTTTAAGGTCAGTTTAGTAAAACAGTGAGTGCTTATTAGGTACAAGCTATGTATAACAAGCCTTCTCTTTGCAGTTATTTTTATACATAAAAAGAGAAAAAGCAGGCATGCTAGGAATTTGTTTAAAAAAAAAAAAAAGAAAGGAAGGGAGTGTGTCATTCAGGGTTTGTTCTAGATGCAGAGGCCCTGGGTGTGATACAGGTGTGTGTGTGTGCTCACTTGCTCCATTGTGTCACACTCTTTGCGGCCACATGGACTGTAGCCCACCAAACTCCTCTGTCCCCGGGATTCTCCAGGCAAGGGTACTGGAGTGGGTTGCCATTTCCTTATCCAGGGGATCTTCCCTGACCCAGGGATTGAATCTGTGTCTCTTATGTCTCTTGCATTGGCAGGCAGATTCTTCACCACTAGCACCACCTGGGAAGATGAGTGGTTTATTACAGGGATCTGACCTTATACAGTCACGATTATTGGTTACACTTATTAGTTAAACATGCATCTGCTTCTGCAACTTGGCCTGAAGTCCACAAGGCAGCCATCTGGAAAGAAAATATGAGTGTGATGCAGGTTTATTATTATTTCTAAGCCCTGTACAAAGAAATCTTGCTATATTCTATCTATAATTTTGAATAAGAAACAATGGCAGGCTTCTATTTTGAGGTTAAAAACATCAGGACTATAGTAAATCATCAATTAAATAAAATTTTAGGTAAGGAAAAAACTGTCAGTAGACTCAGCAGATCTTTACACTCATGCCAATACTTCTTTTCTGTTCCTACCACTCTAACTATGAGTACAAATGGGCTCAGGAAGTAGGAAACCCTATGTAACAGCATGACTTACAATACCACATGAAATCCATTCATTGTTGTTCTTCCTCTTTAGGGACTAGCTCTGAAACTACAAGTTACAGACAGTAGAGGAGGGAAATGATTCATAGATGGAAGAGAGAGATGACAGCACTAGCAAAAGTAGAAGGTAGGAAGTTTCAGTAAAGAGTTTATGAGTTGCTGGCTTATAATGTGGATTAGGTAGTGGGTTATGTGAATGAGTCTTCATAAAATTCAGAGTTGGAGGGCACAAAGGTGTTTGTCTTTTTTTTTTTAATTAGTTTATTTATCTATTTTTTAACTTTACAATATTGTATTTGTTTTGCCATACATTGACATGAATCCACCATGGGTGTACATGTTTTCCCCTTCCAGAACCCCCCTCCCAGCTCCCTCCCCATCCCATCCCTCTGGGTCATCCCGGTGCACCAGCCCGAGCGCCCTGTATCAAGCATCGAACCTGGACTGGCAATTCGTTTCACATATGATAATTTACATGCTTCAAGGTAGGTGTGACTAAGATAAGGATGAGAAATTCAAAGAGCCCTTGAGTATAGACAAGTAGGCATGGAGTGCCCACAGCAAATTTGTAGACTATTTCACAAGATTTTGGAGAGAGACTGAACATCTTGACAAATCCATGTAAGAACAATCATGAGAGTAGGGCTTCCCTGGTGGCTCAGATGGTAAAGAATCTGCCTGCAATGCAGGAGACCTGCATTTGGTCCCTGGGGCAGGAAGATAGATCCCCTGGAAAAGGGAATGGCAACCCACTCCAGTTCTTGCCTGGAGAATCCCATGGACAGAGGAGCCTCATGGGCTACAGTCCATAGGGTCACAAAGAGTTAGACATGACTGAGCGGCTAACACACACACAGAGTGATGTACAAAGCAGTGACCTATACATTAACAAAGGACCTTCCCCCATTCCACTTTCTCTACACTGCATAGGCCCCTACAACCTGAGGAAGAATGAAAAAAGTATTGGGAATCCTGAATTAGCAAACCTTAAATTTTAAATTCCTGGGTTTGTTTAACATTGACTAAGCTTTTATTTTCTGCCTTTTGACATAACATAGCTGCTGAGTAGGGATCCTACAAATACGAGCCCCACATATGCATCTGGCATTGTTTATTCACTGGGGGTATGTCAGTGAACAAAATAAACATATTATTTTTTCAGAGAAATGAGGATAATATATACATGGTAATATACAGAAATATAAAAAACACATAAAAGAATATAAAATCAGAAAATTTTATATATTTATATTTAGAGAAATATTTGGTGATTATGGTTTTAATGTATAAAGATACTATAGAAAGTTATATTTGTGTATATAAACTACAGTCATACATGCTTTCATTTTATAATATTAACTTATACTAGATGTTCAAATGGAGATGGCAATGGCACCCCACTCCAGTACTCTTGCCTGGAAAATCCCATGAACGGAGGAGCCTGGCGGGCTGCAGTCCATGGGGTCACTGAGTCGGACACGACTGAGCGGCTCCACTTTCACTTTTCACTTTCATGCCCTGGAGAAGGAAATGGCAACCCACTCCAGTACTCTTGCCTGGAGAATCCCAGGGACGGGGGAGCCTGGTGGGCTGCCGTCTATGGGGTCGCACAGAGTCGGACATGACTGACGCGACTTAGCAGCAGCAGCAGCAGATGTTCAAAAGACACATAGAAAGTGAAAGTGTTAGTTGCTCAGTCTTGTCTGACTCTTTTGTGAGCCTGTGGACTGTAACCCACCAGGCTCTTCTGTCCATGGAATTCTACAGGCAAGAATACTGGAGTAAGTTGCTGTTTCCTTCTCCAGGGGATCTTCCTGACCCCGGGATTGACCACGGGTCTCTTGCATTGCAGGCAGAGTCTTTACCATCTGAGCCACCTGCCCTAAAACACATGCAAGTACCAACATAATTTTGAATGCTGTTGAATTACTGAGGAGAAAGAGTTTATAAAGTAATGCATCATGGTTGCTGCTGCTGCTGCTAAGTCGCTTCAGTCGTGTCCGACTCTTAGCGACCCCATGGACTGCACAGCTCCTCTGTCCATGGGATTTTCCAGGCAAGAGTACTGGAGTGGATTGCCATTGCCTTCTCCAGCATCATGGTTAGGTCAGTGATATCTGACATAAATCTATAGGGCAGGAAGGATTTAGGCAGGCATAGAAGGGGATGAGTGGTGTCATTCAGTGATGCAGATACATAGGGGCAAAAAAAAAAAAGAAAATTCAAAGCATGTGATTTCACTGGAGTAGAGGACCTATGAAAGTAATTAGCATGAAAAAACATGCTGGAAGTGATCTGAAAGGATCTGAATGTGAATGGAATGAGACTTTTGAGTTTCATTGTTTTCCTTAGTTTGGATGTATATATCTTTCAGGGCTTCCCAGATGGCACTAGTGGTAAAGAACCCACCTGCCAATGCAGGAGACAAAATGAGATAAGAGTTCAGTCCGTGGGTTGGGAAGATCCCTAGGTGGAAAAAAGGGCAACCCACTCTAGGATTCTTGCCTGGATAATCCCACGGACAGAGGAGCCTGGTGGGCTACAGTCCATGGAGTCACAAAGAGTCAGACATAACTGAAGTGACTTAGTGCACGCATATATCTTTCCATGAGTTTCTGGTGGGCTTTCTGAAAAACTATTGGAATTGATGCACATTTTAATGGACGGATTCATTTTTCAATGTTCAACACAATCACCATAGCAAATTACACAAAATATTTTTCTACCATTTCTAAATGAACATAAATAATGTTTGAATATCACAATTTTATACAGCCTAATTCTATAGGTAGAAGCCTACTGAAAAATTATATCAACTAATTAAATAATATATTTCCAATGTATCTATGCTATATTAGACATGAGTATAATAAAACATGATAATAAAACATCTTAATTATAAGCCAAAATATAAATGTTATTTAGGGATATATAAGGATTTATTTTTAATAAACAAGTATATATATATAATAGCTGCAATGGCAGAATTGTGTTTTAGGAAATACCATAAAATTTTTAGGACTAAATCAACCTGGGCTTTTCAACTTCTGTTTTAACCATTTGAGTCTTACATTTCTTATCTATAAAATGGGGATAATAATGTCTGATTCTTGATCATTTGAAATGCTAGACATCAAAATATCTTTCTTAGCTCAGATACTTCTGTTCTTGTGACTTATTTGTCGTTAAATAATTCTTTGTTATGGCAAACACTCAAGTTCAGTTTTAAAAATAGTTCCTCATGCTTGAAGGCAGGAAGTTGATTTAAATAACTTGTAGATCATATGATTTCACTTTAAAATTGTAAAATGGTTACATTAAAATGTATGATTCCCATTTTACTTTCATTGTACATTTTTTGGCCCAAGGTATCACAGTGAACTATTATTCAAATATGAAGACAATTTTAGGAAACACTGGCAAAATTTACACTGTTGTTTTTCTATATTTGAAAGATAAGAAGAAGCAACTCTTGCTTTTAATAAAGTATTTTTTAGAATTCTAGAGTTTTACTCTTATGGAAATGACTTTCCTGAAACTGTGCTGTCACCTACAGAAATAAGATTTATGTGCTTTTTGTCTTTCTACAGAAAATTAAAATTTAAAATTTTGCTTAGAACAATAACAACAAACATGTATTGAATTAAAAAAATTAGCAAACAACTATGTTTCTGTTTAGATAGGTAATAGAGATGAAATAGGCTCTGATTTACAAATGGTCATTCAAGTGTCTACATTTGTAGAAAAAATATTAAAACTAGAATTTTCTAATTTTCTAACACAGCAACTATTGATTTATTTACTTCACATTGTAAAAATAGGTGTGAGTGATCAACAATTGGTGGATCAAATTTTTCAAGTTCTAAAATATAGGAAACCTTGTAATTTAAAGATACATTATTGAAAGCTTAATTGCCTTTACTTGAATTTATCACAAAAGCTTTGATTTATTGAAGGCATATTGGCTTTCTTTTGTCAATAATTAGTAATAAAATGATGAATGGTTGATTTTACACACATCTTCAAGTCAAAAAGTCACTTGTCTTACTGATCTGAAAATGAATGGCACAATAATTACTATTATAATTATTATAGATACTCTCTTATGATTGAATTTTATGGCATCATAGTTATATTATAAATGTGATTGATATTGAAATAAGACATTATAGTTGTGAAGTTATGACAGTAATTTTCTTTTCTTTACTATTACTGTTAAGCCAGTAATAGTGTCATTAAGCTTGGCATTAATGAATAAATGTAATCATCTTTAAAAAAAGAAAAAAAATAGTGTGAATTATACAGTTCTCAGTGTTGGACTCTAAAGAGTTAGTTGTCATTGTTTTAGTGGAAATACTACACATTTCTTCCTAAATCCAGTCTTCACACAGAACAGCTAATAAAATCATGTAATTCCCCTACCTCAAATTCTTTGGTGGTTTCTCATTACCCTCTTATTATGATCTCTAAACCTCATATGATTTGTCCCGGACTCACTTTGTAACCTGAATTCTCCCTCCTCTATCTCGCTAAGCTCTAGCCACGATGACCTCTCTCTCCTTTGAACATGCCTGTCTTGTCTTTCAGCTTTGGTACTTAGCATCCCTCCTCCGCCAGAGTTTTGCTCGGCTGGCTCTGTTGCATTGTTTAGGTCCAATTCACGTCTCCCCCAACCCAATGCAAAATAGACGCCTCACCTTCCAGTCACTAACTTGCCACTCAATTTTATTTTTTTACTTAGCTTTATCTGAAATTATCTGTTTTTGTTTGTTTACTTGGTTTCCCAGTAGGATGTACATTTTATGAGAAGAGGTACCATTTCTGTCTTGTCACCACTCTATTCCCAAAACCTAAAACAGAGAAGATAACTTAATTCACAATGTGGATTAGTAAGTGGAAATCAATCAAAATCTATTATTTTAAGAAAGTGTTACTGAAAGTAGGGATCGCACTGCTCACTATTCTAAGTCAATAAAGAGGCAAGGATGGTGGAAAGGAAAGTTTGCTTTATTTCGGAGGCCAGCAACCTGGTGGGGATGAGGGCTGGAGAGGGGTGCAGAGGCACACTCCTGTCCAAAGGCCTACTCCTTCAACACTAACAATCAGTAGGCAAGAGCTTTTATGGAGAAAGGGAGGCACCTACATTCAGAAACAGCACAGTCTGCTCTGACAGTCATCTTGAAACTGATCTTGCAGGGGTCTGATGAGCATCATCTTGTTTGTGTACAGTTAGTCTTCAGTTCAAGGGTCAGTTTGCTTCCATTTCTTTGAGGCCAGTTCTCAGAATTGTGGCAGCTTATGTCTTGGCAACAGTCTGGTCATCATGTAGTTAACTTCTTCCACCTGTTAGGGGTTTCAGTCTCTATAAGATACTGAAAGATACATAAAACAGCTCAAAAGGAGAGGATTCAGAGTATTACCTATAGCTCTTGAAGAGGTACTAAAAGTCCTTGACTTTGTTTAATGACTAAACTATTATTATTTGGTCTCATTTGACTGTTTTCCTTTGTTTCTGCATTTTTTTCACTTACCTGATTAAACTCATTCTTTGGCTAAAGTTTTTCTGCAGACAAAAGACAGGCTGAGGTCTTGGGGTCAAAGACCACAGGACTCCACTCCATTTCAAAAGGACACATCAGCAGAGTGATGGTTTCGACTTGAGGTTGACCAGTGAAGTGAAACCATTTGCTTCATTCACTTTTGAAGTGATTCTCATTAGCTTTGCATGCTAAGTTGCTTCCGTCATGTCCGATTGTGTGTGACCTTATGGACTGTAGCCCACCAGGCTCCTCTCTCCATAGGATTCTCCAGGCAAGAATACTGGATTGGATCACCATGCCCTCCTCCAGGGGATCTTCCCGACTCAAGGATTAAACCCATGTCTCTCACATCTCCTGCATTGGCAGGCATGTTCTTTACCACTAGCGCCCTAGCTTTAGTAAAGTAAGGTAGTCAAATTAGTTGCATGTCGTTTTTAGGGTACTGTACTAAAAAACAAAAAACAAAAAGAAGAAGAAACTTTAAATAAATTCAGCTCTCCCCAACATAGACTTCCAAAGTCACATCAACTTGAGGAAAGAAAAGTGAAGTTTTTTTTTAATATAATTGCTTTAAAGTGTTGTCTTAGCTTCTGCTGTACAACAAAGTAAATCAGCCATATGCATACATATATCCCCTCCCTCTTTGACCTCCTTCCTCCTCAGTTATCACAGAGAATTTTGCTGAGTTTCCTGTGCTTTGCAGCAGCATACACTACCAGAAAAGTGAAGTATTTCAGGCATGTTGCATATATATATGGACATACTCTTTCACCTGCCCTGTGGTGTGTGTTATTTTCCTTCTTTCTGAGACTCCCCACATTGCACTGCCCTCCAAACAGCTTTGCAGTACTTTCTGCCTGTGCTAAAGCTGCCATGTGCTAAAGCTGTCACTGCTACTGCCAAGTCATTCATTGCCAGCCCTGTATGCATAGATTGGTTCTGCCAAGTCACAGTTGTGCATGTCTGATGCATCACTACCACGTCCTCTAGAGCCCTGCAAGGGCCAAAACGTCAGCTTTCTTCATGGACAATGGGAGACTACCCTCTGCCCCTCCTTCGGGTGCTTCTGTTACCTAAGTTCCCATACCAAGCTCACAGCTGTTTGGGTTCAGAGCATCTTTCTTTATTGGGTTTGGTTTTGATAATGGTTTCAATTTTTTATTTGTTAGCCTTTTTCTTTGTTTGCTGATACTTAGTCTCTCCAAAGGATTCAGGAGTCAATCCTTTAGGACTTTTTCAGATGACACAGTAACTTGAGGGAGGTAGATGTTGTACTTGGAATCCTGTCTCCTCTATGAGAAATTGTACTAAGTCAGATTTGTCTGTTGCTTGTTTTCCTTCCTTTGACCCTCATCCAGTTACACCCCAGGCAGACCTCCAGAACTCCGATGTCAGCAGTTTTTAAAGTACAACCAGACAATTGTGAATCTTGAGATAAAGACTGCCTGATTTCAAGTTGAGAGTCCTGCTATATACAAATGGCTTGTTTTGTAAAAACAGTAAAATTCTGTTTTTGATTCACTGAAATCCATTTAAATACCTTTGTTATATGTCAAAATTCATAAATATCATTTATTTAGGTGAGTCTCCTGCCCTCAGGGCTGTTTGGAGATATTCAATCAGTGAACAAATTAGTAAATTAAGATTGTTGTTAATACCATCAAGGAAATATACAAAGTACATAATTGTTTCATTTTGCTTTAAATTGGACATTATTTAAAAGTGAAGATATGGAATTTCTTTTTTCCTTTATAGAATAAAGGTACGTTGACTTGTCACACGGACTTGAACTTCACTCAACAGCTATATAATAAGACTTTCTTTTTATAAATCACAGGCTCCCTTGAGACTCAAATAAAAGAGAGTTTTAAATTTTCTATTTTTAAAGAACAATGCAAATGTTAGTTGTTGTCCATCCTTATCTTGTGGACCAGAAATTAAGAGTTTTCATTTTATAGAGGAACTGCAACAGATCCACAGAGATTTCCTAGAGCACTCTGGTGAGCATTCTGTGGCTATGGAGGAATCACATGGGAAATAGTGCTACTATTATTTTGTGTTATATGCTACTGAATACGAGCAGCAAGGAAGAAAGGTCCTGGCAGTCTCAATAGCAAGATGAGGGTAGTATACTTGCTATTCACAGACAAAACAGATTGCCTGCCATCAAAGAGCTTGCAGTTGAGTATAACTAATTGGAAAAACATATGTTGTAGATGACTTTGGGAATAGCTGAATAACTTATAAGGATATAGAATTAAACCTATTAACAAAGAAAATCATTGAGGGATATTATTGTCCATAAACCAGTAGTTCCTTGCCATGTGATTCAGGCCAAGTCATGGCCTCATCCAAATGTAGAGTTTCCCAAAGTTTATAAATTGAACTATCACAATTATCTGGACTTCCCTGGTGGTTCAGATGGTAAAGAATCTTCCTGCAATGCAGGAGACCTGGGTTTGATCCCTGGGTTAGGAAGACTCCCTAGAGAAGGGAATGGCAACCCACTCCAGTATTCTTGCCTGGAGAATCCCATGGACAGGCTCTTACACCTCACAACTATCCATCTCAGCAGGATCTTCCCATCTTGTGGAAAGCAAGAAAGTATAAAGAAAGAAACCATTGATATTTTTCTTTACAAAGAATTTCCTTAATATTGCTATTCAAATTAGGTCCTAACCAACTCATTGGTGTCCAACTATGAAAGCTTCACGGACCAATATTTTGCAAATCATTGGGAAAATACATCTCTTCCTTTCTAATGTCTCCTTTTTCTCATAGAGTGAAGATTCTTAAGAGCTGAAGGAAGAGGTACCCCAGGGGGCATTAGACAAAGTTTGGAGATATTTTGGATTGTGATAACTGGGGAGATGATGTGTGTATGTGTTGCAGGGAGTAAGAGGGGTTTCGTATCCAGTGGGTAGAGGCCAGCAATGCTGGTAAACATGCTGACAATTCATAGGACAGCCCCTCAAAACAAAAAACAATTTGACCTAAAATGCTAATAATGTTAAGGCTGAGAAATCTTCGAAAGTTTGCTTAATAGCCAAAGCCCCAGGCAATTAGTGGAGGATGGAAAAGAATGAAAGGAAGTCATTTATGCAGATGACTAGTCACATATAACCATTCTCGCTTTAAAAATACTGAGAGAAGAATGGTAAACATCAAGTTATCTGTCTGAAATCATCTCCAAATCTACTTTGATATTAAATCTCAGTATGCTGAGTATCAGGCCTTTGTAAATATGAATATGCTGCTGCTAAGTCGCTTCAGTCGTGTCCGACTCCGTGTGACCCCATAGACGGCAGCCCACCAGGCTCCCCTGTCCCTGGGATTCTCCAGGCGAGAACATTGGAGTGGGTTGCCATTTCCTTCTCCAAAATATGAATATGAGTCCTTTGATAAATGTAAAGCACCCAGCAAGTACAATGATAGATTATTTTCCTTCCACAATAACTGTGAATTTTCATTAGCTCTATTTTAAAGAGTGAACTCTTTATTTTATTTATTTTTGGCTGTGCTGGGTCTTCACTGCTGTGTGGGCTTTTCTCTGGCTGTAGTGAGTGGGGCTACTCTCTAGTTGTGCGCAGGCTTCTCGTCGTGTGGTTTCTTTTATTGTGGTGCACAGGCTCTGGGGCACAGTGGGCTCCAGTAGTTGCAGCTCCTAGGCTGAACAGCACAGGCTCAATAGTTGTGGCGCATGGGTTTAGTTGCTGCACAGCATGTGGGATCTTCCCGGGCCAGTGTTTATACCGTGTGTCTCCTGAATTGGCAGCTAGATTCTTTATCACTGAGCCACCAGGGAAGCCCAAAGTCCATTAACTCTTAACTTCAATATGTTTAGATGATAGAAGACCCAAATATATTTTAATTTATAAGACTTGACCCTTGCCTTTCTTCAAATTATTCCTTGTGTGATACGATTATATAGTTATTACAAGTTCAACTTCAGTGGCTGTTCATTCCTTCATAGTTATAAATTCACATAGTTACAAGCTTATGTGAATATTATTCTGTTTAAATTCCATTGGTAATTAAAATGTTATGAAATGATTAATTTTTCCTCAAATTGCTATGGCATGTTAGTTCAAGGAAATGATTATATGACATCTCTTTTTTATTCTTGTCACTAGGAACCAAAATAAACATGAAAATATTCGTGCTTCAAGTTTGTTTTCAATTAATATAAACAACCACATGATAGTTTAAAAAAACAAACAAACAAAAAACCCTAAAAATAAAATGCTAGTTATTTTGTGATTGATCTTTTTAATTTAGTTTCCTTTATTGGAAATAAATGAGTTCAGGATGAGAATTAATTTATTTTCCTCTTTACTTTCTCTCTTTTTTTTTTACAAAGTTCCAAATCAGCTTCATTATTTAGGAGTTTTTACATTTTTGTTCTTTATACACCAAGATAAAAACAATAATTTAATTTCTTTAATTTGCCTCTGATTATTCTTTCTGTTTTTCAATAAATCATAGGTAGACAAATATCAAGTTGTTTTGCTGATAAATCAAACTTTGATATATTTTCAATGGGATATTTGTTTAATATTTAAATACTTACATTTTAAAGCTTTCCAGTAGATTTTCTATTTATTATGTTTCTACTATCACTTAAAAAAATAAAATGTGTTGTCAGTAAAGTTTTTCTGGAGAGTGAGGAACCCAAGGAATCCCCAAATATTTCAGGGGTTCATACATTTAAATTTATATATAGGAAAGAGATCCATAAAAGGACAAGATAGCTCATAGATTTCAGTAGATGGAAAACCACATTAAGCTAGATCACTTGGTTGATTAGACACATTTTCTATCTTCTATAGAATTATAGGTGAGAGTCTTGCTAAGCTTTTTACCACTGCAGGATAATCTTTTTTCTTCTAGTTTCTAACAAGATTCTTCTCACTCCTCACTGACAGCCTCCTTAAAGTCCAAATTTTATGAATAGTGCTTTCAAGCCTCTTTAAATGTTTACTAACATTATTCTCAAAGTTCACAGCCTTATTCTAAACCAGTGTTCATATTGTGAGTGTTTGTGATGGTAACACTACAGTTCTTAGCAAAATCTATGTTAGTTCTTTATTGCTGTGTAACAAATTATCCCCAAACTCAGCATCTTTAAACAACAAATATTAATTACCTCACACTCTCTGTGGGGGAGAAATTTAGGAGTACCTTAGCTGGAAGGTAGGATCCCAGGGTCTCTTATGAAGTTGCTATCAAAATAATGCCTTGGCTGCCATCATCTGAGAGTCGCCTGGTGATGGGTGATCCATGTCCAAAGTGGCTCACTAGCCCACGCTGGCAAATGTGCCCATGTCTTTGCTATGTGGGCCTCTCCATGAGTTGCCTGAATTTCCACATGACATGGCAGCTGACTACTCTTAAAGGGGGTGACCTAAGGAGAGACCAAGAGGGACCTACAACAGAAGTTGTGGTCTTTACTATTCTAACCTGGGAACTGGCACACCATCACTTCTTCCATGCCCTACTGGTCATACCGACCAACCCTGATGATTGTGGGAGGAGTTTCCACAAGAGCAGGAATACCTGAAGCAGGAAATTTTGTAGGCCAACTTAAAAGCTGACTTCAACATACTCCTTGCAGTCTGTGTGTCCCTCTGTCCCTGACCCTGGGGGAACCACTGGTTTGCTTTTTATCACTATAAACTAGTTTGCACATTGTAACATTGTTTTTCTAAAGATGAATATGCATTCTTTTGTGTTTGGCTCCAGTCATTTGGCATAATTTTGATATTTATTACATTGATGACTGTTATCGATCATTTGAGTTTTCACAAGTATTCAACATTTACTTATTCATTGACATTTGGATTTTTGCAAGGCTTTGTATATTATAAACATTGTATATATTATGAACTTTTTATATTATGAAAGTTTCTGTAAATATCTGTGTGCACAATTTTATGTAGACATATGATTTTATTTCTTTTGGACAAGTGTGCACGATGGAGTCCTATGGTAGGTGCATAATTAACTTAAAAAAACTTTCATACTTTTCCAAAATGTTGTACCACTGTCCAGAGATATTTGAGTGCCAATTATTCCACATCCTTGACAGCATGTGGTATTTTTATGTCTCTTAAGTTTAGCCATACTAATGTCTGTATAATGGTATCATGTTTTGACTTAAATCTGTATTTCCCTGACAGTTGAGCATGCTGAACATATTTTCATTTGCTTAATTGCTATTTGTATGTCTTATTTGATGAACAAGGCATGGTATTAAAATCCTCTGCACTTTGTAAGACTGTTTTATAAAATGAATGAAAGTTCCATGTAAGCAATGGTATTGCAAATATTTGCTCTCATTCTGTGATTTTCTTTTAATTTTCTTAATGACTTTCAAGAAAAATATTTCACATTTTAATAAACACCAATTTTTCAATATTTTATTTGATGCTCTTTAACAAATTGTTCCCTACTCTAAGGCTGTGAAGATTTTGTCTTAAGTTTTCTTTTCAAAAAGTTTTATAGTCTTAACTTTTACATTTAGGTATATTCTCTTTTTTGAGTTAATTCTGTGTATGTTGTAATGTCAGTGTTTTGTTTTTTTTTTTTGAATACAGATACTAATTGTCCCATCAAAAAATTTTAAGATATCCTGAAAAACGTTTGCCGTAAAATCTTGGTAAAGAATCATTTGGCCATGTATTTTTAACATCTTCTGTATTCTGTATTGTCCAGTTAAGCTATAAGATCTTCATTATGCTAATAACACAAAGCCTTGTTTATCATACACCTTTATACTATTTTAAATTATTGTAAGTCATCAAAACTTAATTTTCTTTAATAAAATTGGTTAGACTTTTCTGGATCTTTTTCATCTCAATATGAATGTTATAATAAGCTTATCAATTTCTTCCAGAAAATTGGTTGGAATTTGGAGGGTGGTGGTGTGATTGCTTTCAATCTATACATCTGTTTGGAGAGAAATAATATTTAAATAATATTGAGTTTTCTGCTTAATGAAATAGTATCTCTCTTCATTTATTTAGGTCTTTAATATCTCTCAGCAATATTTTCTAGATTTTAGTGGAGATGACTTGTATACATTTTCTGAAATTTTAGGGTTATTTTTTATACTATTGCAAATGAAATTTTTATAGTTTAATTACCAGTTGTCTGCTGTTAGTATACAAAATACAAGTGATTTTTAAAAATTATTTTTATTTGTTTATTTTTGGCTGTGCTGGCCCTTCACTGCTGTGCAGACTTTCTGCAGTTGCAGCAGGCATGGACTTCTCACTGCAGTGGCTTCTCCTGTTGCAGAGGATGGGCACTAGAGCACACAGACTTTAGAAGCTGCCGTTCCCTGGCTCTGGAACACAGGCTCAATAGTTGTGGTGCATGAGCTTAGTTGCTCCCCAGCATGTGGGATCTTCCCGGATCAGGGTTGGAACCCCTGTCTCCTGCATTGGCAGGTGGATTCTTTACCACTCAACCACCAGGGAGGCCCACAGGTTGTTTTTTTTTAAGCTCAACCATGCCCCTATATTAGTCTGGGTTCTTGAGAAAAACAGGCCCAGTAGAAGATACATAAATAAATACGTAGATTTATTATAATTGGCTCACACAGTATACCTGAGAAATCCCATATCCATCATCGTCAAACTGGGGACCAGGAAAATGTTGGCATAAGTTCTAGCTCAAGTTTCAATATAAACGTCAGAGAACAAAGAAAACAAAGAATGCTGATGGTGGAAGTTCCAGCCTGAAGACAGAAGACTGATGCCCCAGCTCAACTGTCAGGCAGGGAGAATAAATATTCCTTTCTTCATCTTTCTGTTCTATTCAGACCCTCAGTAGAATGTGATGCCCATCAACACTGGGGAAGCAATCTGCTTTACTCAGTCTATATCTTCTAATGTAAATCTCATCTGGAAACATCTTCACAGACACACTTGGAAATAATGTCTAGCCAAGTATCTGGGCACTCCATGATCTAGTCAAGTTAACATACAGAATTTACCTTCACAGCTACATTCAATCCTTAGTTTAGTCATTATTTTTATTAATATAATCCTTTGTATTGCTATGGTCAACACTCATGCCAAGCAAAAAAAAAAAGCCTGGACACTCAAACATTGTTGGTCCTTTCTTCCAAATTTGGGCCAGTCTTCATAATCTGCTTTGATTTGTTCAGTTTCTAAATCTCAGATAGTTGTGTATATGTGTTTTCTTTGTATTTTATCATGAATTGTAGCTGTTAGCTGCAGCAAGCTTTGCATAAGGTCACACTCTACTCTCCTAGAAGCAGAAGGGCTACTGTTGCTTAGTATTTTACCTCCAAACTGATAACATATTCCTGGAAGACATTAAAATGAAAATTATGAGGTTGGATGACATTCTCTGCCTTTCAGTAGTAAGAATTAAATGGGGACTCAATACAAATATATCTTGAAAATCATATCTAACATAAGTTCTATGATCTTCCAAGATGCTTTCAAGAGAGAGGCTAAGTAGATTTGAAGATAGACTTGAGAGTTTCAATTTAGTTGTGTGTCATGATATACAAGGAATGTGATGCAAGGAATGTGAAGAAGAAGAAATAAATAAAATCAGCTTACTGGTGAGAAAAAATATATAAGAATATTGGCAGAGAACACTTCAAGGCTATAAACAATTAGGTCCTTGGTTTAGATGTGTGTAGGATGACAATGATAATGTGGAAAAAATGGCCACAATAATTTACAACTAATGTTTATTATTCTTTTGTGCATCAAACATTGTGCTAAATGCTTTGCACATTTTTCTTTTTAAGATAAATTTCACAGCAATGTTATGAGGAGGGAGCTTAATTACCCACTTTTGTTGCTGTTGTTCAGTCTCTCAGTCATGTCTGACTCTTCGCGACTGCAGCATGCCAGGCTTCCCTGTCCTTCACTTTGCAAATGAGGAAACCTATATGCAGAGAAATTAGCCAATTTGCCCAAGATCTTAAGCTAGTAGAGAGTATGAATTTGAACACTGTGTTGCACTTTAACTATTTTTAAAATGCTATACATTGGATGTTTGACTCAATATCTCATTGCAGTGCTTACCCAACAAGCCATTGTCCTATATATCCCTGTCACTAGGGCTAGGATGACATACTGTCACTTCCTATGAGCCCACATTAATGAGTCAGATACTACATTATAGTCCCATCTCAAAGTAAATTTTAGCCATCCAGTCATGTACACTTAGGATTTCTTTTTCAAGATTATTTTCTTTGTAAGTCTCTGAAAATCTTGTCAATAGAGATAGCTTTTTATCTCAAGTGCAAAATCTATGTGCCAGGTGTTGGCCTTGTTAAATTGCTGGTGAAAAAAATGCTTATGTTCATTGCTGGAGGAAACCAAAGTTCGTTCCTTTGGTTTGACAATTATTGTTAATGTTATAAACTGAAGTGTGTAAGATGTGAAAATGAGTAAAAGGACACCTCAACTAAAATAGGAGTCAGGAAGACCAGTAGAGGGAGCTCTCACACCCTATCAATCATCAATTACCCTCAAAGAAAGTGTTGATTATTGCAGAGGGAAGATGTTAGTTACAGGCCCCACCAGAAAGAGAGGTATCTTGCATTTCAAGATAGGAAGTAGCAACTACTTTACTACCCAAGCAGGAGGAAGGAAGACTTCCTTCTTGCCCATTAACAAGTCCAGGCAGTGGGAAATGCTGCAGCTAGGCCAATGAGAAGCCACTGTCATCTGAACTTTTACTTTCCTTCAAAGGACTTTTGATTTTTTTAAATTGCTGATGACTCTTTTCTTGTCTCACCCCCTCCCCCTCTTACTATAAAAGGTTTCCATGTTGTATAACCTCATTTCTCTGTTTGCCAGATGAGATGCTGCCTAATTCATGAATCGCTTAATAAAGCCAATTCAAATTTACTCAGTTAAATTTTGTTTTTTAACAAAGGACAAGAGCAGCATGTACAGGCAAGCTAATTTGTACAAATATTGAATAAGAAATAAATACCAGACCTTAGGGAAACAAAGGTACTATTAATAGGTGTAATCAATTTTTAAATTTTTCTTAAAATTCAGATTAAAGGAAAAATAATAGGTAACCTAAAGAATAACTGTTATTAACTAAGAGCTTTGAATTTTTCCCTGCCTGGAAAATTAGGTTTTGTCAGCTTTATATGAGGGTGAATTCTGAGCTTATTTGTGTGTGAAATTTCTCTCCTGCTCTTTTCTCAATTGTATATTTACTTTGTTAGTTTTCCTATTTAATATGAAGAATGTGTATCCAGCTGCCAAAAAATTCTTCTGGATACTTTTAAAAATGTTTTATTTTAAAGAAGAAATAAGAGAATGGCATAGTACAACTGTATCTTTTATATAATTGTTAGCATTTGTTTATTTGTTTGGACAATATTTGCAACTATTTTGATTACACAGGGACTTTATTTTTCTTCTTCCTTTTGGAATGGATGAATGTACGGCATACCTAAAGAAACAAAATAATCCATCTCAGGATGTAATGTTTAAAGTTATATAACAAGCTTAAGGCTTCTTTCAGAAGAATACAAAAAATGTCACTATCATAGGAATTAAGTGGACATTTCAATCAGGTAGAGAGTTATAAATATTGTTTTTAAAGAGAAGAACTGAACAAGAGATAGGCTTTCCGACATAAAAACAGATCCATGTTCAGATCTCTTTTATCTGCTTATTGGTAGTGGCATTATGTGTGATAGGTTGGGAGAGGAGTTGTTGTTCAGTCACTAAGTCACGTCTGACTCTTTGCAACCCCATGGACTGCAGCACCCTAGGCTCCTCTGTCCTCCGCTATCTCCCAGAGTTTGCTCAAACTCATGTCCATTGATTCAGTGATGCTATCTAACCATCTCATCCTCTGCTACGCTCTTCTCCTTCTGCCTTCAATCTTGGCAGGTGAAAACACTTAAAGGAAGTTTTGTCCCCACGGAGGAGTGAGAACGCATAGTTTCAACGCCAGGAAGAATACTCTCTAAAGGATGTGTGCACGCGTGCTAAGTCGCTTCAGTCGTGTCTGACTCTTTGTGACGCTATGGACACAGCCCACCCCTCTGTCCATGGGATTCTCTAGGCAAAAATACTGGAGTGGGTTCCATGCTCTCCTCCAGGGAATCTTCCCAACCTGGGGATCAAACCTGCATCCCTTAAGTCTCCTTCATTGGCAGGTGGGTTCTTTACCACCAGCACCACCTGGGAAGCCCCTCTAAGGATAAACTTGGCCTTTGTCTCTTCATAAATGACTTATTTCAAGTGTAAGGCAGAAAAAGTTCTGTATGAACCATACCAGAAAATGAAAGACTAAGAATACGGCACTGGAGTCAAATGGCCTGTTTTTGAATCCAGAGTCAGTGCTCAATTTCGGACC
Source organism: Giraffa tippelskirchi (assembly GCF_054371585.1). Classification (NCBI taxonomy): domain Eukaryota; kingdom Metazoa; phylum Chordata; class Mammalia; order Artiodactyla; family Giraffidae; genus Giraffa; species Giraffa tippelskirchi. Next base: position 102,060,516 of record NC_137281.1, read on the forward strand.
TCTTTGTGCCTTGGCAGCCCCATCCATAAAATGAGCCTAATGAAAGTAATTATTCCATAGGGTAGCTGTAGGAATTAAGGCATATAATTCACACAAGACATTTAGAACACTGCCTAGTGCTTATTAAGAAATTAGTAAATACTGTTGTTATTATAAATTCCACATTACTCTTTTCAGACTAAACGTTTTTGTTTGAAGTACCTAAATACACTCAATATTTATACTATGTTCCTCAGTTTCTAGTCAGTGGACAAGAGCCCTCTCTCAGAGATGCTGTCTCCCATTTAGAGTAATGAGTTATATTTGGAAAATTATGTTGAGTGGAGGAGCTAACACAGGTGCTTGTCAGGGTAAAAAGAAAAGCTGAAGATTTACAGTGACAACCAAAGACTTGATTGAAACATCCATGGCAAGAAAGAGAAAGGAGGAGAGAGAGAAGCGAAGGAGGGAGGAAAGCGTAAAAGGAAAGAAAACAGCAAAATCGATTTCTGGTAATGCTATAATATCTGGAACACTCTCAAAATAAAAGTCTGGATCCTGGGAAGGCATATTTAGGCTTCTATATAAATGGTCAAATCAGTAGTTCTACATGTGCTGTGGGAAAGAAAATATCCATGGTACTGTTGGAATAAAGCATCCAGTATTAAGCATTTGGTAGATTACAGTGGCTAGTAACCCCCTTCCCCTCAAAAAACATCCTCTAAATCTATTAATAATATTAACACATTTTTGTAATAGAATAGACATCTCTTAGTTTTCATTTTTTAGCAAAATATTTCATTGGGATCAGTCTGGGAAGTACTTAGCATATATTTTTACACATTGTTGTTCAGTCACCAAGTTGTGTCCAACTCTTCGTGACTCCATGAACTGCAGCATGTCAGGCTTTCCTGTCCCTCACCATCTCCAGAGTTTGTCCAAGTTCATGTCTATTGAATCGATGATGCATTGGACATATTCTTTACATACAGAATGCTAATGTTCTTTAACTTCATAATTTAGACAACAGTAGAGAGAAGGGGAGAGCGGTGTCAAAGCAAACACCGCACTGGCAAAGTTAAGCAGGTGAGGAAGACTTTACTCAAGGCTATTGCAGTAGGGGAGAGAGACTAGGATGCACCCTGAACTCAACTCTGCTAACAAAGGGCCTGGGAGTTTCTAAGAGCAGGGATGGGTGACGAGAAGTCAGGGGCAGAATAGAGGCTATCTGCATTTGCTAACTGACCTCACCCTAACACAAAAGTGAACTTTTTAATATTTTAGAGACATGAAGTATATTTACAACTTGGAGTGAGCTACCTAGTGAACTGGGGCTCCTGCCCTCCCGCAGAGACTGGAAGAAGAGATATTATCTTCCTCAAGGATTACAGTTCAGCAGGATGGCTCCCAGATCCTTAAGACAGTGTCAGAATCCAAGGTTGGCAAAAGGCCTTTAAAAAGATTTACATGTTAAGGGGGCAGACAAAGTATTCAATTATAACCCTAAGAAAAGGGAGAGTAGAGACCTCTGTGGTTAGATTTTCTTAATTATTTAAGGACTTTAGTAAGAGGAAAAGTCAGGGGCCTAGAGGCAAGCAAAGTCCTGTCAAAAGGGTAGTCAATCCAAAGAAAATATTAAGGCCACCTTGGTTGGCCAATGGTGGTCCTAGTAAGTGTTAAAAGGAAGCTTTATTAGGTCAAGATATTAAACCTCTGACATTTAAATAATTTACCCCTATCTCTGCATATCAATCACCTTAAAATATCCAGTCAAGCATCCTTTAGAAGTTGTTAGCTTTTAAAACATGAAATTTATACAAAAAGTAAATATTTGTTCTAGAGCATTAACTTAGTAGAAACTAGAAGAGAATGGAAGTATTAACAGTGACTTGAAAATATCAAAGTACTGTATAACTGCCATATGGAGAAAAATGCCCTGGTAATGGAGAAAGATGGAATGTGTTAATATTTATAGCAAATTGAAAGTTTAATTAAATATAAGGATTACCTCTTTATCTATTAAATATAGTTAAATATCAGACACATACCTATAACAATCTTCCAAATATACCATGTTGTATTCTACCTTCATCCAATTCTTAGTGAGTCCCTTTGTATGTCCCAGCTAGATTCAATAAATTTGCAATTCCAAAAAAAAAACCCAACAGTTTCACTTTGATATAGAGATTAAGTCCTATTAAGCAAGAGAATTCCAGAAAAACATCTGCTTCTGCTTTATTGACTATGCCAAAGCCTGTGTAGATCACAATAAACTGTGGAAAATTCTTCAAGAGATGGGAATACCAGACCACCTGATCTGCCTCATGAGAAACCTGTATGCAGGTCAGGAAGCAACAATTAGAACTGGACATGGAACAACAGATGATTCCAAATAGGGAAAGGAGTACGTCAAGGCTGCATATTGTCACCCTGCTTATTTAACTTATATGCAGAGTACATCATGAGAAACGCTGGGCTGGAAGAAGCACAAGCTGGAATCAAGATTGCCGGGAGAAATATCAATAACCTCAGATATGCAGATGACACCACCCTTATGGCAGAAAGTGAAGAACTAAAGAGCCTCTTGATGAAAGTGAAAGAGGAGCATGAAAAAGTTGGCTTAAAGCTCTACGTTCAGAAAACTAAGATCATGTCATCTGGTCCCATCATTCCATGGCAAATAGATGGGGAAAGAGTGGAAACAGTGGCTGACTTTATTTTTGGGGGCTCCAAAATCACTGCAGCTGGTGATTGCAGCCATGAAATTAAAAGATGCTTACTCGTTGAAAGAAAAGTTATGACCAACCTAGACAGCATATTAAAAAGCAGAGACATTACTATGTCAACAAAGGTCCGTCTAGTCAAGGCTATGGTTTTTCCAGTAGTCATGTATGGATGTGAGAGTTGGACTATAAAGAAAACTGAGCACCGAAGAATTGATGCTTTTGAAGTGTGGTGTTGGAGAAGACTCTTGAGAGTCCCTTGGACTGCAAGGAGATCCAACCAGTCCATCCTAAAGGAGATAAGTCCTGGGTGTTCATTGGAAGGACTGATGTTGAAGCTAAACTTCAATACTTTGGCCACCTGATGCGAAGAGCTGACTCATTTGAAAAGACCCTGATGGTGGGAAAGATTGAAGGCAGGAGGAGAAGGGGACGACAGAGGATGAGATGGTTAGATAACATCAATGATTCAATGGACATGAGTTTGGGTGGGCTCTGGAAGTTGGTGATGGACAAGAAGGCCTGGCGTGCTGTGGTTCATGGGGTCACAAAGAGTCAGACACGACTGAGCGACTGAACTGAACTGAAGCTAAAAACTTGAATTTCCACCTCTTCTCTTCCTCTCTGCCTATGCTAACTAGGTTTATCTTGATTTAGGGCTAGGATAAAGGGAAGGCAGGGTTAATCTTTTTATAAACCCCTTTATACTCCTCTCCACTTTAAGGTGTGTTGTCAGGATAGAGATAGAGGGAAAAAAAGAGAGGAATGTGTAAAAATATCCAATTGGTAAGCTTGTCAATCTTTCCTTGCTGGGCAAAATCACATTCTGATTATCATTGTGGCTGTCAGCTGAAAGGGAGCAGGCAACAGTTCCAACAGGCCTCACACTAAGTTTTTTGGAGAGTTTCTCCCCAACCGTATGTTCTCTATTCCTCCACATCTTTCTGCTGACCTCGTCTGGTGACATTCATGTCTCCTCCCTCTAATATATGCTCTGTGTCCCAGTGCTATGGGGGTCCCAACAAAGTTGGAGCCCCAAATTTATCTAGCCCTCTTAACCAACCCTGCAGATTGCATTGGCTTTTAGTTTTTACCTTCTTCATTTTTTTTTTTTTTTTTTGGTGGGGGAATCAGAACTTTTTGAGGAGAATCTAGTTGTATCCTTATTTGGGGTCACCTGGGAAATAATCCACTACCCAGTTCTCTTTTCCCCTGATCAGTTAGCCCAGGGACAGATCATCAAGTAAGGACTTTCAAACCCTAACTGATACCGTCATCCATAACAAAATGCTATTCTTTACTGCTTTTAGGGAGTCCTTCTTTGTATGAGTGATTCTCTATGGAGCTCATTTGTCTTGGCTTTTGGAGGCATGGTAATAGCTCATAACCACTACACTTAGCAAAAATCTAATCCTTAATTTGCAGTGCTCTTATATTGACTTGAGTTGGACTAGGTAGAATGGATGTGATTTCTATAGGGCAGTTTCTAATAATGCTGCTGGGATGTGGTTTATTTCAATTGATGGTGACTTTCTATACTTGAAATGGAGAGAAGGTAATGATTTTTGCTTTCTATTTGGATTTTAGGCTAATTTCTTGAACGGGAAAATAATCTCATTGGCTGTGTGGTTAGATGTAAAATATTTCCTCCCAGGATTGTTGAATGTACTAAATGAGATACTGAAAATTAGGCTTAGTGTGTGGAATATTCTGGACACTCAGTGTAAGCTCCCATAATCATACTTCTCCCTTGTATCTTGATATTCTTTCTTACTCCGGCCTTTGTCACACTGTACTATTCAGATTATCTTACCAGTTTAAAATTTTGGGATTTTCTAGTTCCTCTAGTGAAAGTGCTCAGTCATGTCCGACTCTTTGTGACCCCATGGACTAAATACTGGAGTGGGTAGCCTTTCCTTTCTCCAGGGGATATTTCCAACCCAGGGATCAAAACCAGGTCTCCTGCATTGCAGGCAGATTCTTTAACAGCTAAGCCACCAGGGAAGCCTAGTTCTTCTAGCTGTCACTAACTCAGGGTTATGCACTGAAATTTTATCCTTCATTCACTGCCATGAGAATAAATGTATATATCCATATTTTTTCTGCATACCATTTCTTTCAAGTTCCGGATTTGTAAGACAAACTGTCTCTAGAGAATTTCTCTGCAGTCATTTCAACCCATTCTCATCTTAAAACCCAAAATCTCTTCTAGACCAAAGTACCTTTCTCCAAGGTGATGTCTGTAATTTCCGTCTTTGACAAAATTTTTTCTCTTGAGCGATTAGGAGGGAAAAACTCCAAATTGTCTGTGAAACTTTCTTTTCTATAATCCCCAAAATTAGCCAAATACTAATTTTATTAATTTGTATCACTGACCAAGTTATTCTTTATTGTCACTTCTTACAGCAAACATTAAAGGCAAACTCTTACAAACTCATGTATGCATAATTATTTCCCTAATTGTACTCCTTTCAAATTTCCAGATCATACGGCTTAATGCTTCTCTAAACCAATTTACATTAATCACTGATTTCAATAAAGTAACCCTCCTGTCATAAAGGAAACTTCAACAGTTTTTCCTTTTCTCAAGACAAAATTTAAACTTCTTGATATAGCAATTCAAGATTCAAATCTCTAAATCAGCCCCCAGATTTTTCCTCTGAATCTCTACTTCAGCTGAGCTAGTCTGTTCACCATTTCTACAATATGATTTGCTCACTTATACATAGAATATATTCTTTTTTTCACCTTAGCTTAACCAAAGCCTGCCTTTTAAATAGCTAACTCAAGTTTTACACTTCCAGTGAAACTTTCAAGGCTACACCATCCTCTAAACCCTTAGAGGACTTGTTGCCTGATGCCATTTTCTTTTAAAAATTGTCTAAGAGTTTAATATGTTTTAGGCTCTTGTTATTTGTTTGGCATCCATTACTTCATTTAATTCCTCCCAACATATACATATTGTATCTTTGTCTTTCAGATAGAACCTGCAAGTACAAGTTAGTCACATGGTCGTGTCCAACTCTTTGCGACCCCACGGACTGTAGCCCGCCAGTCTCCTCTGTCTATGGAATTCTCCAGGGAAGAATACTGGAATGGGTTGCCATTTCCTTCTCCAGGGGATCTTCTCCACCCAGGTATCAAACCCCCCTCTCCTGCACTGCAGGCAGATTCTTTACCAACTGAAACACTAGGAAATCCAAGGAGCCAGAGGTGGCCGGGGGAAATTGCTGCCACCTTGTGGAAACTTTCTGTAACTACAACCGCACCTCTGGCACTTACTGACACCTCTATTTCTCAAGCATTGGGGTCTGTTAATGACAGCTGTCCTCAGGACATGTCCTGGGGAATGAATTGCAGAAATAAATTCCAAATACAACCAGCTTTCAAAATACCAAGAAGCTTCTTTATATGGCAAGTCCAGGATTCAAACAATGGTATATCTGATTATAAAGTCCTCTTATTTCCATTACCTCATATTGAGATATTTGAGAGATCAAAATAAATGGAGATGAAGAAAATGATTTTTAATTTCACGACTTATAATAATGTTTCAGTGACATATAGGAGGCTAGAAATGGGTTAAAAAGTACCAACCTGTAAATGGGTACTAAAGAAATGAAGTAATAAATTAACGTTTTGATTCATTTTATATCATTTTATTCCCTTGACAGAACAAAAGAATACCTAAAAGGGTGCCATGTAACTGCCTTAGGGATTAAAGGAAAAAAGAAAAGGGGTGGAGAAGGAAAGTAAATAGAAGGGCTTTCCAGATAAAATAAAACTATATTGAGAAAGTCGTTTTGTGGATACCCATTTCCACTGAGGACAGTATATTGTTAGATATACTTTAGTTCAAGTAACATCAAATAGCAGCATATCACAGATAATAGTGTTATAGTAGCACAGAAATTAAGAAACTATGTATGTCTCCTTCCAAAGACCTTTGCTATACATGGTCCTGTGTCTGCCACAGGGCCATTAAGAAGCATGGCTGAATGAGAATTGAAATTCATGGAAGTGTGCCTCAGTTATTTCCAGAAAAGTTAAAAAGTACCAGAGCCATTAGGGTTTAAAATTAATGTGTGCATTTTCTTATTAATAAGTATGCCCATTTAAAACAACCATTACTCCTATAATGTGAATTTAATGAGAAAAATATACGAGAATATTATTAATTTTCTTTCTGTTAAATTAACAAGCCCTTTTGCTGACATCTAATGTAGGTATCATTAATAGGAAAAAATCAAAGTCAAAAAAGTTGATGAGGATTCAAAAGTAAGTTTGACTCACATAGAGCGTAATAGCATACTGCCATTAGAATATTAGAAAATAGTATACAGTTTCCCACACTAAACATGCTAAATAATTCATATGATATTGCAGTATGCAAGTCTTACCTCTATTTTCATACCATTTCCCATAAAGTCAGCATAGCATTGGGAGACTAGTAGTGAGTAGTAGTTTTGTTTTTTTGTTTTGTTTTATACTGGAGCATAATTGATTAACAATGCTGTGTTCATTTCAAGTATACAGCAAAGTGATTCAGTTACACATGTACATGTGTCTGTGCTATGCTGCGCTTAGTTGTGTCCGACTCCTTGAGACCCCATGGTCTGCAGCCCACCAGGCTCCTGCGCCCATGAGGATTCTCCAGGCAAGAATGCTGCAGTGGGTTGCCATGCCCTCCTCCAGGGGACCTTCCCAACCCAGGGACTGAACCTGGGTCTCCCACACTGCAGGCGGATTCTTTACCGATTCAGCCACCAGGAAGGCCCATACATGTATCTACTCTTTTCCAAATTCTTTTCCCATTTAGGTTATTATAGAATATTGAGTAGAGCTCCCTGTGCTATATATGCTATACAGTAGGTCCTTGTTGGTTATCTATTATCCTGAAGTAATTTCAGAACAGAAAATCCACAAATACAGTGCCAATAATACAGGGGTACTCTCTATCAAGATTCCAGGAGAATTATTGTTTTTATTAACATTTAATTAATTTAATTTTCTTTATTATTGGTTCTTTTTCCCTGCTTCTCTCACATTTTCTGACCTCTTTGAGAGTAACTTGCAGAATCATGCCTCTTACCTCTAATTCTTCAGTGTATATTTCCCAAATAAGGATATTCTTATACAAAGCCACAGTACAGTTATCAAAATAAGACAATTAGCATTGATACTATGTTATTATCTAATGTACATACCTTATTCAAATTTCCCTTAACAGCATTTTTTCAAAAACAATGCTATATGAAACTTGCTATATTCATTTGTTTCTGGTAAATTTTAAGACTTCAAGAAATGCTGTTCCCATACTAGGAAGTTACTGTGATATTTTTAGTAATGGAAATCTACTCCCCACCAGTAAAACTCATCTAATCTTAAAATGCTGTTAAGTGGATTTTGAACTGACAGACTCAATTTAGAAAATGTAGACAAAATTTGAGGTTCAAATATAAATGAAAAATAAAAAGCATCACAGACTTCAAATGGCAAACTAGATCTGCTGTAATTCTACCACTTAAAAATATGGCTATCATCTGTTATGTATGCTATTCATTTCTCTTCAAGGGTATATGCCAGCAATCTTGTGCACATTTCTGGAAAAATATGCACAGTCAAGCTGCCCAGGTTTAACGTCATTCTTTAGCTATTGGTTAACATGGTTCAAAGTTATTAATGTTGCGTTTTAATAAACTACGAGTGAATAAGACTTAGAGCACAGGTCAGCCAATAAGCTTTTAATTTAGCCTTAACATGTGACCCATTTCTAGAAAGTTTCATTAGGTCTTACTGCTAAGACCAAGTTTCCCTGTTCTGTTATTCCCGAGAGCAAATATTTATTCCAAGCAATTAAAAGCCTGCATTGTTTTCCTCTATGGGGATTCTTTCCTGCATAATATGCCCAGTACCTCAGTCTCTTAATAAACTGCACTCCTTTTCTGAATTTGAAGCATCCTCTCCAGGAAATAGTATATTCCTTGAAATCTACCCTCCCTTACTGAATGCATTTTTTTTTTCCAATGATCGTCACTATCACCATCTGTACTATCACCACTGCTGTCCTTTACTGAACATTTGCTGTGTGCCAAATGCTTAGCTTCTTATTTTCATGTATCATCTCAATTAATCTTCCCAACAACATTAAGGTCATTATTGTTTATTCACTTTACAGATGACAGTTCTGAGGCGCAGAGTTTGAGTAATTAATCCATTGTCCTAGACAACTAAAATGTATAGTTTAGAATTTATCCCAAGTGTATGTGGTGTAAAGCAGAGCCAAAGCTCTTCCATTTCTGTCTTTTCTCAGCTACAAGATTTCCACTGCCATGGCCTCTCACCCTCCTGTCAGGCTTTGCCAAGTAGCTACCCTACCAACCCTTGCTTGTTTCAGGTAACCCTGACTGCAGTATTCCCTCCACTTCTCCATATTCTTTGTTATCTGAGGTTTATGTTTTCCGCACTTAACTGGTGCCATAAATTTGAAACGTTCGTTAGAAATGTCTGCCAAACTGTCCACCGTTAGCCTATCCACACATGGCACATAATAAAACGTTAGGGTAAAAAGAAAGAAATCTGAGCATGCTGCCACAGAAAATTATCAAATCACAACAACGAGACAAAGAGAAGAGAGGATCCAAGGAATTTCAAAGCAGCCAGAAAATAATAAACAAAATGGTCCACACCTATCAATAATTACTTTAAATATAAATGGACTAAAATCTCCACAGACATAGAGTGGCTGCATGGATGAAAAACACCAACAGCAACAACAACAAGATTCAACTCTACGCTGCTGATAAGAGGCTCACCACACACCAAAAGCAAAGGCAGCACAGGCAGAAATAAATAAGTGGGACAACAGCAAACTAAAAAGCTTCTGCATAGCAAAGGAAACCATCAGCAAAATGAAAAGGCCACCTGCCAGATGGAAGAAAATATTTGTAAATCATATTTGAAATGGAATTAGTACCCCAAACATATAAAGAACTCATTCAACTCAATAGCCAAAACAGCCCCCAAATCTGATTAAAAATAGGGAGAGGAACTGAATAGTCATTTTTCCAAAGAAAACGTATGAAAGGCCAACTGGTACATGAAAAGGTGGTCCACATTACTAATTATCATGAAATACAAATTAAAACCACAATAAGATATCACCCCATGACTAATACAATGGCTTTCATTAAAAAGACAAGAGATGACAAGGGTTAGTGAGGATGTGGAGAAAAGGGTACACTTGTATACTCTTGATAAGAATATAAATTAGTGCAGCTACTATGGAGAATCCTCAAAAATTTAGAACTATCACGATCCAGCAATTCTACTTCTGTGTATATGTTCATGGGAAACAAAATCACCATCTCAAACAGGTATCTGCAACTATCTCAAAGAGATATCTGCAAGAAGTAATGTTCATTAGTCACATTAGCTAAGACATGGACACAATTTAAATGTCCATGACAGATGAATGGATAAAGAAACTATATATGTAAAATTCAGTACCCCAAATATATAAAGAGCTCATACAATTCAACAGCAAAAAAAGCCCCCAAACAAAAAAAAAAACTGATTAAAATATGGGGGAGGACCTGAACAGACATTTTTTCTGAAGAAAACATACAAAGGGCCAACTAATACAGGAAAAGTTGGTCAGTCATTAAAAAAGGAAATCCTGCTAGTTATGACAGCATGGATGGACCTTGATGGCATTATGCTAAGTGAAAAAATCAGATAGAGAAAAACAAACACTAAATTATCTCACTTACATGTGGAAACAAAAAAAAAAACTATACTCAGAACAGCATGCTGGTTGCCAGAAGTGAGGGATGGGTAGTGGGAGAAAGGTGTCAAAAGATACAAATTTCTAGTTATAAATAAGTTCTGGGGATGTATTATACAGTATTGTGACTATGTTTAATAATATCATTGTATATTGGAAAATTGCTGAGAGAGTATATCTTAGAAGTTCTTATCATAAGGAAAAAAATTTGTGAGGTGATAGATGTTAATTAAACTTGATGTGGTAATCATTTTTCAATATATAAATATGGCAAACAAACTTACTAATAATATAAAATATATTACCTGATACATAATATATTACATATTATATATCTAATTTTATCTAAACAATATCAAATAAAACTAATGCAATGTTATGTGTTAAAAATAAATAGAATGTTGAACAAGAGGTTGGAATTGGCAGACATTGTGTAGCTAGTTTCTTCTGTTACTGTCTGTTCCGTGTTTCTACTGTCCTTCTTTTTTTGCCCTTAAGACATAAATTTGGTTTGTGTAAACCCTAACTCCACGTGAAGTCACAAAATCTGATTTAGAATCCTAGTATGTCACTTATGAAAATTTATTGACGCCCTCCGTTACTATTGCTTTTTTTTTTCTGGAGGTTACGTTCTTTAGAAAATGTGTATCAAAAAGACTTCTAGTATAATTTACTCTAGGATATTACTTCAAACAATACTCTCATATCTAATTATCTTGAGAGTAGGAGGAAGAAACTTCGATATAAATAGAGCTTGTCATATTTGTTGAATGAAATCTTTGTAGTTAAGTGGGATTACCTATTAAAGACTGAATTTTTCTTGCATTTTCCTTTCTTTTTTAAGAGATTCTCAGAGTAACTCCTTAGAGTGTAACTTTAATTTCCTCTTTTCCCTGACTTGGTGGCTTGATTTACATAATTCATAATTCTGATGCATATATAAGTTATTTGCTTTTCCCCCTAAATCCAGAGAACTTCCAAATGCAAAGATAGTGCCTGTGAGCATGCACGTGCTGAAACCTAAAAGCAAACAGGAATAAATAATACATAGAGGCAAAGCATGTTTAATTTACGAAATCAGACCTACATTTGTAAGGTTGTATGCCTGCTGACATTACCTCTACTAATTTTTAATGAGATGGTGAGAAGCTTAGAAACTGTATCAAATTCCTTAGAACAGAAGGACAAAAAATAAAATGGGCTGGGATCAATTTAGAATATTCTATATTCTCAAAAGGCTTGCCCAGAAGTACTATAGGAAAGGAATATAGAACACATGTTAAAGAAGAAAACTGCATGGTAAATGTGTTTCACATGAGTGGATTGGAGTGATTTCTTTTTAATAGAAACAAGGTATTTATATTACTGAGTCTGTGCAGTCACTAAAGCTTACTGTTTTAAAATATAGATAATTATAGATACTTACATGAAGAGAAAAGTGTTATTTTATTGTTCTTTAATAGTCTTTTGGGAGCTTTTTAAAAAAGCTTCAGTTTGAAGAGCTACTTAAAATAGATCTCTAAAAATAACAAGTAATAAAATCAAACACCAAAATATTGCGTTATATCCTGGAAAATCACCTGCATATTCTCATCTGGGGAAAATTTTTATAAAAATATCTGTGTTTACATCAATATGTACTATAGAAATATGATTTCCTAAATAAAATAAAATAAAAAACAGAAATAAAAAACAAATTATATACATATATACACACACAATGTTATTTTGATGTTAAACCATACAGATATTATACAAAGAAGAAGTTCTTAAATAAGGTGTTTTTCATGTGCAATTGCACCGAATGATTTTCATACCTTTCCCTGAATAAGGCTACCAAATGGTCAAAGAAATACTTTAAGGCAATTAAAATGATAGATCTCAAATATTTTATAGATATAGTTTTATTTAAGCAACAAGAAGTAATTTTTTCAAGTCAAAGTCTATATATTTTATTAACAAATCTCTCATTTTACAACACCCTTAATGTCCAAAATATTTTTCACTTCCTCTGAAGGAATCCATTTCTGTGGATCTATGTTACTTTTGAGCTCTATAATGATCTTTTAAATACAGGAAATATTTTTGCCCTTATTTGGAGGATGGGAGTAGAACAGTAGTTATTTATTTCGTGCTCAGAAGGTTGGAGGGAGAAGGCAATGGCACCCCACTCCAGTATTCTTGCCTGGAAAGTCCCATGGATGGAGGAGCCTGGTGGGCTGCAGTCCATGGGGTCGCTAGGAGTCGGACACGACTGAGGGATTTCACTTTCACTTTTCACTTTCATGCATTGGAGAGGGAAATGGCAACCCACTCCAGTGTTCTTGCCTGGAGAATCCTAGGGACGGGGGAGCCTGGTGGGCTGCCGTCTCTGGGGTCGCACAGAGTCAGACATGACTGAAGCGATTTAGCAGCAGCAGCAGCAGGTTGAACAAGAGCTTTTGTAACTCAGGGGTTATCACTTTTCTGCTGCCTCCCTTACCATGGGGCAGCAGGCAGAGGAACACACCCCCTTGCCCGGGATCCTCCTCTAGCTTTACTGACTCCTGGGTCAGGGTGTGCTTAGCACTGTGAAGAGTGACAGCTTTGGACACTCAAAGTTCCTGTCTATCCTTTTGGTTTCCAGCCAGATGTGCTCAGGGATTCCACACCATGGATTGGGGGTTTAAGCTTGGTCTCGCTCTTCTCACTACACATCTTTCCTGCTTCATTGACACCCTGTGGACCTCAAGCAACAGAAGTAAGCACCTCACACTATTTAACCATTCTATGTTTAAAGCTTAGCCGTTCTGCTTTTCTGGTTGATCCTTAACTGATACAATCATAATCATCATCAGAAAGAGAAAAGAAAATAACACTGATAAAATGGAACCTAACATCATAGAAAGAAATGAAAACAATAGCCATAAACTATTTTTAAATATTTCAAATTTACAAGAATCTTTATTCCTTGACATTTAAATGTTCCAAACAACTTCAAGGCATATATAATTAAGCCATTGCGTCCTACCTCTAGATTTATCTTATCTGTGGTTCTCTACCTGGAGTTCTACAAATTCTATTTCCATTTTGTCGGCTGGAATTCTATTGGGTTCTGTAAACTGCAAGCACTAAGGGACACTGGATGGCGAGAGAAAGAAGGATTTGCCTTTTCCCGTTTATTTGCTGTTCTGCCAGTGTTGCCCTAGTGATGGTTCACTGCTTTGGCAACAGTAGGCAGCTACAGTAGCCAGCTTCTTCTGTAATCCTAGAATCAGTTTACCAAAACCTTTCATAAGAGCCAGCCAGCCAGCTCTATTCTTCCGTGGAAGTCTCAGCTTTCTTTCAACAAAACCTTCCTCTTAGCTGTTGAGGCACTAGAAAAAAAAATAACAAAAATCCCCTCCTTAGAATTCTGAGTATCCTTTCTTTAGTCCTTCTGCATTCTTTAAGTTCTCCCTCAAACTGTTTTGTTTCTTCTCTGAATCCTAGCAATGGTAGCTACTTCTTGTGTCAGCTGAATGTTTATTTTCTCATTATTCCAATACTTGTTTAATGAAGCCCCGTATTTAAATTATCTCTGTTGAAAATAGTGCTTTTTGAATTCTGACTAGGATGTAAGTGGTGCAAGACAAATACAAATTCCTTTTTAAAAAGTATTTGTATAAGAACATCATTTACTACTTTATGAAATAACTGTATCAAAAGCTAAAACTTATTATTTGGATTTTATATACAAACACAGAAAAACTGTGTGACCTTTATTTAGGTAGTTAACAAAAAGTCACCATACTGAGTTGAAGTAAATCAGAGTATTTTTGCATCATTGTACATGACTACAAAATAAACAGCCTAATATTTTATTACTGATTTTCCTTTACAGATTTTACTATAGGAATCCATTTATGTGTCAATTTTTGGTTTAGCACATGATTCATATTTGTAATCTCTCAGTTATTCTTTGTTTCATTAATATGAACATATTAGTGGAATATATTGGAATGGAATATTTACTTGTATTCCACAATAATTGAATAATTATTTAATTGGAAAGTTTTCTTTGAGCTTACTCTTATGCCTAAATAAGTAAATTATCATTTAAAACATTTTAAGTAAGAGTTACATCAAAATCATCAGCATTTTAAAACAATTAACTACTGAAATCATCGTTCAAAGGCCCAAATAACTTTCACTGCCCTTTAAAATTATAGGGTGGATGAATATTTACCTTGTTTGAACCAGTTGCTATATCTGTACTTGCTATTTCTAACAGATTTTTTTTTTCATGTGAACAAACCATATTTTAACACTTTATCAAGGTGTTATTTTATGGATGGTTGCATTTGCACTTTGTAGTAAATAACATATTGAATTATGTAGGTATGAAATGCCACCTCTCTGATGTGTTTGAAACAGAAAGTGACTAAAATAAATGCATTTTATTCTGAATTTATATATATAGATGTATATATAATGTCATTGAGTTTTCACTTGCTGGAAAAGGATGAGAGCCCCTTCAGGATGTGTGTGTGTGAGTTTGTATAAGAGAGCAAGAAGGAAACAAGTGCACTGCATAATACTGTGGAAGTAAAATTGTGGCATTCAAAAATGAAAGGAAAATGTCAATTTACTTCAGGCCCTGAAAAACAATCTTTTAAAAGCTCAGACATGCCCATTTTAAAAAGCAGTGATCTTTAAATGGGTTGGACTATTAGTAATATATGTATGCTTCCTTCTGGTTCTTTTTTCTATTTTTGGTAATTATTTTGGGGGTTTGCATTTCTAAAAAGTACGCATAAAATCCTTTCAATTGTGAGTCTTATTTCGTGGATTATGAACATGCCTGAAGAACAAAAACAGTATCACAAAGGAAGTCTTGACGTCTTAAAGATGAAAGGTCAATTTTTAAAGGGCCTTTACAATGAAAAATAAGAATTTTATAGAGAAGTCAGAACATGACAACAACCCAGTTGTTCCTGGATTAGTTAGCAGTATGGAATATTTAAAACTCAACTTGCCCCCAATTATTTTTTTTTCTTTTGCATTTTAAGTCAGTCAGTCTTTCTCTCCTATCATGTGTGCACACATTTGTACAGGGAAACAATGTCTTCTGACAGCTTCAGCATTATGTGAGCCTTACCTCTTAGAATTACATCTTAAGAGACTTTTACCACTAACTTTAATATATCAACTTTCAGAGAGAGACTGTTGGCTCTGTTTGGCTCAAATGATCATCTCTTTAGCCAATCACTGTAAACTGCAATAACAGGCACTCTGATTGCATAAGTCTGGACTGTAAGTTTAACCTGAAGTCAGATTACATATGTCCTGTCTCTATATATGTATTAACTTTTATAAAGGTACAAAGATGCCTGTGATTTATATCACCCAGAGATGTACAGGCATCAGAGATGTTGCAGGCTTGGTTCCTGACAGCCACAATAAATTCATGGCAATAGAGTCACATGAATTTTTTTATTTCCAAGTGCATACAAAAATTATGTTTACACTATAGTCTATTATCTGAGAAAAGGAGAAACAAAAGGCAAAGGAGAAAAGAAAAGATTATCCATCTGAATGCAGAGTTCCAAAGAATAGCAAGAAGAGATAAGAAAGCCTTCCGTAGTGATCAATGCAAAGAAATAGAGGAAAACAACAGAATGGGAAAGACTAGAGATCTCTTTAAGAAAAGTATAGATACTATGGGAACATTTCATGCAAAGATGGGCACAATAAAGGACAGAAATAGTATGGACCTGACAGAAGCAGAAGATATTAAGGGGAGGTGGCAAGAATACACAAAAGAACTGTACAAAAAAAGATCATAATGATCTAGATAATCACGATGGTATGATAACTCACCTAGCCAGACATCCTGGAGTGTGAAGTCAAGTGGGCCTTAGGAAGCATCACTACGAACAAAGCTAGTGGAAGTGATGGAGTTCTAGCTGAACTATTTCAAATCTTAAAAGACAATGCTGTTAAAAGTGTTGCACTCAGTTTGTCAGCAAATTTAGAAAACTCAGCAGTAGCCAAAGGACTGGAAAAGGTCAGTTTTCATTCCACTTCTAAAGACAGGCAATGCCAAAGAATGTTCAAACTACCACATAATTATACTCATCTCACACACTAGCAAAACAATGCTCAAAATTCTCCAAGCTAGGTTTTGACAATACATGAAATGAGAACTTCCAGATGTTCAAGCTGGATTTAGAAAAGGCAGAGGAACCAGAGATCAGACTGCCATCATCCACTGGATCATAGAAAAAGCAAGAGAATTCCATAAAAACATTTACTTCTGCTTTATTGACTAAACCAAAGCCTTTGACTGTGTGGATCACAACAAATTGTGAAAAATTCTTCAAGAAATGGGAATATCAGACCACCCTACCTGCCTCCTGAGAAACCTGTATGCAGATCAAGAAGCAACAGTTAGAACCAGACATGGAACAACAGACTGGTTCCAAATTGGGAAAGGAGTACTTCAAGGCTGTATATTGTCACTCTGCTTATGAGGGCTTCCCTGGTAGCTCAGCTAGTAAAGGATCTGCCTGCAATGTGGGAGATCTGGGTTTGATCCGTGGACTGGGTTCATCCCATGGAGAAGGAAACAGCTACCCACTCCAGTATTCTTGCCTGGAGAATTACATGGACAGAGGAGCCTAGCGGGCTACAGTCCATGAGGTTGCAAAGAGTTGGACATGACTGAGAGACTTTCACTTTACTTCATGTAGAGTACATCATGTGAAATGTGAGGCTGGATGAAGCACAAGCTGGAATCAAGATTGCCGGGAGAACTATCAATAACCTCAGATATGCAGATGACACCACCCTTATGGCAGAAAGCGAAGAGGAACTAAAGAGTCTCTTGATGAAGGTGAAAAAGAAGAGTGTAAAAGCTAGCTTAAAACTCAACATTAAAAACACTAAGATCACAGCATCCAGACCCATCACTTCATGGCAGAGAGATGAGGCAAAATGGAAACAGTGACAGACTTTATTTTGGGGGGCTCCAAAATCACTGCAGATGGTGACTGCAGCCATGAAATTAAAAGACACTTGCTCCTTGGAAGGAAAGCTATGACAAACCTGGACAGCATATTAAAAAGCAGAGACATTACTTTGCCAACAAAGGTCCATCTAGTCAAAGCTATAGTTTTTCCAGGAGTCATGTATCGATGTGAGAGTTGGACCATAAAGAAGGCTGAGTGCCAAAGAACTGATGCTTTCGAACTGTGGTGTTGGAGAAGACGCTTGAGAGTCCCTTGAACTGCAAGGAGATAAAACCAGTCAATCCTACAGGAAATAAGTCCTGATATTCATTGGAAGGACTGACGCTGATGCTCCAATACTTTGGCCACCTGATGTGAAGAGCCAACTCATTAGAAAAGACCCCGATGCTAGGAGAGATTGAAGGTGGGATGAGAAGGGGATGACAGAGGATAAAATGGTTGGATGGCATCACCAACTCAATGGACATGAGTTTGAGCAAGCTCCGGGAGATAATGAAGGACAGGGAAGACTGGTATGCTGCAGTCCATGGGGTTGCAAAGGGTTGGACATGTCTGAGCAGCTGCACAACGACAACATAGTAGTCTATTAGGTGTGCAATAGCATTCTGTCAAAATATGCACACACGTTAATTAAAAATTATGTTTTTGGAAAAATGGCTCCCATAGATTCAAGTTCCACAAACCTTCAATTTATGAAAAAAAGATGTAGTATCAGCTAAATGAAGTAACATAAAGTACAATAAAACAAGGTATACCTGCACTATAATACTTAATTTCATATTACCCTAAGAGAGTAAGAAAGAAAAACAAAAAAGTCTGAACTAGTTGGCTTTTGTATTAATAAATGGAAAAGTCATTTATTTCATTTAATATGATTATCAAAGTTCAATTGCTTTTTCCCCCAAGTTTTTAGCTCTCAAATAACAGAATTACTAGCCCTGTGACTAAAGGTTAATTCTTTTTAATGTTACCATTTATACTAATTAAGATGACATTTTATGATTTTATAAAAAGTACATGAACTGATCAAATATATCTGTTTCATATCTATTATTCCATTTTGTGAATGCATTTGAAAACTACTGTACTGTGCCTTTAACATGGCTTAGCTAATCATTACTGTAACACATAGTTCTGAGCTTTACATAATCTAGATTTTCTTATTCATAAATTATTCATTTGGAAATATTTCACAAGAGGAAAAGCTGAACTCCTAAATATCTTATAATAGGCAGTTGAAATCCGGTCAATGATTTTTTAATCACTGAAATAAAAAATATTTAAAACTGTTTCTATAGCACGTAATATGAACCACTGATTTATTTCTAAACATTACTGACTTTATCGTTCATTTTAATGACATTATATTTAATAGCCTTATTTAGACTATAAACCTTGTAAAGATGTATATGTTTGTTAAGCACTGACCATCGTAGGGTGTAACATATATTGATGATTTCTGCTGGCCCTTCATGTACCGAATGTGCTGTAGATGAGCCATGTAGGTAACTCCGTTTCACCATCCCTGGCCTACTCCATGATAAGATGTCATCTATCAGCCCCTGAAGTATTCAGGAAAATCATTCTGTTTGTTTCCATAAGAGATACCTATGATTGAAAAGGAAATCAACAGCTTAATTTTAATAATTTAAGTACCGACTTAGTTGCTCTGTGGCATGCAGGATCCTCCCAGATCAGGGAGTGAACCCGTGTCTCCTGCGTTGGCAGGCAGATTCTTTATCACAATGCCACCAGGGAAGCCCCAAACCACCTATTTTTAATAAGCTGTGCCAAAAATATTCATGGAATATATAGACAACAGTGCTTTCTTTGCACAGGTTACTTTGGGGGATTTTATCCCCAAGAATACTGCACATTCATTAAAGAATATTTCTATAAGGAATTTAAAACAATCATATCCCAAATTGGTGATTTTATGTTTGCCAACTTTCAAAATTGTATTCTATGTATTTAAAATGGTATTAAATTTAAGAAAGATAAATAACAGAACATTTGATCAGGTGCCCAGATAAAGAGAACAGAATCAGCTATTTGGTTATATTCTTTTCTGCATCGCATTCCTTTCTGTCCCAAATATGACTCTTGCTTCCACTGCTAGAGATTTACCCCAAATCAGTACATAACAAAAAGATTCCTTTTTACAAATGTTAAATCCTAGCTCATTTTCTTCTGAATCCACCAGCCCCACAGCTTTTCCTTTCTCAACATCAATGACAGGATTGTGAAAGCAAAGAGTTGTCCCTCCATTATTTTTTTTTTTTTTTTTCATTATGTTCTACAGACCGTCACTTGCTCTTATAAATTCAGGTTGAACTGAACAGGCTGAAGAAGTTCAGTTCAGGGTCAAGCTCCCTGAAATAGCACGAAATTGTGCTTTGCTGGAAATAGAGGGTTTAATCTTTGTGCCAAGGGTCATAAAACAGGATCATCTGGTCTTTCAATCATTACTCTTCCGCTGCAGCTAGTTTCTAGACTATTTGTAACTTTCTCTGATTGAAAAAAAATAAATGAAAACTGTCATTTGGTTAAAAAGAGCAGGGGAAAAGTGCTATAACCTACCTACTACTTGGACTTGATTTACTGAAGTTCTGCTTCACTGACATATTCAATAAATTGCAATTACTCTTCACAGACTTAATATTCAAAAACCCATGGTTACTGGAGTATGCTTTGTAATATTCAGTCATGCAAACCAGGGCAATATATTGATGCACATGTGGTACATATTTTAGTGACATTATTTCTATTTGATTTGATGTTCTCGCTGCACAGCGATATTTCAGCAGTTCTAAAAATGTCCTCCTTTGTAGTTCACAACATAAAAAAAAATCATTTTTTCAACATCAGGCAGAAAGTAATAGAATTATGCTTGAAGATAACTAAGGGAATATCATGAAGCTAAATTATAGCAGAATAGCTTTTAAAGCTTTTTTGAATGATATCAAGTAAATAATTTATTTATTTAACAAACATTTTTGAGGTAGTGGTTATAATTTCCTGTATTGAATGGAAATCATACTCCATTAATTGAATTTTTGATATAACTAAGAAAAAATACAAATATGGAAAAAATACAGAAAGAATTAGTCTAGGTGGTAATAAGATTGTTAGTTACATATCAGTTGACATTTTCCTGAATTTCCCTTATGTTAAAAGCTAGAATATTATTGTGAGGGTTATACTGTATTTTATAGTTTTGGCCACTTTAGGGTATATCTGTTGCAGAAATAATTATTTTAGGATTTATCCTTAATTTAAAAAATCGCGACTGTTATGTGAAACACTCACGTGTGCTTATGCGTACACACACACACTTATGCACAAAGAATGATAAAGTCTCAATCAGTCACTTGATGTTCTATTTCTGCCCTGAGCTACAGATGTATCTCTTTATTTATTTATTTTCTTTATAGAAGCCCATATAGTAGGAATATTTATGACTTTCTGTGTCTGAGGACACATGCTGGATTTCTCCCTATCCTTTTGTATTCTTTTAATTGTGCACAGAAAATAAAATAAATCAGGCATGATTTACTTGAACATATCCTTTTTTGTTTTTTTGGCCATAAGTCACTAAAACCCAGATTCTCTCCTTTATCTTCTAGTGTGAATTCCTAATCACCAGTTTTTACTAAAGATAGAGCCAATGGAATGCTGTTTGTTTGAAGACTGCTAGACAAACATTAGACAAACAGAGCATTAGACAAACAGGGAATTTAAATGGACTATAATTTGCTTTCAGGTGTATTTACTCTCTCTAGGAAAATGTATTTATTGAAAAATCAAAGTTAATTCTTCAAAAGATGTTCAGAAGCTCTGTGATCTATGAGTAAATTGACTAGAAACTGAAAAGAAAAGAGTAAAGCATACTTGAAAATTAAAAAAAAAAACTGTCTAAAGTGAAAATGAGTTGGGTGTATTTTAATTAGATTCTTAAGACACATATTTTTATTTTAATAAATTGCAAAATCATCTTTATTTTTAGTAAATATATTTTTTCTATACATTCTTTTTTTACATGAACAATTGAGGATTTCAAATTACTAGTTTATCTAGATTAAACTTTAAGTCTAGAATCTTTAAATATTTCATAATTATCAATGAAAAACCTTTTTCTGGATATACAAGTACTACTCAATCTTTGGAAATATGTAGAACTGCAGAAAATCATGTATTTACTTCACAATATTTGATTTGTACTAAACATACCTTTGGAAAACTTCTGTTTTCCTTCTTGGGTATGGTATTTTTCTACTTTCTTTAAGTAGTAACATTTTAAAATATATATTTAGTTTCAAAAATATTTCAAAAATGTAGTTGAATGAATTGATGTGCTGAAATTTAATACATAGTAGTTGTTTCAAATTTATCACAGATGTATGTTGTAGAGACACTTAATATTGAAAATATTTTTACTTATTCAGATATTTCCAAATATACAAGCTGAACGTTTTCATGAGGGATGAGTAATAATATAACATGTTTTATAAATGGCTGCTAATATTTCAACCTCACAGTCTTTGTTGTGAAAAATAAAGAAAAAGATTGTTTTATATTCATAGGATCTCTGCAGCAAACTTAGGCTGACACAAATTTTATGTCTAGAAGGATATGGATTTGACTGTTTAAACAGTAATTTGAAATAGCATTCACCAGCTTTGTGAAACATTTCTGTGCCCTTTATATTTATAATTTTTCCCCCTTGATCTCTATGCCTTTTTAGGGTCTCAATCTGTGAATTATAGTTTGGAATATTTTACATTAGGCTATTTGCCCCAAAATTTAATGAGATGATTTTGCTTTACCCCTCTTTCCAACCTATTTAGATGGCATACTTTTCTAAAAGTAAAAAGATTATTTTCTAGGCTAGACAGAGAAGCTATTGTCTTGTAAAAGTTCACTTTTATTTTTTTAACCTGTCTCTAAACACTTCTTTATATTTAATTCGGTGGTGTACACATTTACAAATGCTAATAGTCTAATAGTGCTATTGATTCCTTTAAAATTCAGAAGAATGTGCCATTCACCAAATCATAAAATTGCAAGTGAATGGTCTTACATCATACCAACTAGATTGTCCTACTTTCTGCCTAGTTATGACCTTATAAATCAACAGTGCACGTATTCAAGGAAGACTTTCTCTACTGTATGAATATGTGAGTAGTTTAAAAGAGGTACTTGTTTAAAATGTTTTTCTGTAGCATTTCCTTTGGTTAGTCTCCTGATTTTTAACTATGCTCTTTTTTATTCAAAACCAGTTCTCATTTACTTCTTATAAGATTCATCTTTATCAAAGAATATTTTTATAAATGAGTTTCTAAAATAATAAAGATAACTGAATTTTTTAAAAAGGAGTAAGGTGACATAAGATGCTCCCCATGTCCAGTCTTAAAGATATCTCATCGTATCATGTATGTCTAAATCTTAGAGGTTTGATTTAATAACATTATTATATTTGCATACAAACATATATAAGTTTTGGAGAAGGAAATGGCAACCCACTCCAGTATTCTTGCCTGGGAAATTCCATGGACAGAGGACAGAGAAGTCTGGTGAGCTATAATGCATGGGTTTGCAAAAGTCGGACACAACTTAGTGACTAAACCATATGTAAGTTTATGTGTATATATATCACAGTACACATCAAATATACAATTATAAAAGAAAACTAATGTTAGCATTACTTTTACAAAAATGTGGAAAAAATTATAAAGGAGATGGAAAATATGTTTTCAAGTTATAGAATGTAAAAGTGGTGTTTAATTGGTGCTTTCTAAATGTTGCTTCTCTTAATTTCCCTTTAAAATTGGTAGCAATGTATAGAAGCACAAAAATCTAATACCCTGAAGAGAAAACTGCATCATTATAAATACTAGAAATATTTAGGACTAATATAATTGATGAATCTGTTTTGTTTTACTAAGTGCCTTTTTTGTATTAGGAGGTATGCTGGTGCAGGGGCTCTGAGGAGGAGTAACTATTCATCCAGCCATCAAGATTTCTACACTAACAAAATACAATTAAATTGGGTAAGTGCTCTTTTTCATGAAACTAAATTTGATTATTTCTGACTGTCTGGGGATATTATTCCCCTGGAGAGATGACAGTTCATAAATCAAAACTCTGTTTTCTACTTAAATGATTGCATGCAATCACATAGTTACGACTTCCACATTAGTCCACTATGACAATGGAAAGAGAATTTTACAGTTTGATGAGAGGAATCTTCTTTGACAAATTGAGGTCCTAATCAGTGAATTTTTTCTTTCTGTAATTTTCCTATAATTGCCAACATTCATCTTGCACTGAGTATTAATGAACACTAACTTTTCATGTAGCTTAAATCGGACAAAAATAATCTATTATAGGTTGCTTGCTCAGTGTGAATGAACATTTATTTTCTGTTAGAATGCTATACGCAACTATTTGCATCAATTTTGCTGTTAATGAGAATCCTTGGAACTAAGGTTTAAATATCTTCGAACTAAATAAGTTGAAGAGTTTAATGATTGAATTAGAAAATTTTAATTTCTTCCTGCAGACATTGTGCAAATCTTTTAACTATTTTCTGATCGTTCTGTGTTAATTCAAACAGAATGATATTGTACACTTTTAGAGCGTAGGTCCAAAGCCTAGCTGCCTTGGTCTCAACATATGTATTTACTCCTTCTGGGATGCCCTTTCTGAGTCCACACTATGGATATGGATATTCCTTGTGGATTCCCCTCTGATGTCTTGTGCTGCTTCTTTTCAGTTCTTGAAATTTATTTTAAACTTCTTTATGGACAAACAATGCACGTGTTTTATTCGTATTTTGGTCTCTTGTGCTTAGGAATGAAAAATTGATCATCAATGTGGCAGTATTATGTTTTGGTTTTGTTCACAAGCTTTAACAGCTATTTCATTGAATTATGAGACTCTCTTGATTACTTTTTTGAGAGGAATAGCTTAATTTGAAGATGAATTTATATTTAAAATACTCTAATATCTCTAATATTAAGTTGCACCGAATTATGTCTAATGAACTTGACATGTTATTAGGATTTGTATGTTTAAATAGTCCATAAAGATCGATGAAAAAGACATGGAGGGGACTTCCTTGGTGGTCTAGTGGCTAAGACACCATGTTCCCAATGCAGAGGGCCCGGGTTTAATTTCTGGTCAAGGAACTAGATCCCACATGCCACAACTAAAACCTAGCACAACCAAATAAATAAACAATAGGTATTTTTTAAAAAGACATGGATGATGAAACAATTATTTCAGAAATGTATTTCAGGAACCCAATTTCCATTCTTTTGTGAATTATTTGTATTCAAAAACATGAACATTGATAGTTACTGCTCTATTACAATGGGCCCTAAAATGTCAACAGTGGCAAATGGTTATTCATAATTGTCAAGCCAAAGACCAAATCCTAAGTGGAAAACTATTCGGAAAGATTAACATGTAAGTTAGTTATGTTATGTTAGTCTTAATCTTCAAGAAAATATAACTCAGTAAAGAGACGTTAGGTATGTGAGAAATGAACAAGTTGACTGGTTCAAGGAATCAAAGGTGGGAGGAAGGACACATCTGCTTACAATGTAATTTTAAGAATTAGAAACATTCACCCAACATACAATCTTTTGCCTGAAAGAGAAATACATTCCACGTATCAAAGAGTCATCACACAAGTTATCAAGTCATATCACATCTTTAAAAATTGGACAATGTAACTGCCAAGACCTTTCTCTTATCACCCCAGCCTCTGTCAAAGACACACCCTGCTTTCTATTGTGAATTTCTTTTGTGAATCAGACTGCCCTAGTTTGAGGCCACACGCCAATTCTTTCTCTGTGAACTTAAACTGTCTACACTCAACTTTCTTCTCTGTAAAATAAAAATTGCAATAATTTATCTACGTTGTAGATTTGTGGTGAGTACTAGGTGAATTTATTCAAGTAAAGTTCTTAAAAGAATGCCTGGCAGGTAGAAAATTCATTGTAAGTGTTTACTACTCTTCCCCCACTGGCAGTACCATAGTTTAAACTGGTAGAATCTTTAGTATACATATGGCATACACATACACGAAAGATTACTAGTTGAATTTTGAATGTCTAAGATGGCATGTTTTTTCCTGTTTTTTACTAATAATCAACTTTTATAACTTGTTGAGGGACTAAATTCTTCTTTAAAAATTTATTTTCAATTCAATCACTCAGTCGTGTCCAACTCTTTGTGACCCCATGGACTGTAGCACACCAGGCCTTCCTGTCTGTCACCAACTCCCAGAGTTTACTCAAACTCACGTCCATTGAGTCGATGATGCCATCCAACCATCTCATCCTCTGTCGTCCCTTCCTCCTCCTGCCTTCAATCTTTCCCAGCATCAGGGTATTTTCGAATGAGTCAGTTTTCATCAGGTGGCCAAAGTATTGGAGTTTCAGCTTCAGCATCAGACCTTCCATGAATATTCAGGACTGATTTCCCACTTTAGTTCATTTTATATTGAAGTATGTGTGTATGTGCTCAGTCGCTCAGTTTGTGTCTGACTCTTTGTAACCCCTTAAACTGTAGTCTATCAGGCTCCTCTGTCCATGAAATTTTCCAGGCAAGAATGCTGGAGTGAGTTGCCATTTGCTACTCCAGGGGATCTTCCTGACCCAGGGATTGAACATGCATCACTTGTGTATCCTGCATTGGCAGCAGAGTCTTTATCACTGTGCCACTTGGGAAGCCCTTAGTGAAGTGTACTTGATATATTATGTCTCACATGTACAGCAAATACATATATATATATGTACATACATACATATATATATTCTTTTGTGATATATAACTTGTGTGATGTCTCTTTGATACATGCAATATATTTCTCTTTCAGGCAAAAGATTGTATGTTGGGTGAGTGTTTCTAATCTTTAAAATTACGTTGTAAGCAGATGTGTCCTTCCTCCCGCTTTTGCCTGCCTTGAACCAGTTAACTTGTTCATTTCTCACATCCATATATATATACATACATACATACATACATATTCTTTTCAGATTCTTTTCCATTGTAAAGTTATTATAATATATTGAATATAGTTCCTTGTCTTATATAATATGTCCTTGTTTTTTATCTATTTTATATATAGTAATTTTAATACAAATTCCTAATTTATCCCTCCCCTCCCCTTTGGTAACCATAAATTTGTTTTATATGTCTGAATCTTTTTTTTTTTTATAAATAAGTTCACTTGTATCACTTTTTTAGATTCTGCATACAAATGATATCATATACTTCTTTCTCTTACTTCACTTTACGTCGTAACCTCTAGGTCCATCCATGTTGCTGCAAATGGCATTATTTCAGTCTTTTTATGGCTGAGTAATACTCCATTGTGTTTGTGTGTGTGTGTGTGTGTATAGATATTTAGGCGCTTCCATGTCTTTGCTTTTGTGAATAGTATTGCTGTAAATATTGGAGTACATGCATCTTTTTGAATTAGAATTTTTGTTTTTACCAGATGTATGCCCAGGATAGGGATTACTGGATCCTATAAAGACATTTTGATGATGACTATTCTGACAGATGTGAGATACCTTGTTATTTTGATTTATGTTTCTCTGATTAGTGATGTTAAACATCTTTTGATGTGCCTGTTGGCTACCTGTATGTCTTTTTTTGGAAAAACTTCCATTGAGGTGTTCTACCCATTTCTTTTGCCATGTACTTTCAGCTTTTTTGTTTTTATAATTGAAGTATAGTTGACTCACAATATGTGTTAATTTCTGCTATACAGCAAAGTGATTCTGATATACATATATATATGTACATATTTTTAAAATATTGTTTTCCATTATGGTTTATCATAGGATATTGAATATAGTTCCCTGTGTGATACAGTACGACCTTGTGCTTGATTCATTCTATATACAATAGTTTTCACCTGCTTAGCCTAAACTCCCACTCCATCCCTTCTCCAAACCCCGCTCCCGTGGCAACCACAAATCTGTTCTTTGTGTGTGTGAGCCTGTTTCATAGATAGACTCACACATAAATGAAATCATATGGTGTTTGTCAATCTTTTTCTGAGTGAATTCACTTAGTATGATAATCTCTAGTTGCGTCTATGTTGCTGCAACTGACATTATTTCATTCTTTTTTATGGTTGAGTAATATTCCACTGTATATATGTACTACACATTCTTTACCCATTCATCTGTCAGTGGGCACTTTGATTCTTTCCATATCTTGATTATTGTGAATAATACTGGTATGAATATAGGGGTACATGTATCTTTTTGAATTATAATTTTGTCTGGTTATATGCCGAGGCATACAAGCTCAGGGGTAGGATTGCTTGATCATATGGTATTTCTATTTTTAGTTTTCTGAGGAAACTTCATACTGTTACATTTCTATATAAATTTGAAAATTTTTTGGTTTTGTTCTGTGAAAAATGTCACTTGTTGATTCTTTTTCAAATAGATAGTGAACAATTTCTAAACTCAATTTTTTGAAAGTTTTAGTATGAATTTATGTCAAGTTTGAGATACAGTCAGATTCTGTTTAATGTCTGATGTTCATTCACTAAGTGCTGCTTTACTTGCCAGCAGAAGAGCAGTATTTTCACATATTCGAATTGTTCAATGACTAAGATAACAAGACCCCAAATGAAAACTTTCCTACTTACTGAAACAAACAAAAATGACTTCCTCCAAAAATTATACAATAGAATCACCAATGGCACAATCACAATGCCAGAACCACATTTATTTTCCTACTGTACATAAGGATGACCTTTCACAACTATGTAGTAATTATAAAAGTATAGCAGTACAAAGTCAAATAACAGGCTGATGGAGTTATTTTCAGTTGGGCCCATCTTCTGGGTACTTTAATTATTCTAAGATATATCCTTAGATATTAAATTATCTCTTAAATAACTTTTGTTTTCAGCAAACCATAAGAGAAAAAAATATCCAAGTGGTTTATAAGGGAAGGAGGGAGAGAGGGAATATGTCATACTACCTTGGAGCTAATTTCTTAGCATTCAGATTTTAAAAAGTGTACACACACACCCACACACACACCCAACTATGCCTGGATCACCAAAATAACCTTCTCTGTTTTTAACCACTACATTCTCTTCACCTTGATTGACTAATTGTTAAGATTTAATATATTCGTTTTCTCCCCTCCCCGCCTTTCCTCCCTCAATTTTTTTGGATTTAGTTGCATGCTTAATAATTGTTCTTTCTTAAATAGTCCATCATTTGTTTTCAAGAACTAGGACATCCTCTTACATAGCCACAATACAATCATCATGCTTTGAGAATTTGACACTGAAAGAATACTGAGTATATAGTCCATATTTAAATTTCCCTAGTTTTTTCATAGCTGTTTCTTTTCTTCTCTTGGATTTAATCAAGGAAAAGTCTCTGCATTTGATTTTCCTGTTCTCAAATATATTTCCATATGACAGCCACAGTAATCTTTTTTAAAAGCCTCAAATGCATTATGGCATCTCTTTGAATCTTTTCATTGAGCTTAAAATGAACTACAAATCTCTTATTTGTTAGCTCTCCAGTTCCATCTCATTTATTATCCACCTCAAATTATTTTTCAGTGATAATGAATTAATTTATTTTTCCAGAAATCACCATGCTCTCGCTTATGTCAATAGCTTTGTGAATAATGTTCCTCCTATCAAAGTATTCTACTTTAATTTCTCTTTTCACTTAGATAACTCATCCATGTTCTGATGATACAACTAAGACATCATTGCCAGTGAAAAGCACCTGCCAACATCAGACTGAGTTCGGTGTCCCACTATGTGCTCATGTAAGCACCCTATAGTTACAGCTAATGAGCATTTATCACATCCTTTGGAGTCATCTATTTACTAACCAGAAACAGTCTCTTTAAGTCTTTTGAAGAAACGAAACTGATACCTTGTTCACCACTGTATACCTCAAGTCTACCCAGTATTTTTCCCACAGTTATTTCAATGAGTGAACATAAACACAAAAAAATCATAACTGCTACTGAAAACCCTAGAGCTAAATCTAGATGCAATTATACTTGAGTAATCTGTAGGAGTCCTAGGTTTTTTTCAAACTAGAAACAGGGCTGAAAAATTAAGTTGTTACTATTATCTGGAGTCCAAAAATATTTTCACAATTTATCCCCTTTTTAGTTACTGAATATACTTGTGGTTTATTGTTACAATGTAACCATAACATTGTTCATGCACATACTGTAACACTTATTTTAATACAGAACTATAAAATTTTGTCTGAACTTCAGGATTTGAGACAAAGCCAAATCCTCACCCCTTAGAGATCTGTATTCACATCTGGTAATTAAATTTTAGATTTAAAACTTGTTAGCAAAGTAGAAGATTCCCAGGAAAGTGACTGTCATTAAGTTAAAAAAAAGGAAAAAAAAAACTTCATCTGGGTAGATGAAAATAATGTCTACAAGAAGACAACTGATTGGGTCTTGAAGAGGCAAATTTTAACACACAACTCTAAATTCAGTTAAACTAAGACATATTCTTTTAAAGGAATACTTCCAACTTTTTTTTTTTTTTTAATTTTGAGAAATATTTAGCGTCTAGGTTTAGGTAATACGAGCTTTTATTTTTAAAAGCGAACAACTAGTTACCTCCTAATAAGTTCATATTATTCCTGATTTTTAATCTTTGCTCAATATGCAACCGGTTAGTTTTTCAAATATTTAGCAAAAGTATGAAAATAATCTGCTAGTTTTGGAAAATTATTCACTCAACATTTTTTCTTTGTATGTAAATATTTAAAAAAAAATCCATTCTAAAGATTTTGGTTGCCATCATCTGAAACTTTATTTAAAATTGAGCTAGGGCTTCCCTGGTGAGCCAATGGTTAAGAATCTACCTCGCAATGCAGGGGACACTGGTTTGATACCTTGTCTAGGAAAATCCTACATGCTGTGAGGAAGCTAAGCCTGTGCACCAAACTTCTTGAACCTGCACTCTGGAGCTCACCAGCCACGACTACTGAGACCATGTGCGGCAACTTTTGAAGCCCGCCTGCCCTGGAGCCTCTACTCCTGCAACAAGAGACTCCACCGCAATGAGACGCCCACACACAGCAATGAAGACCCAGCCCAGCCAAAAAATAAATAAAATGGAATTAGTAGTATGGTAATTACCTAATTAAAAAGGGAATTATCTAATTAAAACAATTATGAATAGCCAAAATTTCTTTTGAGTTTTAAAATATATTAGTAATGATATACATGATGTATATATTTATTGCTTGTGTAATTTTATTTTTTGATTATTCTATTTGTGGTTGTACACCTAGTATAAATTGAAAAAATGCATTAGTATTTAATTAATGTACCTAAATGTAAATATTCTATGAAACAAAGTGTAAATTTTCACCATTTTGTACATAAAAAATATACTGATTTATCATTTTATACATATGATAAAATGTTTGCTAATTTACTGGAGTTCACCAATTGTTTGACTATCCCACTGATTCTATTCTCAGATTGCAAAATTAAAGAGAAAGTAATTCTTTAAAAGTATACCTACAATATAGTTCATAAAATATAAATTACAATCAACTTTAAATTTATGCACAATGATTTTTCAATAACCCAATATGTTATTCCATAAATTATAGAAGACAGAATTTTAGCCTGAAATATCTTTATGGAGCAGTTGTCCCAGTAAATTCTGGTACCTAAAAACCTATGTAAGATCCTGTTAAGAGCCAGTTTTGGTCTTAATCCTATCAAGATACTAGCTGAGAAGTTTAGTTTTAAAGTGAAGAACTAAAGTTAGAACTAGGTTGAGGGCAGTTTTAAAATGAAAAACTAAAGTTTCTTGAGAGTCCCTTGAACTGCAGAAGATCCAATCAGTCCATCCTAAAGGAGATCAGTCCTGAGTGTTCATTGGTAGAACTGATGTTGAAGCTGAAACCTGATCCGAAGAGCTGTCTCATTTGAAAAGATCCTGATGCTGGGAAAGATTGTGGGCAGGAGGAGAAGGGGATGACAGAGGATGAGATGTTTGGATGGCATCACCGACTTAATGGACATGAGTTTGAATAAACTGTGGGAGTTGGTGATGGACAGGGAGGCCTGGCGTGCTGCAGTCCATGGGGTCACAAAGAGTCAGACATGACTAAGTAACTGAACTGAACTGAGGACAAGCTAGGTCTTTAAACAAACATAATATTTTTGAGGGAATTCTTTGCTGTTAAGATTAGAAAACATTTTTTATCTATTTCTACAAAAGTGTTTTAAAGCAGAGCAACGATTTTGCACCTGCTTTGTTGTTTTCATTGGCAAAATCTAAAATATTGGGTAAGGACAGAAAACTTTCCTCTTAATATCATCTTCCTTGTGTGACAAATGGGTGGTGTTCTTGGGTTAAAAATACTTTTAAAAATCAGTAAGTGATCTTAATTATTAAACAGCAGTCATAGGAGAAACAAAGCAGTAAAGACTTATATTACATTAATCTTATTTTTAAGGGAAGATGAGATCTGAGTGATACAAAAATAGCATACCTAACACTTAATTTTTCTAAAAGAAATATATATATAAACAAAAAGACAGATAGCATAATTTTGACAGCAGTTTTTTCCAGAGAGGGGAATCATAAGTTTTATTTATCTCCCATCTCTGTATTTAAGCATGTGTTATTTTTAAATTTAGATGTCTGTGCATATAAACATACAAACAGAAGTTTTTTTATATTAAGGACCTTATAATCTAGCAAGGGAGATATAACATTTACACTGGTATCTATCCATGGTAATTTAAGAAAAATGAAAGTGTCAAAGTATTACAAATGAAGTATTAATACCATCGGTGATTAACATGAGATGATAATATATTAGGTGTTTTCCTTGGCTTTTAGATTTTGCATGGAAAATATTTTCTTTTCTCCAAACAAAACAAATTGCTTTCTGTTTTTCAATTAGACATCTAAGCAGTAACTTTGAGATATGATAATCTCTGATTACCCCTACTAATTGTCTCATACAATTAAATTGAATAAGGGTTGAGTTTAAAAAAAAATCAAATATCCGTAAATAATTTCAATTGATGAGTGCATAGAAACTCATTGAGTTAATCACAAAATATCAAATAATAATTTGTGGTATGATGGTTTCCATTCATTTTTTTTATATATATATTTATTTATTTTAGTTGGGGGCTAATTACTTTACAATATTGTAATAGTTTTTGCCATACATTAACATGAATCAGCCATGGGTTTACATGTGTTCCCCTTCCTGGACCCCCCACCCACCTCCCTCCCCATCCCATCCCTCTGGGTCATCCCATTACCCCAGCCCTGAGCCCTTGTCTCATGCATCGAACATGGAATGGTGTTCTGTTTCACATATGATAATATACATGTTTCAATGCTATTCTCCAAGAACGTCCCACCCTCACCTTCTCCCTCAGAGTCCATAAGACTGTTCTATGCATCTGTCTCTTATTCTGTCTCGCATATAGGGTTATCGTTACCATCTTTCAAATTCCATATATATGCATTAGTATACTGTATTGTTGTTTTTCTTTCTGGCTTACTTCACTCTGTATAATGGGCTCCAGTTTCATCCATCTCAGTAGAACCGATTCAAATGTATTTTTTTTCAACATATTTTCTATGTCTTGGTATAATTTCCCTTTTTCAAAGAACACAACCACCTATTTAGTTTCTTCATGTACATCTTTCAATATGATATAATAGTTACTATCAAATGTGTTTTTTCAAATTATTTTAGCTATATTTTGAGACATGAATTCCATAGTTAAATAAGTATGGCAAACCCTTTATAATCTATCTACATTTGTAAGTCCAAAAATTATTTAAATCTATATTTGAAAAAATTCAGATCAATGTAATATGTGAAATAGTTTAGCTATGAAAATTTTTATATCATTCAAATTCTCAAACTTCTTTATTGTGTTGTAAGTTTTTATTTAAAAAAATGGAGATTTCCATTACTGGGTAGAATTGCTAACATTTGAGATAAAGAAATCTCTATCTGAGTTATACATAATAGAAAATATCTTTGAATACCTATAGAAAAATATCTTTGAATACATACAGAAAAATCTTTGAATACATACAGAAAAATCTTTGAAAATGGCCTGTGGATGGCAGTGTTTTGATATTCCAGAAGATAACTATCCCAAGTTGTTTTCCTTCTATGATTCATGTTTGTATCTTGTCTCTGAATCATATATAAAAACAACCAGCTGAGTGTATGTTGTCAGCTAGTAAGCATTTTTTAATGAACCAGACCTCACTTTTGTTTGAACATGCATCAATGTTTATGATTTTATTTCAGAACATCGCCAGAATAAGGAGCATTTTGGCCAAGAGAAAATTAAATCAGCTCGTGATGAGAACTTATGAACAAGAGCAGGCATCTCTAACGGTTCACTAGCTTATTTTATCTGTTGCTCTATTTTTCCTCTGTGTAGTGTGTTGTGAAGTGTATGATTTATTCATAGAAGACACTGTCACTGTCGAAGGATTGTGCTCTGAAACCACTGAAAAATCTTGACAAAACCCATTAAAGGAAGGGAGTAATAATCAAGCTATCAAGTATTTACAGACCATGCTTTATTTTTTCCCTGGAATAAATCCTACTTATCATTAAATTTGAGCTACATGCAAATGCCAGTGTGCAACCATTTTGAAACTACAAAAATTGGCAACTTTATATCATTCAAAGTAATATCAGATTTCAGTCTGTCCAGTGCTGATGGCTCTTACTGTTTCATTTCAGTGTGAGAAACCAGTAATAACAGAAGTATTATTTGAGTAACAGTCACAAATTAATGTTAGCCACAAGATAAATGAGTTGGTTATAAACATGAAGCTAAGTTTTATTTAAGGGATCATAATAGGATATCTGTCATGAAGGAAACATGTCTTTTATACTACTGGGTAAAGCTGTCTACACCTGGCTAGTGTTAATCTCAATTTACAGAGTTTCAATTCTGGAAAATATGTAAAACTAGTTTATTAGATTTTTGAGGTTGCTGTAACAAAATACCATGTACTTTGTGGCTTTAAAAAATTAAAAAAAAATTATTCTCTCACATTTCTGGTCTAGAAGACTGACATTTAGAATGGTCAGATCTGGTCCTAGCTTTTTCTAGCTTCTGGTGGCTGCCAGCTTCCTTGACTTGAGACTAATCTCCTCTCTCTGCCTCTGTCTTTACATTGCCTTCTCTTCTATGTCTGTTTTCTCTTCTGTGTGTCTTTTTATAAGAATACATGTCATTGGATTTAGATCCCACCAGGATAATATAGAATGATATCCTCATCTCAAATCCTTACCTCAATTACATTTGCAAAATTTTTCTTTTTTTTTTTAATACAAACAAGGCAACATTAACATGTTACTTTAGGGAACTGAGACATGAGCATACATTTGTGGGGGGCTATTATTCAGTCCACTACAGTCGTCCTGAGTTTCCCAGGTGGCTCCAGCGGTAAAGAATCTGTCTGCAGCGCAGGAGACCCAGGTTCAATCCCTAAGTCGGGAAGATCTCCTGGAGAAGGAAATGACAACCCACTCCAATATTCTTGCCTGGAGAATTCCATGGACAGAGGAGCCTGGCAGGCTATAGTCCATGGGGTCGCAAAGAGTTGGACACAACTTAGCAACTAAACAACAGTAGTCCTGGATTTATTTTGAAGAACTCATATGATTCTTAAAGAAAAAAATATTATGGTACAGTTTTGTCTTAGTCTGCTTCTACTTATAATTCACTAACAATCTGAGGTCTAATTGAGGTCTAATGAAGCTCTTTATCCATATTCACTCTCAAAAAAAAAAATAATAAGAAAACTTCCAGAGCCATACCCAGATGAGGAAAAAGCAAAAGACAATTAAAAAGCACTTCCACCATATGACTTGCTGGTCCACGAAGTTTTTTGGTTCCCAGTGGAATAAGGAGCTCTCACCAGAATCTAAATCTTTACCAGGAAAGTCCTGCTAGGAAGAAAGTGTCAGTTGAACAAAAATAGTAATCTTAGAAATATAAGTGATTTACATTCTGGTGTAAGCTCTCTACCTTGTAGCAGACTGAAAATGGTTCACAGAGCAGAACAATGTTCACCATTGTTTTAGAGGGTTTTCTAATAAAGCTGCCTTGTAATTTTTCAGTTCTATAAGAGAACATATTCTTGTTTGGGTAACAGTGAGGAAAGTCTAAATCTTGTATGTAGTGTCTTTTAACTTTTGATGTCAATTTGTAGAAACCTCTGTTGTGATATATATATATATATATATATGTATATATATATATAAATATATACATATATATATATTTTTTTACTTTTTCAAAGTAACCACCCTAAGATCTTAGTATTGTAAAAAATTCATCAGTCTTATTTCTAACTTGATATTTAAATTCAGGATTCCTCTTTCCCACTGGATTCATCATTCCCTTGTCCTTAAATCCTATCTTGTCTTTCTGCTGATTCTTAAATAACAATTGGTTTGTGATTAAAAATTTACTTGTGATCATGTTTTTTATACTCCCATTCAGACAACTCCAATAATCTAAAACTAACTAGAAACATTTGTATATAACTTCCCCCTTTCCAATTAGTAGAAGTATTTTCATTGTTAGATTGAAATCTAACACAAATTAGTATTTCACAAATCAGTATGAATTACTTCATTTACTTATTCAAGAAGCATTTCTTGATATTGTGGATACTGAGCCTCATTAGGCATATTTTACTTTCAAGGATTAACAGACTGGTAAGGGATATGAAGAAATATACTTACAGTTATAAAAAAAAAGTTGAAGTTGGATAACTACAAATCAATGAGAGAACATAGAGAGAATTCCTAATTCAAAGTGAAAGACTCAAGATTTCCTAGAGGAGATGGCTGTCCAGGTATGCGTGTATATATGCATGTGTGCCTGTGTATGTGTGTGCGTGCACACTAAGTTGCTTCAGTTGTATCCAACTTTTTGTGACCCCATGGACTGTAGCCTGCCTGGCTCCTCTGTCCATAGGCTTCTCCAGACAAGATACTGGAGTGGGTTGCCATGCTCTCCCTTCAGGGGATTTTCCTCACCCAGGGATCAAACTTGTTTCTCTTATGTTTCTTGCATTGGCAGGTGGGTTCTTTACCACTAGCCCACCTGGGAAGCCTCTTGAAGCAGATATGAAAGAGCAATCAGGAATTCCTCCACTGCTGAATTCTCCTTGGCCATTATCTACTACTTTAAAACAATGGTACTTTAGTCTGACTACAAAAAAAAAAAAAGGTAACTCTGATACTTTATTCTTTTCCATCCAGATCTGGGATGGTCTTTGGAACAGTCACAGATCAGCCTGGTTACCTTCAGAAGCTAAAGATCTGGAAGGACGTAGCAGAAGGTATTTAAGGGAAGTGGAAGGATGCCTAGGCAATGCTTTACTTCTTTTGTATTAATAATATATCCTAACCTATGGAGACTGTTATTCCCATAACCTTTTCGGGAAGAAAAAAAAAAAAAAAACAACTCAGACTTCCCTGGTGATCAAGAATCTGCCTTGCAGTACAAGGGACACTGGTTCAATTCCTGGTCTGGGAAGATCCCACATGCTGAGAGGGAACTAAGCACATGTGCCACAACTATTGAGCCCAAGCTCTAGAGCCCACAAGCCTCAACAACTACAGCCTTTGTGCCTAGAGCCCACGCTGAGCAATAAGAGAAGCCAGCGCAAGGAGAAGCCTGTGCAAAATGGAGTAGCGCCCTGCCCTCACTGCGACTAGAGAAAGTCTACATGCAGCCATGAAGACCTAGCACAGCCAAAAACAATACAATAAGTACATAAAATTTTAAAAATGTATTAAAAAAAGACAAGTGGTGCATATCAGACTGACAAAAGTAGCTTACAAACCAAGGGACATCAAAACTAATTGTGATTACTGCAACTTCTTGCCTTATGTATCCACCCCCCCCGCCCAGTGTTTAAGTAGTAAGCTCTTAAACACCTTTGTCCTATTGACAGCTTGTATTGATGATGTTTAGGGAGCAACCAGTTGACAAGATTCAATGCCAAAGGCATGTCTGACAATCATGATTTAGCAAATTCATAAGCAACATGGTTTGGGCCTGGATTTAAAGATAGAATAGGACCCTTGCCTTGATTTCTAAAGTCTGAATTTTTGATTCAGTGGGATGATGAGATTCCCTCCAGGATAAATTTTGTGGAAGTACAAAGCAAAGTGTGATACTAGATGGAACAACTTTTTGTTGTTGTTGATGATGTTACTGGCACACTGATTTCCTGATTAAAGGGGAATTACTGTTCAGGCAGCTGGATTGGCAACTCAGTATGTGGTTTGCTTATAAGCCTGTGAACACTGAGAAATTTCTGCTCCTACTAGTTAAGGATTTTATCTTTTCTTAATCATTAAAGATGTGTTTGCATTAGCATATGGAGTGAAATACAAAGGCTCCATTTTAAATAAATGAAACAATTTGTCACTGCATGTGACAAGACTTCCTCCCTGTGATAATGAATACTTGTATAGGAGAGGAAATGCAAAGAACTGGGAATTGAAGTACAAAGAAGGAAGCTGAATCTCACCATACTGAAGACAGAGCTTTTGCTTTTAAGTGTAAATTTACCATTTATTATGTTCCCCCAGTGAAATAAAGGTATTGTTCATTGTGTATTAACTACGACCTTGAAAATCACAAAGGAATATACACAAAGGAGAAAAAATGAATTAGTCTTAACAACAAAAGATTTTCTTCAAGTTATCTAAAGTAAAGTGAATCTTTAAGGCTTTGTAAAAATGAACTTTGACTCCTTTTCTAATTCTCAAGTAGAAATTCCCATAACTAATTATTTGCCTTACAAAGTTAAGTTTCCAATCCATATTGCACTTGAAATAAAGTTTGTTAAATGACAAGATTGTTCTGCTGAATTATTTCTTAAACTTATGGAAAGGAAAAGTTTACAATTATTTCCATACATAAAATGGGAATAATCATATTCTGAAGAAATCTAGCAAAACCAAAAACAGAACAATTGCTGTATTTTATATTGTACAGCATCTTATAACCCAACACTGTGTAAAACTCTGAAATGGTCAATTATTGTTTATAAAATAACTATAAATAGAATTTTAAAAAGGAAAAAAATTATCATGAGAATTACCTGTTAGAGACTGATTATGAGAATAAGACCTTACATAATCATGGACAAGACTAGAGAAGGAAGGGTATGAAAGGGAGATTTGGGAGATCAGGGAAAAGTCACTAATCAGTACTACTTCATAACTGACATGGGCACAAAGTCAGGAATTTCAGAGGATCCTGGGAAACCAGTCACATCCAGCTACAAAATAAAATGAGGATGTAAAAGAAGTTAAGGAAAAAGGATAGGACAAATTATTCAAATTGCATAACTGTTCCTTTTAAAGGTCTCCAGGCAAACATCTGATGGTGGGCTTTAATTGCTATTGATCAGCATGGCTCGTGATGATAAGGCTAAAACAAGATGAAGCCTGCTTTTTTCTGTCTCTCACAGCATCTAATCCAATGATCTTCAAAGAGGAAAAGAAGCTGCTTCATTTCTGCCTCCCAATTCTCAAGCAATTTCTTATCTACCAACTTTAATCTAGAACATATAGGGCATGGACTTCTGAAAAACATAGTTTTAGCTTGAAAGTTAGTCACTCAGTCATGTCTGACTCTTTGTGACCCTATGTACTGTAGATTGCCAGGCTTCTCTGTCCATGGAATTCTCCAGCTAACAATACTGAAGTGGGTGGCCATTCCAACCTCTTGGAATGTGATTTTCCCAACCCAGGGATTGAACTTGGGTCTCCTGCACTGCAAACAGATTCTTTACCATCTAAGATACTGTAACTTTTAATAAATTGAGAAGAGTACAAACTGCCACAAAGTTAAATATAAATTATAAATACTCTTAAGTATTTATAGTGATAATTAAATGCATTAAAATTTATCTTGTACTGACCACATTTCTGCTTTTGCATTTATAAGAAAGTATAAATTTACACATGATAGAAATGTATGTGATGTTAGTAAATTTAAACTGCAAAGAATTTGGAATGAATTTAATAGTATCTGAAAACACTCTATTACAGAAAGATGTAGAGAAAGTTACAGTCAGGACTAAAAGAATAAGCATATTGATTATCTGAAGCTTATTGATATGTCACATTACAGAATTATTAGAAAATAGTTTCTTTGATATACTCTAAATTAGCAAAATTATTACAGAAATTACTCTAAAAACTATCTTAGGCAAACTGAGCCACAGGGTTATTCTGCATGGCAATTGAATTAAAATAGAATGAAGACTACATTTGTCCAATTCACATCTTCCTGTATATGGATAGATCTTCCTATCT
Organism: Giraffa tippelskirchi; assembly: GCF_054371585.1. NCBI lineage: Eukaryota > Metazoa > Chordata > Mammalia > Artiodactyla > Giraffidae > Giraffa > Giraffa tippelskirchi. Next base: position 102,100,414 of record NC_137281.1, read on the forward strand.
ATTTATTCACTAGAACACCAGAATCAGGATAGCTTTTGAATGATTTTCTTATTATGTGAGGATTGATGAGGGAAATATTAAGCAGAGAGAAATAATAAGAGGAGGTAAGACTTTTAAAAATCTTATTTCACTTTTAATTTTCCTCAATGAAAAAATTTAATTGTACAAAACTTTACAACAAGTATTCATAACTCTACTCAGAATGACAAATTGTTTAAAAGGGACATATTTATCTATGGATAGATAGATAGAGGGATGAATGGGTATTTAGATAGTGCACAGATAATAGATAAACAGACAGATAGATGGTACAGTGAGTTTAAAACAATTTCAGAAGTTTGCAGCTTCTCATGTCAAGAGACAAGATTGGCTTCCAAACCCATGAATCTAGGATGGTCTTATGTCTTGCTTTGACCACTAGAATTCCACATAAGTGCTATCATGTGAGTTCTGAATGTAGGCTTTGAGGTTTCCTCTCTTCCCTGTTAAAATTTTTCTATCATTGAACTTGTTCTAGCCAGCCTTCTGAGAGGCCAAATAGAGGAAGATCAAGGTGCTCTAGTCAATAGCCTGACAACCACTAGGAATGTGAATAAGATGATTTTAGATCATTTGTTCCCAGAGGAGTTGATAGGTGTCAGTATCATGAGGTAACCCAGAGAGAATGAGCAAAATTATCCATCTGAGCTTTAATCCAATTGCCAATCAGAAATTTGGACATTAATAAGTGATTGTTATATTAAGCCAATGCATTGAGTTTTGGGTGGCTTGTTTACAGAAGACAAATGGATACTTTATTTTAAGCCATTTGTTAGTGAGTAGCAGGCCTAATAATAAATATTTCACCCTTACAATTTAGCATACTAACTCCCAAGAAGAAAAAATTCTATATAATCCCAGTGTGATCACAGTCAAGAAATTTAACTTTGAACAATATTACCTAACATACATTTTAAAGGTTTCCTATTTCAATAATGAAGAAAGCTGAGCGCCGAAGAATTGATGCTTTTGAACTGTGGTGTTGGAGAAGACTCTTGAGAGTCCCTTGGACTGCAAGGAGAGTCAATCAATCCATCCTAAAGGAGATCAACCCTGGGTGTTCATTGGAAGGACTGATGTTGAAGCTGAAACTCCAATACTTTGGCCACCTCATGCAAAGAGTTGACTCATTGGAAAAGACCCTAATGCTGGGAAGGATTGAGAGCAGGAGGAGAAGGGGACGACAGGGGATGAGATGGTTGGATGGCATCACCAACTCGATGGACATGGGTTTGGGTAGACTCTGGAAGTTGGTGATGGACAGAGAGGCCTGGCGTGCTGCAATTCATGGGGTCGCAAAGAGTCGGACACGACTGAGCGACTGAACTGAACTGATTCCAACAATGTTCATATTACCTTCATTTTTTATTCCAGTATAATCAACGATCAAAGAAAAGAAAAATCCTGAGGATGCCTCTAGAAAACTACTAGAGCTCATCAGTGAATTTGATCAAGTTGCAGGATACAAAAATAATGCACATAAATCTCTTGCATTCCTATACACTAACAACAAAAGATCAGAAGGAGAAATTATAGAAACAACCCTGATAATCATTGCAACAAAAAGGATAAAATACCTAGGAATAAATCTACCCAAGGAGGCAAAAGATCTGTGCTGAGAAAAGCTATAAGATACTGATGAAAGAATACAAACATGACACAAACAGATGGAGACATACCACATTATTGGATTAGTAGAATCAAATTGTGAAAATGACTGTACTACCCAAAGCAATTTACAGATTCAATGCAATTTCTATGAAATTACCAATGGCATTTTTTACAGAACTAGAACAAAAAATTTTACAACTTGTATGAAAACACAAAAGACCCTGAATAACCAAAGCAATCTTAAAAAAACAGAGCTGGAGAAATCAGGCTCCCTGATTTCACATTATACTACAAAGCTACAGTAATCAAGACACTATGTTACTGGCACAAAAACAGAAATACAGATCAACTGAACAGGATAAAAAGCCAAGGGAGAAACCCATGCAACTATGATCATCTAATTTATGACAAAGGAGGCAAACATATACAGCGCAGAAAAGACAGTCTCTTTAATAAGCGGTGCTTGGAAAGCTGAACGGTGTATGTAAAAGAATGAAATTAGGGGGGCTTCCTTGGTTGGTGGTCCAGTGGTTAAGATTCCATACTTCCAATGTAGATGGCACGAATTCAATTCCTGCTTGGGGGACTAAGATCTCACATGTGGCATAGTGCAGCCAAAAATAAAAAAAGAATTAAATTAGAACACCATATACAAAAATAAACTCAAAATGGATTAAAGACCTAAATGTAAGACTGGATACTATAAAACTCTTAGAGAAAAACATAGGAAGAACACTCTGACATAAATTACAGGATCTTTTTGACTCACTTCTTAGAGTAATGACAATAAAAACAAAAATAAACAAATGGGACTTAATTGAACTTAAAAGTGTTTGCACAGTAAAGAAAACCATAAATGAGATGAAGAGACAACCCTCAGAATAGGAAAACATATTTGCAAATGAAGCAGCTGACAAGAGAGTAATCTCCAAAATATAAAAACAGCTCATGAAGCTCATAAAGAATCTGCCTGCAATGCAGGAGCCACAGGAGGCATGGGTTCAATCCCTGGATCAGAAAGGTACCCTGGAGGAGGATGTGGCTACCCACTCCAGTATTCTTGCCTGTAGAATCTCTATGGTGGGTGACAGTCTATGGGGTCACAAAGAGTTGGACACAACTGAAGCGACTTTGCGTGACATGGTACATGAAGTTCAGTGTCAAAAAATGGTTGGAAGCCCTAAATAGACATTTCTTCAAAGAAGACATACAGATCACCAAGAAGCACATGAAAAGATGCTCAAGATATCATTAATTATTCAGTTCAGTTCAGTCGCTCAGTCGTGTCCGACTCTTTGCGACCCCATGAATTGCAGCACGCCTGGCCTCTCTGTCCATCACCAACTCCCGGAGTCTACCCAAATCCATGTCCATCGAGTCGGTGATGCCATCCAACCATCTCATCCTCTGTCGTCCCCTTCTCCTCCTGCCCCCAATCCTACCCAGCATTAGGGTCTTCTCCAATGAGTCAACCCTTCGCATGAGGTGGCCAAAGTATTGGAGTTTCAGCTTCAACATCAGTCCTTCCAATGAACACCCAGGATTGATCTCTTTTAGGATGGATTGATTGGATCTCTTTGCAGTCCAAGGGACTCTCAAGAGTCTTCTCCAACACCACAGTTCAAAAGCATCGATTCTTCCGCACTCAGCTTTCTTCACCGTCCAACTCTCACATCCATACATGACCACTGGAAAAACCATAGCCTTGACTAGACGGACTTTTGTTGGCAAAGTAATGTCTCTGCTTTTAAATATGCTATCTAGGTTGGCCATAACCTTCCTTCCAAGGAGTAAGCGTCTTTTAATTTCATGGCTGCAATCACCATCAGCAGTGATTTTGGAGCCCCAAAAAATAAAGTCTGACACTGTTTCCACTGTTTCCCCATCTATTTGCCATGAAGTGATGGGACCAGATGCCATGATCTTAGTTTTCTGAACGTTGAGCTTTAAGCAAACTTTATTAATTATTAATTATTAGGGAAATGCATTAATTATTAGGGAAATGCAAATCAAAATTGCAATGAGGTATCACCTCACACCAGTCAGAACGGCCATCAAAAAATCTGCAAACAATAAATGCTGGAGAGGATGTGGAAAAAATGGAATCCTCTTGTACTGTTGGTGGGAATGTATGGAAAATAATATGGAGGCTCTTTAAAAATCTAAAATTAGAACTACAGTGTTGTGGCTTAGTCGCTAAGTCATGTCCGACTCTTGCGACCCCATGGACTGTAGCCTGCCAGGCTCCTCTGTCCATAGGATTCTCCAGGCAAGAATACTGGAGTGGGTTGCCATTTCCTTCTCCACTACAATATGACCCAGTAATCCCACTACAGAGCATATACCCTGAGAAAACCCTAATGCAAAAAGACACACGTACCCCAATGTTCATTGTAAGACTATGCACACTAGCCAGGACATGGAAGCAACTTAAATGGCCATTGACAGATGAATAAAGATGTCATACATATGTACAATGGAATATTGCTCAGCCATAAAAAGGAACGAAAGTGGGTCGTTTGTAGAGAGGTGGATGGACCTAGAGTCTGTCATACAAAGTGAAGTAAGTCAGAAAAAGAAAAACAATTATCATATATTAACACATGTATGTGGAATCTAGAAAATGGTACAGATGAACCAATTTGCAGGGCAGCAATAGAGACACAGACATATAAAATGGATGTGTGGACATATAGGTAGGGGGGTGGGATGAATTGGGAGATTGGGTTTGAGGTACGTGCACTGCATATGTAAAGCAAATTGCTAGTGGGAACCTGCAGTGTAGTACAGGGAGCTTGGCTCAGTGCTCTGTGGTGACCGAGATGGGTAGGGTGGGGGGTGGCAGGGAGGTTCAAGAGGGAGAGGATGTATGTATAGCTGATTCACTTCATCATACAGTAGAAATGAACATGACATTGTAAAGAAATTATCCTCCAATTAAAAATAAGTTTTAAAAAAGGCACAAACTTCCAGTTATATGATAGGTACTAGGAATGTACAGCAGTATATATATTACTAGTACTGCTGTCAGTTATATATGAAAATCATTAAGAGAATAAATCCTAAGAGTTCTTAACACAAGAAAAAAACCTTCATTTAAAAAGTAAAATATTTTATTATCTTATCTTGAACTCTACACAGAATGGTTCAAAAAAAAGAGGAGGTTAATATATGATTCAGCAATCCCACTCCTGGGCATATATCCAGACAAATCTATAATCCAAAAAAATACATATACCCTATGTTCATAGCAGCACTAGTCAGAGTAGTCAAGATATGGAAACAACCTAAATGTCCATCAACAGATGAATGGATAAAGAAGGTGTGGTGTATATATATATATATATATACACAGTGGAATACTACTCAGCCATAAAATGAATGAAATAATGCCATTTTCAGTAACACAGATGGAACTATAAATTATTATACTAAGTGAAGTAAGTCAGAAAAAGAAAGACAAATACCATATGATATCACTAAGATGTGGGATCTAAAATATGACACAAGTGAACTTCTCTACAAAACAGAAATGGACTCATAGAGAAAAGACTTGTGGTTACCAAAGGGGAAGAAGGGTAGTGGAGGGATGGACTGGGAGTCTGGGATTAGCAGGTGAAAACTAGTGCATGTAGAATGGATAAACAACAAGGTCTTACTGTTTAACACAGGGAACTATATTCAATATCCTGAGATAAACCATGATGAAAAGAATATAGAAAAGAAAGTATACATATATACAGCTGAATCACATCGCTGTACAGCAGAAATTCACATTGTGAATCAACCACACTTTGATAAAAAAAAAAATTCAAAAAGAGTAGATTAATTTAATATTAGAGAAATCTAAATTATAAGAAAATCTTAGGAAAATCTTTCATTTAACGCTCATTACTTTATATACTGACATAGGCATTTGTCTTTTAATTCTATCCTTTATAATTTAGCCCACTTGGATTTCCGTAAAACTTTGGGATGAGGTCTATATAAGTATTAACTCCCAAGAACCACTAATGAAATGTATTATCACACAGAGTGTCTGGAAAATGGTCAATGACAAATTTCTAAACAATGTTTAGTCCAAAGATAATCTCAGTAATAGTAAAGTGTTTCTGAAATGTACTTACCTACAATAGTTTATAAATAGAAAGATTTAAAAAAATAATGTTTATCTCAGAAATCGGTATATGAAAATTATACAAAAACTCACTATAATTCTATTATCCACAAAAAACTGAATGTTTTGCTCCAGTTGTTTTAAATTTTAACATCTAAAGGCACAATTTTTCATAAATTATAATAACATTAAATGTATTTTTGATCTCCAAACTTTTTCTTTTTACATTGTATTAGGAGAATTTCTAACAATAAAATTTAATTTTTAAAAACCCAGTTAATGACTTTTTCCAAATAATTTAGCATTAGTTCACTTAATCGAACTTCCCTGGTGGCTCAGACGGTCAAGCGTCTGCCTACAATGAGGGAGACCCGGGTTCAATCCCTGGGTCGGGAAGATCTCTTGGAGAGGGAAATGGCAACCCACTCCAGTGTTCTTGCCTGGAAAATCCCATGGACAGAGAAGCCAGGTGGGCTACAGTCCATGGGGTCACAAAGAGTCAGACACGACTGAGCGACTTCACTTCACTTTCACTTAATCAATGAAATTTTGAGAAATTTCAACTGTTTATAATTTAGTATTATAAAAAAATGCCACAATGGATATATAGGAATATGAACAATTGTCTAAATTATTTTTTAAGCTGATTTACTGATTCAGAAAGGTATTGTTTAGAAAGAGTATGTGAATTTAATGTCTCACTAAAAGATTATGGTATCTTCCTATGTACACAGTATTATTATTTTACATCTTTTTATTCACTAGACAAAAATGGCATATTTCTGTTTTTCATTTGAATTTCCTTTAGTACAAAAACTGAGCAATTTCATAGACTTAGTGCAATTTATATTTCTTTTTTAGTATCAGAATTTTAAAAGTTCAACCTTTTTGAACTACTGAAGTAAAATTTACATAGAAAAACATACAAAATATTGAGTGTTAACAAATGTATATATTCAAATAAACACCATCACAATCAAGGTATAAAAGATTTCTCCGCTAGAAAATTCTCATGTCCCCTTTGCAGCAACCACCATTTTGATTTCTAGCCAAACGGATTAGTTTTTCCTGTCTTTGATCTTGACACAAATGAAGTCATAATGTATCTATTATTTATGTGTAGCCATTTTATCAAGTGTGAGGTAGTACCTCATTGTGATTTTGATTTGCATTTCTCTGATGATCAATGATACTGAGCATCTTCTCAGGTACCTACTTGCCATCTGAATGTCTTCCTTGGAAAAATGTCCATTCAGATCCTCTATTTTAAAATTTGTCTTTCTGCTGTTGAATTTTATGAGTTCTACATATATTTTAGATATTAACCCCTTGTCAGATATATGATTTGCAAATATTTTCTTCCATTCCATAGGCTGCCTTTTTTAAGCCAAAAGAATCTGGAGAAAGAAAAGCAAAGCTGGAGGTATCACACTTCCTGATTTCAATGCTAGTTTTACAAAGTATTACAGAGTACTTGTAATACAAAGTATTACAAAGCTAGTTCAACAGTAGGATACTGGCATAAAAACAGACCCATAGACTAATGGGATAGAATAGAGAGCCCAGAAATAAATTCACATAGATACAATCAATTCATTTTTGACAATAGGGTCAAGAATATACAATGGAGAAAAGACAGTTTCTTCAATAAATGTTGTTAAAAAAACTGCACAGTCACGTGTACCTATTTAGCATTCTGGACTAATCAATTAAATTTAATATAACAGTCTCACTGGAGATGGAAATAACAATCAATTCTGCAGTTTAGAAAAAGACTCACGTTGAAACTGTGCAGAAGATGGACACAAGGGCGGAGCAGAGAGAAATCAGAAAATGAAGGCAAGGACATTAGACATAAAGCTTTAAAGAATTATTATTATATTCACAGTGTAATTGAGATTCAGAAGTAGAGAAATGGAAAAGAGAAGTAGAAATGGGATTTCAGAGATTCAAACAATAGAAGGAATGGTAATTACTGAAAAGTATTAGTGAAAGACTTTTAAAAGTAAACCTAGAAGTCAAAAATGATGTTTGAAGTTATTGGTTGTTCTGATGTTAGCATTTTGACAAATATCAGGCAACAGGAAACAATAATTTTAGAGTGGCTGAAGAAAAATGAGATCAATTTTGAACTTAAAACTGTGTGGCCTTTGGATGTGGCCAACTAGAAATATGAAATAACAGTATATTTTAATTTCATGTAGCTCTTAAAATATTTTCCCAATCTCTGAAATTACACAATCTTAGTACAGAAATATCCAAAATAGAAGCAAATTGGGCAACCTAAATAATTTAAAAATAATGAAATGACATCTCACTGATGTATTCTCTGGTCATTCTCTTCTTTGGAGAATAAATGTTTCTAAGCTACTTAATGTTGACTCCACTATTATTTTTTTCTACTTGAGTCTTCTGTTTTCTGTCCTGGCCAGTTCTTTTGCTCATTCCAGTTCCCCAGTGCATTCAGTGAATAGGGCTCTCAAGTAACCTGTCAAATTCAATTAACTGCAGCAAGCTGTCCATGGTGACACTTGCTGTAGTTAATTGAGAAAACCAGCATAATGGCACCCTTCAGAGTACTCTGTAATTGAGTGTGAAGTCTCATGAGATCAGTTGCTCAATTTCAAGTGTATGGAGTTTTGGGTGGGATTTGGGTTGTTTCATGGAAACCATTTATGAACTTGTTATACGCTATGTCTAAAAATCTATGGACCAACAGATTTGCTTTCAAGAGGCATTGCTTGAGAAAACTATCAGTTTTCTGTGTCAGTAGGATGTTTCATCTTATTTCTCTCTTCATTTATCCCAGCAGCTATTTCAGATTTTTCCTTTTTCCTTTCTCTTAACTATCCATAAAAGAAAATTATTTTAACCTTCTATAATGACCAGTGAATTGAACATAGTTTTAGTCTAGATAATAATGATCAAGATTTAATAAAAATAATATATTTTTGAAAAATTTGTGTCCAGCATTAGATATCTTCCATTTTCATAGGGTTCAGGTCCATTAACTCAATCTATTAAAATAGAGCATATTTGAATATGCAGAAGTAGGCTACAACATTGTTAATTGAGGATAATATGCTATTCTCATATTATCCAGCAATCTAATTATCGTCCACTTAATAAAATTCCTTAGTTTTCTTCCCTGGGTGCCAGAATAATTCCATGGTACCTGACAAAAACTTAAATTAATCACCACTAGATGGTAGCCTTGTCAGGGATCATTGATCCATATAGAAATTCCTTGCGTGGTTGTGATGAGACAAGAAGAAAATGCATGTATCATAATTACCACAAATCCAGCACAGAATGAGTGTAGAGTAAATATCAGTCATTATTTTCGATTTTAAATTAATGTTATTGAACATTTACTGCATATTAGCCATGGTATCAGACAATTGAAAAACTAACTTAATAATCAACTATTTAAAATCTTTCAATTTTATATTTTTATTGAACTTTGATTATTTATGTAGTTAGTCAATCACACATTTAATTTTATATACTTTAGAAAATTATTTTAACAATCATTTGGTATTAATTATAGAATGCTTTCAATGCAACAAATACTCTGAGGTCTATTAAAAGTATTTTTAATTTTTTTTTTTACTTAAACATCTTCCTACCATTTCCTGACTGTCAAAGCTCAACATAAAGCTTTTCTCCAGTTACTCACCACATTCATTTCACACTCTCATAATATCAATGATAGTATTCTCCTATGTTGTAATGTTTCATTATCACAACAAACTGTAGAAATTCTTAAAGAGATGGGAATACTAGACCACCTGACCTACCCCCTGAGAAATCTGTACTCAGGTAAAGAAGCAACAGTTAGGAGTGGACATGGAACAACAGACAGGTTCGAAATCAGGAAAGGAGTACGTCAAGGCTGTATATTGTCACCCTGCTTATTTAACTTATATGCAGAGTACATCATGCGAAATGCTGGACTGGAGGAAGCACAAGCTGGAATCAAGATTGCTGGGAGAAATATCAATAACCTCAGATATGCAGATGACACCACCCTTATGGCAGAAAGTGAAGAAGAACTATAGAGCCTCTTTATGAATGTGAAAGAAGAGAGTGAAAAAGTTGGCTTAAAACTCAACATTCAGAAAACTAAGATCATGGCATCTGGTCCCATCACTTCATGGCAAATAGATGGGGAAACAGTGGAAACAGTGGCTGACTTTATTTTGAGGGGCTCCAAAATCACTGCACATGGCGACTGCAGCCTTGAAATTAAAAGACGCTTGCTCCTTGGAAGAAAAGCTATGACCAACCTAGACAGCATATTAAAAAGCAGAGACATTAGTTTACCAAAAAAGGTCCGTCTAGTCAAAGCTATGGTTTTTTCAGTAGTCATGTATGGATGTGAGAGTTGGACTATAATCAAAGCTGAGCACCGAAGAATTGATGCTTTTGAACCGTGGTGTTGGCAAAGACTCTTGAGAGTCCCTTGGACTGCAAGGAGAGCAAACCAGTCCATCGTAAAGGAAATCATACCTGAATATTCATTGGAAGGACTGATGCTGAAGCAGAAACTTCAATACTTTGGCCACCTGATGTGAAGAACTGACTCATTGGGAAAGACCTTGATGCTGGGAAAGATTGAAGGTGGAAGGGGAAGGGGACGGCAGAGGATGAGATCATTGGAAGGCATCACTGACTCTATGGCCATGAGCTTGAGTAGGCTCCAGGAGTTGGTGATGGACAGGGAGGCCTGGTGTGCTGCAGTCCATAGGGTCGCAAAGAGTCAGACACGACTGAACGACTGAACTGAACTGAACTGAATGTTTCATGCAGTTAACGAAAATAAAGCAAAGCAAAAGAAAACAAACAAAAACTCATGGATTATGAACTCCTTTCCAGACTCTGCTGAGAATATAAAAATGAATGATCCTTTCCTTATATACAAAAATAAGTTTTAAGTATCTTCCTTCCATTTTAATTCCCTAATCTTACTACTTCTAAATATATAAATTTAGATATATATCCATAAAGACATTGAAGATTTATGACATCCACTAGATATGAAATATAGGAAGTAACAATGAATCACATAGTATCTGATTCTAATATTTTAACATTAACCCTTTAATTTAAAAAATTAAAATCATGTATCTATGTTGTAAAAATACCAAACACTAAATATTACACACAATCAGATAAGAAAATTCTTCCTTGCCCATCACACTGTATACCCTGGAAGAAGTCACTCGTTTTGTTCTTTCTTTTATTGTAACCATAGCACATAAATATTAATATGTATATGTGTATCCTATCCTATTTTGTGTTAGTCACTCAGTCATGTCCAACTCTTTGTGACCCCAGGGACTGTGTAGCCCTCCAGGCTCCTCTGTCCAAGAAATTTTCCAGGCAAGAATACTGGAGTCAGTTGCCATTTAATTCTCCAGGGGATATTCCCAGCCCATGGAAAGAACCAGATCTCCTGCATTGCAGGCAGATTCTTTACTGTCTGAGCCACCAGGGAAGCCTGTATATGTGAATATAAGTAGATATATTTATGTATACTTGTATATATTTGTGCACATGCTCAAGTATCAGTTCAGTTCAGTTCAGTCACTCAGTCAAGTCTGATTCTTTGCGACCCCATGAACTGCAGCACACCAGGCCTCCCAGTCCATCACCAACACCCAGAGTCCACCCAAACCCATGTCCATTGAGTCAGTGATGCCATCCAACCATCTGATCCTCTGTTGTTCCCTTCTCCTCCTGCCCTCAGTCTTTCCCAGCCTCAGGGTCTTTTCAAATGAGTCAGTTCTTCGCATCAGGTGGCCAAAGTATTGGAGTTTCAGCTTCAACATCAGTCCTTCCAATGAATACCCAGGACTGATCTCCTTTAGGGTGGACTGGTTGGATCTCCTTGTAATTCAAGGGACTCTCAATAGTCTTCTCCAACACCACAGTTCAAAAGCATCAATTCTTCGGCGCTCAGCTTTCTTTATAGTCCAACTCTCACATCCATACATGACCACTGGAAAAACCATAGCCTTCACTAGATGGACCTTTGTTGACAAAGTAATGTCTCTGCTTTTTAATATGCTGTCTAGGTTGGTCATACCTTTCCTTCCAAGGAGTAAGCATCTTTTAATTTCATGGCTGCAATCACCATCTGCAGTGATTTTGGAGCCCCAAAAAATAAAGTCAGCCACTGTTTCCATTGTTTCCCCATCTATTTGCCATAAAGTGATGGGACCAGATGCCATGATCTTAGTTTTCTGAAAGTTGAGCTTTAAGCCAACTTTTTCACTCTCCTCTTTCACTTTCATCAAGAGGTTCTTTAGTTCTTCCTCACTTTCTGCCATAAGGGTGGTGTCATCTGCATATCTGAGGTTATTGATATTTCTCCCATGAATCTTGATTCCAGCTTGTGCTTCCTCCAGCCCAGCATTTCTCATGATATACTCTGCATATAAGTTAAATAAGCATGGTGACAATATACAATATACAGCCTTGTTGTACTCCTTTTCCTATTTTGAACCAGTCCGTTGTTCCATGTCCAGTTCTAACTGTGGCTTCCTGAGCTGCATGCAGATTTCTTAGGAGGCAGGTCAGGTGGTCTGGTATTCCCATTTCTTTCAAGATTTTCCACAGTTCATTGTGATCCACACAGTCAAAGGCTTTGGCATAGTCAATAAAGCAGAAATAGATGTTTTTCTGGAACTCTCTTGCTTTTTCGATGATCCAGCGGATGTTGGCAATTTGATCTCTGGTTCCTCTGCCTTTTCTAAAACCAGCTTGAACATCTGGAAGTTCACGGTTCACATATTGCTGAAGCCTGGCTTGGAGAATTTTGAGCATTACTTTACTAGCGTGTGAGATGAGTGCAATTGTGCAGTAGTTTGAGCATTCTTTGGCATTGCCTTTCTTTGGGATCGGAATGGAAACTGACCTTTTCCAGTCTTGTGGCCACTGCTGAGTTTTCCAAATTTGCTGGCATGTTGAGTGCAGCACTTTAACAGCATCATCTTTAGGATTTGAAATAACTGAATTGGAATTCCATCACCTCCACTAGCTTTGTTCGTAGAGATGCTTCCTAAGGCCCACTTGACTTCACATTTATTATATATTTGTGCAAAGGCTCAAATATTGATGAAATAGTAACTTTTCAGAATTGAATTTTGCTAGCTCATTTTGCTCAGTTTTTGGTTTGTTCTATTTTTATTCATTGGTAAGAGATCTCTATATATTGTTAATATGAATGATTTTTGTAATTGCGCATTTCAAATTTTTATGCCAGCTTGCCACTAGTGTTTTTAATTCCATCATTGTTCTTTCTTAAGTAAAGATGGATAATTTTATGTTATAAAGTCTCATATGTTTATTTACATATAGTACATATAGGGTCATTTTTAGGAAAACTTTCCATATTCCAACACTACAAAATAAAGCCATTTGCTTTCTTCTAGTATATTTATGCTCTATTAGGTGTACATAGCAAGCTTCTGATGAATTAAAGATGTAAAGCTTTGAACAGTTTAGCTTTTGTTTTTTCCAAATATGCGATCAATTGTCCAAACTCTCCTTATTATTAAATAGTCCACCTTTCTCCAGCTAAACTTAAAAGCCAATTTATCAAATAGTCAACTCATTTATATGTCTTTGAATGTCTTTCTGACCCAACTTCTGTTCCATTTATTTATGCTAATATTATCAAACCAATCAATACTAACTCTTTTTAATAATGTTGTTTAAAAAGTTTTTAAGATAGCTATTTAATGGACTAATTCTTTGGATATAACTGAGAATCAGTTCATCAGTTTTCTTAGAATTACCAATTCCTACGAAGGTATAATAGTTAAAACACTGCATATCAGAATCTAATATTTAAATATAAAGCCAGTGGGACTTCCCTGGTGGTACAGTGGATAAGAATTTTCCTGCCAAGGCAGGGCACATGGGTTCGATCCCTGGTCCATGAAGATTCCACATGCTGTAGAGCAACTAAGCTTGTGTGTCACAACTACTGAGCCTGTGGCTCTAGAGCCTGTATGCCTCAACTACTGAACCAGTGTGCAGCACTGAAATCCCCAAACCTAAACCCTGTGCTCTGCAATAAGAGAAGCCACCACAATGAGAAGCCCATGCACTACAGATAGAGAGGAGCTGTCACTCGCCACAGCTAGAGAAAGCCCACACGGCAATGAAGACCCAGTGCAACCAAAGATAAATAAACATAAAGCCAATGATCATAGGAAAACATAGCCTTAAACACTTAATCATATACATATGTACATATTCACACACACACACACACACATATATATAAGACAAGTTAAATCTCCAAACTTGGGAAAATTATAAAAAAAATATAATAAAGATAAAATCATCATTACTGAAGTAAAGAAAAGAGAGTAAATCAAGTTAAATGATATTTGAAATATATATATTAGACAAATGTTCAGCTCAGTAAAAAAGATCAAGCATAAATATACAAAGTGTATAAAATGTATATTTGTTGCAATTTTTAGTAGAAATCTCACATATGCCTGATTTGCTAAGTTTTTCTTTTTTTAATATCAAGAAGAGTTGTTGGATTTTGTAGAATAATTTTTCTGTTGATGAGGTAAATTGCATTGATGGATTTGTGAAGGTGAATTACTTTTATAGTTAGAGGATTAGTACTACTTTATCCTGATATTGAAGGCAGGAGAAGAAGGGGCTGACAGAAGATAAGATGGTTGGATGGCATTAGCGACTGGATGGACATGAGACTGAGCAAGCTCCAGGAGTTGGTGATGGACAGGGAAGCCTGCGAGCTGCAGTCCATGGGGTCACAAAGAGTTGGACACCACTGAGCAACTGAACTGAACTGATCCTGATATATTATTTTTGGCACTCTTCTTGATTTTGTCTGAAGATATTTTTTATCTGGAGTTTTTAGGTTTATATTTATAAATTTAAAAGATTACAAGTTATTGGAACATTTTCCACTTTTTACATAAAAATTGTACATTTCTTTAATTAGTTGGACATCTTTCGCACTTTCTCTGTGAAATATTTTGTGTAAATTATGAATTAACTGCCCTTGAAGATATGATAAACATGCCAAAGAAAAGTCTTTCTGATGTCCTTTATGAAATTTTTGAATGTAAGTTCAAATTCTTTAATGCTTATATTTCATTTAAGTGTGCTGTACTTTTGTGAATCAAATTTGGTAATTTAAAATTTCCTGGAAAACTAGCAATTGCATTTAGGTTTTCTAATTTATTGGCATACAGTTTATTCTGGTTATTGCTTCATATCTATTTCCATTTCTATTTACCAGTTTTGATTTGATTTTATTTTCATTCTTAATTGTATTTATCTGTGCCTTTCCCCTTTTAATTCCATATAACTATTATTGCTGGCCATTTGTAATTTTTTCTTCAAAGAACAAGCATAAAATTTAATCTTTGTTTTTGCATCTATTTTTTAATATTTGCTTTTATCAACAGTATTTGCTTGTTCTAATTTTCTTTCAATTTGTTCTACATGAAATTTTTTGGAGTTGTTTTCTGTTTTCAGAATTATTTTGTGATAAATTTATTTTTTGCAGTATACATACCTACAGTTTTCATGAGCTTGACAAAGATTTTCCTAAATATTACTTTATTTTAATGTGGCTATAATTGATAAATTTTGATTTCTATTTTTCTGACATTGCTTCTTTTCAGACTTCAGGGCCTATTTTTATTTTTAAGATGCCTTTTAAAACTAAATATTAATAATTTTATTAGTATATAGTATGATCAATAAAGGTAGTAAGATGAAAAAAAACAGGAAGGGAGTAGTATTATTGTCTTAGTAGAGGAATCTGAGATTTTTTTAGATAGCTTATAATATTATTGTGTAAAGCCATATTTAATGTTCATCTTAAAAAAATAAAAGGTTTCTACAACAAAAAACAGGGCAAAGTCTTAGGTGCTCTTTATACAAGTGACTCCTTATGCACTCACATTTTTGTACAATTCTTTAAATTTGAGAAATCACAGAATTGAAAAATATATGGAACTGTAATAAATTACAGGGCCAACATCTGACAACTCTTCTAATTTCTATCAAAAGTGTTAAATCAGAATGAAGATCATTGTGAAACAAATCCAGTGGGAAAACAAAGCCAATATGAAAAGTATCATTATTTCCAAGAACAATATAGCTAGAACATACAAAATTTAACACACACACACAAAAATGATTTAACTGTCTCATTCATTGCCCCAATTTTTGTACACAGGCACTCTAGGGCTAACGTGTTTCTTGATAATGTTCACCAAAGAATTTATGCATATATTCTAAAGATTAGAGGCCAGATATTCTACATTCAGATTAAAAGAGAGAGATGAGTTTTATCTGCAGCAGAAAACTGTATAAAATATCCTCACTTAGAACACTTTAAGGTGTTTAAATGAGTTACAGGGAGAATACATAACAGGAAATTTAAGGAAAATAAAAATTACAGTTTAATATGAAACATCACTGCTTGTAAATCTCTCTTCAGGATAGAATTCAAAATGCCATGTTTATAGAAACATTCTTTTTTTAATCTTACAAAAGCATTCTACATACTCAATATAATCCTTTTTGCCAGTATGAATAAAATATAAATATTGTATGAATGAAAGTGAAGTTGCTCAGTCGTGTCCAACTCTTTGTGACCCCATGGACTGTAGCCTACCAGGCTCCTCCATCCATGGGATTTTCCAGGCAAGAATGCTGGAGTGGGTTGCCATTTCCTTCTGCAAGAGATCTTCCCCACCCAGGGATCGAACCCGGGTCTCCCGCATTGTAGACAGACTCTTTACCATCTGAGCCACCAGGGAAGTCATTGTATGAATGAAGGCATGTGGAATTATTTCTCTTTGTACTATTAAAAAAAATCAGGAATCCCCCTGTAAAATAGTTTTTAGGTGACAGAAGTGACTTTTCTACCTTGATATTTCTATGATATGTATATCTGTTTCACAGGACTTTATAAAACTGTTTATTGTGAGTACTGCAGAGGACTAACAGTTATTTATTGGATAGTTTTGAGTATCTAGAGTTAAGCTAGTAGCTGAAATGAATTAAGATTTGAATAAGCCACTTTATTCTTCGGTTAAGGAAAGGAAAATTTAAGAGTGAAATTTGTAATACTATAATTCAAAGATGCTCATAAGTTGTTCTGATTTATGTTTTTGCTCTGGTGCTGGGGATTAGAACAACCTTGTGGTTGAATGTGTTGGCATTGCATGCAGGGACATTGTTGTTAAGTGGATAAGTCATTCTTTCATGGTCATTGTATCAATGTTGGTCATTAGTTCAGTGAACCATATGCTATAAACTGTTCCAAGCACAATGTTAGGTGTGTGATCATTCTTTCATTCCCTTTCTCTGTTTCAAAAATGCATGTGCTTTCTAGTTTTATCATATTCAGAAGCTAGTCTTCTTTTGTTGTCAGGGGCTTTGCTAGAAAATTGAAGAGCTGGATGATGCATTTGGACTTCAGATTTGGGAGAGAATAGAAGCCATAGTTTTGTTAAAATGTAAACATGACTAGATTGTCGGCAAATGGGCTTGGAACTTCCTGTCAGGTACTTTAATGTTTTAATAATGGAGGGGGAGGGAAGAGGGGGTGAGAGATGAATTGCAAGATTGAGATTGATGTATGTAAAAAGCCATGTGTGAAACAGATATCTATTGGGAGCCTGCTGTATAGCACAGGGAGCTCAGCTTGGTACTCTGTGGTGACCTAGATGGGTGGGATGGAGGCAGGAGGTGGGAGGGAGGTGCAAGAGGGAGAGGATATATGTATACATATAGCTGACTTATTTTACTGTACAGCAGAAACTAGCACAACATTGTAAAGCAACTATACATCAATTTAAAAAAATAAATAAATGAGGGTGAAGCTTTGAGCTAAGAAGATTCTCTTTGCTTGATCTAAATCAAGTTTCTTTGCCTTTCAATTAATAATTCCATCAGAAGTAACCTCAAATGTCTCACAATTCCTTTCCTATAATCATTCTTATGTGCTCTTTAGTTTTTTGTATCACTAATACCATAATTGATGGTAAGCTACTGTGATGATTTCTCTATAAGCATACATCAGATAATACAAAGAATATTAGGAAGTTAACTATTTGAAGTACAAAAGAATTTCGTTGACTTATTCACAATAAAGGAGCTAGTCGGTAAATATACATTATTCACGGCCAAGCATTACTCCTTAATAGTAAAGGAGGGAATTAAAATATACTTAACACTTCCACATAAAATAGAAAGACAACATAAAATAGAAATAAAAATCATCTTTATGAATATCCTCATCCATATACAATAATTGAAGATTGAATTGCATAAGCATTGCAAAGCTTTTATTTCTTTGTATTTTTACTTGAGTATAGCTTGAATATTCTTTCTACCCTATGAAAGAATAGTAAGCAGCTTGGATTTTAAAGAAGCTGAAACCATTGTGGAAAGAGGAAGCATAGATGAATACTTATGGGGTAAGGAGGGACATTTAGAGATGCTGATGTTGGAGAATGTAAACTGAGCACCATTTACTGCTTTCAGCGCTTTTCCTTTTATACATGCCTTCACCAGCTTAAAATTTTGTATAAAAACAGGATTGTGCTGGACAAGGTCAATTGTGTCGGCATTAAGAAAATAGAAACATTTTTAAATGAGAAGACATCAACATAAAATACTATAATAAGGATTATAAAATAGGAAAAGTAAGATTTGAAATCAGTTTGACTTACAAAGTGATAACAACACATACTTATGAAGCTAGAATGATAGCAATTATTTTTCAGAGAGAGAATAACCTCTATTTCTGGAGGTGAAAATCATTATATATTTACATAATAGTTTAGTTTGACCTCTAAGAGTCTATTTTTACATAGCTAACTTTGTAAATTCACTCAGGTTCATGTATTCTTCATTTACCGTATGTTCATGATTACGCTTAAACTTAAGGTAATTAGAGCTCCAGGGTCAACACAGGGTCAGATGAAAATCCTGCTAGTGAAGACAGTTACTTCAGCAGAGCTCAATTTATAAACTGTTTACTCTTTTCTGAGTCAGGAGGTATTATGGCAGAGTTCCAGTCAGCAAAACCAGGGCTTTGTAATAGTAAAATTTCCTCTTGTATCTTACTACATATTCCAAAGTTTGCCTCTAAAGGGGCCAAATCATTTTCTCAGAAGGCTATTTATACATGCTAGAAGGCAATAGGAGTTTAAACTCCAGTCTTTTGAATTTTATCACATTTACCTCGCAATTAGAAGAAATCTATTTAAAGGCTACTTTTCCATATGTAGTGTGTAGTAAAATATGTTTCACTATTATTTGTAAATTAATCATAACTCATGTGATCACATAGTCTCGTGACAAAAGAAAATGAAAGCAGAAGAGCTAAAATAATTTTGTTCAACAATCTCAAAGTTTTTTTATTCAAACATTTCCTAATATAAGCCCAAGCATATGATTATTCATTATGGTAAATTTAATGACCACTTCACCTCTGATTTCTGCTGTACAACATCCAACAGCCATTGAACATGGATATATGAGAATGTCAAAGTACTTTTATATGAATTACTTTATGCAACCACTTCATTTTGTAGAGGATGTCTGAATACCAGAAGGACTGATTTATCTAGTATCAAGTAATTCACTGTGAAAATATGATTACAGCCTACATCTTTTGATTTCCAGATTAAGATTTATTCCTCTACATAACACTGTATCTTGCTACTTTTAAATTCTTAGTCTGTAGATGACTTAACATGGTGATTTTTCTGGAGTAATGTCAGTTTTCTTTCCAATCCCAAAGAAGGGCAGTGCCAAAGAATGTTCAAATGACTGTAAAATTGTGTTCATTTCACATGCTACTAAGGTTATGCTCAAAATCCTTCAAGCTAGGCTTCAGCAGTGAACCAAGAACTTCTAGATGTACAAGCTGAGTTTAGAAAAGGAAGAGGAAGCAGAGATCAAATTGCCAACATTCACTGGATTATAGAGAAAGCAAGGGAATTCCAGAAAAACATCTACAGCTGCTTCATTGACTAGCCTAAAGCCTTTGACTTTGTGGACCACAACAAACTGTTGAAAATTCTTCAAGAGATGGAATACCAGACCACCTTATCTGCCTCCTGTGAAACATGTATGCAGGTCAAGAAGCAACAGTGAGAACCAGACATGGAACAGTGGACTGGTTCCAAATTGGGAAAGGAGTTATCAAGGTTTATACTGTCACCTTGTTTATTTAACTGATATGCAGAGTACATCATGCGAATGCTGGGGTGGATGAATTATAAGCTGGAACCAAGATTGTCTGCAGAAATATCAACAACCCCACAAATGCAGATGACAGCACTCTAATGGCAGAAAGTGAACAGGAACTAAAAAGCCTCTTGACCAAGGTGAAGGAGGAGAGAAAAAAACTGGCTTAAAACTCAACATTCAAAACTCTATGATCATGGCATCCCATTACTCCATGGCAAAAAGAAGGGAGGAATGTGGAAACAGTGACAGATTTTATTTTCTTGGGTTCCAAAATCACTGCAGACAGTGACTGCAGCTATCAAATTAAAAGACACTTGTTGCTCCTTGGAAGGAAAGCTATGACAAACCTAGACAGCTTATTAAAAAGCAAAGATATCCCTTTGCTGACAAAAGTTTATATAGTCAAAGCTATGATTTTTCAAATCAAAGTTGTAGGAGCCGAACACATGCGTGTGAACAACTGCAGATGGCGTGTGAGGAGGGATTTGGCCGTCTGGATCTTGATTAATGGAGAACTATGGAGGTTTGGGGCTAGGCCGGGCCGGGGGCCGGGGGCCGGGGGCCAGGGGCCGGGGGCGGCGGCCGAGAGGGGCTAGGCCAGGCCGGGGGCCGGGGGTCGGGGGCGGCGGCCGACAGGGGCTAGGCCGGGCCGGGGGCCGGGGAAGGTGGCCGACAGGGCCTAGGCCGGGCCGGGACCCGGGGGCCGGGGGCGGTGGCCGAAAGGGCCTAGGCCAGGCCTAGGGGCCGGGGGCGGTGGCCGACAGAGGCTAGGGCGGGCCGGAAGCCGGGAGCGGCAGCCGACAGGGGCTAGGCCGGGCCGGGGCCCGGGGGCCAGGGGTGGCGGCCCACAGGGAAAACTAGCTAATCTGATCACACGGACCACAGCCTTGTCTATCTCAATGAAACTAAGCCATGCCGTGTGGGGCCACCCATGACGGATGGGTCATGGTGGAGAGGTCTGACAGATTGTGGTCCACTGGAGAAGGGCATGGCAAACCACTTCAGTATTCTTGCCTTGAGAACCCCATGAACAGTATGAAAAGGCAAAAATATAGGACACTGAAAGATGAACTCTCCAGGTCAGTAGGTGCCCAATATGCTAATGGAGATCAGTGGAGAAATAACTCCAGAAAGAATGATGGGATGGAGCCAAAGCAAAAACGATACCCAACTGTGGATGTGACTGGCGACAGACGCAAAGTCCGATGCTGTAAAGAGCAATATTGCATAGGAACCTGGAATGTTAGGTCCATGAATCAAGGCAAATTGGAAGTGGTCAAACAGGAGATGGCAAGAGTGAACGTCGACATTCTAGAAATCAGCGAACTAAGATGGACTGGAATGGGTGAATTTAACTCAGATGACCATTATATCTACTACTGTGGGCAAGAATCCCTTAGAAGAAATGGAGTAGCCATCATGGTCAACAAAAGAGTCCGAAATGCAGTACTTGGATGCAATCTCAAAAACGATAGAATGATCTCTGTTCGTTTCCAAGGCAAACCATTCAATATCACGGTAATCCAAGTCTATGCCCCAACCAGTAATGCCGAAGAAGCTGAAGTTGAATGATTCTATGAAGACCTACAAGACCTTTTAGAACTAACACTCAAAAAAGATGTCCTTTTCATTATAGGGGACTGGAATGCAAAAGTAGGAAGTCAAGAAACACCTGGCGTAACAGGCAAGTTTGGCCTTGGAGTACAGAATGAAGCAGGGCAAAGGCTAATAGAGTTTTGCCACGAGAACGCACTGGTAATAGCAAACACCCTATTCCAAAAACACAAGAGAAAACTCTACACGTGGACATCACCAGATGGTCAACACCGAAATCAGATTGATTATATTCTTTGCAGCCAAAGATGGAGAAGCTCTAGACAGTCAGCAAAAACAAGACCGGGAGGAGACTGTGGCTCGGATCAAGAACTGCTTATTGCCAAATTCAGACTTAAATTGAAGAAAGTAGGGAAAACCACTAGACCATTCAGGTATGACCTAGATCAAATCCCTTATGAGTATATCATGGAAGTGACAAATAGATTTAAGGGTCTAGACCTGATAGAGTGCCTGATGAACTATGGACAGAGGTTCGTGACATTGTACAGGAGACAGGGATCAAGAAAATCCCCATGGAAAAGAAATGCAAAAAAGCAAAATGGCTGTCTGAGGAGGACTTACAGATAGCTTGGAAGAGACGAGAAGCGAAAAGCAAAGGAGAAAAGGAAACATATTCACCATCTGAATGCAGAGTTCCAGAGAATAGCAAGGATAAGAAAGCCTTCCTCAGCAATCAGTGCAAAGAAATAGAGGAAAACAACAGATTGGGAAAGACTAGAGATCTCTTCAAGAAAATTAGAGATACCAAAGGAACATTTCATGCAAAAATAGGGTCGATAAAGGACAGAAATGGTATGGACCTAACAGAAGCAGAAGATATTAAGAAGAGATGGCAAGAATACACAGAAGAACTGTACAAAAAAGATCTTCATGACCCAGATAATCACGATGGTGTGATCACTCACCAAGAGCCAGACATCCTGGAATGTGAAGTCAAGTGTGCCTTAGAAAGCATCACTACGAACAAAGCTAGTGGAGGTGATGGAATTCCAGTTGAGCTATTTCAAATCCTCAAAGGTGATGCTGTGAAAGTGCTGCACTCGATATGCCAGCAAATTTGGAAAACTCAGCAGTGGCCACAGGACTGGAAGAGGTCAGTCTTCGTTCCAATCCCAAAGAAAGGCAATGCCAAAGAATGCTCAAACTACTGCACAATTGCACTCATCTCACATGCTAGTAAAATAATGCTTAAAATTCTCCAAGCCAAGCTTCAGCAATACGTGACCCGTGAACTTCCAGATGTTCAAGCTGGTTTTAGAAAAGGCAGAGGAGCCAGAGATCAAATTGCCAATATCCGCTGGATCATCGAAAAAGCAAGAGAGTTCCAGAAAAACATTTATTTCTGCTTTATTGACTATGCCAAAGCCTTTGACTGTGTGGATCACAATAAACTGTGGAAAATTCTGAAAGAGATGGGAATACCAGACCATCTGACCTGCCTCCTGAGAAACCTGTATGCAGGTCAGGAAGCAACAGTTAGAACTGGACATGGAACAACAGACTGGTTCCAAATAGGAAAAGGAGTCCGTCAAGGCTGTATATTGTCACCCTGCTTATTTAACTTCTATGCAGAGTACCTCATGAGAAACGCTGGGCTGGAAGAAACACAAGCTGGAATCAAGATTGCCGGGAGAAATATCAATAACCTCAGATATGCAGATGACACCACCCTTATGGCAGAAAGTGAAGAAGAACTAAAGAGCCTCTTGATGAAGGTGAAAGAGGAGAGTGAAAAAGTTGGCTTAAAGCTCAACGTTCAGAAAACTAAGATCATGGCATATGGTCCCATCACTTCATGGCAAATAGATGGGGAAACAGTGGAAACAGGTCAGACTTTATTTTTCTGGGCTCCAAAATCACTGCTGATGGTGATTGCAGCCATGAAATTAAAAGACGCTTACTCCTTGGAAGGAAGGTTATGGCCATCTAGATAGCATATTTAAAAGCAGAGACATTACTTTGCCAACAAAAGTATGTCTAGTCAAGGCTATGGTTTTTCCAGTGGTCATGTATGGATGTGAGAGTTGGACGGTGAAGAAAGCTGAGCACCGCAGAATTGATGCTTTTGAACTGTGGTGTTGGAGAAGACTCTTGAGAGTCCCTTGGACTGCAAGGACATCCAATCAATCCATCCTAAAAGAGATCAATCCTGGGTGTTCATTGGAAGGTCTGATGTTGAAGCTGAAACTCCAATACTTTGGACACCTCATGCAAAGGGTTGACTCATTGGAAAAGACCCTAATGCTGGGTAGGATTGGGGGCGGGAGGAGAAGGGCACGACAGAGGATGAGATGGTTGGATGGCATCACTGACTCGATGGACATGGGTTTGGGTAGACTCCGGGAGTTGTTGATGGACAGAGAGGCCTGGCGTGCTGCAATTCATGGGGTCGCAAAGAGTTGGACGTGACTGAGCGACTGAACTGAACTGAACTAATGATTTTTCCATTAGTCATGTAAAGATATGAGAGTTGGACTATAAGGAAGGCTAAGTGCAGCAAAAATGGTGCTTTCTAATTGTGCTGGAGAAGACTCTTGAGAAAGTCCCTTG
Source organism: Giraffa tippelskirchi (assembly GCF_054371585.1). Lineage (NCBI taxonomy): Eukaryota > Metazoa > Chordata > Mammalia > Artiodactyla > Giraffidae > Giraffa > Giraffa tippelskirchi. Next base: position 102,124,628 of record NC_137281.1, read on the forward strand.
AACTCTCAAGGAGATCAAGCCAATCAATCCCAGAGGAAATCAACCCTGAATATTCATTGGAAGGACTGATGCTGAAGCTGAAGCTCCAATACTTTGGCCACCTGATGGGAAGAGCAGACTCACTGGAAAAGACCCTGATGCTGGGAAAGATTGAGAGCAGGAGAAAGGGATGACAGAGGACAAGATAGTTGGATAGCATCACAACACAAAGGACATGAATTTGAGCAAACTCCAGGAGATGAGATGGTGAAAGACAGGGAAGGACTTGGCCTGCTGCAGTCCACGGGGTTGCAAAGAGTTGGGCAAATTTAGCACCTAACAACAACAACCGCAAATGCAAATAGGTAATTCTTTAAAAAAGAAAATAAAATGAATTCCTGGTTTTGGGGCTACTTAAATCTTTGAAAAATAGCTGATAACATAAGAGACTTGTAGGGGCTTCCTACACTGGGGCTTCCCTGGTGGCTTCGTGGTAAAGAATTCCACCTGCAATGCAGGACCTGCAAAAGAGTGGGACATGACTTAGCAACTAAACAACAACAAAGGGGTAACATTGCTCTTGATATAACACTTTGAGGGCTCATTTGATTGTGTGTTGTGATTTCAGCTTAGAATTTAAAATGTTGCTTGAAAATAATTCATGAACTAAAAATATATACATTGTGTATAATATGACAAAATATAAAACCTGTAGTATCACTCAGGTGATAAACACATTTCTAGAAACTTCAAAAGCAAAATAATAAATAAATGTATAGGATTCCTCTCTGAGCCAGGAAATTTAAAAATACAAATTGGCCATACATCCAAAAGCTGGCCAAGTAACATTATTTAATTTTGTTTTCAATTAGAAGCACAGCAGTACCAATATTATAGCAAAGAATTACATCCCCACTGAGCCAGCAGATAAAATTTTTCCACTAGTTCTATAATACCTCAGAAATACTTCCTCACATCCATTTGAAATTTTTTCCTGTATTTTCATGCAATTGCTTTTTGTAGCTAAAATAGAGGCACAAAAGGGCAGATAATTCTATTCTATTACCCCGTCAAATATGAATTGCCATACTAGTCACATCAGACTAGAAAGAAATGTGAAAATAGAAGGCTGAATGTAAATTATGTGGACCAATTTCTAGCTTATGAATATATCTCTTTATGAAAATACAAAAAGAAATTGCAGGAAAAAAGCACAATGAAACGTGAAAGTGTTCTGGATTCAGGTTTTTTTTTAAAAGAGATAATATTGATTAAATTGATAGTTTTTTTTTTAATTTAAAAAGGTCAGTCTATCTTCTATGGTTTGAATACTTATTGTTTAGTTGCTAAGTCACATCTGACTCTTTTGCAACCCCATGGACTGTAGTCCACCAAGCTGCCCTGTCTATGGGATTTCCCAGGCAAGAATACTGGAGTGGGTTGCCATTTCCTTCTTCGGAGGATCTTCTTGACCCAGGAATTGAACCTGAGTCTCCTGCATTGCAGGTAGATTATTTACCACTGAGCCACCAGGGAAAGAGTGACAGTGAAGTCGCTCAGTCGTGTCAGACTCTTTGGGACGCCGTGGACTGTAGCCCACCAGGCTCCTCCCTCCATGGGATTCTCCAGGCAAGAATACTGGAGTGGGTTGCCATTTCCTTCTCCAGGGGATCTTCCCGACTCAGGGATCGAACGCGGGGCTTCCGCATTGCGGGCAGACGCTTTAACCTCTGAGCCACCAGGGAAGCCCGAGCCACCCGCGAAGTCCCTGCATATTTATGTCACCCTTTGGGAGGTGATTAGGTCATGAGCACAGAGCTCTCATAAATGAGGTCAGTGCCCTTAGCTCCAAACGACTCCCAGCCCCTTTCGACCTATATAATGAGAAGTCTGCGACTTGGAATAGGGCCCTCACCTGACCATGCTGGCACCCTAAATTTAGACTTTCAGCTTCTAGAACTGAAAGAAATAAAATGTTGTTGTTTTTAAGCCTCCTAGTCTGTGGTATTTTGTTATAGCCTCGTAAATGGATTAAGACAGTCTCCTTAGAGATTTCCTGTATGAAAACAGTCCCAATTCTGTTTAGTTAAATGTAGTACTCTTCAGCACCCCACTCCAGTACTCTTGCCTGGAAAATCCCATGGATGGAGGAGCCTGGTAGGCTGCAGTCCATGGGGTCGCTAAGAGTCAGACACGACTGAGCGACTGAGCGACTTCACTTTTCCCTTTCATGCACTGGAGAAGGAAATGGCAACCCACTCCAGTATTTTTGCCTGGAGAATCCCAGGGACAGCGGAGCCTGGTGGGCTGCTGTCTATGGGGTCGCACAGAGTCGGACACGACTGAAGCGACTTAGCAGTACTCTTCAGGCCCCAGATGTGAAAATTTTCGTTTGTGTATGTGTGCTTAGTCATGTCCGATTCTTTGCGGCCTTTTGGACTGAAGCCTCCCAGGCTCCTCCGGCCACGGAATTTTCCAGGCAAGAATACTGGAGCAGGTTGCCATTTCCTACTCTAGGGAATCTTCCCTACCCAGGGATAAAACCTGCATCTCCTGCTTGGCAGGCGGGTTCTTTACCACTGGGACTACCTAGAAAGTCCATTGAGTTCACAATGCATGGTTTCCCAAGGTTTGAACTACTTTTATACACTCTATATTTTCAACATCTTCAATCCAAAGAGATCAATCATAGCTTAAAACTTGCTAAAGGTAAAACAGTAGTTACTAGTTAACAGTATTCCACTGGATTAACTGTGATTCTTGTAGGATCTATCCATATTCACAGACAGTTTGCCTGAAATTCAGATATCTGAACAGTGATATCTAGAGTCAGGTCTTTTTGATAATGATTCTTTAAAATTATATTTTATATATTATAAAATTATGTTTTTTTTAAAGTGCAACACTGAATCAAATGAGATAGAGCAATTGCATGTATTAGCAAGGAAAAGCAGATCTATAATTGAAGGTGAGGACAGTTGCTTGAAGAAAATGCATAAAGCATCACATAATAATGTACTGAATCTCTAGGCTAGATATTTATTCTTCATCTCTTTAATGTTATCTCTTTATCCATTTTTCTTTTTATTCATTCGCATTCACTAGGACATGTTCCCTTCATGTACTGGTTATAAGTTCCTTATTATGTTCACACTGCTCCTGGTAACTGGTCATAAATCTTTGTTTATGAAAAAAAATATCTGGATGAAACTGGACCTAGTAGGCATAAATGGATAACGTATAATGATACATTTCAACAAATGGCCTGGATATAAGACTATCCCAAATTACTATTTTTGAGAATAACTTTTCTGGATACCAGCAATAAAAATTTACCATGAAAAAAGATCTTGTCCATAACCCACCCCCATAAAATATATTAAATAGTACAACATTATGTAGAAACTGAGTGAAATAAGATTTTACTAATATACGAGCACTGAATCAATGAAAAGACAAATCATGCTCTTCTGAATGGAAGGCCCAAGAATATAAAGATCTCAGTTCTAATATTTATTTATTTAACTTGAAGTCAATGATAATCTCCAAGTGTCATTTTTTTCTTATTCAAAAACTAAGGTGCTTCTAAAATTGTTCTTAAATAAGAGGCAAAAATAGCTACAAATAGTTTGAAACAGGGTAAAACTAAAATTTCCCTACCAGATATGAAAACATATTTAACCAACACTGTAGTTAAAAGTGGGCTTCCCAGGTGGTGCTAGTGGGAAAGAACACACCTGACAATGAAGGAGAGGTAAGAGAAGTGGGTTCTATCCCTGGGTTGGGATGATCCCCTGGAGGAGGACATGGCTACTTACTCCAGTATTTTTACATGCAGAATCCCCATGGACAGAGGAGCCTGGCAGGCTACAGGTTGTATAGGGTCCACAGAGTCATAAAGAGTCACACACAACTGAACCGACTTAGCACACATACACGCACATAGTTCAAAGAAAGTTGAACTATTTTAAGAATAAACAGGAATTTAACACAAACAGAAAAAGATAAGAAGAAGCAACATTATTATCAGCATTTTGGTGTTAGAGTTAATCATATTTTTAAGAACTTGGAAATTAGCTTACTCTCAAAGAGCTGAAATGTGAAATTAGCATATAATTATGCATATAAATTTACCGGAAAGTAGTCATACAATTGGGTACATTGTGAAGCATCAGTTGACTAATGACAAACAAAGCAAGCAATTTTGTTTTGTTTTTTTTTTGACCATGTCCCTTGGCTTGGAGGATCTTAATTCCCCAACCAAGGATTGAACCCAGCCCCAGGAAAAGAAGGCTTCCCTGGTAGTTCAGTTGGTGAAGAATCTGCGTGCAATGTGGGAGGCCCAGATTCAATCCCTGGTTCGGGAAGATGCCCTGGAGAATGAAATGGTAACCCACTCCAGTATTCTTGCCTGGAAAATCCTATGGACAGAGGAACCTGGCAAGCTACAGTCCATGGGGTCTCAAGAGTCGGGCATGACTTAGTGACCACCACCACCAGGAAGTGAAAGCACAAAGTCCTAACCATTGGACTTCCTGGAAATTTCCATCCCAGCCATTTTTGATTATTTTTCTGAGCTATGTGCCCCTCTGCCTTACTGAAATAAAAGCACTGATCCTAGTGACATGAGTGCATGGTCATTGTGGCAGTTAACACTTCTCACTGTAAATAAATTCATTGACGTATGACTTTGTGTACCAGTCCTGTGTGAATTTGATTTAGATATATCATTCCTAGAAGAAAAACCTATTTTTGATGTGTTGACAAATTAGGACTTGGACAATGGCAAGCAGAAAGTCAGACCCTGAAATAGAGCAAATTCATCATGAAATTGCCTTTCTAAGAAAAGTTGTAGGAGGCTGCCCGATGGCTTTCTTTTGATGATGCCTGACTTGACTGCTGGTGCAGATGATTTTCTTTAGTAAATATCATAATTGGTGAAATTTTGTTTTATTCAATAAAATACATTGAGAAATTAGCAAGAAATTGATGCATTTCTCTCACATTCACAAAACAATTCCAATTGTACAAACATATTAACTGAAAAAAAAAAATGAACAGCTTAAAAAGCTATAAAAAAATGTAGGTGAATATTTGCCTTATTTCTGGATGGGAATAACATTCTGTATGTCAAAATGATAGAATGTATCATAAAATTAAAGAATAATAGACTTGACCTAAAACATTAAAAATGTATGAATAAAAAAATTAAAATTACAAGTTGAAAATAAAATATTAACTATTGGTAATAAATAAAGCAATCAGATAATACCTAGAGTCTATGAGGATTTTCTAAAGAAAGTGTCAAAACCCACAAATAATGGAAATGGCAAATCTGGAGAGAGTTCACAAAAGAAGAAATACATATGATTGATAAGTTCATGAACATGTACTCATTCTGACAGGAAAAAAATGCAAATTAATACAGAAATGAAGTAAATTTTTAAACTATCAAATAAGCAATAATTAACAATATTAATATTTAAAGCTTCAGTGAGACAGGTCAACTCTCATACTGCTTGTTCAAAAGTAAAATAATTTAAACTTTTTAGAAAACAATTAGCTGATATTTATACAAGTCTATTGATCTTTTCCAAAAAAGGGAAAGAAAAGTAAATTCTTTGTCCTGCATGAAAGAAAATGTTTCTAACTCAGGCAATCTAGGGTACTCATTCAAGTAAATACAAAATTTAAAGAGCTGGGACTTCCCTGGTGGTCCAGAAGTTAAGAATCTACCTTGCAATGCAGGGGATGTGGGATGGTTCCTGGTTGGAGAACCAAGATCTCACATGCCGCAGAGCAACTCACGTGCACTGCAACTGTTGAGTCCACACATTCCAGAGGCCCAACCCCACAACTAGAGTGTCCATGCACTGCACCCAAAGATCTCACACAATGCCACAAAGATCCCACTTGCTGCAACTAAGACCTGATGCAGCCAAAGAAATAATCTATTTTTTAAATTTAAACAGCAATTCTAAATATGCAAATCTGTACTGCTTATACTTCAGTGGTACTGGGGCCTCTGAAATTATTGCCAAGCTATTTTCAGAACAGGTTTGAAGACAAATCTAATCTCCTTCTCTATTATCTTTCACTCTCTCTCTCTCTCTCTAGGTAGTAGTGAGGAACCAGATAAGGAACTAGTTCTCTAAGATGGAACACTCACACACACACATACACACACACTGTAGTTTGGATTCTTTGGGAGCATACAAAGAATACACATATACACACAGGGGCTAATTCCCAGTGTCGAGGTTCCTGAGTGTGCTCTACAAAGTAATTCATTTTCATAATAACCCATTATTCTCACTCTGTTGGTTCACTTTTCCTTCCTTCTCTTCCGATCAGTTCATTACAGCAGGTGGCACATTCTCACAGATAAATGTCAGACGTGATTTTAAGAAGAGAAATTATTTTTAAATATTTGGAATTTTAACATACAGTATTATAAGTCTTCCTTGGAGACTTTTTGGAAGTGCTGGAGATGTGGTGTTTGCCAAGGGCGTGCCTCTGGGGAATGTGAAAGAAGGAAGCAGATTTGACTTCAGTAATTGTTGAGGTAATCAGGAGCTTTTATGCCCCATGAAACATGTTCATGTTTAATACAAGTTCTGTCATATCTAGTATTAGACTCAAATCTCTCTGTGGGCTCTGTGATACAGAAAGAGCATATAACTCAGCAGAAGACACATTCTTGCCAGATCTTGCATTCCTCAATCATTAAGGATTTCAATGTTTCCCAAAAGAGAAGTTTTGTATTTAAAGGATTTAGATATGTTTATTACACTCTTTTACACTAAAAAGATCTCCTTTGAATCTAGGTTCTACAACCTCATGGACAAACTATTGATCTTGCACATGTTTCTCATCTATAAATTATGACAATATCCCATTGGGTTGTAATGACAACTAAGTGAGATGATGCACTAGGATGTCTAATGCAGATGGTAAATAATAGATGTTTTATTAACATTACTATTATTGTTATTATCATCATTATTACCTGTTTATGAAAGAACAGTGGGAGATTAGAAGATAGAACCCAAAGCCACCCATAATGTAGTTATAATCACTGGGAGACTTGATATAGAGAGGAGCATAGACAGATTGAGGTATCATATAACTAAGCACAGAGCAGGGAATGAACTAACTAGCTTCAAGTTTCCAAATTATAACATTTTAAATAAAATTGTTTCCAACTGTAAGATTTCTCTAGAAGGAAGTACTGTTTTGTGTTCAAAGGGCTATTTGAGTTTGGATTGGACTTTGAGGGTGGATTTTCCTAAAACAGGCAACTCATTATATCTTTTAATATGCTTACATGGGTGGCTCAGATGGTAAAAAGTCTGCCTGCAAAACGGGAGACCTGAATTTGATCTCTGAGTTGGGAAGATACCCTGGAGAAGGAAATAGCAACACTCTTCAGTATTCTTGCCTGGAAAATCCCATGGATGGAGGAGCCTGGTGGGCTACAGTCCATAGGGTCGCAAAGAGTTGGACATGACTGAGAAACTAACACACTTTGAAGTAAATGTTCAAAAGTGTGAACAATTATGAAACTGCATTAGCCCATTTGGATATATATATAGCCTTTCCTGACTATTAAGGCAGTATATATTTATCTTTTTTATTAAAGTACAGTTGACTTACAATATTTGTTTCAGGTATACAGCATAGTGCTGCATTTTGGCAGATTATACTCCATTATAGGCTATTACTTCCTTCATGGATCACAGCTTTGTCGTGGAGAAAGGGCTTGTGTAACTCAGTGAAGCTATGAGCCATGCATGGAGGTCTGCCCCAGACAGGCAGGTAATATTGAAGAGTTCTGACAAAATGTGGACCAATGAAGGAGGGAATGGCAACCCACTCCAGTATTCATGTCTGGAGAACCCCATGGACAGTATGAAAAGGCGAAAAGATATGACACCAAAAGATGAGTCCCACAGGTCAGAAGGTGTCCAATATGCTGCTGGGGAAGAGCAGAGAGCAATTACTAATAGCTCCAGAAAGAATGAAGCAGCTAGGCCAAGGCAGAGACAACGCTAAGTTGTGGATGTGTCTGGTGATAAAAATAAAGTCCGATGCTGTAAGGAACAATATTGCAAAAGAACCTGGAATGTTAGGTCCATGAATCAGGGTAAATTAGATGTGGTCAAGCAGGCAATGGCAAGTGTGAACATCAACATTTTAGGAATCAGTGAACTAAAATGGATGGGAATGGGTGAATTCAATTCAGATGACCATTACATCTACTACTGTGGGCAAGAATCCCTTCAAAGAAATGGAGTAGCCCTCATAGTCAACAAAAGAGCCTGAAATGCAGTACTTGTGTGCAGTCTCAAAAATGACAGAGGAGCCTGATGGACTATAGTCCATAGGGTCCCAAAGAGTTGGACATGGCTGAGCATATTTAGTAAAATTTAAAATGTTATCTAGTTATTGTAGGAGAAACTAGTAAGTTACCATTGTAAAACTTGTATAGATTCACAAAAACACACTAATATTCTTTAGTTGCTTAATTCTGGACAATTTCTATAAAGCCAAAGGTTACCAGTGCAGAGCCTTTTTCCATGTGGGCTCAACCCACAATATAGGACAAGTTGGGGGTCAAACTGCTCAAAGTGGATTTCTGGAAATTCTTCCTCACTGAATGCTCCTCATGGTTCATGGAGGAATCATGACCTGAAGAAGAGGAGTAACTGTGATCGCCAAGCCCAGATAAACCTGTCTCCTCTGAGGAGGGGCACAAAGCTGGATCTTGTTTGCCAGCAGATGGTGAGCCAGTGAGCTGGATGACAAGGGGAAAGGCACTTCTCACCCCTGAACCTCCAGTACCTTACCTCTATAATGATGTCATTATATCAGTTCTTAAAATCCTGTCCAGTAAGAAAAATTGATGCACCTAAGTTTCCATGAATAGTCTCTAACTGAATCTCTGACTTTTCTAGTCAGAGATGTAAAAGACAATCCCTTTGCACTTGAAGACTATTAAATTCAATAAAATGCTTGCTAGGAATTCTGAAAATGTCAATATATTATTCACTTATTTTTAAATTTTTTCCTGGCTTAAAGTAGAAAATATCATCCTTCTGATTATAGATCTTTAGTCTTCTGCCATGAGGGGGAAAAAAAAAGTTAATGAGGATGAAGAAAGAGAGAGATGAAGAGTGAGAGGAAAAGGGGGAGAGAAAGAGAAATAGATGAATTTGCAGCATTACAGGAAAAAAGATAAAAGGTAACTATGAGCAAGGTTGAGATGGATTGCATTTTCCATTTAGGTTAGGAATTTCACTTACTCAAAATGTTTTTTGAAGCAATCAGATATTTAGTCAGCCCAAAGAAAGAAAATGTATGTCTTCTTCAAAGAATGAATTAGGTTCTGATTAATGAATAGCAAAGAGCTAGGTAATTTCAATTTTATACTAAATTTCATGACATTGAACACTCTTGATAGAAAAATCAATCATGTGAAATACCTCCTGTCTTCAGAGAGAGAATGATTAAAAGTTCTTCTGAAGAGAAAAACATTACATTTTAAATAATTGAAAACAATTTTTCGACAATTTATCTTCCTTTACAATTGTTTTCTGAATAAAGGCTTAGAATAAAAATGGAATTACACATTAGAATTATCTTTCCTGAAAAGAATCTTTTCAGGAAAGGATCAAGGGAAGGGTAAAATAGGGAGGTATATGAGGGATTTGAAAATAGGACATGGTGACAAATACCACAGTTATTTGATAGAGAAAAATGTGTAGTTTTGATGTTGTTTTGGATTTTGTTTGTAATTTTTTTTTGGAAAATACAATCACAGATGTCTGGAGTAATTGTAATACAATTTTAAGATTGTCTGATACTATGAAGGGAAAAGAACTAAGGCAATAAAAGTAATAGGCGTGATCAAACATATAAGAACAATTACTGTCCCAGAAATGGACAGATGATGGAAGATTAAAAAGCTAGGCAGGAAAGCAATTTGAATAGTTTCAAGATCAGTTGGTTGTAAATATATTCTTGTTTTCAGAAAAGGGAAATGACTTCAGAAATCTATCTACAACTCTATCTGATGCTACTGTTAAGTATAAAGGAAATTTCACTAGATTCTCTGAAGAGTCTCTTCATGTGTTTCTGTGGAAAAAGAATTCCTAATCCTAGAATTTAACTTATCCCCCTCTACTCTGAAATTTCTTTGAAAGTAAGAATAAGGCATTTTTTTTCCTGTTTAGCTAACCCCTACATAGTATTCAGCAAATAAAATTTGTTTAATGGATTTTAAATTATGCAGCTTTGATACTTTTAAATTTTTTTAATTAAACTAAGAATTAGAAATATTTTAAGATCATATGGCATTATCCATTGGGATGATTGAAATAAATAATCTTTTTGACAAGCAGACTATTTTGTAACCACATTATTCCTTATTTCATGCAGTCGAAATCATCTGAATGTATATAATTAGTTTGATTTGAGGGATATCTTCTACTCTAAATCCAACTTGCTATGCTTTACTATGATTAATATATGGAAGATGATGAAAATTCTCTTAAATGATAGAGAGGATTTTATGCCAATGTAAAAATACCACCCACTTAGAGAGGACAAACTGATAACCACATGTTGCATTACTGTCTGCCAGCAGAAAGATCAATTTCAACGTATTTGTCTAAAGACAGTGTCTATGTGACTATTTGAGCATTACATTGTATTTTTTTTTATTAGGGATAAGCAACACTAGTGAGAAGTATTAATAGTATGCAGTATCTCATAATCCGAATGTGGATTAAGAAAAACAGAAATCTATGCTTTTCAAGGGAATCCCAGGTTGCACTAGTGGTAAAGAACCCACCTACCAATACAGGAGATGTAAGAGATGTGGACTCGATCCCTGGGTCAGGTAGACCCCAGGAGGAGGAAACAGCAATATCTCTAGTGTTCTTGCCTGAGAAATCCCATGGACAGAGGAGCCTGACCGGCTACGGTCCACAGAGTTGCAAAGAGTCAGACATGCCTGAGCACACACGCGTGCTTTTCAAAATCTTTAGCCCCAGTCACATGGTGCTTGGGATTAAATATATATGTTCATTTACGAAGGAAAAAAAATTAATTATGAAATATGTAAAATATTGAAAAATTGTCAATAATTGGATCTAAAATTAGAGTTAAACAGGGAGTTTGTAATATTTTTAAGCTGCCTAGAAACAAACTTTACTCATAGCTTCCAAATATGTTGTTTAATATTAACCTATCTTTCAAGAACAATTTAAGAATCCATTATTACTGAAATTAATTATAAAAAGACAGGAAATTCATTATTTCTTTGTCTAGCCTAGAGTTGGGCCTCAGTAAATGTAAGTGAATAAAGAGTAGATGTTTACCATGTAAATAAATTAATGAAAAAAAATAAAATTAGCAAGCGAAAGGGAACAATCTCACTGAAAAGGTATGAAATGTAGAGTCAGTGTATAACCTCCCCTATGAAGCTATCCTCAATTCTCCTAGAAAACATGAAGAGTTTACTGTTTCTTCTTCATGCACCCCCATTTTAGCATATATTAGCTTGAATTATATTTGCATGCATTTTTCCTTAATAAGACTTTAAATATTTTGTGAGAAGAGCCATTTCTGTATTCCTTCATGTATCCTTATTACCTAAAATAAAGATGCATTTATTAGATGTTAACAGCACATATTTGTGTCTGCGTGCATGTCCTCAGTTGTGTCCAACTCTTTGCAACCTCATGGACTATAGCCCACCAGGCTCCTCTGTTCATGAAATTTTCCAGGCAAGAATACTGGAGTGGGTTGACATTTCCTATTTCAGGGGATCTTTATAACCCAGGGATCGAACGCATCTCCTGCATTAGCAGGCAGATTCTTTACCACTGCTCCACATGGGAAGCCCAGCACACATTTAATAGAGGTTTAAAAAAAATTATTGAGAGATAAAAGACCCAAGAAAGGAAAGATTTAAGAATCTCATAAATGGTAATATTTTCATATATTTGCTGTGAAGTATGAGACAAAGGTTAGAGACTAAAAACAGCTCATATTACATCATAAAAGTATGTCCTATGAGTATTGCTACTGTTTTCACCACCTCTGGCTTTGTAAATAGTTCAACAGGGAATGCAAGAATAGCTGGTGTGGTTTGTGGAGAGAGAAAAATGTTAGGTAATTAATTTGTAGCCTTGACTGGTTGAAAGATGTACTCTAATCTTGGTTACTGTTTATTGCAAAGTAATCATGCTATCGCGTGCTAAAATATTTTCTTGAAACAAAATGTTGTGAACTTGTTATCTGCAACCGAAGAGCTTCCTGTGAATTATTAAAAGGCAAAATGGGAAAATTGTTTAGTTAGCAAATTAATCTATACTGCATAGAATGTAAATTGCTAAAAAGCACAACCTTTCTGCTAAAGATCTTAGGTCACTACATTCATATTGTGATCTCCATGACATTCAGATAACTGGTTGAACTGTTAAAAATTCAGTCAATGCTGAAGTTGTTTATACCTGTCTTATGCCAAACATCTAGTCTGACATTTTGGACTGAATTGTCTGAATTGATCATTTGTCTTGACATCAAATACACTGATATTCACACATACATACATACCCACATACACACACCTATACACATTTAAACAGTGGCAGTTTTTCTGCTTTATAATAGTTTTTATTCATTGTGGAAAAATACAAAATTCCACACAACTGTGAATATGACTAGTTCATAGCATGAGATGATCTTCTTAGGTTGCAAGCAGAAAATAATTTTTAAACTTCTCTAATTTCAATTTCCGGGCATAGAATGAAATACCAGGTAGATTCCCTGATTTTTCATTATTTTTTGAAATTACCCACTCCTCTGATCATGTTAGTTGCAGAAGCAGCTTTTAGGTAATTAATCTCCATCTAGTGCATAAACGAAAATTCCAAATTCATACCTTCCATGAATGTGAATGCTTGCCTGCCTCAGGCTGGGGAGCCTATCCTGACAAGGGGCATGGCTGCCTCTGCCTGGCTCTGACTTCTCTCCCTCCTGCTTGTACTGTTTCTGATTCCTCCAGAGTCAGGGCAGAACATCACGTGAACAGATCAAGCTCTTAATTAGCTGGATCAATTGCAATCTGAGGTTGGCTCTCTGTATAGCAGGTGGACAATTCCTAGCTCTTTTTCATGAGTTATCCTGGGATTTCTGAGATTATCTTCAGAGGGACTACTCTGATCTCTGATGTAGACCTGCCTCCTTTCTGTATGGCTTCTCAGCCTGCTCTTCAGGCTTTCTGGCAGTGCCCCTTTCATTTTATTCTCTTGGTACCTAGTAGTCTTGTTGATGATGTCCCTTATAAGGTGACTGCAGACAGAGTCACTTTGACAGGGTCCACATTTGGACCCTGGAAACCAGAGGCCTTTGCCTAGTCTTCGTTGGAAGTGCAAAACTCACTGAGGATAGCACTACATTCTTATTCCTTACCAGATCAGAGATACTCCAGACACATAACCTTGCCTCTTGGCTTGTAAAGTGTGTCAAATGACATACACTTTGTCTGTCACATTCTAAGATTACCCTCTGAATGTTCACTAGAGGCAATGAGAAGTCATCTCCATGTGCAGAGCACCATAACAAGTCTCTCAGAAGAGAAACTTACCTTGTCTCGTCCTCTCAGCCTCCTAAACACCAGCCTCTTATATAAACATAGCTGGGCTAAATAGGCTGGGTTTAGCAGAACTAAATTTGAACTACGGCCTTTGTGAATCTTGCAAAGGAGGTACAATGACTCTTAAGGATGCAAGGCACGTTAAAAACAATTCAGTTTCTCTTATTAGAATCTGTAGCCTCTTTCAAAATGCAGAACAAAGAGGAAAACTAACTTTTAATGTTCAATTACATAAAGAATCTCTGCACATGTTGCCTATTTTTCACTTTCTACCCATTAATACAAATGAAACTGAGTTCATACTATAGATAGTTATATATCATTAATTGTTACTTAAGAGATCATGATTATGTCCCCATGTTACTAAATATTTATGCAAAATGGAATTGTTTAAATGACTGAATTGTATTATCAGATTGGGTGTCTGGAGAAATAGATGATTTCTGGGCCATATGGAGCCACATCTTAACCTGTTGAAGAGGACACTGAACCATCCAATGACTGAATAGATTTCTGGATTGGCTCATCTGGAGAGAAAGTGAGTGTTTTCCAAGTGTAGGTGGGTGTGAGATAATAGGGAAAAAAACCCTACATGTATATATACTATATATGTATATATATAGTATATATATATATATATATATATATATATATATATATATATATATACACACACACACACACACACATAGTCTCTGTCCCTAGTTGCTGGCATAGAGCTCCTAAGAACTCTTGCAATTTCTTCAGTAATAAGAACCCTAGGAATGCTTTAGTTCTAATATCTGTCTTTGTCCCTGACAGGGATTCTAAAACCCTTTTAAATTCCTTAGTGATAAGAGCACTGGGAGCATCTTTGATTCTAATGAAACAACTCTTGGTGGGTTCCTGGATAGGGGCTAGTCACCAGAAAGATCAAGCTATGATTCAGCTCAGTTCAGTCACTCAGTCGTGTCCGACTCTTTGCGATCCGATGAAACACAACACGCCAGGCCTCCCTGTCCATCACCAACTCTGGGAGTTTACCCAAACTCATGTCCATTGAGTCGATGATGCCATCCAACCATATCATCCTCTGTCATCCCTTTCTCTTCCTGCCCTAAATCTTTCCCAGCATCAGAGTCTTTTCCAATGAGTCAACCCTTCACATCAGGTGGCCAAAGTATTGGAGTTTCAGCTTCAACATCAGTCCTTCCAATGAACATCCAGGACTGACTTCCTCTAGTATGGACTGGTTGGACCTCCTTGCAGTCCAAGAGACCCTCAAGAGTCTTCTCCAACACCACAATTCAAAAGCATCAATTCTTTGGCACTCAGCTTTCTTTATAGTACAACTCTCACATCCATACATGACCACTGGAAAAACCACAATCTTGACTATACGGACCTTTGTTGACAAAGTAATGTCTCTGCTGTTTAATATGATGTCTAGATTGGTCATAACTTTTCTTCGAAAGAGTAAGCGTCTTTTAATTTCATGGCTGCAATCACCATCTGCAGTGATTTTGAAGCCCCCTAAAATAAAGTCAGCCCCTGTTTCCACTGTTTCCCCATCTATTTCCCACGAAGTGATGGGACCAGATGCCATGATCTTAGTTTTCTGAATGTTGAGTTTTAAGTCAACTTTTTCACTCTCCTCTTTCACTTTCATCAAGAGGCTCTTTAATTCTTCTTCACTTTCTGCCATAAGGGTGGTGTCATTTGCATATCTGAGGTTATTGATATTTCTCCCATGAATCTTGATTCCAGCTTGTGCTTCTTCCAGCCCAGCGTTTCTCATGATGTGCTCTGCATATAAGTTAAATAAGCAGGGTGACAATATACAGCCTTGACGTACTCCTTTTCCTATTTGGACCCAGTCTGTTGTTCCATGTCCAGTTCTAACTGTTGCTTCCTCACCTGCATACAGGTTTCTCAAGAAGCAGGTCAGGTGGTCTGGTATTCCCATCTCTTTCAGAATTTTCCACAATTTATTGTGATCCACACAGTTAAAGGCTTTGGCATAGTCGATAAAGCAGAAATAGATGTTTTTCTGGAACTCTCTTGCTTTTTGGATGATCCAGCGGATGTTAGCAAACTATGACTAGAAGCTTGGCATTTCCAACCTACCATCCTTCCTCAAGAGAAGGGAAAAGGACTGGAAATAGTTAATAATTGATCATGCCTAGGTGAGGAAGCCTCCATAAAATCCCAATAATACAGGGTTCAGAGAGCTTCCAGGTTAGCAAACACCTCCACACTTGCAACATCATACACCCTAACTCCATGGGGATAGAAGCTCTTATGCTCAGGATCCATCTAAACATTGCTCTATGTACCTTTCCATCCAGCCCCTTATCTGTATTCTTTATCATATCCTTTAATAAACTGGTAAACAAGTGTTCCCTTGAGCTCTGTGAGCAGCTCTAGCAAATTAATCATACCCAAGGAGGAGGCTGTTGGAACCTTTCAGCTACAACCAGGAGGTGACAGTCTGTGCTTGTGACTGGCTTCTGAAGTGTGTGTTGAGGGGTGGATGGGGGGAGGTGGATAGTTGGGAGGATAGTTTTGTAGAGCTGAGCTCTTAATTTATGGGATCTGATGCTATCCTATTTCTGGGTAGATAGTGTAGAATTGATTTGAATTGCAAGACACCCAACTGGTATCAGAGGCATGCTTGTTGGTGTGGGGAACAGCCTCCAAATATTTGGTGACCAGAAGTGAAGTGCTTTGTGTAAGTTGTAAAGGAGATTCACAGGGAAGACACAGAGTAGGGAAGTATTGAGTTTTTCCACGTGCAAGTAGAAAACTGGGTAGGTCTTCCTTTACCGTGCTTGTTTGCTTAGTCACTCAGCCGTGTCCGACTCTTTGCAACTCCATAGACGGTAGCCTGCCAGGCTCCTCTGTCCATGGGATTCTCCAGGCAAGAATACTGGAGTGGGTTGCCATTTCCTTCTCCAGGGGATCTTCCCAACCCAGGGATCGAACTCAGGTCTCCTTCATTGAAGGCAGATTCTTTACTGTCTGAGCCACCAGGGAAGCCCTCCTTTACAGTAGTAGAATGAAATGAAAGTGTGGGCTGTTTTCCTTTTCTTTTGAGAAAAACAAGGTAACGTTTTCTAGCCCCCTTTTCAGGTAGGTGATAGCCATGGGGAGGAAAGTGAAAAAGTTGGCTTAAAACTCAACATTCAGAAAACTAAGATCATGGCATCCAGTCCCATCACTTCATGGAAAATAGATGGGGAAACGACAGAAACAGTGAGAGACTTTATTTTCCTGGGCTCCAAAATCACTACAGGTGGTGACTGCAGCCATGAATTAAAAGACGCTTGCTCCTTGGAAGAAAAGCTATGACCAACTTAGACAGAATATTAAAAGGCAAACATTACTGTGTCAACAGAGGTCCGTCTAGTCAAAGCTATAGTTTTTCCAGTCTTCATGTATGGATGTAAGAGTTGGACTATAAAGAAAGCTGAGCACTGAAGAAGATGCTTTTGAGCTGTGGTGTTGGAGAAGACTCTTGAGAGTCCCTTTGACTGCAAGGAGATCCAACCAGTCCATCCTAAAGGAAATCAGACCTGAATACTCATTGGAAGGACTGATGCTGAAGCAGAAACTCCAATACTTTGGCCAGCTGATGCAAAGAAACGACTCATTGGAAAAGACCCTGATGCTGGGAAAGATTGAAGGTTGGGGGAGAAGGGGACGACAGAGGATGAGGTGGTTGGATGGCATCACTGACGTGATGGACATGAGTTTGAGCAGGCTCCGAGAGTTGGTGATGGACAGGGAAGCCTGGTGTGCTGCAGTCCATGGGGTCACAAAGAGTCGGACACGATTGAGCGACTGAACCGAACTGAACTGATAGCCATGGTCTAAGGGGGAGGGGATGACAGAATGTGAGCAGCCTGTCTTATAAAAACCTTCTGAATGATTACTATTCTCTTGTTTCCTCCATTCAGTCCAGAAGTTCACACCCAGAGCCACACTGGAGAGCCTTGTGTTGAAGATAGTAGAGCAGCCCTTAGCTCAGGGGTCCATAACAGATTCCTTTTCCCATCCTCTGTCCTGGCTTTGCCTTACAACTAATTATACTGCTTGTGTGTGAGAAATAAGCTTTCATTGTGCCAACTGAGATAAGGGGCATTTCCATCCTATTTCTATTTCTACATGTTGATATTCATATTATCACTTTGGTCTTACTGGACGTTAATATTTCATAGCTTTGAAAATAATCCAACCCTGAATCAACAGATCTTCAAACAAAGAAAACAATATTTTCCCATCAACACTGTTTTGCGTTGATTCTTAGTAACCATTGTTTCCCTCAACTCTTAAACAACCAGAAATACATTATAATATTTTGGCATTGGGTTACCAGTCACTGCAGTTAAGAGACCAATCCCTGATGATTATTTTTGAAAGGAAGTCAATTTTTAAAACTATAAAATTCACAGAAGAAAACTGAGAATTTATTTTTTATGTTCTAACTATTAGAATTTTTATTTGAATCCAAATTTAGTCCAGGAGATTGCTATTAACAAATATTTCTGGGAGTGATGAGGGAGCTCTTGCATTCACAAAGAGATTCTATGCTGCTTAGTGACTAAATTATCTACCTTGGTAGGGGGTTAATTTCTGACATACAGATATTATGATACAAGTGAATTTATTTTTATTAGTAATCAAAGCTAAGTCAAATACCACAATTGAGTTTTTAGAATTATTTTTGCCTTACTGACAAAAAAACAATATCAGGACAAATTTCCCACATAAACCACAAGAATGATCTTTTTGAAGGAGCATGTGAAACACCTTTTATTATGTAATATAAGAAAAAACCTAGATAATGGAATTCTCCTTAGAAACCTTGGGATATATGCCACACCCACATCCCTTTTTGAAGGATTTTGCAAATAAAAATGCTTTTGTACTTTACACTGTGGCTTTGCCAATGCTCAATGGATCTGGGCAGGCAAGTATACACTGATAGGTGAACAAAGAGATTCTAAATTACCCTAGTGACTGATTGAGCTAATGAATCTCTTTTTGGGGCAGGGGTTCAATTTTGACCAAGAAATTTAACAGGAAGTAAATTAATGCAGACTCAAAGAAACATATACAGAAGGGGCAGAAAATCGAAGGAGGGAAACCTCAGAAACCATAGGTAAGCAAAAACCACAAAGTGGAGCAATAGAATAGAGAGGAGACAGACACTGAAAGAAGCAGCCGACATAAAAAGCAGAAGCAGAAGTTGCTGACTCACCATCTGGGGAAGTACAGAGCTCTCAGCATTGGACACCTGCTGGTGAAGTGAGGTATGATTCCTAGGTGGCTAGAAGTATAATGCAATCTAAATACAATTATTCCACTTCATTATACATGAAGCTCTGCAGCCATTGAGGCTTTCTATAGTTCTTTCTTACTTCTGAGTGGCTTTAAATCAATCCTCTCTTAACTGAAATAATGATAACATATCTCTTACTGGAAACAGCTGACAATTCTCATGCCAACAGCAAAAATGTTTCCTTCTGAGTGGTCATTTTTGATTTCTAAAGGAAGACTTTAATTATATTCTTTAATTCTTGACTATAATAAGTCAGAATATTTTCAGTTTTAACGCAACATTGACCAGAGACATATTAATATGTTTTTTGTTACTCCAATGTTATTGACTGGAGTGTTTCAATATTTACTTACATAACAAATAGCTAGCCACAGGCATTAGTTTCTGCAAAAATCCCTCAGTAAATAATGTGTTAATTTGCTATTATTATTATTCCATCTTGTGAAAATGTATTTTTCTTATAGATAAGAGAGAGGACTTTGCCCAAGTCCTTATGACAATTAAGTAGAGAAGAGGCATGCATGCATGAATATGAGTGTACGGGACTATCTGCAAAAGTGAGAATATATGACACAAATTGTTTTAAATTACTATTTTATCAATAATGTTATGAGTATTCTTCCATGTGAGTACAAAGATGTTATCCTCAATCTTGTTAACTAGTGCAAGTATTCTATATCACTGAGGCCTAAGGATTTATTTAACCATTTTACTGAAGGCATGTCTATTATTTCCAGTTTTTATCTTTTGGAAATGTACTATGATATTGAGTAGGACTTTTCCTATCATTTTGATATAAATCTGAAGACAAAAAAAAACTAAGCACCCATACTCTGTAGAAAGTTACAAAAATCTGGGACCAGACTACCTCTAAAGATAGCTTAGAAGTGGCTCAATCCCTCCTGAGAATGAGTACCAAAAAGAATAAAGAGTCATTGGACTTGTACGTTGTCAGTATATAGAAGAGTGTTATAGAAGCTGGGAAGGACAATATGCTGGAGTAGAAGGACCCTGAGCTCACCTCCTCTCATGAGCACACCAAAATCACAACTAATGCTGAATAATCATCGATATAAAAGACTGGAACCTACCAAAAAAGATCTCCTATGTCCAAAGACACAAAAAATAAACCACAACAAGATGGTAGAAGGGCGACACTTGCAATACAATCAAATCCCATACCACCTGAGTTCTCTACAAACTGGAGAACAATTAGATTGCAGAAGTTTTCCCACATGAGTGAGTGTTCTGAGTCCCACTCAGAACTGGGGAGTCAGTCTCACCAGCCTAGAGGTCTGGCATCAGGAAGAAGAGGCCCCAGAGTATTCAGCTTTGAAGGCCAGTAGGGCTTGACTGCAAGAGCTCCACAGAACTGAGGGAAAGAGAGACTCCACTCTTGGAGGACACACACAAGGTCTCATGTGTACCAGGATCCAGGGAAAAAGCAGTGACTTCATAGGAGCCGGGGCCAGACCTACCTGCTGGTCTTAGAAGGTCTTCTTGGGAGGTAGCAAGTGGCTGTAGCTGACCCTGGAGACACAGACATCAGTGGCAGAGATATCAGAGAGTGTCATCTACATGAACTCTTACTGAAGGCAGATATCTTGCCTGGGTCATAAGCATCTGGTCCCACCCAACAGCTTGAAGGCTCCAAAAAACAAAGTGAGTGAGAACACAGCTCCACCCATAAGCAGACAGTCTTCCTAAAGACTTCTTGAACCCATAGCCACTTCTAAATACTTCCCTTAACATGCCCCTGCCCACCAGAAGGCCAAGACCCAACTCCACCCACCAGTGCGTAGGCACTGGTCCCTCCCACCAAGAAGCTTGCGCGAGTCTCCAGACCAGACTCCAGACCACCAGTGGGTAGACCCCTAGAAGCAAAAAAAACTGTAATCCTTCAGCCTGCAGAACTGAATCTGTAATCTCAGGACATAACCTACCCTGGGAACAGCTGGCCTCTGGATCTCATTCAGGTTTGATGGAGAAATCAAAAGCTTTACAGATAAGCAAAAGCTAAAAGATACTACTCAGCCATAAAAAAGAATAAAACAATGTCATTTGCAACAACGTGGATGCAACTACAGATTATCATACTAAGTGAAGAACGTCAGAAAGAGAAAGACAAATATCATATGATATCATTTATATGTGGAATCTAAAATATGACATAAATGAATCTATCTATGAAAGAGAATCACAGACATAGAAAACAAATCAATGGTTGCCAAGGGGAAGGGAGGGTGGAGAGGGATGCACTGGGAGTTTGGGGTTAAGCTTTGATATAGAATGGATAAGCAACAAAGTCTTACTGTATAGGACAGAGAACTATTCTCAACATCTTATGATTAACCATAAGGGAAAAGAATATTTTTAAAAAAGAATGTGCATATATATGTATAACTGAATCACTTCACTGTATAGCAGAAATTAACACAATAATTAAAAGTTAAAAAGAATGTATTAATTAAAAAAAAGTTAAAATGATTCAGTACCACCAAACCAGCTTTGCAACAAATGCTAAAAAACTTCTCTAGGCAGAAAAGAAAAGGCCACAACTAGAAACAAGAAAATTATAAAATGGGAAAGCTCACTGGCAAAGACAAACAGTAAATTAGGAAATAATCCATAGACAAATATGATATCAAAACTAGTAATTATAAGAGGAGGAGCATACAAATGCAAGATATATACAATGAATGTGAAATTAACAGATCAGCAACTTAAAACAACCACATTTATGTACAGAATACTATACCAAAATCTCATGGTAACCACAAACCAAAAATCTATAATAGATATACACACAAAAAAGAAAAAAAGAATCCAAACACAATGCTAAAGACAGTAATCAAATCACAGCAGAAGAGAACAAAAAAAGGCGGGGGGGGGGGCAGATAAAAGTCCTCCAATATATCTAACTACTCACTTGTTCTTTAAACATGTGTGCTTCCTTCTGCTCAGACCCAACCCTCCAACCAGTCAGGTCAGAATTCAGAGAACCTGGAGCAACCCTGAGGTCCACAGGCTCACATAAAAATATGATTCCCTCCAGAAAAAGTACTGATGAACCTGTTGGCAGGTCAGGAATAGAGATGCAGACATAGAGAAAAGACATAGACTCAGTGGGGGAGAGGGTGGGACAAATTGAAAGAGTAGCATTGAAACATATATATTACCATATGTAAAACAGATAGCTAGTGGGAAGCTGTACAACACAGGGAGCTCAACCTACTGCTCTGTGATGACCTAGAAAGGTGAGGTTGGGGAAGGGGATGGGAGGGAGGCTCTAGATGGAGGGTATATATATATGTGTATTTCTGGCTGATTCACACTGTTTCACAGCAGAAACCAACACAACATTGTAAAGCAATTATCTTCCAGTTAAAACTAAATTTAAAAAATATATATATGATTTTCTCTTGAATTAAACAGAATAGTAACTATCATTTAATTAAGCATCTCTTACTCAAGTCCTTTATTAGACTCTGGACATGAATTTTCATTTGCCTAGGAAGATCATCTGAGGAAAAAGTTACTCAAGGTCATCTAGACCCATGGATTCTAGAACCCATGTTCCTTTTATGGCACTGCTTATCCACCTGGGTCCAAAGGCTTGTCCACCTGGGTCTCCAGGTTAACGTGTCAGTTTCCTCCTTTTGGGGATGTAGCCCTATCCTGAATGTATGCAGTTACTGACTGAGACTCTAACACTTCATATATGTCTTATTAGTCCCTTGCCTGCAATGGTTGGACCTGACTTGTGGACTCAGTCACTGGCTGGAGTCCTACTCCTTCAGGGATGGATTTATGGCAACAGACCATTTACCGGTTACTGTCCAGACCAGTACTGCTGGCCCCACCCACCACAGAGGTTCTTGGGTTGAATTCACCCAGACTAGTCTAATTTTAACACCTTCTCCATAATAAATGCTGATGAAACGTGTGTTGGATGATCACCTACTATGGACCAATGTTACATTAAGCACCTAAAATGTTTCATTGAACTTGAGTATACTCATCCACCATGGATCCTCAGGCTGCCTGTCATCCAAGTCCACATCAGGTCATGGCCAAAAGCATGAAGAAATATTCCTTTGGTATGCTGACATAGTTGAAATGACCTTGTGCAAAACATACACCAAGAAACAATGGGGGCTATCCTTATGGGTCAGTGGTAAACAATCCATTCACCGATGCAGGAGACACAGATTCTATCTCTGATCTGGCAAGATCCCACATGCCACAGAGCAACTAAGCCCATGAGCCACAATTACTGAGCCTGTGCTCTTGAGCCTAGAAGCCACAGCTACTGAGCCCATGCATGCAACTAATGAAACCCACGTGTCCTCTCCAAAACGAGAGAAGCCACGGCAATGAGAAACCCATGCACCAAAACTAGAGTAGCGCCCTCTCACCACAACTAGAAAAAGAGCCCACACAGCATCGAAGACCCAGCACAGTCAAAAATAAATAAAAATTATTTTTTTAAAAAAAGAAACAAATGTGAGATGTACATATACAGAGACACTGGGTTCCTGCACAATCATGGGGTGTTTGTCATAATTCACATTGTCGATGGGAAACTCACCCAACACAGATTTGTAAAATTACGTTAGTGGCAGTAAGGAAGTTGGAAAAGTAGTGATTGGTTAGGTTGAGAGTCACAGTTTCAGGTGGGAGCAGTTAATCCTAAAAGCACTACACCATATATCAGTTCTTTACAATGTGCATGAAAATCACCTGAGTCTGTTAGTACAAGGAAGATTGTAAGTCAGTACATCTGATGTGGGACCTGAGACTCTGCATTTCCAGCAAGTGTGGTGACCCAAGGACAAATGAGCAGATAAAAACAAGGAGGGTCTTGGAATGTAGGGTTCAGAAAAACCAGACCCTTTTCACCCTGCTTATTTAACTTATATGCAGAGTACATCATGAGAAATTCTGGACTGGATGAAGGACAAGCTGGAATCAAGACTGCTGGGAGAAATATCAATGACCTCAGATATGCAGCTGACACCACCCTTATGACAAAATTGATGAATTAAGGAGTCTCTTAATGAAAGTGAAAGAAGAGAGTGAAAAAGTTGGCTTAAAACTCAACATTCAGAAAACTAAGATATGGCAGATGGTCCCATCATTTCACGGTAAATAGATGGGGAAACAGTGGAAACAGTGGCTGACTTTATTTTTGGGGGCTCCAAAATCACTGCAGATGGTGACTACAGCCATGAAATTAAAAGATGCTTGCTCTTTGGAAGAAAAGTTATGACCAACCTAGACAGCATATTAACAGGCAGAAACATTACTTTGCCAACAGAGGTCCATCTAGTCAAAGCTATGGTTTTTCCAGTAGCCGTGTGTGGATGTGAGAGTTGGACTATAAAGAAAGCTGAGAGCCGAAGAATTGATGCTTTTGAGCTGTGGTGTTGGAGAAGACTTTTGAGAGTCCCTTGGACTGCAAGGAGATCCAACCAGTCCATCCTAAAGGAAATCAGTCCTGAACATTCATTTGAAGGACTGATGCTGAAGCAGAAACTCCAATACTTTGGCCACCTGACACGAACAACTGACTCATTGGGAAAGACCCTGATGCTGGGAAAGATTGAAGGCAGGAGGAGAAGGGGACGACAAAGGATGAGTTGGTTGGATGGCATCACTGACTCAATGGACATGAGTTTGAGTAAACTCTGGGAGTTGGTGATGGACAGGGAGGCCTGGCGTGCTGCAGTCCATGGGGTCACAAAGAGTCGGACATGACTGAGCAACTGAACTGAACTAATATATTGAGATTCCTAGTGAATGATATTTGATTTTATTGTTTGTCTAATGTCATGATGGTAATAGAAGGGAAGTAAAGTTTGGATGTATATGTGTTAAGCTTGTCAATCTGGAATTCTGATGCTCCTAATGAATGGGTCTTTTCTCTGAGAATTGTGAGGGCACGGCAGGTGCTGATAGCTATTGTGGGCTCTGAGTTAAGGAAAATGAAGAATGTTTGAAAAAGCTCTTATTGAGAATGAGAGGGAAAAACTATCCAACTTGGCAAAATGGAAATTTAGCTGGATACGGCTAGCGTCAGTCGCTTCAGTAGTGTCTGACTCTGTGTGACCTTTTGGACTATAGCCCGCCAGGCTCCTATGTCCATGGGATTCTCCAGGCAAGAATACTGGAGTGGGTTGCCATGCCCTCCTCCAGAGGATCTTCCCCCCTCAGCGATCAAACACAAGTCTCCTGTGTCTCCTGCACTGCAGGAGCATTCTTTACCGCTGAGCCACCAGGGAAGCCTTGATATTGCTAGAGGCTTCAATAATCAGATCAGATATCCCCAGTCCAGATATCTATATACAGAAATAACCAGAGGGTTTCTTTACTTAAGTGCCTTTAAAGATATCATAGGATTTATTTAGTATGTTTGAATCAGCATTAAGAAATACAAAATATTTAAATGTAATGTGATGGCAAATCTACTACATTTACTACTCCATGCTCAGAAAATATGCTTTATTTTTTATGATCAAACTAACCTTTCCTTTTAAATATGCCATGATGGTTGATAGGGAATGTAGGAGAAACACATTTAAACTTGCCAGTTAATGATATTAGCATCATTTGAATGTAACTAATCTGTTTTATTTGGCTGTTTATTTCAGATAATTCCTAGTTATGCTCTCTCTCACATGCTCACCTCTCATCTCTTCTCTACCTCCTCCTTTCTGAGAGGTTGTCTGGGTATATAGGTAATTTTTACAGCAGTTACAAGGTACAGTTTGGTCCATCAAGTTGGTAACAGCTGGGATGTGAGTGGACTCAACTAGTCTTTTTGATCACTGTGCTGGCACACACCACTGAAGACTTTGATCTTTTTTCTATTCAAAAATCCCTACATATGGCTAAAATCACATTTCTGTTAGTTCACCCTCTCCTCTTAGCCCTTTTTGAGGTACATGTGAATTTTTGGAAACAACATAGATGATGGCACTTATGGAGAGTTACTCTGTCTTGGGTTAATCATTGTGGAACATTGCATCTGGTATCCCTCTCCCTCAGTGATGAGTGAGTGATACCCATGTGAATGCAGCTTCCTTCTGCAGTCCTGCAACCCCTCAGGCAAGGCCAGAGGAAGTCAGCCATTAGCTTGCTATTCTCAGGATCCTTCATACCTGTTTTGACATTTCCTAGTTCTACTGGCACCAGGGCAGGACGGTAGGTACAATAAGTAGAGATGGATAAAGTCCTCAAATAAAGGAATAAGATCTAAAGCATTGTTCCTTTGCATCCATTTTCCATTAATGTGCTGTGTGTGCTCAGTCTCTAAGTTGTGTCCAACACTTTGCGACCCCATGGACTGTAGCCCACCAGACTCCTCTGTTCAAAGAATTTCCAGGCAAGAATACTGGAGTGAGTTACCATTTCCTTCTTCAATAAATTTAACCATAAATATTGAACCATCAAACAAAGATTGCATGAAACTCTAAAATAGCAAGCTTGCAGTGCTTCTTTAGTAAAAAGTAGGTGAAAATGCTTAGTTCTATAAAGATACTTAGACACCAGGATCTTTTATGGCTCACTCTGGATTTTTCTTCTTTCACCTTCTGTTATTTCTATTTTTCATCTCCCAGTTTTTGGCCCAGTGCTTGAATTTACCATCATATTTTTGTTTACAGCCTGTACTTTTATTGAAAATCTTAGTACTGTCTTGCGCGGAAGGTTATCTCATCCAGCATAATGTTCAAAATACAGATTGTCTGCTTGAATTGTAAACCAAAGAATGGTTGCAGAATATCTCAGTTCCTTTCTTCATCTTTCTAATTTGAGAACTCTACTTCCATATTTGAATACATCTTGAGATACAAACATTACATATTCTATGGTAATTTTAAATAACCCCAAGGTGGAGCTAATTATTGTTCAGGTCTAAACTCACAGTAGATTTTCTCATTAGTTGAATACTGGATGAAGTGACAGTTGTGCATTATCTTTAAACCATGGTTAGAGCATTCAGGGTATGTTCCTATTTAAGGAGGGGGGCTTCCCTGATAGCTCAGTTGGTAAAGAATCTGCCTGCAATGCAGGAGACCCTGGTTTGATTCCTGGGTCAGGAAGATCCGCTGGAGAAGGGATAGGCTACCCACTCCAATATTCCTTCCCTTTCATGGCTGGAGTCACCATCTGCAGTGATTTGGAGCCCCAAAAATAAAATCGTTCACCGTTTCCACTGTTTCTCCGTCTATTTGCCATGAAGTGATGGGACCATCTGCCATGATCTTAGTATTCTGAATGTTGAGTTTTAAGCCAACTTTTTCACCCTCCTCTTTCACTTTCATCAAGAGGCTCTTCAGTTCTTCGCTTTCTGCCATAAGGGTGGTGTCATCTGCATATCTGAGTTTATTGATATTTCTCCCGGCAATCTTGATTCCAGCTTGTGTTTCATCCAGTCCAGAATTTCTCATGATGTACTCTGCATATAAATTAAACAAGCAGGGTGACAATATACAGCCTTGACCTATTCCTTTCCTGATTTGGAACCAGTCTGTTGTTCCATGTCCAGTTCTAACTGCTGCTTCCTAAACTGCATACAGATTTCTCAGGAGGCAGATCAGATGGTCTGGTATTCACATCTCTTGAAGAATGTTCCACAATTTGTTGTGATCCACACAGTGAAAAGCTTTGGCATAGTCAATAAAGCAGAAGTAGATGATGTTTTTCTGGAAATCTCTTGCTTTTTTGATGATCCAGTGGATGTTGGCAATTTGATTTCTGGTTCCTCTGGCTTTTCTAAAACCAGCTTGAACATCTGGAACTTCACGGTTCCTGTACTGTTGAAGCCTGACTTGGAGAAGTTTGAGCATTACTTTGCTAGCGTGTGAGATGAGTGCAATTGTGTGGTAGTTTGAACATTCTTTGGCATTGCCTTTTTTGGGGATTGGAATGAAAACTGACCTTTTCCAGTCCTGTGGCTACTGCTGAGTTTTCCAAATTTGCTGGCATATCGAGTGTACCACTTTCACATCATCACCTTTTAGGATTTGAAATAGCTCAACTGGAATTCCATCACCTCCATAAGCTTTGTTCATAGTGATGCTTCCTAAGGCCCACTTGACTTCACCTTCCAAGATGTCTGGCTCTAGGTGAGTGATCATACCATCATGGTTATCTGGGTCATGAAGATCTTTTGTGTATAGTTCTTCTGTGTATTCTTGCCACCTCTTCTTAATATCTTCTCCTTCTGTTATGCCCATACCATTTCTGTCCTTTATTGTGCCCATCATTGCAAGAAATATTCCCTTGGTATCTCTAATCTTTCCCATTCTATTGTTTTCTTCTATTTCTTTGCATTGATCACTGAGGAAGGCTTTCTTATCTCAAATACGCAGAAGAAATATGAATATTTACTGTAATTTATGAAATTCTAGTGAAGTCCTAGAAAAATAATAAAAAGGATAATTTCTAGGATGATGAGGATAAACATAATATTCTTCTGCAATTCATTTAACAGTATTAAACATTTAAAAGCAAAAATCCACTGCTTTACTTTCATTATGTTTCTTACAATGTCTAGATTTTAACTACAAAATCTTACTTGATTCAGTGCATTTGTTTAAAAATAAGCTTCAGTAGGCCACAAATTGTGTATTGTTGATAACATCTATACTATGTAAAATTTAGATATTTAATTCAATATTGCTCTTGTACAGTTATTCTAAAACATATTATTCAGACATTTAAGTATAAAATTGAGCATTTTTGAATATAAACACAATCATGGAATCATTATCACAATAAATTTTAGAATGTTTTTATTACCCCCCCAAAAAAGCTTAGCAATCACTCCTCATTTCCCTCAACATCTCCAACACATGTGGCAACTACTCATCCTCTTTCTGTGTCAATATGTTTCCGTACTATGGCCACTTCATATACACAGAATCACACAATATGGTCTTTAGTGACTGGCTGCTTTCACTTAGCATGTTTTCAAGGTTCACTCATGATGCAGCATGTATGAATACTTAATCACATTTTTATTGATAAATACTGTTCTATTTCATGAATACACCACAGTTTATTGATCTGTTCATCAATTGATGATATAGTATGTCTTTATTTTCATTTATCCCAAAGTATTTTCTAATTTTCTATTTTTATATTAATTTCTAACATATGATTTCTCCTTGATACATTGATTATTTCAAAATGGGCTAAGCCCCTCATATTTTCCAGCTGGTTTCTTTCTCTTTTTTTCTAACATTTCTCTGAAGCATAAATGATTTCACAATCTGGTCCAATTAAATGTTGACTCCATTGCAGGAGTAGGTTTTGAAGTCATTCTGTGGGATTTGTTCTGACCCCAGATGGCAGTTTTTAGCTATATCATTCCCTGGTCAATGGTTTTCTCTTATAAACTAGCAGTTTAGCTTTTTGAGCTCCAAGAGCTACCAGCCTCCTCTTAGTTGCTTATCACCTAAATCTCTATTGTGTTTGAGAGGCCCTTAGGCTTGAAATTCCTCTTGCTCTGCTCTAATAAAGTTGAATCCTTTGGGGTGAGATTCAGTGCATTCTGTTCCTATGACATCATTTCCCTTGAGCAAAATTTCTGATTCACTCTCCCAGAGCTAGGGGCAAGACAGTGGCCAGTCTCATGGAGTGACATCCCTACATCTTGAGCAGGGTGTTGAGTAGGAGCAGTATCCTCTGGTCTTCCCAGCTTGCCTCTCCTGTGTGGAACCTTCATATGGTAAGAAATCCAGGTAAGAATACTGGAGCCTCATTTTTCTTGGCTTGTGGTGCCTGTGGTAGAGTCTCTGCCTTATGAATGAGCATGGGGTGGAAGAATGGAGTCTGACATATGTGGCCAAACACACTGAATTTAGCTTCTGAGAAACAAGCATGGAAAGACTGAGAAATTCTGGCAACCTGCTTTTCCTGGTGAGATACTAGTCTTTGACAGGGAGCTGAGGAGAGAAAGAGCCTTGTCTCTTGTCACCTCTCCTAAGGTGGAGATTCTATCATGCTGAACTGGGGAGCAGAAGGAAAAGGTCATGGCTCTCGTCTGATGCACTAGCTGTTCTTACAGAGATATAGTAGATTTTCATGATTCAATGATTTTCATTTGTTCTATTCCTTTGTGACAGTTCAGAGATTTTTGAATGGTTGTTTCTGTTGTTTTTATTTTTAAGTAATTTTCACCAGTTAATGGTTTCTTCACTGGGAAGCAGGTCTGCAAATCTATGCTTCTGTCATTCTGACGTAAATGTTCCCAGAGATACTTGTTTTAAGGGTTAAAACTAGAAACTAGTTTATTTTGTGTGATTTGGCTTTCCTGAGAAAATTAGAATGACATCATCCTTCATTTACATTTCTGCTACAAATGCTTGGAAATATAGTAAATTTAATGTCTAAACATAAAAATATTTCATGGTCTTGTAATAGATTTAATGTGGTTAAATTATTCTTTTATGAAATAGATTTATTTTCTATTTCTAATTTGACACTCACTGAAAGTCTTTTTTAAATTTTTTTTTAAGGCATGCATCAATTCTAGCTATCTGTAGAGTATGTATTTGCATGAAAGAAAATATTTTCTGGTATTAATTCCAAAAATACATATACTTCTTTCTATTATTTAGATTTTCTTTCATGTCTCAATTTAACAGCTCTATTATGTTAAAGTCTTTTAGAAGCATATACATTTTATTTTTTTATGTATCACATCATTCTAATTCTGAGGAAGGGAAGCTACATTTTTTGGCAGTCAATTTCTAGAAGAATATAACTCAGTGATTTCTAGGATAAATGTTCATTATTTTATTTCTTTTTCTGTAAAATGGTGATAATTGTTCAGTGTTGCTTTGAGGATTAATACGTGCAAAATGTATGAAAGGAATGCCTGGCATATAGTATGCACTCAATAAATGTTGTCAGTTTTTGCAGTCATTATTGTTGTTGTTATTCTTTGGAACCAAATTAACTTGGCAGTAAAACACAGACTTTCCAATAAAATATTTTTGTCAGTATGAATTTTAATTTTAAAACATGAGGAGAGCTTCATTTTTCTTTTCACTTTAAACATTAAAGTTTCCTGAGAGAGAGATGTAAAATTAGTATTGGCTCATATTCATTCTTTCACAAAGAACAGTTTTTGATACCCTTACCCTCTGATTTAAAAGCTCACTTAAATTCAAAGGAATGTAGTTATTTCTTTGATTCCATTTCACATCATGAGGCCATCTTTTGAGAAATGTCATTGCTTAGCTTTGGAAATGAATAGAATTTCTTTTTGAATGCCACTACATCCATATTTCTAATCAGTTTTCTATACTGGTCTCTTTGAGATTAAACAATCTTAAATCAAAAGCCTTATTTATTTGAGCTTATAGAATAGGCTGAAATTATTTAAGAATTACAGGCTTCATTTGTAGTTAACATCTGGAACAAATTTTCAGAAAAAGAACTTATGAGTACAAAGGGACAACACAAACATCAAATATGTTAGGAAAATTTGCTTTTACTCAACTGTGATACTGTATTCCCAACAGTTTACCTTATACAGAATATAATATTGGTATTTCTTTGTTTCTAGAGAAATGACTTGACATGTGATCAAGATAATTTATTTAAATTGTGAGTAGGAATCTTCCACTATAATAGAATATAAAAAATAATAATCCACTTAAATTCTGATTTGTTTTTATTGTATTATAATACACCATAAAGATTCTCCCTGATTCTAGTACTTAAAGTTCTTCATTCTTTTCTAAATATCCTGTCCATTCTTTCACCCCATTCTAAGTACAGAAATGTTTGAGTAAAAAAATAGCTCCTTCAACCTTGTTCTCAGTTTTTATTTTTCATATCCTTTTGTTTCATTTTCTATGAAATCAAATCATTTTTTCACTGTCTTTTTAAGAAAGTGACATTTAAATCTTTTTTTCTTGAGTATCTACCTCTTTATCAAATCATTTCTGTTCCTTGTAGAATAGTGAAGATGACTGTTATGGACTGGAATCTGATCACTTAAGCGTATGGTTTTAAGATACTAGTTTATTTTCAGGGGTAAGTCATTGAACATTTCATTGTGCACTTATTATTTTTTTCCAAAAAGAGAATATATATACATATATAAAAGAATTTTTTTCTAATAGGAAACCTGCCTATGTTCTACCTTTTGCTATTTCAGTGATACCAAAATTTAATTCCCTTTTTAGATAATAGGCCTAGTCACTAGTTTATGAACTGATTTTCACTGTTCTGGGAGGTTCGGAGCTTACAACAAATGTAAATTGATTATTTCACTAATATTTCGAGGGGAGAGAGAGACTGTCTGTGAAGGATGCACGTATGCTAAGTCTCTTCAGACATGTCCAACTCTATGTGACCCTTTGGACTGCAGCCTGCCAGTCTCCTCTGTCTGTGGGATTCTCCAGGAAAGAGTACTGGAATGGGTTCCCATCCTCCCGGGTATCTTCCCAACCCAGGGATTGAACCTGGGTCTCCAGCATCTTCTGTATCATAGAAGGATTCTTTACCACTGAGCCACCAACGGAGCCCATCTATGAAGGCTAGCTGCTGCTGCTGCTAAGTCGCTTCAGTCGTGTCCAACTCTGTGTGACCCCTTAGATGGCAGCCCACCAGGCTCCTCCGTCCCTGGGATTCTCCAGGCAAGAACACTGGAGTGAGTTGCCATTTCCTTCTCCAATTATGAAGGCTAGAGTATGTTTAATTCCATTCTGAAATAAGCTATTTCCTCACAGGTTAGAAATAGTCTGCAGACGGGCACTGGTTTGCAGATCCCATTTTGAGTAGTTCTACTACTGAGGATTTTAACATTCTCCTTAAACCCATGCAGTGAAGACAAAGTTTATATTGGCAGTATCTATATTAAAAAATAAATAAATAAACTTACTCACTTTCACCTAAGAATGAAGGATGTTTACTTATGGGAAGTTAGGGGCATCCAAGTTTCTCATGCATGCATCAAATATTGGTCTATCAAGTCTATTCTTTTCTTGAGCATGTTTTGGCATTTTTAAAATGATATACTGATTCTATCAGGTATAAATGATTTGATTATAATTTGTGCTTTTCTTTCAATGTAAACATGATTTTATGATTTAGAAATTATATCCATCAAGGTGTAGCTAGGAAATTAGAAACATGCTACACCAAAGAATTGATGCTTTTGAACTGTGGTGTTGGAGAAGACTCTTGCGAGTCCCTTGGACTGCAAGGAGATCCAACCAGTCCATCCTAAAGGAGATCAGTCCTGGGTGTTCATTGGAAAGACTGATGTTGAAACTGAAACTCTAATACTTTGGCCACCTGATGAGAAGAGCTGACTCATTTGAAAAGACCCTGATGCTGGGAAAGATTGAGGGCAGGAGGAGAAGGGGATGACAGAGGATGAGACGATGATTAGATGGCATCACCAACTCGATGGACACGGGTTTGGGTGGACTCCGGGAGCTGGTGATGGACAGGAAGGCCTGGCGTGCTGTGGTTCATAGGGTCGCAAAGAGTCGGACAGGACTGAGCGACTGAGCTGAACTGAACTGAACCTATTTCAAACAAAGGCAAGTGAAACAGGAAATTGGTTACAATGTTAGAAAGACACTGCTTTAGGGAAAGGGAGAGGTGCTGGCAGAACAAAAAGGATTATATATTGTTACCTTGAGTTCAGAAAGCTATTAATGCCACTGGACTAGAATCCATGAAGCAGCACCTACTGCCTGCTGCTGGAGGGCAGCTGTACAAGGGCTGAAGCTGGTAGAGCTCCACAGAGAGCAGAGCTGGAAGCAAGCACCAAAGTTCAACTATGATGGGACTCATGGAATTCTCAGCCACAGTGTCTCACCTATCCTGTAGCAACATTAGCAATGACCAGCATCTATCACTGCTGTCTGAGCCAAACTTCTCCATTCTTCCAGCTTTCAAATTACCTGCCAGGGTGTGACACTGACAGAACATCAGAAAGCTGAAGGGAGTCTGGGAAATGCAGCTTGCAGACTTTCAGCTGTAATAGTTCAGTGTCAAATGTAAAAGGACAAGTGAACAGGTAAGATACATACAGCCAGCTCAGTACAGCCCTTTGTCAACTTTTCTTTTAAGATTTTTTTTTTTTAATGTGGACTAATTTTACAGTCTTTATTGAGTTTGTTACAATATTGCTTCTATTTTATGTTTTGGTTTTTTGGCCCCAATGCATCCTAGCTTCGGATGGAACCCGCACCCCCTGCATTGGAAGGCCAAGTCTTAACCACTGCACTGCCAGAAAAGTCCCACCCCTTTGTCTACTTTTATCCATGCATATGCTTCTAAACAATTTGAAATCATACATATATTGACTTGTATGTTTAACCTTTATATATGGCACAAAAATATAAATGTCACTTGCTACCTCAGGGGTTACAAACTATTCTTAGTAAAAACAAATGTTCTCCTATCTTCCCAAAAGGGAGATAAACTAAGATCTATCACTAATTGTACCCATCTCTTGGTAATGTTATTTCTGGTAATGTTTTATAGTTCTGTCATCATTTCCCTGGAGTATTCATTAATGTATATGATAATTACATAGGGTAGTAAAACTTCACCACCACCCAGCTCTTTTTTTTTTTTTTTTTTTTTTGCCACAAGGGAAGCCACCCAGGTCTTTATAGGGAAGGGAAGGGATGAAAAGGAAAGGAAAAGTAGTTATATAACAATGAGGACAGCAGAAATGTAAATTATTAGAATCCTTATATCTGTAATCGGTCATAAGACCTCCTCAGTAGTTATACACAATTGTCTTCTTCCACCACTGGTCCTGCATTTATTGTTTACTCTGTCTACCATTCTGGACATGGAAGTCAAAAGGGTTACCCCAAGGAATCTCTGAGTTCTCCACATATGTTTGCAGTTCAATTTTTCCTGTAGAGTATTTATGAGTCACTCCAGTCAGTATAGTATCCCCAGACTTTGCCTACTATTAATAGTTTCAGTGACAAAAGGATATCAAACTTACATTTCAGGGGAAACATTGATTCATCCCCTGGTGGAAGCATTCCTCCCTTACAACTAAAACATTAAAGCAATAGAACTCAGTAGTGGAAAATGGAAATTCTGTAGGATGAAAAGCAAAAATTCTACAAATGTATTATTATTGTAATAATGAGAAGATTGACTCTAAGTTTCCCAGTTGATTCTTGAATATGTATATTCTGGCAACTGGAGAAAAAGTATTACATTTTATTTGACAATTCAAAACAAATATTGCATCTTCTAAGACTACTTCCCAACTTCACAGGGCTTTGCCTCCTAACTGGCACTTTAATGAAAGCTTCATTAGGTCATTCCATGATTTTATCATGCCAGCTGCTTCTGAGTGAGCGGATACATAGTAAAGCCAGTGAATTCAATGAGTTTGAGTTCCTTGAATGGAAGCAAAGTTGTGTGGAATGGTGAAGATAAATAGGCCATTCCTTAAACCCATGGAGAGTGGCCATAATAGAAGGTTTGTGAGGAAAAGAGACAAATCTA
This sequence comes from Giraffa tippelskirchi, assembly GCF_054371585.1. NCBI lineage: Eukaryota > Metazoa > Chordata > Mammalia > Artiodactyla > Giraffidae > Giraffa > Giraffa tippelskirchi. Next base: position 102,160,114 of record NC_137281.1, read on the forward strand.
TTTGCAAAATGCGCTTCTATTAATCCATTCATAATAAAAGGGACAGTGTAACCAAGTAGCCACAGAGTGACTGACTGGTCTGCCCAGGATATGGTACCATACCAAAGTGTCGGCATTGGCCTTTCATATTGGCAAGTTAGCACACAGTGATTGTAGGAACAAGATAAGTGTTGATTAAGGAATGAACTCAAGGGCTTTCTCTACACTAACACATTGAAAAATTCATTGTTGAGGAGTGACAGCATCCTTGAGAAGCTCTGCTATCCTCTTAGGCAGGGAAAGAAAATAGGGAATGCTGTCATTGAAATAATGGATCCTAGTGTGGCAGAAGCCAAGGCTGTATCTTCACAGGAATAACCACCATCCTCTAAGTCAGCTACCTCAGATGAGGTATTCCACGACGTGCTTCCTCATTATCATAATAGTCTCAGTGATGCATGCCGACATATATTCATCATCTCTTGCAAAGTGATGTTGCTAATGCTCCCAGTAGGACTGACAATTTTAGTTTTTATCCCCTTAAAACTGGACTGGCATCATGTTTTTTGACAAATATAATATAGCATCTTTGGTCTTGTGTTAGTTCTACATTCTGTAGACATTAGGAAGACTTTTAGCTCAGTTCTAACTTTCCTGGGATCCTGAGACTACCATGCTAACCCCATCTAGGATGAGAAACACATGGGGAAGAATCTTGTTTCCCTAACTGGCAGCCAGTATCAACTTTCAGATGTGAACGAGGCCATCTGGACCCTCTAGTTTCAAGTGAGTCACCAAATGCTTGCAGCTGCATGAATGATTTCTGTCAAGACCAATCCAGACTATTACCCCACTAAATCATGACAAATAATAAATCATAGTAATTTTAAATCACTAACTTGGGGGTATGTTTATTATGTAGCACAAGATAACTGAAACACAATGAAAATGTATTCTCCTCAAAAAAGGCAAGAGAGTCTGCTTTTGCTGACAAGAGAGTCATAGGAGGGATTTAGCATTCCAAGATGGTCAGTCACCAGAATCCACCCAGTTACCTTTCTACTCACTGGGTTCCACTGCTTTCCAGGTAATGCACTGCTGCTACTGCTAAGTTGCTTCAGTCACGTCCGACTCTGTGCAACCCCACAGACAGCAGCCCATCAGGCTCCACCGTCCCTGGGATTCTTGAGGCAAGAATACTGGAGTGGGTTGCCATTTCCTTCTCCAATGCATGAAAGTGAAAAGTGAAAGTGAAGTCGCTCAGTCGTGTACGACTCTTAGTGACCCCATGGACGGTAGCCTACCAGGCTCCTCCATCCATGGGATTTTCCAGGCAAGAGTACTGGAGTGGAGTGCCATTGCTTTCTCCAAGGTAACGCACTAATTTTCACCAAAGACACGTAAAAAAATTCAAACAAATGTTTTAATTCTGAAACCCTCAACATTAACTTTGACATTTCATTTTCCAGCTATTTTAGCCCCATGTCTACAGAAGATATGTGATTAGAAGCTAGTTGGCGTTCTGACTCTGCCTTGGGCTTAATATTAAAGCCCTGAGGTTGATTCTTTTTTCTGTAAGCTTACAATGCAACTAAAAATGTCCAGAACACCTCATAATGTTAAAGCCATTGTTGTCCATTTGATTTTCATATTCAGCACACACTTCGCCTCCCAAGGCCTTGCATCTGGTGACATCCAGATATCAGAAACCTACTCACACCTCTAGATGAGGATGCAGGAATCTAAACCACCTGTGACACAGCTGGAGCCACAGCCACTGGACGTAGTCTTGAGGTCACATTCTACCCCTACTGCTATTGCGAGTCTATACTACAACAAAGAACAGAAGCAGAATTTGTCTTCCTTTTTCCCAATCTCTCTTCACCGAAAACCCCTTCCCATTGCTATTAGATAATAAGAAGCCACTTGGCAAGCCTGGGAGTCTTTCCACTTCAGAACTGTGAGATCAAAATGTAGAAGAGATGATCTGTGATAACAAATAACCAGAAGAGAAATATTTTCCACTGAAGAGATTGCTTTGAGTTTCATCAAAACGATTCTTCCTTAACTATCAATGTCATCTGGTCAAAGCTAACCCCTCTGGAGTTAGCTTTTACCATCTCTTAATAAAGGAGTTGCTCTAGAATGACTCAGTTTCCCTTTATCCTCTAAAAATCGTTGTTAATAAATATTGATATGTCAGCTTAACTTTCTTAATCTAGTGAGCACTGTCAATAAGAGGAGATTGCAAGCCATAAATGCAACCACAGTTGTGATTTAAAGTTTTCTAGTAACCACATTAAAAAATAGTAAAAACAAACAGGTGAAAATTATTTTAATAATTGTTGTTGTTGTTCAGTTGCTAAGTTGTGTCTGACTCTTTTTGACCCCATGGACTGCAACATGTCAGGCTTCCTTGTCCTTCACTATCTCCTGGATTTTGCTCAAACTCATGTCCATTGGTCAGTGATGCTATCGAACCATCTCATCCTCTGCTGACCCCTTCTCCTTTTGCCTTCAATCTTTCCCAGCATCAGGGTTTTTCAAATGAGTCAGCTCTTTGTATCAGGTGGTCAAAGTTTTGGAGCTTCAGCTTCAGCATTAGCCCTTCCAATGAATATTCAGGGTTGATTTCCTTTAGGATTGACTAGTTTGATCTACTTGCAGTCCAAGGGACTCTCAAGAGTCTTCTCCAGCGTAATTCAAAAGCATCAATATATAATTATTAAAATTATATGTTTTAATGATATGTTTTATTTAATTCAATAGGTCTAAAATACTATCTTTTCAACATGTAATCTAAATAAATCATATAAATATGATCAATGGTACATTTAATGACCTATGTATACCAATACTTCACAATCCACAATTTTGGACTAGCCACATTTCACATGCTCAATAGCTGCCGTAGGTAGTGGCTACCACATTGAAGAGTGCAGATCTAGATAATAGGTTTTTCCCTGGACTAGTGGAGTAATATAATTTCTTGTATGCATGCTCACATCAGTTGTGTCCAACTCTTTGTGACCCTATGGACTGTAGCCCACTAGGCTTCTCTGTCCAAGGGATTTTCCAGGCAAGAATACTGGAGTGGATTGCCATGGCATACTCCAGGGGATCTTCCCAACCCAAGGATCAAACCTGTGTCTCCTGCGTCTCCTGTACAGCAGGCAGATTCTTTACTGCTGAGCTACTAGGGAAGCCTCAATATACTTTCTTACTTTTTTCCATTTTCTCTCTTCCTATATTATTTGTTATTGCTAATGCCTATTAAAGTACTTTTATTTGTAAAAAAAAAAAAGGTATAAAAATACTAGCAATAAAATAAGCTACAAATAATACAAACATTAAACTTTAAAAGTATTATATTGAGAAGCCCAATAATTAAAAATACCACCTTATAAGTACAATAAGTCTTTTTAATAAAATAAAAAGATGAATTTAGAAATCAAAACTTTCTAAAACAAAGCTAAAATGATGTTTAGCAAATAGCAAAAGCAAGTACAAGTATTGAAACCACATTCTTGAATCTTATATTAACATTTCTAGTTCTGTTACCTATGGAGAGCTAACTTTCCTTCTCAGATTCCTCATCTGTAACATGTAGATAAAAGTGCCAACTTTAACAATGTTGTTATGATGACTGATTGAAATATTGAATGAAAATCATGGGCTCATTCTTTACAGATGATTTCATGTTAATTTTTTAAATAATTAAATCTTGTATTAGTAAAAGAGAATAACATATACATAGAAAAACTAAAAACTCATTTTTGCATTCTTGGTAGAGGGATGACTGGAAAATATATGATGTAGAGTTGACTATATTACCTGGCATAAAAACTACTGTCACAATCCATCATTTATATATATGTGTGTGTGTGTGTGTGTGTGTGTGTGTGTGTGTGTGTGATATGAGTCCTTAGAGCAACAATGTATATATACACATACATATATATTTCAATATATACATATATGCATATAGTTATGTATATATTGACAAACTTAGACAGCATATTAAAAAACAGAGACATCACTTTGCCTACAAAAATCTGTAGGCAGTTAGAGCAATGGTTAAAGCAGTGGTTTAAACTGTTTAAATAGTTAAAGCAATGGTTTTTCCAGTAGTGATGTACAGATGTGAATGGTTGGACCATGAAGAAGGCTGAAAACCAAACAGTTGAGGCTTTTGAATTGTGGTGCTGGAGGAGGCTCCTGAGAATTCCTTGGACAGCAAGGAGATCAAACTAGTCAATCCTAAAGGAAATCCACCCTGAATATTCATTGAAAGGACTGATACTAAAGCCAAAGCTCCAATTCTTTGGCCACCTGATGCGAAGAGCTGACTCATTGGGAAAGACCCTGATGCTGGGAAAGACTGAGGGCAAAGGAGAAGGGGTCAGCAAAGGATGAGATGGTTAGATAGCATCAGGGACTCAATGGACATGAATTTGAGCAAACTCAGGGAGACAGTGCAGGACAGAGAAGTCCATGGGGTTGCAGAGTCGGACATGACTTAGTAAATGAACAACAAATGTATACACTACACATGCACACACATACATGTGCACCTATAAATGTATGGCTACTTTATTGAATAGTGCATGTGGATACAGTCTGATTTGGAATCCTCACTTTGTTCACTTTAATTGCTCTCTGTGTCCTTCACCAAGTTATTTATGTGCTTTAGTTTGTTGACCAGTTTAAAAAAAAGACAGTAGTACCTACTCCACATAGTCAAGAAAACTACATAAAGTGTGATATTTAAGCAGCTTATAATGGTGCCTGGCATATGTTAAGTATTATATAAGAGTTTGATATTATTAAAGGGTAGTTTTTAGCAGGGAGAGTGATGCATATGTGTGTTTAAGATAATCCCTCAAATATCTTGTGGAGAAAATTTAGAAGAATGTTGTAATAGTTGGGTTTGATTCATCATGGCATGAAATATGATAGAAACCACAAGGATGGAGATAAATGTCCAGATTTGAAATCTATATGTAAGGTAGTGTTGACAGGACTTGGTGATTGATTATATGAGAGAGAGAGGTGGTGAGAGAGAATTGTGACAAGAGTGATACCCAGGGTTTTTCACTGGAACAAAAAGTGAGGAGATGGAGGGGCAACGTGGATGAAAATATAATTACCTTTGTTTTAAGCAAGTGCTTTAGATTTCTGTGGATTGTGAAGTAAAGATATCTTGAGAGACACATTTTTAATTCTATGGCATATTACAGATGACTGAATACTTGAGAGTTAATGAAATGATACTGGAAGGGTAGATAAAGAACTTAGAAGAACCAAGTGGGCTTTCCAGGTGGCATAGTGGTAAAGAGTCTGCCTGCCAAAGCAGGAAATGCAAGCGACACAGGTTTGATCGCTGGTTTGGGAAGGTCTCCTGGAGTAGGAAATGGCAACCCACTCCAGGATTCTTGCCTGGAAAATTCCATAGAGAGAGGAGCCTGATGAACTGCCATCCATAGGGTTGCAGAGAATCAGATATGACTGAGCACACACACACACACACTTAGAAGATCTAAGAACTCCATAAAATAATATTATTATATTATACTGTATAGTTTTAAAAAATCTTCATATATTTTATCTCATTGAATTCTTACAGCTATCTTATTTGCAAAGCACCCTTTCTTATTGTTTAAATGAGATAAGTGGGAGTCAGGGCTTAGTCTTCTTGCCAGTGGTAGCTTCAAAATCTCTACAGAGGAGAATTAGGAGGGGCACTCTGTAGAAAGTGAGAATGGAAGCTGGAGTTAAAGGTTATAAGGATGAAACTGTCAAAGACTGAGAAGTGACAAAGACTATACAGGATACGATAAGATACCTTCGTCACCATCTCCCTTTGTACAGCCGTGGGCTATGTTGCAAGACTTCAATATAAATAAGTTACAAACTGCAGGAGTACTTGTTGAAAAAACAAAACAAAACAATATGATTCCATGAGACAACTTATTTCAATAAACATGGCATTCATGCTTCAAGCAATGTATTACCTTTTTCAAGAAGATTAAAATAGTGAAGTAGTGAATCACTCTTTATAGTTTTGGGGAGACAATCTGAAATATATTTTATTTTCCAATTAAGAACAACGAATAATGATCACATATTTATACTTATTTTTTTTAGGAATAAAATGAAATCCAACAGAACATAAAAAACTTTTAAGGGTTTGTTCATCCCCATTTTAAGAAAACCTTGACTAAAATCCAACTGACATCTTATGAAGAAAATTACAAAGGGGTCACTTTGAATTGTGACATATCACTAACTTGTCATAAATTTCACGAAGCTCAAATGACAAGAACCATTACAGATTGAAATTCTCATAGATGAAGTTCCCTGGAAAATACCTGTGGCAAACATATATATACTAAGGTTTATTGGGAGGTATAATCTAGAGCAACAAGATCTAGGGAGAGAAGGGAAATAAAGTAGGGAAGAATGGAAAGCAAATACAAGATGATGTGTTCCCAAGCTGGCCAAGAGCATCACAAAAAAGTGCTGTGTTTTTTTCCCAACAGGTCATGTGGAACCACTGTGCCATAGAACAGTCCCTCAGGGAAAGGAAAGAAGAAAAATTTACTGTCAGCCTCTTCTCATCTCCATATTTTATTTCAAGAGGCATTCATCTAGGCATTCATCTTATCCCTCAACTTCGTTTACAGCTTATGTTGCCTGATACCTTGGAGCATCTACTATAGAAGCCAGATTTCATGCCCCATTTTGGGAGAATTCATCATAACTCAGAAGTAGTAAGAGAGACCATTAGCTTCTCTAAGTGCCTGATGGTTAGACTCCCTGAAGATGACTAGCCTTCACTTAAAGTGTGGCCGAGAGCCAGCAGTGATAGCGCTGAGGCAGTAACCAACAGGTCTCCAAGAAGCTGCCAAGGCCCAAGTTGTTGATGGAGTCAGCAAACCTGAAGTGGCTCACCTGGGTCCAATATACGAAATTAAACAGAAATTAAATAATAACAGATGTAGAAATTTAACAAATGTCTTGCTCACTTGCTATGTGTCACATATGATGTCGGATTCTAGCAAAATCAAAGATTAATAAACCAACTCTGGACTTCAAGGTGCAAGCAGTCTTTTGAAAGTAAACAATATAGTATTAAGCAATATCAGAAGTCAAATACAAAATATCATCTGGTTATAGTGGTGTCAAAAAGAGTAGCATATCTAGCTGTCAAAGAGGAGAAGATACATAAGATAACTCAAAAAGAATGATAATAAATTTTTCAGGTTAAAAGTATGACCAAGTATTCTGGGTCAATTGTGGTCTCAATCATGTTATTGATATATTTTAGTTCTAGTGCCTCAAGGAGTAATATATTCTCTTGAGGATGTGTTGCCTTTATCTATAAAATAATAAAAAAAATTTTAGATTAGGATATCTAAAGTCAATCTAGGTCCCAAATTTCTTTGTGTTTTAAGAATACTTCAATGTAATCTAAGGTCTTGTATTATACCTACTGCACAATACTTCATCTTTATATGTTTCCCCACTTACTTTACCTTTGAAAATGTTCTTTCCTCCTTTCTTTTTCTAATGTTGAGATTCCTCACTTTTTACCATTACCAGCCCTTGACATAAGTCTTTAGTACTAAATCAGCTTTTCTGCCTTGGAGCACAGGATTTAGCATTTGCTTACCTTTCAATCAGTGTCTCAAAGGGCTCCTAATATTTCTCAAATAAACTCTGCTTTCCTTTATTGCCTTGTTAGGTTTCCTTCTAGATGCTCTTTAACTCGTTCATTTCTTTTATCTTTCCAATTCAATATTCAGGTATTGCACAGCTCTTCAGGAAAGAGAATTTATTTTCCCTTTGAGAAGTTGCTGCCTTGGTGATGATTTAGTTGTGCATTAGATTAGTGGCTGTTACAAATGATGTTAAGATAGGGTTGTATCTATACAGGGTGAGATAACTTGGAGTGATCTCCTGACAATTTGATTGCTTTATTTTCTCTCAAAGTTGAAAGCCCTGGTTTTCCAATAGAGCTGCATATGACACCCATGATGGGAAGCCAACACCATCTTGCCACATATACTATTTAGTTATAAGGTTTTTATACTTGACAAGACTAACATATGTGCTTCCATAGCATCAAGCACTATTGAGCATCAATAATCTGTAAATGTATTGCTTCTAAAGATCACAAAGTCACCCTAGCAAAATGAAGTGTTTGACAAGTAAAGTATGAGAACTTTTTTTAGATCATATTTGGTGAATTATTTCATAAAACTCACTTAGTGACCGGTTGAGTTCCTCTTGACAGGAGGAAAATGAATACTGAATTATGAAGTGCTGGTTCCCTGAGCTTACTCTCTCAGAAGCTATTTGCTTTTATATGGCATTTAAGTATGAAAATTAGGAACAGAGAGCTGGAATTTAGATAAAAATTCCTGGTGACATTTTCACACATTAGACATCTAGTTTCTGGAGTTAAATATTGCCAGATCAGTGTATAGACTAACAGATAGTATGTTTTAAGAAGTATTGATAAAATATTGGTACAGTCATTATGGAAAATAGTATTGAGATTCCTCAAAAATTCAATGTAGAAATACCATATGATTTAGCAGTTCCACTTCTGCATATATATCCAAAGGAAATAAAAGTATCTCAAAGAGATATTTGTACTCCCATATTCATTGTAGCATTATTCACAATACCCAAGATAAGGAAACAACTTGTGTCCTTCAAGGTGATGAAAAAAATATGACATATATATATGCATATTTTTCAGCAATAATAAAAGAAGGAAATTCTGCATATGGATGAAATCGAGGACATTATGATGATTGAAATAAGCCAGTGTTAGAGGAGACAAATACTACATGAATCCACTGATTGAGTTGTCTTAAAGAGTGAAATCATAAAACCAAAGAATGGATCTTTGTGTGGCACAATCACTAATTATCCTGGAGATTATCCTGGAGGTGCCCTGCCTTTCAGGCTTCTTTCACACCCCCTCCAGCCTCTGCCAGAGCCACTGACAGTTGGTTTTATCACTGCCACCTGTACCCAGTGAGGAGCACAAGGAAATGCTCAAAGAAGCAGCTGGATTACCTGGCATCCACTACTCCTTTTCCTGCAAACCCTCTGGCCAGAACTATTCTACAAGTCACAAAATCTACCCCCCTATGAAAAGCAAAAACCAAAGCAACATTTAAGAACTCCAGATTTGGGGGGTTATTTTTCCATTCTAGTCTTCTTTCTTGAGCATCAGTAGCCTGTAGGGCACTGCTGCTTGCATGCTTAAATGTACACAGTTTGAATTCTTACAGTGGGGCAGGTGGCATGGAGAAGGAAATCGGAACCCACTCCAGTATTCTTGCCTGTGAAATCTCATGAACAGAGGAAACTGGTGGGCTCCAGTCCATGGGGTTGCAGGAGTCAGATATGACTTCTCAACTATACCACCACCACCAGGGGTGGAGCATACCACCCAGGAATATGAACATGTTCCTGTTAGGCTAATATCTTCTCTTTCCTTATTTCTCCCCCTTTCCTATTAAGTTCTAATCCCAGGTCTAATTAGGGTCCTAATTTATCTCCATCTTTCTCAGATACGGAACTACCAAAATGTACATGGAATACCCTGGAACCTGAACACCCCTGGTTGTTATACACAAAATGGATGATTTTCACAAACAATGTTAAGAAAAAAAAAAGTTACAATTGATTCAATTCCATTTTATAAAGTTAAAAAACTAAAAGCCATTTTAATGCAATTTGCAACAACATGGATGCAACTAGCGATTATCATACTATGTGAAGTAAGTCAGAGAAAGACATATATCGTATGATATCACTTATATGTGGAATCTATGACATAAATGAACCTATCTATGAAACAGAAATAGATTCATGGACATAGAGAACAGACTTGTGGTTGCCAAGGGGGAGGCGCTTGAGGGGAGGGATCGAGTGGAAGGCTGGGGTTAGCAGATGCAAACTATTACATTTAGAATGGATAAACAACATCCTACTGTATAGCACAGGCAATGGTATCCAATCTTCTGAGACAAACCATAATAGAAAAGAGTATTTTCATAAAATAAGAACGTATATATGTATATAAACTGAGTCGCTTTGCTGTATACCAGAAATTAATACAACATTGTAAATCAATTATACATCAATATAAAAAAACTTGACAAGACTAATCTATTAATTATATCTAGGTACAGTTAGACATAACCAAGGATGAATATAAGCAGAATTTCTCTGGTGCAGATAGTGTTCATTCTTATTTGGGATACTGGAAAAGCAAATATATTTGTTTTTTTTTCTATCAGTTTTACAAAATCATTGACCTGTACATTTTTGTTTGTGTATCATACTCCAAGTATTTACTATGAAGATTATCATACTTATGGTAGTTAGAAATACAGTCTGGAAATTGAATGTTCTGTCCCACAACTTACAAATTCTGTGATCTTGGGCAAATCATTTATTTTTCTCATTTTTAGTTTCCCTATATTAACTATCACCTACTTTTCACATTTATTGAGATTAAAAAATATATTTTTGTACATGTAGAATACTAAGAACCAGAAATTACATGGATAAGTTTAGATACTCTTATTCTAAAATATGGGCTTCCCAGGTGGTGCAAGTGGTAAAGAACCCACTTGCCAATGCAGAGGTATAAGAGATGCAGGTTCAGTCTCTGGGTTGGGAACATCCTCTGCAGGGGAAAGTGGCAACCCGCTCCAATATTCTTGCCTAGAGAGTCCCATGGTCAGTGGAACCTGGAGTGCTACAATCCATAGGGTCAAAAAGAGTAGGACACACTGAAGTGACTGAGCATGCACGCATTCCAAAACATACCAATTGTGCAATATATGCATATTTACATTTCTGATGAATGTTATATATATGTGTGTGTATATATAATCTCCATGGCAAGTTTTCCTTTTTTGTTCATCCTAATAACTTGCAGTCTTATCTTTTACTACTTTATTTCTCTCTTGCAGTTATGTACATAAAAACATGGTACTAAAATGTAGTTTATGACAGTGCTCTGAGGAGAAGACATTGAAATAGCCCCCTTTATTTCTGTTTTCAGGCATAACACTAAATTCTATGTAACAGCCTAAAGGATAATATTGTGTCATTTTTAATTCATATAGATGGAGGATTAAGCTGTATCATCATTGTAAAATCCATCTTTACTACTTGTAAACAGTTCACTGGATTGCTATCCTAAGGCAAACCCGAATGCTCTTAGCATATTATATATTATTTATTACTATTGTGGAGATTGGGTCACTGGCATTAGATTAGAAGAAAATAAAATACCAGTGGTAAGCCTCAGAACAATGAATTGGTCCAGTAGTTGAGGAGCACAGCAGAACAAAAACAGAAGAGTGTGACGACGCATTTATTTTTTTCCCCAGAATCCTGGAGACTACATAATGGGCAGGAATTCAACTTAATTTTGCATGGAGTGGCCATATAGTGTTTTTGACTAAATCAAGATTTCCCAGAGGAGAAAGTGAGGTGTTTTTATTAATACTTTGGCTGGAACATCCCAGGGTTAACTAGCATTCCTCAAGGCAAACTGGAAGTAGAATCATCTCAGTTCTAAGGTTTTCTTTGAAGAAAAATTTAGTGTTAAGTGTTGTGTATGATGGGAAGGGGTGAGTTGGGGCATGGATTACTGGTTGTTTAGGCAAAATGGGAAAGTCTGAGCTCTAAATGGAGTTGTAATCTGAAGGGGCCCCAGATAAGGCAGCATAGATGTTTCCTACAGTTGCTGACTTTTATACATAGTCCAGCTGCAAGTGCCTTCTTACTCCATGTAGGATTTTAATGAGTCCATGAATCTTCTTGCTTTTAAAAAGGTAAAATTGGGAAGTGTAATTGAAGCAACAGGTTCCAATATTCATGGTTAAGTAAGTATCACTATGACATGGAAATATTCATTTCAGAAATTTTGGTATTAACTCACAATGCTTATACCCAGTTATCTATGACTGTAACTCCTAAAGCAGTCTCTCCTCTCCAAAGAAGCTTTCCCTCACCCCAAGCCCAATATAGACACTTCTCTGTATCCCGGGGCACCCTTTGCACACTTCTCTCACAACACTTTTCATAAGCTCTCTCAATTTTTTAAGTATTTCTTTGTTTGGCTGCACCAGGTCTTAGTTGTGGCATGTGGAATCTAGTTCCCTGACCAGGAATTGAACCCAGGTCCCCAGGAGAGTCTTAGCCACTGGACCACCAGGGAAGTCCCACAAGCTCTCTCAATCGTTGATTAATGTGTATGTCTCTCTGATTACTCATTAAGGCTTTCGATAATACAGACTATGTCATCTTGACATCTACATTCAAACATACTGTCCACTGCCCAAGGGTCAGTAACCACTGAAGCTTTTTACAATACATGACTAATGTTTGAATAAAGCTTTGTATTTGACAATTCATGTTCACACCCATTTGTTTTATTCAAAAATTCCTCAGAGTAGATGCCTAGTGAATATATTCAAGTTGACATTTTTTGTTATCTATTCAGAATAATACAAAACCTCTGCTAAGTTTATATTTCAATAAGTCTCTACTATTTATTAAAGGGAAATTGTAAAAGTTGATTTGTTTACTGGGTATAATTCTATTTGCATTAGCCAGAGGAAGAAGTCATCCAGGCTTCCACATGTCTGGTAGAATGGCCCTCTCAGCAGCAATGATTAATAGATTTGTTCAACATATTCAAGGAACATTGCAATGTAACAATGAAAGAACACCAAAAATCTAGTATACTGCATTGTTGATCCTAATGTTTTATACATGATGTCTCAGCTCATTCCAGACACATCAAAGTTCATTGCTGACCACTGATAAACACATTTATCCTTGTCTAAGAACTTTACAAGAGCTTCTTTAACTTTATTGTCTTATTTAACATACTCTAGCCGACATCATCCCAGTGGGAACTGTTGTCTTCCAGTTTTCGCTTTGTAGTATTAGTTTCTCTTTGTGCACTCATTTGAAGCTGGCCTTTCAAAATATGAGATTTCTCCCTACACATATTATTCCAGTGATTTACATGGATGATTAGACATATATATTTTAACTCACTTACCCTAGGACTTGCTTATTTAGTTCTAAAATTTCATTTTCTAATTATTTTCTAGTATTTTAATTTTTATATTACATAGGAAATTTTTAAAAGCTTCAGTGGAGGAGTGATTTATCCATACATAGTTTTAGGATTGTCTTCAATATATGTTGTTTGTTATTTAACTTTTCATTTATAGTGTTAATTATATATTCCTCTGTTATAGCCCAAATAAAAACTGATATTTATGATAGATAATAATCCTGGTGGCTCAGATGGTAAGAAATCTGCCTGCAATGCAGGAGACCTGGGTTTGATCCCTGGATTGGGACGATCCCCTGAAGAAGGGAATAGCAACCCACTCCAGTATTCTTGCCTGAAGAATTCCATAGACAGAGGAGACTGGCAGGCTACAGTCCATTGGGTCACAAAGAGTGGGACACAACTAAGTGACTAATACTTTCACTTCACTTTCAATAATCAGATACATCTATTTGATTCTGCTTACATAGCAATCAAGCCAATCAATCCTAAAGGAAATCAACCCTGAATATTCATTGGGAGGACTGATACTGAAGCCTAAGCTCCAATACTTTGGCCACCTGTTGCAAAGAGCTGACTCTTTGGAAAAGATCTTGATGCTGGGAAAGATTGAGGGCAGAAGAATGGGCAACAGAGGATGAGATAGTTGGACAGCATCATTGACTCAATGGATATGAGTTTGAGCAAACTACAGGAGATAGTGAAGGACAGGGAAAGCTGGCATGCTGTATTCCATGGGGTAACAAAGAGTCAGACACAACTGAGTGACTGAACGACCACAAAATACTATGACTAAAAGTTGTTGTGGGTCAGAAACATTTAATTCAATAATTTGTGTGTTAATATAAGAAATATAGTCAAAGCAAAATTCCTAAAAAGAAAATTAGGAAATTAAAACACAATGTCATTTGCTTATAGGCTTAATAAATATTGAAGATCACCTTTGAAAAACTGTTCACTGACTTTTGCAATAGAATTATGACAAGAGCCAGAATTAACATATTATTTAAATGGTATTTTACACGAACACTGGTTTGCATTCTTTAATTTTCACAATTTTGTAACATGGTACAATAGCTCCACTTTTCATTTTACTTTTCCAATTTAAAAAACTTCTGCACTTGTTTATATACAATAATATGTATTTTAGAATTTGTTTTGGAACTACTCCTGACTTTATGCCAGAACTTTGGTTGATTCATTGAAGCTGAGGCTGTTAAAGAAACCCATAGAATTCAATGAGGGTGGATGACCAGTACATAATGGAGCTTCCCTTTCAGTACTCAAAGCTAATGGTTTCCAACTATGCTAGGCATAGTCATCAAGCAATCTAATTTTGTGCTTACTATTATTGCTCCAGAGCTGTGGGTTTCAAGCTAACATGGAGACCTCCTTTGACTCCCTTTCCATTGAATGGACTATCATATGAACTTCAACCTATTTCATAATACAGCCACTAGGGACCAGGGAGGTGATAAGACACACCACCCACCTCAGAGAGTGTACTTGTCCAACACCTGGTCACCTGAGCTGCTTGGAACTAGGAAGGGCACAAAAAGCAGGCCCAACCGAGTCTGTGCCTTTGTGGAGTACCCAAGAACCAGAACCTGAGTGGCTTAGACCTGGGAAGCGCACGCAACTCTGGGCCTCTTTTAGACAGTTCCCTTGCAGAGCAACCTGGGTCCTGAGCAGTGTAGACTGGGAAAGCACACACACCGTGAACAGGGGCAAACCCAGTGTGACCCAGACACTGCAAGCACTCCCCACACATGCCAGTGATATTTGTTTGCAGTGTTCTCCCTCCCCATAGCACAACTGAACAAGTGAGCCTAAATAAGTGACCACCTTCACCCCCTTGTGTCAGGGCAGAAATTAGACACTGAAAAGACTTGCAAAAAGAGGAATCCAAAATAAACAAAGAAGAGGGAACCACTTTGGAAGTGACAGGTGCAACAGATTAAAACTCTGCAGTTAGCACTGACTACATTGGAAGGGGCCTATAGACCTTGAGAAGTATAAGCTGGAACAAGGAAATATCTGAAACTGAACTGACCCTGCACTGCCCTCAACAGCTCCAGAGAAATTCCTAGATATATTTTACTTTTATTGTTTTTAATTTTTTTTATTTTTAAGTTCTTTTTTACTCCTTTAATTTTCATTGTTATAACGTACTATTACCTTGCAAAAAAAGACCCTATTATTAAAGCAAATTTCATATATATATATATTTTATAATTTTTGTGATTTTGTTTTGGTTTTTTTTTAACATTGCATTTTTGAGAGTCTAATCTCTACTCTAGATTTTTAATCTTTGCGTTTTGGTATTTGTTATCAATTTTGTACCTTTAAGAATCCAATCTTCAGTACCCAGTTTTACTTAGGAGTGTGATTACTGGCTTGATTGCTCTCTCCCCCCTTTGACTCTCCTTTTCTCCCCCAGATCACCTCTATCTCCTCCCTCCCCCTTCTCTTCTCTACCCAAATCTGTGACTCTCTCTGAGTGTTCTGGGCTGTGGAGAACACTTACAGAATTGATTATTGGCTAGATCCATCTCTCTCCTTTTGACTCCCCCTCTTCTCCTCCTGGTCACCTCTATCTCCTTCCTCCCTCTTCTCAATGTAACTCCGTGAACCTCTCTGAGTGTTCCAGACTGTGGAGAGAACATAGGGAATTGATTACTGGCTAGATTGATCTCTCCCCTTTTGACTCCCCCTCTTCTCCTCCTGGTCACTTCTATTTCCCTCCTCCCTCTTCTCTTCTCCATGTAACTCTGTGAACCACTCTGGGTGTCGCTCACTGTGGAGAATCTTTTCACAATTAACCTAGATGTTTTATCATTGGTGCTGTATGGATGGAGAAGTCTTGAGGCTACTGTAAGAATAAGACTGAAAGCCAGAGGCAGGAGGCTGAAATCCAAAACTTGAGAACACCATAAAACTCCTGACTCCAAGAAACATTAATTGACAAGAGCTCATCCAAAAGCCCCCACATCTACACTGAAACTAAGCTCACCCAAGAGCCAACAAGTTTCAGAGCAAGACATACCAAGCTAATTCTCCAACAACGTAGGAACATAACCCTGAGCATTAAAATACAGGTAGCCAAAAGTCACACCAAACCCACAGACACCTCAAAGCTCACTACTGGACACTTCATTGCACTCCAGAGAGAAGAAATCCAGCTCCACCCACCAGAACACCAACAGAAGCTTCCCTAACCAGGAAAGCTTGACAAGCCACTCGTGCAACCCCACCCACAAGGAGCAACCTCCACGATAAAGAGGAACCACAAACTTCCAGCATACAGAAAGGCCACCCCAAACACAGCAATCTAAACAAGATGAAAAGTCAGAGAAATATTCATCAGATAAAGGAACATGATAAATGCCCACCAAACCAAAACAAAAGAGGAGGAGATAGGGAGTCTACTCAAAAAAGAATTCAGAATAATGATAGTAAAAATGATCCAAAATCTTGAAAACAAAATGGAGTTACAGATAAATAGTCTGGAGACAAGGATTGAGAAGATACAAGAAATGTTTAACAAGGACCTAGAAGAAATAAAAAAGAGTCAATCAATAATGAATAATGCAAAACTGAGATCAAAAGCACTCTGGAGGGAATCAACAGTAGAATAACTGATGCAGAAGATAGGATAAGTGAGGTGGAAGATAGAATGGTGGAAATAAATGAAGCAGAGAGGAAAAAAGAAAAAAGAACTAAAAGAAATGAGGACAACCTCAGAGACCTCTGGGACAATGTTAAATGCCCCAACATTCAAATCATAGGAGTCCCAGAAGAAGAAGACAAAAAGAAAGGCCATGAGAAAATATTTGAGTAGATAATAGTTGAAAACTTCCCTAAAATGGGGAAGGAAATAGCCACCCAAGTCCAAGAAACCCAGAGAGTCCCAAACAGGAAAAACACAAGGCAAAACACCCCAAGACACATATTAATCGAATTAATGAAGATCAAACACAAAGAACAAATATTAAAAGCAGCAAGGGAAAAACAACAAATAACTCACAAGGGGATCCCCATAAGGATAACAGCTGATCTTTCTTTCTTTTTTTTTTTTTTTAAGTGTGTGATCCTTTATTGCTCAGAAATTCATAGGCTGTGAACATAGCATTGAAATTCTCAAGCACTGGGAGGAGGTTTGCAGCCAAACTGGACTAATCCTTTTTATTTTGTATTTGAGGAAACTGGAACTTTCTAAGTTAAGAGACTCACTTAAAGTCACATATTCTGTTTTCCCATTTATGACTTTAGATCTGTACATTGCCAGAAACAAATAAGTGAGAAGCATGTTAACAGATTAACTTGGTCATTAAATGTTTAGATTATTGCCTCTCAACCAAATGCTGCCTCATGCCCTTTCTAATATTGCTGACCTACTGTTATTGAAAATGTCAAGGTTGCCCCAATTAGGACACAAAATCTATGAGGGCAGTGACTATATTGTATATTTCTCTAGTTATCTGTAGGATTTAGCAAAGTGATATATTGAGTAGATGGCTTTGTCACCTGTTTAGAAACTCTTCAAGCCAGAAAGCAATTGCAGGACATACTTAAGTGGTGAAGGAGAAAAACCTACAACCCAGATTACTGTATCCAGCACGGATCTCATTCAAATATGAAGGAGAAATCAAAAGCTTTACAGACAAGCAAAAGTTGAGAGAATTCAGCACCACCAAACCAGCTCTTCAACAAATGCTAACGGATCTTCTCTAGACAGGAAACACAGAAAGGGTGTATAATCGCGAACCTAAAACAAGAAAGTAAATGGCAATGGGATCATACCTATCAATAATTACCTTACATGTAAATGGGTTGAATGCCCCAACCAAAAGGCAAAGACTGGCTGAATGGATACAAAAACAAGACCCCTATATATGCTGTCTACAAGAGACCCACCTCAAAACAAGGGACACACGCACACTGAAAGTGAAGGGCTGGGAAAACATATTTCATACAAATGGAGACCAAAAGAAAGCAGGAGTAGCAATACTCATATCAGATAAAGTAGACTTTGAAATAAAGGCTGTGAAAAGAGACAGGAAGGACACTGCACAATGATCAATCCAACAAGAAGATATAACAATTATAAATATATATGCACTCAACATAGGAGCATGACTATATGTAAGGCAAATGCTAACAAATATGAAGGGAGAAATTAACAGTAACACAATAATAGTGGGAGACTTTAATACCCCACTCACATCCATGGCTAGGTCAACTAAACAGAAAATTAGCAAGGAAACACAAACTTTAAATGATAAAATAGACCAGTTAGACCTAATCGATATCTATAGGACATTTCACACCAAAACGATCAATTTCACCTTTTTCTCAAGTGCACAAGGAACCTTCTCCAGAATAGATCATGTTCCAGGCCATAAATCTAGCCTTGGTAAATTCAAAAAAATTGAAATCATTCCAAGCATCTTTTCTGACCACAATGAGGTAAGATTAGATGTCAAGTACAGGAAAAAAACTATTAAAAATACAAACATATGGAGGCTAAACAAGTCACTTCTGAATAACCAACTAATCACAGAAGAAATCAAAAAAGAAATTAAAATATGCACAGAAATGAATGAAAATGAAAACACAACAACTCAAAACCTACGGGATTCAGTAAAAGCAGTGCTAAGGGGAGGTTCATAGCAATGCAAACTTACCTCAAGAAACAAGAGAAAAATCAAATAAATAACTTAACTCTACACCTAAAGCAACTAGAAAAAGAAGAAATGAGGAACCCCAGGGTTAGTAGAAGGAAGGAAATCATAAAAATTAGGGCAAAAATAAATGAAAAAGAAACAAAGGAGGCCATAGCCAAAATCAACAAAGCTAAAAGCTGATTCTTTGAGAAGATAAATAAAATAGACAAACCATTAGTCAGATTCATCAAGAAAAAATGGGAGAAGAATCAAATCAACAAAATTAGAACTGAAAATGGAGAAATCACAACAGGCAATGCAGAAATACAAAGGATCATAAGAGACTACTATCAGCAACTATATGCCAATGAAATGGACAACTTGGAAGAAATGGACAAATTCTTAGAAAAATACAACTTTCCAAAACTGAACCAGGAAGAAATAGAAAATCTTAACAGACTCATCATAAGCGTGGAAATCGAAACTGTAATCAGAAATCTTCCAGCGAACAAGAGCCCAGGACCAGACGGCTTCATAGCTGAATTCTGCCAAATATTAAGAGAAGCGCTAACACCTATCCTACTCAAACTCTTCCAGAAACTTGCAGAGGAAGATAAACTGCCAAACACATTCTATGAGGCCACCATCACCCTAATACCAAAACCAGACAAAGATGCCAAAAAAAAAGAAAACTACAGGCAAATATCACTGATTAACATGGATGCAAAAATCCTCAACAAAATTCTAGCAAACAGAGTCCAACAACATGTTAAAAAGATCATACATCATGACCAAGTGGGCTTTATCGCAGGGATGCAAGGATTCTTCAATATTTGCAAATCAATCAGTGTGATACACCACATTAACAAATTGAAAGAAAAAAACCATATGATTATCTCAATTGATACAGAGAAAGCCTTGACAAAATTCAACATCCATTTATGATAAAAACCCTCCAGAAATCAGGCATAGAAGGAACATACCTCAATATAATAAAAGCCACATATGATAAACCCACAAAAACATTATCCTCAGTGGTGAAAAATTGAAAGCATTTCCCCTAAAGTTAGTAACAAGACAAGGGTGCCCACTCTAACCACTACTATTCAACATAGTTTTGGAAGTTTTAGCCACAGCAATTAGAGAAGAAAAAGAAATAAAAGGAATCCAGATTGGAAAGAAGAAGTAAAACTCTCACTGTTTGCAGATGGCATGATCTTCTATATAGAAAACCCTAAAGACTCCACCAGAAAATCACTAAAGCTAATCAATGGATACAGTAAAGTTGCAGGATATAAAATTAACACACAGAAATCCCTTGCATTCCTATAAAATAACAATGAGAAAATAGAAAGAGAAATTAAGGGAACAATTCCATTCACCATTGCAATGAAAAGAATAAAATACTTTGGAATAAATCTACCTAAGAAAACAAAAGACCTATATGTAGAAAACTATAAAACACTGATGAAAGAAATCAAAGATGACACAAATAGGTGGAGAGATATACCATGTTCATGGATCGGAAGAAACAATATAGTGAAAATGAGTATACTACCCAAAGCAATCGATAGATTCAATGCAATCCCTATCAAGCTACCAACGGTATTTTTCAGAGAACTAGAACAAATAATTTCACAATTTGTACGGGAATACAAAAAACCTTGAATAGCCAAAGCAATCTTGAGAAAGAAGAATGGAACTGGAGGAATCCACCTGCCTGACTTCAGGCTATACTGCAAAGCCACAGTCATGAAGACAGTATGGTACTAGCACAAAGACAGAAATATATATCAGTAGAACAAAATAGAAAGCCCAGAGATAAATCCATGCACCTATGGACACCTTATCTTTGACAAAGGAGGCAAGAATATACAATGGAGAAAAGACAATCTCTTTAACAAGTGGTGCAGGGAAAACTGGTCAACCACTTGTAAAAGAATGAAACTAGAACACTTTCTAACACCATACACAAAAATAAACTCAAAATGGACTAAAGATCTAAATGTAAGATCAGCAACTATAAAACTCCTAGAGGAAAACATAGGCAAAACAATCTCTGACATAAATCACAGCAGGATCCTCTATGACCCACCTCCCAGAGTAATGGAAATAAAAGCAAAAATAAACAAATGGGACCTAATTAAACTTAAAAGCTTCTGCACAACGAAGGAAACTATAAGCAAGGTGAAAAGGCAGCCTTCAGAATGGGAGAAAAAATAGTAAATGAAGCAACGGACAAAGGATTAATCTCAAAAATATACAAGCAGCTCATGCAGCTCAATTCCAGAAAAATAAATGACCCAGTCAAAAAATGGGCCAGGAACTAAACAGACATTTCTCCAAAGAAGACATACAGATGACTAACAAATACATGAAAAGATGCTCAATATCATTCATTATCAGAGAAATGCAAATCAAAATCACAATGAGATACCATCTCACGGTGGTCACAATGGCTGCTATCAAAAAGTCTATAAACAGTAAATGCTGGAGAGGGTGCAGAGAAAAACGAACCCTCTTACACTGTTGGTGGGAATGCAAACTAGGACAGCCCCTATGGAGAACAGTGTGGAGATTCCTCAAAAAACTGACAACAGAACTGCCATACGATCCAGCAATCCCACTGCTGGGCATACACACCGAGGAAACCAAAATTGAAAGAGACACGTGTACCCCAATGTTCATTGCAGCACTGTTTACAATAGCCAGGACATGGAAGCAGCCTAGATGTCCATCAGCAGACGAATGGATAAGGAAGCTGTGGTACATATACACAATGAAATATTACTCAGCTATTAAAAATAATGCATTTGAATCAGTTCTAATGAGGTGGATGAAACTGGAGCCTATTATACAGAGTGAATAAGTCAGAAAGAAAAACATCAATACACTATATTAACACATATATATGGAATTTAGAAAGATGGTAACGATGACCCTATATACAAGACAGCAAAGAGACACAGATGTAAAGAACAGTCTTTTGGATTCTGTGGGAGAAGGCGAGGGTGGGATGATTTGAGAGAACAGCATTGAAACATGTATATTATCATATGTGAAACAGATCTCCAGTCCAGGTTCTAAGCATGAGACAGGGTGCTGTAGGAGACAGGAAGAATAAAAGAAAAGCAGGGCCCGGCAAGGGACACAAAAGAAATTATAATTATTGATAAACTGGATGCTATAAGGCATGAGACTCTTGGAACAAGTCCAGAGGGAGCAGCTCATAATCTTGAAAACAAGATATGATCCTGGGGTCGGAAAACCAACCCCAGACTGTTTCTCAATTAGTGACTCAGAATCACATGTTTTATGTATCTGGTGGAAAATCTATAGGTGAGAATATTAGTCTTAGTTACTGATTTGATATTGATTACTGTTTCCTAATTACTCAATGGTTAATGATCGTTTTGTTCTTTGGCCCTGAAGGCCACATGAGTTATAGTTTAACTCCCCACATACTCTTTCATTCACAGCTGAAAGTATAATAAAGCTGGCTTTGATTCAGTTTCGGCACCTTCACCTTGGAGCGGTGTTGGTCCCCTGATCCTCACTTTTCTCTGAATTCTTGTGTCTCTTTTCTCATTCTCTCGCCATATCACGCTTTCAGAAACCCTGCTTGTTGAGCTGGTCTTGACAGGTGGGACGGGGGTTCAGGATGGGGAACACATGTACACCCATGGCTGATTCATGTCAATGTATGGCAAAAACCACTACAATATTGTAAAGTAATTAACCTTCAATTAAAATAAATTAATTAATTTAAAAAATAATTATAATACAGCCACTGGGTAAAGTAGAAAGTGTTGCCTTATAGACCAGCTTAGAGTCTAACTATGTATCTAGGCCATTGATACCTTTTTTTTTTTAATAATTTTTTTATTGCAGGATAATTGCTTTACAAAATTTTGTTTTCTGTCAAACTTCAACATGAATTAGCCATAGGTATACATATATTTCCTCCTTTTTGAACCTCCCTCCCATCTTCCTCCCCATCCCAACCCTTTAGGTTGAAACAGAGCCCCTGTTTGAGTTTCCTGAGCCATACAGCAAATTCCCGTTGGCTATTTATTTTACATATGGTAATGTAAGTTTCCATGTTACTCTTTCTGTACATCTCACCCTCTCCTCACCTCTCCCCATGTCCATAAGTTTATTCTCTATGTCTGTTTCTCCATTGCTGCCCTGTAAATAATTTCTTCAGTACCATTTTTCTATTTTCTGTATATATGTGTTAGAATACAATATTTATCTTTCTCTTTCTGACTTACTTCACTCTGTATAATAGGTTCTAGGTTCATCCACCTCATTAGAACTGACTCAAATGTGCTCCTTTTTATGGCTGAGTAATATTCCATTGTGTATATGCACCACAACTTCTTTATCCATTCACCTGTCGATGGACATCTATGTTGCTTCCAAGTTCTAGCTATTGTAAATAGTGCTGCAATGAACAATGGGATACACGTGTTTTTTTCAATTTTGGTTTCCTCAGGGTATATGCTTAGGAGTGGGATTGCTGGGTCATATGGTGGTTTTATTCCTAGTTTTTAAAGGAATCTCTATACCGTCTTCCACAATGGCTGTATCAATTTACATTCCTACCAACAGAGAGAGAGTGTTAGCTTTTCTCCACACCTTCCAAAGCATTTATTGTTTGTAGACATTTTGTTGATGGCCATTCTGACTGGCATGAGGTGATATCTCATTGTAGCTTTGATTTGCATTTCTCTAATAATGAATGATGTTGAGCATCTTTTCATGTGTCTGTTAGCCATTTGTCTGTCTTCTTTAGAGAAATGTCTGTTTAGGTCTTTTCCCCATTTTTTTATTGGGTTGTTTGTTTTTCTTTGAGTTGTATGAGCTGCTTGTATATTTTGGAAATAAATCCTTTGTCAGCTGTTTCATTTGCTATTATTTTCTCCCATTCTGAGGACTGTCTTTTCACCTTACTTACAGTTTCCTTTGCTGTGCAAAAGATTTTAAATTTAATGAGGTCCCACTTATTTACTTTGGTTTTTATTTTTGTTACTCTAGGAGGAGGGTCATAGAGGATCTTGCTTTTGATTTATGTCATCGAGTGTCCTGCCTATGTTTTCCTCTAAGAGTTTTATAGTTTGTGGTCTTACATTTAGGTCTTAATCCATTTTATCTTTGTTCATGATGTTAGTAAGTATTCTAATTTCATTCTTTTACATGTAGCTGTCCAGTTTTCCTAGCACCATTTATTGAAGAGGCTGTCTTTGCCTCATTGTATAGCCTTGCCTCCTTTGTCAACAATAAGGTACCCATAGGTGAATGGGCTTATTTCTGGGCTTTCTATCTTGTTCCATTGGTCTATATTTCTGTTTTTGTGCCATACCATACTGTCTTGATGACGATAGCTTTGTAGTATAATCTGAAATCAGGTAGGTTGATTCCTCCAGATCCATTCTTCTTTTTCAGGACAGCTTTGGCTGTTTGAGGACTTTTGTGTTTCCATATTAATTGTCAATTTTTTTTGTTCTAGTTCTGTGGAAAATGTCATTGGTAATTTGATAGGGATTTCATTGAATCTGTAGATTGTGCTTTGTAGTATAGTCATTTTCACAATATTGATTCTTCCTACCCAGGAACATGGAATATCTCTCCATCTGTTTATGTCATCTTTGATTTCTTTCATTAATGTCTTATAATTTTCTGTGTACAGTGTACAGTTCTTTTTTCTCCTTAGGTAAGTTTATTCCTAGATACTTAATTCTCTTTGTTGCAATGGTGAATGGCAAAGATTCTTTAATTTCTCTTTCTGATTTTTCATTGTTGTTAGTATATAAAAATGCAAATGATTTCTGTGTATTGATTTTGTATCCTGCAACTTTGCTAAATTCACTGATTAACTCTAGTAATTTTCTGATACTATCTTTAGTGTTTTCTATGTACAGTATCATGTCATCTGCAAACAGCGAGAACTTCAATTCTTTTCCAATCTGGATTCCTTTTATTTCTTTTTCTTCTCTGATTGCTATAGCTAAGACTTCCAAAACTATGTTGAAAAATAGTGTTGAAAGTGGACACCCTTGTCTTGTTCCGGATCTTAGGCGGAATGCTTTCAGTTTTTCACAATTGAGAATAATGTTTCCTGTAAGCTTATCATATATGGACTTTACTATGTTGAGGTAGGTTCCTTCTATGCCCATTTCTTTTAAACATCAATGGATGCTGAATTTTGTCAAAGGCTTTTTCTGCATCTATTGAGATTATCATGTTTTTTATCTTTCAATTTGTTAACCTAGTGTATCACATTGATTGATTTGCATATATTGAAGAATCATTGCATTCTTGGAATAAACTGAACTTGATCATAGGGTATGAGCTTTTTGATGTATTGCTGAATTCTGTTTGCTAAAATTTTGTTGAGGGTTTTTGCATCTATGTTCATCAGTGATATTGGCCTGTAGCTTCCTTTTTTGTGCTGTCTTCATCTGGTTTTGGTATCAGGGTGATGGTGGCCTCATAGAAAGAGTTTGGAAGTGTTGCTTCCTTGGCAATTTTTTGAAAATATTTTAGGAGGTTAGGCATTAGCTCTTCTATAAATGTTTGATAGAATTCTCCTGTGAAGCCATCTGGTCCCAGGCTTTGGTTTTTTGGGAAATTTCTGTTCACTACTTCAATTTCAGTGCTTGTAATAAGGTTGTTCATAATTTCTATTTCTTCCTGGTTCAGTCTTGGAAGATTGAACTTTTCTAAGAATCTGTCCATTTCTTCCAGGTTATCCATTTTATTGCCACATAGTTTTTCATAATAGTCTCCTATAATCCTTTGTATTTCTGCATTGTCTGTTGTAACCTCTCCTTTTTCATTTCTAATTTTGTTGCTTTGATTCTTCTCTCTTTTTTTTTCTTGATGAGTCTGGCTAAAGGTTTTTCAATTTTGTTTATCTTCTCAAAGAACCAACTTTTAGTTTCATTAATCTTTACTATTGTTGCTTTTGTTTCTTTTTCATTTATTTCTGCTCCAATCTTTATGATATCTTTCTTTCTACTAATTTTGGGAGTTTTTAATTCTTCTTTTCCCAGTTGTTTTAGGTGTAAAGTTAGGTTGTCTATTGATGTTTTTCTTGTCTCTTGAGGTAGGATTCTATTGCTTTAAACTCCCCTGTTAGAACTGTTTTGCTGCATCCCATAGGTTTTGAGTTGCCATGTTTTCATTTTCATTTGTTTCTAGAA
Organism: Giraffa tippelskirchi; assembly: GCF_054371585.1. Taxonomy (NCBI): domain Eukaryota; kingdom Metazoa; phylum Chordata; class Mammalia; order Artiodactyla; family Giraffidae; genus Giraffa; species Giraffa tippelskirchi. The sequence continues at coordinate 102,186,099 of NC_137281.1, forward strand.
ATATTTTGATCACCCGTTGGGAGATTTCTTCAGTAACCTTTTGGTTATTTAGAAATGTGTTGTTTAATCTCCATGTGCGTGTGTTTCTTACAGTTTTTTTTCCTTGTAATTGATATATAGTCTCATAGCGCTATGGTTGGAGAAGATGCTCAATATGATTACAATTTTCTTAAATTTACTGAGGTTTGATTTGTGACCCAAGATGTGGTCTATCCTGGAGAATGTTCCATGTGCACTTGAGAAGGTGTATTCTGCTGCATTTGGATGGAATGTCCTAACGATATCAATGAGATACATCTCATCTAAAGTATCATTTAAGACTTGCGTTTTATTATTCTTCTGTTTTGATGATCTGTCCATTGGTGTGAGTGGGGTGTTAAAGTCTCCTACTCTTATTCTGTTACTGTCAATTTCTCCTTTTATGTCTGTTAGTGTTTCTCTTATGTATTGAGGTGCTCCTATGTTGGGTACACAGAAATTTACAATTGTAAGTTATGTCTTCCTCTTGGATTGATCCCTTGATCCTTATGTAGTGTCCTTCCTTATCTCCTTTAATATTCTTTGTTTTAAGGTCTATTTTGTCTGATATGAGGATTGCTACTCCAGCTTTCTTTTGCTTCCAATTTGCATGGAATATATTTTTCCATCCTCTCACTTTCAGCCTATATGTGTCTTTAGATCTGAAGTGGATTTCATGTAGATAGCATATATATGGGTCTGGTTTTTGTATCCATTCAGCCAGTCTGTGTCTCTTGGTTGGAGCATTTAATCATTTAAAGTAATTATTGATTTACATTTAAAGTAATTATTGACATATATATTCCTATTGCCATTTTCTTTATTGTTTGGGGTTGATTTTGTAGATCTTTTTTCTGCTTTTGTATTTCTTGACTATATAAGTCCCTTTAACATTTGTTGTAAAGCTGGTTTGGTGGTACTGAATTCTCTTAACTTTTGCTTGTCTGAAAAGCTTTTGATTTCTCCATGAATTTTGAAGAAGATCCTTGCTGGGTACAATAATCTTGGTTGTAGATTTTTCCCTTTCAGTACTTTAAATATATCCTGCCATTCCCTTCTGGCCTGCAGAGTTTCTGCTGAAAGGTCATCTGTTAAGTGTATGGAGTTTCCCTTATATATTACTTGCTGCTTTTCCCTTGCTGCTTTTAATATTCTTTCTTTTTGTTTAGTCTTTGTTAGTTTGATTAGTATGTATCTTGGCATGTTTCTCCTTGGGTTTATCCTGTATGGAACTCTTTGTGCCTCTTGGACTTGCCTGACTATTTCCTTTTCCATGTTGAGGAAATTTTCAACTATAATCTCTTCAAAAATTTTCTCGTACCCTTTCTTTTTCTCCTCTTCTTCTGGGACCCCAATAATTCGAAGGTTGTTGCATTTGATATTGTCCCAGAGGTCTCTGAGATTATCCTCAGTTCTTTTCATTCTTTTTACTTTATTCTTCTCTTCAGAAGTTATAGCCACCATTTTATCTTCCAGCTCACTGATTCGTTCTTCTGCTTCAGATATTCTTCTATTGATTCCTTCTAGAGTATTTTTACTTTCAGTAATTGTGCTGCTTGTCTCTGTATGTTTATTCTTTAATTATTCTAGGTCTTTGTTAGTTGATTCTTGCATTTTCTCCATTTTGTTTTCAAGGTTTTTGATCATCTTTACTGTCATTATTCTGAATTCTTTTTCAGATAGTTTGCCTATTTCCTCTTCATTTATTTGGACTTCTATGTTTCTAGTTTGTTCCTTCGTTTTTGTAGTGTTTCTGTACCTTTTCATTATTATTTTTTTAACTTATTCTGCTTGAGGTCTCCTTTTCCCAGGCTTCAAGCTTGAATCCTTTCTTCCTTTTGGTTTCTGCACTCCTAAGGTTGGTCAAGTTTGTATAAGCTTCATACAGGGTGAGATTTGTGCTGAGTTTTTTGTTTATTTGTTTTTCCTCTGATGGGCAAGGCTGAGTGAGGTGGTAATCCTGTCTGCTGATGATTGGGTTTGTATTTTTGTTTTGTTTGTTGTTTAGATGAGGCATCCTGCACAGGTTGCTACTGGTGGTTGAGTGATGGAATCAGTGCTCCCACTCCAAAGGCTCAGGGCTTGATCTCTGGTCAGGAATGAAGATTCAACAAGTGGTTTGTTATGGCATTAAGTGAGATTAAAACAAATACTCAAATATGAGAAATTAAAGATGAACCCCAGACAAATAGCAGTTACAAAATCAGGCAAATAATAACTAAAATAATGGAATATATGTGTATATTCCAACAAAAAGGTTGGAATACACTTAACAGATGACCTTTATAGTCAAAAAGGTCCAACAAAAATAAAGTACAGTTGATTGATCCAGTGAACACAGGAAATCAAAAGTTATACTTACCATTTAAGAACAAAACTAACTAAAGCATAAACTGGAAAACAAAACTAAAGCAAGGTGCCAAGTGGAGAATAAAGCAATGAAAACAAAACTAACAAATATGTTGAGAGGAAAGAAGAAACAACAGATATGCAAAGTTAAATAAAGGTAGATGAAGATTTATATACATTAAAGATTAACTCCAAGGGGAAAATAACAGAAGGAAAGGAAAACAAAGGAATAAATGTAGAAAAAATATAATAGATTAAAAAAATTAAAAATTATACTTATAAAAAAGAGAAAAAAATAAAAGGAAGAAGAAAGAAAAAAAAAAGGAAAATGCCACAGAACTGCAAAAGCCTGACGTAGAGACAGAGGTTTATGACAACAATAAAAAGTGTGACTGAATATACACGTATACATATACACTTGTAAGCAAAATCAAAACAGTCCAACAAAAATAAAGTACAATAGATTGACCCGGCAAACAGAGGAAACAAAAAATTGTATCTACCAGTTACAAACAAAACTAAAACACAAACTGGAAAACAAAACTAAATCAAGGTTCCAATTGGGGAATAAAGCAATGAAAATAAAACTAACAAATATGTTGAGAGGAAAGGAAAGAAAGAAAAGAAAGAAAGAATAAATATGCGAAGTTAAATTGAGTTAGCAAAGAAGATTTATATACATTAAAGATTAACTGAAAGAGGAAAATAACAGTAGGAAAAGCAAACAAAGAAATAAATGTAGAAATAATAATAATAGGTTTAAAATTTTTAAATTAAAAAAGAGGAGGAAAAAAAAACTCCACAGATCTGCAGAAGCCCAAAGTAGAGGCAGAGGTTTATAGAAACAATAAAAAATGTGATGGAGGGGGGAAAAAAGCTCAAAAGCTTAATTAAATTTCATAGTGTCAATAAAATCGACAACTACAACAGAGAGGGGGGAAAGGGGGGAAAAAAGAAAAAAAAATCCAAAAGAATCTACAAAGAAAGTCAAAACATAAGAATAATAAATGTCTTTTTGGAGTCACCGCTGTCAGAGTCCTTTCCCTCACTGGGAGTCACAGTCCACCTCACCTCCCTAGGATTCCCTCCAATACTATGCTGATCTCTGGACCTGCTGCTGGGGTAGCTCAGATTCTAGTTTGGTCCTACTCCCGTGTGTTCTTGCCTCCAGTGTCCACAGCTATCAGAATTAGTGCATTTTCTTTTGTGATACCGCCAGGGTCAACACAAGCCAAGCAGCTGCACCACCTTCATGCTCAACTCTCACTGGGGTAGAGCTGCAACAGGCAAAAAAAGTCTTGGGTCTATGCATGTAGGGTCCCTTTGGATGTGTCCAACTCTTTGCAACCCTGTAGACTGTGGCCTGCCAGGCTTCTCTGTTGGGGGTGTTCTCCAGGCAAGAATACTGGAGCATTGGCCAATACTAGCTGTCATACCCTCCTCAGTTCAGTTCAGTCGCTCAGCCGTGTCCGACTCTTTGCGACCCCATGAATTGCAGCACACCAGGCCTCTCTGTCCATCACCAACTCCCGGAGTCCACCCAAACCCATGTCCATCGAGTCGGTTATGCCATCCAACCATCTCATTCTCTGTCATCCCCTTCTCCTCCCACCCCCCAATCCTACCCAGCATCAAGGTCTTTTCCAATGAGTCAACCTTCGCATGAGGTGGCCAAAGTATTGGAGTTTCAGCTTCAACCTCAGACCTTCCAATGAACACCCAAGATTGATCTCTTTTAGGATGGATTGATTGGATATCCTTGCAGTCCAAGGGACTCTCAAGAGTCTTCTCCAACACCACAGTTCAAAAGCATCAATTCTGTGGCGCTCAGCTTTCTTCACCATCCAACTCTCACATCCATACATGACCACTGGAAAAACCATAGCCTTGACTAGACTACTTTTGTTGGCAAAGTAATGTCTCTGCTTTTAAATATGCTATCTAGGTTGGCCATAATCTTCCTTCCAAGGAGTAAGCGTCTTTTAATTTCATGGCTGCAATCACCATCAGCAGTGATTTTGGAGCCCAAAAAAATAAAGTCTGACACTGTTTCCACTGTTTCCCCATCTATTTCCCATGAAGTGATGGGACCAGATGCCATGATCTTAGTTTTCTGAACGTTGAGCTTTAAGCCAACTTTTTCACTCTCCTCTTTCACCTTCAACAAGAGGCTCTTTAGTTCTTCTTCCATTTCTGCCATAAGGGTGGTGTCATCCGCATATCTCAGGTTATTATTTCTCCCGGCAATCTTGATTCCAGCTTGTGTTTCTTCCAGCCCAGGGTTTTTCATGATGTACTCTGCATAGAAGTTAAATAAGCAGGGTGACAATATACAGCCTTGACTTACTCCTTTTCCTATTTAGAACCAGTCTGTTGTTCCATATCCAGTTCTAACTGTTGCTTCCTGACCTGCATACAGGTTTCTCAAGAGACAGGTCAGATGGTCTGGTATTCCCATCTCTTTCAGAATTTTCCACAGTTTATTGTGATCCACACAGTCAAAGGCTTTGGCATAGTCAATAAAGCAGAAATAGATGTTTTTCTGGCACTCTGTTGCTTTTTCGATGATCCAGCAGATATTGGCAATTTGATCTCTGGTTCCTCTGCCTTTTCTAAAACCAGCTTGAACATCTGGAAGTTCATGGATCACGTATTGCTGAAGCCTGGCTTGGAGAATTTTGAGCATTACTTTACTAGCATGTGAGATGAGTGCAATTGTGCGGTAGTTTGAGCATTCTTTGGCATTGCCTTTCTTTGGGATTGGAATGAAAACTGACCTCTTCCAGTCCTGTGGCCACTGCTGAGTTTTCCAAATTTGCTGGGATATCGAGTGCAGCACTTTCACAGCATCACCTTTGAGGATTTGAAATAACTCAACTGGAATTCCATCACCTCCACTAGCTTTGTTCGTAGTGATGCTTTCTAAGGTCCACTTGACTTCACATTCCAGGATGTCTGGCTCTAGGTGAGTGATCACACCATCATGATTATCTGGGTCGTGAAGATCTTTTTTGTACAGTTCTTCTGTGTATTCTTGCCACCTCTTCTTTATATCTTCTGCTTCTGTTAGGTCCATACCATTTCTGTCCTTTATCGAGCCTATCTTTGCATGAAATGTTCCTTTGGTATCTCTAATTTTCTTGAAGAGATCTGTAGTCTTTCCCAATCTGTTGTTTTCCTCTATTTCTTTGCACTGATCGCTGAGGAAGGCTTTCTTATCTCTCCTTGCTATTCTTTGGAACTCTGCATTCAGATGGGAATATCTTTCCTTTTCTCCTTTGCTTTTTGCTTCTCTTCTCTTCCCAGCTATCTGTAAGGCCTCCTCAGACAGCCATTTTGCTTTGTTGCATTTCTTTTCCATGGGGATTTTCTTGATCCCTGTCTCCTGTACAATGTCACGAACCTCTCTGTCTATCAGGTCTAGTCCCTTAAATCTATTTGTTACTTCCACTGTATACTCATAAGGGATTTGATCTAGGTCATACCTGAATGGTCTAGTGGTTTTCCCTACTTTCTTCAATTTAAGTCTGAATTTGGCAATAAGCAGTTCATGATCCGAGCCACAGTCTGCTCCCGGTCTTGTTTTTGCTGACTGTCTAGAGCTTCTCCATCTTTGGCTTCAAAGAATATAATCAATCTGATTTCAGTGTTGACCATCTGTTGATGTCCACGTGTAGAGTCTGAGCACTATATTTCCTTCTGCCCTAGCCACCAATTCCCCTGAGTACATGGTGCTGCTAGAACCCCTGAAACCCAAGCAGTTGCACCACCTCCACACCTGGCCCTCACAGGGGCAAATCCAAGTCCTCCAGGGAAGAAGCAAACCCCAGTGGATGACCTGCATGCAGAGGTGAAAATAAAACCACAATTGAAACCCATGGGCAGTGTGGTTAAGGAAGAAAACCCAAAACCTTCCCACCAGCTGTACAAGCTGCAGATTAAATCCACACAATCAACTAGGCAGACTCTGTGTCTATGGAATATATAAAAGGACATTGAGAGCTGCAAATGTGCAGGGACACAAACTGCCTCCACTGCAGGAGTTATGGCCCTATCAGACTATCAGAGTCTTTTTTTGAGCCTCTTGTAGCTGGCAATCCGAAGGTCTCTTTGGCCAATCTTTCTCTGTAGCTCCATTCAGGCACTTAGAGGGCTCCCTTGCCTGGAGTCCTCTATTGTTTGGGGCATCAGGCACATAGAGGCGCCCCCCTGGCTGCGGGGCCCTGGGTTTTAGTTGTGGTTTTAAATTGTGGTTTAAACTTAAAAGGGCACCCTGGGTGGGGTCCTTCTCTGTAGTTCAGTGTGTCAGGCATTTGATGGACACCTCTCTATTGTTCAGCTACTGATGCTGGTGTGTGGGGAGAGAGAAGCTATGGTGATGGCTCCGCCCTCTACGCATGACTCAGCAGTATTGCCTTGCTTCCATCGCTGCCTGGCTTTCCTCCACAGGTATTTCGCACCACAATCTCCTCCCTCACATCCATCCCCTCAATCCGTCACTCTGCAGTCAACAGAAGCCCATGCCTTGGGATTGTTTCACAATCCCTAAACTCCAGCTGTACCTTCCAGGGGATCTGAGTCCCTGTCCAGGGTATGTATGGCTGCAGCAAGAACTGTCTGATTCTCATTCCATTTAGGCTGCCACAGATCAGCTCTTTCACTCTCAACCTTAAATGTTTCTCCTCTGACTCAGACAATTGCCCCGATGTGGGGATCAGACCCCTGCTTCAGTTCCCCCACCCGCCAAGGGCAGGTCCAGTCCTTCCAACACTCCTGTTTTTACCCCTAGTTCCTTCATCCTACAGTTTTGCATGGGGTTCTATATATTCTTTTCCACTGGCCAGGTACTCCTCTCTGCTCTCAGAGGGTGTTCTGCATGCACTTCTGTGTCTGAAGGTGTATTCCTGATGTTTCCATGGAGAGATATGTACTCCACATCCACCTGCTCCTCTGCCATCTTGTTCTCCGAGTTCAATACATTTTAATATAAACTGTAGTAGTATACTCAAACTATATGTTATGTATATAAAATGTATTGATATTATTTCTTCAATTTGGTTACTACAAGGCTTACTTTACATATAAGAATAAATATATTTTGTTAATTTGTTTTTTAATCAGGCATTTACAGAAACATAAACATGTGGATTTTTCTCTTCATGCTAATGAAAACTTATCAAGATATTTAGAGAACAAATCTGTGTGGCAAATATTGACAGAAAATGGACAAGACTGTTCAGCCATCTGTACTAGACATTTTTAAAGTGCACTGAGTTAATCAATTCCATTTTACCATATCAAATTGCAAAAGGCACACTGGTCCATTGAATTTGCCCTAACTGAAATGATGCCCAGGCAGCACTTTAACAGGAATGTGCAAGAGAAAGAACTTTCATTGCTGAGCTGCTGAATTTGCACTCTCAGGCCTCTAAGGCAAGGATTTTTTTTTTAAGTTTGCAGAACTGTGAGAGGAGAATTAGCCTAGGCTCATACGATTCCTGCTGATAGTCTTAGATCTAAATGGGCTTATTGCAGTTTTAACTTTAACTCTAAAAGGGAATTATGTTAGTAATTTTTCCCGATATTTCAAGGTATTATTCATTCAACTTTCTATTTCAGCTTCAGGGTCACCCAAGTCTGTTGATTTTCTCATATTTTCTTAATTTTCAATTTCAAGATCTATATTTTTCATTTTAATTTTTTAATAAAAATTTTTAATAGTTGACTTTTTGATGGAACTTTGTTAAATGCTTTTTGTTGTCATTGTTGTTTAATTGCTAAGTCATGTCTGACTCTTTGCGAGTCAATGGATGGTAGCATGGACAGGCTCCTCTGTCCTCCACTATCTCCCTGAGTTTGCTGATATTAATGTGCATTGAGACAGTGTGCTATCTAACCATCTCATACTTCTTTAAAGCTTTGAAGCCAGGCATTGACTTCTCCTCTCTAACTGTGAAAGTCTTGCAGTAGAAGGCTGTTTCATCTACACTGAAAATCTTTTGTTCAGTGTGGGCAGCTTCATTAGTGAGCTAGATTTTCTGGATAACTTGATGCAGATTCTACATCATCGCTTTTGGTGCTTCACCTTGCACTTTTATGATATGAGGATGGCTTTGTCCCTTAATCCTCATTAACCAACCTCCACTAGCCCCCCATTTTTCTTCTGCAGCTTTGTCACCTCTCAGTATTCCTAGAATTGAAGATAGTTAAGGCCTTGCTCTGGATTAGTTCTTTTTTATTTATTTTTAATTGGAGTATAATTGATTTACAATATTGTGTTGGCTTCTAAGGTAATGTATTTGGTCTGATATCCTATCCAGACCACCAAAACTTTCTCTGTGTCAGCAATAAGACAGTTCCACTTTCTGATCACTCTGTGTTCATTGGAGCAGCACTTTTAATTTCCTTCAAGAACTTTTCCTTTGCATTCACAACTCGGGTAACTGGCACAAGAGGCTACCTTTTGGTCTGTCTGGGCATTCAAAATGACTTCTTCACTAAGCTTTTGATTTAAAGTGGGGAACATATAACTCTTTGCTTGAATGCTTAAAACTCATTACAGGCTTATTAATTGGCCTAATTTCAATATTGTTGTGTCTCAGGGAATAGGGTAGCCCAAGGAGAGGGAGAGAGATGAGAGAATGCTGGTCAATGGAGCAGTCAGAATACACAATCTATTGATTAAGTTCTCCTTGTAGGAGCATGGTTTGTGGTACCAACAAGCAATTACAAATATAACATCAGAGCTCACTAATCACAGATCACCATAACAAATATAATAATAATGAAAAAGTTGGAAATAATGTAGAAATTACCAAAATGTGACACAGATATAAGTGAACAAATACTGTTGGGAAAAATGGTATCCATAGACTTTTTGGTGCAGGGTTGCCACAGATCTTCCAACTGTGAAAAACAGTATCAGTAAAGTGCAATAAATTGAAACACAATAAAATGAGATAGGCTTCTATTATTAACTATAGTTTCCATATACATTATATCCCCATGACTTCTTTATATTATGACTGGAGTTTTGTACCTTTTGACACCTTCACCCTCTTTCCCACTCTACACACCACATCTCTGGCAACTATTACTACCAATTGGTTCTCTGTGTCTATGAACTTTTTTTTTCAAGATTACACATACAAGTGATATCATATGATATTTGTCTTCTTTCAGACTTATTTCACTTAGCATAATGCTATCGAGGTCCATTCGTATTGTTGCAAATGGCAAAATTTTGTTCTTTTCATGACTAAATAACATTCCAGTGTGTGTGTGTGTGTGTAGACACACCATAGTCTCTTTATCCGTTCATCCATCAATAATGCTGCAATAAGCTGCTGCTGCTAAGTCGCTTCAGTCGTGTCCGACTCTGTGCGACCCCATAGACGGCAGCCCACCAGGCTCCACCGTCCCTGGGATTCTCCAGGCAAGAACACTGGAGTCGGTTGCCATTTCCTTCCCCAATGCATGAAAGTAAAAGTGAAAGGGAAGTCGCTCAGTCTTAGCGACCCCATGGACTGCAGCCTACCAGGCTCCTCTGTCCATGGGATTTTCCAGGCTAGAGTACTGGAGTGGGTTGCCATTGCCTTCTCCAGCAATAAGCACAGGTATGCAAATATTTTTACAACTTAGTATTTCCATTTTCTTTGAGTAAATACTCAGCTGTGGAATTGCTACATCACATGGTAAGTTTATTTTTAAGTTTTTGAAAAAGCTCCATAATTCTTTTCATAGTGGCTGGAGCAATTTACATTCCCACCAACAGTGCACAAGGATTTCCTTTTCTCCATATCCTTGCCAACACTTGTTATTTATTGTCTTTTTAATGATAGACATTCTAACAAGTGTGAGGTGATATCTCACTATGATTCTGATTTTCATTTCTCTGATGATTAATGATGTTGTACATCTTTTCATGTACTTGCTGTCCATTTGTATGTCTTCTTTGGGACATTATCTATTCAGATCTTTTGTTCATTTTTAATTGGATTATTTTTTTATTGAGTTGTATGAGTTCTTTATATATTTTGGATATTAACCCTTTGTCAGATATATAATTTACAAATATTTTCTCTCATTTCATAGGTTACCTTTTATTTTCTTTTAATATTGACATTTTATTTTATTAAAGTATATCAATGTTTTTATTATTTTGAAAACTTTTTATTTTCTATTAGGGTATAGCCAATTAACAATGTTGTGATTGTTTCAGGTGAACAGCAAAGGGACTCAGCTATACATATACATGTATCCATTCTCCCCCAAACTCCCTTCCCATCCAGACTGCCACATAACATTGAGCAGACTTCCATGACCTATACAGTAGGTTCTTGTTGGTTATCCATTTAAAATATAGCATTGTGTACATTGTCCATCACAAACTCTTTAACTGTCCCTTCCCCCTGAGGCTGCCTTTTAATTTTGTTGATGGTTTCTTTTGCTGTGCAGAGTTTTCAAGTTTGTTGTAGCTCCACTTGTTTATTTTTTTCATTTGCTTTTGATGTCAAATACAAAAAAAAAACATCATCACCAAGTCTGATGTTGAGTAGCTTACTGCCTATATTTTCTTCAAGAAGTGTTATGGTTTCAGGTCTTATATTCAGTCTTTAATCCATCCTGAGTTAATTTTTGTGTATGGTATAAGAGAGCCATCCTGTTTCATTCTTCTGCTTATAAATGTCCAATTTTCCCACCATCATTTATTGAAAAGACTGTCCTTCAACTATTGCATATCCTTGACTTCTTTGTGGTAAACTAATTTCCATATACGTGTAGGTTTATTTATGGGCTCTCAATTCTGTTCCATTGATCTCTGTGTCAGTTTTTGCACCAATACCATACTATTGTATTACTATAACTTTGTAGTATGGCTTGAAATCATGTGATCATTTTAGCTTTTTTCCTTCTTTCTCAACATTTTGTTTGCTGTTCAAGTTTTTCTGTGATTCCATGCAAATTTTAAAATTGTTCTAGTTCTGTGAAAAATGCCATTGGACTTTGTAAAGGATTGTAGCAGACATCTTATGTCGTTTGCACATAAACAGTACAAGACTGCTCAGTCAACTTCTAATGGTCAAGAATAACAGAATGTAAATAATATCAGTCAGTTCAGTCACTCAGTCATGTCTGACTCTTTGTGACCCCATGGACTGCAGCACGCCAGACTTCCCTGTCCATCACTCACTCCTGGAACTTGCTTAAACTCATGTCCATTGAGTCAATGATGCCATCCAACCATCTTATCCTCTGTTGTCCCCTTCTCCTCCTGCCTGCAATCTGTCCCAGCATCAGGGTCTTTACTAATGAGTCTGTCCTTTGCATCAGGTGGCCAAAGTATTATAGCTTTAGCATCAGTCCTTCCAATGAATATTCAGGATTGATTTCTTTTAGAATTGATTGGTTTGATCTCCTTGCAGTCCAAGGGACTCTCAAGAGTCTTCTCCAACACCACAGTTCAAACAATATAAAATAATCAAACAATATAAACAATATAAAAGAATAAAAAAGGACTCCTTCTAAATGTTTTTCCAGAAAGGTATTTAATATTGAATGACTAAATGATATATTGATGTTAAAAATTATGTCCATTCTTCACTGGAGTTTAGAGCCTAAAACTGCATAGGTTATGTCTAAATTAATGTTTAGATAAACATTTAGGTAAACGCCTTTCTATAACTATCAAGATTTATTAAGTTTATGCTACTTCCAAATATTTTTTGTTCCTCTGAACCCTGTAGCCTTAATGAGTTATTCAAGCTAGATATAAACAAGATATATTACAATAAATTTTTATATTTATAATGATATAGTCCATGGGGTCACAAAGAGTAAGACATGATCGAGTGGCTGAACAACGACAGCAAATCAGTTATTGCAACATTCCTGCCACATTGCCTAACTTTATCATTATGGTGACAAGTCAAGTCATGAGCTGAGAAAATATGATAATACTATATGTTTAATACTTTTGAAATTATAAATGTATTATTAAAATTATGATTTCTCTGGAACTGTTGGGAACAGTATGGGAGTTCAGTGTCAAATGATCTTTTGTTCTGGCTTGTACTTGTTCTCAAAGTCTACAGTTGCCCTTCAGAATAGGAGAAAATAATTGCAAACAAAACAACTGATGAAGAATTAGTCTCTAAAATATATAAGCAGCTCAATGCCAGAAAAATGAACAACCCAATCAAAAAGTGGGCAAAAGATCTAAACAGGCATTACTTCAAAGAAGACAGACAGATAGCTAATAAACACATGAAAATATGTTAAACATCATTCATTATTAGAGAAAGGTAAATCAAAACTACTATGTGGTATCATCTCATTCTCACTGGTCAGAATGGCCATCATCAAAAAGTCTACAAATAATAAATGCTGGAGAGTGTGTAGAGAAAAGGAAAGCCTCTTACACCGTCAGTGGGAATGCAAGCTGGTATGGCTACTATGGAGAACAGTATGTAGTTTCCTGAAAAAACTGGGAATAAAAACCACCATATGATCCAGCAATTCCACTGCTGGGTATAAACCCTGAGGAAACCAGAATTGGAAGAGACACATGTACCCCAATATTCATTGCAGCACTTTTTACAATAGCTAGGACATGGAAACAACCTAGATGTCCATCATCAGATGAATGGATAAGGAAGTTGTGGTACATATACACAGTGGAATATTACTCAGCTATAAAAAGAAACACATTTGAGTCAGTTCTAATGAGGTGGGTGAACCTGGAGTCTATTATACAGAGTGAAGTCAGAAAGATAAAAAACGAATACTTGATATTAGTGAATATATATGGAACTTAGAAAGATAGTACCAATGATCCTACATGCAGGGCAGTACAGGAGACACAGATGTAAAGAATAGACTTTTGGACTCAGTGGAAGATGGTGAGGGTGGGTTGATTTGAGAGAATAATATTGAAACATGTACACTACCATATGTAAAATAGATGACCAGTGCAAGTTTGATGCATGAAGCAGGGCACCCAAAGTCAGTGTTCTGGGACAACCCAGAGGGACAGGATGGGGAGGGAGTTGGAAGAGAGGTTCAGGATGGGGGGACACATGTTTACTGTGGCCGATTCATGTTGGTGTATAGCAAAGACTATCACAATATTGTAAAGTAATTATCCTCAAATTAAAATAAATTAATTTCAAAATAATAAAATTATTATTAATGTGAAGGGTTTGTATTTATAAAAAATACTTCTAGTATTTAATCAAATTCATTTCCTTTCATTCTTCAGCAATTCTTTTTGCCTTTTAGTTTTACTATATTTTCTCCTAAAGCACATTCTTCCTGAGAAGTTATTTCTAATTTCTGAGAACTTGGAAGAACAGTGAAAGCAGTTACTTTCTTCCCATTACTGTACCATCAAATAAACTGCAGACACATTTTAATATCAAACATCAGTGCAAAGCAGAGGAGGCCAAGAGAATATGGAGCAGGCATATTCACTTCTAAAAGCCTTATCCTTAGCCTTGATGCACACATCTTAAGTCATAGTCGGTTAGCGAGTACAAGTTACATGACCACACACAACTGCAAGAGAAACTGGGAACATGTAACCATCTGCTCCTCTGGTCATCACTTGCTTTTAGAGCCTTCCTTTAACAACGCAAAAGTAGGAAGTCAAGAAACACCTGGAGTAAAAGGCAAATTTGGCCTTGGAATACAGAATGAAACAGGGAAAAGTCTAATCGAGTTCTGCCAAGAGAACGCACTGGTCATAGCAAACACCCTCTTCCAACAACACAAGAGAAGACTCTACACATGGACATCACCAGATGGTCAACACCGAAATCAGATTGATTATATTCTTTGCAGCCAAAGATGGAGAAGCTCTATACAGTCAGCAAAAACAAGACTAGGAGCTGACTGTGGCTCAGATCATGAACTGCTTATTGCCAAATTCAGACTGAAATTGAAGAAAGTGGAGAAAACCACTAGACCATTCAAGTATGACCTAAATCAAATCCCTTATGACTACACAGTGGAAGTGAGAAATAGATTTAAGGGACTAGATCTGATAGACAGAGTGCCTGATGAACTATGGATGGAGGTTCATGACATTGTACAGAAGACAGGAATCAAGACCATCCCCATGGAAAAGAAATGCAAAAAAGCAAAATGGCTGTCTGAGGAGGCCTTAAAAATAGCTGGGAAAAGACAGGAAGTGAAAAGCAAAGGAGAAAGGAAAGGTATACCCATTTGAATGCAGAGTATCAAAGAATAGCACGGAGAGATAAGAAAGCCTTCCTCAGCGATCAGTGCAAAGAAACAGAGGAAAACAATAGAATGGGAAAGACTAGCGATCTCCTCAAGAAAATTAGAGAAACCAAGGGAATATTTCATGCAAAGATGGGCTCAATAAAGGACAGAGATGGTAGAGACCTAACAGAAGCAGAAGATATTAAGAAGAGGTGGCAAGAATACACAGAAGAACTGTACAAAAAAGATCTTCACGACCAGGATAATCACAATGGTGTGATCCCTCACCTAGAGCCAGACATCCTGGAATGTGAAGTCAGGTGGGCCTTAGAAAGCATCACTACAAACAAAGCTAGTGAAGGTGATGGAATTCCAGTTGAGCTATTTCAAATCCTCAAAGATGATGCTGTGAAAGTGCTGCACTCAATATGTCAGCAAATTTGGAAAACTCAGCAGTGGCCACAGGACTGGAAAAGGCCAGTTTTCATTCCAATCCCAAAGAAAGGCAATGCTAAAGAATGCTCAAACTACCACACAATTGCACTCATCTCACATGCTAGTAAAGTAATGCTCAAAATTCTCCAAGCCAGGCTTCAGCAATACGTGACCCGTGAACTTCCAGATGTTCAAGCTGGTTTTAGAAGAGTCAGAGGAACCAGATCAAATTGCCAACATCTGATGAATCATCGAAAAAGCAAGAGAGTGCCGGAAAAATATCTATTTCTGCTTTATTGACTATGCCAAAGCCTTTAACTGCGTGGATCACAATAAACTGTGGAAAATTCTGAAAGAGATGGGAATACCAGACCACTTGACCTGCCTCTTGAGAAATCTGTATTCAGGTCAGGAAGCAACAGTTAGAACTGGACATGGAACAACAGACTGTTTCCAAATAGGAAAAGGAGTATGTCAAGGCTGTATCTTGTCACTCTGCTTATTCAACTTATATGCAGAGTATATCATGAGTAACTCTGGGCTGGAAGAAACACAAGCTGGAATCAAGATTGCCAGGAGAAATATCAATAACCTCAGATATGCAGATGATACCACCCTTATGTCAGAAAGTGAAGAAGAACTCAAGAGCCTCTTAATGAAAGTGAAAGAGGAGAGTGAAAAAGTTGGCTTAAAGCTCAACATTCAGAAAACTAAGATCATTGCATCTAAGATCATGGCACTTCATGGCAAACAGATGGGCAAACAGTGGAAACAGTGGCTGACTTTATTTTTCTGGGCTCCAAAATCACTGCAGTTGGTGATTGCAGCCATGAAATTAAAAGACACTTACTTCTTGGAAGGAAAGTTATGACTAACCTAGACAGCATATTAAAAAGCATAGACATTACTTTGCCAACAAAGGTCTGTCTGTCAAGGCTATGATTTTTCCAGTGGTCATGTGTGGATATGAGAGTTGGACTATGCAGAAAGCTGAGCGCTGAAGAATTGATGCTTTTGAACTGTGGTGCTGTATAAGACTCTTGAGAGTCCCTTGGACTGCAAGGAGATCCAAACAGTCCATCCTAAAGGAAATCAGTCGTGGGTGTTCATTGGAAGGACTGATGTTGAAGCTGAAATTTGAATACTTTGGCCACCTTATGTGAAGAGTTGACTCATTGGAAAAGCCCCTGATGCTGGGAAAGATTAAGGGCAGAAGGAGAAGGCAATGACAGAGGATGAGATGGCTGGATGACATCACCGACTTGATGGACATGGGTTTGGGTAGACTCAGGGAGTTAGTGATGGACAGGGAGGCCTGGTGTGCTGCAGTTCATAGGGTTGCAAAGAGTCGGACATGACTGTGTGACTGAACTGAACTGAACTTTAACAGAAGAAGCATTCAAACCTCACCTCTCAAGGTAAACAATCTAAAGTCAGACTCCAAGATCTCAGGGTGATACAGCATCTGATCTACCAAGTTCACATGTGGTCCCTCATTTGTAGTCACTAAATGCTACATAATCTGCCACCTGTGAATACACACATCCATGCACACTCATGCCCTGGCCTGGAATTAATATGTCTAATTCTCTTTATATTTCATCAAAGTATATTGAATATCTCATTTGACACTGAAAATTTTAGAGTTATTGAGTTGTTTGTTTATCATAACATTCCAGTGTTATAAAGTACTTACTTTTACTGTTATCTGACAAAATGTCAAAATAATGTGGCTGTCATTTTCCTGTTAATTTTTATTTTTATAATTTCATGATTATCCATTTCTCTCATCTTCTCAATGATTAGTTATAAACATTTATTTGGTCAGATGTAATAACTTTTTTCTAAAAACAGTATTATAAAAAAGACACTTTTTGTGTTCCTTTATTATTCCAGCATTGAATCATCCCAAATCCTGGATGCATACATATGTCTTCTATTTCTCCTTTATCATAGAGGTGGTCCTAACTCTCAGTAACTTGTAAAATAATTGATTCCTTACATGATTAATTTGCAACGTTAATGTCTCACATGAATACTTTGAAAGAATTATTTAGCTCTTTGGCAACGCTAATACCCTTGACTTGTAGGATACCCTTGCCAGTCCTCCGTGGGCCTATTTATTTCCTTTAGAAGAAAGTTATAATATTCTGTTGGGATAATGACCTTAAGTTTTGACTTTTAATAAAAAAAGAAGTAAATTTTTACCATAGAATTAATTTAATTATAACTAAATTTCAAGAAGTTTTAAAGAAGTCTTTACTTAAATCTTCAATTCTGAATATTCTCTAATTATCCTATGTAATTAATTACTATACTACCAATGGAATTTTTATAACTATAAAAATAAATCAGTTATTTATCCTAATTATGATCATTACTCATATGCTAAATGACAGAACCTTTTAAGTATTCTTATTATTACCAAGTAATCAAAATTCACAGTGAATTTTTTTCTTTCAGATAAGTTTTTAAAAATGTTTAAAAAGAGTCAGATCATGGTCAGTCATTTACTAAAACTAAAACTAAAAGCCAATCTAAACAGTGATTAAAGATATCTCCAAACAGGCAGATTTTTTACTCTCTGAGCCACCAGGGAAGCCCTATTAAAAAAAAAAAAAAAAAAAAACCCAGATATAATGAGGCTGTGTTTGGAGATATCTTTAATGACTGTTTAGATTGGCTTTTAGTTTTAATCGATGAAAAAATTGAAGTAAAATTTAAATATTATTTTCTTTTTCTCTAAAGTTCATGAATCTAAATTGACCATCATAATCAGAATAAATAACTGCTCTATTTTTATAGTTATAAAAATTCCATTGGTAGTATAGTAATTAATTATATAGGATAATTAGAGAACTTTCAGAATTAAAGGTTTAGTCCTTTGTAATCAGGAAAGTCACACAGATTCTTGAGTTATAACAAGGTTATCATTGGATGGAAAATAATGAGTCCATGTATCTAACGTCTGTTCTGTGGAATAGTCATTATTAAAGTTCTAAGATATGCAGTAAATTATGTTTTTGAGGCAACATAATTGCTTTATGTTGCTTTAATTGCTTTGCCTAATGTATTGAATCCTTCTCATCCTTCTGATAGTGAATAAGCCTAGTTTACTGGTCAGTATTTACATTCCAATGTGGGTCTGATGCTCTGCTGAATATGATACTTCTGTGAAGTGCAAGAAACCACCTGTGTTAGTTTCCTAGGGCTGTCCTAACAGATCGCCACAAACTGGGTAGCTTAAGACAGAAATTTATTCTCTCTCGATTCTTGAAGCTAAAAATCTGAAACCAAGGTGTTAGCACAGCAGGTTCTGCCTGAAGGTTCTGCGCAAGAATCTTTTCTTGCATCTCCCTAGCTTCTGGTGATTGCCAACAACCCCAGCATCTCTTAGCTTGTAGCTGTGTCACTCTCATCTCTGTGTCCATCTTCACAGGGCCATCTTTCCTCCTTGTGTGTCTGAGTCTTTCCATGCACTTCTTATAAGGAAATCTATCATTGGATTTAGGGCCGACCCTTGTTCAGTATGATGCCATCTTAATTTGATTACAGCTGCAAAGACCTATTTCCTAATTACATTACATTCATAGGGACTGGAGGGTTAGGACTTGAACTTATCTTTTGAATGTGGGAGGCATGGTTCAACTCACAACACCATTAAACTGTATTTCTGTGAAAATTAGCCAACTTAGTAATTTAACTACTGTAATGTGACATTTTAAAAAAAAACGATGATTCTTAGCTACAAATAGAGATTTTGAATAAAGTGTACAACATTAATCTATCTTTCATCAATGGAAGGAGCAACATCTTTGTTTTCCAGAGTGCACAGGCTAGAATTCCCCCTTCCTGGTCACTGGCCTAAAATTATTTCATAATCAGACTTTGGTTGTAGCTGTATCACCCTGGTGTGTGATGGCAAATATACAATTATATTTGCCTGAGCTATCTGGATTGCTTTTCTAGATAATCTCAAATTAATCAGATTACTGTGAAGTTGTCTTGTGTTGACTGTTATCTCTATAAAACTGTTACTCTGGAAATCATTTTTACATTTTGTGAATGATGAGTGATTCCAGTTATTTCACAGTAAATATGCTAAGAATTGTGCATAATCCTTGTCATAGTTGTCATAGTATTTGTTTCCTTATACTATAGTTTGTTGGAAAATTTGGGGATGTTCACAGAAGGTGTGTACATATTGAGGCCATTTGTGTAGAAATGAGATCTAAATAGTCAAACTTCTGCTGCTCAGAAAAAGTTTCTCCATTGAAAGAAGATGAGAAAAATTGAAATATAATAATAACAAACATTTTCTTTTTGAGAGAATGTCAATGAACTAAAATAACTCACAGTGAATAAGGAAAGAGATTAAACATGCATGTCAGCCAAACTGAAAAATGCTTCACTTTTTAATTTCTTAGAACTCATAAAGATTAGAGTCAGCTTTTCTCTTCTTACATGTTAAATCAAATCCTTGTTTTAAAGATGTGTACCTATCTGAAAGATAATGAAGATGGTAATTCTCTTACTTGCTAATTTTAATTATATTTTTAAACAGCATGCAGCCACTCTCAAATGAAAGATTAGCAATTACTTTATTGGAATAATCTTGAGATTCAGGAAGGATGGATTTTTTCGAGGGGGGGAGTCTTTTGTATTTCTTCACACTTGAACCAAAATTTTACATTCTGTCATTTTAAGCATCTGGATAAAATAAACACTTTCAGCATCATCCTTCAGCCTTGTTCAGAATTTACCACAGTGCTAGACATATACTAGGGACCCACTAAATACCCATCACATGTTTTCATGAAAAAACAAAATATGGATTTTCTAGTGGTGGTTTATGACTAAAAATGTATAAGGAAATTGATGATATTGCCGGAGTCCCGCTCCAACTGGTTCAGGGGTCCCCAAGGGATGAACGGCATCAGCAAAAGGAAAAGAAAGGAGACAGAGAGTTTTTTTGATGGCCCAAAGACCATTGGTCCAAGGACAAAATCTTTATTGCTTTAGTCTCTATTTATATATCACATGTTCTTCTACGTAACGATTCTTACAATATTTTTCCGTTCAGATCAACATCCCCTGATTCTAAGATGTGTTAAAAGTTTTTTCCTAGTCCTTTGTCACATTTTGGTTACATGTTTACCCTGAAACCTATTTTTATTTTACTAAAACATAGTCTATAAATCATATTATACCATCTACTTATTCTGTACACCCTGCTACTACAGCGAATACAGCGTCTTGCTTCAGTGAATAAGTACTATAGTGGTGTCTAAGGGCAAAAGTTTCTCAAGTACAGCCATTGTCAGTGGTGGTTTGTTTACCATCTACCCACATCCCACAAGACTATTTCTGGCAGGGACAAGTCTTTTGCAGTTTACCTAGAAACCATTTACAATACAATTCATATAGTTCTTTTCCGATTATGCTTAGATTCTGAGGGGCACAAATATCTCTAGCATCCTAATCTTTATGAGAAAAGGTAATTGGCTTAGTTTCTGTAATTTTCCCTGTTACATGACCCAAGTTTTCCAGTCATCAATAACAATCTCCTCATGAGGCCAGGTCACAATAGGCTTAGGGCTTATTTTCCAAATGATCATGGCCTTATTCCCTGGCTGAATGTTAGGGACCCACCAATCAGGGGCCTCAGTAGGTTTAATCATTTTTGGAATGTTTCTCTGGGGCAAGGGATCATTTTTCTTTTTCCTGGACTCTTGTGACCTCGTCATGGAAGCCCCTACAACTCCAGCCATCAAAGAATGAAACAGAGTTAGCCACAACAAAAGCAGAGAAACAGGAAGGAGGGAAGCTTCTGATCCTGGAGAGAAACCGCTTTGCAGTTTCTTCTTGAGTGGTGCCATGACTTTGTCATCTGGCAGTAGATCCAGAACGGCTCCCAACAGAAAGAAAGAAACACAGCTAGCCACACCAGAAGCATAGAAAGAGGAAGGAGTGAAGGTTCCGATCCTGGAGAGAAACCGCTTTGCAGTTTCTTCTTGATTGGTGCTGTGACTTTGTCATCCAGCAGTAGTTCCAGAACGGCTCCCAACATGACATTTTATAAAATCTCATAACATCATGTTGGAATATATGTTTTTCTTGATACCTCCTATGAGATCTAAAGAAAGAGTTATGCTGAACAGATAAACTTATACTTTGCAAATAAACTATTATTTGACTAATCAGTTTATTGAGAATTCTGTATCTAAACTATATAATCTTCAGGTTAATGTTACTTAAACTGTGTTTCTACAACATGTCCACTGGAGTCATTTGGGGTACTTATTAAAAAATATAGATTACCAGACTATACTCAGCACTACATAATCATAATCTATATACAATATCCAAAGTTTCTCATTTTAAATAAGCTTCACTAATGTATTTTATGTACCTTCATGTTCTAAAACAACTATTTTAATATGATTTATGCATGTCTAGGAAGATGATGTCAAATGTCTAAGTCATTGTCTTATGGAAGCAGAGGTAATGAAGAAAGCTAGAGCTAATATATCTGGGTTGAAGTAATTTAACATACATAAAAACTACATAAAAACTTCAGTTCCCTGAAGATAGCCAAAGAGTTCAATATAGCATTATTCAACATACACACTCTTCTACAGGCACAGTGGCTTCACATATAATTCAGTACTTACAATTTTCTGTCAGAAGTCTAATATTCCAAGTCAGACATGGTAGTGGCAGCTTTGAAAATGCTAAAATTCTGAGTCATCCAGTCTTGCTCGGGAATCGAATGAAGGATTCATCTATCTACTATAATAATCACTTAGTGGTTAGAGAATATGGGGAGCAGAATCAGATCCTTCTAGATTCAGGATTCTTTAAGAAGTGGGTAGGACCTTAGGACTATAGTTTTTTTATTCCTCAGGACTTGGCACACCATATTTGTTAACCATGGGAGAGCCCTTTGGTGCAAAGTCAAGTGGAAGTCGGGGCCATAGACATACAATTCTCTGTTGACTAGAAGCCAGGCATGAGACAGTGAGGTGAGAAACCTAATGTAAGTCCTGATTCTAATTCACACAGAAATCTTGGCAAGTCTGGTATTTGTGTTCATTACAGATCATGCCAGATTTTAAAAGGAGAGAGAAAGATGATGCAGGGATTGGCAACATTTTCTAAAATATCTGAAACATGATTCTCTAAAGCAAATCTTCATTGTGGAACTTAATCTCTTTGTCAGAAATTTTAATTAAACTTTGAGCCCATTTATATGTTTCATAAGATTTGCCAGAGTCCTGCTCCAGCTGGTGCAGGAGTGCCCAGGGGATGGAACGGCATTGGCGAGAGGAAAGAAGGAAACAGAGTTTTTTTGATGGCCCAAGGACCATAAACTTCATTGCTTTCAGTTTCTACTTATATAGCACATGTTTTTCTATGTAACGACTCTTACAATATTTTTCTGTTCAGATCAACATCCCCTGATTCTAAGATGTGTCAAAAGTTTTTTCCTAGTCCTTTGTCACATTTTGGTTACATGTTTATCCCGAAACCTACTTTTATTCTACTAAAACATAGTCTATGAATCATATTGTTCCATCTACTTATTCTGTACCGCCTGCTACTACAGCGAATACAGCGTCTTGCTTCAGTGAATAAGTACTATAGTGGTGTCTAAGGTCAAGAGTTAGCCATTGTCAGTGGTGGTTTGTTTACCATCTACCCACATCCCACAAGACTATTTCTGGCAGGGACAAGTCTTTTGCAGTTTACCTAGAAACCATTTACAATACAATTCATATAGTTCTTTCTGTTTACACTTAGATTTTAAGGGGCACAAATATCTCTAGCATCCCAATCTTTATGAGAAGAGATAATTGCTTAGTTTCTATAATTTTCCCTGTTACATGACCCAAGTTTTCCAGTCATCAATAATAATCTCCTCATGAGGCCAGGCCACAATAGGCTTAGGGTTTGTTTTCCAAATGATCATGGCCTTATTCCCTGGCTGAGTGTTAGGGACCCATCAGCCAGGGGCCCCCGTAGGTTTAATCATTTTTGGAATGTTTCTCTGGGGCAAGGGATCATTTTTCTTTTTCCTGGACTCTTGTGACCTCGTCATGGAAGCCCCTACAACTCCAGCCATCAAAGAATGAAACCGAGTTAGCCACAAAAAAGCAGAGAAACAGGAAGGAGGGAAGCTTCTGATCCTGGAGAGAAACCGCTTTGCAGTTTCTTCTTGAGTGGTGCCATGACTTTGTCATCCGGCAATAGTTCCAGAACGGCTCCCAACAGAAAGAAAGAAGCACAGCTAGCCACACCAGAAGCATAGAAAGAGGAAGGAGTGAAGGTTCCGATCCTGGAGAGAAACCGCTTTGCAGTTTCTTCTTGATTGGTGCCGTGACTTTGTCATCCAGCAGTAGTTTCAGAACGGCTCCCAACAAAGATTAAATGTGAACACTCATGAATTCCTATGGTCCCCACACCTAGGTCAAAACATTTCTTACCTGGTGTTCACAGTTTTTCATACACTTTCATTATGACTTTAAATCCAAAAGTTTTTCAAGGATTTTAAATCCAAAGTAAATGGCTCTTTTGACCAGTGATAGACGAAGGAGAATTTATGTGATGAGTTTGGGGAACTGTGAGTAGCATTAGGTTTCTGGGTGTCTTCAAACATTTAGTGTCTTCTTTGAGTCTAAGGGATGGGAAAACTAGAACAAAAGAGCTACAAATAGACGACCTTGTTTATTTGCTAATTTTACATTAATATCTATGGTCTCTCAAAGAAATCACTTAAATACTTATTTCCTCATCATAACTTATTTATATAACTAGAAATAAGTTACCCTACAGAATTATTGTGAGGATCATATAGGAAGTGCTTTCTGAATAATATTTTGGATTCTTTTCAGCTTGTGACAGTGGGACATAAATGTATACACCTCTCTCCAGGAGCGCTGCCGTTGACCATGAGCAGAGTAAATCAAGCAGAAACATCTAGTGGACAACTAGGCATATTGGACAAGAGTGTAGAACAGGATAGAGATCTGGAAAACATCTGCACAAAAGTAGATTTCACTTTGGCAATTCAATCGTAAAAGATTTTGAATTAGTATTAATATTATGGAAGTGTAAAACATGCATTGAATTATAGACAACCTTTTAAAATATTTGTTACATTTGTTTAAAAGCATCACATAGAGAAAAGGTGATTTTAAATATGGAATCAAAGGTAGTGTCTCTGATCTCTATTTTAACTTGGCAAAAGGGAAAAAACCACAGACACAAAAGTGAAAAGTATTGGCATTTAAATTTCTAAAATGATAGGACCATTATAATTTGTAGATAGCAGTTGAAGTAAAGAGTCCTGATCATCTGTCATTTTGAGGAGGCAGGGCCAAATAAGCTATCTGGGAAAAGAAAAGACAGAAAGAAGTAGGAAGAACCTAAGGTGGTGGCTGATTAAGCTATATGGCTCTGATAGTGACTCTATACGTGAATAAATGAATTTCTGCCCACTTGGCTGAGGTCCAAATAGGTTGTCCTTATTCATATGTGCAAGAATTCATTCACTCAGTTACTCACTTATTCAATTCACCTATTAAAAGATTACCACGTGTAAGAAATTATGCTACATGCTAAAGACAAAAGTTATCAAACATACCATTTATCTTCAACTTGCTTTAAATCTAGTAGAAAAATAATTTTAAATTTTGTGTTACTTATTTGTTAATAAAAACTTATATTTATTGAAAGTTCACAAGGTTAAAGACGTTAATATAAATGATTCAAAAACTCTAGGCTGAAAAGTAAATTTTCACCTTAATTAGTGTCTGCAGTTGCTAAGGGCTATAAAGGGCAGGAACTCAAAACTAATATTTACTTTTATTTAAGTTTCTACATGTAATATGAAGAAGGAAATGGCAACCAATTCCAGTATTCTTGCCTGGGAACTCCAATGGAGAGAGAAAGCCTGGTGGCTATAGTCTATGGGGTTGCAAAGAGTCGAACATGACTGAAATAAGCATACAGGTAATAAGGAAATAATTTTTTTCAGGTCATAAAATCATATGTTGAAGTATAAAAAATGAAAGCAGCTGACTTAGAATTGGAAGCTTTAAAGATCCCCCTTTTTTTTACAGATAGGGAAATAGAAGCCAAGAATTAGCAAGTAAGAACTTTTGGCTTAATTATAGTATTGGGGAATATATAGTGATTTTTGTCTTGAAACTGCTTTTTGTTGTTCAATGGTTACTATCTTTGTACATATTAGGTGGCCAGAATAACTTTAAAACAAACAAACAAAAAAGCAAATTTCAAAGCTCTTTGTTTAAAATCCTTAAGTGAACTTCTAGGCTTTTAAAAAATAATCAACACCTTTAATTGACTCATACTGCCTTCAGGGCCTCGTCTCCTCTCTAATTACTGGCTTCCTACATCTCAGTCACACTGACTGCTTCTCCTTCTCCCAGAACTGTAATGCACTTCTGTCCTCAGGGTCTCTGCACATACTGTTCCCTCTGCCTGGATTTCCCCTTAACTTGCCTTGTTAACATCAAGGCCTTCTTCAAATCTCAGCTCAAGCATCATTTCCTCAGATTCCTTCCATGACCCTTTAGACTTGGTGAACTACTTCAGCAGTATGGCAACATAGCTTTCCAAAATATTCTTTGTAATCATATTAATATATTTATGTGGAGGATATAAACTCTTTACATGTATGTTCTTTCTAATTGCATATTTACTGCGGGGATTATTTGGTCTATATCCCTCCTGT
The DNA here is from genome assembly GCF_054371585.1 of Giraffa tippelskirchi. Taxonomy (NCBI): domain Eukaryota; kingdom Metazoa; phylum Chordata; class Mammalia; order Artiodactyla; family Giraffidae; genus Giraffa; species Giraffa tippelskirchi. The sequence continues at coordinate 102,211,885 of NC_137281.1, forward strand.
CTTGCCCCAGGCTCCCCCAAAGCAGAACTGAAAGAAATGCTGAGTGCAAGGATATTAATTGGGAGTGGATCCTAGGGAGTAAGAGCGAGAGACCAGACTGGGGGAAAGAATGAAGGAAGGCCACTAAAGACTGCAGGTGTAGAGAGAACAAATGCTGAAGGGATTCTCATCCCAATGTGATGGCATTTGGAGATGGGGACCTTTGGGAGATAATTAGGATAAAATTAGGTTTACAAGGGTGGGGTCCTCATGATGAGATTAGCACCCGTATAAGAAAAAAACACCAGAAAGTTTGTGCTCTCTTTCAGCCATGGGAAGATATAGCAAAAATGTAGCAAGTCAAGGAGATAGCCTTCACCAGAAACCAACCAGGCTATCCCCTTGGTCTTGGGCTTTCAGCCTACAGAACTGTGAGAAAATAAATTTCTATTGCTCAATCACCAATCCATGTTATTTTACTATGACAGCACAAAATGACCAAGACATCCATTGAAAATATCTTTCAAAAGTAAATGCAATATAAATATTTTGTAAGGGCTTCCCTGGTGACTCAGATGGTAAAGAATCTGCCTGCAGTGCTGGAGACCTGGGTTTAATCCCTGGGTTGGGAAGATCCCCTGGAAGAGAGCATGGCAACACACTCCAGCAGTCTTGCCTGGAGAATCCCCATGGACAGAGGAACCTGGCAGGCTGCAGTCTATGGGGTGACAAAGAGTTGCACATGACTGAGCGACTAAGCATGAATATATATGTAATCTAGAAAGATAATACTGATAAACCTATTTGCAGGGCAACAATGGAGATGCAGATATAGAGAACAGACTTATGGACACAGGGGTCAGGAGAGGAAGTGGAGGGTGGGATGAATGGAGTGAGTAAACTTGGTAACATATACACTACAGTATGCAAAATAGATAGTCAATGGAAATTTGTTGTATGACTCAGGGAACTGAAACCAGAGCTCTGTAACAACCAAGAGGAGTGGGATGGGATGGGATGGGAGATGGGAGGGAGATATAAGAGGGAAGGAATATATGTATATCCATGACTGAGTCTTATTGATTTATAGCAGAAATCAACACAATAGATTATTGTAAGAGTCTAAGTTGTCCCCAGATTGCTACATTACTGAGAGTATTTCACATCATCTGCCTTTGTATTGTTAAACTTTGCTTCTCTACCACATTCCAATTTAAGGAAACAGTCTTCAGCCTCATATCCAAAGCCCTCCACAACTATGCCCCTCAACCTATCTTTCAAACATTCTTTCTACTCACATGTGTCTGAGACTCCAGAACAACTGAAGTAATCACAATTTCCTATACATTTTTATATTTTTGTATCTGATATTCTCTGCTCATCATTTTTATCCTATGTCGTCTTCTGTACAGATGTTTGTCTCTATAATGTTGTACATTTTATGTTTTCATAATTCCCTTTCATTAGTGATACCGCCCTCATGTGAAGTGCCATTAGTTTGTCACTAGTGTGTGACAGATTATGCTTGCATTATAGTTTGGTGGCGCTAATGGTAAGAACCTGCCTGCCAGTGCAGGAGATGTAAGAGACACCAGTTTGATACCTGGGTTGGGAAGATCCTCTGGAGAAGGAAATGGTAACCCACTCCAGTATTCTTGCCTGTTGAATTACATGGGCAGAGGGGCTTGGCAGGCTACAGTCCATGGGGTTGCAAAGAGTCTGACGGGACTGAAGTGACTTAGCATGCATAGTTTATTGCAATTGTCTTATATTCCTTTTTTAATCCTTCAGATCAAGGATTTCTGCCATGTTTATTCCCATATTCACCAAACTAACTGGCACAGAGTGATCTACAAGAGATAGCTAAAATTACTGTTGAGTTGGTTTCAGTGATTGTCATTTGAGTGATTATTATGCCCTGAATGTATGTGTCTCCCTAAAATTCATGTGTTTAGATCCTAGCCCCAGTGTGATGGTATTAGTAGGTGGAGGTCTTCTGGAAGTGATTAGGTCATGAGGTAGAGCCCTTATAGAGATTGAAGTGAAGTCGCTCAGTCGTGTCCAGCTCTGCGATCCCATGAACTGTAGCCTGTCAGGCTCCTCTGTCCATGAGAATTTCCAGGCAAGAATACTGGAGTGTGTTGCCATTTCCTTCTCCAGGGGATCTTCCCAACCCAGGGATCGAACTTGGGTCTCCTGCATTGCAGGCAGACTCCTTACTGGCTGAGCCACGAGGGAAGTCTTATGCAGATTAATTCCCTTATAAAGGAAACTCTAGGGAGCTCTTTCCACCATGTGAGAGTACAGCAAGAAGTAAGCAGTCTGCAACCTGGAAGAAGTTTCCTGTCAGACATCAAGTCTGCTGGTAGACTGATCTCAGGCTACCAGTCTCCAGAACTGACAGAAATAAATTTCTGTTATTTATGAGCCACTCAGTCTATGGTAATTTGTTTCAGCAGCTTGAACTACATCAGTGATGAATCAAAAAATGTGCTACCCTCAAATTTTATTCATGTTACCTTTTCTTTCAGTATTTCTTTTATGTAGTACTATCTCATGAATTTTGTAATCAGGTATCTGGCTTAGTGTTCTGGCCCTACCCTTGCAAGATGCATAATGTGGCTTAGATATAACTTGAGTTCTTTTTACCTCTGTTTCCAGATTATGCTTTCAAATAGCTCTGCTGATAAATAGAAGAAAAAATAAATAGTTAGAATTAAGAATGCTTGCAATATTGAGTATAGAAACTCCTGATGTATTTCCTATTATATACATGATTATGAGTATCCAAACCACAAAACCTCATGACTTTATGCCAGCATTCAACTATAAAGTTTAGGCATCACATTTTGAAGAACTGTTTCTTTGTAAATAATAGATCAGTTGATCAGAGTATTTTCCAGAGGCAGTGAGTCATCAGAGAGAAGTACATAATATGTTATTTTTAAAGTTGCTGATAATGTCCAGAGAATAACTAAATCCTCCAGGAAAATACCTGCAGCAAACAATTCACTAAATCAATTTGCCATACAAAGAATTGCAGCTATATACAATATCTATGTTTGGAATCTATAAAAGAAACCTCTTGCGTTAAATAACATCCACAAAGTCCAAGTTTTACTCTTAGAAGAATTTCCATGTGGAAGGAAGCAGCTGATCAAAGAGTTCCTCTCTCTCCAAGTTTCTCCTTTCCTTTGAAATATCTACTGTGCAGGTCAAGAACCCTGAATGTTTCTCTTTTCGATTTCTTGTCCATGTGTGAGAACAAATTGTCTTCTCTTAGTATAATCAGCATAATTTAGATTTTAAAAATGCAAAACTCTATATTACTCTTAAAATAAAAAATAAAATAAAAACACTAAAATCCTGAGATGAAAAAACAAAAACCTATAAAAGTGGCCCTTAAACACATGAGGATATTTAAAATTCAATTATTATAGAAGTAATTCAAATGAAAACTATTGTAAGATAGCATTTTTCTCATATCAGCAAACTAAAAATTCAAATTATAGAAAGCATATTCTGTTTTTTAAATTGTGGGGAAGCAAGTACTCTTTTATCATTGAAATATCAGAAAATCCACAGTGGTGAAGGACCCTGATTTTGTGTGATTTTGTCTGTGAATATCTATCTAGCTTGCAGATGTTTCACTAAATCATCTAAAATACTTGTTACTTGCTTCTCATGAGACTCTATCAAAATAATGTTTTCAAGGTAGCATAATTTCATGTGGAATGACAAAACAATTGAGATCATCCAATCTGTCTGCTATCAGACAGATAGCTATATAAGTTGGAAAGTTAAAGGAGAGGTCTGGGTTAGAGATGTAATTTTTTTGAGTATTCACTGTACAGACAGCATTTAAAGCAATGGGACTAGAGCCAATCAACCACTTTATCTAGATTCATTAGAGCTCCAAAGAGAAGAGATTCAAAGTCTGAACCCTGAAGCAGGACAAAAGAAATGATTGAGGCAATAACAAAGAATCAGTAAAGGAGCTTGTGAAGAAGTAGTCACTGAAGCAAAACAAAGCCCATATAAAAGTGTGTGTTCTGTGTAAGAAGTGAACAAAATATTTCAGGGAGCAGATTGATTATCTGTGTCAGAGGCTGCTGAAGTCAAGCCAGATGAAGACCAGGAAATAACCACTGGATCTATCTATCAATGAAGAGACTGTGTGTGTGTGTGTGTGTATGCGTGCACACTAAGTCTCTTCAGTCATGTCCAACTCTTTGTGACCCCGTGGTCTGTAGCCCACCAGGCTCCTCTGTCCATGAGATTCTCCAGGCAAGAATATTGGAGTGGGTTACTACGCGCTTCTCCAGGGGATCTTCCTGACCCAAGGATCCTGTGGCTCCTGTGACTCCTGCATTGCAGGCAGGTTCTTTGCTGTTGAGCCACCAGGGAAGCCCTGGGAAACTAGTGACACCCAAAACAACACTTTCTGTGAGTTGTGAGGCTGAAAGCCTGGCTGGTATAATTTTAAGAGATAATGGGCAGGAAAATTTAACAGTGAATATAGACCGCTCTTTCCAAGAGAATTGGTGTAATAAGAGCACAGATGTGGAACTACAGTTAACAGAAAATAAAGTGAAATAGATATATTTTTTAAGATGGAAGGAACTATAGGATATGTGTATGCTAATGGAAACAATACATAAGAAATTGCTTAACAATGTCCTCAATTATATGAGAGGGCACAAGTAGAGGAGTTGGTCTTGGATAAGTACAACAGTAATACAACCATGGTCAAGGAGGAAACGGGCACAGATACTGGTTATTCAGTAACTATGATAGTGGAAGTTAAGAATGTTCTCTGATTATTCTATATTCTCACAAAAGTTGGAAGATGATTAGAATGGAGGGGGGGAAGTGTGAGTAGTGTAAATAGCAGAAGGTGTGCAGTTGTCTATGAGAATAGAAGAATATTGGACCAGCACAAGAGAGCATATTTGCTGAACAGCCTTAAGGACCTCTATGAGGTTATTGTCCTTGAATTTAAGGTAAAAGCAATCAGTCTGGCTGTGTGTAGGGGGGGTGGGGGTGGGGTGGGGTACAAATCAAAGCTTGAGTTTTGCCAAGTAAATGTGGCAAAGTGAGACTAAGACAACCAAGTTAGGAGTATATGTAAGGGAGCTATTATAGTAATTGGCCATGGAATTTAAGATGGCTTAGGAGGGTAGGGAAAAGGTGATAAAATCAATGGGTTGTAGTTATTGATGACTGGAACATCAGAAGGTGAAAAATTTAATGTAGCTGTAGACACTTGATAATGCTTCAATAAGGAATTTAGCATGATAAAACACATAACTGATATGTATAGCAGGTACACAGAACAGCATAGAGGGTCAAAAAATTATTCAGTGAACAGTTAACAGTTTAATTTTTCTAAATTTCAAGAAAAAAAATCACAAAATATAACTTCCATAATTAGTTTACCAGTTCATCCTTCGGTGTTTGTAATTTAATAATGCATTCTGTGGCCTTTAACACTAAATCTAATATGTATATTATATTGTATATATATTATAATATGTATATTATATTGTATATATATTATACTATATACATATATTATACATATATCTAATATATATATTATATTGTATATATATTATAATGTATATTATACTGTATTATATATATATAACAGTTAATCTAAAACTTGTACATGTCAGCTGGCACTTAGCTATAACAATACTTCATTTTTTAAAATATCCATGTGAATAATTCAGAAAGCTTTTTCAGGATAATCTGGTTTATATTTATGTCAATATTAACTTTTGAATTAACAAAGAGCAAAGGCCTTTAAACTTTATAACGAAAGTTACCTTCATGAATTTGTAATTTGCAAAATTTGCTATAGTAGCAATATCAATAAAAAATTCCTTTCTCTCACATTAAGTAAAAATAGAAGGAAAAATTCCTTTTTGGAACTAAATTTCTGGCATACCTAAGAATGAAATAGAGGCATATTGGAAGGCACCTGCTATTTAGAATACTTGTTTGGGTTTGTAGATCTGAAATGAAAAGGATAACTCAAAACAGTAGAAATAAGCTGTTTTAAAATTCTTCATAAATCGTAGTGTATTTCTGTAAACATTAAGCAAACATGTCTCAGGGAAGTGTTGGTATTCTTGCTTAAACAAATAATAAGCCTTTGTACTAGGATTTCATGGGCTTGACTTTGTCTTGGATGTTGACATTTTTGCTATGAAAGTAAATCTTTTTCTAAAGATGGTAAAAATTGAAATTCCTAAACATGTTATTGTTTTCTGTGGACTAGGATTAATATATAGACCTACAGCAATGTGGTGGAACAATACCAGAAACTAATCTGATGTCTATAATTTTCAATAACAATAACAAATGAACAACAACAATAACCAGACTTGAAATATGGTTTCAAACTGCTGAGTGATGTCGAGGGAGATATGGAACTGATTTGTTGGGGTCTGGATGCTGGTCAAGTAGAGAATTGAATGGCCTATTGGGAAGCCAGATTGGGAGCTGTCCTTGAAAGCAGTGAAGGAAACGACAGACAAACCCACCCAAGAGCTTTCCTCTCAGGAATAGATTCTACTGAGTGTAAAGCAAGGAAGCTATCATAACTGTAGTATTATCAACTGGCTGTGTCTTTCAAACACAAAATGTAAGATTAAAGTTCTCCAAGTACTTTTTAATTTTATAATAAGATAAAAACTACTTGAGTATTCAGATAGGTATCAGAGAAATAATTTGTAGGAAGTTATTTTTTGCTGACTGTGTGATGGTAGAATAATATGCTTTTAAAGTGTCATAATTAGGCTTACAAAAGTCTTCCCAACAGAAAGTTAAATTAATTATTTTCTCATAAAACAAACAATTTATTGTCAATCTAACAGATGTAAGGCAATGTAGAGCCTAATGATAAAATTCTCAGATCGTGACATCTTAACTTCATCAACCATAAGCATTTGTGCATATATATTACTCAAAGACACTTTCTTAATCATAGGGAAATAAAAGGGATGTGTTAAACATTAGCATAGTGTTTATAGGAGTAGATGTCTATTCTTATGACTTTAGGTGGTGACAGTTCCCAAATTTATATCCATAGGCCAGACATTGCCTCTGAAATCGAGACAGTCTACTTGACATTCCCACTTGAATGTCTAATTAGGATCACACATTCAGTATTTCCAAAATAAACTGTGGCTTCATTTACCAGAATATGTTATTCTCCCTAGATTTATGTCTCAGTGAATGGTCCCAAGTCCTTGTTTTCTCTCTTCTCTCACTTTTAATAACCAACAGATAACCATGACCTCTTCTCACATTCATCTCTAACTCATCCAAGTATTTCCTACCCTACTGCTCCCATATAACCAAAAAGATCCATCATTTTTCTTGGACTATTGCAGAATCTTCTTTAATGATCATGTATTTTCCACTTTTGCCTCCACTTCTCATCCTTTGAAACCCCATAGGGCTGCTAAACATGCACATGCCAAGTCACTTCAGTTGTGTTAGATTCTTTGCAACCCTATGGAAGGCAGCTGGCCAGCATCCTCTATCCATGGGATTCTTCAGGCAAGAAAACTGGAGTGGGCTGCCATGCCCTCCTCCAGGGGATCTTTCTGACCCTGAGATTGAACCCACATCTCTTATATCTCCTGCACTGGCAGGCGAGTTCTTGACCACTATCACCACCCTAGAAGCCATAAAGCAGCTGTAAATCTAATCATGTCACTCCTTGCTAAATCCTTCAGTGATTTCCAGTCACACACTGAATAAAATCCAAATATTTTATTGTGGCTGCAAGCGTCTGGATTACCTGGTCTCTGCCCATTTCTCTAACTTTGGCTCCCTTGCCTCCTCTCAAAAGCACTGTGCTGTGCTTAGTTGCTCAGTTATGTGCAGCTCTTTGCTAGCACATGGACTGCAGCCCACCAGGCTCCTCTATCCATGGGGATTCTCCAGACAAGGTTACTGGAGTGGGTTGCCCATGCCCTCCTCCAGGGGATATTCCTGACCCAGGGATCGAACCCAGCTCTCCTGCACTGCAGGTGGATTCTTTACTGTCTGAGCCACCAGGGAAGCCTAATTACTAGTGAATATTTCTTGAATATGTCACCACTTCTAGAGGCCCTGAGCCTTTACACCTGAATCATCTAAATTCCTGTCTCAGCACGTATGCCCTATAATAGCCTTTCCCAGTTATTTGCTATAGAATTTGCATCAATATATAATTATCTCCTCCATTATTTCTTTATTTGTTTGTTGTACATCTCCCTTTTAGATTGCAGGATCCAAGAAGGCAGGAATTTGGTTGCCTTGTTTACTACTACTACCAGCAGATGAAAAATAATTAATGTTTTCTGTTAGAAAAGTACACTGTCCCAAATATACCCATTACTCTTGATTCTCAGTCAATAAGGAAATATATATTTATACTGGCTACATACTTCTTATAATATTTTTAATGATTACATTATGTAGAATTTTTTATTTAACATTAAATTTTATATATGTTTCCAGTATTGTCTTAGTTCAGTTTCATTTAACAAATGTGTTGCATACCTACCATGTATCAGACTTTGATACCATGTATCAGACTTTGTATTAGGCCTAATAACACAGAGATTAATATAATATAGTCCACTTAAATGTTCAGTTCAGTTCAGTTCAGTCGCTCAGTCATGTCTGACTCTTTGCAACCCCATGAATTGCAGCACGCCAGGCTTCTCTGTCCATCACCAACTCCTGGAGTCCACCCAAACCCATGTCCATCGAGTCAGTGATGCCATCCAACCATCTCATCCTCTGTCGTCCCCTTCTCCTCCTGCCCCCAATCCTACCCAGCATTAGGGTCTTTTCCAATGAGTCAACTCTTCGCATGAGATGGCCAAAGTATTGGAGTTTCAGCTACAACATCAATCCTTCCAATGAACACCCAGGATTGATCTCCTTTAGGATGAATTAATTAGATCTCTTTGCAGTTCAAGGGACTCTCAAGAGTCTTCTCCAACACCACAGTTCAAAAGCATCAATTCTGCGGCGCTCAGCTTTCTTCACCGTCCAACTCTCACATCCATACATGACCACTGGAAAAACCATAGCCTTGACTAGATGGACTTTTGTTGGCAAAATAATGTCTCTGCTTTTTAATATGCTATCTAGGTTGGCCATAACCTTCCTTCCAAGGAGTAAGCGTCTTTTAATTTCATGGCTGCAATCACCATCAGCAGTGATCTTGGAGCCCCAAAAAATAAAGTCTGACACTGTTTCCACTGTTTCCCCATCTATTTCCCATGGAGTGATGGGACCAGATGCCATGATCTTAGTTTTCTGAACATTGAGCTTTAAGCCAACTTTTTCACTCTCCTCTTTCACTTTCATCAAGAGGCTCTTTAGTTCTTCTTCACTCTCTGCCATAAGGGTGGTGTCATCCGCGTATCTGAGGTTATTGATATTTCTCCCAGCAATCTTGATTCCAGCTTGTGCTTCTTCCAGCCCCACGTTTCTCATGATGTACTCTGCATATAAGTTAAATAAGCAGGTTGACAATATACAGCCTTGACATTCTCCTTTTCCTATTTGGAACCAGTCTGTTGTTCCATGTCCAGTTCTCACTGTTGCTTCCTGACCTGCATACAGGTTTCTCAAGAGACAGGTCAGATGGTCTGGTATTCCCATCTCTTTCAGAATTTTCCACAGTTTATTGTGATCCACACAGTCAAAGGCTTTGGCATAGTCACTAAAGCAGAAATAGATGTTTTTCTGGTACTCTCTTGCTTTTTTGATGTACTGCTTATATTTTTAGAAGAATCATGAATCATTTTCATTTGTTCAACTTTTCTGCATTTATTCTTCATAATTTATGAGGTCTTTTCATTCTAGTTATTTCTTTTATGATTAAAATATGTTTGTTTAACAATTATTAAAAATGGTATATGCTTATCACAAAAATTATAACAATCAGATGTGCATGTAAAAAAATGCCAGAAGTTCTTCCATGTATTCTCCATCAACCAAAAATAACATTACTTTGTTTTAATACCTTCAAATTCAATTACTGCTATATAATAAGTCTTAAACTCAATAGTATGTGGATATCTTTCCATGCCTGTACATGGAGTTATAATCTAACTTTAATAAAAGCGGTATAATATTCTGTTAGTAGTTTTTTACTTCATTTTTTATTTATTCCATATACTATTGATAGAATTTTCAAAAATAAAAAATGGAAGCAAGCTTGAACATTCATCAAATTATCTTGGATGGATTAACATCTTTATCTCTTTTAAAAAAATATTTTCTCTATGTTTCTCTCTTTATTCAATATAGATCACTTAAAAAAATGTTTTTAATATGTGCACATTTTTTGTAATTACATATTTACTTGATATTAGTTCTTATATAATTTCCAATCTTCTGTATGTCTTCTGCTTTCTTGCTTCATGCTTTCTCTTTTTCTAATTTTTTTCCTGAATTGATAATTTTTCCAATAATTTTTTTCTATCTCTTTCAGTTTCCCTCTATCGCACTGGCTTTCAACTATATTACCAGAGTTTTTCACTCTAGCCTTTACTGGTTATTTAATTTAGTGACATCTTGAGCCATGTAAGAATACATAAACTATTAAAATTATATTCTCCATTTTGTGTCATCTCTCCTTCTCTGAGGACCACAACTTCTATACTAGCTAAGTTTTTCTCTTTTGAATCCTCGTTTTTCTTCATGGTGTTGTTTGGTCTAGTCGTTAAGTCATGTCCAACTCTTGTGACCCTATGGACTGAAGTCTGCCAGGCTTCTCTGCCCATGGGATTCTCCAGGCAAGAATACTGGAGTGAGCTGCCATTTCCTTCTCCAGGGGATCTTCCCAATACAGGAATCAAATTGGTTTTTCATTTTCTGCTTCTATTTGAAAATGAAAATTCATAGCAGTGATTTTCAAAATACACTGTACCTTAAAATCTATCCTGGACACAACTGGTTTATCTTAAGAATCAGAATGCCCAGAGAGGCCTATGAGCCAGTATATTTTGAGAAACTTGCTCAGGGCATTATGAATATCTCTGACTAAGGAAAAGTAGGTCACGTTGACATAGTGATAGCTTTTTTGGACTACTGTATTGCATAAATCAATATTTCATTGATTTTCCATTGTGAATCTCAAGATGATCTCATCTATCTTCAGGGAGTGGCAGTGAGACTTGTTTAATATTAAAGCTTAATTCATTCAATGTCTTTTCCTTAACAAGTATAATTGGAAATTAAATGCTGCAGCCAGGCTCTCTGGTGGCTAGGTCCTTAGGACTTTTCTAAAGTCATTCAATTTTCTCTTTATATCATGATGACACCCTCACCTGCTTGCACCATAGAGTCTCTGCTGTGGTTTCATAGTGGTTGCATTCATCAAGAGCTGTAGTTATTAGGGGAAATAGGTATACTAAATCACCTTGGTGGCTTTCACTCCTGATTTTTTAACAACATAAAATTAGAGATTTCACCTCTTCTCATTTTCATATTAGCAATATCAGAATCCTATAATAGCTAATTCCTTGCTTTGCCTTTTGAGTGATTCAGTAAAATCTAAGGATGAGTAGCCCATGGGGTACACTTGCTGAGGTTACCCAATTTTATTCAGTTTGCCCCCACCCAATTTTCACACAGCTCCCCACTTGAAACTCTACTCTTAACAACTATTGTCCTTAGGTTGGGATATATTGAGGGGGAGGAATTATTTACATATTTCTGCAGGAGTCATTGCCTTTCTGGCATGAAATCTTTAGTATTTCAGCATTAATGGCCTTTTCCTTCAACTTAACTCCTTCTGCTACATATATTACAGAAATTTTATAGGACTTTCTGAAATTGTGCCCGGTCTAATCACATGCAGCCTGAAAGCAGAGAACTTTCCCCAGCTAAGATCAGAGTCAGAGAGATATTACTACAGAAAAATGGTCAGAGAAGCGCAGTATTGCTTACTTTGAAGATAAAGAATGATGGCCAAAAGCCAAGGAATGTGGAGAGCCTCTAGAAGGTGGAAAAGGCAAGCAAGCAAATTCTCTACAACATTGCCATAGGACTGGGAAAGATCATTTTTCATTCCAAGCCCAAAGAATAGCAATGCCAAAAAGTGCTCAAACTATGGTACAACTGTGCTTATTTCACATGCTAGAGAGGTAATGCTCAAAATCCTTCAGCAGTATGTGAACCGAGAACTTTCAGATATTCAAGCTGGATTTAGAAAAGGCAGAAGAATCAGAGATCAAATGGCCAACATTCATGGAGCATAGGAAAAGTAGGGGAATTACATAAAAGCAATCTACTTCTGCTTCAGTAGGTGAAAGCTTTTGATTGTGTGGATCACAACAAACTGGGGGAAATTCTTAAAGAGATGGGAGTAACAGACCACCTTTCTCGCCTCCTGAGAAACCTGCATGCAGGTCAAGAAGCAATGGAACTGAACATGGAAAAAGAACTTGTTCCAAATTGGGAAAGGAGTATGTCAAGGCTCTATATTGTCACCCACTTATTTAACTTATATGCAGAGTACATCATGTGAAATGCCAGGCTGGATGAATCACAAGCTGGAATCAAGATTGCTGGGAGAAATATCAGCAACCTCAAGTACGCAGATGACACCACTCTAATGGTACAAAGTGAAGAGGAACTAAAGAGACTCTTGATCAAGGTGAAAGAGGAGAGTGAAAAGGCTGGCTTGAAACTCAGTATTCAAAAAACTAAGATCATGGCATCCAGTCCCATCACTTCATCACAAATAGATGGGGGAAAAGTGGAAGCAATGACAGATTTTATTGGGATCCAAAACTACTGCAGATGGTATCTTCAGCCTGAAATTAAAAGATGCTTGCCCCTTGGAAGGAAAGCTATAACAAAGCTAGACAGCATATTAAATAGCAGAGACATCACTTTACTGACAAGGTCCATCTAGTAGTCAAAGCTATGTTTTTTCCAGTAGTCATGTATGCGTGTGAGAATTGGACCATAGATAAGGTTGAGCACTGAAGAATTGATGCTTTCGAATTGTGGTGCTAGAGAAGACTCTTGAGATTGCTTTGGATAGTAAGGAGATCAAACCAGTCAATCCTAAAAGAAATCAACCCTGAATATTCATTGGAACGACTGATGCTGAATCTGATGCTGAAGCTGATACAAAGTCTTTTCCAATCCGACTTATTGGAAAAGATCCTGATGCTGGAAAGGACTGAGGGCAGGAGGAGAAGGGGGAGACAAAGAATGAGATGGTTGGATGGCATCATCGACAAAATGGACATAAGTGAGCAAACTCCGAGACATAGTAAAGGACAGGGAAGGCTGGTGTGCTGCAATTCATGGGTTCACAAAGAGTCAGACACAACTTAGTGACTCAACAGCAACAATATTGGATTTTAGTCCAGTGAGACACTTCTCAAACCTGTAACATCTGTGACTGTAAGACATTAAGTTTATGTTGTTTTGAACCACTCATTGTGAGGTGATTTATATAAGAAGGACTTGGAAGCTGAAAAATATGGTCAGGTATCAGCCAGATGTTGAGGTATAGATTAGACACAGAATTTGGTGCTGCTCCTCTCTGACTATCTTCTTCTATATAGTTATGCATTTTTTCAAGTTCTATTCTGTGGTTCTTTAAGCCAGTAAGATCACACATTTTTCATTGAAGTTTTAGATAATCCACATGGCATAGACTGGTAACGAACCTAAGAATAAAAGTTATAACAATAGATTTTCAATTCCTTTCATTCCCTTTATCCAAGAGTAAATTCTTCTCAGTATCTACTTTTTTAGGTTTACTTTTGAATGTCTTCAAGTAGTTGCTATTTAAAATTTGTCAGGTGTTTATAGATGTTATCTAAGAAAAAATTGGTCTATTAGAAGATTACTAGGCCATACTAGTGGAGAAGGCAATGGCACCCCACTCCAGTACTCTTGCCTGGAAAATCCCACGGATGGAGGAGCATGGTAGGCTGCAGTCCCTGGGGTCGCTAAGAGTCGAACATGACTGAGCCACTTCAGTTTCACTTTTCACTTTCCTGAGTTGGAGAAGGAAATAGCAACCCACTCCAGTGTTCTTGCCTAGAGAATCCCAGGGACGGTGGAGCCTGGTGGGCTGCCGTCTATGGGGTCGCACACAGTCAGACACGACTGAAGCGACTTAGCAGCAGCAGCAGCAGGCCATACTAGAAGTCAGACTACGTTGCATTATCCATAAAATTGAATAAAAATATTTACTGATAAGAAGAAAATAAGCGAAAATAACAAAAGTATAGCCACTTATTTTGTAGGGCTTTCATTGTTTACATAGGTATAATTTCATATTATGCAGAATATAAAAAAATAGTTTGCATGAATGCTAAGTTGCTTCAGTCGTATCTGACTCTTTTGCGACACCATGGACTGTGTCCCACCAGGCTCCTCTGTCCATGGGCTGCTTCAGCAAAGAACACTAGAGTAGGTTCTTAAGCCTTCCTCCAGGCGATCTGCCCTACACAGGGATCAAACCTGTGTCTCTTGTATTCGCAGGCAGGTTCTTTACCACTAGCCCCACCTGTGAAGCCCATAGTTTGCTCAGCCAAGTCTTATTATTGGCCATTTGAGTATTTTTTTTTTAATTTACAGTGATAATATCACTTCTAGGAGTATATTAACAAACAAAGGACAGAGTAGGGAAGTGGGGGATAAATTTCTTGAAGTGCATTCTCAGTCATGTCTAACTCTTTGCGATTCCCTGGACTGTAACCCCCCAGGCTCTTCTGTCCATGGGATTTCCCAGGCAATAATGCTGGCGTGGGTTGCCATTTCTTTTCCAGGGCATCTTCCTGACAACGGACTGAGCTCATGTCTCCTGCATCTTTTGCATTGGCAGGTGGATTCTTATCACTGAGCCACCTGGGAAGCCTAAATTCCTTGGAGTACACTTCCCAAGTAACACTTTATTGGTGAAATACATGAGTGACTGTATAGTTCATATAACACATGGTAAAATTGCTATTCTAAAATACTGAGGCAAATTACTATCAATATATAAGTATATCCATTCTCTCATCATAACACTAAATTATATGTGATTTACTTTTATTATTTTAACTGATGAATAATGATATCTGTACTTGACTGGTATGGCTTTGAGCTGTCCAGTGTCCCATTGTTCTGGTAATAGTCAGATGTTCTGCAGAATCAATCACCTACTCTTAAGTCCATGTGGTTTGGGTGGACAGACCTAACATTGGCTCTTACGTAAACATTATGTATTGAGTTTAAGACTAAAAGTGACTGCAATTGATTCATCCTGATGGGTGAATACTGGTAAGATTGTGCTTTAATCTGAACATCCAAATCTCCAGAGCTGCATCACACTGTCTTTCCTGAGCTTGCGTCAGTAGCTTTTCATTTGAATATACAAATATTTTTTTGAATATACAGATAATGATCCTTTATTTACCTAAATTTGTCAGTAGCTTTCTATTGTTTGAAAGAAAATTATCTAATTTTATACAGAGATTTATGTATGTATGTAGGGTTTCCCCAGTGGCTCATTGGTAAAGAATCCGTCTGCAATGCAGGAGTTGCAAGAGACGCAGGTTCGATCCCTGGGTTGGGAAGTCTCTCTGGAGAAGGGCATTGCAACCTACTCCAATATTCTTGCCTGGAGAATCCCATGGACAGAGCAGCCTGGAAGGCTATGATCCCCAGGGTGGCAGAGTTGGACACTACTCAAGTGACTTAGCATACATGCACACATATATGTACGTATATGTTTATTTGTTTAAAATTGCTAATGAGGATATCAATTTACTTTTTACTTTAAGCTTATCATACTCAATTCAACTAGTTATTTTGTACACCTAGTGTGACATAACATTCTATCAACTATTTGGAGGCAAAAATCTAATATGATATAAATTCTGAGTCAGGAAACTTACAAAATATTTGCATAATCAGGTAGGCAAATATCTAACAATAACAAATACATTCCAACTAAATATTTCTTTTTCTGATTTTTAATTGAATTTAGCTAATATATGTGGATATATTTTTACATTTGAATAATGGCAATTCTGTTATGTTTCTAACATATTTTCATTTTCTTGCTTTCCTTTTAATATTTATTTTCATTATGTTTTAGTGTATGTATTTTGTACTAGAATTCTATAATATATAACCATCCTTCTTCTGACTGAATAAAAACACAGTATGTATCTTCACCTACCTGCTATAAAATAATTCTTGCCTGACTTTTAAACATAAACATTTATGTATTCGATTAGATTATGACATGAGGTATGAGGTCTATTTCACACTGTATCTCTTCTTACGTTTAATTGTACTAATTAATCTCATCACAACACTATTCTCAAAAGTTTTTAATGACCCCTCATTAATTTCTTGTTTTGATTTAAACTCCTCTGCCAAAGGACTCTCAAAACAAGTCTCCATATACATTTTAGGATTATTACTTTTTTATTTCTTTGAAAAATGCCGTTGGGATTTTGATAGTGATAACAATGAATCTATAGATGGCTTTGGGTAGTATGGTCATTTTAACAATATCAATTCTTCTGATCCATCAACACAGGATATCTTTACATTTATTTGTGCCTTCTTCAATTTCTTTCATCTGAGTTTTGTAGTTTCTGTTGTATCATTTTTCATTTCTTTGGTTAAATTATTCTTAACTAATTTATTATTTTTGATGCTATTATAAATGGGATCACTTTCTTTATTTCCTTTTCAGATATTTCATTATTAATGTATGAAAACATAACTGTTATCTGTAAGTTGATTTTATATCCTGCAATTTCACTGAATTCATTGATTAGTCCCAGTTGTTTCCTCGTTGAGTTTTTCCAATTTTCTATGTATAAGATCATATCATTTGCAAATAATGACAATTTTATTTCTTCTCTTCTGACTTGGATGCCTTTTATTTCTTTATCTTGCCTAATTGCTTTAACTAGGTCTTCCAGTATCATGTTAAATAAGGATTGTGAGAGTGAACACTCATGTCTTATTCCTGATCTTAGAGAAAAAGTTTTTTACTTGTCATCATTGAGTACGATGTTAGCTCTGAAATATGGCCTTTATTATGTTGAGAAATATTCCTTTTATATATAATTTGTTGAGAATTTTTATTATGAACTGATTTGTATTTTATCAAATGCTCTTTCTGTATTTATTGAGATGATTATATTATTTTTATGATTTATTTATTCTATTCATTCTATTTTATTTATTCTATTAATGTGGTATTATATCACCTAGACAGCATATTAAAAAGCAGAGACATTACTTTACCAACAAAGGTCCATCTAGTCAAAGCTATGGTTTTTCCAGTAGTCATGTATGGATGTGAGAGTTGGGCTATAAAGAAGGCTGAGTGCCAAAGAATTGGTGCTTTTGAAGTGTGGTGTTGGAGAAGACTCTTGAGAGTCCCTTGGACTGCAAGGAGATCCAACAAGTCCATCCTGAGAGAAATTAGTCCTGAATATTCATGGAAGGACTGATGCTGAAGCTGAAACTCCAATACTTTGGCCACCTGATATGAAGAACTGACTCACTGGAAAAGACCCTGATGCTGGGAAAGATTGAAGGCAGAGGAGAAGGGGACGACGGAGGATGAAATGGTTGGATGGCATCACAGACTCAATGGATATAAGTTTGAGTAAACTCTGGAAGTTGGTGATGGACAGGGAGGCCTGGCGTGCTGCAGTCCATGGGGTCGCAGAGTCGGACATGACTGAGTGACAGAACTGAACTGATATCACATTTATTGATTTGGTATGCTGAACTATCCTTGCATCCCAGAGATAAATCCCACTTGGTCATGGTATATGAAGCTTTAAATATGTTCTTGAACTTATATCTGCTCTAATCTTTGTTATTTCCTCTCCTGTTCACTTTGAACTTAGTTTATACTTCTTTTTCTAGTTATGTGTGGTATAAGATTAGGTTTTTTTATTTTTTAAGATCTATTTTCTTAATAAATGCATAATAAGGATACTCTTGTATGCTGTTCTTGGGAATGTAAACTGGTTCACCTACTCTGAAAACAATGTAGATGTTCCCCCCAAAATTAAAAATACAACTGCCATATGATCCAGCAATCTCACTTCTGGGTACATATCCAAAGAAAATGAAAACAGGATATTGAAAAGTTAAATGTTTTCTCTTGTTTCTTGCAGCATTATTCGCAATAGCAAAGACATGGATACAACCTATGTGTCTGTCTAGGGATGAATAAATAAAAACGATGTGGAGCAATAGGATACAATCAGCCATGAGAAAAAGGAAATCCTGCCATTTGCAACTACATAGTTGGGCCTTGAGGGCATTATGCTTAGTGAGATAAATCAGACAGAGAAAGACAAATATTGTATGTTGTCACTTATATGTGAAATATAAAAAGATTGAACTTGCAAAAACAGAGAGTAATGGTAGTCACCAGACCTAGGAGTTGGGAGAACTGGGGATATTTAAAAAGTGCCATTGCAACTGGAAGATGAAAAAGTTCTAGATATTTAATGCAAAGTATCATGATTAAAATCATTAATATTGTAGTATGTACTTCAGAGTTGTTAAGAGACTAGACCATAAATGTTTTCCAATCAAAAAAGAAATGATAATTGATACAGTAGGGGTGTTAACTAAAGCTGTGGTGATAATCATACCACAATATATAAATGAACCGAATCTACATGTTATATATCTTAAACATACAGTGTTACATGTAAATTATATCTCATTAACGATAAAATAAACAACAACAAAAAAACATTTCCTCAAATTATCATTCCAACATCTTCTCCCAGTGGTACTACTGTACTTATCTGAGCCACTGTTAAAATTTAACTGATCATCACTGTTTTCTTTTCTAAGGAATACGAACAAAAATAGTTTTGAAAGTTCTAGAACTACTGATACTTTTTAACCAGGATACAGATATTCTTTAAATATTTTTGTGAGCTGTCTTACAGACTTTGCTATAGTAGGTGATCAACAAATGTCAAGGACATTTTTGAAAGGCTGAGAGACTGCTCCTTATAATACTTTAAGAAGTAGCCCCACATCCCTGTATTCTGCCAGTATTGAGAATAATGTCATAGAAATTATCTAATATGTGCAATACACAATAGCAATGGAAATATTCCCTCCCTGAGCAGGAAACTGAGGCATTTTGCAAGTAAATAAACGCCAATCTACAGCAACATTTCAGTAGGTTCACATCTAGAAGAGTCCAGATTCTCTTTTAAGGTGAAAAGTGTTTATATATTAACATAAAAGAGTATCCTAACTGTTGATGGTGACTGCAGCCATGAAATTTAAAGACGCTTGTTCTTTGGAAGAAGAGCAATGACAAATCTAGACAGTGTATTAAAAAGCAGAGACATTACTTTGCCAACAAAAGTCCATATAGTCAACGCTATGGTTTTTCCAGTAGTTATGTATATTTGTGACAGTTGGACGATAAAGATGGCTGAGCGCCAAAGAATTGATGCTTTTGAACTGTGGTGTGGGAGAAGACTCTTGAGAGTCCCTTGGACTGCAAGGAGAACCAACCAGTCCATCCTAAGGAAAACCAGTCCTGAATATTCATTGGAAGGACTGATGCTGAAGCTGAAGCTCCAATACTTTGGCCACCTGATGCAAAGAGCCGACTCACTAGTCAAGACCTTGATACTGGGAAAGAGAGAAAGTTTGAAGACAAGAGGAGAAGGGGACAAACAGAGGTGGATGGTATCACTGACTCAATGGACATGAGTTTGAACTAGCGCCAGGAGACTGTGAAGGACAGGGAAGCCTGGCATCCTATAGTCCATTGGGTTGCAAAGAGTCAGACACAGCTGAAATGACTTAGCACAAATGGAAGTAGAAAGGTTTATGTCATCTATGCTATACTTAGAACAGGTGTAATCTTCAGTCTCCAAATTCTGCACAAATAACCTATTTGGTCCCAATCCCCAAAATGGTATATAATGAGTCAAGGCACAGTTTCCCTTTCCTGGGTACATTTCAGTACTGCAAGAAATAGGCAAAGAGAATTTTGAAGCGTATGCAGACTGTAGCAAAGACATGAGCTACTTCATTTAAAAACTATGTTTATGCTATGTGTCAGCTGTGGTGTAGGAGCTGGAAGACAGGTTCACCTAATATACCTCCATGTTTCCCTTTCTCTGATCTAAGTTCTGAACAGCGACAAGGGAAGTCTGTATTCTCCAGAAAAATTGATGACAAGGTGATATACTGGAACCTGAGTGAACAATCTCATGGAACACAGCAGGACCCTGATGCAGGAGTTCAAATATATCAGAAAAACATACAGATACAAGGATTTACAACCAGAAAACCACAACTCAAGTGAGATAACACATTAAACTCATTTTAGAGATACCAACTCTCAAAAAAGTTTACCAAACATAGATCCTTTCTGAATACGTTACTGGAAGATAAGCAGCATATAATAAGGGAGTAAATCAAGAGAGAGAAAAGGATAGAATTTAGAAAATAGTGAATCTTTGCCAGAAGTCTAGTGAATAAATGTCCTAGGGCCCAATGTGATATAGAGTAATTAAAATGTTCTTGATCACCATTATCATTAATCATTAGCACATAATGCCGAACATTTATTGTCCACTTATTATACTGAAGACACTGTTTTACATGTGCTAACTCATTAAATACACACACCTTCCTATAAATATTGCTGACGGTAAGGAACTTGCCTTAGAAAACAACTAGTAGTTGGGGAGCCAGGCCACCAATCCAGGCAGTCTGATTCCAGAAACCACACTCTTAGCAGCTCTGCTCCAGGCAACTTCATCAGTATCATCCAGGAGCTGGCATATCATTTAAACACATCGTAGATCACCTGGGTAAATAACTAACCCCAAGAAAAAGAAATAATAAATAAAATAACCTTATCTGAATTGGGATTAAAACTGAATATAATGTAACTCTGATTTGGCTAATCAGGAAAAAATAGTCATTATCTTGAAATAATTTTCTTGTCTAACTACACAAACAACTTATCCATGAGGGGGCAGATTTTTTTTTTTTTTCTCTTCGCAGGATCAAGTCTCCTATAGCACACTTGTTTCTCCAGTATTTAAAGTTTCAACATTATTCAGCTTTCAGGCCCGGTCTTTGGGACTGCATTATGAGATTTTTTATCCTCAATGACTAAATTAACTCATTTGTGTGCCTTCAAGAAGAGACCTATCATATGATTTTTTTAATGATAAATTTATATAATGTATACAATAAAAACATTGCCTATAAATTAAACAGTTTTTTCCCTAGAGTCAATATAAGGCTGTAGCTAATATGACATGTGAGTTTTGTTTTTGGTGCTTTATTTTAATTTAAAGTTATTATCATGAAGGAAACAGTTAATTTTTAATTATTTATTTATAATCTAAATTATTTATCAAATAAAGTGGGCTTATGCAAATTTTCAAAATATGTCATTAGTACTAAATAAGAATGAGTAGCTAAGGAAATTGGGACAAGGATAAAAGTGAAAGTAGATGAAAAGTTTTAAATGTATCACAAAAGTATTTGTATAAATCAGGACTCTTAATTGTTGATCACAGAAATACAGCTCAAATTGAGCTAATCATGAGTTAAGAACACTAGAGTAGGTCAGAGATTAAAGAAAACCAGCATCATGAAGCATCAAGATAAGGGCAACTCTAAAATCCTCGGCTAATAGATCATGGGACAGAAATACTTTAAGGACAATCTTGTCACTCATAGTTGTTTTTTTTTTAATTGATTTTTTTTCTACTGAAATAGTTTTTTTCACATGTTAGCAGAAAGGCTTTACCTGGCCAAGGGTTTACATTCTCAAAAATCCACAACCAGAAAGCAAAGGAGTTAAGCTAAATTAAAATAAAATTAGAGAAGACTGGTGTTCAAGCTGGGTCACGTACCCAATCATAAAACCCTAAGTGTAACTGTAGGGGTAAAATACTAATGCTGGCTACTTTGGGTCAGATGGTTTGGCAATTTCTTTTGGGCATTTCCTATTCCCTTGGTTACTTTTGGTTTCATCTGTGATAGCAGTAGACAATTCCATGCCAGTTTAGACTTATTCTGAAACTATCCCGCCTTGAGAAAATTCCAGATTTTTTCCTGCTTTCATTCTCAGGACCTTCCATGAAGTCACAGGAGCCATACACATAAGAAGCCTCATGAGATAGGTGAGTCAATGTCCCAGGGAACTGCCCTCCAACAACAGAAAAGTAAGCCAATGTGTAAGTGCTCTAGCCATCATCAGTTAATTCTTAGAAGCCCTAGTTTCCCATAGAGGTAACCAGATTAATAGTACCCCTTTATGTAGATCTTTCCTTGATTCTTGCCACTCTTGTACTCTGGCTTCATGATTATCTCCCAAACAAACTAGCCTTACCTAACCCCAACCTCAAATTCTGTTTTCAAGGGAACACAAACTAAGATGTCCATCACTTGATCAACTGTTGTATCCAGGAAGTTAGTTTTCTCTTGGTTCTTCTAGTTATAACCATAACTGAAAAAAATACTTCTTATTCCCCTTTGTTCACCAACTGTAAGCTCGAATGTGCTTTCCATGTCTTCTCTTTTTATACCTATTGCCTGAATGATTTCATTGTGGTTTCATGTCTTTAAAAATCATTTGTATTTGGGAATTCTTGCTTGTGATTTCATTGTGGTTTCATGTCTTTAAAAATCATTTGTATTTGGGAATTCTTGCTTGTACTCTTGCCTGGAAAATCCCATGGACGGAGGAGCCTGGTAGGCTGCAGCCCATGGGGTCACTAAGAGTCAGACATGACTGGGCAACTTCACTTTCACTTTTCCCTTTCATGCACTGGAGAAGGAAATGGCAACCCACTCCAGTGTTCTTGCCTGGAGAATCCCAGGGACGGCGGAGCCTGGTGGGCTGCCATCTATGGGGTCGCACAGAGTCGGACACAACTGAAGCAACTTAGCAGCAGCAGCTTGTACTTCAGACTTTTGAATGCTTATTTGAAATCACTTGGCAGTCTAGTAGACATCTCAAATTTAGCAAGTCCAAAGCAAAACTCTAAGTACCCTTCCCAAACCTGCCTTTTCCACAGTACCCCCCATCTCAATACACAGCAATTACATTTTCCCGATTGTTCAGGCTCCAAAACTAACGTGATCCTTGAGATATTTTTCTTTTTTGAGACATCTTTCTTTCTTTTAAATTCCAGTAATCAATCAACAAAATTTCAAAATTTTACTCAAGATTCAACCATATATTGCTATCTTTATTTCTACCAGCCTTAATAATTCCAGTAGTGTCCTAGATGATCTCCATTCTTCACCCCTGTTGTCCTAAAATCTATTTTCTACATAGTGATGAGAATGATCCTTAGAAACATCAATCAAATGTAGCAGTCTACTGTTCACCTTCCAACAATTTACTAAACTACTCAGAGGAAAAGCCAGTACTCATGATGGCCTATTAAAATATTCATAACTTGATTATTTTTCTTCTATTCCTGCCCCTACTTCATTTCATTCTAGCAACAGTGACCTCCTTGCTTTCCTTGAATAAGTCAAGCATATTCCCCCAGATATCTACATATTTCAAAGCTTCACTTCTTACATAGGTTCATCAAGTCACAGAATCAGAGAAGCCTTTTGAGAATACCATGTGCAACAAACTTCCATATTCCTTTAACCTCTTTAGTAAATGTCGTTGCACTTATTATTACTTGACATATATATTTGTTTATTTATTGGCTTTCTTCTGTCTCCAAAATGTTACCTTTATGAAGGGAAGAGATATTCTGCTTTGTTTATTTCTGTAGCTGCAAGACCTCTGAGAGAGCTTGACAGGTAGGAGGCTCATACCCTGTATTTGTTGAATGAATGAGAGGAGATGGATGAAAGAAGATGACAGTTACAGTTCAGTCTGTATCATTGAATTAATGAGCTACTAGAGAGGAGAGGAGATTCTTCCAGATGGAATTTGATATGAGTGATTTGGGTAATTAGTGGAAAACATTATGAGCAGGGCAGGACAGTGCCCTGCTCTGGTGTATATTATAATCTTTTACTGTTACTAGAATTATAAACATAACTAAGTTTTTTAACATGACTAAGGGACACACACGCACAATACACAATGCTGATGCAAAAAAATAAATAAGAGCCTTATGAAAAGCACAGTTAATTTTAGGTTGAAAATGGAGAAAATGTTTTTCTCTGAGATCAAATAAAAGGATTATATAGTATAATTACAGTAAACAGCAATAATATTTATGATGGTATATACATCAAGAATGTAATGTTTCCATGTGATTTAAATTTTGATAGATTTTTAAAAATAAGTGTGTCCCTTATAATTCATCTGAATTAAAAATTGATCATTGATAGGAAGACTTTAGGGAGTGGCTAGTGGCTAATGACAACTGAATATACTGAAGAAACTATTATAACTTTCAAAAACTGTAATTTAAAAATAAATCTTCTTTTATAATATCTTCACATTCTCTACATCAAAATGCTGCAATCAACCCATTGGATCATTAGGAAAACTGGATTAAAATCCATCCATCTTTTTTTATTACAATTGAGCAGTATTTCTCAAATCAAGCAAAATTTAATAAATCTTTGAGGACTTAATAAAAGAACAGAAGATTTATATGTCTAATAAAAATTTCATTCAGTTCCAATGGTTTTATTTAATTTGTTTCCATATGTCTTCTTATCACCTATTTAGACATCACTTTGTTTCTCAAAATTCAAAGAATAAAAATTGCTCCTAAGATAATTTTTATACTATTCCATATGTTTGCTTTTTTAAATGTGGTTTCAAGTAGTTTGGACAATCAGAAAACATCTGGTGAAAGTCTTCTTGGTTGCTGAACTTCAGGCCAATTTTGTGGTTATAATAGTCTTTCCTCCGTAATTCACAAAGGGTTTTCTCTAAAGAGTTTCAGAGAATGAAGAAAGGATTATATTCAAGCATTTTAAAATGTGTTTGAAATTCATTTTTGTAGCTAAAAAGTGGAATTCAAGCCTTAGTCCTCTTTGTTTTTAGAGGCAAAGAGGCTACTTTATGATGAATATTTCATTGCATGTCAGATTATGTTGTAATACTTCTTTTCTCAGGGAGAAATAAGTGTAGTTCTCATTTAAAAGCCCTTTTGAGTATTTATAGCTCATTTATTAAGAATTAGAACCAATTAAAACAGAATCTATAAGGTTAACTCTTTGTAGGCATAACTGGAATGTGCTTACTCTGAATATAAACTTAGGAGGATTTGAATAATGGGGATTGCTTTGCTTCATGAAGGTGATATTAGACGACAGTGATAATATAAATTTCTCCCAATGAAGTATGTGTTTACATCAAGGACCAGAAGAGAGGTTTAAAAGTAGATAAGGCACACAAATGAGAAGTCAGTTCTGGCATAAGCTTTCCTGAGTCACATAGGTATGTACTCCAACACTTATTAAGAGCTCTGCAACAACTACCTCTGCACCACTTTGGAAAACCTTTGTTTTAATCCCTTTTCCCACTTAACTGGTTATTTGATCTTGAGCAAAATATTTGATTTTCTGGGAGCCTCATTGTTCTTTCTTATAAAATACCAAGAACTTCCACCAAGAAGATTGTTCAGGTAATGCATATGATGTTTTCCTACTAGTACTTAACCTCTAAAATATTATATTAAATGTAAAGTGTTGTCAATACAAATGCTTTTCCTATATTCCATGCTTAAATTATCATTTTGGCCTCTCTCTCCTATTGCGATAGCCTTGAATAAAGTCTTTCTTACCTATTCAACCTTGCCCAGTGGAAACTTCGCTCTGAGAAGCCTAAGTATGTACTGTGGGGAAAAAATAAAGCAGGGTCTAGGGTACTAGTGCTGTGAGGAGTACTGTTGGGAAGGGTGAACCTTTGTAATTGTAAACAGCAATGGCCCTACATGGCCACAGCTAATGACATAGGGCATCATTTACCATTTTAAGAACTTCTGCTTTTATCCCAATATAGAGAAAAAGGGAGCCATTTCGAGGAGGATTTTGAGCAGGAGCAGGTGATGGTCTAACATGTTTTTAAAGGGTCATTGCTATTTAAAAATAAACATTCAGAGACAAAGGAAGAAGCAAAGATATCAGTTAGATGCTTATTGCAATCATTTAAGAAAGAGAGAAAGAGAAGGTGAGGGAGAGAGAGAGAGGTGTTTTTGAACAACAGTAGAAGTGGTTGGATTTGGATGTATTTTAAATATATTTTTTTAGGTGGAGTCAATAGCATTTTAACATTGGGTTATGAGAATAAGAAAAATGTCAAGGATAGACTGAAGTATTGATTTTTTATTTGGTTCTTGTTGTTTAGTTGGTTTTGATGTTTTATTTTTGAGTATTTTGTGAAAGTTAATGGGGATGGGAATATACCTTAGGGAAAATAATCTTCCCCTTGCAGTTATTACAGGGATCTTCAAGCACAGGAAGATTGAAATCCACATTCAACTGAGAAAAGGCTGGGCTGCTGCAGTGGGAAAGAGAGGGTCAGGAAAGCTTAGCAGTTCAAGGTTATAATTTCTATCCTAGTACAACTATATATTACTATTCTAAGTCTTATGATTCCATTACTCTTAATCATTGCCCCAATATTCACAAAAGAAGCATACCATTTACTTTCTGCAAACCGTACCTTAAAATACAGGTCTGACTTTTAGCTATAAATTTATTGTGGCTACAAAACATTAGAGATTAAAGTTGTCATAGAATTCTTCAGGTTCTCTGACATAATATTAACATTTTAAATCCTTTGGTTTCTTGTTTTCTTTTTTAAAACTCTCTAGTGTAGTTAGTGGCAGCCATCACACCTCACAGTCCTTACCATCAGAATTCCTACCATAATAGTTGAGTTCTGGGACCACTTGCTTTCCTAAAGACTTGATTCTAATAGATATTCTATCCAAATTACTTGTGGTGATAATTTATGTGATGACACTGCACGTAAGAGATTACCAGAATCCTATTTTCCATTGGCAAAGAGCTCAGCCAAAACTGATCTTTGTTTCAAGGTCAAAGACAGAAGCAAATCAATACTACCCCTGGAAGACTCTTCCCACCACAAATTATAGTAGTTAAGGCCCAGTTAAGAAATACTAGCTATCTCAAAAATAGGATATTCCATGTATAGAATTTGTTGCAGAGTGTTAGCAGGCTGAAAGAGCAAAAGGGATGCTGAATTCATAGAGAGAACTGCATGAGCCATCTACCACCACAAGGACACAACAGAATCTGCTTGACCAGAACCTGGAACTCAGGGGACCTGCAGGGATAGTGCTTGGCCCTTTAGGGAAAACCGGGCAGCTGATGCTCAGATATTGGAGAAGACATGTGACCCATCAGATGTTCATTGGGAGGCTGTGTCAGACTCTGGGAGAAGAGGGATGAGCAAGGCTGCACTCTGATTAACAAAGAAGTACAATGAAAGCTGATGAAATGGTTCTGATGGGGACTTAAAAACAGGAAGGAGTGTCTTCCTTAGAAGTACTGCTGTCATTCCACTTTCCAGTCTCCTTTGTGAACTTTCCATTGGTAGAACCTAAGGAAGCATGTGTGTATGTTTGGCCTTCTTTTGGTGTAAAAGCTCAAGAAACATACTTTACAGAGCTCTTGTCTCAGCATCACAAAGCAGAGGATAGAATATCTTGGAGCAGAAAAACAATAGGTAAATTACCAGCACTCACATATTAACTCATTTTACCAACACAACATGACAGCAGGATATCATGATCTCTTTTCATAGATAAGGAAGCTAAGGCAAAGGGAAATTAAGTTCACTAACTCAAGTTTACACAGCTGGTAAATACAGTGTTGATATTTGACACCAAGCATTATATATTGGAATGGAAATACTAAAATAATGTTAAAAAGCATACAATTTTTGGCTCATGGTAGAAAACTATTTGGTTTAGTTAGATGTTTTATACCAACATCAGTATCCTTGTTTTGACAATGTTACTGTTGTTATATGAGATATTATATTGGGGAAGTTGATTAGAAGGAATATGAGAACTCTGTATTATTTTTATAATTTCTTAGAAGTCTTAAGCTTTCAAATAAGAGGTTATTTTTTAAATGTAACTTAAAGTCTTAAGCAGGGGTTTAAAATGGATTCTAAATTTGCTGTGCAAGGGTTTCCCTGGTGGCTGAGTTGGTAAAGAATCCTGCAATGCAGGAGACCAGGGCTGAAACCCTGGGTTGGGAAGATACTATGGAGAAGGAAATGGCAACCCACTCCAGTATTCTTGCCTGGGAAATCCCATGGACAGAGGAGCTTGGTGGAGCCTGGTGGTGGACTTGTGATACAGTCCAAGGTATCACAAGAGTCTGACATGACTTAGCAACTAAACTTCCACCACCAGTATGAGATTACATTAAATAAGTATGTATAGGTGAAAAATTGTAATGCTAAAATGATTAGGCCACTGGATGAAAACACAATACTAGCTACTCTTGAACATTTAATATTCAAAACCCAGTTTTAAGTTTTTACCAAAATTTATAAATCTTACAACAATCCTTACTGTTATTGCTACCCCATTTCATTGATGAATAATCTAAGGTTCAAAAAGTTTTCTAGCTGGCAAACATCAAAGCCAAAGCCTATTCCATTTCCATTGCAAACAACTGACTTTCATAGAATTTTAATGTGCTTTGATTGAAAAGGTCATCCTGTCTAGCTCACCACTCAGCGACATTGCCAAATCTGACTTTCTGTACTATTTCACCCCTCTCATCTGGAAAACAGAAGTTAAATATTACACAACATTCACCTTGTTCCTTATAATGAATTTGTGTGTTATACTTGACTTGCAGATTAATAACTAGAATGAGCCAAAAATGAACAGTTGCTTAACAAGCCTGGGATCTCAGAAGTTCTTGGAGCCTGTCTTTGTAGACTCTCCTCTCCCATAACTATAAATAAATAAAACTTTAAGGAGAAATATATACCTTCTTCTCAGTACTGTAATTTCTATGCTTAAGTATCTGTTAAAATGTTTTTATAAACAACAATACAGTATACTAATGCATATATATGGAATTTGAAAGATGGTAACGATAACCCTATATGCGAGACAGAATAAGAGACACAGATGCATAGAACAATTTTATGGACTCTGAGGGAGAAGGTGAGGGTGGGACGTTCTGGGAGAATAGCATTGAAACCTGTATATTATCATATGTGAAACAGAACACCATTCCATGTTCGATGGATGAGACAGGGGCTCAGGGCCGGGGCAATGGGATGACCCAGAGGGATGGGATGGGGAGGGAGGTGGGTGGGGGGTCCAGGAAGGGGAACACATGTAAACCCATGGCTGATTCATGTCAATGTATGGCAAAAACTATTACAATATTGTAAAGTAATTAGCCCCCAACTAAAATAAATAAATTTATAAAAAAAAAAAAAAGAATGCCATTTTAATTGACCTATAATCAATTATGTTATTAAACTGCTCATCTGACAAATTAACTATCACTAGCATCATATACATAGTTGCTTAACAAATATACTACATTGTCTCCCTTGTTATCTGTGTAGAGATACAACCTTATTTATAGGCTATCTAAAAAGTAAAGTGATAATTTAGTGTCAAAGCAAATTATTTATATGATAACACTGAATTTAGGGCTTAATCAATTTTTTCAGGTGATTTTTCTCAATGACCAAAAAGTTCATCTATTAAAACAAAATGAAATTTCATATAAATCAATTTCTTTTCCAACATTTTTATCACTGATGGTTGACTTTCAAAGGATAAAGTGAATTCCATCTGAAAATTTATAGTTAGTGTCTCCTACTTATTATATTTAATTTCAAAATTACAAGGGAGGGGAATTCTCTATGATTTTATTATCACTCAACTGAAAATGATAAAGAACCCACCTGCCAGTGCAGGAGACGTAAGAGACATGGGTTTGATCCCTGGGTTGGGAAGGAGGGCATGGAAACCCACTCCAATATTCTTGCCTGGAGAATCTCCATGGACAGAGGAGCCTGGTGGACTATAGCCCATAGGGTCACAAAGAATCGGACAGGACTGAAGCAGCTTAGCACACATGTATGCATGTACTAGGTAATACGTCATGGTAGTATGCTCAGAAATGTGTGACATACTCACTCATTATACCCATTGCATAATTTATGTTGGATAACACCTGTATATTTGATAATATGATGCCTGTTACATATCTGTATTTGTTTCTGAAGTTTCCAGGAGTGATTGACATATGATGGTGCTAAGAGACATAATGTCCCTTCAGAGAATCATAATTAGTACTTGCTCAACAATTCGCAGTTAGAGGCAAGGAAGCCAAAGTTTACCAAAGATGAATGGTAGCATTAAGCTAAAGAAAAGAAACATTATGAGATATTGTGTGTAAGGAGGGTATTTGAATATGAAAAATACTTGAGCTTGTTCTTATGCCAAAGTCAAGTTGGAGTTTTGTCAAAGGCTTTTTCTGCATCTATTGAGATAACCATATGGTTTTTTTCTTTCAATTTGTTAATGTGGTGTATTACATTGATTGATTTGCGGATGTTAAAAAAACCTTGCATTCCTGGGATAAAGCCCACTTGGTCATGATGTATGATCTTTTTAATATGATGTTGGATTCTGTTTGCTAGAATTTTATTAAGGATTTTTGCATCTATGTTCATCAGTGATATTGGCCTGTAGTTTTCCTTTTTTGTGACATCTTTGTCTAGTTTTGGAATTAGGGTGATGGTGGCCTCATAGAATGAGTTTGGAAGTTTACCATCTTCTGCAATTTTCTGGAAGAGTTTGAGCAGGATAGGTGTTAGCTCTTCTCTAAATTTTTGGTAGAATTCCGCTGTGAAGCTGTCTGGTCCTGGGCTTTTGTTTGCTGGAAGATTTCTGATTACACTTTCGATTTCCGTGCTTGTGATGGGTCTGTTAAGATCTTCTATTTCTTCCTGGTTCAGTTTTGGAAAGTTATACTTTTCTAAGAATTTGTCCATTTCTTCCAAGTTGTCCATTTTATTGGCATATAGCTGTTGGTAGTAGTCTCTTATGATCCTTTGTATTTCTGTGGAATCTGTTGTGATCTCTCCATTTTCATTTCTAATTTTGTTGATCTGATTCTTCTCCCTTTGTTTCTTGATGAGTCTGGCTAATGGCTTATCAATTTTGTTTATCTTCTCGAAAAACCAGCTTTTAGTTTTGTTGATTTTTGCTATGGTCTCTTTTGTTTCTTTTGCATTTATTTCTGCCCTAATTTTTAAGATTTCTTTCCTTCTACTGACCCTGGGGTTTTTCATTTCTTCCTTCTCTAGTTGCTTTAGGTGTAGAGTTAGTTGATTTATTAAAAGCCTTTGACAAAATTCAGCATCCATTTATGATTAAAACCCTCCAGAAAGCAGGAATAGAAGGAACATATCTCAACATAATAAAAGCTATATATGACAAACCCACAGCAAACATTATCCTCAATGGTGAAAAATTGAAAGCATTTCCCCTAAAGTCAGGAACAAGGCAAGGATGCCCACTTTCACCACTACTATTCAACATAGTTTTGGAAGTTTTGGCCACAGCAATCAGAGCTGAAAAAGAAATAAAAGGAATACAGATAGGAAAAGAAGAAGTAAAACTCTCACTGTTTGCAGATGACATGATCCTCTACATAGAAAACCCTAAAGACTCTACTAGAAAATTACTAGAGTTGATCAATGAATATAGTAAAGTTGCAGGATATAAAATTAACACACAGAAATCCCTTGCATTCCTATACTCCAATAATGAGAAAACAGAAAGAGAAATTAAGGAAACAATACCATTCACCATTGCATCAAAAAGAATAAAATACTTAGGAATATATCTACCTAAAGAAACAAAAGACTTATATATAGAAAACTATAAAACACTGATGAAAGAAATCAAAGAGGACACAAACAGATGGAGAAATATACCGTGTTCATGGATTGGAAGAATTAATATAGTGAAAATGAGTATTCTACCCAAAGCAATCTACAGATTCAATGCAATCCCTATCAAGCTACCAATGGTATTTTTCACAGAACTAGAACAAATCATCTCACAATTTGTATGGAAATATAAGAAACCTCGAATAGCCAAAGCAATCTTGAGGAAGAAGAATGGAACTGGAGGAATCAACCTGCCTGACTTCAGACTCTACTACAAAGCCACAGTCATCAAGACAGTATGGTACTGGCACAAAGATAGAAATATAGATCAATGGAACAAAATAGAAAGCCCAGAGATAAACCCACGCACATATGGACACCTTATCTTCGACAAAGGAGGCAAGAATATACAATGGAGAAAAGACAACCTCTTTAACAAGTGGTGCTGGGAAAACTGGTCAACCACTTGTAAAAGAATGAAACTAGAACACTTCCTAACACCGTACACAAAAATAAACTCAAAATGGATTAAAGATCTAAACGTAAGACCAGAAACAATAAAACTCCTAGAGGAAAACATAGGCAAAACACTCTCCGACATAAATCACAGCAGGATCCTCCATGACCCACCTCCCAGAATATTGGAAATAAAAGCAAAAATAAACAAATGGGACCTAATTAAAATTAAAAGCTTTTGCACAACAAAGGAAACTATAAACAAGGTGAAAAGACAGCCTTCAGAATGGGAGAAAATAATAGCAAATGAAGCAACAGACAAACAATTAATCTCAAAAATATACAAGCAACTTCTGCAGCTGAATTCCCGAAAAATAAATGACCCAATCAAAAACTGGGCCAAAGAACTAAACAGACATTTCTCCAAAGAAGACATACAGATGGCTAACAAACACATGAAAAGATGCTCAACATCACTCATTATTAGAGAAATGCAAATCAAAACCACAATGAGGTATCATTTCACACCAGTCAGAATGGCTGCTATCCAAAAGTCTACAAGCAATAAATGCTGGAGAGGGTGTGGAGAAAAGGGAACCCTCTTACACTGTTGGTGGGAATGCAAACTAGTACAGCCACTATGGAGAACAGTGTGGAGATTCCTTAAAAAACTGGGACTAGAACTGCCATATGACCCAGCAATCCCACTGCTGGGCATATACACCGAGGAAACCAGAATTGAAAGAGACGCGTGTACCCCAATGTTCATCGCAGCACTGTTTACAATAGCCAGGACATGGAAGCAACCTAGATGTCCATCAGCAGATGAATGGATAAGGAAGCTGTGGTACATATACACAATGGAATATTACTCAGCCATTAAAAAAAATACATTTGAACCGGTTCTACTGAGATGGATGAAACTGGAGCCCATTATACAGAGTGAAGTAAGCCAGAAAGAAAAACAACAATACAGTATACTAATGCATATATATGGAATCTGAAAGATGGTAACGATAACCCTATATGCGGGACAGAATGAGAGACACAGATGCATGGAACAATTTTATGGACTCTGAGGGAGAAGGTGAGGGTGGGACGTTCTGGGAGAATGGCATTGAGACATGTGTATTGTCATATGTGAAACAGAGCACCATTCCATGTTCGATGCATGTGACAAGGGCTCGGGGCCGGGGCAGTGGGATGATCCAGAGGGATGGGATGGGGAGGGAGGTGGGTGGGGGGTTCGGGAAGGGGAACACATGTAAACCCATGGCTGATTCTTGTCAATGTATGGCAAAAACTATTACAATATTGTAAAGTAATTAGCCCCCAAGTAAAATAAATAAATTTATAAAAAAAAAAAAAAAAAAAGTTCATAGCAATAAAATGTAAATATATGTAATTAGAAATTGGTTTTCTGAAACACTCATAATCATAGTTCATAGCTGAACCATAGCACATGAATTTATGCATACAATGTCACTTTCTGATTGTGTTATGACATATTTTATTTCCATGCATAAAACTAATAAATATGTATAACAAAAAAAAAAAAAAAAAAAACCAAAGTCAAGTTGGAGTCGAGAGTTTGAAGACACAGGGAGGAGGAGTGGCTAAGACATTAGACAAACGTGAATATGACTTCTGTACTTACTCATCTACCTTTCCTAAGCTTTAGTTTCTTTATCTTTAAAGTGGGAATATTAATTTCACCTCCACATGGGATTCTTCTGAGTATTAATTGAGATAAGGTATGTAAAGTACTTTGGGCTTCCCTTCTAGCTGAGCTGTAAAGAATCCACCTTCAATGCAGGAGATACGGGGTTTTTCCCTGGGTCGGGAAGATCCCCTGGAGGAGGAAATGGCAACCCACTCTAGCATTCTTGCTGGGAAATTCCCATGGAACAGTGGGGCCAGGAGGGTTACAGTCCATGGGGTCACAAAGAATCAGATATGACTGAGTGACTGATGCATGTAAAGTGCTTAGCATAGTATGTATTCAATAAATTACTAGTCTGTGCAATCCTTTGTTTACTGGTTTAGAGGTTAAGAACACAGACTCTGGACTCAGGCTGTCTGGATCAAATTCCTGGTCTTCCACTCACTAGCTTTACAACCTTTGGGAAAATTGCTTAAACTGTCTATGCCTTAATTTCCTCCTCTATAAACAAACTGTCTAATTTATTTATCTCCGAGGGTTCAATAAATTAATGCATGTGAATTGCTTGAAAGAGTTTGTTACATGTTAAGGAAGACTATGATTTTGTCATCTTTATTTTTCCACTACTACTACTGCTGCTGCTACCAGCAGCATCATGAGAGTCAAGTTTGTAAAGAGAACAGTTGTATTTATCTTCTCATCTTTCACATCTCTCACATATCTCAACCCACTGCTTGCTATATAGTGTTATATAGCGTTAGCATCTCTCATCCGACACTTTCTTGTTCAATATTGGGATGATTTTTTATCCTCCATTTGTAAAACCTGGTGCCTCTTTTCAGTTTTTATTTAAATTCTGTGACACCTCTCCTCCTTATTAATTCCTTCTTCCCTGTTTATAATTCCATTCCTGGTTTTCTTTACATTTCTGACTTTCCCTCCTACATTGTAACATCTTAGTTCTACACTCACTTTCTTTCCTATGTACAATATTCTTAATAGTCAAGAACTATTTTATTTGTCTTTTCTTTGTCTTCACTCTGAACATTATTACCAGGCAATCCCATCATTGCTTGAGGCCTCATCATCGAACATGCAAATAAACACTACCAGTCCACATTTCTCTCTTTCTGGTCCCACCATAAATGTTAGATCCTCAGAGATGCCTTTTCATATTTTCCAGATGAATTGGGCCTGATGATTCTACAATTTATAATTATTTTTTTAAATTATAGTTCTTTTCTCAAATTATATGGTCACTATCGTATCTTCACCAGTAGCATGTTAGGTATACAGTGCTCCAAGTCCATTCAATTCACCAGTGTGTCACAATGTTTTTTAGCATTCTAGGCACATTTCTAACATTCAATTATGTTTGCTAACTGATTGTTGAACAGAACCTTCACTTCCGTAACTGAATATCTACAACCATTTGCTAACAGCAACCTGAATGTACCAAAGACCTAAAAGGCATAAATCCAGATCAAATATTACATACCTTTTTTGATCTTTATATGCTTCCATGGACTCATTGCTTATGTAATTATTTGGTGCATTAAATTCCCTTTGCAACTTCTCTAAGAAATTCTCTTGAAAGTATAACCTAAATAATAATTTTAGAGTAAACCTAATTCTCCACTGGGTGAATAAGTGACTGCTGCTGGTGATTTTTACTTAATATGTAGCTTGATGCATTGAAATAATTTCCCTTTGCTGTGGGTAATTCTTTTATAAACATTAATATATTACTCATAGAAGGGAAGAAGAGTATATATTTAACATATTTTTGAGTGTGTGTCAAGGAACTATACAAAAGGAGATTCATATATTTTGACAAACATGACAATGAAAAAAGTGAAATTTCTGTTTGGAGTATTGTGAGCTCTTATACCTCCCTGGCTTCTCTGCTAAGGTCATAGCTCATTCCCAGGTCATCTGTCTGAAAGATAAGTTTCCAAGTCATCTATCAATAGAACTGGGGCTTCAACTTCTGAAACATTAGCTGTGAACTGAATTGTTCCTCATTTTTCTTTACAACCTTGAAATATGCCCCAAATAGGGATTGAAGAAAAAATTTCATTGTCTCACTTGAAATATCTTTGTGCTGTCCATCCTTTGGTATAGAATTTGCTTTAGCATTACTCTTATGAGCATTTATAATTTTACTTACTCTAACTTTGTAGATTTTATTAAAGACATATCCTTTCCTAAGAGTCCATATGGCTCTTTCAGAGAGAAAATTCATGTTTATCATCATCATTGTCATCTTTGTCAAAAGGTAAAGGAGTCTCCTTTGAATGGTTCTCTGCTATGCATTCAAAATACATAAAATATATACTTCCCCTGTCATAAAAGAGTAATGTGCTCTTTTCAATAAAGGAATTATTCCTAGTACAGCCAGGAATTTCAATACTCCAAGCTATATGTGAGGAAAAAATCAGCAATGTCGATCATTCATTCAATCTTCCAATAGGAAATTCAGTTCATTTAAAATATATATTATTTATATTGTAGTTACAAGAAATTTTCTTGCACAAAAATAACTGAACAAACATCAAACTGAGAAAAGGTATTTAATCACAGTGACAGTTACTTTTAGAAACATAAAACAGAAGGAGCATAAAATAAATAAAATCTTCAGTTTTTTGGAAGATAAGTTTTTCTGAGTCACAAAATTCAAACAACACATTCTCACCAAAGTGGTGTGAATTTAGAAATTAGACTGTGAGTGTCATAGTCAGAAATGATTTTGTATAATTTCCATAGTTTTACACTTAGTGTTGGTTACTTTGATTTTAAAATGTATATATTGATTTGGATGACTATATTTTATTTACTTTTTCATGATACTGTGTGTACCTGATGTTTGTTGCTGTGTCACTTCAACTCGTTTTAGTCTGAAATGTGTTTTGATCTAGCTTAGAAAGAAATTCAGGTTAATTCATTCAGTATATATGTGCGCTCAGCACTCAGTCATGTCCATCTCATTGCTAGCCCATGGATTGTAACCCACCAGGCTCCTCTGCCCATGGAATTTTCCAGGCAAAAACACTAGAGTGGGTTGCGATTTCCTCCTTCAGGAGATTTTCCCGACCCAGGGATCCAATCCATGTCTCTTGCGTCTCCTGCACTGACAGGCAGATTCTTTACTACTGCGCCACCTGGGAAGCCCATATTGTTTCAAATTTTGGTATTAGGAAGAGTTAAGCCTTAAAGTTTTCATATTTGCATTGATTGCTTTTAAATTTTCTCACAAAAACCCAGAGTTGTTTTCCTTCACTCCTTCTGGTCTCTCTCAGGATTCTCCTTCCTGCCAAGATCAGCATGTCTTCTGGATGCTATTAGTTTTCAAACCTAAGGCATTTGGGATTTACTGAAAAGTAAAAATAGGTTTGAACTTGTTCATATTCACCTGCTGTTCTCAAGATGAAAATACCCAGGAAAGCAATTTGGAACTGCATAAGACTTTTTTTTTAATTTAAGGAAATTATTATGTTTAATGAAAGCATGTCAGTTCAATTTTGCACCAGAGGAGAGAACCAGTAAGCTTTAGATGATCATGTCTTGGTAGAAACATGAAATCTTTGTTGTCTTTTTTTTTCCTATTTTTTACCCATCATGTATATGCTTAATTAAAAGTAAAGCAACACCATGAACAATGTCATTTGAATTTAACAATATATCATTTCAATGTATTTTTAATCTGTCCCAAGACTTTACAAAATGTTTGTTGGTAGTTCTATCTAGGAAGTGCATCCCATTTCCAGTTCTTCTGTGAACACATGTCTCCCTCAGAGTGACATGGTATGTGATGAGGAGAGATGAAAATGTATAAAATGGTTGTAGGGACACTTCCAAAACTAAACATAACAACCAGCCATCGGCAGTGCTTAAATTACCTATTATTAGAATTATTCTTGTTTCTAGTTGAGTTTTATTTTTGATTGGCACTGGGAGTCCATGTCAAAAATGAACCTTCTCTTCAGCAAGTTCTGAGCCCAAATCCAGATTCTGCTTCTTCTAAATTGTGTGCATTGGGCAAGAGACTTCTCTCAGCGGGGGTATCTAAATCAGTAAAATGGAAGCATCTGGCACAAGTAGGTGCAGAAAAGATGTTCTTTCTGTTTCTTTTCTCACAGATATTTGAATACGTACTGAACAATTACTTTGAGGGGGAAAAGGCCCATGATCTCCTCTATTTGTATCTTAGTCGCAGTTCATGGAACCAAATATTGTTCTGGCTTTATCTTTCCTCAGTACTCTGCTACATGTCTGCAGAAGTGCTCTTTTGAAAAGAAAGGAAACAAAAATGGGCAAATGAAATGTGTATTTTTATTCACAAAATTATGGCTTTAAACCTCACCTGTTCCCTCTGTCCTTCTCTGTCCCTCTGTTCTCCCTGCCTTCTTCCCCTTCCTTTCCTGCATGCAGATGTCTGTGTCTGTGTCTGTATCTATGTGTGTGTTTGCATCAGTGTGTATCACTCTGTAAAAATTTTAATTGACCAAGAGGAGCTAGAAAATGTTCTTGGCATAAAAACTGACAAGATTCTGTTGCTTACTTTTGAACAAAGAAACAAATATTTAATGCCTTAAGTATACTCTTGTAATTCTGAATATCACTGTCTACTTTCAGGAGGAAAAAAAGAAACTCTTCAAGTTAATAACTTTGTCTTCTTTTGTACAAAATTGTAAACATTTAAAAAGTACAATACAGTGGAAGAATATCGGGAATTACTCACCCCTTGAGTCTCCTGAATTGTTTCTCCAAAGAATTCACCAACTCACTTAAGTCAAATGTAGAGATTAGAAAATATTACCTCTTTATGTTTTAACATTTTGATTAGTTTTCCCAGCACTGTGCTGTCTAAACTAGTGTTCTCCAAGAAAACAAGACCAAAAAAAAAAAAAAAAAAAAACCCAAACAAACTAGCCTCTGAAGCCTTCCTTCAAACAAAATCTTTAGAGAAACCAAATACAGAGAAAACATTAACAAAAGATTCTCTGATTGAAAAAGGAGAGTGTTTGGTAGAGTTTCACCCCCATGCTCTTGTGCCTGTATCACCTGGAGTCATTTCTGCACCCTCAGAAGACCTCCAGGACTTCAAAGCACAGGCCAACATACAGCAAACTCACTAATAAATGGGCAGCCTACTTATGTTTATAGTTTTCTACACACATGAGAGAGTTTTGTCTTAGTCCTTCTCCTATGCCAGTGCCTAGCTTGGCTTTCAGGGGCTTCCCCAATGGTCCAGCATGGTAAAGAATCCACAGGCAATGCAGGAGACACATGATTCAGGAGACATGGGTTTGATCCCTGGGTCAGGAAGATTCCCTGGAGGAGGAAATGGCAGCCCACTCCAGTATTCTTTCCTGAAAAATCCCATGGACAGAGAAGCCTGGAAGGCTACAGTCCAAAGGGTTACAAAGAGTCAGACATGAGTGATCAACTAAACACACACATAGCATGGCTTTCAGGTTCTCCATTCTAACAGGGCCAATGATAGCACTTCAGTAAAAGTGTCTTCTGCCTGCACTCAGGCTCCACTGGTCTGAACCAGCTCTGGTTTTGGATTTGTTTATTCCAGCCACACACAGGACACAGCTGTAATGGAGCTGTTTCTGTTGCTTGGTATGTTGTTTGTTGGCTCTCTGGTAATCAATATGTAGCTGTTGGTAGTTATTCTATTCAAGGCATTGCCCCATCTTGTTCTCCCTTTCTTGGCTAGATCTTGATGAGATACATATTTTCCAACAGTATTATACTGCTTAACCACAGAAAAGCATTTTGTTTCATGCAGAGGCCTGCATAAAAGACATGAAATTAAAATGTAAGAAAATTCAACCCAAAACATATTGCAGATGTTTCTTCTCAATCATATACATTCCAAGCAAAAATACATGAAGTCTTTAAGTGTTTCAATTTGCCCATCCGTAGGCATGTACAGTTGGGTTGAGAAGTTCTCAAAGGTTTTTCAGATTTTCTTCTGATTTTTAAGAGGAAATAGTTTTATGTCTCATATAATTTTAAGGGAATCCCAACACATCTGTAATTTTCTAAGCAAGTGCCTATTAAAGTTTAAAATACATTCATCTCCTTTCAAGAAAATTCCTTGTACTTACTATTTGAGTAAAGTTTATGTACAGTATACACAAATTACATTAAACTATGTGGGGTGTCCTCCCACAGGAATTTGAAATTATATTATTACTAGGAACCACACAACCATATTTAATACATGTAACTAAAATATTAAATTGAAATTATGTCTAAGAGTGAGGATTACATCTTTCAGCCAGTCAAACTTGGACACATTGAATCAATTTTTCTTTCTCTTACCTTATGTATGTGTGTGCTAATTCACTCCAGTATGTCCAACTCTTTGTGACCCTATAGACTGTAGTCCGCTAGGTTCCTCTGTTCATGGGATTCTCCAGGCAAGAATACTGGAGTGGGTTGCTATGCACTCTTCCAGGAGATCTTCCCAACCCAGGGATCAAACCTGAATCTCTTATGCATCCTGTATTGGCAGGCAGGTTCTTTACCACTAGTGCCACCTGGGAAGTCCTTTACTCCTTATACATATATTCAATTCTTAATCAATTCTGCATTCTCTAAAAGTCAATTCTTTCCATTTGAAAAATAATGTTGTTCTTATTATCTTTTGTTTGAACACTTGTATCAACTTATTGTTAATCTCCTTCCACATATAAT
Source organism: Giraffa tippelskirchi (assembly GCF_054371585.1). Taxonomy (NCBI): domain Eukaryota; kingdom Metazoa; phylum Chordata; class Mammalia; order Artiodactyla; family Giraffidae; genus Giraffa; species Giraffa tippelskirchi. Next base: position 102,252,633 of record NC_137281.1, read on the forward strand.
TGATCATCAACTCTACAGCTAACAATTTCTAATGCAAAATTATGATCACATGAAAATCCTGAGTCAAAGATTTTCTTAGTTTTTAAATGGCCAACATAATAAAATATGTAACAGATAAGTCTAGTCCTGATCACCTCCTCCAATTATGTCTGCATAACTTCAATATACTATTCACTAGAATTTATATAGGTAAGCACTACTTTATCCATTTAGATCTTGACCACTTAGGTCTTGGCTGTATATACTTAATTTGGGATGCTCTTCCTTTCATCTTCCAACACCACAATTTAACCCATCCTTTAAAATCTAATTCACATTTAACTTCATGCTTTAAGATTTCCCTCATTAGGGTCCCCCCTGGTGGTCCAGTGGCTAAGCCTCCATGCTCCCAATGCAGGGGCCTTGGGGTTCTGACCCTGGTCAGGGTACTGGATCCTGTATGTTGCAATGAAGATCGAAGATCCCAAGTGCCACAACTAAGACCCAATGCAGTCAAGTAAATAAATAAATATTTTAAAAAAGAACAATTTCCCTCCATATCTCAGCAGGAAATAATGACAACAAACTATCCTCTGTACTTTATTTGAAATATAGAATTTGTCAAATTATGTCATGTATTCCCTATCTTCATATATGTCTTAGTTCATCATAGTTAGCTATAAACTTCTGAAGCATAGGATACATGCTACATTTATGCTTACATCTCTGCTCAGCATAGTTCCTATTAGGTACTCATGGAGTGTTTGTTGAGTTCAATTATTTAATCACACATGAAGTATCCTAACTAGTACAGTACTTGTAATGGTTTCTTTCCACCCATGTTAACTTCACTTAAAGGTGACTTAGGTCTTTCACTGTACGTTAAAAAATCTTTTTTGGGTCTACTCACTGTTTTTCTCCCTGAACTCATTCACTCTAATGAAATCTCCTTCACACCTTTTACTTCAGGTACCTACCTCCAAACCTCTTTTAACTTGTTTGCATTTTCGTCTTATTCCCAAAATTTCCATGGGAACTTTATCTTTTATTCAGAAAGCTCTCTTTGGTCCTTTTATGCCACCCCTTTCTCATCCCCTCACACACACACACACACACACACACACACACATACACACACACACACACTCTACTGTGGAATGTGAAAATTGAGATTGACCCATTTTATTACTTCTCTTTGTGGCATTATAAAGCAAAACCTCTCAGTTTTTCTCCTTCCTCGACAGGGAAAACCCTGGTCTTACCTACTGTACATTTCTTTATTCTGCATGTCTTCTTTATCTTCACAGAGAAGAACACTTCACTCCTGACACTTCTAGTCACCAAATGTGTTTAAATGTTCTCCCATACCAACAAGTAATTCTTGGATACCAGTGTGTATGCTACAATTTAACTCAGTTCTGATACCATCTACTGAGAGAGAGAGCATCAGATCCCACAGGCTGAAGACTCAATCTCATAACACTAACACCGCCCCCCCTCAACACATACACACACACACACACACACACATACACACACACACACACGAACATACTTACTTCAGATGCCAGTTGCAAGCCCAAGTTATCACCTGTGCTTTTGACCAACAGGACATAAATCAGAGGTTCCTTCAACTCCTTTCTCAGATTTGATTAATTTGTTAGAACAGCTCATAGAACTTGAGGGAACACTCATGTTTGTGCACGTGCATGCTAAGTCACAGGCTTCCCTGATAGCTCAGTTGGTAAATAATCTGCCTGCAATGCAGGAGACTCCGGTTCGATTCCTGGGTCAGGAAGATTTGCTGGAAAAGGGATAGGCTTCCCACTCCAATATTCTTGAGCTTCCCTGGTGGCTCAGTTGGTAAAGAATCTGCCTGCAATGCGGGAGGCCTGTGTTCAATCCCTGGGTTGGGAAGATCCCCTGGAGACGGGAAAGGCTACCCACTCCAGTGTTCTGACCTAGACAATTCCATGGACTGTATAGTCCATGGGGTAACAAAGAGTCAGACACGACTGAGCAACTTTCACTTTCACTTTCATGCTAAGTCACTTCAGTTGTGTCTGACTGTTTGCGACCCTGTGGACTGTAGCCCACTAGGCTCCTCTGTCCATGGGGATTCTCCAGGCAAGAATACTGGGGTGGGTTGCCATGTCCTCCTCCAGGGGATCTTCCCAACCCAGGGATCGAACCTACATCTCTTGTGGCTTCTACATTGCAGACAGATTCTTTACTGCTGAGCCACCAGGGAAGCCCACACTTATGTTTACCCGTTTTTCAAAGGATATGATTTAGGATACAGATGAATAGCCAGAGGAAGAGATACATACAGCAAAACCTGGGAGGGTCCCAAGGACAGGAATATCTAACCCCATGGGGTTTTCGGGTGTGTCACTCTCCCAGCATGTGAATATGATCACTAATCTGGAAGCCCTCTAAACTCTGCTCCATTGGGATTTTATGGAGGCCTCCTCACATGGAGGCTTTAATCACTAAGTTGTGTCTGACTCTTTGCAGCCCCAAGGACTGTAGCCCACCAGGCTCCTCTGGGCCACCAGCGAAGCACCTTCCTCACGTGGACATAGTCAATTATTAGTTCCACTGCCAGACCCACTCTCTTCTTTGGAGGATTTGTGATGGACTGAAAATTCTGAGCTTTAAACCATGACTTGGTCTTCCTGGTGATCAGCTCCCACCCAGGAGCCATTAAGCAGCTGACCCAAAGTCACCTCATTTGAACAAAAGATGCTCCTCGTGCTCTTATCATTTAGGAATTTACAAAGGTTTAAGAACCCTGTGTCAGAGACAGGATCAAGTGTTAGAACAAGAGATGCTCCCTAGTGCTTTTATCACTTAGGAATATATAAGGATTCTAGGAGCTGTGTGTTTTAGGAAAGCCCATTATTTCACAGGTATTGACTATCCTATTTTTCTGGCTATACATTTAACATATAAAACATATGATCTTAATGGCTAGTAGTAAGATTTAGTAGAAACATGTACTGATTATTAATTTAACTTAGAAAGAAAGCAAGAAATAAAAGTAAATTCCAGGAAAAACAAACAAGTTTGACTAGAAGAGAAGTGTTTCTTTTCCAAAGAAATTGTTGTTCCATAGTCAATCACCAAGCATTACTCTTTTTTTTTGTATTGGAATCCTTATCTATTTTGCTCCGTTTTGTCTCTGTGATTTTTAATATTTCCTTGCTTGGTTAAAGGTGGACTTTACTTTTTCTATTCAGGATATAACTATTTCTCAAAAACAAATAAATAAAACATAAGAAAAAGTACACTGACATTTCTTCAAGTGAAAGTTCAAAGGATATCAATTCTACTTAAACTGATGCTTTGTATCCTTCATTGTAAAGAGAGAGGTTATAAATAAAATGTACAGCAAAGAAATCAGCTAACTGAAGAACAAATTCCCAAGATTATGTACAAGGTGAGTTTCTGAACATTAAACAACTTCAAAAATAATTTTGATAGTCTCCATGCCAAGAGAAAGGACATTTTGCATTATATGTAATTTTTATCACTCTTATTTCTACTCCTAGAGCTGTCAAGACTATTAATTAGATGGATGTATTTATTAATGTGTAACAGGACATTGCCATATGGTTTTGTTGAGCCATGTAAATGTCTAGAGGACATTTTCAGTAGTAATTATGTCTTGATTGAACATGTGTGTCCTAAACTTGAAAAGCAGGCATAAAAACTGCAGGATAAAATTAGGATAGGAATTTGTGGAGTTTGAGGTTGGCAGGTAAATGAAAAAGTAGAGAAACCAGAAGATGTAACTGGCAGGCAACAAGTCCAAAGGTCAAGGAGTTGAAACAAATCATAACTAACCAAGAAACATTTTTACAAGTGAAGAAACAGAGGTAAATGTAAAGACAAATACATAGAAAGGTCATTGCTTAATCAGGACAAATTTGAAGCCATATTCAAAACAGTCGGTAACTAAGGTGGAATGGAGTGAAAAATGAGAAAAAAGACTAAAAAGCAAAGCCAGGAAACATTAAGTCAAAACAAAATTTTATTGTATCATTGAAATGTGGGGAGACAAAATGGAAGCACAAAGGTGAGATAAAAATGATATCCAGTGGAAAAGGAAAGAAAACACAAATGAAAAATTATTTCCACTTGTAGTAAGATAGAGAAAACAAGTATGGGTTAGCTATGCAGTTCAACAAATAAAGTGAGGGATACCATTTTTATTAACCAATTTTGATGTTTAGGAAAATCTGAAAAGGCAAAGATAAAACCAACAGGTATTAAAATAGTAAAGAAACAGTAAGAAAACAAATATAACTCCTGGTTAGCTTTTATTACATGGGAACAAGAACAATTAAATGAAAACAATTTCACATAGTAAGGGAAATAGAAATGTACAATGGGAGAACAAGAAGATGACCGAACTTTGAAACCTCATGTCTAGAAACAAATATTTAGGAAATTGTTGATTTTCAGGAAATACTTGTATAATTGTGTTCTTAGGAGATTTTCCATAAATATCATCTCAGAAAAGCAAGGCAAAAGCAGCAATCTCAGGATAGGCAAGGGGATTGTGACTCTGAGGATGGGAAAATAGAGAAAAGTCCAACAGAATAGTAAATATTTAATAGAGAAAATCACCTAAACAGGAGAACAAGGAACTTTAAACAGCTGAGACAGGGATTTTAAAAATGAATGCAATAGGGCACAAATGTATTATGTACTTATTGTGCAGTCTAAAGACAAAGTCTATATAAGGTACACATAATTTGGTTACAGCTGGTTTACAATGTTTCATCTCAATAACTCTATGAGTGGCAGAAATCTGAAGATGCTATTCTTTCGGGATTTTTAATGAGGCATAGTAAAGTAAAGAGATGGAGGTTTACAATCACATCTGATGTGACCCTGCCACACAGATTTGAGATGAGAGTGGATGGCACAGCACACATAAATGGAAAGAAAAACAAGAGGATGTGGCAGAGAAAATAATAATTAGGCACTGGAAGCTCAGAGAGAAAGAGGGAAGATAACACTTCAGTAGTCGGCAATTTTGTATCCCAGCCACTAAGTATTGGCTAAAATCTTCCATTGAAATTCTGCCCTGCACCACTTTCTTCATTGCAAGCAAAGCCATTCATCAGTTCTTTCATGCTGGTTCAATTAAATCCTATAGTGCTTGGAGGCAATGTAGCATCAGCTCCGGTGAAGAATTTCAATTTCGTAAACAGGCCTGTAAATATGCTACTGTGGATAAATTGGCCATCAGGGTGATAAAGAGTAGCAACGAAAATGTGTGATTACAGCTAGTTTTAGTGTGCTAGAAAGCTGCTGAGCCATTACTGTGAGCAAGACAATGTTTTTTTCCTCCTCTGCTTATCTAGCGGTTTTGCTCTTTCCATATTAGCTATCTCTAGGCAAATACTCTTTGTCTGATTGATATTTCTCACTCAGTTACTTTCACAATAACCGTGATCTAGATGTTTTGAAAACTAAAATCTTACCCCTCAAACCTACTTTTCACTATCTTATCCTTCTAGGCCTTTCAGTCTTAGGGTTGCAGGAATATATGCTAGTTTTCTGTTTTTGTTTTTTGGTTTTTTTAGAGGTCAACACAATTCATTAACAACCAGCCAATTCCATTGTTCTTATATTCACTGTTCTATCATATTTTCCAAAGGCTTGAACTATTGTATAGTCCAAGACAGTTTCGTCCAATGGAGCATTCTTTCAAGTCATCACCTCATTGTCAGGGTAACAGTGAGTGACTGGGTCTCAAAACTCCATTTTTTCATCTTTTTTCTTTGCCCATTTTTTAGAAATCATTTTTTTTTTTTTAATTTTTACAATGTTGTGTTGGTTTCTTCAATACAGATTGACTGCAAAATGAAGGCTGCTCACATATTTTCACATTTATTCCCTTCTTTTAATGTATCAATAAGACTTGCACAACCTACTTTATACTGTGGAGGGAAAATATGACAAAATTTTTAGCTAAAATTCATTATAGACTGAAGTTGCAGCTGCTTTCAAAGCAAGTGATATCTTAAAAATGATAATATTGTCTTAAAGGAAAAAAGTGATAGTTTATTTTGTCAAAATCTCTTTATCATGCTAGTGATCACAAACATTTGCAGAAATAACAGTTTCAGTTTAATAGAGAGAAAAAAAACCCCACTTTTTTCATAATATTCCTGGTCAGTTCAGTTCAGTCACTCAGTTGTGTCTGATTCTTTGTGATTCCATGGATTGCAGAATGCCAGGCTTCCCTGTCCATCACCAACTCCTGGAGCCTACTCATACTCAGGTCCATCTAGTCGTTGATGCCATCCAACCATCTCATCCTCTGTCATCCCCTTCTCCTCCTGCCCTCAATCTTTCCCAGCATCAGGGTCTTTTCCAATGAGTCAGTTCTTCGCATCAGGTGGCCAAAGTATTGGAGTTGCAGCTTTAGCATCCGTCCTTCCAATGAATATTCAAGACTGATTTCTTTTAGGATTGACCAGTTGGATCTCCTTGCAGTCCAGGGAACTCTCAAGAGTCTTTTCCAACACCACAGTTCAAAGGCATCAATTCTTTGGTGCTCAGCTTTCTTTATAGTCCAACTCTCAGATCCATACATGACTACTGGAAAAACCATAGCTTTAACTAGATGGACCTTTGCTGGCAAAGTAATGTCTCTGCTTTTTAATATGCTGTCTAGGTTGGTCATAGCTTTTCTTCCAAGGAGTAAGCGTCTTTTAATTTCATGGCTGAAGTCACCATCTGCAGTGATTTTGGAGCCCCCCAAAATAAAGTCTCTCACTGTTTCCATCGTTTCCCCATCTATCTGCCATGAAGTGATGGGACTGGATGCTATGATCTTAGTTTTCTGAATATTGAGTTTTAAGCCAACTTCTTTACTCTCCTCTTTTACTTTCATCAAAAGACTCTTTAGTTCTTCCTTCCTTTCTGCCATAAGAGTGGTGACATATGCATATCTGAGGTACTTATTTATATTTATCAAAGATAATGGAATTTGTTCTGTCAGAAGAGACAGATGCAAGATTTTCAATGTTCAATAAGGTAAGTACGATGATAAAGCCTTTGAGTTTAAGACTTTGCAAACAGAAAAGTCCATTAGAGGCAACTGTATAATTGCTTTGACTTTGCTGTTGCTGTTGTTCAGTCGGCTAAGTCATGCCCTGCTCTTTGCAACCCCGTGGACTGCAGCACACCAAGCTTCCCTGTCTTTCACTATCTCCAGGAGTTTGCTCTAACTCATGTCCATTGAGTCAGTGATGCCATCCAACCATCTCATCCTCTGTCACCCCCTTCTCCTCCTGCCCTCAATCTTTCCCAGCATCAGGATATTTTCCAATGAGTTGGCTCTTCCCATCATGTGGCCAAAGTACTGAAGCTTCAGCATCAGTCACTCCAATGAATATACAGGGGTGATTCCCTTTAGGACTGACTGCTTTGATATGACTAACCACAAACACCGAACTTTAGATTTTCTCTTTCACAGATTTTTCCCGATATAAAATTCATGTTAAAGTGTATTTTGAGTTGAATAGTGTAAGCAAAAGCTGTAAATCAGAATATCTCTATAAACATCTCTAGGCTCTCACTAGTTAGGAATCTCACCTGTTGCTACTTTATTTAATATTAGAAATCACAATACTGCTCATCTTAAAACTTCATATGTTCATATTGCATTATCCTTTCAATTGTATTTCAAGAAATGAGTAGAGAAAAATCAACTCTACTGATATATTTCACTTAAAAGTAAATGTTTTTGGACAGAATTCGATTAATATTGCCCTTCAATCTAAAATCAGCCTGTTTAATCATGAGTTTCACTTTTTAAAAAGAAACATAATAGAAGTGTGTTTGGTTCACAGATTGATTTCTCAGAGAGGATTTGAAACAACTTAGGTGAAAAATGAATGAATGTCTTTCTTTTTAACAAAAGAGGTAAGCAGGGAAATGCTTTAGAATAGCTCTTAAGATGGCTGAAGAAGTGATTTTGAGGATACTAAATGGTAACAGGCTGAGATATGTTCCTTTTTTTCTGACAGTTAATCACTGTCTAGGATTTTAATATACTTCCTATATCTGCAAGTCTTTTACACAGAATGGAAGTAAATGTTTTTTCATTATTTATACAAAATGGAAATAACTACATATATATCCTAATTAGGTCTATTTAAAAAGATACTCAATTCAGATGAGAGGTTTTCACAGTCCAGCATTAGTGATGTTAAAAACATCGTTCTATGAGCATTCCAAAATTTATATATTTTACATTCTTATAAACACTCATATAATTCTTAGAGATTGCTGGACTAATGACCTCATAAATTGACACACCCCACAGTGCAGTGCAATGGTGAAGTGATACACTTAGGTTTGGCACATTTGGATTAAATTCACACCTCTGCCACTCATTGACTATAAAAATGCTGATTTAATAATCAGTGAAGGATTATTTAACAAAAAATAGATATACTCTCTAAACCATGATTAATTTACTAATCTCCTAACCCTCAGTTAACCTCATTTGTAAATTTAGGGATAATATAATGTTAATAAGTACCTCATTGGATTTTGAGAAGCTTAAATAAGATGTGCTGTGCTGTGCTTAGTTGCTCAGTCATGTCCAACTCTTTGCGACCCCATGGACTGTAGCTCACCAGGCTCCTCTATCTATAGGGATTCTCCAGGCAAGAATACTTGAGTGGGTTGTTATGCCCTCCTCCAGGTGATATTCCCAACCCAGGGACTGAACCCAGATCTCCTGCATTGCAGGCAGTTTCTTTACTGTCTGAGCCCCAAGGAAGCCCTTAAATAAGACATTACCTGAAAAATTCTAAGTAGAGTAACTGTGCAGCAAAAGTTAACTAACACTGTTACTACTACTAACAATAATAACATATCATATCTATAAACCATTTGTTTAGCTTGCAATGTCTTTTATGATGAAGGTTTTTTTCCCCCTATTTTTGTGATATTAGTGTGATCTCTATGAAGTGATGTACACTTTTAAGTAAATGGAAATTTCAAATAAATGCTCTGATAGTCTATATCATAGGTTGGGAAACTACATACCATGAGCTGAATCTGACTTGCAGCCTGATCATATAAATCAACTTTTCTTTGACACAATCATGCCCATTTGTTTTCACATTGTCTCTGGCTGTTTTTCTACTGCATGATAGTGTTGAGTAGTCATGTCAAAGACCATCTGGCCCACAAAGCTTAGAATGTTTACTATCTGGCTCTTTATAGAAAAGCTCGCCAATCTCTGGTCTATGTCATACTAAATATTTGGATTTTTTTTTTTAAGCCTAGTAATTTTATGGTAATTTCAGAATTTTCCTAAAGGTTTATTATTGGAAGATTCTTCTTGTCTCCAAGGATGTCAATGAGCCCAAACACAATAGGCCCACAACAGATATCTTGATATTTCCCCCTGATTCAGTACTTTCCATCTCTGCTAATAGCACCAAGTTTCCTAGAGAAAATTTTGATTTATATCCTTTTCTCTTATCCCGACACTACGTATTCCACCATCGTGTTTTATAGAAACTAGCTCCAAAACATCTCCCCACACTTTTCACTCTCTTCCCCTTCCCCCATTCTACTCCCAGTCATCTCTGTATTTATTTGCTACTGCTACTATAATAAGTAAACATACATTTAATGGCTTAAAACAACCAAATTTTATCCTAGTTCTGGAGATCTGAAATCTAAAGTGGGTCTCATCAGGCTAAAATCAAGGTGCTGGTAACTGGATTCCTTTCTGGAATCTCTGGAGATAATCCATTTCTTGACCTTTCCCTTTGTTAGAGGTCCTCTTATTTCTATAAAGCTAGCAATGATCAGCTGAATCTTTCTCATGGAGAAGCCTGCTCACCAGTTCTGAGTCTCCTGCCTCCCTCTCTCTTACTGTAGATCATGCCAGCATCTGGATAATAGAGGGAAAGTCCTAAGCTTAAATTTGAATATTAGCAATATTATCCTATCTGCAACTTTATTCTATCTTCCTCTTCTCATTTAACATAAAATATGTGTTGTATTAATATATCTTAAAACTTCCTAATCATGATGGTGTGATCACTCACCTAGAGCCAGACATCTTGGAATGTGAAGTCAAGTGGGCCTTAGGAAGCATCACTATGAACAAAGCTAGTGGAGGTGATAGCATTCCAGTTGAGCTATTTCAAATCCTAAAAGATGATGCTGTGAAAGTGCTGCACTCAATATGCCAGCAAATATGGAAAACTCAGCAGTGGCCACAGGACTGGAAGAGGTCAGTTTTCATTCCACTCCCAAAGAAAGGCAATGACAAAGAATGCTCAAACTATCTCACAATTGCACTCATCTCACACGGTGGTAAAGTAATGCTCAAAATTCTCCAAGTCAGGCTTCAGCAATACATGGACTGTGAACTTCCAGATGTACCAGCTGGTTTTAGAAAAGGCAGACGAACCAGAGATCAAATTGCCAACATCCGTTGGATCATCGAAAAAGCAAGAGAGTTCCAGAAAAACATCTATTTCTGCTTTATTGACTATACCAAAGCCTTTGACTGTGTGGATCACAATAAACTGTGGAAAATTCTTCAAGAGATGGGAATACCAGACCACCTGACCTGCCTCTTGAGAAACCTGTATGCAGGTCAGGAAGCAACAGTTAGAACTGGACATGGAACAATAGACTGGTTCCAAATAGGAAAAGGAGTACGTCAAGGCTGTGTATTGTCACCTTGCTTATTCAGAAAACTGAACTGATATATTTTGGTAATAAGAATACATGTAAGATTTACTTCTTAGGAAGTTTTCAGTTCAGTTCAGTTCAGTTCAGTTCAGTTGCTCAGTCATGTTCGACTCTTTGCGACCACATGAACCGCAGCACGCCAGGCCTCCCTGTCCACCACCAACTCCCGGAATCCACCCAAATCCATGTCCATTGATGCCATCCAACCATCTCATCTTCTGTCACCCCCTTCTCCTCCTGCCCTCAATCTTTCCCAGCATCAGGGTCTTTTCCAGTGAGTCAGCTCTTCGCATCAGGTGGCCAAAGTATTGGAGTTTAAGCTTCAACATCAGTCTTACCAATGAACACCCAGGACTGATCTCCTTTAGGATGAACTGATTGGATCTCCTTGCAGTCCAAGGGACTCTCAAGAGTCTTCTGCAATACCACAGGTCAAAAGCGTGTGAGATGACTGCAATTTTGTGGTAGTTTGAGCATTCTTTGGCATTGTCGTTTTTTGGGATTGGAATGAAAACCGACCTTTTCCAGTCCTGTGGCCACTGCTGAGTTTTCCAGATTTGCTGGCATATTGAGTGCAGCACTTTCACAGCATCATCTTTGAGGATTTGAAATAGCTCAACTGGAATGCCATCACCTCCACTAGCTTTGTTCGTCATGATGCTGTCTAAGGCCCACTTGACTTCACATTCCAGGATGTCTGGCTCTAGGTGAGTGATCACATCATCGTGATTATCTGGGTCATGAAGATCTCTTTTTTATACTTTCTGTGTATTTTTGCCACCTCTTCTTAATATCTTCTGCTTCTGTTAGGTCCATACGATTTCTGTCCTTTATCGAGCCCATCTTTGCATGAAATGTTCCCTTGGTATCTCTAATTTTATTGAAGAGATCTCTAGTCTTTCCCATTCTGTTGTTTTCCTCTATTTCTTTGCATTGATCGCTGAGGAAGGCTTTCTTTTTCTCCTTGCTATTCTTTGGAACTCTGCATTCAGATGAGAATATCTTTCCTTTTCTCCTTTGCTTTGTGCTTCTCTTCCAAAAAGATAGAACAATAAATAAAAGAGTGAGTGGAAACATTTGGAAGAGATAAATAGTTATGTGGCCTACAATGTGAAGATAGTTTCTAGGAAGTATGCTGTGCTGTGTGCTGAGATGCTCAGTCATGTCCGACTCTTTGTGACCCCATGGACTGTAAGCCCACCAGGCTCCTCTGTCCACGGGGATTCTCCAGGCAAGAATACTGGAGTGGTTCACCATGCCCTCCTCCAGGGGATCTTTCCAACTCAGGAATCAAACCGAGGTCTCCCACAATTCAGGCTGATTCTTTACCAGCTGAGCAACCAGGGAAGCCCTCCTGGAAGTATACTTGTCTCCAAATTCATCAAGTTTTATATATTAGTTGTATACAGTCTTTTCATACATCAAAAATTTTTAGTAAATTTTAAAAGGTTATACATAGGCTTATCATATAAGCCAGCAATTCTACTTCTAGATATATACCTAGAAGAAATAAAAATATATGTCTGCACAAACTTATATACAAATATTCATTGCAGCACTTTTGTAACTGCCAGAAATTGAAACAACTCAAATATCTACCAGCTAATAAATGAATAAACAAAATGTGATATATCCTTACCATAGAAAGGTATTCAGCAATAAAAAAAAATATGAAGTACTGATACATGCTGCAATATGCATTAATCTTGAAAACATGCTATATGAAGAAACCAGACACCAAAAGCCACACATTGCTTGATTTCAGTTATATAAAGTGTCTAAAATAGACTGCTGCTGCTGCTGCTGCTAAGTCACTTCAGTCGTGGCCAACTCTGTGCGACCCCATAGATGGAAGCCCACCAGGCTCCCCCATCCCTGGGATTCTCCAGGCAAGAACACTGGAGTGGGTTGCCATTTCCTTCTCCAATGCATGAAAGTGAAAAGTGAAAGTGAACTCGCTCAGTCATGTCCAACTCTCAGCGACTCCGTGGACTGCAGCCGACCAGGCTCCTCTGTCCATGGGATTTTCCAGGCAAGAGTACTGGAGTGGGGTGCCATTGCCTTCTCCTAAAATAGACTATATATATATATAGAGAGAGAGAGATAGAGAAAGTAGATTAATTCTTGCCTAGAATTAAGGGTTGGAGAGAAATGGGAGTGATTGCTAATGAGCACGAGGTTTCTTTTTGAGGGTGATGAAAATACATAGCTGTTTGTGGTAATCGTGGCACAACACTAAAATATACTAAAAACCACTGGACTGAACTTTGAATCTGTGAATTGTACAGTGTATGAATATATCTCAAGGTGTCATTAAAAGAAAGATTAAATTACAAATTAAATTTGTTTTTTCACTCAGGGGAAAATATTTTCCATTTAGAAACATACAAAAAATAATAATATATTAAGTTGTATATAGTGAATTCCCAATAATTATCAGCTATTATTATATGATTATTATTTTCTCCAGTAGAACTAGTTCTCTAATTTTGTTTTCAAAGATACATTAGGGCCCAAGAGCAAGGGTAAGGGGCAAGCAGATGATTGTGATACAACAGCTTATGATTATTTAGTTTTTATTATTTTATGATCAGTGTATGAAGCACTACAGTCTTCCCAGTAGTTGAGTATGGTTGTGAGAGCTGGACTTTAAAGAAGAGAATGCCAAAAGAATTGATGTCTTCAAACTGCGGTGTTGGAGAAAACTCCTGCGAGTCCCTTGGACAGCAAGGAGATCAAACCAGTCAATCTTAAGGGAAATCAAGCCTGAATATTCACCAGAACGACTGATGCTAAAGTCGTAGTTCCAGTATTTTGGTCATCTGATGCAAACAGCTGACTCACTGGAAAAGTCCCTGGTGCAGGGATGGTGAGGGACAGGGAAGCTTGGCATGCTTCAGTCCATGGGGTCGCCAAGGTCGGACTCAACTGGGTGACTGAACAACAACAACATGAAGCGCTTTACAGAGATTATCTCATTTTGAACTTTGCTCCAAATTTACACAAGAAGAAACTCACATTTCAGGAACTTTCACAACTACTCAATGGTGGTGGTGGGGAAAACAAAACAGATCCAGATGCCCACAGAAACTCATGGGCTCTGGGCATATAAGCTCAATTGCCACAAAGGAAAGGAGGATTGATTTTGAGTTGTTTAAACAACAAAGAAATAAAAACATCTAAAATATGAGGAAATGAACTTAGGCAGAAGAATATTTTATATACATAGTGAGTGGGAAGTGGAACCCTCTCCTAAACACACTCCAACCTTTTTCCTGGGCCCTGCCATAAGCTAAAAAAAAATTTAGTAAAAATGGTATTCTAAGCTAAGGATAACTGTACTAAAATTCAAAAGTGGCCTATAATTGTTCAAGCAAAAGCTTTCCCTGAAATCAGATTAAAATGTGTTAATGTATAAAAAGGCTTTCAAATCATGGTAAATAAGAACAGTCTTGAAACAAACCCTGAAATGCAGCAGGAGAGTATGTCACCATTAAAAAAATGCAAGCTTCAAAATGCCCAGAGTTCCAAATTCACACAACAATCACACAAAAATGGATATGGACCTCATGTCTATCTTTGAATACATCATTTGCCTTCATTAACAACTAACTAATACATCTATCACGCACTCATGTTGATATCTGTGTAGGAGTTAAAATTTTACCAATTTTGAAAAAGTAAAATTTATCTCAACACTGATATCACAACTAACCATACAAAGCCACCACTAGTGTATGTAAATCTACTTTTTTCTTGCTCAAAACATTTCTTCTCCCCTCTCCACCTTCTCAACTTTTAAGCTATGTGTGATGGTGTGTATGTGTTTGTGTGTGTGTGTGTGTGTTTTGTGGAAGACAAAATTCATTAATGGGATGATTCTATTCAGGCTATTGCAATAGGGACAGCATTCTTCAATGAAGACAACTCAGAAAAAAGAAAGGAAGAAGACCTGGGATTTTGTAGAGACAAGTAGACAGTGGAGTCTCATTGAGATTTTGTTTACACAAAGTAGTAGGCAAGACTGTATAATATAATGACTATAGGTACAAACATTGACAGCAAGCTTAAAAGCAAAGCAAAGGAGTTATAAAAATCAGAATGGAGTCCTTTTAAGGAAGAGGGAGGAAAGGGGATCTGTGAATGATAAACAGGTCATTTCTAAGACAATGGCAATTTTTATTTCTTATTCTGTGTGATGTTTTCTCTTTGTAATTAATCTTTAAATTCTGTTTATGTTTTTATTGTTGTTACTGTTTAGTTGCTAAGTTGAGTCTGACTCTTTTGCAGTCTTATGGACTGTGGCCCACCAGACTCCTCTGCCCATGTGACTTCCCAGGCAAGAATACTGGAGTTGGTTGCCATTTCCAGGAATCTTCCTGACCAAAGGGATTGAAACCACATCTCCAGTATAGGCAGACAGATTCTTTACTGCTGAGCTACCAAGAAAGCCCATATGCTGCTGCTGGTGCTAAGTCGCTTCAGTCGTGTCCTACTCTGCGCGACCCCGTAGACAGCAGCTCACCAGGCTCCCCCGTCCCTGGGATTCTCCAGGCAAGAACACTGGAGTGGGTTGCCATTTTCTCCTCCAATGGATTAAAGTGAAAAGTGAAAGTGAAGTCACTCAGTAGTTTTGTAAGACACCTCCAAATTGTGTTCCAAAATGTCTGTACCATTTTGCATTCCCAATAGCAGTGAATGAGAGTTCCTGTTGCTCCTCTGTCTTACCAGTACTTGGTGTCAGTGTCCTAGATTTTGGCCATTCTGATCAGTGTGAGTGGTATCTTACTGTTGCTTTAATTGGCATTTCTCTGATGACAAATGATATGGAATATTTTTTCATACGGTTATTTGGCTTCAGTATGTCTTCTATAATATGTATTCTTGATAAAACTCTATGATGAGTAGAAAAGGACTTATTTAATCTGATATGATGTAGTGATGTATCTATTAAATCACACAGCAAATATAAAGCCAACGGTAAATGTTAAAATCAATTCATAAAATTAAGAGTAGAACAAAGATGCTTGCTCTATTGGGTTAGAAGCCTTGTGGGGCTTCTCAAATTCCTTTGACCCTCTTCTTCCCTCTTGGTTAACACCCCTCCATTTTCAGACTTAGACAAAATACATAATACATATACAAACAATAGCATAGGACATGGGATCTGACTTCCAGAGTAGCCACTAGATAACATAAATCAGAAGTTCCATCAAGAGTGGGAGGAGGAACAGGAGAGGGCTAGATAAATTCTCCTCCCCTCTCTTCAGAAGATTCTAGCATGTAGTCCCTCCTTCTCTGGAAGAGCCTCACATGCCACACCCAATGATCAATCCACTATGTTTCTTTGTGGCTCATTGTAACACATTGTATATATTGTATTTTGTTGTTTTGCAACTTCCCTTGCTTCACTTCCTTTTATTTGTCACTGTTACAATTGTAGGCTTGCTTGTACAGTCAGTTTCCCATAAATGAATGAGTTCTGTTTTGACAGCACATTTGTAAGTTCAATTTGTAAGTCCAACAGAGCTAGCCTAGGTACTCAGCTATCACAATTGGCTATATAGTACTGTAATGTAGTAGGTTTAAAATACTTTTCACCCAAATAGTACATAAAAACAAATACAAAAATAAACATTTTAAATCTTACAGTACAGTACCTTGAAAAGTACAGTAGTACAGTACAATAGCTGGCATACAGGGGCTGGCATCGAGTCAACAAACAAGAGAGCTAATGACTGGAGGAGGAGGGAGAGGTGGCAGGAGATGGTAGAGCCAAAAGATCATTAGCAGTAGGAGACAGAGAACAAGCTGCAATTTCACTCACGCCTTACCTGATTGGACATGTAAGTGCGCATTCACATGTTTGAAAGTTTGTAACTTGAAGGTTCATTTGTAGGGGACTTATTGTACCTCACAAAAATAGTACTGAAACCGAGCAGGACCCCTTGGGCTTCCTGGGCGTGGGGGGCTTTCTGTTCAGCCTCCATGATCTTCCTTGAGTTCTAAAGGACAGGTTCAAACAGTTGCTAACCAGGGAAGGGAGGGGATGTACAGACAAGGGAGGAGCAGCCAAGAAACAACAGCACAATCTTGGGGCGGGTCCTGGTTCCCCCTCAGGTGATACACAGGGCAATATCTTTGAGCTCTTCCACAGAATCAAAACCTCCCACCAAATGGAAGAAGTTAACCAGTTGTCACCTTGCCTATTTAACTTATATGCAGAGATTATCCTGTGAAATGCTGGGCTGGATGAATCACAGGCTAGGATCAAGATTGCTGGGAGAAATATTAATATCAACAAACTCAGGTATGCAAATGATACCCCTCTAATAGCAGAAAGTGAAGAGGAACTAAAGAGCCTCTAGGTGAGGGTGAAAGAGGAGAGTGAAAAGCTGGCTTGAAGCTCAACATTCAAAAAACTAAGATCATGGCATCCAGTCCCATCACCTCATGGCAAAAAGAGGGGAAAAAGTGAAAACAGTGACAGATTTTCCTTTCCTTGGGCCCCAAAGTCACCTCAGACCATGACTGCCATGAAATTAAAAGATGCTTGCTCCTTGGAAGGAAAACTACTTTGCAGACAAAGGTCCACATGGTCAAAGCTATGGCTTTTCCAGTAGTCATTTGAGAGTCCCTGGGACTGCAAGGAGATCCTAAAGGAAACCAGTCAATCCTAAAGGAAATCAACTTTGAATATTCATTGGAAGGACTGATGCTGAAGATGAAGCTCCAATACTTTGGCCATCTGATGCAAAGAGCTGACTCATTGGAAAAGACCCTGATGCTGGGAAAGATTGAAGGCAAAAGGAGCAGGGGGTGGCAGAGGATGAGATGGTTAGACAGCATCTCTGACTCAATGGACATGAATTTGAGCAAACTCCAGGAGATAGTGGAGGTCAGAGGAACCTGGCATGCTGTAGTCCATGGGGTCGCAAAGTGTCAGGCATGACTTATGGACTGAACAACAACAGCCACAACTACCTGATGGAGCGCTCTTCATTCCAGAGAAAGTCACAGTTTGCCCACCTGACACCAGATGATCTAGACTGAAGGCATGGGGGCCCTGCACACACCCTGATCCTTATCAGTAACCCCACTCCTTGGCTATACAATTCCTCACAAACTACTCTGGGTTGGGACACGCTGTTTTGCAGGCCTTAGCCAGCAGTGGTCCCCTTTGCCTGGCAAAACAATAAAGGTATTCTTTTCTACTTCACCCAAAACTCTGTCTCTGAGATTTAATTCAATGTCAGGGTACAGAGCCTGGATTCAGCTTTAGCAGAAAGCATGTTGCTTGGAGCAAGAACCACTTTCTACCCAAGTTAAAGGCAGGAATACATCCCAGAATCATGAACCTCATTTTGATCATTTATACCAACTCTGAGTTGATCAATTTCTATATTGATAACCAGTCTAATAAACTTTTTTTTTTATACCCGAGAATCTTACTCTTGATAATACTTCTATCAGGAGCCGAAATCCTGTGGCTTACCCCAATTCTCAGGAATTATGCCATAATATCTATTGACAAATCTTTCTTGCACTAAGATTACTAAACCTCATTGGTCTTGGAATCCCCATAGCCTTTCTCCACCAGCCTATAATGATGCAGAACTTTCTTGAAATTGCATCAATTCTATTGACTACTTACCAAGTGTTACTTGTCTCCATATTCTCTACCCTCTAAAGTTCTACTCTCTGGAAATGAAACCCCATTCTAGTGACTCTATTTCCACATTTCACTATGTCTTGGTCTGCCACATCCCACTATTGATACTCAGTATACTACACAGGTTCACTTAATAACTATTTGATCCAATAGCACACCCATCTTAACAGAATACTATCTACCTTTTAGAAAGATACTTCATATTTTCATGAACAATGCATTCATTTTTTGTTGGTAAAAATGAGCCTTATTATATTATTCAGAATGCATTTTGTTATAAGACTCCTCAAGGACATTATTGTAATCAGTTAGTAAGCTCAACCAGGTCTTCTACAAGTAAATTTTAATTCCTTCTTATTATAGGGTAAAATTTATCAGTATTGTAATTCTTATTTTCTGTTCAAGATTTAAAACATAATGCTTAATCTGATAAACATTATAAATATTTAGGCAAATGATTCATATGTAAAATTTTTTGTTCCAGAAGAAGTGATTTTTTCTTTCTTCCTTTTAGTTGATTGGTATGTTATTAGATTGGATGGAATTTGATACTACTGAATTTGCTAGAGTACTGACTTACTGACAATTTCCAATGTATGTGTGTATGTTGTCATATATATTCACATACAGAGAGAGAGAGAAAATGTTTCCAAATCAGAATTTAGCATGAAGACTTATTGTAATTGTGTGTGAACTGGTTGCTTTGGTAAGGTTAAGTCCAAAATGAAAGACAATGTCTAAGCTAGCATTCTTTATGATCATATGATTGGAGTCTATGTGTTTTTATGACTTTAATTTATACAGACCATTATTACATTTTAATATACCTTTTAAAATGCATGATAATAAATAAAATTATTTTTCTAACTTGATCATAATTTTTCATGGTTCATAAAATCTATAAAAATATATACCAATATGCTCCTGTAACTTATAAGTTGGAAATAGTAATTTTTTTTACCTTTTATACTTCTTTAAAATAGTTAATTTTTAATATTCCACACAAACAATTGCTTACATAATTACAGTTATATCTAAATGCTTCAAACAATATAGTAACAGGAAGTAAAAGGTTAAAATATGGCAAAATTGCACAAGCTGCAATAGTTATTTCACAGAAGTTTTAGGTGCCTTCAGTAGAAAATCAGAATTAACTTACCAGGGAACACTGAGTATGAAGGCTATTAGACATTTTCACACTTGGATTCAAATATTTCATCATTATTGAGCTTACACAGAAAAAAATAGGTGTAATGTATACTTTAAATATGAATTTTTAAAATAACATCAAAAAGATTTTGAGATTCTGTAATTAGAAGTAAGTATAATATTTTAGATGTTACTTCATGGTCAGGATAATTATGTTAATAAGCATAGCTAATACACAGTGAAGTCCTTTAAAGTTCTAATCATTCAATAATAAATGATGATAGTAAGCAGCACTTATTCTGAGCATACTATGTAACAATAACTGTGTTAAATGCATTCTCTCATAACTGTCACAATAATCTTCAGTTATGGTTGGGATTGTTTTGAAGTTTAGACAACTTACTCAGCCTCTGGAAACTTCAATAAACTGCTCAAGGCGAAAGAGTACATAGAGGACAGAACCAGAATCCAAATAAAAGTCTAGGTATTTCAAATGCTTTACTTTTTCAATAGCTTCACCAAACTAATTTTTGACATCTTCCTGATTTTAACAATCATTCCTATATCAGCTAGAGTTTGCTTAGGGTATACTAAGTGTAATATGGAATAAGGAATGTATTTTAGGAACTAAACTTTGCAGAATAATGAGAACAGCTGGGAAAATAATTCTGAAGGGGATAGCAGGGTGATCAGACAAAAGTCACCAACCAGGGATGATAATGAAGTCTACTGGATGCTACCACCTCTCTCCTTGCAAGGGCCCTGAAATTATCCCAAGCCAGAAAGACAGGCAATTGGGAGGGAGAAATCTAAATGCAAAGTGAAGAGAAACATGGATAAACTTGATCCCATCAGCAAATGAAATTCATGAGGGCAAATGGAACTCCACAAGAACAATCTGGAATCCAAGTCTGTCAGTGTATCAAATTCCAGCAGTGTTATTAAACACAAGTCTGTGCCCTTCAGCACAACTGCACACATGCCTGGCCTGGGTCTCAAAGAAAGTAAAGGGAAAAATCTAGCAGGGTCTACAAACTGAAGTGAAGACGTTGCCATCCATCAGTGAGATGAGTCAGCATATCAAACACAACATTCATGAACTACAGAGGAGCCTGTGACTCTGCACCAACTTCGACAGTATAATTGTTGTTGCTTTCCTTTTGCCTTCCAAATATCATGCAAATTTCTTTGTGATCAAGCACCCTAGGAAGGAGGGAAACATATTTTCAGCTTTTGTATAGTAAGCTAACATAGTGAAAAACCATTTCTTTGCACACAGTAATTTAGATCTAAATTTTGGAAGTAGGCAATGCAATTAAAAACCCTATAATATTTATGAAATCTGCATATATAAAGTAGGGTTAAGTTACATAGTATTTTTCAAGGTACATACACCAGATTTTAAAATATCACAAAATTTCCACTTAGTAGGAAGACTATTCTTTAAGTGTATTTCCAAGTAAAATATAATTAATTTCTCCCTATAATCTTAACTTTAGTCACATTTCTAGGTTGCCTGGAAAATAAGAAATCTCAAGAGACCTAAAAAATAGAAGCAAACAAACAGCAGCAAGTTGATATTGAAGCAGAAACCTGTGAATGGTTAGAGCATTCAAAGTGGAGGGGATATATTTTCCAGACTCACACAGTAATATATAATCTTTTCAGAACCTAAGTGTGTAGCAAAGTCAGAAAGCTTAGCCTGAGAACTCCACAGTCTTGATTGATCCCTCATGACAAAAGAAATTGGTTCCAGTATGATAGTGTCCCAGGGAACAGGAAAAATCCACTACAAATCCTTTCTGGTGGGAAAAATACCCAACGTAGACCTTGGTATGCCAGAGAATAACTTAAGCAAGATATATCCAACAATAACAAATAATGTTAAAAGAAAACAAGCCAATATGAAATAAGAATGAAAGTAAAAGCAACAAATAATAAATTTAGATCCTCTATGATCTCAGATACTGAAATTATTAATTATAAAATTAAAGCAATAATGTATAAGAAGAATGAAGAAATACATATGGAATAAAGAAAAGGAATAGTGAAAATGTTGCTATTTTAAGGAAAAACTATAGCTTCTGAAATAAAAAATGCAATTCTAGAAATTAAAATCTTAGCAGATTGGTTAAACAACAGTCTAAAGTAAGCTAAAGAAACAATAATGGACAGGAAAATAGTATATTCATAATGATTCAAACTACATGCAAGGAAACAAAGAGATGGAAACCTGAAAGAAATATCAGGAGACATGGGGGTTACACTAATTTCTAATACATAATCTGAGTTCCAGAAAAGGAGAATAATGAAATTAGAAAAATAGTAATATCTGTAGAAACAATAGATGAGAAATTTTCAGAGTTGAAAAGAAGAGCAGAATCTCTACAATCAGAGATATAAAAAAGAATAGGTTACAGCAACCAGTGTTACATAAAAAGAGAAAGTTAAAAAAAAAAAAATAGGTCGATGATAGATAGATGGGTACAGAATAGCTAGGGCCCTGGGGCTGTGATAACCCATTACTAGGGACCATTAGGGAGTCACCAACATCCTCATTCAATACCACTTAGGCCTGAAAACTCCAGCATCTGTGAGCTAGAGGTGGAAGAGAGACCAGTGCTGGGCAGAAGGACACTGACTCCAATTCCACGATTCTTTCCTGCACATTGCATTCCAGGAAGATTCAGTGGAGGATGGCCTACAGGTATGCTGTGGCATCTAAATGCCACAGGAGCTAACTGCTGGCTCTCAATTTTATCTTTGCTTCAAGAGATTGAGAACACTTCCCATGCTGGAGTCAGGAGAGGTAGCCTAGGGTCAGTCTGGCCAGACTGTGGTACAGTTCTGACCCTCCTGTGTTATAATTCCAAGCTCAGAAACCTGCCCTCAGTAGAAAGCTTTTGCTTTTATTTGTATTTTTCAATATTGTGTTGGGCACACTTACCCTCTGGTTCTTGTAAATGGAAAAATTTCAATCATATTTCCTTAGATACCATTTTTTTCCTTCCAATCATTTGTTTCTGCAATTTCTTTCTGCCTAATTACATTGCAACATGACCAGAGGCTCAGTGCCCCTATTGTCTGGGTCATATGCCACTTGGTTTCTTCAGTGCTCTAAATAGCCCAACCAGGTTTTTTTTTTTTTTTTAATTATGTATATATATATATATATTTCTATATAATATACATATATATATCTCACCACAAAAATATAAAAGTCACAATATTTTCTAAGCACTATAAAAGTTAGATTAAGGTAAAAATCTTCCCTAACAGACATACACACACACACACACACACACACATACAAGCAAAAAACAACAGGATCAAATGTTTAAAATTGAGTTCTAACAAACCTTTTAGGGAAAATTATTACAGTATTATAAGTCTCTTCTAAAATAGAAAAGAGAGAACAGTACATACTAATTCAATTTATGAGGCAAGAATATCTTTGAAATGAACATAAAATAATAGTATAATATCAAACTTATTCAAGCTGAGTGTTTAAAAAATTGCACAACCAAATTAGATTTATCCCATGAACAAATGGGTGGTTTATTATATAAAAATATATTAATGCAAACCATGTCATTTAGATATTACTACAGAAAAACTTAAAGTCATCCAAACAGATGCACAAAGACATGAAAAATATTCAACTTTCAGATTTGAAAGACTGAAGAGGGAAAAAAGAAAACAAATTAAAAAAGCTAATTTTGGCCAAAATTGAAAATTTGCAAAAATTTTTTATCCTGTGGAAGAATATCTGTCACAAAGACACAGGGAATGTCATCCTTAAAAGTGGGAAGTTAGAGGTGATTTTTTAAAGTTCAGGATTAATGTAAGAATATTGTTCACTGCTGCTGCTGCTGCTGCTAAGTCGCTTCAGTCGTGTCTGACTCTGTGCGACCCCATAGACGGCAGCCCACCAGGCTCCTCTGTCCCTGGGATTCTCCAGGCAAGAATACTGGAGTGGGTTGCCATTTCCTTCTCCAATGCATGCATGCATGCTAAGTCCCTTCAGTCGTCTCCAACTCTGTGCGACCCCACGGACAGCAGCCCACCAGGCTCCTCTGTCCATGGAATTCTCTAGGCAAGGGTACTGGAGTGGGTTGCCATTTCCTTCTCCATTCACTCCTACAATTTCTATTCAAATAATATAGAATCATCATATGATTTAAATCATGTAGAAGCAACAGTAAGAATAAGAAATGTGTTAAAATATAAATATTTGAAAGCAAATGGAAAAATTATTAATATTAGCAGATGATTTGATGTCTATGCAAAATATGCAAGAGAATAAACAGAAAGATTAATAAAGAGTTAGTAAAAGAGCACACTTACAATGTAATAAGTAAGATTTCAATACCAACAAAAGAACATAAGGCATCTATAAGAGCGAATCTAACAGAAGATGTGTAAAACAATAATGGATAAAATTATAAAGTATATATTGAAAAACATTAAAGGAGACCTAATAAATTAGAGGTACAATTTGGAAAGAGGAAGACTCATTTTCATGGAGATGTCAATTCTCAGACTACTCAAGAAAGTTACTATAAATTCAATAAAAACCTTATAAGACATTGTTGAGTGTGATAATTTGACAAGTTGTTTATTAAATTTATCTGGAAGGGGAAAGTTCCAAGAATAGCCCTGACATAATGAAGATAATGATCTGCAAAAGCTTGCTTTGAAAGAGAAAATATTTATTATAAAGTTATCACAATTAGCTAGTCATATGGGGAAGAAAATGATCTCTTGGTAAACTATACAAAACAACAAATTTCCACAGCTTAAAGATTAAATCTGAGTAGTAAAATTTAATCTTTGTAAATAAATCAGAGTACTAGATTTCAATATCAGGATAGATATAATTTCTTAAACAACACAGAAAAAAATGCTAGCAACTAAAGAAAAAATTGATAAATTCTACTACACTATAACTAAGAATATATGTAATGCAATCTATTATTTATTAGTTATCTGGTATTGCATAACAGTTCAGCACAAATTTTGGGTCTTAAAACATACACATTTGTGTTATCAGTTTCTGTGAGTCAGGAGTCTGAGCATAGCTTATCCTTAGTCTTCTGTAAAGTTGCAATCAAAGTATTGGCTAGGGCTGAGTTTTCTCCTGGAGGCTGGACTTGGGAAGGGTCAACTTAGAGATTCGTTCAGTTTGTTGACAGTTTATTTATTGGTAGCTCTAGGACTCCTAGCATTTTGCTTCTTCAAAACCAATAAGGAGAACCAGACTCCAGAACAAGTTAAGTAGGAAAATGGAAGTTTTCCTACCATAGTCTTATATGTAGTATCATAGTTCTGGGAGTGACATTCCATCACTTTGGTTATACTTTGTTAGTTAGAAATATTAATAAGTCACAAGTCCTACCCATACTCAAGGGGAAGAGATTATACATCAGCATGAAATATCTGGAGGTAGGAATCTAGAGAGTCACGTAAAAGTCTGTCTGCCACAGGTTTGTACATTTTGAATTACAATAACTAGATAGATACCCTTGAACCCAAGCTCCAAAATATAAATTAAAAAATTACTAACATCATTTAATCTCTTGTGTGTACCTTCCATAGACCATGTCTATTACTCCCCTGTCACGCTATGTCCCACCCAACCAACCATTAGCCTAAATTTTTGTTCTTAGCATTCTTTAAAAAAACTAGATTTATCGTGTTTTTGTATTTATTTCCTCTAGTTTTCCTTGTTTTTTAGCTTAAAAAGGGGCATTACACTATTTAGAGTCTTCTTTTATTTTCTTTTTTTCACTTAACACTTTATTTCTTATGTAAGTCTCATAGAGACTTATTTATGCTGTATCTGTAGTTCATTTATTTTCACTCTGTATATATCTCCCATTGTGAATATACCCCAATGATTATATTCATAGATTTATCTTAGGAATTAGGAGTTAGTTTTGCGTTTTCTTCACTTTTTGTTATTATGAACAGTGATATAAAAGCTCTTGCATACATCTTCTGATTCATGATTGGGTTTTTCTAGTATAGATATCTAAAGGTGGTATTTCTTTCTCTTAGGGCACAAGCCTCTTCAAATTTATTATGTAATTTTAAAATTATTTTCTGAAGTTAGAGGGTTGATAGACCTCAAGTTCATTAATTCATTCAATAAGTACTGGTGGCACTTGTTACAAATATGTCATTAGATGTAGTTAAGAATCAAATTTTAAAACTTCAAATTTGCTTTTTAAATAAACTAGGTTTGGACTTTGTACATACTGTTATATTTTGATGATTTTCTATTATTTTATAATGTCTTGAAAAATATATAAAACTGTGGAAATGGCATTTTTATCAATAATCCAGTTTTGCTTCAAGAACATGACTTGTAGTCACAGAGCAAGTAGTTCATAAATTGAAGCAGTCCATTGTACATAAATCAAATCCCTACCAACTAGACAGAAAATAAAATTAATAGACATTGTTTATGGGTAATTTGAATAGAGCCACATGAACATGGGCTTCAGTGAGAAATTTAAAGCATGCTCACACTTAAGGTGCTCACATATGGCAGAAAAGTAGAGGGGCCACAGGTAAATGGAAGTTGTTTCGAAGCAATATGGAAATTTCTTTTTGTTGAATGAGGTTTTATTTTAGTCTGGTGAAATTTCAATGCCTTCTAAATTTTAGTAATTCAGGCATTTACTGGCATGGTGCGTGGAATTTTTTCATCCAAATGGTTTGACAGGAGAAATATTGAAGTGAACGTGAAATTTTATTTTCCTGGAAAAACTACCAACTGTGCTCCAGTGAAACCATATTGCTTTTACATTAGCATGTTTCCTTAATAGTATCTAACCCTCATCTGTAACTTTTCAATCACTTTCAATTCCTATTCAAACCTCCCATCTGTTACTTTAAAGCAGCCTAGACTAGTAGTTTCAGTTTCTTAGAGCAGGAAAGAAGAAATTGCCTGCTCTTATTCCCCAAGCTCATCCTCCCTCATTCCTTGATATGTATTACTGACAACAGAATGTGAGCATAGACAGTATTCACTGTGTTAAATGAAGACTCCAAGTCACAGAAAACTGGTTCCTTTTCAGTACTCCTGGTGATCTTTACACTGCTGCCTCCTGGTTCTCTATGGATCTGATGTCCAAATGTTCATTCTTATGGGGTTTTTCTGTATGTTCTTTAGAAAAGACTAGAGTTCCTCTCCCTAGTAAATCCCCTCAAGAGAAATCTGGTTAAAGCATGGCTCATTCCATGCCTTTAGCTGCCACCACAGAGGAGGTCTCCTAGGGCATAGAATCAGCAGTGTTACATAAAGAACCAGAAATGGCCCCACATCATGGAATATTTAAGCCTTATCCTTACTATGCCAGAAGTTGAGGGCTGTCCCCCAACACTCTCTCTATCTTAGTTCCACCATCTCTTTCCTGTCTTCACCCCCAGTACCATCTTCTTGCTTGTGGCGGTGCTGGTGATGGTGGTGGTGGTGATGGTAGTCCATGACTCACAGCATTCAGGTAGAAGAAAAGCATCATTGGGAATTCCCTGGTTGTCCAGTGGTTAGGATCCTGTGCTTTCACTGATGAGGACATAGGTTCAATCCCTGTTTGGAGAACTGACTGCAAGTCATGTGGTGTGGCCAAAAAAAAAAGAAAAGTCACCGTTTCCTAACAATCCAACGTCCTTTTCCCCACTCCATTCACCCAGACAGGGGAAGGGATCCTTGTTCCTTTAAGAACTCTGCATTTGTGCAAAAGACACCATCCTCTTTCACAACCTCTAATATTTCTCTTCATCCGTGACCAGTCATTTTAGCACAACAGGGAGTTTAATGAATAGGACACTTGAAGAATTTAATAATATTATTCTAAAAATACAATAGTTTCTACTGTGAATATAGACCTATTCTTTAAATATTTGGAGCATAAAAATATCAATAACTCTCAGGTGACATTTTAACATATAATTAAACTGCATTAATTAGCTGATTAGGTAATTATTACCTAACAACATAAAAGTTGTCAAGACATGTATGAACACAACACAAAATTTGTATTTCTAGATGTTATATTAAAAATTCTTCATCTTGATGATCATAGTCATTTTACCTATAACTATTTGAGATCCACACCAATAAAAGATAACCAGAAGTTGCTACAAAACATGTGGAAGCATATTTCTACATGATTTGTTTTAAAGTTTAAATTTCCAGAAGTAGATAACTTTTAGTATGATATTAAGACAACTTCTGGGTGAATAAACTGAAACAAAACAGGATCAAAGAATCTCCTTCTCCAATATATAATGAAGTGAATGATACAGAAAAAGAAAAACATCTAAAACCCACCAAGGAAAGGGTCATGTCATAGATTTAGGAGAGAAGACATAAAATGAAGACAGTAGTCTCATGTGTTCTTCTAACACTATTTTTTTAATTAAAAATTTGACTTCAATAAAATATATATATTAAGAAAAAATTCTGGCTAAGTAGCTTTAATATAATTAGTATAATTCTATATTTTGAGGCGTGGGGAGAAATAATAGATTATAAAATGATGATTTATGATACGTACCTCTTCAAACTCTTAGAAGCATTTCTGAAGAAACATGAAATTTTAAAATGTCTCATTAATGTCCTAATATGGAGAGAGATGTACTGTGCATATAAGTTGTTACATAAGGGAAAACTAGGAAAATCCATGGACAGGTGTAGCTCCAAACAACGCCAAAGATCCTCAGCATTTGGACGTGCCATTTTCTAGGGTTCCTCACTGAATAGGAGCAAGGTCAGGAGCAAGGTCACCATAGATAGGCGAGCAGACTGCACACTTGAAAGACAGGCGTGAGCTGTGATGTAAGAATATTTAAAGGGATTTCAGAAGAGGTATCTGTCATCCATCAAGGCTGTAAATATTATCCCTCTCATCCTGAGGCTATGGAAAAGAAGATAGATAGCAATACCCAGTCCTCAAACAATGCCACCCAAAGAGAAGGCTAAATGAACCAAAAACTGCAAAAACTTTGTGAAAGGGTGACTAGAGATGTTCCGCCATTTAATCTTTCAGAATAAATATAAGGTCTGGGTAGAACAGTATATGTATCACACATATGTAGTATGAAAATAATGTCAGGACAGCTACATAATCAGTCTCTTGAGAAAAAAGAGAAGAGAAGTGAAGAAAGAAGTAATAAATATTAAATGAACAAGATAGATAAGGTAAATAGAATATCTAGTTTGGAAGGAAAACATAGATAATAAAACAAATCTCCATAGTGAATAATAATCATATGTAGAGGATAACTGTTAAAGCATAACATTTTTCAAAATAAGCTCCAAAAAGAGATGACAAAATAGAAAAATATGAAAATGGAAATTTATAAAACTAAATATAAACAACAAAAACTCGAATCAGAATATTGATTCCAAGTAAAACTAGAACTCAAAATTATACAACCAGAGGGAATTATGGTTGCAAAACAGAATATTAAGGCTATGTATCATGAGAAAAAGTTACACCGCAAGCAACAACAATTATGAGAGAGGCAGGAACAAATGTAACAACAATAACTTCAGATTCACCTGTTATAAGTTAACATTAATTTTGTGTACTTATGTGCAAGCCACAATCCAATTCATTTTCTCAATGAATTATCTCATATAGTCCTAAAAACAACCTATAAAGTCCTAATCCCATTTTATAGTTTAAAATTAAGGAATAGCTATACTAAATAACTTGCCTGTGTAAGTGAAGAGATTCAAATCCAGCCATCCTGACATCAGATCTTCCCTTATTATCCACTATTAATTACGATAATAACCTCACTTTGAATTATTATTAATGGTGCAATATACTTTTGGCTTTACTCATTAATTTTTACATTATTTACTTTAAAAAAGAATATGTAGATATTCTTAGGAAAACAATGAAGTCATTACTCTAAAATAAAAAAGCATATGTTATTAACATAAAAGCAGCAGATGATTGGGGCTTGAGGTGATCTCTCATCTCAATCCTTAGGTCAGTAGTTGACACTCTTTAAGAAACAAAAAGCCCAACTTGAATTGTGTCAGGGCAGGCAGTATAAAGCTGCTAAAGTAGAAATAAAATGCCTGCCAATATTACTGATAACCAATTCATGTAAGAGCTGGTGTATATTTTCATAAAAATTAAGGATTCTAAGCAAGATTTGCTTAATATAATTCCATATTTTGAGAGAAGGAAAGAAATGGTGGATTACACAATAATTATTGGTGAAATATGCTTTTCAAAACAAAATTGGAATGGTACATGGTCCATTTCCTAACAGATTCAGCCAGTATTTTCCATAAAATCTGAAGAACTCCAACAGCTAAATCAGAGAGTTTTGCAAGGCAATATGCAGAGTACATCATGAGAAACGCTGGGCTGGAAGAAGCACAAGCTGGAATCAAGATTGCCGGGAGAAATATCAATAACCTCAGATATGCAGATGACACCACCCTTATGGCAGAAAGTGAAGAAGAACTAAAGAGCCTCTTGATGAAAGTGAAAGAGGAGAGTGAACAAGTCGGCTTAAAGCTCAACGTTCAGAAAACTAAGATCATGGCATCTGGTCCCATCACTTCATGGCAAATAGATGGGAAAACAGTGGAAACAGTGTCAGACTTTATTTTTTTGGGCTCCAAAATCACTGCTGATGGTGATTTCAGCCATGAAATTAAAAGACACTTACTCCTTGGAAGGAAGGTTATGATCAACCTAGATAGCATATTAAAAAGCAGAGACATTACTTTGCCAACAGGGATCGTCTAGTCAAGGTAATGGTTTTCCCAGTGGTCATGTATGGATGTGAGAGTTGGATGGTGAAGAAAGCTTAGCGCAGAAGAATTGATGCTTTTGAACTGTGGTGTTGGAGAAGACTCTTGAGAGTCCCTTGGACTGCAAGGAGATCCAATCAATCCATCCTAAAGGAGATCAATCCTGGGTGTTCACTGGAAGGATTGATGTTGAAGCTGAAACTCCCAATACTTTGGCCACCTCATGTGAAGAGCTGACTCATTGGAAAAGACCCTAATGCTGGGAAGGATTGGGGGCAGGAGGAGAAGGGGACGACAGAGGATGAGATGGTTGGATGGCATCACTGACTCGATGGACATGGGTTTGGGTAAACTCCGGGAGTTGGTGATAAACAGGGAGGCCTGGCGTGCTGCGATTCATGGGGTCGCAAAGAGTCGGACACGACTGAGAGACTGAACTGACTGTACTTGGATTTTTAGGCAGATAGCTCTGTTTCATTACAGTAGTGGATGAAATTCTGAATACATATGTTCCAAAATTAAATTTTCCATTTTAAATAAAAATTGAAAAGTAATGAAGAGCTCTACAATATAAAATAAAATTTCAGTTCAAATGTCTTATCATTTTTTAATAACTATAAAATAGGAAAATGCTGATAAAACAAAATTATGGCTTGGAGAACATAAGTTAGCATGATGTTTGTTAAGAAAAACAAGTGAAAATGTTCTATCAAAGTTAAAGGAAATAAAATTTATATATAATAGCTTGTAATAGAAAACTGAAGGGAAATGTCAAGTAATAAATCTTGATGACACCTTCCTACTAGATGTTTAATGTACTAATTTTTCATCTTTAATTCCCCTTTCATTCACCTATCTATATGCAATAACAATCATAGTTACCAATCTCTTAGAGCAAAGACATTCATGGGCTTATGCTTCCTGTATTTAGTGAGTATAGAGCTCCACATATGAAGGTTAAAATGTTTAGAAAGTTTGAGATCAAAGATAAGGATAAATAATGAAGACAGAGAATATTTTCAAAGCTGCATCATATTTGCATTAACACATGACCAAGGAAGTGCTTTGTTTGGCATTTTGATTTTTCTGAAGTTGAGGGATTTTTTTTTTTTTTTTTTGAAAGATAATGCGGTAAAAAATAAACAGGACTGGACAAGACTGAGAAGATCCGGCTCAAGTATATTCTCATTTGCAAGTTGCACAGTACTTAATCTCCTAGAAAATTCCAGGAGGCTTAAAGTATTAATATCAAGTAAAACATGTCAAGTGCTACTTAAGCTGAAAGGTCCTTTCTATATATTCATGTAATTTAGTACCTGCTACTCTCTTTGTTTGAGCCTCCCTGGTGGCTCAGTGGTAAAGAACCTGCTTGACAATACAGGAGAGGCAGGAGAGGCAGGTTTGATTCCTGGGTTGGGAAGATCCCCTGGAAAGGGAAATGGCAACCCATTCCAGTATTCTTCCCTGGAAAATCCCACAGACAGAGGAGTCCAGTGGGCTACAGTCCATGGGGTCACAAAGAGTCAGACAGGATTGAAGCGACTAAACCACTGCCATCCTTCTTGTTATGTATAATAATAAGTATAGCTTAAAACAGCAACTTACCTTAAAAATACACAAGTAGGTAATATAGTAAGAGCAGAAAATAAGTATCAAGGCAGACACAAAATTTTAAGATTGACATAGGAATTTTAACTAAATGAAAATAATTTTAAAAGAATGTCTTTTGATACTGCTTATTTAGTATTCCTTTTGTTCCTTAAATACATTGACTTCGAAAATGAGTAGTTATAGAAAACTGAGGGCACTGTTTGCAGGATTGAAATTTAGAAAACTAAATAACATTAAGAACCAGAATTTTAAAATGTAGTAGAGACCCAGAAACTTTAGCTTATGTAATTTCTAAAATAAAACATAACAACAACTAAAAACCCCACTTGTACGCACAACATAACTCTAATGTAGGGCAAGCACCAACAGATTGCAAATTATCTCTGGGATCTTTTAAATCAGCACAGATACCTGATTTAGTGTCATTTTCTTTTCTGTTCATTCTACTGGGACTCAGGTCAAGCAATATGAACTTGGATGTCAACCTATGCCCTTTCTGTGATGAAGAAAAGATTGGATTGTCCTCTCTTGAGTGTGAGATAATGAAAGGCTTGTCTGGGGAAATCTTTTGCAGTGATCCCCAATTGTCCCAAGGCTGAGAGTTGGAGTTGATAGGTAGTTCTAAAAAACAATGTGCAGAAATGTATAAGGAAAACCTAAGCAACAAGTTTAAGAATAGACTTTTTAGTTTCAAAGAGATCATAGTTGAAACATGACTAATGCCTACCATGATTTTCATTCCTATTATTTTCTATAACAGTAATTCTTTTCTGTAAATCTCAGATTCTTTCCTACTTTTTTATTCAAGGTAATGATAACTGTGTAATTTATGACTTCTCTACAAACAAAACTTCTTACATATTTCCCTAGGCTCTCTAGGTTAAAAGCGTGAATTAGAACCGCAATAGCCTTCTCTATGAATGGCATACAAATCATTTCACTTGAAAGGAAATTATCATTTGTTATTAAAATTCTTTCTGATAGTTTTAATAGAAAAATTATTTCTCTAGTAGTCTATGTTTTAAAAATTGTATATTTTTAAACGTTTAAAATATTAAAAAATTAATAATTACTTTTTGCCAGTAAATACAATTTATTGGTGAACAAAATTCAGATCAGCATGGCCAAAGTTGGCCGTGTTGTCAAAGACCTCAGGAATGCAGAGCTCGCCACTTGTCCAAAGAGCCACGGTTGGGGACATATTTGACTCCGCAACCATCGGGAATGAGGCGCTTCTTAGCCACATTGTCTTCGAATTCATCAGCATTAAACTTGGTAAAGCCCCATTTCTTGGAGATATGAATCTTCTGGCGCCCAGGGAACTTGAACTTGGCCCTGCGTAAAGCTTCAATTACATGTTCCTTGTTCTGAAGCTTGGTGCGGATGGACATGATGACTTGACCAATGTGGACTCGGGCCACCGTACCCTGGGGCTTTCCAAAGGCACCTCGCATACCTGTCTGAAGCCTGTCAGCCCCAGCACAGGACAACATCTTGTTGATGCGGATGACATGGAATGGATGGAGTCGCACTCGGATGTGAAAGCCATCTTTGCCACAACTTTTCACCATGTACTTGTTGGCACAAATTCGGGCGGCCTCCAGGGCTTCAGAAGAGAGCTGCTCATATTCATCAGACACCATGTGGCCACAGAGCGGGAACTCATCCACTTTAGCCTTCTTCCGACCCAGGTCAAAGATGCGGATCTTGGCATCGGGGACACCTCGGCAGAAGCGAGACTTTGGGTAAGGCTTATTCTTGCAGTACCGGTAACAACGGGCAGGGCGGCGGCCCATGACTACAAGAAGAATCTCTGAGGTGCGTAGTCGTGAAAGAGGCGCTCGCGCTCACGCCTGCGCATGCGCTATATGTACATTGCCCATCTTTAGGTGCAGGAACCATAGAGGAGTTGAAGACTCTCTATCACAAATCCCCACCATAGATGCAGATATACTCTACGCATGCGTGTGGGAGATTTGAAAACTGAGCAGGACCGAGAGGCTACTGAATATATTGGCATGCGGGCATCTTGGTGAAGCAGTGGACCTTCCAGCAACGGGCTCGTAGGCTGTTTCCTTCCTCCTGTTCATCTTGAGCCTAGAATATTTGCCGTAAGGTTTGTCATAGGTATAAAAGATGTACTTTCCCAGAATTTGAATGAGGAAGGGCTCTCTACCTAGCAAACATACTTTGTGTCTGGTTTGTTCAAATAATGCCAGAGCTCACATCTCCTATCAGTGACTGTAGATCAATTGCTATTTCTCAGAGTATGTGCTCACCTTCATGGATAAAGTGGTTTCTTGGTATGAGCTCCCTGGTGAGGCTCAGGAAGAGAGGGGAGACAGAGATAGAAGTTATCTGTTGTACATGTTGCTTGATAATTGCTTTAGAAACATGAGTTTGGTTTTATTTATTTGGCCACATGGGATGATTTTATTGTCAAAATGTCATCCATAAGATTGGAATACCAACTAAACTTTTTAACTTTAAGGCTGTTTACATTTTCAAATATTGCTGCTTCTGGGAACTATATAAAAAGTAACTGTTGGGAATTCCTCCATGGTCCACTTGTTAGAACTTGGCACTTTCACTGCCGGATCTGTGTTCTGTCCCTGGTTAGGGAGCTAAGATCCCACAAGACAAGAGGTGAGGCCACAAAAAAAAAAAAGCGTAACTATTTATGCTTTATTAATGTTTTATACCTTACTGAGAATGAGCTTCATAGTTTGTTTTCTTCTATTATTAGATTTTATAAAAATATTATGATCAGGATCAGAGTGTGGGGAAAGAAGGAAATGAAAGGGAGAGAATTTACCAATAGTCAGTCAGTTTAGTTCAGTTGCTCAGTCATGTCTGACTCTTTGCGACCCCATGGACTGCAGCACACCAGGCCTCCCTGTCCATCACCAACTCCCGGAGTTTACTCAAACTCATGTCCATTGAGTCGGTGATGCCATCCAACCATCTCATCCTCTCTTGTCCCGTTCTCCTCATACCTTCAATCTTTCACAGCATCAGGGTCTTTTGCAGTGAGTCAGTTCTTTGCATCAGGTAGCTAAAGTATTGGAGTTTCAGCTTTAGCATCCGTCCTTCCAATGAATATTCAGGACTGATTTCCTTTAGGATGGACTGGTTGGATCTCTTTGCAGTCCGAGGGACTCTCAAGAGTCTTCTCCAATACCACAGTTCAAAAGCATCAATTCTTCAGCCCTCAGCTTTCTTTATAGTCCAACTCTCACATCCATACATGACTACTGGAAAAACCGCAGCTT
This sequence comes from Giraffa tippelskirchi, assembly GCF_054371585.1. Lineage (NCBI taxonomy): Eukaryota > Metazoa > Chordata > Mammalia > Artiodactyla > Giraffidae > Giraffa > Giraffa tippelskirchi. The sequence continues at coordinate 102,287,863 of NC_137281.1, forward strand.
TGACTAGATGGACCTTTCTTGGCAAAGTAATGTCTCTGCTTTTTAATATGCTATCTAGGTTGGTCATAACTTTTCTTCCAATAAGCAAGCGTCTTTTAATTTCATGGCTGGAGTCACCATCTGCAGTGATTTTGGAGCCAAAAAAGCTGTTTCTATTGTTTCCCCATCTATTTGCCATGAGGTGATGGGACCAGATGCCATGATCTTAATTTTCTTGTTATTGAGCTTTAAGCTAATTTTTTCACTCTCCTCTTTCACTTTCAACAAGAGGCTCTATAGTTCTTCTTCACTTTCTGCCATAAATGTGCTGTCATCTGCATTTCTGAGGTTATTGATATTTCTTCCGGCAATCTTGATTCCAGCTTGTGCTTCACCCAGCCCTGCATTTCTCATGATGTACTCTGCATATAAATTAAATAAGCAGGGTGACAATACACAGCCTTGACATACTCCTTTCCCTATTTGGAACCAGCCTGTTGTTCCATGTCCAGTTCTAACTGTTGCTTCCTGACCTGCATACAGGTTTCTCAAGAGGCAAGTCAGGTGGCCTGGTATTCCCATCTCTTTCAGAATTTTCCACCGTTTGTTGTGGTCCACACAGTCAAAGGCTTTTGGCATAGTCAATAAAGCAGAAATAGATGTTTTTCTGGAACTGTCTTTCTTTTTCAGTGATCCAGCAGATGTTGGCAATTTGATCTCTGGTTCCTCTGCCTTTTCTAAATCCAGCTTGAACATCTGGAAGTTCATGGTTCACGTACTGTTGAAGCCTAGATTGGAGAATTTTGAGCATTACTTTACTACCGTGTGAGATGAGTGCAATTGTGCAATAGTTTAAGCATTCTTTGGCCTTTCTCTGGGATTGGAATGAAAACTGACCTTTTCTAGTCTTGTGGCCCCTGCTGAGTTTTCCAAACTTGCTGGCATATTGAGTGCAGCACTTTCACAGCATCATCTTTTAGGATTTGAAATAGCTCAACTGGAATTCCATCACCTGCACTAGCTTTGTTCGTAGTGATGTTTCCTAAGGCTCACATGACATCTCATTCCAGGATTTCTGGCTCTAGGTTGGTGACCACACCATCCTGATTATCTGGGTTTTGAATCTCTGTTTGGATTTTTCTAGCTTTTTTGATTCCTTTTTGCTCTTGCACAAATCCATAACATCATGGAACAAAATTCTTCCAGTGTGAATATATTCTGATAATACTTTCTCTTTAACAGGGAAACATAAGTTGTGACAAAATAACTCCTGGTCTTCAAGTGAGGTTTTATAAAATACCCATGTTAGAGTGGAAATATTAAAACTCCTATTATAGTAATTTCCCCGCATTATGTAGAAGCTTGCTTAATTCCCATTCCTTTCATCATTTCTGCCTTTCTATTTTGCTCTTCTATTTACTGTATAAACTATTATCAGTGGAAATAGGACAGCAAGTAACATTGCACTGCCCTCATTGGGTTTACAAGTCTACAGGCTACATTATATGTTATTCAGATAATATGTCATCATATTACAAAGTACAAATTATGGCAAAAAGGAAAGGCAAGGTGAGGTCTGAAAACCTGCCATGAAACCCTAATCTTGACTGAGGATTGGACAGGAAAAACAAAACAGGCTTCACACAGTGACAGGGGCACATGGAGCCTGGCATTTGCAGAGACAGTAAAGCAGGCAAGAACCTGGACCATTCAAAGAAGGAACTAGAATAAGGCCCATGTGACTATGAGTGAGGGGGTGAGTAGCATAATGTGAGTCCAATGGGGAGCGGCGGGGGAGGGTGTGCGGGTGGCAGGGGGGTTTCATGTCACAAGGGCCGTTTTAACAAGTTACTGATCCTGCTCTTCTGTTTGAGAACAGAGTAGCTTTACACAGGTTTTATCACTTGATATATACGATATAGTCAATAGAGTGGGAGCTTCCCATGTGGCTCAGTGGTAAAGAGTCAGCTTGCCAGTGCAGGAGTTGCAGGTTCCATCCCTGGGTTGGGAAAATCCTCTTGAGGAGGAAATGGCAACCTACTGCATTATTGTTGCCTGAAAAATCCGATAGACCAAGGAGGCTGACAGGTTACAGTCCATGGGGTTGCAAAGAGATGGACATGACTGAGCAGTAGAGCACACACACACGATAGACCGTAAGGGGCCAAAAACATGGATGCGGGGAAGTCAGGAAGGAAGGCTTTTCAACACTGAAGAAAATAAGTGAATGTAACTTGAATGTGTTTGTAGTATCTCTCACTTCAAAAACATATTTGTATCTTTTTTTACTACTACTTGCCCAGAATATATCATAGTTCTGAAAGAGATGATTATGTGAGGTCAAAGGAAGATACCCAGCCGCAGTTCATTGCTATCACACACTCACCATCACCTGTCCAGGTCATGCTTTGTGCTTTCAAAACCCTAGAAATCTCTGACCAGCAGACGTGTAGCTATCTGCACCTGCTTGCATAACCGTCTTTCCTTAATCCAAAAGATGACCATTCACCGTTTGCCTTGGACTGTACCAGTTTTGAAGCCCTGCATCCCCCTAAAACCCTCAATCCAAGGCAAAATGAGGGGGTTGATCACCCTACCACATTTAAGCATGGGTCCCCTTACAGTTTAGGCTGGAGTCAGAGGGTGGGAAGTGAAGGGGAGAGCCAGACTGGGGTTCTGTGTTTAGACTCTTTTCATCTTAGTCCTACAGTTATTAGAGGGGAGAATATCTGTGGAAAACATCTGAGCTACACGATTCTACTTAAATGTTAAAAGCATTCCCCTCAATCAGTTCCGAAGTTTTGAGTGTTCCTCTTTCTCCCAGCTCCTGGTACCCACAATGTGCTTCATGCTAAGCAATTCTTGCAACAAAGTTTAAAACTTATCTGCTTTGAAATAACCTGAAATATGGTCAAGAAAAAATACATGGGAAATAATTTAGATCTCATTTATAAAATTAATTACTTTGGTAATTGCAATAAAAGTTTAGCAAAGGGAGACACTAGTGTCATATAAAATAGAGATGTCTTAAGAAGTAATTAGAATATATGAAAGTGAAGTAAGGAATAAGGTGAGAAAGGGGCATGGCAACTACGTAAGACTGATTAGATCTAGGAGAACAAGAAATCCATTTAGGTCATTGGTTTTGCTCCCTATTTTTGACAAATTGTGTGACCCATAGTACAGTTTTTGAATTAGTACCCAGCACTACTGAGGAACAACTGTGTTGGTCAATGCTTAACAACCTGCCCCTTGGGGAGTGGGTGAGGGACCCCCAACTTGCAGTGCTTGTTGATTTCTCTAGTGTAGATACTCCATTATCAGTTTCAGCCACCACTGTGTTATTAATGAACATGAAATGGCAAGAGACACACACAGTAAGCTCTTGTGTGTCACTGGTTAGCTGGGTCTAGCATGCTACCATTTTGCTGTGCATACCCAGGAAAAATAGAAAAAACAAATTTGACTAAAGCTAATAATCATGTTAGAATAATGCATTTTGGCATGGGTAGGGAGAGATCATTTTCTTGGAGCCCTTAAAAAGCAGGCAGGGAAACATGTTTAGACAATGATTCAGGCTGTGAAGTTTTTCCTCCATGGTTTCACACTCCTGTTCCATAATTCCCATAGAAGAAATCTGCAGTATTCTGTACTTACTGAATATGTATTATTTGTCAAGGCAGCCTTTAAGTACTTAGAATTAGCACTGTATAGTATTAAAAATACAATCAAATTCCCAGTATCCTCTGCCTTCATGCAAAGCCTAGAAAAGAACATTTCTGTGTATCAGTTCAGTGCAGTACTTCCTTTCCTTCTTTGATTTCACAGTTCAAACATTTCACAAAGAGCTAAACCTGATTTTGTTCTCAAAGAAGAATATGCACTGGAGTCTAATGTATTGACTGACGTGCACCCTGGATGCCTTCTCCTGCTGCTGGGACCGCCTGCATTGTTGATCACTGAGTCATTAAGTAGCGTTCCATCATTTGGTGTTTGACAATATACTGTGATTCAGAGAGCATGTTCCCACTTGGGCTCTCAATGAAGTGTGAAGCCTCCACTGATGATGAACAGTCATTTTCATCTGTGTTTTTTAGTAACTTCACCATGGGAGCTGTAATCTCAATATTTTTGAGAGTCTAAATGAGCAAATTGACAGCATTTTCCTAGAGTTGAGTAGTGAATGTAAAAGAGTCATGGTTATGCTGGCCTTTTCTTCAAAGTGAGCCAATTTTGTCTATTGTCATGGCTACGGGGTGGTCCTGCTTAGCCGGTGTCTCACACACCTGATTCACAATGGTCTTCTTTATCTATTTGAGAAATGTACATTCTCTGAATAGAAACACAGTCAGGTGATTTTAACTGTTGAGTCCCAGGGGCCTAGTGAATTTTCTTTTTTGACTGATATTTTATACATTTTGATTATTCTCCTTTTGGGAATCTGTTTCTTATTTTGGATCTAGGAACTGAGTATATATACTTAACCTTTATGCTTTTGTGGTATAGGATGAATTCTTCTCCAATGAGTGATTTTTTTTTTTTACATTGCTCCATAAAATTGGGGAAGAAAATATATGAGGATTAAATCAGGAAGAAGTAATGCATAAATATGCTCATTGGAATTTGATCTTAGTTTGTAAGCTTTACCTTGTTCATTTTCATCCTTGTGTGGAATTTATAAGCCATTAATCAGTTTTATATGGTAATTAGTTAATGTGTAGTTTTATAATTATAAATATTTAAGTAATGCTGTAACAAAGATATAATTCATAGTATATAATAATCATAATGTTATAGAAAAGCATAAAAATAAAAATGCTAAGCTAAAGATGGGACTTTGCTTGTGGCTGAGCTGGTAAAGAATCTACCTACAATACAAGAGACCTGGGTTCAATCCCTGGATTGGGAAGATCCCCTGGAGAAGGGAAAGGCTACCCACGCCAGTATTCTGGCCTGGAGAATTCCATGGACTGTATAGTCCATGGGGTCACAAAGAGTCAGACACGACTGAGGGGCTTTAACTTTCACTTTCATACTAAAGATTAATTGACTCAACATAAATAATCTACTTATACATTTAAAAGTCCTTCTGTTTTAGTGCTACCAAACCAGAACTTGGATCTGCTTTCCAGTGTGCAGTAATGCTAGTCTATTGACTCCATGTTGTGTGAAGCAAAGTACAGTGTTGTAAGGTGCCATACAAGGAGTCTGGGACTGGTGATGCTCAAAAATTCCAAACTCCCTGATGGGTTTTAGCTCAAATGCTCCTACATATTCAGGGCAAGGTGAGGGAGGGGGGTCCCTGGGTACAGTGATCAACTCTTACACAATTCACTGATTGGTTGTTGGTAACAGGGGGGTGTCATAGGGGTTAACTTTATCAATCCTTGGGCTTCAGTGGGCCTGGGGGCCCTGTGTTCATGGTCATCAAGTAGTTAATTTCTTTCATTTGGTGAGGAGTTTGGCCTCTGTAAAACAACTCAGGAAATGTGCATTAGACACTATTGTCTGTGTACTTCAGAGAGGAGTTAAAGCAGAGGATGTGGGGGAGGGATCTGTCCTGGGAATGCCTCATAGGAGCCTGCTCATAAAAGGGCTTAGTTCTTTCTGGAAATTTCAGAAACACAGATCTAGGGTCAGGGTGCTGTGTATGAAGTTTGTCCTCCCACATATTGAATATATGGACTTTCTCTCCTTTAGATCCAAGTCTTCGTTCATTTATTTTAAAGTGCAAAATGCTGGGAGGAATGTTAGTTTTTCCCTGATGCCCAAATTTCTTGTCAATAGTGTTAATATGAAGTTTTATGTGGTTTACTAGGTTTACAGACATGCTTGAAGCAAATGTTTAGTTAAATATTGAAATTACATAATGACATATCATGAAGTGCAATTGTATTTCAAGTTAAATGAATCTTGTATATTTAATGGATGACCTCATTATCCTCTGAACAGAACATTTTCTTTATGAAAGTGAACAAGCATCCTTAGCATTAGATGTAAGCATTCTTTAATTACAAAATAAGTGTTCCAATTGATAAAGTACTGACTTTGGAAGGATTTTTAAAAAGCTTTGCCTCACCTGTCAAACATTTTAATCCATTCATATTTTGGTTTTTCCCCATGGCAGCAAACATTAAGAAGTAGATGAGACACAAATTACCATGCTAATTGGTATACACGGTAAACAAATAACCTGCTTAATCCCTATGTAAAGAATTTGGCCCTGCCCAATTTTCTGTATTTTCTTGAGATCCAAAATCACTGCAGATGGTGACTGCAGCCATAACATTAAAAGACACTTGCTCCTTGGAAGAAAAGCTATGACCAACCTGGCAGCATATTAAAAAGCAGAGACATTACTTTGCCAACAAAGGTCCATCTACTCAAAGCTATTGTTTTTCCAGTAGTCACGTATGCATGTGAGAGTTGGACTATAAAGAAGGCTGAGCGCTGAAGAATTGATACTTTTTTGAACTGTGGTGTTGGAGAAGACTCTTGAGAGTCCCTTGGACTGCAAGGAGATCCAACCAGTCCATCCTAAAGGAAATCAGTCCTGAATGTTCATTGGAAGGACTGATGCTGAAGCTGAAACTCCAATACTTTGGCCACCTGATGCAAAGAACTGACTCATTTGAAAATACCCTGATGCTAGAAAAGATTGAAGGCAGGAGAAGGAGATGACAGAGGATGAGGTTGTTGGATGGCATCACCACCTTGATGGACATGAGTTTGAGCAAGCTCCGGGAGTTTGTAATGGACAGGGAAGCCTGGCATGCTGTAGTCCCTGGGGTCGCAAAGAGTTGGACATGGCTGAGCGACTGAACTGAACTGAACTGAATGCTTCTGGGCTTCCCTTGGCTCAGCTGGTAAAGAATCTGCCTGCAATGTGGGAGACCTGGGTTCAGTCCCTGGGTTGGGAAGATCCCCTGGAGAAGAGAAAGGTTACCCATTCCAGTATTCTGACCTGGAGAATTCCGTGGAGTGTATAGTTTGTGGAGTTGCAAAGAGTCGAATACGACTGAGCGGTTTTCACTTCACAAAGCTTCTGGGAGGTAACTTCTAGTCTCTTTTCTTTGCCTAAGGACTCTGGTCATATTGGCTGGTCTGACAATGTGATTTAGAGTGAGGGCTGACCATGCCAGAAAGACCAGTAATGTGATGTAGGTATCAGTTATCCTAGAGACTTACAGCAACCTTTTGCAATCAGTCAATCAATCATGGCTGAATAATGGAGTCTTTATAAAAACTCTGGGGCTTGGGCAAATTTTCTGGTTGGCAATGTTGTTCTTCTTCAGTCACTAAGTCCTGTCTGGCTCACTTAGACCCCATGAACTGCAGCATGCCAGGCTTCCCATCCTTCACTATCTCCCAGAGTCTGCTCAGACTCACATCCTTTGAGTTGGTGATGTAATCCAACCATCTCATCCTTTGATGCCCCCTTCTCCTTCTGCCTTCAATCTTTCCCAGCATCAGGGTCTTTTTCAGTGAGTCAGATCTTCGCATCAGGTGGCTGAAGTATTGGAGCTTTAGCTTTAGCGTCGTCCTGTCAATGAATGCTAAGGGTTGATTTCCTTTAGTATTGACTGTTTTAATCTCCTTGCTGTCCAAAGGACTCTCAAAGAGTCTTTTCCAGCAGCACAGTTCAAAAGCATCAATTCTTCAGTGCTCAGCCTTCTTTATGGTTCAACTCTCACATCCATACATGACTACTGGAAAAACCATAGCTTTGACTATACACACTTTTGTCAGCAAAGTGATGTCTCTAGTTTTTTATATGCTGTCTAGGTTTGTCATAGCTTTTCTTCTAAATAGCAAGTGCCTTTTAATTTCATAGCTGCAGTAACCATCTGCAGTGATTTTGGAGCCCAAGAAAATAAAATCTGCCACTGTTTATATTTTTTCCCCATCTATTTGCCACGAAGCAGTGGAACCAGATGCCATGATCTTAGTCCGTTGGATGTGGAGTTTTAAGCCAGCTTTTTTCACTATGCTCTTTCACCTTCATCAAGAGGCCCTTTAGTTCATCTTCACTTTCTGCCATTAGGGTGGTATCATCTGCATATCTGTGGTTGATATTTCTCCCGGAAATCTTGATTTCAGCTTGTGATTCATCTGTATTTTGCATATAAATTAAATAAGCAGGGTAACAATATACAGCCTTGACATACTCCTGTCCCAATTTTGAACCATTCCATTGTTCCATGTCCAGTGCTAAATTTAGCTTCTTGACCCGCATACAGGTTTCACAGGAGACATGTAAGGTGGTCGGTATTCTCATCTCTTGAAGAATTTTCACAGTTTGTTGTGATCCACACAGTCATATGGAGAAGGAAATGGCAACCCACTCCAGTACTATTTCCTGGAAAATCCCTTAGACAGAGGAGCCTCGCAGGCTACAGTCCACGGGATAGCGAGAGTCGGACATGACTTAGTGTCTAAACCACCATACAGTCAAAGGATTTAGTGTAGTCAATAAAGCACAAGTAGATGTTTTTCTGAAATCCCCTTGCTTTTTCTATTATCCAACGGATGTTGGCAATTTGATCTCTGGTTCCTCTGCCTTTTCTAAATCCAACTTGTACATCTGGAAATTCTTGGTTCACATACTGTTGAAACCTCAGTTCAGTCACTCAGTCATGTCCGACTCTTTGCAACCCCATGGACCACAGCACGCCATGCCTCCCTGTCCATCACCAACTCCCGGAGTTTACTCAAACTCATGTCCATTGAGTCGGTGATACCATCCAACCATCTCATCCTCTGTCATCCCCTTCGCTTCCTGCCTTCAATCTTTCCCAGCATTAGGGTCTTTTCAAATGAGTCAGTTCTTTGCATCATGTGGCCAAAGTATTGGAGCTTCAGCTTCAACATCAGTCCTTCCAGTGAACACTCAGGACTGATCTCCTTTAGGATAGACTGGTTGGTTCTCCTTGCAGTCCAAGGGACTCTCAAGAGTCTTCTCCAACACCACAGCTCAAAAGCATCAATTCTTCGGCACTCAGCTTTCTTTATAGTCCAACTCTCACATGCATACATGACTACTGGAAAAACCATAGCCTTGACTAGACGTTGAAACCTAGCTTGAAGGATTTTGAGCATTACGTTGTTGGCATGGGAAATGAGTATAATTGTATGGTAATTTGAACATTCTTCGGCATTGCTTTTCTTTGGGGTTGGAATGAAAACTGACATTTTCTAGTCTGGTGGCCATTACTGAGTTTTCCAAATTTGCTGGCATATTGAGTGCAGCACTTTAACAGCATCTTCTTTTAGGATTTGAAATAGCTAATCTGGAATTCCATCACCTCCACTAGCTTTGTTCATGGTAATAGTACCTAAGGCCCACTTGACTTTACACTCCAGGACGTCTGGATCTGTGTGGGGACCACACCATTGTGGTTATATGGGTCATTAAGATCTTTTTTGTGTAGTTTTCTGTGTATTCTTGCTACCTCTTCTTAATCTCTTCTGCTTTGGTTAAGTCCTTGCTGTTCTGTCACAAATCAGTGTTAGAAGACTAATGCATCTTGATTCAATGGGGAGAGGGCAACAGAAGCTCCTTTGGTTGATTATAGTCTGTCTCCTTTCTCAGCAACAAACCATAACTGTGAGCATAATCACCTGCAGTGAGTTCTGTGAATTCTTATAGTGAATGATCAAATCAGATGATATTTTTGGAAATCCCCCAAACTTGCAGTTTTTGTCAAAAGTGAGGACAGTCTTGGGGACTGTGAGTTCTCACTTTGTAGTTGACTCAAAAGCTCTGGGATTTCCATTCCTCACCCTTAGAAATCTAAAAATCCATTTGTAAATTAATGTTGGGGCATTGAAACACAGAGGAGAATGAAAATCTGGTTTATAGTATCTAGTAGAGTTAAAATATAATAGGCTTAAAAAGTCATAGTATTTTCTGCTTAAAAATATAATACAAACTTATTGAAGAATTAGCATATAAGTCATGACAAAAATATAAATATAGACAAGATTTGGGTGTGTTTTATTGCAATAATTTTATATGTACCATTCTTATATCCTGATTTTTCTTTTCTTAAGCCTTTTCTGTAAGAATGCTTTTCACATTCTTATAATAATGGCAAAATACATTTTATAATGTGCTTAGTTGTAGATCCTTATATATATATTTACTTTCTAGGTGTCCATTTCATTGCGCTAGTCATATATTCAAGAGCTAGTACCACAAAACTGTATAAAAGGCAGCTTCAGCTTATTTACTGTGATAACTTGAGGTCAACATCCAGGAGCTAATTAGGCCTAAATACAGGCTCACTTCTGATAAAATAATCTTTAGAATGAGTCTTCTTATCAGTCGGTTAAGCAGCAAAACATAGATTAGCTACAAAAAGTGCTAGTGACCAGCATAGGAAAAGTGATGGTGCAGGCAAAAACACAAATGTAAATGAGGAAAATAAGTCCGTGACATGCCTGCCAGTTTTTGGTAAAAGATTTAATTTCAAAGAAATAAGAATTTGTAATTCTTTACTGGACTGTGGGAGGCTTTGTAAAATAGTGATTCACTCTGGAAGATAGCTGTTTCTTATTTCTTTCTGATTGTGTAAAATACTATTGTTAAATTGTTCTAAAGGCAGAAGATATTAAGAAGAGGTAGCAAAAAATACACAGAAGAACTGTACAAAAAAGATCTTCACAACACAGGTAATCCATGATGGTGTGATCACTCACCTAAAGCCAGGCATCCTGGAATGTGAAGTCAAGTGGGCCTTAGGAAGCATCACTACGAACAAAGCTAGTGGAGGTGATGGAATTCCAGTTGAGCTATTTCAAATCCTAAAAGACGATGCTGTGAAAGTGCTGGACTCAATATGTCAGCTAATTTGGAAAACTCAGCAGTGGCCACAGGACTGGAAAAGGTCAGTTTTCATTCCAATCCCAAAGAAAGGCAATGCCAAAGAATGTGAAACTACCGCACAGTTGTACTCATCTCACACACTATTAAAGTAATACTCAAAATTCTCCAAGCCAGGCTTCAGCAATATGTGAACGATGAACTTCCAGATGTACAAGCTGGTTTTAGAAAAATCAGAGGAACCAGAGATCAAATTGCCAACATCTGCTGGATCATTGAAAAAGCAAGAGAGTTCCAGAAAAACATCTATTTCTGCTTTACTGACTATGCCAAAGCCTTTGACTGTGTGGAAAATTCTGAAAGAGTTGGGAATACCAGACCACCTGACCTTCCCCTTGAGAAACCTGTATGCAGGTCAGGAAGCAACAGTTAGAACTGGACATGAAACAACAGACTGGTTCCAAATAGGAAAAGGAGTACATCAAGGCTGTTTATTGTCACCCTACTTATTTAACTTATATGCAGAATACATCATGCAAAATGCTGGGCTGGATGAAGCACAGGCTGAAATCAAGACTGCTGGGAGAAATATCAATAACCTCAGATATGCAGATGACACCACCTTTCTGGCAGAAAGTGAAGAAGAACTAGAGAGCCTCATGTTGAAAGTGAAAGAGGAGCGTGAAAAGGTTGGCTTAAAGCTCAACATTCACAAAACTAAGATCATGGCATCCAGTCCCATTACTTCATGGCAAATAGATGAGGAAACAGTGGAAACATTTTTTTGGGCTCCAAAATCACTGTAGATGGTGATTGCAGCCATGGCATTAAAAGATGCTTACTCCTTGGCAGGAAAGTTATGACCAACCTAGACAGCATATTAAAAAGCAGAGACATTACTTTGTCAACAAAGGTCCGTCTAGTCAAGGCTATGGTTTTTCCAGTAGTCATGTATGGATGTGAGAGTTGGCCTATAAAGAAAGTTGAGCGCCACAGAATTGATGCTTTTGAACTGTGGTGTTGCAGAAGACTCTTGAGAGTCCCTTGGACTGCAAGGAAATCCAACCAATCCATCCTAAAGGAGATCAGTCATGAGTGTTCGTTGGAAGGACTGATGTTGAAGCTGAAATTCCAATAATTTGGCCATCTAATGCGAAGAGCTGACTCATTTGAAAAGACCCTGATGCTGAGAAAGATTGAGGGTGGGAGGAGAAGGCATGACAGAGGATGAGATGGTTGGATGGCATCACCAAACTAATGGATATGAGTTTGGGTGGACTCTGGGAGTTGGTGATGGACAGATAGGCCTGGTGTGCTGCAGTTCATGGTGTCACAAAGATTCAGACACTACTGAGCAACTGAACTGAACTGAAACGCAATTTAAAGGCGTTCAGGAGCAGATCATATCCTAAAGCTTTATTTTCTCACCATCTTATTTGAAAGCCACTGTATATCCTTTATGGAATAAGGTAAGCTAACTACTTTTGCATGTATTTATTAATAAAAATGTGTGTCTTAACAAATTCATTTGAATAGGTCATTTTAGCAAAATTAAGTTATATTAGCAAGTTGTTTCTGGAAATTTAGTAAGTTTTGAAAATCATTTGTTAAGTTGACCATAACACCACAACATAACTCATGTATATATTAATAAATTCAATAAAGCTAAGCTCAGGGATGACATATATCTCTTTATAAAAATATTTTCCCATTCATTACTTCCTGGAAATAATTACCTTGCAAGGCATAGAAAGGCAAGTTAATCTGATCTTCAAAGTGAATAATTGACTCAGTTCAGTTCAGTTCAGTCGCTGAGTCGTGTCCGACTCTTTGTGACCCCATGAATTGCAGCACGCCAGGCCTCTCTGTCCATCACCAACTCCCGGAGTCTACCCAAACCCATGTCCATCGAGTCAGTGATGCAATCCAACCATCTCATCCTCTGTTGTCCCCTTCTCCTCCTGTCCCCAATCCTACCCAGCATTAGGGTCTTTTCCAATGAGTCAACTCTTCACATGAGGTGGCCAAAGTATTGGAGTTTCAGCTTCAACATCAGTCCTTCCAATGACCACTCAGGATTGATCTCCTTTAGGATGGATTGATTGGATCTCCTTGCAGTCCAAGGGACTCTCAAGAATCTTCTCCAACACCACAGTTCAAAAGCATCAATTCTTCGGCGCTCAGCTTTCTTCACCGTCCAACTCTCACATCCATACATGACCACTGGAAAAACCATAGCCTTGACTAGACGGACTTTTGTTGGCAGAGTAATGTCTCTGCTTTTAAATATGCTATCTAGGTTGGCCATAACCTTCCTTCCAAGGAGTAAGCGTCTTGTAATTTCATGGCTGCAATAACCATCAGCAGTGATTTTGGAGCCCAAAAAAGTAAAGTCTGACACTGTTTCCATTGTTTCCCCATCTATTTCCCATGAGGTGATGGAACCAGATGCCATGATCTTAGTTTTCTGAACGTTGAGCTTTAAGCCAACTTTTTCACTCTCCTCTTTCACTTTCATCAAGAGGCTCTTTAGTTCTTCTTCACTTTCTGCCATAAGGGTGGTGTCATCTGCATATCTGAGGTTATTGATATTTCTCCCGGCAATCTTGATTCCAGCTTGTGTTTCTTCCAGCCCAGCATTTCTCATGATGTACTCTGCATATAAGTTAAATAAGCAGGGTGACAATAAACAGCCTTGATGTACTCCTTTTCCTATTTGGAACCAGTCTGTTGTTCCATGTTCAGTTCTAACTGTTGCCTCCTGACCTGAATACAGGTTTCTCAAGAGACAGGTCAGATGGTCTGGTATTCCCATCTCTTTCAGAATTTTCCACAGTTTATTGTGATCCACACAGTCAAAGGCTTTGGCATAGTCAATAAAGCAGAAATAGATGTTTTTCTGGAACTTTCTTGCTTTTTTGATGATCCAGTGGATATTGGCAATTTGATCTCTGGTTCCTCTGCCTTTTCTAAAACCAGCTTGAACATCTGGAAGTTCACGGTTCACGTATTGCTGAAGCCTGGCTTGGAGAATTTTGAGCATTACTTTACTAGCATGTGAGATGAGTGCAATTGTGTGGCAGTTTGAGCATTCTTTGGCATTGCCTTTCTTTGGGATTGGAACGAAAACTGACCTTTTCCAGTCCTGTGGCCACTGCTGAGTTTTCCAAATTTGCTGGCACATCAAGTGCAGCACTTTCACAGCATCATCTTTCAGGATTTGAAATAACTCAACTGGAATTCCATCACCTCCACTAGCTTCGTAGTGATGCTTTCTAAGGCCCACCTGACTTCACATTCCAGGATGTCTGGCTCTAGGTGAGTGATCACACCATCGTGATTATCTGGGTTGTGAAGATCTTTTTTGTACAGTTCTTCTGTGTATTCTTGCCACCTCTTCTTAATATCTTCTGTTTCTTTTAGGTCCATACCATTTCTGTCCTTTATCGAGCCTATCTTTGCATGAAATGTTCCTTTGGTATCTCTAATTTTCTTGAAGAGATCTCTAGTCTTTCCCAATCTGTTGTTTTCCTCTATTTCTTAAATACTCACCAAAAAATAAGATTTGGTAAGTGGTAGATCTTGAAGAAAACTCAACTCATTTGTGAACACTTTTTCTAGAATTTTTTCTTCCTCAAAATTTGCCATTGGAAGTCAGCAACACTGCAGCAGTCTAGTCACTTAACATCTGAAAGTTAAGCTGGCTCTAGGATGTATTGTAAATCAATAATGAGGCCCCTTCAGGGCCTGTTGGATCTGAAACTGATACAGTTCTGCTGCTGCTGCTGCTGCTAAGTCGCTTCAGTCGTGTTCAACTCTGTGCGATCCCATAGGCGGCAGCCCACCAGGCTCCCCTGTGCCCGGGATTCTCCAGGCAAGAACACTGGAGTGGGTTGCCATTTCCTTCTCCAATGCATGAAAGTGAAAAGTGAAAGTGAATTCGCTCAGTCGTGTCAGACTCCTAGTGACCCCATGGACTGCAGCCTACCAGGCTCCTCCATCCATGGGATTGTCCAGGCAAGAGTACTGGAGTGGGGTGCCATTGCCTTCTCCGGATACAATTCTGAGGGTCCTCTTTAAGAAAAAAGATGCAAATTATTAATACAAAATTGAAGACAAAGAAAATATTGATTTTAGAATGAGAAAATAAATTGCAAATTATAACTAGCTATTAAACAAAACTTAAAACACACACATTTCAAAAATAATATATTTTCATTAATTGCCTGATCCACCTTTAAAACCTTTCTTCCTTATATTTTCTGGCTGCATACTCTTTGGTCTTTTCTCTATTGACCATTGTTTTCTAATATTTTTATGAAGAATAAAAACTCAGTTCAGTCTCCTTCAGTAGCACTGTTGATATTTGCATTGATAAAATGCAAAAGTTTCTTTCGACATCATAACTAATATCACTAGTGCTATGTACATCTTTAAAATTGTGGTCAAATTGAGGGAAACCTTTCTTTTTCACATATGAACTGTCATATATCTAAGAACGTCAGTTTTCTTTGGGCCATGATTGGCTGCAAAATTTAGTGGGCAATTCCTGTGAACCAATGTACAGTCGGTATCTTCCTTGCAATGTGGTGTTGGGAAGATATGAAGATATCTTCCACTAATTCCATCTGTACTCATAAGATTTGATTGTATGCATCTGCTTCCAACTTGGAGCTCAGTGATATCATATTGGTAGGTTGATTGGCTATGATGGAAGTATTTACACCACTAGCAAAAACTAGAAATCAGCTTCTTTATGTGTTTTTTTTTTTCCAGAGAATCAGTTATTACATGTGTACCAACACACCATTGTTAATACCTTCTCTCAAGTCTTCACTGAGATCAGCACTCCATGTCAGGTCAGTTGGAAATTCAAATCTTTTGGTAATAAGTTCTAACAATTTATTATTCTCCATTAATTGCATTTGGAAATAATCCAAGGGTCTATTTATAACTTCAGTTACAATTCTTGTTTAATTAAAGCTGTTGATGGGATCTGAAATTTATTTTGGCAATAATTTGTTTCTTGATTACATAAAACTTTCTGTGATATTGCTTATCTTTATTCCGATATTTTATATCTGTAAGTTTTTGCTGTTTTTTCTGTTATCTAATAAGTAAAAGCAATGCCAAATGAGGAATCTATGGTTTTCACTTGTGCCAAATGAGATGTCCCAAAATGTCTTTCCAGATTGCAATTAAAATAGTATATTTTCAATTGTGTCAAAACAGTATATATTCAACTGTGTCAGTTATTTAAATAAACGCCTCTTTGACCATGTGTTTTTGAATCACAATGCTAGACGAGTCAGCATACAGAATAATCAGAATACTCTTTTTTTTTTTTTTTTATAAATTTATTTATTTTAGTTGGGGGCTAATTACTTTACAATATTGTAATAGTTCTTGCCATACATTGACATGAATCAGCCATGGGTTTACATGTGTTCCCCTTCCTGGACCCCCCACCCACCTCCCTCCCCATCCCATCCTTCTGGATCATCCCATTGCCCCGGCCCTGAGCCCTTGTCACATGCATCGAACATGGAATGGTGTTCTGTTTCACATATGATAATATACATGTTTCAATGCTATTCTCCCAGAACGTCCCACCCTCACCTTCTCCCTCAGAGTCCATAAAATTGTTCCATGCATCTGTGTCTAGACGAGTCAGCATACAGAATAATCAGAATACTCTTAAGAAGCAATTTCAACACCAGAACAATGAGCAGCTACTAATCTGTATGTTGATATGCCTGTCAGCCACATAAATGTGCCTACTAAGCCCATACTAAATGCATCCTCTAATAACTTCCTTTTTGCCAGAACCCCAAATTACAAAAGCCATTTCAGTGCTGTCTGACATCAGGCAGAGTGTGAAGGAAAGGAAATGGGAGTGCAGAAGAGATTGCAATTTTTATAAAAACAATGTGTGAACACATTACTAGGACCCATCCTAGAGCCTTGGAAGGGACCTGTGTAAATGAAAGTGTTTGAATCTGAAGCTTCATTAGTTCAATCAGAGGTCATTTCATTTCTAAGTAAATGCACTACTTTCTCTTTCTTAATATTCTTTTTTATTTTTACCTCCCTAAGTGGAGACACTAAGAAGACACTTAGAAGAGAGCAAAGGAGTAAAACTTCAGGGTTTTTTAATGTGGTAACAAATGCAGAAATGATAAGAAAAACCTAGTTTCAGTGGACTCCATTTTTAAAAGTTTATGCTTCAAGATATCTTCATGAAAGTGAAAAGATTGCCTATAGAATGGGAGAAAGTGCTTTTAATGAATATCTATGCAAACTGATTGGCATATTCTGGCTAATTTTATGTAAGATTCAACTATGGTGTTCTCTCAAAAAAATTTTTTTAATGACTTAAACCAAATCACAGCATAATTGGAATGTATCAAAATATACACTGGACCAATTCTAACATCTGTTTTTAAGCAAATTGAAATAATTCATGAGATGTACAGAGTGTCCTCATTAATAACATACTGCAGTAGGGGAGCTAGCCTGGCTACTTTGCCTCTCCTTTCTGCTTTGATATTTTTAATACGAATAAAATATGTATGTTTAACAAAAGAGAAAATAGTATTTTGAAAAACTGTATGATACAGATTTTGTTCAGACTCAACTCTTCCTAGAAATAAATGTTAATAGTAAAATGTGGATAGAATTAAATCTAAAATTAATGCTTTGGAGTATAAAATATTAAAATATTAAGGAAATAAGTGATTAATGATCTACTTAGGATAAATGTGCAATAATACTCTTAAGCAAATTACTGCTTTACTAATTCAGCTCTTACTAATTTTGAAAAAAATCCAACCAAGTGTTTCAGGACACATTTTTTGTTCCATAAAACGTCATTATTAGAAGATATAATTCTTGATATTCTAGATGCTGTAGCATTTAGATTTTGTACAAATTAATTTTGTCACTGATGTAATCAACTGACATTTACTTATTATAAAACAATTATCAAATCGTTAACAGGTGAATAGCATAAATATTTAAAGTTGAAATATATAAGACATATTATGGCACACCTTTTCATCCTTCTTATTGATCCTGTGTTGCAGTCCAAACTTATCTTTACTGTGTGATGGATAGCTTCACCCTTCCAGCAAACAGAAAGAATTTTACTGTCTGGCACATGGAGATCCACGCATTCTCTTAGAGCTATAAAAATTCAATAAAAGTAATAGTTCCCAGGAAATTTGACTTTGGAGGCCAGTGGGGCTTGGTTACAGAACTTCCACGATGGTTGGATGGCATCACTGACTCGATGAACATGAGTTTGAGCAAGCTCCAGGAGTTGGTGATGGACAAGGAAGCCTGGCATGCTGCAGTCCACGGGATTGCAAAGAGTTAGACATGACTGAGCTACTGAATTGAAGTGAACTGAATAGTTCGTTAAGATTAGGTGATGAAAAATGTTATGGAAGAGTTTCCCATCACGAATCCAAATGAGACCTCCTTTGTTTATTCAAAGATGACATTTCTGAGTAGTATCTGATAGTATCTGACAGGTAACTTATTTTTAAAGTTTCTGTATTTCCAGAGTCTCCCTTCCTCTTTTCTTTCTCTACCATTGGTAGTACCCTACAACCTGCTAGAATGAATGACACCGTTTGGGTGTTTTTTTTGATAGAAGTGCTTAGACAAAAGTCTTGATATAATCACTAATTAGGCACAAAAATTAGATTTGCAACACAGTTAATAATGAACAGTTGTCCAGGCACACACATATGCTCATTTTTATCCATTTAGTTTTTGGAATCTCAGGTTGGGGACCTTCAACAAGGTCCAGCTCTGATAGGAAGAAAAGTGGTAATCAGCTTTTCTTATAGTTTACATGCTTCCAGAGAGCAAATGTATGTTTTTTATGAGTATTTTCTATAGTTTCTGGAACTACCTTAGCTAGATAAATATTACTTTCTTTGTTTGATAGGCATGAAGATCTGTAGCCCATGCTAATATTTTTTCTTTTCAGCACATCACCTCTTGATGGAGTACTGTAAACTACTTCTACTTCTTGCCCTTGGTTCTGCCTAACATAACTTATGCTTTCAAGAAGTTTGGCATTATGCTCAACTTAAGTCTTTCTGAGGGGGAATAGCTTGGATAAATAGCACACTAAATTATTATTATTTGTTATTTTGTCACATAACTGTGTGATTAACAATGCATGGTGATTTTGATTATCTCTATTAGTAACTACTAAATATATCCTATATACCCTATCAAGCATAGAAGAAATGACTCATGTTTTGTTTGAGACTAACAAGGTTCTCTACATATCATTTAGGCTCATGTCACTCAGATTAGGTGAAAGGGGTAAGAGAACAAGTTTGCCTTAACTTAGTGCTGGACAATTAAGAAATTTATCAGTAAGACTGAAAACCAAATCAGGAGAAACTACAGTTTTAACTTTGTTAGTAGGATAAATTTTTCTGACTGGGACAATTCAGTTTGGCATTTGGGAAAAAGGAGAGGAACACAAGGCTTGCCATAGGGGAAGTGGCAAAAGAAACATATCAGAGCTGGGTTCTCAGATAAATAAGAAAGTAGCCACAATAAGACAATACAGAGTGAAAGAGACCTTAATCCAGACAAAGGAGGGCGCTATGTAAAAACAAGACTAACATTCTGGGCTGAGGAACTTGCTTAAGAACTGTGATATAGTGTGAGTTCAAAATATATTTGATTTTTTTTAAATGTACTTAAAAATTGTTTTTCAATTAATTAGTATATTTTCTATTTAAAATAGGTACAAAATAGGCAAAACTAATCCATTGGTTTAAAAGTTAGGTTAATGGTTACCCTTTCATGTTAATGGTTACACTTGACAGGAGACGTTACCCTTGAGAGAGGAAGTTAGTGATCGAGTTAAGGGGTACTTCTCAGGGCTGGTAACCTTCTATTTTCTTGAGCTGGTTGTCCTTACAGGGGTGTTCTCAGATAGTGTAAGTTCATTTTTATATTTACTAGATGTGTACTTTTTATATGAATACTATGCTTCTATAAAAAGGGGGGTTTTTTGTTTGTTTTTAAGTAAAAAATTGCTAGATTTAAAAGGAAAGCCATGTCTGTATTGCATCTACCTTAAGTGAATGGTTTTGTAGGGTACTCTCAAGCCCAGGAAAATGAGCCAGTCCAGCGGAATGGTTTCTACCCCTCTGTTCTCCCTAGCCCACATCTATACTTATGCACCAATGTCAGCTTTGAACACTAATGTGGAGAAGGCATCATCAATCTGTGTTGGGGGTGAGAAATTATAATAATGACTTTGATGCTTCTCCACTCATGGTACTAAGATAGGATATCCTCAAATACTGGGTCATTTTTCTCAAAGTAGACCTGGCTAACAGTGTATATTTGTAACCCCAGATGGACCAGAAAGTGACTGTATTTTGCTTCCGGGTTGTTGTGGTTGCGGCTATTGTTTTTCACCATGGACACCTTGAGTAGCTACATTCTGTAACCCAGATCTTAGTTTTGTTAGTGCTCCCTCCTCCCTTTGTTCTCCCCCATGCCCTCCACCTGCCATCCCCCTCAGCTCTTGTCCTTTACACTATAGTGAAGCTGTCATGGACCCTGTCTTCCACATGTTATTATATCCAGAGTAAAGTCTTTATGTTCTATTGAATTTTTCATTCAAGTCAGATAGATATGGTATGAGAATTCATGTGTCAACTTGCCTGGGGCACAAAGTGCCAAGATACTTGGTCAAGATTATTGTGGGTGTGTCTGTAAGTGTGCTTTTGGATGAGATTAATGTTTGAATCAATAGACTGAGTAAAGCAGGATTGCCTTTCCTAGTGTGCGTGACCCTTCCCCAGTCACTTGATGGCCTGAATAGAATAAAAAGTGGAACCTCCCAAGAATAGAGAGAAAGGAACTCCTCCTTCCTGGTTGGGTGAGCTGGAACACCAGTCTTTCCCTGCCTGCAGAATAGACCTGAAACATCGGCTTTTCTGGTGTCTTGTGGTTGCCAGCTTTCAGAATGAAACTTACGTTGTCAGTTCTGCTGGTTCTCAGATCTTCATACTCAGACCAGAACTACACCATTAGCTATCCTGGGTCTCCAGCTTGCCAACTTTAGATCTTGGAACTTCTCAGCTTGTGTGTGTGTGTGTGTGTGTGTGTGTGTGTGTGTGTGATATAGAGGAACAAGGTTACGATAACTAAAAATAGGCAGAACAAAAGCAAAATATTATTCTAGCCAGCCAGATTGTGTTAACTAACATCGATGTTTCTTACCCACAATATCTAATTAAAACATAATTAAGCTGTTTTAGAAATAAAAACAATATATTTAATAGAGGAAAAATTTCCCCCTCACAGGTTGACAAGTGTCAAATTTGTATCTTTTATGTCAGCCAAGTTTAGATACACAGAATTTTAAGAAAAATGTTTTTCTCCAGTGGACATGCTAGAGAAAGAGGAAGAATGTGATATCTCTGGATAACAGCAGAGGGGTGAAAGGTCATCCCTATCAAGGGAGGGTAGAATGACAGGAGGAGTGGCATATTTGAGAAAGTTTCTTTTTTAGTTAGAACCAAGAGCAGGGTCAAGAAAGGACTCTGCAGGTTTTTTAGACCTCACTATCAGGCAGAATGAGACTTTTTCTTAGAGGTGATAGTTACCTATTTCTGGTAGAGTCAAGTACCTTCACCCTGGAGTGGGAAGTATTTAATCTGTCATTCAGCTGTTGTAGAGTGAGAATGACTACAAAGAATTCTTGTTCAGGGGAAAGAGAAGTCAATTTACAAATTTAGCTTACATGCTAAAGCTTGAGATACTGAACCCGGAGAACTAAAATGAAAAAAAAAAAGAAAGAAAAGGTAGGAAAGGCACCTATTTGAGCTGTTATATAATAGGAGTGTTTACCCTGACTTTTTAATGTAAGGCTTATTTTGCACAGAGATGGTGTTCCGTTCAGTTCAGTCACTCAGTCGTGTCCAATGCTTTACAACCCCAACGACTGCAGCCTTTCAGCTTCCCTGTCTGTCACAAACTCCTGGAGCTTGCTCAAACTCATGTCCATCGCATCAGTGATGCCATCCAACTATCTTGTACTCTGTTGTCCTCTTCTCCTCCTGCCTTTAATCTTTCCTAGCATCAGGATTTTTTCCAATGAGTCACTTCTTCACATCAGGTGGCCGAAGTATTGGAGCTTCAGTTTCAGTATCAGCCTTTCCAAAGAATATTCAGGACTGATTTCCCTTAGGATTGATTGGTTTGATCTCCTTGCAATCCAGGGGACTCTCAAGAGTCTTCTCCAACAGCACAGTTCAAAAACATCAATTCTTCAGTGCTCAGCCTTCTTTATGGTTCAACTCTCACATCCATGTATGACTACTGGAAAAACCATAGCTTTGACTAGAAGGACCTTTGTCAGCAAAGTAATGTCTCTGCTTTTTAATATGCTGTCTAGAATGGTTATAGTTTTTCTTCCAAGGAGCAAGCATCCTTTAATTTCATGGCTGTAGTCACCATCTGCAGTGATTTTGGAGCCAAAAAATAAAGTTTATCGCTGTTTCCAGTTTCCCCATCTATTTGCCATGAAGTGATGGGACTGAATGCCATAATCTTAGTTTTCTGAATATTGAGTTTTAAGCCAACTTTTTCACTCTCCTCTTTCACTTTCATCAGAAGGCTCTTTAGTTCTTCTTCACTTTCTGCCATAAGGATGCTGTCATCTGCATATCTGAGGTTATTTATGTTTCTCCTGGCAATCTTAATTCCAGCTTGTGCTTCATCCAGCCCTGAATTTCACATGATGTACTCTGCATATAAGTTAAATAAGCAGGGTGACAATATATACCCTTAATGTACTCCTTTCCCAATTTGGAACCAGTCTGTTGTTCCACATCTGGTTCTAACTGTTGCTTCTTGACCTGCGTACAGATTTCTCAGGAATCAGGTAAGGTGGTCTGGTATTCCCATATCTTGAAGAATTTTCCACAGTTTGTTGTGATCCACATAGTCACAGACTTTGGCATAGTCAATAAAGCAGAAGTAGACATTTTTCTGGGACTCTCTTGCTTTTTTGATGATCCAGCAGATATTGGTAATTTGATCTCTGGTTCCTCTGCCTTTTCTAAAACCAGCTTGAACATCTGGAAGGTCATGGTTCATGTACTGTTGAAGCCTGGCTTGGAGAAATGTGGAGCATTACTTTGCTAGCGTGTGAGATGAGTGCAATTGTGCGGTAGTTTGAACATTTTTTGGTATTGCCTTTCTTTGGGATTGAAATGAAAACTGACCTTTTCCAGTCCTGTGGCCACTGCTGAGTTTTCCATATTTGCTGGCATATTGAGTGCAGCACTTTCACAGCATCATCTTTTAGGATTTGAAATAGCTCAACTGGAATTCCATCACCTTCACTATTTTTGTTTATAGTGAATCTTCCTAAGGCCCACTTGACTTTGCATTCCAGGATGTCTAGCTCTAGGTCAGTGATCACACCGTCATGGTTATCTGGGTCATGAAAATCTTTTTTCTGTAGTTCTTCTGTGTATTCTTGCCACCTCTTCTTAATATCTTCTGCTTCTGTTAGGTCCATACCATTTCTGTCCTTTATTGTGCCCATCTTTGCATGAAATGTTCCCTTAGTATCTCTAATTTTCTTGAAGAGATCTCTAGTCTTTCCCAGTCTATTATTTTCCTCTATTTCTTTGCATTGGTCCCTAAGAAAGGCTTTCTTATCTATCCTTGATATTCTTTGAAACTCTGCATTTAAATGGTTATATCTTTCCTTTTCTCCTTTGCCCTTAGCTTCTGTTCTTTTCACAGCTATTTGTAAGGCCTCCTCAGGCATCCATTTTGTTTTTTTGCATTTCTTTTCTTGGGGATGGTCTTGATCACTGCCTCCTGTACAATGTCATGAACCTCCGTCCATAGTTCTTCAGGCACTCTGTCTATCAGATTTAATACCTTGAATCTATTTGTCACTTCCACTGTATAATCATAAGAAATTTTCTTTGGGTCATACCTGAATGGTGTAGTGGTTTTCCCTACTTTCTTCAATTTAAGTCTGAATTTGGCAATAAAGAGTTCATTATCTGAGCCACAGTCAGCTCCTGGTCTTGTTTTTGCTGACTGTATAGAGCTTCTCCATCTTTGGCTGCAAAGAATATAATCAATCTGATTTTGATATTGACCATCTGGTGGTGTCCATGTGTAGAGTCATCTCTTGTGTTGTTTGAAGAGGGTGTTTGCTATGACCAGTGCATTCTCTTGGCAAAACTCTGTTAGCCTTTGCTCTGCTTCCTTTTGTACTCCAAGGCCAAATTTGCCTATTACGCCAGGTATCTCTTGACTTCATACTTTTGCATTCTAGTCCCCTGTAATGAAAAGGACATCTTTTTTGGCTGTTAGTTCTAGAAAGTCTTGTAGGTCTTCATAGAACTGTTCAACTTTACCTTCTTCAGCATTACTGGTTGGGACATAGACTTGGATTACTGTGATATTGAATGATTTGCCTTGGAAATGAGCAGAGATCTTTCTCTTGTTTTTGAGGCTGCACCCAGGTACTGCATTTCAGACTCTTTTGTTCACTATGAGGGCTACTCCATTTCTTCTAAGGGAATCTTGCCCACAGTAGTAGATATAGTGGTCATCTGAGTTAAATTCACCCATTCCAGTCCATTTTAGTTTGCTGATTCCTAAAATATTGATATTCACTCTTGCCAACTCATGTTTTTCCACTTCTAAACAGTGAAATGAATGCACATTTATAAAACGTGGTACATTACCTTATTGGATTGTAGAAATTTTAAACTATGCATTAATTAGCTCAATTGATGCTTTAAGCTAACTGCCTGACCTAATCCAGCTAAAAAAGCAGAGAAGAGCCACAAGTAGGACCTAATCTGGCTCTAACGGCACCTAACCAAGTCTAATTAATTGTAGTGCTGTCAAATGTCACACCAGTTTAATAGAATTTATGAGTTTTAAATGAATAGTAATCAATATTTTGACAGAAAGCATACTTATTGTTACAGGATATTTTGGAGTCTACATACCAGCTTAACAAAGTAGTTCCTAGGGTGTATAGCATAGTTATTAGAATATATTTCCAGCTAAACCTAGTGTTATAGTTCTTCTCCTTAATTCAGAGGCTTCCTACATAGAAGTGTTAAGAAAACAGATTCTCTTTAAAAGAACTGAACACTCGTAAAGCTTAGGAGTGTGTTAGGTTTTAGATTTGTTAAAACGGATAGCTACTGTTTGGATGTTCTTCACAGACATTTCAGTGATCAATGGCTTATTATTAAACTTGCAAATTAAAAATGTTTGTGCATCATACTAATGAATAAAATCTGAAAACAACAATTTTGTCAATAACTAGGAAAACATAAACATTCTGCATTGAATTTTAAATTTCTAAAAATTTTAAAAGTGTTTTTATTTAAAATGCATGTGACTGAAAACAGCAGATATATTTTGAGGACCATATACCTGTAGATGACATGACATACATGGGTCAGCAACATGGGAAAGGCTGCACACCTTGAATTATAACTTCGAAAATACTTCTGGGTTCAGCAAGAGAAACCAGCGGGGAAAATCAAACACTTACATTTTCCTTGGAAAAGTCCATTTAGAGAAAGAATGGCAGTACCTTTTTAAATTATGCTGCTACTGCTGCTTAGTCACTTCAGTTATGTTCACTTCTATGCGACCCTATGACCTGCAGCCTGCCAGACTCCTCTGTCCATGCGATTCTGTAGGTAAGAGTACTAGAGTGGGTTGGTTGCCATGCCCTCCTATCTTCCCAACCCAGGGATCAAACCCATGTCTCCTGTATTGCAGGCAGATTCTTTATCACTGGACCACCAGGAAAGCCCACCTTTACAAATTACAGAGGAGAACAATGTGTCTTCAGAACTATGGCCTTAAGTTCTTTGAATCTTACAGAACTCACTAATGAAGACATCAGAGTGTCTTCAGGATTTGTACAGAAGGCAAACTTCATATCCTCATGGATAATGTGTTAAAGGAATAAATGATTTATTGGCTCTTCATCATAAGAATAGTACAGATTTTATAAGGGAAAAACAAGCAAAATTTAGAAATGTGGATAAAAATAGCAATGGAAAGATATGTGTAAGCAGGCATTTTAATTGTTCTATTGATGGGAGTATAAAATGGCATACCTTTTAGGATGAATAATCAGGAAATTGTAGTTCCAAATTTATCATGTACAAACTCTTTACTATTCTATCTTTAAGTTTTATTCTAAAGAGATAATAGATAAGATGGTGTATTTTAACTAAAATAGAAAATGTAAATGTCCCAAGGTAAGAAATACAAAATAAATAATATAGTAATATACTGTTATAAAGCTGTTACATTGATGAGTGTTAAAATTGTTTAAAAGGGTAAGATTGCACTGACATTAATGTGATTTAAAAGACTATAAAATAAGCAAGCAAGGTAAAAAAAAAAAAAAATAGATTATTCTAGGTAAGAATCTCCAGGCACTGTCCAATTGATTTCTCCAAGCACCTGAGAGATTTCTCTGGCCTTTGGAATATGCTCAGCAAGCCTGATATGCCAGGAAGTTCATACTCTTATGGGTATCCTACAGCCTAAATAATACCTGGGAGTTTGTGAGCGTCCCCGGTGGCTCAGATGATAAAGAATCCGCCTCCAACAGAGGAGATCTGGGTTTGATCTCTTGGTTTGGAAGATCCCCTGGAGAAGGGAATGATTCAGCTATTCTTGCCTGGAGAATCCTATGAACAGAAGAGACTGGCAGGCTGTAGTACATGGGGTCACAAAGAGTCAGCCATGACTGAGCAACTAACACTTTCACTTTATTGGGCCCTGGTGGCTCAGATGTTAAAGAATCTGCCTGCAATGCAGGAGACTTAAGAGACACAGGTTCGATCCCTAGGTTGGAAAGATCTCTTGGAGGAGTGCATAGAAAACCACTCCAGTATTCTTGCTTAGAGAATCCTATGGACAGAGGAGGCTGGTGGGCTACAGTCCACACAACTGCAAAGAGTCCAACATGACTGAAATGACTTAGCATGGGCACACTCCGTTTCTCACTGGCTGGGGCAACTCCAAATCATGTTCACTACAGTTTTCCTGAGATTCCCAGCTGGATTGGTTTCTGTCTCCCACAGGGGTAATTTATCCATTAATTTCCATAATCTCTCACAGGGGTAACTAATCCATTAACAGTAGACTTTCTTTCTGTCTGTATATCCCTTCTCCTCTATGGGTGCTCCTGGATTCACTTCCCAGATAAAACAGATTCCTCTGTAATTTTATTCAGAGTCTGCTTATAGGAGAATCCAACCTGAAACAATACTTTTGTGTGTGTTGTATGGCTTCTGTGTATGTATATAAGGCAATAGAAATGGACACCAAAATGTTAACAGTGCTTCTCCATGTAGAATAATTAGAAGTTCTACTTATACTTTTCTGTGTTATATGATTTATTTTTTAAGACAGTGTGTTATTTGTAGAAGGAAAATTTATGTACCAGAAAAGGCAGTGCACAGGGCCTTCTGGGTACACTGAGTCCTAGAATGAGGAAAGAAGTGCTTCAGATGGGGAGGGAAGAAGTTTGCAGTTCATATATTTCCTTCTTCCAGAAGGATTGCCCGTTCTGTTCTGGAACTTCACAGGATATAGGCTGAAGGTGAATTCCTCAGTGGACCTGCAGTGAGCAACTGGAGCAGGCAAAAGTAAAGGAAATGAGGGGCATTCATTATAAAAGGAAGAGAAACTCAAGCCTCCTGGCTTTCTTACAACAGGTTGGCTTAGCCTGCAATAAGAATGATGTTCTAAACAAAGAACGATTAACTCATTTCTTTTCTTGCTAGAAGACCCTGTCAGTCTTCTTTACTGCTGTTTTTTGTAATTGCTTTATAAACAACTAACCTGTTTAAAATCATTGAAGTTTATTAAAATAATGTAAAAGAATATGCATATCAATGTCTTAATGTCATGGTGAAGGCATATTTATAATAGTAGCACAGATTCACATGAGGAATGTCAACACTGAATATATACTTTGAAGAGAATACAAATGTTTAAGAATAGAACTACAGATTACTTACAGTCCACATTAATTTTTTCATTTTGAAAGAGTGATTTATGATACTCCTATATATTTTATTTGCCTGTAAAATCCTCTTTTACTCCATAATAATTGAGTATAATAAATTTTTGTTATAAAAATTAGACATCTTGCTCAAAATTTGATTTTCACTTATTAAATTAATGAACTGAAAGATAAATTTAAAAACATACTTTTCTGTTGAGATATTCATTAATGTCATGGATTGGTGATTTTACATTATTAAGCATTAATGTGCTGTTCACACCATTTAGTTCTATATTGAGCAAAAGTTTAGCAAGATTTTTTATTTACTAAAATTGTATATATCAACGGTTCTAATATTCATTTTGTTCTACTCTAAAACTAGGAAACAGCAGGAAAACACAAGTTAGTTGTAAGTCACATTTTCAAATGCACTAAATCTATACCATAAACATAAGTCAAGTAGACAGTGTTTGAACACTTTTGTGCAAAAATATAACAATATGCATTTTGGTATTTTGATTCAGTTCAGTTCAGTCGCTCAGTCATGTTTGACTTTTTGCAACCCCATGGACTGCAGCACACCAAGCTTTCCTGTCCATCACCAACTCCCGAAGCTTGCTCAAACTCATGTGCATGAAGTCAGTGATGCCGTCCAACCATCTCATCCTCTGTCATCCCCTTCTGCCTTCAATCTTTCCCAGCATCAGGGTCTTTTCCAGTGAGTCAGCTCTTCTCATTAGGTGGCCAATGTTATTGGAGCTTCAGCTTCAGCATTGGTCCTTCCAATGAATAGTCAGGATTGATTTCCTTTAGGATAGACTGGTTGGATCTCCTTGCAGTCCAAGGGGCTCTCAAGAGTCTTCTCCAACACCGCAGTTCAAAAGCATCAATTCTTTGGTGCTCAGCCTTCTTCATGGTCCAACTCTCACATCTGTACCTGACTACTGGAAAAACCATAGCTTTGACTATAAGAACCTTTGTCAACAATGTGATTAAGCAAGGTTTGTTATTAAGAAGGTTTATTATTACAAGGTTTATTATTAAGGGTACAACAGAGGATGAGATGGTTGGATGGCATCACTGACATGGTAGATATGAGTTTGAGTAGGCTCCGGGAGTTAGAGATGGACAGGGAGGCCTGGCGTGCTGCAGTCCATGGGGTTGCAAATAGTTGGACACGACTGAGTGACTGAACTGAATTGAACTGATTATTAAGAATAAATTATTATAGTATAAACATGGGACTTTATGTACTGGCTTATCTGTGAAATTTGATCTAATGGAACTAAAGGCAAAAAGTTGGAGTAAATATTTTAAAATATATAAAATTAAACATTTCATACATAGGTCATTTTTATACGAAATTTTAAAAATCTAATATTTGATAAATTTTAAATAGTTTATTTTAGCAAAACTCAAATGCAGATGTTTAGAGCAAGGTAAAAAACACATGCTGTTGAATAGACCTATGCAATGTCATTTTTGTCAGTATATATAAATTGAAATATTCTCAAAACAAGCATGTGCTGTGTTGCTGTGCTTAGTTGCTCAGTCACGTCTGACTCTTTGTGACCCCATGGACTGTAGCCCGCCAGGCTCCTTTGTCCATGGGGATTCTCCAGCAAGAATACTGGAGTGGGTTGCCATGCCCTCGTCCAGGGGATCTTCCCGACCCAGGGATCAAACCGGGGTTTCCTGCATTGCAGGCAGATTCTTTACCAGCTGAGCTACCAGAGAAGCCCCCAAATAAGCATAGAGAGCAAAAAGATGAAGCTTAGCTTGAGGAAATATTAATTGCAAATCAATCCATTTATTAAAGTATGCATTATAGAACAGCTTATAGAATAATGTAAGGCCTACTTTCTGATGTTGTGAATAGAGCTGTGCATTCAATTAAAAGTTAAATTCTAAATTAAAATTTCCTATTTGGAACAAAAAATTCTTCTCTGGTACAGAAAATTCTCAAGTCTAAGACAATAAACTGATTTTTTGTGTGCTTTGTGCCTATCTGTAATATTTTAACAGTCTAAAGCTCTGTCCTTGTTGACATTTCATTTTACTTATATGACTCAATTTTAATGTTAAAAGAGATAAATGATTAAAAGTTTGGTGAAAGTAGCATATTATTTTAAAACACATTTTTGCCTCATAAAAGTACCTCTAATTTCTTGTATTTCCATGCTTGACTAAAATGGAAAAAATGGAATAACCACCCGTTTTATTGTTATTAATTGTGATGGCCATTTTATTTATTGTCAGGTATTTTGCTAAGCATTTATAATACACTAATTCATGAAATCATCAAAATAGCCTGGTTAAATAGATTATTGTTCCAATTTAATAGATAACATTGTTGAAGCTAAATGCCCATCTAAGGTCACATGACTTCTATGTAGCAAAGTTGGGATTTCAGTAGGTTTATTTCAGAATGGAGGCTTGGATTACTTACTATTAACGGTGAAATACTCTTATTGCTTATTTGTAAAGACATGCTACTTTCCCTACTCTTATGTTTGCAAATCTTTGTAAGATTTTAATATTTTATAAAATTTTTTATATTTGTAATATACACTTTTTTCTATATCCTTTGAAAGGCTGTCATATCAAAACACCATCCCAAAACTATTGATAACATACATCTTGTACTTAATCTCCCTTCCTCGATTCTTACATTAAGAGAGAGTTTTTATTTTTAGAATAAGGTTCTGTTTTGTATGGGCAGTGACCAGGCCCATCAGTGTAAAGTGGTTAAAAAAAAACTCTGTCCTACAATTAGATTGCTGCCACTTTCTTGTACTACCATTTACCAACCAGCTGCCACTGGGAAAGTTAATTATCTGCTCTTTGCCTCTGATGCCTTATTTGTAAAATAAGCAAACCAACAATACTTCTGGAGTTGTGGTGATGATTAATGTACATACACTGTTTCAAATGGTGATGAGTACTTTTAGATATTATAATGAAGATAATGATAGCTAATAAAATATATCAGGTGCTCATGTGCTTACTCTGTACCATGGATTCTTATTACTGTTTACTTTTTACTTTATTTCCTCTTCCTTTTAAAATGTTGATGACTTTTTTGGGGGAAGATACTTCACTTTTTCATTGCATTAAATCTACAAGCTTCCTTGATACGAAACAAAAACAAAATTTGGTAACTTGTAGGAAGTTTATATTGTTTCTGTTCTTTTGGCCCAGTGCACCAAGTATAAATTCAGTTACTTTCTAATCAATCACTACAAGTACGTGGGTTTGGCATTGCATGCTGGTTGGTTAATAGCTCTAATGATGTTCTCAGCGGTAAGATGGCTTTTTTAGCACAAGTCTCAATCTTCACTAATATTACTGTGCAACATTCTCTTTTATCATTTTGTCACTTTCCTGATGGATTTTTGTACACTGAGGTATTTGTAAAATCTACCAACTGTCAATTTTAGTATTACATTTTTATTACAAAAGGTAAGCTTTCCAAATGTTTCATATCTAGCTTACAAATGATCACTTCTTTCCCTCTCATGAGAATCATTTCCTTCTTGCCATGAAACAGCTTATAAAATCCAAATTCACCCTAAATTCCTTCTTCTGCAAAGGTATCTTTTGGGTATTTTCAAGTAACTCTATATTCCTTTAGGTTCCATATTCATGTGTTATCCCAGTGAATTAGTAAAAATAAAATCATCTTTTGAGACGTAAAAGAAATGCCTTTAAATGTTCCTAGAATCAAACTAAGAGGATATATCTGTAGGAAAATTCTAATTAATCTATTTCTTATTGTACCCTCTTATTGTAAACATTTAGCTTTCAGAATTAACTATTTGAGCAATTAGTTTAAATAACTAAAGAATAAATACTCTTTGGAAGGACTGATGCTGAAGCTGAAGCTACAGTATTTTGGTCACCTAATGGGAATAGTCGACTCTCATTGGAAAAGTCCCTGATGCTGCGAAAGATGGAGGGCAGAGGGAGAAGAGGGCATCAGAGGGTGAGATGGCTAGATGGCATCACTGATGCAATGGACATGAATTTAGGCAAACTTCGGGAGATGGTGAGGGACAGGGAGGCCTGGCATGGTTCAGTCCATGGGATCACAAAGAGTTAGACCTGACTGCGAAACTGAACAACAGAAATTTTAAAATTCAGATCCATTTTCAGTAAGATATATTTTGGTTCTTTCTGATTAAGTATACATACATAAATAAACTTATTGTGTATCCCATTAAATTTAATATTTCAAAGGAAATTGATTTTTTTTCTCTACCAAATCTAATGACATATTCCTAGAAAAATAAAGTTAACTATTGAAGAGAAAACAAGGCATATATGTCCTGGACCCTTCTCAAAATTACTTCTGAAACTTACTAAGGAAGGCTAATAAGCTACAGCAGATAATAAGTGACAGGGAACCAGATGATTACAGACGCATATGTAGGAAAACCATAAAGAAAGTGGAAATAATATTTTCATTAAACATAGACTCATCTAATAATCTAATTTGGCCTTATCATTTTGGGGCTTCCAAATCCCTTGAAAACCTGATGATAAGTATGAACTAACCACCCCCCCCCACCGCCCCCGCTACACACACACACACAAAATAAACCCAGAAAAATGTACATCCCATAGTCTATCCAAAAAAGAACCAAATGTCAAGAATAATCTTAGTTCGGTCAACATAGCAAGGAGCAGTAAAGTTTATCCCCATTATCTATCATCCTACTTTTCTTTAGACAAACTGAGATTTTTTTTAGATCTGTTGCTGTTCTGTTTTTTCATGCCCATATTTCAGTAGCCAACAACAATCTCCCAATTCAGTTTTCTCATCCCCATCAAATTATTGTAGAGGCTATAAGTCCCTTGATCCCTCCAATTTTTACATTCAGTCTTTTTCTGAGCAAACCGGTTTCGCCAGTTCAGTTCAGTTCAGTCGCTCAGTCGTGTCCGACTCTTTGCGACCCCATGAATCTCAGCATGCCAGGCCTCTCTGTCCATCGCCAACTCCCGGAGTCTACCCAAACCCATGTCCATCAAGTCGGTGATGCCATCCAACCATCTCATCCTCTGTCATCCCCTTCTCCTCCTGCCCCCAATCCTACCCAGCATTAGGGTCTTTTCCAATGAGTCAACTCTTCGCATGAGGTGGCCAAAGTATTGGAGTTTGGGCTTCAACATTAGTACTTCCAATGAACACCCAGGATTGATCTCCTTTAGGATGGATTGATTGGATCTCCTTGCAGTCCAAGGGACTCTCAAGAGTCTTCTCCAACACCACAGTTCAAAAGCATCAATTCTTCGGTGCTCAGCTTTCTTCACCATCCAACTCTCACATCCATACATGACCACTGGAAAAACCATAGCCTTGACTAGAAGGACTTTTGTTGGCAAAGTAATGTCTCTGCTTTTAAACATGCTATCTAGGTTGGCCATAACCTTCCTTCCAAGGAGTAAGCATCTTTTAATTTCATGGCTGCAGTCACCATCAGCAGTGATTTTGGAGCCCACTGTTTCCACTGTTTCCACTGTTTCCCCATCTATATCCCATGAAGTGATGAGACCAGATGCCATGATCTTAGTTTTCTGAATGTTGAGCTTTAAGCCAACTTTTTCACTCTCCTCTTTCACTTTCAACAAGAGGCTCTTTAGTTCTTCTTCACTTTCTGCCATAAGGGTGGTATCATCTGCGTATCTAGGGTTGTGGATATTTCTC
Organism: Giraffa tippelskirchi; assembly: GCF_054371585.1. NCBI lineage: Eukaryota > Metazoa > Chordata > Mammalia > Artiodactyla > Giraffidae > Giraffa > Giraffa tippelskirchi. The sequence goes on from NC_137281.1 coordinate 102,321,454, forward strand.
CCGGCAATCTTGATTCCAGCTTGTGTCCAGAGCTCAGAACTATTAACCACTTCAAATTCTCTCCCTAATTCTCTGTGAGTCAGTTCTTGATTTCATCATATTTACTTGAAAACAAATCACTTTGAATCTGTCTTAGGATCTATCCAGATCACTTCTACTCCAGGATGGGTAGTGTTGCTAGAAAAAAAATAATGTATCTGCAAAATAAGTAGCTTATTGTCACTACAAATTTATGATAGTACCAGTTATCCTCTGAAATTATTTTACTTGTTTTTGGCCACTTCAGTCTCCCACTCTTGTCACCAGTTTTTTCAAATACAGGCCACTTTCCCTTAAGCCTTCTAACTAACTCTTAAACTTATTCACCAATGGGCAGATAATTCTTTTATTTCAAAGAAGACAGGTTCTATCATATGGTAAATACCTAATGATCTAAATTCTAAGTTGCCAGCAGAATGATCTTTCAAAGGAGACAAACACAACTACTTCCATATATTCTAAAAGGTAGTAGTAGCAAGAAAATGGGGACCACAGTGGTACAATTGCTAGAAATTGATTCTTCTAATGATTAGAATGAATGATTTAATAAAAGATATCCATGTTAAGATATCCAATAGTAAGTTGGATGTTTAGATTCCATAACTTTTGGTTTTACAGGCTGAAGTTCAACAAAGAAACTTTATTCAATGTGTAAATCAGATTACTATAGATTAGAGCTGTAGATCAGAGTTTGACAAGATTGTCAAGAGAGTGGAATATGAAAGACACCTGACTGATGGTCAGTATTCTAGTCTAATCCATAGTGCAGTAGTTAAAGTTGCTTAGTCATATCTGACTCTTGGTGACCCCATGTACTATACGGTCCGTGGAATTCTCCAGGCCAGAATAGTGGAGTTGGTAGTCTTTCCCTTCTCCAGGGGATCTTCGCAACCCAGGGATCGAACCCAGGTCTCCTGCATTGCAGGCGGATTCTTTACCAGCCGAGTCACAAGGGAAGCCCAGTCTAATCCATAGAAAGTAACATTATCAAAAGAAAAAGTTTACAATGGTTTGCATTCAACTTCCCTTCTGTCCGGTGGGGCAGACTTCAAGACACTCTGCTCTCTTGTTCAATCTTTTGTTAGGGTACAGAGTTTGTTTAGACCTAGGTTAAAATTTTTACCGACAGCATAGTGGATACTTGTTATGGTTTTAGTTACCAAGCGTTCCTTGTTTTGACTAGGTAAATATATAATTTATAACCAAATTAAGACAATTTTAGGGGAAAAAAATATATGAGCTATTACTAAATATACCAGGCCAGGACCCAGGACATACCTAGACAAATTGTATTATGCAGTAACTCTAATTTTGAGTGAATTTCTATGAAAATAAAGAATTTAATGTAACATAGGCTAGACAGGGACCATTTCTCTTTATGGTTTTTACATACTAGAGAAGAATTTAAATGTCTCAGAAATCAAGCTTTAATGAAATCTGCCAACCTTGTCCTTTTTCCTGATCTTCTAGGATTTGTTTTAAGATTTTGGCAACTTCTAACAACTCCTGGGAACACAAAGCATGCATTCTGTACTTTCACATTAGAGTTTGACCTCCCATCAGCAAGAAACCCATCTCCTTACTGCAAACAACAGCAAGAACAATATTAATCACCGAAGTGTTTCTCTAAGGGCTGACAACTCTCCTAGAATAGCAGTTAATCCATTTATTCCCTCCTTTGCATTCACATTCTTCCTCTATCTCTTCAAGTGAGCAATCATGAGTAAAATCTTTCCCCTACAACAGAAAACAAAATAAAATATATATATGAAATCCTCAATTGTCATTCTATCTCATTTCTTATAATGAATGTATTCATCCATTATGGCAGCCACTCTGGTTTTCCACCCAGTAGGCACACCATCTGCCATTATTCTTCCTCACTGGAAAGAGGAAGAATTAATTTCCTTTGGGTAATCTTCTGACATGCAATCAGGATCTCAGAAGTTATGGTTATAACCCTTACTTACCTGGAGGCCCTGGGGTGAATGATGAGTGGTCTAAGCCAATCATAAAACTCTTATTACTCTAGCTATTGATTGGTTTAAGCACAGCTCTGTGTCACAATCATAAGCAATGAGATGAGATAAAAATCTTACTTCTTAGAAAGTGTTTTTTTCCTAGACAAAAGAGAAGATGAGAAAAATAAATAAAAAGCCCAGCACAACATCAGATGATGATGTTTCTCATGTGTTGCCTAAAATTGTAGACATCATCATTCATTAATAGACTGAGACTTCACTGGCTAAGTATGGCAAGAAAAAATGATGGGGACATGCTGGGATACCATTGAGCCCTGAATTATCTTACCCTGGAATGACATTTTCTCTGGATTTCATTATGTGTAAAACAAAGGGCTAGTATTTAGCCTACTTTTATTTGGGTCTTCAGTGAAAGAAACCTATGTGATGTATTCAAATTTCTTATACAGATAGCTTTGAAAATACATTTGTCTACTTATAATAAATATTATATTGTTATACACGTAAATAATAGACATAATAAAATCAAATGCATTCAACTGATGGAGATGTTATCATATCAAATATGAGTCATCTGTGTGTATAGCAAATTATGCAGTTTCTCATTTGCATTGCCAGAAAATCAGATTCTTCATTGAAAATAACTATAGATCTAGAGTTGGTTAATAATTCAAACTATCAAAACTATTGGTCATATTTGTCTAAGTTTTTACTTTTTCAAGGAAGTTGTGACTACACTGTCAACTACTTTTTCTGAACATTACTCTTTTTCTTTTATACAAAAGGTACCTTGATTTATTTTGTGGCGACAAGTTTTATCATACACAGAACCAAAGGGCCTCCATTGTTTTCTGTTTATCTGTGCAGGAAAGAATCATCATTATTTTTTTCACTTGTTTCTATTTTTTTTTTTTTTTTTTAGGTGATCATCTCTCCCCCAGACAAGTATGTTAACCTGGAAACTTTTTGAGCAGTGATAGGACATCCTTCTATCTAAAAACTGCTCTTGTTCTACATCTTGATGCATATTCTTGTTACACATCTTAGCATTCATAAGCAACTCTGGTGAGTTAATTAAAACCACACAGGACAGTTAGTTATATTCCATCCTCCTGTGAGAACTATATCACCTCCAACCACAGAAACTTAATATTTCACTGAGAGAGTAATTGCTTATGTAGGACTGCCAAAACATTTCCCCCAAATTTTACACTTTGAAGTAGTGGAAGATTTTATCCTTTGTTTGAACAGAGCTTAAGCTCCTTGATGATGTAGTTATTGCTAAGGTTTTGGTGAGGATGTTATTTACTGAAATAGTGTTCTTTTTATAGAGAATCATGGTGATAATATCACTTGGGTCTTGATATCAGGGATTGTTATGCTTCTTTTAAATAAATAAACATAATTTCTTAAAGTGAATTTAAAAGTTTTCTAGAAACCTTGTGCTTGCTCATTCACTAAGTCGTGTCTGACTCTTTGTGACCCTGTGGACTGTATAGCCCACCAGGCTCCTCTGTCCATAGGGATTTCCTGGCAAGAATACTGGAGTGGGTTGCCATTTCCTCCTCCAGGGGATCTTCCTGACTCAGGGATGGAATCCGATCTCCTGTGTCTTCTGCATTGGTAGGTAGATCCTTTACCACTGAGTTACCTTGGAAGCCCCTAAAAAGCCTCAGAGGTAATAATATAGCCTATATCTAGAAAAATGTAACCAAAAATGTATGTATAATCAATCTCATTCTGTTTCCTATTTTTATTGCTTTTCTTTTCTTGTTGTCTTTAAGAACAGTTTTATTTTTTAATTTTGTGTTTATCATTCCTCTGCTTTTAAAAAAATTATTAATTTATTATTTATGGCTGCACTGGATCTTTGTTACTGTGCAGGCTTTTCTCTAGTTGCAGTGAGCGAGGGCTATTCTTCTAGCAGTGTGTGGGCTTCCCATTGCAGTGGCTTCTCTTGTTGCAGAGCACGGGCTCTAGAACGCAGGCTTCAGTATTTGTGGTACCCGGCTTAGTTGTTTGGTGGCACATGGAATCTTCCCAGACTAGGGATCGAACCCATGTTCCCTTCATTGGCAAGTGGATTCTTAACCACTGTACCACCAGGAAAGTCCCAACACTTACTTTTGTTGAAATTTCCTCACTAATTTACCATATCTCACACCTCCACCCAATTCTCATTCAATTTGTCATCAAATTATGAAGGTTTTTAAGTTGAAATCTCGCTTATTAAACTTTTTCATTTCCAGTAAAATCATATTAGGACAGGTTCCTAGAATATCTTTTTTAAAGCTATAAGAGTTATCTATGTTCCCTCTGGTTCCTCTCTAATCCATTCTGCTCACTGCAGGCAAGTGATCTTTTCAAAATAAAATTAGAATTGTGTGCTTCTATCATAACTTCTGTCAAAGCAAAATTAAACATACAAAAACTTTCAAATTTTTCTAATTGCCCTGTATAAAACCACCAAATCTTTCAAGATTACAAGGCCGAAGGGAAGCTATCTCCAGTGTGTCTTTGTAACTGGCCGAGATCATGAAAGAGAAACTTCCAACCTCTTAGAAGATGAGAAGGTGGTTTCCACCCTTCCTTCACTCTCCTTCCCTGTTCTTCACTAAGCATGACATGTTTTATTTGGTTGGGGAGTTTGGAAAAGAGACTGAGAATACATATTTCACATCTTCTACACACTTTCTTTGTCTCACAAACAAATAAATGTAAGTCTCCCCTTAAGGGGAATGCGTCAACTGAAAAAAATGCACAACCTAAAAGTTGAGAATTATGTTTTATTCAGCAAACAAAGCTTAGGACTTCAGTCCAAGATATAGGATCTCAGATAACTCTGAGAGACTGTTCCCAAGAGGTAAGTGAGGAAGCAGGATATATAGGAATTTTTGCAACAAAGACCAAGTAATCAGAACATCAAAAGATTGTAATGAAAGAAAACCAGATACCTCAACTTAAGGAATTTAGTATTTATCTATGTATGGAAAGATGGAAAAATCAGTACTCATTGAAATAATTTCTTTGATATGCACTTCACCTATCTGGAGTCAGTATCCTCTGCTTTCTCATCCTAAGTCTTTCAGGTGCACCAATTGGGGGATGATGTCTTCAGTGGCTAACTGCTAGATGGCAGCCATCCTGTTTCTATCCTGAGTTCCCTCAGGGCTCACTCTCGGGGCAGCTGTAATGTGGTGGTTTGATGGCTGCAAGCATCATTTACTGATATGGCAGGCATCCTTTTTTTTTTTTTTTTTTTATAAATCCAAAGATGGGCTTCCCGGGTGGCTCAGTGATAAAGAATCTGCCTGTCAATGCAGGAGATGTGAGTTCAGTCCCTGGGCTGGGAGGATCCTCTGGAGAAGGAAATGGCAACCCACTGTAGTTTTCTTGCCTGGGACATCCCATGGACAGAGAGGCCTGGTGGGCTATAGTCCATGGTGTTGCAAAAGAGTCAGACACGACTCAGTGACTAAACATTAGCAACAACAACAAATCCAAAGCTAGAGACTTGACAGGCAGGAGTAGTGTATTCGTTTCCTAAGGCTTCTATAACAAAGTACCACAATGTGTGTAGCTTAAAACAACAGAAATGTATTGCCTACTTTTGGAGGCTAGAAGTCTAGAATTGAGGTGTTGGTAAGGCCAGCCTCCTGTAGAGGAGAATTGTTCCTTGCTTCTAACTTCTCTTAATGGTCATTGATCATTGAAGTTTTGTGGTTTGCTGCTACATCACTCTAATCTTTTCCACTGCAGTCACACAATATTATCTGTGTGTCTCTGTTTCTCCATATGACATTTTCTTCTCTATATCTCTGCCTTATTTTAAATAAGGATTCCAGTCACATTGGATTAGGGCCCATCCTACTCCTGTGTGACCTCATTTTAAGTAATTACATCTGCAGTAATACATCTGCAGTAATCCTATTTCCAAATAAGTTTATATTCTGAGGTACCAGGAGTTAGGACTTCAGCAGATCTTTTTGGATAGTACAGTTTAACTTGTAACAAGTAGAGAGCCAGTGAAGTGAAGGAAAGTCACTCAGTCATGTCCAACTCTTTGCAACCCCACGGACTATTACAGTTCATGGAATTCTCCAGGCCAGAATACTGGAATGGGTAGCTGTTCCCTTCTCCAGGGGATCTTCCCAACCCAGGGATGGAACCCAGGTCTCCTGCATTGCAGGCAGATTCTTTACCAGCTGAGCCACGAGGGAAGTCCAAGAATACTGGAGAGGGTAGCCTATCCCTTCTCCAGCAGATCTTCCTGACCCAGGAATCAAACCGGGGTCTCCTACATTGTAGGCGGATTCTTTATCAGCTGAGCTACCAAGGAAGCCCTAGAGAGCCAGATCAAGCTGTATTCTCTAATTGCTCATTTAGCAGCAAAGTTAAGTTTTAATATACTTGTGTGCATGTTTTTAAATTGTTTTAGTGTTTTGAATAAAGAAGTATTAATATGATGAGCATGTCAACAAGAACCCCAAAAGGATCCCAAAAGATGTGCTTGGTGTTAGCCACTGCAGAAATATCCCATAAAATAGTATATCTTTCTCACTAATATGCCTGCAGGGGTCTTTAATTCCTCAAATGCATCTTGTTCTTCCCTTGCAAGCCTTCCCTCAACTCCCACTCATCTCCTAAAGCAGCACAGGGCTTGTATCACTGATTGGGATACTGTTCCTATCTCTCTTCATCTACTTAATTCCTACTCTTTTACAGATCTTTGTTTAAGCACTTCTGAAATGAAGCCAATAACCTATGAGTCTGGTTAGATTCCTTTCTTATATATTTTCACACACAGGGTCCCTTTCTTTAAGAACTCTTATATCAATGTGATATTAGACATTAGTTAGAATAATTAACCAACTACTGGTCTCACCTAGCCTACAATGTTCATAAGGAATCCATTTGATTCTGTTCACTATATTAGTACCAATGAACTAGCAAAATACTTAGAATAAGATAGGCCCCAAATAATATTTGTTGAGTACATGTAAATTACTTCTTTTGAGATATTTTCATATTTTGAGTAAATTTTTAAAATGCACCTTAAATGCATTTTGGAACAAGATGGAAAAGGAACAACAAAGGAAAGAATGAAAGGGTGAGAAAATGAGCAAACAAAAAAAAAAAACAAAACAAAAAAGAAGATGAAAAGGAGGGAAGATAGGTAGGGAGGAAAGAAGAGAGGAAGAACAGAAAGAAGGAACAGCAGAAAAAGAGAATTTCCAAGTTGATTATGAGCCATGACTCAGTTACTATTTCAAAATAATGTTTTAAGTGCTTAAGTATGTTGTGCTTTTACATTTCAGATGTTGTTTTTTTTTTTTTTTCATGTGTTTGCTTTTATCATCTGCATGCAGCTGTGAATTCCAGAATTAACACATATGCTTGATATTTCTAAAGGTGTCAAATTTGTCCTTGGGAAGTCTTTCTGAAATTTTTCAAGATGTGGGTATGTGAGCTCTGTTCCTAAGACTGGGTATATAATTCTGTACATGTGAGAAAAGGATAGTTGTTATGGCTGCTAAGATTTTAGATATGAATGGATGTGAATATAATATATCAGATTAGAATGTTACAGAGTTAGGCACATGATTAAGTATCCAGGAAGATAAATGTGAGAGTTTTATTGAACAAATTTGATTGAAATACAATTCACATTTAAACAATGCATGCATGACAAATAACCATCCGATACTCTTTGATTATCAGATATATTTGCAAGGATTGTTGCATCCTCCTGGACCGCTCTTGCTCTTCTTTTTCCAAAACTAAAAAATAAGTTTAAAAATGAAAAAAAGAACTAAAAAAACACACTTTATCATTGTTTATGACAGAGATGAGGGAAGAGTGAGATGATGCATACTCTATATTTTGCACATAATTCTATATAAATATTTTAATTTTATTCTGAATGGAGTTATATGCTCATATGATTGTTACTCCTACTTTGGCTTTTAAAATGTTAGTCGATCATTTTATTCTCCTACACAAGATCTTCAGTGTCTTCTTATTGAATAATCAAGTCAAGTTTCCTTTCCCAGGACAGCAAAAGAAGACCTGCATTGTCTTGTCTTTTCCCATCTCTTCTGCTCCAACTGGCATCACTTGCCTATTTAGTATCGCTTTGCTCTGTTCCTCAAACTATTAATACCTAATTCACTTCTACCAGAGGCCCTGCTGTTTCCTTGGATAGGTTCCTCTCCCTGGAAAGTTCTTTCACAGGCTCTTCATGTAGCTACTTTCCCTCCTCATCTCTTCGTTATATGCAACCTTCACAGAGCAGTCTCCCGGGACTGGTTTGTTACTGAATGTAAGTTCGTATGCCTGACCCTTGGTTAGGCCAGCAAACCAAAGCATCTGAGTTTGGAGCAGAGAAAGTTTTATTGCAGTGCCAAGCATAGGAGAATGGGTTTGGGGCAAGAAAGGGAATAACATTTTGGATAGAGAAGTTAGTCATAAACTCAGCAGATGAGCTTGGTTTTAGGGGGACTTAGTTTCAGTCTGTTTAATAGTCTTGTTTCCTAGGTCCCCAATAACATATTCAGTCCAGTTCAGTTGCTCAGTCGTGTCCGACTCTTTGACCCCATGGACTGCAGCACACCAGGCTTCCCTGTCCATCGCCAACTCCCAGAGCTTTCTTAAACTCATGTCCATCAAGCCGATGATGCCATCCAACAATCTTATCCTCTGTCGTCCCCTTCTCCTCCTGCCTTTAATCTTTCTCAGAATCGGGGTCTTTTCCAATGAGTCAGTTCTTTGCATCAGGTGGCCAAAGAATTGGAGTTTCAGCTTCAGCATCAGTCCTTCCAATGAATATTCAGGACTGATTTCCCTTAGGATTGGCTGGTTTGATCTCCTTGCAGTCCAGGGGACTTTCAAGGGTCTTCTCCGACATCACAGTTCAAAAGCATCAATTCTTTGGCGCTCAGCTTTCTTTATAGTTCAACACTCACATCCATACATGGCTACTGGAAAAACCATAGCTTTGACTAGGTGGACCTTTGTTGACAAAGTAATGTCTCTGCTCTTTAATAAACTGTCTAGGTTGGTAATAGCTTTTCTTCCAAGGAGCAAGTGTCTTTTAATTTCATGACATATTTTAAGAACATATTAATAGATACCTATTCATTGCTTTCACAAGATGCAAAACAGTTTGAAATTATCTTGTTCATAGACTTTATTTGTTGATTTTTCACCTTACTGAAATAGAATATGATCTCGAAGGGCGAAGCCTTGCTCACCATTATAATTCCATGTAGTGATTGACAATATGCCTACAAAATTATGACACTCCTTCCAAAAGTGGAGCTTAATTCCTTTATTTTGCATGTGAAATGGATTTAATAACTTGGTTCTAACAATTTTTTTAAAGTGAGAATAATGGTGTGTGACTTATTAGATGAGATCCTTTTATGATCTGAAGCTTCCTGCTTTCTCTCCCTCTCTCTCTCTCTTTCATGGCCCACTTTGAGGGAATTAGTTGCTATGTCATGAGAATACTCAGTGTGCCTGTGGAGAGAGGCACAGGTGGTGAGGCCTGTTGACAAAGACTCGCAGGTGAGTCATCTTGGAAATGGTTTGTCCAGTCCAAACATGAGGGAGCCTGAGCCAGTATCACTCAGCTAGGCCATTCTCACTTCCTGACATCAGAGAAACTGTGGTAGATAGAGTGTTGTTTTAAGGCATCAAGATTTTGTTTAATATTTACATAATATAGCTAACATGCTTTATAAAATATTTTATAACTTGATAAGTTCTCATTAACATATTTGAATGAATTAATTATCAAGCATGAAAAGAGTAAAATATCCAGCCATGATGAATAGTACTACAGCTAATTTATGTTTCCAAGTTGAGTGAAGCATGGGCTTCTGCTCAACAACACTCCCTTTGCTATTCATTATTCAACTGCCTCAGCTTCAACTCCTTTTACATTAAAACAAGGAATGTACCTTCTAATTAAGAAAAAAAAAACCTCATTGTGTGTGACACTTTGGGCACTATTTTCTTTCTTATTTAAAATGAATGTTTACTGAAATTTTCAGGCTTGCTTTAGAGAAAGATCTGTCTTTTCTAAATTTACCCTGTATCTGCCCAGGTGACCCCATTTTCTCTCCTTTCTGTAGGATTAACACCATTCATGATCTGAGCCACAGTCAGCTCCTGGTCTTGTTTTTGCTGACTGTATAGAGCTTCTCCATCTTTGGCTGCAAAGAATACCATCAATCTGATTTCAGTATTGACTATCAGGTGATGTCTGTGCGTAGAGTCTTCTCCTGTGTTGTTGGAAGAAGGCGTTTGCTATGACCAGTGCATTCTCTTGGCAAAACTCTGTTAGCCTTTTCCCTGCCACATTCTGTACTCCAAGGACAAATTTGCCTGCTACTCCAGGTATTTCTTGACTTCCTACTTTTGCATTCCAGTCCATTATAATGAAAAGGACATCTTTTTTGGGTGTTAGTTCTAGAAGGTCTTGTAGGTCTTCATAGAAGACCGTTCAACTCCAGCTGCTTCAGCATTATTGGTTGGGGCATAGACTTGGATTACTGTGATACTGAATGGTTTCCCTTGGAAACGAACAGAGATCTTTCTGTTGTTTTTGAGGCTGCACCCAAGTACTTGGGTGCATTTTGGACTCTTTTGTTGACTATGATGGCTACTCCATTTCTCCTAAGGGATTCTTGCCCACAATAGTAGATATAATGGTCATCCGAGTTAAATTCACCCATTCCAGTCCATTTTCATTTGCTGATCCCTAAAATGTCGATGTTCACTCTTACCACCTCCTGTTTGACCACTTCCAATTTGCCTTGATTCATGGACTTAACATTCCAGGTTCCTATGCAATATTGCTCTTTACAGCATCGGACTTTACTTCCATCACCAGTCACATCCACAACTGGGTGTTGTTTTTGCTTTCACTCCATCTCTTCATTCTTTCAGATGCTTTTGAACTGTGGTGTTGGAGAAGACTCTTGAGAGTCCCTCAGACTGCAAGGAAATCCAACCAGTCCATCCTAAAGGAAATTAGTCCTCAATACTCATTGGAAGGACTGCTGCTGAAGATGAAACTCCAATACTTAAGCCACCTGATGCAAAGAGCTGACTCATTTGAAAAGACCCTGATGCTGGGAAAAATTGAAGGTGGGAGGAGGAGGGGACGACAGAGGATGAGGTGGTTGGATGGCATCACTGATGTGATGGACATTAGTTTGAGCAGTCTCTGGGAGTTGGTGATGGACAGGGAGGCCTTGCCTGCTGCAGTCCATGGGGTCGCAAAGAGTCGGACATGACTGAGCGACTGAACTGAACTGAACTCACTAATGTAGAGAAGTTATAATATTTGATGAAATTCCCTCTACTTTCAGATCAGTTCTGATCTCATTTGGATCTATCCAGGGAGGGAATTAAGCAAAGACAAAGGACCACGAGTTGAACAATCTATGATCAAAGTTGAAAAAAATGAATCTTTAGAACATAGACATTTTTTATATCACATTAATTATCTAAATAAAACAGAAAGGAGACCAGTTCACTCATTTATTTCTAACCTAGATGTTTTGTAGAGACGTCAGTCACAGACGTACATTTGGATAACACCAACTACACATATTGTAGTAATGTAATGGGTGGACTTTAGGGCACTTTACATTCACTTAGTAACTAAAAACACACTCACTGAAATTTAGTCACTACATAAACAATTATATTTTATATCTAAAATGTGATTCCCTATCTGTCTTAATTTTTATCTAAAGAAAGAAAGTGAGAGTGAAAGTTTCTCAGTCGTGTCCAACCCTTTGTGACCCCATGGACTATACAGTTCACTGAATTCTCCAGGCCAGAACACTGGAGTTGGTAGCCATTCCCTTCTCCAGGGAATCTTCCCAACCCAGGGATTGAACCCAGGTTTCCCACATTGCAGGTGTATTCTTTACCAGCTGAGCCACCCTGGAAGCCCCTTTTTTTGTAATCTAACTTCTCTGTAAAAATTCTCTATGAACCTGACAATTTTTATCTTCAAGCAAAGATTTGCATCTCAGCCTTTATTTTTCCTAAGTGTTAGTTTACTCACCAAACTAAAAGCAAGTTCCATATTATAATACATTTGAAGTATATTTACTTTAAAGGTACTACAGAAAAAAATGATTGGAAATTTTAATAACTTCTCTGGTACTTTAGCAGCAGAGAAACTATTTAACAAAATTTGAATTATATAGATTTTTGAAAATAATTTGCTCCTAGAAAATATAAATACATTTATGCATGTCAGAGAATAAGATATAACTAAATACAGAAAATTAATTTTCCCAAAAATCAACCAGATGGGAGGCATACATTTTTATTAAGAAAATTGTTAGTGTTATATTCTATATAAATAATAAAGCATAATTATCCCCCAAATGTTATATCTAAAGTGGCAATTTAAATAAAAAATTATTTAAATGTATTTTAAAAATTTATTTAAATAAAAAATTTAAATAAAAAATAAAAGTGAGCCTCCAAAACTCCAGTTCAAACAAATTGAGTTTTTAAAGTGTAAACTAAAAGTAGAAAAATATTTGAGATTAGTCAGTAAACACAATTTTCAATTAAAAATATTTCTAAGAGAAAACTAGGGAAAATATTTTATATGTGAATATAAAAGTCTCAATTAACATTGCATTTCCCCATAGGACCTTTGGGCAGAAAAATTCCATGGACAGAGGAGCCTGGCAAGCTACAATCCAAAGGGTTTCAAAGAGTTGGACACAACCCTGAGCAGCTTATGAACTTTAATGAAACTAGTTGTGAGACAGTGCTTTTTTTGGAGGGGATGCTTTACAATGACCAATACAATTGCTCCCTTACAGTAAATGTGATAATAATATCATAGTGCTCAATTGTGAACCTCTCTAACAGAACCTGAGTTTAAAATTTTTTTTCTTTCCTTCTCTATTATCCTGATGATGATCATTATTACAATTGTTGAACAGTAATTAGTATTAAGGCTGCAAAGAATAAAGAGCCTTTTTTGAGGTCTTAGGAATTGCAATTCAGGAAACACAGATTTGGGTAATACTGAAAGAGTGTTCCAGGGAAGAGAAAGAGTCAGGAAGTTACAAAGGCTAAAGCAACAGGATTGTTAAAGTTGTTTTGAGAGAATAACAATTGCCTCTGATGCAAAAGGGCTTCTCTGATGGCACAGATAGTAAAGAATTTATTTGCCTGCAATGCAGGAGACCCAGGTTTGATCCCCTGGTGGGGAAGATCCCTTGAAGAAGGGAGTGGCTGAAGTGTTGAAGTGTTAGTCACTCAGTTGTATTTGACTCTTTGTGACCCCATGGACTGTAGCCTGCCAGACTTGTCTGTCCAAGGGATTCTCCAGGCAAGAATATTGGAGTGGGTTGCCATTTCATTCCAGTATTTTTGTCTGGAGAATCCCATGGACTGAGGAGCCTGGTGGGCTACAGTCCTATAGTCCTGGAGTCGCAAAGAGTCAGACACAACTGAGCAACTAACACTTTCACTGATGCTAAAAGGAAATACTTGCCCTTAAAGCACAGACTGTCACTATTTAGTGTCAAAGACTCAGATTCCATCTAGACTGAGATGTACCATTTCCTTCATGGCCTCCAGACTCCATTTTAGAGAGTCTTTTAGCAACACTGAATCCATGGTAATTTTTTTTTTCACTCGGTCCTAAATGTAGTCAAATAGCAATCAGATATAATTCTATGAGTCTTAAAAAAAGCACACACAAAAAGTTTCCTTGATTTTGATTTTTCTCTTGATATTTCTAAAGATATAGCCTTTATTTCTTTCAACAGTTCATTGTTTTAAATAAAGTGTAAGTATATAGAAAAAGTCTGATTTTAATAGTTTCAATGGAAATCCACTGTATGTTTTAGTTGATTAAACCAGAAAATTAGCTGCATTTTTTGTTTCCTGTATTATATCAACATTATGTTCTCTCATATTTAAACTCTCATAGAACAGAATGTTTTATTTATTGTTTTATCCTCATCATCAATTTTAGGAACTACTAAATAGTTTATTAAATTAAAGTGAGCTATAAAAACCAGTAATGCACCATTTTCTGGTAGTAGCTATTCCAAAATCCCAATGGAGGTATGTTTGGTCAATTAAACACCATTTGAGTGAGAGCAAATAGCACATTGTCTAATATCCTTCTAGTTCACAGTTAGAAAATCCTCTTAACTTTCTGGGAAAATAGCAGTGATATGTTTTCAAATATTCTGTATTGACTCAGTGAACAGCCTAAGGTAATATTATCAATTGCTACCTTGGTTATATCAATTCAAGAGCCAGTTTTTTAATCTGTCATGAAGCCTATATTTCATTTGAACATCTGACTGGAATATCCTTGTGATAATTTGGGCACCTGTGTTTTTGATTTTAAATGCTGCCGAGTGGAGAAACATGTTGGGTTGATACAGAACCCACAGCTCACTGTAAAGCAATCACAGGTAGCTACAGATGATCCAGAAACGCAGGAGCTTATTCCCAAGGGAACGGCCATTCTGGTGGACTGTATAAAAGCCATACAAAGTATGTTTATCCTGAAAAAATGGGACTACCCAAATCCCTCTATAAATGCCAAATAAGACACCCCAGACAAAGCCTCAGATATGCTTCCTATTCAAGTCAAGTGGGGGCTTGCCAGGTGGCACTAGTGAGAAAGAACCTGCTTGCCAATGTAGGAGATGTAAAAGACTAAGCTTCAATCCATGGGTCAGGAAGAGCCCATGGAGGAGGATATGGCAACCCACTCCAGTATTCTTGCCTGGAGAATCCCGTGGACAGAACAGCCTGGCGGGCTACAGTCTATAGGGTCACACAAAGTTGGACACAAATGAAGTAACTTAGCACGCAGGCATGCACAGTCCAAGTGGGGTTGGCTTTATGATGATCAACAATCGGATGTTTTCACATGTGAAAATGCCCATAACCTGAGTGTTAGCAGGAAGAAATTTTCCTTTACCCTTCTATGTTCTTCTGGTAGGTCTAAAAATGAAATTGATGTAAAACAAATCAAAAAGAGAAAATCAAACAAAAGTTTAATAACATGAATACATGGTAGAGACTCAGAAAAATGGAGTAATTCACCATAATGCCTAAAATTTTCACCATAATCATCTTCAGCTAAAGACAAAAGAGGATATTGCAGGCAGTGGTTGAAGGCAATTCACACAGAGATGGAAATAAATTATGGATAGGATTTGGAATTGGGAATGTTTAAGCAGGTATGAGCTGACTCATTGGAAAAAATCTGGATGCTGGAAAAGACTGAAGGCAAAAGGAGAAAGGGGCGGCAGAGGATGAGATGATGAGATAGCATCACCGACTTAAAACACATGAATTTGAGCAAACTCCAGGAGATAGTGGGACAGAGGAGCCTGGTATACTACAGTCCACAGGGTCACAAAGAGTTGAACATGACTTAGTGACTGAACGACAACAAGCAGATATGATGTAAAAGAGTTACATTTCTTCCACTTGATTGTATTTTGGGGATGGACATTGGTAAGAAACATTTCCCTTTCCTAGCACTATAAAACAGGAGGCATGTAAATCTGCTCTTCAAGCCATATTAATCAGACATGCTAAATGGGAACCAGTAAGATTGAGTTTGAACAATGTACAATAGAAGCTGGACTTTTGGTAGAGACAAATTGTCTGTGCTACAACAGCTCTGTATGGAGCAGAGACAGGTTTATGACAAGAGCATATGACCACCAACTAGCAACAAATACTGTACTTTGGACATTTAAGGAGTATTTACTATATTTCTTTGGATATTAATTGAAGCTTCCCCAATGATTGAAGGGCATAAGGTGATACTAATGTCAGAGAATGGCTCTACCTTGGATGTCAGTACTTGGAAGAGTTTCATAATAAGGTGGAAATGGTTTATACACTATAATGATGGCCTGGAGAATGCAAGGAGAGATACTCAGAAGAAAGGAGACTCTTTTTCCCCTAGAATTGACTTAGAGCTGCCTGCATTGCTGCTGGAACTGACTGCCATGAGAATGGTGCTCTATGCAAACAGCCTCCGACTGAACATCAAAGAGCTGGTTTATAGATGACCATTCCAAAATGTTTGGGCTTCCCAGGTGGCACAGTGGTAAAGAACCAGCCTACCAATGCAAGAGACTCAAGAGAAGAAGGTCAATCTCTGGGTTGGGAAGATCCCCTGGAGTAGGAAATGGCAAACTTCTCCAGTATTCTTGCCTGGAAAATTCCATGGACAGAGGAGTCTGGAAGGCTACAGTCCACGGGGTTGCAAAGACTCGGACATGACTGAGCACACGTGCACACACACATTCCAAAATGAATGGACAAAATTCTGTCTGAAAGGCCACTGCTCTGATTGAAGAAGATAAAAACAGATGAGCAGAGTGTGGTGAGTAGCACGCAGTTTTCCTAGCAGTAATGGATGAGTTAAACAGGGGTAAAAGGCAGAGGAACCAGAGATCAAATTGCCGACATCTGCTGGATTATCGAAAAAGCAAGAGAGTTCCAGAAAAAACATCTACTTCTGCTTTATTGACTATGCCAAAGCCTTTGACTGTGTGGATCACAATAAACTGTGGAAAATTCTTCAAGAGATGGAAATCCAGACCACCTGACCTGCCTCTTGAGAAACCTGTATGCAGGTCAGGAAGCAACAGTTAGAACTGGACATGGAATAACAGACTGGTTCCAAATAGGAAAAGGAGTACGTCAAGGCTGTATATTGTCACCCTGCTTATTTAACTTATATGCAGAGTACATCATGAGAAACGCTGGGCTGGATGAAGCACAAGCTGGAATCAAGATTGCCGAGAGAAATATCAGTAACCTCAGATATGCAGATGACACCACCTTTATGGCAGAAAGTAAAGCAGAACTAAAGAGCCTCTTGATGAAAGTGAAAGAGGAGCGTGAAAAAGTTGGCTTAAAGCTCAATGTTCAGAAAACTAAGATCATGGCATCCGGTCCCATCATTTCATGGCAAATGGATGGGGAAACAGTGGAAACAGTGGCTGACTTTATTTTTTGGGGCTCCAAAATCACTGCAGATGGTGACTGCAGCCATGAAATTAAAAGACACTTACTCCTTGGAAGGAAAGTTATGACCAACGTAGACAACATATTAAAAAGCAGAGACATTACTTTGTCCAGAAAGGTCCATGTAGTCAAGGCTATGGTTTTTACAGTAGTCATGTATGGATGTGAGAGTTGGACTATAAAGAAAGTTGAGCACCTAAGAATTGATGCTTTTGAACTGTGGTGTTGGAGAAGACTCTTGAGAGTCCCTTGGACTGCAAGGAGATCCAACCAGTCCATCCTAAAGGAAATCAGTCCTGGGTGTTCATTGCAAGGACTGATGTTGAAGCTGAAATTCTAATACTTTGGCCACCTGATGTGAAGAGCTGACTCATTTGAAAAGAGCCTGATTCTGGGAAAGATTGAGGGCAGGAGGAGAAGGGGATGACAGAGGATGAGATGGTTGGATGGCATCACTGACTCAATGGACATGAGTTTGGGTAAACTCCAGGAGTTGGTGATGGACAGGGAGGCCTGTCATGCTGTGGTTCATGGAGTCACAAAGGGTTGGAGATGACCTACTGACTGAACTGACTGATGACTGAAACATTCCTATGTTTGTGTTTTTACTGACTTGTGGGCAGTGGCCAGTAGCCTAGTCATCTGATGAGCCAGGAAGGCAATGGAAACCTGATGTATTAAAAGTACTCCCATATGGGGCATGGGCCCTGTGGAAATCACTATATGATCTGAGGGGTGTGTTAAAGAAAGGCATGTAAATATGCATCAGAAGAACTCCTTTCCAGATTTGGAAGTAGATGTCCCCAGGTGCTCCTTTGAGTAAACTGGAAAATTATGCATAAACTGATATTTTAATGTGATTCTTACTTAGGAGTTTGGATTTAAATCCATACAATGAAACTATAAACAGAGAATAAGCAGTTTTATTTAGGAGAAGGGTATAATTAAATTTGTGTTTCAAAAAAGCACTCAGTCTCAGATGGATCATGGATAGACCAAAAACAGGAAGAACTATAGGGAAATGAATGCTGCGAAAGCAGAAAAGAGACATTAGATAACAGTCTGCAGAGCACTGGGGAACCAAGGTTGAACAAAATTAAAAACAAAATTTAGTCCTAAGTTTTTACTTCAATGTGTATCTCATGGCTTTCCAGTCAGTACTCCATGTTATTTTAACCATTTAGCCTTTGCTATTTGCTTTGCTCACTCTGTTCTTTAACCTGAACCAAACTTCTCTCTCACTTCCATTAGTCCAAATTATTCTTATTCTTTAAGGCCTACATCAAAACAAAGCTCCATGGAGCTTGTTTGATCTCCCCAAGCAGAATCACTTCTCTTTCTCATCTACCAACTAATTAAGATATCTGTATCAAAAATAAACTAAAAATAAACTTCAAGGAGAGAACAGGAAAAAAAAAAAGTATTAAACTTATTAGGAAAAGTAGGTGAAATGCTATGGAATTAACAAAAGGCATAATTCCTCTGCCAGATGACTTCTGGGTCACTAGAGACAAGGAAGACATAAGAAGTGATAAAAATCATAGAAAAGATGATGGCTGGCCTGGATTTACAATCTTAGGTAGGATTTGAGCACATAGCTTTGAGAGAAGGCAGTTTCTGGTGGCAGAGAGGGCCCAGGTCAAGAAGCATGTTTAGAGAATAAAATTAGCTCAGTGGACTGGAATATAGGCAAAGCAGACAAAGCAAACATTGAAAGGATATGAAAGACCAGGATTACAAACAGCCTTGAATAGAGGCCAAGATAAGGAGATGTGTATATGTGTGTGTGTGTGTGTGCGTGTGCGTGTTCAGTCATGTTTCTTTGCAACCCCATGGACTGTAGCCCACCAGGTTCCTCTATCCATGGAATTGATGTTCAGTTATTAAACAAGCAAATCTTAGAAATATTATATGCCTCAGATATCTTCTTCTCTATTCATATCTAATCCCATCTTAGATAACCAGCCTTCCAGAGTCCCAAGTTAATGGTTCCCTAATGTGCCACAGAAACTTAAATATTGCTACCAAGCTGCAGCCCACCCCGTTGTAGCACAGCCTATAGTCCAGTGCTTCTGAAGTTATTATAAAAAGTTTGTATCAAGATTACATTCAAATGATGGTGCGTTGATCAAAGGGGGTTTCATTTCCCCATTGTAGCACTTCCCCCATCATATACAAAATCTAATAATACCAGATAGTTCATGCATGTAAAAATGACAAAGTTTGTCTGCTATTTCTATTTTTTCAATTTGATTTTAGATTTCTCTTGTGAAAGGTGTATCTGAGTGAACAGAGGAAAAATGGTACTTCTTACACAAAAGCATAAATTTTAGCCTTATTTGCAACTGCCTTCCCAGCCTCAAGATGATTTTCCTTATTGGGTGGGTACCTATATCAATATTATTGTTAATAATAACAATATCAAGTACTTATTAAGCACATGTATTGTGCAAAGCTCTCCAATATCTCATTTAGTCTTTCCACAACAATTTTCTCATTTTGCATATGAGGATATTTATAGATAAATTAATTCCCTAAAGTCACACAGTGTAAATGAAGGAACTGGGTTTTGAACCCTGGCTCATCTGATATCAAAACCTGAGCTCCAAATATTGAACTCTGTAGGTTACTGCCTCTCACTAGACCATATGCCCTCCATTACTTAAAACAGAAGATTCTTTTTGATATCTCATATGAATTGGGAGGAGATATAGAACAGATATTTAGCTTCTCCAATAAAAAGTAAAATAAAAACCATGCCTTTGTTGTCCACATAATGTTGTGTTACCTTGTGTTTACTTGTTTTCCTGGAAATCATGAAAATATTAGGAATAAAATTGCACATGGAATCAACATTTTTCTTCTGGCTCTAAAGGATGTCATAACTTAGGTTTTATCATTTGCACTTCTGAATAAGCAGTTCCACCATAGCCTCAGGCAGTACTTACCTCTTCTAAGTTATCATCTGACTGAATCAAACTATCAGGAAAAGGAAATAATTTCTATGTTTTAGATCTTCTTCCTTACTTTAAGCAGTTTTAGTCTTTGATTGTATCAATAGGACTCGTATAGCAGTGCCTATTTATCTTTCAATGAATGGTAAAGTCATGACCTTCAGATATTGGGAAAATGCATGCCAGTGTGATGCTTTCAAAATAATGATTGAAATTATCTCTGTTATTTTACCTTGGGCAAAAATTATGGATAAAACTAAAAAATACATTTTCAAGTGAGTAAATTTTCAAGTGAATAAAAACTTAAATTTGATATTGAGATTTCCCAAGGAGGCCAAGTCTAGAACTCTCACCAGCCACTTGTCTTCATTGATACTTCATTTCTGATTCTAAGGAGCTAAATCATATTGTGCCAGTTTCTGTAGCTAAGATGTTTCTCACTTTTCTCATCTGTGAATAAGTAAGAGGTGGGAGAAAGTGAACGCCATCATGTCATCTAGTTACAAAATAAACCAGTTCTGTGATTTATCAGTCATTCTCTTCATAATTTAGATTCTCTACTAAATTTAACTTTATATGCCTCATATATCTCTTCTACAATTTCACCATGCCTACCTTAGGGTTAGCCTTTTAAAATCTTTGTTTAAACTATTGTCCTTACTGTAGTCTCCCTATTCCAATTCATATGTTCTATCTTCATTGTATACTAGTTCTCTGTGAAACTATGAATCAATAAGGGGTGTGATTTAAAGTTTTTATAGAACTAAAGTTTATATTTTCCTAAATAAGGTCATTAAAATTAATGTATATTTTATGGTCTTTTCAATAAATAATACAAAGTAGGAAACAACTTGTAAAAGAAAAAAGTATAGTCTTTCCCAAGACTTTTTGATGATTTTTTTTCACATTCCTCTAGAACTAGAAAGGGCCTGGACAACTGAAAATGTGATATTAGTAGTAACAAGTAGTGAAATTAAAAGGGCTTCCCTGGTGTCTCAGTGGTAGAGAATCTGCCTGCCAATACAGGAGACCCAGGACACGTGGGTTCTATCACTGGGTCGGGAAGATCCTCTGGAGAAGGGAATGGCAACCCACTCCAGTATTCTTGTCTGGGAAATCCCATGGACAGAGGATCCTACATGGATCCTACATGGCAGGCTACAGTCCATGGGATCACGAAGAGTCAGACACGACTGAACAACTGAGCATGCATGCGTGCAAAAGGTCGAGAAGTGAAAATTAAATCCTATTGCAACAAAGTTGGAAAAGGAAATGGCAACCCACTCCAGTACTCTTGCCTGGAAAATCCCACAGACAGAGGAGCCTGGTGGGCTGCAGTCCATGGGGTCGCTAAGAGTCGGACATGACTGAGCGACTTCACTTTCACTTTTCCCTTTCATGCCCTGGAGAAGGAAATGGCAACCCACTCCAGTGTTCTTGCCTGGAGAATCCCAGGGACGGCGGAGCCTGGTGGGCTGCCGTCTATGGGGTCGCACAGAGTCGGACACGACTGAAACAACGCAGCAGCAGCAGCAGCAGCAAAGTTTAAGATTTTAAAAATTTTCTCCTCCTGTTTGCTGTTTTATTCCTTGGAAAGTATACCATTATTAAGGCTTAAAAACCTTTTCATCTAGAAATTTTAGGAAGAATGTTACTTTTTAAAATAGATTTTGATCTGTAAAACTTTAAAATGTTGTTAAGGGGGAAATGTGTTAAAGCTCTTATAAACAGTCCTTTCAAGAAAATTATAGACTGATTCAATTACTATTACACACCACATAAAATTACATGATTTCATCTGGAATGTGATAAGCGAAATCCAATTTTAGAGCAAGAGTTGATTCTGGTATCTTTCCTAGTATCTAAGAGAGGGTATATGTCTGTGAATTGCATCTACTGTATACAAACCACATCAATGTTTCAGTAATCTGTGCTTTTCTGATAAGTGAGAACTTTACATGGAATTCTAATAATAATTTTTCAAGTGATCCTGTTCCTTTCCAGTATCATATTTTTAATTAATGAGGAGTTGAGAATTAAATCTGAATATAGTCATTAATCCTAGAAAATATATCAGTGGGTTTTATATGCAATTTTCAGGAGCAATAATTATTTAGGAGCAATTATTTCTAAACTGGATTTGTAAAAACGAAGTAACTTGGTAGCATTAATGCATGGACATAACCCAGCTGCCAAAATGGCATTTATAAATAATTACACTGATACAAGATTACATATGGAAATTATAGTTCACTTTCTAAAAGATTCTTCTTAACAGTGCTTGAAATGCTGATAAGAAGAAATTAATCCCTCAAAAAAGTTCACTGATATCTAGTACATTATTGTAAATAGTAGAACTTATATAGATTAATAGTTAATTTATACCTATTTCCTCAGATGATAAATTGTAGCAAGACTCTATAGATACCTGAATTAAATATGTTCTGCTACCTACAATGCTCATTTTCAATAATGGAAGATCACCACCTTTAAAGCTTTTTATTAATCAATTGAAATTAATTTTAAAACATTCAAAACTTAGAGGTCAATATTTTTTTAAATGACAGTAGGGGAATTTTATATTGTTAAGAGAATTTTTTCACATGACTTAAAAATTTTAGCCTTTTTCTCAAAGGAAATTAATATTTAATATATATTTTCTATTCAGACTTACATTTGTGATTTTCAAGATGAAACTCATTTCTACCTCGGAGCCTAGTGTCACCGTAGTGATAAGAAAAAAGATTTGGTAAACATTATTTTCACACTTGATTATTTTCTTAGAGGTGTATTTGGACTAAATCTTTTTTTATATTTTATTATGGTATGTGAAGTCAAGCGGGCCTTAGGAAGCATCGCTACCAACAAAGCTAGTGGAGGTGCTGGAATTCCAGTTGAGCTATTTCAAATCCTAAAAGATGATGCTGTGAAAGTGTTGCACTCAATATGTCAGCAAATTCAGAAAACTCAGCGGGGGCCACAGGACTCAAAAAGGTCAGTTTTCATTGCAATCCCAAAGAAAGGCAATGCTGCTGCTGCTGCCAAGTCACTTCAGTTGTGTCCAACTCTATGCGACCCCATAGACAGCAGCCCACCAGGCTCCCCTGTCCCTGGGATTCTCCAGGCAAGAACACTGGAGTGGGTTGCCATTTCCTTCTCCAACACATGAAAGTGAAAAGTGAAAGTGAAGTCGCTCAGTCGTGTCAGACTCCTAGTGACCCCATGGACTGCAGCCTACCAGGCTCCTCCGTCCATGGGATTTTCCAGGCAAGAGTACTACAGAATGCTCAAACTACTGCACAATTGCACTCATCTCACACGCTAGTAAAGTAATGCTCAAAGTTCTACAAGCCAGAGTTCAACAATACGTGAACCGTGAACTTCAAGATGTTCAAGTTGGTTTTAGAAAAGGCAGAGAAACCAGAGATCAAATTGCCAACATCTGCTGGATCATTGAAAAAGCAAGAGAGTTCCAGAAAAACATCTATTTCTGCTTTATTGACTATGCCAAAGCCTTTGACTCTGTGGATCACAATAAACTGTGGAAAATTCTGAAGGAGATGGGGATACCAGACCACCTGACCTGCCTCTTGAGAAACCTGGATGCAGGTCAGGAAGCAACAGTTAGAACTAGACATGGAACAACAGACTGGTTCCAAATAGGAAAAGGAGTACGTCAAGGCTGTATATTGTCACCCTGCTTATTTAACTTATATGCAGAGTACATCATGAGAAATGCTGCACTGGAGGAGGCACAAGCTGGAATCAAGATTGCCGGGAGAAATATCAATAACCTCAGATATGCAGATGACACCACCCTTATGGCAGAAGAGGAGAGTGAAAAAGTTGGCTTAAAGCTCAACATTCAGAAAACTAAGATCATGGCATCCGGTCCCATCACTTCATGGCAAATAGATGGGGAAACAGTGGAAACAGTGGCTGACTTTATTTTTGGGGGCTCCAAAATCACTGCAGATGGTGATTGCAGCCATCAAATTAAAAGACACTTACTCCTTGGAAGGCAAGTTATGACCAACCTAGACAGCTTATTAAAAGCAGAGACATTACTTTGTCCAGAAAGGTCCATCTAGTCAAGGCTATGGTTTTTACAGTAGTCATGTATGGATGTTAGAGTTGGACTATAAAGAAAGCTGAGCTTCGAAGAATTGATGCTTTTGAACAGTGGTGTTGCAGAAGACTCTTGAGAGTCCCTTGGACTGCAAGGACATCCAACCCTTCTATCCTAAAGGAGATCAGTCCTGGGTGTTCATTGGAAGGACTGATGTTGAAGCTGAAACTCCAATACTTTGGCCATGTAATGAGAAGAGCTGACTCATTTGAAAAGAGCCTGATTCTGGGAAAGATTGAGGGCAGGAGGAGAAGGGGATGACAGAGGATGAGATGGTTGGATGGTATCACCGTTTCAATGGACATGAGTTTGGGTGGACTCCGGCAGTTGTTGATGGACAGGGAGGCCTGACATGCTGAGGTTCATGGGGTCGCATAGAGTTGGACATGACTGAGTGACTGAACTGAACTGATACTATTGTACATAAAATATTAAACTTTATGAGCCAATTATTAATTAAAAATTAAATGGAAAGATAGTTCTATGAAGCACTTCTAGCAAATGAATAATCCTTCAACATAGCTATGACTATTTAACAAGTTTTCCTGGCTATCATCTCTGTCATGTATTGAATATATGTCTATTTTTATTGGTTGGCTATGGGTTACCTTGGACTTCCTCAGTGGCTCAGTGGTAAAGAGCCCACCTTCCAGTGCAGGAGATGTAGATTTGAACCCTGGGTTGGGAAAATCTCCTGGAGAAGAAAATGGCAACCCACTCAAGTATTCTTGCCTGAAAATCTTGTGGACAGAAGAGCCTGATGAGCTACAGTCCACGGGGTTGCCAAAGAGTTGGACACGACTTAGAGACTAAACAACAACAATATGGGTTACATTATCTGTTTCTTTTAAAGAGTGTTGACCTTTTTTTTGCAGGTTGTTACTTGTAGATAAGCTTGTTGAGTGGTTCAAAATTGCCTTTGCTTTAAGGCTAATGCATGACTTCTCCTAAAGCATGATGTTTTTGAATTTTTACTGATTGTCTCAAGTTTCAGCATATGTCTTTTCTCTGGCTGGTTAAAATCTGAACAGTTCCTAGACTGTAAACTCAGAGAAATGTTTAATTTATAGCTCCCTGGCGATTATTTTCTTGGCCCCATGGAGCTTCCCCCTATTAATGTGCAGATTAGTATTTAATGGAAGACCCAAAAGGGATCTCTTGTGAATTTCTGAAGTTTTTCCTCCACATTCCCTTGTTTCTGATACTTTGTCCGGCAACTCTGGCTCCCTTTGTGTCCCTAAACTCTGATCTGTCTCTTCACCTCATCAGGGTTTCCAGGCTCTTTGGACTCTCCTTCCCTATCAGAATATTTCGTCTCACTAGAAAGTTGGTATTGTAGAGTTTCTCATATGTATTTCCCTTCTCTCATGGATCATTATTGGGCATTGACTCTTGTCCAATATATGAAAACTGTTTTTTCCTGTTTCTTTACTTTTATAGTTATTTGCAGTGAGAGAAAGTGTATAGTCTCATTTACTCCTTAATAAGTGAAAGTAGGAAACAATTTTTGTAGCTGAATATAAGAATAGTAAAATTTTGTCAGATATATTGGAGATTTGGCATATTTGTTTTGAAAATATGAAATCTTACTCATTTTTTAATTCATACCTAATATTATCTGACCTGCATCCAAAAGTGGTCATCAATACCAGCAAAGATGTCCTTAATCTTTATTTTGAAAACAGGATTGTCTTTTCAGGCATGTGAACTAGTATATGAAATCAGTTGTTTGAATTCCACATTGTGGAACATGTGTGTTGGGACTTAAGAAATTTTAAGATTTGATTTTACCAAAGTATTAATAAATGTCATTCAAAGAAGAAGATCTCTTAAGATTGTCTGAATTTCAGTAAGAATTATATTAAAGAGTTTTCAGCATGAATTGGAACTGGATAAAACCACATTGTGTCATTGCAGAATAAATTGATTTACTAGCTGTCACACTTTCTATTTGACATTGGAAAATATTAGTGTCACTGATGCCAAGGCATTCTTCCTTGCCAAACTTAGCCAACATCCCAAATGCTTCCTAAAGAAATTCCTGGACCAGTTTAACACAGATCAAGCCAATAGTATGGAGGTACAAGTGAATACTTTTCTTCTCCTTTACTTTTATAGATTGGTATGCATTCAGTTACTAGAAAAATAGTAGTAAATTATTTCAGAATGAAATTTTAAACAAGGTAAGAATATGCTAATTTTTTATTCCGTTTGGTGGTTAGGATTTAGAATTGAGATTTTATCACTTAACAGTTTTTGTTTAGTCTCATAATTTCTGTTGTTTCATTCTAGAGACTTAGAAAAATTGTTTAGACTGAGAGTCCTATGGTCACAACTTATCAAAGTGATCATCTTGTCAGCCTTTAAATAGTTTAAGTAGTAAAGAAATGCATGTTACAGACACACTGTGGTGGCAAAGAATAGCTAATTATTCATCAATCCTGTTTCTGTTTTCTTTTGAGCACACATGCAGACCAACTGCCCAGTTTTCTTTGCAAAAAAACTACTTTGTTACTTGAATCTAGGTGGTCTTTGAACATTGGAATGTGAGAATAGGTAGTGTATTTCCAGGCTGATTCATGACTACCTCCCTTCTCTCTCCTTCCACTCTTATTTTGCTGGCTCTAGAGAACTCCAAAAATATAGAGGGAACAGCCTAGTGACAGAAAAAAGAGTCAAAGTCTCTGAATGGACCACTACTCACACCCTCTCCCATGGAGTAGACTTCATATGATCAAGAAATAAACTTCTTTTGTGTTGTCACTGAGATTTTGGAGTTGGTTTGTACTGCCTTGATTGACATGGATTTATAAATTCAAGTCATAAATAAACTGCTGTAAGTTGTAAAGAGGGAGGACCGTGTTAGGCAGTGCCAAACATTTAGTTGGATAAGCCTAACATACTGGCCCTATAGCTCTGGGGGCAGTGGTTGGAAATACTCAAGGAGTGTTATGTATGGCTTTTTATTTCTAATTTTAGCAAAAGATTTCATGAAAGGAATAAGCTTAGTAAAAACTGCCTGGTTTTCAGAGAACAAAGATATTAGTAAGAGTTGAGAGAACATGGGTTTTTCAGGCTTGGAGAAGCCAACTGCCACTGGGAATCTAAGTGGTAAAAATAAAGACGAAAAAAGGTTTGAGCCACAATGTCACAGTAAGACTTTTCAACTGAACAAAGAAATTCTGCAATAAAGCAAAGATCAGCTTAGGGGTTTTATAGTCCCCTCAAGTACTATTCCAGATGACCTCAAATTAACCCACTGAGTTGAGAGAGATTTCTAAGTAAGGAATCAAAGAAAGAAAGCAAAGACAATTATGTCAAGGAAAAAGTGAGTATAATTCCAAGCACATGGAAAGGCATTGCAGTAGATCAGAAGCTAAACTAAATTGTTGACAGAACTGTAGTATTTGCACAAGTGTGCATGCATGCACACACACACACACATACACAGTCTTAGTCCATTTGGTCTGCTATAAAAATACCACAGACTAGGTAGCTTATAAGTGATAGAAATGGATTTTTCATAGTTCTGGAGACTGAAATTCCAAGATCAAGAGTGCTGGCATGTTTTTGGATGAGGGACCTTCTTCTGAGTCACAGAATTCTTATATTGTAACATGGTGGAAGGGCTAGGGAGTTCTGTGAAGTCTCTTTTTTTTTACCAAATTAACTATTTTATTTTTTCTTTTCCATGGTGATTTATTACAGGAGATTGAATATACATCCCTGCGCTGTGAAATAGGACCTTGTTGTTTACCCATCGTACATATAATAGTTTACATCTGCTACTTCCAAACTCCCAACCCATCCCTCCTTTGCACCCCCTTGGCAACCACAAGTCTGTTCTCTATGTCTGTGAGTTTGTTTCATAGATATATTCATTTCTGTCTTATTTTATATTTCACATATAAGTGATATCATATGGTATTTGTCTTTGTCTTTCTGACTACTTAGTATTATAGTGTCTGAGTCCATCCACGTAGCTACATATGGCATTATTTCATTTTTTGTGGCTTTTTATAGCTGAGCAATATTCCATTGTGTATATTTGTATATATGCACCACATCTTCTTTATTGCAGTGTCTCTTTTGTAAGAGAACTAATCCTATTCATGACAACTCCTTGCTTATATCTCTGAAGGCTCTACCTCCTAGGATCATCATATTGGGCATTAGGGTTTCAACATATTAAATTTAGGGAGACAACCATTTAGACCATAGTATTCTGCCCTTGGACTCTCAAAATTCATGTCCTTCCTACATGCAGAATACATTCAGTGCATCACAACAAACCCAGAAGTCTTAACTGATTCTACCACCAACTTAAAAAGTCTTAGTTTAAAGTTTCATCTAAATATCACTTAAACTAAATATGAGTAGATGATTCATCCTGAGGCAAATTACTTTCCAGCTGTTAATCTGTGAAATCCAACATGTTATTAATATGCGCTTCCAAAATACAGTACATAGGATAAACACTGTCATTCCAAAGGAGAGAACTACAAAAGAAGAAAGGGATAACATGTCCCAAGCAAGTACGAAACCTTAAAATTGTCACCTTCCAGACATAATGGGATAGGTATTTGTTACAGGAGCAGACCCAGTTCTCAGTACCAGCTATCTTTATTAACCCTTTCAGGCTGCTGCAAGGAAAGACCACACCTTATGTTTAGTCGCTAAATTGTGTCTGACTCATTGCAACCCCATGGACTGTAGCATGCCAGGCTCCTCTGTCTATGGGATTTCCCAGGCAAGAATACTGGACCTAAAGATCGAACCTGAATTTCCTGCATTGGCCGACGGATTCTTTACCACTAAGCCACCAGGGAAGCCCCAGGTAGCTTGTAAACAGGAATTTATTTCTCACAGCTCTGGAGGCTGGAATTCTGAGGTCAAGGTGAGGGCTCTCTTCCAAGTTGCAGACTTCTTACTGTATTCCTCACATGGCAGAAGTTCTGAGGAGTTCTTTGAGTTTCTTTTACAAGAGCACTAATCTCAGCCATAGGACTCTACCTTCATGACTTAGGCACTTTTCCAAGAACTTTACCTCCTAATACCATCACAACGGATATTAAAATTTCAACATGTAAATTTGGGGTAACACAAACATTCAGACCATAATGCATATACACACATACATATAAGCCCAGATAAAACATCTTGGATTGTCTGAAATTTAATATAACTCACCATCTGCCAAGGGCTTCTCTGATTCCTGGATTGGAAAGATCCTCTGGAGAAGGGATAGCTACCCACTCCAGCATTCTTGGGTTTCCCTTGTGGCTCAGCTGGTAAAGAATCCGCCTGCAATGCGGAAGACCTGGGTTCAATCCCTGGGTTGGAAAGATCCCCTGGAGAAGGGAAAGGCTACCCACTCCAGTATTCTGGTCTGGAGAATTCCATGGACTGTATAGTCCATGGGGTTGCAAAGAGTCAGACACAACTGAGCGACTTTCACTTTCACTTTTCAATCTCCCAAAATCACTTAAATAGGAAACCAGCTGTGAATCCTGGGATACTCTCAGGAAAGTATGTTCCCCAATACTGACTTCTTCTATGTCCATAAATGATAATGTGCCAGGAAGATCCTCTCAGAGATAGTTTTGGAGTATAATCAAGGAGCATGCACTAGTCCCAGGGAAGGGGATCTGCCAAATACCTGCCAGGGAGAATATCAGAATTGATAGGGAACAGTGACTATTTTGGTTTTCCCCTTCATCTGCTTTTCAAGTGCAAGCTTTTATTTCAGTTTTCCTATTCCTATTCTGACATTCCATATCAGGCATTGGGGAGAGAGACAACTTATCCTTTAGGTAATATAAGTCATTAGACCTTGGAGAAGTACATCCAGATTTCATGGCCAGGTACAGAGAATGGCATATCTTCCAGCGATTGATCCTGGACTTTTGCTTGATACAGTGACTGGATGGGGCTTGGGGTTGTTTCACTTGGGGAAGAAATGAATTTGTTTCAGTATGTGTGGGGAGAAATGAATAGATAATTGTGGACCCCAGGGGCAGATTGCAATAGAGACTAGTTGGTCGTTCAAGTTGTTCACCATACCTGGCTCCTCTTCTTCTGATACAGAGGCAAGCTCCTTTTCCTGTCTTCACTTGGAGTTTGGTGTCACCATAAACTAAATTATGAATGTGGAAAATGGATGGAATTGGTATAAATCATATCACTGCTCCAACCACTAGGCAAATGAAGAAGACTGTGAGGGTGTATGAAAGGGGGAAGGACAATTTTCCTCTTCCACCACCCAGACTCACTCCAGAATCCCCCCACCCCACCCCCACACACTCTGATTAGACTTTACAAGAGAACAAATTGAATTTTCATTGTGCTAAATCTCTGAGATTTCAAGACTAACAGATTGCAGCATTTAGTGTTACTTTAATTAGTACACAATAGCACATATGCATCCTCATATACAAAGCAATATAGGAAATAGGAGCAAATATCATGGTGATTTAAACGCTTTTGTCTGATATTTGATATCTCTGAGTGCAGAATAAGGCTTAATAAAGTAGAGAAGTGAATGATATACCTCTAACATTAACATCTACATTTATTGAGTGATCTATATGCTAGTCACTTATTCAATACTATTAAAGTGAGGATTATTGTTTACACTGCGGTAGGCACTGCACAGTGGAGATATGAACAACATAGACAAAAGGCCTGCTCTTATGATGTTTTTGTTTTATTTACATCATATAAGTCTGTTGTTGTTACTCTGTATACTACAAATGATTAAATGATAGCTGCAAAACTAAATCACTTGCCCGGACTCATACAATTAGAAAATGGTTAAACCCACATCTCTGATTATTATGCTCTTGGTAATTTTAGATATTTGAATATTTCAAGTTAAATTAAATACTGCTCTTTACTTGTTAAAAATTTGCCTCAGTTATTATTTGGATGTGATCATGTGGTCCATTGTATAGTTTCAGTCTTTAATATTACTCCACTGTAATATTTGGTACAAATATTTCTGGTATAAACTTGATCCATTTAAGTCACAAAGCATAATTCAAGGCACAAAAATTTTTTAATAATTAAGAGTATGTTTGAATCACCAGTACAATTTTTCATATTATATTTGAACAGTTGAATCTTTGACAAATTATGGATTATCCAGATAAGTTCTTCATTTTCCCTTTCTGCTTAATATATAATGAAAGTCTAGAACTGATTGCTAAAAATGAATGGATAAGCATATACATAATTAGTCACTGGTAAATACTTGCCTTTCACTGTTTACATATTACATACTCTGAAATTGATTCCTTTTATTACTATAAAAATCTTTTGTGAATATTGTCTTGTAGAGTAAGGAACTGCTTAAGTAATGTATGACAAAAATACAAACCATAAATTAGAAAATAAAACCTTAGTTGATTTTCTATTTTAATTCAAGTGTGAATATGAGCAAATTAAAGGAATTTTATAGACTTTGGCTCCATAACTGACTGTTGGTGAATGAAGTTTCCCCTTGTCTTTACGCGCCTTATGGAAAGCTGTTAGATTTCACACCCTTATGTCAGATTTGACAAATGATGCAATGAATTAAGCACTCAGACTACAAATGAGAAATTATTATCCAGGAGCAACTTGAGTGTTAAGAACATCGCACATCACTTTCTGTTTGTCTCTCCAGAGAAAGTAATTAGTGAGAAAGTTGCTGAAATTATAATAATCTATTATGGTAGTTATTTTAAAGATAAATCTAGGTGATTTTAATTTCAGTTTGGTTGCAGTTATTTTTCAATTAACAGATTGGAATGATGAATCCTAGAGTTTCAGCACAACTCATTGTATTTCTTATCACAAAACTAAAATATTCCTAGTAAAATGGTTCCATAAAAAAGAAAAGAAAATGCCACCTAAGGGGACATTTAAATAATCTTTGCCTTTTAAAAGTCTTGGTTTCCAGTGAAATGTTACATAAACAAAATTCAGTTCAGTTCAATTCAGTTCAGTCACTCAGTCATGTCCGACTCTGCGACCCCATGGACTGCAGCATGCCAGGCTTCCCTGTCCATCACCAACTCCCGGAGTTTACTCAAACTCATGTCCATTGAGTTGGTGATGCCATCTAACCATCTCATCCTCTGTCGTTGACTTCTTCTCCCACCTTCAATCTTTCCCAGCATCAGGGTCTTTTCAAATGAGTCAGCTCTTCACATCAGGTGGCCAAAGTATTGGAGTTTCAGCTTCAACATCACTCCTTCCAGTGAACACCCAGGACTGATCACCTCTAGGATGGACTGGTTGGATCTCCTCACAGTCCAAGGGACTCTCAAGAGTCTTCTCCAACACCACAGTTCAAAAGCATCAATTCTTCGAAGCTCAGCTTTCTTTATAGTCCAACTCTCACATCCATACATGACTACTGGAAAAACCATAGCCTTGACTAGATGGATCTTTGTTGGCAAAGTAATGTCTCTGCTTTTTAATAAGCTGTCTAGGTTGGTCATAACTTTCCTGCCAAGGAGTAAGCGTCTTTTAGTTCATGGCTGCAGTCACCATCTGCAGTGATTTTGTAGCCTCCCAAAATAAAGTCAGCCACTGTTTCCCCATCTATTTGCCATGAAGTGATGGGACCGGATGCCATGATCTTAGTTTTCTGAATGTTGAGCTTTAAGCCAACTTTTTCACTCTCCTCTTCCACTTTTATCAAGAGGCTCTTTAGTTCTTCATGTTCTGCCATAAGGGTGCTGTCATCTGCATATCTGAGGTTATTAATATTTCTCCTGGAAATCTTGATTCCAGCTTGTGCTTCATCCAGCCCAGCATTTCTCATGATGTACTCTGCATGTAAGTTAAATAAGCAGAGTGACAATATACAGCCTTGACGTATTCCTTTTTCTATTTGGAACCAGTCTGTTGTTTCATGTCCAGTTCTAACTGTTGCTTCCTGACCTGCATACAGATTTCTCAAGAGGCAGGTCAGGTGGTCTGGTATTTCAGTCTCCTTCAGAATTTTCCACAGTTTATTGTGATCCACACAGTCATAGGCTTTGGCATAGTCAATAAAGCAGAAATAGATGTTTTTCTGGAACTCTCTTACTTTTTTGATGATCCAGCGGATGTTGGCAATTTGATCTCTGGTTCCTCTGCCTTTTCTAAAACCAGTTTGAACATCTGGAAGTTCATGGTTCATGTATTGTTGAAGCCTGGCTTGGAGAATTTTGAGCATTCCATTACTAGTGTGTGAGATGAGTGTAATTGTGCGGTAGTTTGAGCATTCTTTGGCATTGCCTTTATTTGGGATTGGAATGATAACTGACATTTTTGAGTCCTGTGTCCCCCACTGAGTTTTCCAAATTTGCTGGCATATTGAGTGTAGCACTTTCACAGCATCATCTTTTAGGATTTGACATAGCTCAGCTGGAATTCCATCACCTCCACTAGCTAGCTTTGTTTGTAGTGATGCTTCCTAAGGCCCTCTTGATTTCACATTCCAGGATGTCTGGCTCTGGGTGAGTGATCACACCATCTTGATCATCTGGGTAGTGAAGATCTTTTTTATACAGTTCTTCTGTGTATTGTTGCCACCTCTTCATTATATCTTCTGCTTCTGTTAGATCCCTACCATTTCTGTCCTTTATTGAGCCCATCTTTGCATGAAATATTCCCTTGGTATCTCTAATTTTCTTGAAGAGATCTCTAGTCTTTCCCATTCTATTGCTTTCCTGTATTTCTTTGCACTGATCACTGAGGAAGCCTTTCTTATCTCTCCTTTGCTATTCTTTGAAACTCTGCATTCAAATAGGTATATTTTTCCTTTCCTCCTTGCCTTTCACTTCTCTTCTTTTCACAGCTATTTGTAAGGCCTCCTCAGACAGCCATTTTACTTTTTTGCATTTCTTTTTCTTGGGGATGCTCTTGATCCCTGTCTCCTGTACAATGACACAAACCTCCATCCATAGTTCATCAGGCACTCTATCAGATCTAGTCCCTTAAATCTTTTTCTCACTTCCACTGTATAAAATTACATACCCAAATAAAATGTGTGTATTCTAAAGACTGGTCTTCCCAGGTGGCTCAATGGTAAAGAATCCACCTACCAATGCAGAAGATATACGTTCAAACCCTGAGTCAGGAAGATCCCCTGAAGTAGGAAATAACAACCCATTCCAGTATTCTTGCCTGGAAAATTCCATGGACAGAGGAGCTTGGCAGGCACAGTCCATGGGTTGCAGATAGCGATGACTGAACGACTGAGGAGAGCACATCCTAAAGGTCGTCTTAATGTGGATTTTGTTAACCCACAGAAGGAATATCTGCTTTCAAAAAATATTATTTTGAAACAATATTCAACTTGGTAGACTTAAGTAAATTATTTATCATTCCATGCTATTTTAGTTTGCTATTGTTATTGTAACAAATTACCACACATTTAGAAGTTCAAGACAACACAGATTTATTATTTATAGATCTGGAGGTCAGAAGTTTGAAATGGGTCACACGGCTGTGTTTCTTCAGGGAAGAAACCATTTCCTTAATTTTTGGAGCTTGTAGAGGCTTTCTGCACCTTTGGGCTTGTGGCCCTGAGGCCCTGGCCTCTGCTTCTATTTTCATATTGCCTTGTCTCTTTTGTCATTAAACTGGACCTGTCCAGATAATCCAGAATAATCTCCTCATTTTAAAATGCTTAACTTACTTATATCTGAAAAGTCCCTTTTGCAAAGTAAGGTAACATTTCGTGAGATCCAGGAATCAGGATGTAGACATCTTTGGGGAATGTTATGCATCTTTGGGGTCACAAAAGGTCGGACACGACTTAGCGACTGAACACACACACATGCCATTTACCACACCTTTGTTTTCTGATATTTACTGTGCATCAGTTTGTTTGTTTGTTTTTCAATGCATTGATGTTTTAGGCAATACAAAGTTGAGAAAGACCTGGATATTATATTAAGAAGCTTATGAGATAGAAAGGAGAGATAATTCAGACCTTGCTAAGCATTATTACAGATACAGAATAAATGTTATGCAATTTCAAAAGAATTACCTTGTCAAGTCACAACCAGAGTGTTTACACAGTCCTATAGTCCTAGGAATCACACTCAGTTACAAAGAGTAGCATATTCAGCTAAAGAAATTAGAATTGTTATAGAAATAAGATAAAAAATCAAATGAGGCAAAAATAAAAAGAGCCAAAAATATTTAATTCATGAAAGGAGCTGTGGTAACTATATTTAAATGTTTGAGGAAAAGTCATTTGGAAGTTACAGTAAACTTGTTTTCTTTAATTGCAAAGACAGAGCGAATACATTTAAATTATAGGAAGTCCTACTGTCTTAATTCATTCAGGCTGCTATAACAAAATACCACAGACTGGGTAGTTTATAAACAACAGGAATTTGTTTCTCACCATACTGGAGGGTCAGGGTACCAGCATGGTTGGCTGAGGGCCATCTTCCAGGTCATCGACATCTTGTCATATCCTCTCATGGTAGAAGGGAGCTTTGTGAGATTTCTTTTAGGAGAATATTAATCCCATTCATAAAAGCTCCACCTTTGTGGCCTAAATATCTCCCAGAGGTCTCACCACTAAATACCATCACGTTGGGCATTAGGATTTCAACATATTACTTTCAGAGGACAGAAACATTCAGATTTCAGCACATTAACTCAAAATACAAAACACACTTTCTGAAAGTACCCAAAAGATGAGTGGACTCCTTTAGGAAGAAGGAAATTATTTTGAAATGAAACAGGATAACTATTTAGTCATATTATCATTGGGAAGCTTCAAAAGTCAGAAGTGTGTTTGAAATAGATGACCCTGAGTTGCTCTTTTCTGAGATCTTTGGTTGTATGATTAAGAGAAATCTTAGAGGAAGTTGTAATTGTGACTCATTTAGAAAGTCAAGTAGAATTTAGAAATCTTTAACTTAGGAGAAGATGCATCAAATTGAATGAAAAGCATGAGCCAAAACAACCACAAAGGTGAGTTTGCTCTGTAAATTCTCCTGTCAGAGTGCCCAGCTTGAAGTGAAGGTGTGTGCACTGTAGTGTTCAGGTATGTCCAAGGATGTCTGAAGAATTACTGGGCTAAGTCGGCTACGTGTCTATTGTTTATTCACCTGAGAGATCAAGAAATCTCCTGGCAAGGGAATAAAAATGTAGATTCTCTTTTGTAACTAAGATAATTAGAAAAACAGATATAAATTATTCCTTAAGCTACTTCTCTTAGAGTTGTTTTACAGTAATCTAAAGGGCTCTACTATTCCTATAAAGGATTGAGGAGGAGAAATTTCCTTTCCCCTTGCTCTGAATTTCTGTGTGAGAGACTTCAGTTGAAGGAACATATCTGGCCTTTCTTTCCCTTTTTTCCTCACCCTACCTAAGGGTTCATAGGAGATACGGGAAGGAGGAGGGGATAGGGTCGGGGGTGGAGGAGAATGAATTCTATTAGTGAGGTAGATGGACAGTTAGAGAAAGGAAGCCCAGTTTCTTCTTTTCATCCCCTTCTCTTTGTAATTGATCTCCCTCAAAACTCAGGTATTCAGTTCTGTCCTTCACATCAATTGTTTCACAAGGATAAGTCCCTGCATGAAGAGGAGCATGGTTTACTGGCACTGTTGTCAGGCTTAGTAATTCCTCTTAATTCTGGGGTTCACTACTAAGAAGCTTCTTGTTTCCGTACATCTAAAAGCCAGTTTCTTTAGCATCAGCTTTATCAGTAATAAAAGTGTATTCTGAGCTCCCATACTGCTTCTCAATTGCTTCTGTGTTTAAGATCGTGGAAGAAGAGCTATTTATTAGAACTTTTCAAACACCAGTAGTGATGCAGTTAGAGGGATATTGATTTGTGACTGTTAAATTTAATGCTTTAGGCAACTTGTAAGGTGTTAATAACACTGCGTAGATTATCTTTCTCAATTTATTCTTATCTGAATCAAAAGGAATCAAAAGTACTTGCTGCTTCCCTTGATGCTTCAGAATTATTGAGATTTTCAAAGTATTTTTTAAAGTCTATACATAAAACCATGTACAGAATATTTTATCAAGCGTTAATCCAGCAAACAGTTCAGTGTCTTCAATTGTAGATAAATAGCAATGGAAGAGAACAAGCCATAGTTACATTCAAATAACCTGGATGACTCTCAAAAGTGGAATATTTAGGTAGCAAGGCATTGAAAATAAATATAGTGTGTTTCAAATTACAAAAAAAAAATATACAAAAAGTAGAACTAAGCCATATTTCCTAGAGATGTGTACAAAAATATTAAAACTACAAAGACAAGGAAATTGTAACATTAGAATAACAATCCCAGGGGCAAATGAAGACATTGCAACTGAGGAGGGGCGTGAGGTGGGTGTCTAGGGTTCTGGCAGCATTCGGTTTCTTTACTTCAGTAGTAGTTACATGAATATATGCCTTCTTTTGATGCTCTCCTCACAATTCAGACCCGTATATTCTTATTCTTCACTTAACTTTTATCCCCCTTGAATTCTACTACTATTCAGCTATACCTGATGGAAATTATAGTTTTCTCCTTTCTGTTTTGAGGAAGGTAGTTCATATCCACAGTCTTTTCTCTTTTTGCTAACAAATCTCACGTCTTCTTTGGTGATAGTGGTACACATCAAGGAGTAGGAACAAAAATATCTTAGTGTTTTTAGTTTCATTTTTCCCCTCCTGCCCCTTCCTCTTTTCCATTTTTTTTTTTTTCCTTGCTATCCTGTCTGCCTTTCTCTTAACTCTGGTTCATTTATTCTAAGAATTTCCTCCCAGAGTCCTGGAGTACCGTTTAAAAGTAGATCTATTTTTTAACAATAGAAATAGCTTATTTTAGGGCATATGCTGTTTAACTACAAGAAAAAGATAAAATGAATTTATAAGCACATAAGTCTAAAATCAAATTCTCTGTCACATAAGAAGTAAACAAACCAAAAATCTCAGTACCTAAATGACAGCTAGGAAAAGCAAAGATGAAAACAAAACCTTACAACATTTTGTTTTCTTTTTACATGGCTTTAAGAACACATTAAGATGATATATGCATCTAATTATATTTTGTATTAACATTGATAGTAAATGAGTACTTATGGCAAATAGACAAGTTATAGTAGTTTTTATAGCTCATCTGGACTCTAAGTGAGAAAAAAAGCTGTAGGAAATTTTTCTCAGTGAGTCTTGATTAGGTGAGTAGGTGAGAAGTGCTACAAAAGGTTATAGATGTGAGTGAGTGAGTGTGTGTTTTTGGAAGAGAGTGAAAATAAAGGAAGACACAGAATTCTATATGCTGTCGATGGTCAAATCCTTATATCCAGTCTAGATTTCTCTTCCTAAGTTCTTTTCTATGTACTCAGTTACTTTCTGAATTTTTTCATGTGAATATCTAAGACATTCAAAAACCAAATAATTTAAAATTAAACATATCAGTCATAAAACCTATTTCTCTCTATGTTTCTCATCATTTCATATGAATACAAAACAAGCTTCTCTCTGGTCTAAGTCTCTAATTTTAAGTTCAACTTATTCCCCATCTTGCCACAATGATCCTTTCTCCTTCCCTTCCTTCTTTCTTTCCTCCTCCCTTCTTTCTTTTTTCATAGTGAATATGGAATTTATTATACAGCAGGACTAGATTCCTACATATCAGCAAGATTGCTGTTTTTGAAGGGACAGATGCAATGTGGTATCCTCCCCACCTTACTTGTTTGTTCAGATTTGAGACGATCCATGATATCCAGCCTGGGTTCCAAGCTTAAGAAGAAACCTTCTCCACTGTCCTTGATGGCAAGACAAGAGAGCCTCACCAACATCGAAATCCAATACACTTCAGCTGGTAGCAGCTCTGACAGACCACATTTGTTTGGTTTTAGAAAATGACTTTGAAATTCATCTTATTAACTGTAACCTGCAAGATTTAAGAGTTTCCAGACAGACTAGTTCTGGGAATATAAAACAGTGGGTCGATGTCACCATCAAGGAAATACTACACAGACTAGATGTGGGAAGTTCACCCTTGGAGGTACTGGAAAGAACAGGAACCTGGTATGTCATCATTCCCACAACAACCACCTGAGTGTTTTGGTTGGCTGTAACCAGTGTGTCTCCAAATATGGTTCCAAGAAAAACTCCGCCATCGTATACTACTCAGTTGGGTGCATCAGGTTTCATTCCAACTAGATTTTTATCCCAGATCCCAATGAAATTGGGCAAAACCCTAACCTAGGTGGATCAGGAGAGGGTCCACACATATTTGTAGATCCTTCATAATGGTGAAGTTATTGACATTGAGGTACCTGGATGTAGAATCATTAGCATTGTTCTGTAAGACCTTGGGAAGGTAACTAACTGAAATGTGCAGAGGAATGTTTTTAATCAATACCACTGTCTTATAGCAAGTAGAGAGCACAGTCATATCAAACAAAACCATGTCAACTGTCAACTCAAAATGTGAAAGTTAGACACCATGGTAATGCCTGAAAGTCTAATTAAATATTGGATTTTCCCTGGAAAAATTCAGCTGGCTCTGTGAACAGAGAAAAGTTGGCTTCTTTTCCTAAGAGTGGGGAATATGAAACACATATCTAATTATTTAATGTTTCTAAATTTTTGAGAAGCAGTCTATTGCCTTACAAATAAATTTTATCTTCCTTAAAATATGCCCAATAAATCCCTAAATACTCTCACTTATACTTACTTTTCCAGGACCATCTACCTCATCTTTCCCACCTCCACCACTGTCTAGCTACACTAACCTGTAATTTGTCCAACTCTCCATGATCTCTAGCTTCCAGAATTTTATAAGTTCCCCCTACCTTCACCTCCTTCATCTACTTAACTATTACTAACCAACTCTTAAAATCTTACATGTCATGTTCTCTGAAGAGCTTTCCCTGACTCTTAAGTTTAGATTAAATCAATCACCACATTTGATATTGTTACATTATGGACAGTGTTGAAATTTACATGAACTCTATAATCACAGAATACAGAGATGGCTGAAAAATCTCCCAGCTCTTTACATTCAGAGATATGTCTAACTGCCAAGAATTTGCCCTGCCATATGCCCAGAAAAGTCTCACCACCCCCTTGTTCAATATTATTTATTTGCTTCTGTAGAACCTCAGATCCTCTTCCTTTTGTTTGTTTCTCCATCATGAACATTCTTCCTACTGCAAATGACTCAATAAATTCATCTTACCCATCTGGTGCATCTTTAATATTGAGCACTGTCTCTGTAATATATAGGACTTGGTATACAACTAAATAGGAATTCTCTGTTGCATTGTTTTTACTCTACTAGACTACTATGTGAAAAAAGAAACCATATCTGTCCTTTTCTCTGTAGTCTCTCTTGGACCTAGTGCAGTACACACCAACATCACTCACTTTTATTTAGTACTCTATGAGATATACCTTTATTAACTTATTATATCTTCACAACCATACTCTGATCTAGATAACAACACAATTTCCACTTTATAGATGGGGAAAACGAGGCATGATGGAGGCAGACTAACTTCCACAAGATCAGACAAGTGATAAGTGAAGAGCATCTCCTCAATATTAACATAACTCCTGTTTCTGAGTTCCTAATCACTCACTAATATTCTCTCTCTGTGGAGAAGTAAATGGCAACTCATTCTAGTAGTCTTGCCTGGAGAAGCCCAGGACAGAGGAGCCTGATGGGCTATAGTCCCTGGGGTCGCTAAGAGTAGGACATGACTGAGCAACTAACACACGTGATAGATACTATCTCGCCATGAATTTGTATTGATTTAAAAAATGAACAAGAAGATTCTAGAAAGATAGCAGCAGTAGTTAAAATATAGTCTTGAATCTTAAGTCTCCATGTTAAAAATAAATTAAAAATGTAGCATCTAGTTAGCAAAACTAAAATAAAATTGTTTAGTTGCTAAGGTGTGTCCAACTTTTTTGAAACTCCATAGACTGTAGCCTGCCAGCCTGCTCTGTCCATGGGATTTCCCAAGCAAAAATACTGGAGAAGGTTGCCATTTCCTGCTCCAGGGGATCTTCCCGACCCAAGGATCAAACCCACATTTCCTGCATTGTCAGACAGATTCTTTACCACTGAGAGACCAGGGAAGCCCAAAATTAGATTATCTTATATATAAAATAAGATAAAGCTAATAACTGTGGGCATTTTAATTCTACCATAGTTGATATCCTTAAGAATTAGAACTCTTGGTGTGGAATAAGAGAGGTACAAATATGATGAGAAGCTGGGTAAAAACCTGTTGCCTTGGATTTGTGTTGTAAATATTAGTATGAATTTATAGTTATCTTTATACGTATATATTATTCATGTATATGTTTATACATATAACTTAAAGGTCCAAAAATATGACCAACCCAATATTCCAAGCCTCTAGATTGCAGTCTTAAAATATAACTTCCTATAGAAGAAATAAAACTTCTTGGGATAATGCTAATATCTGGCCTAGAGCAGGAATTGTGTAATAGAGGATAGCAGTTTTATAAAATCTGACAAACAAGATCTTAAGGAAGTTATGGGAGATCACGATGAATATGTTAATATGACTCAGAAGCCAAAATGAAGACGCTCTTTATGGTCAAAGATAGGGCAATTTACAGTTTATTTGGTATATGAAGCACAATGGAATGATATTTATCAAATACACATAATTTTCAGTTTACATTGATATTCAAAAGCCACAAATAGGCTAACTTCGGTGGATGACAGAAAACCAATTTAGAATCTTGAAAAACCATGCAAATAAAATGAATGAATTGATCACATTTTAAATCTTTCCTTATAAAACTACTTGGATAATAAGTGAAATAATATGAAAGGATTAGAATATTGAAATTCTGCAATCCCCAGTGAATTAATGGATCTGGGCAATGAACATTAAAGACTGGTAATCTTACAAAAAAAAGAGAAACCAGACATTATGTGTACATATAGAAAAGTATAACAGTTTATAGTGTTACAAAAGGGAATGAATATGAGTCTAATAAACCCTCTGAATTCAGTTGCCAACTTACTGGAAATACAGAGGACCAACCAGCATGCTGAGCTATACCATGAGTATGCCATCAGTGAAGCCCAGATTTTCAGAAACTCTATGGGTAAATGCCCTGGGCTCTCTAATAGGTAAAATTAAAAGAAAGGGAAAGTTCATGGGGACCTACAAACAGATATTTAAAGGACATATCAAGTTAAATAGAAATTCATGGGAAAGACTAAACTGTACTGTCTAGAGATATA
This sequence comes from Giraffa tippelskirchi, assembly GCF_054371585.1. Lineage (NCBI taxonomy): Eukaryota > Metazoa > Chordata > Mammalia > Artiodactyla > Giraffidae > Giraffa > Giraffa tippelskirchi. Next base: position 102,363,863 of record NC_137281.1, read on the forward strand.
TATTTTGGTAATAGAACTATTAAAGAAATTCAGAGAAGTAATTTAATTGCCTTGGAAGTTCAGCAGGAAAAAGGAGCCGTGAAAGGGATCAAGAAGGGATTTCTGGAGTAGCTGACAACATTCTTGCCGGGAAAATCCCATGGACAGAGGATCCTGGTGGGCTGCAGTCCATGGGATCGCAAAGAGTCGGACACAACTGAGCAATTTCACTTTTGACAACATTCTCTTATGTTCTCAGTGATGTTTACAACCATGTTTACCTTATGTGTTGTGCTTAGTCGCTCAGTCATGTCCAACTCTTTGCAATCCTATGGACTGTAGCCCACCACCCTCCTCTGTCCATGGGGATTCTCCAGGCAAGAATACTGGCGTGGGTTGCCATGTCCTCCTCCAGGGGATCTTCCCAGCCCAGGGATCAAACCCAGGTCTCCCACATTGCAGGCAGATTCTTTACCATCTGAGCTACCAGGGAAGCCCCAGAATACTGGAGTGGGTAGCCTATCCCTTCTCCAGGGAATCTTGCTGACCCAGGAATCAAACTGGGGTCTCCTGCATTGCAGGCAGGTTCTTTACCAGCTGAGCTACCAGCAAAGCCCTTGTTTACCTTATGCTACTTCACAAAGCCATGTGGTTTCTAAGCCTGTTTTCTCAATTTACTTTGATTTTAAAATACACTTTTTAAAAGTATCAAAAATAGGAGCTCCTAATGGTCACATCTGGAACAAAATAATGGTGGTATTGAATTATACACCCAAGTATAAAATCAGTATCCGTGAATCTAATGCCGAAAAGCTTGGCTCTCTGTGCACCAATGCCAGAAGGAAATACAGAGACAGAGTTTTGGAGGAATAAGAAAAATGGCTTTAATCTTTGCCTGGCAAAGGGAAAAACACAGCAGGCTAGTGTCTCAAGAACTGTGCCCCTTTCTTTGGCGAATAGGGAGAGATTTTACATCTCACAGAAGGTCTTGCTTTTTTTTTCTTTTGCAAGATTTCAAAACAGTCACAGCTGGCATCAGGCAACCGGGTCTGTTGTTCCTGAAGTTATCAGCCAGTGACCTTCTTTTTGAAATGCAAAATACTACAAGAGAGTGTAGGCGGGGAAGACTGCCAGGTGCAGAGAACAATTCATATGAGAGTCAGAGAGCAATCAGCTTTGTTTAGCCTTGTGAAGGATAAGTCCAGCCACAAGTGTTTGTTAGCAGCAATAGCTAAAGCATAACCAAGATTGCTTACCTTCTTCAGGCCTGTTTATGTTGTTTCCTCAGCCTGTTCATTGTTTCCTTATTTTCCTTGTTTATTAGAAAAGTCTCATTTCCATTTAAGAAAATTTTCATCTCTATTTTTGCTGCAACAAATCCATGCTGACAAAAATAAATGATTAGGCACATTAATAAATGAGGGAGACAGATTATCCATTTTACAGAATTCTAAGTAATGTATGTAGATACTATCCCTATTAGCAAGGGGAGCTTAATTCACCCTTTCCTTGAATTTGAGCTGGACTCAATTCTAACCAAAACTTAAGGAAACGGAAAATGGTAACTTTATGTAGAGAAACCTAGCAGACACCACCTTAATCAAGTGACCAAGATTGACATCATCAGTAGGTTGTTGTTTTGTGCTATTTACCTTTTATAGAAAAGCTATGACAAACCCAGACTGCATATTAAAAAGCAGAGACATTACTTTGCCAGCAAAGGTCTGTATAGTCAAAGCTATGGTTTTTCCAGTAGTCATGTATGGATGTGAAAATTGGACCATAAAGAAGGCTGAGCAGCAAAGAATCAATACTTTTTAACTGTGCTATTGGAGAAGACTCTTGAGAGTCCCTTGAACTGCAAGGAGATCAAACTAGTTGATCCTACAGGAAATCAGTCCATGGATTTTTCCTTTGTTCTCTTTTTTTTTTTTCAGGCTTTTCCCTTTCTTTGTCTGTCTTTTGCCCACTGCCATTTTGGACTCTTTCTCTATTTTAACTACCTAACAAGAGAACTGGATCCCACATACTACAACTAATACCTGGAGCGGCCAAATAAATTAAAATAAGCATTTTATAAAAAAGATATACCCAAACTGAAGGATAGTCTACAGATCACCTGACCAATACTACTCTATTCAAAATTACAAGTTCATAGTGAAAATGAAAGTAACTCAGTCATGTCCGACTCTTTGTGACCCCATGGACTATAGAGTCCATGGAATTCTTCAGGCTAGAATAGTGGAGTGGGTAGCCTTTCCCTTCTCTAGGGGATCTTCCCTATCCAGGGATCGAATCCAGGTCTCCCACATTGCAGGCGGATTCTTTACCAGCTGAGCCAAAAGAGGTAACGGAAATGGTAAAAATTGGAGTTGCCTAAGGAAACCTATGGGATTCCCTGGTGGCTCAGTGGTAAAGAAACCTCCTGCCAGTGCAGCAGATGCAGGTTCGATCCCTGAATTGGGAAGATCCCCTGGAGAAGGAAATGGCAACTCACTTCAGCATTCTTGCCTGGGAAATCCCATGGACAGAGGAGCCTGGCAGGCTACAGTCCATGGGGCCACAAAAGAGTAAGACACTACTTAGTGACTAAAACAACAAGGAAACCTACGGCTGAATGCAGTGTGGTCTTCCAGGTCTACACTGGATCCTGGAAAACAGGACATTAGTGGGAAAACAGATGAAATCTAAATAAAGACAGAAGTTTAGTTAATAGTATTGTAGCAATATTCCTTAGATTTGATAAATATGCCATGGTCATGTAAGATGTTAATATAAGTAGAGCTGGAAGAAGGGTATACAGGACTCTGCTATTTTTGTAACTTTTCTGTAAATTTAAAATTGTTCAAAATAAAATGTTAAATAATGATTTTGATGTACCAAAAAATGAATGAAAAGACCTCTTGGTTCTAGATTTAATATCTCTTTCCCTCACTTATATATTAATTTATTCAACCATTCAGTGAATCTCTAAAATTTTATTATGTACATGTCAAACTTATTTAAATTGTCCTTTATAATTCTCCATATGAATGTTTTTCACTTCTTTAAATTTTCCATTTTGTTATTTCTGGTATTGTTTCTTAATACTTCTGGTATTTGAAACTTTCACCACACATTTAAACTCATTCAATAATATCCTTACTTGTTTAGTCATTATTAACAACCTCTCCCCACACATTGATCTTATTGAGTCTCAATACTGTTGGTATAATAAATGTTTTGATGAAGTTACTATTATCTAAATTCACACACATCCACATGCACACACACATATACACAACAAACACAACTGTTTTTAACTCAAGCTTTATAGGCTAAATAAACTGTGAACTCCTCACTGGAGCTTTAAAGACTACAGAATCTGGATCCAAAATACCTTTTAATCTTATGCATAATTGTTTAGATTTCCAGGCCTGCACCCCGGGCAGTCCATTTTTCCTATCTTCTGCATACAGCTTGTTTTTCTCAGCAACATTTCACCAACTGCTTAGTATTTTTACCTTAAAAATATAAAGTTATCCACTCTTTTGATGCAAAATTGCATGCCTTTAAAAATGTGAACAGTGTTGAAAGTTTGTAATGCTTGTAAAACCCTAGAGAAAGAAATAAAATCAAAGCAAGTTAAATATGCCTATGAATGTATTATATTACTGTTTGAAGTTCTTGAGATTCCCCAAATGTTCATCATTTTGGTAATTTATATCATGCTAAAATGTTTTGGGGCCAACAGAGTGGTTTGCAAACAAGTAATTAGATATATGTGTGCGTTCTAAGTCGCTTCAGTCATGTCTGACTCTCTGCGACCCTGTGGACTGCACCCCATGTTATTCTCCAGGCAAGAATACTTGAGTGGGTTGCCATTTCCTTCTCCAGGGGATCTTCCTGACCCCAGGATCAAACCCTTGTCTCTTACATCTCCTGCATTGGCAGGTGGGTTCTTTACCACTAGTGCCACCTGGGAAGCCCAATAAGATATATGATGTAGTCGCTCAGTCGTGTCCGACTCTTTGTGACCCCATGGACTATAGCCCGCCAGGCTCCTCTGTCCGTGGAATTCTCCAGGCAAGAGTACTGGAGTGGATTGCCATTCCCTTCTCCGATGAGATATATAGAACTCTAAAAATTAAAATTATGGAATAATTACCCAATTCTTATATTTCCACAGCAATTATGGTGACTATAGTATTTAATAATACAACACAGTATTATATTTATTTACTGCAAGATTACTATGTGTATATGCAAATTGATATTTTTAAAAGTAACACTTAAGAGTGTTCAACACTTTAAATGTCATTTTATAGGAAATCCATTGTTATTAAATTAGGTGGAAAGGCTATAATCTTACTAAAAGAGACCCATTGAACATTAAATTCAAACTGTGCCAGTGTTCCTTGAAGATGACCATCAAACACGTAGACCATCAAAAACATAAATCACATGTTATTTATGGTTGTAAACAGCATCACTAGTGCCACTTTTCCATTTCTACCTCTTAAATCATTCTGCTTCTTAATTGATGGTTTTCCTGTCATGATTTAGCATACTCATCTATTTTATGATTTATTCTTTCATGGAGATATAATGAGAAAAAAATTCTAAAAGATATAGATAGGAGATATAGATAGATAGATAGTAGATAGATAGATATTTGATGTCTTCTTTATCCTCTGGACACTTAGCATTTTTCCATATCTTGGGTGGATGGAGAAAAGCTGCAGGGAGTGTGGGGGTGCAGCTGTCTCTTAGAGATACTAATTTCATTTCCTGTGACTACATACCCAGTAATATGTAGTTTCAAATGGTAGTTCTATTTTAATTTTTTGAAAAACACCTTATTCTTTTTTACACTGTTGGCAGGAATGTAAAATGATAATTTATCCTGAGTTAAATTTTTCATACTTAATGATTCTGAGTTTTCTGTTCCATTGGTTTGCTTCTGCATCAAATTCAGGATTGATTTTCCTAGTGTAGTTCTTCCTATGTGCTCTCCTGTAGCTGTCTATTCATCCCATCATATTACGTACCCCCATTGAATTGTAATTTTGTATTTTCCTACTCCTTTATATTCATTTTCGACTTCAAGTTCATGTGGGTAGGAGCTGTATCTATGGTGTGCACTCTGCCAGTGCCTGAGGCAGATTAATCATAAAAATGTACCCATCAAATGTTAAATATGAGAGGGAAAGACTCTTCAAGTCTTCCTTTCAAAATTTTATGAGGTATTTTGCATATTTTCCCTTAAATTTCAGAATTATTTTGTTAAGCACCTCTCCTGACTCACTGTAATTTTGCCTGGGATGATATTAAATATATGTATTCATTTGAGAAAAATATATAACTTTTGGTATTGATTCAATATTGAATTTATGATTTTTCCATTCATGAAAGTGGAGTGCATATATTGAGATTTCTTTTAGGCTTCTCACTAAAATTTATCCATTTTCTTCATTTAGATTTTGCATGTTTCTTGTAAAGTATATCATGTGTTACTTATTATTTTATAAATGAGATAGTTTTTTGTTAAATTTCTCAACCAGTTATTTCTGGTACAGTAAATTCTTATTAATTTGAATAGCTTTATACTTCATTTTCATGGGTTTCCAGGTATATAATTGTGTCCTAAGTACATTTTAAAAATATGTATCACTTTTCTGATATTGACTACTCTGGTTTCTTTTTATTGTCATTGACAATAAATTATTTATCATTAGTGAGCATTATTTTTCTGTTGTCTTAATTTTTACAGAAATGACTCTAAAGTTTCAACATGAAGTTTAAAGTTGGCCCTTTGCTTTAGATAACTTTTTTTGTTATCTAAAACAGTTTTTTATTGTATTCTTAGTTTACAGGAAGGTTTCCCCAAATACTGACAGTTTGAACAAAAGGACTCACAGTTTATTATTATAGGTATTTGAGGCTACCATGGAAGTTAGAGAGATGAAAATACCTCTCTATCCTACTACAGTGAAGGAAGGACAAAGTGGAAAGATAGTAAAAGGTCAGTGTCCTGTCTCTTTCTTTAAGGAAAGCAATCAGTGTTTGGCCAGCACTCTGATGCGCTCATACATAAAGTTTACAAGGTGGAGTTTTCTTTTTTTCTCTCCTTTAGAGGAAAACACATATTTATTGAACTAATCAGTGATTTAGTGAACGCTTTGTGCCTAGTTTGCTTAGTAACTAGGCAAATGCTAGCTATGTACAGATTAGTTATAAACCTATAGAGTCATCTCAGAAGCCTGTAATGACCTGCTGTGTTTCTTGTCTTAAGCCAAAGTTACAACTGGAAGTCATTAATTGTGGCCCTTCTATGACTGTTGTTTGGCCTATAAAATGTTTTTAAAATAAGTAAATTTCCTGTGTGATGTCTATGTTATTACTTATTTACGAAAATTAGAAGATGCATAGGATATATATTCTCAGATAGCAACATGTGGTTTTAGTTGCCACAGTCCCCACCATTCCCTGTTGTCCCATTCCCATTACATTTACCATTGATATTTTTAAAGGCATTTTATGTTTTGACTCTTATGTCTTTATAAAAGTGGATTATTTACTCAGAATTTTTGAGCCAAGGAGGATGCTCCTAGTTATTTGGAGATGATTTTACCTGAGCTAAATAAATATCAGTCTTTTTGTACAGTCTTTTTAAAACTGCAATTACTTTTGAATATACATTCTGAATGCCAGTCTTGTTCCTAATAAGTGGGCAGCATAAACAATTTGTGATATCTTTGGTGAATGACTGCTGAGAGCCAAAAAGAAAATAATTTGTTTCAATTCTACCCAGTTTTGTAGCTAAAAAACATTTTCCTGTACATCTTTCTCTAACTGAACAGAGCACAATGTGTCTGGCTCATTTTTTAATACTTATAGTGCTTGGCATGATGACTTGCACAGAGTAAAATATTCAGTAAATATTTTTTTCACGTGTGCTTACTAAGCCGCTTCAGTCATGTCTGACTTTTTGTGACACTATGGACTATAGCCCACCAGGCTCCTCTGTCCATGGGATTCTCCAGGCAAGAATACTGGAGTGGGTTGCCATGCCCTTCTCCAGGGGATCTTCCTGATCCAGGGATCAAACCTGTGTCTCTTGTGCCTGCATTGACAAGTTGGGTTCTTTACCACTAACTCCACCTGGGAAGCCCAAATATTTGTTGCACAATATACTTTTTAAAATGACCTATTCCATGGTTTGCAGTAGCAGAAAAAAATATTTGGGGGTTAAATAGTCAGCTTCAATTATTTTCAAAAACACTTATCAACATATTTGGAAGTTTTTCATCACTACCAAAAAAACAAAGTATCATTTACAAATGACTGAAAAAAAAATTGTACATACATGAGTCACTGAAGTTAATTGAACTGTGATTTTTCAATGTAAAAACGCATTAAAAAAGAAAGTATGATATTAGAAATTGCTTGTCGAAGAACTAAGTAGGCACCTGATCCTTAGGACTGATTGGCCAGTTAAGTGTTTTCAAATGTGTCAGCTTTCAATCTCTTGAAAAGCCTATTACATCCAAAATAAAGATACAAACTCCAGGCTAACAGAACTAGATCGTTTCATTGAGGATTAAAAGCTGATTCCAGCAAATACTTCAAGAAAAAGCGAGGGAAGTCCCATATTTGAATGGAATAGCTCCATATTTGAATAGAAGTCCCAGAACTAATCATTTTAGTGCTATCTTTAATTTGCTACTTACAAGTGGGTTGCTATGTAAATATCTTTGCTTTTTCTTTATTTTACTATGAACATCCCAACTGCTTGAAAGCAAATTCCATGCAAAACTGGGCCATGAAAGTTTTATTCCTTCCTTTGGCACAGACTAATTTCTGCAAATCCAATCAATTATGCTAAGATTCTCTTTCAGTTGTTTTTAATCTTGCCTGTAAAGTAGAATTACCTAGGAAGATTAATAAAAAAAAATTGCATATCTGCGTCCCCTCTGTGGAGATTCAGATTTGATTGATCTCAGGTGCATCCTGTACATGGGCTTTTCTTATCCTAACTGTTCCTGTTTACTTTAGCCGATGGCAGTTCGAGAATCACTGATCTAATCCGTGATTCTTAAAATCCCATTAATACCTCTGAATATCTTATCTTCTCTCACTTGCAGAGAAAAATAAATAAATAAATATGTTTTCTTTGCTTCAAATTCCATGGAACAAAAGATATAAACACACAGTTTTGCAGAAAGAATGGTCCAGGTAAAGATTTTTTAAACCTAATGCAATGTCTGATTCTATGTATATTTTCTTGACTATTTCTTTTAACCTCTTGAGAGACAGAGGAATAGAGAGAGATCTTTTTATCCTGCTATTTTCAAATACCCATGGTTATGTATCCTGAATATATCTATAGCCTCTGGTCTCATATGTTATTTGAAGCTGTAATTTTTTTCCCACTCAAAGCAACCACATCAACAAAAGGCAAATGTTCTTTTCTTTCTTGTTCTAAGCATTACCTTGGTGAACTTTCAACAGCTTGTGCCATGATCACTACCATATCTAACCTCGAATATGCTTTTTATAAGCTTGTATTGAATTGAAAAAGCACTTTAAGCACTTTGAGACTCTTTCTCACTGAGAAATAGGAGTCCCTGAATGATTACAGAGAATAAAAGTTGTTCAATATATCAAAGACCTTTCATCCTCATAACTGATGTCCCTCATGAGAGCACTGATAGCATGATAGCACCTCCATGACCAATTCCAAGAATATGAATAAGACTGAACACAATCTGAACTATACCTCTGCGTCAAGATGGCAGAGCCCTCTTTGTAATTTTGAAACTCACTTTGACCAGGCAGAATGGATTCTGATAATATTATTCAAACAAAAGTGAGGCATCATTCTCTAAGTGATACACCCAACCAAAAACATAAGCATCATCAGAGAACTTGTTAGAAGCCCAAATTCTCAGGCCTCAACACACATTTACTGAACCAAAATCTTTGGGAGAAATCTATGTTTAAATAAGCACCTCCCAGGTGATTCTGATACATGTTAAACTTTGATTATAAGTGCTGTTCCAAAGGGAAGATGGCTTCCTGGTACCTAGAATAAATTCAACCCATGTAGGAGTAAGGGAGAAGACAAATAGGTATTCTTTTGTGCACTTGATACCTTCAAGAGTTGTGAAGTCTAAAAAGGAAACATTTACCCCACATTAAAAAAAAAAGTGATTAAAGAGTCAAATTGCAGGTTTCTACAGTTTGAAGGGTGTTTAATGGTGTTATATAGAAAATAGCATGGCATTCATGCTTCTGGACCATGGGAGGATTCTATAGAGGTTAGACCCAATGTGGAATTTAATCTTTCAGTCAAAAGGAATTGAGATATAATGCAGCTCAGTCAGAACTCACAAGAAACTGGCCAGGGACACAAACATGTCTCAAAGAGACAGAGAACAGAGTCCCCAAATGCCAGCCTACTAGACAACATTTCCAGGAAATAAGTCACTGGGAGAAGACATTTTCAGAGTACCCCTGAGGAATAAAGCTACCTCCTCCATGAATTCTCTGAAACTCAAAGCACAAGCAGCTGAAGCTCAAGAGATTGAGTCAACAAAGTCTGTGTGTTTATACCCATCCTTCTGCCAAAAGAAAAAAAAGAATCACTAATGGCTTATTTTTTTATGTCTTTTTATAGAAACATCTTATCTTGAAATCTAAGTTTTATAAGAGAACTATTTCCTACAAATAGTATGGAATAAGCTAACATAAGATGATTAGTCTTGCCTGTCCACTGAAAGGAAGGAACTGAAGACATTATGCGTTAGAGAGTGTAGATCTCCACATGTGGCAAATTACTCACATGCAGTTATTCAATGACTTATTTGAAGAAGGTTGGTATTCTCAAAGGAGCGGTGTGGATAGCAGCTTGCTTCTATACTAGCTGGAGAGATTCAGAGGGATTTGAGTTTTCAACCTCATTCATGCCTCAAGCACATGTTCCCAATCAAACATGTATCCTAAGGCCCTGCTCTTTGCCTTCTAGTTTCCCTACCTTAGCTGAAATCTGTGCCTCCCAGTTGCCAAGATAATCTGCATGCCAATGTGGACATTCTGAAGAGACTTATTCTGAATTCCATCAATACATACATATTTCCACCAGAAGGATTTCTGAGAGAATCTTTCATCTTTTATTCCTTTTATCTTTAAAAGTAATACATCTTTGGACAATAAGAACAGTATTTGTGGGAGAAATTACTTTTTCACTGTGGAGTAAGAACAGTGATATTTTAAAATGAAATCATTGTGGGGGAAAAAAGAGATGTTAAGGTTATGGCAGTTTATTCCTATACAGTCTACTGTTTTTCAGTGCTATCTTTTCTCCTGACATTTTATTTAAAGCAAAATGGCGGAAACTTGCTTTTTTAAAAAAATCTATTTACTTAGTGTCAGTTTGAGAAAAAAGTCTCATATGTGAGAAATAGTAGAGAAGATATCAATAGATATTTCACTTTCCATATGGAGAACATAACCCAATGGATTAGGTCTAGCTGTGACCACAGGAGTTTTCTAGCTGGAAGCAGATGGTTAGTTATCACTGGCACATACATAAAACAGCTCCCCTCCCTAAAACCTCAGCAGTAATCTCATTTTATTTTCAGACTAGTTTTTCAAAACAGTGTGTATCTAGAATGTGGAGCGATACATATAAATTATAAAACTAAAAAAAAAAAAATGCTTTCTTTTTATCTGGGAGAGAAGAGGTCATGTGTTACACGATAGTTGTCTTTTGGTGAGAATATCACAACTTAATTTGATTTGAATATGCATTAATTGAGGCATATTCTTTTGAAATCAGAATGAATATATTCATAAGAAAACAAGCACAAAACTAATTACCTTGGTATAGAAATGGCTGTCTGGTTGGTTGTTGGGCAAAACCTGGAGTGTATGTAAGTAAGACTATAATTTTTATTATGGTTTACCTTATTTTCTAATGAATTATTTTACTCTTAGATGCAATCATATTTTAGATTTATTGCAGCTTTTCTTGGATTACTTCTTTCTTAACATAGAATTCAGTGAGTCACTTGCTTAGGTGAAAAGAAAATCAATACCACAAATATCTTATTTTTTTCCATAAAAAATCCCAAGAGAAATTATTCTATGATCCAATAAATTTCTTAGTGAAGAAATATATTCTATTACTCAGAAGTATGTACTCAATATGTACTTAGTCACTTTACCCCATAACATTTAATTATATTGCAACCCTGTTGTAAAAGTGTAAATCATTTTCTTTCATCTTTATAGAGCATACTTTTAAGTTATATAATTCTTAAGTAACCATTCAATTGGGGTTAAAAATGCCAAGGTAAAGACTGCCCTCTAAAACTGAAAACTGTAAAATTCAATACATACATAAGAATACTCAAGTTCTTTATTCTAAGAGACTACCTTGAAATTGATTCTTAATGAAAATGTTTTGTCATCTCTATTGAGTCTGGGGGTTTCTGAAAACACTGTAATCAATAGAACTATTGACCACATAAATTAGGTAACTGTTATTTTGACAAAGTAAAGGGCTGCTGATATTCATAAGAAAAATCTAGTTAGTTAGAAGTGTTATTACCTCTTCAGCAAGAGGAAAACACCTTATCCAGCTTACAAAGATTTTTATCCTCCTGAAAAATTTAATCAGAGTTTATCAGGTTTCTAGTATGAAGTGCATGTTCAGTTGCTTCAGTTGTGTCTCACACTTTGTGACCCCATGGCCTGTAGCCCGCCAGGCTCTTCTGTCCATGAGGATTCTCCAGGCAAGAATACTGGAGTGGCAAATGCTCTCCTCCAAGAGATCTTCCCAACCCAGGGTTCGAACGTGTGTCTCTTATGTCTCCTGCATTGGTAGGTAGGTTCTTTACTCACTGAGCCACCTGAGAAGCCCTCTACTATGACAACCTAGCATTAAAACCTTGGTTACAATTCATCATCATACCTATTCTTAGCAAACAACTTCAGGTCATAATTTTATTTCCTTTATAATAAAGATCCTTAAGAGTGAAGGAGTAGGCTGATGATGTTATTTAAAATTTTTGTCCACTTGGCAGTTATACTCACCAGTGTAAACTAATACATTTTTAGAATGAAAAGCAGTCGTTCAGGATTTAATTTATCATGTCTGTTTCACAAAGCCCAGTTGCTTCAAGATGAATTAATAAAATCAATGTCAATGTTTAAAGACTAGATATTAAATGTGTAATGATCACATCAAAATACTAAGACTTTGTTAGATTATATCTGAAATAGCAAAATGACTTCCTCTGTTATAACTTTTGATTCATTCATTCTTTCAACAACTATAGAGCTATGTTCCAGCCAGTAGTCTAGACACTAAAAACACAAAAGCAGACTGACAGACATGAACACAACCACAGTTAGTAAAGTGTATTATAATAGGTGTTTTAATTGAGACATAGTTGGCATCTAACATTATGTAAGTTCACACTGTATAAGTTTAAGGTGTGCAATGTGTTGATTTGATACACTTATATATTACAAATGATAACCACCACAGTATTAATTAACACTTCTATCATATCACATATTATTATTTCTTTTTGTGGTGAGAACAATTAAGCTGTAGTCTCAGCAACATTGAAGTTTATAAAACAGTATTTTTTACTATAATCACTGTGCTGTGCATTAAATCTCCAGGACTTATGTATCTACTAGTTGCAATTTTGTACCCTTGACCCCTGGTAACCACCATTCTAGTCTCTGCTTCTACAAGTTTTTTTTTTTTTTTTTTAATTCTACATAAAAGTGACATCATCCAGCAGTTGTTTTTTTTTCTTTGTCTGACTTATTTCACTTAACATAATACTATCAAGGTGATTTCATGTTGTTACACATCCTTGCCAACAATGGTAGTCTCTTACCTTCTTGATGACAGCCATTCTAAAAAGGATACAGTGATATTATGGTTTTGATTTGAATTATCTTGGTAACCAATGGCATTGAGCATATCTTCAAGTACCTGTTGGCCATTTTGATGTCTTCTTGGCAAAAATGTCTATTTAGTTCCTTTTCTAGGGGTAGAGTGGGGGCATCTCAGGGAATGCTGGTAATCTAGCTTGCCAGTGTGTGTTAGTTGCTCAGTCATGTCTGACTCTTTGTGACCCCATGGACTGTAGCCTTGTCCATGGAATTCTCCAGGCAAGAATACTGGTGTGGTTTGCTATTCCCTTCTCCAGAGGATCTTCCTGACTGGGGATTGAACCTTTAGATTTTTACCATCTGAGTCACCAAGGAAGCCCAGTGTGCCAGAGTAGAGGCCAAATGAAATGTTGGAGGAAAAATTAAATAGGCCAGTTGAACCTAAACTGCAAAAATCCTTAAATTTCACATTTAAGAAGTGAGTGTGGACTCTTCAGCCTAGTGAGCAAGAAATAACATGATCTGATCTGTGAAAACAGGGATAGGAGAAATGTGAATTTGAAGGCAGGAAACAAATCAATAGTTATTTAAAAACCATTTCAATATTCAAGGCGAGAAATGATGAGGATATGGAATACAACTAATGGTGTGAGAAGGACCTTAGCAACCTATTGGAAATAAAATCAGGTGGGACTTGGAGTTATTCATATATATTTGGGGATTCACAGCATATACAGTGTGGTTAAATATAAGTTGATTGGATAGGAAGAATGTGTAATGTGGGGAAAGGATGTAAGACAGGCTTCTTTACCACTGAGCCACCTGGGAAGCCCTTTACATGATTATAGCACACACAAGCATTCCGACTATAGCAGGCCTTGTAATATCTTGTGAAAGTTGCTCAGTCGTGTCCAACTCTTTGCAACCCCATGGACTGAAGTCCACTAGGCTTCACTGTCCATGGAGTTCTCCAGGCAATAATAGGAATGGGTTGCCATTTCCTTCTCCATGTAATATCTTGCCCCTAATGAAAATACAAGTTTCAAGTCAGCCAAAGTGGTCACAAATTGGTAAAAGCAGATGATAACATAATCTGGAACATTCTAATTTTTTTTTTCAAACTGATCTTGCATAATTAAACCATTCAGTAAACTATTGTGCATCTACCATATACCACCAAAAGGAGGAAAACAGTGAGCAAAGCAGAAATGGTACCTGCCCTCACAGGTTGTACAGCCTATTCTGTAAATGAACCAAAGATGGTCACTGTGTTTTGGCCCTTAGCTTGTTTATTTCTTCAAAGTAGGCTGAGGCCCATTAGCTCTAAAGCTTACTGACTCCAGACTCGTATTTTTACACATTAAAGGAAAGCTCTTTCTCTACACACAGAACACATCTGGCACCAAATGTGTGTGTGTGTGTTTTCCATACTAACAATACATTCTCCAAGTTTCCATACACCAACTGAGTATCCTACAATTTAATTCTGACAGAAACTACCTGGAGTTAATACCAACCCCAAAGGTTAAGGGCCCAGGCGGACCAACCGCACTTTGGATGCAAGTGCAAGTCTTGGGTTGTCATCTGTATTTCTCACCAACCAGTTATGAATTGAGAGATTCCATACTCCATTCTTCAGCCTCGATAATTTGCAATAACAGCCCACAGGCCTCAGGGAAACACATTCCTTTGATTACTGGTTTACTGTAAAGGATATTATAAAGAATACCAATGAACAGCCAGATGAAGAGGTTCACAGGGCGAGGTCCCAAAGGGTCTCAAACTCTATAGCTTCTGTCCCCATGGAGATAGGGTAGGCACCCTCCTGATACTGTATTTCTGCTGAACATGTGTGTTAATTTTAAAAAATGCTTCAAAATTTTAAAGTGCCAAATTTGCATGTTATGAGAAGATGTTTGTTTTTTTTTTAAGTAGCCATGGGGATTGCATACATTTTCTCTTATCACTACAAGTTAACTCCCTATCTAGCATCAACTAAATGATTCTTATTTAGCATAGATCAAACTGAATACAGAATAGAAATTATATTTCCATTCCTTTATGAAAGAAAGCCACTTTCAGTTTAAAATTTCACTCTTCTCTAAGGTATCAGCCAAAATAATCAAAAAACACTGTTAGTATTTGTATCTGGTGGGATTTTATTACTATCTATCTAACCAGTGTATTGTAGAAAAGACTAATGGATTTTCTGAGAAAGATTTATATACAGAGTCAATGACTTTAAGAGGAACAGTACAATTTTAATTATTTTTATCCTACAATGTCTCTTTTGAATATATGTCATGTCTCTTGAGGAAAAAAGATTTTAAGTGTAAGTATTCACATAAAATAGGATTATTGATTCATTCAGCAGCCAATATATTGCCTCATAATTGCATTTCATGAAAACCATTGTGTTAAATATTTTAACTCGTTCATGACAATTTAAAACTATCAAAATGTACCTTGAAAGAATGACCAACCTGGAATCAATGGCAGTAATTTAAAACTTTGTTATATTTGTAATCCTTTTGGAAAGCCCTGATCATTCATTTCAATTGCTGTATAAGGATGAAGAGATTCAATAATTATCTAGATAATTCTATACAATAAAAGTTTTCTCAGAAAAATAGAGACAATTTAGGTGGATTTAAATGTATATGATTTTTCCCTTTAAATTAAAGTTAGCTATCCTTATTTTGTGTGCAAAGAAATAAAATCAAGTCAGTTATTACTCTGTTAGAAACTCCTGCTTTCATCATTCCTGCTTTTTGCAAGCCTGTGTAGGCCTTTGCAGTAAATAAGCTACTTATCATTCCGATTCCCCGCATTTTTAAAACTTGTAGTAACTATGTTTAAATAAAACTGCTGCCTCAAATATTTTCCATCATAGAATATAAATAATTCCAGAGAGTGTCATATTAAGTCTCAATGAAAATTTTCCTTCAACTTTACTATATGCCTGTGAAAGCCACTCAGTCGTGTCCGACTCTTTGTGACTCATGGACTCTATACAGTCCATGGAATTCTCCAGGCCAGAATGCTTGAGTGGGTAGCCTTTCCCTTCTCCAGGGGATCTTCCCAACCCAGGGATCAAACCCATGTCTCCCTCATTGCCGGCGTATATGCCTAGGCTCCAAATAAATTCTGAAATCAATAGATTAGACTCATACAGATGTGAAAATAAAAGGGATAGTGGGATAGCTTACTTACCATTGTATTACTTCTACATATTCTCTGGGTGACATATTTTTATTAAATAAGGTCATGGGTGCTAGTTGATAAAACCATTAAGAATTGGAGATCTATCTAGGACATCTACTAATGCATTCATTAATACAAGAATAATAAATGAAACAAACACAATTTCTTAAAATATTTTTCCAAACATACAAAAATTAATGAAAGAAATATGCTAATATTTTATATATGTGCTGCTTATCCAAGCTGAATCTACATGTTCACTCCAAAACACTTGTGGGAAAAAAAGGTCAAGTTTGTTATTTGATGAGTCAGTATTAGCTACATTAAAGACTCCTTATTTGCTTGACCAATTTTTATACTCAAATTCAGACTTCCCAAATTCCTTAAGAGTTCAAATCAAATTCAGATCAAATCTTTGAATCACACTGAAGTAGCTTTTCCAAACAAAACATAGCTAAGTAAAATATAGCATTTCATCTTTTTTTCACCTCCCTTAAAAGTAATATACTTATTCAAACTTTGAAAGTATTTCAGGTTCTTTGTATCACATTCAAACAAGGCTGAAATGCATAAAAAGAAAAATGAAAAATATACTACTTAATTCTGCTTTCAAGTTAGCCAGTATTACATTATTTGTTAGTTAACTTTTAGGCCCTAAACTAAATATTCTGAATTAAGTACAATCAGATAGCTTACCACAACCTCATACCCCCCATTTAAGATCTTGGGAGTAGAAATATTAATGGATATTATTATTTATCAATGAGATCTGAGTTCTCATAGTAACTTTAAGATAAAAAAGTTGTAAAAAATTGTACTTTGTCTTAAGATAATTGTGGCCTTGAACTAGGTGCTCTTTAAATTCTCTTTCAAATTTAAACTATTGATTCCATAGTAATTCCACAGTAATCTTTATTTCTATAAGGATTACATTGAATCTATAAATCACTTTGGGTAATATAGATATTTTAAAATAGTTTTTCCAATCTGTGAACACAGAAAGTCTTTGATTTTTTGTGTCTTCTTCAATTTCTTTCATCAATATCATTTAGTTTTCAGTGTACAGATTTTCCACCTCTTTGGTTAAATTTATTCCTTAGTATTTTATTCTTTCTAATGATACTATAAGTGGGATTGTTTTCTCAATTTTTCTTTCTGATAGTTCATTGTTAGTATGTAAAAATGCAACTAAACTTTCTATACTGATTTTGTATGTTACTTTACTGAATTTGTTGATTAGTTCTAACATTTTTTTGGTGGAGTATTTAGAGTTTTCTATATATAATATTAGGTCATCTGCTGCTGCTGCTAAGTCACTTCAGTCGTGTCCGACTCTGTACGACCCTGTAGACGGCAGCCCACCAGGCTCCCCTGTCCCTGGGATTCTCCAGGCAAGAATACTGGAGTGGGTTGCCGTTTCCTTCTCCAGTGCATGAAAATGAAAAGTGAAAGTGAAGTTGCTCAGTCGTCCGACTCTTAGCGACCCCATGGACTGTAGCCTACCAGGCTCCTCTGTCCATGGGATTTTCCAGGCAAGAGTGCTGGAGTGGGGTGCCATTGCCTTCTCCGTACGTCATCTGCAAATAGAGACAATTTTACTTTCTCCTTTCTGTTATGCATGCTTTTTATTTATTTTTCTTGGCTAATATCTCTGGCTAATTTTTTTTGTTTCATTTCCAGTACCGTGTTGAATGAAAGTGGTGAGAATGGGCCTCTTTGCCTTCATCCTGATCTTAGAGAAAACGCTTCAGCCTTTTGCTGTTAAGTATGATGTTAGCTGTGGGCTTCTCACATACTGCCTTTATTATACTGAGGTCCGTTCTCTCTATATCCACTTACCATAATGAAAGGATACTGAATTTTGTCAAATGCTTTTCTATATTTACTGCAATGGTTATATGATTTTTATACTTTAGCCTGTTAATGTGGTATATCACATTTATTGACTTGCATATATTGAACCATTCTTGCATCTCAACAATAAATCCCACTTGATCATGATTGTGAGATCCTTTTAATATATTGGATTCAGTTTGCAAATATTTTGTTGAGGAAATTTGCATCTATGTTCATTAAGCATGTTGGTCTATAATTCTCTTTTCTTATAGCTGATCATTACTTCATGAATAACACTTTGATTACAATTAGAAAGATAAGAAAGCATCAAAACATTATTCCTCCTAAGAATTTATAATATGTATTTAAACCAGAGTATGATATTAGTAAAATAACATTAAAATTATATATTTTGATATAATTATCACTAAAATAAATATCACACATACTTAAGAGTATTAGCTCAATTAATTCAGAAAAAGCAACTGAAGAAAATCTTACACCCATTCATAATAAAACTCTTAGTAAACAGGAGTACAAAAGAATTTTTAAACTGAAAAAGAACATTCACAATAAAACGCAAAACTAAAAATATACTTGTGAAAGACTGAACGCCTATACTCTCACCACTTCTATTCAACAATGTCTTAGAGTTTCTAGCCAGTGCAGTAAGGCAGAACAAACAAGCTCACCATGTCCACATTAGAAAAGAAATAAAATTGTCTTTATTTTCAGATGACATGATTTGGCATGTTGAAAATCCTCAAAAACAACTAACAAGCAAATTTAGTAAGGTTTTTTTGATACAAGATCAATGTCCAAAAATCAACTGTGTTTTTGTGTATTAGCAACAAATAATCTCTCAATGAAATTAAGAAAGAAATTTCATTTATAATAGTATCATAAGAATAAACAACAATTCAAACAGAAATAGAAATCAGTTCAACAGAAAATTAATTTTAAGATATATACACTGAATACCACATAACATTGCTGTGAAAAAAACTGTTTATGATTCAAAGATTGAGTACTGTCAAAATAGCAGTTCATCCCCAATTTATGTCTTTATTCAGTGAAATTCCTATAAAAAATCCAGCAGAAATTAAAAATGGAAAATAACCCCTAAATGCAATAGCTAAAAACATTAGACTTCCTGAAGAAAATGTAGGAGGAAGCGTCCATGTCTTTGGATTAGGAAAAGAGTTCTTAGATATGACCCAAAAAAACCACAACCCCTAAAAGAGCAAAAGATTACAAATTGGATTTCAACATTTTTAAATTGCATTTGAAAATTTAAATTGCATTAAGAAAATACCTGGGAGAATTTTTGTTGTTGTTGCTATTATATATTCAGAATATGTAAGTGCAAACAACCATTAAAATATAGGCAAATATCTGAAAGGACATTCCATCAAAGAAGATGTATGAATGGCTAATAAGCATGTATAAAGATACTTAACATTAAGGAAATACAAATTAAGATCTCAATCTGTATAGTTGCCAAGTCGTGTGCGACTTTTTGCGACCCCATGGACTGTAGTCTGCCAGGCTTCCCTGTCCATGGGATTCTCCAGGCAAGAATACTGGAGTGGGTTGCCATTTCCTCCTCCATAAGCTCTCAGTAAGGTACCACTATATATCCAATAGAATGGTTATAATCAAAAAGTCAGGCAATAACAAGTGATGGCAAGAACACGTGGAAACTGGGACTCTCATACATTGCTGAAGGATCTAAAAGGTTACAGACACGTTAAAGAAAATTGTCAGATTCTTAGAAAGTTAAGTGTGAATGGAGCAGACAACGCCATAGTTCCACTCCTGGGAATGAAGGTAATGAGAGAAATGAAAACATATTTCCTTACAAAGATATGTATGTGGGTTTCATAGGAGCATTGTTCATAAGAGCCAAATGTTCACAACTGGCAAATGGATAAAGAAAATGTGGTGTGTCAATAAAATAGAACACTATTCAGTGATAAAAAGATGAAGTACTGGTACATACTACAACGTGAATTAATCTCAAAAACATTATGCTAAATGAAAGAAGCCAAATGCAAAAATAAATACTTGTACTCTTCCTTTTGTATGATATATCCAGAGAAGGCAAACATAGAAAGCAGGTAAGTGGTTGCTTAGGGTTGAGGGTGGGAGTGGAATTACCCCTGGACATGAAGGATCTTTTGAGGGCAGTGGAAATGTTCTTAAACTGCAATGTTGTATAGTTGTGCAACTCGATAATTCATTGAAATTTATTGAATCATACATTCACAGCAAGTGAATTTTATGATACTTGAATTCTCTTAATAAAGTTGTTTAAAAATTGGAAGTACAATATTATAGAGTGGCAAGAGTGATGGAAGGTATACATGTGATTAGCTGATAATTGTTAAAGCTGTAAATGTATAGGATTTCACTTCTTTTTATGGTTATCTAAAATTTCATAGTGTGTTCTGGATTTAGTTCTATTTTAATTCATTTTCCTGAATCATAGTTCCTTGGAGCTGGACTCTGAAAAATGTTTTTCTATTTTTTACCCCTATTTCTCCATTCATTTCCTTTGTTTCTCATTTCTGGGAACTCTATCATTGGACCGCTGGCCTCCTGGATGGGGCTATACTTGCCTTTTTGTTCTTTTCAGTGTTTAATGTCATTTAACTTTGGAAGAAATTTTATTGATGTTCTCTTACCTTTCTATGGTCTGTTTTCTAACTTTATATATTTTACTCTCCAAGGCTGATTCCTAGTCTCTGAATGTTTTCTTTTCTCGTAGTGTCCAATATTTTATCTCCCTAAGAATACTGATGATAGTCTTGAGACTTTTGTCTGCTTTTTTTCAATTGTTATCTGTCTCTGAAGCTGTCTTCTGTACAAGATGCTTTCCTTTAATATCTGGTGTTACTTGACTTTCATATTTAGAGTGAAATTCTGAAAAAGATTGAACTAGATGAGGGCGTGTGTGTATATATATGTGTGCATCTGTGTGTGTGTGTGTGTGTGTGTGTGTGTATAATTGCTCATGGTGACTTTCTAGAATTTCACTGGAACATCACGTTTCACTATGTGCAAGGTTTTGTTTTGTTTTTTTCTTCCCAAGGCCCCTCAGTTTTTCCATAGATGAATTCTGTAATCTATTACCTAAAGAATACATACATAACTACTGTGTTGCTGGGAACTGAGCCAGGGACAAGGCCAGAGTGAGGATGTCAATGTTCAGTATATATTGTCTTTCATTTGCTACCATTATCTCAGTAAAGTACCTCAACATCTCATGCTGCTGAGTCTCAGCCTCATTTTATTCCTGTATATGTGGGAGATTAGTGGTTTCCATCTGCACAGAGTTGCAGACAAGCTGGAAGTTTAACTGTTTCTTATAATGTCTTAAACCATCATCCCAGTTTTTGCTCCATGCTCACACCCACTTTGGCTCCTTTTGCAGCAGTTTCTGAGTCAGAGTTTCTGTAGGATGAAGCCGCTGGCTATTCACTGGCCCTTCACTGTTGTTTGCTCTGTTGTGTCAGTCAATATGTCTTCCCACTGCTTTCCATTTTCCAAAATACCTGTTGAAATCTCCTGTTCTTGTCTACTATTCTGTTCTCTTTGTGGTTGCAGATTATTAATTTTTAAAAGAAATTATTCTTTTGCTATTCCTACAATGATTTTTAGAAGGAACAGAGCTATTCCCATGGAATTAAATCTGTTAATATTAAGATTGAATGGAAATCTAAATGATAGTCAAAAATCTTCATTAAAAAATCTACAGTTTCTGCTAGGAAATGGTAGCTATAGAGCAGAGGAAGTGAGAGTAGCTTCTGAACTGTCTAATCTTAATTACTAGATAACTGTAACAGATGACTGCTAGTGAGACCAATGACTGAAACTCAAGGAACATATTCCACAGCTTGTAAGAAAAATTATAGTATTAGTATAATCACAAAGGTGGTAATCTTTTCAGTGTTAAATTTGAAAAATACTGAAGCACTATATTAACTTTAAAAATAAGATAGAAATATTGGCAAATGTAATAAAATGCCCAATATGATGAACAGACATCCTGTACACCAACAGCAGTCTCTGTTTTACATGTTCTGTGTGCATCCTTATTTTTTTATAAAATAAACAGCATTTGAAAATAATATTACAAAGAAATATATGTTTCTGCTCTCCTGAAATATCAAGAGATCTGGCAAATTCCTGTTAATTAGCTGAATCTGAGAATTACTTGCTCCTTCAGTTTGAACAAAAATGCTCTTTGGTGTTTGGTCACAACTCACATGTCGATAACAGCAAGCTGAAATAGAGCTAACCCAGAGCCCAAGCCAATGAGCATATGAGGAATCATGCCTTAGCTCATGGGAACTTGGTGGAAAATAACATCCTCACCCTCATGCTTGGGTAATGAGAGGGGAAGGGCAAGAAACTTTTAATGAATATTTAATATAATTGACTAAATTATAAATTTCAAATTGCTGAGTTTACTTAAATTTTACAAAATTCGATAAAGTTGACCAAATTCCGTTTTCTTTCAGTTAGCAGAAATAGGGCCTCATGAGAAAAGAGGAGTTTGGTTATAGACAAATTAAGAAATTTACATCTGCTCTACTTATATTTGTATTGTAAACTTTATACTCACTATAGTTATACACAATTATAATCTTATTATCCTCATATTTGCTAAATATTTTTCAAAGTAGCTTTGTTTGCTTTCGATCTTTTTATTTCAGTGTTTATTTTCCAAATTAGTTTGCCTGTACGGGCTTAACCTCACATTCTGAAATCCTGTTTGGGAAAAAATGCCAGCTTGGACAATAAAATTTCAGTAGATGCTTTTTTCATGTAAGAGTGAACAAATTTAAGGACAAGGAGTACTGTTTCAGTGGTTTTGTATTCCAGATCTACAGGTTACAGATAAATTAAACAAGTTACTTAAGTGTTCTGATGCCTCTGTATCCCCATACATAGATTTTATAGTAACTTTTCCAACTTTTATAAATGTAGAGTGATGCCACACAGGTTGTAATTATGTAATATCTCTTTAAAGTGATAAAGTAACATATATGATACTATTCATATTTTAATATTAAAAAGTATTATTATTTTGAAATAATCCCCAGAAGTTTTCAACAAGACTTAACTCCTTAAATTCATTCTTTCAAGATTGTGTCATTGAAGATGGGGAAGTAATTTGAAATTAGAATGCAAGATATAGCTAGGTTTGTTTTCTTATTATGGAATTACTTCATTGATAAAAATTAGGTGCATCTATGAGAGATTTTTGGAGAAGGAAATGGAAACCCACTCCAGTACTCTTGCCTGGAGAATTCCATGGATAGAGAAGCCTGGTGGGCTACAGTCCATGGGGTCACAGAGTCAGACAGGACTGAGCACACACATTTCCATTGCCATGAGAGATTTTGATATAGAACTGAGTCAAATGGGGAAAAAATGTAGATTAGAGGGCAAGTTTCTGAGGGAGGAGGTGATTTTCTGTGGCCAGAATCGATAAAAATGATTTCCTTTTCAGCTTCCCATTCATCAGCTTTTGAAACTTCCTCAAGTGTGTCAGAGATAAAGTAATTCTTCTTGCTGGTAGTGATTGGTGGGGGCACAGTCTAGAATCTTCTCCTCCAGGTCTCTAAATGATGATGTAAACACTAATTTTCTGTAGTACGTACTTTTTGATAAAACTAGCTAGATTGGATTTGTTGATTTTGTTGATTGGTTGACTTGTTAAATATTCAAACATCCTATTGTATTTAGACAACTTTACCCCACTGTTTGACTTTGCAGGATCAGTTGAGTTCAGTTCAGTTCAATCGCTCAGTCGTGTTCAACTCTTCGACTCCATGGACAGCAGCACGCCAGGCTTCCCTGTCCATCACCAACTCCCAGAGTTTACCCAAACTCATGTCCATTGAGTCAGTGATGCCATCCAACCATCTCATCCTCTGTCATCCCCTTCTCCTCCTGCCTTCAATCTTTCCCAGCATCAGGGTCTTTTCCGATGAGTCAGTTCATTGCATCAGGTGGCCAAAGTATTGGAGTTTCAGCTTCAGCATCAGTCCTTCCAATGAATATTCAGGACTGATTTCCTTTAGGATTGACTGGTTGGATCTCCTTGCAGTCCAAGGGACTCTCAAGAGTCTTCTCCAACACCACAGCTCAAAAGCATCAATTCTTTGGCGCTCAGCTTTCTTCACTGTCCAACTCTCACATCTACACATGACTACTGGAAAAACCATAGCCTTGACTAGATGGACCTTTGTTGGCAAAGTAATGTCTCTGCCTTTTGATATGCTATCTAGGTTTATCATAACTTTTCTTCCAAGAAGCAAGTGTCTTTTAATTTCATGGCTGCAATCACCATCTGCAGTGATTTTGGAGCCCCCAAAAATAAAGTCTGCCACTCTTTCCAGCGTTTCCCCATCCATTTGCCATGAAGTGATGGGACCAGATGCCATGATCTTGTTTTCTGAATGTTGAGTTTTAAGCCAACTTTTTCACTCTCCTCTTTCACTTTCATCAAGAGGCTATTTAGTTCTTCTTCACTCTCTGCCATAAGGGTGGTGTCATCTGCATATCTGAGGTTATTGATATTTCTCCTGGCAATCTTGATTCCAGCTTGTGCCCCCTCCTGCCCAGCATTTCTCACGATGTACTCTGCATATAAGTTAAATAAGCAGGGTGACGATATACAGCCTTGATGTAGTTCTTTCCCTATTTGGAACTAGTCTGTTGTTCCATGTCCAGTTCTAACTGTTGCTTCCTGCCCTGTATACAGGTTTCTCAAGAGGCAGGTCAGGTGGTCTGGTAGTCAAGTGGGCCTTAGGAAGAATCACTACACTATGATTTTCATAGATTTATTGTTCTATTTTATAAATATTACTTATTTGGCTAGTAGCTGGCCCCCATGACCGCCACCTCCTGGCTTTTATACCCTAGGATAATCCTCTCCTAAGTGTAGATAGCCCTCAGTCTCACAGTCTGTAAGTAACTAGAGACAGCAAATAAAGACATGTATAAGGTAATATATTCTTCCTCAGTCAAGCATCAAATGATACTGCAGCCCATGTTGACATCTTTGACTTCAGCCTTGCAGACAAACCAACTAATCAGGGCTCAGAAACTGAGCTAGCAAATATGTTGTGTTTTAAACCATGACATTTGTGGTTATATTGTTACACATCAACAGATAACTAATCTAGTTGTTTTAATGTAATTATAATTTTATTGTACCCATAGAACTGAACACTTTTTTGTATGCTAATTAGAGAATGAAAAATGGCATCTGAACCACATAAGTAATGAGTAAAGATTGTTTGCATTTATAACACTTAACAGTACATTGTTGTAAACAACTGCTTCTAACCAATCCAAAATTATATTCAAAAATATTTATTTAAGTTATTTATTGAATAATAATGGTTTCTAAAATGCAGTTTCCTACAGATAATCTCCTGAAGCGAAATTCCATTTGGCCATAATGTTCAATAAATACATATTAAATATCCATTTATTCCTGAATGACTTTTGTTTCTTGTTTGTTAATGGGATGTATGACACAGAGTCATACTTGTGTGAGTTCATAACATTCTAACTGCATGACATTGTTTGTTCATATAAAAGCATTAATTATTCACATTAAAATTATTATAAAAATATTATATATACAACAAAGAAAAATAATAACATAAATTCTATGAAAAAAATCATCTAACTTCAACAATTGACTCATACCAGTCTGATTTAGTGCACATCTTGATCTATTTCCTCATACTTCATACAATTGCACCTGTAACTATTTCAATATGTATTTCTAAATTCAAAAAAAAAAGTCATAATCTTAATATCTTTCTCACAGCTACCAAGGTTCATAATTTCATCAAATATCCTGCTAGTGTTCCAATTTCAAAACATCTCACACAAATGTCATATTATTTACAGTTTGTTCATTCAAATCTTGAATGAACGCATTCATTCAAGCACACAGAATCTTTGTTTAATCTATAATTTCTCCCATTTCTTCCTTTTTTTTCTTGCAAGTTATTTGATGATGAAACCCAGTTTTTGTTCAGCATCTTTTTCACAGTATGGATTCGGTTGATTTCATCCCCTGTGGTGCTACTCAGTACATTTCTCTGTCTCTATATTTTCTATAAATTGGTGTTTTGGCAAGATTACTTCACAGGCAGTGTTTGTCTTCTAGCAAGTAGCACATGATGTCAAGTAGAATCTAATTTGTATTTTCAATTGAATAAAGTGAAAAATATAATAAATGGTAAGTTATTTGAAAGCTTTCTAACTTCTGGGACTGGAGGGTGAGTTTTTAATAGTCTAAGAAACCTTGCCATTGTCATTCTTTTAAGCAGAGTAACATTAGAAAAGTAAACATTATGTTGCGTTTATGTAAATTAATTTCAATTTGGGAGTTCAAGCAAAATTACAATCAGTAAATCTCTTTTCTAGTGTATAGAAATTATGCAATATTTTATTTTAGAATATTCAGTGTATTATAAATGTGTTAGAGGAAGCACACTGACTGAAACTGCCCATCCTGGCCAGGCACCATAGTAACCATTTGCATGAGTTTTACGACAGGAGGTCCTGGTAAGGAACACGGAACTAATAAGCCACCACCAACCAGAAGAGTTAAGGGAAGGTCAAAAGGAGGCACCACATGTCCGACCACCTCCCAGAATCCTTCTCTCTTGCATCCATCTTGGCTGAACAAGGCATGCACCACCAGGAAGGACTCTGAGTCAGAATGATTGGCTAAAGGCAACCCAGAAACTAATACCTTCACTATAAAACCCAAGACCGCAAGCCATGTAGCAGGGCTGTTCTCCTGGGTTCCCTTACCCTACTGCTCTCCACCTGGGTGCCCTTTCCCAATAAAATCTCTTGTTTTGTCAGCACATGTGTCTCCTCGGACAATTCATTTCTGAGTGTTAGACAAGAGCCCAGTTTTGGGCCCTGGAAGGGGTCCCCCTTCCTGCAACAAAGGGACCTATAGAATTTTACACAGATGCACAAGTGAGAGTAGTGTTTCATTCCAACTAGGTTTTTAGCGCCAGTTTTCATAAGCAGAACTCCAAAGGAGTAAAAACTTATGCAAAACTTTGAATGCCTCTTCAAGTTTTATTTATAATTACCTTAGATAAGTAAAACCACAAACATAGAAGCAAAGAGATGTTCTATTGTTACAGAGTTTCTAAAATGCTGGACAAATAGTGGAATGTTTTTAATAATATATATTTCCTTTAAAATTACACTTGAGCTTGCTAAGTGGTTTAATGTATGCAATGGAACATGATGGATTTCCTGGTAGTACTCACAATTGTTCAGTTTGAAAACGGGAATTCATACAGATTGCTTCCTTAGAATGCTACTGTGAAAACATTTTAAATGAAAAACAGATTTCCACTGAGATTTCTATAACAGAGTTTCACAGAAGACAAAAGTTTTCACTGAAACAGCAAAAACAGTATTTGTTCTATAAATTTTATACCTTAAAATATATAGAAAAGTTCTGGAGTTTTTATTATAATCACAGCATTTTTATAACATATTATCCACAGCTATACATTTCTTTTGCCTTGTCCATCTAAAAATCTTAGAGAATTTAAAAGGTATTGCACTGAAGAGTTTGAAAGAAAAAAAAAAAACATATACATATATATATGTTGTCACTTATCAGACGACATTCATTAGACAGAGACACATCTGTCTCGCACATAAACACCAAGAGATAACAAAGACCCAGACAGGTAGATTAATAAACCAAACTACTACTTGATAAACATATTGTATAATGTACTTCCTTCAAGTTTTGCTAGAAAATTATTCTTAGTACTTCCCTCACCTTCTCAATTTAAAATTGCAATCCTACCGCTATTCTATCTTCCATAAGAATTCCTTATTCTCCTTACTCATTTTTTTTTCTTTCTGAAGCACTTGTCACCTTATAATCTACTATGTAATTTATTTATTTAACATCTTTCATCTCCATCTTCACCCACTAAAGTGTCAGTTCTTATGGATGGGGAATTTTTACTATTTTTTTTTTAGCTGATTTATGCCCAGCACTGAAAGCAATGACTGGTTCTTATTAGCTTTCAAGAAATATAAATGAGTGAATGAGTTTCAAAAAGCAAAAAGAAGAATTTATGGTGAATCAGTTTTTTACTTTCTTGATTCTCAAATTTGTTTGGTGTAGGTGACAGGTTTGGTATAGGTGAAAGTTTTGGTGTATCTGATGCCAATGGAGGACAGAATTAGATGTTATTAAAATGATTTGCCTGTCAATAACCAATGTAGATGTAATACAAGAATGGAGTCATTAGTACAAATTCTATAGACAATTAAAAAAATAATAAAATATTTTAAATGTATTTATTTCATCAATGAAAAAAATCTTTTAAAAGTTTGATGCAAATGTGTGAGCAAAGCACTAAAATTATTTTTTCCTGGTTGTAACTAATTAATGACAATTATGTATATATTCTTATATTTAAAAGGGGATCCACCATATGAACACTTTCCTTGCAAAAGTAAACATTAATGTTCCAGTAAAAATATGAAATTTAAGAAATGTTCAGTAAGTAAAATTGTTTCAAACATTTGATTGACAAAGATGAATGGAACTTATATTCTATATTAAAAGGGGTTTTGATAAATGATTACTCTAATACTCTACTAACAAGTGTATAATTGACATCTTTTTTAGAGGGAAACCCAAGGAAGTATGTAAAATTTTTCAATATGAATATCCTTCTATCCAGGCAATCTACTTGCAAAACTGTATTCTAAAAAGGAACAGAACATGAGTCCAAAGATATAGATTCAAACATGTTGGGTAAGTGTGGTTCCAAACAGAGGGAATTGTTTATTTAGAGGCAATTTTAAAAAGAAATTATATTCAAGTGAAATACATTAAAATTATCAAAAGTGATGCACTATTAAATTTATTATGTATTATTAAAGGAAAGTGGATCACACGTGGGCTTCCCTGGTGGCTCAGTGGTAAAGAATCCATTTGGCAAGCCAGGAGACATGGATTTGATCCTGATTTGAGAAGATCCCCTAGAGGAGGGCATGGCAACCCACATGGCAATCCAGTATTCTTGCTTGGAAAGAGGAGCCTAGAGGCTACAGTTCATGGGTTCACAAAAGAGTTGGACATGACTTAGTGAGTAAACAACAACAAAGATTACATGTATCTTCAGTATTTTTATTATGACAGACACTAATAATCACCACTTGGCACAATCCCAGAAGCACCATTCAGCTACAATACAGTGTGAATGGTGCCTGGTGCATATCTGTAGAACAGGGTTAAGGGCAAGAGCTTTGGCTCTATCCCCTGTCTCCATGTCTGAGCTGTGTCAATTTAGGCAAGTTATTTTTACCTCATGGGGCTGATCAAATGAGCTAATTCAAGCAAATGCAGGTCAATCAAATGCTTGACACCCATATGCATGGGTGAATTATTTTTATTCTTCATTTTAAACTCCATGTCAATTCTGCTTTGCTCTCTACTGTATACCTGAATATAATTGGTTCTTAATATTTTAGCTGGTGTCTAACTAAAAAATTTAATCTAAGTTTTCAGTGTATATATGTATTTAGAGAAAAAATTCTGAGAGACATGTCAAAATGTTAACAGCAGTTATCACTATTACATATAATTTTATTTTTCCTCTATATCCATATTTTATAAGGTTTTTAACTTGAATATGTATTATGTAAAGTGTACAATAAAATAAGATTACACTGGACACCCTTCAGCACATAATTGCCCTTTAGCTCAACAATTCTATTCATAAATGTTTACTGAAAAGAAGTGGAAACAAGCAGTTCTAAAAATCTTATAAAACAATATCCATAGCAGTCTTGTTCACAACAGGCAAAAACTGGAAACTAGCCCATTTCCCATCAATAAGAGAATGAATAAACAAACTGAGGTACTTTATCTATATAAGAAAGTACTACTACTCAGCAATAGAAAGGAATGAACTGCTAGTACATGCAACAACCTCTGTATTTATCTGTGTATCGTTGTATGCATCTGTGTATGTGTATATTAATTTGTATGTATGTGTATTTATCTATCTGCTGAGGCAGACAAGTATACACCCATATATATTATAATATCTTTATATAAAAACTTATAACAAAAAAATAGATTGTGCAAAAAGTAAAAACAATTATTATTTCATGGAAAGTAGGCTAAGGTTTTCCTGGGAAGGGTGGGAGGAATTTCCTGGCTATGATATAGCTCTGTATCTTGATGGGCTTCTGTATTACACAGGTGGATGCATTTTTTAATGTTTACCTGCACTTATGATTTGTGCTTTTCATGTGCATTTTTATGTAAATGTTACCTCAACAGAAAAAGACTGTAAGTGAATACTGAATACAAGTTAATATGCATGCTGAAGTGTTTAGCAGAAAGTACATTGATGAATTGAGGGATAAATAGATATACATGGCAAATTTTTGAAAAAAAAAAAACAAATACAATGTTAATAATAGAATCTAGGTAGGGTATATAGATAGTCTCTCTTAAATATAAAATTTCAATCTTGTATATTTGAAAATGCCACCATAATATAATGTTGGCTAAAATGTGCAATAAATTCATAAAAAAAGAAGTGTGGATCCCTCATTCTAGACCCAAATTAAATGTGTCTACGTAGTGACAGAATTAGAGACATAAATAACCCCTTGCAATATAGAAGCTGTCTTACAGTGGTATTAGGTGGTGACAGAAAAAGGACCAACTAGTCAGTCCTAAAGGAAATCAGTCATGAATATTCATCGGAAGGACTGATGCTGAAGCTGAAGCTCCAATACTTTGGCCACTTGATGCGAAGAACTGACTCATTGGAAAAGACCCTGATGCTAGGAAAGACTGAAGGCAGGAGAAGGGAAAGACAGAGGATGAGATGGTTGGATGGCATCACCAACTCTATGGACATGAGTTTGGGTAAACTCTGGGAGTTGGTGAAGGACAAGGAAGTCTGGTGTGCTGCAGTCCATGGGGTCCCAGAGTTGGACATGACTGAGCACTGAACTGAACTGAACTGAACAGTGTTTAGAGCTACAGTTTTAATTGTATATTCTTTGACATAAAATAACTTTAATCAGTATAGCCTATGAGGAACAGTTAAAGCAGTTAACTCTTACAGATTTAGTTTTATGTAAAATTTAAAAATGTATATTTCTTGTACTTGAAATGAAATTCTATTTATCAAAACTATTTGGTGCTTGTTCACTTCAGGCATATAAATATGCTTTTATTATTTATTCACAAATAAGTGCTTAGAATTTAAGGCTTAATTCATTTGTAAATAAATACAAGCTGCTTCTTAGTATAGAGTGCCTGACTCTGGTCTTCAAGGGCATTGAAGTGCTGGCTAGTCAGCTTTGGAGAAAACTGAAATGTATTTCAAGGGCAATTGTATTTAATAGCAAATATGAATTTGGCCTTCACTAACATTACTTATTTTAGGGTTGTTAATCGGTGAATGGTTCTTTGCATAATAATGTAAACTGACATTGTCATCTTTACAACTGCAATGAGAAATTAAATAATGTTTAGCTTTCTATATAGGGGGTTCTCTGGTGTCTCAGACAATTAAGAATCTGTCTGCAATGCAAGAGATCTGGGTTCGATCCCTGGAATGGGAAGATCCTCTAGAGAAGGAAATGGCAACCCACTCCAGTATTCCTGCCTGGAGAATCCCACGGACAGAGGAGCCTGGCGGCTACAGTACATAGAGTCTCAAAGAGTCTGACATAACTGAGCGGCTAGCACTACTACTACTACTCCTTTCTATATTAATTAGAATAAAGGAATGTCAATTCTTTTTTAAGTTAAGTTTTATTAGCATAGGCCTTTTTTTTTTTAGAGAAGTTCTTCATAGGTAATAGAAGCACATTATCACAGACCTGGAATACACTTTTGAAGATTAGGCAAACAATACTTTATAATCATTTTAAACAGATTATTAATAGTTTTGCATTTAGAATTCAATTAAGTTGACACTTTTATTTACATTACTCACAAAAAGAAATTTAAAATTCTCAGTATCATATGATGTTTGGCAGAAGAAAGGAGTAATGGAGTAATTCATTCTTCCTTCAGAATTCCCCAATGTAAAGAAGGGCAAACTCGAACACAGCTGGGACATTGTGTTACATAGTTAAAGTTTGCTGTACTGTGCTTAGTCACATTGGACTCTTTGTGACACCGTGGACCAGGCTCCTCCGTCCATGGGGATTTTCCAAGCAAGAATACTGGATTGGGTTGCCGTGCCCTCCTCCAGGGGATCTTCCAAACACAGGGATTGAACCTAGGTCTCTTGCATTGCAGGTGAATTCTTTACCAGCTGAGCTACCCAGGAAACCCAAAGTAAGTTTAGTTAATATCTAATCCCAACCTTTTTCTCCCTTGCTTTTTTTGACTATAAAGGTTGGATAAATAAACGTTAGCCTCTTCGCAGTAAGTCTTGACCATGTGACTGTCCTGAATATAAAGTAAAATTGCTTTTAACTTTTGGAAAGGTTCGAGAAGCTACTCTTTTCTCAAAGAAAGTGGTGTTTCAGTGATCTATTGCCGTCTCAGAAATCAGACCCAAACATTTCAGATTAAAATAAGGATTTGCAAACCAGAATCCTAGTGGTAAATAAAGTTTATTGAAAAATAGCATATTGTTACCATTAAACTTTTAAATCAAACTGTTAAATGTATTCAATGCAATCTTAATACAACAACAATTTTAGGTATCATTGAGTTTCAAAATCATGAAACAGCACTTTTTAATAATTGAAATTTTACACAATTTTCTTTTTATATTTGAACTTGTATTTCAATTTCATTTTTCCATAGTGCTTTTTCAAATACATATTTATGCCTGAACGTCTTTAAACTGTTTATATTATGACGTATCTCAGCCATAAATTTTGAAAAATATTTTTTTCATATGACCATTTGGCTCTAGGAATCACAGATGGTTTTCTGGATTATTTTAGCATTCTTCAGTCATTAAGCGATGTCCAACTCTTTGCAACCCCATGGACTGCAGCATGCCAGGCTCTTCTGTTCTCCATTATGTCCCAGGGTTTGCTCAAATTTATGTCCATTGAGTTGGTGATGCTATCTAACCATCTCATCCTCTGCCAACCCTTTCTTTTGCCTTCAATCTTTCCCAGCATCAGGATTTTTCCAGTGAGTCAACTCTTCTCATCAGGTGGCCAAAACATAGGAGCTTCAGCTTCAGCATCAGTCCTTCCAATGAATATTCAAGGTTGATTTCCTATAGGATTGACTGGTTTGATCTCCTTGCAGTCCAAGGGACTCTCAAGAGTTTTTTCCAGCACCACAATTTGAAAGTATCAGTTCTTTGGCACTCCACCTTCTTTAAGGTCCAGTTCTCACACCTGTACGTGACTACTGGGAGAACCATAGATTTGACTATATGGACCTTTGTCAACAAAGTGATGTCTCTGCTTTTTATTAATAATATGCTATCTAGGTTTGTCACGGCTTTCCTTCCAAGGAGCAAGTGTCTTTTAATTTCATGGCTGCAGTCATTGTCCACAGTGATTTTGGAGCACAAGAAAATAAAGTCTGTAACTGTTTCCACTTTTTCCAGTGCCGTGATCTTAGTTATTTTCATGTTGAATTTTAAGCCAGCTTTTTTACTCTCCTCTTTCACCCTCATCAAGAAGCTCTTTAGTTTCTCTTTGCTTTCTGCCATTAAACTGTTACTATTTGCATATCTGAAGTTGTTGATATTTCTCCTGG
The DNA here is from genome assembly GCF_054371585.1 of Giraffa tippelskirchi. Taxonomy (NCBI): domain Eukaryota; kingdom Metazoa; phylum Chordata; class Mammalia; order Artiodactyla; family Giraffidae; genus Giraffa; species Giraffa tippelskirchi. Next base: position 102,397,590 of record NC_137281.1, read on the forward strand.
CAATCTTGATTCCAGTTTGTGATTCATCCAGCTGGGCATTTCAAGAAGGGAGATAACACTAAGCCTTGATGTACTCCTTTCCAATTTTGAACAGCTCAATTGTTCCATGTCCTTTTCTAACTGATGCTTATTGATCTGCATACAGATTTCTTAGGAGACAGGTGTGGTGGTCTGGTATTCCCATCTCTTTAAGAATTTTCCACACTTTGTTGTGATCCACACAGTCAAAGGTTTTTGCATAGTCAATGAAGCAAAAGTAGATGTCTTTTCTGGAATTCCCTTGCTTTCTCTATGCTCCAACAAATGTTGGCAATTTGACTTTATTTTAGCATTGCAGTTACATAAATAATGATCCAAACAACATAAGCATATCAAATTGTTTGAAAAATGATTCTTAAACATAAAAAGTACATTATATGAAATGCATGTTTTAATAAAATGAATGTGTATTATTTTTTCCTCGTGTAATTCATTGTGTTGATATAATATTACTTGTTGCTAGTACACATGACTAAAAATTTCTCAAGACATGTAAATGGACAAAAGAGATTACAACGTGTCATTTCAGTGGAAATCCACAGATCCTCTGATTCTGTAGTGGTGGGCAGATTTGCAGAGCCTTCTTTTAATTACTCATTTATAACTAAGGCTGTAGTGTCCAAAGTAAAAATTATAGAAGGCGTTGCAATCCATAAAATCCCCATTCATGGCAATGAAAAAGACTTTTATCTGGTAAGGAGTGTAAATCTTTTTTACTCACTTATTTGGCTGTACAGGTCTTCATTGCAGCATACAGACTCTTTAGTTTCTTCATGCAGACTCTTAATTGCAGCATGTGGGATCCAGTTCCCCAGCCAGGGATCTAACTTGCATCCTCTGCATTGCGAGTGTGGTCTTTGCCACTGGACCACCAAGGAAGTCCCAGTAATGTAAATCTTAAGTCAAAATCTCAGTGAACAGTGTTACTGAGTTCCTCATTAATTAACAAGTTAGAAAAGTCCTTGACAGGTCTTCATTTTATATTTAAGAGTAATGATTTATGTTTTAAAAGTTATAATTGAGCAAAGGAGACAACACTCATCATCAATTCTTTTTTTTTTTAATGTAAGAACTGAAAAAACTCATCAACATTAGAAAAAGGTTTAATAATTACTTTTTTAACTCTTTCAGAGTTATATGTCAAATATCACGTATAATCTATTATTATATCAACTTATTATCATGCTCATATTAATAAATTTCATTTATTATTAAATTATTTTTAATGGTTGATTTGCCAACAATATTGTTTATTCACTATTGCTAAAAGCAAAGATTGAGAAACTACCACACTTGATAAAAGATCTGTCACCCAGTCATTTTACCACCCCAGAGGTTTCTATGTCTGGAGGCAATTTTCCAGTAAGAGTAGGAAAAAACAGTAAGAGTAATAGTAATAATAAGTGTAGGGAAAAAATGAATTATTCCTTCTTTTGCTTTGCCCTTAATTTGTAGGCATATAAGTCCAGAGAATGGTACTTATCTAAATACTTGAAAACTAATTCCCTTTCTCTCATTAAGAAAAGCTTCTTATAGATTTGGTTATCAGCATGCATCAGATTATTTTGTTTGTTTGTTTTTTGTAAGCATGTGTTCAAGGTAAAAAGCCCCTACAAGGACAAATCAAAGATCTACTATTTAAACTTTTCCCCTTTATCTGATTTGTATTTTGACTTTTGATATATGAATATACTGTTTCCTTTTACACTGTAGAATTATTTTGAGATAAATAGTATTAATATATTTTTAAACATTCACATGATTAAATGAAATTCTGCAAATATTATGGAAACTTGTACCTAGAATGGCCACAGATAAAGTATACATAAAGCATAGTTTGTTGTTGTTTTTGTGTTAGAGCTGATTCTGATTTGTAGTTTACTCACCAAAAGAAGTGTGAGGATAATTAGGCCAAGTATTCAACATGAAAAGGTGAAAGTGAAAGTTGCTTAGTTGTGTCCAACTCTCTACAACTCCATGAGCTATACAGTCCATGGAATTCTCCAGGCCAGAATACTGGAGTAGGTAGCCATTCCCTTTTCCAGGGGATCTGCCCAACCCAGGGATTGAACCTAGGTTTCCTGAATTGCAGGGGGATTCTTTACAAGCTAAGCCGCCACGGAAGCCCAGTATTCAACATGCAGGGTTTTAAATGCAGCTCTTTTATAGGAGCAGAGCCATTCATAACAGGACATGGTCTTAGTGCTATTTTGTAGTGTTATAAAAACAATGATTTTTAACTTGTAACTATTTTATAAGGAATACTTATAGCATTTTTACTTAATCATTTTATCTTTTATTCAGGGTAAATTTGAATGAGTAACTTTAATAGACCTTGTGTTTTGGGGAACTGATAAAGTTACTAACACACAGAATTGAGTGAAGTTTCTTTCATGATGCCTGCTTCTATAAGGAGCTGACTTGTGAAGTAACCAAGAAGGCCTTAGAATTGCTACAAATGTATATGGGGACATTTGCAATAAAGCTGGTTAGAACTTGGGCAAAAAAGAAAACCCATAAATGATATATGACTGGAGCACAAAACTGACCCATTTGAAACTGTCCTCATTTCTGATGTCTAGGGCAGAAGGAAGATTGACAATATTTTCCATGTAGTTAGTGCTTGATGGATATTTTCTAGCTTGAATTTTATCTAGATGGTATCTGAGTATTGTTTTCTCATGATAACTTTTTACTCAAGATGATTAGCGCTATCCAATTCTAGTTTCAATTCCTTAGCCTCTGTAGACACATCAGTTATTCCCTGATTTGGCATGCTCTTAGATATTTCTTTAAGGCACTTCTGTTGTTCACTATGTATGTCTCACCACTTTGTCTTATGTGCTTTCAGTGTGTCCTATTCTAGTTGATTTTCACCACTCTGCTAGTGCCTTCCACATTCTGAAAATCTGCTGTTTCATAAGTCAAACTTTATGCCATTTTGATTCGTACGTTTACTTGTTTCATTGATTATTCTAATTGCTTTAGGCAAAATTCAACATTCTTTAAAAACCGTGATGGATATTTTCCTATCTTTGCATGTGAATAAACAAAAATTCTTTTTTAAAAAATATTCATGCATTTCCTGTGGGAGTTTTACTTTAAAAGGCTGATATTTTCTGTATTATTTTCTTTATTTTTAAATAATAGTATAGTTATTTTCATCGAGGTCTATAAATTTATTTTCTCTCCATCCTAATGTTTGCTTGCAATTACTTTGCTAATCAAAGGTAATTAAATGGAGTAAAACATTGAGTACCAGGGCTGAGTAATCTCTATACATTATTTTATTACTATGTCAAAAGAACTCTGTAAAATTGGTACCACAATATCCACCTTTCCAACTGAAACCGAGGATTATATGTGTTAAGTATATTTCCCAGGCTGGTGCTAGAACAATAGAAGACCTTGATTTTAAATCCTGATCCTTTAACTCCTCATTTTGTAGTCTTAAACCATTCAAACATACAATTCATATTATTGTTCAGTTAATAACTGACGATATCCATTTTGTTCAGATTCTAATGGTGCCTTTCATCAGCTCACTTAAAGGAAGATTTACCTCATGTAGAAAAAGGACAAGTGACAAGGCCCTTCAAGTGCTTTCTTTAGCACACATTTGTAGGATTATATCTTAACAAGTGTCATTTGAGAAAAGGGCCACAGTTCATTTATTTGTTATTTAAGTTTTCTCACACTTCATGGATATTTTAATGAGAAATAGAAGCAATCACAAGCAGGGGGACTCAGCTAACAACTTCTGGAAGTCTTGGCTTGTGTTCACTGATGCAAATGTAATATTTGGACATCAAATAAACCTTTGAAGCCAGCATTTTCTTACCCAGATATTAATTTAAGAAATCTTTGCTTTTCCTGCCTGTTTCTTGGACATTTTTGTTTCAGATAAATACATTCTATTGCTCTATGTACATGCCTAAAACATAAAAAGATAAACTGTATTACTCTGATTTTTAATGAGAAAGAATCATATACAAACACTTCCCCAAATAAAGAATTTGATAGAAATAATGGCATCAACATGAATAATGTAATTCAATTCAAAAGTAACCTGTCACCTTTATAATCATCTTGAAATTTTTTTAAAGAAACATGACTTAATTTAAACTTGAAAATTTATTCACAGATATTACCATCTGTCTGATAATAAATGCTATGAGATTCAAAACTCTAAGTCTGTTAACTAAATATTATTCCTGTTCTCAAAAGCATAATCTGTATTTTGAATAATAAAAAAATAACTTCTTGTCTCAGGTCATTTTTAGCAAACTGTTTCTTAGCCCCTTCTACAGTGTGTGTCAGCCATTTTGTTTTTCTACATTTATCTCTCCTCAGAGATTTTTCACAAACACAAATAAATTTCTAGGCTTCCTGCCTCCTATCCTTCCAGCCATTAACCAGGCTGTTTTCCATACTATCACCATTTCTTCTTGCCTAGTACCCACATACTTAGCTACTTTCCATTTCTCTATGGATGCAACTACTCATTTTCAACCCCTCAGAGGTTTTCCTTCATCCCCAAAAGTCTGATAGAATACTCTAGCTCTGAGCTCCACTCTCTGCTATTCCAGACCAATTTCATTCTTTGTTGTTGTACTGCTACTAACATTTCTTTCCATTAAATGCTACTTCCTGTCTTTTGCCTATCCCATTTTTATAGACTCAGTTAAACTCTATCTTTTACACGAAATCTTCTTGAAAATACAAATGCCAACTGTCCTTTGGATTTCCATACTGCTTATGATTAATACAAAAAGATAAGACAAGACCTTAATTACTTGTTGTTGTTTAACTGCCAAGTCATGTCCGACTTTTTGTGACCCCATGGATTGTAGCCCACCAGGCTCTACTGTCCATGGGATTTCCCAGGCATGCATACTGGAGTGGGTTGCCATTTCCTCCTCCAGGGAATCTTCCCAACCTGACCCAGGTATTGAAACCACAGGCTCCTGCGTTGGCAGGTGGATGGGTTCTTTACCAGTGAGCCACCAGTAAAGTCCAGAGTTACATTAGGAGAACTCAGAAAGAATTAAGAGAAAGATATTTGACCACACTGCTCTTCTCCATCTTGGTTTGGCTCACTCTTCTGGTTTGATTTTCCTACAAAGTACATATGGATAAGTCACCCTATGACATTTAACAGGTCAGCAATCAGCCAACATAACACACCCCAGCAGCCACCAATTCTGTCAAATAAACTTGACTAAAAAGAGGAATTACTTTTTCTTGTGAAATATTTTGAGCTTTCCCTTAATAAAACTCACTCTTGCTTTTATTTAGAGTTATGACCTGTATGGAGCAGGTTGTCTTTTACGTATATGCATTGATAAAGTATAGTTTTCAAAAAGATAAAAGCATGGCTTTAAAAATTAATTCATCTCAAAGATTTCATTTCCTTAATTATTAAAGGAATGATATGAATTCAAATTCAAATTTGACATATATATATCACATATATACATATATATGTATTTGCTACGGGACACAATATGTTTGCATAACTGTATACAATAAGCTTTTGCAGAGTCATCACTCTCCTACAACCTAAGTTGTTTTATCTCTCAGAAATGAAATACATTAGTTAAAAATAATGAAAGAATATAATACTGTATGTCAATTATACTTCAGTGTTTAAAAAAATGAAAGATTCACATTCTTATTCAGTCAGATAATCACCAGAAAGGTCTGCAGTACACCTAACACTCCATTGTCAGACCAGGCCACCACCTTTGCCCATTTTCTGACAGAGTGAATTGAGTCTTCAGCCTTTTAGCAGTTTCTGAGCTACTCTTTGATAGTTATTAAGCAAGAATCAAGTTCTAGTAACAATAGGAACTGAAGTTGCAAAGATATTTTGAAAAGAGGAGACAGTGTTCTGATTCATAAGCAGCTCACAGTTATGGTAGAATGACATGTAAAAAGAGACATAAGGCAATATTACAAGAAAAGATAAAAGTGTAGCATTGACATATATACACTGCCATGTGTAAAATAGGTAGCTACCTGGAAGCTGCTGTACAGCACAGGGAGCTCAGCTCCGTGTTATTTGATGGCCTAGAGGGGTAGAATGGGAGAGTGGGTGGGAGGCTCAAGAGGGAGGGTCTATATGTATCAGTTCAGTTCAGTTGCTCAGTCGTGTCGGACTCTTTGCAACCCTATGAACCGCAGCACGCCAGGCCTCCTTGTCCATCACCAGCTCCCAGAGTTTACCCAAACTCATGGCCATTGAGTCGGTGATGCCATCCAGCCATCTCATTCTCTGTTGTCCCCTTCTCCTCCTGCCCCCAATCTTTCTCAGCATCAGGGTCTCTTCCAGTGAGTCAGTTCTTTGCATCAGGTGGCCAAAGTACTGGAGTTTCAGCTTCAACATCAGTCCTTCCAATGAACACCCAGGACTGATCTCCTTTAGGATGAACTGGTTGGATGTCCTTGCAGTCCAAGGGATTCTCAGGAGTCTTCTCCAACACCACAGTTCAAAAGCATCAATTCTTCGGTGCTCAGCTTTCTTCACAGTCCAGTTCTCACATCCATACATGACCACTGGAAAAACCAAAGCCTTGACTAGATGGACCTTTGTTGACAATGTAATGCCTCTGCTTTTGAATATGCTATCTAGGTTGGTCATAACTTTCCTTCCAAGGAGTAAGTCTCTTTTAATTTCATGGCTGCACTCACCATCTGCAGTGATTTTGGAGCTCAAAAAAATAAAGTCAGCCACTGTTTCCATTGTTTCCCTATCTATTTGCCATGAAGTGATGGGACCCGATGCCATGATCTTAGTTTTCTGAACGTTGAGCTTTAAGCCAACTTTTTCACTCTCCTCTTTCACTTTCATCAAGAGGCTTTTTAGTTCCTCTTCACTTTCTGCCATAAGGGCGGTGTCATCTGCATATCTGAGGTTATTGATATTTCTCCTGGCAATCTTGATTCCAGCTTGTGCTTCTTCCAGCCCAGCATTTCTCATGATGTACTCTGCATATAAGTTAAATAAGCAGGGTGACAATATACAGCCTTTCCTGATTTGAAACCAGTCTGTTGTTCCTTGTCCAGTTCTAACTGTTGCTTCCTGACCTGCATGCAGGTTTCTCAAGAGGCAGGTCAGGTGGTCTGGTATTCCTATCTCTTTCAAAATTTTCCACAGTTTATTGTGATCCACACAGTCAAAGGCTTTGGCATAGTCAATAAAGCAGAAGTAGATGTTTTTCTGGAACTCTCTTGCTTTTTCAATGATCCAGCGGATGTTGGCAATTTGATCTATATGTATACCTACGGCTAATTCACAGTGTTGTACAGTAGAAACTAACAAAACATTGTAAAGCAATTATATTACAAAAATTAAAAAAGGTAAATGTATGAGTAAGTAAAAAGAACTGTTTATTTTTTAACTAGGAGTGTTATTGTAAAACATTGTTTTAAAAATAGATTCATTGAAGTTAAAAATAAGTCCAAGTGTTAGTTTCTAAGTCGCGTCCAACTCTTTGTGACCCCATGGACTGTAGCCTGTCAGGCTCCTCTGTCCACAGAATTCTCCAAGCAAAAATACTGGAGTGGGTAGCCATTCCCTTCCCCAGGGAATCTTCTGGACCCAGGGATCAAACCCATGTCTCCTGCATTGCAGACAAAGTCTTTACTGTCTGAGCCACCAATGAATTAGACTTATTCTTTTTTTTTTTTTTTCTGTTTGTTTCTTTAAAGAAAAATGAATCTAATTCAAGAAAAACATCAAACATCATGTAATAAAAGTAGGGAAGGCAGTACTCAGCTGGAATTTCTGAAAAACTGCAAGAAGCAAAAACAAATATGAAATCCATGTTTCAACATGCAGCAAGTGACTCTCATATTCCCTCAGACTTATGATTGCCTTCCTCAAGTCTTCCTGCTTCTAAACTGTAAATTCTGCTCCCTTTTGGGGTCTCTGGCTTCTGCTTTTGTACCTTATAATGTCTTTACTGGAGCACAATTGTAGGTCTCTGAAAGCCTTGGCATCATTTCTTCCTGTTTCTTTTGTGTTTTTCTTCACCATCCCCTGTTGCTTTCACAAAATTATTACTGTGTTTGTTTATCTTTAGGGAGAAATAATAAAGGCTGTGCTTATTCTAGGAATTTTCCCTAATATATATGTAAAATTCTTACATAGGATTTTTTTTTTTATTTTCAAGAAGAGTAATCAAGCAGCCTTAAACATTTTCTCTTTTCAGGACCCAGCACTTTCTCTAGCTTGCCTTCTTCACATCTTCAAGTCAAAAAAAATACAAAACTAAACAATAAAAGGAAAATAGCTTCAGGTTTTGTGTCTTTTGCTCTGTGTACAATTTATACAAGCCTCTAATATTATATTTTTCTTCTATAATAATATTAATTTGCATTATCACAATCAATTGTAGTCATTTGTTCAAGTCTCTTACTCTTTTTTACTTTCAATATATTTGTTATTGAAAGAAGAGATTGAAATTATAAGAGGATTATAGGAAAGAATGAAGTTTCTTTGCAAGTGCAAAGACTCGACCTGAGTTATCTTTGATGAAAAAACATTAAGGAGATAGTTTATTAGTACACATAAAAACATTGAGAGAAGTACATCAGAGAACATAACTTCCGATTGAAATGCATTTAGAGATCTCTCTCCAACTCTCCTTTCTACGTCCTCTGTATTCTGGCTTTATTCTCTCTAAGTGTGTTTCTCAGAAAAACTAGCATTTACTTTTTCAACTCTAGGATCATGTACTCACAACTTTGTGATAAGTGATAAAAGATCTCTTTTCTCCCACATACCATTGAACAAAAACCATGAAAATCAGCTTCTTTCTCTGACTTTAGTTACATGTTTGTATTTTGGACCACTTTGTTTACTGAAATGATCATATGAGTTTATTCCTTTATTCTATTAACATGCTGAACAAGATTAACTAATTTTCAAATGTTAAACCAACATATATTCCTGGAATAAACCACATTAGGTCAGTTTTCCAGTTATCTACTGAATAACCAACCATCCTAAACTTGTTGTTATTCAGTTGCCAGGTTGTGTCTGATTCTTCATGACCCCATGCAACATGCCTGCCCCTCACCATCTCCTAGAGTTTGCCCAAGTTCATGTCCATTGAATCAGTGATGCCATCCAACCATCTCATCAGGTGCTATAATAACAAAAGTGATTTATTTATATTTGATGAACTGACTCATTGGAAAAGACCCTGATGCTGTGAAAGATTGAAGGCGGGAGGAGAAGAGGACGACAGAGGATGAGATGGTTGGATGGCATCACCAACTCAATGGACATGAGTTTGAGTAAACTCTTGGAGCTGGTGATGGACAGGGAGGCCTGGAGGGCTGCAGTCCTTGGGGTCGCGAAGAGTCAGACAGGAAGGAGCGACTGAACTGAACTGAGTGTTTATCATGTTTGAAATTTTCTGAAATTCTTGGACTTATGAGTTAATGGTTTCTTAAAAAATTTTTAGCAAGGTATTTTTTCAAGTCTTTTTTCCACCTCAATTTTTATCTTCTTTTATTTTCTTCTTTTCCGTTAAAGATCTCTTTGACTCTTTAATATAGCCACTTGTTTCCCTAAGGCTTGATCATATATGCGTTGTTGACTGTAAAAATTGCACAGCCTAAAAGTTGAGAATAATGTTTTATTCAGCAGACATTCTGAAGACTTCAAGCCTGAGAGACAACCTCTCAGATAGTGCGAAGGGACTGCTCTTAAAGGAGGAGCCAGGATATACAAGAGTTTTTGTGACAGACACCAGGGAGACAGCAAAAGATTACTGTTAATTAAAGAAAACCAGATATCTCAAATTAAGGAATTTGGCTTTCCTATGTAAGAAAAATCTGGGCTCATTTATGTCATTCCCTTGATATTTACCTCAGCCATCTGAGGTCAGTATCTGGTATTTCCCCATCCTGAGTCTCCTCAGGGTGTATGGTTGTGGGCTGGCTGCAGCGGCTGATGGCTTGATAGCAGGCATCCTGTGTCCATCTGTGTTCCATCAGGACTCACTGTTAGGATGGGGATGGGGAACTGTAATGTGATGGCGTGGTGGCTGCAACATCCTTTTGTCTACTGATATGATCGGCAGGTACCATTTTTCATTCTCAGTGTATATAAATAAATAATGAGCCATGAAAAAAGAAATATGAAACCTAAGTTAGTTTTGGATAACTTAACTAAGTTTCCACACTGACTCTCTCTGTTTTAATTAGGATAGTTTTTACTTATCTTTTCTTCTGCAGTGCCTAATTTTACTATTAAGCATGGTCAGTAAAATTTTCATTGAATGATTTCCATTTTCTTCTTTGTTTATATTCTTTCATTTTCCATCTTTTCACTTGTTATATCCATTGTTTCCTTTATATACCATTGACCTTTATATCATTTATAGTTGTGGCTTTAAATTCCTTGTCAACTTATTTCAAACTTACAGTAACTCTGAGTCTGTTTTTTTGTTTGTTTCTTTTCTTTTTAATTTTCTTTCTTTTTTGTGAAGGGTAGGAGGCTGTCTTGGTTATGGGTCATGTTTTCCTATATCTTCACATTTCCAGTGATTAATTATATGCTAGGCATTGTCAATCCTATGTTGCTTACGATCTGGAATTAATTTTTTTCCTTTAAAGGATGCTAACTGTCTTGCTGGAAGGCTGTTGTTAAAATGATGAATAAGTCTGACTGTCTCAAGACTGTTTCAGGCTTTTCTGGGGACATTCTAGCCATTTTCTAGTGTTATGGCAGCCTTATTTTCAAAGTATAGTTTTAATTTATAGTTACTTCAGGCTGAATCTTCTTTCAAAAACTCTTTTGTTTTTCTTTATTTAACTCTAAATTTACTACTAAGAGAAAAAATATTCCTTCATGCTTTGTTAAGACATGGTATCAGAGAGTCAGAAGGTTTGTCTGTGCTGAGTTTCATTTGTCCTGTTGTGCATGAATTCAGACAGAAGGATAGTGAAGAACACTGATCTCATGCTCACTATTATGAGCACTTTCTCATGAGCAATACAGACAGGACCACTTTACAAGCCGTTATTACTTTTGGAATAGCTCCCAAGATGGAAGAGAATAATTCTCTCATTTCATCTTTAAGAAATTGTTGGATTTTGGTCATCATCCTCATTCTTTTGCATTAAAATAGAAGTTTTACTTTCATACCATCAAAACTTATGAGATCAGTGTATTAAAATGTGTGAAGTCAGCTGAATAAACTAGGGCTAACAGTTTTAATTCATTTCCACAGCAGTCAATATGCTCCAAAATGAAATAATTTATAAAAACAACTCAGAAAGCACTTCACAGGGATTGGTTACTACTACATGATGGAAAGATATTTTGAGCTTGTCTTACACAAAGATAAAAACAAATTTGCTACTTGGAATTAATACAAGAGAAATTAAAGACTTTCTGTTATAAATATAGGGCCAGATGCATGCTTTTCTTTTTTTCTTCCTCTTTTTTAAAGTGGGACTGGGCCTTAAAATTTGAAAAAAATTCAAAGTAAAAAATTTTATTTTTCCTTTAGAAGGTATGTTAGCAAATTACTGCTTGATTGAATGTTTTCATGAAAAAATGAAAGCTTTGTTTTATATGCTTTACTAAAAATTCCTATTAAAATTATATATGTATATGAAAAGTAAATACATATATAACTTCTTATGTAAAAATAAATTATGTTAATAGGTAAATATATATTAACAATTTTTAGTCACAATAGGATTTATTATTAGTAACATTTGACTCATTAATTTGATCCTTATATAATTATTAAACACTTACAAAATAAAATTTTGAAATACCAAACATATTCTATGAGATAGTCTTCTGAGGATGTCTATTTCTGGCCAATGGTGACAGAACTTAATTTCTTCAAATGAGTAAAACATTACAGAATATAGGAAATAATGTTTCTCAAGACACTGGACATCAGGCAACCAAGAACAGTGATTCATGGGAAATGGGAGTCAAAAAAGATGAACCCTGAGGTAACCCCAGCTTACTGCATGTAGAAATATTTCAGGCCAGAGAGCAACTGGTGAGGCTAAGACAAACATAACAAACTAAACGAGTAGATGAGATAAAGCTCTGTGTTCAGGGAGGTAAAGAAAATACAATGCTTAGGGCAGAATAATAGAAGGGAAAGAGCTGCTCATGGGATGAACTCTGATCATTTATAGACAGTATCGCTCCAGAATTCAGCTAAGTAATAATTAACATTTACATATGAGGGAATCTGAGGTGAAGGAAGGAACACCTGAAAGGATTACAGGAACATCCCAGTGGTTCCACACGGCTGGTCTAAGTGCCTTTTCCCAACAGCCATCATCAGCCCAGGGTGTTGAGTAAAGTGCTCAGAAGTATTTGTCTCAGGAAATGTGCAAATTGTCCCTGTAATTACATTGTTCTGGCCCCATTCAGTAAAGATTAAAACTTAATCTGCACATTTCAAAATGTTTCCAAGCATCTTAACTAAATTAAGACGAATAACAGGGCAAAATTCACAGTACCTGGAATTTGATAAAACATTACTAAGCATGCTAAGAATCAAGAAAGTGCTACACATAATAAAGAAAAAATTGATCAGATATATTGACTTTGACATGACAAATGTATAAAATGATGATCAATTGAATATAAAAAGACATTAGCTTAGTTTCTGTCACTGTATCCCATACATTCAAGAGTATCGAGGAAGATTGAACATGACAAATAGAAACAAAGAGGAATCAAAAAGACATAATTTAATTTCTAGAAATGAAACTATTCAATATAATGTCTAAGATGAAAACTACACATGATGCAATTAATAGAAGATTAAATATTACAAAAAAAGGTAGTGAATTTAAAGATATAGCAATAGAAACTATCTGAAGTAAAACACAGGAGAAACAAAGATAGAAAATCTAATGAACAGAGCATCATTTAGCTAAGGGACAATTTCAAATGCCAAATATAATACCTGTGTAATTGAAGGAATTACAAAGGAGGAGTGGCTTTAAAATATGCCCACTAATTCCTTCCTACTCCTCCTATATGAGATGTAGCCTAATCTCCACCACTTTGAGCATGGGATGGACTTAATGATTTGCTCCTAATGCATAAAATAAATTGGCAATGGTTTTCAGAGATTAGGTCATCAAGGTCCAATAGATTCCTTTTCAGTCACTCTCTCTTGGGGACATTGACTGCCGCAAAAGGCCCATGTGGATAGAAATGAAAGCCTTCTGCCAGCAAGAATCAAGAAATTGAGACCTCCTGTCATCACCCAGATGAGTGAGTCATCTTTGAAGCAAATTCTTCAACCCAGCCAAGCTTTCAGAGCCAGGAGATGGCTATAATCACATGATATCTCTGGATGCATAGCAATAAGCTTCTTCTGAAACTCTGTCCCACAAAAACTATCATATATATATATATATATATATATATATATATATGTATATATTGTTTTAAGCTAGATTTTAGTAGTAATATGATATGACTAATAGATGACTAATACATACTTGGGTACTGTAAAGCAGGGAATGAGCATAAAATTATCCTATACGTAGGAATGGCTTTAAAACTGGGCAATGGGAAGAAGCTGGGAAAATTTAAGATTGTTTGTAAAAGCCAGAAAAGCCTAGAAGGAACATTATAGAAGGAAGCACCATTGCTTTTGAGGAGGCCATGGATGAGGGCTTAAAGGAAAGTGAGAAAAATCCTATTGAAAATTGGAGGAAAGTAGATACTTATAATTTAATGGGAAAGAACAACACTTCCTCCTCTGATAATATGCAAAATGGAAAATATACTTAGTGAACTAGATGATCTATCTAAGGATATTTCCAGCCTAAGTGATGCATGCACACTGGGTGGTATCTTGCTGCTTAGAATAAAATGTGAGAAGATAGACTATTATATATAAATAATCAGAAGTTTTATATGGTTGAAAATTCTCAAACTTTTCAAAGGACTATATATTATATATATATATATATGTAAAATAGAATTTTTTCTCATTTGATAAATGTCTTTCTCCCTACAGATTTTTTTTTAACATTTTTATTGAAGTATAGTTGATTTACCAAATAGAAGGGGGAAAAGTGTAAACTCAAGTTAAAGTTCCATACTTTGGCCACTCGATGTGAAGAGTTGACTCATTGGAAAAGAACCTAATGCTAGGAAAGATTGAAGGCAAAAGGAGAAGGCGGCAGCAGAGGATAAGATGGTTAGATAGCATCACTGACTCAGAGGACATGGATTTGAGCAAACTCTGGAAGATAGAGGAGGACAGAGGAGCCTGGCGTGCTGCAGTCCATGGGGTCACAAAGAGTCAGACACGAATTGACTGAACAACAAAACTTGATTTACAATGTTGTGTTAGTTTCAGGTGTACAGCAGAGTGAATCAGTTATATATATATATATATATATATATATATATATATATATTCACACTTTCTATTTTTTTAGACTCTTTTCCCATATAAGCTATTATAGAGTATTGAGTAGAGTTCCCTGTGCTATGCAGAAGGTTCTTATTAGTTACCTATTTTATATATAGTAGTGTGTATATGTCAATCCCTGTCTCCCAATTTGTCCCTCCACCACCATCACCTGGTAGTCATAAGTTTGTTTTCTACATCTGTAACTCTACTTCTGTTTTGTGAATAAGCTCATTTGTACCTTTTTTTTTTTTTTTTAAGATTCCATGTATAAGTGATATCATATGATATTTGTCTTTCTGTGTCTCATTGACTTCACTTAGTATAGCAATCTCTAAGTCCATCCATGTTACTGTAAATGGCATTTATTGGTTCTTTTTTATGGCTGAGTAATATCCCAATGTATATTTATTGTTGTTCAGTCACTCAGTCTTGTTCGACTCTTTGTGACCCCATGGACTGAAGCACACCAGCCTTCCCTGTCCTTCACTATCTCCTGGACATTGCTTAAACTCATGGCCATTGAGTCGGTGATACCATCCAACCATCTCATCCTCTGTCGTCCACTTCTCCTCCTGCCTTTAATCTTCCCCAGCATCAGGGTCTTTTCTAATGAGTTAGTTCTTTGCATCAGGTGGCCAAAGTATTGGAGTTTCAGCTTCAGCATCAGTCCTTCCAATGAATATTCAGGATTGATTTCCTTTAGGATGGACTGGTTGGATCTCCTTGCAGTCCGAGGGACTCTCAAGAGTCTTCTCCAACACCATAGTTCAAAAGCATCAATTCTTTGGCACTCAGCCTTCTTTATAGTCCAACTCTCACATCCATATATGACTACTGGAAAACCATAGCTTTGACTATATGGACCTTTGTCAGCAAAGTAATGTCTCTGCTTTTCAATACACTGTCTAGGTTAGTCACAGCTTTTTTCCCAAGGAGCAAACGTTTTTTGATTTCATGGTTGCAGTCACCATCTGTAGTGATTTTGAAGCCCAAGAAAATAAAGTCTGTCACTGTTTACATTGTTTCCCTGTCTATTTGCCATGAAGTGATGGGACTGGATACCATGATCTTCATTTTTGAATGTTCAGTTTTAAGCCAGTTTTTTCACTCTCCTCTTCACCTTCATCAGGAGGCTCTTTAGTTCCTCTTTGCTTTCTGCTATAAGGGTGGTGTCATCTGCATATCTGAGGTTATTGATATTTCTTCCAGGAAACTTGATTCCAGCTTGTGCTTCTCCAGTCTGGCATTTCACATGATGCATTCTGCATATAAGTTAAATAAGCAGAGTGACAATATACAGCCTTGACATATATGCAATGACCCATTGTATATATGTACCACATATTCTTTATCCGTTCCTCTGCTGATAGACATTTAGGTTGCTTCCATGTCCTGCTGCTGCTAAGTCGCTTCAATCGTGTCTGACTCTCTGCGACCCCATAGACGGCAGCCCACCAGGCTCCCCCGTCCCTGGGATTCTCCAGGCAAGAACACTGGAGTGGGTTGCCATTTCCTTCTCTTCCATGTCCTAGCTATTGTAAATAGTGCTGCAGTTGAACATTGGGGTATGTGTGTCTTTTTGAATTATGGTTTTCTCTGAGTATATGCTCAGGAGTGGGATTGATAGCCATAAGGTATCTCTATTTTTAGTGTTTTAAGGAACCTCCATACTGTTCTCCATAGTGGCTGTACCAATTTACATTCCACCAACAGTGTAAGAGGGTTCCCTTTACTCCACACCCTCTCCAGAATTTATTGTTTGTAGATTTTTTTGATGATGGCCATTCTTATCAGTGTGAAGTGATATATTTCATTGTAGCTTTGATTTGCATTTCTCTAATAATTAGTAATATTGAGCATCTTTTCATGTGCTTTTTAGCCATCTGTATGTCTTATTCAGAGAAATGTCTGTTTAGATCTTCTACCCATTACTTTTCCCACAGAATCTCAAGGTGATTTCTTTTCCACCATTTTTGACACAGTGCTTACATTAAGGCTGGAGCATAGTAAAGCTTCAATAAACAGTTATTCAGTAAAAATTATGACTTGCATTGATATTAACACAACTGTTTAATGCAATTTATATGATTGACAGTAATACAATTATAATAAAATTATTATTTTTATATGATCTGTTTTTACTCATGACCCTTCTGACACCAAATATGTGGGCTTCTTCCAAACCATCAACCAATTCTCCAACACTCTAATCACCAAACTGGGTGTCCTACAGTTCAATTCAATTCTGGCACCAACTATAAGGCATTATTGTCCAGACTCTACAACTTTAAGGACTCGGTCCCACAAGAGTGTCCAAAGTATTGAGTCCCAGGGCATATATTTTTTTGTCCAACTTGGCTATAATTTCCTACCCATAATCCTCCACCCTTTCAAAAAATTGGGTAGAATGGCTCATAGAATTCAGGAAAACACTTTACTTACTGTCAGTGATTTATTATAAAGGGTACGAATGAAGAGGTACATAGAGTGAGGTCTGAAAGAGATTCAAACACAGGAGCTTCTATCTCCATGGAATTGGAGTGCACTGTCCTTCCAGTGTGCTGGAAGTGTTCACTAACTGTGTATTGCTCTGAACCCCTTTGGTGAGGGATTTTTATGGGGATTTCATTATGTAGGCATGACTGATATAATCAGTGGACACTGGGGATTGACACAGTCTTTAGCCTTTGTCCTCTCCCTGGTGGTTGGGGGATGAAACTAGACTTCCAAGCTTCTAGTCAGACTGGATCTTTCTGGCAACCAGGGCCCATCCTGAAACTTCCTAGGAGTTCTTCAGCCATCTTATAAGCATACCAATAGGAACCATCTTATTAGCATACCAAAAGCACTATTGTCACCCAAGAGATTCTAGAGGTTTTGGGGCAGGGACAAAGACCAAACATTTATTTTTTTTATTTTACCTCACACGTGGATAAAAGGTGTGATTAGAATTGTTTATTGGGCTTTCCTGATGGCTCAAGATGGTGAAGAATCTGCTTGCAATGCAGGAGACCCAGGTTCCATCTGTGGGTTGGGAAGATCCCCTGGTAAAGAGAATGGCTAACCACTCCAGTATTCTTGCCTGGATTATACATGACAATTACTAGGAAAGAAGTTTTTCTTATATTTATAGTGTCATTAATAACAAAATGTTTGAATAATGTGCTCGTCTGCACAGATAGAAGTCTTTCCAATTTTTGGAGGCAACACAATAACAAAAATCCAGTGTTTCCTAAAACAGAACTGACTCAATTTCTCAAATATTTGTTAACTATTTTATTTATATTTATATAATATATATATATATATGGAACAGATAAGCTTCCAAAATTATCTTGAAGTGGTATTTTATAATACATATGACTTTAGTTTGCTTACTTCCCTGGTGGCTCAGATGGTAAAGAATCTGCCTGCTAATGCAGTAGACTCGGGTTCAATCCCTGGGTTGGGAAAAGACCCTGGAGAAGGGAATGGCAACCCACTCCAGTATTCTTGCCTGGAGAATTCTATGAACAGAGGAGCCTGGAAGGCTACAGTCCATGAGGTTGCAAAGAGTAGGACACAACTTAGTGACTAACACTTTCACTTTCACTTTAGTTTGCTTAGCTTAACTTATTTTTGCTAGTTTTAGTCTTTTGGAAGAGATATTCTTATGTGTCTTGTTTTCTCATTGGAAAGCTGAACTGTTAAAATGCATCCGATAATTAACGATTAGATAGGCCTAGCTTGTAAGCGGTTGAAGGAATGACATCAGTTTTCATGGACGTTGTCTCATTCTTCAGCCACTGGGGAAAAGAAAACAAAAACCAAAACAAAAGAAAGCTTAACTTTTAATTAGGCTTCTGAGAAATTCCACTGTAAATTTCTGTAAAGTTACACCAAGCATGCCTGTCTTCTTGCCTCCCCTTCCACCTCTTCCACCTCCTCTGCTTCTGCTACCATTAAAACAGCATGACCATACCCTCCTCCTCCTCCTTCTTCCTCTCCTCTTCAGCCTACTCATCATGAAGATAACAAGGTTGAAGACTTTTATGATGATCCATTTCCACTTTATGAATAGTGAATAATCATCATCATGTGCGTATAGTAAACTTATCTGTTGTGTGTGTCTTCATGTGAAAATCTAATAACTGTGTGGTAAGAACTGGATGAAACATTTTTGTATCATCATCATTGCCTAAGCATTCACTGACTGAATTATTGTATGCAAGACTTGTATTGAAATGGGTAGTCTGTCCTCACACAGACATAATGTGAATGATATTTAATATAAAATTAATGTATTGGTTTTCTTACTATTTTATAAAATTCTGTTCAAAGAATTAAGGCTTCTCTGGTAGTTCAGTAGTAAAGAATCTACCTGCCAATGCAGGAGTCATGGGTTCAATCCGTGGGTCAGGAAGACTCCCTGGAGGAAGAAATGACAAACCTTTCCAGTATTCTTGCCTGACATATCCCATGGACAGAGGATCCTGGCAGGCTATAGTACATGGGGTCACAAAGAGTTAGGCACAACTGACTGAGCACTTCAAAAATTACGGTACCATACAGTAAGCCTCTCTCATAATTGGGGAACAGTAAATCAGCCTATTTACAGGTAAATGATTTTTTACTAAAGAGCCTCTTGATAAAAATGAAAAAGAGGAGAGTGAAAAAGCTGGCTTAAAACTCAACATTCAAAAAACGAAGATCATGGCATCTGGTCCCATCACTTCATGGCAAATAGATGGGGAAACAATGGAAACAGTGAGAGACTTTATTTTGGGGGGCTCCAAAATCACTGCAGATGGTGACTGCAACCATGAAATTAAAAGACACTTGCTCATTGGAAGAAAAGTTATGACCAACCCAGACAGCATATTAAAAAGCAGAGACATTACTTTGCCAACAAAGGTCCATATAGTCAAAGCTATGGTTTTTACAGTAGTCATGTATGCATGTGAGAGTTGGACTATAAAGAAAACTGAGTGCTGAAGAATTGATGCTTTTGAACTATGGTGTTGGAAAAGACTCTTGAGAATCCTTTGGACTGCAAGAAAATCAAACCAGTCAATCCTAAAGGAAATCAGTCTTGAATATTCATTGGAAGGACTGATGCTAAAGCTGAAGCTCTAATACTTTGGCCACGTGATGCGAAAAACTGACTCCTTGGAAAAGCCCCTGATGTTGCAAAAGATTGAAGGCAGGAGGAGAAGGAACAACAGAGGATGAGATGGTTGGATGGCATCACCGACTCGATGGACATTAGTTTGAGCAAGCTCCCAGGAGTTGGTGATGTGCTGCAGTCCATGATGTCGCAAAGAGTAGGACACAACTGAGCGACTGAACTGAACTTATAGCAATGTTTCCAGCACTATCTCATGAATATGATTGTAATACTGTATACTATAAAAATTTTATAACAGTTCTTTAATTAGTGTACAGTCTAGGCTACCATAAACCAATCATATTGCTACTTCTTTGTTATTGATGCGAGTCATTATATTGTAAATAAATATGAATTTCTTTTTTACATTATTTTTATTTTTGATGTCATGTCAGTAATATGCATAAAATCTATAATGTTTTTTATCATATAGGACAATATTAATGTAAGTACTGACAGACAATTCATCTTATAAATAGACAATGTAAGCTTACAGTATTGGTACAGTGCTGTACTGTAAATGCATTTTCTCTTGTGATTTTCTTAACAACACTTTATTTTCTTTAGCTTACTTTAGTGTAAGAATACAGCAAAAGTGTTAGTCGCTCAGTCGTGTCTGACTCTTTGCGACCCCATGGACTATAGCCTGCCAGCATCCTCTGTCCATGGAATTCTTCACACAAGAATACTAGGGTGGGTTTCCATTTCTCCAAGAGATCTCGACCCAAGAATAGAACCTGGATCGCCTGCACTGCAGGCACATTCCTTACCATCTGAGCCACCAGGGAAGCCCAAGAAAACAGTACATATATATACAAAATACATGTTGTTTATGTTATTGGTATGGTAGTTAACAGTAGCTACATTTATTAGTTAGTTACATCTTGGGGGAGTCAAAAGTTCTATGCTGATTTTTGACTGCACAGGGAGTTAGCACCTGTAACCCCTATGTTGTTCAAGGGTTAATTGGGGAGTTTACATTGCTAGGATTCCATTGTTTAGCACATTCTGCAGTCCTCTCTGAAGAACTTGGTTTGATAACATTATCAAATATAATCTGAAATGAGAGTAAAAGAGTAGAAGACAGATTCTACCAGGATACAGTACAGTTGTTAAGGAATGTCCCGATCATGTTCATTGGTCCTGAGGAAACCAGGTGTGCAGATAAAGACAGACACACAGAGAACAGTTGAGCCACTCTCATGCACATCCTTGAAGACCTGCTGCGCAGGTGCTTACCAAAGCCTTGGATCAGAGTGTATTCTAGTCCCACCCACATAAAATTCCTCTTACATGGATGTGGCATTCCAGGTCTTTTACACCCACGTATGTCCTTAATCTTACTCGTCACTGCCAGAAATATCCTGTGTGTCTTTATTCCCTATGATTTACATTATTTAGCAAAAACATAAGGAAATGGACTAGATTATGGACTGAGGTATTCATAAAATCTACTTCAAAAGAATTTCAGATCTCACTTAATATGTAATGAACTTATAAAATTATAACTGAGGAATATTCATGCAAGAGACTTCATTATTAAATGTATTCATTGGTATTCATCAATTATAACCATGTTTCAAAGTATATTTACATAAAAATAACTAGTTGCAAGATTGTGTATCAATAATTCTTAGGATAAACTTATTTTCACTTAGAAAGGCAAACCCAGGGGAATCATATGCAGTGTTCTCTTTGAAGCCTGAATTGAAATATGAAATTAAAACAAGCCAAGTTAATTCAAATGTCTGTAAATATTCAATATATATACTGTATTTATTCTTTTGCATTCTAGGTATCCTTACATAAAGTCAAATGTATTTTTTCTTATTAATTGAATGACCTTTATTGTTTAGTTTTCTACTCATTAGTGATTTCTTTTTCTTTTTCCTTTACATTTGAGGACCTTCAGATTATGTTTAACAAGATAGTTTTTTCTTGGAATCTTTATTATTCTAAAAAGCTTGACTTCATTGACTATAATTTGTCACATCAAACTTAATGAATTTAATATTCTAAAAATAAGCCTTTTAAAATCTCTGACTTCTCAAAAATCTGCAATTCCCAAATTGTTTATATTGTGTACTTTTGTCTCTTTTGTTTCTCAGCACTCATTTTTAACTCCCATTATTCTGCTCTTCTTGAATATACAGATGATCCAAGTGGAAATAAAGTGACTGAGTGCTTATCTTTGTGGGGTGCATTAGATTTTTCTGGCCACTTGAGTCCATTTAGTAAATTGCTACTCCGGTGCATTAAGTTCCACTTAATGCAACTCCAATAGCCTAAAATCATTAATGCACTTAATAATTTGGCATTTATAACTGCCAGTGATGGCCATACATTTGCTTTCAGATTCTCATAGCAATAATTATGCAGAAAGAATTTGTGCCCCCCAAAAGTCCATGATTAGCTATTAGAATTATGTAGGCCTTGTTAAATTTATAATAAACCCCTTTACCATCCAATACTAAATAGAAGATACTTCACCAGATGTGGCCAAAGATTTTGTTTCTTCTCAAAATACAAAGTTTATTCCTGTTTCTCCCTGCAGTGAGAGAAACCACATACATATACTCTAGTATTTCAGTGCTTTACTTTCATTCTCTTTTCATACTTAACCAAATTACCACTTGAAGAAATCATGTAGTCTCCTCGAGCATTGGCACAGTAAAGAATTTAATGGTTTTGGTTGACAAGGGGCTCAATCCACAAAGTAGGAAACAAATTTTTTAATAGAAAAATAATAGTTTTTTTTTTAACATACATTGAAGGCATAATCACATAATTTTAATTTTGTATGTTTAATTTTAAATGAGTACTGTGTTATCATAGGCAGCCACCAGAATTAGTTTTAGTTAATAGACTGGCTTTATGGCTCATTTAAGGCCACTAATTATCTCTCACTACACTGCGATGCACCTTTGTCAATGTAACAATCAGGGAAAAAGCATCTTTAGGATATGCGTTTTCCTAAGGATAGGCAAATATTACAGGAAATCTAAATCACCCTCCAAGTTCTAATTCTAAAAGCTCAGCAAAATTCAGTATGTGTTTACCATTTCCTGGTATTCACTTCTTAATTAGTGAGAGGTAAACTGGGCTCTGTAATCCCAAGGGGAATTGATGTGACGGTTGAGTTTAATTGGTGGTTTAGAATCCTTGAAAATTGCTGTTATCCTTAGAGTTAAGGTGTCTATCTATCATACTGGTGTCAGTAAGAGTAGCCTTTATGGATCATGACTCACTTTTTTGAGCCTGATCATGAAGTTACTTCATATGCTATGCTTTTGTAAATTTTTTTGCTTTGCTCTGTAAAGTGTTTCATCTCAGGTATAGACATAAAATGATTTTATTTTTAATTGTTTCTCACTTTGTTCTGTAATCACCATTTTTGCTGGAAATCAAAATTACTTTTGGACTTCTCATATGCTTCTACAGGTTGTTATTCACCTTAGGTTATTAAAACAGCTCTATTCAGTTACTGAAATCCTGTTCTCCATGTTTTAAAACAAAGGTTCATGGTTGAGTTAGTGTTTGTCCCATCCCCCACTTCAGGCTCAGTGAGGCCCCAGTAGCTTGTCTTATAGGGGTTGGTGAACTTGGTCTGCTTCTTGCAGTGTTGTCTTTCCTCTGTCTTTACTCCCAGGAGATAGGATAAGGAAAAGAAAGAGGTTTTGATTTTGGATGTGTACGACAGTTTAGTTCATTCCTTGAGCCGTAATGTGGGCAGCAACACATTGAAGTAGTTAAGCTGCAGTCCTTTTCATGGTGGTCATCGTGTCTCTGTTTTGGCGGTCATTTATTTTGTGGTTTAGAGAATCAGTGAGAAGACAGGCAAAAACCTTACTGAGAAGATCCTGACTCCAGATTTTGTGGCTTGTCATCAAGTTAACATTATTGCCAATGGAGTTGATTTGTGCTTTACTTCAGTGGAATTTAATTCAACAACCAATCAATCATTAAACATTATATGCTGACTTTGTTTGTTATAGGGGCAGACTTGAAAAAGGAGTCCACAATCATGAGGAGAGAAAGATGCCTAAAGAGATACTTAAAAATAATTTAAGTGGATATACATTATATTTGGGGATCATTAAGGAAGTTGAAACTCATCAACTGAAGAGATGAATCATGGAAGTGGGGAATATAAATCGAGTCTTATGGAGTGATTAAATTTTGAGTTGCAAGATTAGGGTTTGTCCCCTGCAAGAGTATCAGCCTCCCCCAGTACCCACTCAGAGAATGTGTAGAAATTCTAGGGCTTTGTTTTCCCACCACAGTAAGCTAAGCCACAGCATATCCAGCATTTGCCAAGAATCAAATCAATAAAAAGCAGTATTGAACTAGAACAAGATGAAACAATATAAACTACCCTAGTGAATGATGAGAGAACATGCCCAAGTGAACATGAAATAAAAACAAGATTTTAGTGGGCAATAGTTAGTGAAGGACGGATCCTTGAAAAAACTAGTATTTGAGACAAACACTGAAGTAAAAGTATGCATGGGACCATTTTGTGAGCAAAGAAAAGAAGATATCTTGGAAAGGAAAATTATATGAGCAAAATCACATTGTCAGGAGGGCAAAGGGTATAAATATCAGTAATGCAAAACAGATGAGAAGAGGAATGAATTGGTAGAATCTGTGACTAATTAGATATTAGAAAGATAATTAGGTGGCTCAGATGGTAAATAATCTATCTGCCTGCAATGCAAGAGACTCGAGTTTGATCTCTGGGTCGAGAAGATCCCCTGGAGAAGGAAACAGCAATCCACTCCAGTATTCTTGCCTGGAGAATTCCATGGACATAGGAGCCTGGGGGACCACAGCCCATGGGGCTGCAAAGAGTTGGAAATGACTGAGCTACTAATACATACAATGACACAAAGAAAGGAGTTGAAACTTGTCCAAAATTTTGAATATTTTATTTGGTGACATAGATTGGAGAAAAGTTTAAATATAAAAAAGTGAAAGTGTTTGTTGCTCAGTTGTGTCCAACTCTTTGTGACCTCATGGACTGTAACCTGCCAGGGTCCTCTATTCATGGGATTTTCCAAACAAGAATACTGGAGTGGGTAGCCATTCCCTTCTCCTGGGGATCTTCCTGACTCAGGGATCAAACCCAGTGTCCTGCATTGCCAGCAGATTCTTTACCATCTGAGCCACAAGAGAAGCCCCATAAATATAAAGGGAAGTGATAAAAATTTAGAAGTCAAATGGAGTCAGAGTAATTGAAACAGAGCAGGTCCTTGCCACTTCTATGAACTCACTTGCCTTTTGTCTGTGGAAAAATTTTAGCCAAAGAATAAGTTTAATCAGAGAAGTGAGAAAATGCAGAAACAAAGGGAAACAGTCAAAGGAGACCAACTAATAATGTAATCATTACACATGGTCAAGAACCTTTAGTTCCTTCTCAAGGGCTTTAGATAATATTCTAAGCCATGTCCTCTGAGCTGTCTTGTAGATACTGAAACTCCCACCAAGTGGAAGAAGTTAACTACATGATGACCAGACTGTAGCCATGATAAAAGCTGCCACAGTTTCAAGAACTGGCCTCAAGGAATGGAAACAAACCAGCCCTGGAAATGAAGATTAACCGTACCTAAAACAATTAAGATGACACTGGTCAGACCACCAACAACCAATTTGAAGATGACTGTCAAAGCTGACTGTGCTGTTTCTGCATGTACCCCTTCCATCTCTCTATAAAATTTCTTGCTCCTGATTGTTGGGGGTGGAGGTGGGGTGGAAGTCAGCTTTTGATGAGATATCCAGTTCTCCCCACCCCACCCCACCCCCTAGTTGCCAGCATCCAAAATAAAGCAAACTTTCCTTTCCAGCTTTTGGGCATGAGCAGTTGGACCTGTGTTCAATAACATTACAACCCTTCTTTCTCACATCCTTGTAACTTTGAGAGAGGCAAGATTAAAAAAACAAAAACAAAAAACCAATCAAACTAAACAATAAGGTCTACTTTATATTTGAAGATTTTAACATAATCTCTCTATCTCTTCTATACAATAAAAGTCAGCCTCGTGAGATGAGCTGAAACTTTGTACATTTAAGAGGGCACAGGTAGAAGCTTTTGTTACCTATCAAATAAATTTGTATTTTTTTGCATTTCTTTTTCTTGGGGATGGTCATGATCCCTGCCTCCTGTACGATGTCACAAACCTCTGTCCATAATTATTCAGGCACTCTGTCTATCAGATGTAATTCCTTGAAACTATTTGTCACTTCCACTGTATGATTGTAAGAGACTTGATTCAAGCCATACCTGAATGGTCTAGTGGTTTTCTCTGCTTTCTTCAATTTAAGTCTGAATTTGGCAATAAGGAGTTCATGATCTGAGCCACAGTCCGCTCCTGGTCTTGTTTTTGCTGACTGTATAGGGTTTCTCCATCTTTCACTGCAAAGAATATAATCAATCTGATTTTAGTATTAACCATCTGGTGACGTCCATGTGTAGAGTCTTCTCTTGTGTTGTTGGAAGTGGGTGTTTGCTATGAGCAGTGCGTTCTCTTGGCAAAACTCTATTAGCCTTTGCCCTGCTTCATTCTGTACTCCAAGGCCAAATTTGTCTGTTTTCCAGGTTTTCTTGACTTCCTACTTTTGCATTCTAGTCCCCTATAATGAAAAGGACACCTTTTTTGGGTGTTAGTTCTAGAAGGTTTTGTAGGTCTTCATAAAACTGTTCAACTTCAGCTTCTTCTGCATTATTGGTTGGGGCATAGACTTGGATTACTGTGATATTGAATGATTTGCCTTGAAAACAAACAGAGATCATTCTGTTGTTTTTGAGCTTGCACCCAAGTACTGCATTTCAGACTCTTTTGTTGACTATGATGGCTACTCCATTTCTTCTAAGAGATCCTTGACCACAGTAGTAGACGTATGGTCATCTGAGGGATTCTTGCCCACAGTAGTAGATACAATGGTCATCTGAGTTAAATTCACCCATTCCAGTCCATTTTAGTTCGCTGATTCCTAAATTTTTGATGTTCACTCTTGTCATCTCCTGTTTGACCACTTCCAATTTGCCTTGATTCATGGACCTAACATTCCAGGTTCCTATGCATTATTGCTCTTTACAGCATTGGACTTTACTTGCATCACCCGTCATATCCACAACTGGGTATTGATTTTCTTTGGCTCCATCTCTTCATTCTTTCTGGAGTTATTTCTCCACTTATCTCCAGTAGCATATTGGGCACCTACCAACCTGGGGAGTTCATCTTTCAGTGTCTTATCTTTTTGCTTTTTCATACTGTTCATGGGGTTCTCAAAGCAAGAATACTGAAGTGGTTTGCCATTCCCTTCTCCAGTGGACCATGTTTTGTCAGAATACTCCACCATGACCCTTCCATCTTGGGTGGCCCTACATGGCATGGCACATAGTTTCATTGAGTTAGACAAGGTTGGTGTCCATGTGATCAGACTGGTTGGTTTTCTGTGATTGTGGTTTTCAGTCTGTGGGCCCTCTGATGGAGAAGGATAAGAGGCTTATGGAATGTGAAGTTAAGTGGGCCTTAAGAAGCATCACTACAAACAAAGCTAGTGGAGGTGATGGAATTCCAGTTGAGCCATTTCAAAACCTAAAAGATGATGCTGTGAAAGTTCTGCATTCAATATGCCAGCAAATTTGGAAAGCTCAGCAGTGGTCACAGAACTGGAAAAGATCAGTTTTCATTCCAATCCCAAAGAAAGGCAATGCCAAAGAATGCTCAAACTACTGCACAATTGCACTCATCTAGCAAAATAATGCTCAAAATTCTCCAAGCCAGGCTTCAATAATACATGAACTGTGAAATTCCAGATGTTCAAGCTGGATTTAGAAGAGGTAGAGGAACCAGAGATCAAATTGCCAACATCCATTGGATCATCGAAAAAGCAAGAGAGTTCCAGAAAAACATCTCTTTCTGCTTTATTGACTCTGCCAAAGCCTTTGACTGTGTAGATCACAACAAATTGTGAAAATTCTTCAAGAGATTGGAATACCAGACCACCTGACCTGCCTTCTGAGAAATCTGTATGCAGGGCAGGAAGCAACAGTTAGAACTGGACATGGAACAACAGACTGATTCCAAATCGGGAAAGGAGTATGTCAAGGCTGTATATTGTCACCTTGCTTATTTAACTTATATGCAGAGTGCATCATGAGAAACGCTGGGCTGGATGAAGCACAAACTGGAATCAAGATTGCCGGGAGAAATATCAATAACCTCAGATATGCAGATGACACAACTCTTATGGCAGAAAGTGAAGAACTAAAGAGCCTCTTGATGAAAGTGAAAGAGGAGAGTGTTATAGTTGGCTTAAAACTCAACATTCAGAAAACTAAGATCATGGCATCGGGTCCCATTACTTCATGGCAAATAGATGGGGAAATAATGGAAACAATAGCAGACTTTATTTTTTTGAGCTCCAAAATCACTGAAGATGGTGACTACAGCCGTGAAAGCAAAAGGCGCTTGCTCCTTGGAAAGAAAGTTATGACCAACCTAGATAGCATATTAAAAAGCAGAGACATTACTTTGCCAACCAAGGTCCATCTTGTCAGAGCTATGGTTTTTCCAGTAGTCATGTATGGATGTGAGAGTTGGACTGTGAAGAAAGCTGAGTGCTGAAGAATTGATGCTTTTGGACTGTGGTGTTGGAGAAGACTCTTGAGAGTCCCTTGGACTGCAAGGAGATCCAACCAGTCAATCCTAAAGGAAATCAGTCCTAAATATTCATTGGAAGGACTGATGTTGAAGCTGAAACACCAATACTTTGGCCACCTGATGCGAAGAACTGACTCATTGGAAAAGACCCTTATGCTGAGAAAGATTGAAGGTGGGAGGAGAAGCGGACGACAGAGTATCAGATGGTTGGATGGCATCACCAGTGTGATAGACATCAATTTGAGTAAACTCCAGGAGTTGGTGATGGACAGGTAGGCCTCACCTGCTGCATTCCATGGGGTCGCAGAGTCAGACAGGACTGAGCGACTGATCTGAACTGAAACTGAGAATTGCCTTACCTTACTGCTATAGCTAGAAAGTGAAAGTGTAAGTCTTTCAGTCATGTCCAACGCTTTGCAGCCCCATGGACTATAGCCCACAAGGCTCCTCTCTCCATGGGATTCTCCAGGCAAGAATTTTGGATTAGGTTGCCATTTCCTTCTCCAGGGGATCTTCCTGATCCAGGGATTGAACCTTGTCCTCCTGCATTGCAGGCAGATTCTTAACTTGCTAGGCATTTTTCAAATATCTACAGAGAAAAGTGATGCATTAAGAAATACCAAAGTCTTCAGAAGTTCGCTTATGTTCTTGGATGGACCCTATATGTTTAGACCACTGTTATTACAGAATTGTTATTTTATTTACTCTTATGAACCAGAACTCAGTAAAGTCAAAATCAGAAAAAAACTGATGAACTAAGAAGGAATCTGAGCTGATTTTCAAGTCATAAGTCTGTGGAAGAGAATGATGGAAAAGTAGAAATACAGTTACGTGTTGTCCTTGTGTTCCTTTACTCTAGTCACATCCTGTGAGGGTAGGAAAGCCTGTCAGTAATGATGAGTCCTTGTTAATGTCTTTTTTTTTTTGTATATGCTACTACAAACTAGTACCAAAAATGATATCATGGGAAGTGGCAAAGGAAAGTATATATGTGCTTAGTTTAGTTGTGTCCAACCCTTTAGACTGTAGTCCTCAGGCTTCTCTGTCTATGGTACTTTTCAGGCAAGAATACTGGAGTGGGTTGCCATTTCCTCCTCCAGGGGATCTTTCTGATCCAGGGATTGAACCAGTGTCTCCTGCGTCTCCTGCCCTGCAGATGAATTCTTTACCTGCTGAACCACTGGGGAATCTCAAAAGAAAGTATATATTACATTAATATCAAGTAAGTTGTAGGGCTCAGGGTTCATTTCTAATTTATAAAAATGAAGAAAATATATAAGATTAATTCAATAATCTTTGTGTTCTTTTAATTTGTTATTTTTTCTGTCAAAATATTACATCTTTGAATCTGTTCTCTTAAAGGTAATTGCACAATAATATAATAAAGGCAGAAATATCTAAAACTGATGAAGTCTCAAATAATCATTTCAAAATTTAAAATCAAAAGTGAGAAAAATTTCAAGTAATTCCAAGTGAAATTACATTTTGAAGTAGAATTTTAACTTCAGAGATTCCCAATGATGTATATGCCTACATCTGTGATTTTGTTTTGTACATCTGAAGGAACTCAAATTTTCAATCATCCAAATTGTAATAGGTCACATAGAATTTTGGAAAGATAGAAGATTTGAAGGTTAGAGTCTTGATTTTGTGCTGTTGCTCAACTCATTTCTAATTATCAATACATTATCTTAGGTTCTTTGAACATTATATCTTAATCTATGATACTACTACCATCATGTGTGTGTATGTTTTAGTCACTTAGTCATGTCCAACTCTGTGACCCCATGGACTAGAGCCCGCCAGGCTCCTCTGTCCATGGAATTCTCCAGGCAAGAATACTGGAGTGGGCTGCCATTTCCTTCTCCAACTAACATCATAGTAGTTAACAAATGCTAAGGGATAAGTGGGGCTGCCCTGGTAGCTCAGACGGTAAAGCATCAGCCTACAATGCGGGAGGCTTGGGTTCGATACCTGGGTCGGGAAGATCCCCTGGAGAAGGAAATGGCAACCCACTCCAGTACTCTTGCCTGGAAAATTGCATGGACCGAGGAGCCTGGTAGGCTACAGTCCATGGGATCGCAAAGAATAGGACAGGACTGAGCGACTTCACTTCAAGGCATAAGTATGTGAATGCATTGTTCTGAGAAATGTACATGTTTTAATCCATTTACTTCTCATATTAATTAGTCTGTGAGATACATACTGTAATTATCCCATTTTACAGATGGGGAAATTGAGACATATAGAAGAGTAAATAAATAGGATCAAAAAGCTAGTAAATAGTGGAGCTAAGACATACCCAGGCTGTTCGACCTTAACCTAACAAATTTACTTTAAATAGTGCATAGTAATAATACTTAATTCATAGTGTTATCCTACATATCAAATCAGGTAGTGCAGGCAAATGTTCATTGCCTGTGAGATGTGATCACTGATTAAAAATGTTGGTTAAATTACACTTTGCACAAAAGGTTGTTCTGAATGAAGTCTAATTTTAAACATGATTACTATATTTAAAGGTTTACACATATTTGCATAAAGATTGTAAAAACCATCAAATACTTCTACTTAATTTCTCCCCATATGCAGAACTGTGATATATGTCCTGCTGATTTATGGGACAGTCTAAAGTCATTAGACACCAAGCTGTGACTTGATATGCAATATGTAGTTAAGACAAATCATTGACATACATTTGCAAGTAACCAACGCAGATTTGTCACAGTGCAAAACTTTCTTATGTAAGCTAACAATAAATACAAAATTCAATGTTTAAACTACTTTTTATAAGTTGGCAGTAACTTGACTTTTATTTCTGATTTTCTTCTTTCTAAATTGACACATTGGAAGTTTGAGATGGCTTACAAGTATCTGAATATTCTGTGGCCAAAAAGTGAAAACTTATTTCAAATGGCTATTTTCACCTCTCCTCTTAAATAAAAAACAAGTGACACAGCAGAAGGAAGTCATAGGTGCACATATGATTTTCATATCAATATTTCATATTTGAAATATGAAAATTTTTATATCAAGATTTTATATTTTATATTTAATAAAAATAAATTCCAACTTTAGTTAATCATTTGAGAGGTTTTTAGTTTCTAATCAATTCTAGATAATGTGCAATTCTTGATTTTCATTTTTTCTGCCTCATTCCCCCACTATGGGAAAAAAACAAAAGGTGAATTTTCAGATAATTTTTATTGTTTGGTAATTTGATAGAGAATGAATGTGTTATTTTTTAATCTTTATTGCTGTATCATTAATTGTTATAAATTTATTTCCTAAATTATTCTCCAACTTATTAACTTCTGCTTCTGTTAGATCCATACCATTTCTGTCCTTTATTGTGCCCATCTTTGCATGAAATATTCCCTTGGTATCTCTAATTTTCTTGAAGAGATCTCTAGTCTTTCCCATTCTGTTGTTTTCCTCTCTTTCTTTGCATTGATCACTGAGGAAGGCTTTCATATCTCTCCTTGCTATTCTTTGGAACTCTGCATTCAAATGGGAATATCTTTCCTTTTCTCCTTTGCTTTTTGCTTCTCTTCTTTTCACAGCTATTTGTAAGGCCTCCTCAGACAGCCATTTTGCTTTTTGCATTTCTTTTGCATGCAGATGGTCTTGATCACTGTCTCCTGTACAATGTCACGAACCTCCATCCATAATTCATCAGGCACTCTATCAGATCTAGTCCCTTAAGTCTATTTCTCACTTCCACTGTATAATCATAAGGGATTTGATTTAGTTCATACCTGAATGGTCTAGTGGTTTTCCCTACTTTCTTCAACTTAAGTCTGAATTTGGCAATACGCAGTTCATGATCTGAGCCACAGTCAGCTCCCAGTCTTGTTTTTGCTGACGGTCTAGAGCTTCTCCATCTTTGGCTGCAAAGAATATAATCAATCTGATTTCGGTGTTGGCCATCTGGTGATGTCCATATGTAGAGTCTTCTCTTGTGTTTTTGGAAGAGGGTGTTTGCTATTACCAGTACTTTCTCTTGCCAAATTCTGTTAGCCTTTGCCCTGCTTCGTTCTGTTCTCCAAGGCCAAATTTGCCTGTTTTCCAGGTGTTTCTTGACTTCTTACTTTTGCATTCCAGTCCCCTATAATGAAAAGGACATCTTCTTTGGGTGTTAGTTCTGAAAGGTCTTGTAGGTCTTCATAGAACCGTTGAAGTTCAGCTTCTTCAGCGTTACTGGTCGGGGCATAGACTTGGATTACCATGATATTGAATAGTTTGCCTTGGAAATGAACAGAGATCATTCTGTTGTTTTTGAGATTGCATCCAAGTACTGCATTTCTGACTCTTTTGTTGACTATGATGGCTACTCCATTTCTTCTAAGGGATTCCTGCCCACAGTAGTAGATATAATGGTCATATGAGTTAAATTCACCCATTCCAGTCCATTTTAGTTCGCTGATTCCTAGAATGTCAACGTTCACTCTTGTCATCTGCTGTTTGACCACTTCCAATCCTTGATTCATGGACCTAACATTCCAGGTTCCTATGCAATATTGCTCTTTACAGCATCGGACCTTGCTTCTATCACCAGTCACATCCACAACTGGGTATTGTTTTTGTTTTGGCTCCATCCCTTCATTTTTTCTGGAGTTATTTCTCCACTGATCTCCAATAGCATATTGGGCACCTACCGACCTGGGGAGTTCATCTTTCAGTGTCCTATCATTTTGCCTTTTCATACTGTTCATGGGGTTCTCAAGGCAAGACTACTGAAGTGGTTTGCCATTCCTTTCTCCAGTGGACCACATTCTGTCAGACCTCTCCACCATGACCCGTCCGTCTTGGGTGGCCCCACACGGCATGGCTTAGTTTCACTGAGTTAGACAAGGCTGTGGTCCGTGTGATCAGATTGGGTAGTTTTCTGTGATTATGGTTTCAGTGTGTCTGCCCTCCGATGCTCTCTCACAACACCTACCGTCTTACTTGGGTTTCTCTTACCTTGGATGTAAGGTATCTCTTCATGGCTGCTATGGCATAACATCATACAAGTCCAACACTTTCTTCTCCCCTGCTGTTTTATTTATTTATTTTTTTAAGTAGCACTTTCACTCTAACACATAATGTAATTTAGTTACTTTGTTGATGTTATGCTCCTTGTTGTTTGTTGTAGCAGTGGTGATGCTTATATTTCTACTTCCACTAAAATATAAGCTCTATAATAGCAGAGTTTTGTTTACATGGTTATGCTATTGTACATGGTCTAATGCCAAGCTCACAGAAGTCACTCATTTGTGGTGTTAAGTGAATGAATGGTTGGTGGGTAGATGGACAGATGCATGTATACATCCATCAGCCTAAAGATGCCCCTCACATTAGTTGTAAATAGACACATTTTATTACAGTTTAGTAACTGATCAAGTGAAAGTCACATAGCTTTAACTATAATGTCACTATGAAACGTCACTTCACAAAGTCATTGAATCTGATAGCAATTTTTATGGTTTGGGGACAAAATACAGTTGAAATAAAATATAGCATGTGCTTAGTTGCTCAGTCATGTCCAACTCCCTGTGACCCCATGGACTGTAGCCCTCCAGGGTCTTCTGTTCATGGGATTCTCCAGGCAAGAATACCGGAGTGGATTGCCATTTCCTTCTCCAAGGGATCTTCCCAACCCAAGGATCGAATCTGCATCTTATCTCTTGTGTCTCCTGCATTCCAGGCAGATTCTTTACCTGCTGAGCCATCAGGGAAGCCCAATAAAATATAGGTTGTCCTCTAAATCCCCTGATATTATTTCTAGATTATCCTACCTTTATAGTTGCAACTCAGTTCTGGAAGGTGTGCTTGCAATAGCTAATCAGATAAGTATTAGTTTACTTAAGGATAAGGAAAGTCAGTCTTGTAATAGCTTCTTCAGAAACAGGCATATTTAACAGAAGACTCAATATAGCTTCTTTCTCAATTGACTGCACAGCATCATAGATTTCATTAAGCTCCTGGTAAGTATATTTCTTTTTTTTTTTTTTTTAAGTTGCAGTTCAGAGCTAACCTCACAAAAAGATAGTTATGCTACATCTTCAGAATTTTTAATATTTGTTTCATATGTTTTACTAATAAGTTTGCAAAGTATCAGACTTCCCTGGTGGCTCAGACGGTAAAGCATCTGCCTACAATGTGGGAGACCTGGGTTCAATCCCTGGGTCAGGAAGATCTCCTGGAGAAAGAAATGGCGATCCACTCCAGTATTCTTGCCTCAGAAAATCCCATGGATGGAGGAGCCTGGTAGGCTACAGTCCATGGGTTGCAAATAGTCGGACACAACTGAGTGACTTCACTTTCTTTCTTTTGCAAAGCATCAGGACTAAGAAATGAGAGAACTCCCAGCAAGTAGCTTCACAGATCCTGTCAGCATTCTTTCTTCACATGTGATCTGAAAAGCCTTTCCTTCCATTTGTGATCACCCCACTTTGGCTATGGTTCATAAGCTGATAAAAGACATGCTGGGTTAATGAGCTGAGTCCTTTGAGACTTTTTAAGCATGGTCTAAGGGAATAGAGTGTTACCCTATTTTCAATATGATCCCTGTAAGTTTGGTCATGAAAAACAAAAGTGGAATCAACATGCAGAAATACTAGGGTGGAGTATACTTAAAATTTATAGAAAATTGAATAGTTATTGCAAGGCATGCATGTAAATCTTTTACTCAAAGTTTATTACTGTCTGTTTTCCACCCAGAAATTAGAAACTAGATTACATTAACAAAGCAAAAGCCCAATTAATTGATAATATTAACTTGAGAATGGGCAGTGTCTTCCATCTTGTTCACAATGCATTCCTGATTCTTAGCATCTTACCTGGCTCATAGTAGCATATTAACACAGATCTGTTCAAATAATGCATACTGGAAAGGATGAATCCAGAAGTGAAAAGGAAGCAGAAAGAACAGTTATAAATTCAACATCATAGCTGTAAAGCCTATAATCTAGTTAATGTAAGCAATCCACCTGCCTTCCCCATAACACTGAAGACTCAACCAAATTACAAATGCGCTTTCTGGGTGGTGCTATTGTAAAGAATCTGCCTGCCAATGCAGAAGATGCAAGAGACACAAAGTTTGACCCCTGGGTCAGGAAGATCCCCTAGAGAAGGAAATGGCAACTTGTTCCAGTATTCTTGCCAGGAGTATTCCATGAACAGAGGAGCCTGGTGGGCTATACAGTCCATGGGGCCACAGAGAATCAGACGCAACTGAGTGACCAAGCACAAATCACAAATATAAAGAAAAGGAATCCAAATGTAAAAAAATTACAAATTCAAATTTGTTGAAACATTTGACAAATGAAATTGTACTATTAAAACTATTTTAAAAGTTTGTCAGCAATTTTTAGAATAGAACTTTCCTTTCTAACCAAAGAGATTATATTTCATATGTGGCACTGGTCTTATCCTATCAAGTTGCAAAATCAGTATGTTTCTAATCTAAAGGATAGTAAATAAATTCATTTAAAGAAATAGTTGTAGAATATTAGGAGATCTTTTACAATGAAAAATGACATTCTTCTTAGTCTTTATAAATGTAAACAATCTCCACTACTTCACAAAACTCATCTCTATCAATTTCAACACATAATTAACATTTTAGAAATACTTTTGATACTTAGAGCCAGATAGAAGTATAGAAATAGTCATAGTACTTCTCAACAAACTCTTTTTGGAAGGAAAAATTGATTTTCTTTCCAACTAAGTTACACCATTGCTTTGGCAACATCAGTGCACTTGCCTGCACTTAAATCTCTTATTCCCACCAGGTTCTCAGTGAGTGTGTCAGGAAAAAAAAATCTTTTATATATTTTTTAGTATCAAAACATTTCATGTTACCACCATGGCATTTCCAATTCTTCTTTTGAGCTTGTATTAAGTGCTGAGGATGAATGAAGATGACTATTGAAGTTTAAACACTGTATCTTCTTTGTATAATTTCCACTGTGACTATAGGTCCAAATTGCAAAGTGCCACAAAGAATCTGAATCTGGTTTGTTCATGTTCAGGCAACTGTGTACAAACAGTGCTAGAATAATTGAACTGATTACAGCTATATGAGCCCTATTTTATGCTGATATGTTACAGATGATTTCAAACTAAAATGAACATGATTATATTTTGATGAAAATAAATCTTTCTCAATTTGTCTCCTTTAAGTTACTATATGATATAGGAATTGATGATTTATTGTCAAGAGATGAATATGGTCCCGGAGAGAGTCACTAAAACTGTTCTTCTAAAATCACAGAAAGGTTAGGAAAGATTATTGTGTCCCTAGAATTTACAGATGTTGCATAATGTACACATGCTGATATACATATATATATACACAACCAATTGTGTGTATATACATAACTGCAAAAACTGATACCTTCTCATTATTGGCAGTCTCTGTTAAAGAGTTTTTCCAATGTTCCTATCATCTTTCAGAATATCCAGCAGAATATATTCTACATATAACTATAGATAAAACAGAATTTAAAGCATTACATTCCATTTGTGTATTAATTCACTTTACATCTGTAAACAAATAATACTGGGATTCAGTTCAGTTCAGTCGCTCAGTCGTGTCCGACTCTTTGTAACCCCATGAATTGCAGCACACCAGGCCTCTCTGTCCATCACCAACTCCCGGAGTCTACCCAAACCCATGTCCATCGAGCTGGTGATGCCATCCAACCATCTCATCCTCTGTCGTCCCCTTCTGCTCCCGCCCCCAATCCTACCCAGCATTAGGGTCTTTTCCAATGAGTCAACTCTTCGCATGAGGTGGCCAAAGTATTGGAGCTTCAGCTTCAACATCAGTCCTTCCAATGAACACCCAGGATTGATCTCTTTTAGGATGGATTGATTGGATCTCCTTGCAGTCCAAGGGACTCTCAAGAATCTTCTCCAACACCACAGTTCAAAAGCATCAATTCTTCGGTGCTCAGCTTGCTTCACCGTCCAACTCTCACATCCGTACATGACCACTGGAAAAACCATAACCTTGACTAGACAGACTTTTGTTGGCAAAGTAATGTCTCTGCTTTTAAATATGCTATCTAGGTTGGCCATAACCTTCCTTCCAAGGAGTAAGCGTCTTTTAATTTCATGGCTGCAATCACCATCAGCAGTGATTTTGGAGCCCAAAAAAATAAAGTCTGACACTGTTTCCACTGTTTCCCCATCTATTTCCCATGAGACACTATATTATGGAGACAAATGTCAAAAGACCCTGATTTTAGTTTTCCAGGGGATCTTCCCGACCCAGGGATCAAACTTGGGTCTCCTGCATTGCAGGCAGAGTCTTTACCATCTGAGCCACCCTTAGGCTCATATTATGGTGACAAATGTCAAAAGATCCTGATTTTAGTTCTGGCCTTGTTATCAGTTATGCTACCTTTAGTAGATTAGTTTAAAAATCCCTGTGCTACAGTTTCCTAACCTATAGACTGAGCATGCTATTATTTCTTCTATCTGACAGAACATTTGGGAACATCACATTAATGGTTTGACAAAATTTTGAAAATAATTAAATCATATAAACATAAATAATACTATTAAATCATGTAATAAAACAAATGATATAGCAGAAACAATAAATTCTTTATTCTATACATTCCGTTGTACAAATTTCAGTAATTTCTTAAATATTTTTGCTATATATATACATTTTGCTTAGTTTGATTTCCTACATATTTAGTTTAATTCAACAAATATTAATTGAGCACCTAGTATATGTCAATTCCTGAAACTGGCATTGCAGGGAACATAAAATGAACAAAATATAATTCTTGCTCTTAAGGAGCTTACAGTCTCTATTCAGAAAATAAGACAGGGGCTTGATCGTTATAATGTAAAGCAAAATATCTATTCCATAAAAGAAATGCCAAAAGATGTTATGAATTTCAAGAAAGATATCAAGTAAAAAGGTAGCATTTGACATGAATGTTCAAGAATGGGTAGAACTTTCCCCTCCCTACTCCTCCTCACTCCCAACTCCCAAGACCATAAGCTAGAAGTCACTTAAGTCAAGTGGGATAGTAAGATAAAACTCATAGAATTTAGAGAGGATGAATGTGTTCTAGGAAATGTATGCTCTCTAGTAAAATTTCAACATATAGTAATCTGGCAAGATGCATTAGAAACATTTAAGAAGAGTTGTGGGTATACACTTAGGCATTTGTACCTTGGTTAGTATATAAAAGGTAGACACTAAGAATCCCTGAGAAGGGGACCAATACGCGAAGGCTCCACACTCTTCTAAAGCAGTGGGACTCTAGGAAGACCAACTTGACATAGTTATGGTGAGGAATTTGGGAACAGAGTGTGTAAGGACAATTGACATGAGTTAGGATGCTATTACATTGTCTATACAGGAGAAAAGTCATTTTTGGTGACAGTAGAATGGAGTTTAAAAGGAGTTAAAGATTACAGACATGAGAAAGCAAGACTGATTAAATTTAAGACACAAGGTAAATGGAGACAGACAATGCTCCAGGTTTTGAACACAGTGTAACATGGTTCATTGGAAAATGGTAGGACAATGATGTCAAATTAATGAGATGGATAAGTCAAGAGAAGAACTGAGAATTCAGGAGACAGATTTGGTTTTCAGGGATTAGCATGTTTGAGGGGATTATTGATTTGGACTATAGAGATAATATTCAGCATAAATCTTGAATCTGTATAAAATATGCAGGCTTGGAGAATGAGGTCAATTTGGACATCATCCATTGAAGAGTTGTTCTGGTAGTGGATGGGATGGGACTAACAAAAACAAATTCAGACCATTGGAAAATATTTACACTTGAAGATAGAAGAAGAAACAGGTGGCATGCAGGTGATAGTATCCAAAGCAAGCAGGAAAAGCCTGCCAATGTGATAACATGTAACAATGTTGGGTATTTTAAAAAGTTGGTAATTTTATAAGTGTGATGAGAATTTATCAAAAGTAATTTATCAAAAAGTAAAGAGAATGGATTTGGGGGGAAGGTCTTTGGATGTGGCTTCTGAATGATCAAAGTGGGAAGAATATATTCATTCATCAATGCTTTACAAATATTTGACATCTGATTCTGAATTTTTAAAAGATGGTAAGGAAAATAAGCATGTTTCCTCTGGCTTCATAGAACTTACAGTAAAGTAAGGGGATTCATAATAATCAATGCACATTTGAGAAATGTTTTCAAATGTTCTCAAATAAACATTTGAGAAATGTTTTAAGGCAAGATAGTGGGAATATATTATAGAAGAAACTGATTTGGTCTAAATGATGAAAAGGGGAAAGAGTGCTGAGAGTATTTGAAACATGGGAAAAGCTAGCAAAAGGCCCTGAGTGTGAAGGCAGCACTGGAGAAAGTGAAGAAATGATGTGTCTGAAGCACTATGGGTAAGCATGACAGTGGCGGATTAATCATCCATTCCATCTTAATTTATGAATGCCAATAGACTGAGGGCTTCCCAGGTGGCACTAGTCATAAAGAACTTGCCCGCCAATGCAGGAGCCATAAGAGATGTGGGTTTGATCTCTGGGTGGGGAAGATCCCCTGGAGAAGAGCATGGCAACCCACTCCAGTATTCTTGCCTGGAGAATCCCATAGACAGAGCAGCCTGGTGGGCTCCAGTCTATAGGGTGGCAAAGGGTCGGACATGACTGAAGGAACTTCATACATCACAATGATAGGATGCATAATATGACAGGTACTGGGAAGTACCAGTGCCTAGTGAACAAGTGAGGTGAGGCTAGATTGGCGAAAAGAAGCCAGATCATACAGATCTTTCTTATGCTACTTTAAAGAATTCATTTTTTCCTTGGCAAGCAATGGGAAGCCATTCAAAACTTTCAAGAAGAGGAGTGAACTTATATTTTTATTTTAAAATGTATTTTTACCTAAGCTACAAGGGTGAAGAATGAGTGAGGGTGGTAGTGTCAGATGCAGAAATCCACAATGAGAGACTAATGCAGTATCCCAGTGAGAATTCATAGTCACTCTGTCTAGGGCAGTGACATCAGAGACGGTGCAAGAAGACAGATTCGGAATTTATTGAGGAGGCACAATCAAGATGGTGATGGATTGGATACAGGGGTGAAGAATAAGGAGGCATCAAGGATGATTCCCAGGTTTCTGGTTTACTTTTAATGACTGTTAGTGCTATTCCCATGGACGGAGGAGCCTGGTAGGCTACAGTCCATGGGGTCACTAAGAGTTGGACACGACTGAGGGACTTCACTTTCACTTTTCCCTTTCATGCACTGGAGAAGGAAATGGCAACCCACTCCAGTGTTCTTACCTGGAGAATCCCAGGGACAGCGGACCCTGGTGGGCTGCCGTCTATGGGGTCGCACAGAGTCGGACACGACTGAAGCGACTTAGCCACAGTAGCAGCAGCAGCAGCAGTGCTATTCTAGGTTTAAGGAATACTGAAGAAATGATGGGTGGTGACCAAGGTAAAACAAGGGTTTGAAATTTTTATTCTGTTACTGTGATAATGAAAATCATCAATTTAGCCACACAATCATAATCCTATTTCTGACCAATACCAAGTGTTAGTTTGACTCAGACTATCAGTGTGTATCCATAGTGTTCATCTCTCTATGCACAGCTAATTAGGGGTTTTTGAATCTGCAGGACTGGCCTCATTAGCACAAGCCCCAATCAACAGAGCTAACCAGGACAGAAAGATAAAAAGAAATGCACTCTTTGTGATGGAGACTACGTTCATGTGCAGGGCACTATTTTCCAGAACAAATAAATACAGCTGAGAGATTATAATTGAGATCAACAAATAATTAAGTGTACAGGAGGGAAGAGATAAAAATAGTCTCAAGGAACTTGTATATTATACTCTAAAACAGGAATTTTTCATTTCCTCTTGGCATGCAAACTCTTTATTGTTATTCATAATTAATGCACATGTTATCATTTTC
The DNA here is from genome assembly GCF_054371585.1 of Giraffa tippelskirchi. Lineage (NCBI taxonomy): Eukaryota > Metazoa > Chordata > Mammalia > Artiodactyla > Giraffidae > Giraffa > Giraffa tippelskirchi. Next base: position 102,438,801 of record NC_137281.1, read on the forward strand.
ATTAACTTACAAGCAAGGTTTTCACTTTTTTTCAATTAATATTTCCCAGTCTAAACTTTGAATGAAGTATGCTGCATTAAGTAGACCATATTTTGACTCTACAATGTTATCCAATTTCCCCTGCCAACATGCAGCAACATTCAGTGACATTTTGCCCTGATAATTATCCTGTCTTCACTATGTCAGCACATGGTGTTTCTCCTCATTCTCTTATGCCTCCATGTAGAATGCCCAAAGCTATATTTTCTAGGCCATCTAAATCTAGAAAAGATCCAATTTTGAAAAAGGAAAAAAAAATCTTTCCCTGTGCTGAGTCATTTTCCTCCTTTTGTCTCCCCAGGATTTTTTGTTACATTGTTTTGTTCTGTATTTTTCAGACTATAGAATTAGCATATGTTTAATGTCCAAAAAATTAAGAACCCAGAAATGAAATGAAATAGAATATCAAACTTTGCTAAACAAAACCTACCAGATAGGAAGAATGTTAGGAATTTGAGCAATATATATTTTTATAAATAGATCAAACTACGTGTGATATTATGTATGTTTTTAATCCAACAATATATAGTAAATATAATTATGTGTTATATGAAATTCAAGCCCATTTAAAAAGAGAGATTTCTGCTTCTCTCTCCTATAAATAATTGTCTTAGCTTGGTTCTTTCAGAAGCAGGCCTTAAGACAAGTTTTCAGTGCAATATTTTATCTGGAAGGTGATTCCAAGAAATTCTAGTAGGGATACGAGGAAGTGATAAAGGGAAGGAAAGGCAATCAATAAAGAATTTCTCTTATTTAAGGAACACTGTTGTTAATGAACTTAGTCCTATCGGAATTCTGGGAATCTATAGAACAGGCATCCTGGTGTTACTCTTCCTCGGGGCTAGAACATTATGCATTGGTTGAGGACGGCTGCTGCAGAACAATGGAAGGGTTGGTTGTGGTGGCGGTAATTCCTGGATCTTTTGAACTATAGTGCATGGTTAGATCTCAGCTCCCAAAGAAATCTCCCATACAATTGGCAGTCTTGGGAAGAGCACAACCATGTTTTATTTAACATTCCCTTACTGATGGGCATTTGTATTGTTTCCAGTTTTCTCACTGTTATAAGTGGCCACAATAACCTAATACATGACTATTTGCCAGGCTGTCTGATTTTCATTAAATAATTTCTATAAATGAAATTAAGGAAGAATTTTAAAAAATGACAACACTAATCTTTGGGTATGTTTTGAGATGAAGAGACATGACTTTCTTCTCTTTACATGGTTGTATCATATAATATAACTTTAAATGTAACATTCAAAAATTTGATTTAATATCTAAAATATCTAAATTGTTAGCTTCCTTTATTGCTTTGTTTAACACCTCCCACCATTGCCACGAGAAAATATTAGTATTTTTGAACTAAAATGAATGTACCTAACATTATAACAGGACTCTTAAAATGTATCCAATTTTCCACTGTAGGAAAAGACAACATTGCTTTTAAAAAAACAACGGAGAGAAAATCTTTAATATCTAGCAATAGACGAAGAGTTCTTAGACAACACCACAAGCATGACCCGCAAAAGGAAAAAATAAACTGGACTTGGTCAAGACTAAAACCTTTGATCTGCAGAATACCATGTGAAGAGGATGACAAGACAAGGTGTAAGTTGGGAGGAACTACTTAAAAGTCACATATCTGGCAAATGACTTACATACAGAGTATAAAAAGAGCTCTCAAAATTCAGCTATTAAAAAATCTAATTAGAAAATAGCTAAACATTTCACAGAAGAGGATATTCAGATGGCAAATGAAAAGGTGCTCAACTTTATTCGCCTTAGCCGTTAAGAAAATGTAAAACAAATGGGACCTAATTAAAATTAAAAGCTTTTGCACAACAAAGGAAACTATAAGCAAGGTGAAAAGACAGGCTTCAGAATGGGAGGAAATAATAGCAAACGAAGCAACAGACAAACAATTAATCTCAAAAATATACAAGCAACTTCTGCAGCTGAATTCCAGAAAAATAAACGACCCAATCAAAAAATGGGCCAAAGAACTAAACAGACATTTCTCCAAAGAAGACATACAGATGGCTAACAAACACATGAAAAGATGCTCAACATCACTCATTATTAGAGAAATGCAAATCAAAACCACAATGAGGTATCATTTCACACCAGTCAGAATGGCTGCTATCCAAAAGTCTACAAGCAATAAATGCTGGAGAGGGTGTGGAGAAAAGGGAACCCTCTTACACTGTTGGTGGGAATGCAAACTAGTACAGCCACTATGGAGAACAATGTGGAGATTCCTTAAAAAACTGGGAATAGAACTGCCATATGACCCAGCAATCCCACTGCTGGGCATACACACCGAAGAAACCAGAATTGAAAGAGACGTGTGTACCCCAATGTTCATCGCAGCACTGTTTACAATAGCCAGGACATGGAAGCAACCTAGATGTCCATCAGCAGACGAATGGATAAGGAAGCTGTGGTACATATACACAATGGACTATTACTCAGCCATTAAAAAAAATACATTTGAATCGGTTCTACTGAGATGGATGAAACTGGAGCCCATTATACAGAGTGAAGTAAGCCAGAAAGAAAAACAACAATACAGTATACTAATGCATATATATGGAATTTGAAAGATGGTAACGATAACCCTATATGCGAGACAGAATTAGAGACACAGATGCATAGAACAATTTTATGGACTCCGAGGGAGAAGGTGAGGGTGGGACGTTCTGGGAGAATAGCATTGAAACATGTATATTATCATATGTGAAACAGAACACCATTCCATGTTCGATACATGAGACAAAGGCTCAGGGCCGGGGCAATGGGATTACCCAGAGGGATGGGATGGGGAGGGAGGTGGGTGGGGGGTCCAGGAAGGGGAACACATGTAAACCCATGGCTGATTCATGTCAATGTATGGAAAAAACTATTACAATATTGTAAAGTAATTAGCCCCCAACTAAAATAAATAAATTTATTAAAAATAAAATAAAATAAAATAAAATAAAAAAATAATTAAAAAAAAAAAAAGAAAATGTGAAACCTCAATGTGATATCATGACACCCCAATCAGGATAGTTGAAGTAAAAAAAAAAGTGGTGACGCCAAATTTGGTGAGAATGCATGGAAATCAGATCATTCATACATTGCTTGTGGGAATGGAAACTGGTACGATCACTCTGGGAAACAATTTGACAGTTTCTTATAAAGCTAAACATACAACTACCATACCACCCAGCAATGGCACTCTTGAACATTTATCTTGGGAATGGAAACTTCCATTCACCAGACAATGTATACAGGAATGTTCATAGCAGCTTTATTTGTGATAATTCAACACTGGAAACAACCCAGATGTACCTCAATGAGTGAATGGTCACACAAACTGTAGTACATTCATGCTCACAATACTGCTCTGCAATATAAACGTACAGACTGCTGATACATGCTGCAATGTGGATAATTCTCCAGAGAATTAAGCTGAATGCAAAAAGATATTGCACTTATATAGTGCAAATTTAATATACTTCAAATTTATATAGTGTGTGATCACATTTATGTAACATTCCTAAATGACAAAATTGTGGAAATGAAGAGCAAATTAACCATTGCCGGGATTATAGGATGTATTTGGAGGAGGGAGGCAGAAAGGAAGTGAATGTGGTTATAAAAAGACAACACTATAGGGGTTCCTATGGTGACGGAACTGTGTATCTTGTCTGTGATGGTGAATACATGAACCTACAGATGTAATAGAAATGCACAGAACTAAATACAAACACACATACAAATACATGATATTATCACTGGGGAAACAGGATCTCCCTATATTATCTCTTACAACTACATGTGAATCTATAATTATCTCAAAATAAAAGTTTATTTTAAAAAGTGAACAGCATCTTTGTCTAGAATATAAACACATATGCAAATATGAGTGGTAACCTTTGAAGGATGCATAGCTATTCAAAAATTTTATGTTATAAAGTAATGCCACGGGACTTACTTCACTTGAAGGGCTAATATACTTCACGCCAGATAAATAAGAACAGTAAAATACTATAGAAAATTCTTCCCTGGCCATCTTCAAGATAAGGAAAAGGAAATAAGGATTAGCCATGAAAAGAAGTTTTAAAGAACTTAATTTGAAAGATCTTCCTTTATTAAGCCAATATCTAAAAAAAACCCAAAAAACACTTTTTGCCAAATTCTTAGGTTGCATTGCCTCATTTACTCATTCTGGTGTTATGAGGTAAGTGCTGTTATTACTATTTTGTTTTTGCAGATGAGCAAGAAATTATATTGGGGCTCCCCTGGTGGCTCAGCTGGTAAAGAATCAGTTTGCAATGCGGGAGACTTGGGTTTGATCCCTGGGTTGGGGAGATCCCCTGGAGAAGGGAAAGGCTGCCCATTCTAGTATTCTGGCCTGTAGAATTCCAGGGACCATATAGTCAGTCCATGGAGTCCCAAAGAGTTGGACAGGACTGAGCGGCTTTCACTTTCAAGGAATTATGTAGTGCTTGTTAAAGACCAGCAGTGTCCTATATGTTTTACGTATCAAGGAGAGATAAGAAAGCCTTCCTCAGTGATCAATGCAAAGAAATAGAGGAAAACAACAGACTGGGAAAGACTAGAGATCTCTTCAAGAAAATTAGAGATACCAAAGTAACATTTCATGCAAAGATAGGCTCAATAAAGGACAGAAATGGTATGGACCTAACAGAAGCAGAAGATATTAAGAAGAGGTGGCAAGAATACACAGAAAAATTGTACAAAAAAGATCTTCACGACCCAGATAATCACGATGGTGTGATCACTCACCTAGAGCCAGACATCCTGGAATGTGAAGTCAAGTGGGCATTAAAAAGCATCACTATGAACAAAGCTAGTGGAGGTGATGGAATTCCAGTTAAGCTATTTCAAATCCTGAAAGATGATGCTGTGAAAGTGCTGCACTCAATATGCCAGCAAATTTGGAAAACTCAGCAGTGGCCACAGGACTGGAAAAGGTCAGTTTTCATTCCAATCCCAAAGAAAGGCAATGCCAAAGAATGCTCAAACTACCGCACAATTGCACTCATCTCACATGCTAGTAAAGTAATGCTCAAATTCTCCAAGCCAGGCTTCAGCAATATGTGAACCGTGAACTTCCAGATGTTCAAGCTGGTTTTAGAAAAGGCAGAGGAACCAGAGATCAAATTGCCAATATCCACTGGATCATCGAAAAAGCAAGAGAGTTCCAGAAAAACATCGATTTCTGCTTTATTGACTATGCCAAAGCCTTTGACTGTGTGGATCACAATAAACTGTGGAAAATTCTGAAAGAGATGGGAATACCAGACCATCTGACCTGTCTCTTGAGAAAACCATCTGACCTGTCTCTTGAGAAACCTGTATGCAGGTCAGGAAGCAACAATTAGAATTGGACATGGAACAACAGACTGGTTCCAAATAGGAAAAGGAGTCCGTCGAGGCTGTATAATGTCACCCTGCTTATTTAACTTATATGCAGAGTACATCATGAGAAATGCTGGGCTGGAAGAAACACAAGCTGGAATCAAGATTGCCGGGAGAAATATCAATAACCTCAGATATGCGGATTATACCACCCTTATGCCAGAAAGTGAAGAAGAACTAAAGAGCCTCTAGATGAAAGTGAAAGAGGAGAGTGAAAAAGTTGGCTTAAAGCTCAACATTCAGAAAACTAAGATCATGGCATCTGGTCCCATCACTTCATGGGAAATAGATGGGGAAACAGTGGAAACAGTGTCAGACTTTATTTTTTTGGGCTCCAAAATCACTGCTGATGGTGAGTGCAGCCATGAAATTAAAAGACGCTTACTCCTTGGAAGGAAGGTTATGGCCAACCTAGATAGCATATTTAAAAGCAGAGACATTACTTTGCCAACAAAAGTCTGTCTAGTCAAGGTTATGGTTTTTCCAGTGGTCATGTACGGATGTGAGAGTTGGACGGTGAAGCAAGCTGAGCACCGAAGAATTGATGCTTTTGAACTGTGGTGTTGGAGAAGATTCTTGAGAGTCCCTTGGACTGCAAGGAGATCCAATCAATCCATCCTAAAAGAGATCAATCCTGGGTGTTCATTGGAAGGACTGATGTTGAAGCTGAAACTCCAATACTTTGGCCACCTCATGTGAAGAGCTGACTCATTGGAAAAGACCCTAATGCTGGGTAGGATTGGGGGCAGGAGGAGAAGGGGACGACAGAGGATGAGATGGTTGGATGGCATCACTGACTCGATGGACATGGGCTTGGGTAGACTCCAGGAGTTGATGATGGACAGAGAGGCCTGGCGTGCTGCAATTCATGAGGTTGCAAAGAGTCGGACACGACTGAGCGACTGAACTGTATTACATAACCCCATTTTATCGATAAGGGAGCTGAGGGAGATGATTTAATGAAGAACCTGACTGTCTGAACTTGGACCACTCTATGGTGTCCCCAGGAGCACTAAGGCATAGGACTTTTAAACCATCTGCTCAAGGTCAGATAGCTACTAGCAGTAAAAATCAGGATTTGAACTTACATTCTTTGCGCTACACCAATCTCTATCAAATCATGGCTGTTTTGATTACAAATGTCAGAATTTTCAAGTGGCTTGTTTAAGACCCCATGTCTTCCCCTTCCTCCAGCCCTACTGAATCAAAACCTCCGGTGCCAAGACTCTGGAATCTGTATTTTCAACAACCAGTCTAAGAGATTTTTATTCACAGTTAAGGCAGAATCCAACTGCTTTATAATACACAGGACAGGTTTCTGTAAGTTTCAAATGCAATATCTAGTACATTAAAAATGATGTCATATTCCATTAATCTTGAGTTTTTTCTCAATTTAACATCTTTGAAATAGGACTGCCTGTTATAACTGATGGTGTCTTGCAATCACATTAAAGAAGTGTTTTTTTCCCTTCTTAGTGGTACACAAAATAATGTTGTTTTACATTTCATATCATATGGAGGCTCCCTGTATAATAAAATACCAAAAACATTGCTTATTAAACATTATTATTTTCAGTCCTGGGTCCCTCTGAATAGGTGGCCACCTACGTGTCGTGAGAGTGAGAGGCAAGATGATGGAAAGAGGACAGGACATCGTCTATCATACCTCAATTCACACATACCGTGGAAAAGTCACCAATCATCCTGGGTTAGAATAGATGAAATAATGTGTGTGAAAACACTTTGAAAATGATAAATCATATTAATGGCATGTATAAATGTGTGCATATGCATGGGCTTGAAGTAAAATCATTAGAGAAAGTGAAAATAATTTGAAAATGCTCATTTCCAAACTTGACACATGTGGACAGGATAGACATTATGATTCTCAACTTTACTCTTCTGTCTCTAAGAATATTATCCTATCAATAAAAAGTGTTCATTCTCTTTACAACAGGCAAGACATGGAAGCAACCTAAATGCCCATCAACAGAGGAATGGATGAAGAAAAATGTGGTACATATATACAATGGAATATTACTCAGCCATTAAAATGGATGAAATGCCATTGGCAGCAACATCAATGGACCTAGACATTGTCATACTGAGTTAAGTCAGATAAGGAGAAATATCGTATGCCATCCCTTATATGGAGAATCTAAAAAAAATGATAGAACTAAACTTACAAAAAAGAAAGAAACTCACAGACATAGAGAATGAACCTATGGTTGCTGGGAGGAAGGATGCAGGAAGGGATAGCTAGGGAGTTTGGGATGGACATATACACATTGCTATATTTAAAATGGATAACCAACAAGGACCTACTGTGTAGCACAGGGAACTTTGCTCAATGTTATGTGACAGCCTGGATGGGAGGGCACTTTGGGGGAGAATGGATACGTGTGTATGTATGGCTGAATCCCTTCACTGTTCACCTGAAAGTATCACAACACAGTTAATTGGCTATACTCCAATACAAAATAAAAAGTTAAAAAAAAAAGTTTTTTAAAGTGTTCATTAATGCTTCGATATTCTAGGAAATTAAATGTCTTACATACCTGCAGTCCTATGAAATAAGTATATTATTACTGTTGATATTATCCCTATTTTACAGGAGAGGAAACTGAGTTGTTAGGGACATTAAATATTAACTAAAATTATATAATGAAAAAATGGTGGAGAAAGAGTATGAACAGAGGCAGTCTGAAACAGAAACTAGCTTGCTGAAATACATCTTTAAGGAAAATGTACTCTACAGACTAAACTATGTATTATGAATCCAGATAACCAAAAAAGAGAAAGTGGACAGAGAAGCCATGTTGTAAACATAGTCACTGCAAAGGAAGGACGAGAAAGCTAGAGGAGCATGTAATGAATATTTGTATATAGATGTATCACAGCTCCTTTTCAAACTTACTTAATCTAAACATTTTATTTTCATCTTTTAGGTTACTTGCCTCTACAAAATACATCTGATTGCTCAATTTTCCCTTTTTCTCCTTTCTACTAGTGTGAACAATCTGGTGTGATCAGTTTCACTTTTAAATGCATCTGCATCTATTTATATCGTCCCCTCTCTGTGACCTCATTGTTTCTGTTTCCATCCTAGAAGCTCTCTCACTCTGTTCTTTGAGCTTTTGCCTGTGTCTGACAGCCTGACATTCCTCTTATTTATATACTGGATATGTAATCTGGACCTGTCCTTGGGAAAACTGTGAAATGAGTGTAGTCTTTGAAATCCCACACCTCTCCTCTCTGCATGTTTCTCCTTCCTGCTCTGTAGCCCCTTTCAGTAGGTCCAGGGTTTTCTCAGTCTATTTTGCTAGATGTTAGAAGACTGAGCTCATAAAATGTTACCCCAAGTAACAGGACTAGTATGTTTTCCCAATGGGAATATTTATAGTTTGAGAGAAGACTAATGGAGAAAGCAACATCAGGCATAAAGGACTGGACTCCTGAGGGAGGAATTGCATGCCTTGGTGTGGGAGTTGACTAAGAATGGATACCTTTCTAGTGCCTCGGATACTCCCGTACTGCAAAAGGCTTTTGAGTACATGTAGGCAATGGCACCCCACTCCAGTACTCTTGCCTGGAAAATCCCATGGATGGAGGAGCCTGGTGGCCTGCAGTCCATGGGGTCGCTGGGAGTCGGACATGACTGAGCGACTTCACTTTCACTTTTCTCTTTCATGCACTGGAGAAGGAAATGGCAACCCATTCCAGTGTTCTTGCCTGGAGAATCCCAGGGATGGTGGAGCCTGGTGGGCTGCCGTCTATGGGGTCGCACAGAGTCGGACACGACTGAAGCGACTTAGCAGCAGCAGTAACATCCCACTCTTGTATACAATACTTGCAAAAAGTAAATGAAAAAGAAAGGATGAATGTTTATCTCATTAAAAATTATAAGTGTACTAATTATTTTTTAATTAATTAACTGTTTATTATCATTTTTGCCACATACTAGCACTGTACCATCTTTTATTTTGGGCTCATTAGGCTGTTGAGTTGTGTCAGTTTTGGAAATCAAGACATGTAATTCAAAGCAGAATCAAAGTAAAATAATAAAATTAATAGTCATCTCTGTTACCAATTTTGAAAATTGAATTATTATTTTCTTCCATGTGTAAGAATCTTGTATTTGATACCTAAAATATTATCCAGAACTAAATAAATATCTTAGTTTTATAATTCATTATTATTCAACTCTAAAATATTTGCATACTAAAATATACTTCATTTCAAATCTAATGGATGATTGGATCCTGATATATATATATATACACACTACAGCAAACTCTAGAAAGGAGCTAAGGCTGAATTTAGCTCATGTGATCTCCTGAATGTAAAATTAAGCATAATATTCTATAGTTAATACATTTTGATTAAAAGAAGGGATTCTATGTCATATTATTCTCATGTATAAGGATAACGTTTAACACAAAACATGTAGAATTAGACTCTTTTTCCTTAGTTTGTTGGTGGAAACATTAAAAAGGCTTGCCTTTTTATTAAGAAATACAATCATTTTCTTTTAAACTAAGAAGTGCTTGAAAATTGTGTTGGAAATGGGTAAACTGATGTTTCATTTGCCTCGAGTCCTTATTTTTCTCAGCACCTAGGAGATGTCTTCTGTCTGTGAAATGTCATTGATTTTATAACTGAGAGTTGACATGACTATTTCCTGTGTTCATTGAATAAGTTCTGTTCTAAATGTAGGTCTAAGTCAAGAATTAGTTTGGTAATCATTAATTCAATAACCTCTGTAGAACCTAGGTAAACTGGAAGCTCTTAAATCTGTAAAAAGACAGTCCTTGCCATGGAGATGGTTACAACCTCAGCTGGGAAGCAGATGTGCAGACAACTAAAGAATAATTTAAAGAATATAAGTACCATAGGAATCAAATATGGACAAAGTCTTTAATTTGACTACTAAAACAGTTCATGAAGAATAAACAGTACTTTAATAGGCAGTTATGGAGCAATTAGGTAGTTGATTTCTGAGGATGCTTAATAGGTCTATTACTGTTAACTGTATTTCTAAAGTTTCAATGGATATAGAGCTATAACACCAAAGATGAAGAAAAAAACTAAGCTAAATAGGCAACAGGGAAATAATAATAAGCAAGTTTTAGGATTCCACTTTTAATTTGTTTCACTCAAATCATTGTCAAGCAGTACTATTATTTTCCCTTGGAAGACCTACATTCGGCCTACGGAGCCTCCGTGAAATATGTGATTAAAACTTTCATCCTGGAAAATAGTAGTGCTGTTAATCTGTAGTCAGTTATTTCACATACCATACAGAAGCCCACAGTTACTAAATTGAGCCACCATTCTTAAATCACAGTTTATTCAGGAAAATTTTAGTGCTTACTTGTTTAACACAATCTTATAAATGATCCCTCAGAAAGGATGTAAAAATCAACACATATCTTTAATGGGCTAATTGTGCTTCACTGCAGTGTTGAGTCTATAAAAGCTATTCAATAGTGAGAGAAATGATGGCATTTTCATCTTAATTTGCAAATATAATTGCTATTCTAAATATCTTTTTGTTTCTAACCTAAGTGCTTATTAACAGCAGAAATTTCCCCAAAACACTAGAAGAGTATTTAACATAATTTCATTTATTGAAAGATAATCCAAGGGAAGATTACATACAGCTATCTGCAACTATTAGCAGAAGGAAAATATCAAAAGGAAAAGTAAATGAAATCTAAACTTTGAGATCTAAAATGTAACTAATATTCGATATGAATTTAACACAGCATATATTTTATTGAACGTATACATTTAAATATACTGATGCCTCAAGAAATAAAAATGGTATCCTGGAAATCCAGGACAACAATTGAGAGCCATACTGAAACAAACTGAAACTAATAAGCTAATCCCTATTTCATAGAATTTCCCATCACTTTATTGAAAAATAAGATTACATTTAAACTCAACTTATGGAAAATTAGTACAATTGAAATTAAATTCATCAGTTGTAAATGTTCCTTTAAGAAAAACTATTTCAGTTTCTACCCAGAGTTTAACCCTTGCCTTATTCAAATTTTGAATTCCAGTTCCTTAATTCCAATATAGTCAATGTAGGTTCAGAGTAATGAAATCACCAATCATGATTTATTAAGCCTTATATTAATGTCAATAAAGTAGTCCATATACAAATATATGGAATATTTATCTCTCCCTAACCTAACTTTCACTTCTGTTTCCAAACAGACATATACATTTGATAGATTGATTCTGAACTGGCATATTTCACATTAAAATTTCAAGTTTTTAAGTCTTACTTTTTCTATGTAATAACATATATATTTACTTATAAATATTATGGATATCAGCAGAGAACTTTTTATACCATATTTGAAAAAAAGTTCTGATCATTCTGCAGTAGCTTTTCTAAGTAGAAGTAGAAAATGCCAGATACACTGCTTTTTAAAAATAAGCACTAAGAAAACTAAATCAAGCCAGTTAGTCACAAAGGGAGCATTGTAGGAAAGGAAATAACTTGGGATTGAACCCTATGATTTTATTGTTTTCACAGAAAATGCAATAACTCCTCCTTGACATCAACTACCCAGTTGCAAGAAGAGTATACCTTCTGCCTTGTTGAGATGCAGATGAAGCAATTAGTAAGAAGTAGCCATCACCCAAGAAGAAAACGAATCCAGAACAAATTTTTTCCAGTTTAAATGTCTGTTGAGAGGCTCTGATCTTTGAAAGGCACATTTAAAAAAAAAGTTTGTTGATAAAGAACATGCATTCAATAGAATCCTTTGAAGTCATTCTATCAAACTCTGACTATGTAGTCTATCAATATCTTTCAACTCACTAATCAAAACAAACAAAAATTGATCATGAAAAACACCACAGCCAATTTCATACAGTCTTAAGTATGGAACTAAATTAATTGTTCTTCAAATTACACATTCTGACAGATACGTTTATTATAAAGTCTTTAAAATAAAAATGCATGTTTGGTGAAAAGTTAGTACAGTTGTCATTCATATTTTGTCATATTTTAAAATATAAGAGTAAAGAATGGCATTTTTTTTTTTTACCATTTTTAACATGATGTAACTGACCAGCTGGTTTGCAATTCTCATTATTGTAATTATCACAATTCATTGCCATGCCAAAGTCGATGCTGTGATGTAGGTGAAATGAAGTACCATTAGTTTAGCCTGTTACATGACATTGTGATGCACCATGCATTTTTCAAATCTCCGAAAGAAAATTTAATGGCAGGCCAAACGTCTAACGTATTAAATGCTATGAATCACATAAAAACAGAAAACATTTTAATCCAGGGGTACGTGGCATATTGTAATTCATGATAAAACTAAAAAATAGGTAGCAGGAAAAAAAGAAAAAGAAAGCAGGGCTAGGTTTGTATTATAACATGTAAGAGAAGACTCAGATTTTTAAAAAGCACAAAATAAAAGTTATGTTATTTTTAAATAATGTGTATTCAATGAGTAATATAGATCCTACAAATATGAAGTGGCTATTATTTCTATTGAAAAGTAATAACATCGGGCAGGATTTGAAACTTTTGGAAACTTTGGTGAATTTCAATAACTAAGATGCCATTGTTTTTAGGATGCACTCTTATTTTATATATTACTACATAGAAATGCTGCTAATTGTAATTAAAATATGCCTGATTGCAGAGATGTTAAAATGTGGAGAAACAAGCATCTTTGAACTGATGAAACAGAGTAATGCTTCTTATTAATTAGGATCAACTACTGGCAGTAGATTATATGATATAATCTTTCTCCCAGGAAATTAAAAGCTCCATTGCCTAATGCCTTCCTATGAGAGAACAACAACAACAAAATACTGGCATCAATTACACTTAAAATATTATCAAAAAGGAAAAGGGGGAATACAGTGAAGAGTTCAACTCATATACAAAAGTATTAGGAAAAGGAAGGCAGTTGGTAAACAGGTTAAGTGCTTTAAAGTTGTCATTATTATAACTAATATTAAAGAAGGGAATACCTCACAATTTACATTTCCTGTATGCCAACCTTTTAAAAATTTCTGCATTTTTATCCATTGCCTTTCAATTAAAGCAGCTAAACATTTGCTCTGAGTGAAAAACATTGATTCTATGTTTGTTGGTTTATATAAGCGATCTAGAACCCATTTGAGTTATATATTTTAATTTATTACCATATCTATAAAGCTGATTGATTTGCAGTTCTGATTACTCTTTTGTTTTTGGCATTCATCTGCAATTTCTCATTTAATCAAAATTACTTTTTGGAGTACCAGCCAGTTCTCATGAACTTCTGAAGGCTTGTGTATTCTTACTGTGTGAAAGGTTACAGAAAGACTTTAGTATTTTGTGAATGTTAAGTAGTAGAACTGTATCTTTTGCTAACAGCAGTTTCTTTGTGCAGGGTGACTTAGAAGAAAAGACTTGATTATTTTTCTGGAAAGGACGTATATATATCCAAATATTCTGAATGTAGATTTTGTTTTGTTGTGATTTTTGCAAAAGCCTCACTCAAATAAAGATTAAGGAAAGAAGGCCAGGTGCAATGAGTTAAGCCTCTCTTTTGATCTAGAATATTTTTATTGATATATCAGAAATGAATATGCAGAAAATCAATTAAAAATATGATTCGCTAATATGGCAGAGTGGAGAGAAGTGGTTAGTTGCCACATAAAATGGAAGTCAAGGTGAAGGGAGATTTAGTAAATATTAAGCTAAGTGCCTCAAATATTGTTTACTTTAATTTCTTTGGTTTGATAAAATAGATAGGTGACTATAATTTTGAAAATTTTTTCAATATGCCTGATCTGTTCAAATATGTTATTAAATTTATCTGTTTATTCTGCTTAATTTAAAGAACTTGAGTTAGCTCGATTCTATTACAACTGGAATATTCAGACTGATCCCCTCTTTAACTATGAAAATACACATTAAATTCCAAGTTCATGTTTGTTTCATATTTTACTTTCAAAAGTTTGATTTTTTTTTTTAATATGAATTACATATAAGGGAGAGTGCATCAGAGATTCCCTATCAGAATTTCTTCCTGCAGACATTATAGTATATGAAGCACTGAAGATTTATCCCATGGTAACATAACCAGTAAATTGTATAACTAGTCTCATTTTGGTGATAAGTGAACATTGTTCAACAAACACACATACTGCTTTTCATACCTTACCTGGAAAGAGGCTTTATTGAACATAGCTGTAAAATTATCTTTTGAGTTGAATTACTGAATTTGCACAAACATTTCTACAGAATTTTCTTTTAAAAAAAATCAAGCTTTGTCATTTTTCCACTACATTTTGTTGTGCTTTTTATATTAATATTTGCAAATGTTATAATTTAATACTTATATCCCAATTACTTGCATAATCAGTTTTTTAATCCTGGGGTGTTGAAATAACATATAATAATAATAATAGTATTCTTCTTTAGACAAAGTCTTTTTAAATGAAGTTAAAAGCTGAGATAATTTAAGGAAAAAGATCTTCAAATTTTCATAACCAACAGGTTTAAGTGAAATTTACAATGCATTGGAAAACTGGCTGGTTAAAGGTATGGTTTGTCTTCAGGTAGCTCAAAATCATTTTTACAGATTTTTGTTTTTTTGTAAAAGTGTTTTTTAATCTTGGTAAAATAATAAAATAATATTTCACAATTTGCACAGAGTCTGACTAAAGGGCAGAGGCATATTACCCTCAGTGTTTAGAATAAAGCCAGATTTTTCAGGCCCAGTTCCACTGTAGAGTTTGTATGCACTGCAATCACAGACATTTTCTTGTTCCCTCTAAAGCTAGGGCCAATTTCATTTCAAATGGAGGTTAGAGTAAAAAATCACGCTTGTGTTTTATCACCTTCTGCGCTAAGTATTATCTTAACAACCTTCTGTTCTGGTTGACCCATTTAATAACCTGGAAGAAAAAAGTGTTGCTCCCATGTCTGGTCTCAATGGAAGTTATTTTCTAATGGACAATAAGCCGAAAGGCCATGGCTGTCTAGGAGGTCAAACAACAATCTTGTCTGTATGGGCTTACGCAGCAGCTTCGGTCCTTTCTTCTTCAGAAGCGGCTTTGTTGTCTTGCCTGTAATTTGCACATTTAGGCTCTGTAGTTTGTTTATAAAATAGTTTTACACAAACCACTCTTAGCAGTGCAAGCTTCTGAGTTGAAAATTATTCAGGCTTGTCTCATTGAAGGCACTTGGTTTCCATGGCAATTTATAAAAGATGGTGGTTTGGTTTCTTCGTTGGAATAGATGACTTAGTTTGGGTGTTCAAGTGGCCGCAAGCAAACTCCGATAAGCCTGTGTAATGTGTAAGCCCAGGTTTACCATCCTGGATAGTAGTGCATGCAAAAAGAGACAGCATACAGTTATCTAGCTTAGCCATGGGAGGAAAACAAATAATAATAATAAAGGTGGGATAGGGATAAGGTGGGGAGGAAGAAGAATGTTTTAAATAATTCTGAGTTCGGGTTATCGTCAAGGAAGGGTAACAACCGAAGGTAAAAGGGCCTACATTTATTTAATTCTCTATGCAAAACCTTCTCAAAAGGAAAATAAATGCCAGCTCTTCACGTACCCTGTTTACAGTGAGGTTTTCGTTGGCAGGCCATTAGGTTTCCATAGTAACAAGCAAACTATTCATTTGAAACAAAACCAGCCATGACTTTGTGCTTTGACAAGGATTTCTATAGCTCTTTTTTTTTTTTTTTTTCCGAGTTCAACCAGATGACCAGATGATGCTGTAATCTTTTTAGCCATAGAAGCACCTGAAGGTCTCTTCTCTACTCAGGTCAAGATTTTCTTTTATTTGTAGTGCGGAATAAGTTATATTTCCATGATGTCTTTTTATCCCCAGTGCTTAAAAAAATTTTTTATTATTTTATTTTTGAGTCAGTAGTCAGTGGAGGAATCTTTGGTAGTTTGTTTTTTCAGTGTCCATTTACAAAGACTCTTTCTTCATGCTAGTGCCTGGTGAATCTTTTATAGCCTCTGCCAGGGTAAGGTCACCTTCGAGGACTTAAGATAGAGATGAGGACGATAACCGGAAAAAGCCATATATGTACTAAAATTCCAACAGCACCATCAACGGAATCTAAAGACAAGGGAAATAAATGCCAAGAAACAAATGGAAAAGGAGACTAAGTACCCCATGTAGCTACCAATACAACTTTAGTGAACTAACAAAACAATTTTAGTACACAGAAGACATTTTTGGAAAACATTTGTTGTTTTGGTTTGTTTTATTTATCAGCTTCATTTCCAAGACAAGTGAAAAGGAAAATAACTTGAATATATGCCGACAAATTTGATAAAATTAAAATATTTTCAGATTTTTGAATTGATATGATACGCTACAAAACCTGTTCAGACGATATTCATATGAGTTTGTGGCTTAGCTCAACCTCAGAGTTTTGTTGGCCACATGAAAGCATGCACACAGAGAAAATTCTCAAAAATCTAATAGTTCAGCTTTTTTTTTTTAAAGTTTTCAGAGATGTTTAAGCTTAAAGATCACTGAGAGAAAATCTACTCTATGAAAACTAGGTAGGGGTTATTAGGGGTAAAGGAATTAACTACTGCAAATAGTGGATTATATATATTTAGATCAGTCAATTATCTGTAAATTAGGTGAATAATTTTCTCCTTAAGTGTAATTTTTTAAAGTGCTATGAAGTCTGTTCTAACTAAAAATTCTGTTTCACCTATCAGCCTTGAGATGCCTGCTGTAGCTGGTAATTCAAGTAAATTTCATATCCAGATGATATCTCTTAGAATGTGTAGCTTACCTAGGAGGACTAACAAGGACAAACCCAATAATTCATTAACCTGTCTTAATTTACAAAATGGGTCTCACCTAGGAGCGAGCTGGGGTTCAAAAGAGACACACAATCTCAGCTTTTGATAGCATGGCCAGAGTGCTGCATCTACTACTGGAGAGGGGTTGGGAGCCTGAGCAATTAGGAAGAGGCCTTTGGCCTCCAAGCTAGTTTGCACTTAAAAATTAACATAAATTTAATATTCATCTAACACTTTTCATCAAAATGAACTTAAAAAGTGATAAAGAGAAACAAATAGAATATTATCTCATAGCAAAGAAACTTTTTTGTTCAATTAGATTTATTTTCTCTGATTTACAGAGGCTAAATAAAGATACTGCCAATAAATATAGATATCGTACTTAAAATAGTCACACATTTTCTGGATTTAGTAGTTTAGGAGACGAAAACTGATTATGAAACTGTTCCATCATACAATAATAAAGTGCCTATGAGTTTTCATGGTCATTTCACTGTGGCTACTTTTCTCCTTTCTCCTTTTGGGAAAGTAAAATATGTTCTCTTGCTTTCCTCATTTGGAAAGTGTATTTGATTTATATTAATTTTCAGTGATTTAATTATCAAAATGTAAGCTTTCTGTATAAGATGGTAACTATCTTCAGTTAATATAATTTTACTGTTGTGGATCCAAGTTGCGAAATTCAAAAGAAATCTCTTTTCCCTCTGAGAAGAATGCTTGCTTTTCTGTGTATTTGATAAACCTACTTCATTTGGATTTAGCTACTGGTTTTCTAAAGCAAAATTAGCCAGACACAGGAGAAATTTTTACTAAAATTGTTACTTGAAATGTTAAGTGTAATGACAAGAAGGTGAAAAAAATGATCAAAATGGCTCATTGTTACACACAATCTTAATTTTTGTCTCTTAACAATGTTCAAAAATGGAGTCAATTCAGTTTTTATGCGCAATCAGTGGACAGTTGTATAAATTTGACTTTCAACATCCAGACTGATATAATTTCTCACCAAATATACTCAATTAACAAAGACTCTGATTTGCCCTAGACTTATACAAAGTGGATTTTCATGCTCTTTTTGTAAGTGTTAAATAATTGATGAGTTATTTGTATATATTTAGTTTGATTGATACCTCTTTAAATAACCACAAAATTAAAAATTCCAGATGGTTCTATGAAAATCCTTCAATTAGAGGAATTTTTTATAAGAATAATTTTAAATTTCTCACCTTCACATGAATAATATAATGAGGATTTTAAAAAAACAGCCCAACACATAACTCTGATACTTCTTGCATTATTTATAATTTTCTATATAAACCTCTTTTACTAAAAATGAATTTTTGGTGAAAAAAATACAATTTGAAGATATCATTATATCATAATACTCAAACCAGAATAAACAGTGAAACCAAATTACTAAACAAGATTGTGATGCACGTAGGAGATTAATCATACCAGGAAAAAAATCAGTCTACTCCATTACTTAATACGTATATACTAAGACTTGTCACAAGATTGAATCTGTTAAAATGGTTGGCAAAAGTTAGACCTAGAAAATACATTCATAAACTTGGGGGAATAAAAATAGCCATGGCTATATAAATGTAGGTTGATTATTTGGATTAGCCAGATATTTTAATAATAGTTAAAAAATCCTCTGAAATTAATAATATAAACAAAAAATATTTAAAAACCTTAATTAAAAATCAAAGTGTGCTTGCCTTATATGGACCAAAATCAAAATTACTTTTATTTTAGGTCAAATAACTGAGGTCTAGTGTCTAACACTGGATTTAATATTTTGATTTTAAAATATGTTTGAAATTTTAGAGTTTCATGCATAGGAAATTTTTGAATAAACAAAGTAAAAATAAATTCATTTTAACAATTAGACCATATTAGCCTAACAGTCATTACTTTACTTTAACATCACACCAACAGATCCAAGAAGAGACACTTACTCTTAGTCGTTAGGTCTTGTTTTGCACATTCTCCTTCTGCAATTGATACATCATCAATGGCAATGTCACCTTCTATGCCAGGACCTCGAATACCTTCAAAAATGAGCTACAAATATGAATGAAACAAACCTAAATGTAGAACTTTGATTTGCAGATGAATTTTTATTGAGAAAAAGAGGAACCAAACCTAAAATTGACAATCCTGCTGTCATTTATTATTGGTGGTCTTCAGAATTCTTGCTTGCAAAAAAACTTTCTCAACAAAACCAATAACAGGATCTTCCTTGTACAGCAGTTTTCCATTTTATAAGGTCTGTGTCAATTTTAAAACAAAACTAAACCTAATTGAATAATAGAATAAAAACAGCTACCAAAAACAAATCATATCACTTTTTGTTTTCAAGGGTAAGGAAATTTTTTTTCTCTGAAATAGATTCCGTCTAATGTTCTCTAATCATATCTCATAACACTGGCTTTCTATTAAAGATACATTTTACGGATGAATCAGTTCCAGGTTCATTGTGACAGTATTATGTTTGCTGAAGCCCAGAACAAGTGTTTACACAGTGAATAAGTTAATCATATTCCCCATATGCTTTGTTTTTAAATACTTAAAGATATTTATAGGTTTAGTGGCAGATCTTCAAACTTCCAGTATCTAGAACAGTGGATGGCACTAAGTCTTAAGACATTAGTGTTGAAGAATAGATGAATGAAATCAATCTACATTTATTACTAAATTCTGGATACAAAGTCAATATAAGGACAATTAACAATTTTTTATTTCATTTTTATAGACCTAAGACAATTCATAAATTTTCTGTCTTGTCTCACAAATTCTCCTTGCTTCCAGTATACTTTTGGTAGAAAAAGTAACCTATGCACTTAGTGACTATATTCCCAGAAAAATTTCTATGTACCAAAATGAAATACCTAGTTTGTTCTTTCTGAAGAAAAATTAGCTTAATAAAGAGCTATGTTCAACATCAAACTAATATGTGTAATTTAATATGATCTCTAATCTTATTTCATTGCAACAAATTAGAGCAAAAGTCTATTTTTACGAATACAAAAATTTTTGTTTCTGTCTTATCTTAGAGTGTTTAATATGACTCCTCAAAGGTAAATTTGTGGTGATTTTTCTGAGGGCTTTCCTTTCCCTACTTTATGGTTCATCAGAATGAGGATAAGTTTCATGATTTTATAGGACAAAAAGATTTGAGAAGTTTTTTAATTATATTATTATTATATTTAATTTAGAATTAAATTAGATATAGAGAGGATTTCTTGCTTACCTATTTTGAGACAAGTATTATACGTTAATAGGGTCCAAAGCCATTTCTTTTGTAAAGCATCCAATTTGTCTTATATCACTGAAGCCAAAATAAAATGGCAGACCAGAGTTAAAATATTTAGAACCAAGTTGGCAGTGTATAAATACTCCATCCTCAAACAGAATCAGGACTGAAGCCTTAGTTTGGCTGCCTGGGAATGATAATTTGCATTTGACTTAGGGTTGTGTTTTGGAAGATATCTGGGTAGTGGCTAAAACACCCTCAGAGGACTACTTAAATTACAAGAGAGAAGATTTAAATAAAAAATAAATGGTATAAAAATTCAAAAGCACTGAATATGAAAAAGGAGAAGTCATTTTAATGGCTGCAGAATAGTCCATGCTATTGATAGAACAAAATTTATTTAATCAGTATGTATTGTTATTGTTAGACAATGAAATTATTTTCAGTTATTCTAAACAAGGCTGAAATGAATATATTTCACATTATTATTATACACAATTATTTGGAACACATGGCTCTTCAGGATCATTTTAAATTGACCCTATCAGCAGTCTATCTGTGAGAAAGCACTGCCTTTTTCCTAACCATGGGTTTTTAAGTAATGGAGCTTTTTTCCTTTTTTTTTTTTTTTAATACGTGCTGCTTACCTGGTAAAGAATCAATGTTAAGAGTAAATCAATGGTTATTCCCACCCCCTTCTTAGTTTCAGTCATGTGATGCTGAGTCTTCTCTCCTGAAGATAACAACATGAATGGAATGTTATCTTGGAGAAAGTCAGAACTCAAAATTCATGCTATTATGAGTCTGATTCCACAAAACCAAATATTTTCCACTTTGCCCCCAAGACGAATACTTTACTGAATAGAAGTAGGATGTTGTCATCACAATTTTTTCTTTTATGCATGTATTTTAAAGACTGAATGGAAGACAGTGTAGATTTCTGCCTCCCAGTCAAATTTTAATCCTGGAAGGAAGCAACTTTCAGTAAAAGTATGATCTTGCCATTGCTCAAAGCATTTCATAACTTCTGTTACTGAGTTTAAAGTATTAAACACTTCTATTTTTCCCA
Source organism: Giraffa tippelskirchi (assembly GCF_054371585.1). Lineage (NCBI taxonomy): Eukaryota > Metazoa > Chordata > Mammalia > Artiodactyla > Giraffidae > Giraffa > Giraffa tippelskirchi. The sequence continues at coordinate 102,460,422 of NC_137281.1, forward strand.
TTAATTTTCTTTTTCTTCCCCTCTTTCTGCCTCCCTGTGCAGCTTGATCAAAAACACAAGATTGAACCCAGGCTTGTGCTAAAAACAAAGCTCTCCAGGCAGCGAGGCTGTGAAGGAAGCTGCCACCCTTCTTTTCTGGTCAGATTGAGAGGGAGTGTTGGGGAGCCTTTTATGGTGAAGGTCAGGGAGTGGATTGACTGATGTATTTTAATATGTGTGCTGCTTGCCTACTGGCAATGTTGACCACAAGTGTGTAGTTGGATGAACAGCAGAAATATAAATCAGCAAAAGTTGAATTGTCATATGCCCAGAGGACTGCCTCTATCTAGAACGTTCTTTCATAGGAATACTTCATGGTGATCCTAAATGAAGTAGTAAAAACTGATTTGTAAACTTATTGTTTACATTTATCTGTACAACTATAGATAACACGGTTTGTCTCCGAATAACGTTGATCACTTTCCATATAAGCGTAGCAGCATTTTAGTTATTGTGTGGAAAAAAAAATCAGAGAATCAGTAGCAGTTATTTTGGGATGATAAAAATAACTTTTGACTATCAAACTCTTGGTACAGTTATAACTGGTATTTTTAATATTTATTTGAAATCTTGTGATGATAGGGAATCTAATCCAACAGGCTAGAGAAACACTGAAACCTTCCTGACAGTCCTGTTTGGACAAGAAGAAAAAATATATTCTGTGCAGCGTATTCATTTGTTTCCTTTAATTTCCATAGCAGCTTTGTTATTGGGAAGATATAGATTGTCTTTTAATTCACTGGACTCTCACAAAGAAATATTTATTACATTATTCTCGTTATGCTCTGAACACCAACTACAATGCTATCTGAATTATTATGACGCATAGATTCTAATAGACTTATAAATGACTTTCAGATGAAGACCTAGAGGGATACTTTCTCCTTTATATTGCTTTTGACTATGAGATAACAGAGATAAATGCATACATATTAAATTTAAGTAATGTACCATGGCCAAACTTTCAAGTGCTTTTAAAAATAAATCCTTGGTGACAAACATCTTTTTTTCTCAAATACAAAGATGAGAAACTATAATAGTCCATTATAATATGATGTATCTCAACTTGGAAGATATGATCTGTATCCAGTGAAAAAAGTCTGAATTATATTCACTCAGAGAAGAAATGCTCTCTAATTTAATAGGCTAAATTATGTCATATTTTAATTAAGCACCATCATGATTCTGACTACTATTACATTACATGGATAAGACTATGTTCCTTTCCTCTTCAATACTTCTGACACATTTGGCTTAATTGCCTTCAAGAAGGAATTAATGGCATCTAGATTCTTAGGGAGAGAATGTTGACATTTAGGTCTCCTGAAAGAGGGTTCAAATTACTCAGGACCTGTTCTTCACACACAATCACACTGATCTTATTTAAAATGGTTTCCCTTAACCGAAGTGACAAATTTAAAATGGTAATATTTTCACAGTATGTGCACGCAATTCAGCAAACTTAATATGCAAGAAATACTGCATGATCAGAAAATTAATTCCTAGTGAGTAAACGCTAGTGGGAGTTTAAAAAAATATATGTGAATTTCTGTATTAGAACTACATCACATAAAATTAATTTAATTCATCGATTGATAGTTTCTTACATTTATTTATATGCTTTAAAGCATAAAGATAGAGATATCAATATGTAGGAAGATACAGATGATGCTATTAGAGCTGATGTTCAAACATAATTTCTCAGAAGAGTAGGAAGAGCTACATGTAGCATTAATGAGTAAAAGCAGATGGGGAGTCAAAGATTACAACACAATTCTGATGATCTGACTTCAACATTAATGGTGCCTTCTGCAAATGTTTTCTTTCTGATGAGATATATTGGTTCTGATCATTACTGCTAAGGCAAAGTCAAAGACCTGGAATGCAGCTTGAAAACTGACAGTTACATCACTTGGAAAAACTTCAGGATGTGAATAAATTTGAAAAGAGCTATTAACATTAATAATTTTACCTTCATTTTATTACTGGTTCAGCAAATAATTAGACTATCCTCCACCACCCCCCCTTTTTTTTGATAGGTAACCTGTGAATTTATTCAGATTCAGAGAGAAGCACGTTCCACAGAGTGTGGGCCATTGCAAAAGGGGAGTATGGCCTTTTGCCACTTCTTATTTCTGCTTTATTGACTATGCCAAAGCCTTTGACTGTGTGGATCACAATAAATTGTGGAAAATTCTGAAAGAGATGGGAATACCAGATCATCTGACCTGTCTCTTGAGAAACCTGTATGCAGGTCAGGAAGCAACAGTTAGAACTGGACGTGGAACAACAGACTGGTTCCAAATAGGAAAAGGAGTACGTCAAGGCTGTATATTGTCACCCTGCTTATTTAACTTATATGCAGAGTACATCATGAGAAACGCTGGGCTGGAAGAAACACAAGCTGGAATCAAGTTTCCTGGAAGAAATATCAATAACCTCAGATATGCGGATGACACCACCCTTATGCCAGAAAGTGAAGAAGAACTAAAGAGCCTCTTGATGAAGGTGAAAGAGGAGAGTGAAAAAGTCAGCTTAAAGCTCAACGTTCAGAAAACTAAGATCATGGCATCTGGTCCCATCACTTCATGGGAAATAGATGGGGAAACAGTGGAAACAGTGTCAGACTTTATTTTTTTGGGCTCCAAAATCACTGCTGATAGTGATTGCAGCCATGAAATTAAAAGACGCTTACTCCTTGGAAGGAAGGTTATGGCCAACCTAGATAGCATATTTAAAAGCAGAGACATTACTTTGCCAACAAAAGTCCGTCTAGTCAAGGCTATGGTTTTTCCAGTGGTCATGTATGGATGTGAGAGTTGGACGGTGAAGAAAGCTGAGCACTGAAGAATTGATGCTTTTGAACTGTGGTGTTGGAGAAGACTCTTGAGAGTCCCGTGGACTGCAAGGAGATCCAATCAATCCATCCTAAAGGAGATCAATCCTGGGTGTTCATTGGAAGGTCTGATGTTGAAGCTGAAACTCCAATACTTTGGGCACCTCATGCGAAGGGTTGACTCATTGGAGAAGACCCTAATGCTGGGTAGGATTGGGGGCAGGAGGAGAAGGGGACGACAGAGGATGAGATGGTTGGATGGCATCACCGACTCGATGGACATGGGTTTGGGTGGACTCCGGGAGATGGTGATGGACAGAGAGGCCTGGCGTGCTGCGATTCATGGGGTCGCAAAGAGTCGGACACGACTGAGCGACTGAACTGAACTGAACTGAACTGTATGTGCAAAGAGCAGGAGAACTACCCATAACTAATACAGAAGAGAGTTGAAGAGAGGTGACATAATAAACAGTACAGGACGGGGAGGCTGGCATGCTGCAGTCCACGGGGTCGCAAAGGGTCTGACATGACTGGGCAACTGAACAATAACAACAACGTAATAAACAGGTGGGTAGCCTAAATTTTGATTTTTTATTTTTAAACTGTTGTTTTTGGAGAAACTATGTAAATATTAACACTGAGTGTAACTTCTCAAGACTCTGCCAGTCCAACTTGCTGGATAAATGTCATTTGGTTGTCAAAGCTTTTAATCTCAAATAATAACATGAGATTTTAACTGCTGGCAAAAACAGAAAGAACTAGATGGCACTGTCAACTGCAATTAGAAAATGTTTTCAATTGTTAGTTACTTCAGGAGCCATCATCATGTCTGTAACTGCCCTGGAATTTGGCTTAAAATGTCAGATATATATCTACACAAGCAGGCAATGTCTACTAAGGACAACATTTTCTGGATTGTTATTATTCTTACATAAATATAAAAGTAGAATGATGTGATGAGAGCATTATAATCTCTTTTCCAATCCCTATTTAACGTTAAAGATTTGTGTGATTTAAGATAAATTGTCTCAAAGCCTACTTTCAAATCTTTAAATGAGAGTATAAGAATAGAAGATCTCCAGAATTCTTTTTGCCTGTGACTAAGAAAATGTAAAGTCAGTCTCGTAATGCCTCTATACTTTTCCCTCAGAAAATGTCAGAAATGTACTGTGAAAGAAGTAAAGGATTAAAAAGGGCAGTTAAATATTTTCGTAGGTGTAGGATATAAAATAAAAGGGACACTATAAGACTAACACTGTATTAATTTTACTTTTTAGAAAATTTTCCCCCTAATCCTCTGAATATAGCTGAATATATTTTTATTACAAGCACTGATCATGCTAAATTAATTCTAGAAAAAGAGCCCCAAAGAAATTTCAGTAGGAGAAAATTTCTATTTGCCTGGAAAAATACTACACAATAATGTTATTGTCAGCTAAGCAAATATATTGGACAGACTTAGACAAAGTACTTTGCAAGTAGTGTTTTTTTTAAGAGTTTATGCTCAAACTAATTTGAATGTATACAAACTCCTAACAAATAAAACATAAAATGTGTCAATGTTAACAGAGGCTCAGAATCACTTATTTTTTATTTAAAATTCCAAGAGGTAAGAGAAACCCTATCCACTCGAATTAAAGACATCCTTGGATGCCACAAATCTACATTTGAATAATGTTAAAGCTTCTCACAACTTAATTTATATGGCAATATATTTCATACTCTTTTTTTTTGTCATGCTTTTCTGGTAGGCATCACACACCAAAGAAAGATTTTTGAGAAGCTTGATAGTTTATAAATGACTTTTGAGGAAAACAATAGTTGGAAAAAAAATTGAAAGCAAAGAGAAACTTGTAAACAAAATTAAATTTTAAAAAATGGGGTAGGATGCTGCAGTTGTGTTTCCTTGAACAATCAAAATTTATGAAGTGAAGTAATCCTTAGCAAATAGACCTTGAAATGTCTTGGAGATATAAGAACCTAGAGATCCAATATAAAAAATATTTTATTTATCTTCATTTCTCATTAGTAATTTAAATAGCTTAGAAATTCACTGATTCAAAATCTTCATTTTTTGATTGGCTTCCCTCCACGATAGAGTAACAGAGCCAGATTTATCGTCCCCACTGAAACAGCCAAAGAACTTGACAAAAATATTGAAACATGGGTATTGAGAACACTAGGCGACATCAGGTAATGAAGAACAGTGAACCCTGAGTGATAGAAGTCAAAGAAGGGTTGCTCTATGACTGCCCTATGCAGAATTTATAGATTATGAAGAAAGCAGAACAAAGGTAGAGCCTACTAGAAAATCTGGGTTGAAGAGACAGACCTGAGAGTCCAAGGCAGCTAGAGTATGTAGAGTAGAAAACCAGCAAAGAAAGAACTGGAGAGAAAGAGACATCTGCAGAGGAAGCCCCTCAAGTTTTCAGCAAAGTCCTGATCGGGACTCGAATGAAAGAAAGCTACCTAAGTCTGGGAAAGACCCAGAGGGAAGCATTTAAGGCAACAGTGTCCAGCTAACACAGGACTGGAAGAATTTCATAATTCACGAGGCATTGGATAGAGTACTCAGAAGACTTTTGGTGCCTCAGTACTGAGAAACAATCAGCCTGCTATCAAAGACTATTCTAATCTCACCTAACAAATCTTTAAAGCAAGAACAAAAATTTCCAAATTTTTCTGAGTATTAATAACTAAACTACATCCACAGGGCTTTCCCTGGTGGCTCAGTATGTAAGAATCCGACTGCCAGGGCAGGGGACGAGGGTTCGATCCCTGATCCAGGAAGATCCCACATGCTGCAGAGCAACTAAGCTCCTGGGCCACAACTACTGAGTCCGTTCGCCTGAAGCCGGTGCTTTGCAACAAGAGAAGCCACAGCAATGAGAAGCCCGCACACTGCTTACTACTAGAGAGTAGCCCCTGCTCTCTGCAATTAGGGAAAGCCCACGTACAGCCAAAAGGACCCAGTAGAGCCAAAAATAAAGTAAATCTTGAAAAAAAAAGCTACATCCACAAATAAGCTCCAAAATAAATACCAAAAAAAAAAAAAAAAATCCAGCACCTTATAAAGGTAAAATTTACAATGTCTGACACCCAGTCAGACTATCAGACATGTAAGGAAACAAGAAAATAATGACTTGTAAAGATGAGAAAACATCAATCAATCAAAACCAACCAAAAACTGGCACAGATGATATCATTAGCAGACATTAGTTATTATACTGGATTTAATATGCTCAAAACATTAACTTGATATGAAAAGTATTTTGTAAAAAGATTCAAACTGAACTTAAAGAGATGGAAAAAAGTATAATAGCTAAGATGAAAAATACTCTGAGTAGAGTTAAAAGTAGATTTTGTGCGTGCTAAGTCGCAGTCCTGTGCATGGACTGGAGCTCGCCAGGCTCCTCTGTTCATGGGATTCTCTAGGCAAGAATACTGGAGTGGGTTGCCATTTCCTTCTCCAGGGGATCTTCCCAACCCAGGGATTGAACCTAGGTCTCTTACGTCTCCTGCATTGGCAGGTGGGTTCTTTTACCACTAGCACCGCTTGGGAAGCCCCTGAAAGTAGACTAGATATTGCAAAAAAAATGATTAGTGACTATGAAGACAATTAATTATGAATAGTGAAATAATTTTAGATAAGATGGTGGTTTCCTAATTTCCTTACCACCTTATGCATTTCTTAAGTGGGAACTCTCTGTAAGGACCAGTGTTCTGTACTTGACCTGCTTTCCAGTTTGAGAATCACAGTCTTCAAATTCTGTGGGCACCAAACTTTCCTGGATCTTCTTCCTTGTAACTCTAAAAAATACTACTTAGGATCAAGCTGTTCTTCCACAGTTTACTGTTAATGATTGGTTTGTGTTCTATGTGGTTCCACTGTCTTTAATAACTGTTCACATATGTACACTTTTCCTTGGAAATATCAATCATTTCCATAGTTTTAGGCAACACATAAGGCCTAGTGACTTACGCACATGTTTGTCCTCAAAGTCTCAGAAAAATATATACAATAGCCCTCTGCACATCGTTAAGAGGACATTCCACAGGCGTGTTATGTTAACATGTCCAGAGTAGAAATAACCCTAACCATCCTGGAATCTTTTCTCTTTTCCTCTCTTTGTTATTTAAGGTAATGGGTAAAATAACAGGCATTACTCAAGATTCTCTAGTTAGAAACTTCTTGGTCATTCATGGCTACTTCCCAAATTCCCAACATAAAAATGTTCTGCTAGTTTTTATACCCAAGTATATCTTGAAATTATCCTCTTTTCTTTGCACCACTTCCCTGGTTTGTCCCTTCAATATCCCTTATGTGAATTTTACAAGTGTCCTAACTGGTTTCCTGGCCTGATTTTACCTCCTTGAATCACTTTCAATACAACCACCTAAGTGATGTACCATCCCATCCCCTGAGTAAAATCTTCCACGACTCCCCAGTGCCTATGCTCTTGAGGTTCCTTAATGTCATCTCACATCAGTCTTTATTTTTATATTCCAAATTCCAGATAAACATCTCTATGTTTCTCTGACAAATCCTGTGATATGTGACCTGCTTGTTTTGTTTACTCTGAACTCTGCATCGATATTAAATTACCCCCTTTTCTGAGTTGCAATCCCTCTCTTCAGTTCAGGTTTCACTCCATGCTACAGGCCCCTCTTGCTTCTCCTCCATACTCTTCTTGTTCATTATGTGTGCCCATAGAAACTTCTGCATATTTTATTACTGACATTATTACATTATATAATGCATGTGTTTAGATATGTATTCCCACCAATCTGAAGTAAACAATCATTATTAAATCTTCATGCCTAGCAATGCGCCTGACATACAGTACTAGCTCAATAAGTATTGAGTTGTTGTCTGGCAATAAATGATTGTCCTGAAGGTGTGGTGGTGTTGGTTTAGTCGCTTAGTCATCTCCGACCTTGCAACCCTATGGACTGTAGCCTGCCAGGTTCCTCTGTCCCTGGGATTTCCTAGGCAAGAATAGTGGAATGGGTTGCCATTTCTTTTTTCAGGGGATCTTCCCAACCCAGGGGTCAAACCCAAGTCTGCTGCATTGTAGGCAGATTCTTTACCACTGAGCCACCAGGGAGGCCTATCTTGGAGGTACTCAATAAATATTGACTAAATTGATGTCTATAGCAATAAGGAATTATTCTGAAGGAAACATTACTATAACTATTCCCTTAAATGCTTACTGTATATATATTTGATTTAACAATTTTGTGTTAATTAAGGCAGCAAAGTTAATTAAGAAAGCAAAAATATGTCTTTTTAGAAAGATTTTTTTGATGCCTATATAGGTATGCACATTTTAATATTAAGGTTACTTCTATCAGTAACGCTTTGGAGTTCCATCTTCCCAAGTTTAATTTGGTTTAATAATATGCTGTCATATATTCCATTTTTACTATTTTATTCTTTTTCATAGAAAAAAGTTATTAGGATCTATGATTTGAGTTGCTTTTATGTGTTTTTAGATAATCAACTAGACTTACTCCATTATTTTTACCAGAGTGAACAACTGAATGGATTTTTATAATCTTGGTAAGTTTTAGAAATGCAATTTCTAAATCAAAATCATTATAACTTTATAGATTAGGTTACCAAAAAAGAGTATTTCACCAATTAAAAATTAGCATAATTGACACTGTCTGAATTTCCATACCCTTACTAAATGCCATAAAATGCAATTAAGAACTCCCCAGTATGAAAAAAAACCCACCTCAACCTGAGTATATAAAACACATATATTATATAAAGTTATTAAAATCAGTAAACTACATTATTTTCTCCATTAAAACAGATTCATGATAAATTGTTTCTAGCCATGATGACCACTACTATAATCGCTAAAATATTTATTATATATTTGCAACTAGTTCTTTCTCTTAATCCTATCTAAGCTTTTCTTTTCCACATAAAAACAAATAAAAGCAATTTGTTGAAAGTTCTCTGACATTGAAAATCAAAGTAATAAATTACTAAAATGACAAAGAAACACATTTTGTTAAAACATACAAAATTCCATCAAGTAGAATACAGATTGAGAATTGATTATCCAGCTTCGGTTACATAAGAATCTATGTTGTTTGTCTTCAAGAAACAAAGTATACACATATGATTTTATAGAAATGGATTACATTTTCTCCAGGGAAATCATTTGAATTCAGATAGACCATTATTCAAACATATTACTTGAGAGATATTACTTAATAAAAGAAAAGGGCATTTTCTCTTTATTATTAAGGGAAATAATCATGCGATTTTTGTGATGCTTATATCAGAATTTTTACATGCTCTTTTTCTAATTTTGCTCAAGTTCTGCCTTTAACATTAAGCTCAGGTGCAACAATCTATCCACAGACATGGCTGTTCTTTTCTTACCTGAAATGAAGTAATTGGATAGATATTAACATGTGCCTCATTCCATCGTTGTCCCTTGTTCCCACTTGAAGACCACAGTGGATTCTCTATGGTTGTCTGTCCTTTCAAACGTAGATAGACATTTAAAACACCTAAAAATAACAATATAATTTTATTCTGTGTATTTATTTTGGCTTCATACTTGTTTCCCCTTAACTGAACACTTGTAAACTTTTAAAAATGAAATTTCATAGAATACTCCAGTGTCTCCTCTTTTCCTCTCTCATTTCCAATCTTGCTCTTAGGACACTTGGCATACATGGTGGGTCTCCAGAGGTGATCACATCCTAATCTCTAGAACCGGCGAATGTTATCTTATATGGCAAGAGAGACTTTGCAGATATGATTAAATTAAGAATTTTGAGACGGGAAGATTATTTCAAGTAATCTCAGTGGGCCCTATGTTTAACTGCATGTATCTTTCTTTCTAAGATGGAGACTTGATACAGGAGAGAAGGTCATGTGAAAGAGAAGATGCAACACTGCTGGTTTTAAAAATGAATGAAGGAGCCACAAGCTGAATGCAAGCAGCCTTTGGAAGCTAGAGATGACAGAGACAGATTCTCCCCTAGAGCCTTCAGAAGACAGCAACCCTGCCGACATCTTGATTTTAGCTCCATTATACCCATTTTAAATTTCTGTTCTCTAGAACTTTAAGGTAACATGTGTGGTTGTTTTAAATCATGAAGTGTGTGGTAATTTTTGTTACAGTGGCAACAGAAAACTAATACAGCATGTAATCACGTACTGACTGTAATGGTCAAAGATTATTGAATTTTTTATCATCAGTTAACATCAGTCTCAGTTCATTTTCAGTTTTCATCCAAATCTTGTTTTCCCTGAAAGAATTGTCTCAAGAGAAAATGAAAACAGGTTTTATCTCATGATTTGATATATCTCAACAGTGTCATGTCCTGCACATAGTACTAACAGTAATGATGATAATAATAATATGACATGTTGAACACTTCAGGTAAGAAATGAATCCTCTCAACAATTCTATGAAGTACTTAATATTGTTATCCTCATGTTATAGATAAGAAAACTTAGAGTGATTCAGTAATTTGCCTTATATCATACAGTAAGAAAATAGCAGAGGCAAAATTTGAACCCATTGAATTTTAAAATCCGGTATCTTAATGCTAGGCAATCAGTATTTTAATAGATGCATTTTAAAAAGTCAGCTTTATTGAGGTATAATTTCCATGCAATAAAATTCATTTTAAATGCACAAGTCAATAATATTTGATCAATATATATTATAGTGTAAGCATCAATTCAGCCAAGATACAGAACATGGCAGGCCTCAGCGTCCCTCACTATCTCCTGGAGTTTGCCCAAGTTCATGTCCATTGAGTCGGTGGTGCTATCCAGCCATCTCATTCTCTGTCATCCCCTTCTTCTCCTGACTTCAATCTTTCCCAGCAACAGGGTCTTTTCAGCTTCAGCATCAGTCCTTCTAATGAATATTCAGAGCTGATTTCCTTTAGGATTGACTGATTTGATCTCTTGCAGTCCAAGGAAATCTTAGGAGTCTTCTCATTGAAAGAATTGAAAACATTAATTCTTCGTTGCTCAGCCTTCTTTATAGTCCAACCACCACATCCATACATGACTACTAGAAAAACCATGGCTTTGACTATATGGACCTTTGTCGGCAAAGTGATGTCCCTGCTTTTTAATACACTGTCTAGGTTTGTAATAGCTTTTCTTCCAAGAAGCAAGTGTCTTTTACTCTCATGACAGCAGTCACCATCTGTAGTGATTTGGGAGCCTAAGAAAATAAAGTCTCTCACTGTTTACATTTTTCCCCCATCTATTTACCATGAAGTGATGGAACTGGATGCCATGATCTTAGTTTTTTGAATGCTGAGTTTTAAGTCAGCTTTTTCACTCTCTTCTTTCACCTTCATCAAGAGGTTCTTTAGTTCCTCTTCACTTTCTGCCATTAGGGTGATGTCATCTGCATATCTGAGGTGACTGATATTTCTCTTGGCAATCTTGATTCCAGGTTGCACTTCATCCAGCCTGACTTTTTCATGATATCCTCTGCATAGAAGTTAAATAAGCAGGTTGACATTTATAGTCTTGAAGTACTCCTTTTCCAGTTTGGAACCAATCTGTTGTTCTCTGTCCAGTTCTAACAGTTGCTTCTTGGCCTGCATACGGGTTTCTGAGGAAGTAGGTAAGGTGGTCTGGTATTCCCACTTCTAAGAATTTTCCAGTTTTTCTGTGATCCACACAGTCAAAGGCTTTAACATAGTCAACGAATCAAAAGTAGATGTTTTTCTAGAATTCCCTTGCTTTTTCAGTGATCCAATGGATGCTGACAATTTGATCTTTGGTTCCTCTGCCTTTCCTAAATCCAGCTTGTATATCTGGAAGTTCTCAGTTCACGTACTGTTGAAGGCTACCTTGAAGGATTTTGAGCACCACCTTACTAGCATGTGAGATGAGCACAGCTTATATACAATATGTTATAAAGTATGTTATAAAGTATAAACGTTATATGTTATATGTTATAACATATATGCTATATGTTATAGCATATATGTTATATATATATATGTTATAAAATGATTTATCCTTCAGATTTTTAGAGCAATTTTGCCTAATTATTTATTCATAAGACCACCTGTACTCATATTATACACAAATGAATAAATATGAACACCTAATTTTTAAACAATAAAAAAATTGCATTCTTCACATCATAACTTTCACTTTCTAAGTGGATGACCTTGACGTGGTCTCTTAATCTGTCTGCCTTAACTTCCTCATCTGGTAAATGATGATGATGAGAGTAACTAGCATAAGTTTTTTGTGGAAACTGAAATTAGTTATAGTATATAAACTATAAATTGTCTCAAACATTATCTTCAGTATATTTTATCTATCAAGATATCAAATACTACTTCTCTATTTCTCTCTTAATGTTGAACTATGAGTATACTACAGGAATAACTTGGTAATAGACTACTATTTTCTTATTAGGGTTGATTCGATTTGCTAGTATTGTATTTATAAGTAATGCATGTATATTTATGCATAATATTATCCACTTTTCTTTCTTGTTTTATCTTTCATGTTGCATGTTCACTTTTTGCTTCAGACTCTATCATCTATCTTTTTCCATCAATGTTGAGAAATAATCTCAGGCTTTTCCTTCATAGTACAGTATTGATTCATTTTCCACAATTTGGATTCTATCCTTCTGCTCAAAATATCATCTTGATCCAGCTGTATTATTTCTGATGTTACATTCTTTTCTGACCTTATCAAATTCCCCTTTATTTTGGTCCTTTATCTAATTCCTTCTTTTCTTGTTCCACTGTTGTATCATTCTTATCATTTTTTGTTTCATACAGTTCATTTTACACTTTCTTGAAAATATAAATTCTCAGTAATTCTTCTTTGACAATATGTGCTTATTTTACTGTGTACATGTTCAGTTCAGTTCAGTTCAGTGACTCAGTCGTATCTAACTCATTGTGACCCCGTGAACCGCAGCATGCCAGGCCTCCCTATCCATCACCAACACCCAGAGTCCATCCAAACCAATGTCCATCGAGTCAATGATGCCATCCAACCATCTCATCCTCTGTCATCCCCTTCTCCTCCTGCCCTCAATCTTTCCCAGCATCAGGGTCTTTTCAAATCAGACAGCTCTTCGCATCAGGTGGCCAAAGTATTGGAGTTTCAGCTTCAACATCAGTCCTTCCAATGAACACCCAGGACTGATCTCCTTTAGGATGGACTGGTTGGATCTCCTTGCAGTCCAAGGGACTCTCAAGAGTCTTCTCCAATACCACAGTTCAAAAGCATCAATTCTTCGGTGCTCAGCTTTCTTTATAGTCCAACTCTCACACCCATACATGACCACTGGAAAAACCATAGCCTTGACTAGACGGACCTTTGTGGGCAAAGTAATGTCTCTGCTTTCTAACATGCTGTCTAGGTTGGCCATAACCTTCCTTCCAAGGAGTAAGCCTCTTTCAATTTCATGGCTGCAGTCACAATCTGCAGTGATTTTGGAGCCCCCAAAAATAAAGTCAGCCACTGTTTCCCTTGTTTGCCCATCTATTTGCTGTGAAGTGGTGGGACCAGATGCCATGATCTTAGTTTTCTGAATGTTGAGCTTTAAGCCAACTTTTTCACTCTCCTCTTTCACTTTCATCAAGAGGCTCTTTAGTCCTTCTTCACTTTCTGGCATAAGGATGGTGTCATCTGCATACCTGAGGTTATTGATATTTCTCCTGGCAATCTTGATTCCAGCTTGTGCTTCATCCAGCCCAGCGTTTCTCATGATGTACTCTGCATATAAGTTAAATAAGCAGGGTGACAATATACAGCCTTGATGCACTCCTTTTCCTACTTGGAACCAGTCTGTTGTTCCATATTCAGTTCTAACTGTTGCTTCCTGACCTGCATACAGGTTTCTCAAGAGGCAGTTCAGGTGGTCTGGTATTCCCATCTCTTTCAGAATTTTCCACAGTTTATTGTGATCCACCCAGTCAAAGGCTTTGGCATAGTCAATAAAACAGAGGTAGATGTTTTTCTGGAACTCTCTTGCTTTTTCGATGATCCAGTGGATATTGGCAATTTGATCTCTGGTTCCTCTGCCTTTTCTAAAACCAGCTTGAACATCTGGAACTTCACGGTTCACATATACATGTTAGACTCTCTTTATACGGTGGGATCAAGCCTGATTTTCTCTCTCTTTCTCTCTTTTTTATCTTCTTCCTCTTTATTCTTCTTAAATAATTCTAAGTAATCCTGTGGCATTTTCCCTTAAACCACTAATGGGGCTTCTTTTACATGAAGAGCATGGGTGTGGATTGTTAGCTTCTCCTCTAAAATTTAAAGCTATAGGCCAGGTGCATGTGAGGTTTCACTGCTGCTGCTGCTTCTAAGTCGCTTCAGTCGTGTCCGACTCTGTGCGACCCCATAGACGGCAGCCCACCAGGCTCCTCCGTCACTGGGATTCTCCAGGCAAGAATACTGGAGTGGGTTGTCATTTCCTTCTCCAATGCATGCATGCACGCTAAGTCGCTTCAGTCGTGTCCGACTCTATGAGACCCTATGGACAGCAGCCCACCAGGCTCCTCTGTCTACAGGATTCTCTAGGCAAGAATACTAGAGTGGGTTGCCATTTCCTTCTCCACTACTATATAATGATTCAACAATCGAGAATAAATGGAAAAGCATTTGTACCTTTGAGCCTTTTAAGAGTTGAACTTTCTGGGGTTTTCCCCCTATACTCGGTGAGCTATTGTAACAGGGAGTGGCTTTCTAAATTCATCTTTGCTAGACACTCGGTGAGGCTCAGTTTTTGTTGCTTGCTGGTGGTGGTCCCTTATGCATCCGATATGCAATCTTATACCAAAAGGAAAAGTCACCATAGCACATATTTCTGTGTGGTGTAATTGCATTCTATTTTTAAACATGAATCCACAATGGAGAGGGCTCCCAAGGATATCATGCTCAAATAAAAATAAACTGTGTTAAACATTAAAGTGATAATAATTTTTTGAACCTGTTGTCATTGGATGAACAAAGTGTTATGTAACAAATACCTTTTGAAAATTATGTAGTGAAATAGTCCGAGTGGCGATTAAATAGGAAAGGACTGCTTGTCAATTCCATGGCTGTAACATGGCTGTAACAGTGATAACTGTGCTGAACTAAGATTATTTCTACTGATTTCTACTTAAATTGCATTGCTTTTCCACAAGGAAAGTATCAGTTATCTTACGTTAATTTTTTTTGTATTTCTTGAATGTATCACCTTAGCCTTTTTACCTAGTAGAGGTCTTTCAATAGCTTGCATGTAAAAAAATGAAAGATGCTCCCCCTAAGCTACCAATTCAGTTCAAGGTGTTCCATACATTAAAAAATTACCACTGGATACTTTAGTAAATGTGAGGTGCTAATGTAAATAGATGGCAGTGAGTGAAATAACATTTTATACAAGTCTTATTTCTCTTGGTAGCATGGCCTGCTATTTTGATTGCAGTGAGAGGAATCAATCCTGTCACCAAATCAATACACAGAAATATTTCTTAAATGTTAATAAAATGATGATATCCTTTTTAGATCTATTCATTTTAATTAGGCTAACCAAGCACTGTTTACTCTATGTCTTTTATAATTTACTTACATAAATACACACTTTTGAAATAATATACATATTAATAGATATGACTTACCACTACTATATCAATAATAATAATTATTATATCAATATTGAATGTATTTTATCTCAGAGAATATGCTTTGCCTGTGATCATGTTTACTTTTTTATTAATATTTTATTTTTACCTATGTAATATAAACTCAAACTTGGATTATTTCTATATTTATTAAATATGTACTATGTGAAAAAGACTTTTCTTAGGTCTAAAGAGGCCAGGTCTGAATTACCCTAGATTTTGAATTAATTTTTGAATAGATTATATGGCTAGATTTTATTTAAAAGCAAGTATTACTTGTGTTATAACAAAGACACTAGAAATATAATTGATTTAAATGAGCTCTTACAAATATATTATAATTTAAATGTCTATTCCATTATCCAAATCAATAAAGACAAATTATTGATTCACTAGTCTATTTTAGAGCTGATGACAAAAATACTATTAATAGACAAATGATAAAAGGGAATTCAGTACCAGAAGTTACTTAAATTTATGTGCAGATCATCTTGGTCAACAAAGTGAGGACCTGAGAAACAGAATAAAGCTATTCAAGAGAAATTCGATTCAGCAAAGCTGATTCAGCCCATTATTATAGTATTATAATAAGAAAATTCCACAGTGAATATAATGGATTGTGTTAATACCCTTTAAAAGTAACTTTAAATCCTCAGAGACAGTGTGTTTATGCTTTGGTAAGCACTGGATATCAATAGGTGTGAATTTAATCATCCCCAAGGATTTTCAAATGTTATGTAGTGCATGAAACAAGTTTGAAGTTGGTAAGCAAAACTTAACTGTCTTTTTCTTCTGGGTTTCCTATTTCTTATCTTTTGGTCACCAGTCTTTAAGAGTCAGGGGCCAGAGTTAGGACACATTTGTTTATCTCATGATTAGGGATTACAGTCAGAAAGACTAAATGACCTAAATGCTGTAATATCTCATGAGTTGTGACCTGAGTTTTGGAGTTATTCGTGGTGCTACTCAATAACATAATTCTTAGTACTATTTCATATAAACTGCAGTATAAAATATAATTTGCTTAAATATTATTTATAATTACTATTACCAAGTTCTCTTCCTTCATTAAGTCCTAATGCTTGCTTCTAATTATTTTACTATAAGTATTTTTTATATATTTTAGATAAGTAATTTAAATATATGTCCTAAAATGTGCATACCCTTTTAAAATAGATATTTGAAATTACCAAATTCATATAAATTAATCTCTAGCTTGCTTTACTCCAAAGCCTAGGGAATCACTTGCATATAAATTATGTTTTCATTCTAATCAGTAATACAGACTCATTAATTTGAGTTTCAAGATGTCCCAAAATCATCTAGCTCCAGGTAAGAGCTATGTCTATTGATAGGTAATTGGTAACATCATTTGTATTATACACACAGACAAAATGGGAAATTATAAAGTCATTATTTTCTGCCTGAATAGAAACAGCTGAATGCATTCATTATTATTTTTTAAAATATATAATTGCAATGATATCTTAAATTTTAAAAGTCAGTTTACTTTCTCCGGTCATTACCATGCCTTCTTGTATCCAGTTGAACCTCTGTATTAGTATCCAAAATTTTACTAAAACATAGCTTTCATAAGACTTTCTATTTCTCTGATATATGTCAGAGACCATGATATATTTTGTCACTATTTGCTTCTAAAACAGAGCAGGACCCTATGGGGCCCTCTCAGGTACAAGTCCTTTTCAAGTCCCCCATTTTTTATTTATAGGAACAAAGCTTCAGTTTCCTAGACCTTCTGGGTCTACCAAAGTGCAGATTCAAATAGTTGCTAATCAAAAAAGTTAAGGCAGAAGCAAAGGAGGAACAGTCAAGAAACAGTAGTGCAATGATGGGGCAGGGTCCTGGGTCCTCCTGAAGAAATATACATTACAATATCTTTAAATTCCTCTGCAGGAACAAAGGCCACCACCCAAGTGGAGGATGCTAACATCAGGCTGAGCGCAAGATTCCTGGAACACTGTCTCATTACCTCACCCCCAACCAATCAGGAGAAAGTCTCAGACCCTGCAGTCCTCACCCCAAATTTTGCTTATAAAACACTTCGTTGAAATCCATCAGGGAGTTTGGGCTTTTTAGCTTAAGCTGTGCATTCTCCTTATTTGTTTTGCAATAAGCTTATCTCTGCTACAAACTGATATTTGGATTTGTTTGGCCTCATTGTCTGTAGGGCACACGAACTTGCTTGTATTCAGCAACACTTATCTCTTTTAGAGGATGGCTTACATTTCCTTTCTTCGTTAGAAACTTTATTTTAACTTTGCTCTTCTAGATGTTCTCTCCCTTGTTCACCCATGGCATGGGCTTGTCATGCATTTTTGCTGTATATTATGTTTTGACTTTTATTTTACTCAGAAACTTATTATCCCAAATAAATAGTGGACTATTTGATGGATAGTTCTGTCATCCTTTAAATTTCTCTAAACTAGGAACATAGCATGTTCAACTCATCTTATTGACTAGAAATGAGTGAATCTAAGACCTAATGATACCCCAAAGGGCCCTGTAGGGCTCCTGGGCACAAAGTATTTCTGTGTCCCCCCATTTCTTTGATTATAGGAAACAGCCTTCACTCAGCCTCCATGACCTTCCCTGACTTCCAATGGGCAGATTCAAGCTGTTGTTAATCAGGGAAGGGAGGGGATGTGAGACCAAGGAGAAATAAGCAGTGAAGAGCAGCCTTGAGGTAAGGTCCTGATTCCCCATCAAGGGATACAAACAAAGATATCTTTGAGCTATTTTCCAGATACTGAAACCCTTCCAGGTAAGAGAAATGAACAGTTACAAGCATGTAGACCTCAGACCAGACAGACCTGAAGGTTGATGACACTGACTCCTACTTACCTCACCACAAACCCATCAGAAGAACATTGTTGTTCAGCCACTAAGCTATGTCTGACTTTGCAATCCTATGGACTGCAGCATGCCAGGCTCCTATGTTCTTCACTATCTCCTGGAGTTTGCTCAAACTCATGTTCTTTGAGTCGGTGATGCTATCTAACCATCTCATCCTCTGCTGCCCCCTCCTCCTTTTGCCTTCAATCTTTCCCAGCATCAGAAGAATGCCCATGGACTAACTGAGGCAGGAGGTAGATGCTCTCCCCCTCCAGGGTAAGGTGACAGGAAATTTATTCCCTGTAGACACAAAGTCGAAGATGAGAATAGCAGGGAAACTAAGAAAGGACACCGAGCCCTGTCCAACCACATAGTTCTCATTTTCAAAGTCAGGAGACCTCCTCAATTACACATATACAGAAAGTCTCCTTGGAGGTCAAAAGGGGAGAAATGCTAACTGATGTTAGTCTACCCATAGGTCTCTGCAGTAGAATCCATCTTGGTTAAGAGATGCAAGTGCACATGCGTGAAGATCCTGAGATATAACCAAATATGGTTCAGGTAAATCAAAATCAGAAAAAATGCCCCATAGAAGGAATTCAAACTGAGGTAGAAGGTAGATGAGTCCCACCAGGGTAAAGAGATTCATTCCCTATTGATTGAAACTCCAAGATGAGAATAGCAGGACAGTTAAGGGAGGAGGCTGAGTCCTGCCCAGACCACATATTTCTTGTTCTCAAAGTCAGGAGACCTCCCTGACCACATATGTGCAGCAGCCTACAGGGCTGGCCACTACCCAGAAGCCCAAATTATAAACTTTGTAGTTGCTCAGGCACAAGGAATAAACTCCAAAAATAGGGAGAATTATCATAGGACATAAACTCTATAGACAAGGGATCACTCCAAGTCCTGGCAACTGGTCTGCTCTCATTCAAAAGCCCTTCTCTGGCCGTTCTGGGTTGGGTGCCCTGCACAGGGTATCATGGGAGCCAGATACATCGTCAGAAATCGATGGGAGAGGAGAGAATGCTTGAAACCTCATTGGGATCAAAGGGAATTTGGGAAATGCTCTGAACCCCTTCAGGTTAAAACCTCCTGGTAAATGTTTCCAGGAGACTGTATTTGATTCTAGTAGCGGTCTCTTGTTCTTGGTTGCAAGTTACTCAACATGGGAGGATCCCTCTCCAAGCCAGAAGAAACATCTCTGGAAGGTATCCTTAAAAATCGGAAATTCTTAAAGAGTTAAAAAAGGAGGAACTTAAATTCTACTGTAGCAGTGCCTGGCCTTTGTATAAGGTGAATAATGGAGAAAAATGGCCTGAAAATGAGTCTCTAAATTATAAAACCATTCTGCAATTGGATCTTTATTGCCACAGGATGGTAAAGTGGGGTGATATTCCCTGTGTTCAGGCCTTCATGGTCCTTTACCAAAACACTGCCCTACACAGCTCTTGTAATTTAAAACCTGGAAAACCAGAAGACTCTCCCAACATTTTAGATGATCTCCTTCTAAGCTCTTCCATCGCTCCAGGGAGGAAACCAGCTCTTCCTGTTCCTGACAGTATCCCTACATCTCTGGAGCTCTCTACTTCTCCCAGCCCCTCCAACCGATCCCAAACTCCACCTCCCTATGTCCTTCCATATCATCTGTTACCCCAAGAAACAGAAGCTAGTCCTCCTGGGGTAACTTACGGTGGAGCTTCCTATCACCCAGGATCAGGGAAATTATGCCCTCTTAAGGAAGTGGCAAATGGCAAAGAGACAGAGTACATGTGACCTTCACTTTAACTGACTTAGCTCAATACAAACAGAAACTGGGTCAATTTTTGAAGAGTCTAGTAAGTTTACTGAAGGGTTTCATGCCCTCACTCTGGTCTATGATTTGACTTGGAAGATGTTCAAATAGCTCTGTCTACCTGCTGTACCCCTGAGGAAAACAGAGAATCTGGACAGCAGCTAGGGGCATGCTGATCAGCTTGCCAGAGTCCAATCTGAACATTATGCTATGAGTGGAGATGTAGTCCTGAATCAGGAACACTTTTGGAATCATAATTCTTGGGAGGGAACAGAAGCCAAGAAGCACATGATCCAATGTATATTAGAAGGCATGAGAAAGTGTATCAAAAAGTGAGTTAACTATGAAAAGGTTAAAGGAATGACTCAAGGGGGAAAAAAATCCAGCCCTCTTTCACAGGTGGCTTGTGGAGGCATTTACCAATATACGGCATGCAGATCCCCCCATTTCCAAAGGTCATTCTCTGCTGGGACAGCATTTTATTAGCCAGTTCACCCCTCATATTGGGTGGAAACTCCCAAAGTTACAATTTGGCCCACAAACACCCATGCCCCAGCTTTTAGATGTGGCCTTTGGGATATTTAATAATGGAGACCAAGATCAGGAGAAGGAGAGAACCCAACAAGAGAAAAGACAGGCCAGCGTTCATGCACAACTGATAACTGTTTCTGACAGCCATGCCTTACAACCTCAGGACAACCCAAGGGGACCAATAAAATCCACCTATCCATCTGGAGGTAAGACCAACAAGGGGGAATGCTATTACTACAAATGTACATCAACCGGCCCCTGGGCCTGAGATTGCCAGAAAGAGTCCCCGGGCCATGCCCAGCCTGCAAAACAAACAGGTCCTTGGAAGGGGGGCTGTCCTCAGTGTGGAAGGAGAAGTGGGGCGCCCACTCTGGAGATGGCCATGCTGAATGACTGAGGTGGCCCGGGGATTCTGGTGGCTCCTCCCAACCAGATGCCTATCTTGACGGAAGAGCCCCGGGGAGTCCTTGACATGGCAGCTAAGAAAATCAGTTTCTTAACTGATACAGGAGCTACTTACTCTGTGTTAATTTTTCACACTGGATCTCTCCCCTCCAAAAACTGCACTGTGACTGGTGTCAGTGGAAAGTCTTGTACTCATTATTTCACTGGACCTCTCACTTGCCAATTTTAGCAGCAGTTGATTTTGCATGCCTTTCTAATTGTGCCTCAATGTCCTACCCCTCTCCTTGGGAGGGACCTTCTGAGTACCCTCGGGGCCATACTCAGGTTAGGAGGCCCCAAGCAGCCCCTTATTTTGACTCTGACTATGCCAGACCAGGGCTTCCCAGGTGGCTCAGTGGTAAATAAGCCTCCTGCCAATGCAGGAGCTGCAGGAGACCCGGGTTCAATCCCTGGGTAGGGAAGATCCCCTGGAGAAGGAAATGGCAACACACTCCAGTAATCTTGCCTGGAAAATCTCATGGACAGAGGAGCCTGGTAGGCTATAGTCCAGGGGGTTGCAGAGTCAGCCACGACAGGAACTGAGCACGCACACAGAAACTGCCTATCCTAACAAGAGACAATATCTTAAAAAGTCGAAAGTGAAGAAGGGTTTACAACACTTTGTAGATAAATTCTTAAGGCCTCTTGGTGCCTGCCAGTCTCCATACAATGCTCCTATTCCAGTTGTTGAGCCAAACGGGGTCTATAGAATGGTTTAAGACCTTACAGCAGTAAACATCGCAGTAGTCCCTATACATTCTCTTGTGGACAATCCTTATAGCACGTTAGCCCAAACCCCTGAGACTGTTAAATTGTTTACTATACTCAATCTCAAGGGTGCCTCCTTTTGTATTCCAGTTCATTCCTCATCACAACATCCTTTGTCTTCGAGTGGACTAATACTGCCTCAGGCCAAATGCAACAATACACCTGTACAGTATTGCCTCAGGGGGCTGGGGACAGCCCACACCTGTTCACCCAGGCCCTAGGAAAGGAACTAAGGGAAATAAACCTAAAAGAGGCGCTCTTCTACAGTACCCAGAAGATATATTAATATCCAGTCTCTCCATGGAGTCCTCAGATCAAAATACCATCGAAGGCCTTAATTTCCTTGGGGCCCAGGGTTACAAAGTCTCTCAGAAAGAGGCACACATCTCAAAGCAACAAGTTAAATATCTAGGATATATTTTAAACCCCGTAATAGACAGTTATCTCCAAAGAGAAAACAAGCTATATTAGGCCTAAGCTGCTCCAAAGACAAACATCTCTGTACCTTTTGCAGCATGGCAGGATTTTATAGAATGTGGATTCCAGGATTTGGGCTAATGGCTAAGCTCCTGTATGAAACCACTAAAGTCCCAGATACAGAACTGTTACTTTGAAACAGGGAACCGGAACAGGCTTTTAATGATATCAAGCAAGCTCTCAACAGAGTCCCTATTTTGGGTCTCCCCAATTTGAGAAAGGCATTCACCTTGTATGTGTCTGAAAAGCAAAGGACAGTTTTGGGGGTCCTAATACAGAAGCTAGGGGAAGCTCCTCAGCCTATAGGATACTTTTCCAAGCAACTAGATAGACTCCCTGGCCCTAGGTTGGCCTGCCTGCTTCCAGGTGGTAGCTGCCACAAATTTATTGGTGGGAGAAGCTAATAAGCTTACCTTTGAACAGCCGCTGAAAGTCCAGACCCCTCATCAAGTGCAAGGGGTCTTAGTGATAAAAGGCCACCATGGGCTAACTGGAGGCTACCTTATCAAGTACCAGGCTTTGCTCCTTGACTTCCCAGAGCTAACCCTCAAAATTTGCGACACTCTTAACCCAACTACCTTAATGCCTGCCACAAGCTCAGAGCTAACATATTCTTGCTTCAAAACCCTTGACCAGGTCTATGCCTGTAGGTCTGCCCTAACAGTCCAGGCCGTGGAAAACCAGCAATTTACTGATGGCAGTAGTTTTGTTAGAGATGGAGTCAGGAGGGCAGGGTATGCTATTGTGAGCACTCACAGTGTCACAGAAGCAAAACCTTTGCCACCAATTACCTTGGCCCAAAAGGCTGAACTGATAGATCTAACCCAAGCCTTAATCCTAGGGGAAGGATTCATACACAGACTCAAAATATGCCTTCCTTGTTTTATGTACTCATATAGCTCTGGAAAGAGAGAGGACTTCTAGATGCAAGAAACATCCCTATAAAATATGAGACTGAGAGAATTCTTTCACAGAAAGAATCCAAAAACTGAAACAGGTCGTAGTCATCCACTGCCCCAGGCACCAAAGGGGAAATTCTCAAAGTTCCCAAGGAAACCACAGGGCAGATGGGGAAGCAAAGGAAGCAGCCCTGATGCCCATAGCCAAAATGCCTCTAGTCCCATCTCTTACCCCTTCTGACATACTCAGCTACTTGACCTCCAAAGAGAACTGGGAAACAGATAGAGGGGGAACTGAGGGAACGGATGGCTGGTGGCACATAGACCAGAAATTGCTCATAAGTCTCTCTGACAAATGGAAAATTATTAAAGGGCTATAGAATTCTCTCCATCTGGGGAGAGATGCAATGTTTATGATTGTTTTCCTACTTTTTACAGGGAAAGAGTTCCTAGAGACAATTAAAAGAGTCACTTAAGCCTGTGCCCTATGCATCACCCATAATCCAGGAGGCAATGTCAAGCTTCCTCTGCTTGTTAGCCGTGATGAGGGACTTACCCAGGAGAGAACCGGCAAATAGATTCCACTCAGATGCCCTCCTTCCAGGGTTTCACATACTTACTAGTCTTTAAAGACATTTTTACTGGATGAATAGAGGCCTTCCCTACTAGAACAGAGAAGGCAACTCAAGTGGCCAAAGCATTCCTAAAGGAAATTATTTCTAGATTTCAGTTGCCCTGCCACCTTCAGAGTAACAGTGGACCTCCATTTGTAGCAAAGGTCACACAACAGCTTTAGCAGGCTTTAGGAATTAAATTTACCACCTCCATTTGTGCTAGAGACCTCAGTCCTCAAGAAAAGATGAACGGACTAATCATACTCTAAAGAAAACCTTGGGCAAACTCTGTCTGGAAATATCAAAGTCATGCTATTGCCTGCTGCCAATAGCCCTCTTAAAGGTCAGGGCAGCTCCTAAAACATCCACTAAATTGAGTCATTGTGAAATGATATAAGGAATGAAAGACCATTCCTTACTCTGGACATGCTAACTGACCCAGAAACCCCAGCTTGTCTTAAATACGTTATAAACCAAGGCCCGATTCAGAAGGTTCTACAAGCATATGGCAACAGAGTGCAGCCCTCTCCAGATGACAGCCCCAGTTTTTGTTGTTTTGTTGTTGTTCAGTCCCTAAGTCTTGTCTGACTCTTTGTGAACCCCATGGCCTGTAGCCCACCAGGCTCATCTGACCATGGGATTCTCCAGGCAAGAATACTTGAGTGTGTTGCCATTTCCTTCTCCAAGGGATCTTCCTGATCCAGAGATCAAACCTGTGTCTCCTGCATCAGCAGGCAGATTCTTTACATTGAGTCACCTGGGAAGCCAGCTTTCCTATACCTATTTCCCCTATCTATAGATTGTGAACCAAAACTCCAAGACAAGAACTCAGTACAAATAAGAGAGGAGGCTAGGTCCTTCTCAGACCACATATTCGTCATTCTCAATATCAGGAGACTTCCCTAAATACCGAAGCACAGAAAGACCCCTTGGAGGTCAAAAGGGAAAAGATGCTACTGATGCCAGGCTCCCCATAGGGCTCTTTAGTAGGATCCATCTTGGCTAAAAGATGTGTGTACACACATGGGTGGATCCTGAGATACACCAAATATGAACTCTGAACCAGGCAAATCAAAAAGACTAGCCAAAAAAAAAAAAAAAAAGGAAGAGATATCCAATAAAAGAATTCAAACCACCATGAAGGTGCGACTCAGGGATTCTCTAAGTCTGCCCATGTGTCTATCCACACACGTACTGTATTCTTTTCCTCCTAATAAATACTTTACTTGCTTCACTACTTTCTGTCTTTGTGGGAATTCTTTTCTGCAAAGCCAAGAGTCAGAGTCTTGTTACTGACCAATGGTCTGGTGGCTAAGATTTGGTTCTCTCACTGTACAACCTGGCCTCAATCTCTGGCTGGAGAACTGAATCCCCACTTTGAGCTGCTGCAGGTAGAGGCCATCAAAGATCATGCTCATGCCTTCTTTGAATAATTACTATAAAACTTCTCAATATCTTCCCCAACTTGGGACATGCAGTTTTGAGGGCATTAGCTTACTGCAGCTCCCTTTGCCTGGCAAAGTAATAAAGCTATCATTTTATGAATAAGTGAGTGTTTGGTTGCTTAGTATTGTCCAACTCTGTGACTCCATAGACTGTAATCCACTAAACTCCCCTGTCCATGGAATTCTCCAGGCAAGAATACTGGAGCGGGTTGCCATTTCCTTTTCCAGGGGATCTTCCCCACCAAGGAAGCTCCTTGGATCTCCTCAATTGCAGGGATTTTTTTTTTTTTTTTTAACCAAGGAAGCCTTATCATTTTTTACTTCACCCAAAACTCTTGTCTCTGAGATTCATTAGGCACCGGTGTACAGAGAAACTGAGCTTTCAGCATTACTAAGGATACAAATATTAATCACAATAAATTTATATTTTCAAGCTTTCAACTTATTTGCTTACCGTTAATTCAATTGATGAAATAATATGGTTTATTAATTACACTGAAAATGAGATGTATATTTGAAACATCAGACTTTCTCAGTCACATTGTTAATTTTGTTTAAACATCTTTCTACTATACCTTGACCAATCCCAAGAAAAAGAAATGCAAAAAGGCAAAATGGTTGTCTGACTAGGCCTTACAAATAGCTGAGAAAAGAAGAGAAGCTAAAGGCAAAGGAGAAAAGAAAAGATATACACATTTGAATGCAGAGTTCCAAAGAATAGCAAGGAGAGAAAAGAAAGACTTCCTCAGTGATCAAAGAAATAGAGGAAAACAATAGGATGGGAAAGATTAGAGATCTCTTCAAGAAAATTAGAGATATTAAGGGAATATTTCATGCAAAGATGTGCTCAATAGAGGAGAGAAATAGTATGGACCTAACAGAAGCAGAAGATATTAAGAGGAGATGGCAAGAATGTACAGAAAAACTGTACAAAAAAGATCTTCATGACCCAATGGTGAAGGAAATGACTTAAATCTGCATCACAATCACCCTTGATTACTGTGCTTTTCCTCTTATAAATGACACCCCACCCTCAACATCTTCTTGTCTTTAGCTGAGAAGTCTATTTAAAATGAGGACTTTGGTCATTTCCAAGAGTTATTGTTTTTCAGGGTCTCTCTTCTGTATACAGATTACAAAACTTTGTGTGATTTTTCTCCTGTTAATTTATCTTATGTCAATTTAATTCTTAGACCAGTCAGAACCCAGAAAGATAGAGGAAAATTTCTTCCCCCTCAACAATACCATCATCAATGAATAATTAAGTAGGAAGAAACTATACTTAGGGGTAACTGGTGGTTCATAATCAGAGACTTAAAAGGTAAATGTACTAGATGTTACATATAGTCTTGTTAGAGAGTCTGTAACAAGGTTCTGTAATAATAGTTTGATTATAAGTGGTAATAAATCAGGGTTAAATTAAAAATACAGCTTAACTTAACAAAGCAATTTAGGAATTAATGTCTTCTTTCTACCTCATTATTTCCTCACTGATGACACTGGCATTAGCAGTATTAACTATAAATAAGACTTCGCTAAAAGCATTATCTAATTCTTAACAGAAAGAGTATCTTAATATCAATTATTAACAAACAGCCCACTGTTGGTAACTATTCTCTTACATTTAAGTGTAGAATATTAAACAACCTTATCTAGACTCTCAGCCGCCTGAGAATTGTCTTTTGCAAGGGCCTTAATTCTGAGAAGTGGTCCAAATATAAGTGTCTCAAAATTACACATTTATTTTGCTGGAGTACTTCTATAGTCAATGTAATTAAGACCCTAAAATAATAGCATCTTAATTTTTTTTTTTTTTCAGGCTCAAACTGTCTCTCATATGGTGTTTAACTCCAAAGGGGGGAAAAAATGTGTGAGCAGATTTTCTGTTTGATGAATATATTTGAAATATAAGCAAAAATGTTGATTTAAAATTACTGATCAGAAGAAATATGATCTTTGCCTAAAGCAAGAATAAAAATCAGACTCCTAAAATCAAGCAAAAGATTGTCACCTTTGTTTTCTTTGTATCCTGTATAAAAATATTTAAGTCTCCATTTAAAAATCTTTGAATGTCAGCATGGAGAAAGCTTTAATTCATCTCTTGCTAAAGGATAAACTGAATATCATGTTAAGAGAAACTTATCAAGAGTTTAATTTCAGATTCATTAAATTTTGTTTTTACATTTTGTTAGATCTTCATAATGCAACATATCTGTATCACAATATTTCAGCTGAAAACCCAAATTTTATTCTCTAATGTATTATGCCCTATTAGTATATACAATTTTTATTGTACATGCTTAATGGTTTTTCTAAAAGTTCTAAGTGAAGATATTGCTAAGTGTATAGCAATATCTATATAGTATAGCAATATTTGGGTTTCCCAGGTGACGCTAGTGGGAAGGAACCCACCTGCCATTACAATAGACAGTAAGAGAGGTAAGTTCAATCCCTGGGTCGAGAAGATCCCCTGCAGGAAGGCATGGCAACTCCAATATTCCTGCCTGGAGAATCCCATGGACAGAGCAGACTGGCAGGCTACAGTCCATAGTGTTGCACAGAGTTGGACATGACTTAAGTGACTTAGCACACACGCATGTAGCAAATATCTATATTGCTTGTAGGTACTGAGTCCTTTCACCGAGTACTGAGTACTTTCACAAAGATAAGTTTCTTTTTGAATTAATTGTTAAGAAATATGCGACACTTTTGATTTAGTCTATGGTTAAGCTGCCATAAAACTTAAATTCACAATCAAGTTGTCAATGATTAACTCCTAATTTTTCTCCAACCTATCCTATAAGGTCTTGGTGAAACTACTTTCTATTTTCAACCTAAATTCATACTTTCATTTCCCTCATTTTGTCACTCTTCTAGAAGTTAGAAGTTAAAGTATCTGTATCATTTACAAAAATCTATTGAGCAATTTGTTTTTTCCAGAAGATCAAATATGAATAAATCATGCTTATTTCTCTCGAGGAGCCTATGGTCTATCAGGGGTCAGGGTATCAACAAACATGTGCACCAAACGTGTGTACAAAGATGTGTACCAAGTGTTATGAGAACAGAATGAGCAGGGATGATGGGGAAGAAGTTTAGCAGATGTCCTTGAGTTGGATTTTGAAGGAAGAATATGAGTTACCTAGATGATTAAAGAGAAGTACTACTTCTACCATATGTTTTAAAAAACATTCATTTACTTAATAAATATGGATGGAGAGGTCACTTAAACATTTATATTTGCAGAGTACCATGTGATGGGAAGGAACATTGTTTCTGCTCTCCCCAAG
Organism: Giraffa tippelskirchi; assembly: GCF_054371585.1. NCBI lineage: Eukaryota > Metazoa > Chordata > Mammalia > Artiodactyla > Giraffidae > Giraffa > Giraffa tippelskirchi. Next base: position 102,489,067 of record NC_137281.1, read on the forward strand.
CATACAGTTCAAGTAGGATAAAAAAAAAAAGAGAGCGGGAGAGAGACTAAAGAAGCCCTAGATACAACACAGATCACTTTGGAGAAATTCATGCAAAATTGGAATAAATGAAGGAGCCTCCCCAAGGAGAAGCCAGAGGAGCATGCATCCCTGAGGTCTTTATGTTACTAGTTTTAGAGAATGATCTTTACCCCCAGAAACTTGGGGCTAAAGAGACAGCAAGGAAAGTAGTTAGCAGACTAATTCAGTACAATACACAAGAAGCCATGGAGAGGGCCTTTCCTGGTGGTCCAGTGGCTGAGATTATACGCTCCCAATGCAGGGGGCCAGGGTTTGATCCTTGGTCAGGGAACTAGATCCCACATGCCACAGCTCAGAGCCTGCATGCAGAAACGAAGTTCTAAGTTTCCTGTGTCACAACTAAGACCCAGCACAGCCAAATAAATAAATAAGGTATTTTCAAAAAGGAAGTGATGGAAAATCAAACTGATCATTCTATACTAAAATACATTTAAAAAGGCTGAGGAATGACTTCTTGATCTCCAATCTCACCAGCTCTCTATATCCCTGATCAGTATTTCTTTTCATTTATCACTTTTAAAAAATGGCTTACTCTTTAAAATGCAACATTTGCATTTATTTTAAACAGAAAACAGAGACTGTTAGGAAGACACATTTTGTATCTATTTGCTGTTTTTGCAACAAAGAATGAATCAGAAGCTAGTTGTAATTGTTTTCATCCCAACTTAGTGGAAAAGACATGAGTATCTTTTTCAAGGCTAATCCCCCATGAGATTTTTAAACTCTCATCTCTTCAAGAAACTTGCTTCACGCTGATTTATGTATCTCTAAACCTACCATTTCTATTAACTTTTTTTCCTCTTATTTACAATCCCACCTCGTACAATTCCACCTTGTACAATCCCACCTCACTCTGCTGTATCACCTCTTCCTCCCTCTCAGGATTCATGAGAATAGATTTCATTAATGAACTCCTTTTCCTTACTTCCTATTTGTTCCATAGTGAAAGTAGCTGTCTAGAGACACAACTGTATTGAACCATTGTTATCAAGTTCAATGACTATATTCGTAAGTGTCTTTTGTATTTTTACATTTAATTTACTAGTATGGTTTGATGTTTATATTTCACATTCTTATTTCTAGAAATAAATGAAGTATATATTTTACTGATTTTTAATAAGCTTTTGTTGTATCCAGTGAACTCATATGAGGTTCAATTTCTTTGCAAGAAAGTTAGAAATTTAGCTGATTAATCAAGAATCAAAATGCTTACTTGTGGTCATAGGACTGCTGAAATAATCTTATATTATTGCCAATAGTCAGATAGTGTCATGTACCTATGAATCAACAGTTAGTTTAAAGGTGACACATTATAGCTTTCATTTATTTTTTTCTCAAATAAATTTTGATGTAAACTTAGCAAGAAACTGTACCAGTGTGGCAGACAGTCTCTAAGATGTCACCCAGTGATTTCAGCCTCCTAGGATTAACACTCGTGTCATTTTCTCCCCCGAACGTGAATTGGGATCATCAACTCAGTTATAATAAATAGAAAAAGAAAGAAGCTATGGGATGTCACTCCAGTGACTAGGTTATAACAAATGTTAGGTGTGTATTTGCTCTGTCTCATGGATAACTTACTCTAGAGGAAGCCTGCTGCCATGAGACAGTCTTACAGAGATGTCCATATGGTGAAAAACTGAGAAAGGCCTCTGGCCAACAGACAGCAAGAAATCAATATCCTTAGTCTAACACCTGTGAGGGAGTGAGACCTGCCAAAATCCTAATGGGTGAGCTTAGAAGTGTATCATCCCCAAGTGAAGTCTTTGACTTAGGCTGCAGTCCTACCTGATTGCTTGTCTGCAACCTCATGAGAGACCCAGAGCTACAAGCACTCATCTAAGCCATACCTATACTCCTGATCCACAGAAAATGTGAGATCATCAATCTTTGTTGTTTTAAGTTACGAAACATGGGAAAACTTATCATGCAGCAATAATAGATAAGTAATATAACATATTTGACTTTATTTCAAAGAGGAAACTTTAATAAATAATGAATAACTAACTGATCATCCATTTTTGTATTATTTAAAAAATTGTGGCTCTTTTCAATGATATATTGTCCATTAGCGCCAGTCAAAAGAGCAAGGATTACTCATGGTCACTCAAGAAGTAATAATTTCAAGTAAGCGATTAGAAATCCAGGACAAATCATTTTGAATCTTGTTTTCCAAAAGAATGGATAAAACTGAGACTATAGTTCGTAAAACCAGTGATGATAAATGCCCACCCCTCCTCCCCCGCCCCAAGTTAACAGATGAATGGACATCTTAGAATAATATTTGCAAAGAGGGAAGGTTTTAGATACAGGCAGCATCTCTCCTATGAGGTAATTCACTTAACTGTCATTGATTGATTAGTCAATGTCTGCGACAGATATTTTTGCCTAGATTTTAGCAGCTCGATTGTTCCTGCTGAGGGGACCCAAGTCACATACCTAATATCTGCAAACTTTAGGCCTCTGAGGAAGCAGAGAAATGGCACAGGTATCAAAATAGTAGATTTTTGAGAACATGGAAAAAATGGAGAACTGCCTTTTCTTTGAAATAATCAGAACAAAACTAGCAGAACAAGTTGGCATTCATTGACAATAAAGTGCATAAGAATAACAATGGTGAAGTTAAAAGTATATTGAAATTATCTTGAAACTCAGCATAAATATGCAAAACATTTGAGAGGGAATCGAAGGAAGCCAGCTTCACAAATAAGGTAAATACATAGCTTGCTCAATTAAAGTAATTCAAAATATTCATCTTGGAATTATTTTTTGAAAACCGTTTCAAAATAAGCCAGTTTCAAGGTATATTGGAAGAAAAGAAAAGAAAAAAGTCCATGAAATATAGTAAAAATAGGCTATGTGAAATCATACCTGATTAAAGAGAAGAATTAGAGTTAAGCTAATCTTGTATTTGTAATAAAACAGTAATCTCACAATAAATAATGTGGTTTGGCAATTGTGTTGAGATTTATTGCCTTTCATAGTTTAGGCTGCAGTGAACCCATGACTATTCTCAAAGCTTTTTAATTGCTTTTCCAGTCTGTATTCTGTTTCTCAATAATTTTACCTACGCTTACGAGATTTATTTTCCCAAATCATAGATGTCACTATACTTGTTGTCTGTACAAACTCTGTAGTACATTTTCCCTGACTACAAAACGGCTAAGCTTTCAGGATATTCTAACAGTCTTCTTGCAGGTGAAGCAGGCAGACTACATGTCCAGCTTCCCAGATTAGTATTATGGCTTCACTATACATGGGTTCAATTCCTGAGTGGAGAAGATCCCCTAGAGGAGGCTAGGGCAACCCACTCCAGTATTCCTGCCTGAAGAATCCCATGGACAGAGGAATCTGTTGGGCTACAGTCCATAGGGTGCAAAGAGTTGGACATGACTGAGTGACTGAACAACAACAATAACAATCTTCCCTATGCTTATCTCTGTCTATTGAAAATGTACCCTTCTTTCATAGAGAAACGTTTCCCTTTGTCCCAAAGCACTGCCTTATCCTCCAAATAGATAAAGATCCACAGTCCTGTGCCAAGCTCTGTAGAGCTGGATATGCTTCACCATTCAGAATTTTGTCTTATTTTATAGTTAAGAGTGTATGTCTTATATAATATATAATCTATTTTAGTTCTTAAAATTTAGTTCTTTAGTTCTTAAGAACTAAAACATAATCTCACAATTAAACACAATAATATTTTTTTCTGAAAATAGTACATATGGGGACTTCCCTGGTGGTCCAGTAGCTAAGACTCTGTGCTCCCAACGCAGGGGACCCAGGTTTGATCCCTGGTCGGGGAACTAGATCACACATGCTGAAACTAAGAGTTTCCATGCTGCAGCTAAGACCTGGTACAGCCAAAATAAATAAATAAATATTAAAAAAAAATAGTACATGTGTTCATATTCATTTGGATAAATAAAGACTATACATGGGTTTACATCAGTTCAGGCCATATAGTCTAACATATGCAGATCAGGCTAGAAAGTGGTTGCCAAACAATTAAATTTAAAACAGTTTTGTGTTCATTGTAGATCTGTGTGAACTCCTTCTGCCCCTACCTCCCTACTCTTAACAAGTTTGTTAGGTTCTTTCTTGAGGTTATGTGGTATTCTGCCTAGCATGATTGTGTAATTACTCATCTTAGCCTCTGTTATTCTTAGGATCTCTAAGGGCAGGAAGTGTGTCTTCATCTTTGTATGTTTTTCAGGATCAAAGATATTCTTAAATCCTACTAGGTATGTTAGGCACACTATATAAACAAGAAGCTGTCACACCAACATTCCAAATGGATAGATATTGCTAAAAGCACTTGTCTTCCAAATATGGCAATACTTTTTTTCACGGTCATTAATATACATTGAGTCATTATTCAAGCACATTTCTTTGGAAAGAAACAGTGTAAACTCTGCTGGTATTGAGTCCCAAGAAGATCTCATGAAGAACTTAACCTAATTTAGGTTGGCCTAAATTAGGATTCCAGAGGAGGTAGGTAATGCCCCCAAATTTCAAATTCTAATCTAAATTTGGGAAATTAGAACATGATGGGGGAACATTCTCAGCATCTTATTGTCAACGTGCAGTTGAGCCATTTAAAAATTTAATTATGATATTCTTTGACTAAAATTGACTTCATTCTATGTGTTTGTGAACATTTTTGTTCCAAATTATGATTTACTTTAGAAGAAACAGTAATTCTTGCCATCTCACCTATATGTTGTCCATACATGTGATAAAAGAAGCTGAAACAATACGCAGTGTTTGTGGGTCCATAAGGGTTTTTGGGAGCTATGCTGAAAACAGGGCTGAGAAGTCGAGCCTTTTCTCCTTCCAATCTGGGTCGAGATGTTTCAATGTACATATAAAATCCTTTAAAAAGACAAAATAAAATGTGTAGGCAAATTATTAGTAGGTGAGATGAAATTTAAAATCACTGAGAGGTTAGAATTTTCCTATATATTAATAGTAAAATTGATAGGAGAGTCTGCATCTTATTTATAAAAATCTATATATGCAAACATAATATAAAAATAAATAATATACATAATTAAAAATAAAATTTTAAAATGTATAAAAATGAGGCAAAACTGGAATTTTAGATTTGAGTTGTCAAAAAAATTTCCTAATCTCTTTATATAGGTCAGTAAGTTCTCAGTGAAAATTAATGATTACAAACTTTGGAAATAACTGAATACTTGATATGGTAAATAAAAAATTTCATGTTTTATTCCAAAATCTTTAAATCTATAGCTAAACATTCCCTTGCATTTCATATTTAGCATAATAGCATTCCTAAAAGTCCAAGGCTGGAGTATGATTGATATGAACACAACATTTCATACCCTCATACCTTCTTTGGAGCCACTACGATCAGCATTAGGTCCAGTGTTTGGAGTATATTTTGTATTTCTTGTTGCAGTACTTTGTTTTGTCCAGTCAAAATTATCTGTATCATCTTGGGTGAACAAACAAATGTTACCATCTTCAAATCCACAGTGAAATTCTCCTGTTGGCAAATTTTAATTACAATAAGTTAAATTAATACAAACACTGCAAAAATTTAAAATATACAGCAATAATAATGCAAGGTTGCAATAATGGCACCATAGCCAAACTAATATGCAATATGACAACTAAACCTAAAGCTACTTCAATTTTAATGGAAATTAAAAATAATCTTGATATGTAAATCAGCCTCTTATTTAACAATTTAAACCCAAACCATTTTCCTCTGAAGTATCCAAATAATTGAAATTAAAGAATGTGCTGCCTGCTCGAATTATGGCTGAAGAATTTCCCAACTTTCCTTCTTCAAATATAGGAACAATCCAAACAGAACAATTAGAAAAAAAGTCTTAATTAAATTACCTGATGACACTTTAAGCTGTCTACCTTGAGCCTACCATATTTCACACCACGTCTGCAGATGCTATCACGCATACTCATTTACACAAATGGAGGTTTACTTAAGGAAAGATAATGGCAAATTATGTTTAAAAAGTAGTTATCTTTCATACTTTATTTGAGTGTGGATTTGCCAGATGCTCAAAATTCACTAGAAATAAAGTGATGAAAAGACTTTATGAAGAACCTGTGGAAGGACTGGATTTCTTGGATGTCGGCCACACACTGAGCTCAGACCAAACAACAAGATCAGAGAATGGTAGTAATGTTTCTAGGTATTAAAGGGTTTTCTTACTGGAATGGGCCCTGCTTGAAACACAGGAGTAAATAATATCCTTAATTGAAAAAATAAAGAAAGCTTACATTATTTCATTCAAACTTTAAGAACTCTATGAAAATACAGAAATACTAACACATGAGGTTCAGAGAAAAGACAGTTTGGGCTAATTTCAGCTAGTAAATAATGAAGTTAAAACTGAGTACAGAATCCTTTCAATTCATAAAGTTATAGACATCTAAATAATAAAGATTCCCATATTTTCCCCCTGCAATGGGTTAAATTTATGAGATATTCTTGGGAGTGGAGCCCTTGAAGTTGGAACCATGCTCCTGAATTAATCTGTGTCTCTATACACTAACAATGAACTGTCAGAAAAGGAAATTAATAAAATTATCTCATTTTCAGTAACATCAAAAAGAATAAAATACTTAAGAATAAACTTAGCCAAATATATGAAAGACTTATACATTGAAAACCAAAAAACACTGATGACAGAAATTAAAGAGGACACAAAAAAATGGAAAGACATCTTACATTCTTGGATTGGAAGAATCAGTACAGTTAAAATATCTTTACTACCCAATTTAAAGTCAATGCATCCTCTCTGAAAATACCTGTGGTATTTCTTTTTTTAACAGAAATAGAAAAAAAAGTTCCTAAAACTCTTATGGAACCACAAAAAACTTGTATACTTTGGTTGGAATATAAATTGGTACAGCTATTATGAAAAACAGTATGAAGTTTCCTTTAAAAAATATCTAAAGACAGAACCACCATATTATCCAGTAATATCTCTTAAGGATATACATCCAAAGAAAATGAAATGAGTACCTCAAAGAGATATGTGCTCCCCATGTTCATTGCAGTATTATTTGCAAAATAATATTATTTGAAAGTCAAATATTATTTGAAAAATAGTATTATTTGAAAGTTGTACAGTCATGTCTGACTCTCTGAGATCCCATGGACTACATAGTCCTAATCCAAGTTTTCATTAATGGATGAATGAGTAAAGAAGTTATGGCAGATATATGCAATGGGATATCATTTAGCCTTGAAAATGGTTATCCTGCCATTTGCAATAACATGGATGAACCTGTAGGACAAAATGGTTCTCTTGACAACAAATGACATTTGCTTTTTGTTAAAAATTTCAATCAAAAGATATTTTTTTAAAAAGAGTCTTCTGAATAGAAAGACCTCCTCAATTAAATTTAAGACATAAGTTTTCTGAGGCTAATGAGGAACAAGATTGTGACAATATTTCCTGGACTTACTCTATATAAATATTTTGGAAGTGGATATTTAGGATAAATAAGTTGATTTAAAGACTATGTAAGTCAATAAAATGCAAAAGGGCATTTAAAGGTAACTTGATTTATTGCCAATATATGAGGTCTCGTATCACAATTATTATCATATTAAATGTAATATATATTTAAATATATTCTTGAAATCATTTTATTCTATTAAAAAGAATTTCAAATAAACTATGATTTTATATGTAAGCCAACATAAATTCAAACCATTTTAAAAATTTTATTATCAAAACAATCTTTTTTGGAAGAAATATTGCTAAATAGTAGTTTAAGAGTTAATGAGGCATAAGTCACATATTGATTATAAGTAATATATAAGAAGAAAGATTTGGCAACATTTTCTTCATTTTAAGAAATAACTTAGAATTATAATAGAAATTCTTAATGTTTGTATTGCTTTTGTTGTTCATTCATTAAGTTGTGTCTGACTCTTTGGGACCCCATTAACTGCAGCATTCCAGGCTTCCCTGTCCTTCATCGTCTCTCTGAGTTTGCTCAAACTCATGTCCATTGAGTAGGTGATGCCATCCAACCATCTCATTCTCTGCTGTCCCTTTCTCCTTCTGCCTTCAATCTTTCAAAGCATCAGGGTTTTTTCCAATGAGTCATTTCTTCCCATCAGGTGGCCAAACTACTGGAGCTTCAGCTTCAAGAAGCAAGCATCTTTTATTTTCATGACTGCAGTCACCATCCACAGTGATTTTGGAGCCCAAGAAGATAAAATCTTTCACTGCTTCTACTTTTTCCCCATCTGTTTGCCATGAAGTAATGGGACTGGATGCCATGATTTGCATTTTTTGAATGCTGAGTTTTAAGTTTTTTTTTTTTTAATAAATTTATTTATTTTATTTGGGGGCTAGTTACTTTACAATATTGTAGTGGTTTTTGCCATACATTGACATGAATCAGCCATGGGTTTACGTGAGTTTTAAGTTTTAAGCCAACTTTCTCACTCTCATCTTTCACCTCATCAAGAGGTTCTTTAGTTCCTCTTTGCTTTCTGCCATTAAGTGGTATCATATGCATATCTGAAGTTATTGATATTTCTCTCTCACAATCCCAGCTTGTGAGTCATCCAGCCTGGCATTTCACATGACGTATTTTGCATATAAGTTAAGATAAGCAATGTGACAATACACAGCCTTGATGTACTCCTTTCCCAATTTTGAACCAGTCTGCTGTTCCATGTCCAGTTTTAACTGTTGCTTCTTGTCCTACACACAGGTTTTTCAGGAGCCAGTTAAAATGGTCTGGTATTTCTATCTCTTTAAGAATTTTCCACAGTTTGTTGTGATCCACACAGCCAAAGGTTTTAGTGTAGTAGATAAAACAGAAGTAGACGTTTTTTTGAAATCCTCTTGCTTTATTCTATGATCCAGCAGATGTCGACAATTTGATCTCTGGTTCCTCTGCCTTTTCTAAATCCAGCTTGTACATCTGGAAGTTCTCGGTTCATGTACTGTTGGAGCCTAGCTTGAAGGATTTTGAGCATTATTTTTCTAGCAAATGAAATGAGTGCAATTTTATGGCAGTTTGAACATTCTTTGGCATTGCCCTTCTTAGGGATTTGAATGAAAACTGACCTTTTCCAGTCCTGTGGCTACTGCTGAATTTCCAAATGTGCTGGCATATTGAGTGCAGCACTTTTACAACATCATCTTTTAGGATTTTAAATAGTTCAGCTGGAATTCTATCACCTTAATTAGCTTTGTCTGTCGTACTGCTTCCTATGGCCCATTTGACTTCACCCTCCAGGATGTCTGGCTCTAGGTGAGTGATCACACCATCGTGGTTATCTGGGTTATTAAGACCTTTTTTGTACAGTTCTGTGTATTCTTGCCACCTCTTCTCAGTTTCTTCTGCTTCTGTTAGGTCCATAACATTTCTTTCCTTTATTGTGCCTATCCTTGGATGAAATGTTCCCTTGATATCTGCAATTTTCTTGAAGAGGTCCCTAGTCATTCCCTTTTCATTGTTTTCCTCAATTTCTTTGCATTGTTCATTGAACAAGGCTTTCTCTCCTTTCTATGCTCTGACATTCTGCATTCAGCTGGGTATATCTTTCCCTTTCTCCTTTGCCTTTTGCCTCTCCTCTTTTCTCAGCTATTTGTAAGGCCTCATAATTTATAAGGCAAGACAACCACCTTGTCTTCTTGCATTTCTTTTTCTTGGGGTTGGTTTTAGTCACCTACTCCTGCACAGTGTTACAAACCTCCGTCCATAGTTCTTCAGGCACTCTGTCTATCAGATCTAAGCCCTTGAATCTATTCATCACCTCCACTGTATAATCATAAGGGATTTGATTTAGGTCATACCTGACAGGCTTAGTGGCTTTCCTTACTTTCTTCAATTTAAGCCTGAACTTTGCAATAAGGAGGTGATGATCTGAGCCACAGGGAACTCCAGGTCTTGTTCTCTCTGACTGTATAGACCTTCTCCATTTTTGGCTGCAAGAATATAATCAATTTGATTTTGGTATTGACCATCTGGGGATGTCCATGCGTAGAGTCATCTCTTTCGTTGTTGAACGAGGGTGTTTACTGTGACCATTGTGTTCCTCGCAAAACTCTGTTAGCCTTTGTCCTGCATAATGGTTTTAATTACAGTGTTTTCTCAGATTTTTTTTCCCTTGAACTGCTTCATTTTCATTTTCACTTCAGTTTCATTAACAATATCATTACTGGGATGGTACCTTTTAGTAAACTGTGGAGAATAAATACTAAGTAAGCTGTAACTAATTAAAATAATAGCAAAATTATAGTAACATAAAACAAGTTTGCCAGGAGCTGGGGTACAAGGAAGCTGAACTACAAAGCAACACAGAGAAATTTTAGGGATAATGAAACCTTGTGGTGATGGTTACATGACTGTTTAAACTGGTCAACTCTTCTTTCAGAAGTGTACACAAAATATGGTAAATTTTATCATGTGTAGGTTATACCTTGAAAATAAATGACAAAATTTAAAATATTGTAGCATTTAAGGAAAGTAGGTAAAAGTAGTCTTAGGGAATGAAAAATTAACTTTCCCTAGAAAAAACCTAAAATAAAACATGACCTTCTTGTACACATTGGCCTATTTTCCTTTCTTACTGAATAATGCATAGCAAGTGTATTGAGAACCCGAATCTATAACGAATGATTTTGATAAAGTACTGTTATATGTGTTTGAAACCTGGAGGTAGTAATGAAGGTTAATAAAATCAATTAATAAGAAAAAATTCATTTGACTGTCGAAAATATAAAAATAATTACTTTCTTTTGATAACTTAGAGAAATCATTAGGTAATATTTACTCAATTCTTTTTTCTAAACAACTCTAATATTTTACCATATTGACTATCATTTAAAAAAAAAATCAAAAGGTACACAGCCAATGGAAATTTTGGTATAGAATGTTATGTTGGAAATTACTTTAAAAATAGAAAATCCAATGCATCATTTGGATTTCCATTTTACACATGTGAAGTCCTTGCTGAGAAGAGAAGTTGATAACTATGACCTGAAGGATACAAGTTTTAAAGGAAGCATTCAAATTCTAATAAATATTGTCTATGTTCAGGGCACACTTCTGGCTTAAAAAACTTTTGAACATTGTATACTAGACAAATGGAGCTTTGTTCAGTTATTATGTATGTGAACATGATCTCCTTTTCAGTGACAGGCAAGCCTTTCCTCACCTTCTTTATCTGAGGGATCTCTATTATACTTTCAGGATCCAGCTTTAATATTATCTCTTCTGTAAGATTTTCTCAGCTGCCATAAAATAATGGTGCTCATTATATTGGACTGAGGTAATCAGTTAATAATCACTTCCTGTCTATAAATATGTATGCATTTTGTTCAGTAGATAGACTGTTCAAAATTCTTTCCTTGAATTGAAATGCTTGTCAACTTTCCTCTGTATTTACTTTTAATCTTTCTATGGTAACTATTTTTAAACATTTCCACTGAAAGTGCAGTCAGAGAACTTACCTTCAAAGGAATTATAGTCAATATAGTAATTAATTAGCAATAGTACCCTGAGTAGAAGCCAGGGAGAATTTTATTTATGCCATTAATTCGTCTTGAAACTGTCATGTATTTGTTCTTTTAACAAATGATCATTGAACACCTGCTAAACATGAGATGCCATTATAGACACAAAGATAGTGAAATATAGAGAGAAACTAGAAACGGATTTAGTCCTTAAGTATCTTACAGTTTATTGGAGGATATGAGAAAATAAAAAATAACTTCCACATAGATGAAGATAAATTGTAATTGAAAATCAAAATGAGGGAGTAATTAGTGGAGGAAGAAGCATTTGTGCTAAACATTATAAGAAAAATGAACCTCAAAGAGTTGATAATAATAGCTGCATTAAAAGGTCATTGGGATGATTAAATGAACTTTTATGCATTGAAGCAAGATGTGAACAATAAAGATCTATAAAAATATTCAGTATTAGTGTTTGGCTATGCAAAAGCAGAGTAAAAGAGGATCTTCGGGAGGAAACACAGCAGGAATAGAGGTTATGTAATTTGGCCTTTGTTATATAATCAGTTAAAGGCCAAAGCAGAAAAGAGAATACAGTAAAATGAAAAAACAGATTTGGACATTTTCTTCACTAAGGATAGGAAATTGAGAATGTTGAATGGATAGGAGTAAGAGTACAAAGATGGCTCTTCTTTCTTTGTTAGACAAAAACAATATCTTGCTAGACACAAAGTAGGGGGAAAAAATCAATTCTTAATTTTAAAACGAAATATTATTAAGAGCATGGTGATCAAATTATTTTTTGTTCATATAAGACTGGAATATGGAATAGTGATTAGTGAAAAATCTTGATTGAACCATTAAAATACCAACTTTCTAAGTGAATATAATATTTCATGAGTGGAATATAGAAATCAAATGGTGAAAATTAAAGAAATAAATAATAGCAATACAAATAATATACAATGCCACAAAAGGAACAAATGAATCAGTTACACAAATAACAATTGCTAAGCATGTTGGAGAAATGGCTCGATATTTAGGAAAAGTCAATTATCTATATTAAATTATTTGTCTTTATGCCCATAGTCTTTGAAATTCAGTTTACAATTAATGCCAGCTATTTCTAAGACATTCCATGTCAACCCAAATATGAACAATTGATAAACAACCTTTGTATGTTTATGCATTTTTATTTGTATTAATTGTCAAATACAGTGCCATTTTTAAAGTGAAAATATACTTACTCAAATGAGGATTAACAGGAGCTACAAGAAAAGCAAAAAATAATGTTAGCATGGCTTAAATGTCTTTTATAAATAAAAGTCTAATCAGCATCTCATAAGTGCCTAACCAAAACTTAATGATCTTCCCCACTGTGGCCAGAAAGAATTATATATGCAATCCATTTTGTTCTAGAAGACTGAATAGAATCTACTTTGGAACTCAGCAATAACAGCCTCAAAGTACCCAAATGATCAATGCTAAATGGCACATGGGATTTGTTCATTTCCCAAGGTATAGAGTAGCTGATTTTTTATATCTTAACCAGTGCTAAACAAAACCAAGTAATCAAAACAGAGGCTGACAAGCTATAATCTCGATGTTTTAACAATGAATGCAATTATCTAACAGAGAATATACTTTAGTTTTTTTTGCTATTGTCTACTTCTGTTTAAAATATATGGTATATATGAAAATAAAGCAATCCTCATATCATGTCATTGTGTGTGAGCCAAAACAAGCAGCTACTTGGATGCTGTTTTAATTACTTTCACATATACATACACAGTTTTCAAATGATAGGTCATGCATTTGCACTTTTGCAATATTTATCTCAGGAAGAAATATTTATCTCAAAAAACTAATAGTGTTTACAAGTGCCAATTGATTTCTACTTGAAAAGAAATGAATACTTTAAATATTACTGAAACAAAAACAAAACTATATCTAACCTAAGAGACAAAATGGTATCTGTATATATCGATTAAGCATTTATCACTCTGAGAGAAAATTTCATTCTGGATGAAAGAGAGCATTATTGCAGTCTCCTAAGATTAAAATGGGCTGTTAATCTAACCTCCAGAAGATTGTCTATTTTGTTGCTGGTTCCCAGTGTTTGCCATTAAGCACTTTTGTTAAACTTGGACATAGTAGTAAAATACAAAATGAATGTCATAAGTGCACACACATGCACAAGCATCTTCATATAAAATTTTTACATTTAGTATACTGAGATCAATTTTAACAAAGTGATTAGTTTATCAACAAATTACTTTTTACTCTTTCTACATCAAGAAGACAGAGTAGTCCCATTATTTTAGCTGTTCAACCTGTACTTGCTCCATTGCAAATTATGAAATGAATAACATAGAGAAGGGACTATACATTTATTAGTTCCACTGAAAAACAGAAAAAAGAAAATCCTTTTCTTGCAAGGTGCATGCATGCTAAGTTGCTTCAGTCATGTCCAACTCTTTGCAACACTGTGGACCGTAGCCTGCCAATCTCCTCTGTCCATGGGATTCTCCAGGCAAGGATACTGGAGTGGGTTTCCAGGCCCTTCTCCAGTGGATCTTCCACACCCAGGGATCAAACCTGCATCTTATTATGTCCCTTGCATTGCAGGTGGGTTCTTTACCACTAGTGCCAGCTGGAAAGCCTCAAGGTATCAGTATGTTTTAATTTGAAAATTAATTATTGAAATTAAAATTATTTTATAATTAGGATAATATAAAATTATAATTTTATATATTGTTTTTGAAAGAAGTAAGCATCTTTGAATTATAATTTAGTTCTAAGCAATGTCACAGCTACATGTAACCTGTGACCAGACTGAATTTTGAGACTCCTACAATATTTTAGTCAGCAAATTCACTACAAATATCACGATTAACCTTGTAAAAATTTGCCATTCTAATGTGAAATATTTCAGTGAGTCTACTTTTCTTCTTTAAAACTATTAATAGCATGTTGAATTTCTTATGGATGCCTATATTCAGTGTATGCCTACACACACTAAAGTATACTTTACCCAAATCCATAGTATATAAAAGCAAATTTTAATTAAAAAGTTTAAGATTTTAATAAGCATGACAAGTTATAAAGATAATTAAAAAGAAAGTTGGAACTAAACACAATACTGATTTTCCAGATTTATTTTTCATTTCTGTTTGTTACATCAGAGTTTTAAATAAAAACTAAATTGAGTTTTTGAAGATTTTTTTCTGTATCTCTGTAAGACAAGTTCTAATAATTTCTAAACTGAGCAAATAGGTAAAGATTTCTGTCATTTAGGGGTGATCTCTAGTTTTAATCAGTTAGTCATGTCATATAATTGTTTAACGTGACAGGACACTGAAACTTTCTGGGTCTTAATATCTTCACCTTTAAAAGAATGAGTATTAATTATGGTTTCCAATGCCCTCCATATTACATAGTTTACAGTTTTACACCTTGGAGGACAGGCAGCATAAATATTAGGAGGAGATAATTCATATTTTATAAAAATATTTGATGCTAAAACTTTAGACAATTATACTGAGATGTAATGTAGTTGTTTGTTTGATGGAATCATGAAAGTGATTACAGAATAGCAATTGCTATTCTGCTCTAATATTTATATCATTAAGATAAAAATGTACATTTAAAAAAGAATCATATTCAAGAAAATATATGCAGTGATTCTAATGTTTTTATATTCCTTGATCTTGTATGAATATTCCATTACATATTCTATATTTCATTTATCAATGAAAATTGAATTTGTCATGCCCAATGTGTACTCTGACTGATGAGAGCAAATACAGGTAATCTTATAACTCTAGTGAGGTTTTAATAATTTCACTTTATTTTTTACTTTGACAGTATTCACTGTTGCCCTTGTAAGCAGGAAAACATACTTAATGCTAAACAGAATGGAATACTTCAGCTGCAAAAACCCTCATTCTATTATCTTTTAAACTCAAGCCTTAATCAATAATAAAAAGAAAAATATTCCCCTGAGGTAACAAAACATACACAACCTTGAAAAATACATTGATGATTTTAGAGTCAAGCTTTGAACACTATAAATTTCAACCAAAAAATGCATATAAATTTCAAATGATAAAATATTAATCTGTCAGGTATATATGAAAAATAATATCATATCAATCAACATTATTCCTATTGGAACTATTATAAAGTTTTTGATCAACTTTGTCACAGTTTTACACTATTTTCTACATTTGTTTAAGTAGGACATTTAAATAGTAAAGAAATGGTAAATGCATATTGTTTATAAAGGAAAACTATCGCTATACACATTAAATTTAGTGTTCTAAAGGAAAAAAAATGATGAAAAAAATCAACTAAGATGTTGTTCAATAAGTGAAAGGTTAAACAAACTGTGGTACACCTATGCAACGGGATATTACTTGACAATAAAGAATAATGAGCTATGAGGCCACACAAATATATGTAAAAGCTTTAAATGTATATTGCTAAATACAATAAATCAGTTTGGAAAGGTTATATGTTGCATGATTCCAACCCAACATTCTGGAAAATGCAAAACTGTATAACATAAAGACTGACCCCTATAAACTATTGACTTTAATAATATATCAATATTTGTTAATCAATTGTTAACAAATGTGCCACATTAATGTAAGATGTAAATAGTAGAGGAGGCTGTGACAATGGAGAGGGCATACATGGGAACACTGCACTTCCTACTCAATTTAATGTGAATTTAAAACTACTCCAAAAAATGAAAAAAACTAAAAAATTCAATCACATTTTCTAACTTTATGATTATAAATTTTAAAATCATTAAGAATTTGTAAAAAATGTATACATACTGCTTCATAACTATGACATAGAAAGTAATAAGACTTTATCTCCGAGGTTCAAAGTTAATTAAGCATTTGTCTATACTTCTATATTCAAAACTAAATATTACAATTTATGATGATTAAGTATTACGGGATTTTTTTTCTCACTTGGCTAATGGCCCAGAAAGTCAGTATGTTAAATTTTAGTTTGTGTCTAAATTTGGTAGATAGTTACAACTTTCTAGATAGTTTAGTATATAAATAAATTCTTTTAAACAAAAAGCTACTTACCACTATATTTGATGACACGAATTGTTGAATCTCCTTCGCCAAACTTGGTGAGAGGAGTCAGTCGGACTTCATAAGCCTCTGGTTTAATTAACTCAGTCAAGTTATATGTAATTAATTCTCCCTTTTGGATATTCCCATTTATTTTAATCTCTTGTTCCCACCATCGCTGCTGTCCAGCCTGAAATTAAAAGAATTATATAATGATGTTCCTGATATTTTTAACTGTGTGTTGATCATGTGGTTAAGAACACTATTGCTGGAGATTCTTTAGGGCCTAGGACAAAGTTATATTTTATTAAAGATGTACTTTTGTTTCTGACATTCTGCAAGGGGCATTAACAGTATGGTTCACTTTTACTTTAAATATGAAACCCTTTGGTGTCACAGATTAAAATGAAGATGGTCCCTTTTTTTGGGTGCTAAGTCGCTTCAGTCATGTCCGACTCTTTGTGACCCTATGGACTGTTGTCCAGCAGGCTCCTCTGTCCATGGGATTCTCCAGGTAGGAATATTGGAATGGGTTGCCATGCCCTCCTCTAGGGGATCTTCCCAACCCAGGGATCAAACCTGTGTCTCTTACATCTCCTGTGTTGGCAGGTGGGTTGTTTACCCCTAGTGTCATCTGGGAAGCCCTTGCTTTGGATAGGACTTGGGTTTTCATTCCTTACCATTGCCAAACTATAAGAATCAAAGTTCAAGTTTGTCTGGGTTGGTTAATAACTGAAGGCAAAAGTAATATATATATACTATATATGTTAATATGTATATACCATTGTTGTTGTTTACTCACTAAATTATGTCCTACTCTTTGGGACCCCATGGACTAGAACCGGCCAGGTTCTTCTGTCCATGGGATTTCCCAGACAAGAATACTGGGGTGAGTTGCCATTTTTTCCCCAGGGGATCTTCCTAACCCAAGGATCTGAGCTGTGTCCCCTGTATTGGCAGACAGATTCTTTACTGCTAAGCCACCAGGGGGAAGAAAATAACGTATATATATATTCATATATTTGTTTATTTGCTTGTTTTCTGAGGGTGGGTTACTGTTAATTATATAGCCTAGCCTGCTATATTTCTAGAAATGAAAATCTCAAGTACATGCTATTAGCACAAGATTAGACAAATGACAAACAAAATAATGAAATGGAACAGAAAGCCTATATATTAATTTATGTGGGGAATTGTTCACATAGAAGACATGAAAATATATACCATTCAATTGGTTGTGTATATAAAAAAATACATGAATGTGATCCCTATCACATATCTTAGAAAGAACAGTCTCAGAAAATCAAACACTTAAATTTAAAAGATAAAAGTTAAATCATTTAGAAAAATACAGAAGAATGTGATTATGATCTCACACAAGGTGTTAAATTCTTAAACACAATAGAAAAGCACAAAGAAAAGACTAATAAATTAGTCAGTCTTAAAATTAAAATTAACATTAAATTTAAAATTTTAACATAAACATTTCTTCTCATTGGTGCTCCCCAATAAACAGGTAAAATAAAGACAGAGCTTTGGAAAAAGATATTTCAAACAAATACAGTTAACTAGAATGTATTTAAAACCCTTATAACGAAATAAGAAAAATAATTCAATAGCAAAGAGTCTAATAGGAACAGGTATTTCATAAATGAGAAAGCTCAAATAAAGAATTACAGAAAGGTCTCAACCTCACTGTGAATTAAGGAAGTGAAAATTAAAACCACAATATTATTTCCCAGAAAAACAGAAGCTTATAAAGATAACAACATTAAGGTTTGTTGCTAACACAAAACAATATTTATACCTGTCAAGAATCTGGAGCAGGGGAGGGTGGATGGGTAAGATATTAGTCTACTTACAAGCAAACAAGTTAGCCTGCAATAGTATCGTGGGCATCAGCAGAAGAATCCTGACTACTGGGACAGAGAAAAGGATTCACAACACAGAAGACAGCATAAGCTTTACTTTCAAACCAGTTCCCTTTGTCTCACTACTCCCCCACGGTGATGAAGAAGTGACCAGTTGGATCTTGCACATACCTTCTGTTTGTATCACATCTCTGGGATCCTGAGCTAAAAAAGACTTAAGCCTTTTTATAAGTGACAGTAAGTACCTGAATCTGTCCAAGCACTGCCCAAGAGGGAGACATATTCATTATACTAGACATTAAACGAGCTTACCTTCTGCTCCACAGGAGGTCTCTATATTCTAAGGATGTTTGCTATGAAAATAACCTTGAAAAGATAGACTGGAATAAAAAGACAGTGCCTCTGTACATATGATATGCAAAAATCAAGAGATCTACAGAAAGCTGTCTTCTAAAAATATAGTCCTGAGTATGTAAATTGGTATAAGTATGGCGAGCAGTTTGGCAATAAAAACACTATTACAATGAGAATAGATAAACTTGTGTACACAGGAAACAGAAATATTTATGGCATAGAAAACAGAGAATTATCTAAACATCAGTAGGAGATAGGATAATCAAATTGTTAACTTTTAATAAAACATAATTCAATACAGAGCATGAAAAATGAACCTAAGCCACAATACATCATCGTGGATGAATTTCACAAAAGTAATGTTGAGGTAAAATCAACTTTAAAGCAGATGTATTATACAATTTAAGTTCAAAATATGTACTTTGAAAAGGGATGCACAGACATATATTTGAGTATAAAATAGAAATGCAGAAAATAGTAAATACCTGGTCATGTGGGATAGGAGAGCATCAAGAGGAGAATTAGCAGTTGTGAGGGGATAGCAAAACACTCAGGTGATTTTTAATTTTTTAGATTGGTAGCAAGTATATAAAAATACTTACATTATTTTGCCTATGCCTGAAATATTTCTCTTTGTTTTTCAAAGAGAGAATTTCAGAATAAGCAACAGGCAACCATGAGTTTTTTTTAAAGCTTTCTCTCCCTTGAATTTTAAGACTGTTTCCTTGTATCAACAGCTTCCCTCATCTACATCTGTGGCTACTCATCCACTTCTGTGCAGCTTTTTCTTTTCCTGAGTTCTAAATGTTGATAGTCACTGGAGTTTTGTATCTGGTGTTGTTAATACTCTGTATTAATGGTTCTCACTTTTAGGCAAGCATGAGAGTCATGGGACAATCGTGATTAAAAACCAAAAATTCTAAGTCCTAGCTACCAGTAAGTATTTTGCTTCTGTGAAGTCTAGAAACATAATTTTTTGGTGAGTTTAGAAATACATAAGTTTTTAAAAAGCACTTTCTCCAGGGTAATTTGGAAGCAGGTGATCCAGGGTCTGTATTTGGCGCAGCTCAGCCGGGCTAGAGGTTTTGTCGCTAACTCTTGTCCAAATCGTGCGACCCCATGGACAGTAGCCCATCAACTCCTCTGTCCATAGGATTTTCCAGGCAAGAACACTGGAGCAGGTTGCCATTTCCTTCTCCACAGACGGGCTAGACCACAGCATTAATACTAGTGGTTTCTTCACTACTTCTACATTGATTACTGTCTAACTTGTGACTTCAGATCAGATAATAAACAACAAAAACATCCTGCTACATTAATTTGTATGTATCTGCATACTATGTATCCATATATACTCTGTATCCACCATGCACCATGTTAACTGTATCATATCTACTGTATTTAGTCTAGCACAACCCTTAGTAAGCAGGAACTAATACCAGCCCTATTATACACACTGAGGAAAATGGGGCAGAAGGAAGTTTCTGTAGCTCTCCTGAGGTTGTCTGGAGAGTAGCAGCTACAAAATTTGGTTACAACCAAAATGACTTTATCAAGCATCATCTTCTCCTTTGCTTCTCCAGAATTTATTACTCCCTGGTTTTCACTAGTATTTTTATATATTTAGTTATAATACACTTAATAGTACTTTTTTTGCACATAGATTATAAACCAGGAACAATTCCTTATTTTTTTTCTTTTTTATTTTTTTTAATTAGTTTATTTTCTATTTTTTAACTTTACAATATTGTATTTGTTTTGCCATACATTGACATGAATCCACCATGGGTGTACATGTTTTCCCCTTTCAGAACCCCCCTTCCACCTCCCTCCCCATCCCATCCCTCCAGGTCATCCCGGTGCACCAGCCCCGAGCACCCTGTATCATGCATTGAACCTGGACTGGCAATTCGTTTCACATATGATAATTTACATGCTTTATAGTGTCTGGTCATTAACTACATGATGATGTGACAAGATTGAATTCCAGTACACAGTGTATATTCAACTGACCCAATGAGTGGAGCAGGAAATCTAACTTGGTGATAACTGCATACAGTCACTATATTTACAAACACTGGTAAAAATGTACATAAAACCTAATTTGACAGAAAGTAATTTACTTATGCATAGCTGATACTAGACATTACAAAGTTCCTATCTGTTTTGGAGACTAACAGTTCTATAAAATAATATAATATAAATGAAAAATTCTTTCATTATCCTTGGACTTTAAATTATTATGTATGAACTAAAGGCAACGTACTATTATTTAGATGATAAAAGTAGTTTAAACCCACAGAATTTTAACATTGTTTTATTATCTAAAGGCATACAATTTTAATCAAGGTATACTTTTCTGTACGTTAAATGTGTTTAATATCACTTAATATTTATAACAGATCCCAAAAGGAGACTGTAGGTATTCTGTCTCTATAATGAGATGCTCTACTCAAGTAATTTTAGTTGGCAGATACATTGATGTTGTTACTTATTAAAACTCTTGAGTATATAACTTCATATGTGTATTAAAAAAGCAATAACTTTGATTCTAAATCTTTAACTCAAAGCAATAATGAAAGTATACACTTCAGCAGTTGAGGAATAAGCAATTAAACACTTCATATCATATCTCAGAGAACTGTACAAAATGTAAAATGGAAAACTAAATGCAATATTTGAATATACATAAAAGAAAACACAACATTAGCCCACTGTTTGGAAGTGATACCACAAAACCCCTGGAGAACATGAGACCCAAACCAAAACCACAGTTGACAGTTCCAGAGCATACCCATGAGCATGTTGATATGAAAGCAATATGTAAAGTTTTTTTTTCAAATTTAAAAAAAAAATTGTGTCACTTCTTTTCCTAGCAGATATGTTCCTTTCACATAGTCTAGAGGACCTTTTTCACTATTTGAAGATGAAATGAGCCATAATTTTTCTGAATGCTAAGATCTGTAACCTGAAACACACACATTATCTGGAAATTCTGACTTCTAGAGAGAAAGGCTCAGAATATTTTTATAGCATGACATAGAAGAGTATTAGAAAGCTATATTCAATACTAACTGGAGAAAGTATGGATTTCATATGCATTAATGTGCTTCTCCTCAAAACTGGATATTCTTTATTTTTCTAAAATTGAATTCTACTTACCTCATTTCTGTTGATGAAATACTAATTAAACAAGTTAAACTCAACATGTTCAGGCTTTGAACTTGATAAACTTAGCCCAATCACTTTGTGTAGTGGTTATCACCTAGGGAAGTACATAGATGGGGCAGAGGCAGGGGAAGCCCATACCCCAGCTTAAGTGCCCCTGGCCTGCTGGTGCAGGGGACAAGTGTTGCTTGGATTATACTGTTTCCTTCTGATACTCTCTTGATTCAGTCAAATTCATTGGATCTTTCTTGTTGGTACTAGCATCCTTTGTTTTTGCAACTGCCTTGGCTTTTGGTCAATATTTCTATTAAATCTGCATCTTTCTTAGACAAATCATAAGTTCTTTTGGTCTAAAAGCACCATCTCTGCCCTTTTTCAGGGCTTTGGGGAATCCTGTTTCACCTATAACACAGTAAAGCAAAATACTTACCAGACCCTAGTCTCTGCAAATCAGATTCAGTCATTGCTACTACAATACTCAAGGGCTCCCTCAGGCAAAACCCAAAGCCTCAAGGCAATTCCTGTAGTCTTCCGGAGCTACCTGTGGGAAAGTGAGCCCATTTCTTTCTTATTAAAGTGGGTTGTAGTTACCTTTCTCAGGAAAATTCTAGGACTTATGCTATTGATCTTCTTTTACTTTTACTAAAATAATCCTCATACCTGAGGATTCTGTGTATTTGCATTGGCATATCTTCCTATATTTTTATTTTGAAACTCAATGCCTTTCCTCACTCAACCACCTCCAGCTCATTTCTATGATCTCTTGTTTGCTATAAAGTCTAGGCTTTTGAAGCTACTGGATTTCCTTAGGTTTTAAAAAATATATTCAAATCTCATTTGCTATCTTTTTAATTTTTTACTGGTGTGCATTTATGGGTTTGTATTCATGTACTTGGACCATAAACCTCATCCTCCTTTGTTGTGATTTTAAATAATGAGAGGGTAGCAGATAAAAGAGAATTATAAGATAAAAAGTGCATTTGTTAATATGTCAAATTCCCAAATGTCTTTTGTAATCATCATTTTAAATTTACATGGTATATGAATGTCAATCTGCAGTTAGCTTTAAATGTATTGAAACTTACTTCTGTAGTTTGTCTAATTTATATTTCTTATCAGAATAGTTACCTGATTAAAAAAAACAAAACAAAACAAAAACCCTCAGGTAAAGCCAGCATAGAGTAGGTATATAGCTTCAGTGAATCTGTCCTTCATGAAGTTTTCTGTCCTTCCCTACCTTGGTGAGCCTCTGCTGCCAGACAGACGGCTACAAAGTGGATATACAGGGAGTCTTTGGCAAACATCATGGTACATAGATGAAAGACCTTGCAAATATATTTCAAGGATGATTTAAAAAGTGAGAACTAAACATTAGGCACATAGAACAAAGTCTTCAGTGACAGCCTAATGAAATAGGATTGCTCAGTGATCCTAAAAATGGAAGAACTAGAAGTAGAAAAAAACTGGAGTCTAAGATTTCTTAAATATATTGTGTGCCATGGCTTAAAGCTCAACATTCAGAAAAACTAAGATTATGGCATCCAGTCCCATCACTTCATGGCAAATAGAAGGGGAAACAATGGAAACAGTGACAAACTTTATTTTTGGGGGGCTCCAAAATCACCGCAGATGGTGACTGCAGCCATGAAATTAAAAGCCACTTGCTCCTTGGAAAAAAAGCTATGGCTAACCTAGACAGTGTATTAAAAAGCAGAGACATCACTTTGCTGACAAAGGTCCATATAGTCAAAGCTATGGTTTTTCCAGTAGTCATGTACAGAGGTGAGAGCTGTACCATAAAGAAGGCTGAGAGCTAAAGAATTGATGCTTTTGAAGTGTGGTGTTGGAGAAGACTCTTGACAGTCCCTTGGACAGCAAGGAGATCAAACCAGTCAATCTTAAAGGAAATCAATTCTGAACATTCATTAGAAGGACTGATGCTGAAGTTGAAACTCTAACAGTTTGGCCACCTGATGCGAAGAGTCGACACATTAGAAAAGACCTTGATGCTGGGACAGATTGAAGGCAAAAAGAGAAGAGGTCAGCAGAAGATAAGATGGCTACATAGCGTCACTGACTCAATGGACATGAATTTGAGCAAACTTCAGGAGATAATGAAGGACAGGGAGGCCTGACCTGCTGCAGTCCAGGGGTCGCAAAGAGTCAGACATGACTTAGCGACTGAACAACAACATGGCTTGAAGTTAAAAATACAGTTCTAGAAAAATGATGACAAATATTAGAACAGAACTTTGGATAAAAGGAGTTTTCTTTATAAGATAAAAGGAAGTTAGCACCCTAGAAAATTGAATGCTGTGCTTCCTTGGAGGCTCAGTGTCAAAGAATCCACCCGCCAATGCAGGAGACACTGATTCAATTCTTGGTCCAGGAAGATTCTGCATGCTGAGAGTAACTAAGGCCATGTGCTACAACTACTGAGCCTGTGGTCTAGAGCCTGGAAGCCACAACTACTGAGCCCACATGCTGCAACTATTGAAGCCTGCATGCCCTAGAGCCCCTGATTCTTGACAAAAGAAGCCACCACAACGATAAGAAGCCTGTACACATCAAGTAGAGAGTAGCCCCCACTCACTGCAACTAGAGAAAAGCCCATGCAGCAATGAAGACACAGCATAGCCAGAAACAAATAAATAAATAATATAAAAAAGTAAAGTAATGCTCAAAATTCTCCAAACCAGGCTTCGACAGTATGTGAACTATGAGCATCCAGATGTTCAAGCCGGATTTAGAAAAGGCAGAGGAACCAGAGATCAAATGGCCAACATCCGTTGGTTCATCAAAAAAGCAACAGGGTTGCAGAAAAACATCTACTTTTGTTTATTGACTATGCAAAAGCCTTTGACTGTGTGGATTACAACAAACTGTGGAAGATTCTTCAAGAGATGGGAATATCAGACCACCTGACCTGCCTCCTGAGAAATCTGTATCCAGGTCAAGAAGCAACAGTTAGAACTGGACATGGGACAACAGACTGGGATTCCAAACTGGGATACGAGTATGCCAAGGTATATATTGTCACCCTACTTATTTATCATATATGCAGAAATTCTGGGCTGGATGAAGCACAAGCTGGAATCAAGATTGCTGGGATAAATATCGATAATCTCAGGTATGCAGATAACACCATGATTATGGCAGAAAGCGAATAACTAAAGAGCCTCTTGATGAAAGTGAAAGAGGAGAGTGAAAAAGTTGGCTTAAAACTCAACATTCAGAAAACTAAGATCATGGCATCACTTTGTGGCAAGTAGTTGGGGAAATGATGGAAACAGTAATAGACTTTATTTTTTTTTTGGCTCAAAATCACTGCAGATGGTGACTGCAGCCATGAACTTAAAAGACACTTGCTACATGGAAGAAAAGTTATGACCAACCTAGACAGCTTATTAAAAAGCAGAGACATTACTTTGCCAGCAAACGTCCATCTGGTCAAAGCTGGTTTTTCCAGTAGTCATGTATGGATGTGAGAGTTGGACTATAAAGAAAGCTGAGCACTGCAGAATTGATGCTTTTGAACTGTGGCATTGGAGAAGATTCTTGAGAGTCCCTTGGACAGCAAGGAGATCAAACCAGTCCATCCTAAAGGAAATCAGTCCTGAATATTCATTGGAAAGACTGATGCTGAAGCTGAAACTCCAATCCTCTGGCCACCTGATGTGAAGAACTGACTCATTGGAAAAGACCCTGATGCTGGGAAAGCTTGGAGGTGGGTCAAGAAGGGGACAACAAAGGATGAGATGGTTGGATGGCATCGCGGACTCAATGGACATGAGTTTGAGTAACTCTGGGAGTTGATGATGGACAGGGAGGCCTGGCGTGCTGCAGTCCTTGAGGTCACAAAGAGTTGGACACAATTGAGTGACTGAACTGAACTGAATGTTACTGTAGTAGGTAAACGTTAAATGAAGACTAGAATTTTACACAGTCTTAAGTGTTTAGTGGGCCTCCCTGGTGGCTCAGAGGTAAAGAATCTGCCTGCAGTGCAGGAATTACAGGCTTCATCCGTGAAGACAGGAAGATCCCTTGGAGATGGAATTGGCAACCCACCCCAGTATTCTTGCTGAGGATATCTCATGGACTGGCAGGTTATAGTCCATTGGGTCTCAAAAGAGCCAGACACAACTTAGCAACTAAACAACAACAACAAATGCTTAGTACATATTTATTAATGTGACGTTACATTCTCAATATGACTTTATAATGGAAGAGTTACATAGGAATATTTTAAATAGTTAATGTTTATTGAGTGATTGCTATGTACTAGGATATTCTACGTATTTTGTTATTTAATTTAACCACAAACAATTCAAAGTGGTAGGTAAATAATTAACTTTAGATTTATTATTGCATTTCCACTTATTCTATTAAATACATATAATTATTGTTTCCAAGATAAAAATATCTGATAAAAGTAAAATGATAAAAACAAAGAGAAAATACTAAATATGGTACCTCAGAAGACATATAGAATGAGTTGAATTTCAAATGAATCTTGCTAGTCTTTTCTCCTGCCCCTTGCATGAACATTTTAGATCCTTTGTAACATGCATGGCACTTGAAAGGTAACTGTTAACACAATTTAGGGAATGCTTCAGGGGAAAAAAAGTTTTTTTCTTAACTCTGCAGAATATGTGTATCTTGTTATATGAATATGAGAAAATTTTTTTCTGTTTTATGAAGCTAGTAATACTTTAATGATGAATTGTAAGCATAAATGTAAACTCTATTGGAAAATACAGTTTAAACTCACAATTTGATAGAATTTAAAAGTTCTGATATTTAATAGGACATATGAAGATCTTGATTTAATACTAAAGTGATCTTTGATTCAGTTTATAAAGAATAGTTTTTTTGTCTTGAGTTAGTTAATATAAAGTCCTAATAACTACACTTCATCTCCCAAACCATTTCCTGATGGTTGGACATTTTTTGGATAATGATACACTTTATACCATGATTATAGTAAAATATTTTAAAGTTTATCAAAATTTGAACATATGGAAAAGCTCCCATCTAAACTTAAACAAGCACATGTGTTAATGTGTAGTACAAATTAATATGGGTGGTTCTAGCTCAGAAAAATTGTCACTTTGGTCCTGGTCAGACTATCATATCTCTACCTGTGGTGAAGTGGTCCCATTATGAGAAACATGAATTCTGAAGACACAAGTGGGATTTCCCAGGTGGCTCAGTGGTAAAGAATCCACCTGCCAATGCAGGAGCCATGGGTTTGATCCCTGATATGGGAAGATCCTATATGCCGTGGAGCAACTAAGCCCATGCACCGCAACTAGCCTGTGCTCTAGGGCCTGGGAGCCATAACTTCTGAGCCCACACACTGCAGCTACTGAAGCCTGTGTGCCCTAGAGCCTGGGCTCTGCAACAAGAGAAGTCACTGTAATGAGAATCCCGCATACTGCAACTGGAGTTGCAGTAGCCCCCACTTGCTGAAACTAGAGAAAAGCCCACACAGCAACGAAGACCCAGCGTAGCCAAAAATAAAAAAATAAAGCAATAAGTAAAATTGTAAAACAAAGACACAAGTGACAAGTCTGTTAAAAATTGAGTATAAGTTTCTTTTAAAGAGTATAATACAACACTCATTTTTAATTATAAAAATGTAAATATAGTATATTCATATTTCAATAATATATCTAAAATTCTAGGAACAAACTTGACAACTACGGTGTTCTTTACATAGGCATTAAGAAATTAATCAAGAAGATTGAGCTTACATAAAGATTCTCTTTAATTATATACTCTCTTTTGAATATAAATAGTAGTAAATCAGTATCCCTCCAATTCATTCTGACTGCAGGGAGCTGGGTGCATAAATGATGATTTCTGTATAATACACTTTTTAATTCAGCCCCTGGACACAAGAAAGGCTGATTCTTTAAAAGTATGTTCAGTTCATCTTCCACAGTTTATGGAACTTTGGTATGACAGTTGGTCATACTCAACTAAATTATTTAAGTAATTTTGTCTACTAAGAGAATTAAAAAATACAAGCTACTGAAGATTTTATACACTATTTTTCATTCAACTTTTATAAAACTCCAATGAGGTTAGAATTTTGATATTTATTTCCTCAGTCAAGGAAACTGACACTTAAAGAACTGATAAACTTTTCTAGGTCACATGGTTGATAAGAAGCAAAAGATGAAATAGGAACCCAATATTGTCCAATTTCAAGGCTACCCTTTAAATCTTGATCACCATTATTTTGCTCCTATTATTTATATTAATATGTTGCCTTCACAAGTTTTTCAAATCAATGTGCACTTTATTTGCATTCCCTTAGAAAAGTGATAAAGAATTTTTACACTTAGGAAGGCCTAATTATGTTGAACTGAATTACATAGCAATGGGTGATAGACCAAGATAATGAGTACTTCTTTTGGAGGAAGGTTAAGCTTACGAAAAGCTTTTGATTCTGTGAGTCCTGACAGTTTAAGAGAATTCAGATTCTGCTTTTGAATTTTATTTCAGGACTCCAGTGAATGCATGCTCTGTTTGTGCTGAGCTCTGCACTCATAACTGTTACATAAATCAGTAAGTGACAGGGTATTATATATTGCCTCAGGAAGAAATGTGCATGTGTTACTGGTATATCCCTTCAACCATGCTTTTTTTACTTTCATCTATTGAAACAAAACACTGAAAACCACCCAAGAGACCATGAATAACAGTAAAAATAATCATTCTTTAGCAGGTAGTGATAAATCACTATAGAAGAAAAACTGGTTTCCTATCAAGTTGGGAAATAACAGTCTAATCATTTTCTTGCTATGCTTAGATCAGCAGGTGAAAGGACACCTCAACCTAAACCTTAATTCATCATGCATTTCTACCCTGATACCTTTGAATTATGCAGTTCAAGCAATGTCTTTCTTCACAAGATAATTTTTTCAGGATATAAAATAGATCAATATTTAGGGTTTTGATTTTGGCATTTCATCTTGGCATATCATTTCTCTGATATAAAGGGGATCATAATAACACCTTTCCTTTTATGAATGTGTACTGCTTTACATCTATATTTTACTACTGCTATGCTCCGGATTTACTACTGATAGCTTTGTATTTTGACCTTGCAAATACCACTTGACCCCTTCGCATCTCATTAATAACTTTCTCTAATAGCCTTTCCATTAAATTTACTACCAGTAAATTCCAATTCCTATCCATCCTATACATTGCCGCCAAAGTAACTTAATCTTATTATCCTGCTCCAATTATCTGAGTGCAATGATTTTGGAATGTTATATATAATAATAGCTAACATTATTGAACACTTACTGGGTACATTGATGAACTATTCAGCTAAACTTAGTTGAAATCTACAATATCACCATGAATATTTTCTACATTTTATTATAATATGTTAGCATGATGCCACTTAAATAGACAAATAGTTATCCATTTGGGCAATCAATTTGACACTCATAGGGGGAAGCCTCAAGTTAATATATTTTCATAAACTTTATATAATAGAAACTAGTTATATAGCAGTTAAATGTATTTAAATACTACAGTTTCAATTCAATTTTCACAAGACAAAAGTCTTAATCATCAAAATTTTTTCAAATTATAGGCATAGAAGCAAAAAAAAGTAATAAAAACAAATAATGCTTACACAAATATGTAAATAGAGATTAGCATCTCTTACTGCATTTTAGGAAAAAAACAACAATATTCTCTTTTCATAATAAACATTGCACAACAACATTGACTGATACAATTGTTCATTCATTAAAAAAACACCTAACTAGACTGGCATGAAAAAATAAAAATAATGAGAAACTAAGTAAAATTCTTTTAACAGATAATGTATCTGTTGAACTGAAAATGGATGGTTGAAGGAATAAGACAATGAAAATATTACATAAAACATTTTTGAATACATTTCAAATATAATTTCAAATTGTGTGTACATTTTTCATGAGTCTTGGGAAATTTAGATTTAAAAATTTCCTGAGATACAAAATTGTTACATTTTAGTGACTTTATGGCCAATAAGATAAAATAATTTTTCACAGTAAATGCATAAAGCAATGTCACTAAAGCTACTGTTTCCTAACTCATTCCCAGTCCCCTTGCTCTTTAGCAAGAGAACCCAGTTTTCAGCTGTGCTACTTTTCTGAGTCTCCCGTTAAATAAAATGTGGCCACAGGATCTAATCTTGGCCAGTGAGAGGTAAGTAGAGTTGCTGCATGGTGTTTCTGGGAAGGCTAGTGCAGACAGCCTAATCATATAGCATTTTTATTCATTTTTTGGTTTGTTTTTTAAGGATTTTATTTTTTTATACTTTGCCTTTAATTTTGATTCTGGCTTATGATGAATTTATGATGGCGCAGGTTATAGCAACTATCTTAGATCCTCAGGTAACCTTGGGCATGAAAGACATGAACTTTGATAGTGAAAAAGAAAGCTATAAAGTTGGGTCTCTGATGATACTATGGAGCACATGTCAACACTGGATGGCTGATGTCTGAAGTGATTCTATGTGAAAGAGAAATAAACATCTATCTCATTTAAACTCTTATTATTTTGCTTTTTTCAGTTATGAAACTAGGTACAATCTTAATTATGAGAAAACTAGCAATTTGTTTCTTTTTTTATATATCTTAAAAAATTCAGACCATTGAGTTTACTCAATGTAAAACCGTAAATCTTTCCAGATGCTTTTAATAAATCTGATTGTGGTTGAAGCAATGTGGTCTTCTATGAAAGACTCACTTTGAAAAATTGAAACATAAGGTATCAGGGAAAAATAATAGTATGTTTGTTTCATTTAGATGTTGGATAACAATACTATTTTACAAATAACCAGAAAATCTTAAAGGCATAAAATAATAAGCATTTGCTTCTTGCTTATGCCTCTGCAGGTTGGTTGGCTTTCAGCTAATTTAAGCTAGGCTTGACTGGACTTGTCATTAGTCATAGATCAATTTCAAGTTAATTCTATGTTAAATTATTAACATCTCTTATTCTTATCAGACCACCAACCTACCCAAGGTAGGTTTGTCTCGTTGATGAGGTCAGATGGTCCTTGAGAATGAGCAGAATCATGCAAGGCCTCTTAATCCCTAGACATTCCTGTACCTTCCCTGTAGTGACAAAAGCAAATTACTTGCCCAAGCTCAATATCTGTGAATACATTCTTTCTATAAAGATCAGAATTGGGGAGAAATAAATTTTAGATGAACAACAATCTAATATTCTATAATGTGGTTTTAGAATTTTGAGTGTATCACACATTTCTAACAGCAAAGTGTTCTTATTAAAGGAAAATTTTTAAATACATAAGCTCTTGGAGCTTAAGCCAAAGGTCTATCATAGTGTCATATAATCACATTTTCATACTGCTTTCCATATATGAGAGTTAAAAGCAGTATTTTTAGAAGCCAACCTTTACCTTATCTAAAAAATATCATTGACAATAGATGCTTAGCTAGTTGTAAGTCTTTTCTATAACATGAAACTAACTGATTTTAGGGAAGAGATGATTATTGAAATCAGTCTAGATACTAGGAATACATAGTAAAAAAATTAACAATAACAATAATAATGATATTTAAAAAACCCAGATTTCTCAAAACTAACATTTTGGTTGTGAGAAACAACACTAGAAAGTAATAAAATAAATATATAATAAGTCAGAGAGTAACAAGTGTGATGAAATAAATAAATCAGGAAAGTTGGATAAAGAAAAAGGATCTTACTAAAATTAAGGTGAAAAGAAAAATTCCACATTATTTAAGATACAATTCCTTAGACCTAACTGGATTTTGTAATATTAGAATATATTTATGACTCCATATGGACCTTTCTAGACTTGTGGGGACATGAAGTGCTCTTATACGTTTTTTCTTCTATTTCAAGTGGGACTTCTTTGTTGTATTTGTTTTTTTATATCTTTATTTTAAAATGATAACTATAAGGTTACTTGCATATTACTAAAATTTTATTATAAAAACTCAAGGACACTACTTATGAGATCCATTAAATAAATTTAGAGGAGAAAAAGTTTATAACTGAGTTGAAATATCTTAAAAGCAGAAGGCTCTAGGATAATCAATCATCTAAGTCTAGTTAGTTGTTTTTTATTTATATTTTATAACTATTAGTTGCTTCATTGGACCCATCAAGAAATTTGAGGGCTGCAGTTTCCTCAGTAGTGGTAAGGGTGGTCTTTAAAATCCACTGCAGCACTGAAACTGATGAATATTTGAATACTATGTACTATCTAGTTCTATAGATGAGCTCCACTATTAATATTATATCATAATCTACTATTTTTCCTTTCTACTAATAACTGAGCTGGCTGAATATTTGCTGTAAGTGTTTGAAGATCATTAGACTGTGTGACCAGAAAAACCAACCATCTGTTCTATGGAAACATTTTAATTTTAAATACTTTGAAACTATGAAAAAGGTTAAAATGCAGAAATATATAGAGAATATATAAACTAATAACCATGTATTTATCAATAAAGGTAACTCAATATTTTATCATATTTTGCTTAGATATCTTTTAAAAACAGATAAAATCTTACAGATTTATATAACCCCACAATCTACCTCTTTCCTGATACATTTTTTTTTCGCTCACCACAAAAAGAACTACATATAGGATGTGCTTTTTTATCTTTTCCAAATATGGTTTTATACTTTTCCAACATATATTTGAATACATAGAAGTTATATTGGCTGAAAAAGAAAAAAAATGATCTTCTTCCAAAATACAACCTTTTTTGCTATGATAAAAATAATTTCTGAAGACTTCCCTTGCAGTCCAGTGGTTAAGACTCTGGGCTTCGACTTCAGGGGCCTTGGGTTTGTTCCCTGGTTAGGGAAATAAGTTCTCATGTGCTATGCAGACAAAACAATTTTAAATAATAATAATAATTTTTCTGTAACTGAGTTTTTGTTTTATTTCCTCAAAACAACTGCACCTAAATGGGCATGCCATTGTGTTGATGTAGAATGTATATATACAAGAATTCTTCACACTATTTGTCTATCTTTATGGTTTCATATGACTTCCCTGGTGGCTCAGACGGTAAAGCATCTGCCTACAATGCGGGAGACCCGAGTTCAATCCCTGGATCGGGAAGATCTCCTGGAGAAGGAAATGGAACCCATGCCAGTATTCTTGCCTGGAAAATCCCATGGACGGAGAAGCCTGGTAGACTATAGTCCATGGTTTCGTATATGGGTATAATAGCCTTATATTACCAACTAATAATGACTGAGAATCTGCTCCATGTTCAAGGTAATGCTATTGAGCACTTTATAGTGGAGAAAATATGCGTTTTCTCAAGATTTACACTACTTTGTATGGCAATACTTCATTTGCTGCATTCTCTAATGCACTGAGAATACACAGATCTAGCTATATACACAACAAAGTGAATGTTTCTCTTTTCTGTTAAACAACCTAATTTCGCATTTTAATAGATTTCACCAGAAAATAAAATTATCATTTTTATTATGTCAGGAAATATATTCTTTTAATTTCAGTGTTAGGGGAGAGTTAGCCCAGTGTAGCCTTTACAGATAAAATTGATGGTTTGTTATGTGTTTTGACTTTTTACGTGTTTTGACTTTTTACTATCTCAAAATAATAACTTTTATTTTGATACTTCAAAAGTTTTATTTTCGAATCTTGACCAAAATGCCCAATTCTATACTTGACTTGGGGGAACTTTATTCTGTTTCCAAAAAAAGTATTTTCCTTCCTCACTTCCATTACAGAGCCACTGTGTCAGATGGCCAATATAATTTACTTATTTTTCATCAAGAACTAGTTGAACTTAGACTAATACATGTGCTTATCACGTTATGTGTAAAAGTTCTTACTTTATCTTGTGTTGTGGTTTCGCTAATTAACTAAGCATTATTTGATTATTTATTACATTAGTTTGGTTTACAAGGAACAGTTTTTTGAAGTAGATGTGATACTAAATACCTAAATATAGCAATTTTTTGATGGTTGCTTTTGCATTCATCTAATTAGAATTGTCAAATCTAGAACACATAAAATAATTTTATACTAGCTAAAATGCATAAGCTTTTAAATTATTCTGAGTCAATTAGAATCACTTTGTAAACAGAGGTAGTTTTAAAATAAACATTTGTTAAAAAAGAAAAAATTTATAAAAGCATCATAAAAAGAAAAATTTATAAGAGAATTTAAGTTTTCTTTGAAATATTTTGTTACAAATCACAGTATTGCCTTTATTAACATTGGCATTAATAATAAAAGTGATAATTTTAAACATTTTAATCCATAAAAGAACATATAAATATATATATATAGATACCCAGAACGTAGGTATATATATATATACACACCCAGAGCATGTCAGTGAGGCAGACTAAGTACTTTTCTGAACCTAATACAATTCTCAGATGAGAAACCAAAACCAGAATTATTACTGAGGGTCAAACATATTAAGAATAATTGAGAAAATTCATATATGAGACATTTATTTTTATCAAACCTTTTAGATGTTTTTAATATACAAGTTAAAATGTTTCAATGGTCACATTAGTAAGTTTTCCTTTAAAGAATTAGGGGTCCATAAATAGTGAAGGAACATTCATGCAACAAGGGGCACGATAAAGGAGATAAACATAAGGACCTAACAGAGGCAGAAGAGATTAAAAAGAAGTAGCAAGAATATACAGAAGACCGATACAAAAAAGTCTTAAACCAGGATAAATACGAAGGTGTGGTCACTCATTTAGAGTCAGACATCATGGAGAGTGAAGTCAAGTGGGCCTTAGGAAAGCATTACCATGAATAAATCTAGTGGAGGTGATGCAATTCCAGCTGATCTATTTCAAATCCTAATAGATGATGCTATTGAAGTGCTACACTCAATATGCCAGCAAATTTGGACAACTCAGCAGTGGCCACAGGACTGGAAAAGGTCAGTTTTCATCCCTATCCTAAAGAAGGGCAGTGCTTAAGAATGTTCAAACTACCATACAATTGTGCCCATTTCCCATGCTAGCAAGGTTATGCTCAAAATCCTTCAAACTAGGCTTCAGCATACTTGAATTGAGAACTTCCAGATGTACAAGTTGGGTTTAGAAAAGGCAGAGGAACAAGAGATCAAATTGCCAACATCTGTTGGATCATTAAGAAAGCAAGAGAATTCCAGAGAAATATCTACTTCTCCTTCATTGACTATGTGAAAGCCTTTGACTGTGTGCATCACAACAAACTGTGGAAAATTCTTAAGGAGATGGGAATACCAGATCATCTTACCTGTCTCCTGAGAAACCTGTATGTGGGTTAAGAAGCAACAGTTATAACCTTAAATGGAACAACTGACTGGTTCAAAACTGGGAAAGGAGTACAACAAGGTTGGATATTGTCACCCTGTTTATTTAAATTCTATGCAGAGTGTATCATGAGAAATGCCAGGCTGGATGAGTTACAAGCTGGAATTAAGACTGCTGGGAGAAATATCAACAACCTCAGATATGCAGATGATACCACTCCAATGGCAGAAAGTGAAGAGGAACTAAAGAACCTCTTGATGAGGGTGAATGAGAGAGTGAAACAGCTGGCTTAATGCTATGTTTTCATGACAGCAGGCATGAAATTAGAAGACACTTGCTTCTCGGAAGGAAAGGTATGACAAATAGACAGTATATTAAAGAGCAAAGACATCACTTTACCAATAAAGGTCTGTATAGTCAAAGCTATGATCTTTCCAGTAATCAGGTACAGATGTGAGAGTTGGACTGTAAAGAAGGGTGAGCACTGAAGAACTGATGCTTTTGAAATGTGGTGCTGGAGAAGACTCTTGAGAGTCCCTTGGACAGCAAGGAGATAAAACCAGTCAATACTAAAAGAAATCCACTCTGAATATTCATTGGAAGGACTGATGCTGAAGCTCCAATACTTGGCCTCCTGATACAAAAAGCTGACTCATTAGAAAATACCCTGATGCTGGGAAAGATTGCAGGCAAAAGGAAAAGAGGGTGGCAGAGGATAAGTTGGATGGCATCACGGACTCAATGGACATGAACTTGGGCAAACTCTGGCAGATAGTAAGCGACAGGGAGGCCTGGCGTGCTGCATTCCTTGGGGTTGCAAAGAGGAGGAAATGACTTAGGTACTGGACAACAACAATAATGAATAGCATATATCACGCCTTAAAAAATTCATAAACTCATAAGATAAAACTTGACTAAATGTTCTAGACTTAAGTGAACTCTCCTTATCCAACTACAAGGTCTCAAAAAACTTGCTTTTTAAAAAATTCACACTTGAATTCTTAGAAATCTATTTCCTAGTCTCCTAAGTAGTATTACCAGGGTAGACTATATATAACCATTGGAAGTAAATATGAATTTCTGCAGCTGCAAGAAGGTGTTGAGAAGTCACAGCTCTATTAAAACAAATTTAATGGAAATATGTAGTGACAACCCTATGCAAAACAGATAATCAGAAAAAAATTTCAGTCTCCCAGAAGACTCTTCTCTACACCTAGATGATTATCCTTCATCTCACTTCATTCTCATAAGATTATTATTTATTAAGTTATTTTGAGATAAGTTGCTAAATCTTTAACTTAGATGAAAATCCAGAATTTCACCTTATTTGGAGTACTCACTTTATAGAAGAAGATGAATAAAGACAGAAAAGATTTCATATGTTCAAAGCAATATCATATGGTGCAGTGTCAAGATTGGGAAAGCTATTTTTGAGCATGTGGGACTTCTTGAAATCTATGTCAAAATACTAAGAAGTAACCTTCATGTGAACACAAATAAAACCATGCCTCATTTTTTTTTTTCATTTAGCAAATGTACTCATTATCCTTTAAATCCATTTTATACTTTAATTTATGTTCTTCTGAGATTGCATGCAAACTATCTCATATGTAATTACTGATATCAATTTGTGTCATTATGTATAGGCACACTAAACCCATACACACTGGAAATAGAAGCAAATGTAAGCCAATCAAAACAGAGGAGTGCACAATACTTCTGAAATAGTAAAATATATCAAAATATTATCTAGCTATACAAAATGGTAGTAAAATATAGTAAACTACAATTACTTTATTGCTATTTGGTTTTAGCAGCAATATAACTGTTCAGGTAGTGACAGAAATAAATAATGGAGCATTCATAAGCATGGGCTTTCCAAATAGCTCAGCAGGTAAATAATCCACATTCAATGCAGGAAACACAGGAGACACAGGTTCAATCCATGGGTCAGGAAGATCCCTTGGAGGAGGAAATGGCAACCTACTCCAGTATTTTTGCCTGAAAAATCCTGTGGACAGGACCCTGGCAGGCTACAGTCCATGAGGTTGCAAAGAGGTGGACACGACTGAGTGACTTAAGTATAATTATTAGAACTCACTGCTATTTATAACTATCTGATACTGGGTTAATTTACCCTCTGTAATACAAACTCCATATAGCAAACAATCTTTTTGTCACTGTGATATTCCCACAATATAGCCTAGTACTTAATTGAATTGATGTATTAATATAAGCATTATTGTGTCAGTTACTCAGTAGAAAGATGTATCTTACTTTCTCGATAAGAAGAAAGACATTTTGCCCATCCTGAGAATATGTTTTGCCATTATTTAGATTACTGACAGATAGCTAATAAAAACTCAAGTCCAACACCAAAATTAATTAACAACTGTCTTTCACTGAGCAAACCCAATTATGAACAAAGTTTCATTCTTTGCTTGTTTTAATCTCTAGAAAATCAGCTGTGGACTCTTCATTTTCATCTTCCACATAATATATCCTCTATCAGTCCTCTCATCTGCTAATCACATTTCTAGTTAGCAAAATGTCTTATTCTCTGCTGCTGGCCTTTTTATTATTATAATGATCAGATACATACAAAACATTCTGCATTTGGACTTATCATTGTTTATTTTAATAAAACTACTCTATTTTTCTAATAGGTATTTAAAGATAAAGTGCTTGCAAAACAAAATATAAAATGCATAATTTACATATGCATTTATTTCCCTCTGATATACTTATGTGTTGCTTTCATCTCTAAGTTCAATATTTTTCTGGCTCATAATTCTTGACTTCATTCATATATCTGTTCAACATCAACTCCTAAGAAAGGAGCCCCTGACCACACTATCTCATATGGTACCAATATCACTCTTTACTCCATGATCTTACTACATTTTACCCCCAAAACATTTTTTTTCACTATCTGAAATCATAATGGTTGTTGTTTGTGGATAGTATTTCTTTCTAAATAAAAAGGAAAGTTTCACAAGGTAAGGAGCTTTACCTGAGTATATTGTTAGGGCTGTTTCTGTCTTATCAGCTCAAGTGGGAGGCACATCTTTGTTCTCAGCTGCGGGTATTAGGTGCCAATTTAAAGGCAACAGAAGGAGTTCCAGGCAACATCATTGATACAATGTCCTACAAATCACCCCCCCCATATCATCATACCACTGTTAGCAATGAAACCAGATGTTAATACAGCCACATATATCATCTAACCATTTATTGGTGATAAAAACAAAATCATCTTTAACATTGCCATTCTTTGTGCTTATAATAAAATATAAGCTAAAAACTCAGAGTACATAAGACCTCATCCAGAATTTCAGAAATTAAAGGTCATCAAAAAAAATTCCAAGTTAGAGCCATCTTGAAGTGGGGAGTAGCTAAAGTTCTAGTTGTTGATGTCTTGGTATCATGCATGCTGCTTTGGGCAACTCTTTCCTTCTCAGTTTTATCTTTTGTCACCTGTCTCTTAGCAGCTTGATACTCTTCCCTGAGTCACTTTTTATTTTTTGGTTGGGGAGCTATTTAAGCTTATTTTATCCTACTTAAATAACTTTGGTCTTTGGAATGCAAAATTCAAAATAATTATTTAAATAAGCAAGGAAATACAGTTATAATTGAAGCATTAGGAGTGTCAACCCTTTTGAAAGTAGGACTTCTTGTACACACAATAATGCCTCTTAGAATCTCATATGTTCCTCTTAGTTGTCAAATTCTTGTTATGCAACTGATCTGCCTTGCAAAGTGTTGAATGGGTTTTTACATACTGACCAGTCAAAATATGTTCTCAAAGTATATAAACTGTATTCCAACTCAGATTTTTCCTTTTATTCCTGAACATAGTTAAGGATTATGAATGCAGCCACTGAATTTTGGGGTTATTTACTTTATTTCATTTTGTTTTTAGGAATAAATAAGATGATGAATGCAGGAAAAGTTTATTATTGTTTCATTTTAGCTAATGTACTTGATTATTCAAAATTAGATTCCTTCTTTCCACTAGACTAAACTATAAGTCCACTTCATGAGAACATGGTTTAAAAATTGTCTCAAAGTTATGAACTTGTGGAAAAAGTAGATAAACCTCCTGTTACTTCTCAAGTTTTCATGAGATTCTTTGAATACAGAATGAATTTTTAAGATACCAGTTTTCTTCTGTCTGTGCTTTGTGTATTGTACAGCATCAATCAATTTCTGATAATATTCTATTGATTATTTTATTTTATCTTTGATCTGCTCTCTACCAGAATACAAGGTTCATGAGATCATGGACTTTTTCTGCTTGGTTTACTTTGTATTCCACATACATATAATAGTATATAACATTTAATTACAAAATAGGAATTAATGTTGAGGTTTTGATGGATACTTAGAGAAGCATGTGTCATATTTTAGTATCCTTTTACATAGATCGTATGTATAATCTAATCTTTATTTATTGACTCAGGCACTGTAAAGACATGAACGTCTTTGAATTCTTTATGCTTTCATTATTTGAAATAAATGGTAAAACTTCATAGATAAATCTCTCTATTTTTAGTATTTTAAAAGTCAATTTAAGAAGCAGATCTTTCTGAGATTATATTTTCAGCATAAATTCAAATGGGATTATTAATATATTCAGTCAAACACTGCCTACCATAGAGACAGATCTGGGTAGGAATTTGAGCTCTTCACAAATACTTGATCGTTATATTCCTTGCGGTACATGAAGATAACACTTGTGTGCTTTGTTTGGCCTCAGATCATGTCATAGGGCTTACTTCGGACAAGAATATGTGAATAGAAGTGATATGGACTCCTTTCAGGGAGAATTTTAAAACCTGGTGCATATTTTCAGCATGCTCTCTCCAAAAAACAACTGATATTGTAATGACTTTTTTGTATTAACATATGGAAGAACTTAACCTAGTATACCAATATTTGTGGGATACTAGGACATTTAGGAAAGGGTGGACTGACCCATGACCCAGGTCATGAAGATCCCCTGGAAGAGGGCATGGCAACCCACTCCAGTATTCTTGACTGGAGAATCCCAGGGACGGGGGAGCCTAGTGGGCCACAGTCCATAGCATCGCAAAGAGGTAGACATGACTGAAGTGACTGGACATGCCTGCATCTACTTGGTTGACTATCTCCACATATTTTTTTTTTTTTAATTTTTTGATGTGGATCATTTTTCATAAGTATCTATTGAATCTGTTACAATATTGGTTCTATTTTATGTTTTGGTTTTTTGGCTGTGAGTCATATGGGATCTTAGCTCCCAGACCAAGAATTGAACCTGCACTTCCTTCATTGGAAGATGAAGCCTTAAACACTGGACCACCAGGGAAGTCCCTCTTCTCATATGTTTTAAACTCTCTGAAGACAAGAACTACATCTTAACTTCTGTAAGATTAGTTCTGTACCTAAACAAGAGTGATAATACTAATTTTACAAAATATTTTGATGTTTAATATTATATTTAAATATTTTCCTAATTTACATTTTTATTCTTTTGAATCCAAACAATTTTTCTATTTTCCCTTTATCACTAAACATTTAAAAAGATATTATCATACCATAATTGAACAACTAATAAAATTAAAAGCTGAGGAGGGGCTTCCCTGGTGACTCAGTGGTAAAGAATCTGTGAGCTAAGGTCCACAGGGTCACAAAGAGCCAGACATGACTGAAGCAACAGCACACACGCGAAGCAACTGAAGCACTTTGTTATATTTTGAGTTTCTTGTTTGAACTTTTTAAAACAGAAGAAAAACTTGGAATAAAACAGAAATCCATAATCAAGCAAGCATGCAGCAGTAATTTTATGTAATTTTATTGATAACTGTCACATTCAGTGTTTATTATTTGAAGGCTGTTTCAGATATTGCAGTTGAAATCTTTTAACCGCTGAAAAGAGACACGTTTCTGGTATAGAAATAGTGTAGAAGAAATATACCTTGTTCATGGATTGGAATAATCATCGTGAACATGAGTATACTACCCAAAGCCATCTATAGATTCAAAGCAATCCCTATTAAGCTACCAATGGTATTTTTCACAGAACTAAAACAAACAATTTCACAATTTGTATGCAAATACAAAAAAACCTCTTATAGCCAGAGCAATCTTGAGAAAGAAGAATGGAACTGGAGGAATCAACCTGCCTGACTTCAGACTATACTACAAAGCTACAGTCATCAAGACAGTATGATATTGGCACAAAGACAGAAATATAGATCAATGGAACAAAATAGAAAGCCCAGAGATAAATCCATGCACCTATAACACTTTATCTTTGACAAAGGAGGCAAAAATATACAACGGAGAAAAGACAATCTCTTTAACAAGTGGTGCTGGGAAAACTGGTCAACCACCTGTAAAAGAATGAAATTAGAATACTTTCTAACCCCATACCCCAAAATAAACTCAAAATGGATTAAAGATCTAAGTGTAAGACCAGAAACTATAAAACTCCTAGAGGAAAACATGGGCAAAACATTCTCTGACATAAATCACAGCAAGATCCTCTACGACCCACCTCCCCGAGTAATGGATATATAAGCAAAAATAAACAAATGGGACCTTATTAAACTTAAAAGCTTTTGCACAATGAAGGAAACTATAAGCAAAGTGAAAAGACAGCCTTCAGAATTTGAGAAAATAATAGGAAATGAAGCAACTGACAAAGAATTAATCTCAAAAATATACAAGCAACTCACGCAGCTCAATACCAGAAAAATAAACGAGCCAATCAAAAAGTGGGAAAAAGACCTAAACAGACATTTCTCCAAAGAAGACATACAGATGGCTAACAAAAACATGAAAAGATGCTATGCTCAACATCACTCATTATTAGAGAAATGCAAATCAAAACCACAATTAGGTACCATCTCTTGCTGGTCAGAATGGCTGCTACCAAAATGTCCACAAACAATAAATGCTGGAGAGGGTGTGGAGAAAAGGGAACTCTCTTACACTGTTGGTGGGAATGCAAACTAGTATAGCCACCATGGAGAACAGTGTGGGGATTCCTTAAAAAGCTGGAAATAGAACTGCCATATGATCCAGCAATCCCACTGCTGGGCATACACACCAAGATAAACCAGAATTAAAAGAGACATGTGTACCCCAGTGTTCATTGCAGCACTGTTTACAATAGCTAGGACATGGAAGCAACCTAGATGTCCATCAGCTGGTGAATGGATAAGAAAGTTGTGACACATCATTGTGGAATATTACTCAGCTATTAAAAAGAATGCATTTAAATCTAATGAGGTGGATGAAACTGGAGCTTATTATACAAACAGAAGTAAGTCAGAAAGAAAAACACCAATACAGTATATTAACACATCTATATGGAATTTAGAAAGATGGTAACAATTACCCTACATGCAAGACAGCAAAAGAGACACAGATATAAAGAACAGACTTTTGGACTCTGTGGGAGAAGGTAAGGGTGTGATGATTTGAGAGAATAGCATTGAAACATGTATATTATCATATATGAAATAGATGACCAGTCCAAGTTTGATGCATGAAACAGGGCACTCAAAGCTGGTGCACTGGGACAACACAGAGGGAAGGGATAGGGAGGGAGGTGGGAGGGGGGTTTGGAATGGGGGGCACATGTACACCCACGGCTGATTCATGTCAATGTAAGGCAAAAACCACCACAATATTGTAAAGTAATCAGCCTTCTATTAAAATAAATAAATAAATTTTTAAAAAAGAAATAGTGTAAAAATAAGTATGATTCCATATTTTAAAACAACTTAAGAATCTTAAAGAAATACAACTG
Source organism: Giraffa tippelskirchi (assembly GCF_054371585.1). Lineage (NCBI taxonomy): Eukaryota > Metazoa > Chordata > Mammalia > Artiodactyla > Giraffidae > Giraffa > Giraffa tippelskirchi. The sequence goes on from NC_137281.1 coordinate 102,532,247, forward strand.
AAAATGACAAAGCTAAACAAATAGTAATTTATATTTTAAAATTAAAGGAAGCAATAGGAAATAGTTATCAATTCAAGACAACTCTGAGATTCATTCTTGAAATTTGAGGGAATGTTCACTAGAAGTTGTATTTTCAGGTCATCACACCCCTATGTAAAGCACTGAATTAGTCATCAGAATTACCAAATACAAAGTTTAGTTTGCACATACCACAATAAATTAACTTTAAATATCTCATTAATATGTTTGTTATTTTTTAAAAATTTCTTAGAACTATATTCTAATGTAAGTTTAAGGAACTGAGTGTATCTTGCCCAGAAGAACTAAAGAAAATATTTGCCATTTGGGTTAGTTCTCAGTCCACGGAGTAAATCTTGAAACCTAATAGTGGACTGAGCACGATATTTTAATAATCGTGGAAATGCATTAATCCAGGCATAACTAGAGAATGCATCTCTGGTTGGAACTTAATATGTGTGTATGCTCAGTCATGTCCGACTTTTTGACCCCATGAACTGCAGCCTGGCAGGCTCCTCTGTCCACAGCATTCCAAAGAGTACTGGAATGGGTTGTCATTTCCTTATCTAGGGGATCTTCCTGACCCAGGGATCAAGCCTGGGGATCTCCTGCATTGCAGACAGATTCTTTACCATCTGAGCCACCAAGGAAGCCAGTATTTATGAGATGATTAATTTGTAAGAGTTCTGTTGACTGACTGGGTAAGAATGTGAATATGATAACTCTAAGTATTTAGCATCAAGGTTTAGTAAGACAGGAACAGGGTGAGTTAGTATTTTATTCAATAAAATATCCCCTATTCCAAAGATGAGAGTCAAAAAATCACATTCATTGTGGGTCTCTAAGACAGAGTATAAAAAGAAAACTGTGTAAAATCTAAAATCCTTCATTTTTAGAACCTATAGTGTATATGTTAAATGGAGTCAAATGATACCTATGTTGTCTTGTATATTCAAATAACTTGGAAACAGTCTTGCTTGTTTCTTAATTCTTTAGATACTAAGGAAAACAGACACTCAAATAACCTTTTCCTCTTTCCTGTTAAGCAACAAATGAAGCAAATAGTTGGGAAGCTAGTAGCTGTCTAAGGAGATTAAATAATTTCTTTGCTGAGCCTAAAAAATACAACTTAAGGACATTAAGATTTTGAGAAAATTTTTTTCCATACATTAATTTTTTAACTTCACATGAAATATCTGTTCTTTTTTTAAGTTTTTTAAAGTAGTGATTCCAGAATTCTAGTGCTTTTTTATAGATAGACTGCAGCAATATTTAAGAAAAGTATATAAGCCAATAATCAAATTCTAAAACAACTTTTCTCATTATATTTAAATAAAGACCATACAATTTCATCAAAAGAGTCAGCTGATTTTACCAAAAATTTGGAGGAATGCTGGGTTTAGTTACCAAATCCATCCAACAAGGAGTTTAATGATACAGTACTGATTTTATAATCTTAATTTAAGAATAAATAAGTTTCTAACAGTTTGTGGATTAAAAAAAAGGTGGGCTCTTTTGAACTGAATTTACCATGGTCTTTAAGGGTCTAATTTACTTTTCATGCTTCAGAAAGTCAAAAATGTGTTGTATAATTAAAGTCATGCTTGATATTAAAAAGGAAAGTACTTTTCATTAGATAATATAGATAATTTATGGATAAAAAATTATTTATATATATATGCTCAAAATAAAAATATAGAGTAAAATAATGATTTTAAAATCATAAAGTATGTAGTATAAATTAATAATCCCTTTAGGAAAACAGTCTCATAATCAAAGACATAAATACTAATTATTAGAGAAGAAATCCTTTTTAAAAATTTATGTTGCTTAAATTAAAAATTTATGTTATAGAGATTTAAAATTTGCTACATTCCTAACATCATTTATTTAAACATCATCCAAGTTATATTGGTTACATTCAGAAGCTCACTGATTCAAAATTCTAAGTTTTGGACATGAAAAGGCCATATTCATGTCATATAAATCTTCACTACAATAATCATCAGCTCAGAATTAAAGAAGGATTATGTTAAACACTAGTATTTGATTGTGTCTTAAAATAATGTTAATATCTAAATGTGCATACTTGAGGATGTAGGAACCTAAATTTTCTAAGATAATATAGAAAAATGACTGTACTTAATGACTTCATTTCCTATTATTAAACAGAATATTCTTAAAAATTATATCAATTTCATTGTCTCTAGAATGCTTCTGCCCTATGGTCCTCAACTTTGGTGTGCAAGAGGATCTTCAAAAGAAGTGATGCCTACCTACTGAGGCCATTTTTGCATGTTAAGATTTTTCATGAAAGAGTTAAACGTAAAGAATATGGGAGTGGAATATGGAAAAAGAGTAGTGTTTATACTTGGTCTTTCTGTTCTTATACTATATCTACAAACATTTCCTTTCTTTCACATTGGCAGGACAGTGGAAGGCCATTATTTTTTATTGAAACCTCCCCAAAAGATACATCAAAGTTTCTCTTCCATGGCAAGATACACTGTCTGGGTAAATTACCAATTAAAATAGAGTATAACAAAAACAAAGCATCCTAGGAAAAAATAATACTTGTTTCTAAATATAAAAGAAAATCCTAACAACAAAGAAAACCAGAAAATGATGCTAAGGCAAGTAAAGAGCTAGCTTCAGAAACTATAAGAAAAAGGATTGTTTTTTGAACTGTGGTTTGTAGCACCAGAAATATGTCTTCCTCTGGTGGATAGCATGAATCTCACAAACTTGGAAAGAATAGCACTAGCATCAGGCTTACTGATCCAATCAAGAAAGCTTTAAAATAAGACTGAAAGTGGAAGAGAAAAATTTGAATCAGTGAAATGGATATTATGGAGGACAATAGGTTTGAAATAAAAATAAGACAAGTGAAAAAAATGGCTAGAAATTATTTTGTGAAAATCATGGCTTGGAATACTACTTAGACCCAGGTTATACAGTGTTCTGAATAAAGCTGAAATAAAAATAGTAGATACGTTAAACTCTTAAAATGCACTTTAAAAAGAACTGTTAATGCATCCCAGGAAGATGAGTGTAAGAATTACCACAAATGTTTGTGTAAGGAGTGCCTGCATAAGGGAACCTGGCCTGTGGTACAAGTGGGGAATATATTTTACTCCACACTCCAATTATCTGACAGGTATCATTATCTTTGACTTCCCAGGTAGGAGTCAAGGCTTCAGTATGTTCAGAAATACCAAATAGTGCTCAAGGTTATATAGCTCAAAATGATAAGGCTAGATTGGCTAGAATTGGAAGCTAGGTGTGCAAGGAATTCATAATTTCAGCAAAACACAGTAAGGAGAAATTTATACACATACATGCATGCAAATATAATGCATTCCAGTGTAGCAGAGTGGGGGGAAATTACCTAACTAATTTGTGCACAAGGATGAACATGGTGACTGGGAAATGTGTGTCACTGCATATCAGGGAGTTATATACTAGTTTTATGATCAAGAAGCAAAGACAGGAACTTAGGATGTTCATGTCAGGAAAGGAAAATTTAAAAAAAAGAGAAACTCATTGGAAAACAGCATAGCAATCCCAGGGAAAAATATTACAGAAGATAGTATATTAATAATGAGTACAAGATATGGACAAGAAGGAAGGGCTTTAAACAGTTGGATTCCTCTTAGGAGGAAGTTTAAAATCTCTCCATTTGAGGAGAGCACTTAGCTGGTAACTCTTCTGTCAAATATGATTTACAGAGAAGGTGATTTGCATATATAGTGGAGACTTCGGGATTGAAAGTTTTAAGACTATTAGAATAAAAGAAGAGAATGATAAGTGGGGTTGGGTAAATTAATTTTGCAGATGTAACCAGACAGCCCTTCAGCATACAGGAAGCAAAGGGCAGTTACCCAGACACCCTAAGAAAATATAACCAACGAAGAAAGTGAGAAACTAAAGATGAAATTCTGACTCAAATGTTGGAGAAAAGAAAAACAACCTATAACCAGAAAAAAGGAAAAGACACCTAAATAAAATGATTCAATTTTACATTGCAGTTTGGCATTGTGTGTTGTGTTAAGTCGCTTCAGTCACGTCTGACTCTTTGTGACCCTATGGACAGTAGTCCACCAGGCTTATCTGTCCGTGTTATTCTCCAGGCAAGAATACCGGAGTCAATTGCCATGCCCTCCACCAAGATATCTTCCTGAACCAGGGATCGAACCTGCGTCTCTTATGTCTCCTGCATTGGCAGGCAGGTTCTTTACCACTAGCGCCACCTGGGGTTCTTTGTTTTTTAAAAACGTATGTAATAAAAGAAGAATATGATTGCCTAAATCATTTGGCAAAGACTTGGAGAGGAATGTAAGGTATCTAAAGTCAAGAATGTGCTAAGATGCTCTAAATATAAAAGACCTAAAAACATTAACTGTGTTGAGAAAAGAAGAAGAAAAGGATGAGCCAATAAACTGAGGGAGAAAGGGCTGCTGAGCTTTTTTGTTTCTATCCTTCCTATCAAGAAAAATTACCATAAATTCTAACAAGTAAAATAGAAGAAACAATTTTGACAGGTATTTGGTATTTACTTAGGTACCAAAATAAGAGTAACAGAGAAAATTTCCAAATGAACAGTTCCTGCCTAACATGCCTGTGACCTGTGAATACTTAGACAAGAAGGATAAGGATATTCAACTTCAAATGTATCTTAATTTTAATGATATATCTTGCATAGTCTTTTATTATAACTTTTTAACAAGATTAAAAAAAAAAACAATGGTTTTATGATAGTGAGACTGAATGGATTGGTGGTGATGGATTGATCTTTCTCTAAGCAAATTCTATCTTTTCTACTTTCAAAATTCAAAATGTTATCGTATGATTTAGCTATGAAAGTGGAAAACACATTTTACAAATCTCTGCATAATACAAAGATGTAAAAGAAAGCTAACAGCTTATGTGATAATCAAATAAATCTTCAAAAATGTTTTGTTATGCTGAAACAATCTTTCCAGATAACTTACTATATAACAGGAAATAATGAAAAGACCTACATTTAAATTTTAAAAAATATCATTTATACCAGCAAAGGATACCTGAATTTAACATTGGTTCATTTGAAAAAGCTATGATATTTTTACAGACTCCATAATCTTCAGCTACTTTAGGAAAACATCCTACTTCATTGTTTTTTCTCATTTTACCAAAATATTTCTATTCTTCAGACACATTAAATTAGCTTTTAAAAATCAGATATACTTTGAATCCCTGAGAATAAAAATATGTAGGATTTCTAGCTTAGGAAATGAGATGAAGAATTACTCAGTGCAGGTAAATGTAAGCACATCTTAAATAAGTTTCTTTCATAGAAATTATACCATGTAATTTCTATAGCATATCTAAGTGATGAAATATTTCAGAAAGCTCACATCATAGTAAAAATGCAGAAATTAATTTCAAAGATTTGTAAATAATTTGAAACAGTTCTGGTTAGTGTAATGTTGTGTTTGATTTAGAAAAAAATATGGTCTGAAATTCATTGCAAAATGATTAAAACTTTATATCAACAATCGTCATAACAAGATCTTCAAAGAGAATCACATAAACACAAAAGAAGATAATTAAATTCCTCACCTGCCTAATACCCAACCGGTATGCAACAATCCGATCCACTGCATCAGGATTCATTTGAGTCCACTGTAGACTGTAGGAGTAAACACGGTGTCTGTTCTGCCACACAGGATTGTAGGTATCGTAATAGAATTCTGGAGCATAGGCCTTTCCTAGAAACAAAAAGAGTCCTTAAATTTAAATGTATATTACAGTCAAACCTAATTACTCTTTTTGTACCTTTTATTACTTTCTACTTCATGTTCCATAAGTAATTCTTATATTTAAAAAGTCATATGATTAAATTCAAATTAATTTCTGGAGAATTTGAGAACAGATGCAAGATGATTTCCTGGTTGGTTTGATGAACAGTGTGAGAGGAAGAGAAGACCCAAGAATGACTACAAGTTTTTTGGCGTAAGCAACCAGAAGAATGGAATGTCCATCAACTGACATGAAAAGCTATGAGAGGATCAAATTTGAGGGGTCAGGAAATTACTTTTGAACAATTTGAACGATCTAAATGGAGACATCAAGTGAGATACATTGGACTAAAATGCAGGAGAGGCCAGGCTTGGAAATACAATCTTGCTAACCATAGGCATATAGATAGATTTCATTTAGATTTGTTTAAATATTTTCATTGTAGTATAGTTGCTTCAAAATGCTGTGTTAGTTTCTGCTGTACAGCAAAGTGAAACAACTAAACATATACATATATCCCCTCTTTTTTGGATTTCTTTCCCATTTAGGTCATCACAGAGCAGCCAAAATCTTTATCAGCAAGTGAATGATAACTCTGCAAAAAAAAAAATCAGTGAATATGACAATCTGTGTTTATATTATCCATGTCGTCAGTCAATAAATTGAAATTAACCAAACAAAACCTTAACAATGCAAGAACTTTGATTGATAACAAAAAGGTTTTTTTTCTTCTTTTTTTTTAGATTTTTGGGATATGTGAGGTGTGTGTGCGCTCAGTTGCTTAGTCGCTTAAGTCTTATCTGACCCTTTGAGACCCTAGGGACTGTAGCCTAACAGGAACCAGGATCCTCTGGTCCATGAAATTCTTCAGGCAAGAACACTGGACTGGGTTGCCACACCCTCCTCCGTGGGATCATCCCAACACAGGGACCAAACGTGCATCTCCTGAATTGCAGATTCCTGTAGATTCTTTACCACTGAGCCACCAGGGAAGTCCCCATATGTGAGGTACACATAGTGTATATATAACATGCATAAATCATCTCAGGTTTTTCTTTTAATCACCAAATTGAAAAATGTGCAAACCACTGGGAATTATGGGTCCAACTCATTAATAATCTGAAATATAGACTTTTTACACCATATATTTTACCAATAATACATTTATTTATTAAATCAATATTTATTGCGAGTCTGTTGAATGCCGAGTAGTGTTCTAGGCAATGAACAAAGAGGTATGGCCTCTGTCTTCCTAGAAATTGCTTCCATTTTCTCAGACCTTTCAGATAGCTTTATAATTTTTACTGGATTTATGATTTAATAAATTGTAAATTATTCAACAGACTTATTTTTTTGAAATTAATTTAAATATTAAATGTCCTTCTGAGGTTTTCCTCCTGGGTTCCTGTTTGCAGGGAATTTTCTTGCCTGGTTTTCTTTTTCTTCATCATTAGTCACCTAACATCTAGGGATTGAACAAGAGCTGATTCATAAGAATATATAACAGATAATTAAAGAATGAATTTTGAAGACTAAGAATGAAATTAATGGTCTCTATTACCCTAGAGAGGTTTACCAGGAAAGAAATGTTAGATGAACTGAAGTTAATTTCTGATAAATTTACTAGTAAAATTAAATACATTGAATTAAATATCTGAATTTTAATAACATTTGGTAAAGTCTTACATCAACATTGTGTGCTTTTAAAATGTTCTATGAATGTTCATTCATTTTAATTGAAAATGGATTATTAATTCTATACAAATTATCTTGCATAAGAGGAAAAGAGCCATCACAAATTTTTATTGCTTCTTTATTTTGTATATTTTTTACTTATTTCTAACTAAATGATAGTGCAAATTCATGTTCACAACACTTAGCAACATCTAGATGAGAGGAACACAATATACTGAATGAAGGAATCAGTACCCAAAATGTCACTGACAACTTGCATTTGAGACAAAATTTCCCAAACCATTATTGAGGAGGTACATTTCATAGAAGGCTATATAATGAGTCAGGGGTTTTGATTAAAAGTAAACATTCAAAATATATAAATGAAGTAATGAGCTGTTTAAGTGAGTAATGTCAATATACAGTGTTTTCATTAGAAATTAGTGTCTAGATTTAATTGACGAGGTAACAGTCTCAATGGTTGGTTTTTCATTTTATTTATTGCTTTTTATTTTTGCTTTTTAATTGAGGGGAGCAGGGAAAGAGGGGATTGCTTTTGTAACCTAGCCAAGAGGAAAATACAAGAGGTATTAGATTTAGTGCTAACATTTGTTTTTTCATAAAAAAATTAGGAATTCAAACAGAAATAACAAAAGAATAAAGTCACAACCAGAGGTTATTTAGCATGAAAAAGAAAAAAAAAATCCCTTAAAAACTGGGAAATGAAGTTTTCTGAGAGTTGAAACTCCATCACAGAGAAAGAGAATCAGGCTAAATTTTAAAAGATCTATAAAAGATGAAAGCCAGTGAGTGGCTATTAAAAGGATGCATATTCTGATTTAGGAATGTTCTAGCAATCCTCTCTGAATATGAACTATGAATTTTCCCTTCACTAGAGGTATGGTTGTCTGAGAAGGTCTTACAAACAGCTGAGAAACGAAGAGATGCTAAAGGCAAAGGAGAAAAGGAAAAATATACCCATATGAATACAGCCTTCCAAAGAATAGCTAGGAGAGATAAGAAAGCCTTTTTCAGTGATTAATGCAAAGTAATAGAGGAAAACAATAGAATGGGAAAGACTAGGGATCTCTTCAAGAAAATTAGAGCTACCAAGGGAACATTTCATGCAAAGATGGGTTCAATAAAGGACAGAAATGGTATGTACCTAACAGAAGCAGAAGATATTAAGAAGAGGTGGCAAGAATATACAGAAGAACTATACAAAAAAGATCTTCACCACCCAGATAATCACAGTGGTGTGATCACTCACCTAGAGCCAGACATCCTAGAATGCACAGTCAAATGGGCCTTAGGAAGCATCACTACAAGAAAAGCTAGTGGAGGTGATGGAATTCCAGATGAGTAATTTCATATCCTGAAAGATGATGCTGTGAAAGTGCTGCACTCAATATGCCAGCAAATTTGGAAAACTCAGCAGTGGCCACAGGACTGGAAAAAGGCCAGTTTTCATTTCAATCCCAAAGAAAGGCAATGCCAAAGAATGCTCAAACTACTGCACAATTGCACTCATCTCACACGCTAGCAAAATGATGCTCAAAATTCTCCAAGCCAGGCTTCAACAGTAGGTGAACCGTGAACTTCCTGATGTTCAAATTGGATTTAAAAAGGCAGACGAACCAGTGACCAAATTGTGAACATCCTTTGCATTATTGAAAAAGCAACAGAATTCCAGAAAAATACCTACTTCTGCTTTATTGATGATACCTGTTTTATTGACTATTTCAAAGCCTTTGATTGTGTGGATCACAACGAACTGTGGAAAATTCTGAAAGAGATGGGAATACCAGACCACCCGACCTGCCTCCTGAGAAATCTGTATGCAGGTCAAGAAACAAGAGTTAGAGCCATACATAGAACAATGGACTGGTTGCAAATCGGGAAAGGAGTACGTGAAGGCTGTATATTGTTACCCTTCTTATTTAATTTATATGCAGAGTACATCATGCAAAATGCTGGGCTGGATGATGCACATGCTGGAATCAAGATTGCCAGGAGAAATATCAATAACCTCAGATATGCAGATGACAGCACCCTTAAGGCAGAAAGTGAAGAAGAACTAAACAGCCTCTTGAGAAAGTGAAAGAGGAGAGTGAAAAAGTTGGCTTAAAACTCAACATTCAGAAAACTAAGATCACAGCATCTGGTCCCATCACTTCATGGCAAATAGATGAGGAAACAATGGAAACAGTGAGAGAATTTTTCTTGGGCTCCAAAATCACTGCAGATGGTGACTGCAGCCATGAAATTAAAAGATGGTTGCTTCTTAGAAGAAAAGTTATGACCAACCTAGATAGCATATTAAAAAGCAGAGACATGATTTTACCAACAAAGGTCCATCTAGTCAAAGCTATGGTTTTTCCAGTAGTCATGTATGGATGTGAGATTTGGACTATAAAGAAAGTTGAGTGCTGAAGAATTGATGCTTTTGAACTGTGGTGTTGGAGAAGACTCTTGAGTACCTTGGACCGCAAGGAGATCCAAGCAGTCAATCCTAAAGGAAATCAGTCCTGAATAGTCATTGGAAGGACTGATGCTGAAGCTGAAACTCCAATACTTTGGCCACCTGATGTGAAGAACTGACTCATTTGAAAAGACCCTGATGCTGGGAAAGATTGAAGGCAGGAGGAAAAGGGGATGACAGAGGATGAGATGGTTGGATGGCATCACTGACTCAATGGACATGAGTTTGGGTAAACTCCAGGAACTGTGATGAACAGGGAAGCATGGTGTGCTGCAGTCCATGGGGTTGCAAAGTGTCGGACATGACTGAGCAACTGAACTGAACTGAGAGTTATTTAGTCAATACCTAACTACCATTTAGCAGGGATGAAATGGGTGGATGATTGTCAACAAAATGGCTTTTAAGGTAAGGCTCAGTCTCAAGTCTATAAGGTGCTATGAAATATTTGCCTATTTTTTCTTGTATTACTTCAATTGTTTTAAGCACAACTGAATTTACTTATAAATTCCATTTAATATTTCTATTGGATTGGCCAAAGATGTTAAATAAAACCCTATTGAACTTTTTGGACAAGTCAATATTATCTGTAGTCTAGTTCTATCTTTTATTGACTGCCAGAAGGGTAACTAGCACATTGGTATTGGCTGCATGCCATAAATGCAAATTGGCATAATCCTAGAACTGATTGTTTATTAAATAAAAACTTTTCACGTTATTGAAGCAGTTTGACATTGAAGTTAGAAAACAATCAGCATGGCCTATGTGAATAATATGAATTTGCTTATCAAAATCCCATTTTCAAGGTTGTGAAAAACTAAGATACAATCTAACCCTTATTTAAATATTCCAAGTAGATCATATTTTCCCATAACATTTCATCACTATCTTTATATTTAATGGTAGATTAATATAAAGGCTTTTCAATGTATTCTTGAAATATTTTATTTGCACTGACATGTCTACTTTATGTATGAGTGATATAATATATAATATATTTTCAGGAAATATTAGATTAGATAAAGAAATAGAGATTACCAACTCCAATACCTTGTATGACAGATAAATTATGGAGCAGAATAGAAAAGGTGATAATATATGGATGTTGCTATAAAATTTTATTTTATTTTATTTTTTAAAATTCTTTTATTCTTGCAAAATGATAAAACCCACCTCCCTAAAATTTTATTTTAGTTGAATAATTGCATCACCTTTTTTTTAGAATTTTAGAATTTTTTTTAGAATTAAAGAGGAAAAAAGCATTTTTAAATAGTTCATAAGTAGTATTGATTAGCAATAAATAATTACTGATAAGAAATGATTTTGAGTAATTATAGTTAAATATGGACATGCTTGCTATGTCTCAGAAAAAGCATATCTATATTTTGGATAAATGTGATACACCTCTTTTGGATAAATGTGGTAAAAGAAAAATGCTTTCTGACTTCATCTGGGAAATATATCTTAAAAGTAAAAAAAAAAAAACAAAAACACAAATTTTCTCTCTGCTTTCAGAGCCACTCACTTGTGATATTTATATACTCATTTTGTAAGAAGCACATAGTACACATAGTAGTACTAAGGAAATACCGTTATAATAATCACAGGCTTTGACAAGCAAACATGACATCTGCTGGTTGAACAGGGAAATAATTCATAATTTTCCTTCTTTTTTTATCCTTCAGGCATTTTTTTGTCCTTCTAGCAAGCATACCAAATTTTTTTTCATTCTCTCTTATACTCTAGTTTTATTTTTTGCAACATTGTTTGAGTTTACATCTTTTTAGATTAATTGACCTAAAAATACAGTCATTATCTAAATTAGCAAATAATCTCTAGACATTATGCATGATTATCTATAGATTTTGGATTTTAAAATATTCATAAGATATATATCTCTCTATAGAGAAAAATTTAATTGTTCAAATTTTTAAATAAGATTTATGTAAAAGTACATTTATTCTATTTTGCAAATAGCTTCTCAAAAATGAGTAAACTGAGTTTTCAAAATATTTTATGCACAAAGCTCAAAGTAAAGGAGATGTTAAGAATATGCAATATGTCACTTTCCTAGTCTAAAAATGTTAGATTAAAGTATAACAAAAATCTTTCTTAGATGCATTCCTAAGCTTACAAGTTGAAAGAGAATTATTTATTAGGGGTCAAAAAACAAATAACTGAAAATCAGACATTGAATAGGAGCTCAGGGAGAAAAAGTGTTCTTGGCATTTGTACTCTTGGGAGCTAGAATTTTAAGTCCATAGGAGATGAGGTTAATAGGCCAATTCAAGATAAGTTGGAAATGAGACCCCACATATGAGCAAAATCAGTGAAAAACAGCAATCTTAGTCATAGAATATACTAGAAAAAAAAGTGTCCTTAACCAGCATAGGAAAATGAGAAATATATTTATATTAACAAAAAGTAATTCTTGGCTAATGATACCACAGGATGGCTTGAGTAGATCCAATATCAATTTGTTCTTTTTTGAAATTTAGGTATAGTTGATTTACAATGTTAATTTCTGCTGTACAGCAAAATTATTTAGTTATACATATATAACTGAATGGTTATGGGGTGGTATATGGATGTAGATATAAACATGCATATACATATGTATGAATGTATATATATATTAATACATCATATTTTTAATATATTCTTTTCCACACAGTTTATCATAGGATATTGAAAATAGTTCCTTATGCTATACAGTAGAACCTTGTTGTTTATTTCAATTTGTTCCTGAAAGACATTCTCTCAAATTACACTGCAGAGAATTTCTCCAAACTAAATCTCAATGAGTATGAATTATTAACACACAAGAACATTTTTCATGAGTGACTAAGAGGGCAAATAAACAACAGGATTTGACTATGACTCCAGATAATAGAAGCATGAAATTGAATTTATAAATAAGTATGCTTGAAACAACTAAAGAAATATAGTATAGAACAGTAAACAAACACTATGGGACCTTCTATGAAAGAATGATCAATACTCTTTATTGCGACCATTGGTAGGCTTCATGGGGTGCATAACTGACATCTTTATTGATTTTAAAGGAGAAGAAATTCCTCAGACAGACAAGGGTTTCTCATCATAGGATAAAAAAGAGAAAACATAATATATGGTTTTAGAGCTTCCCTGGTGGCTCTGCCTGCAATGCAGGAGACCTGGGTTTGATCCCTCAGTTGGGAAGATCACCCGGAGAAGGGAATGGCTATCCCCTCCAGTATCCTTGTCTGGAGAATCCCATGGACAGAGGAACCTGCTAGGCTACAGTCCATGGGGTCATAAACAGTTGGACATGACTGAGCAACATTCACTTTACGTGGAAAAAAAGTGTATTAAAGACAATACTTTAGAACTCCCAAGGATCTGGTAACGTTGCAGTGCCCATTTTTCCTACCAAACTGTGCACTCTTGAAGGAGAGGGAAGGTCTTATTAGCTATTACTACAATGGTTGACACAATACATGTGCTTGAGTAAGGCAGGGATAACAGGTAATTGCTAATTTATGAAGCTTCTTGTTCAATATGATAAGATGTTAGGTATTTACCTTATTGTCTAATTATTCTCAAGTTGTTTTAATTAGTACTCACCTATGTGGAAGAAAAGATTTTATAGTGAATCTACTGATTTTCATATCCCAGTGTAAAAAGAACTCAGTGATATAAAAAAAAAACCTGAAAGATAACTAAATTAATAATCAAAATGGTAATAATAAAGTTTCACAAAAACATACTTGTAAGGTATCAAAACTAATAAAACAATCTAAAACTTTTCAAATGTGTCTTTATTAGTATAAAAAGAGTAACTACATAGATCTATGGCAAATGTCAACACTGATGATGCACTGATTAAAACAGTTCTAAAAAGCATGCAGGAATCAGCTCTCTCTATTAGCAAAAGCAAACTGAAATAGTCAATTCTTTAAGAACCAGAGATATACTGTGTTTAGACACAAAGACTAGCTGTGGATTACTCAAGGCAATCTATCAGACATAATATACAACAAACATCTATGCAGCACTCTGTCCTTTCTCTATAGGGAAGAAGAAAGAACGTGTAATTGTTGAAACCATAACTATTGTCTCTTCAATCTCATTGTTGTTCTGGCTTCCCTGGTAGCTCAGTTGATAAAGAAACTGCCAGCAGTACAGGAGACATGGGTTCAGTACCTGAGTCAGGAAGATGCCCTGGAGAAGGAAATGGCAACCACTCCAGTGTTCTCGCCAGGAAAATCCTATGGACAGAGGAGCCTGGTGGGCTACAGACCATGGGGTCGTAAGAGTTGGACATGACTTAGCAACTAAACCACCACCATTGTCATTCAGTAGCTCAGCTGTGTCTGACTCTTTGAGACCACATGGACTACAGCACGCCAGATTTCCCTATTCTTCATTATTTCCCAAAGGTGGCTCAAACTCATGTCCATTGAGTAGATGATGCCATTCAATGGTCTCATCCTCTGTTGGCCCCATTCTCCTCCTATCCTCAAGCTTTCCCAGCATCAGAGCCTTTTCCGATGAGTCAGCTCTTCACATCAGGTGGCCAAAGAATTGGACTTCAGCTTCAACATCAGCCCTTTCAAGAAATATTCAGGGTTGATTTCCTTTAGGATTGACTTGTTTGATCTCCTTATAGTCCAAGGGGCTCTCAAGAGTCTTCTCCAGCACCACAGTTCGAATGTATCATTCTTTGGCATTCAGCCTTCTTTATGGTCCAACTCTCACATACATACACGATTATTGGAAAAACTAAAGCTTGGACTATAAGGACTTTTGTTGGCAAAGTGATGTCTGTGCTTTTTAATATGCTGTCAACATTTGTTGAAATTTGACAGCTTTATGAAGACATGAGAGACATTCTAGAAGTAACACACACTAAAAACTGTACTTTTCATCATAGGGGACAGGAATGCAAAAGTAGAAAGTCAAGAGATACCTGTAGTAACAGGAAAGTTTGGCCTTGGAGTACAAAATGAAGCAGGGCAAAAGCTAACGAGAGTTTTTCCAAGAGAATGCACTGGTCATAGCAAACACTCGCTTCCAACAACACAAGAGACTCTACACAAGGACATCACCAGATAGTCAATATTGAATTTAGATTCATTATATTCTTTGCAGCCAAAGATGAAGAAGCTCTATACAGTCAGCAAAAAGAAAACCAGAAGCTAACTCTTGCACAGATCATGAATTCTTTATTGCAAATTTCACACTTAATTTGAAGAAAGTAGGGAAAATCACTCAGCCTTTCAGTTCAGCCACTCAGTCATGTCTGACTCTTTGCAACCCCATGAACGGCAGCACGATATGCCTCCCTGTCCATTACCAACTCCGGAAGTCTATCCAAAATCATGTCCATTGAGTCAGTGATGCCATCCAACCATCTCATCCTCTGCCATCCCCTTCTCCTGCCCTCAATCCTTCCCACCTTCAGGGTCTTTTCAAATGAATCAGCCCTCTGCATCAGGTAGCCAAAGTACTGGAGTTTCAGCTTCAAAATCAGTCCTTCCAATGAATACCCAGGACTGATCTCCTTTAGGATGGACTGGTTGAATCTCCTTACAGTCCAAGGGACTCTCAAGAGTCTTCTCCAACACCACAGTTCAAAAGCATCAATGCTTCAGCACTCAGCTTTCTTCACAGTCCAACTCTCACATCCATACATGACTACTGGAAAAACCATAGCCTTGACTAGACGGACCTTTGTTGACAAAGTAATGTCTCTGGTTTATAACACGCTGTCTAGGTTGGTCATAACTTTCCTTCCAAGGAGTAAGTGTCTTTTAATTTCATGGCTGCAATCACCATCTGCAGTGATTTTGGAGCCCCCAAAATAAACAGGAGAGTGAAAAAGTTGGCTTAAAGCTCAACGTTCAGAAAACTAAGATCATGGCATCTGGTCCCATCACTTCATGGGAAATAGATGGGGAAACAGTGGAAACAGTGTCAGACTTTATTTTTTTGGGCTCCAAAATCACTGCTGATGGTGATTGCAGCCATGAAATTAAAAGACGATTACTCCTTGGAAGGAAGGTTATGGCCAACCTAGATAGCATATTTAAAAGCAGAGACATTACTTTGCCAACAAAGGTCCATCTAGTCAAGGCTATGGTTTTTCCAGTGGTCATGTATGGATATGAGAGTTGGACGGTGAAGAAAGCTGAGTGCCGCAGAATTGATGCTTTTGAACTGTGGTGTTGGAGAAGACTCTTGAGAGTCCCTTGAACTGCAAGGTGATCCAATCAATCCATCCTAAAAGAGATCAATCCTGAGTGTTCATTGGAAGGACTGATGTTGAAGCTGAAACTCTAATACTTTGGCCACCTCATGCAAAGAGTTGACCCATTGGAAAAGACCCTAATGCTGGGTAGGATTGGGGGCACGAGGAGAAGGGGACAAGAGAGGATGAGATGGTTGGATGGCATCACTGACTCGACGGACATGGGTTTGGGTAGACTCCGGGAGTTGGTGATGGACAGGGAGGTCTGGAATGCTGCAATTCATGGGGTCGCAAAGAGTCGGACACGACTGAGCAACTGAACTGAATTGAACTGAACTGAAATAAAGTCAGCCACTGTTTCCACTGTTTCCCCTCTATTTACCATGAAGTGATGGGACCAGATGCCATGATCTTAATTTTCTGAATGTTGAGCTTTAAGCCAACTTTGTCACTCTCCTCTTTTACTTTCATCAAGAGGCTCTTTAGTTCTTCTTCACTTTCTGCCATAAGGGTGGTATCATCTGCATATCTGAGGTTATTGATATTTCTCCCAGCAATCTTGATTCCAGCTTGTGCTTCCTCCAGTCCAGCATTTCTCATGATGTACTCTGCATATAAGTTAAATAAGCAGGGTGACATATACAGCCTTGACATACTCCTTTTCCTATTTGGAACCAGTCTGTTGTTCCATGTCCAGTTCTAACTGTTGCTTCCTGACATGCATACAGGTTTCTCAAGAGGCAAGTGAAGTGGTCTGGTATATCCATCTCTTTCAGAATTTCCAGTTATTGCAATCTACACAGTCAAAGGTTTTGACATAGTCAATAAAGCATTCGACTTGAATCAAATGCCTTATGATTATACAGTGGAAGTGACAAATAGATTCAAAGAATTAGATCTGACAAGACAGAGTGCCTGAAGAACTATGGACAGAGGTTTGTAACATTTTACAGGAGGCAGTGACCAAGAAAAAGAAATGCAAAAAGGCAAAATGGTTGTCTGAGGAGGCCTTACAAATAGCTGAGAAAGAAGAGAAGCTAAAGGCAAAGGAGAAAAGAAAAGATATGCCCATCTGAATGCAGAGTTCCAAATAAATAGCAGGAGAGATAAGAAAGCCTTCTTAAGCAAACAATGCAAAGAAATAGAGGAAAACAATAGAATGGGAAAGACTAGAGATCTCTTTGAGAAAATTAGAGATACCAAGGGAACTTTTCATACAATGATGGCCACAATAAAGGACAGAATCAGTATGGACGTAGCAGAAGCAGAATTCATTAAGAAGTGGCAAGAATACATAGAACTGTACAAAAATGGTCTTAATGACCCAGATAACGACACTGATGTGATCACTCATCCAGAGTCGGACATCTGGAGTGTGAAGTCAAGTAGGCCTTAGGAAGCATTACTATGAATAAAGCTAGTGGAGATGATGGAATTCTAGCTGAGCTATTTAAAACCCTAACACATGATGCTGTGAAAGTGCTGCACTCAGTATGCCAGCAAATTTCGAAAACTCAGCATTGGCCACAGGACTGGAAAAAGTCAGTTTTCATTCTAGGACCAAAGAAGGGCAATGCCAAAGAATGTTCAAACTACCTCACAATTGCACTTATTTCACTTGCTAGCAGGGGCTTCCCTCATAGCTCAGTCAGTAAAGAATCTTCCTGCAATGCAAGAGACCTGGGATCAATTCCTGGGTCCAGAAGATCCTCTGGAGAAGGAAATGGAAACCCACTCCAGTATTCTTGCCTGGAAAATCCCATGTACAGAGGAGCCTGGCAGGCTACAGTCCATGAGGTAGGAAGAGTCAGACACGACTTAGCAACTAAACCATCACCACCACCACCACCACTTGCTAGCAAGATAATGCTCAAAATTTTTCAAGCTAGACTTCAACAGTATGTGAACCATGAACTTCTAGAGGTATAAGCTGGATTTAGAAAAGGCAGAGGAACCAGAGATCAAATTACCTACAATGTTGGATCACAGAAAATGCAAGGGAATTCCAGAGAAACAGCTACTTCTGCCTCATTGACTACGCTAAAACCTTTGACTGTGTGGATCACAACAAACTGTGGAAGATTCTTAAAGAGACCGGAGTATCAGATCACCTTACCTGTCTCCTGAGAAACCTGCGTGCAGGTCAAGAAGCAAGATCTAGAACCATACATGGAACAAAGGACTCATTCAAAATTGGAAAGGAGTACATAAAAGCTGTATATTGTCACTCTGCTTATTTAACTTATATGCAGAGTACATCATGTGAAATGCTGGGCTGGATGAAGCTGAAGCTTGAATCGAGATTGCCAGGAGAAAAATCAATAACATCAGACATGCAGATGACACCATCGTAATGGCAGAAAGCAAATAGGAACTAAATAGCCTCTTCATGAAGGTGAAAAAGGAGAGTGAAAAAGCTATCTTGAAACTCAACATTCATAAAACAAAGATCATGGCATCCAGTCCCATAACTTTATGGCAAATAAATGGGGAAAAAATGGAAACAGTGACAGACTTTATTTTCTTGTACGCCAAAATCACTGCACACAATGACTGTAGACATGAAATTAGACATGAATCTTAAGTGATACTTTAAAAAAAAAAAAGAAAAGAAATGCTTCTACCAAAATGGGGATTTTTCTGCTTGTAATCAGGAATGTGATAGAAGTCTACTTTTATTTTACAACTATAACTGGTGAGAAAGAAGAAAATACAATGGATTAGAAAGAAACCTTCAGCAGGAAATTCAAGAAGTGACTGTCTTAAAAAAAGAAAAGAAAAAAAATGTGATCTGGGAAATGAAGAAAGGCTGATTAATTCAAAAATCACTGCAGACAAACAACTGATCAGTACTTGTCCCCTGACTGGTACTGTGAATGTACTCCTAAATTTCAGCCTTCAGAGACTAAAGGGACACCAGAGTCTCTGAGTTGAAAAATGACTTTACACGTCTCATCCTGGAAGAAGAATGAAGAATTACGATAACTCTTGGGATCCTATTCAACTGAAAGCTTATCCTTTTGATTCAAAGCCATGTAAAAAGTGTCATGAAGATGGCGTAAGGCATACTCTGAGGCCGCAACATTTGATCTGTGAATTCAAAGGAAATTGTTTTTAAAAGAATCAATGTACTAATCTTATTACCTATATTGGTATTTAGTTATTTAACACTGAATATTAGGCCTAAATATTTGGTGAATATATTTAGTGAATATTATTCACTAAAAGTAATAAAGGAATTATTACTGAATCGGTGGTTCAATTTTCATATGAATAGAAAGGTGTAAATTAATATGAAGAAGGAATTAAAAAATTGAAAGTATGTAAATAACACTTAACAAAAATATTACTGTATCTGATAAGCGACAATTTATCTTAGAATTAAGGTGACTGTCACAGAAGCAATAAAACAAATGTCATCAAGGGTTTGTTCAACTATGGTAACTTGGAGATAGCATGTAGGAAACAAAAACACAAGATAAACAACATACAGATGGGAAGTCAATGATATATCTCAGTTAATGATTGTTTAGAGTTTGTAAAAAAATTGCAAGACATGTGACAATTTGTAACCCAACTAAATCATTTAGGTGAAATGCTTTTGTACTTGAAACATAGAAGTGTTTATCCATACTTTGTCTTCCCATATGTTTTCAAATGACCAGTCATTGGGACATTATTTTAAATTGCAACCCAACTGGTTTTATTCAGTCCTCACATGGATCCATTTTATTCTGCTGCAGTCAAAGCTATGAATACCATATTGATGGGAGACTGCCCTATGACCACACTTTAGCACTCAAGAACTTCCTTAGAATTTATATCCCTGGAGAACAAGCTTATTGATTAGATAAATAACAAAAATACTGACAATATTGTCAGTCTCTACAAATCACCTGGATCTTTGTAGAAAGCTTTTAAATTTGCTTAAGTATAAGGTATAGCTGCTTTGGTTACACTGTGATTTCTTTTGTAGGTTATGTCCTTTCAAAATAAAACGACTAAAAAACAGGTTTCTCACTCTTCAATAAACTGGCTTAATTAAAAACACTTTGTATCAAGTTAGTGTTCCTATTTCCCACCTGGAAAACTCAGCAGTGGCCATAGGACTGGAAAAAGGCCAGTTTTCATTCCAATCCCAAAGAAAGGCAATGCCAAACAATGTTCAAACTATCACACAATTGCACTCATATCACAAGCTAGCAAAGTAATGCTCCAAATTCTCCAAGCCAGGCTTCAACAGTACCTGAACCATGAACTTCCAGATGTTCAAGCTGGATTTAAAAAAGGCAGAGGAACCAGAGATCAAATTGCCAACATAAGTTGGATCATTGAAAAAGGGAGAGAGTTCCAGAAAAACATCTACTTCTGCTTTACTGACTATGCCAAAGCCTTTGTGCGGATAACAACAAACTGTGGAAAATTCTTGAAGAGATGGGAATACCAGACCACCTGACCTGCCTCCTGAGAAATCTGTATGCAGGTCAATAAACAAGAGTTAGAACCATACATGGAACAACAGACTGGTTCCAAATTGGGAAAGGAGTAAGTGAAGGCTGTATATTGTCACCCTGCTTATTTAACTAATATGCAGATTACACCGTGTGAAATGCTCGACTAAATGAAGCACAAGCTGGAATCAAGACTGCCAGGAGAAATATTAATAACCTCAGATATGCAGATGACAGCACCCTTATGGCAGAAAGTGAAGAACTAAAGAGCCTCTTGATAAAAGTGAAAGAGGGGAGTGAAAATGTTGGCTTAAAACTCAACATCAGAAAACTAAGATCATGGCATCTGGTCCCATCACTTAATGGCAAATAGATGGGAAAACAATGGAAATAGTGACAGACTATTTTTTTGGGCTCCAAAATCACTGCAGATGGTGACTGCAACCATGAAAGTAAAAGACGCTTGCTCTTTGGAAGAAAAGTTATGACCAACCTAGACAGCATATTAAAAAGCAGAGACATGACTTTGCCAACAAAGGTCCGTCTAGTCAAGATTATGGTTTTTCCAGTAGTCTGTATGGATGTGAGAGTTGGACTATAAAGAAAGCTGAGCACTGAAGAATTGATGCTTTTGAACTGTGGTGTTGGCGTTGGAGAAGACTCTTGAGTCCCTTGGACTTTAAGGAGCCCCAGCTAGTCAATCCTAAAGGAAATCAGTCCTGAATATTCATTGGAAGGACTGATGCTGAAGCTGAAACTCCAATACTTTGGCCACCTGATGCAAAGAACTGACTCACTGGAGAAGACCCTGATGCTGGGAAAGATTGAAGACAGGAGGAGAAAGGAACAACAGAGGATGAGATGGTTGGATGGCATCACCTTCTCAATGGACATGAGTTTGAGTAAACTCTGGGAGTTGGTGATGGACAGGGAGGCCTGGCATGATCCATGGGGTGGCAAAGAGTTGGACATGACTGAGCAACTAAACTGAACTGAAGACAATTTAGTTTATCTCTCATTTGATTAAGAGTACCAATTATACTTTGCAGATATATACAAGCAATAGTTTAAAATTTTTCTAGAGCAAATTGGAGTAGATTTAATATGTGCTGTGCTGTGCTTTGTCACTCAGTCGTGTCCAACTCTTTGCAACCCCGTGGACTGTAACCTGCCAGGCTCCTCTGTCCATTGGGATTCTCCAGGGAAGAGTACTGGAGTGGGTTGCCATGCCCTCCTCCAGGGGAACCTCCCAGCCTTCGGGTGGAATCCAGGTCTCCCACATTGCTTGCATATTCTTTACCATCTTTACAACATTGCTTCCCATTCTTTACCATGGGAAGCCCATGAATACTGGAGTGGGTAGCCTATCCCTTCTCCAGGGGATCTTCCAGACCTAGAAATCAAATCAGGGTCTCCTGCATTTCAGGTGGATTCTTTATCAGCTGAGCTACCCGGGAAACCCAGATTTAATACATTCTTATTGTATTCTCCCAAAGTGGTCAATTGCTATATCACAGCCTTTTGGTATTCAGTGTGGTATTCTCTGATATATCGACATCAGTAAAGAAAAAAAAAACATTGTAAATAATAACATATTTAGAATAGAGATTTAATGAGCTATTTAAAACATCACAATTCTAAACCTTTAAAAGAAAACATAACTAAAATAAAGCACTCATTTCTCATGCTTAGATCATTTTATATAAGACCCTGTTTAATGACGAATAAAAGTTAAAGTACAAGACTCCACTAGTCACACATACATGAAATTGAAGAGAGTTATTCTCACTGTATTTTCAGTAGATTATAAACACCTTGATGGCAGAAACTTCACTTTTCATATACTCTTCCCTCAGTTGAAGTTTTGAAGAAAAATAATTAAACTCATAAACTATCTCTGCTACAATTTTTAATGAAAATGGTCATTTGTATTGTATTTTTTGGGGGTGGAGTGAGGAGTTATTCAGAGTTGTCATCACTAGTACATTAACTGAAATTTTGTTGGCTGGGAAGAAATTTTTAAACTTATTAATATTATTGATGTAAAGATCTCCCCAGAAGAGAACACTCAAGCATGTACTGTCGATTTCAGTAGATCTTTGAAAGACTATTTCATCATTTCCCAGCTGCAATGTAGAAAAGAGTATTTTAGCCCAGTTCATTTCAATTTATTTTTAGGGTATTTTTTAGGATAAAAAAGTAATGTCAATTTAGTTGTAGTCATGTCAGTGAAAGCCTTTCCACAAATTTCCTTTAAAGTTTTACTTAAATAAATGAAAGTCACTGGAATAATCAATAGATCATCAAATAATATTACTGGAATAACAAAGATTGTTGCAGAGCAAAATAGAATAATGAGTTTGTACATTACCTAAAAGTTGACAAATCTCAATTATTCTTGCTTGATCTACATAGGTGCGAAGCTGATTAGGATTAGTAACATAATCATATAAAGTGCATTTGGAAAACACACCATAGCAAGATTCTCATGACATGCTAATGAAATAGCATCATAAAATTCATACTACTCTTTAAAATGTGTTACCATGAAGAGTAACAGTTATTAAATTATTAAAATTACACAGATACTGATGCTCTTTTCCTAATTAACAACAACAACAACAACAAACATTAAAAGAAGATACTTAGGCTTGTGTGGAAAACTTTAACTTAGTCTTTCTACAGCTTTCTTCAATAATTTAAGTTCACTTGAATATAATACCCTATCATATAATTCAATTTTCCTTTACAGATACTTCCTAAAATGATTAGATATTTATAGTAAATCTGTTTATAGAAATATATACTTGGAAAATTATTTAACCATAATGATTTCAAATTGCCTAAATTAAAACATCATTTTTACCTCATTTTTTGAAACATGGAATGAACACAAGACTCAATTTTATAAATTTCCCTAAAGACATCTTCATTTGTTAATAATTTAGTTTTTTCCTTAATCTCTAGGAAGGCAGAGACCATTAAAATAAGACCAAAGAATAGAGCCTCTAGGCCTGTTCACTAGGAAGTAGACACTGAAAATGATGATCAGGTGCAAAGACTATATAACTTACCAAGAATCCTGCCTTTGGTTATCAAGAAGCAAATCACTCAGATTGAAATAGGCAGGCAATCAAGTAGAGTTTTCAGAAGTAATATGGCTTAGTTATTACTTCTTGCAAGAAAAATTTCCATTTTAACAAATCACTAAATGCTCACACCACACATAGCCATATCAGATGGAAGCTAATGTAATCTCTTTCTCATTGTAAAAAAGTTGCCCCAAATTTAAGCCACTTCTCAGAAGAGTTCATGCTTTTATTTGAGTAGGGATCCACCATACAAAGTCAAGATTCTTTATTTAATAGAATATAGCTTCCCTTGTAGTTCAGATGGCAAAGAATCTGCCTGCAATGCAGGAGACCTGAGTTTTATCCCTGGGTTGGGACGATCCCTTGGAGAAGGGGATGGCAACCCACTACAGTATTCTTGCCTAGAGAATTTCATGGACAGACCATGGGTGGCAAAGAGTCACAAAGAGTTAATGAGCACAGTACAATCAGCAAATAATGATAGATTCATTTGTAACTGTAAGGACTCTTTCAATTAGGTTTTTGGGGTTCAAAAATAATAATTATTTATTAAAGTTAGCCAGGTTAAAAAGATATCACTGGAAATGCAAATGGATCAAAATATAAAATTTATTCTGTTAAAATTATTGGATATAGTCAACATAAAATATCTATCATCACACTGGGGAAATGTTATTTAATAAACATTAATCTCCCATTGCACCCTCTCCCACAAAGAAAAAAAAGAACATAAAACAAAATTCTCTAGAAAAAGTTCCATAGTTTGGTTCCCTTGTTACTGTTTAAAAGCACAGAAATGAAGCAATATAAAAAACTAAACAGACAAATTTAAATGAGTTCCTATTTGGTTTTCTTAAACTTTAATTAAGCACTATTTCAATACAGTTAAACAATTTCTGACCTCTTTTGGGCATCAGCCTAGAAAAAAAAAATTATGCAAAGTAGTTATTGGCTTACACGCCAAATATATACAGTTGTCTTGGACGATATAAAGTAAATGCATGCATTTATCAGATAACATTTCAAATTAAATGAATGATCTTTTTACTCTAAAGTCCTGAATATATTTTGCCAAAAATGATGCTAAATATGAATAATTTGAGGTTTGTTTTTTTTTCCAAAATTGGCTTAAATTAGGATCTAGTCCAAAAATATATAAGGTGATTTGGATTTGATGAAAAAAATAGCTTTCACATTAGGCATATAAATAGGAAATTGTTAAGGAAATAGAGGAAGTTTGGAAATAAAAATTATACATCCATTGATATTTTACTTGGAAATATCTAAGTAAGTTTTATGTGTATTAAAAACCACATGTTTTAAAGAAAAATAATCTGAGTGCTCCTCTGGGAAAAAGGATGGTTGACTTTTGGAGGAGAAACGTGTATAAAGAAAAAGAAAATGCAGCTCTTACATTCTGCACTTCAATTATATCTTTGTACAAGATATAACTGGTCCAAGGCTTTTGCTCACTACTATTCTGACCAGTATTCGAGACATCTACCAGAATTATTTATCTAGGGTTGCCACTAAAAGTTATTCCATTATAATTTAACATTGCAACCATGGGCTCATGGAGCAAGAAAAATCTTGAGAGATGAAAACTGTATCTTAAATTTATATAGGAATTTACAGTTAAAAAGTACTTCTACAAATATTCACTTTTTTTAGTCTTCACAGAAGTTGAAAGGGCAAATATGCAGAGGGATATAACTTGGCTTGAACTGCAAGTCCTGGAAGTTAACGTGAATATCATAATTACTGAAATAAAAGGCAGACTACTATCTGTGTCCAGTTTGTGGATCATCCCTCAAAAAGATTCAAATGAATATTTTGTGACAAGGAAGAGAGTTTACACCATTTGTCTAAATTTGCAAAGGAAGCTGGCTATCACCCTACCTTCCTCAATGTATTTTATTTCAGAGATGTTAGAACAAAATGAAATTATTAGAACTCTCTCTTTTTGGAAATATTGCAGCAAATACTCCCAAGGCAGACCAAACTTGCCTGTCATTGGTGGTGGAAGTACAAGGTCAGAGTGGCTGTCTGGAGAACCACACTTGGCCATGTCACAACCATGGCTCTAGACTGATTTTGTCATTCTCTTTTGCTATCCCTTCAAGACTTACACCATTTCTTTAATATATCACAACTCTGCTTATTAATGAATCAATTCTAGAATATTTAGGTATGTACCGGCATCAGGGGCTTCCCAGGTGGTGCTAGCGGAAAAGAACCCGCCTGCCAATTCAGGAGACATAAGAGATGCGGGTTCAATCCCTGGGTCAGGAAGATCCCCTGGAGGTGGGAATGTAACCCACTCATTAAAGACAGAAGCAGATTCAGAAACAGCAGATGACTAAATATACATGGGGTCCAAAATCTTGTTGCTTAGTCACTTCAGTCGTGTCTGACTCTGTGCGACCCTATGGACTGTAGCCTGTCAGGCTCCTCTGTCCATGGGATTGTCCAGGCAAGAATACTGGAGTGGGTTGGGCTGTCCTTCTCCAGGGGATCTTCCCAAACCAGGGATCAAACCTGGGTCTCCGGTATTGCAGGCAGATTCTCTACTGCTGAGTCACTAGGGAAGCCCCTCAAATCCCGGGCAAAGCACAAATCTCCTACTTTGTAGCAAGTGTGCTGTTTTATAAAAATAGAGTGCACCCTTTCTCTCTGACCATGTCTATTTCCTCTGGCTAGTCTTAAACATCCCTCACCTAAGAAATGCTACTAGAAAATCAATCACTGAAGTAACTAGCAATCATTTATTTATAAAGTCAATTGTTAATACTTATATGGCCCAGAAGGAAAACAGAAATACTATTTGCGTTCCCCTTAAATATGAATATCCAATATCCAATATCCACTGGATCATCGAAAAAGCAAGAGAGTTCCAGAAAAACATCTATTTCTGCTTTATTGACTATGCCAAAGCCTTTGACTGTGTGGATCACAATAAACTGTGGAAAATTCTGAAAGAGATGGCAATACCAGACCATCTGACCTGTCTCTTGAGAAACCTGTATGCAGGTCAGGAAGCAACAGTTAGAACTGGACATGGAACAACAGACTGGTTCCAAATAGGAAAAGGAGTACGTCAAGGCTGTATATTGTCACCCTGCTTATTTAACTTATATGCAGAGTACATCATGACAAACACTGGTCTGGAAGAAACACAAGCTGGAATCAAGATTGCCGGGAGAAATATCAATAACCTCAGATATGCGGATGACACCACCCTTATGGCAGAGAGTGAAGAAGAACTAAAGAGCCTCTTGATGAAGGTGAAGGAGGAGAGTGCAAAAGTTGGCTTAAAGCTCAACATTCAGAAAACTAAGATCATGGCATCTGGTCCCATCACTCCATGGGAAATAGATGGGGAAACAGTGGAAACAGTGTCAGACTTTATTTTTTGGGGCTCCAGAATCACTGCTGATGGTGACTGCAGCCATGAAATTAAAAGACGCTTACTCCTTGGAAGGAAGGTTATGGCCAACCTAGATAGCATGTTTAAAAGCAGAGACATTACTTTGCCAACAAAAGTCCGTCTAGTCAAGGCTATGGTTTTTCCAGTGGTCATGTATGGATGTGAGAGTTGGACGGTGAAGAAAGCTGAGCACCGCAGAATTGATGCTTTTGAGCTTTGGTGTTGGAGAAGACTCTTGAGAGTTCCTTGGACTGCAAGGAGATCCAATCAATCCATCCTAAAAGAGATCAATCCTGGGTGTTCATTGGAAGGTCTGATGTTGAAGCTGAAACTCCAATACTTTGGCCACCTCATGCGAAGAGTTGACCCATTGGAAAAGACCCTAATGCTGGGTAGGATTGGGGGCGGGAGGAGAAGGGGACGACAGAGGATGAGATGGTTGGATGGCATCACCGACTCGATGAACATGGGTTTGGGTAGACTCCGGGAGTTGGTGATGGACAGAGAGGCCTAGCGTGCTGCAATTCATGGGGTCGCAAAGAGTCGGACATGACTGAGCGACTGAACTGAACTGAACTAAATATGAATATTTATGAGCCAAAATATGGAATAACCAAAATCTCTGCTTATTTACCAATGCCTACATTTTTATAAAACTCCAAAACTTTTCTCTTCCTTTTTCTGGGAATCCCCAAAGGATATTTCATATGTAATTCAAAAGCTAGTCCCTTTAGGCTTTCTTGACTTTTCTTTCCTATTCCAGTGTTTATCAAAGGGACACTCAGAGAATTTCTCCCTTGAGGTAGTGTATAGTGTGGGGAAATTTTATGTAAATCTGAATTACGTAAAAGAAACAGTATATGAAAAGCATACCAATGTTCAAATTTGAAATAGAATTTGAGAAAAACCACACAATGTAATATTAGAGATTCAATTTACTTTTGTTCAGTTTTGTAATATCAGATACTGAAGGATTTTTTCCTTTCTCTTCATATAGCACATATATGTCTGTATATGGACAACTTCTCACAAAATTCTCATGAAATGCTTTCTTCTGGGGTCTTTACCTGTAGGACTAAACCAGATTTGCCATACTACATCATTATCTGAGAGTATTATCATTCAGGAATTTCTAAAGATAAGGACTGACTAAATCTCTAGAATGAGAACTACATGTATTTATTTAATTTAGAAGTAATGAATAGATAATAAGCTGCAAATAATTCAGTCTTTTCTAAAGCTTTACATTCCCTAAAAACATAACAGTTCTAAAGTGTCTAAAAGCCTGTGTTCCTTTAGAGGACCATTGGGTGGGGTGTGTGCATGGATGGGGAACAGATGGATGAACTGACCCAGCCACTCTCAGGCTGAGAGGACTGAATGTTCAATGGTGTACTTATAAAGCACATTAACTTCTTGGCAAGTGCCGCTGCCGCACATGTGGGTGGTCCATTGCTGAATATGAATGTGCTGAATATAATTTAGGCAGGGAGCAAGAGGTGTTCAAGTGACTTGGAGAGGAGCCCAGAAGGTATGCTGTTTATCTTCTAGGAACATTTATTTTCTCCAAAACATATAACTTGAATTAATAAAGTGGATTTAGATGTGAACAAAGGAAACCAGTTATTGAAATTGAATAACTGTGACTCTCTAAGAATAACCAAAAGATATGTGAATATGTCTCCTGGAGCAAGAAAAAGATTAGAGCACGAATAACTGCTCTTATCATATTGAAAAGAAGCACAGGTACAAATCCAACTGCAGAGCAGGTATCTGCCTGGAATTAGGTCCTGAGGCTACTAGTAGCTGTCATTTTGATGAGTTCTTTAGAAATAAAGTTCATTGTTTGGAATGATGAAAGGAGGTGATTTCTTAAGTAATGCTTATATAAGGAATGTAAAATTATAAGACTTTGGTTATATCCTCTGGTCCTAAATGCAAAAAGAATCTATAAAAAGAAGACCTCTTTTGACTTTCTCAACTTACTGCTACGTCACAAAATATCCCTTGAGAAAAGACAATCAGGTTGAGGGCAATTATCTGTGGAAATTCTCACCTGATTACCTTAAGTCTTGTTTTTGGCATGTCTTTGGAACAAGTTTTGCACTGTCCTCATCCATTAATCCAGAGAAGTCAATGGCACCCCACTCCAGTACTCTTGCCTGGAAAATCCCATGGATGGAGGAGCCTGGTAGGCTACAGTCCATGGGGTTGCTAAGAGTTGCACACGACTGAGCGACTTCACTTTCACTTTTCCCTTTCATGCACTGGAGAAGGAAATGGCAACCCACTCCAGTATTCTTGCCTGGAGAATCCTAGGGACGGCGGAGCCTGGTGAGCTGCCGTCAATGGGATCGCACAGAGTCGGACACGACTGAAGCGACTTAAGAGCATCCATTAATCATCCCTTCAGGGTGATGGACAAAGGCTAGGTGCTTAAATAGACACTTGGGGTAGGGGTGAGGGGTTGGGAGATGGCTTTGATTACACTGAATTTAAAAAGTCCTTTGATTCTTTCACAGATGGATTTTATTATTGCCCGTTACCTACTGAAAAAAATCCAACTGAACTAAGTGTTAAACATTCTCTTAAAACAGGAATACTAAACATGTAATATTCATATACATAACACGTTCAGTTCTATATTTGGGCTTCTTTGTTTAATTCTTTTCTGGTGTCAGAGAATATTATGAAGATTCTTTCCTCTCAGGGGAAGCTATTTGTGATTTCAAACTATTCCTTATCCTCTACAAACTGAATCTAATGCCTGCTCAAAATAATATGAGGAAGCTGTGAGAAATAGTTTTGGAATATTGTGTCCTGCCCTGTTATGCTGACATCTCTGTCTTCCCTCTATTCTACCCAGCAGTGACAGTATCGTTTACAAAATGGTAATTCTTGAAAACCTGCTTCATATCTTTCTGATTTCACTTTGTATATTTGACCTTTGTTACCAATAAACTGGATCATTCAATATTCTTAACGCCACAGTCACTATCTCTTAAAGTAAGGGATATACATTTGGGCAAAGATAGTAGTGATTATCCTGGGAAGGGGAACTACTATGTAGATAACCAGTTTAGTGTCTCCTCCAAAAACACGTAATTTAGAGGTTAGGGGAAGGAAAAGGCACACAGGATTCTTGAGGAGCAATTACATTTTTTAAAGAATTAGCACAACATGGATTAGAAAAAGTATATATATAATAACATTAAACACCTTCTATTCCCAACCCTAGCTTATTTGTCAAATACTGTCCATTTTTTTCAGTAATACTTTATTGAAGTATAATTTACATACAGCAAAATGCACGCATTTTAAGTGCAAATTTCATTGAGTCTAGAGATTTATGTTACTATATAATCACCAATCAAGATACAGGGGATTTTCATCACTGCTGAAGTTGCCTCCTACCCCTTTGTAATCAATCAACTGAACTCTCCGGCCCCAAAGAATGTAATTTCTAATACTAAGAGTTAGTTTTGTCTGTTCATGAAGTTCATAAAAATGGATCATAAAGCATGCTTTCTGTGTCTGGTTGTGTTTATTCAACATATTGTTCCTGAAATCCACTCTTTCATGTATTGTGTATCAATTTTTCTCTCAGTTTTTATGAATTACTAAAATTCTGCTGTATGAGTAAATTAGATTACAAGTTGTTTATCCAATCAGCTGTTGATGGATATTTGTGTTGTTTCTAGTTAGACACTATGACAAATAAAGCTGCTATTAAAGTTTGAGTATAAATCTCTGTATAGACAACCACCTTTCATTTCTGTTGAGTAATCATCTGGACTGGAATTGCTGGATCACTTGGTCAGTACATATTTAAGTTTGTGAGAGACTGACAAGCTATTTTAAAGAGAGAAATCCCATTTTACACTCCCTGGTAATAGTGTGTGATAATTCCAGTGACTATAATATCCTCACCTACAGTTGCTATTGTTAGTCTTTTTAACTTCAGTCATTATAATGTGTACGTAGTGCTATCTCATTGTGTTTTAAATTTCATTTCTGTGATAACAAATGATGCTTACCACTTTTAATACAAATGTTAGTTAATTGTATGCTCCTTTGTGCAATGTATATTAAAGTATCTTACCAAGTTTAATTGGATGGTTTGTATTCAGTTTTAAGAATTATTTATATACTCTGGATAAGAACCTTTTGTCGCAAACATGTACTTTAAATAGTCCTTTTATCCAGTTTCTGGCTTGTTTTCTCCTGTTTTTTTTTCTTGGTTTATTTAGACCAATAACTTAAAAATTTACTGGAGTAGAGCTGATTTATGATGTTGTGTTAGTTTCAGGTGTACAGCAAAGTGACTCAATTATACACATACAGATATCCACTTATTTTGAGATCCATTTTCTATGTAGGTCATTACAGAGTATTGAGTTTTGTTTCCTGTGCAATACATATATATGGCAGAATACTGCTGCTGCTGCTAAGTCGCTTCAGTTGTGTCCGACTCTGTGCGACCCCATAGACGGCAGCCCACCAGGCTCCCCTGTCCCTGGGATTCTCCAGGCAAGAACACTGGAGTGGGTTGCCATTTCTTTTTCCAATGCATGAAAGTGAAAAGTGGTAAAAAGCTCAGTGGTAAAAAATATGTCCTGCAATGCAGAAGACTTGGGATTGATCCCTGTGTTGGGAAGTTCCCCTAGAGGAGGGCATGGCAGCCCACTCCAGTACTCTTGTCTGTAGAATTCCAAGGACAGAGGAGCCTGGTGGGCTACAGTCCATAGGGTCGCATAGAGTTGGACATGACTAGAACAATTAAATAGCAACAGGACCTATATTTTATCTGGCTTAATTATCCAAAAATTCAACTCCTTTAGTGTCACTAATAAAACAGTCACTGAAGTATGTCAAAAAGAGCTTGAATTTGCAGTCAGAAGATACACATTTTACTTTTGGTTTCCTTAACCTCTATTAGCTTACCCATCATAGAAAGGTGATGCCACTTCTACACACATAGCAGAACTGTTTGAATAAAAAGAATATTAGTGGAATCAGTTTATACAACATAGAATACATTGAGTTGTTACCACATATAATGAATTTTCTGCTGTACAGTTTTCACACAATTGTAATTCATAAGACTGACTGAAACACTGGGATCCATTAGTCTATCTGCTATCATCATAAGTAAATTCTAATAAATTTAACACAATTCTAGCCCCAAAATATTTGATTTGACATTGATGTTTTTTGCCCCTTAGAGTTATCACAGGGAATTTTATAATATACTTTTGATCGGTTCATTTGCTCTTACTTCTGGTAGTTCTAATGATTTTTCAATAGTGTTGTGCTGTTCATGTTTAGACATAATAAACAAGTATTCTGCTGAATAGTACAAATGTATACATTGCAAGAAAATAAAATATATTTTCTATCTCATTACTATATAACTCAATCTGACTTTAGAAAGCAAGAATAAACATTTTGACTTGGAGTCAAATTTGATTTGGTTGTTATTTCATCGTTTTCATTCTTTAGAACTAAATAATGTTAGAATAATCCAACACCCTGTCTTAGGCACATTACAGTTCTCATTCACTCTGGATTTCTTTACATTCAGAGTGATAGCATGCACTTCCTTTCAAAGAAATGTCTCACTCTTGCTTTATTTGTTCTTTAGGATCTATCTAATTTTTTATTTGTCTGATCTTCTGGTGCTGAATGTGGAGAAAACAGTAATCCCAAAATGTCAATCTGAATATTGTAATATATCAATTGAAAATTAGCGGATGAACAATTCCACTATATACACTTTCAAATTAGAGGTGAAAGCAGCAGTCATAGGCAAATTTTTGTTGCTAAAACCCTATTTGCCATGTTTATTGAAAGGGAATAATCTATGAGGGATTTCTTTAAATATTGCCATAGATAAAGCAGTTTGATAAATAGGTTGTTTTTAAAGTATTCCTAGCAGCCGGAAAAGTTGATATTATGTGGCAGACTGAACCTAAGGGCTCCAGTGATTTCTACCTCTGTTTTTCATACCTTTGTATATAATTCGCTCCTTTTGAATGTGGAAAATAACTGTGATGGGATGTTCCTTTGGCAATTAGGTTATGTTATATAAGATTCTGGGGCTCCCCAGGTGGTTTAGTGGTAAAGAATTCACCTGCCAATCAAGAGATACAGGAGACGTGGGTTCAATCCCTGGACTCCTAGGTCAGGAAGATCCCCGAGAGGAGGAAATGGTAACCCACTACTGTATCCTTGTCTGGAAATCCCGTGGACAGAGAAGCCTGGCAGGTTACAGTCCTAGGGTCACAAAGAGCTGTGCTCTACATGACTGAGCACGTAGGAAAACATTTAAGATTCCATCTTAACAGACTAGAGCTAGAGATTCTTCACAGCTTGGTAAGTGAAGTAGCCATGCTGGAAAAGCCCGCATGACAAAGAATTACAGGTGACCTCTAGGACCTGCAGAAATCTTCTAATACATAAGAGTGGTCTTCACTCAACAACCAGCAAAATCCTAGGGCCTTCTACCACGCAACCTTTAGAACATTAAACCTTTTACTAACCTTAATAAGTCTGGAAGTGATTCAACATCTTACATGAGTTGAGCCTCCAGATGAGAAAATTTCACAAACATTCTGATTGCAGTCTTGTGAGATCCAGAAGACAGGATCTAGCTAAGCCATGCCTGTACTCTTGACCCACAGAAATTTTTGAGATAATAAATGTATGCTGTTTAAAGATGTTAAGTTTGTAGTAATTTGTTATACTGTAATAATTAACTAACATGGTATCCTCAATTACATTGTTTACCAGTAAAAACTCTTTTGTTCAGTTGCTCAGTCATGTCCGATTCTTTGAGACCCAGTGGACTGCAGCACGCCAGACTTCTCTGTCCTTCACCATTTCCCAGAGCTTAAAAACTCAAGAATCTGTATTAAGCAAATTAAAAAAATATTCTAAACCTGAATGGCCATGGCCCCTGAGAGATGATTCTGATGATCAATGATGGTGTTAAGTATTACAGAGATAAAACCAGAGATCCTAAAGTTTCCTTGTCAAGCTCAATTTTATTTCATGAAATAGTTTCAATAAAGGCAATTTAAAATACATATATATATATCATATATATATGTGTGTGTGTGTGTATATATATATATATATATATATATGTGTGTGTGTGTGTGTGTGTTACCTAATCTTTCTAGAATAAAATCTATACCCACAGTTTTTATAGCAGTTACCACACTATGCTTAAGTTGCCTCCAATGAGATCCAATGGAAAAGAAAATGGCAATCCATTCCAGTATTCTTGCCTGGAGAATCCCATGGACAGAGGAGCCTGGTGGGCTACAGTCAATGGGTCACAAAGAGTCAGACACGACTGAGCAACTGAACAATTAGATGTAAGCAGAAAAGATAAATATATTAAAAAAAAAACAACACTACTGGGTAGGATCATTAAAAAGAGCGGGGAAAAAAGAGGGGATATGCTGAGATGTAGAAGCATATTCTACATGCTAGAAGATGCTAGTAGAAGATGTAGCTACTTAAGTAGCTATTAAGGGTATGAGATGTGCCATCTATCGATGATGGTTGAGTAGAAAGATGGAAGAAACCTGGACCCCTGAGGACTTTGTGAGACAGCTATTACATTAGTTTCTGAAATAGTACTTCAAGGTTTTAACCTGAATGAAATAATCTTCTATTCTGTTTAAATCATGGTTTCATTGTTCAGTCTCTGAGTCTGACTCTTTGTGACCTCAAGGACTGCAGCAGCCAGGCTCCTCTGTCCTTTACTATCTCCTGGAGTTTGCTCAAATTCATGTCCATTCAGTTGGTGACGCCATACTCGGAGTTTCAGATACTCAATAAATATTAGCATATATAATTTATTTGTAAATTGTAAAACAATATATTATTACAGCCTACACTTCTGTATTTGGTTGAAGAGCAAAGGTCAATATAATCCTTGTAAAGGTACAAACAAAAGTCATCACAACTCTAGTAGAGGAATACACAAACAGCTAGTATTTGAGAATAAAGTATCATGTGAACACAGGCACAGTCCTGAAATGATGTACTTGAGCGGATGGCAGCAGAATCTAGTTTGACTGGAGTTTAAAGTAATTGATAGGATTGAAGGAGAGATGATAAACTTTTTTAAGGATATTAATGAATGGTTTAAAGATCCATGGAAATGAGTTTGCATTTCACCTATAAGCCACGAACATTTATCACTAAGAATAAGATACATTTTCTGGGAAAATAAAGCCCAGCAGTACAGAAAATAGATTGAAAGAGATAAAGGCTGAAAATTCAGCTAGCAGTTAAAATATATATAGAGGACATAATATCTTAGATAAGAGAATATAAGGCTAACAGGAGCAATAGGGATAAAAAGAAAATGGGGGCTGCAAAGTACTACGCAAATATAAAAATGACAAGACTCAGAAATATACATGACAGGGGACACATTTTGAGGAGAGGATATTTATTGTTTTACTTCTGGTATAATCTAGTACCTGACAGTCAGTAGGTACATAGTAAATAACTTAAATATTTGTCAGATTGCAAGAAAAAAAATATCATTAGCAAAGGGACAATAATGGTTGTTTCATGCTGACTTATAATTTGCAGCTATGCAATAAAAATTTTTAATAGTATACCTAATGTTACCTGTTGAAAAAGACATCACTGTTTTAGTATTTTTCATTTAACAGAATTTAAAATTGTCTTCATTGATTGAATCTTACATGATTCACAAGTTTCAGCATATGTAACTGTGTATATATACTTTCTGGAAGTTATAAAGACATTCTGTTTTGCTCCTGGGCTATAATTGACAACCATGTTATTCTGCTTTTACTTTAACTGATTTAAAATATAGTTTAATAAGTACCCATATATATACTGTCACATGAAAGCTTCCACATTTTATTCAAGTAACTAATTAAAAGAAGTAAATGGAAAAATTCGATTCATTTCCTTGTCCAATTTGCTTTTAAGTCTTAATTTACTAACATCCATAAAATTTCAACAGATATATGTTGTCAGAAACAAAGAGGAAGGAAATATGCTTATGGAATAGTTTAGAACTATCATCTCAATCACTAAATAATTTAAAAGATATAGGTAATTAAAAATTTTATAAATCAGTTGCTGTCATTATTGTTTAGTTACTAAGTTGTGTCCGACTCTTTGCAACCCCATGAACTGTAGCCTATCAGTCTCCTTTTCCCATGGGATGTCCCAGGCAAGAATACTGGAGTGGGTTGCTATGCATTTTAATTCAGTTAGCCTAGTTTTTCATATTCAAGGAAGTCAAAGTGCATCTTCATTAAGCCTGGGCATTTCAGCAGAATCTGCCAACAGATTCTCTCTCATCTGTTATCCTATGTAATCAAGCTGCTGCAGACATCTTATCTCCACTTTATTATATAATGGGCATAACATTTCAATCTTGAAGCATCCCTAGGGGTCTTTACCAATGTATAGCTTAAACCAACATCAGTGACAGATGCAGGGGCGATGCAACCTCCCAAGGTGCTTTTCCTCCCAGGCTTTACCTCTAGCAGTTATAGCCTTGTTTCAGTTAGCTCTTTAGGAGGTAAAAGTAACCACTGTTTATAACTTTTCTGAGCTGTGAGAAGTTGCTATGCCTATTGTACAGGGGTTTAGCCTGAGTAGGGTATCAGAGTTGAGGATATCTGGCAAAGCAGTTCTATTTAACTTGAAGCATTTTAAAGAAAGAAGTTTATCAAAACACTGGTTTAACTGCATCCCTGCCTCTGTACTCACATTGCCTTCTCCTCTCTCAAAATTCCCTCTGCCTTACTTATAAGGTACACATTATTGCATTTAAGGCCCATATCAACCATCCAGGAAAAGCTGCTTGTCTCAAAATCCTTAAATTAATCATGCATTGCCATGTAAAGTGATGTTCACAGGTTTTGGGGATTAGGACATAGATTTACCTTCTTGAGAGACACTATATTTGGGCTCCCTAGGTGGCACTAGTGGTAAAGAACCCGTCTGGCAATGCAGGAGACACAAGAGACAGGGGTTCGATTCCTGGGTCAGGAAGATCTCATGGAGGAAGGCGTGTTAACCCACTGTAGTATTCTTGCCTGGAGAATCCCACAGATAGAGGAGCCGGGTGGGCTACAGTCCATTGGTCGCAGAGTCCGATATGACTGAAGCAACTGAGCACACACACAGGACACTATTCAGCCCACTACGTATTTTCACCTTGAACTATCCTTTTATCCTCATTTTTTCCTAATAAAGAAATGATTTGCAGTAAGAGTCCTTCCATCTAATCATTCATCTTGGCCATCCCTTTATCTGTTCTATCATCCCAGATTTCCTGGTTTCCTTTTCTGGATCAAGCTGTGTGCCAGGATCTAACCTAGCATGTTATTCACTCATATCTATAATATAATGAATGTGCCTACACATTTTGGAGTATTTAAAAATATTTTTTCCAAATGTTAATTTGGAGCATTTGGACCTGTGAGAAAGTGAAATTCATGCTCCAGTGGAGTGACATGCTGAATAGTACAGAACTATTTATTAATATAAAAATGCTTATGCCTATGTATTTATACATATATACTTGGAATTTCACATTTAAAAGTGGATTTATTCTAATAAATTAAAATGTCACATTTAAAATAGTGTTTGGGTTATTGTTATAGATCACAAAGGCTTAAAACCACAAAAACAAACAAACAAAAACCAGGCTTAGCTTCACTATAACAATACTAGAAAATAAAATAAATGAACTACACAGTACTTTGTAATATTATAGTTAATATCTTCTAACATGGACCATGGATTACAAGCTAGGCTGGTCACTCTTCCTAAAATACCTTTGCTTACTTTCTTGTTTTCCTTTCCAGGAAAATATTCTCACACCCCGTCTGACTTCTCAGTAAACAAAACCCTCCTCTCCTGCCACCGAACACTGACACACATCACATACTCATGATATGTATGAAGACAACAGGCCTGAACTTTTGAGCTTTCCCAGGAGCTAAAATAAATATAGACATGCGGCTGCCATTGCCTTTGTGTTCAGTTCTATACATTTTGATGTACAGTCAGATCAAATCCACTTTCAGGTGACTACATGATATTCATGACAAGCAAGTGGAAGTGTGTTCTTAAATTTGGTAAAGTAGTTCTAATGATAAAATTTTAAATGTTTCTTAATCTGGGCCTCAAGGAAGGAAAAAGAATTGTCTTCAATGATCGGTTTTTTGGGTAAAGAACATACGCATAATGAATATATGCAGCCTTGCATATATTATATTTCTTAGTTCTCTTCTGCATAGCTTCAAAGAGTTTTGAATTGTGGGGAATTACTACTAATTTTAATTATGCTATGTTTTAGTAGAAAAAGTAAATGGCCTTTCAAAGTTTCTTCCAGATGTCTGAAATTCTATGGATGCATTAATTTCTTTATGTATTTTCTGGAATTACACTGTATTTGGGATTCAATCATTTCCTTTTCTCTTCTTCAAAACTTTGTTAGATTTTATGTGGAGATCTTGAAAAAAATGAAGCTGACCTGAAGACTGAAAAATGCTCACTGGAAACAAATTAATGCCTGGGGTTATTTTCTCTCCCTCCATGGAGCAATCCACAACAGGTTTATTCCTTTCTGCAGCTATTGAAATCTACTTATTGCACCCCATGAATCTGGGATGGGAGAATGGAGCTAGTGTTTCTTCCAGTCTCAGCTTGTCTTCTACCTTAAGAAATAGGATTTGGATCATATAATAAAGAACAAATGAAAATCTCACAGAAGGGCATAGTCTAATATAGTCCAAGTTAGAAAACAGTGTCACCAAAGAAAATCAGAATGTGTATAAAGCCAAAAGGATTGGAGAAAGGAGTTTAGTTAATTTTATGGAGCATTTTTATCTTGGAGGGATAATGAAAGAAAGTAAAGTGCTCCATTTGTACCAATATGTGAAAAATAATTGCTTTTGAAAGATTCTTATTTCTTTGGAATAGATAAATAAGGGATGAAAGTATATCATGCCATTTAAATTACCCCCTAGAGTAATACATTACATTCTCTTACCCTTTTAAATATTCCTAGGGATAAAAATTAGATCATCATGTAAGTATCAGTCCTAGGGATTTTTTTATTTTAACAGTTCACTTGAAGAATTACAGTAGAAAAGCCTTAGGTTCAACTGAACATTAATAAAAGAGATTGCAAAACCAAGAGGTGGTAAGATCCAGTGGAGAGGATGTCTTCATAGTCTTAGGTTAGTCAATTATATTTTATCTATTAATACCTAATATCCCATTTCAGGGAGTTAAATGTCCCAAGTCAATCCACATTAGAGAATTCTATTATGAGTAAGAACTTATTAATAAGAATTTATATTACCAATGAACAAGATTTAATTGTCTGAAACATTTTAATCATAATTTTTGTGATTGCTTCACAGATAACATATAACGTCCAGTTTCTTCTTTTAGTAGCATAAACACGATAACTGTTACAACAAACTTTATCTAGAACAAAATAATAATGAAAAGGAGTATATTCTTTTAAGATATGCCTAAATCCTAGCTCAAAAATAACAGAGATTTACTTTAGATTACAAAAATAATTTAAATAAATATATACAATTTAACACAGATTTAATATCTCTTTAAATACAGTAAAATATAATGACATCAAAAGTGGTAATTCTCTCAATTCATTATATACCAGATACAACTATATTGATTTCCCTTTGAATATCTGTGATCCTATAGTAAGCCAATGACAAAATGGACATTCACCACACATTGAGTTAATCAATAAACAAGAAAAAGAAAGCACTCTTTACTAAAACCAGCACAGATAATGGATTGCAAGAGCTTTTAGACTTCAAGAAAAATATGTATTAATATTTGCAATTTGATCTAAAAAAAAAGCTGGTTAAGATTTGTCACTTTATTACTGTGATACTCAAAATAACCAACCTCATCACCAAATCTATTCGAATTCACATAAGCTTCTGTCTAATTTTATAGGCACATAAACTATCTTAACTACTAAAATAGACTTGCCTTGAAAATAAATGAGTAGACATTCTAAATAGAACAGGCAAGCTGTTCATAATATGCTCCGTGGATTTGCAAAATGCTTTCATTCTTACACTGACAAGAGCCTAAGCTCCCATGATCTAAAAAAAACAAAGGCAAAATATTCAGCACCTTACCTGTAACAAGAAAGCTGCATCTCCCTGCTCCAGCTTCATTTATGATGCTACAATTATAAACCCCATAGTTTTCATTGGAAAGACTCTTCACTGGGTATTCTGTGTATTCTTGAGAGTCAAACTGACCCGTCCGCAATAATTTGTTGCCCAAGCGCCACTCATAGGTCAGCACCCGTATTGGATAGGCTCTTAGGACCCTGCAGCTCATAGTGACACTTCGGTCTTGTCCTTGCCGGATTTCCAGAAATGCTGGTTCCACAGCAGGAGGATCTGTAGAAAGAGATATTAGAACAGATAAAACGCTTGATTCGCAATAAGCCAGTGGTTACTCTTACTGTGAGAAGCTATTTTCAAGAATACATCTAGCAAAAGGAAAAGGCTATTATCAAGTAGGTGGAGAACATATTTAGGCTTGGGTTCAGTTCAGTTCAGTTCATTTCAGTCGCTCAGTCGTGTCCGACTCTTTGAGATCCCATGAATAGCAGCATGCCAGGCCTCCCTGTCCATCACCAACTCCCAGAGTTTACCCAAACCCATGTCCATCGAGTCAGTGATGCCATCCAACCATCTCATCCTCTGTCGTCCCCTTCTCCTCTTGCCCACAATCCTTCCCAGCATTAGGGTCTTTTCCAATGAACCAACTCTTTGCATGAGGTGGCCAAAGTATTGGAGTTTCAGCTTCAACATCAGTCCTTCCAATGAATATCCAGGACTGATCTCCTTTAGGATGGACTGGTTGGATCTCCCTGCAGTCCAAGGGACTCTCAAGAGTCTTCTCCAACACCACAGTTCAAAAGCATCAATTCTTCGGCGCTCAGCTTTCTTCACCGTCCAACTCTCATATCCATACATGACCACTGGAAAAACCATAGCCTTGACTAGACGGACTTTTGTTGGCAAAGTAATGTC
This sequence comes from Giraffa tippelskirchi, assembly GCF_054371585.1. Taxonomy (NCBI): domain Eukaryota; kingdom Metazoa; phylum Chordata; class Mammalia; order Artiodactyla; family Giraffidae; genus Giraffa; species Giraffa tippelskirchi. Next base: position 102,573,518 of record NC_137281.1, read on the forward strand.
TCTGCTTTTAAATATGCTATCTAGGTTGGCCATAACCTTCCTTCCAAGGAGTAAGCGTCTTTTAATTTCATGGCTGCAATCACCATCTGCAGTGATTTTGGAGCCCCAAAAAATAAATTCTGACACTGTTTCCACTGTTTCCTCATCTATTTCCCATGAAGTGATGGGACCAGATGCCATGATCTTAGTTTTCTGAACGTTGAGCTTTAAGCCAACTTTTCCCTCTCCTCTTTCACTTTCATCAAGAGGCTCTTTAGTTCTTCTTCACTTTCTGCCATAAGGATGGTGTCATCTGCATAGCTTGGGTAGGGAAACATAATTCCTGAGTGTGGGCAGTGAATAGGATTCATCGCCTTAAAATAGCATTTGCAGGTGTGTGTGTTTGTGCTTAGTCTCTCAGTCATGTCTGACTCTTTGCAAGATAATGGGCTATAATCTGCCAGGATCCTCTGTTCATGGGATTTTCCCAGCAAGAATACTGCAACAGGTTACCATTTCCTCCTTCAGGGGATCTTTCAGACCCAGGGATTGAACCAAGGTTTCCTGTAGCAATAATGTTTGGCATTTAAATTCAGGTTTGTTTTAAGTTTAATATTAATCCTTGCCATGTATCAGTAAGAACAATACAAATTCTGTATTTGTGGCTCCAGTCATATATATATATCTAGTAGTACAAATTAGCTACACGTTAACCATATTGAACAAGAGGTTGAGTTAGCAAAGGGGGGGCGGTGGGGTGCAGGGGGAAGAGGGTAGGAGAAGAAACAAAGAACTGAACATGGATGCAGGCTTTTCCATACTACCTTTAATGATAACTTGCTTCGGAGGGAGAGTAAAAATAGGCAAGAATGAGCAGCCACGGATTGCTGACCTGTTACTAGAACCATGCTTTTCAGCAATATTTCAGCAGAGTTTGAAACCCTTTTTTATAGCAAAACCATTACAACAGTCCCCCCCAAACAACCTTTAATTACCTCCAGCTAATATCCAATTAATTTTAAACACTGGCATAAAGTTCAACTTGGATGATCAGAAAAAGGGAATATGATACCACACACATCTCTACAGTGTGACTCACCTGTCTCTTACATGCTTGCATCACCCGAAAGTCTAATGGTTTTCAAATGTAACTTTCATTTCTAATGGCACTGTTGCCATATCTGGCAGGAGACAATACAGCAGTGCTGAAAAGGCCCATATGCAGTCTTGTTAGAGTTTTAAAGAACCTAACGCCTGGGGCCGGTGAAATCCACAGAAATTCACTCCTGCCTGTAAGAACTTTCAAAAATCGTTTAAAAACAACAACAAACCAAATAGGGCAGGAACCTAAATTCTGAGACTAAAGATAAAAAGTCAGATTTGGTGGTTCTCAGTGACCATTGGTGGATTTCCAAGAGGGGTGGGATGGGGAGTGTGGAGTGTTCAGAGGTGGTTTCTCTTGTTGCCTTTTATGTCTCACTGGTTTTCATCTTACACATCCTGCAGCACTTCTTTATTCTGCTTTCCACCATCACCCTGATGCCTGAAGTCCACAGTGCCAGATTATCACATAATAATTGCATGGTAAATGTAGTTTTTCTAGTTTTATTCACTCAGCCTATCCAGTTCTGCAACTGCATCATCAAAAGCTGCTTTTGCCAACCTGCAGGCACAGTTTGAGGGAGTTAAGAATTTCATAGTAGAATACAGAGAAATTGAGAGCAAGACCTAAGCAAATGGGATATGTCGGTGGAAGTTCTGTTACTGCAATATCACTAGCAGCTTTAAAGCCACTAGGCTGTTCTCCATAGCCTCCTTCTTCTCATTTCCTGTGGCAAATTCAGCCAGATGCCTGTGGTAGTCCCCTTTCATTTTATAATAGGAAATCTTGGACTTGCCAGTGTTAGTTGCTGGAAGGAGGGGTTTGTCCAGTACATCCAGAAGGTCACAACAGATTCATTTAGCCCATTTGCCGATATTCCCTAATCATTTTGAGTTTGTCTTCACCTCCCTTGTTTCCTTCTTTTTGTTCAGTGTTGCTGATTATTCTCCAGGAAGCTCTCTTAGCTCCAGTCGCATTTTCACATGCAACAGAGGAGAGATTTCTTTATTCAGTTGTCACCTCCATATCCAACCCTGCTTCTTTCTTCTCGGGTTCCACCAGTTCGTCCTACCTCTCAGCCTGCGGGGCCAGCTCCGCCTGGTACACCAGATCCCCCCACCGCCCATAGCGGCAGTGGGTCAGGCAGGCTCTGAGCAACAGACAGAAGGGTAGGGCGATAGCGTCTGGGACTTTCAGTCTCTTACTCGATGTGCAGGCAGCAAAAATCAAGCGCTTCTTTTAAACAGCACATGGTTATAGTCTATTGTTTTTTCCCAAAAAATTCTGACAATATTTTTATTTTACCCAGACTATTTCACTTTATTCATTTTATATATTGATATATTTGGGTATAAGTGTTCCTTTTCATTTCATACTTTCTCTTTTTTGTGTGTCCTTTCTTTGTCTTTTTTATATTAATGGACTATATCATTACTGTAACCCTTTTCCTGATATTCTTTGGGACTTTAACAGTTTCTATTATTTTGGTGATTGTCTTAAAGCATGCAACATACATACTTAAGTTATCTAAAAATATCAATTAATATCTTTACCATACTCTTAAAATAAGAATCTTAGGACATGTTGCTCCTTTAAATCCTATTCTGACATATAATACTGAGTCTTGATTTTACATCTATTGAATATTATCATAACATTAAACCTGTACTATTTTTTAAATTACCCACATATACGCTAGCTTATAGTAAGATAAAATAAGTGAAAGTCACTCAGTCTGTCCAACTCTTTGCGACCCCATGGACTATAGAGTCCACGGAATTCTCCAGGCCAGAATACTGCAGTGGGCAGTCTTTCCCTTCTCCAGGGGATCTTACCAACCCAAGGATAGAACCCAGGTCTCCTAAAGCAGGTGGATTCTTTATCAGCTGAGCCACAAGGGAAGTCCAGGAATACTTGAGTGGGTAGTCCATCCCTCCAGGGGATCTTCCCGGCCCAGGAATCCAACCGGGGTCTCCTGCACTGTAGGCGGATTCTTTACCAACTGAGCTATCAGGGAAGACTTATTTGCCCTTAATTCCTTCTTTCATTATAGACCTTCCAAATCTATGATCACTTTAGTTTAGCCTACAGTGTATCATATAGAATTATCTTTAGTGAACTTTCTGATCTTTATTTTCTAAAAGTATATTTTTAATTTCATTCTTAAAAGACATTTTCCTTGTATATAGGATTACATGTTGGCAGTTATTTTCTTTCAGCACATTAGGATATAATTCCACTGTCTTCAGAAGGCCATTATTGCTGTAGAGAAGTAAGCTCAAAGTCTCACACTTTGAAATGAATGAAATGAAGTGAAATGAATGCCTTCTTTTTCCTCCAGCTACTTTCAAAATCTTTTTTGCTTTTGATGTTCTACAGCTTCAATAAAATGTTTCTAGATATAGGCTCCCTTCTATGTTTAGTTTGGATATGTTAGGCTTCTTAAATCTCTTGATTTATATTTGATGTCTTTCATCTAGGAAAGTTTTGGAAAATTCTCCTCGTAAGCTCTTCAAATAACCCTTGTATGTTTCTCTTTTTACTCTCACTTGAAGATCATTTTTATTCTGTCTTCCATGTCTCTCAATCTCTATTCCAAATACTCCATTCGAGGTTTCTGCATTGCATTATGAATAAATTCTCTGAGCTAATTCAGTCACTAATTTTTTCTTCAGCTCTGCTTAATTGGCTAAACTCATCCATCATGTAATTACATTGGTTATTAATAATTAATTAATTATCAGTTTTCATTTATAAATGTTATGTGTAGTTCTTTGCTATACTTTTATATCAATGTTTTAATACATTTTCATTACCTGCAAAGGTAGTAAGACTTGCCTTTTATTTCTTTAAACAAAGTAATTATTTTAAACTGTCTGAAATTTCTAATTACAATGTTGAGAGAGATTTTCTCTTAACTTTCTCTCAGGGCATCTTGTTTCTGTGTATTCTTTGTTAATTTTAACTCTGTGCTACTCATTGTCCTTTAAAAATATTTATTAGAATATTTCATGCCAAAGATGATGGCTTCCTCCTCTAGAGATCCATGTCCACAGGCACCTCTTAGCATCAATATCTTGTTGTTCAGTGACTAAGTCATGTGACACTCTTTGTGACCCCATGGACTGCAACTTGTCAGTCTCCTCTGGCTTCCACTATCCCCCAGAGTTTGCTCAAATTCATGTCCATTGATTAGGAGTTGTTATCTGACCATCTCATCCTCTGCGACCCTCTTCTCCTTTTGCCTTCAATCTTTCCCAGCATCAGGGTCTTTTCCAATGAGTCAGCTCTTCCCATTAAGAGGCCAAAGTATTGGAGCATCAGCTTCAGTGTCAGTCCTTCCAATGAATATTTAGCAGGTGAATATTTAGGGCTGATTTCGTTTGAGTTGACTGATTTGAGCTCCTTACTATACAAGGAATTCTCAGAAGTCTTCTCTAGCACCACAATTTCAAAGCATCGATTTTTTGGCCCACATCTTTACTGGTCCAACTCTCACATCCATACATGACTACTGGAAAAACCATAGTTTTGACAATATGAACCTTTGTCAGCAAAGTGATGTCTCTGCTTTTTAATATACCATCTATGTTTGTCATAGCTTTCCTTTCAAGGTGCAAGTGTCTTAAAAGCCATTTCATGGCTGCTGTCACCATCTGCAGTGATTTTAGAGCCCCCAAAAATAAAATATATCTCTGCTTCCACTTTTTCCTCTTTTATTTGCCATGTAGGCCAACACGCTTCTTCTTTTGACCTTAGAACACTTTATTGACTCACCCTTGCCTGTTAACCAGGTCTACCAGGTCCTACAATATCTGGGTCTGGCCATATACCCAACTATTCTCATCTTGAACATTGTGCTTCAGAAATAAAGGTTTTCTTCCTGCTTCTGTATGACAAACCCTTCTGGACAACAAACCTCTGATGTTGTTCTTTCTTCCTAATTTGTTCTTTTCTTTATTCTTTCCTTTTACTCTTTCTTTTATTTTTTCTAAGTCTCATGTTTTAGATTTTTTTACCTTCAGAAAGTCTACCCTTGGTCAATAGTAAGTGAAGTATCTCTTCTACTCTGAGTAATACAATGTTATCATCCATTGTATTTGTGTCTTGTGTTACCTTTATTATAAAGAAACTTACAAGTTCCCAGTCATTGCATCACCCCCCTGAATCCATCGAGTACCTAGTATTATATTTGCATGCTCAGTCACTTCAGTCATGTCCAACTCTTTTCTGACCTGTGGACTATAACCCGCTAGGCTTCTCTGTCCTTGAAATTCCCTAGGCAAGAATACTGGAGTGGGTTACCCATGACTTCCTCCAGGGGATTTTCCTGACCCAGGGATCAAACTCATATCTCTTATACCTCCTGCATTGGCAGGCAGGTTCTTTACAACTAGTGCCACCTGGGAAACCCACCTAATTTTATATCTAGTGACAAAAATTATTGATTAGTGACCAAAAAAAAAAAGATTAAATTAATTGCACTGGTGTTTGAGCACTGCTTTGGATCTCTTATCTGTCTTTTCTCCCTGAAAGTCAAGGAGTGGGACTAAAAGTTCCAATCTTCCAACAATGGCGTGGTCTTTCTGGAGATCAGCTCACATCCTGAAGATATCTAGGGATCAGCCAAGATTCACCTTACTAGCATGAATTCAGGATGGTTGGAAAAGAGCCTGTTATAAGTAATAAAGGGTGATCCTTTCACTCAGGAAATTCTAAAACTTGTAGGAAGTTTGTTCCAGAAATGAAGAACAAAGATTTTATATAGATATATAGCCCATCAATTTACAGCAATTAGTTATTGTCTTCTAAGAACTTGCACATTGATTATATTAAATTGTGTATACTTACCTATATTACAATATTATCTTTACACTGATACTATAAATTCTATGTTAATAGGAGTCATTTTTATTCATTTTTAAAAATATCTTATTATATCATCTCTCACCCAACATTATCTAAGAATCTTATAAGTTTGGGCATGTTTGATAAAAATAGAATACAGGTATTTTGAACATATATCTGTATAGTAACATAATGCTTCAGTGTATCACATGGTCAGATCTAAATGGCTGTCTTAAAGGTAAATTAGCCTAGGTTCAAATATGTTTTGCGTCTCTCAATGGCCATAAACAGGTTACTTTCATTCACCTTTTCAAAGTTCAGTTTCCTTAACATTGTTGTTGCTGTTCAGTCACTGTTGTGTTTGACTCTTGCAACCCCATGGACTGCAGCATGCCAGGCTTCCCTGTCCATCACCAACTCCCAGAGTTTACTCAAACTCATGTTCATTGCATCGGTGATGCCATCCAACCATCTCATCCTCTGTCATCCCCTCTCCTCCCACCTTCAATCTTTCCCAACATCAGGGTCTTTCCCAATGAGTCAGTTCTTCCCACAGGTGGCCAAAGTATTGGAGTTTCAGCTTCAGCATCAGTCCTTCCAATGAATATTCAGGACTGATTTCCTTTAGGATTCACTGGTTTGATCTCCTTGCAGTCCAAGGGACTCTCAAGAGTCTTCTCAACACCACAGTTCAAAAGCATCAATTCTTCAGCACTCAGTTTTCTTTATAGTCCAACTCTCACATCCGTACATGTCTACTGGAAAAACCATAACTTTGACTAGATGGACCTTTGTTGGCAAAGTAATGTCTCTGCTCTTTAATATGCTGTCTAGGTTGGTCATAGCTTTTCTTTCATAGGTTTTCTGAGCTGTATCCTTTATAATAAATGAGGAAGCTTAAGAAAAAGTGTTTTCCCAAGTTCTGTGAGTTATTTTAGCAAATTATCAAAATTATCAAACAGGAGGAACTGCCAAGTCATGGGAACTCCCAAATTTATAGTTGGTTTGTTAGGATGACAACTGGAAATTGTGATTGGTGTCTAAAGTGGAAGCAGTTTTGTGGCACTGACCCTTTTAGCTTGTAGGCTCTACACTAAGGCCAGGCAGTTAGTGTCAGAAGTGAACTGATTTTTAGATACCTAGATGATGTCAGAGAATCAGAGAACTGGTGTTAGAAAACACACCTCTTACTTGGTGTCAGAAAGAATAGAACTGCGAGTCAAGTCTTAAATAAGCCTAATTTATTCAATAGGGAAAGATATTACAAAGGATGGACTTGGAAAAAGATGACTGAGAAGTTTGTAGGATCTGGCTAATGTATCTAGAAAAGATGGAGATTGAAACAGCTAACACTTATCCATTAATCTACTCTATATGACTGTGCTAGCTCTTTTCACATACTTATTACCTCATTCAATCCTTACAGGAACCTTGTAAAATGTGTATTATTATCTCCATTTTACACATAAAGAAACTAAATCTGAGATGCTATATTCTCAAGCATCCCACACAGCCCAGGTGACAGACTTCAGACCCAAAACAATATGACTTCAAAGTCCATGTTTTTTCCAACACAGCAGACTGAGGAAACGGTGCCAAAAGCAAACTATAAATTAGTCTCTAACATAATGTTAGTCTAACATAGAAGCCGGCAATATTGGAAAATGTAGTTTAAAAATAAAATAGTCTATAGCATTTGTAAATTATTAGCAGGAAAGCAACCCCAAAGATCTGGTGATGCATTTTACAAAATTAGTATTCGCCTCTTTTCATAAACACTTTGAGATTGCTAATAATCATTACTTCATATTTTAAATAGTTTTCTCAGCAGGATAAAATTTTGGAGTTACAGTGTAGAATTATTGTTATGTGACTGAAAATATTGGTACATTTGTATTGTTCACATGAGGCACATGATGCAGAGCCACTGCAATTTCTTTCTCATAACAAAAATGATAGTATACTCAGTACTCAAGCCTTTTATGGAAGCTTCACTTTGTTATGATTATAGATACTATTTATTATTTAGCTATAATGCTCCTAAGTGTAAAAGAAAGTGACAAATAAAACAACTCTAAATAATTCAAGGATGTTTGTCATAAAACAATTGATTTAATTATGTGGATTTTTCTAGGATATTAATTATGAATAAAATGGACTTAGCAGGATAGCCATAGAGACAATCTAAATGGAACTCAAAATGTTTTCCTTCTAACTCACACAACTAGATTCTTGATACATGTATAAATAGATCTAGAAACATCATTATTCATGATGATAATACAGGTCTTCTAAACCAGGAGAGAAATACATTTCTATTTTTATTTTTGTGTATGTTATAAGATGGTTGAATGGCATCACCAACTTGGTGGACATGAGTCTGAGCAAGCTCTAGGAGCTGGTAATGGGCAGGGAAGGCTGGCGTGCTGCAGTCCATGGGGTCACTAAGAGTCAGACACGACTGAGTGACTGAAATGAACTGATAAGATAAGGGTCCGGCTTCACTGTTTCTCATGTGGTTCTCCAGTTTTGCCAATACCATTATTGAAAAGAGTATCCTTTCTCCATTGTATATCCTGGGTTCCCTTATCAAAGATTTGTGGACCATATTACCTTGGGTTTATTTCTGGGCTCTCTATTCTGTTCCATTCTCCAAATGGTGTTGGAGAAGACTCTTGAAAGTACCCCTTGGACAGCAGGAGATCCAACCAGCCCATTCAAAAGGAAATCATGCCTGAATATTCATTGGAACAACTGATGCTAAAGCTGAAACTCCAATACTTTGGCCACCTGATACGAAGAACTGACTCACTGGAAAAGACCCTGATGCTGAGAAAGATTGAAGCCAAGAGTGAGAAGGTGATGACAGAAGGTGAGATGGTTGGATGGCATCACTGACTCAGTGAACATGAGTTTGAGCAAGCTCTGGGAGATGGTAAAGGACAGGGAAGCCTGGTGTGCTGCAGTTCATGGGGTTGCAAAGAGTCAGACACAACTGAACAACTGAACAACAGCAAAATTCTGTTCCATTGGGCCTCCTGAAACAGAGTCCCTTGCCTCTTGTTTGCAAAAAAAAAAAAGCTTTAGCCTCTTAGACCTTCCCCAAGTTCCAAAGGTCATATTTAATCAAAGAGGTCATATTTTAAATCAGAAAAATCAGTTTTTAAAAGAAAATTCAGAAACAAAAAAGTAGTCAAGCAAGATCAAATAATAACAGTTTAACCACAAAACAAAATCAAAGACCTTTAGTTCCTCCTCAAGGACTATAGATAATATTCTGAGCTGTATCGTTGACCTGTTTCTCACATACTAAACGCTCCATCAGGTAAAAGAAGTTAACTGCATGATGACAACCAGTAAGTAGACCCCAAACTGGCTGGGGCCAGATAATTTAGATTCCTGAAATACCTCCCTATTACCTCTCCATCAACCAATCAGAGAAATGTGCATGAGCTTATCATGTACCCAGCAACCTTTGCCCTCACATTCTTTAAAAACCCTTTTCTAAAAGATATTGGGGATTTCAGGTCTCTTGAGCCCTGGCTACCCATTCTCCTTGCTTGGTACTCTGCAATGAACATTGTACTTTCCTTTACCACAATCCAGCATCCATAGGATGGCTTTGCCACATGTCCAGCAAGTAGACATGCTTGGTTTGGTAACACTATGTCTCTACTCTTATGCCAATATTGTATTGTTTTGATTAATATAGCTTTGCAATATAGTCTAAAAATAGGAAGTGTAATGACACCAGCTTTGTTTTTCTTTCTCAAGATTGCTTTGGCTATTTGGAGTCTTTTTGGTTCCATAAAATTTTAGGATTGTTGTTCCTATTTCTGTAAAAAATGGCACTGAAATTTTGATCATGATTTCATTAAATCTATAGATTGTTTTGTGCAATACAGATATTTTAACAACATTTATTATTCAAATAACACATACTCAAATGCATGAGTAATCAATATCTTTTAATTTATTTGTATCTTCTTTGATTTATTTCATCAGCGTCTCATAGTTTTCAGTGTATAGATCTTTCAACTCCTTGGATAAATTTATAAGCAAGTATTTTATTCTTTTTAATGCTATAAACTGGATTATTTTCTTAATTTATTTTCTTGACAGTTCATTGTTCGTGTATAGAAACTCAACTATTTTTATATATTGATTTTGTGTCCTGAAAACTTACTTGATAGTAAAAAAATCTACTCAAAATGGACTAAAGGCTTAAACATAAGTCCTGAAACCATAAAACTCCTAGAAGAAAACTTGGTGGGTAAACTCCTTGACATTGGTCTTGGCAATGTGTTTTTAGATTCGAACCAAAAAGCAAAGACACCAAATCAAAAACAAATGAGTGGAATTACATAAAACTAAAAAGCTTCTGCACAGCAGAAAACAAACAATTTTTAAAAAGCCAAACAAATAAACAGAAAAAAACCACCAACAAACTGAACAGGCAATCTGTGGAATGGGAGAAAGTATCTGCAAACCACATAGCTGATAAGTTAACATTCAAAATATATGAACTATTTTATTCAGTCATGAGAAGAAAAGGAAATACTGCCACTTGCAACAACATGAGGACCTTGAAGGCTAAGGAAAATAAGTCAGACAGAGAAAGACAAATATTGAATGATATCACTTATAAATGGAATATATCTATATCTATAACTATGCTTATACCTATAATTCAAAAGGTCAAATTCATAAAAATAGAGCAAAAAAGTGATTGCCAGGGCCTAGGGATGGAAGAAATAACTTGGTAAATGGGTACAAATTTTCAGGTATAAGATGCATAAGGTCTGAGGATCTAGTATATAACATTGTGATGATAGTAAATGACACTGTACTATATAATTGAAATTTCCTAAGAGAGAATAACTTAAATGTTTTCACACACACACACACGCACACACACAGAAGGTAAATATATGATATAATGGATGTATTAATTCTTCTTGGAAGAATCTTTTCACAAGGTATACATATATCAAATCATCATGTTGTACCTTAAATATTATAATTTTATTTGTAATTGATACCCAAATAAAGTTGAAAAAATCTATTTCCTATTCCTTGTTCCTGTTTCCTTCTCACTGCCTTGTCTACATTTTTCTTGTTGTTTAAATGGTTAATGGTCAACTTTGTGCAAGATGCTGTAATTAAGTAGTTATATGTAATATGCTTGGGGAAAAGTTTGTTAACAGCTATACAATTTTTTAAAATGTATAAGCAGTGTCTTACTAACAAAAAAATGAGACATTCCAAAAAAAAAATCCTTGTAGTTATTTAGTTAACACACATGCACGTGGATGTGTTTAAGAGATATTTTAGTGAAGTGGTATGGTAAAATTGCAAAGGACATTAACCTTGTTACACTAGTGTTCAAGATTTATGATTACAGTCACTGATTTAACTAGAACATCTTTGGTTTTCAGCATTCATCACAACGAATCTGAAGCCTTCTCCTGTGTGCTCAGTCACTCAGTGGTGTCCGACTCTTTGTGACTTCATGAACTGTAGCCCGCCAGGCTCCTCTGTCCATGAGATTCTCTAGGCAAGAATACTGGAGTGGGTGCCACTCCAGGGGATCTTCCTGACCTAGGAATTGAACTTGCATCTCCTACACTGTCAGGCAGATCCCTTACCACTGTGCCACCAGGGAAGCCCTCCTTTAGGTTACTTGCTTTTAAAGCTGCTACCAGAAAAGCTGCTACCAGAAAAGCTGCATCCCGTTTCCCATCTCCTTGCTTCTGTTGTTGTTCCCTGTAGTTGAATACTTTAAGAAAAACAACATCTACTCATTGAGAAGGATTTCTCCGAAAGATTTATAAATGACAAAAATTATATCTGTTCACTGTTTTGCAGTTTCTGACTTGATCTTTTGTATAAAAATATAATGAGGGTGAAACAATATAAATGAATACAATTCATACATAATTAAATCACACATAGGGTCAGAAACAATCATGGTTTCACATTCAGTCATCTATTTAAAGACTTCATTAAATCTTTACTGAATATTGACTTACAGAAACAAACTAAACAACAAAAAATAAAATTGAGGTGGAGTTGCATGCTAAGCAGTTCATCTTGTCAAAACCTTATGTTTCTCGTTTTTGTTAAAAGAAAAAAACAAAAAAAGACTTTCTTTCTCTTCTAAATTTCCTCTATTAAAACTGCTTATCCTCTCTTCCATCCACACTGTACTCATTAGTTTATCTCATTTTATTCTCTACATTCTTCTCACTGTGACCAAATGTCCTTAACATGTAATATTTTCATTATGTATAGCTCCCCTGGGAAGCAGCATTCTTCACCCTTTTCCATTGCTTTGATCAGGGGAACCAGTGCAATTGCCTCACTGTCCCCAACACTATCTCAAGTTTTAGTTAATAAAATTCTCCTGCTTGTTACAAACACAAAAGAAAAAATGTTGAGTTGGAAGAAAACACTATTGGACTACTTCTGTAATTTTTAAATTAAACATATGGCTCTTTTAATCAAAAGACCAACATCAAAAAGAAAATTTGACTACAATATCACTCTTTAAAAGTGGAGCACAAGCCCAACTAGAGTACAATACTGTATCCAAAGATTCTTTGTGCTCTTTCTCTAATATTAGGCAATGAAACAGGATTAAGCATTTAAAATAGCTATTTCTACTTCAAAATTATGTACATATGGCTCAGCAGATAAAGAATCCACCTGCAATGCAGGAGACGCAGGAAACTTGGGTTCAATCCTTGGGTCAGGAAGATCCCTGGGAGGAGGAAATGGCAACCCACTCCAGTGTTCTTGCCTGGGAAAATCCCACAGACAGAGGAGCCTGATGGACTAGAGTCCAAAGGGTCACAAAAAGTTGAACATGACTGAGCAAGAGCACAACCTACGTTTGAAATGGTAGATGATTACTCTGAAATATTCTTACTTTTTTATTAAAAATTTATAACTGTGTGGTGATAGAAGTCAACTAGACTTATGACATTCATTTAACAATATATGCAAGTATTAAATCATTATGCTGTACATCTAAAATGCTATATGTCATTTATATCTCAATTAAAAAAATATATGTATACTTTAATGTTGAGGGACTCCTGGCAACATATATTTGGTAATAATTGCAGTGTAAAGGGAATTTTTAATAAAAGTAATATAACACCTATTCTTTCTGGGTGACCTCTTATATTTACTTCTTTGTTAATTTGGGAGGAAAGTACATTTAACACAAACAGTGTAGAAATCTTCAACTGATTAGTTCATCCCTTTGCCTTAGGAGAAAAAAGGGCAACATGAAAGGAAGAAAATGTATCCTCAATATTATTATTCAGAAAATATTTTAAGGTCAATTATCTAGTGTTATAGTATTTAATGTATAGTTTGAGGTTAAGGTCTGGTTCAAAAACTGTTACAGTTATGTGACAAGATAAGGAGGTTGTACCAAAATGTAAACTAATTACATCACAGCACACTGATAAATTCAGCTGATAATTTGAGTGGGAAACTTAGGAAATCGGTAAAAGCAATTACACAATGCATTTTTATTGATGAAGTCAGTTAAAAACTAGTCTGATTTCCCTTTAAAACCTGTTAGAGCTATCTTGTGGGTCTATAGAACTCAACAAACTTGTCTCAAATTTAAAATTAAGACTTAGATGAAAGCTGGAAAACTGACTTGCTAACAACAAAGTCAAACATCATCTGAGATGAAGTTCTAGTGAAGATGCAGAAGAACCAGAAGAAACTAATCTTCAAAACCTCAACCTTTTCTGTCCTTTGTATTCATCAATGAAAGGAATATTTCAGACTCATAAGCAGTAAGAATCACTTCAATAAAACTGGGCTTTTATAATACTTAAACTCTAAGCCAACCAGGAGGTTCAATTAAGCAGAATAACATTCTCAGAAAATGAAATTTCAATACCCTCAACTTGTGCTCATGTTTGATTTTATTACACACAGTAAATGAAAAACAACATACTAGGTTTTACAATAAATTTTGAACTTGGTCTATGGACTATGATATCTTGTAACTGTCCTTATGTTTTAGAACTTGATGTATGCTATAAAATTTTAGTTTAAAAATTAGTTAAATTTACTAAAATAACTATACCCCAATAAAAATTAATAAAAACAAAAAAAAATAATTAAATTTAAAATAAACTTAAAATAAACAGAATTGACTCATTTACCTATCACCTAGAATAGGTTTCAGGACTGAACAAAGTATGGTCATCATCTAATTCACCCTTTTAATAATGAAAGATGACTCTATAACACAGAAGGGTCTGCTTTTAGAAGATGTAGTAGCTTACCAATGATCACAGAACTAAACCTTGAAAATCTGGGACAAGAAATTTTACATTTTATATTAAGTTTTACATTTAAGAAGTGACAACTTAATTGTTTCATGAAAAAAGTTTCCCAAGAGAATTTAGTTTCTGACGGAATTAAAGAAGAATGGAGAGATCTATAAAAAAGTGATTTGGACATAGAAAGTTATATTTTTAACAAGTTAAAAAAAAGGTTGTTGGATATTGTGTTTCCCATATGCAAATAAGATATAAGAATAAAAAACATGAATTTACATGTGTGACAGGGATTCTTCTAGCAAATGTGATTCCTACTGGAGATGTCAATAAAAAAAAAAGAGAGAAGAGACAATAGAAATAGGAATGTGAAGCAAGCAGAAGGCAAGGTCAGAGAACACATTTTATGAAAATGTATTTTGGCAAAGATAAAGGAAAAAAAGGAAAAGTTAAGGTATTCAATAGAGTAGACATCCTGCATTTTTAAGGAAGGAAAGGTCTGTGGCACAGTAAAGAGAGACTGATATGTTCCTTGAGAATGGAGGAAAGAGAATAAAGTAGATCGATAATACCAGTGTTACCACCACTGTAGAAACTGAACAAAGACTAATCAAGTGTTTTCACCCACTAATAGTGAACAGTCACTTAATAGGCTCCTCTGAAACGAATGGTTGTATTTGGTGTGTCTTTATAATTTGAATCAAAAAGTACAAAGAGCAGCTTAACAGTTGGTTAGAGGGCCAGGCAGAAGTTTGCCTTATATATCTGCAATATATGAAAACAAATTTACAAGTAAATCTTTGAAAACATAAAACAAGGCTGGCCCTCTAAAGTCTCTACAATGTCAGACATTAGCAAATATAATGCCACTAGTTTAGTATATTGCATTTAATGTGTTGTCTTTAATGTTTTATTTAATGTCTTCCATTTGTTCACTCATTTTCTCAGTTGCCTAATACAATTTTTGTTCTCATATTTTGCTGAAAATAGTTCTCCTAAAATGCGGCTTTTCGGAAACAACTTCACAATTAGGAAGGAAATATAGTTTTCTTACTCATCTGCTCTTTAAGATTATATGTGTCATTATCAAAGATAATCTGCAGATAGTTGGAGATTGCAATTTTAATAAATTTGGTTTTAGGTGATGCACAAACTATTGCTTTATATCTTTAAAACGTCATCATTCCCTTGGAATTTAGGAAAGAACTTGAGAGATATTCAATCTAAATTATGTTATTAAGGATATGGGGGCCAAATTTTCAATTATGTGTTATATGAATTATGTTTAATGAGGTAGGATATTAGGATTAACACAACCACATGCATGTCTATTGTCAAGCTCAGAAAGAGTAAAAGTTAACTCTAGAACTTTAACTAGGAAAAAAAATGTCCGTTTTCAAATTCCATCCTCAGAAATCCTTTATAGTGTTACTTTTAGTAGTCAGTCTAGAGTTCAAGACTCTCACTTTTTTTTGAAGGATAATGTAAAGTATCTTTGAAAACATTAAATAAATGTGCTTAAAATGAGAATGTTAAAATTTTTAATATTTTCTTTCTTTCACATAGACAAATATTAATAATAAAAAAACAGAGAGATTGCTCATTTTCTATGTTCATAGTAAAAAATCATAATTAAAAAATCCCCTTATTTTATTTCAGCCTATATTTCTACACCCAAATATGAAATGGTTATTTGAAAATAGCCTCAATAGGTAAAACATGAAACCATGTGGATTTGCCAAAAATATATTTTAAATGTTGCACTTTATATATAGACTTATTATACATAGGCATTTTGTGTTTGCTCTAAGTCAAAAGAATATACTTAATATTGCTACTTTGACAAATGAAATATTAACTCATTCATCATTTACAAATCAGATATCTAGGTACTATGGATCACTGACACTATAGTAAACTTAGTAGATGTAGAAATTTTCAGAAATAAAGAGAGGGACTCAGAAAAAGTATTATCTTTGAAAACCCTGCTATGAAATTGAAAAGCCTAATCTTGGGCCAATCTTAGTGGAAGATATTTTGCTTTAGTCTTGCAGGAGACCTGGATTTGATCCCTGGGTTGGGAAGATCCCCTGGAGAAGGCAAAGGCAACCCACTCCAGTATTCTGGTCTGGAGAATTCCATGGACTGAATAGTCCACAAGGTCTCAAAGAGTTGGACATGACTGAGCGACTTTCACTTTCACTTTGGCAGCAAAGAACTATAAAAAGTGAACTCCATCACCAAAATATTAGAAAGTAGAAGTTGCATGGTTTTCCATTTTTGCTCCTGGCTCCTTCAAAGTTTTGCTCCTTCAAAGTGCTTTTTTTGGGTGTATCTTTAGTAGATACTTTAGTTATCTTATTTTCTTTGAGGGTTAAAGACTCTTCATGTATGCTCTATTTATACAAAAATATTTTCAACAAAAACAACAAATAAAACAAAGCAAGAAATACAAAATGATTATAATACCTGTGGCTACAAGATTACATCATCAATTATAGTTGCCACATTGTTTTATTTTACTTGCTTGACTTATCATAACAAAGATAAATAGTTTGATGAAAAATACTAACAGGAACCACTCATATGGAGAAAATGTTTAAATTAATATATCACTCTAATTTAGGCTTCAAAAATAGAATCTCAATGTCTCTTTCTGATTTTTCATTGTTAGTATATAGAAATTAAGAGAAATTAAGGAATCAATCCCATTCACCATTGCAACAAAATGAATTAAATATCTAGGAATAAACTTACCTAAGGAGACAAAAGAACTGTATGCAGAAAATTATAAGACACTGATGAAAGAAATCAAAGATGACATAAACAGATGAGAAATATTCCATGTTCCTGGATATGAGGAATCAATATTATGAAAATGACTATACTACCAAATGCAATCGACAGATTCAATGCAAGCCCTATCAAATTACCAGTGGCATTTTTCAAGAAGTAGAACAAAAAATTTCACAATTCATATATGGAAATGCAAAAGACCCTAAACAGCCAAAGCAGTCTTGAGAAAGAAGAATGGAGCTGGAGGAATCAACCTTCCTGACTTCAGATTATACTACAAATCTATAATCATCAAGACTGTATGGTACTGGCACAAAAACAGAAATATAGACCAATGGAACAAGATAGAAAGCCCAGAAATAAACCCATGCACCTATGGGTAACTTATTTTTGATAAAGGAGGCAAAAATATACAATGTGGCAAAGACATCCCCTTCAATAAATGGTGCTGGGAAAACTGGACAGCTACATGTAAAAGAATGAAATTAGAAAACTTTCTAACACCATACACAAAGATACACTCACAATGGATTAAAGACCTAAATGTAAGACCAGAAACTATAAAACTCTTAGAGGAAAACATAGGCAGAACACTTGACATAAATTAAAGATTCTCTATGACCTACATCCTAGAGTAACAGAAATAAAAACAAAAGTAAACAAGTGGGATCTGATTAAATTTAAAAGCTTTTGTACAGCAAAGGAAACTATAAGCAAGGTGAAAAGACAGCCCTCAGAATGGGAGAAAATAACAGCAAATGAAACAACTGACAAAGGATTAATTTCCAAAACATACAAGCAGCTCATACAACTCAATACCAGAAAAACAAACAACCCACTCAAAAAGTGGGAAAAAGGCCTAAACAGACATTTCTCCAAAGAAGACATACAGATGGATAACAAACACATGAAAAGATGCTCAACATCACTCATTATTAGAGAAATGCAAATCAAAAGTACAGTGAGATATCACCTTACACCAGTCAGAATGGCCATTATCAAAAAATCTAAAAACAATAAATGCTGGAGAGGGTGTGGAGAAAAGGGCATGCTCTTGCACTGTTGGTGGGAACGTAAATTGATACAGCCGCTATGGAAAACAGTATGGAGATTCCTTAAAAAACTGAGAATAAAACCACTATATTACCCAGGAATCCCACTTCTAGGCAAATACCCTGAGGAAACCAAAATTGAAAAAGACACATGTATCCCATTGTTCACTGCAGCACTATTTACAATAGCTAGAACATGGAAGCAACCTAGATGTCCATCAACAGATGAATGGGTAAAGAAGTTGAGGTACTTATACACAATGAAATATTACTCAGCCATAAAAAGGAACTCATTTGAGTCAGTTCTGATGAGGTGGAGGAACCTAGAACCTATTATACAGGTGAAGTGAGTCAGAAAGAGAAAGATAAATATTGTACTCTAACACATATATACGGAATCTAGAAAAATGGTACTGAAGAATTTATTTACAGGACAGCAATGGAGAAACAGACATAGAGAATAGATTTATAGACATGGGGAGAGGGGAAGAAAGCAGGAAGAGGGGAGAATCTCTATTTATCTTAATTTAACAACACATTCAGCATACATGCTCATAGTCAAGAAGTACATTAAATATGCTTGGGTAGAAGTGGGAGATATAGGTAGTGGTTTAGATAGCCATGTGTTATGCTACTGACATTAATTACAGGGCCCTATAGTGGAGCTTTCAGGATATACTTCAAAACAGCATTAACTACCAAAAAATCCTACCTATCGTTTCACTATATTTTACTTAGTGGTAATGACAGAAGAAGCAAGGCACTTTTAATCTGCTGCAAATTTTTGTATATCAAGTAACTATAAATCTGAAGTTGCAGCTACTGGGAGTTATTGTTGGTAACAGAGGAAGAGATGTTTTCATTGCTTCTGCCAAGTCAGCGATGCTACATTTGCAAACACTGGGAAAATATTACAGAAACCCTGTTAAAAAGTGCTAAATCTTTCCTGAAGAACTATTCAGAGATGCAAGGTAATATTTATATCTCCATTCACACATTTTGTGATGTATTTTGGAAACTGTACATTCATATTAAATACTGAATTTGAAAAATAAGCCCTTTCCTAGACTTTCTGTATACATTAATAGATGCATTGACTGAACCATAAACACAGTTGGGTTAGTATTTGACTTCATAAAAATGTCTATATTCAAAATTTTGAAAAGTTCTGACCATCCCTGATTTTAAAGTACCTATTATTTTCCCTTGGGAAAAAAGCACATATTTATGTCAATAAATAGATACACTGAGATGAGGAATCATGTGAAACAACCACACAGGACATTTTTTCTACTTTTTAAGAAACTCTGAGCCCAAGCTAGTAGATAATAAATAAAAATATAAGTTATACATACTTCATAATAACCAAATGCTAATTGGTGTGTCAAGCAATGTGACAAATCAGTTACACTTCAATAAAAAATTTAAAAACATAGAGAAGAGAGTTTTGACTAATTTTCTTCTTCATCCAACAAAATGCAACCTCATAATACCTAGTAGGGTGCTCAATGAAATTAGTTTGAATATTAATTTATTATTAACATAGGACTAATAGCACTGGTATTACTTTATAAGTGAAAGTCTCTCAGTTGTGTTCAAAGCTTCCAAGTCAAGGTACTGGAGTGGGTAGCAGTTGCCTTCTCCAGGGGATCTTCCCAATCCAGGGAAGATACTTTAAAGATTACTTTATAAGACTATAAGTATATTAGTACTTTAAAGACACTTTTAAGATACTTTAAAGGTACTTTATAAGTATATTAGTAACAATATACATTGGGCTTCCCAGGTGGTGCAGTGGTAAAGAATCCACCTGCCAATGTAGGAGATGCAGGTTTGATCCCTGGTTTGGGAAGATCCCGTGGAGTAGGAAATGGCAATCCACTCCAGTATTTCTTGCTTGGAAAATTCCATGGATGGAGAAATCTGGCAGGTTACAGTCCATGGTTTGCAAAGAGCTGGCCACGAGTGAACAACTGAGCACATAACAATATAAATACATAAAAATATTTGCATGGTTCCAATGAATATCTCAAATTAGATTTCCGATTTCCACACTTCAAGACATACCTACTAGTCTTTATATCCTCAGTCTTGATTCTTCACTTATTAAAACAATAAACTATACTCAGTACTCAATTTTCCTGGTATTTCAAAACAATAGCTGACATATATTTCTAATCTTCAAACTGTAGTAGGTAAATAAAGCAGAATTTAAATCTCTAGGGAAGTGTTGATGATCCTATTTCCATTTACAAGTATCTTCTACCTTCTATGAAAGTTTAAAATAATGTTATATGGTTTCCTCAAGCTTCTTTGTTTACCTTTATCTAACTGTAAAGGTAAAGGTGCATGCTCAGTCATGTCTGACTCTTTGCAACCCCATGGACTATAACCTGCTGGGCTACTCTGTCCCTTGAATTTTCCAGGCAAGAATACTGGAGTGGGTTGATATTTCCTACTCCAGGGGATCTTCCTGACCCAGGGACTGAAACTGCATCTCTTTTGTCTCTTGCATTACACACAGATTCTTTACCACTGTGCCACCTGGGAGGCCAAATCTTCCAAAAATGACTTTGGCCTAGGTTCTAGATTATCCTATAAGGAAATGCCTCAATGAAAGCTTATAGATGCAACATGGTATACGTTGTTGTTGTTTAGTTGCTAAGTCACATCCGACTCTTTTGTGACCCCACGGACTGCAGCCTGCCAGGCTCTTCTGTTCATAGGATTTTCCAGGCAAGAAGCTGGAGTGGATCACCATTTCCTTCTTTAGGAAATCTTCTCAACTCAGGGATGGAACCCACATCTCCTGCATTGGCAGACAGATTCTTTACCACTGAGGAAATCCAAACATGGGTATACCTTCTACTAATTTCTTTCCCTTTTCCATGTGTATTCTCTTCTTTAAGACTGTTGAGTGTAAGTCCTTATTACACAAATATGAAAAATATAATCAAAGCACCCATAAAATTTCCACATCGAAAATAAATAATCCCTGCTCTCATGTCTATAATCAATAGGTCAATGCCATTATGTCCAAATCAGGACAATGATTTCCAGTGGATACTGGTACCCAGTGATCTCCATCACATTTCTCCAGAACATTTATATCGTCCATCCATTCACCAGTTAAAATCTTACACAGTTGATTTACAACACTGTGGTTTCTCCTTACCTATTGAACTGGATGTGCTCTAGCAACCCTATCAAAATACTGCAATAGAAAATGCTTGCAACTACCAACTTGCAAAAGAACTAGGAATTATTTTCATGTTTAAATTTTCTGTTAACAAAATTACAACCTTTATATACAAGTGAAGTTTATATTTTGCTCTTTCATCCCTAATACTCAAGTCACCCATAAATTTGCTGCCCCTGTAGCATGTGGGATCTTAGTTCCTCAACTAGGGAATAAACCTGGATTGGGAGGGAGCACAGAGTCTTAACCAATGGACTACCAGTGAAATTCCACCAACAAAATTTTAGCACAAACTTAATAACAGTCATTCTAAATTGTAGTTAGCACTGAAATCTCTAAGTAAGCATTTGTTGAATTTCCCTCACAAATTTTCTTTTAAACAGGAATTGTTTTTCAATATTCAGTAGTGCGTTTTTGTTTTCATTTTTTCTCATTCATTTTCTGCTTTGGGGCCTTCTGAAGACAATAACACAGAACTAAGAGAAGAATAAAGTACAAAGAGCTGTAGACAAGGAACCAGAAGTCCCTTCCTACTACTGAAGCTGAGAGTCTAGGTGACTGGGAGCAAGCCACATACTTTTGATCAGGTTCGATTTTCTAGTCTATTTTGTTAATTTTAGGTACAGACTCAATCCTGTCTTTGTCATGAGTTCTCATGAAGATTGAATGAAATAGATGTGAAAGTGGTTAAAAAGAAGTAATAAAATATATCCGTATACATACTGTACATGCTGTACAGATTAGCACATATGAAAGATGCATACTAAGAAATTTTATAGATAGAAACATTCAATAAATATAGAGATTACTGATTGGAAGCATTAGAGAGAATATTTAGATATTTTCTGACTTAAAATATAGTTGACATAATAAATGTTCAACAAGTGATGACCACTGTTACTGTGCAAAACTAGTATTGTCATATTCTCTTCCTCATTTAATAATGAAAATGAAAGTGTTAGTTGCTCAGTTGTGTCCAAACTCTTTGCGACCCCACAGACTGTAGACCACTATGGATTCTCTGTCCATGGAATTCTCCAGGCAGAATACTGGAGTGGCTTACCATTCCCTTCTCCAGAGGATCTTCCTGATCCAGGGACTGAACCAGGTCTCCTGCATTACAGGCAAATTCCTTACCATCTGAGCCACTAGGGAAGCCCTGTTTAATAGTGGCTGTCATTCAGTATTGGCCCCAAAAGGCTGTGTTTAGCTTATTTTTAAATTGCAGGGAACACCTAGCTCAGGTCCATGCATATAGTAGTATTTTTAAGACAAGTTTAATTTTTCCTGTTACATTCAGTTGTATTATTTTAATTTAGCTGTTTTAATAAGGAATACATTTTTATATGAAGACTGAATAAAGAACTAATAACAGTATAAGAGAATACAATGGCAGGGAATAATTTGTCAACATTATTTTCTGCTAACTTATTTTGTTCGAGAAAATCAGTACAATTTCGTGATATAAGTGTTTCTCAGAGGAAAAAATGTTGAAAAACAGTGAACTGATGCTAAAGGAATATTCATTTATAGGTAATTTACATGCAAGCATTTAGATGCCATAGGATACTAAATTGATAAGTAAATATCTTGCTTTATCTTACTAAACTTCCTGCTAATGTTTCATTTTTTAAAAATTATAGTGAGTGTATGTTACAATGATTTGTAGTGTGGTTAGGCCAGATAAGTTTTTGGAGAGAGGTTATTAATAGTTTTCTTAAAGGCACATTCATCCCTTCCCTGACATACTGCTACCCAAAATAGCCTGTGTTGGACACAACATACCATGCACTTACAAAGAAAATGAGACCACAAGGGGAAAATCCACTCTCCAAGTAAGTAGTGGAATATGGCATCTCTCCTACAACTGAGAAAATCTTTACTTAAATGGTTTACCCTGGAGCTAATAAAGAATTGGCCATCAGTGGATCTGGGGTAGAATTATATATTGATTATGAATATATAAGGAACATCTTCACAAATTCTACATTATTTCAATAATCATGTATTCAAGTGAAAAGGGAGGCACTGTTGGAAGAATCACAGCTTTCACCATCTTATCCTACAGGATTAACACAGGTGTCATCCACCTTATCAAGTCATCATTAACTATCTGCAACTGGGACATTTTTCCAAGAAAATAAAGAGTTAAATTTTCTTGGGTTTTACACATTGGTCCATAAATGTGATTCACCACCGTTCTGAGTACTATCCTTGCCTACTTAAAAGCATCACTACATTTTGTTAAGCTTTGACACCCTGAGGAACCCTTCCCGGAATATCAGGTTTCAAGTGAGTATCAGAACACTGCAGTGCTCACAAATCAGTGTTTTTACCCTATGGTGCCAGCACTTGGCACAAACACAAAATAACAGATGGTACAGAGATATCAATTGTTTGCCATTCACGAGCAGTGTCATATACAGAACTCAATTATGCACAAATGGATACAGAAGCCCTTTGTACAAAAAGTTTTATCAGCTACCTTTACATCTGTGCCTTTTTTATTTGTACCAAAAAAAAGAACCCCCTCAGTGATTCTTTCTGGGTTAAGCTACCCAATTTAATTATAAAGCACTGGGATGCTTTACTCAGCAGTAATGACCACATAAAATGCAAGAACAATATTGAAGGCTGACAACCTAAGCAGCTGCCAACACTGATCCCAGAAAATCCAAACCACCTTCCCTGAAAATACTGGTGCAAGATTTTGTTTCTGATTCTCATCTACAGGCTGATTAAATTCATGTTTAATGTTACGGGGTACTATTGAGGAAGCAAGCTATTGAAGAAATATCCAAAAGAGAAACATCTTAGAAAAATTAAGGGTCTAACCGAAATTATCTACCCAAAAGGCACAACTAGGTTTTTAGCATGTTATCTTTGTTTTCTTACCAACACATCACCATTGTTTGTCCCTAAGTATCAGCAGTAAGCTATATCTGATTTGCTAGCACTGATTTAATTATTGAAGTCAATAGAACATACTTGTTCTACACTTTTTAGCATAACCTGTCAAGAGTGTCTGATTTTCTATCAGAAATTAAGTAGAAACCTTGGTTAAGAATGTTATTGATTTTCAGGACCATTCTGGGGAAAGAACTTCACAACTCTTCAATGCAACTTCTCACATTTCCTCAAAGCAGCTTTAATTTGATTTCAAGCTATTACAGTGACGCTTACAACTTTGTCCCAGTCTCTGTATGTCTATTTGTCTATTTACTTGCTTTCTAATATGCTATCTTTTTACTTATTCATTAGCAGTTCACCTGACAAAATCTGTATTTACCTCAACTTATTTTAAGAAATTTATTCACAGAAAGATTATCTGAACTATCATTCTCAAAATGATAGTTCTCTCAAGTAAAGGATTAAAGTATTAATATGCTCAAGGTGAATTTTGGGTAAAAGGCTGGCTGAGCAAAAGGAGCTTCATTTCTCATTGCTAATACGTTAGCATATATGATGAGCCAGTCTCCTCATTACTATTGAGACATTGTCACAAAATATTTTCGTGACATGCCCTGTCAAGATGTAACTGAGAACTTGGCATTACAATGGCCAAGGTAAAAAGTGTCATTACCATCACATATTCATAATATCCACAAGACCTATTCCTTCTCAGGAACCATGGAGCAGTTTAAGATATTCTCTCTCCTATGCAGATGGGCGTAAGGCCTGTGTTCTGAATGTTCCAAAGTACAGAAGTAACTGATACTTACCATATTGATAAATTGAGAAGAAAGTTACCTCGATGATCTGAAAACAGAAAATCACTTTAAGGAGCAAAACTAGTGTACATAAAATTTTTGCTTAATTAATTTCCTAAATATGCATAAGATTCACAAAAATACTAGAATAATACCCACTTTGATAATCAATGGAAATGAATGCTAGTGATATTTACTAAGTTCCTACTATGTACTAGGGATTTTAACCTGTACTAAATGACATCAAAATATAGTAATATAACACCATTAGGGCCTCAGAAAGCAACATTGTTTTTCACTGATAAATTATTATGTCTTGTAAGGTATGGAAAATATGTAAGGAAAAGGGTGCCGAGATAGAATATCCTGGGAGATTCTTACAGTTTACTGTAAATCATGCTACATTTATTTAGGGTGAATATTAGTATGTGATGGTATAATAAAACATAAATAATAGTGCTGAAATTAATATCATTAACATAATATCATTTTACGTATTATGTAAAAATTGTCATAGAGAGTAGAATCTATTGAAAAAGAGAAGAGTAGAGACCAGAGTAAACAGAAACTAGAAACTTATAATTCTGATGTTATGTGGGAGCTGAGGATATGTCATGGAGATGGAGATAGATAAGAGAAGAAGACTAAGATGGAGGTCTTCATTTTAAAAGTAGAAACCAGACTAGATTTGTTTAATAAAACTATTTCATAACATTTCAATCCACTCTAGAAAAATCTGTCTAATACATTTCATATCCCTTCAGAGAAAAGTAACATATTGTCAACATGACATTATAGCCAATAAGAAGATAATTATCAAGAGTTTAAAATACAAAAGTGAAGAGGCTATGATAATCACAAATAAAGACAAATAATATTTGTCCAAAACTAACTTTGAAAGGAAAAAAAGAACATTAAATGTTCTAAAATAAGTATTATAGCATTAAATCAGTGTCAAATGGATATAAGCATTCAAAGATTGCAAAGTGAGAGTCCCAATACCTCCTATCAATAAGCTCATTCATTTGAATACTTTCAGTCTCTTGTCTGGCGTCATTTACACTAAACAGTTATTTTCTCTTTCTTCTCCCTTCCTCTAAACACAGTCATGAAAACAGAAAGACAGGGAGGAATATGTGGGAGAAAATTTAGAGAGGTCGTTCCCAGGAAGGCTTTCTGTCTCCAACCTGCCCACCACACCCTCCCCATTCATATCAACCTACACCCCTCCATCTGTTCAACACCTTGAGATTTCTCACGCTTACTCATCCCACTCTTATTTCCTACTCTTCTATGCATTTCCCTGTTTGCCCTCTTTTATTCTTTCACTCACAAGCTTTGCCTCCAATTCACTCAGTGAAATTTACAATTTCAGCTTGCAGACAAAATTAGCAT
The DNA here is from genome assembly GCF_054371585.1 of Giraffa tippelskirchi. Taxonomy (NCBI): domain Eukaryota; kingdom Metazoa; phylum Chordata; class Mammalia; order Artiodactyla; family Giraffidae; genus Giraffa; species Giraffa tippelskirchi. Next base: position 102,599,911 of record NC_137281.1, read on the forward strand.
AGGAGGAAAGATGAAATATGCAGTCACAGTTCCAAATAAGTATAAAAAGTAGAAGTGTTAGTTGCTTAGTTGTGTCCGACTCTGTGATCCCACAGACTGAAGCCCGCCATGGCTCCTCTGTCCAATGAATTCTCCAGGCAAGAATACTGGAGTGGGTTGCAATTCCCTTCTCCAGGGGATCTTCCTGACCCAAGGATTGAACCCGGGTCTCTGAATTGCAGGCAGACTCTTTACTGTCTGAGCCATTAGGGAAGCCCTAAGTATAAAAAGGGTAAATATAAATTCTGAAAATGTCATAAGTGAGTTATTACTCCATCATAAAGAATGTATACCAACTTATTGTAGCTTCAATGAACCATGGTCCTAAATGATATTACACACTCTCTTCAAGAAAGAGTATGTTTCAAATTTTCAGTACATACTCTCACTACCATCATAATGAATATGGCATTTGAAGATGGTACTAGTTAGCAAGGCCATGTAGGAGTGTGGGAGAAGGGTTGTCTTTTGTCCACTTTCTGTAGGGTTTAATACTGTGTCTTCAGATTCATAATGGGATAATTGTAATGATTATTCCAAAAATTATAAAGAATAGGAATAAAAAAAATCAGGGTCAAAGAAAAATAAGCAGAATAATTAGTGTGTGTGTGTGTGTGTGTGTGTGTATATATATATATAATGGAATGGCTAGGATGGAGGAGTTGATGGAAAAAATCAAGTTTATTAGTTTAATTTGGAATCCACAACTCAGACAGCTATGATCACAAAGTTGAATTTGGTCATAAAAAACTTAATAGAAACTGAGATACCAGGGAATCAAAGGTTATACTCTGCTATGTTGGCTGATAGAAATGATGCTGATGCTGTGTGTGTGAAAACAGTGTCTCAGCTCACCAGAGACCCAGTGGAGCAATCCGATGCCAGGATAAGAATATCACGTATCATGGACAAGAAAAAGCTAAACAGTAGCAGAAAAACTTGCAGAAAACTAAATGCTAATAAGAAGAATGAACAGGTACAGCCTTTAATATATGATAGCAAGGGTACCGTACATAAGCTGGAAAGAGGGATGAATGAAGTAGAGCTTTAAGAAATCTCAGGAGGATCTGATTTACCTGTATCTTCTCAGGTAGAATTGAAATTTATGTTATATAATTGTTTGACCAGTAGCAATGAGACACATTTCAAAACAGATATGTTTAGAAGAGTGATTTTCAACTGATTCTCCACCATAACACCTGGATAATGTGTTCTCAAGCACAACACAATCTCATGTATGAGGAGTGAGGAGTGTAAAACACTAAATGATATATGCAGTTTCTGGGAATGCTAACATTACCTTCACCCATCATTTTAAAGAAAGCATATCAAAGGCATAACCCAAGATTTGTTCTAATTTCTTTTAATTTATATTTGAAGCAAATCCAAGCAAATCATTACCTTATACTAATAAATAATTACTCATCACATGCACCTGTAATTATCTGTCTAGTTTTCACTTTCCTTTGTCTCTTTCCAGTAAGCTCTACAAATTCCAATGTCATTGTAAACTGTGTTCTGTGTCTACATAGTTAGCCCTAATTCCACTAGCAAGTCTTAGTGGCCTCTTACATCTGTATGGGTCAGAAATATTTACAGTGAATTGCACTCATCTAACATGCTAGTAAAGTAATGCTCAAAATTCTCCAAGCCAGGCTTCAGCAATACGTGAACCGTGAACTTCCACATGTTCAAGCTGGTTTTAGAAAAGGCAGAGGAACCAGAGATAAAATTGCCAACATCTACCAATCATCAAAAAAGCAAGGGAATTCCAGAAAAACATTTATTTCTGCTTCATTGATTATGCTAAAGCCTTTGACTGTGTAGATCACAACAAACTAGAAAATTCTTAAAGAGATGGAAATACCAGACTGCCTTACCTGACAACTGAGAAACCTGCATGCAGGTCAAGGAACAACAGTTAGAACTGGACATGGAACAATGGACTGGTTCAAAATTTGGGAAAGGAGTCTATCAAGGCTATATATCGTCACTCTGCTTATTTAACTTGTATGCAGAGTACATCATGTGAAATACGAGGCTGGATAAAGCAGAAGCTGGAATCAAGATTGTCAAGAGAAATATCAATAACCTCAGATATGCAGATGACACCACCCTAATGGCAGAAAACAAAGAGGAATTAAAGATCCTCTTGATGGAGGTGAAAGAGGAAAGTGAAAAAGCTGTCTTAAAATTCAACATTCAAAAAACGAATATCATGGCATCCAGTTCCATCACTTTGTGGCAAACAGATGGGGAAAAAATGGAAATAGCGACAGACTTTATTTTCTTGGGTTCAAAATCCACAGGTTTTACTGCCTGTACCTTTTATAATACAGACTGTGGATGGTGACTGCAGCCATGAAATGAAAAGATGCTTGCTCCTTGGAAGAAAAGTTTTGACAAACCTAGACAGCGTATTAAAAAGCAGAGACATCACTTTGCCTTCAAAGGTCCACATAGTCAAAACTATGTTTTTTTCAGTAGTCATGTTTGGATGAGAGATTTGGGCTATAAAGAAGATTGAGTACCAAAGAATTGATGCTTTTGAACTGTGGAGTTGGAGAAGACTCTTGAGAGTCCCTTGCACTGCTAGGAGATCAAACCAGTCAATCCTAAAGGAAATCAACCCTGAATATTTACTGGAAGGACTGATGCTGAAGCTGCAACTCTAATACATTGGCCACCTGATGCAAAGAGCTTACTCACATGGAAAAGACCCTGATTCTGGGAAAGACTGAAGGCAGTAGGAGAAGGAGACAAAAAAGATGAGATAGTTGGATGACATCACCAATTCAATGGATATGAGTTTGAGCATCCTTCAGGAGATAGTAAAGGACAGGGAAGCCTGATGCTGCATTTCATGAGATGGCAAAGAGTTGGACAAGACTGAGTGACTGAACAATAAAGACACATGACCTTGAACTATGTGAACTAAATTTCTCTTAGGCTTCAACGGTCATTCTTGTAAAATGAGACTGATAATAGTTCTTAAGTCTCAAGTTTTTTTTTTTTTTGTAGATTAAATGGAATAACATATATGAAGCATTTAATGTATTTCCTTGCCCCCAGTTTGAAAGACACTATAAAGATTCTGTAGTGCACTAGTCCTAGGAGACTAATTTACAACAACATAAACTCCTTGAGAGTAGCAAACTTGTTCAGGTTTGTTTACTATGCAATTTCAAGTATTCATTAAACACCTCTTGAATAAATCAAAAGGTAAAAGTTTTAAAGTAAAATTTGTTTGGAAAATTCTGCTTGTTCTATTCTTCTCTTGAGAATCTACACTATACTTTAAATAAAAGATGTTGAGAAGTATTATAAAAGGTACAGGCAGTAAAACCTGTTGACATTTGTTAAGCTTTCTTCAAAAATGTTAACCATTCCTTTTATTTTTTGAGTTTCTGCTAATGTCTATAGTTATATGCAATGCACAATGGAAACTGATGTCTTTGAAACATTATATTTTAAAAAGTAAGATCAAAGATGTAAAATAATTTCTAGCAAGCACATTAAGTACAGATAGGTAACCAAATATATATTTTATTTGTAAAATACATCAAATTTTGCTGTGTTATATAATATGCTTAATAATTTAATGCTTGAAAAGGTATAATGATCAAGCTTTTAGTTACTAAGCTGTCTTTGTATATAGAATCAAACATAGAGATGACACATAAAACAGAGCTAGGAAATACAGGAGCAAGCTGTTGTTGATCACTTCTATAAATGATTATGGGATCACGGCTACAAGTGTCAGAGCACACAATGAATCAGGCTTTCTGCTCAGTGATTTTTTTCCTGGCTACCATCTGGCCCTTCAATATGGGGTAAGTACTGTTGGTATATTTACCTTGTCTTACTGGGGTCATATAGCTAGACATTTTTTATTCTAATGAATGTGCTTCCTGTTCTCTTCTTTAATATTTCTATTTAAAGTTCTGTGGAAATGTCATATACAGCAATAGAAACTTTAGGATACCGAATAATAATAAGAAAGACATCCTTTTCTTTAGAAAGGTCATCTCCTGAGGATTATTTAAATTCTTGATGAAATGTAAAGATCTTATAGTTTCCAGAAAGAAAAGAAATAGTATTCTCATCTCAGTACTTAGAACACAATTATTTTGTTATGCATTGAGTTGTCCAGATAATTAATCACACAGAACCATTGCCAAATAGCAAAGCCAACCATAACTCAATAATTTACCTTAATAGATCCTAATATCTCTTTTCTTTTTTAATTTATGTCCTAAGACTCAAAACAGGTAAGTTCAGTCATTGATGGCTTTAATATTGAAATTATTTGGTAACTTTATATCCACTAATGAAAATATGATAATTTTCATGAAAAAAGCTAATGATGTTTGTGAAGACATTTCCAAACATAATTTCCATCAACAGTTAATCAATTTGTCTCCTCTCAGGCTTGAATGTTTCTAAGGAAAAAATATGAAATTCATTTATCCACTGAAACTAAAAGACACTTATTTTCCCATTGACTGCAAGAAGAACAAAATAATTAATACAATTCTGTTTTTTAATAAATCCCTTTTTTTAAAATAAATAAATTCCTAAAAATTAAAAGCAAACTTTCAAATATTTTTGTTCAATCAAAACCCTGGGACTTTGCAAGATCACAGTCCATCATATCATTGAGTTTAGTATAAGACTCTCTTGATCCATTTCAAAGTTTGAAATACAAAAAGAGCCTTGTATGTTGGCTTTTTGTCATGGACTCAGAAAAATGAATAATTGTGTGACTTAAATAGGAGAAAAAGAATTGCCTCCACATCATATTTGATGATTTGATGAGAAAAGCTGGCTTTAAGTATAATCTTTTTGTCAATGAGTATAACTAACAGTTGCTATCAGCAGTTGAGTTATACATCATGACAAAAAAACTGCTTTCAGTAATAACAATTAAGAAATTCTCACACAGTTCAAATCCTTGGTGTGAGCATAAATTAAAAAAAAAATGCAAAGGAGAATAATACTCAGTGGCAAGTCTAAATTAAAATTTCATTGTTTGGAAGTAATTGGAGTTAAAATATATACAGTGACAATAAATCTGCATTTTTATTCAAAAGAAATGGAATAGACTAGGCAAATTCTATCAAAATTACCAGAAGAATAACATGGTAATTTTCTATTTAAGCAATTACCCTAGAATTTTAAACAATATTTTTAAAATCTTAAGTGTTTTCTTCCTACAAGGCAGGTAATTGCTTACAGTTCCATGTTTGTTATAATTAAGTGCTTCCCTAGTAGTTCAGATGGTAAAAAATCTGCCTGCAATGCGGGAGACCTGGGTTTGATCCCTGGGTTGGGAAGATCCCCTGGAGGAGGACATGGCAATCCACTCCAGTATTCTTGCCTGGAGAATTCCCATGGAGAGGAGACTGGAGGGCTACACTCCATGGGATCACAAAGAGTTGGACACGATTGAACAACTAAACACAGCACAGAACAACTTAATAATAATTTATATACTACAGTAGTAGTTGTTTAGTAGCTAAGTCATGCTCAACTGTTTTGCAACCCCATGGACTATATAGCACACCAGACTCCTCTGACCATGGAATTTCCAGGCAAGAATACTGGAGTGGGTTGCCATTTCCCTCTCCAGGGAATCTTCTTGACCCAGGGATGGAACACTACAATCTTGTATTGGCAGGCAGATTCTTTACCACTGAACCACCAGGGAAGTCCATATACCACAGTTGCTTGTGACCAAAAAAAAAAAAAAAAGCTCAAATTTACTATCCACTACAAATGTTTCAATGTAGTTTTTGAATGAGTGGCACAGCATGTGGATCTTAGTTTCCTGACCAGGGATTGAACCCTTGCCCACTGCAGTGGAAGCACACAGTCTGAACCACTGAACTGCCAGGGAAATCTCAGCAGTACAGTTAGTTTTATTTGTACAATGATTTTCCCTCTAGAAGAGAATATTCTGTCATATTGTTTTGATCATTTATTGGTACATTTCTCAGAGTATTTAGACAGATACCTGAGTTCTCCAACAATAATATACTTATCTGTACTTTGCCAAAAGCTTCTGTGTAATGAACATAACTATGTAAATTGTGTCACTTTCTATATGTCAGAGGAATTAAATTTTGAGCTCAGCTCTAAGAAATGAATTATGAGACAAAAATAGCTTCAGAATTGTCCCAATGATTTCTGAGCCATGCATGAAGTTGATTAATGACACAGCAATATGCCTTGACTAACCTAATCACATATATTTAATACTGACAAGAGGAAAATGAGTGATATGAAAACATTTTCAACCAAATGTCCTGAAATTGTATACCTATTTCTCCGATAACTGGATTATTATTCCTTGAGTTTGACTTGTCTCTTTGATTATATATTGTGGAAATACACACATAAAACATTTCTTCTCATACACTAAAAATGAGGCACCTCTGATAAAAAGGTGTTAAGTTATCAGGAAAAGATTAAAAAAATTATTTTTCTACTAATATGATGATTGAAGCATTCTTTTAATAAAATGACATTATTTATTAAGAATATCTTTCAAACTGCATCCCAGATATCCATAAAGTGATATGAATTGCTAAAAAAACACCTAAAAAACATTCCCTCTGTCAACATTTTATTTCCAAAATGTTCCTTCACTACGTAGTTCAGTTATATTCCTAAAATATTGCATACTGAATGTGTGTGTGTGTCTGCTAAGTGGCTTGAGTCATGTCCATTCTTTGTGACACTATGGACCATCGCTCACCAGATTCCTCTGTCTATGGGATTTGCCAGGCTAGAATACGGGAGTGGGTTTCCACGCCCTCCTCCAAGGGATCTTACCCACCCAGAGATTGAACCCACCATTCTTAATGTCTCCTGCATTGGGAGGCATGATCTTCACCACTAGTGCCACGTGGGAAGCCCTCATACTGAATGAAACTGTGAAAGTCCTTCAGTTCTGTCTGACTCTGTGACCCCATGGTCTGTAGACCACCAGGCTCCTCTGTCTATGGAATTCTCCAGGCAAGTATACTGAAGTTGGTAGTCATTCCATTTCCAGAGGATCTTCCCAACTTAGGGATCAAACCCCATTCTCCTGCATTGAAGGTGAATTTTTTACTGTCTGAACAACCAGGGAGGTAATTAATTTCAAATCCTATGCATTTAAATTGCTATTGAATAGTATTTACAATGAATTTCACACAATTATCAGTTTTTTTCCTATACTGTTCTTTATACTAGGGACCATGTTAGCTATTTCTAACTCATTCAAGCTTTTATCTTTCTGCTTTAAAGAGCTGTGAGAAAAGGTAGCAAGAAGATGCAGAAGAACTAAACAAAGAAAAAAAAGTTCTTAATGACCTGGATAACTAGGATGTGTGGTCACTCCCCTAGAACCACATATCCTGGAGTGTGAAGTCAAGTTTGCCTTAGGAAGCATTACTACAAACAAAGTTACTGGAGGTGATGGAGTTCCAGGTGATCTACTTAAAATCCTAAAAGATGATATTGTTAAAGTGCTGCACTCAACATGCCAGCAAATTTGGAAAACTCAGCAGTGGCCACAGGACTGGAAAGGGTCAGTTTCATTTCAATCCTTAAAAATGGCAATGCCAAAGAATATTCAAACTACTGTAAAATTGCCCTCATTTCACATGTTAGCAAGGTAATGCTCAAACTCTTTCAAGCTAGGCTTCAGCAGGACATGAATTGAGGACTCCCACATATAAAAGGGAGATTTAGAAATGGCAGATGAACCAGAAATCAAATTACCAACATCCACTGGATCATAGAAAAAGCAAGGGAATTAAAAAAAAAAACACACATTTACTTCTGCTTCATTGACTATGCTAAAGCCTTTGACTGTGTGGATCACAATAAACTGTGGAAAATTCTTTAAGATATGGGAATACCAGACCACCTTACCTATCTCCTGCAAAACCACTATGTAGGCCAAGAAGCAGCAATTAGAACTGGATATGGAAAAATGGACTGGTTCTAAATTGGGAAAGGAGTATGTCAAGGCTGTATATTGTCACCTTCTTATTTAACTTATATGCAGAGTATATCATATGTAATGCTTGGGTGGATGAATCACAAGCTGGAATCAAGATTGCCAGGAGAAATATCAACAACCTCAGATATGCAGATAATACCACTCTAATGGCAGAAAGTGAAGAGGACCTAAAGAGTCTCTTGGTGAGGGTGAAAGAGGAGAGTGAAAAAGCCGGCTAATACTCAACACTCAAAAAATGTAGATCATGGCATCCAGTCTCATTACTTCATGGCAAACATCTGGGGAAAAAGTGGAAGCAGTGGAAGATTTTCTTTTCTTGGGCTCCAAAATCACTGCAGATGGTGATTGCAGCCATGAAATTAAAAGATGTTTGCTCCTTGGAAGGAAAGCTATGGCAAATCTAGACAGCATATTAGAAAGCAGAGACATCACTTTGCTGACAAAGGTCCGTATAGTCAAAACTATGGTTTTTCCAGTAGTCATGTATAGATGTTTTAGTAGGACCATAAAGAAGACGGGGCACCAATGAATTGATGCTTTTGAACTGTGGTGCTGGAGAAGACTCTTGAGAGTCTCCTGGACAGCAAAGAGAACAAACCAGTCAATTATAAAGGAAATCAACCCTGAATATTCATTAGAATGACTGATGTTGAAGCTGAAGCTCCAATACTCTAGACACCTGATGTGAAGAGCTGACTCACTGGAAAAGACCCAGATGCTGGGCAAGATTGAGAGCAGGAGGTGAAGGGGTTAACAGAGGATGAGATGGTTGGATGACATCATCAACACAGTGGACATGAGTTTGACCAACCTCCAGCAGATACTGAAGGATAGGGAACTCTGTCATGCTATACTCCATGGGGCGACAAAGAGTCAGACATGACTTAGGGACTGAACTACCACAACAGTAAATAACTAAGCCTTAACCAAGAGTGTTCTGGCTTTTACTTTCAGATTCTGGGAGATACCTAAGTCATAACAGATAGAAACATCTTTATTCAGGGTGGGAGCTGGCTACACCAGACAGTCTTGGGTTTGTCACACCCGAATGGCCATGTAATTCAGGGTGGGTGCTTTGGATTACACAGAATTGGGTAACATGGAGACTGACTTCAATCAGGTGGGAAATCAATCAATCAATCATGACTGCTACACAAAATCTCTAAACATTGAAGCCTGAATAAATTCCCTGGTTGGCAATACTCCATGCATATTGCCACACATTAGTGCTGAAAGGGTAATGCATACTGGGTCTTTGGGGGAGACGATGGAAGACTCACAGGTGGATCCTTCTGTGTCTCTTTCTCTGCCTTCCTCTTTAATCCATCTTCTTTGCCTGCAATAACTGTAACTTTGAATACAAAGCTTTAAATGCGTCCTATGAGTCCTTTCAGCAAACTACTGAATCTTAGAGTGGTTTAGGAGACATCCCTGAACTAACTCTTGCAATCGATGTCAGAAGTAAGGACGGTCTGCAGAGAACTGTGTCCTAAAATTTTGCAGTTTGGTTGACTCCCAGGCAGAAGTGTTTAGATGACATGTTAATGGAAGGCAAACACACACACACACACACACACACACACTGAAAAATACCACACAGAAACTCAGTCTCAACATAAAAATGAACATAAAATCAAGCTACACATCAATAAATGTCAATAATGTACTGTCAGTTCTGTATGTGTAGGCTCTCATGTGTAGGCTCTGAACTCTTACACTATAGAGTTTAATAGTTAGTTCAAGTATTTATGCAAAACAATTTTAAGTATAAGAGCAAAACCCTTAAATAAAAAATAGAAATAGAAAGCCTTTAGAATGGAAAGTATAAAGCATCAATTTCATGTCTTGATGCTAAGAAAATAACACTTCACAAAGCAGAAAAATGCAATTAAATGTAAATGCAATTAAATGTATGAGCAGTTGCTCATAATCTTTTCATGTTTTTAAAACACAAAGATAGTTCCTTTAATTAATTCTCTGAAGACATTATTTTCAGACCTTTCATTACAGTATTATTCTTGTAGATGCATACACATTTGTCACATCAATATTCAAATGAAATTTCAATATTTGTAATTCTTAATTCCAAATTTAGCTAGTATAGCTCAGAACAAAACAATATTCCTGAAATCTGATCAGAGTAGAATGACATTTCTCTAATCAAAAAGGGAAGGTATACCATTAAATGGTTATGAACATCATTTATGAAAATTACGTGAGACAGCATTCAGACAGATGAATTAAATCAGAACTTTAAAGTAAAGCAAAATTAAATTCTATTTGCTCTGCTTTCATTTATATTCTCTTAAATGATCATCTACTACAATGCCTTTGATGAAACTGGTGTCCATTAGAACCACTGGTGAGTTTTTGGTTTCCAGATAATAACCTAAGATATTCTGAATTGGCAGATTGGGTGGGATTCTGGGTTTCCACATTTTAGCAAGTTCTCTAAATGATTCAGTTGAATATCAAAATTTAAGGACTACTGATCAACTAAAGTTTCTTGAGGATTGGACATAGCATACTGCTTTGCACTAAAATAAAATGTTCATGGAATTTTAATAAATCACATTCTAAAAGTCAAAATTTTCAAAATTGTACCATTTAATCAACTATGATTATTTAAAAAATTTTTGTGATTTTGATATGGTATTATACGTGTTTATTTCTATGACAATAGCTTTGTTGGACAGTATCTTTTGCTGAATTCATTATCAGAAGAAAACACTTGCTAGTTGTTCTGAATGTTTTAAAGTTTCTTTTGATAATATTAAAATCAGATCTTTTTTCCAACAGAAACATATTTAATATAATTTTATGAATGTGAAAATTCATTTCTTCACGTATATTAAAATAAGGCAAAGATAAGTATAAGGAATCTGTCATAAAGAGTTTTATGCAAAAAATTAAAACTAAAATGCAATTAAAAAATAAGAAAAATGCAACAAATTTCATTAATATAAAACTATCCCTTATATTAGTCATATAATAGGATAATAAGGATTTGCAATTAGGACAAGTTAGAGAGCAATTTTCTTGAATTCTAACATGTTTCTTATAAAAGTAAAGTGCTTAACAGAGTTGGCTGGAAAAAACTTGGGAATGCCATTTCAATTTTTCGCATTAAAAGCTGGTCTATAGCCAAAATCTATTCACATAAAAAGCAGTGGTCAGTGTCTTGACCATATACATCATTAGTTATATGAGTAGGAAAATATAAAATATGAATAATTTCATAAAGTATTTAAGTATTTAATAATTTCAAAAAGTAATTTCATAAAGTATTATATCTAAGAATGATGATAGCAGTATTATTTTTTATCGTCTTCAGGAAAAGCTTTTTATTCTCTAAGTTTTGCATTTGTTCTCAAAAATCACTGAATTTCTGCTGGAGGAAAATTATTTCATTATTGAATTATTGCTTTAATTTTAAACCTCTTGTGGGCTCAACATTATTCATATTCAAAATGCAAAGGGAATTTAAAGTATTTTTTGTGTTCACAAGTATTACTTGTGGAATTCCATAAAAATGGAAAGGAATTAGGATGGATAAATTCTAGGTGTGACAAGTATCAAAATCATAAACAATCAATTCTGCTATGAATACTCCAAATTCAAAGGTCTGTGAATGCAAATATTTTGTGAGTATTTCATATTTATCAGGAAAATGATGGCTTTATAATTTTAAGATTATGAAAAGTTTATATAAAATATCATCAGAAAAAAAATGAAAGCCAAAAATGACAAATTTAGACAAAGAGAAATGGATGGTGGGGAAGGAAAAGAGAATTGTTTTAAAAGAGCTCTAAGGAATAACAACAAAATGAAGTGAAATATCATAAGGCTTAGAAAACAATTTCTGTTTCATTGAGGAGTGAGGAAACCAAGCCACTTCTAAGAAAGTTAAATTCATGAAGCTATCTTGGGAGACCTGGGGTTATATAAACATATCTGTTGGAGAAAAGTTTAGAAACATATTGCTCAAAAAGTTTAATAAAGCTGAGTACATTAAGCAAAGGTTACATAAACTTTGTTCAGTCTTAAAACTGCAAGATCAAGCTCTTCTGCATTTCAGAATCCAATAAGAAGACCATAAGGTAGAAACTATTAACAGCAAGTCATAAAATGAGAAAGATGGAAGATCAGATACTCACTCATGATTCCTTTAAAATAGGTATTTTCTGCAAAAATAAAAAAGATAAAAATAGCTTTTTGAATTTCTGAATCTGAAACTTATTTTATCAATTATGAATAATAAATGGGCACTAATTATATATTACCCATGACTACTAATTAAATGGCTGTAATATCATTTATATGATTTTAACTGTGAATTGATTTTTTTAATTATTTTAAGGCTTTTAAAATAAAGGCCTTAATGCCTTTATTTATAACCTTGTTCTTCCATTTCTATATCCCTATGCAATTTTAAGTTTGTTGTTCAGTCGCTCAGTCGTGTCTAACATTGTGACCCCAAGAACTGCAGCACACCAGGTTTCCCTGTCCTTCACCAGCTCCCACAGTTTGCTCAAACTCATGTCCATTGAGTTAGTGAGGCCATACAACCAACTCATCCTCTGTCATCCCCTTCTCCTCCTGCCTTCAATCTTTCCCAGAATCAGGGTCTTTTCCAATGAGTCAGCTCTTCACATCAGGTGGCCAAGGTATTGGAACTTCAGCTTCAGCATCAGTCCCTCCAATGAATATTCAGGATTGATTTCCTTTAGGATTGACTGGTTAGATCTCCTTGGGTCCAAGAGACTCTCAGGAGTATTCTCCAGGACCACAGCTCGAAGGCATCAATTCTCCTGCTTTCAGCCTTTTTTATTGTCCAGCTCTCACATCCACACATTACTGCTGGAAAAACCATAGCTTTGACTAGATGGATCTTGGTAAACAAGGTGTCTCTGCTTCTTAATACACTGTCTAAATTTGTCATTGGTTTCCATCCAAGGAACAAGTGTCTTTTAATGTCATGGCTAAAGTCATCATCTGCAGTGATTTTGGAGCCCAAGAAAATAAAGTCTGTCACTGTTTCCATTGTTTCCCCATCTATTTGCCATGAAGTGATGTCACTGGATCCCATGATCTTCATTTTTTGAACATTGAGTTTTAAGCTAGCTTTTTCACTCTTCTTTCACCTTCATCCCTGCTGGGCTTCCCTGGTGGCTCAGATGGTAAAGCGTCTGCCCGCAATGTGGGAGACCCAGGTTCAATCCCTGGGTCAGGAAGATCCCCTGGAGAAGGAAATTGCAACCCACTCCAGGATTCTTGCCTGGAGAATTCCGTGGACTGAGGAGCCTGGTAGGCTACAGTCACAGGTTGCAAAGAGTCAGACACGATGGAGTGACTTCGCTTTGCTTTCACCTTCATTAAGAGGTTCTTTAGTTCCTCTTCGCTTTCTGCCATAAGGGTGGTGTTATCTGCATATCTGAGGTTATTGATATTTCTCCCGGCAATCTTGATTACAGCTTGTGCTTCATCAAGCCTGGCATTTCGCAAGATGTACTCTGCATATAGATTAAATAAGCAGGGTGACAATATATAGCCTTGATGCACTCCTTTCCCAAGTTGAATTTTAAGTTTGTTCAACTATAAGTTGTTCTACCATGGGAGGTCATTGGAACCTAACCTTCCTAATTGACTGTTTATTAAATTATCTCTCATTTAAAAAAGAGAGTGGAATACAAATGCAGAATGGAATGTAGTAGATGAAAAATACAATCTCAGATATAAGCTAATTATCATTACTCCTTTCACTTTACAGCTCAAATAAAACTTTGAATGTTTTGTAAAATTTAAAACCTGGCAACTTGAAATATGATTTAAGTATAAATTGCAGAATCAGAAGGCCAAAATTCTATTATTATTTCAGCAAGTAACAAAAAATAGCTGCAATGTAGTCTATTTGTTTTGCACTGTACTCCTAATAAAGGTAATAGCTGATATCTTCAATATAATTTTTTTTGATATGTGAAATCATAAGCAATATTAGAACACAAGCACTAATAGGTAGTTACATAATATGTGTTTTTTTAATCATTAAGGTTAAGTGCTTAAAAAGGTTTTTCAAAATTACAGATTTACCATTAATAGCCCAAACAGATGTAAAATTACTTGATTCTAAAGCTGGTGCAACATCTCAAAAAAAATATGCTTTTTCAGTATAACTGAAGTCTAAAAACATGTCTTTTTTGCTATTCCACTTTGTAATCTATTGATAGACATTTTTACAATGAGGTAAACTTATAAGAATTATTGGACGACAATAAATCCAATATTAAATAGTTAAAATATTCTGAAGGAAATAAGGAAAGCCATATATTTCCTCTTCTGCCAGCTTGGAAACTACAAAAATGGCAATATCTCTCATTCTCTCTATCCTTTGTCTCCCTCTACCTCTTCCGAAATTTTGAACCATCTTGACACAGATTTAAATGTATGAAGAGATAGCCAAGCAGGGCACAAATACCTAACAAATTAGGACATACTAGAACATCTACACTATCTACCCGCACACATTTTAGACAGTTGACTTTGATAAGGAGAATATATGCTCATCAGATATAATGAATAAGCTTTAATTGTGGTGACATTTAAAGCAAAACACCTGGGTGGGAATCCTAGCATTGACCTTTGTTAACCTCATAGATTTTATGTCATTTATTCTTTACAAGTTTAAGTTTTACTTCTTAAAAATAACTGCAATTTTATGTGTAAGAAAAGAAAATATACTACACTGAAAAGCTATACTAATACTAATGGCTGCTATTTATTTGACACTTACTGTGTACCAGGCAGATTTAATTCTCACAGCACTAAGACATTCTGGTATCTATTTAATACACAAGGAAGCTGAAGGGTAGAAAGCTTGACTTCAAAGTACGTTACTGCTATTAACAATGATAATACCTTCTTTAAAAGCCTAGGTTCCAGGCAGCTGTGAATATATTATTTAAAAAAATGTATGCAACTTCTTTGCAAATTAAATTGCTAACTGTAAGGTGTTGGGTATTATAATATAGCTCTCAAAAATATATAAGCTTTCAAAGTAAAAGGAGTTGTTCTAATCCCTAAATTCATGAAGAAATAGTATAGAATGATTAAGAATTTTAGAATCAGGAGTAAAGCGAAAGCCTTTAAGATCATCTAGGACTCTGTGTTGTATACATTCAAAATATGATGCAGAGTCATTATGTAAATTGCCTGACATCATGAACTTGGTCAGAGCAGATCAGGGAAGTGAAGTGAATTTCTTAGAATCCTAATTTCATGTTTTTTTTTTTAAACATCCTGAAGGATGCTGCACTTTGGATATCTGACTTTTCATGGATAATTTTCCTTCAAGTAAAAATAGATGGAAGAATAAAACACTTAAATCCAAAATAATCCTTTTATTATTAAATTAAACATAGTTTGATTGATTCTAAACCCTAAGCATGATAACACATTATTTCAATGTGACATCTGAAGAAAATAAGTTAGTTTCTCAAAGTAGTTCAAGTGAGTACAAACTACCATCAGCCCATCTGTTCATGATGTGGACATTAAATTTTTAAACACAAGTGTAGGAGAGGAGACAGTGGCTATGTAGTCTAAAAGGTAATCACTGTGTATTAGAATAAGTTGCCTATTCTGAGCTGCCAAATCCAGAACAAGATGGGTAAAAATTCAGGCCAGTTATGCAACCACAGAAAGCACACAAAAGCTAAGCAAGCTCTTAAAAATGAAAATAATGTGATATGTAAACAAGGACAAAAAATTCAGCTGAGTAAAAAAAGCATAATCTCATGAAAAGAAGTAAAACTTACACATGCTCTATGAAATAAGACCACTTACTAAGAAACTGACTTAAAAATAAGAAGCTTGTACATGAGCAGTTAAACATCAAAACAGGATGAAAAGACATTTTGAACATTAAGACACAAAATGAGGTTCAAAACAAGAAAGAAATAAAATTCAAAACAAGATGGAACACAATATATGTGGCTGAAAGTTGAGGTACTAACGTAGTGGAAAGACAACATAACAAAAGTACATGTATATAGAAGAAGAAAGGAAGTAATAGGATGATCAAACACTATTCAAAACAAAATAAAGAATTCCTAAAGTAGTAATATATCCGAACTGATGAAATTGAAGATTACACAAACTAAAAGATTTTTTTCTTAGCTTAAAGAAAACACTATATTCTAAGAAAAACAAAAAGGTTAAGTAGCATGCTCAATCATTGGTGCATACCCAGTTAGGTTACTGAACGACAGGGACAAAAATGCAGCTCTTCAGCAAACCAGGAAGACTGAATACATTTCCTAGGGGATATTTTGGTGGCAACAGTGCTGGTAAATACATACTAGACATTTTCATAGTAATTATAAATGCATTAATAACAAATATAGAGAAATAAATCCAATCAAAATGTCATCAAACTATAAAAGCTAGAGTATAAAATTTCCAAATATATATGTTTAAAATCAAGATATATAACCCCTGTTATCTCCATATTGTGTTGTGGTGGCAATTGATGAGAAAATCCAGTCAATTGAGGGATAAATCAAAATGAAGACATTGGGTAAGCAAAAATGATTGGTAACGGGCACTGAGTTTATGTGATAAAAAATATAAAAAGAACTATTATAAATCAGAATGTAAAGTACATAAATTGTCATAATATGAAAATTATGATGAAGCTTATAAATATAAGGAGGTTAGTGAGAGGTGATTAAAGAAAAATTAAGAAGGCTTATTTCCTGAATATGTCTGAAGTTTTTATATATTGTTAAAATACATGTCTCCAGTCTTTTGATGTTTCATATAATTTTCATTTCATTTAGTGCTTAATCGCTCAGTTGTGTCAGACTCTTTGCAACCCCATGAACTGTAGCCCACCAGCCTCCCCTGTCCATAAGATTTTCCAGGCGAGAATAATGGAGAGGGTTGCCATTTCCTTCTCCAGAGGATCTTCCCAACCAAGGAATTGAACTGGGGTCTGCTGCATTGCAGGTGGATTCTTTACCAGCTGAATGAATTGCACTTAATTTCTTTTTTTAAGGAAAGAAATATTTTTAAGAGAAAAAAATGTGTTACGGTGAAGGAAAGTAAGCAATTCAATAACTTATTTTATATTAAAATTTTAATTTAATATATTTGACATAGCATATCTAGTAAGATCTTTTTGGAAATGAATATATGCACTATTACAATGGTCTATATTACCACTTTTATCAAGGTTTAACTAAAAAATAAGGTGCATGTAAAACATACAGTTTAATATGTATTGATATATATTTTGACAAACCTGTGAAACCATCACCAGAACCAAGATAGAGGACATGTCCATCACCCACATGTTTCTCCACACTGCTTGGTGATTCCTTCCTCCCAGCTCTCCTCATTCCCAGGTAATCTGCTCTCTGTCAATATAGATTAGTTTGCATTTTCCAGAATTCAGGGTAAGTGAAATCAAGCATCACACATCATTTTTTGTCTGGCTTCTTTCACTAAGACTAATTATTTTCAGGTTCAAACATGTTATTGTGAGCATTTAGTTCATTCCTTATACATACATACTACAGTGTTTCTCTGTTCACCTATCTGTGGACATTTGGCTTGTTTCTAGTTTTTGGCTATAAGATTCTGTGAATTTGTGTACGAGTCTTTGAGTAGATGAAAGGTTTCATTTCTCATTAGTAAACACCTAGGAGTGGAAAGACTGGATTATAATGATAGGTGAATTTTTAATGATTAAAAAACCCACCAAACTGTTAGCCACATTTGTAACCTTTTACAATCCCAATAGCATAGTATGTGAGTTCCACCTATTCACATTTGCCAGCATTGGTGTGGTCAGTCATTGTAACATTAGCCATTAATAAATAACAAGTGTGTAGTACATCACATGTGGTACATCACTGTTTTAATTTGCATTTCCCTGGAGGAAGGCATGGCAACCCACTCCAGTATTCTTACCTGGAGAATCCCATGGACAGAGGACCTGGTGGGCTGCAGTTCATGGGGTTGCAAAGAGTTGAACACAACTGAAGCAAATGACGAGTACAGTAATAATGTTGAGTAAATTTTCATGGGATTATTTGAATTCCATATATCTTCGGTGAAATGTCTATTTAAACCTTACCCACATTTTATTGTTATTTTATCATTATTGAGTTGAGAATTCTTCACATATCCTAGATTTGCGAATATTTTCCTCCCATCTATGGTTTGTCTTTTCATTCCTCTATCAATCAATGCCATTGAAAGAACAAGCTTTTTTTAATAATATAATCAAATTTATCTTTTTAAAAATAGATAATGTTTTCATTGCTGCACAAAGCTGTAAAACTTGTAGAAGAAAATACAGAAAAAATCTTTGTAACCATAGATTAGGGAAAACTTTCTTAAACACAACACCAAAACACAATTTATAAAATAAAGAAATGATACACACTACCAAAATTAAAAAAAAAAATTCTATTAAAAGAGACATAAAAGAATAAGAAAGCAGACTGGGACAAAACATTTGCAAATCATATATTTGATAAGAAAAAAATGTGTATCCAGAGTATGTAAAGAATTTTCAAAACTCAATAGTGAGAAAACAACTTGATAAAAGCTTCATAAGATTTGGATAAAACTACCAAAAAACAAGATATATGGATAGCAAATAATCATATGAAAAGATACTAAACATTATTACTCACAAGGAAAATGTAAATGTAAATTCATGATAAATTTTGTGTTTTTTTAATCTGCTATGATATTAACATCTTCATTTATTTTATTTTTTAAATTTTATTATTGTGTTATTTTTTGTTTGTGGAGCAAAGGATGTATTAAGGTTCATTTTGGAAATTCAGTTATTATGGAAACTTCTGTTGAAAAAATTATCCTCTCTCCAATAAACTGCCTTTACACATTTGCCAGTAATGAGGTGTCCCATATACACGTGGGTTTATCTATATTCTAGATAATAGTTTCACTAATCTATTTTACATGAAAACCACCCGTCTTCACAATAAGCCTTGAGATCAGGTAGTTAGTCATCCAACTTTGTTCTTCCTTTTAAAGTTGTTTTGGCTACTGTAGTTCCTTCATATTTCCACACGAATTTTAGAATCAGCTTGTTGATGTTTACCAAAAAACTTTAGAATTTCAAATGAGTTTATTTGAATCTCTATAGGTTAAACTGATGACGACTGAGATCTTAATAATACTGAGCCTTATAATTCATGAACACATATATCATATAACACATATATTCATGAACACTTATTTAGGTCTTTAATTTCTCTCAATAATATTTTAAAGTTTTTGCCATGCAGGCCTTTCTCATCTTTTGTCAAATTTCCTTTTACATCATATAGTAGCATCTCATTTTAAAATTTTATTACAAATGGGATTCTTCTCTAATGCATTGTCTGTGTATTTGTTGACCGCATATAGAATTACAATTGTTTTATACATTGACATTTTACCCTAAAATCTTGCTAAACTCAATTATTCTAGAATCTTTGGTAGATTCTACTAGATTCTTTACATAGATCATCACATCAATTGTGACAAAAGCCTTTAGATTTCTTTATTTTCAACAAAGATGCCATTTACTCCTGTTCCTTGTCTCTTTGTACTAGCTAGAATCTCCAGTATGATGATGAATAGACCTGGTTAAAAAAAGACATTCTCATATCTTCCTTAAGAAAGAAATCATTCACTTTTTTTTTTTCTCATTAAGTATGATGATATCTCTGTTTGTTCTTTTTAACATGCTTAGGAAGTTTGCTTCTATTGCTAGTTTTCTAAGAATTGTTTCTGCTATTTTTTTTCTTTTTCAGAAAAAGCTGTTGGATTCCAACAGATGCTTTTTATACATTTATTGAAAGAAGTATATGATATTTCTTCTTTAACTTGTAAAGGGAATACCAGAAAAACATCTACTTCTGCTTCAGTGACTACGCAAAAGCCTTTGACTCTATGGATCATAACAAAATGTGGAGAATTCTTAAAGAGATGGGAATATCAGACCATCTTAGCTGTCTCCTGAGAAACCTGGATATGGGTAAAGAAGCAACAGTTAGAACCGGACATAGACAGTAGGTTGGTTCAAAATTGGGTAAGGAGTACGTCAAGGCTGTATACTGCCACCCTGCTTATTTAACTTATATGCAGAGTACATCATGTGAAATGCTGGGCTGGATGAAGCACAAGCTAGAATCAAGATTGCCAGGAGAAATATCAATAACCTCAGATATGCATATGACACCACCTTTATGGCAGAAGGCGAAGAGGAACTAAAGAGCTTATTGATGAAGGTGAAAAAGGAGAGCAAAAAAGATGGCTTAAAACTCAACATCCAAAAAACAAAGATTATGGCATGTGGTCCCATCACTTCATGGCAAATAGATGAGGGAACAGTGGAAACAATGAAAGAATTTACTTTTGGGGGCCCCAAAATCACCGCAGATGGTGACTGCAGCCATGAAAATAAGACACTTGCTCCTTGGAAGAAAAGCTATGACCAACCTAGACAGCATATTAAAAATCAGAGATATTACTTTGTTGACAAAGGTCCATATAGTCAAAGCTATGGTTCTTCCAGTAGTCATGTATGGATGTGAGAGTTGGACCATAAAGAAGGCTGAGAGTTGAAGAATTGATGCTTTTGAACTGTGGTGTTGGAAAAGACTCTCAAGAGTCCCTTGGACTGCAAGGAGATCTAACCAGTCAATCCTAAAGGAAATCAACCCTGAATATTCATTGAAAGGAGTGAGGCGGAAGCTGAAGCTCCAATACTTTGGCCACCTGATGCAAATAACCAACTCATTAGAAAAGACACTGATGCTGGGAAAGATTGAAGGCAGGAGGAGAAAGGGACAACAGAGGATGAAATGGTTGGATGGCATCATCAACTCAATGGACATGAGCTTGAGCAAGCTCTGGGATATTGTGAAGGACAGGGAAGTCTGGCATGCTGCAGTCTATGGGTCGCAAATATTTGGACAGGACTAAGTGACTGAACGACAACACAGCCCAACAGATGGTTATCCGGCCTGAACAGGCTGAAGACTTAGGTTAGCTTTCTAAAGGGTGATCTAGGCAATGCTCTTTCTCAATGCAACCATCTTCTCCCATAATATTATATAGATACAAGAAATTTTCCAGAGGGCACATTTCCTATATAGAGTTCAGCATTCTGGATGACTGATAAACTGTGTTCTATTAAAGAAAACAAGTTGAAAAGCTAGTGTTCCTTCAGGATTTGTATCATATGGAAGTAGAAATTCTGGTCTTGTATGTGAAACTCAACTCTTGAGTCAAGATTTTTACAAAAAAAAAAAAAAATTGACTAATGCAGAGAGGTGACTCATTATGCAGAGCATATATTGACCAAGCCAAATTATAGATATCTAAAAGAAAGGCTTTAAGAACATAAATCCAGTCCAAATATTGCTACCCTACAATTTTTCATATCAATTGTAATTAATTAATTGAAGGTTGAGATTTTATGTTGCATTTCCTCTATGTTATGATGCATTTGCTATAGGATTTGGTGTGTCTGGTGAGTAAAGGTAACAGAAATTAGTTTGGTAGTTGGAAAGTGCTTACTATATACCTACACATAAACCTAATGGCTATTTTAATCAATATTAAGATTACATGGTATCCTGTTCTTTGTGAGGGCAATGTGGATCACTTACTAGAGATATTTACCATGAACACTGCACTATGAGAATTAAGGAACTTTACATAGATTGTTCCGAATGTTACCATCTTGACTATAGCAAGTTTGTTTCTCCTCTATGATTAGAGAATGAAAGAAGACCAGTAGGGAAATACAATAACATTTAAAAGCACTGGTATTTTTCAATGATCTCTAGATTTCTCCTCTTGCTCCCCAATTATCACGATGTTTGGGTAGAACTTCTATTGATATAAATAAGTATCAGATTATTTTGTCGAGTGTGTAAATGGTGCTCATTTTAAAGCTGAGAGTTGCTTTTTCTGATGGAAGTGTATTAAGTTTAGGTGATGCAAATTCTAAAAATATTTAACTACATTCACTTCCAAATATGATTTAGGTTTCCCTGAATAAGCACAGGGTGAATTTTCCCATGATGAAAATTATTTGGAAAACATCTAATTTCTAAATGTGTTTATTTGGAACTTTCATTTGTGTCTACGAATCAAATTTTAAGTTATTATAAAATGGCAAATGTTAAACAACCACTGTATAATCATGCCTTTAAATATCCTGCAATATATAAATGTACTGAAGTATCATTCTATACACACTTTATGAGGGCAAGATGTATGCTTTGGGCAAGTGTGCATAGAGGAACAAAAACAATTCAGAGGTCCTTCAGGATAAAAATAAAGAAGGGTTATGAAAAAAAAAAGTATAATTTAAATAAAAATTCCAAAGCTAAGGGTAGATCAAATATTCCTAATAGGCAGTGTTAGAGAAATTAGCTAATGTCTAATTGTTTCTGTTCCTGCAATTGGCTCATACAAGCAGATAAACAGTGATAACTCCCCTCTACATCTGGCATGTGGAAGTAAGTTTTTGAAACCATATATTCCCTGAGTCACTTTGCTAATCAGTGTCAAATTACTAGGACTGGTCTGAGTGCACTGACTCAATCATATCCTTTGGGCTCTACAGTCAAAGAGCATGATGTATTTTATGTTTCTGCACAGCACAGACTTAAATACTTGAATATTTTGTAGAATTTGGTAGCATTGACGTGAAAAATAACACTGAACCTCAGTTCCTGGCCCCAGTTCTTCCACTAATCAGGTGTGTGATTTAGTTAAGTCATTTAACATCTTAAGCTACAATGTTATTATCTACAAAATATCTTCTCTGGAAGTAAAGATAAAACAAAATAATGTTCTTAAAGGAGTTTTTAAAAATTAAAACACTGTATAGTTATAACGGTAGATCATTCTGTGAGATCTCACAGTCCCTTCAATAAAGTGTCTTTACTCTTTGTAATAATATTCATTTTATTTAAAAATATCTAAGATCCTTACTTAGAACTAATACAAATGTTTATTCCTCCCTGAGCACATCTTAGCTGTTAAATCATTAAATTTTATTTGGCAATTGAAGCTAACATGTAGTCTTTCTATTTTTAACCTAATAACATGGAACTACATGAAAACATTTTTGTTACCCAACTCAAACTTCCTAGCAAATATCACCAGGTTAACTTTGCTTAATCAGGTAATATAATTTGATGCAATGTTTATTCCATAGATGAATAAAATAGTATAGTATGGCACTCAGGTAGTCCTATTAGTTTATATTATCACATAAACTGAGTTGGCACATAACAATTTCTTTTTACTTATGTATCAGATTATCCTGTTTTCTAGAATAAGCCTGGGGCAATAATGAACTATGGAAATGATCAAATAAAATGATTAGATGTCCAAATGAAGGTGGCTTTTTCTTAATGTTTTTCTAAAGGTCACTATAACCAGAAAAAAATCATAAATATGAGTGACTTCAATTTGACCACTCTTAAAATGTGTGCCTTATGGATCAGATTATCTGAACCCTTTCCAGCTCCTTTGGTAATCATAGAATCTTGACATGTGAACTCTCTGGCCCTATCTTTCCAATCTTTAAAACCTGATCAATATCCACTTTTCTCTAGCACATAGCAAACATTATATGTTGTATTAGAAATACAAAGTTTAAGAAAAAAAAAAATCAGACCTATAGTGACTAGAACTTCAGAAATATTTTGCTATGATCAATGTGATATAATGAGTGAGCACTATTTGCACATTAAACTGTGATTCATCTCTCCAGGTAAAAAAGTGCATTTAATGCCCCTTGTTGGACATACTTACTGAATCCTATTAAGTGTAGGCAAGAATTTTCAACTCTTAGTATCTCAGGCCAAGAGGACAGTGGAAGAGACACTCAACTCTGTAGCTAGCATAGCAGGACTTCATCCCCTGATATCTTTCTAGCCACAGCTATGCCTTCTTTGTCTTCAGTTTTCCTCTAGCGGTACTGACTTCCTCTGTCATACATAAACAACATGCTATTTCTAGTCCTCTGAGCCTCTGCTCATTCTGGTTTCTCGGCCCCATACACTGTCTCCAATCAATTAAGTCCTGATCATCCTTCAAATCTTAGTTTAGACATCACCTTAAGAAAGATTTCTAATTCCCCATTCTAGTAGACAAGACTTAATCTCCCTTTATTGATATTCTCCTTTGACTCTCAAGCCCAAGTAGAAAATTTCCCCTTACGGACTAGCACAGATATGATGGATATTATGACTACTCAGCCACATAGGAATTTCTTAAGTATAGAAATCAGACCTTAATAATACTCGTACCTTCAGTACTCAGTCCAACTGCTGACATGTTCAATATATGCTTTTTGAACTTTTCTGAAGAAATATTTTAGAGATAATCAGAGAACCTTTTGGGAGCTTCTTAAAAAGGAATTTAAATTAGATATGCAAAAAAAGAAATTTCCAAGATATTAAAGCTAAATGTGTACACTCTGAAGTTGAATATTATGGTGTCTACCCAGTGAAAATAAGGGTAAATTCATCTTTCTGATATATTTCAATAAGCAAGTCAATTTTTTCTTTAAGTCTGTGTATTGCAGAACTAATTACCTCAGTTCATAACTACAACTTCATAACCCAGTTCTGTTTCCTACAGTACTTGGGGTATTAGGTGAGGATGGGTAGTCAGTGATTCCAGTTATTTAATATAAAGATTGCATAGAAATGTCAGTGCTTCGAATGTCCAACTTCCATTTTTTAACCAGGTAAGATTATGTTCGTTAAGCTTGGTGTTTTAAATGAAAGTTACATGTATCTGTGGTCTGCCTTAAGAATGTGTAACACATTCTACTTGTAGGGGAACAAAATTTACCACCATATAATATGTCATTTTGGCACAAGGATTAACATAGGCTGATTAGGGTTGTTTTTTTTAAAGAAAGCTCAGGAAGTTTTTCTTATTACCTCTCTCCTAACTGTTTAAAAGAATTTAGATAAAGGACTTGTTCTGGAAACAGAGCTATCAGATGGAAGAGATGCTAAGGGC
The DNA here is from genome assembly GCF_054371585.1 of Giraffa tippelskirchi. Taxonomy (NCBI): domain Eukaryota; kingdom Metazoa; phylum Chordata; class Mammalia; order Artiodactyla; family Giraffidae; genus Giraffa; species Giraffa tippelskirchi. Next base: position 102,625,046 of record NC_137281.1, read on the forward strand.
AGGGTGTGCCAAAAGGGCAAGGAGCTGCCATGCCCTCTCCAGCTGAGCCATTCTTCCAGCATCTCCACAGGGTCACCATCACCAACCCAGAAGCACTGTGAACCCCATCCTTGTGGGGTTTTGTCGAAGCATCATTAGGTGGGCACATTTGATTAAATCGTGACTATTGGTGACTAAACTCCATCTCTAGCTTCTCACCCCTTCCCAGCGGTCGGGAGGTGCGACTGAAAGTTCTAACACTGTATAACAATTACAGCAACCTACATTTGAGCTCTGAAGAGTAACAAGGAGTATAACCATGTATATAACTCTATTTTTTGTTAAGGAAAACAAGAAAAAATAAAACAAAACATAGATAATAACAATGACTAGTTTTAATGATGACAATTTAATCCTTTGAGTAATTGCACTTATTTATATGATTCAAATTATATTATTGATAATACTTACAATATTAATTTTTCAAATAAGGTAGGTTCCATCATTCTATAGCATCGTTAGATCTATTAGATTTTCAAAGTTTGCATAGTACACTAGGCTAGACAATTTGTCTATTATTCAAATATTTTATTTCACTTTGTATAGTGAACATAGATTTATCATTTTATATGAAATTAAAAATAAATACATTGGAGAAGATGTTAGTATATATGTTTCAATGACTACCCTGCATATATTTTTAAATTTTCATTGGAAAAAGGAATAGAGCCTAAAACTCTCACTATTACTCAGTTAATTTGGAATCTGCAATAATGCAGTTTAGAGCTTGGAAAACTGTCTTACCAAAGAAATTCATAGTGAATATAGCTAACGTGTGTGTGTGTGTGTGTGTGTGTGTGTGTGTGTGTGTGCGCGCGCGCGCGTGCGCGTGCTGTCACTTCTGTTGTGTCTGATCCTTTGCTTTTGAAATGAAGCTGTATCATCATTTTTTTTGTAAATATGAAAGCATGAATCTAAACTTCTGATATATTTATTAATACACCTAGGCTGTGTTCAAAATTAATAGAAATTATTCAAATTTTATATAATTTATAGACAAGTGCTTCCAAAACACTTGTCTAAAATACTTTCATATTTCCTTTTCTTGGTAGTTTTTTTATTATTTTCTTCCACATTCTGTACATTTTTCCTATTTTCTCCTTATTTAAAAGAATGTTTCCATGTTGCAAAGTACCTGTATTTTCTATTACAACCTTTCTTATTTAGGAAAAGTAGGTACCATATATCTATGTATGTCTCTATTTCTCCTGGTTTCCATTTGTGTTTATCTACCCTGATTCACTTTTATCAAGGCACTTTATCCTTGAAATTGACTTTTCAAGCTTATCAAAGGAAAACATTTTCCTGACTTCATGCTCTCTTGCTACCCATAGAGACAGGTTTCATTTTAGATTGAGTTAGGAAAACCTAGTTGCAGTAAAAGCCACCACCCAAGGGGTCAAAAACAATTACTCTAGGCTCATACAAAGAAAAGGAATAAAATTCAAATCTACTTTTTATTTTTGTGTTCTTTTTGAAAAATATTCCATTAATTGATATTTTAAATCAAGTAGGAAACTGTATAATAAAATACATTCTAATTCTATATTATGTCCAGCAGTGAACGAGATACAAACACAAGAAGAGAGAACTGAAAAGACCAGAGAAACATGACAGAATCTCAGGATTTAATCAAACCCTAAATTCAGAGTTCTCAAATTTATATACACACATGAAATTCAACATTTATGAGGGAACAGGTATGAAAAGATTTCAATCTAAAATGGAATCAGAGGATATGAAATGGTGAACTTGACAAAAGAAGGCAGAAGAACATAGTCATGTGATTTCTTAAGGAAATGGTTTTAAAATTCCACATAAAGCTGAAAAATACAATTATTAATTTTCTTCTTTTGTTTTCATTTATTAGAGAGATAAGTCCTACTTTCATGTTCCAATATGTAGGAAATACATGCTTCAAATTCTAAGGGAAAGATTCTACATAAATAGATTAACACTACCATCTTGTGTTGCTTTAAATTTCAGTGCTATTTATAGTGATATTTAAAACACAATTCATAAAGTAGGACCTATATGCTGCCAAGCTGTTAAAGAGGACCCACAAGCAAAATGTGGACATTTGCTTTGGTATTATCCTTTTTTTTTGTCACTATATTGAATTTTCTATTCAATGCTTGTGGTATTTGTTACTTTCTTCTTTTCCCAGTGCATTCTGCCTGCTCTATCTTTGATATGTTTTCTGTAGACACAGACTTGCACATACACACACATATATACAGACAAGCACAGTAGTATACACAGAAACATACATTCACATGCCACACAGAGAAGGAAAGTAAAAAATGTACTGTTTCAAAGCCCCAAGCAACTATATTCTGTGGAAATGCCTTTTTCTGGGGTAATCAGCTTTTTTTTTTTTTTAATATCTTTTACTAGTCTACGTAGAATAGTCTAAATAGGAGGGCATCACCATGAAAAGAATTAAATTGCTATGCATAATAAGTAAGACATATATGAGTTGTGCCTACTATTGATGTCTCAGGGTTAGGAAGTAAAGATGTCACTTAGAAGGGAAGTAAGGAAATCGCAACCAGAGAGTGATTGCTTACAAAAGAAAATGCTAATGACGATTACCTAGGAACTCTGATAACTCATTCTACTCTGTCCCCCAGTTTCTGGAAAGCTTCAGTAATCTGTTTTGCCCCTTGACCTTAGATTAAGACTACTTTAGGGAAATTATGAAGGGAGATTATGTCCAATAAATTAAATTATGTGAAAGGAAAATTACAATTTGCTAAGGGAGGGATGATGGTGACGGGAAAGCTGAGAACATAGGAGGAATTCAGATGGAGAGATTCACAAAATTAAGAACCACAGAAATTCTCAGAAATATTATATGCATGTGTGGATATATATATATAAGGAGAGGGGAGAGAATATGGCAAGGGTTGGGGGAGGAAGAGACAGACACACATACAGACTTTCGGAAGGTAAGACTCTTCCAAAACTACCTAAGAAAATAATCATGTTTTCCCAAGGCTGGCTATTGGAGGAAACTTAACACATCTGTTGTAGTATTGTCACATGACTTATTACATGTTACTTTGGATGTAGCCCAAGGTCAAAATGGTCATTTCAATTAACATATTTTTCAAATCTAGACAAATACAATGTGTATCCTGAACAAATTAGGTTTTTGTTTTTTTTTTTTAACCCAAATGAACTAATGTATTAATATTTGAAATACTAGAAGCAGAACTTTTTTTAAAACAGATTGCTCTGTTAAAAAGACTCAGGAACTTCTCAAAAAAGATACACTTGCTAAAGCAAACAGCTGATCTAATTTTAAAATTAGGTACTTGACATATTCTGACATTATTTTTGAAGAAGATGCTGGACAATATATTTATATTCTTTAAAAATAAGTAATTGCAAAGAAACACATATTTGCATATACAATGCTTGGACTAGTACATATGTCCTATTATACATAGTGATCATTGTTATAAAATGAAGTTAATCATAATTAAGAAAAGGGAAAATGTTCAGGTAAAATTCACAAGGCAACATCTTTAATATATTTTTTTATTTTAATTTATCAGGCACTGAAATGTTGTCATTAAATGTACTAGGAATGCTTTTTCAGTAAGATTTCAAATGTGTTGTATTCTCTCTAATGCAAGAGATGCAAAAAAACTAAGCATGTAAAATTATAGGTTCCTCTAGTCTCCTAGTTTATCTTTTCTTTTATCTTTACTCTCATCTTTTAATTAGAACAGACATTACTTATGTGATGAAATGTTTTCATCCATGTATCTTCTTTTTAATTCAAGTATGTAGTTTCTAGGAGACTCCTGAAATGGTTACTAGAAGATGTGTTTTCTGTAATACATACGTTAATTATAATGGCTTATTGTTAACAATTTGAACTTCAAGCGTACTAAGAGATCACCTTACTAAGTTCTTCACTTGCATAAAGAAATTGGTGGCAGAGACTAAGACAAGTCATACAATTTAAAAATGTCACCACTAGAATTAGAACCCAGGGACAGATTCAGAATCTATCCTACAATTTATAGTCTATTTCTCCCCTATTCTAGTGTGTACCCATATTCACAGTTCAGGTAAAAACTATGTGTAGTGTAACATTTTCATTAACAAAATTATAACTGAAAAACAGCCAAAGCCAGAAGTACATATTTCAAATAGTTATTAAGTAATGCAGTTACTGATCTAGGCTCTTTTGGAAGAAGCAATTATGATTCATGAAGGGAAGAGCTTATACTCTGATAAGAAAGAGACAGAAAAAGGGAGAGAGAACAGAGACATGCATAGATAGCCATAGATACAGATTTATATCATATATATCTGTATCTATATCAATCTATCAGTTAGGAAAAAGGTCAGATTTAGAGGATAAAAAGATTACACCTAGCTGGAGTTTTCTGAGGTTACCATTAGAGAAAAGGTATTTGAATGCTGTTTTGAAGATGGTAAAGAGTGAGTTCATAGAGGTGACTCTTAAGAATATTTGTGAAAAAGGAAATGAAATTACAAGCAACAGCAAGTTCAAAAGTACACAGAGTAACGAACTGCTCACCCTGACCAGAATATGGTATATGATTTCAGAGAAGGGTGAAGGATCTTGTTTTTCAATTTAGGAGTCTGAATTTTGAATCACAGGTAATGAGTAGTCATATAGAGTTTTCAAACAGAGAAAGAACAAGGAATGCTTGCATTCCTGCTTTTGCATGAATTTGGCTTGGTTATTCAGGCCAAGAAAATCATGTCCCATTGGAGTTAATCCTTGATGAGAGGCAAAAAGGGGCAAGTTTGTTTCTTTTTTCAGGTACAGCTGGAAATAATGAGAACCACTAAATAACACAAACACACAGAGAACTGAGCTGATGGTTGAGAAGAAGGTAACATTTAAGTTCCTGGAACCCACTACACTTTATTGCCCATAACAGACAAGAATTTTCTGTTATTTTCATCTGAAAATGTTCCTGTTCATAAAGCAACATTCATCTGATAGAAATGTTCTGAAGGAAAAAGGAAGATCAGAGATGGGGAAAAGTAGTAGGATTTCTTGCAGGAGATAAAAGGGCCTCCTTTGGTAAATGACAGTGGGACTGGAGAGGCAGGGATGAATTCAGAGAATGAGAAATGACAGCTAACATTTAGTACTATCTATGAGTACTATCTATGTTGAAGCTGAAACTCCAATACTTTGGCCACCTCATGCGAAGAGCTGACTCATTGGAAAAGACCCTAATGCTGGGTAGGATTGGGGGCAGGAGAAAAAGGGGACGACAGAGGATGAGATGGTTGGATGGCATCACCGACTCAATGGACATGGGTTTGGATAGACTCTGGGAGTTGGTGGTGGACAGAGAGGCCCGGCATGCTGCAATTCATGGGGTTGCAAAGAGTCGGACACGACTGAGCAACTGAACTGAACTGAACTGATGAGTCAGGTGTCTTCCCTCATGGCTCTGTGGTAAAGAATCTGCCTGCAATGGAGGAGACACAGGAGATGCAGGTTCGATCCCTAGATTGGGAAGATTCCTTGGAGAAGAGCATGGTAGTCCATTCCAGTATTCTTGCCTGGAGAATCCCATGGACAGAGAAGCCTGGTGGGTTACAGTCCATAAGTTTGCAAAGAATCGGACACGACTGAAGCAACTGAGCATGCATGCACACATCTGTGTGTCAAAAACTGGGCTAAACACATATCAGTTCAGTTCAGTTGCTCAGTTGTGTCCAACTCTTTGCGACCCCATGAATTGCATATCAAGCATCATCTAATTTAATCCTTGGATAGACCTATGACATAATGAATGAAAATAAATCTCTCTCATGATAGATACTTAAAAAAAAAACAAATATTGAGAGAAATGATGTTTAAAGTAGCAAAGCTAGAATTTAATTCATGTCTAATTTCACAATCCAATATTCTAATTTTCAAAGGCATATTTAGAAAAAGGGAAGATCAAATAGTGACTCTAATTTTCTTTTTCCTTAGGTGGGAGGAAGCACTCCCTGTGGCTCAGTCCACACATCTGGGCACGTGAGGAGAGCTGAGGCCAGCAGCAGGGAAGGGAGGGGTGCGGAGAAACTTCACGGAGCTGGTCCTCACAGCTGCCCCCATCAGCAGCCACATGTCATAGGTCTCCAGTTCACTGAGCAAGGTCTAGTTCAAAACAGGATTCGGAAGGAACAGCAGCAACCCACCCACCATTCACCGGATCCTACCACATGATTTGAAACCACTACCAGGAGGTTCTGGGCTGTCTGGAGGCAGCTGGTAACCAGTCTTTTGGTGAGGAGTGGGGTGCCAGCATGAGGGAGTTGGGTATGGTGATCACTCAGGTCCCCGCAGCGCTGAGGCCTCAAATCCAGGAGGCAGCCTCTGCTCCGCATGCCTGGGGGGCTTCTGCAAGGAGAGAGCAGGCTGCACGTTGGAAGAGAAAGCACTGCTCCATCGACAGTGACTCAAACAGGGAGGAGAGACATCCTTGAAGGTGGGACAGGGAATTCAAGAAGAGAAAAATAATGAAGGGAAATAATTAAAAACTTATTTTAGTCACATTAAATTTTAGAATTCATTAGGAGACAAAACTGAAATTTCACAGAAGCTGGCTGAATGTCTCAGATATATATGGAGGAAGATCTGCAAAGCAATGATAGTTTAAATCATTATATTGCCAAGCGAGAGAGCACAGAGTAAGAGAACAATATGAGACCAAAACCTAATTTGGGGAAAGAAAGAATAAATAGCAATAAAGACACAGTGAAAGTTGCTTAGTCTTTGTCTGACTCTTTGCAATCCCATGGACTATAGAGTCCATGGAATTCTCCAGGCCAGAATACTGGAGTGGGTAGCTTTTCCCTTCTCCAGGGGATCTTCCCAACCCAGGGATCACACCCAGGTCTCCCGCATTGCAGGAGGATTCTTTACCAGCTGACCTACCAGGGAAGCCCTAATAAAGACACAACTTGAAGGTAAAAACAGAACTAGCATCTCAACATCATAAAAGACAAAGAAGAAAAAAACAGTAATAAGAATGAGCGCTCACTCAATAAACATGCCCTCTTCAAGAAGCCTACACCAATTTAGATTGATATGCATAATATGTATTTATATCTCTAAATATTTGTATAAAATGCATCTGTATCTACTTATACATGATCAATCAGTTTATACATTTGTACCTTATGGTTTCAAGTTAGCACTTCAAGCAAAAACCTCATATAGTTAGATTACTTATATATTTTTTTACTGAACTGTAGGGCTTCCCTGGTAGCTCAGCTGATAAAGACTCTGCCTGTTATGCAGGAGACCCCGGTTCAATTTGTGAGTCAGGAAGATCCGCTGGAGAAGGGATAGGCTACCCACCCCAGTATTCTTGGGCTTCCCTGGTGGCTCAGCTGGTAGAGAATCAGGCTGCAATGTGGGAGACCTGGGTTTGATACCTGGGTTGGGGAGATCCCCTGGGGAAGGGGACAGCTACCCACTCCAGTATTCTGGCCTGGAGAATTCCATGGATGATATAGTCCATGGGATCGCAAAGAGTTGCACACAACTGAGCAACTTTCACTTTCACTGAGCAGTAAATTTTTATACTTTATCTTATGTTGTACACAAAGCAGTTAGGTTATGTTTAAGAACATATACTTCAACCACAAGGATAAATAGGGAACATATTGACACTGACAAACAGAAAGAAACTAAGAACAGCTGAAGAAATCAGATTACTTCTACCACTTCAACCATACGTTTCAATACAAATAACTAAATGCTAAGAAATATCTGACTTCCCTGGTGGCTCAGACGGTAAAAGTGTCTGCCTACAATGCGGGAGACCCGGGATCGATCCTTGGGTCAGGAAGATCCCCCTGGAGAAGGAAATGGCAACCCACTCCAGTACCTTTGCCTGGAAAATCCCGTGAATGGATGGAGGAGCCTGGTAGGCTGCAGTGCATGGGGTCATGAAGAGTTGGACACGACTGAGCAACTTCAAGAAATACCTTGGAAGAAAAGTTATGACCAACCTAGATAGCATATTAAAAAGCAGAGACATTACTTTGCCAACAAAGATCTGTCTAGTCAAGGCTATGGCTTTTCCAGCAGTCATGTATGGATGTGAGAGTTGGACTATAAAGAAAGCTGAGTGCTGAAGGATTGATGCTTTTGAACTGTGGTGTTGGAGAAGACTCTTGAGAGTCCCTTGGACTGCAAGGAGATCCAACCAGTCCATCCTAAAGGAGATCAATCCTGGGTGTTCATTGGAAGGACTGATGTTGAAGCTGAAACTCCAATACTTTGGCCACCTGATGTGAAGAGCTGACTCATTGGAAAAGACCCTGATGCTGGGAAAGATTGAAGGCGAGAGGAGAAGGGGACGACAGAGGATGAGATGATTGGTTGGCATCACTGACTCAATGGACATGAGTTTGAGTAAACTCCGGGAATTGGTGATGGACAGGGAGGCCTGGCGTGCTGCAGTCCATGGGGTCACAAACAGTCAGACACAACTGAACGACTGAACTGAACTGAAGAAATACTGTCTCATTTTTCTTAAATGTTTTTCTATTTCCTGCTTAATTTTGAACATTTTCTTCCCCTGATTAATTTTGCATATTTAAATCTTAAATTTAAGATACTCGTGCTACATAATTATCCTTCTCAAGAAAAAATACTTTTACTTCATTTATTGAGAAACAATATTAAAGAACAAAATCCACATATTGTCTAATTTTCAAGATCATTATTTGACTCCTTTCCCTTTGGAAATACTCTGTAATTAAGAAGAAAGTAATTTCCAATTTTAAAATAAGTCTAATAAGTGTGAAATCAACAGAGAATGTCTTTCAAATTCACAACCCGTGGTCCCTTTAGGTTTCAAAGTTTCCTTTTGAAGGATTTTTGCTTTTGCCTACTAGAATCCTTAAAGCTTCAAGGAAATACTCATTTGCCAGAAGAAAGAAACTTGTAAGATGATCAAAATGATCCAAGAATGAAATACAGCTACTGCCTCCCAAACCCAGAGACTTGCTGAAAGTCCAGCAAAGAAAGAACATAATCACAGCAGTAAAACAGGAAATGAGACAAATAAGTTAAGAGACAAAAAGTAAGGTATATTGGAAACATACTTTCACAATTTATACAACAGTAATTATTACGACCAAATGAAGAAAAACACTAAAGCAAAACAATTACTAAGAAAGTTTAACAGATATATTTAAAAAAAAAAAAATTCCCCACTGCATGAGACTCTGACCTTCTTTTAAAGTTCTAGCTTTGATCTCCATGACAAGGGAAGAATGCTAGCTATGTTTTTAAGCAATATTTGTGTATTAAGTTGTTTCTGGATTGAGAGGAACGTTAATATCTGATAAGAAGACATAAGTTAGAGCTTAGTGTAGTTTGTGATTCTTGTGACTTCGGGGACTTTGGAAGCTGTACCAATAGATTTGTTACAAGAGACATTGGTTCCCGTGGGGCAGAGAATTCTGCCAGAGTCCCCATCCCCAAATTACAGAGATCTTGTCTCCTTTATACACAAGCCATCATCTAGGCAGAGGTGCTCAATGGGTATAATTTATACACTTTTGGGTACAATTTTGCCTGTTACAAGCATAGCTGATGTGTATAATTTTGATTATACCTGGTATAACTAAGCATACCTGATGGGTATAGAAGACATTTGTCAAGGTCTAGAGATATATTTTATTGTCATGACGTGAGGGAGGGGTATGCTACTGTACCTAAAGATTAGCGGCCAGGGAACCCTCCAAACATCCTAAAATTAACAAGATCTATGCATTCGATGCCAGTGGTATCCCTCTTCCAATTATGACAATCAAAATGTGTTGACAATTTTCAAGTGTCCCCAGAAGTGGGGACAGGTGGACATGCTGGCAAGCTGTGGTTCCTGCCTTATGTCTGCAAAAGTGCATTTGAGTCCATATGTGTCTATAGTAACCCCATGAGTTGAGTTTGAATGTAGTTGAAACTAAGAACCTCTGATAGGTTATACAATAGAACAGTTCACTACTAGGTTAAAAGGTATTAACATAATATAATCCCCAATAATATAATATATGCAAAACTCTTTGGCTGGTGTTAAATATTAAAATATGATATTGAATCAAACAACTGATAATAAATACCTAAAGAAAAAATTGCTAGCACCTAAGCTAAAATTCTGTATGAACAATGTTCGTAAGTTGATTAAATGTTGGTAAATGCATCTCTCTTGCTGAAGTGATAGGAAGTCATGTCTTCCTGTGACAATATCGGCCTTTGATTTCTCATTTCCTGATTGGTTCCATGAACTGTGCCTTTCTATCATCCAATTTCTTATATTGTTACCTAACTTCTAAGGTGCTTGTGCTGTTTTTCCTAACCAGAAACTCTTTTGCATATTCTATATTTTCCTCTGCATGAAATATTTAATGGCAGGTATATTTATAAAATAAATTGATCAAGTCACAAGCATGTTCATAGAATATATTATTGTAAAACTCTGTGTGTGATTCATTTAATAGTTTATTATTATTATATTTTTATTTTCATGGGAGAAAAGCACACTAGAAAATGCCTCAATTCTATATTTGGGAAGAATACATTTATTTTTGGATGAGGGAATAAACCCTTTTCAACTAATAATTATTAAAAAGACACAGGATTTTTGTAGTTACACATATATATTTACAAACATGTTTATGTTTACTTCTCTTAGAGGATGTATTTTCATAAAGTGAGGAAGGGAAAAGGATAAGAAAATACCCCAGGGAGAGAGGCAACATAAACCTTCTTCATTCAAACAACATTTAATCACATATATGAAGGCTTTCAAGGGAGAAAATCATTTTTTCAGTATTATGGAAATACCACAATCATCTATTTGAATTCATATCTGCATAACAGGGGTGGGCAGAAGTACTTAACTGACAATATCAGTCAACAAATACTTGCCTGAGTTAAGTTGTCAATAATTTTAATCATTCTGTTAAAACTGGCTGGTTCCTATATCACTTCTTCTCATAGATGCTGAAAATAAACTTTAAATGAAAATTTTTTTCTAAATATTAAACTATGGCTGTATTCTACATTAAGATGGAAGCAGAGACGGCACCCGGAAAAAAATATATCTGCTTATTTTCTTAACAAGATCCATGTACTTGATGAACTGATCATCTTTCCAGGTGATCTGTGCTCCACAGTTCAGTAAAGACATCTTGTCAGTGTTCTACATTGAGAAGCTCTTTAGAATGGGAGGTTAAAGAATCCACCTGCAATGCGGGAGACCTGGGTTCAATCCCTGGGTTGGAAAGATCCTCTGGAGAAGGGAAGGGCTACTCACTCCAGTATTCTGGCCTAGAGAATTCCATGGACAGAGAAGCCTGGCAGGCTACAGTCCGTGGGAACTCAAAGAGTGGGACATGACTGAGCAACTTTCACTTTCACTTTTCACTTTAGAATGAGAGAGTTTCCATTGTCTTTGACAATTTCCTTAGATTAAATACCCTATTGCCGTCTCTGAAAGAGTGAGAACCAGGAAGCAAGAGGATAGCCCAGGATCGCAGGAGCAGTTCAGTTCAATTCAGTTGCGCAGTCGTGTCCAACTCTTTGTGACACCACGGATTGCAGCACGCCAGGCTTCCCTGAACATCACCAACTCCTGGAGTTTACTCAAACTCATGTCCATTGAGTCGGTGATGCCATCCAATCATCTCATCCTCTGTTGTCCCCTTCTCCTCCCACCTTCTATCTTTCCCAGCATCAGGGTCTTTTCAAATGAGTCAGCTCTTCGGATCAGGTGGCCAAAGTATTGGAGTTTCAGCTTCAGCATCAGTCCTTCCAATGAACATTCAGGACTGATTTCCTTTAGGATGGACTGGTTGGGTCTCCTTGCAGTCCAAGGGACTCTCGAGTCTTCTCCAACACCACAGTTCAAAAGCATCAATCCTTCAACACTCAGCTTTCTTTTAGTCCAACTCTCACATCCATACATGACTACTGGAAAAACCATAGCTTTGACTAGTCGAACCTTTGTCAGCAAAGTAATATCTCTGCTTTTTAATATGCTATCTAGGTTGGTCATAGGTTTTCTTTAAAGGAGCAAGCGTCTTTTAATTTCATGGCTGCAGTTACCATCTGCAGTGATTTTGGAGCCCCCAAAATTAAAGTCTGCTACTGTTTCCACTGTTTCCCCATCTATTTGCCATGAAGTGATCAGACCAGATGCCATGATCTTAGTTCAGCTAAAGTAAATTCATCATAAAGACTCTGCAAAATATCATATCCACTTGGGACATTCAATTTTAAAACATTCAGGAGGAACATATAAATAAAATATTTAAACAAATGTTTTTTTCAAGGCAGCTCCATTATAATTTCTCATTAAATCTTCTGGGAACTCAGATTGAAGTATACTTATATGACATATTGACTTGAGATAAAAATTTTAGAGTTTATTATATACAGTTTAAATTGTACACTATCATATAAGGCTATAGTTTCTTCTTTTTAAAGACAAGATCTTAACTACACGGGGATGCAGAAGCTAAGATGGGAGAAAATAACACAAATATTAATGTTCTCAAAATATTAACACTGCCTCAAGGTTTCATTGATTAATGCTTTTAATAACTTCTGCAAACATCAGAAGAATATGGCCACTTAATTCAAACAAAGGAATCGTGTGTAATAAATACTGAGTTCCATTTAATAATCATTCATGTTAAAGACGAAAAGTGAATGCTTAAAATATTATTTTCTTGGTAAATGTAAATGTTTTCCCCAACCTACATTCACTTGAGAAGATAAAATTTTACATTTCTTATTAGTAAAGTTTTAGCTGTAACCTTATCTCAAGTACAGAGATTCTGGAAATGGATCAGTTAATCAAGAATCTACCAATTTTACAGCTGCTCTCATGCTAGAAATGTAAGAGCTACTTTGGCCCACAAAGATCTTAAGTTATAGTAGGAATGGATCAAAGAGTCTTTAGAGAAGGAAACAGTAAGGTAGAGGAGGAATAATTTGCAGTAAGAAAATGGATACTTTACATTAAAACATTTCAGAACTGATATATTAAAGTGACAATCATAATTTCTATTTTGTGCTACCTGGTGAGCAATATTCTAGAAGCTTTGCAAAGTTATTTCAAATAAATGTTAATTGAAAATGGAAAAAGTTTTTCTTTTCTTGGAAATAGAAAACTAAAGCTCAGAGATATTAAGATATTGGCCATGGGCCATATACATATAATGTTAAATTCATTAAAAAAGAAGGCCATTAGACTGAGGTGTAAGCAAACCAAAATCAAAGCCTATGAAAGGATCAAGGTTACAAAACTGAAATCTAAAGATGACCAATTACAAACAGACAACTAGGCTTGAATCTTTGAAAGTAAAATTGACTCAGCTGTGTCTAACTCTTTGCGACCCCATGGACTATACAGTCCATGGAATTCTCTAGCCAGAATAATGGTGTGGGTAGCCTTTCCCTTCTCGGATCTTCCCAACCGAAGAATTGAACAGAGGTCTCCTGCATTTCGGGTGGATTCTTAACCAACTAAGCTATCAGGGAGGCTTTAAACTATAGCCAGTCAATAACTTGCTTACTTTGTTTTTACATTTTCTATACATGTCGCCACAAGCTCCTGTCTATGGAGCACTCCTAATCATTTCCAGTTTGGTGCTGGTGCATCAGAATCAATTTTTGCTCAAATATGAGTGTAAGAGCTTGCTTTAAATTTTCAACATGCCTCAGTTTATCTTTTAATAACATGGGTGTGGGTGCGTGCGTGCTTCGTCATGTCCGACTCTACAGTCTATGGACTGTACCAGGCATTGTAAGGGATAAAAGCTATGATTCTGTGGGTCAAAGAAAATTCTTTAAATGAATACTCTCTTCAAAGTTATCATTGTTACAGAGGCAGTGGTTGTAAACTTTTTTGCTGTCATTACCTAAAATGTAGAGAAAAGAAACTTGAACTTACCATTTCTGTTTCTGATAAACTCTTTTGAATAACCTTAAGGGTTTGTCTTCAACTTTTGAGTGTAAATTTATTTTATGAGAGTAAAACAAGTCTTTTAGAATCAAGTCTTATTGGTGAAAGAAATAAATCCATGAGAAGGACTTTTTGTGTTGCTCAAACTCATTCTATAAGCAATAGTACAGAAGGTTTTGATGAAGTCAACAGTGAAAAGGCTAGATAGCATCACTGACTCAATGGACGTGAATTTGAGTAAACTCCGAGAGACAGTGAAGGGCAAAAGAGCATAGCGTGTTGCAGTCCATGGGTTTGCAAAGAGTCAGACACAGCTTAGTGACTGAACAATAACAACAGTGAAATAATAGCCAATGATTTTGAAAGAAGTATATCTTCTAATGTTATTGTTGTTGTCATCTAATATGCATGTTCAAAATGAAGTTTTACTTTGAAGTTCTAAATTGTGCATACTAAACACCAGTGTCCACAGGGTTATCAAGGAGGGTCCTTATCAGTAACCAAGGGGCTTCCTAAAGGGGGAGGACTGAGGTGGGACTTAAATGGTTAAAGAGTTGAAGAATTGGTGGGAAAAGGAGAATGGAGATATAGAATTCTACGATAGAGGCAACACTGAATTATCATGTCTATGAGGCTGAGAAGAGATGGGATGAATTAATATGAAAAATAAGAATACATCTGAATAAGTAGAGCATTCCAGGTTACTTTATAAGGCATATTATTGTTCTTTTAAGTAAAATTATTGTCCATTTACTTATAAATTCCCTTGTATAGACTTGAACATCTCCCTGTGTAAATATGGCAAACTGCCTCCTTGTTTCCTCTTTAATCAATACCTTGTCTCTCATTTTATCTTTAGATCAATTTAGTCACAATAGTTTTAAAATAATCCAAAAAGCAGTTATATTTGTTCAATTCAGTTATTCTGTATATCTCAACACTATAGAAAATTACTCAGTAAATCATCTAACAATAGTCAGCATATCTGTTCCATGACATTCCAATCTGTCTTTAATTTTCCTTTTCTTTATAAGGTCCATGATATTCTGCTTTGGTTGAATATTCATTGGATTGAAAGAAATAAACATGCACTCTTCATTGTGTGGATCACAATAAACTGTGGAAAATTCTGAAAGAGATGGGAATACCAGACCATCTGACCTGTCTCTTGAGAAACCTGTATGCAAGTCAGGAAGCAACGGTTAGAACTGGACATGGAACAACAGACTGGTTCCAAATAGGAAAAGGAGTACGTCAAGGCTGTATATTGTCACCCTGCTTATTTAACTTATATGCAGAGTACATCATGAGAAATGCTGGGCTGGAAGAAACACAACCTAGAGTCAATATTGCTGGGAGAAATATCAATAACCTCAGATATGCGGATGACACCACCCTTATGGCAGAAAGTGAAGAAAAACTAAAGAGCCTCTTGATGAAGGTGAAAGAGGAGAGTGAAAAAGTTGGCTTAAAGCTCAACGTCCAGACAACTAAGATCATGGCATCTAGTCCCATCACTTCATGGGAAATAGATGGGGAAACAGTGGAAACAGTGTCAGACTTATTTTTTGGGCTCCAGAATCACTGCTGATGGTGACTGCAGCCATGAAATTAAAAGATGCTTACTCCTTGGAAGGAAGGTTATGGCCAACCTAGATAGCATATTTAAAAGCAGAGACATTATTTTGCCAACAAAAGTCCGTCTAGTCAAGGCTATGGTTTTTC
This sequence comes from Giraffa tippelskirchi, assembly GCF_054371585.1. Lineage (NCBI taxonomy): Eukaryota > Metazoa > Chordata > Mammalia > Artiodactyla > Giraffidae > Giraffa > Giraffa tippelskirchi. Next base: position 102,640,798 of record NC_137281.1, read on the forward strand.
CAGTGGTCATGTATGGATGTGAGAGTTGGACGGTGAAGAAAGCTGAGTGCCGAAGAATTGATGCTTTTGAACTGTGGTGTTGGAGAAGACTCTTGAAAGTCTCTTGGACTGCAAGGAGATCCAATCAATCCATCCTAAAGGAGATCAATCCTGGGTGTTCATTGGAAGGACTGATGTTGAAGCTGAAACTCCAATATTTTGGCCACCTCATGCGAAGGGTTGACTCATTGGAAAAGACCCTAATGCTGGGTAGGATTGGGGGCGGAAGGAGAAGGGGACGACAGAGGATGAGATGGTTGGATGGCATCACCAACTCAATGGACATGGGTTTGGGTGGACTCTGGGAGTTGGTGATGGACAGAGAGGCCTGGTGTGCTGCGATTCATGGGGTCGCAAAGAGTCGGACACGACTGAGCGACTGAACTGAACTGAACTTCAATAAGCTTCTTGAGTAAAAGAGTAAGCGATAATGGCTCTAATCTATGGTTCCCTCCTCTTCATACAATCTGGTCTTGCTTTGGAAATAGATGAGGAACATGGGTCTTTCAATAGCTCTGATTGTTTTCTTTCATAGTTTTCCTTCATTTGGAAAAATAGAAATTGTAAATAAAGGGAGCATGGAATCTCATTTGACGATAGCTGGAAGATGGTTACTTAATACATTTTAACACTTGTCAGTTTTGGAGTTTTACTGTGTACTTTATATCTTATAAAAGAAATATCTTTAATTGTAGGTGCCTACAGATAATAAAGCTTTGGTTAAAACTGACATCCAATGTAGTATATATCTTCTTCACTTGATTTTCAAGAAAATATATCTCAAAATATATTGAAATATATTTCTTCACTAAAAGATTTCTTACTTCACTGAAAGATTTTACCAGTGCTTTGAGATAAAACCATTTAAAGTTTGGCTTTTATTAAAAATAAAATGTTATAGTTCATGAAATTAAAATCACAGTATGTAAAATATATATATATATATATATATATACACTTCAAAGAGCAATAATTTCTTTTAGAGGTCAATAGGCATAACTGGACTTCTTCATTTAATATAAATATTTGAGTATATTCTTCTAATGACATTTTCATTTAATTACTATTTAAAGGATCAATATTTTATTGGATAAATTTAAAAATCACTTTAACTACGGCTAATATGTTTAGGAAAGTGTTCTAGTTTTGTTCAATGGGCTCATACGTAATATAATTTTTAAATAATGAACCAATTAACCTATGTAACATTTTTATTTTCAATGATCTTTTCTAATACTGCTTCAAATAAATATAAACAACTTAAAAAAATTATTACGTATTTTCGAAAAATGTGAGTGAAATTAAATAGTGCCTGAATATTCAGAGGTCTGTTATTAAAAACTGTACATACAATCTGGAGGACTAGCATTTTTAAAAATTTAGATGAATTTTAAACCACTATTTTTCAAGACCCTATATTTGAAACTTCTCATCCAGCCTATATCACTTGTACTAACTTGCTATTGTAGAAATTAAAAATATTATAAAATAAGGCTCAGCTTTCAGGAATGAGCAATGTGCAAAAAAATTTAATAATTTAAATCATTTCATTATGGTGATTAAGCTACTCTTAATAGGACATAGAATGGTGTAAAATACCTCTAGGCTTCTGTCACTTGCTAAATCACTATCCACACATTTTAAGAAGCAAATTAACTGGGGATAGTAAATAATTCAAAAAGTTTTAATAAAATGACTACTGTATAATTTTAACACATTGGCTAAGAATAAATCTCACTTGAAGATTTAGAACATTAAGCTAAGTGGACTGTTTCATTTTTTATGCAATATGAAAACAATTATACTATTTATACTTAGGCCTTACTATCTCTGCTCATCAATTACTAATACAATTACTTCTTTAATTCTTTTGATTGGTTATTGTTTAATTTGACACAACTAAAAGTTAACAAGGGAAAATATGCTTTAGAGACACATTTTTTGTGTGTTTTTTATCTATTATGACCATCTATTGTTCATTCTTTCATGTTTCAAAACTGATAAAATTATATACAAATATATGTTTATATATATACTTATTTTGTGTGTATATATACATATTGTGTGTGTGCAAAATAGACTGTCCTAGAACTTGTCAGTGTAATATATTTTAGGAAAGGAGATCTTAATAAACTAAAGTGTAGAGTTCACATCCTGAAAAACGTGTTAGGTACAAGTTAGAGTATTTGACATCTCCTCCCTTCATACACTTGGACATTTTCAGCTGCCAAACTGTTATATGGCTAGTCCTCAGATATTCCTGAATCCTAAATAATAAAGAATGAATTATACAAGAAGCAAGATATATATATATATATAAATTTATATATATAAATATATTCCATATATATATATATATATATATACACACACATTCCATTTGTTATATTTACTCAATGCATTTGCTGATTAGCTATAATATAAAATATATTATGCTGAGAATACAAAATGCATAAACCATAGCTTTATATATCAAATGGATATATGATATATAAAGTATATGAAATAACTTATTTTATATTTTATATGAATTATTTGCACATGTGGCACAGCTATCCAAATTAAGCCCAAATACCATATTATTTTCATTCTTTTAAGAAATCACCATAAAAGTTAAATTGTTTATCACTTTAAAATATTATCAAGATTTCTGCATGACTAGTTTTACAGGAATAAGCCTTAAGGAGTTAAGGCTTCTGGAGTTGTTACCAGTTATTTGTACATGGCAGATGCTCAGACACATAACCAGATTCTTCAGAAGAGTTGGGAATACATGAAAGAGAGCTTTTTGAAAGACATTAGGGCATTCTCACCAGCAACTGGCCAGATTGCTGGCACCCAGCCGTGTTTCCTGGTAGGCTGGGGAACTTGCCTCTGAGAGGAAGTGTTGTTAGATTATACCTTCTGCTCTGCAAAGTCACCTTGGGATGCAGACTCTTTCCCTGTGCATTAAATGAATTCGGCTTTGCCTATGTCAATTGATGTCTTTTAGTCAATTACCTCCTTGTGACACTAAAGACAACTGTGCCAGTATTTATCTTCATCTGATATTAATAGGATTGAATTTTAAGATCTGGTGCTGAACTTATTATATATGAAATCTATTAGGAAGCAAAAAAGGGGAAAGTTAGGTCACCAAAGGAATCCTAGAGGTTAGCATATTCTATGGAGATTAAAGATCCTGGCTCTTGAAACTTTAATTCAAAATTCCCTAGAGCCAATGGGTTCCACAGCTTTTATTTGTATCACAGCTTTCACAGAGAGGTGTGAGCAGAGTGAAAACGAATTGCCCAATAGCTTTAGGAACACTGAAACTTCCTGTATAACTCTGGAGGAAAAACTTATTCCTGTGATTACCAACAAGAATGAAGTAATCCAAACTGTATCCACATCCTGATTACCTGAGGGTGTCTCTTATTTATTGGAGCATTGAGGAGAGGTTTCTTTAAAATTTTGTTTTTCTTTCTGAAACTTGTTTTCACATGAACCCCCCCCCATGAGCTTATTATCATGAGTATAAAGGCCAGTGAGGAAAAAAAGAAAAGGTAATATTCAACTGTGGAATGGAACTTACCATTTAAGAGCTGCATTCTTTAGGGATAAAACTAGTAAGATACTTGACAAGTATAAGTTTGCTATCTACAGGACAAACAGCACATTGAAAGCTGAGTTTCTAAAGTATAGGGACAGGAAAGGGTTAAACAGCAGCCAGAACCTTGCTCCTCCTATTACTCACATTCACACTCTTCATACATAAACATGTGTGTTGTTATCTGTTGCAAACATAATCCTTCCATATTTCAATTATCTTTCCAAATTTAAAGTCAGATAATTCAATCTGCCAACATCTGTAAGACTAATATAAAAATAGAAATTTTGGACTGGTTTCTATTTTCCATTTTCTGCATTAGAAAAGAACCACCAAAGAAAAGATCATCATTGCTTATTGAAGTGTATAGTTACTTCCACTTCATTCTTTTTCTTAAAGATTTTGCCACCATGTAAATAACAAATAATACCGCAACTAAAATTGACAGCAACATTGCTGGAGTTTGAACAGATTGTGCTTAGTTCGCTTCTTCTCTTCAGTAGTACCCCCACCACCTGCTATCCAAAATACCAGGGCATCATTCTCTAATAACCCAACACCAGTGACATTGTTAAACTTCTTAATTTCATGAGTTTAGGCACTTTTACACTAAAAGCAAATCCAAAGCACACTATGTCTGCATTTTTTGTTAGTGCTTTCAATGAAAATAGTTAAAAATCTATCATGTTCAGCTCTCAGAGCCAAATAATTATCTGTTAGGAAAGTAAACCAAAAAATCAGCACCTAATATCTGCCTGAATTATCTCAATATTACTACAATTGTGTAATCTACTCTTACAATTTCAGATAGCAAACACAGCATTGCAATGATTAGGCCTCCACAATTTAAGTAAAGGGATGCCCTGAAATAGGTGAATAATTTGGGCAAAGGACAGGCAATTGCTGAAGCAGAAACATAAGCAGTGAAAACAAGAGAATTATAATCTGAATTAGCAATTACTTCCAATTTCCATTTTGCTTCATTGCACATGGCCAGTTTTTAACCATTAGGCTTGTTGATTCTTTGGCCTTAACCAATGACATAACACCATCATAATCATCACATACATACTGATACAATTCTTTTCCATTAGTGTGTGTTAGCTCAAGTAATAGGCAGGCTTAGGGAAATGATAGTTTAAATTGGGGAGCAATAATGTAGAAATATTGGTTCCTAATCCAGCTCTGAAAATTTTCTTCCCTTGTCCCCTCAATAGAAATACATAGAAAAAAAAAGTACTTACACTGCACGATGAGCTGCACCAAGGCTTCTCTTGGTTTCACGTTAAATCCATTATACTGACTGGTCTGACATCGGTACATTCCTGACATTTCCCTAGATACATTCACAATCCTCAGTGTTCCATCATAACTCTCCATTTGCATATTCCCGTCAGGCATTGCGACTTCTTTATCGGCTCTAGACCAAAGGATGATGGGTTTAGGTTTTCCAGTTACTTGACACTGCAGTTCTATTGTGTCTCCTTCTCTGGTGACCAAAGGTGATTTTTCCTGTGGAACAGTCAGATTGGGTGGAACTTGAAATGGGAAAAAGAAAATTTTTCAAGGTTAGTATGTACTGGTAAAGCATATTTAAACACAGAAAATCATAAGGAAACAATTTCTGCTGGTTGAAGAAGTGTGACAATTCAGATGACAAAAATTACAGAGACCTTGGGAATAAGTGGCACACGCCTTCATTTAAGTAATTCTGAATTGTTTTCATGTTCTCAAATGAGGTCTTCAAACATTAGCAAGATAAATAAGCATTAAATGGAACACGAATGATCAACATAAGAACAGTCTACTCCATGATTTGTCATTATCAACCATTAATTGGGTCTTTAACATCTGCATTTCACAGAACAGTGATCCTTCTTGCTAAGGTAAGATTAAGCTTTTCAGTCTTCTGCTTCTTAGGCCGTTATCTCTTACCCAAGGATGCTATAAGAAAGGGATAAGAGATATTATAGACTTAGTAGGTACAGTAAATGTAATAGGAAGGGGAAAAAGAAGAACCTCTGATATAAAACCCAAAGTTCGGAAAACTGATTTAGAAACTGGCTAAACTGCTAAGGTTTAGGATTTGTTCTCTCCCCTGAGAAAATGAAATGGAACAATGGATTACAATGCCACACTCTGACAATCAAATGTATCATTCTTCTCAATTTTTAATATTTTTTGACATTTGAATTTCATATGATTTGCCTTGAACACATTTTGAGATCATTGTAAATAGGTTGTCATGACATTGCCACTATTTCTATAAAATTTATTTCAAGTGAATTCTGAAAAATATATTTCCATAATATAAGAATGTAATTTTCTCAAGTAAAGCTAATTTCTGATGTTACCGAAGATATTTATTAGAAAATTAGGTTGATTTTAAAAATTATGTATTGTTATTTATTTTGGCTGTGCTGGTCTTTGTTGTGTTGCGGCGGCTTCTCTAGTTGCAGGCGTGGCCTCAGTAGTTGTGGTGTCCCGGCTTATAGTTGCAGTATGTGGGATCTCAGTTCTGCCACCAGGGATCAAACCCAGGCCCCCTTTACTGGGAGCGCAGATTGTTAGTCACTAGACCTTCAGCAAAGTATCAGATTGATTTTATAGGAAGTTAACTTGACCACACTTGAAAACATGAACTAATAAAAGGGAAGTATTATTCAATGAGTTTGTTTTTTTTTTTTTTAAGGTAACTCCTGTTCCACTGGAAGACTTTTACTTCTCGTACAAATATATAAGAATTCAAAAGTATTTATACCATAGAGGATCTGTAAGAAAAGCATGGGCTAAATTAGAATGGCAGAATAAGAATAACCAGAAACATACACATAATTCTATCCTTGCGAAAATGTCATACATTTTCCCCTTTGGAGGTAATACTGCATATGGACAAAAAGGCAAAAATTTTATTTGCCCTTCTAGCATTACTGTGCTCCATGCCCAGGAACAAATACAAACATATTTAACCTTTAGGATATTTTTCTACTAATGTTGAACTGTGTTTCTCTTATACATATAGAAAACAAAATTTACAAAGTGATATCAGAATTAATTATCTTGCTGTTTAAATATCTTCATGTCTACTTTTCCATTTAATTCCTTCATTTACTTCTAGTTTAAAAAACTATTTAAACCATGCACAGCATCTTATGAATTAGAAAACATGAAACATTTACCACTATCTTCTTGAAACATATATACATTCTAGGAAATGGCAACAAAAACATGTTTAAATATGGCTGCATTAAAAATAACCTATATGATTAAATCATTTACTCTTGTAAATATAAACAACTAAATAGTGTAGCTAAATAATTTGTTCTTTTTGAAGTGAACCACCAGAGAATGATACAATACTAAACAAGCATCACCTTGTAACAACAGGATCAAAAAAAAGCTGAAATATTTATTCACCCTCCATGAGAAAGGATACAGAACAACAGCAATAACCTCAACATTTAACATTAATTATGCTTCTATTGTGTACCTGGCATAGTTAGGAATTTTACATTTTCATGAATTCTTATGACCATCCTCGAATCAAATGTTTAATATTACAATTTAACAAATGAGAAAACTGAGAATAAGAGAAGATAAATACTTTGATTTGAACAGAATTAAAACTGAGGCAAATTGATAGCAGGTGGCTGATGTAGAGATATGAACCCTGAAGCAGGCTTTAGCAAACTATGGTGTTTCAAAGGAATAACGAGTTAGCACTGGACGCCTTTCCTTTTGCTCATAATTACTTTGTTCTTATGGACAAACTGGACCAGTTTTCCCTGCCTATCTCTTGGTTAGTGTGTTAGGGACAATAAAAGAGTCAAGGTAGAAATGTGACAGAGTATGTGACACATATGTTGCAAATTACCTTATCTTTCTATGTTGTATCTTATATATCTGCGTTAAATATCTATATATAACAATACTAGAATAATTCCCATATATAAGGCAAAATAAATATTCAAACTATTTTACATTTGTATGAAATAAATGAAAATAAATTATACATTAAAAGATTATTTAATGGAGTGTTATTACTTAAAATTGGAAAATTTCACCACTTCCAAAAACAAGTCACATGACCTTGGCCAAGCTTAAACACTCTGAATATGAATTTCTTCATTTTTGAAACTAAGAATTTATATTTAACCAGCTCCAAGGGTATTAATGTTCTGATTATAGGAACAAAGAGTAAAACATTAAAGATAGGAGAGGGCTAATAAAAGTATCCATTTTCTGATTTAAGAAGATGGATATTCAAAGATCTTATTGTATTAGGCCAGTCTAACAAAAAGAGATCCTTGGCTAGCTATAGTCTTTTTAAGTTTATCATGTTAAATAGTTAAAAAAGAAAAAAAAAAAAACTCCCTTGCAAATGTAATCATTTGTTAGATAAACTTTTCTCCTTTTGTAATAAAAATTATAGAAATGTAAACCTCAGTTTTAATCTAGATAAGTTACAAATTTACTTTTTAATATATTTGCTTATTTTAAAATAAATACCAAAGTCCAGTTAAAATACAACTTATTTTCCACCTTTCCAAGATGTTTTTGAAATTTTTATTTCAGAGTTAACCCTTTCTTTGCAACTTTCTTGGCTAAGAAGGTCCTAAAACGTTAAGTTTTTATAGTTTTCTCTCTCTCTCTCCACATCAAATCTTCCATTCTCTAGAATGCTCTAAATTATCATTATTATTATATTTTTTTCTGTTAGGAGATTTTGTTTGTTCTCATGAATATCTCTCTGTTTTGTAGGGTTATAATAAGAATTATAACTTTACCTCAAGATTCTCTCAGTCAGTAATTGCAGCCTACTATTTTACAAAATGCTTGCAAGTCCTTAAACCTAAGCACTATTTATTTCTTGACTTAGTTGATAGCTAATTATGAGGACATTTGATCTGCTAATTAAAAACCATAGACTTTTCTTTGTTTCAGCATTTATTCTAACTCATCACTTCCAATCAGCTGCTTTGGTTTCTCTATCAAAAATCTCTCTTGTATCTCCCCATTTCTTTTCATGGCTATAGGAAGATTTCTTGGTAAAGTCATCATTATTTCTTCTTGTGACAATGTCCTAAGTGATCTTTCTGTCACCAGTCTAATTCTTCTAGTCCTCCTGCTTCCCTGTCATAAGATTTATCATCAGAAATGCAATTATGTTTCTGTCACTATGAAAATTTCAATCCTCAATGAGAGTGCTCATCCTAATACTGCTTTAATTAAAAAAAGAACCTGAAATCAGACAGATTTTATTAAAAACATTATGATATAGTCACATAATAGATTATGATGCAGCATTTTTAAGTGATGATGTAATTGACCCACATTTATTAATAAAGATATTTATATTGTTAAGCAAGAAAAGCATTCTTGTGAATAGTATGGCCAGCTATAACCATTATTAGTAAGTGAGTTAAAGATGTTACTGAACAGTATGTACCATATCATATTTTTATATAAAAAAGACAAATGCTAATGAATGTTAGCAGAGAGCTTCTCAGAGGGGAGAATATACATGATTCACCTTTATATTTGCAGCATCCTCCACTCTCTTTTGCAGTCTCTGAGTTAATAGGAACTCAGTAAAAATGTTTATACCAAATGTACAAATTAAGACAGTGAGGTAGTTGGTCACTGAGTTAGAGAGGAAAACAAGACTTACATGAGGAAAAATGTAGAGGAAAAGAAAGCCTAGAAGGAACTACACTGAAACACTAACAGTAGTTCTCTTCTGAACATGGAATTATCAGTAAATTTTATTTGTGGTATATTTTTCTTCATCTTTCACTCTTCTATAATATGTGCTATGCATATTAGCATATTGTAGGGTTCAAGAACTCAGAGAAACTTAAAATGTTAATGCAGCCTATTTTCCAAAGCTCATTTGATGAAAACTCCACTTTTCAATAACAACAAGAGTGTCACTCCAGACACACTGATCTAGACAACACAGTCTTAGAAACGCTCTTCTAGACTCACTCACCCCTACAATATTCATTTACTCACAGTTCCACTGACAGTGAGCCTCAGTGCTCTTGCAGCTTTTTCCTGTGTTCAGCAAGTCTGGCCCTGTCTTCTAGTGCTCCTGCTTGTCCCATCGAGATTCAGTTCAAAGTTACCACTTAGGTGATAACTTTGCCCACCCCTAGGTTGAGCTGGTTGTTCACTTTTCTTGACCATAGATTGTGTGTATCCCCATTTCACCTGTACTCATGGCTTCACCCTATATTTTCTTCCCTGTCTATATCCCTGACCACACAGCTCTGTGAAGGCACAGAGTGTTTTGCTCTATCTCTAAAGCCTGATACCCTACTTTTCTGTTTGCACAGACTGGGAAGTTATGAAATAACTGAGGAAGGAAGAAGGAGAGAGAGGGCAAAAAGAGTTAAAAAGGAGAAAAGATAAAATGCTATGACTATAACAGAAAGAAAAGTGAAAGCCACTAAGTCGTATCCCACTCTTTGTGACCCCATGGACTATACAGTCTATGAAATTCTCCAGGCCAGAATACTGGAGTGGGTAGCCTTTCTCTTCTCCAGGGGATCTTCCCAATCCAGGGATCGAACCCAGGTCTCCTGCATCGCAGGGAGATTCTTTACCAGCTGAGCCACCAGGGAAGCCCATAACAGAAATAAACATGATAGATAAAAATCATGAATATTCTTTAAAAAGCAATAATGACCAAATGTAATAATGCTACAATTATTGCAACCAGCAAGATTTCCTCTAAAATATATTGTTAATATATATTTCAAATGTAGTAGTTATTGAGATTTGGGAAGGTATGTGAGAGTTAAGGGGATCTTCCTGATGGCTCAAAAGGTAAAGAATCTGCCTGCAATGAAGGAGACACAGGGTTTGATCCCTGGTTTGGGAAGAGTCCCTGGAGTAGGAAGTGGCTTTCAACTCCTGTATTCTTGCCTAGAGAATTCCATGGACTAAGGAGTCTGGAAGGCTACAGTCCATGGGATCTCAAAGAGTGAGAGTTAAGAGAGTCGAAAAAGGGCTCTTGCAGTTTTCCTTTTCTTTCACCTTTCATTTAAGATTTGGATAGATAAACTGTGAATTAAAAACAAACAAACAAATAAAAGTGCCAACAGGATATATTATTTAATTTGGTCATAATGGTTTTTATGCTCTTTCTCTAATCAACTAAGTTATTTTTTATTAAAATATTGTCTCACAACAAAAACATCAAATTAAGTAGAAATGTAAGAAATGTCTACAGCTTGGTATATTCATAATATACTTGCTAGAAAAATGTCTCCCCTATTAAAAACACAAAGATATATATAGTCTCTGATATATAGCCTATAATATGATGCCCTTGCTTTGATTTTTCTTATTTAAAATGCTATTGTAGGAGACGCTACAATCAAAGAGACTTCAAAACATGATATGGCACCAAAACTTCTCATTCCAAACAAAAATAATAGGCAAGTAATTTGAGCAAACTGGTTTTCTGTCAACTTTTCCATTGTATCACAGGCTGTAAACTAAAGCTAGTATAGAAAATAAAAATGCTTTCATTTCTTCATTAGGAAGGAAGGTGAGGAAATTCAATCTTAGCTTTTACTCAGAAAATGGCGGGCTTGTTTTCCTCACTCAAAAGAATACAGGGGAAAGTTAGTTCATCTCAACTATATGAGAAAATATCATGCTGTTAGAAACAAAAAAATCAGAATATGCTTACTATGAGCTTATTGCTTTAAAATATATAAATCTGTATAGTGTATTTTAATAGTAGGTATTAAAATAAGATGCATTTCTTTAATACAAAAATTATAATAAACTAAGTAATAAGTGGAATTGTCTCCAGAAGGACATCCAGATTCATATTTTCAAGAATCCTAAAATAAGTATGGCACTAATTTAATTATATTTGAATTTTAGAGAGAAGTAATTTATAACACATATGTGTGTTTTAGAGTGGAATGTATAATCCATATTTAAAACATAAATAAATAAGACCAAAATATTTTGTGTTTATAAAAATGAACCTCAGAAATCAAAATTCAAGAATTCTCATGCTGACTAGGTCTATGTAAACACATGTAAAAAAGTTCAGATTCAAGTAAATAGTGAATTTGTAGATTTAACTAATCCAAATGAACCAAATTTATTGTATTTTTTTATCTTCAAAAACAACAAGTGAAGTAAAACTTTCCTGTAGACTTTATGTGAGTTTCAAGCTTAGTGACCTACAGATTGAAACTCAAAGTTTAGCAAAATCCTTAATTCAGACCTCATAGTTTTAAAGGAAACATATTCTCTCACACTTGAGTGCTTTGTCAGTGTCTGAGTCAGCAGTTTCTTTTTTCCTGCCAACACATTACACATTAGCTTTGTAAGCATGTGGAGAAGGAAATAGCAACCCACTCCAGTACCCTTGCCTGGAGAATCTCATGGAGCGAGGAGCCTGGTAGGCTACAATCCATGGAGTCAGACACGACTGAACAACTTCACTTTCACTTTCTTGTAAGCATGAGACTTATACATGGATATAGTCGGATTTAGAGGTTTTGAAAACTCACAAAATGATTTTACATGGAGGTAAAGAACTGAACGGGTCTCCCAAGTGGCTCAGTGGGTAAAGAATCTACCTGTAATGCAGGAGATGCAGGAAAACCGGGTTCAATCCCTGGGTCAGGAAGATCCCCTGGAGGAGGACATGGAAACCCACTCAAGTATTCTTGCTTGGAGGATCCCATGAACAGAGGAAACTGAAGGGTCCATAGGGTCACAAAGTTGGACATGGCTGAAGGGACTGAGCACATATGCAAAGAACTAAATAGCTTGCATTTGCAACAGTTATCAATGGCACATCAGTAATGCCTTTTCATACTGGACTATGGGTTAAGTATGGCAGAGAAGGCAATGGCACCCCACTCCAGTACTCTTGCCTGGAAAATCCCATGGACGGAGGAGCCTGGTAGGCTGCAGTCCATGGGGTCGCGAAGAGTCGGACACGACTAAGCGACTTCACTTCCACTTTTCCCTTTCATGCCCTGGAGAAGGAAATGGCAACCCACTCCAGTGTTCTCGCCTGGAGAATCCCAGGGACGGCGGAGCCTGGTGGGCTGCCATCTATGGGGTCGCACAGAGTCGGACACGACTGAAGTGACTTAGCAGCATGGGTTAAGTATGGAGAAGGAAATGGCAACCCACTCCAGTATTTTTGCCTTGAGAATTCCATGGACAGGAGAGCCTGGCAGGCTTACAGTTCATGGGGTCACAAAGAGTCGGACACAACTGAGTGACTGACACACACACGGGGTATGGAGATAAAAAATATGGAGATAATATAGTGATTTATATGATATGCAGCACACAGAGTACTTCTGCAGTTTTTTTTTTTAATATGAAGAATATCCCAGAGCCGAAGGTTAATATGGTATAATAATATATTGCATTGCTGCACTTTCTTCTGAATTATCTTCCCCTTTATAAATAAATCACTAAGTACGATAAGCCTATGGTTAAGTGAAATTGTCAGCATCTATCTGGTTCTAACTACAATCAATTTTCTTCCATTCAATTAAGTATCTTCAATCTAAGAGAGAATAATATCATAACTATAAACTATATTTTAAGACCGTTACATACTAATGGTTGAAATATTTTAATATTCATGCACCTCATAGCTGATTTGATGAACACACCACTAAGATTTGGAATAACAGCCTTGATATATGGAATTTATAAGTGGCCATTGGAAAACATTCATATGATATAAGGCAAATCTGATAATTCCCTTCAACATAAAAATAATTCTAATCCAAATATCCAAAATACTTTTTAAACAAATAAGCTTAAATCATTTTCTTAGTAATTTGTGTCAATTAAAATATCTAGTAAGATGTGTTTGAAAGATATTCAAGGTGACAAAAGAAATCCAACATGCTAAAGACTCCTTACTTATTAATGGGCTTCTCATATTTGCTTTCTTTCAGAGACATGATGGGTAACAATATTTATGAAAGACAGCAACACTCTAAAAGCTCATTTCTTATGACAGAAATAAAGGTTGCCAATAGATACTTTCTGTTTTGTAAAAATATGGAGATAATATAGTGATTTATATGATATGCAGCACACAGAGTACTTCTGCAGTTTTTTTTTTTAATATGAAGAATATCCCAGAGCCGAAGGTTAATATGGTATAATAATATATTGCATTGCTGCACTTTCTTCTGAATTATCTTCCCCTTTATAAATAAATCACTAAAATCTAATTGATGAATTTTTCTTTCTCCTTCTAAAACAATCTTACTATTTCTGAGCTAATCTTTCTTTAAAATATTATTCTACAATTCAAATAGCGTCAGCAGCTCCCCATTTTCTAGATCTAGACTAAATCCCATTGTTTGTTTCCCATCTTACCTGCTACCATTATTAAGTTATAGTGCTTCTGTGAAAAGCTCTCTATTCAATTTAGATAGGTTACTTTTGGTCTGCTTTTGGGCTTCCCTGGTGGCTCAGATGGTAAAAATTTGCCTGCAATGCAGGAGACCTGGGATTGATCCCTGGATTGGGAAGATCCCCTAGAGCAGGGAATGGCTACCCCTGGAGAAGGGAATGGCTACCCACTCCAGTATTCTTGCCTGGAGAATTCCATGGACTAAGGAGACTGGTGCCAGGCTACAGTCCATGGGGTTTCAAAGCGCTGGACGCCATTGAGTGACTAACACTTTCACTTTGGTCGGCATAACACTTGGCTCATTTCCTACTCATTGCCTTCCATCTTTCCCTGTAGGAATGATTTTCCCAAATAATTCCCATCCAACGATTCCCAATTCTTCTAAGGCATAATTGAAATTTCCTATTCTCTGAAGTCTTTCCTGATTTCTGTATCTTTGTATCATGCTCCACATCTCTGAGTAACAGTGTGTATGACATACTCTATCAATGTATTATGACAAAATGTCTACTCCTTTACATATGGAGCTAAAACATTCTAAGGTCAGTATCAGATTTTATCTATTTCCTCAGAGATTGCTCCTATACCATGTGATGTGTTAAAGTATTTTAGAGGTGCTTAATACATTTTTGATTGATTGATGGAGCACCAATCAAGGTTACTAAGCAACCACAGTAAGAAAACTATTGATGAATAATCACCTCTTGATTATCTGAGCTTAGTTATAAAGTATACGAATTTCAAGATCATTTTTTTTTACACATGAACCCTTTCTATTTTTAACTGAAAAAACACAAAAACAATAGGTTTTTCATAAAGTTAGGTCTTACACTAGATTTTAATTTGGGCACAGTAAAGATGCAAGGAAGTAAAATATTAGAAACATTTGGTAGTAGTGAGTAATTTGTCCATGTTGTGGCTTTCCTCTATCATCAGTAAAGAAAAGGCTAGTTGGCTTTACAACAGAATGTCAGTTTAGACCCATATTTTAAGATTTGTATTACTTACAGTGTTTTTTGTAAATCATATATGAAATAGACACATTTTTAAATATGCCATCATACCATATGGCAAGCTTACTGTTTCTGTCCATAATATGCATAAGCATAAATACTTCTCTTATCATATGCTGTAAATAAAAACTGTCTTTTTTTGCACTGACACACACAATTTTTTTTTTACCGACTCACCCATAGTAAAGCAGAAGATGCTAATAAAGCCAGATTGACAATGATTTACAAATCTAGCTACAAAGCAGGATGAAAGCATGCATTAAAAACAAACCTGAGATTAAAATACCATGATATGTGCTTTTGGAAATTTTAAAGGGAAATTTGCACGCACACACCCACATAAACACAAACACACATGCAAAATGCTTAATTTTTAAACAGTTAAAGAAAATCTTATTATAAGGGTATTGCTAGTGATTTAAAATCTATGGGAAGAGGCAAGATCCTGAAGAGTAGCAACTATGGAAGGTTTAGTGTTAGAAGATGGAGGACATGCAGCGTCACTCAAACAGGATAACGGGTTTGGCTGGCAAGAGTTGTGGCTGTTCCAACTCCCCTCTCCCAGCAGGTGCTGCTATGGCACAAGAATTGTCTCCGAGGGCTTCAGTGGAACACAAAGTATAAGATGAAATAGCAACACAGAAAATCATTCCCTGAGTGGCATTCATATTTTCTCTGCTAAACAAGATACAGGGCCAGTTGCAAATAAACACAGGTTCTATTTTGCTGCCTCAGAAACAGATAAGTAAATGGGACCTTAAGCTGGGGATGCTTATGTAGCATTTGCTTAGATTTAGTTTCCAAGTATCTTGAATTGTTATGATCTTTGGATAATCTGGTTTTCTAATTTGAGCTTATAATAAAATATTTTATAGAATAATTAATAGAAATCTATGTCAAGAAGACAATGTTTTGCTGATATTCTGGGGAAAAGATGTGAAAGCATATCTTTTTTTTTTTTTTTTCCAGGTTTAACTTCTCTTTCCTGACTTATTGTATGTTTCTCATGTACTGAAATACAGAAATGAATGATGGTCACTGACTGAATATGTAAAGTATTGCATGTGAAACACTTGTTTTCTTTGGAACAATAACAACAATGAAAAAAACAAGACCAAGACAATTCTGCTTGCCAGTAACTTAAATTATGTTAACCTTTCAGCAAGCTAGGAATCTGAACTAGACTGAGACTATTGGAAGATACAGGCCACAAAAGAAGCACTTGCTTTTTTTCCGTAATAAGAAAGGAGATATTATAATAGTCAAAACATCAAATAAAGTGCTAAGATTTTAATTGTTTAAGTTGGTGCAAAAAAATCATGGATTTGCATTGTTGGACTTTGCCATTTAATTTTGGAATACATTCTTAAATAAATGTAGTCACGTTACACATCATTTTAATGTGCATGTCTCGCTTTATATTTTTTTACTTGTTGTTTATTTTATATTTATTTTAGACTAGGGAAGTGATGTTAGACAAAAGCAAATTCAAGTGATTTTCTTATTTGAGTTTGAAATGGGTCATAAAGCAGCAGAGAAAACTCACAACATCAACAATGCATTTGGCCCAGGAACTGCTATTGAACATACAGTGCAGGGGTGGTTCAAAAAGTTTTGCAAAGGAAATGAGAGCCTTGAAGATGACAATCATGGTGGGTGGCCATCAGAAGTTGACAATGACCAATTGAGAGGATCACTGAAGTTGATTCTCTTAAAACTACACAAGAAGCTGTTGAAGAACTCAACCTCGACCATTCTATGGTCATTTGGCATTTGAAACAAATTGTAAAGGTGAAAAAACTCGATAAGGGGGTGCCTCTGAGCTGACCACAAATCAAAAAATTGTCATTTTGAAATGTCATCTTCTCTTCTTCCATGCAACAACAACAAACCATCTCTCAATTGGATTGTGACAGGTGACAATAAGTTGATTTTGCATGACAACCAGGGACAACCAGCTATGTGGTTGGACTGAGAAAAAGCTCCAAAGCACTTCCTAAAGCCGAAGTTGCACCAAAAGAAAGCCACGGTCACTGTTTGGTGGTCTGCTGCCATCCACTACAGCTTTCTGAATCCTGGCAAAACCACTACATCTGAGAAGTGTGCTCAGCAAATCGATTAGATGCACCAAAAACTGCAGTACCTGAAGCCAGCATTGGTCAACAGAAAGGGCCCAATTCTTCTGCACAACAACACCCTACCACACATAGCACAGCCAACGCTTCTAAATTTGAACGAATCTGGCTATGAAGTGTGGCCTCATTCACCATATTCACCTGATCTCTTACCAACTGACTACCACTACTTCAAACATCTAGACAAATTTTTGCAGGGAAAATGTTTCCACAACCAGCAGGAGGCAGAAAACACTTTCCAAGAGTTCATCAAATCCCAAAGCACAGATTTTTATACTACAGGAAAAAAACTTATTTCTCATTGATAAAAATGTATTGATGGTAATGGTTTCTCTTTTGATTAACAAAGATGGGTTTGAGTCTAGTTATAATGATTTAAAATTCACAGTCCAAAACAGCAATTACTTTTTCACCAACCTAAATACTAAGATATGACCAGGTCATTTGATGAAAAGATAATCAATTTATAACCATTTCTGGGAAATAAGGGGCCAATTCCTCAACTCTCTGCTGTTAATCAAGTTCGATCTCATGTTTGGTATATGTTATTTTTTTAATAATGCCAAATAAAGCCGGAAAATATAGTTATTTAGGCATAAGAAACTGATTACGAATTTAAACTTTAAATGTCGAATATCACATTCTAAACATATACAAACTAAAAGTGTCAAGCAGGAGAGTCCTAGAGCTTAAAAGTTAGCTCAGATAGTCCCAAATTCATAGAATGTTGATATTCCATAATACAGTTGTGCTCTTGCCCACTTATTCTAAAAATATTGTGCCATGATTTGTCCAAATACATTTAAATATATGTATAAATGCACTACCCCTTAAATTAACATTTTGGAGTAACAAAGGTAGATCTGCATATATGAAAACACGCACTAGGCAGGACCTATTACGATTCACTTTAATACACATTTGTCAGCCCCTCAAATAGGTACATCAGAGAAGGCAATGGCACCCCACTCCAGTACTCTTGCCTGGAAGATCCCATGGATGGAGGAGCCTGGTAGGCTACAGTCCATGGGGTCGCTAAGAGTCAGACACGACTGAGCGACTTCACTTTCACTTTTCCCTTTCATGCACTGGGGAAGGAAATGGCAACCCACTCCAGTATTCTTGCCTGGAGAATCCCAGGGACGGGGGAGCCTGGTGGGCTGCTGTCTATGGGGTCACACAGAGTTGGGCACGACTGAAGCGACTTAGCAGCAGCAGCAGTAGCAGCAAATAGGTACATATGCTAAAGACGGGGGCAAGAGAGAGAAATCAGACCTCTAACTACTTTCAGAACTTACAGTGTGCATGATGGAAGCTGATAAATAGGGAGAATTCTCAGTAACTGATCATTGTTCATAATCATTTTTAAGTCAGAAAGCCTTTTTAAATTGAGATGCAGAGTTCGGAACAACTGTAAGTGTACAAGATCAGAAATTTGACCTGGACTCAGTGACTAACCACTTACTAACTGTACAATCTTAGGTTGTCTTTGTTTTCTCCTCAGCAAACAAGGCTGATGAAAAGGAGAATTTAATGAGAATTTAAAAAATAAAATGGCATAAGTTACATTAGAGCATCCTGCGAAGTGAAAAATATTTCAAGTTGTATGATTTACTTTTAAAGAGCAAGGCTCAGGTCTGGCAGCCTGGATTTGGCTCTACCACCTACCAGCTGAATAACCTTGGGAAAGTTACCTGACCAGTATCTCTTAGTTTAAGAAAAGTGAGCATAATATTACTTACTTCAATTTTCTTTTTTTAATATTAAACAGTATAATATACATAAAATCTTGACCATGTCTATCATATAATAAATCCTCAATATTCTCATCATTGTCTTTTATTAGGGTGGTATCAACAACTATGAGGGATTCCCTGGTGACTTAGCAGTAAAGAATCTGCCTGTCAATGCAAGAGATGTGTGAGTAGATGCAGGTTCAATCCCTTGGTGAGGAAGATCCCCTAGAGAAGGAAATGGCAATCCACTCCAGTATTCTTACCTGGAAAATCCCATGGACAGAGGTGCCTTGTGGGCTAGAGTCCATGGGGTCACAAAGAGGCAGACACAACTTAGTAACTAAACCACAACAAACATTAATGACTATGACGGCATTTTATTGTTCTGTATATATGTCTATATTAGGGCAAATATTTTGTTTTTTTCATACCTGTGATATCTCAAGCAATGAATATATATATGAAACTCCAACACTTTGGCCACCTGAGGCAAAGAACTGACTCATTGGGAAAGACCCTGATGCTGGGAAAGACTGAAGGCGGGAGGAGAAGGGGAGGACAGAGGATGAGATGGTTGGATGGCATCACCGACTGGATGGACATGAGTTTGAGCAGGCTCTGGGAGTTGGTGATGGACAGGGAAGTCTGGTGTGCTGCAGTCCATGTGGTTTCAAAGAGTCAGACATGACTGAGCAACTGAACTGACTGACACACACACACATATATATGTATAATACATATATATATGTATGTATATAGATATATATATATATATATATATATATGAAATCATTGCCATTTTCAGCTGTCTTGGCAATATGTGGTTCATTTCAGATGATGACATTATTTGAAGAAGATAACATTTTGGAAAGGATAGGAATGAACCTTTTTAGTCTGAATAGTCAGAGGCATTCCCCAAAGCCATCCAAAGAAAGCAGGTTGCAGATTTCTGCCATTAGGTATAATAATTTGGTCTGTGTGTTTGGATAGTATTATAAAATGGCACATAATGCAGATATTCTAGCTCTCAGTCTATTTCTATGAAGTAATGAGGTTTGGACATTCCTAAATACATATATTCCTCCCTTATGAGGATGACAAAATGTCAGTGTTGTCCATTTTCACAAAGGTCAGGGTGTTGCCATGAATACCAGGGACAGATAAGTAAAAATGAACTGTCTGATCATGTTAATTATGTGATTGCTTCTTTGGATGAGGAATTCTAAATTAAAAAGAGGATAAGCTATAAATTATATATCAAATGTACTTAATGAAAGCATAGGAAAAAAGATGCTTTAAAGAACTTCACAATTTATTTTATTTTCAAGAGCAACTGTTGGTCACAGAGGTAAACTCCTCAATGACAAATGGCTAGAAAAATCAATTTACTTCTATAATAAAAAGGCCATTTGTCTCCTTGTAGAATCTATGTGACATTGTTTGGCCTTTTATAAATGATCAGTATGAATAATGTCTATGGTTTACAAATTCCCTAATTACATCACTGATTATGTACCAATGAATATGCCTTATCCTGTGGAAATAGACACTATCACCATTTTAACAAACATTTTAACCTAAATAAAGCTGGCTCTTTCATGCTTTGTCAAGAGCATAGTGAAAACCAGTGAACACAATGTTTCATCAACAGATCTGGACCACATGTTTTTTAGAGCAAATGAGGTTTAATTAACAGATCCATTAGTAGATAACTGGTCAATTAAAACATAGGAGGATTTTCTTATAACACATGGTGACTTTATTAAGAAAATTTCTACACATGCACGATTGCATTTTATGATTCAACATGCCACTCTGTAGAAGTATAGAATGCTATAACAAAAATATGGGCCTAATTTTAGAACAACATAAAAACTCATATAACGTCATTGATAGGAAGGATATATAACTCATTCTAAGCTAATAAGTGTGTGAATAGAGTTTAGT
This sequence comes from Giraffa tippelskirchi, assembly GCF_054371585.1. Taxonomy (NCBI): domain Eukaryota; kingdom Metazoa; phylum Chordata; class Mammalia; order Artiodactyla; family Giraffidae; genus Giraffa; species Giraffa tippelskirchi. The sequence goes on from NC_137281.1 coordinate 102,661,686, forward strand.
ACCATTTTAGTAATGTGGTTTTACATTGCATTTTATTCCTAAGAAAGGATATTTCTGTTTAAATGTCAACTAAATATATTCTGTTTACAAATATTATTTAGACAGTCTTGGTAAAAGTGGACTACTTATGTTTCATTTATAATGCATTGTTATTCACACTAAATGCATTTCAGAGTGCAGACATTTGAACTACTTGTCATTTTATTATTTCTACTTTGCATATTTTAATTACCAATATATTTCATGTTGTGCTGCTGCTGCTGCTAAGGCGCTTCAGTCATGTCCGACTCTGTGCGACCCCATAGACGGCAGCCCCCCAGTCTCCCCCGTACCTTGGATTTTCCAGGCAAGAGTACTGAAGTGGGTTGCCATTTCCTTCCCCAATGCATGAAAGTGAAAAATGAAAGTGAAAAGTGAAAGTGAAGTCGCTCAGTCATGTCCGACTCTTAGCGACCCCATGGACTGTAGTCCACCAGGCTCCTCCATCCATGGGATTTTCCAGGCACAAGTACTGGAGAGGGTTGCCATTGGCTTCTCATGTTGTGCATGGAACCTCTTTTTAAAGTGCAATCATATGCTTCTCAGTTCACATCTTTCTAATCTCATCATTATTACTGATTGAATATCCCTAAAATGGGAAACTCTGATTTATTTACCTGATTTATTTATGTACTTGAAAGCAACCTGGTATCCTCAGTTCTTCCATTCCCCTGGAAATTATCATCTTGTCCTCTTTTCTAAAACTCTCATTTCTGAGCCTAGGCTGTCTCTTAAGTTGACTTTCACTCAACAGGACTGCTCAGGTTCTAATTCTTTAGTCAAAGAGGTAAGAAGGCAGATGTGACATGATTTGGGTTTTCTGAGATGGAGTCACTTATCAAAAATAAATTTCTCATTGTTTATCTCTTGAGCCTGAAATTACATTACCTATGCTCGTTCCATTGAGAAGCTGTGTGTCTTTTGTAAAGAGCCTAGGTTTTGCAGTTAGAATTGACCTGTGTTCAACATTTTGAAATGCTTCAGCATATGCTAATACTTTGCTTCTTTAATTGCGTGTGTACACTAAGTTTCATGCTTACAATTTAAGCATCAGTCCATTTTTGTTATGCCGCTATAAAAGTTAAAAAAATATTTCATTGACAATGTTATCTACACAGGCACGCTGCAAGTTTTAATGTATAGTCTCAGGTTATTTTCACACCTAATTTATGCTACTCAGGAGCACACACCCCTAGATGTGGTTAGGCAGGATTTTAAAGATACAAACCCTGGGTCCTCTCTTCTCAGGAAGCTAGGACAAGATAAGAATCATCATGCTGAGTTGCACTAGAGGATTTTTAACCTAGCATAATGCTGAAAGTGGTCTTTTTTGGTGAAAAGAATACTGCTCAATCTATTCACCTAGGTCAGAATAGGGTAAGCCATTGTCTCATTTTAGTGACAGGGATATGAGATAGGCAAACAGAACTTGACATCCTAACACTCTTTGAAGTGATGTTCTCCGAGTAGAGGGGAGTGTTGTGCTCTGTCATCAACCCAACACATGACCCAACTAGACTGTTACCTGAATTCCTCTTAGCCTATTTTAATATCTGCCTACAGTAATCCTTTCATGCAAGGCCCTTGTTAAATGGTATAACTGAATATAACTTGAGTTTATTTTATCTTCTGGTTTTATTGCATAAATATTTATTTTTTAAAATATAAAGTAATTTTACCAAATAATGAAAGTATAAGGAAATTGAGGTTAGAGGGAGGTGCTTCAAGAGAGGTTATAGGGTGGAAGATTTGATACCAAAGAGGTTAAGGTGCAATAAGAAGGGAAGGATTTAGGGAGAAAGGTCGTGCATGATTGGAGGATGCATGATGTGGTGTGTGAGGTTTGTACGTTGCCTCTTAACAATTTCTAGCCTTCTGATAAAAACTCTCAACCTTCTCAGAAAAGTCATGTTCCTGTATAAAGAAGCTATTGGTTTCTTTTGGAACTTTTTTCTTTAAGGTTATATGCAGTATTACTTGAAATCTAGGATTATTGCTAAGGTGGTCATTGTAGTTAATAGGGGTTTATGGGTTTTAATTTTGGATGGAGTCCAGAGAAGGGATGGTTATTTCTACAAATCCTCTCTCCCCTCACTGGACCAAGCAGCTTCTTTCTCTGTAGTGAACTCACTTCAAAAAAAAAAAAATATTCCTATCACCCATCTGGTGGGAGAGCCTCCCAAGTGAGCACCAAAAATCTTGGTTCTTGGTAGAGATTCATTATTTCGTCAGTTTGTTGTTTAGAGGATTTTAGATGTTGATTTTTATTTTGCTTTAAGCCATAGCTTTAAAAGAAGTTAGAGGTGTTTACAGCTAACTTGGAATTTGTAACCTCAGCACTGGAAGATGACTTTTTTTCCTGAAGGATTATTATCCAGTTGACATGTGTTATTACATGAGGGTCATCTCATGCTTGTTTATGTCTGTTTACCATGTCAAGTTAGCCTTGTTACCACGTTACCATAGTGTTATGTCAGGTGCCCCCTGAGGAACTTGAACTTTCCTGTAGACCACATGTGACAGTCTGTGTGGATGTGCGGCAAGGCCCATACGTGAGTGTGAGCATGTGTGCACTGTCACGAAGCAGTTGCCGGTTATCTTGTTAGGTTCCTATTGGGTACAATGTGTTCAGACTCATTTGTGTATATGTAAACAACACTGCCTCTGCTGGGTGGAATCTGCATCCATGGTTTTCTTTGAAACTCCAGAGTTCCATCTCATCTGGCTCTCTTTCCTTGTTGGAGAGGACAGAGAGAACTCCCTAAATGTTGAGACTGAAGGTGGAGGACTCACTCTCCACTCAGACAGCAGGAGAAGACAAGAAAGAGTGTGAGACCAGGACATGATGCCTCCCAGGTGCGCTAGAAGGGCATCGTGGGGGAGAGGGAGGCATTCTTAAGGGAACAATAAGCTTCTAGATCTGGGGTGGCCAGAGGGTTTGCTGAGATGGAGGGATTACATTTGCCACAGCCCACAGCCACCTCCAGGATCATCCAGTATTTTTAGAAGTGGAGACTGGGCTCTTCATCCCTCCTTCATATGTTGCTTGATCTCCCTTTCCCTCTTTGGTGCTTACATATTTCAAGCCCTTCAGTCAAACCCTCGCCTATGACAGTATTTTGGTTCTAAGTTCTCACCATTCCCTCTGGTTGCTGAGGCTTTGGGTACAAAACTCGCAAAGCCTTGAGACAGGGCTTTGCCGTGATGGGCGACTGTCCTCCAACCGCACCTCTGCTCCGGCTCTTCAGACCAGTAGGTTGGCAGTGGTGCAGCATGGAATTTTTCCCAGTTTTCAGTGACCAGGCTGTGAATAATTTCCAAATGGATTTTTTCTATTATTGTTATTACAGTTCTTTGTTTTGAAATAAAATTCTGAATGTACATATATAACATCACAGGCTTGGTTTTTTGTGTGTGTGCGGGGTGCGGGGGCGGGGGGAGACCTTCCTCTGTAACAACAAATCAGCTTTAAACACCATGTGACTGCTCAGTACTTGCTGTAACCTAAATAAGTTTCTTATATGAGAGTTTTGTACAAATGAAAATGTCCATACTCATTTATTATGCGCAGATGAAATGGAAAAGCCTTAGTGCATTGCCTTGCATACTTAATAAATTATGTTGCTTCCTTTCACCAGTGGGGAAAAAAAAAAAGAATCACCTGAGATAGTAAAGAGAAATACTCATTTAATGCAAGCTGCCTCAAGCTTAGACTGAATTTGGAATCTGAGATCATAAACTTGAATTAGGATGTTATCATAGGAAGTGAAGAAGTACCTCTAAACTTTGGGATTCCATTTTCTACTCTATAAAACGAAAGGTACCAGGAAATCTATAAATGTCCTCAGTATTTAAAAACAATTCCAATAACTGAGACATTAACAAATATTTTTAAATTGTTTTACAAAATAGGTATCTAGGAACCTGACCAAATTATCATTTGCTTTTATTTAAAAATAGATATCCAGAGTTCATAAATATCCCTAAATTATGCCACCAAAATCCTAATTGTAATGATTTACTAAATTTATTTAATCTCTTTCCTAACCTCACTGATATCTCACAGTAAAGGATGAAAAATTAAGACTATGAAAACTAACAAGGCCCTTTTCACATTAAACTGTAAGCTGATTTAGAGGGCAAAGTCCTTTGCACTGATGGTAGTTCTAACTTCTATTTTGGAGTTATTGAAAGAAATAGCTTAGATTCAAGACATTCCAAACTGTAAAACGAAACCTAGACAATACAAACAAATTATATCACTATAACAATTTTCTATCTAATGCCAGAGATCTAGGATTCTAGATTTATTGTTATTGCATAAAGTAAAATAGTGATCAGACTGTTAGTCTATGGAACTAGTCTCTATGGATACTTCTATTTATTTCTCTGTTCTTCAATTGATAATGGTAGCTTGGTAGTGTCATTTAAAAATAACATAAAAATCCCAAGTGTTATCATAATTCTATCAGTAGTGAATCTCCCCACACCTCTATCTTCTCCTCTAGTCAAGAGATGCAAAGTGAGTCTTAGTATTGTAGCTTTAATAATACATCCTGATTTACATCCATTTTCTACTATAAATTTGATGGAGATATTTATTTTTCATCAGTCAATGAATATAATTTTCACAATTCTTTCTTTAACTTGCATAAATTATTGGTAGTTATAATTTTAAGTGCAAATTATGAAACTAACTAATGGTGTTCAGCCCTATAGATTAGATGAATTTCTATACAGTCATTTAAAATTTAAATAGTTTCCATGTCCCCATTGCTTGAATTTATAAATGGATGAAGGTTGTGGGAAAAAACAATTGGGCATTCTTTCCTGTTTCTCATTGACTTGTTCTTATCTCATTGTAATCTTGGAATTTCAAAAAGTGTTTAATTCTTCGAAGTGAAAGAAGTCCTCAACACATGACACAGTAATTGCTGCTGCTGCTTACTAAGTCGCTTCAATCGTGTCCGACTCTGTGTGACCCCATAGACGGCAGCCCACCAGGCTCTGCCGTCCCTGGGATTCTCCAGGCAAGAACTGGAGTGGGTTGCCATTTCCTTCTCCAATGCATGAAAGGGAAAAGTGGAAGTGAAGACGCTCAGTCATGTCCGACTCTTTGCGACCTCATGGACTGTAGCCTACCAGGCTCCTCCGTCCATGGGATTTTCCAGGCAAGAGTACTGGAGTGGGGTGCCATTGTCTTCTCCGGACACAGTAATTAGACAATAGTTAATTAACTGTTAACCACTGCTAAACTATAAGTTGTAAGGTAGAACAGGGGCTTCCCTTGGGGATCAGTGGTAGAAGAATCTGCCTGCAAAGGGGACACAGCAGACACTGGTTGGATCTCAGGGTTAGGAAGATTTCCTGGAAGAGGCATGAAAATGCACTCCAGTATTCTTGCCCGGAAAATTCCATGGACAGAGGAGCCTGGTGGCCTATGGTTCATGGGGTCTCAAAGAGTTGGACATGACTGAAGTGAATGAGCACATTGTACATAAGATAGAACTTTTGTTCTTAAATTTGAGGAAAAAAACTGTTGGATATTTAAGATGATAACTGGAAGAAAGTTGTAAGTCTGATGTTATTTTCATCATTAGTTAGATTCAATTTTTTGAGAAAATCCTACTATAAAAACATGATTAATGTTTAATCAACTACTATAGAAAACAGAATTAATTTAATGCAGCCAATCTTTGCATTTATGCTCTCCTCAAAGTAAGCAGTATCAATATTGATAAAATTTATGCTCCTCAAAACAACGTTCAGCTTCCTGGCAAGGCCAACTAAAAATGTTTCAAATATTCTTTCTCACTTCTTTAAATGATCTCACTGAAAACAGAATTAGTATAATTGTTACTGTCTATAAATCTCTCTTTCTCTCATTCTCTCCCTTATTTTCTGTCTCCTTTTCTCCCACCTTCCCTCCTTCAATTCCCAATCCTTTCACTTGAAGAAAAATTAGAGCTTGCTTCTATTATCCAAATCTATGCATCAATATTAAAGTACTTGAAACAAATATAATCTTTCACATGCTTCTTCATGCTGATGAAAAGGTACTGAAGGCTCTAAAGCTGTTGTACATGAAGGATGCCACTGGATATTCCTGTCATTCCCACAAACTAAGGCATTTTTTCCCCTTGATTGCCACTGACTATTCTTTTTTATTATTATTTTTTTTCTGTATGGTTTCTGTTTTCTCCATCATATTCTTGGACATTATTTTTGTTTGTTTTGCTTCATATTCTCTTTATGGATAAGATGATCTACTTCTAAATAATGAAATTGCTTGTGAAGTCCATGTTCTACTTCTGAACTTCCTCTCAATTATCAAACCCTACTTTCTATTTGGTCACCAGAAACGTGAGGATATCTTATCAACACTTAGGGTACAACTACTCCCAAACCAATTTATCCTCTCAGAATTTTCCTTAAATCCCTCATTCAGACCTAACATTCTTCCCTCAGAATGTGGCACTACCATATGCTGAAATGAAGTTTAACACTTTGGAACCATAAAAAGAATAACATACTTTGGAAGGAATGGAAGGACTCATCTAAGCAAATGGCTTTCAACTATGTGTGCTTACTACTGTGTGCACACATACATGTTTGTGAATTGAGTCAGAATTCTGTCCAAATATAATCTTAGACAGAAGTTCTATATAAAAAAGAGAGACAGGCTTTGTTCTATTTGATATTTGAAGGTAAATAAAAAGGGTAAAATTCTCAACTGGTTACTACCCTTCCTCCTGCAGTTTAGCAGCCCCCAAGGATAGTTTTTAGAAATCTCTAGTTGTCATTGGAACACCATTTAGAAATCAGTTATCCAGCTGATCCCTTTATTCTACAGATGGAAGTTTTGGGGTCTAGCCAGACCCAAGGTCACAATGCTATTAAGTAGTAAATTTGGGCCTGGACCCAAGTCCCAGGCTCTACACACGCTAAGCTGCCTGATGTCAGTCAGACACTTCTCAAATTGACTTGAGTGCATTGGTCACTGACTCAACTGCCCTGTAACGAGGTTGTGAGTGTCCCTCAGCACCTCATTTGATTTCTATCAGACTCTTCAGCTGAATAAACTTCCACCTCCAACCACTCACAAATACCACACACATGCTCTGATAGGTAGACTTTTTTTTTTTCTATCATATTCCCTGTTTTCCATTCTATTTCTTCAAAGTATCCTCAAGCTGTGGTGAAAAGGAATTGAAGATGTAAAGAGGTTACCTCACTTCTCAGATATAGTTTGTGAGTGAGTCTCATGCTGTTTCTATCAGCTAAGTTTTTTGGCAACCCACTCCAGTATCCCTGCCTGGAAAACTCCATGGACAGAAGAGCCTGGTGGGCTACAGTCCATGACGTCACAAAGAGTTGAACATGACTGGGCGGCTAAGTACACATACACAAACACACACACACACACACACACACACACACACACAAGCTTTATGTATTTTCTCTCACATGACACATCCGTTAAAGCAATGTGTATCTCCAATGCCTTAAGTTACTTCCTAACAAAAATTTTCTGCCTCCTCTTTCACATTATTGTTAAATGACTCACTGAACACCTTGCCATGATGCAAAGGTAGTCTACACTATTGGAGAAACAGAGGAAAAGTTTTCTTTCCCCAGTTGATTGAGTGTGAAGCTTCTGAAATGCTTCTTGAATGCTCTTCTAATTCTTCACCAACCTTCCTCTAATTATCTCATTTTGGAACACTGCAAATTCATCCAATGAATAAGCTGTTCAAACACCAATCCAATCATGCTGCTACAATGATAAAATTCTGTGGTCATTCTTGACTGTGTGAAGGAGATCTAATTACATTCATTTCCTTCAAAGATCTAGTGCCATATTACCCCCATTCTTAATCCAGCTCAGACACCACCTGCTTTATGTAACTCTTGCAGAATAGACTGAAGAGTTTCATCCTGTATTCTTCTATATCACTCTAACAATTTATAGAGCAAATGCAAGACTATCTGTTAATAAAAATTTTTGAGTTTTGGGGATATAAAACCCATGAATAAGATCCTACACATCTTTATTTCTTCCTGTATCCCTTTTCCTATAGTGGTTGTTTAATAAATATTTTGGGGGGTTGAAAATGCACTACATTTAATGAATTAATCCCTGAATTGTGGATGACAGCTCTATTTAATTTCCCTTTGCCATATTAGAACACATGGCATTATTTCTACTTGAATTGTCAGTTAACCTTTGTCTCTCAAAGTTAAATCTTCCTCCACTAAAAATAGATTATCTAAGGCGGAGGGCTTGTAAAATAAAGGTCAGATATACCAAAAGGAAGGAAAAAATACCAATGACTTAAGTTGTAAATACTGTGTTCATCTCTTGTCGTGGGTTTCCTATTTTTATTAAAAAAAAATCTGAAGTTTCAGAAAGTTTCTATAAAGTGCTGTCAATTGATTTAACACATCTTTCCACCTTTATTTTGTGCAATTTTAGCAATTTCTCTCCTAGGTCGTTCAGCATATTTTAATGTGGCATTTGCTAAGCCTTCTGGAGGTATCTTTACTCTAAAAAATTTCAAGCATGGATTTTTTTCTTTGACTGTTTGAATGGCTGATATCAATAGGGAACTGGACTTTAGCTCCAAAGAGTCTTTATCAATGCTACCTGAAGCTAAATGATAGTATCAATAATAGTACAAAAATAATATCTCATGTGGACAACTGACATTTTCTCAAACTTAATTTAGTGTGAGTATACCATTTTTGGACTTCTCTGGTGGCTCAGACAGTAAAGTGTCTGCCTACAATGCGGGAGACCTGGATTCAATCCCTGGGTTGGGAAGATCTCCTGGAGAAAGAAATGGCAAACCACTCCAGTATTCTCGCCGGAAAATCCCATGGATGGAGGAGCTTGGTAGACTACAGTCCATGGGTCACAAAGAGTCTGACACAACTGAGCAGCTTCACTTTCACACCATTTTTAGAACACTGCTGTTTATCTTTTATTATTTTAAACATATAATCTGAATAAAAATTGTACTGCTCATTCAAACACAGATTCCAGACAATTACCCTAACTACTCCCAACACTTCCAGACTGTTGTGCTACATGTCTTCTACGTAGAAAATCTTCATCAGCCACAGAACAATGCAAGACTAATAACATGAGCAGAATAAATAATTCTAAATTATTAAATGGAATTTTATATAAAACACATTTAATTTACAGAGTAAAACCTATTTTCTGATAGGCAACATTAAGCATAAAATTTTCTTCTTGGTAAACTTTTATATACCTAAATATGAGTTTTATAACCATACCTGCCATGTAGGCTGACATTAATACCATCGTTTACTGTAAAAGCACAAATGAATGGAATTAGGTATCTCTGAGTATGCCACAGCTGAATATTTCCTAAGGAATGTTCTGTGTACATGGTCAATAAAAATAGTATTTCACAGTTCATTTTTTCCTCTGGTAAGTTCATTAAGCACAATAGGAATTTGAGTGTCTAAGAACCACAGTAAAGATAACTGCTAGCCATGCTTAGTTCCAGTCCCAATGCTGGTGAAGAGGCATTCTCAATGCATATGAAAAGAAAGTGGGAAAGGCTGTAGAAGAGATAATTCGATGTTTTTAGGGGGACAGTTTCCCTATTGACACCCTGATCAAAATACTCACCTTCTTTTTGGCCCTTATCAAGGACAGGTATAATACCCCTTACAATCAACATAAGAGTCAACTGAAAGAGAGGAATTTTCAACACCTAGAGTAAATACAATGTGTATGAAACTTTGCCTAAAGCCAATGTGAAAAGCAGCCAATCATCCATTCAGATGTCTGCATAAGCAGGAGAAGCTATAAAGTTCAGAGTATGTCTCATTGTTTTAGTGTTGGTTTGTTTGTTTTTTATTCTTTCCTCAGCCATTCAAAATTAAATATATAGAAATTGATTTAAAAAAAAAAAGGTGAAGGAGTTCACAAACAGAATGGAAGCAGCAGCAGAAAATTTTGCATGCTAGGAATGAGACGAGCAATTGCAAAGTAATCTCAGGAACCCTTGAAAACTGAGCAGCCTAGCAGAGAATGATTCATTTAACAAGGAGCAGTAAAATATAGTTGACCTTGAACCATATGGATTCAAACTACACGGATTATCAATAGACAAGCACTATAGCACTGCATGATCCTGAGTTGGTTGGATCTGAGGATGTGGAACCTCAGATATGAAGGAACCTCAATTATGGAGGGCCCTACTACAACATTTGGAGAAGGCAATGGCACCCCACTCCAGTACTCTTGCCTGGAAAATCCCATGGATGGAGGAGCCTGGTAGGCTGCAGTCCATGGGGTAGCTAAAGAGTCGGACACGACTGAGTGACTTCACTTTCACTTTTCCCTTTCATGCATTGGAGAAGGAAATGGCAACCCACTCCAGTATTCTTGCCTGGAGAATCCCAGGGATGGCGGAGCCTAGTGGGCTGCCGTCTATGGGGTCGCACAGAGTCGGACACGACTGAAGCGACTTAGCAGCAGCAGCAGCAACTACAACATTATACTCTGATCTTCCACAGCTCATAAGACAGCATCCTTAGCCTCCATGTTGTCCAAGGGTCAACGGCACACACAGACATGAGAAATAAGGAATAACCAAGATTTTTGCCTCAATCATTAGAGAACATATTACTGTTTGTACGCACAAATAAATTATACGTAGATTTAACTTAATTTCATAGTAAGTTCACAGAGTTCAGATTTGTTATGACTTAGTTTCTTAATTAACAGGGTTTCAGAAGTCTAGGTTTTAGGTTAGCACACTATGGCCTATGGGCAAAATGTGGTCCACTACTTGTTTTTCTAAATAAAGTTTCATTAGAAAAAAGCAGTACCCAATCATTTTATTGCTGTGGCAGCTTTCCTACTGTATTAGCAGAGTAGAATAGTTGCAACAGAAACCATGTGCCTGAAAAACTGAAAATATTTACTATCAGACTCTACAGAAAAAGACTGCTGACTTCTGTTCTCCATCAGTTATCTCCATTTGGAGGTCATAGGTTGAAACTCACAGTTTTGGAGTCAAGGAAGAAAATGATTTCTGTGTCCAGTAATTTAGGAACCAATTACATATAACTTTTTGGCTACATGGAAGCTTCCTCTGGTCAAATCATTGTCAGCTCTTACATGTGTTAGTCTTATTTATGACTTCTTTTATATAAAATGATCTATCACTCACTATAGCCATTCTCTAAAACTTCAGTTCTAATAAGCATAATTTCATGAGTCTCTACACCTCTATCAGAGAAGGCAATGGCACCCCACTCCAGTACCCTTGCCTGGAAAATCCCATGGATGGAGGAGCCTGGTAGGCTACAGTCCATGGGGTCGCTAAGAGTCAGACACGACTGAGCGACTTCACTTTCACTTTTCCCTTTCATACACTGGAGAAGGAAATGGCAACCCACTCCAGTATTCTTGCCTGGAGAATCCCAGGGATGGAGGAGCCTGGTGGGCTGCCGTCTACGGGGTCGCACAGAGTCGGACACAACTGAAGCAACTTAGCAGCAGCAGCTACACCTCTATAACTTGAAAAGGGCAAAGAAGCAAATCCAATAAGATAATCATTTGTCTTTTGCTCTCATGCTCATTAACTATTCCTATTAGTTGTGTACCATAGTCCTATATTATCAAGAACTTTCATTTCACAGATGGGAATACTTGCACAGACACTTAACTATCATAATTATAGTATCTAGTCAGGTAGTTGGGAGCAAAGAGAAAATTTCAAAATAATTTTCTCAATTTGTCACCTTCTCTGTGCACCTATATTTATATTGCTAGCTCCAGTTTAATCCTCTAACTCTTGCTCCATTTTCTGCTTTATAAAATGCTCCTCTACTTTAACAGGGGAGAAAAAAAAGATCATCAAATTTGTATCGAGTCTTCTGTTATATTTGCCCACCAGATGTCTCACCACAGAATTCCACAGATCACCAGGCTCACTGTTAGTATTTTCTAGGCATAATGCAGGCTTCAAAGTTTAGTATAAACCTACAAGTTTTCAGGTCATGCAAAGGAGCACATGCAAGCTCAGGAGCACCAAAGGACTTGATGCAGAACAACACTACAGGAAGCAATGGAATGTTATTCAGCAAGCCCTCTGAAAATTGACAATCTATAACATTTATACTTACATAAATGTATAACAGATAAATGATAATATTTTGAGGATAATTTTAACTGTTGCCAAAATTTTAGGCTAAAATTTATGTGCATTTTTCCAGCAAGTATATGAAGGATTTTCATTTTATAAGATTTAATTGCAACAATTAATATTTCAGTATATTCATTTTTTAATTAAGAACTTGCCAGTGATTACTGAATGTTTTTTAAAACTTATTTGTAGTCTAGACACATAAAATATACTTCATTAATGATAACAATAAAATAAAACAAACCAATAAAACTTGCTTACATTAATATCAGCTGATATTAATTCTACATAAAAAGCAATAATCACATAGTATTTCTGGGACTTCCTTCATCCTGCATATTCTGCCAAAGTATTCTCACTTCACCACCAGTTGATGTCACTTCCATCAAGATTTAACTCAAATATTGTTTTTCTGTGGAATTTTCCTGCGCTAACATTTTGTCAATGTTGACAAAAACATTCACGATTCCTACAGAAGTCAAATAAAACTTTAAGTACAGTATCTATCCCACTATACCTTGTGCCTAGTTTTTAAATCATCTGACAGCTAAGTAATTTGACAACTTAGACTGTAAGCTCCCAATGGGCAAGGCCCATTATCTGTCACCATGAGACATAGAGCCAGACACACAGAGCAGAAACACAGTAAAAGAATCTGCAAGGAACATGAATTCTAAATTGACAGAACAACAAACACTCACAATAAAACAATTTGCATGTTTGTAGGACCAGGAGTAAAAAATATTTCTAATAAGGAATTAAAGTAAAAAGAAGACATAATCTATTATCACAAATATCATAATTTTCATTATTCAGTCAGATGCAGGAGGCAAACTCCGAAATACATGGAGCCTCTCTCTTTTAAGATTTTTTTAGTCAAATCATTGTCTTTTAAAAATATTAATAATTCTGTAAACTAGGATTTAACCCTCTGAGATATTCTATATTTCAATATTAAAGTCCTCAAAAACAGATCTAGAAATGCAGTTCTTTCATTTAAAGAAACAGTTTTCAATCTATTAGGCAGAAATGTCTTAATGGTACCTCACTCTCATCTTAATGAATTTCATATATGTATCTTAAGACACAGTAACAACTAAGATTCAATATAAGATTCTGTATGGAAAACAAAGGTTCAGATTTTTTTAAATATAAAATTTTATCCTCAATTTGCTTACATTTAACATATACACAGTCTAACAAATAAGAAACAACAATTATAAATTCCCTAAATTAGTAATAATTAACAAAATCCAAAATGCAAAACGACCTCACATATGTACTTACATCTAAACAGTAGTTTCCTTTTCTTTGACTTCACTCACCCAATTTGTGGGAATTTCCTCCAAATTCTATATGGTTCATAGAATTAATATAGTTCAGGATTTTCCTGCATGCTATCAGTTCAATTCAGTTCAGTCACTCAGTTGTGTCCAACTCTTTGCGACCCCATGGACTGCAGCACGCCAGGTTTCCCTGCCCATCATTAACTCCTGGAGCTTGCTCAGACTCATGTCCATCAAGTCAGTGATGCCATTCATCATAGCATCCTGCATGCTATAGCTTGTTCAAACTCTGTTTCCCAGTAATCTCTCCATATTTCATATCAAAGCACTCTTTAAGTATATTCCCTACTTTGCAGGGATAAATACAATTTTTATTGATACCAACTGAATCACACAATCTCTGGTCTACAGATCTTTATGCTGCACTCTGGTATTCTACTGTACTGTAAGCAAAATGAAACATCAAATCCAGTTTCAGCATGAAAACTGAATATGTAATCTCCTTCAGTGACTTATCCTTTAAACATCATCCTCTGTGGATCTCTATCAAAATACAATTCCTGTGCAGATTGGCCTGCAAGCATGTCACCTGTGCAGACGTGTTTAGAAAGGCCTCCTCACTTGGTTTAATGCTTTGATATTGCCATCAAGAAGTTCTTATCAAGTTCTGAACAAGGGACACACCTTAACAATTTTCCACAAGACACCACAAATTATGGAGCCAGTCTTGTCCCTGAGAGTCGTAGTACATTAAATCATAGTATAAATTGGTCTTTTGAATGACTTTTCTTAAAGTCAGTAAAGAATTATATGATCAAGAATTACAACACCAAATGTCTACCTTGGGAAGGTAATAATAGGAGGAGGAAAGCAAACCTAAAGGGAAAGCTACATGCACAAATTATCTTATTGTTTTTATTTAATAATTATTTATTATCTTCTAAGTGCCATGCAGTGTTCCAAAGGCTGAGATCACAACAATGAACAATACGGACAAGTTCCCAGACTTCATGGAGGTTCCACTCAAGTGAGGGGACAGACAACCAGGTCTGTCTGTGGTGGGTGGGGCGGAAAAGGGAAATGTTTTGGAAAAGGGTTTAACACATCTCCTTTAGAAATATCTTATGACATCCCTTATATGTGGAATCTAGAAAGAAATGATACAAATGAACTTACTTACAAAACAGAAAGAGACAGATTTAGAAAACAAACTTATGGTTGCTGGGGCGGGGGGTGGGTGCCGGTGGAACAGTTAGGGATTTGGGGAAGGTCATGTACACACTGTTACATTAAAAATGGATAACCAGCAAGGAACTATTGTATAGTACATAGAACACTACTCAATGTTATGTTCCAACCTGGATGGGAGGGGACGTTGGGGGAGAATTGATATATATATATATGATTGGCTGACCCTTCACTGTTCACCTGAAATTACCACAACATTGTTAATTGGCTATACTTCAATACAGAATAAAATGTTTAAAACAAACCAACAAAGAAACAAAAATACATCTCCTTTATTTTGGGTATTATCACTTTTGGTGTCCAGACAAAATGATAATGGTTAAAAAAAACTTTATTATAACTACATTTTTATTACTAAGAGGTAATTTTGAGTGTTTTCTGCTTCTCTGATCATCTTTTAGCATTTTCCTGGAAAAATTTTTGGAAATTTCATAAATTAATGCTGGTCATTTACAATACATAGTTTCAAATAGGCAATATTATTAGGTTATATAAAAATGAGTGTTAGGACTCATTGGGTGAATAATTATATAATGCTCCTGTCTCTTCTCCATTTTCTCTTCCCTCTTCTCTCTAAATTTAATTGTAGATAGACTGTGCTCTGTTTGGACAGGAACACTGATTCTTTGCATATGAGTTTGTGTCACCAGTTCCAAAAAAGAAACAAGCGAAAACCAGGCAAACAAACAAAGCAATGGTCATGATTGAATGTAGACCACTTCTGGAAAATTGTCTCTCATAAATAAGGACAAATTCCAGGGATCTCACAAAATTGTTCTTACTCTTATAAGAATTATCATATATGGGGTGTCCCCTAGCATGTTGATGTAGGCATTCAATGGCTATTTGCTGATTGAATAAATACATAAATGAATGATGACTGAGTATATCAACAGATTTCCTTATATATCCTAGAATTAGTCCATCTCCTAGGGATAGCACTAATTTTGAATAAAATAGTTATTGTTGTGGTTTTTGTTTGTTTGTTACCTAGGAGAGAACATCTTTCCAAACACAAGTACCATCCATCACCCTAGAATGGAATATTCCTTAGAAATTATCTAGAACGGTGAAAAGCAAGCACATTTGGTCACCCTGAAGTATGGACTATATCCCTTAAGAAGTAAAATAAATTCAGTGTGTATTGCAATTTGGAATCATGAGAAGACACAAAATCACAAGTCCATCTGTTAACACACAACAATAAAAATACTGCCTGACTGGAAAGAAGACGTTGACTATTTTAATTTCTTCAAAGCAGAGTATGTTTGCAATCTACACTTGTGCTCTTTGTTTTCAACACATATTACTCACCCTTGGGTTATATGAAAATTCTAACTTAAAACTCAATCTAGTAACAAGCTGTCAAAACAAATAAAGCTACACTGGAGTTCTCCAAACGCATACTCATTGCAGTTCATAAAATCGCAGGGCTTCAAAACATCCTAAGAATTAAGCTAATATGTCCTCCATACCAAAGCCCTGTAATTTTCCTCACCTAAGGATGTTCATTTGATTGAGAGAAAATTGATAACATATTTTTGGTCTTAATAGAAGAAATTTCACTCCAATATATTTTTATATTTAGTCATTCTCATTGTGAAGAGATCCTAACATAAAGGTCTACAAAGAGTCACAGCTGATTACAATTTTAACACGTTTATCTTTTTTATCTTGGTGGAAAATATATTTCTTATATAACTTATATTTTAATACTCAAATTATCTCTTGGTATTTTATTCTTAGGAATAAATAGTTTCTGTTTCAATTTTCTGAAAATTGTCCCAATTAATTAATATAATTATAGGCTTTACAGAGAGTTCCTAGTTAATAATTTAAAACCTGGTACCATCTAATCCAGAAGTCTATATCTATTATAGCCCACACTATTAATTTTATGTGCACTATTTCTGTAAAACCTCATGTAAATCGAAATGAAACTTCATGTAAATCTAAATCTAATCAAAAATCAAAGTCTTTTAACATGATATTTATTGGGCATTTGGAATGTTAGGATTTTGGTTTCAGGAAACTTTTTGAAAATAAGAATGTTCTTAGCTTAACTAAAGACTATTTTGTATATTCAACATTAAAAAAAAGGTTCTCAATGTGAACATCTTTTAAATCATAAATATGCTTCTTACCTGTGCTGCTGGATATATTAACATCAATACTGATATCAGATATTCCGCCTCCCTTCAGAGATGCTACACATGTGTATGTCCCAAAATCCGTGAATTTTAAATCAATGATGTCCAAGTTGGTCGTTCCCGGGGAGACATCCGGATCAGTCTGCGTAATAACCATCCGCTCAGAACTTCTTAATGGACGACCATTTTTAAACCAACTAAATGTTAACTCCTCAGAAGGAACAGCTTCTACTTGGCAAGATATTTTCACCTCACGACCAATCTGGATGTTGTCATCTTTGTGATAAGGATCTGGCGTGATCCAAAATCGTCCTTTTTTTAATGCTAAAACATAAAAATTCCATAAGTAATTAGTGTTACTTTCATAATGTTAGGGATTAATTCACTATATGTAGGTAGTCATCTCTGGTCTGAAATAAAGTAAAACAAAATAAAATAAAATGTATACATGTTTCTTCAATTTCCAAGTAGTGTGCGTATTAATAAAACTCTTTTAGGTAATTTAGACAAATAACTAAATTACCTACAGACTCTAAAATGGATTTTTATAAATTGGACAATATTTTCCAGTAATATAAAAATGCTTTAAATCTATATATGATACTTAAACATTGTTGCCTTTGAATTTTGAACAAATGATGAAATATGTTTATATAAAGTCATTTAGGTATTAGAATTAAAAATAATTATCTGGATCATTAAGCCCAATTTTTTACTTATGTCATATCTATTATGGCACCATTTCTCAAATAACTCAAATACTGTGAAAATTTCATATTAAAGAAAATTTTAAAGTTCTGTTTACATGCTGACCAAAACTAGTTTGGTAAGAATTCAGTTACTCCATATCACTTCATACTCATGAGGCACTTTCATATAGTATTGAAATAAACTGAATTGAAGAAAAAGGTTTTTTCAAAAAAATTGCTATGATAGCTCTGTTCCACCATACAGAGATGTCTTCAGTAGAAACCATTTACTGGCTAGCTCCTGCAGATGGCCAAAAGAACCTCTTGGCAGATGGCTTGGAAAACATGCTGTGTTTGTATCCTAACAGCAGTGCCTTCTGGGCCTAATGTCATTGCTGTTCTCACAGCCTGTGTCAGTAATCACAACCACCTAAAACTGCCAGAAGAGCATCTATTGTTTTTTTTAATGGCTTCAGTTCTGAACTTTGAATGATCCTATGGTATTCAGTTTGTAATACAGCTTTTTAATTTTTTTTCAATTGCAGTAATACTCTTATGTTGGAGAAGGAAATGGCACCCCACTCCAGTACTCTTGCCTGGAAAATCCCATGGACAGAGGAGCCTGGTAGGCTGCAGTCCATGGGGTCTCGAAGAGTCAGACACGACTGAACGACTTCACTTCCACTTTTCACTTTCATGCATTGGAGAAGGAAATGGCAACCCACTACAGTGTTTTTGCCTGGAGAATCCCAGGGACGGCGGAGCCTGGTGGGCTATGGGGTCACACAGAGTTGGACACGACTGAAGCGACTTAGCAGCAGCAGCAGCAATTCTCTTATGTACACATTTTTCTCTTTTCCAATACCCTATCCATGCCCCTCTCCAACATCATCATGCCTACATGATGAAATGGAGCATATGCACTGAAACATAATTATCAGAATAAAATAGTGTTTATTCTCTTTTACCCTTAAACCTAAATATATGATGACACTGGCAAAAAATGTTGTGAATTTAGAGGACCTGCAGATATTGGAGGCCTACTAATTGCATTCTGGGTAGACTTTCCTGAGTTTAACTTGATTTTCCTCAGTTCAAAAAAGACCGGGAAATATCACGGATTTAGAACTATTTGAGAATGCACTAGAAATTAATTCATTTTTAAATCATAAAGAGATATTTTAATTTTCTTTACTTTTCAACCTCGAGTATTTTCATCTGCTTTCTTGTTTGTATCTTAATAAGAAGAGATAAATGAATATCAAAAAAGGTGTTTGTACGTCTTTTTTTTATTCAAGAAATATGTATGGGGCTCGTGTTCAGAACTAGGCACTGGCAAGACCCTTATAACATGAGATGAACAAAATAGACATAACTTTGATCCTTACGTATGGCAAATTGTGTATTCATAATTTATAGTTCAATCTATCCAACCTGTACATATAATACTATGTCTAAAAAGATATGAAATGTTTAATGAGTTTAAAGAAGTCTGAACTTCAGAGGAGAATCCTCCAAAATATTGTTTAGAAAATGCACAAGCCTTCAGTCTTAACAAAATCACCGGAAGACAAATATTTGTCAGTTCTTATATTGCTGTTTGTTACATCTTCCAAATGCAACTGATGAAACTTATTTATTCCAACCATAACTTTATCAGTACATGACCCTAGGATGGAATCAGGGGAAATTATGTAATTCATTATGTGGAGTCACATATAAATATTTTAATAAGGAACTGAAGCATGGGACTTTACATTATATCCAGATAGGGAAATGTGTTAAAAAATCTCCACATCTGGCTACTTACATTTGATATGAAATAATGTGCACATACAATTCAAATATAGTTGAAGTACTACAGCACAAACCAAATTATAAGATCACAGAATGCCGTTTTTTTTTATTTAATAGATCTGAAACATAGTACGTCAAAGGGCATTTACTTTCGTTAGCACTCACAATATTTAAAAGAAAGTTTCCTTTCATTTGGTAAGAATTTTCCTTATCCTGTTTCTATAGAGAAATAATAAACCTACATTTAAAAAGATGAAGCAGATAATACATAATTTTCAAAGATTAAAAATTATATACATATTAATAAGTTCATATGGAACTACATTCAGGATAAGTTCCACTACAAAGTTTTAAATTGGTTGTCATATACAAACACCACAAAAAAACCCTGATGTTTCAATGATTCAAATTTATTGATGAGGTAACTATTGTTTTCTAGTTCTGTTCTCTGTACAGTGACATATTAAAGGGATACTGATGTTGAGTGAACTGCAAACTCATCAGACAAATAAGATTTAAACTACTAAACAATTCAAAACCCAGTGATACAAAACCAAGATATCAATATCTATATAATACATCCTGGACTGTTTTATTCATGAGAGAGAACTTTTAAAATTCAAAGCAAAAATATTAAAGATGATAAGTTTAACAATCAATTCATGAAGAAAATTAAATGATATGTAATTATATTTTTAATAGAAAGCAATATAACCAAGTAGACTTTAAAGACTGAACTCCTTGCCACAAATATTTGTTGATCTCAGTATCAGACAATTCTACTATTCTACTATTTGGCCAAAGTCAATCATATTAGTCTCTCAAATGATAGGCTCTGAGAGGGACAAGAGGGACAAGTCAGTCTGGCAATGAGCAGATGGTGAGGAGTATCAGAATAAGTAGCATGGATCAACTGACTGGGGAGCTAGCTCTTTGAGTTTGTTTTATATTACTCCATAACAAAATAACTGGTTTTACATACAGAACAGAAATGTTCTAAAGGGAAACAAAAAAGGTGTGTCTGTGTGTGTATGTGTGTGTGTGTGTGTGTCTGTATGTGTGTAGCCATCTGACAAATTTACTTAATTTTCTAACTTAACTTTAGGTGCTCAGAAAACTAAGAGCATAGCTCTGTTAACTAGGCACAGGTACATTAAGAACTTGAAACCCCATTCCAGTTTTTCATTTCTATGTGGTCCAATATGGGCAATCTAATTTTTATGGGTCAAGTGCATCATTTATAAAAATAGGAGGTGATAGTATTAGACTCCCTCTGGGACCCATTGTGAGAAATAGCTTATTAACAGTAGTGTAGATCTTTGAAAATATAAAGTGTTTAATATAGTTAATCAACTGGGAAACAGGTTTCTTCATTTATAATTAAATACCCTTTTTCAGTGAACAATTTATAGTGGTTCATGCAATGTTAATTTAAAGTCATTTCCTGCTACCAGTTAAGATTTCAAATACTTAAAATCAATCTGCTATTAGTACCAGAATATAACAGGGCTGCAACAGACATAACAAGACTCTGTAGAACTAAAGAAACTCTATGGAGAAAGAGAGGAGAAATCCCTTTCCCCAAATGCAATTTTATAGCCTGAATATAGAAAATCCCCTAACACCAGCCTCAGAGAACATTAGATTTAGCTTAATGTATCATAAATTGTGATGGATGAACCTCAAAAGGTACTTGTTTAGTCTGGCAATGCATATAAAAGAACTGGCATCAAGCTGAGCCTCTGTTCTGGAAAATCAGCTTAGAAACACTGCAATATAACCCACAGCCCCCTTTCATAATATTGTGAGAACTGAATGCAATTGGCCCACATTCACTTTCCAGATATTACTTGCCAGGACATTCTAATTGCACTCACTGAAGCCCTCTACTTTGAGACTTACAGAGGTACTTTCTGAATAGAATGAAACCAGTGTATAAATGAAAGCCCACTGCAAAGATCTGGGTACGGCTTGCTGCTGACCTTGTCCTAGAGAGAAAAGTGGATTTTTGCTTGTGGATGACTAAAGTTCCAAGGCAGACTTCAATTATTTAAAATTAGATTACTTCTTGAGTTTATCCTTGAGCTAAAGACCAGTGGCTTTGGAAAAGTCTAGGCTCATGGCTTCCAGGAATACAATATGCATATAAAGACAATAGGGGCACTGTGGGATTATATCTTGTCTACAGTTATAGATTTAAAATGATAAAATGCACTAATTGTCAAATCTTCCGGGAATTATACAATGCATATTAGTACATATTAAAATAAAATTTGCACTTGAACAAAAAAAACCATTAAATAACATTTTTAAAATGTTTTAAATTTTAATGAGAAAGCATCTCTTTGGAGAGAAGAAATATCAGGTATCAGCTTCTGAACATCTGCTAACAATCTGTTTCAGAAGGATGGTAAGACACAGATTGACCACTGACCATCATTCCAAGTAGATAAATTAGTTAAAAACCTCCAAATACATCACTTATTATCATTTCAGTAGGATTCTAAGCAACATGAAACACTGACAAATGTTGCCAAGAAGAATGGATATAGAGATAATTAATAGTGTAATCAGATAAATAAAAATTGACCTTCTATTCATGTATTCTCTGTAAAGGACAATGAATATATTTGAGTGAAAAAAGTACTTGCTAGTCCCACAGGATGCTAGCTAAATAAAGAACTGGAAACATATTACATCAGCAAAGCAATCTGTGATAGTAAATGACAGTAGATACAATCTGTCTTGGGGATTTCCCAGGTGGTGCTAGTGGTCAAGAACCCATCTTCTGATGCAGCAGACGTAGAAGACACAGGGTTCGATCCCTGGGTTGGGAAGATCTCCTAGAAGTGAGTATGGCAACCCACTCCAGTATTCTTGCCTGCAGAATCCTATTGACGGAGGAATCTGGTGGGCTACAGTTCACATGGTCGCAAAGAGTCAGACATGACTGAACCAACCTAACACACACACACAAATAATCAGTCTTAATATAGTTAAATGCCTACCTGTCTTCTTAAAGTGATTGTGAACACCTGGGGACTGGGCCCATGCCTAACCCCCTCATTTTTGTCCCCAATCCAGAACCTGGTTCCTCGGTTCCTTGTTATAGTTGCTATTTAACAGTTTTCATTAAAACAGATTAAAGTTGACTTAATTGTCAACTTTACAGCATTAACTTTACAGATTCCAATTGTTTCCATTCAGTCTGATCTATTTATGTTAACTTTGTTCCTGCTTGGTAGTCTTATGTTCTAAGATGCAAGGGAGAAACAGGATAGAGAAAATAAAATTCTCCATATCCTCTAGGATTCAAAGGTTTTGTTTAGGGAGCAAATTATATTTGATGAGATAAGAGTATTAATGTACAGAAAACTCAGGAGACCTCATTCTATCACACTTACTGAATAGCTAACTTTGTGTCCCAGTCATATAATGATACAAGAAAATCAGCTGCAAACATGGTATCAGTTACTCATCCCTGTTTCATAAAGGAGACAGAATTTCATGCAAAAGGGCTTGTTCATATGCTTTTGAAAAAGGTTGATAAAAATCATGTTAAAAAAGAACAAATAAACTTTGAGGATTGACTATGATAGTAAAACTTGCTTTTCCAGAGAACTTTGAACATATTAATATGCACATTAAAATATTCTTGTTGTTCATTCGTAAAGTCGTGTCGGACTCTTTGCCACCCATGGACCGCAGCTAACCAGGCTCCTCTGTTCTCCACTATCTCCCAAGTTTGCTCAAACTCCTGTCCATTAAGTTGGTGATGCTATCTAACCATCTCATCCACTGCTGCCCTCTTCTCCTTTTGCCTTCAATTTCCCAACATCAGGGTCTTTTCCAATGAGTTGGTTCATCACATCAGGTAACCAAAGATTTGGAGCTTCAACATCAGTCTTTCTAATGAATATTCAGGGTTGATTTCCTTTAGGATTGACTGGCTTGACCTCCATGCTGTCTAAGGGCCTCTCAAGAGTCTTCTCTAGCACCACAATTCAAAAGCATCAATTCATCAGTGCTCAGCCTTCTTTATGGTCCATCTTTCACATCTGTACATGACTACTGGAAAAACCACAACTTTGACTATGTGGACCTTTGTCAGCAAAGTGACATCTCTGCTTTTTAATACACTGTCTAGGTTTGTCATACCTTTCTTCCAAGGAGTGAGCATCTTTTAATTTCATGGCTGCAGTCACCGTCCACAGTGATTTTGGGGCCCAAGAAAATAAAGTCTGTTACGGCTTCCACTTTTTCCCTTCCTATTTGCTATGAAGTGACGGGACCAGATGCCATGATCTTCATTTTTTGAATGTTGAGTTTCAAGCCAGCTTTTTCACTCTCCTCTTTCACCTTCATCAAGAAGCTCATCAAGGTTCCTCTTCATTTTCTGCCATTAAAGCAGTATCATCTGCATATCTGAGGTTGTTGATATTTCTCCCAACAATCTGGATTCCAGTTTGTGATGCATCCAGCCTGACATTTCACATAATGTACTCTGCATATAAGTTAAATAAGCAACGTGACAATATATAGCCTTGATGTACTCCTTTCCCAATTTTGAACCAGTCAGTTCTTCCATGTCTGGTTCTAGCTGTTGCTTCCTGACTTACATACAGGTTTCTCAGGAGGCAGGTAAAGTGGTATTCCCATCTTTTGAAGAATTTTCCACTGTTTGCTGTGATCCACACAGTCAAAGGCTTTAGTGTAGTTCATGAAGCAGAAGTAGATGTTTTCCTGAAATTGCTTTGCTTTTTCTGTGATCCAACAGATGTTGGCAATTTGATCTCTGGTTGCTCTGACTTTTTCTAAATCCAGCTTATACATCTGGAAGTTCTCGCTTCACATACTGTTGAAGCCTAGCTTGAAGGATTTTGAGCATTACCTTGCTAGCATGTGAAATGAGCACAATCGTACTATAGTTTGAATATTCTTTGGCATTTCCCTTCTTTGGGATTGGAATGAAAACTGACCTTTTTCAGTTCCATGGCCACTGCTGAGTTTTCCAAATTTGCTGACATACTGAGTGCAGAACTTTAACAGAAGTGATCTTTTAGGATTTGAAAAAGTTCAATTCTGACACACACACTAGCTTTGTTTATAATAATGCTTCCTAAAGCCCGCTTGACTTCACACTTTTCTGGCTCTAAGAGAATGACCACACAGTGGTGGTTATCTAGGTCATTAAGACCTTTTTGTATAGTTCTTATGTGTATTCTTGCCACCTCTTCTTAATCTCTTCTGCTTCTGTTAGTTCCTTACTATTTCTTTCCTTTACTGTGTCCATCCTTGCAGGAAATGTTCCCTTGATATCTCTTTGTTGAAGACATATCAAGTCCCTCCCATTCTATTGTTTCCTCTGTTTCTTTGCCGAGTTCATTTAAGCAGCCTCCTTACCTTTCCTCACTATTCTCTGGAACTTTGCATTCAGTTGGGTGTATCTTTCCATTTCTCCCTTGTCTGCTTCTCTTCTTTCTTCAGCTGTTTGTAAGACAACCACTTTACCTTCTTCAATTTCTGTTTCTTTGGGAGGGATTTGGTCACTGCCTCCTGTACGATGTTGTGAACTTCCATCCATAGTTCTTCAGGCTCTCTGTTACCAGATCTAATCCCTTGAATCTATTCATCACCTCCACTGTTTAATCATAAGGGATTTGAGTTAGGTCATACCTGGAAGGCTTAGTGGTTTTCTCTACTTTCTTCAGTTTAGGCCTGAACTTTGCAATAAGAAGCTCATGATTTGAACCACAGTCAGCTCCAGGTATTCTTTTCACTGACTGTATACAGTTACCTCATCTTTGGCTGCAAAGAGCATGGTGGTGGTTTAGTCGCTAAGTCATGTCCAACTCTTGCGACCCCATGGACTGTAGCCTGTCAGGCTCCTCTGTCTGTGGGATTTTCCAGACAAGCATAATCAATCTGATTTCGGTATTGACCATTTGATGATGTGCATGTATAAAGTCATCTCTTGGGTTGATGAAAAAGGTGTTTGCTATGACCAGTGTGTTCTCTTGGCAAAACTGTTAGCCTTTGCCCTGCTTCATTTTGTATTCTAAGGCCAAAGTTGCCTATTATTTTGGGTATCTCTTGTGCTTCTACTTTTGCATTCCAATCTCCTATGATAAAATAGACATCTTTTTTTATTTTTTATTTTTTGGTGTTAGTTGTAACAGGTACTGTAGGTCTTTATAGAACCAGTCAACTTCAGCTTCTTTGGCACTAGTGGTTGGCAAATAGACTTGGATTACCCCTGTCATAATGTTCATGGGGGTCTCATGGCAAGAATACTGGAGAGCACTGCCATTTCCTCCCCCAGTGTACCACTTTTGTCAGAACTCTTCACTGTGACCCATCATGGCAAGGCTCATAGCTTCATTGAGTTACACAAGCCCCTTCACCATGAAAAGACTGTGATCCATGAAGGGGAAATATTCCTAGAGGGGCTAATAATACTTAATAAAAACCCTTTACTTGTAGAACATCTTATCTTTTAGGACTAGTATCTCACAGGATAAAGTAAGAGAATCTATCAGCTGATGAAAATCATTAAAATGACTCTAAAATTAGACTCCATTGTTGTTATAGGCATTTCCATTATAAGCACCACAAAATGATATGCACAATACAATTCTCTTGTAAAAATAAAATTTATAATTAGAAAAAAATAAAGGAAAAGGGAAATATCTTGATTGTTTTAAATTGTGTCAAATGACACAATGAATTGCAAAACACACTTCAGAGCCGTGTGATAAAGTATCTGCACTAACACTAGTGTGGTTCTTTCTTTTCCCAAACCACCAGGACTTCTTCAAACTGAATTATCAATTTGTTCCTATCTTGGAAGTGCACATTTTGAAATATCCAACTGTCATGAAAAAGGAATGAACTGTGTTAGTGTCTGTATAAGCTGCAATTATTGATACAAGCTAAAATATAGTTTTGCTCAGTTGCTTGAGAAAATAATAACAATATATATTTATTTATTATGTTGATATAAAAAGTATTTAAAGAGTTTTTATGACGTGTATTAAAACTTCTAGAAGATGGATAAGAGGAGGAAGTTCTTTTTTTGTTTTTTATATACTGTTTGCTATTCTTATATTCATTTCTTTTGTATAAATATTGCCAATCTATAGTCTGAATGAAAGTTCATTAATAATGTAAGAACAAAAAAAAATCATTACACCCATTTCCAAAAAGTAGTTTAAAATAGCACCCTTGATAATTTGAATGCCAAATTAAATGCTGAAAGGAAATTGGGGTTCTATTTAATTATGAAGTATCAAGGCTCTATTTACTTTGTGAATTTACTCAAAGCTAATTACTGCAGTTAGTCATTCAAATTGTTTAAGCAAAGTATGGTTGAATTTTTAATTCTCTTTTAAATGTCCTTGCCCAGAATAACTGCAGGTAAGCATTTTGAGTACAAATTAAAGTAAGAAAAAATCTTTTAGGGGTCATAAATTTTGCTTTTTGACATAAGCCCTTCCTTGAGAGGACAAAAAAAAGTAGACTAAAATAATATTATTACTATCATCATTAGTATTTTGCCATTCTTACCATTTTAGCCCTATCTTATGGAGAAAATATCTAACTATAAATTATCAAAGTGTCCATATAATGTCATAAATAGAGACAAATAATTTCATAGTATTGTTGCTTTTCAGTCACTCAGTTGAGTTCGACACTTTGCGACTTCAAAGACTGCAGCACGCCAGGCTTCCCTGTCCTTCACCATCTCCCAGAGCTTACTCAGACTCATGTCCATTGAGTCAATAATACCATCCAACCATCTCATCCTCTTTCACCCCTTCTCCTCCTGCCTTCAATCTTTCTCAGCATCAGGATCTTTTCCAATGAGTTGGCTCTTTGGATGAGGTGACCAAAGTATTGGAGCTTCAGTACCAGCATCGGTTGCTCCAATGAATATACAGGATTGATTTCTTTTAGAACTGACTGATTTGATCTCCTTGCAGTCCAAGGGACTCTCAAGAGTCTTCTCTAACATCACAGGTCAAAGCAGCAATTCTTTGGCGCTCAGTTTTCTTTATGGTCCAATTCTCACATCCATACATGACTACTGGAAAAGCCATAGCTTTGACTATATGGACCTTTGTTAGCAAAATAATGCCTCTGCTTTCGAACATGCTGTCTAGGTTTGTCATAGTTTTTCTTCCAAGGACCAAGTGTCTTAACTTCATGGCTGCAGTCACCATCTGCAGTGATTTTGGGGTCCAAGAAAAGAAAAGAAGATCTCTTTCTGTTTCCATTGTTTCCCCATCTATTTGTCATGAAGTGATGGGACTGGATGCCATGATCTTAGTTTTTTGAATGTTGAGTTTTAAGCCAACTTTTTTACTCTCCTCTTTCACTTTCATCAAGAGGCTCTTTAGTTCTTTTTCACTTTCTGCCATAAGAGTGTGTCATCTGCATATGTGAGGTTATTGATATTTCTCCTGGTAATCTTGATTTCAGCTTGTGTTTCATCCAGCCCGGCATTTTGTATGATTTACTCAGCATATAGGGATCCTCTGGTAGCTCAGATGGTAAAGAATCCTCCTTCAATGCAGGAGAACTGGGTTCGGTCCCTGGGTTGGGAAGTTCCCCTGGAGAAGAGCAAGGTTACCCACTCCCATATTCTGGCCTGGAGAAAGTCATGGACAGAGGAGCCTGGCAGGCTACAATCCATGGGGTTGCAAAGAGTCAGAAACAACAGAGAAACTTTCACTTTACTTCTTACTCTTCAGCTCAGTTCCGTTCAGTCACTCAGTTGTGTCCAATTCTTTGCAACCCCATGGACTGCAACACGCCAGGCCTCCCTGTCCATCACCAACTCCCAGAGTTTAATCAAACTCATTGCCCATTGAGTCAGTGATGCCATCCAACCATCTCATCCTCTATTGTCCCCTTCTCCTCCTGCCTTCAATCTTTCCCAGCATCAGGGTCTTTTCAAATGAGTCAGCTCTTCACATAAGGCGGCCGTAGTACTGGAGTTTCAGCTTCAACATCAGTCTTTCCAATGAATATTCAGGACTGATTTCCTATAGGATGGACTGGTTGGATCGCCATAAGTTAAATAAGCAGGGTGAAAATATACAGCCTTGATGTACTCTTTTCACAATTTTGAACCAGTCTGTGGTTCCTTGTCTGGTTCTGACTATTGCTTCTTGACCACAGGTATCACAGGAGGCAGGTAAGGTGGTGTGGTATTCACATCTCTTTAAGACTTTCCCACAGTTTGTTGTGATCCACAAAGTCAAAGGCTTTAGTGTATTCAGTGAAGAAGTTTTTCTGGAATTGTCTTGCATTTTCTATGATCCAATGCATGTTGGCAATTTTGAGATCTGGTTCCTCCGCCTTTTCTAAATCCAGCTTGAACATCTGGAATTTCCAATTCACGTACTGTTGAAGTCTAGCTTGGATAATTTGAGCATTACTTTGCTAACATGTGAAATGAGTGAAATTGTGTGGTAGTTTGAACATTCTTTGTCATTTCATAGTATGGCTACTATGTATATGGTATTTGACACAGTATGATATCTTACACTAGTTCTTTGAATAGGAGAATAGTAATGAGCACAATTTATACATCCTATGTCATTAAAAATTAGTAAGTATTTTGAATTAAATTTTCTATCAAGATAAATATACCCATTCACTATGAGAAGAGTGAATCCAAGATGAGTTATACTTTTATTAATTTTGAAAAACTTAGGACTAGAAACAGCCATAACATGAAATGCAACTTAGAAAGGCCTGTGCTAATCTTTTGAAGTCTTTGAGAAAATAGCACATCCTTAATATTTATGGAATTGATTATGTAGTAGTGAAAACTGGAAGAAAATAATGAGATTAATAAACTAAAAATTATTACTCTTTTCTCGCTTTCCTTATTTTCCGTCTCATAAGCTGTGTACTTTCTCCTTTCCAAAAGGATCCTGCCCATCTGCCAATCTTTCTCCCTGTACCCTGATGCCAGGTTATACACTTTCTTTTGAAATTTCAATATTTTCTCTTTCATATTGTTAGGTAGTTAGAATAGGAAAAAGGAGTCCAGAATGGTGGTGGATAAAAGAAAAACAAGGGAAAAGCCAGCAAAAATAGAACAAAGGAAGCTCCTAGGACCTGAGTGAGGACCTCAGGTAGAACAAACAGCACTCCTGGCTAGCCCAATTTACATAGGGCAGGCCCAGGGGGAGGAAATAACATATAAAAAGAGGAGCCAAAGGGCTCTCTCTCTCTCTTCTGTGTGCTGGCAGGCTCCCCCACTCTCTTCTCTTTATGTCTTTGGGTCGGCATGCCTTCATGCCTCGAGGATGTATTTTCCTTTTATTTTCTAAATAAAACTGAGCTGTAACACGGAGATGTAACACTAACCTCTCTAAGAGCTATAACACGGTCTATCCAAGAGCCGAGAGCTATAACATGGTCTATCTGAGAGCTGTGACACTCCGAGGCCTTTAACATCTGTTGCTTCAAATTTTTGTTGTGATGAGACAGAACTAAGGAGATTACACTCCCCTGACAATATGATGTTTAATCTTAGAGTAGAAAGTTGTTTAGATCACATCGAAACTTAGAAGATGTTCCTAAAAATGAATGTTCTTACAAATTATTTGTTTCAATTTTCTTTAAAAAAAAATAATGAAACACCAATTGTCTCCTTGTGTCAAAATGCACTCATTCAGGTGGGCAGTTTACACACTGGTTTTCACTGGTGCTATTCTGACACTGAAGTCTCAAAGGTTACTAGTAACCTCTTATTCGATTAATACAAAGATATCTTCCAGTTTTTCTCCATGTTTGTATCACTTGTATTTTGTACTTCATATCAGTTTACATTACTGATTCTTTCTTCCTTCTTGAAAATTCTTTCTACGGACTTCTATGACTAGGGAAATATAATATTTAGAAAATAAATAAATTAGTTGACTTTGCACACATGCATCACAATTGTCATGAACCAGGTCCCAGTTCTCTAGTTCATTTGAATTTTATCTTCTGAACAGTTGTTGTAAAGTTAGTCTTTGTTGAAAAAGAAAGGATTTTTATAGATTACTTTGTCATAATTGCAGACCACAAAATTTTTATTTAATTTTCTACCTTTTAACTTGCTGCCCACATTTAGGCACACGAGATTGTCATTTGTTCTGTTTCTTGACACACAAAAGATTGCAATAAGATCCACACACCTTCCATTTAAATTATAATAATTATTTAATCATTTGAATCCATTCTTTCATTTTTAATAGTAAACAGCAAGGTAAATAACCTAAATATATTGAATGATCAGATGAAAGTTACCTGTATTTACTAGGAATTTATAAATATTATCTTAAATTGTAACTTGTTTTGTGAGAATCTGAAATGTCAACACCATTGACAAAGCCAACTAAACATTCCCCCCAGTGTGACTAAACATTAGACATGTTTCCTCCTAACTCTAGGCCCCAGTCGTCCTTTTGCTCTGAGAGCATTTACCTTTAGAAAACTTGCAATGGTAGAGCAACTTTTCTGCTCCTTTGAGGTGCAAATTTTATAAGCCAGAAATAGCTTTTTCAAGGAGCTAGGAGCCATCCATTTAAAAAGTACTAACCTCAGAGACACTATGGGTTCAGTAACACAGCACCACTATAAAGGAAATATTGATAAATGGACTCACAAATTTTTCAGTTTCCCAGTGCATATGAAAGTTATGTTTACACTATGCTATAGTCTAGTAAGTGTGCAATTTAGCATTATGTCTAAGAAATCAAAGTACATACCTTAATTAAAGAATATTTTATTACTAAAAAATGCTAATCATCACCATAGCTTTCAGCAAGTCTCAACTTTTTTGCAATAGTGACATCACAGATCACCATAACAAATATAATAATAATGAAAAAGTTTTAAATATGAGAATTGCAAAACTGGGACAAAAGAGACACCAAGTGAGCAAATGTTGCTGGAAAAAAAAAAAATAGCCCCAGTAGACTTGTTCAATGCAGGATTGACATAAACCTCCAATGCAGGATTGATATAAACCTCCAATTTGTAAAAAAAAACAAAAACAAAAACAAAAACAACACCTGAGAAGCACAATAAAATGAAGTTCAACACAATGAGGTATGTTTGTAATCATCAGAAGAGATAGTACTTCTAGCTCCCAGTCTCTATAGGAGGGTAGGAGCCTAAGTTTGAAAATGAAGAGACAACTTGGCAAGCACAGATGGCTCAATCACATTGACT
Organism: Giraffa tippelskirchi; assembly: GCF_054371585.1. Lineage (NCBI taxonomy): Eukaryota > Metazoa > Chordata > Mammalia > Artiodactyla > Giraffidae > Giraffa > Giraffa tippelskirchi. The sequence continues at coordinate 102,693,326 of NC_137281.1, forward strand.
AACTTCCCCTCTAAAGTCTTCAGTACTTTTCCCTAGCTCATCCCTGCATTTAAAAACCCTCTTTTGTTTCAGCATAGTTACATTTTATCTCTCCCCTCTTTGCAACAGTCTTGACTTCTTTGCCACAGTCTTGAATATCACTGTTTTTGATAATTCATAAAGTGCCTGATGCAATTTTTCTTTTACATCATTGTGGTCTTTTCTACCATAGTCGTGTGTATTACTGAAATAGATGAAGCATTATAGGCAGATTCTTCACCAGCTGAGCTATGAGGGAAGCCCTGAAAACTGAATACGCCTAGGAAATTCATTGCTATAAAGTTTCAAATGAAAAGAACATAATGTTTATGGTCACAACACACACATTGTAGTGGATTGTTCAGAGATGAAATATCACATGAGTAAACGTATATCTGAGAGTTAGGGAGGTTGATTTAATCCCTTTATAAAGCTGTGCTTCTCCAACATTGTAAGTCCTAGTTAATATTTAATGCCCTGTGGGTCTAGGATTTCTGATAATAGGCCGCAGGACAAGACTCTGGATTTTTGAGTAACCAAAAGCTGACAGAACTGCTGAAATGAAGTCTGAAGAGACTGACTCTAAAACTAAAACTTTAATGTATATATTATAAAGATAAATGTGTAATATTTCTCTTCTAAAAAGTACACCCTACTTTGCTCTAGATGTCTTTAAAGCAAACTTTAGCAATATATGTTATAGTTTTCCTTTCCTCTTTTTAATGAGAAAATTGTGGCAAATAAGAAAATGAGTTAAGATCAAAATGATGGTGGTATAGAAATGTTCTTAAATCCTATAAAATTCTATTTGGGCTATAAATAGGCTCTGATCTTTACAGGAACAAAGGCAAAGAGGAAAACACTAATTTCATGTTTCATTGTATCTATAAGATCAAAATACCCCAATTCCTAACAAACAAACAACAAACAGAAAATATTCTTGGTTCAGAGATCTGAGTAGAATTTATCTCTTGAATCTGCATAAGTGAAATACACAACAAGGAACATTATAACCACATCCTTATGATGATCATAACAATGTAATTTACTGAACGCATTGATGATCTGTCCCTCAATTACAGGATTGTTAATTACATCATTTTATTCTGGAACCAAGGGCTTCCCAGGTGGCACTAGTGGTAAAGAACCTGCTTGCCAATGCAGGAGACATAAGTGACGCAGGTTCAATCCCTGGTTTGGGAAGACCCCTTGGACGAGGGCATGGCAACCCACTCCAGTATTCTTGCCTGGACAATCCCCATGGACAGAAGAGCCTGGCAGGCCACAGTCCATAGAGTCGCAAAGAGTTGGACATGACTGAAGCAACTTAGCAATCATGTATTCTGGAACCAAAGGAGTATGACCCAGGTACACAGGTATTCAGTCTCAATTCAAAGATAAATCCAGATAGTATTCAGTAAGTATTATGCAATAGTGAATGCACGTTCACAGTCTATGAGAATGACCCAGCAAGGTTATCATTGGTGGTCATGGAGGGAGGGTGGTGTTGCAGATGTTATATATTGAGGGTTATATGGAAATATCTGCTTTGTTAGCTGACATAGATGTAAGATTCACATACTTCTAGAAAGCAGAAAGAAGACAAGCCAAACTAGGACCCAAGCTCTGTAAAAAGATGGATAGTGGGATGCTTCTGTACAAGAACAAGACAGAGGTCCAACATGTTACTGAAACCCAATGAAAATACCACTTTAAGAAGTAAAAAATGCTGAGCATCTTAAGAAAAAAAAAATGGTTTCACAATTTATCTCTCATGTCAAATCAACTGTTTGCATTACTTAGAGAGTCATTGGCTATAAGCCAATTCACAGTGTTAGGACACATTTACCAGAAACAATGACTTTTGTGTTTGAAGAATTGCTCTGAACTCCTTCTTAAAGGAAATGATTAGATAATAAGGCTAGGAATACATTAAAGGTATGCATACTATTTGAAATTAAATCTATGACATCTACAGTTTAGAGCATTAGTATTTAAAGTGTGGATTCTAGGCCAATAGCAACAGCATAACCTGGGAACCTATGGGGAATTCAAGTTTTTGGGTGCCCCTCACACCAAAACTGCACTTCTTGGGGTAGAACTGAGCTATCCAAATCCAAAAGTTTTGCTAGATGATACTGATGTACTGTCAAGTTTGAGAACAACTGTCTAGAAAACAATTGTCCTTGGGAGTTCCCTGGTGGTCCAGTGGTTAGGACTCAGCGCTTTCACTGCCGGGACCTCGAGTTCAATCCCTGGTCAGGAAACTAAGATCCTACAATCCACATGGTGCACCCAATGAAAACAATTATTTTTCCATCCTCTAGAAATGCAGAGATATAGGGGAAGGAGACAGGCCATCAGTTCATCCAGAGGATTATTGAATTATTAAAGAACATGCTAAAAGAGGCCACAGCGTATCTTTTTTTTTACTTTATAAGGCCCTCAAGAAATTGTTTACTGTGATTAAAACACTTGAAATATTATTAAGGAAGAAATCCTACAAGTATCGTTAAAAACAGGGTCTAAATTGACCTCACACAGCTTAACATGTATCTATGGTCCTTTCAACACAGCCAAAGCCAGAGGAAAATTGCACAAAACCAAATTATTTTTAGATTTCTTCACAAAATGCAAAGATGTTAAGAGTGGCCAATATAAATTATCTTCCCCCTCTTTGCCTAAGAAACTGTAACTATTGAAAGTATTAAGAATGTAAGCAAATTTCACATAGGATTACCTAAAAAAAAGTGTTTTGGTCATAATTTGTCATTGTCATAGACCATCCGGAGAAGGCAATGGCAACCCACTCCAGTACTCTTGCCTGGAAAATCCCATGGACGGAGGAGCCTTGTAGGCTGCAGTCCATGGGGTTACTAGGAGTTGGACATGACTGAGCGACTTCACTTTCACTTTTCACTTTGATGCATTGGAGAAGGAAATGGCAACCCACTCCAGTATTCTTGCCTGGAGAATCCCAGGGATGGGGGAGCCTGGTGGGATGCAGTCCATGGGGTCGCTAAGAGTCAGACATGACTGAAGCGCCTTAGCAGCAGCAGCAGCAGCATAGACCATCAACTTTCTTCTGAGAGCCAATGGCATCTCAAGAGAGTCAACATATATAACAGTTAAGAGTAGTATTCTGAGGTCAGATGTCTAGGTTTGAACACAATTTCATCATTTATTAGTGGTGTGACCTTGTGTAATTTACTCACTCTCCTAAATCTGTAAAATGGAGATGATGATAAAATTAACCCGTGAAGCTCTGAGTATGCTGACACTGAGTAAGCAAACCATAGATGTCAGCTGCTTTTTCTTCCTTGTCACCCAGGCACTCCCAACATACCTATCACTTTGCTGGCTACCAAAGGGACAAAGATGAAGAGCACTGTGGTAGAGAAAAGCATAGAAATAAATAACTTTATTTACAGAGTAATAAAGACAAGGATTCATTGTACTACATATTATGGAAGGGAATACTTAGAAAAATACAACTAGTTACCATGAAGCAGGCATTTCTCTGTGATTTCAACCAATCACTTCCATTCTCCTCCTCCTGTCTCTGAGGACACAAGTTTAGTCCTCATTTCAGAGCTAACCTCTTCAACTGTGCTCCTGATCTCAACCCCAGCTCCATACAGAATATCACACACCTTCAATTTTTCCCTCTCTTTTTCTCTTAAATTCTCCCTCACAATGAGGCCCATCCTATGTATCTATAAACATGATCAGAATCTCCTCATTAATTCAAACAAAACAAAGCGACCACTAAATAATACAGGGAACCTTATCTCAACTTCTTTATCTTGTGGAACTACTTCCTATTCACTCTCTTTTGTTTTCTTACTGTCAAAATATGAAAGTATAAACCACTCAACTTTAACCTCTCCCAATGAGATCTGATTTCCACCAGTAACAGAACTTCTAACCGTCGTTGCCAGTGAGGACTGTGCTCCAAGGAACTGCAGCTCTGCGCGTACGCCAGGCTGCATCCGCAGGGTCTTACTCACCCTGACCATTTGTTTCTAGCTGTCAGACCAACTCGATCTTCACTTCCTTTGTCCTGAATCTGTGCTCCTCTTTTCTCTTCTCGGTCTACACTATTACTTCACCACTTGCTTTTCCGTCCATGGTTTCTGTCTCAGCACAGATGTCTCCTTAGTAAAATCCTCTGCACCCACCTCAATGAGTTATACTTGCTTATTTCCAAACACCTTCTAGCTTTCTATGTGATGGAGCACTTCAGGATCCGTGGGCCTCAATTAAAACTTTTCATATCACCACTGTAAGAAATATCTCTGTGACTCTCCTTTTTTTCTCCTATTTTATCTGTAAATATAATCTATTAAGCGAAATAAATATTTGAGATCATACTCTATGGACCAGACACATTCCTTAGGAAGTACACATGAACCTTGGGAGCAAATCTGTGAAAGTTTTATGATGCTGTTATTCTAAAGATTCTCTCAAAATTTATTCTCCTGAATCTATTTCTTTGAACTAGGTGATAGAGCCATACATTAGCCTTCTATGTTTTGTTTTATCAACAAAATATAGAAGTAACCAAATAGAGGATAAATTTAAATTTAGCTGATCTGGAAAATGTTTTCTTACCTGAACATTCTGCAAAATTCTACTATGTTTCTCTTTCCTCTTTTAAATAGATAAGTATTTTTGTTTATAGTAAAGTTAAAACTTAAGCATTGGATTTATAAAATTTTTTTTTCTGTATAATTAAAAATACATTGTCTTAGGGCTACAACTTTAAAAGATTAAGCTTTTTAAAAGCATTTATTTTAAAATATATTACATATGTTGCTGCTAATTTTAGGAAAGGAGTTGGAACATAATTTGCATTTTCTTTAAGGTTTGAAAGCCTATCATAATCAATTTATTTTAACTCATAGTTAGATACTAGGTATCTTCTCATTATGATAGAATTATTATTTTTTCTTTAATAAAGGCTGCAGGCAGGTATTTTTAGCCTATGCATGCCTCTTTTTGGTCTTGGCCATTTTCTTTGTTGATGACTAACAACTCTTGTCTCCACTATCAGCATATGCTTAGTGAAACAAGTTTATTCCTCTTCTAATCTGTTCCTTTATCTCTTTTACAAAAGATGAGGTTTATCACATGCAGTTGTGCTCTTTCTTTCCATAGTTATATTTTCTGTCATTTTTTGGTTTTCTTTCATTGAATCTCAACTCCTAGTCGTGCTCTTTTAAGTTAGTACGTTTGCTGTAAATGTGTAATTATCACTTGGCACTCTCCGTATGGTGTGATTTAACGTAAGTTAGAGGCTGCATTTATACCTTGCCATATTCTAAGAAGGACTTTCAACATTTATTATTAATATATTACATCTTGCAGCAAAAACAAGAAACAAGGAATCAATGATTGAATCAAGTTAGGAAAATAAGGCAAAGCCAGAGTGAAGTTGATAGGAAAAATAAATACAATAAACCTCTGTATAGTTATTCACTGAGGCAAGACAGAGATTGTATACTAAACATTATAGCAGCCAAAATTATAAAGAAAACATAGTCAATCATTAGAGCTTCCCGGGTGGCTCAGTGGTAAAGAATCTGCCTGCCAACTCAAGACATGTGGGCTTGATCCCCCATCCAAAAGATTCCCTGAAGAATAAAAGAGCAACCCACTCCAGTATTCTTGCCCAGAAAATCCCATGGATGTAGGAGCCTGGTGGGCTATAGTCCATGAGGTCACAAAAGAATCAGAAACGACTTGATAACTAAACAACAATAACAGCCAGTTATAAAAGTGACAGGATCTGTAGAATAAAAACAAAACAATTATACAAGGGAAGTACAACCATTCCTATGGTCCTCAGAAAAACCATACATGACAGAGTAGTGAACAATACCTTTGAATAACTTAGGGAACAATTTTGGAAGGCTATTTGTTTTAAAAAAAAAAAAAAAAAAAGTTCAGTACAGACTCAAAACGTTAGGCCAAGAGGAATTCAGCAAGGTGGATTCTAACATGTGAGGGTTGAGGCAATACACTATGCTATATCAATTTAGGGACTGATTTTAGATCACTGAGTCAGTGGTTTTCAACTAAAAGTAAGCATCAGGATCACAATATCTGATCCACATCCCCCAGTGATTCCAAGTAAGTTTCTTTAGGATAAGGTTTGGGATCTGCATTTTTAGGCCACAATACAGATTCTAATTTATGCCTTGGGATGAAAAACTACTGACCTAAAGGAACAGCTGAAAAAGAGCCTACCTGAACCCCTCCATAAATTTGATATTTTTAAGATTCTAAAAGATATTGAGCAGCAATAACTTTGAGGTCAGAATCCCTTATAAGTAACCACAGGGCAACCAATCTATCCTGATGGTCAACTACAGAGCCATATGCTTCAACAGTCAGCCAAGTCAAAACAGCCTCCCATAGAAACTGTGGAGCTTACATGTACCACATCTTTTTTACCCGTTCATCTGTCCTTGAACATCTAGGTTGCTGCCATGTCCTACCTATTGTAAATAGTGCTGCTATTAACATTGGGGACACAAGGGGGAAAGAAAGAGTGAGATGAGAAAATAGAATCAACATATATACACTACCATGTGTAAAATACATAACTGGTGAGAAGTTGCTATATAACACAGGGAGCTCAGCCTGGTGCTCTGTGATGACCTAGAGGGATGGGATGGGGGAGGGGAGGAAGGCTCAAGAGGAGGGGATATATGTATAATTATGGCTGATTTGTGTTGTTGTAAGTAGAAGCTAACTCTAAATTAGCTCAGAGTATTGATGACAGAAACTCCTTATAATAGCAGCATATAAAATAAGACATCTGTATCAAATGCTTAAAATATAAATCCAATTTAGATGTTAGTGCAACACAACCTGTATAACTGTTTACTCCTTCTCAAATTTGAGTCAAAGTCATGAAGGGAAAACCTTAGATAACTTCTCTCACATATTTTTCATGAGGGAAATAATCTTTCAAAAGTAAAGTTTTGAAAAAAATTATGTTGACTACTAAGCATGCCAAATATGCAAATATGTGACATTTGCAATCCTACTTTTTCATATAGCTATAGCCATTATCACACATTAATCCTAATAGTCCTTCCTATCCAGACTATATAATACCTCAAAGTCATTTAGGACATCATACTATGGGCATCACTAATATCTGATCAGCAGTTGGCATGCATGAAGAGACCTTTCAGAACTTCAGCAAGGTTACTTACTCTTCACTTGATATAGTAATTATTTCTTAATGAAGGACTCTCTTTAATTTGTAGATTCTTTGGGTGATTTTTTTAGCCATTGAAGGAGAGTACAAATTAGGATAATAAATGATTGAAAAATTGTGGTAGATAATGTGTCATTAATGGATTGAGAGATGTACAAACAAGTAATTGCTCCACAGAACTAAGCCACATTTAATTCTTGCCTTGATTATAATGTTTCTGTTCGCTAAAACTAAGAAAAATTTAAGCCACAATGAAATTTCATTACTTTAACCTTTAGGAAAGAAGACTAGCTCAAGTATATCTTCATTCTGAACATACTTGAGGTAGAAACAAGCACAAAATAATATTTGAATGCAGGCAAATCAAATATTAAAAATATAGGTAACTGGTGATAAATTTGATAATAAAGCTTAGTAATGAGGACAGCCAGATTCTCTCTCCCTGTACACTTGGTTTTACTATAGAAAATATTTACTGAATCCAAATGTCAGTATTAATGATGATAATAAGTAGTTTTACGGTGTGTTGACAAAAAACAAATGCTACCAAATATACTATGTTATTTCCGGTCAATTGTTGTTTTTCCTCCTAATTTCCATTTGCAATCCACCTGGAACTGAAAAAAATTGAAGGAAAGAGCTATGGGTAGGGGGAGGTTAAAAACTCCAATTCAATTAAACAGATACTTACTATATATCAGTTACATAGTTCAGGCATTAGATCTGTTCTCTGTCATCACATATGCAGAAGAAGATATTACTCTATAACAAAGCTGAATGTGATAGAAACTAAGAGTAGTAAAAATAACTTAATTTATATTGTATGTTTAATTCAATGATTTCTGGTTGAAGAGATATTTGTTCTATTTATATAGGCACTGGTTTATTTGAGGACACAGGATCAGACTAATTTTCTTCCACAAAGGCTTTGAATGAGCTTTACTTCATTGAGAAAACAATTTTTGACTATCCAGTTTAAAAATACTTTGTCTATAAATATTAAGAGCTATATGGCTTAATTTTATGTTAGTTGCTCAGTTGTGTCTGACTCTTTGCAACCCCATGGACCGTAGCCTGCCAGGCTCCTCTCTCCATGGCAAGGATACTGGAGTGGGTTGCCATTCCCTTCTCCAGGGCATCTTCCTGATCCACGGATTGAACCCGGGTCTCCTGTATTGCAGGCAGATTCTTCACCACTGAGCCACCAGGGAAACCCACCTTGATTTTATATTACTATTTATTTTCTCCCAGCCTTACTGAACATATATCTTTATTTCTTAAATCCCAGTTACTCCCACAATCTGTTGAAATTTGGCTTCTGATCCACCTCTTAGTGTCACTGCACACCAGTGGCATCATTTTTAAGTTTCAGTCCTAGTCTACCTTAACTCTTTCAGACATCTTACAATTTTTTTTCTAGGCACAGAGAGTAGCTCAGTCCCAGAATGAGCAGAGTCAAAGCTGGGTTTGCTCTGTCTCCTGTTTGCCCCAGTCCTGTGTTGTGCTGTGCTTAGTCGCTCAGCTGTGTCTGACTCTGCGACCCCATGGACGGTAGCCCACCAGGCTGCTCTGTCCATGGGATTCTCCAGACAGGAATACTGGAGTAGGTTGCTATGTCCTACTCCAGGGAATCTTCCCAACCCAGAGATAGAACCCAGGTTTCCTGCATTGCAAACCAGATTCTTTACCATTTGAAATACCACCCCTAGAGTGTGGCATTTGTGAAATATGCTTTTTTTTTTTTTTGCCTCTGGAACAGCACAAGTTTCTCATCCTCATTGTACCTTGCAAACAACCATTTCTCAATTTTTAAAAAAATGCTGTATCCTCTAAATGTATACATTTCCAAAGGTTTATGTGAAGTTCATGTATACTATATTGCCCTTAATCTGGAGATACTGACACAGAACATAGAACAACTTACTGAAAAGATATCAGTATCAACACTATAAAAAAAAAAAGGTATTTCTAAATAATATTTTAAATATTATCTAACAAAAGCAATTTTAGAAAAGAATATATTACTCATGCGTTAATGCAATCTCCAAGCTTACATGTCATTTGTGCATTTGGGCTCTTTCTGTAGGGTAAAGAAACTCAGGCAGGAAACTGGGATGCAAAATGCTTTCGAAAAAAAAAAGCACTAGAGTTTATTTGGCAAGGGAATACCATCATGAGCTTATTTTTGGAAATGATGTGTTTCTTAAATAAAATGGTTGAATTACACAAATTGCTATATCGCATTAACTGGTAACTATGAACAGTTCCTAAATTATCACTGGAAAAATACATATCCATTAACGTATTATTTTCATTGCACAGTGCCTACAATTAAGACATTTCCATTAGCAAAGAAAGAACTGTGAATTTATTGCTTAATTAAAATTTTTCATTATTTGTTGATTGAGCCATTTGCCAATTATTGTTTCTGTGCTGGTAATCATTATACTGTAAAATTATGCTACTGTTAGCACCTTTACCATGTAAATACATCAGCTGCAAATCTTATCATATTCTATTACCTTTTTGCTCCTCAAAAATGAAGAGGTAACAAAAGTTTCAATTAGTTGTAGGAGCTTAAAGAATACCACATTTGTGGTGGAAAAATGAACAAATCTAAACTACTTGGTTATTTTCCACTTTACATGCTCAAGATGTTTGAGTTTCCTATGTTTTATCATCATTGCTCTTCAAATATAAAGTTAGTCTCCACTGCTACAAACACATCATTGTTAAAACTATACTGAATCAGTTTTCTATTTCTGACTTTCCTAGGGTCATTTGCAGTTGACCATCACTCCGATGGAGAAAAATTAGAAAAGTCAATAAAAATTCTTAAGTCTTTTTTGAAAGCATCAAATATCAGTTCAGACAACCTGAACTTGAGGAGTCAAAATCCCAGAGAAGGTTTAAAAAAAAAAAAAAGATGAGCTAACATACTGCAGCCACTTTTCTTTCAAGGTTTTTTTTTGCCTGTAGTAGGAGGCTAAAGATCCAAATAAAAAGCTCCACTGAAAACTGTGAAGAGTCAAGCCCTAGGAGTGGGGCAACTAGCAGACAGAGCATTACCAACCTAGCCTTGAATATGCTCATTTCCTGACTGAAGTTAGATAATCAAACTGTATACTCTCTGCCTGGAAAAAAAAAAAATGAAAAGAAATTTTCTGAACACAACATAATCCTGAGCCATTTTTAACATAGAATAATACACATTCAATAAGAGAATAAGGCTTGTCAAGAGACAGGACAAAGTCAAATAGAAGAATAACAATAGATCACAGGTAATCAAGACACTGCAGTTCTCAGATAAAAATACTGAAATTGTTATGATTAGAATGTACAACGAAATAAGGTAAAACACTGGGGAAAGTAAAATGAGAAGATAGGAAGTTTCACCAGATAACTGAAATCTATGAAACTACATCAAATGTAAATTTTACAATAATAAAAAGAAAACTGTAAGAAATTAACTCAGTAAGTGTGTTTTATAATAGATTTGAGACAATAAAATACAGCATTGGTGAACTAGAAGGTGGGGCAATAAGAAATATTGAAGCATAGGTGGAGGAGAAAAAGAAGGCAAAGATAGGAAAGATCATAAAAGATCTATGAAACAGAGAAAAGTCTAAATAGAAGTGTAAATAAAAGTGTAAATAAAAGTGTAAATAGAATCAATGAGGAGGAAAAAGAAGTGGAATAAAGAAAACAGACTAAAGTCCACAGATATAAAATGTTCAGAAAAGTCCAAGCAGGATTAACACAGATCCACATCAAAGTACATACCAGGCAAGCTATTAAAATATATAAACAAACAAACAAAAAAAACAAAACTGTTAGAATGCAGCCGTGGGATGGGAGTGGGGGAACTGGAAAAAGAGATAACTCACAAACACTACAGATAAATCAAATGGAAACTTTAAAAATTTAGTTATATCTCATGGGAAAAATAGGGAAAAGTACATCTACTTCCCATTCCAGAATATACAAGTTCCCTATATTCAAATATCCACAGAAAGACAAATAAAAGAAAAAAAAGTGAAAAATGAAAAACAAACAGCAAACAAAAGATTAGTGGCATACTCAATCTCTAACATTTCAATCACTGTATTCAATGTTAATAGTATAAATGCACCAACTAAAACACAGATTGGCAGAGCAAATTAAAAAAGAATCCATGACTCAATTATACATTGTCTACAAGAAACTCACCTCAAATATAATTAAGATTAAAAGTAAAAAGAAAAAGAAACATACTTAACATTCAAACTTCAACAGCAAGAAAAAGGAGCTATATTAATTAATATCAGACAAGGTAGACTTCACAGCAAAGAAAACTGCCAGATTCAGAGAGGGACATTATATATTGACAATGGGTCAACTCACCAAAATGATATAGCAGTTTTAAACGTGTATACACTAAAAACAAATAAACAAAAAACAGGCAGCAAGATAGGTGAAGCAAAAATTGATACAACTGAAAGCATAAATGGACAAATTTAAAATTATATTTAGAGACTTTGATATCCTTCCCTTAAAACTGATAGACATAGTGGAAATTAGAGAGTATTTCAAACTGAATAATAATAAAAAATATTATATACCAAAGCTTGTGAGACACAGTAACTATTATGTCTAGAAAGAGATTTATAGCTGTAAAAACCTACACAGAAAAATTTTAAAAGGTTAAAAATAATCCAATCAATGCTCTCAGAGATTTGAAACATAATTTGCATTTTGAATCTACAGATTTAGGAGTAAGGAAATAAGGGTAGAAATTATTATAATACAAAACATATGTACAACAGAGGAAAAATTTTAAAAACCATAAAGGCGCAGAGTTCGTCCTTTACAATAACTAATAATATTGAATGAACTCCAGAAAAACTAATCAATAAAACCAGATAAAGAAGACATAAATTTTCAATATTTTTATTTAATTACAAATTACAAAAGCAGTATGTTGGAACTACTTCATACCTGCTCAAGACAGCAAAATATGTGCATGTCTTCCAACTTTAAGACTTGAAATAGGTTGTTCTGATGATATATTGGCAAATATTATAAATCAAGTTATTTTTTCCCCCAAAACTGGTTTATCAGCACATCACTGAACCAAAAAAATAAAAAGTAACTACAGTACTTATGACAATTTTATACAATAAAACTCAACAATTTAAATAACACATGTAGGATCTTAGAAAAACAAACAAAAATTTAAAAAATTGAAATTTTATAGTTATATATTAAAGAAATTTTGCAATTGAGAATCTTTGTACAAATCAATCTGTATGCCAGGACAGTGGCTTCTCCTGAAAATTCTTTCCTAAACAATTAAATAAAAAGTAATACTGCTTTTACAAAAACTTAAGATAGTGAAAAAGAAAACATGTTTATGGATTTGGTTTTTTTATATTTTTTTTGTAGTGAAATGTAATTTACATACAGTGAAATAGTAACATCTTAAATATACTATTTGATCAATTATAACAGATCTAGACCACTGTGATCTAGTGGGCTTCCCTGGTGGCTGAGACTGGTGGTAAAGAAACTTCCTGCAACGCAGGAGACCTGGTTCAATCCCTGAGTTGGGAAGATCTGGGCAAGGGGATGACTACCCTCTCCAGTGTTATGCATGGAGAATCCCATGGATAGAGGAGCCTGGCAGGCTACAGTCTGTGGGGCAGCAAAGAGTTGGACAACACTGAGCAACTAACCCTTTCACTTTCTGTGAAACCCACATTTCTATGATGCAGGAAATCCTATCATCACATAAAGCTCTTCCAAGGCCCTTAGTGAATGAGCCCTTCCCAAGAAGCAACCACTAATATAATTTCCATTAAAAAAGATTACTTTTGTCTATTCTAGATGTCATATAAATGAAATCATACAAATTTTACTTTTGTACATCTGATTTATTTAACTAATTTTATGGTTGTTATGATCCATCCTATTGTTTCAGGTACCATTATTTTGTTCCATTTTATTGTCAAATAGTATTGGACTATATAAATATAACACAGACTATTTTCTACCTATTTTAAAGATGATGGGCATCTGGAATGTTTCTATGTTTTGACTAACATGAAAAAGATGGTATACATTACACAGAAGAATTTTTAGGTACATAATTTAAATTTCTCTTTGAAATATACCTAGGAAAAGAATTGCTATATCATAATGCAAATTATGTTTAACTTTTTAAAACTGCTAATGCTATTCAAGAAAGATTTACTACTTTATGCTCCCACTGGAAGTTTATAAGTTTCGGGTGTCCCACATTTTCTACAGATTTTGGTGATGTAAATCATTTTCATGAATCCATTTTAGTGGGGATCTTGTGGACTTAATTGTTGTTTTAACTTGCATTTCCCTGATGAACAGTGACATTGACTACTTTCTTATGTGCTTATCAGCCATTCACATACCAGTGTCTGTACAAACCTTTTCTCTATTTTTAAAAATTGGCTTCATTGTTATTTTATTACTGGGATGCAAGAGTTATTTATATCATCAAGATATAAGTCTTTTGTCATAATATGTGAAGAGGGTATTTTCTTCCCATCTCTGGCTTATTTTCTTAATAGTTCCTTTTGATGAACAAAAGCTTTTAAATTTCTTAAAATTGAATTTACCCATATGTAGTGGCAACTTTTGTTTTTCATAGACTCATTAAGAATATGTCATCAGAGAATAATAATAATTGTACCTCTTCCTTTATAATCCACAGGATTTTATTTTTCCTCATTTCACTAGTGGAAACTGCAGGAGGTATAATGCTGAATAGCTGTGATGAGAAAGGACATCTTCCTCTTGTCAGTTTTGGGAAGTAAAGTGTTCAGTATTTTACTATTAAGTAGGTTTTTGCTTTTCTGCTTTATCCAACTGACCCCTTCTATTTCTAAAATTGATGTTAAATTGTAACCAATATATATTTTTTTTAACTGTAGTGGGGCTTCTCAGGTGTCCCTAGTGGTAAAGAATCCACCTGCCAATGCAGAAGATGTAAGAGATGCTGGTTCTTTTCCTGGGTAGGGAAGATCTCTGGGAGGAGGGCATGGCAACCACTTCAGTATTCATGCCTGGATAATCAAATGGACAGAGGAGGCTGGTGGGCTACAGTCTATAGTGTCACAAAGAGTCGGACATGACTGAAGCGACTTAACACAGGATTTTTACTGTAGTAATTGAAATATTAATATTCTCTTTCTTTTACTCTGGTAATCTAGTGATTACATTAATTGCTATTTGAATGCTAAACCAACACATTTTTAGATACAATCTACATGATAATTTGTATTATTCTCTTTATATATTGGTGGAATTGATTTGATAACATTTGTTATGATTTCTGTGTCTATGATTATAAAGGATATTGGTATAAATTTTCTTCCCATGTACTCTATTATCATATTATTTTGCTACTAAGGTTATGGTGGCCTTGTAGTATGAATCAGAGTTTCTTCTTCTCTTTAATATTATTAATTTTGTTTGTGTGTATAGGATTGACATTGTTTATTCAAATAGATTTGATAGAGGTCACTAGTGAAGTCATCTGGACATGTTTCTTTTGGAAATTTTGAAATGATGAGTTCAATATCTTTAATTAATATTAAGGTATTCATCTTTAAATTTTTTCTTAGGTTTTGATGAATTGTGTTTTTCAATAAGTGTGTTCATTTTACTTGTCAAATATATTTGCATAAAGTTGCTCATAAAACCCTTTCACTGTCCTTTTAAGTTTGTAAATTCTTCAGTAAGGATACTTCTCTCATACCTGATGTTAGTATTTTTTTATCAATTTTTTTAATCAGTCCTTTTAGAAATTAACCAACTTTGTTAATGTTATCAAAGAATACATTTTTGGATTGTTTAAGTCTGTTGCTTTTGTATATTTCATTGACATATGTTTTCTTCTATTATTTTCTTCCTCTGCTTAATGTTTGATTTCTACATGTTCCACATATCCTTGTTCCCCTATTCTTCCTTTCTTGCATTGTTTGCAATAATTCAGTTATTTTATGGCATTTAGAACTCATTAAAAGTTCTTGGCCAGCTGTGAACAGAACAATATCATTAAATTGTCTGAATCATGGTAAAAGACCCTGATGCTAGGAAAGATTGAGGGCAGGAGGAGAAGGGGGCGACAAAGGATAAAATGGTTGGATGGCATCACTGACTCAATGGACATGAATTTGAGCAAACCCCAGGAGATAGTAAAGGACATAGAAGCCTGGTGTGCTGAAGTTCATGTTGTTGCAAAGAGTTGGATATGACTTAGCGACTGAACAATAAAAACAACAAGCCTTGTATTAATGATTTGACTCTTAAAACTTTCCCTTTGGCACTGCAAAAAGGAGAAGGGTACATAATATTCTACTGCTATTAAACATGTAATTTTGACATTTTTGGCAACAAAATAAATCAAGAAATATATATATGTAAAAAAGAGAAGTGTATCTTTCATTATTTGAAGCCAAAAAGATTATGTACATAGAAAATTCAAAAGACTCTAAGATAATTATTAAAATCAATAACTGAATTTAGCAAGGTTGATATACAAAGTCATTTGCATCAAAACAAATAGGAAATAAATACATTAAAATAAATAGGAAATAAAACTTAAAATGATACTATTTACAATGCCAAGAATAAGAACAACAAAATTCTCAAGTACTCAGAATAAATCTAATAAAAGATGTTTAATATCACTCCTTTGAAAATCACAAACTGTTGTGAAAGAAAGTAAAGAAGATAAATAAATGGAGGGATAGAAAATGGCAATAATTGGATGATTTGCAGATTCAATTCAGTCCAAATAAAATTTTCAGTTTTTTTTTAGGAGTCCAAGTAGCATTTGATAAACTACTCATAAAATACATATAGAAACACATGGGGCCAAGACTAACCAAGGCAAGACTGAAAAAGGAAAAAAGCCAAAATCCTTGCTCTACCAGATTTCATACAATTTTGTAGTAATTGAGACATAGTAGTGTTAACATAGGGATAAACAAAGAGAAATAGAAGAGAAATGAATCAAGAAATAGACTCACATGTATTTGTTCCTTTAGTTTATGACAAATGTGATGAGGCAGTGTATTGGGAAGTAATGGTCAGTTTTATGGGTGGTAATGATTTAACTAGATATGCAAATTAAAAACCAAAACATTATGTTTAGTCCTACCTCAAACCACATAGAAAAGTCAATTTCATATGAATTACACATCAAATATTTAGGTAACACAATGAAACATTTATCAGGACACATAAGAGTATATTTTTATTATCTAGGTTTAAGACAATTTTTCTTAAAAAGAATAAAAAAAGATTTTTTAAATTCCTTTTTTATGGATAGTTTAGACTGCATCAAAATGGAGGATTTTTCTATTCATTATAGAATGGCATTAAGATTGTGAGAAGGTAAGCCACAAAGTAGAAGAAAAAATCTTAATAAATATATTAAATAAAGAAAGTGAAAGTGAAGTTGCTCAGTTGTGTCCAACTCTTTGTGACCTCATGGACTGTAGCCCGCCAGGCTCCTGCATCCATGGAATTTTCTAGGCAAGAGTACTGGAGTGGGTTGCCATTTCCTTCTCCAGGGGATCTTCCCAACCCAGGGATCAAACCTGGGTCTCCCGCATTTAGGGCAGACGCTTTACCGTCTGAGCCACCAGGGAATTCAATTTTATTTAATTCATTTAAATAAAATTTAAATAAAAAAATTTAATTTTAAATTTATTTAATTCATTTATTAAATAAATGACATATCAAATACAAAAGGGACTCTACAAATGAAAAAAAGTAAAACACAAAAGGGGGAAGTGGGCCAAGACTTGAAAAGGTTATTGCCAAAAAAAAGATAATCGAGTGGTCAAAATCTTTTGAAAAGTTACTCAATTCACAAATCATAAGATAAATGCAATTTAAAACCACGCTGTGATTCCATGACACCAATTAGAGTGGTTAAAATGAAAAATACAGATGATATTAAGTGCTGACAAGAACATGGAACAAATGGAATGCTTGCAGAAGTATAAATTGGAAAATTGTTTGGTATTAGATATCAACATCTTCTTATGCTATGCTTATTAAGTACATATCTGATAGAAGGGGCTTCCCTAGTGGCTCATCAGTAAAGAAATCTCTGTGCAACTCAGGAGCTACAGGAGAGGCTACAGGGTTTGATCTCTGGGTCAGGAAGATCCCCTGGAAGAGAGCATGGCAACCCACTCCAGTATATTCTTGCCTGGAGAATTCCACAGACAGAGGAGCCTTGTGGGCTACAGTCCACAGGGTCACAAAGGATCGGACATGACGGAAGAGACTCAGCATGCATGCATCTAATAGAAATATGTTCACCAAAAGACTGGTCCAAAAATACTGAGAGCAGAATTTTTCACACAATGGTCTCAAACTGGAAACAACTCAAATATTCATAAATAGTCAAATGTAATAATTCTGTTCTATGCATACACTGGGATATTATACTAAAAATTAAAAAGATCTTGTTATACATAACAGCATATGAATATTAAAAACATAGTATTGGCACTGAAATCTAGAAATAAGTTGTATTGTATACAATTCCATTAAAACAGCAAAACTAGTATAGGATGTTCAAAGTCAGAAGTTACATTTTAGTGAGGCTGTGAAAGAGTGGCAAGAGAGAAGCTTCCTGAGAGCTATTAACATTAATTTTCTGCTTCTCAATCAGGGTGCTACGTACACAGATATGCCCACTTCGTAAAAGTCCAATAAGGTATATACTTATATGCTGATGATTTCTGTTACACTTATTAAAATAAAGTCATATTTTATACTACATTTTTAAGATAGTGCTTTAATATACCCATATTATATTATCACCAAGCAAGAGGATACTATGTGACAATAATATATTATAACTAATAATAAAAGCACAAGGACACCAAGTCTAGATTTCCATTACTGTGAGAGGAAAAAAAAGGCTGAAATTTTGTATCAAGTGAACATCATTTCTCTGAGCACTCACACCAAATAAACTTCTAAATTAACAGACCAACTGCAATCAATTACATGCCTCGCTTTTCAGGTTTTCCTACTTCAGTCAGAATAAATTAATAGTCAATGTGAAATGAAATGAAATGTGCCATGGTAGAAATAGTCCTTCAAAATAAGTTTCAGTAAAGAAAGTCAGCATTTAACCTATAGTGTACAAAGATAAGCTCTTTCGACCACATATACACTCTCTATTTCCCACACACATATACACACACAAACAGGATAAATTAGGAGAAAGATTAGAATGATTGATAAAAGCTACACAACTATCTGTTTTTTTATTTTCCATCACCTTACTTTCACGTCTTGGATAATCTGACAGGTTATCTTCTAGTGCTACTGGAAACGTGGAGATTGTATAGGACTCAAGAGCATACATGGAAAAATTGTGTTCATTTGGCTGTGTTGACCCTGTGGGCTTAATGGATGACCTGGGAGAGGGAGCACATCTTAGTACATTAATATTTACTACTAGAGTAAATATTACATTTCAAAATTAGGAAGCACATTGAAAAACTTTAATAAATGAAATGAGACATGTTGGCAAATGGAGTATAGAGCTTTAGAGGAATGAGTATAAGATACTGAGTAGGTAAACAATTGAGACTCACAGAGAGAGATCATTATAACCCAGGAGACAGGAGCTCATAAATATGGACCACAGAGAAGAGACACTGCTCAAAGGTGAGGAACAAGGAGGCCTGGCATGATGCAGTCCATGTGGTTGCAAAGAGACGGATGCAACTGGGTGACTGAACAACAACAAAAGCCGGGCTAGTTGATACATTTTTCCAAGATACAGAGACACATGCAAGTCAGGTTAAGAACAACTGACATCTGAAATTCTAAGGAACGTGTCAAGAATGATTAAAATCTGACATCAATATTGTGTCAAAATGTACAGTGGTTTTGGAAATTAACTGTGTGTGTGTGTGCACGCATCAGTGTATAGCTTTGTGAATCTTTCTAGCTGGCTATAAGGGAAACTTTTACCTAAGCCAGATTTTCTCAATAGAATCACTATTTACACTTTAGACTAGGTATTTTCCTGTATGAAGTTTGCCCAGTGTATCAAATGGTATTTACATCATCCCTGGCCTCCACCCTTTAGATGTCAGTGGCACACCACACTTCCCATCATAACAATCAAAAATGTCTCATGCCAAGTCACTTCAGTCATGTCTGACTCTTTGCGACCCTATGGACTGTAGCCCACCAGGCTCCTCTGTCCACGGGATTCTCCAGGCAAGAATACTTGAGTGGGTTGCCATTTCCTCCTCCAGGAGATCTTCCTAAGGATCTAACCTATGTCTGTTATCTCCTACATTGGCGGTAGGCTAGGGCTACCTGAGAAGCCCCAAATGACTCAGAACATTGACAAATGTCCTCTAAAGGAAATATTGCCCCCAATCGAGAACCACTGATCTATGCAGATAAATAAAATGCTACTCCCTCTTCTATCTCATTTTTTTGCAATGGACTCACATCATCCACTCAATGATGGCTTAAACTTGAATGTGAATTGTGTTATCCCTGTGCATATTAACTATATAAGTGTATGTGAGGCAGAAATTATAGAAAGAATCATGGGAAGACCAATCCTAATGTTTCTATGACTGAACAAGTTCTCTAATTAGAAAAAAAGTAGCTGATTTTTTTCATTAGCTTTTAAAAGTATTTGCCTACTTTTTGGATTTTGGAAATTAATTAATTAGTTTTGGAATGCATTTATGATCTTTACACAGATAAATTTTCTCTTACTTATCACTCATACTTGGCTTATTTTAACAGACACATTTTCGCTAAGATGGATTGGAGCAACTGGGTTCATGATTTCCATGCACGCACAATTTTCAGATAACTATAGTTGCTGAGACAATAAGATTTAAAAAAAAGAAAAAAATAGAAAAGATTTTTTGAAAGCTGAAATTAAGAAATCATCTTATTGAGTCTAGATGAGTTATAATAGAAGAATTAGGTTGATTATCTGTATTTAGAGATTTCCTGAAGCATTTAGAAAGAGCACTAGTGTTAGAAGAATATTGGACAGAAACCAAAGAGAAACAGAAAACACAGTAAACAGAAAATTGACTAATTCAATTAAGATTTTTATATAAAATCTTATGCAACTCAAGACTGCAAAATATTAACCTTTAGGCCTTATTTCAAAATTGCAAAATAAATGCATAAATTGCCTAAATTTTGAAAATATTTACTATAAAATATAGAAGTTAAACATAGTTTTTTTTTCTTTTAAAAAGCTATTAACAGTTTCTGATATTTCATAAATAAGAAAATGGAGAAAGTTCAAAAAGCTACTTAACATCAACATTCTGAGCAGGAAAGGAAAGAGGGACTTCATTTCTACATATGAAAGGATTCTCATTTTTCAAAGACCTTCTCAAATGCCACCTTCTTGGGAATTTTCCTCTGTCTTCCTAATCAGAATTAATTGTTTCTGCACCTGAGCTTACAACAGCACATTGCCTATGCTTCTACTATGAAGTTTGATCTTCCTCACAATCTATGGAGTGAGTTGCCCCACTGATTGTCTCCTTGTAAGTTTAAGAACTCCAGGGGTTCAGGGACTGTACCCATTCCTTTTCTGTCCCTTATAGCAACTGATACAGATCTAGTGTAGAATAGAAATATTCTAAACATCTATTGAAAGTACCATTTGCATTTATCTTCCTGGTTTAACATCCTAAGGTAAGTAACTAAAACAAAATTTTTTAAAAATAATTTAGTTTGAAAGTTCAATGTTTTTTAATAATCATATCTACACAGCTATGTATTTGTAATCACATATTTGTATGAGCAAATTTGTAAACAAAAATAAAGTGTGACTAAGTCAGATTTCATTCCAGTCCCAAAGAAAGGCGATGCCAAAGAATGTTCAAACTACCGCACGACTGCACTCACCTCACACACTAGCACAGTGATGCTCAAAATTATCCAAGCCAGGCTTCAACAGTATATGAAGCATGAACTTCCAGATGTTCAAGCTGTGTTTAGAAAAGCCAGAGGAACAAGAGATCAAATTGCCAACATCCGTTGGATCATCGAAAAAGCAAGAGAGTTCCAGAAAGACATCTTCTTCTGCTTTATTGACTACACCAAAGACTTTGACTGTGTGGATCACAACAGACTGTGGAAAATTCTTCAAGAGATGGGAATACCACACCACCTGACCTGCCTCCTGAGAAATTTGTATGCAGCTCAAGAAGGAACAGTTAGAACTGGACATGGAACTACAGACTGGTTCCAAATTGGGAAAGGAATATGTCAAGGCTATACATTGTTACCCTACTTATTTAAGTTATATGCAGAGTATATCATGTGAAATGCCAGGTTTGATGAAGCACAATCTGGGATTAAGATTGCTGGAACAAATATCAATAACCTCAGATATACAGATGATATCACCCTTTTGGCAGAAAGTGAAAAAGAACTAAAAAGCCTCTTGATGAAAGTGAAACAGGAGAATGAAAAAGTTGGCTTAAAACTCAACATTCATAAAACTAAGGTCATGGTATCCGGTCCCACCACTTCATGGCAAAATATGGGGAAACAATGGAAACATTGACAGACTTTAGACTTTATTTTTTGGGGTCCAAAATCACTGCAGATGGTGACTACAGCGATGAAATTAAAAGATGTTTGCTACTTGGAAGAAAAGCTATGATCAACTTAGACAGCAAATTAAAAAGCAGAGACAGTACTTTGCCAACAAAGGTTTGCCTAGTCAAAGCTATGGTTTTTCCAGTAGTCATATATGGATTTGAGAGTTGGACTATGAAGAAAGTTCAGTTCAGTTCAGTTCAGTCGCTCAGTCGTGTCCGACTCTCTGCGACCCCATGAATTGCAGCACGCCAGGCTTCTCTGTCCATCACCAACTCCCGGAGTCTACCCAAACCCATGTTCATCGAGTCGGTGATGCCATCCAACCATCTCATCCTCTGTCGTCCCCTTCTCCTCCCGCTCCCAATCCTACCCAGCATTAGGGTCTTTTCCAATGAGTCAACCCTTCGCATGAGGTGCCCAAAGTATTGGAGCATCAGCTTCAACATCAAACCTTCCAATGAACACCCAGGATTGATCTCTTTTAGGATGGATTGATTGGATCTCCTTGCAGTCCAAGGGACTCTCAAGAGTCTTCTCCAACACCACAGTTCAAAAGCATCAATTCTGCGGCGCTCAGCCTTCTTCACCGTCCAACTCTCACATCCATACATGACCACTGGAAAAACCATAGCCTTGACTAGATGGACTTTTGTTGGCAAAGTAATGTCTCTGCTTTTAAACATGCTATCTAGGTTGGCCATAACCTTCCTTCCAAGGAGTAAGAGACTTTTAATTTCATGGCTGCAGTCACCATCAGCAGTGATTCTGGAGCCAAAAAATGTAAAGTCTGACACTGTTTCCACTGTTTCCCCATCTATTTCACATGAAGTGATGGGACCAGATGCCATGATCTTAGTTTTCTGAACGTTGAGCTTTAAGCCAACTATTTCACTCTCCTCCTTCACCTTCATCAAGAGGCTCTTTAGTTCTTCTTCACTTTCTGCCATAAGGGTGGTGTCATCCGCATATCTGAGGTTATTGATATTTCTCCCGGCAATCTTGATTCCAGCTTGTGTTTCTTCCAGCCCAGTGTTTGTCATGATGTACTCTGCATATAAGTTAAATAAGCAGGGTGACAATATACAGCCTTGACGTACTCCTTTTCCTATTTGGAGCCAGTCTGTTGTTCCATGTCCAGTTCTAACTGTTGCTTCCTGACCTGCATACAGGTTTCTCAAGAGACAGGTCAGATGGTCTGATCAAATCCCTTATGAGTATACAGCGGAAGTGACAAATAGATTTAAGGGACTAGACCTGATAGACAGAGTGCCTGATGAACTATGGACAGAGGTTCGTGACATTGTATAGGAGACAGGGATCAAGAAAATCCCCATGGAAAAGAAATGCAAAAAAGCAAAATGGCTGTCTGAGGAGGCCTTACAGATAGCTGGGAAGAGAAGAGAAGCGAAAAGCAAAGGAGAAAAGGAAAGATATTCTCATCTGAATGCAGAGTTCCAAAGAATAGCAAGGAGAGATAAGAAAGCCTTCCTCAGCTATCAATGCAAAGAAATAGAGGAAAACAACAGATTGGGAAAGACTAGAGATCTCTTCAAGAAAATTAGAGATACCAAGGGAACATTTCATGCAAAGATAGGCTCGATAAAGGACAGAAATGGTATGGACCTAACAGAAGCAGAAGATATTAAGAAGAGGTGGCAAGAATACACAGAAGAACTGTACAAAAAAGATCTTCACGACACAGATAATCACGATGGTGTGATCACTCACCTAGAGCCAGACATCCTGGAATGTGAAGTCAAGTGGGCCTTAGAAAGCATCACTACGAACAAAGCTAGTGGAGGTGATGGAATTCCAGTTGAGCTATTTCAAATCCTCAAAGGTGATGCTGTGAAAGTGCTGCACCCGATATGCCAGCAAATTTGGAAAACTCAGCAGTGGCCACAGGACTGGAAAAGGTCAGTTTTCGTTCCAATCCCAAAGAAAGGCAATGCCAAAGAATGCTCAAACTACCGCACAATTGCACTCATCTCACATGCTAGCAAAGTAATGCTCAAAATTCTCCAAGCCAGGCTTCAGCAATACGTGAACCGTGAACTTCCAGATGTTCAAGCTGGTTTTAGAAAAGGCAGAGGAACCAGAGATCAAATTGCCAATATCCGCTGGATCATCGAAAAAGCAAGAGAGTTCCAGAAAAACATCTATTTCTGCTTTATTGACTATGCCAAAGCCTTTGACTGTGTGGATCACAATAAACTATGAAGAAAGCTGAGTGCCAAATAACTGACGCTTTGAACTGCGGTGTTGGAGAAGACTCTTGAGAGTCCCTTGGACTCCAAGGAGATCCAACAAGTCAATCTTAAAGGAAATCAGTCCTGAATATTCATTGGAAGGACTGATGCTGAAGCTGAAACTCCAATACTTTGGCCACCTGATGCAAAGAACTGACTCATTGGAAAAGACCCTGATGCTGGAAAAGATTGAAGGTGGGAGGAGAAGGGGATGACAGAGGATGAGATGGTTGGATGGCATCACCAACTCGATGGACATGAGTTTGACCAAGCTCTGAGAGTTGGTGATGGACAAGGAAGCCTTGTGTGCTGCAGTCCGTGGGGTCACAAAGAATCTGACAAGACTGAGCAACTGAACTGAACTGAACTGAAGTCAGAAATGGGCACAGGTAGAATCATAGACTTTTAGCGCAAAAAGTACTTAAAAATTAGGAACTGTAATTTCTTAGTGTAGAGGAAAGTAAGCAGAGCCCTCTTTATTTATTCGTAGCCTGGGAGCTCATTTAAAGGAAGCCAGGTCCATATCATAAATCTTTTTTCCTACTATACCTTACTACCTGCAGACTGTTTAATCCACGCAGACCAAGAGTGGTGAGACAGTAGGTCTGGGAAATAAGCCTAAAACAACAGGATAGAAAAATCTGAATCAGGAGTTTTCAAATTAATATCAATGTTTTGGTTCTATTTTACAGCTATAGGATATCCAAAAATGAAACAAACAAAAAGATATATAAATGCCTTCGAAGAAACAGAAGAAATTTAAAAGTAACGTGAGTTGAATCAGCTTCTTCTTTTCTGGTTGTTAATAAGTAACTGACTTTTAAAGCACTACTACCAAGGGACACATGTCCTTTTGACTAAAGTACACATGACAAATTCTAACTACTAAGTGGGACAATCTAAGTTTTAATAAAATAAGATGTATGACTAAGCTGTTGGTATATAATTATATAAAATTAATTATAAGATTACACAATATCCAGATAACCTTTTTACTTGAAATTTTATTTTATAATTCCTCCTGTGTTATTTCAATGAACAAAGGAAGTTAGATTTATTTCATTTGTAAGAGAAAAGTGAGTTATCTATATTCAGATGAGAACTACCAAATTGGCAATTTTTAGATTTTGTATAGCCCTGATTAATTTTTAAAAAGATAATAATGAAACAATTTCAGAGCTACAAAACATAATACACTAAAATTCTCTATGGTGTTTTGGGGAGATGCAATTACTACAGAATAATAAATTGGGAAAATAGAAATAGAGCATTTAATCTACATGAGTAATTGGGACACCTGCACACAGCAAACAGTTAAGCTGTTGGAAGATGTTAAATGATTAGTTTTGGGTTTTTTTTTCACAATTTCAGCTATTATCATTACAGTTTTTATTACTGAAAGGTTATGGAAGAAATCTATTGATGACTAGAAATTTAATTTGATTAATCTAAATGCTTGGGAGGAACTGGGCCCACCCTGTAATTGGTAATTCTCAAATAATTTACATTTAGAAACACATTGGGAGGTAAATATGATCAGATCTTTCTGGAAAATTGACAATTAACTGTGACTTTCTGATCAATAGCTTATAGATATATACCTTTCAGTGAAAACAATGAATACACTTTATAGTTCTTGTTTTGTTCCTTGTTATACTAGATGTCTTATTCGTGAAGCTCTTTTGTATCTTTGTCTTTCATAATTCAATTGATCCATTAATAGAAATTCTTTAACAATTTTGTAAAACAATCTGTAAGACTGCCAATAAAAGTAACAGAGTCATGCTCAGTCCTTCAAATGTAATATTATTTAGAAAATCCTAAACTACAAACAGTATGTTGGTTAGAACTTGAAGTTACAGTATGCCCAACATTACTGGAGAAAAAAATACAGATTAACAAAAACATGGGATTTCCTCCAATCAAAAATGACTGTACAAAAAGAGGAGGGAAATAGTGTAATGGGAAGGACTATACAGGGTTGGGGATCTTTTTCTAATGTGCATAAAAATGTATTCAATTTACAACCCAGAAAGACTTCTTAGTAAGTTTTTGGCAAGGCAAGGGTAGAGGAAAATAGAAGGACATTCAGTTCAGTTTAATTCAGTTACTCAGTCGTGTCCGACTCTTTGCAACCCCATGAATCGAAGCACGCCAGGCCTCCCTGTCCATCACCAACTCCCAGAGATTACCCAAACTCATGTCCATTGAGTCGGTGATGCCATCCAATCATCTCATCCTTTGTCATCCCCTTCTCCTCCTGCCCTCAATCCTTCCCAGCATCAGGATCTTTTCCAATGAGTCAACTCTTCGCATGAGGTGGCCAAAGCATTGGAGTTTCAGCTTCAACATCAGTCCTACCAATGAACACCCAGGACTGGTCTCCTTTAGGATGGACTGGTTGGATCTCCTTGCAGTCCAAGGGACTCTCAAGAGTCTTCTCCAACACCGCAGTTCATAGCATCAATTCTTCGGTGCTCAGCTTTCTTTATAGTCCAACTCTCACATCCATACATGACCACTGGAAAAACCATAGCCTTGACTAGATGCAGTCAGTTCAATTTCAGGACAGGGGGAGGAGTTATACACTTTCAAAAACTTGGCTGAATTTTGAAAGGCGCTATGGTAACTTGGCTAAGATAGTGGCCCTTGAACCATGCTATGTGGGCTTTGAAACTCAGCTTCCCTGATTAAATAAGGCTTATACTTGGGCAAAGTTATTTCACTGCTTCCTCTTCAGTTTTATTATTCTTTAAAATAGGGATAATGATATTTTTTACTTCATGAATATTTCAGAATTATCAAAAACTTCTTGTATATGGTGTACCTGGTAGCCTAGTACATGGTGAATGCTCAAAACAATAATAACAATTACTATTTCTTAAACAGAACCAGCATATGCAAAAAACTAACATTTTTTTCATAGAATTTTATAATTATAAGATTTTTTTTGGTGATAACCCTAAAGATCATTTTGAAATATTAGCAGTGCTAATATTTGATATATTACCATTAAATGAATTCTGAACAAATATGTTTAATATAAAAACTCAGGTTTTTAAAGATCTCAGTCCTTTCATGTGGATATACTAGAGTTAGGTAAATCAACGCTTTTCAGAACAGAGGGTTATGATATTCCTGGAGGTTACAGTATATTTTTGTTCAGTTAGAACAGTGTAAATTCATGCTTTGCTGAATACATATTGACTTCTTCCATAAAAGTTAAATCTATTTCAATATTGACAAAATATTTCCTCCATATTAGGAATCTGAGATCATAGCCAACAAAGATAAACTGGAGAAATTCTACAATTCAAAGAGGACATCTGTTTAGGATATTAGTTTTGCAGAAGCCGTGGGTTCATCATAGCAGTTGATGAAATTAAGGAGGAAAGGGGAAAGACAGAGGCATAAACGGGCATTGAGGCAGCATAGGAGTGTGAATGAAGAAAAGGGCTTGTGGCTTTAAAACACATCTGCAGACTATCTGACTCATATCCCTCCAAAAGGTGAAAATATTTGATCTCCTCTTGGAACCAGGCTAATCTCTGGCACTTACTTAATGAATAGACAATAGCAGTAATGATACCACATGACTTAAAAGGATAGAAACACCCTAGTCTGGGAGCCTGTACAAGTCTGGTACCTTGAGTTTGCCAAGTGGAGAAACCATGTAAAGAGGCTACTGAAAATGAATGAGAGAAATGAGAGACCAATAGATGAGAGAAATGAGAGACCAACAGATGAGAGACAGAAAGACTGACCTAAGGAGCCCAGCTGTTTAAACTTTCTAGTCCAGAAATCAGAAATTATATTGGAAAAGCTTTGAAGATGATGCCAGCCCCATTATCTTCTGAGTGCAATTATACGAGACTCTGGATGGCTCAGTGGTAAAGAATTCGCCTGCCAATGCAAAAACCCCAGGAGATACATGCTTGATCCCTGGACTGGAAGATCCCTTGGAGAAGGGCATGGCAACCCCGTATTCTTGCCTGGATAATCCCATGGACAGAGGAGCCTGGAGGACTACACGCCACAGGGTTGCAAAGAGTTAGACATGACTGAGCATGCACACACACAATACTAGATATTTTAGCTAAGTTTGTCAACCCCCTGATTTGTGAGTAAATAAATAAATTATATCATTTCAAGCTATTGTTTTGTAGTGGCTTATTACACAGCAATGGATAATTAGAACAATGTGGGCTTTCAAGTGGGTAGTCATCACATAAATGTTCAATAGGATTTAACAAGTTGTAGAATTTCTTAATTTTGTTTGATATTATTTATTATATACTTAAGAGTATCAAAGGGCAATAGAAGTCCAGAAGATGATTTCTTTGTTCCTATATGCAGTGCCATGAAACAGGCAGACAGTAAGTTCTTTAAATGTATAAAATAACTCCAGGCATTTATGTGATAAGAAGAAACAATAGATCATTCAGTGGATTAGGGGTTGATTATCTAAGATAGAGGAGTCAGGGAAGATATTTCTCGACAGATAGAAGTCTTCCATGCATGCTCATTCAAGCTCTTTCCCACTTCCAGCTGACAGGGATGGAGGTAATACTCAGAGCAATCTTAGAAGCCATAGATTGAAGATGACAGAAACATCATCACCCTAGGTGCCTAATGACTGCATGAAATAGACTCTCTTTTCCTACATGCCCCCACTACACACACCAATCACATATACAATGCCACTGCCAACATAATCAAGTAGGGAACATCTTAAACTCTTCCATGATAAAAGCTAAAATATTTTTGTTTTGGATAATTATATGTATGGGTCTTTTTGTTAACTCAGCTTGTTGTTATTGTTTAGTCCTTAAGTCATGTCCAACTCTTTTGCGACGCCATGGACTGTATCCCGACAGGCTCCTCTGTCCATGGGATTTCCCAGGCATGAAGACTGGAATGGGTTGCCATTTCCTTCTCCAGGGGATCTTCCTGACCCAGGGATTGAACCTGCATCTCCTACATTGCACGCAAATTCTTTACTACTGAACCACCAGTGAAGCCTTGGCTATCCTATATAACTCAGCCTAGTCCACCTTATATAATATAGTGTATAAACAGCCCCTTCTAAAATAGAGGCTGAACTGGAAAGAAGATTAATAAAAAGACTATTTTAATCAATGAGGGGAAACATGCTGATAGCTTACACAAGAGTGGCCACAGTGAACTTGGCAAGACATGGTCAGATTCAGAGTATAGTTCAAAGATAGAACCAAAAGGACTTACTGATGATTACATAAGAACATCAGCTAGAAATTTTGAAAATTCTTATAATCCTTCTAATACTCTTGTGAAAGCAGATAATAGAATAGACTTTTCCTGATTCATTCTTGACAGAGAACAAAATCCACAGAATTTCACAAGGAGTGTAAGGCAAATCTCCTTCTTATGCAGAATTTTCAAAAGTGAAAGAAACTCCATTCTATGATTCTAGGGATTTATAGATAAGTTATGGATGTGAGAGTTGGACTATAAAGAAAGCTTAGAGCAGAAGAATTGATGTTTTTGAACTGTGGTGTTGGAGAAGACTCTTGAGAGTCCCTTGGACTACAAGGAGATCCAACCAGTCCATCCTAAAGGAGACCAGTCCTGGGCGTTCACTGGTAGGACTGATGTTGAAGCTGAAATTCCAACAGTTTGACCACCTGATGCAAAGAGCTGACTCATTTGTAAAGACCCTGATTCTCAGAAAGATTGAGGGCAGGAGGAGAAGGGGACAACTGAGGATGAGATGGTTGGATGGCCTCACCGACTCAATGGACATGAGTTTGGGTAGACTCCAGGAGTTGTTGATGGACAGGGAGGCCTGGCGTGCTGTGGTTCATGGGGTTGCAAAGAGTCAGACATGACTGAGTGACTGAACTGAACTGAAGCACAGAGAAAAGTATCAAAGATCAAAGTTGACTGGAAAGATATCTTTGAATAAAACTGTGAGATGACGCTTCTCAGGCCCAAGGCAGTTGGGGAGCCTATTTCATCTCAGGCCTACTTAGGGGCATTTCATGGGACCAGCCAAAGCACTGAAATATTTTCCCTGAAATGATGCCTGGACATATCTGAGGAAATCAAAACTTGTGTGACCATAGGCTAGAAGTTGCTACACTAGAATCTCTGTGCTCTCACAGCATTTATTGGTAAGCACTTCTGCCTACAGCTGTGAGTCACATAGGGGGGAGAGGTAATATGGGCTTCTTGTCTTGGGCTTTTGTTGAGCTGGCTGCCTCAAGGAGAGAGAAGCCTTCAGCAGATAGGCAGGAGGGATAAGACACAATATGCTCAAGGAATATGACACAGTGATGGTCTTGGGACAGTGTATGACTAGCGATCTCTCCTTGGCACACACAGTTGTGTATCTCTTCTAGATTGTTGTTGTCATTTAGTCACTAAATGAGTGTCATTTAGTCATTAAAGTTGTGTCCAACTCTTTTGCAACCCCATGAACTGTAGGGCTTCCCATATGGCTCATGGGTAAAGAATCCACCTGCAATGCAGGAGATGCAGGCAGATGTGGGTTCAAACACTGGAGTGGGAAGATGTCCTGGAGGAGGGCATGGCAACCCACTCCAGTATTCTTGCCTGGAGAATCCCATGGACAGAGGAGCCTGGCGGGCTACAGTCCACAGGATTACAAAGAGTTGGACATGACTGAAGCGACTGAGCCTGCATGGACTGTAGCCCACCAGGTCCTTCTGTCCATGGGATTTCCTAGGCAAGAATACTGGTATGGTTTACCATTTCCTTCTGCAAGGGATCTTCCTGACCCAGGGATTGAACCTACATCTCCTGCATCAGCAGGTGGGTTCTTTACCACTGAGCCGCCATAGAAAAGTCCATTAATGTGCCACAGAAGAAAAACAAAATTATATCGAGAAACCTTCCTACCCTACCCCAAGCTAAGAATGTCAGGATCTGGCTATCAGGTCAGGGACAGGGTCATGGAGAGGAGGGCAGAGAATAAATAGACAAACAAGAAGAAGCCAACCATACTAGCCCCCCGTTCCCTTGCCCACTGAAGGTCTCCAGCCCAAAGTTGCCCCAAGCTGTGCAGGGGAGAAAACTTTCCATTACATCAGGTTAGGGTTTGTATTACTATTTTGCAGCATGCATACAAAACTCTGAACTAAATGTATGACTGTAATTTGAATGCACTGCAGGACTCTATTTCTAAAAATGAACCAAAGGTCCATGGTGTCTGTCTGATTTTTTTTCTGAAGCAGGTCAAGATTAAGCCACTGAATACAATTTTTAAAAACTGCAGGACACTAAAATATAGTAATGTCTTGATCATGGTATGAACCATGCTTGCTCAACACAGTGGCTCATTTAATTCACAACAGAAGAGAAATGTGGGCATTTCTGAATACAGTGACTCACAACAGAGAACTTTGGGTGGGAAAGTGGAAACCGAGCTCAGGTCACCAACATGTACCTAGGACAACAGCATAATTTTCTTATCAAATGTATGAAGGAACTTCCCTTCTGACTTGGGAGAAATGTAGCTTAATCACTATAATCTCTTAGAGGATCATAAGAAAAGAATTGCTGCTCTGTTTCTGAACGTCCAACAAAACATTAAAACCTATGAGATTCCTCTTCAGTTTTGGAGCTCACTATCTACATAGATGGTAAACTACATTATTTAAAGTGTTTTCTATTTTTTAAAAAGCAAATGACACATTCAGAAACGTTTCTAGAATTTATTTTTTCCTGTCTGCTCTCTACAATCTTATTCTGTCCATGGATATTCTCAAATGACAGTGGAAACTCAATGCACAGAATATGCTCATGCTTGCTTAGAAAACCTGGTCTGTGGCTCTTGATGTAATTATGGAAAAGAACGGGGGAAAATGAACCCAGAGTTCTATTTTTGCTGTATCCATGACACAGTTCATCTAAGATATGGCAAAGTTCTACAAATTCAAAAGACTTGAAAATAATTTATTTGATGTAATAAGAAGAAAACCATTTTTTCTTTAACTAAATTTCTTGGTCTTTGTGGCAGATACCAAATGCCTCATATTACTGTAGCAGTTTTTCTCCTCACAATTTAATCTAGGACTTGTTAACCAAGGCTATTTCTATATTCAGCAAGATCACATACAAACTCGAATTTATGAATTATGTGAATGCTACTGCTGAGAAATTCTACTGATAATATGACTATGCAAATGGACACTTCAGGTAAACTAAAGGCATAAAAGAGAAATTATAAATTGAAGAAATACATAGTTAAGGGTTTATTTGTTTTAGGTCATTCATGTCAAAGCTGAAAACTATCTTTAGTAAGAATACATATGAAAACTTCTAGATGGGCTAGGAAGAAGGAAATCATTCTAGGAGTATATATTTGCTGTGAATTGATTGAGTTCTTTATGGAGGGTCCCTGAGCAACACCACCACTATGCTGGACACTTTGCCAGTTATGCAGGAATTCAATACAGTTGCAAATGACTCTATGATTAAACTAGATTTAGAAATCTAAATGACCATAGTCACAAAAAATTGATATGAAAACTGACTTAGAAGTTGGGTTGGTTCTGAGTCTGAAGTTTTAGGAACAATTTAATCAACTGATTTTCCTTTTTATGTATGCTAATTGCTGATACATGGTTTAAAAGAAAACTAAGTATGAAAAATACTTCTTTCAGTAACATCCGGTTTCATAAGAAAACATTGCAGTAGCTGAATAGGCATGAAGTTTTATTTTATAATGATCCTAAGATAATGGTCTATCTGGCAATTACTAAGTACAATTGCTAAATACACATTGTATGAGTACAATTTTGTGGCAGATAGTGCAGTATCCACAGTGTCTTGGTTTACATTGTAACATCTTGCAGTATCTTGAATAGAATGTATTTTTGACCAAATAGTGTATTTCTGAAAGTTTAGATAGTAACAGATAACTATGGTCACTAAAACTACTAGCCTATGTTCACAAAATCACAAGTGTTTATCTCAATATACCCAATTATATTTTGTTATTATTATAATCTTCCATCATGAGAATTTTTCATCTGTCTACTGGAAGAGGCCCATATGGATATCTGTTTTAACTTTAGAGGCACGGATATCCACCCTCAATCCCAAAGCCAGGGTCAAGCCAGTGAAGTGAGACAAAAAGAAATATGCTCTCCTTGCACAGTGACTTTACCTTCTCTGAAATGGAAAGTTAGCATCTCCTCCACATGTAGCGCCAGTACACTAGCTATAGAACATCCCTGCTTTGACTTAGTGGTAGGTAAGCAGTAGGTCACTACCTACTTTTTACATCAATTCCTCAAATAAACTTTTACCTTTCCCTAACTCTAACTTTTCCATGACTTTAACTAATCTCAGTCTGTTAAAACTCTACCCAGCCTACAAGACCTGATACAAATTATTAGATATTCCCTAATACTATCTGCCAGAAACTACTATAATTTTTATGTCTATAGCTTTGCCTATGCTTGCCAAATACTCTATCATATAGCTCTAAATTGATACATTTTATTTTCACTCTCTGACAGTAGAATCCTTGAGTACAAGGTAATGTTTATAGATTTCAATGTAATCCCACAGTTTAAGGTTCTTCACATAATAGGGGTTCAATAAATGTTTATTAAACATTACATTGATACATTTGTTAAATCCTTAAACTAATACTCAATCTGTATAATAATGCATAATGTTCTATGCCACATTTGGGTTTTAAGTTTTCTTTTTTTAGATAAAACTATTCCACAGTATCACTAAGAATGTGTTATGAAAACTATTCAATGCAAATATAAAGCAGTGTTATTAAGACTCAGAAATCTTAGGTTACTTTTATAATTAAACAACATTATTTACAAACATTATTTGCTTTATCATAGCCTGGCTAACCTAGAAATTTATGCTGTAACATTCTCTAGGCAAACTTACCTCTCACAATGATGTTGGTGGACTTTTTTGCAGGGTTTCCCACGTTATTATTGGCAATGCAGCTGTAAGTGCCAGCATCTTCTGAGGTGATGGCAGGTATGGTCAAAGTTCCTCCATTCAAAACAGTCTTTTCAGGCAGAGTCCCAAAGGACCTGACCCATGTGAGAGAGGGTACAGGCTCTCCTCCTGTTGTGACACATACTAATGTTATGGCCTCTCCAGGATTTACAACAATAGGGTCATCCACCAAGAGTTTAATTGACGGAGATGCTAAAAGACAAACAAAAGAACATGCACCTATTTAGTTCTACTACAGCTAGACTTTAACAGTATGCTTTATATTTACACGAATAATTAAAATGAAATACTGTTCTCTTGTGCCAAAATCTTATTGTATTGATCAAATTTAAACCATATAGAATGGTTATTTATTTTAATTATGTGGCGTAAACCTGTGGAATTTTACTAAGAATCTTACACATGGAGAGGGGAATTAAATTTTATGTATTCTTGAATTATTGTTCCACAATTAGAATGATGAGAAGAATTAAAGTTTTAAAACAAAAATCCCTTTCTCTTTAATGTTGACAATCATTATTTGTTTTTGTCCTTCCAGGTATATTGAAGCTGTTTAGTTCTTGTATTTTCATGGTCAAGATCATCATTTATTTAATTTTTGGATCGTCCTCAGGTCAAATGATACATATTTTGCAAACTGAACACAATCAAGTAAGGAAAAAGATTGCCAGAGGTTTTTACCAGGAAGTGGGCCTGGTTTTTCATCTTGAAAGGAATAACAAAATCATGCAATTTAAAGCATCACCAATATTTCACCTCTAACCTCTGTTCAGAAAGTTTAGGCAATGTGAGTTCTCATAACTGCTTTAAAACTTAGAAGCAAATAAACCTCTTTTCAAAAATAGTCACCAAACTATGATGGCCACCACTCCAATGTTTGCGTTATACTGATCTCCCCAGTGAAAGTAAGTTGTTTGAAAATTTTCAGGTAAAAAAAAAAACGTAGATAAATATCCATTCAATAAAAAATGCCTTATTGCAGACTTTTCATCAAACAAAGTAGAAACTGCACAAAAATCTGTTCACACACAGTACTTTCTTTTCTGCTTATATCAGTGTCAGTCTACGTAGCACATTCCTAAATAAGAACAGAGGAAATGCATTATGCTAATATTTGAGTCCATACATTCAGAAATATTTGAGGCCAAATTTAAAACCGAAATCTATCCATATTGGGAATACAAAGTGTTCAACTGTACTGTGTAACTGTTTTTAGATACTAATTTCAGCTCAGAATTGGAGAGAGCTTTTCTCAGAATGAAAGGTAAACTCCCTATGGGGTTCAGTATTCTGCTTTGATGGAATATATAAATGTTCAAATGAACATTTATATATATATCTATATCTATCTACCTATC
This sequence comes from Giraffa tippelskirchi, assembly GCF_054371585.1. Taxonomy (NCBI): domain Eukaryota; kingdom Metazoa; phylum Chordata; class Mammalia; order Artiodactyla; family Giraffidae; genus Giraffa; species Giraffa tippelskirchi. Next base: position 102,728,845 of record NC_137281.1, read on the forward strand.
TATATATATATATATCTTGCCTTTTGGGACATGGGTGTTTCTTGAGGGCATTATACTAAGTGAGATAAGTCAGAGACAGATCCCATATGATCTCACTCATATGTGGAGTATAAAAAAATAAACAAAAAGCAAAAGAAATGTACAAACCAGACCAAAAAAAAAATGTAGATATAGAGAACAGAGTGGTGATTACCATAGGGAAAGGAGTAGGGGAAGAGTGAAATAAGTAAATGGTATCAACTGTATGGTGATAGACAGAAACAAAATTTTGGGTGGTGAGCATGCTGTAGGGTATACAGAAGTAGAAATATAGTATTGTACCTATGAATCTTATAGACTATTACAGATCAGTGCTGCCTCAATAAAAAACAAATTTGAAAAGATGCTATGGGAGAATAAGTAAACAATTCCATGTTATAATTATGGTTCTGTGTAATGGGCATAGAATGCCTGGGTGACTTTTTAAACATTGTTGGCCTTTCTAACATCACTGTAAGTAATACACAAGTTTTCAAAGTATTTTAATTGCCCTTCTGAGGTGTTGACTTTAAATTATTAAAATATATGATTAAAAACCTGTTGGGAAAGTCACAAAATGAAAATAAGAGACAACAGGCACTGCAGAGTTTGGTAGAAAAGAAAGTATTTCAAAATTCTATTTAATATTGTTAAACTGATAAAAAGATACTACTAATGAAATTTTAAAAAAATAGATAGTATACTTAATTATTGACACAGCATTATGAAACAGTAATAGAAATTCTTACAGCCCAGTTTGAGGTAAACAATATAATCTTACAAAGATATTTATTTAAAACACAACTCTAGAGAGTTCAATAGTTATATTAATAAGACTCATTTGTTTTACACCATGTTTTAGTAAATTAAAAATCCCAAGGCCAAAGTACCATTAATAGTATATGTTTAGATTATGGAAACACACAATGGTGATATTAAGTCAAGAAATATTTGCCCCTGAAATTGACTTGTATAAGGATGAGTTGTTTTAAATATACCTGTACATTTTGAGGACACATAATAAAACATTTATTAATTTTGCTTTATAGTTTTAATTTGAAAGTTGAAACTATTGTTATTTCAAGATTCAACATTTTTTTTAGAGCCTTTAAAATCTCAGGCAAAAGTGAATTGCAAGTGAATGATATTATTTTAAACAGTGTTTTTAAACTCTCCAACCACATTGCTTCCATGCACTGTTTCCTATTTTGTACTTACAAAGGTAATTAGGAAATTAAGAAAGATTGATCTCATTGCATTAGATCATGTACATGGCTGAGTGTTCTTCAAATGTCTATTGCATGCTTTGCTTGAACTACTCCATCATTACATAAGAACAAATGTACAAAGCCATTGACATCATCAGCTTCCATATAACCATAAGACAAGAGCATTGGTCAAAACCATATTGCAGTATCTGGACATCTAGTCATTCCTCACAGTAACATGTGAGAGATGGATTACTATTTGAAGTTCATTTTTAAGTTAATAAAAAAATGAAACATAGGAATTAAAAAGGAGCAAGAGAAAAACAGAGTGGACAGTATGTTAGGTTTTATTTGGAATGTTCATCAAACCAATGTAAAAAGTAGAAAAAGGTGAACTACATAAAGTAAACAAAGGCAGTTTATCAAGTTAAGTAAAGAAGCATTGAATGGATGATGGATGAAAGTAGGGGGAGGAGTGGGAGAGAGGTCCAAAAGGGAGGGAATATATGTGTACGTATAGCTGATTCACCTCATTGTACAGCAGAAACTAACACAACATTGTAAAGCAACTGTACCCAATTAAAAAAAAATCACATATTATTTTAAACATGTTTTATAGTTATCACCAAATGGCTCAAATTACATAAAAATTATTCCAACGAAATCTGTTTTTAACATGACACACACTACCAGCCATAAACATTCTCTAGGTACAGAGTGCTCATAAATAAGTGCCCACCTGACTTTCAGAATGAGAATCTTGCCAGCACTCAGTGATGGAAGGCATGGCTCATCATAGCAATTGTCTCAGAGACTTGACTCTCTCCTTAAGATCAGTATGTCAACATTCTAGCATGTTTGATATGCTCTGTGGTGCAAATACAGTAGATAGATAGATCTATAAACTATTGGTCCTGGGAGGGATGCGATGAAGTATAATGAGAGAAAAAAAAAAAGAGAAAGGAGGGGAAAAGAAAGAGAGGAGAGACCAAACAGTCTGTGGTTTTTATTTTCCAAAATACTAAACCCTTTAATAACTATAACATGGAAAGTATATTTCAGGAAATCTCTCTGAGGAAGAGAACTCTTCCCAAGTTCTCTTCAACTCCTCCCCTCCTGGCAAACAAAAAGAAAAGTTTTTTGGGCTGAGCAACAGTTACTTCAGTGGATCTGTGACAGAAGGAGAACTGGCTTCTTGACTCCCACACCAAATCCCAAACATTTGGATATTCAAGAGCAAAGGGGATCTCTGTGTCTCTTCTTGGTTGAGGTCACTAAGTGTGACTGGCTAGACAGACATAGTGAGTCCACGGGGCAGGCTCCATGCTTCAGGGGAACAGCCCCAGCCCCAGATGATGGAATGGAAGAAGTGGAAAGACAGGTCAGAACTGAATGTGACAAGACAATTGGAGTGAAGGAGATGTTAGGTGATCCATGCCCATCAGAGATCCAAGTCTCATGTCCCACACCATGATGAAATAAAAGCAACCCCTAGAATTTAAACAAAATCTGGTGGAAATGGGAACTCCATGTTACCAATTTCTGAAATTATGGCAGAATAGATAGTTGAAATAAAAATGAAGTTAAATTATAAAATAATAAAGATATATTTCTTTCAAACCTGAGTTTGTAGGCTGGGATTCATACCCATTAATTTTAGTGAGTCAGTTCCTCATGAGGTCCTCTGGATGGGCAATACAAAGGTTTAGCTTGGGGTTAATTAAGAATACATTCTGTAGGAAGAAAATACTATTTTAGCCAAGGTCAATGACTTCTTTTGGTGCTTCGTTTGGCTATTACCTAACATAATAGCTTGCTGAAGAGAAACAGTTTTTTAAAAAATGAAAACAATGCAGTGATAATCATCTTATACTTTTAGAGATTTAGCCCTCCATGGATCTGGGCAATTTTTAAAAAGGAACTTAGATTTCTACCCCTGATTCTGATTAAACGGATGTGAAGTAGTTAACTACAGTAAAAGCTGCCATTTGGCTTGAGTTAAAGATACCCTAAGACACATAATTCCTTTATTGAAAGGAAACTGACTATTGAGTCACAGAGAAAAATCACAAGGAAGGAAGAACATAAAAACCAAACCAAAAAAATAAAAATAAAAAAACACCACCAACAACAAAACTCACAAGAATGAACTCCAATAAAAAATCCACAGCTAGGATGGTATTTGTCTTAGTTTGAATTCTCCCAAAAGTAGGTCCTGATATAAGTTGATCTTTAGGGTGAAGATCCCAGGAAGTATATTGAAGGAGTGGAGAAGAGATAAATAAATGGAAAACATCCAGTAATGGACCAGGAATTGGGGTGCTCACTGTGGGAAACCTAACTCCCTGCTGTTGGGAACCCTCTGGGAAACTAGAAAGAACACATCCTAGAACTTTCCCTCTGAAAAGTGAGGAGGCTGACTGGTGTGTTTATCTACCAACTCCTGTCCCTCATTGGTTAAGGACTATTCTATGGGTTTTAACTTCCCAACCTTCTCCATTGCCTGAACACACTGATCAGCGCAGAAAGAGTCTTCAGATAGAAGGACATGGAAAAGAAACTGTCAAAAGAAACAATAACCTCCAGATCAAGGCAGTCACAGAGTCTCCTAGGGCACCCTTTCCATGTAAGTTCAATGATCAATAGTTGGCCACCTGGAGATAATGTGAAAAGTATACAGAAAAAATAAGGAAGAAATCAGTGGTGAGTTGGGGCACATTTACTCATCAGGATATAAGCACAAAATAAAATGAGGAACAGCACAGCATGAATAAAAGGAAGAGGAAGTAAAATATATACAATTAACTTTCTACTTCTTTTACAAGGATATACATTTTTCAAACTAAAAGAATATTCACACGATAGACAAACCAAGTCCAGCTTCTATATGGAGAGACATGCTATATTTACAGATTTGAGGAATAAAATTTCTCTTGCAAAAAGAAGTCATTTAACTGAGATACAAGAATCACTATATTTTTGTGCATTTCATTGAAATTCATTTTCAACAGACATTTCAATGAACATTTCATATAATAAAAAACGAGAGAATATATTAGAAGTTGATATGAAAATTCAAAATAATTCATCTATGTAGTTGAAATTATTATTCTAATATTATCATTATTGACAAATTGATTGATTCTCATGAAGTCCAGGAATGATATATTACTAGGAAATTCTACTTAAAACAATGCTCCAGGATATGACAATATTTGAATAGCAATCATAAATAGTCTCTAAAGAAAGAGAGAGCCTTTGCTACAGATATAGAAGCTAATACGCATTTTTCACTTTTTTTTTTACTATCCAAAGGACAGATAATCCTGCAAATGATTGAGAAAGCAGAGTAAATATGTTGCTTGATGGAACATAAAAGTTTCCTAAAAGAGACATACTCCATAATAACATCAGTTTCTAAAAGAGTTTCACTAGACAGGTTTTGTTTGGTTAACAAAATATTATTTATTGTTTATTTTTATTGTTAGTATGAATAAATGTCTTTAGATATTGTTTGTTCTGCCCAGGATAACACTTTTTCAACACAGTCATTTAATAAATATTTATTGAGCACCTACTGTGTATCAAGGCCTGTGATAGGCATCTGGAATATAACAGTGAACAAAACAGCCAGAGGTCCTGCACTCAGTTTTACATCCTAATAGGACAAAAACCTGTTCTCTCCCATTGTCTTGGGTGACTTCACATATTTAAATCACCTCCTGTTCTCTGATTTTGTGTGCATTTGTTATTCTTGACCAGAATATTTATGCCATCACAGTACAATGAATAAAGAAATTTGCCAAAAGGTATTCTTCAATGAAATCAGACTTTATAAATTATAGCAAGTGTTATATATATTTGAATCTAGTCATTAAACAAGATAAAAAGAAAAAATTAGAACTTCAACTTGTGTTCCAAGGTGAGCAAAAGATACAAAAGATTAAGTCAAAGCTTATTTTAGTCAATAAGTTATGTTAATAGCTGGGGTACTAATATTTAATGGCCTGAAAAGTCTTTATAAATATTTTTAAAACATGATGGGGAAAAACATTATCACCACACATATCTCCGTCCTTTGGTCAACAATCTCTTACTGTTCCTTCCAACAGGTAAATCGGCAAAACATGGCCTCATTCAATTTTATCAGAAGCTGAGTGTCATCTGCAGTTGCAGCAGAATCCTTGAGGGTCATCACTCATGGAAGGAAAATCCAAGCTAAAAAGTACTTCCAACCAAGGAATCTGTTTTCCATGGAATTTCCAGTTCCAGAAGATAGCGGCTTTTTAGGGATAGGGCCAGTTTGCAAAGACGTCCTCCTCACACAATCAGCATGATGTGAACTTGCTATTCCTGTTGCCTGGGAGTTTCTTCAACTGCTTATTCATCAGATAAACCACTTTATCATGGTCAAATGTCAATACAGTTTCTTTACCAAATTCCTAGTTTTTGTCCAAAGCAATTGAATTCCTTCCTGCTTTGAATTATATAAACATAGCAGCTTATAGTAGCTCTCCTCACAACATACCCTTGTTTAGTTGCTCAGTTGTGTCCAGTTCAGCCACCTCATGGTCTGTAGCATGTCAAGTTTCCCTGTCCTTCACCATCTCCCGGAGCTTGCTTAAACTCATGTCCACTGAGTTGGTGATACCATCAAACCATCTTGTCCTTTGTTGTCCCCTTCTCCTCCTGCCTTCAATCTTTCCCAGTATCAGGGTCTTTTCCAATGAGTCAGTTCTTTGCATCAGGCAGCCAAAGTATTGGAGCTTCAACTTCAGCATCCGTCCTTCCAATGAATATTCAGGATTGATTTCCATTAGAATTAATTGGTTGGATCTCCTTGCATTCCAAGGGACTCTCAAGAGTCTTCTCCAACACCAGAGTTCAAAAGCATCAATTCTTCAGTGTTCAGCCTTCTTTATGGTCCAACTCTCACATGCATACATGACTACTGGAAAAACCATAGCTTTGACTCTATGGAAACTTGTCAGTAAAGCAATGTCTCTGCTTTTTATATGCTGTCTAGGTTGGTATTAGCTTTTCTTCCAAGGAGCAAGTGTCTTTTAATTTCATGGCTGCAGTCACCATCTTCAGTGATTTTGGAGCCCAAGAAAATAAAGTCTCTCACTGTTTGCATTGTTTCCCCATCTATTTGCCATGAAGTGGTGGACCAGATGCCAAGGTCTTTGCTTTTTGAATGCTGAGTTTTAAGCCAACTTTTTCACTCTCCTCTTTCACCTTCATCAAGAGGCTCTTTAGTTCCTCTTTGCTTTCTGCCATATGGTGGTGTCATCTGCATATCTGAGGTTATTGATGGTTCTCTCAGCAATCTTGATTCCAGCTTGTGCTTCATCCAGCCCAGTATTTCACATGATGTACTCTGCATATAAGTTAAATAAGCACAGTGACAATATGCAGCCCTGACAAACTCCTTTCACAATTTGAACAAGTCCATTGTTCTATGTCCATTTTCAAATGTTGCTTCTTGACCTGCATACAGGTTTCACAGGAGGCAGGTAAGGCGGTGTGGTATTCCCATCTCTTTAATAATTTTCCACAGTTTGTTGTGATTCACACAGTCAAAGGCTTTAGCATAGTCAATGAAGCACAAGTGGATGTTTTTCTGGAATTATCTTACTTATTTTATGAGCCCACATATGTTGGTAATTTGATCTCTGGTTCCTCTGCCTTTTCTAAATCCAGCTTGAACATCTGGAAGTTCTCAGTTCACACACTGTTGAAGCCTAGCTTGGAGAATTTTGCTCATTACTTTGCTAGCATGTAAAATAAGTACAACTGTGTGGTAGTTTGAACGTTCTAGCCACATACCCAAGCCACCATTAGAATATTTACCTCCTCCTTTCACTCTGAAATATTTAAGAATTGAATTATCTGTGAAAAGGGTGATGGTTTTCATATTTGTAACAAGAGCACTCAGAAAATGGTTTGCAAAGAAGTGTGAGCTCAATAAAGTCTTATTGGAAAAAAAATGCTCACTTTAAAGATTAGAGAACAGGAACTCCACATAAGACCTTTTTGTCATAAACTTAACACTCCTCCCTAAAAAAAAACAACATGAAAAACTCAGGATTTCATGAACCTTTTATTAAAAAGTATTAGTTATGAAGACCTTTCAGGTTTTTCATTGTTCAACCCATCTAAACTTAACCATGCTTTATGTCACTAACAAGATGATAGCAAAGAATTTCTCTATCAAAATTTAGAGCACCACTCACAAAAATAATTACAGCATATTATTTATACTTCTTTGTACTTAATTTGTTGCTCAGTTTCAGCACACATATTACTATTAATAAACCATCTGGTTAAATCAAATTATGTCCCTGATACCAAAACTAGAGGCATAAGCTATTTGTCATAAGAGGATAGCATGTGGATAATTCAATATAGAATTTTAAAAAATCAGTTAAGATTTAAGGTTCTTCCTTAAGAATGATATAGCTGCAGAACAGATAAAAACATCACCTCTAAGACCATCTGGTATTTGTCTCCCAGATGAGAGAAGCCTCTCATCTTCTTGAGGCCTCATTACAGTAGCAAAGAAAACAAGACAATAAAATTCTGCTTTGGCCATCACAGCTGCTGAAATGGAGACAGCTGATATTTCTACAACCAGTGTTATAACATAGAGGGATTGTGCAAAAAGGTATTCTCTTATTAGTCAGTCTCTTACTCCATCTTACTGGTCTGATAAAGATTAGATTTTATTAATATTTTTAAATTAATTCTTGTACCTTTTTCTCTTTTAAGCTGCACTTGCACTGCATAGGCTTCCCTGATGGCTCAGACAGTGAAGCATCTGATTGCAATGCAAGAGATCCAGGTTCGATCCCTGGGTCGGGATCCCCTGGAAAAGAAAATGGCAACCCACTCCAGTACTCTTGCCTGGAAAATCCCATGAACAGAGGAGCCTGGTAGGTTATGGTCCATGGGGTCGCAGAGAGTCGGACATGACTGAGTGACTTCACTTGCACTCCAGGCATGTGGGATCTTAGTTCCCATACCAGGGATTGAACCCACGCCTCCTGAATTGGAAGTACAGAGTCTTAACCACTGGACCACCATGGAAGTTTCATTTTACAGTAATTTGGCTAATGTGACTTACAGCTAATCTTAAAGAATAATGTTGAACAGATTTAACTCTGCTGGGACTCTGTTTGCCTCTCCTAGGGAATTTATTAGTTTCCAAAGGATTGCCCAGGCCAAATTTCTACCTTGATTAGGAAAAAACCTTGGCGTACAGTCTCCTAACCTTATGACATATCTGTACTCAGGTTACTCAAATATATAAATTGGTTCCAAGAGACAGCAAAGATTAGAAATCACATCATGAGCTTAATTAGCCAGGTCATTGATAGCAACTAAATAAACTTATGGCAAACAAAGGAATAACCTATGTTTTATTTAAATAAAAACTGTTAATTCAACATATATCTATTAAAAGCCAACTATATGTCAGACTGTTCTAGGCACTGGAAGTAATGGGACAAAGCAGATAAAAATCCTGCCCTGAGGTGCTTGCAATTAGATGGAGACAATCACAGACCTTAATATGTTCCTGGCACTCTTCAAACAGTTTTACACATATTTCTTATATAATTTTATAAGACAACTAGTATTATTAACTATTTTGCTTATTACCAATCTGAGAAACAGTGTAGATAAGTTTGCCACGGCAACATACATAGTGAATGGCTCCGGAGCTGAGATTCTAATCTAGGCAGTTCACTTCAGATGGATAAACACCATAAATAAACTTCAGAGTGAAATAAAGTTGATAATTTTCAAGTTCTAATTAAATCCCTGGTGATATTTATGCCAGAGGAAGAATTAATTCCGCTGCTCTAATAGAAGGGATAACATTAATATCATCCATTATAATAAAGCCTAAGGAAGGAAAAAATAGACATAGTTTGCTAGTCAGGCTTATAGAAATCTCTACCATTTATAACAGAAGACAAAAAGGTCTTGTGAAGCCCCTAAGGCATGATTCAAAAGCCTAAATTCTGAAGTGATGGCAAAAGAGGCTCTTAGGCCATTGCTCAGTGTTTTCACTTCTAACTTATACATAACTATAACAGGCTCAGTTATTTAAGTTCTCAGACTTCACAAGGTAAGGCAGAGAAATTTCAACAAGGAAAGGATTCCTGAGACAGGAAAATGGAGAACAACAGTGGTAGGTGACAACATGCGACAAGAAAAGAGTAAGAAAAACAAGTGTATTATTATAAGGAATAGTAAGCAAATTCACAAAGATAAACTTATTAACCAAGTCTTCTATTTCAACTGTCAAGCTTAAAATATCAGATTAGGCAGGTACAATTTTAAAAGGCAAGAAAAGAAGAAATACATCCACATCTTCAGGTATTAATCATGGGATAAAGAGAGAGATAAAAGGAGAAAGAGTGAGAAACTTTTGCTGGTGCTTCTAAAGTAAACTATCAAATACTACTTTGCAAAGACAAAAGTGATCATATTTTGCTAAATACAATACTGGACCAAAGATCATATTAAAGAAATCAAAGTATATGAATCATGCATACATTCATACTTAACACATTTAAGCATTAAAATGATTATGTTAGCATCTAGAAGTATTTTCATAAAATAGAATATCATATCTTGATTGCTGAATTGGGTCACGACTCAAAGACTCATGGCACTTGTATCATGGGTACCTCGGCCCTTACCAAGTATCGATTACAACCTTCTAGCTGGAATTTCTGCTGCACCCTCCAACTGACATGTGAGTTTGAAAATGTTAGAGTGAGGATTCTAATTCTAGGAGATGAGCGGTGCTTCAATAAATCACGGCCTGCCCTGGGAAATGTGAGCAATGTGTACATTTTCATTTATAAAGGGCTAAATATGTTTTCAGGAGATGTTCTCCTTTCAAGTACACAACAATTAACTATTATTTACTTTACGCTTACATTGATATTCTTTCCGCATGTTTAATTAAATGAAAAAGAAAGGAAAAGAGAGGCTGAATCAGAGCATAGTTTGTTAAAAATGAATGTATCAAAGAAGAGGGATTTGATTCCAAGTTTTGTGTGTGGTTAGGAGCCAATTTATTGGACTAAATTACAAAACCACAAAATTGTGGTTTGCACTTCAGAAAAATGACAATTTTAAACTTAAGACCTTGTAATAGGTGTCAGTACTGTATCATGTTGATACACAGTAAATACTAACTGCTGTTTAAGAATATTATCAGAGACCTAATTCCAACATGAGTCAATCTAAGCCTATTAAAATAGCTACATTTCTTATCTTGGGATTTCAAACATTCAGAGTACTTTTAAATATATTTTTATATATATGTTGCCATATTCTAGGACAATGCAGCTATATTATAAGGGAGGTATTTCTTTTTTTGAATAAGATAATACTGTAGTGTAACATATGTGAAAGAACTAAAAAAGCTGCACAAAATGCTGCTTAAGGAAAGACTAAAAGCCAATAAAATTTTTAAAATATGATTTTAATATAAAAGATAAAACATTAACTGAATCACCTCTGAATTCCTCTCGACACATGAGAAATGCATGTACAAAAAATGTCCTGCTGATATTTTATTTCTCAAAGCTACTGAAAATATAACTCTCCCACTCTAGTTTCGATGCTTTCAACATAGATTTTGTTAAACCCATATTTCCCATTATAGATGATTAATATGCACTAATGAAATATATTTGCAGAGGAAACAAATATTTACCATTTGTTTGCAATGTCAAATTATGCTTTGTTTTTCTTCATCTTAATATTGATATGTATTGAACTGCCTATTAAACTCTCCAGTGACTTGAGAATTAAATCCATAATACATATTCTTTGACTGTGGATCTGTATACATATAATAATGCTTTTCTAAACCTGTTCATATTTAACATTTGACTTAAACACACAAAACAATGCTTAGTATGCAGATTGTTACATAGTCACTGAATTTTCAGGTTCTCTGAAATCTAGTTATCATTTTGCTGTGTAGTCCACACTGGCCTAACTCTGTATGGATATCATATCTGATTGCTGTTTCTTTATGGTTCCAAAATGAAAAAGACATAAACATTACAATTTTCAACAGGTTGAGCTAATTAATTCTAAGCCTGAAAGACAAAATGCAGTGAGGCAGGACTTTAGTTATTAATGATCAACACCAAGAGAAATAGAAAGATACAGTTAAGAATAGAAGGAGTTTTGCTTCTTTTCACCCATTTATCTTAGTGGATTCAATCCCAGGGAAGTTTAGAAGAACCTGTATCACACTATTCGTTTTTCTAACAGCTTGTTCATTTACTTCCTGTTGTGTCTTTTTCTTTCAACTTTGAAAATATATATTTTAATTTGTACTCAATATGTGATAATCATTTTGAAGAAATTTCTTACTTACGGTTACTTATTAAGTCAAACTATATGAAATTGTCTATATTTTACCATTTTAGAACTATAAACTATTTTCAGTAAAACAAAGCAAACTTGTCTTGCCAGATTCTACTAAAGACAGACCACTACCTGGTAGTATTTTACCTGAGTGACTAAAAATTCTGCCTCTTGCTTGGCTGTGCACAACGTTGCAATGCAAAATTAAAATGCAACTTAAGAGTAGCTTCATACAAGTGTCACATCTATTAATGCCAAAAAACTGTACACCCAGTTTCTTGATAATTTTCATTTTTGTCAAAGCAGGGAAATTTTGTCAAAGCATGTACCATTAACTGAGGAAATCAGTCCTGGGTGTTCACTGGAAGGACTGATGTTGAAGCTGAAACTCCAATATTCTTGCCACCTGATGCGAAGATCTGACTCATTTGAAAAGACCCTGATGTTGGGAAAGATTGAAGGCAGGAGGAGAAGGTGATGACAGAGGATGAGATGGTTAGATGGCATCACTGACTCAATGGACATGAGTTTGGGTAAACTCCGGGACTTGGTGATAGACAGGGAGGCCTGGCGTGCTGCGGTTCATAGGGTTGCAAAGAGTCGGACACGACTGAGCAACTGAACTGAACTGAACAAGAGGACAAGGCTACCTTCCATAAATTTATAGTACACAGTGTGTCTATCAGAAATCAATAATGTTGACTTTACCACACAATCAATGGATTGAAGGGTGCAGTCAAAAAAATGGTCAACTAGTACAATATACCAAGTAAGTGAAGTGAAAGTGAAGTCGTTCAGTCGTGTCTGACTCTTTTCGACCCCATGGACTGTAGCCTACCAGGCTTCTCCATCCATGGGATTTTCCAGGCAAGAGTACTGGAGTGGGTTGCCATTTCCTTCTCCAGGGGATCTTCCTGACCCAGGGATCAAACCAGGGTCTCCCACATTGTAGGCAGATCCTTTACCGAGTAAGAAAGAGTGACTAAAAGGAGCTGAAAGAAAGAAATACTGCTTAAAACATGAACTAAAACATATTACTAAACAATTGGACATACCTATTTTCTATAGCAATAGAACAGTAGCAAGAAAATAAAGAAGAGTATGTTGTCATCAGAAAAAAAAAAAAAGGGTCTCCTAGAACAGATGTTGCAAAAAGATGAAAATGGAGGGAAAAGCCAAAATCTTTATGATGCTCTGGAAATAACTGTCTCAAAAGCAAACCAAAAGTATAAGCTGCATCTCGACTTACAGTCAAAGTCTAGACTTAAAGTCAAATTTCTGATCAACTATCTATTATGCTACAGTTCATCACTCTCATTTTAGTCCCTGTAACAATACATGAGATACTCTACTTCCAGGATATGGACTGCTGTATGGACTTTCTTAATTTTCAAATTTAACTCAAAGCCTTTATGAACCAATGTGGATCTTTTAAATTATGTCTAGATGTTGCTCAAATGACTCTATGAGTTTACATTAATAGTGGCCACAAGGCTAATCTCAACCACACCACAGGATGTTAAATCCTATGAAAAGTGTGGTTAAGGTCAGAACTCCTTGAAAACACAAATATCTTAGCATGATGTTTTAACAATAATATGTGTATTTCATCATACCAGAATATCAGTGGAAAAAAATGTCAGATATTTATGGCACATTCCTCCCCTCAGCAAAAGTTGTTTCCATTTTTCCTGTTCTTTAAACAAGAAAATTTATTCTAGAAGTGTTCCCTGATGAGATAATAATCAATTCCTATTTTTTTAAATTTACATTTACTTGGTACTGATTAGTATACTTGATTTTAAGAAAGGGTAAGAATATAAATTGTATTGATTTCTTTATTATGAAAGTAAGTACATTACCAAAAGGTTTTATAAAAATCTAGCAGAACTAATGTAAAAACTTACTCATTACTAATACACACATTAGTGATATGATATTTTGGGGCTTCCCAGGTGGCACTATTGGTAAAGAACCCACTTGCCAATGTAGAAAACATGAGACACAGGTTTGATCCCTGTGTCGGGAAGATCCCCTGGAGAAAGGCATGGCAACCCACTCCAGTATTCTTGCCTGGAGAATCCCAGGGGCAGAGGAGCCTGGTGTGCTACAGTCCACAGGGTTGCAAAGAGTAGGATACAACTGAAGCAACTTAGCACAGCACAGCAAAATATGATAATCTACATTTAATGAGTATACAATATTTAATAGTCACTTATTTCTGTAACCATTGAAAAAATTGCAATTTGTGATTTAATATTTCTGCTGAAAGTACAAAGTAGTCTATTGTAACACTGATACTTTCAATAAGTAAAAAAGGACAACCAAAGGGCTAAATGAGATTTTGGAACTCCTCATTGATTTCTTCACAATGGGAATTGTTTTAAGTCTAACAACCATAATACCATAATACTTAGAGTTTACCATTTTCCTGCAATTTAAATACAATCTCATTTAATCTTCAGTTTGTGTAATAAGGTAAAGTTCTATGGGGAAATGTGTACTTTTAAATGTCTTAGAGCTGGAGGCAGGACAGTGACCAAAGATATATCTTCTCTTGAATGAGATGAAAACCTCCCTGCCAGTGACTTTTTATAAACAAAATATTGAGGGCTCAAGATTTGCAAAGATTTCAAGTAGGTTCATGAGTTCCATGGGTTATTTGTTTGCTATTTTTTCTCAAATAGTAATGTAAGCCTTATGTATAAAAAGTACAACAGCACAATGAGGTATTAATCTTATCAAATTCTGCAAGCCTAAAACTTGCCTGCATGAATGTTGGAGTTTAAGAGTAGCTGTGTACATATAGGCTGTATCTACTTCTTTGTAGCCATCTCATTTCAACTAATTTTCCATTGATGTTAGTGTTACCATGCAAATAAATATGAAATCTGAGAGTAAATATTCTCTTCCTATCAATCAATTATCCACCTACAGCACACTATCAACATGGCTTAGCAAAAAGCAGATTCAAAGAGTCAAAGGATTTGGTCACACAACTGGGGAGAGTCAGGATCTACACCTTTGTTTTTATCACAAATGCTTCTTTATGTAGAGCTGCTTAAGGCTGCATGTGAACCAGTGTTAACAACTGACACTGAGACTCATATTCCATACGAGGGTAGGCTGTGTGTGAATTAGACCATTAAGTGACCAATTATACTAGTTTGCCTGAGATTATAGGATGTGAGACTTTCACTGAGTCCAGGACAAACTGGGATGGTTGGAAACCCTCAAGACAATTCACTGATATAATCTATTCTAGGATTTTGGGTAAAAAAAATATATGGGATTAGCCACATGCACTTATGGAAATTATTGTATATCATCATGAGATCCAGTAATGTATTAAATCAACTTTGTCAGTGAATATCATAAAGATACTCTAAACTACAAGTTGTACATGGCAAGTTCAAAACCATATAAGAATCTTAAAGTGCATTTCCAGCAACTGAATTATTATCTATAATAACACATTTCTCAGTAGTTTCACTAGAACAATAGAACCTTACTAGGTACTAAATCAGGGTCTACAAATCTGCAATCTAAAATTAAAAATTAATTGTTCTAAGGTGTAAAAATTATATTGCTTTATTTTAGCATGATCTCACCCAACTTGCTGAAAGAAATATCACATGACTTCACCCCTTTATTCATATAAATAACTTTTAAATTGTTGAATGACAATTATAGTTTAAAAGCATTTGAAGAATAACTGTGAAAAGCTGGGCAATATCATCAATGAATTGTTCTAGATATTTGCTAAAATACAGACTATTGGACACACTTCAAAGTATTTGGTTAAGTTGTAAGACAACATTTCTTTAGTGGCTCAGATGGCAAAGAATCCGCCTGCAATGCAGGACCTCTGGTTTTGATTTCTGGGTAGGGAAGATCAACTGGAAAAGTGAATGGCGACCCACTCCAGTAGTATGGAGAATTCCATAGACAGAGGAGCCTGGTGGGCTATAGACCATGGGATTGCAAAGAATCAGACATGACTGAGTAACTAACACTTTACTTTTAAAGATAGGATTTCAATAATTTATACCTTTTTTATGATAGTGTTGCCTTTCATTTGATTGACAGTTTGTTTTTTTTTTAATCTTCTTTGCTTAGCTGTCTACTATATCTGAGTTATGATGTCTTCTGGGCAAGTTAATAGTTATGAGGAATATTGTATATAAGAGTTCACAGTCTAAGTTCACCTTGGATATAGTGAACCTGAAAAATTCATTGCTAGGACAATAAAATGCACAGGTATAGAGAGATCCCAGAAATACGTATACTTCCTGTTACTATGGAGAAGGCAATGGCACCCCACTCCAGTACTCTTGCCTGGAGAATCCCATGGACAGAGGAGCCTGGTAGGCTGCAGTCCATGGGGTCGCTAAGAGTCGGACACGACTGAGTGACTTCACTTTCACTTTTCACTTTCATGCATTGGAGAAGGAAATGGCAACCCACTCCAGTGTTCTTGCCTGGAGAATCCCAGGGACGGGGGAGCCTGGTGTGCTGCCGTCTATGGGGTCGCAAGAGTCGGACATGACTGAAGTGACTTAGCAGCAGCAGCAGTAGCCTGTTACTATGGTAACAGAATTTTGGAAAATTTGGGTCACATTGTTGTTCAGAAAATAGTCTCAGAAAGACTAAAGTTGAAGCCCCATAATGACCATTGCTTCTGTCCCCAGATTCACTGCATACTCAAGATCTGTATGCTTACATTATGAAGTTACATTAATGAGGATAGGGCAGATATAGGTTCAATTACCATAGGAAACGATGGAGCACTCAGACGAACAGTCTGTTACATATCAACAAAAGTGCAAGTTTATTTAATTCCTTATCATTTTCACAGAATAGTATTTTATATTTCTGTTAAACATTCTGTCAATTATAGTTTGATAGACATATGACAAAAGAAGTATTCATTCTTATAGATTTTTCTAGAAAATAGTAGTACTTGATTTATCCACTGATAAAAGTAATTTAAAAATTATACAGAACTTATTTGAAGGTTAGTAATCAATGACTGAAGCTATATACCATATGCTAGCAAAAATCTAAGATTCCTGTCCTCATCTCACCATGATTACTGATGATACCAATTTTATTCTTTCTCTCCATCATCAAGGTTAACAGCCCAATGATGACTACTATTTATTGCATTTGTTATGTGCTGGAATCGCTAAAAGTTTTTCATTTAAGTACATTTACAGTCTATAAAACAAAACAATATGGATCTCTGTGTCATCTCTATTTTAAAGAGGGGAAAATGAAGTTTAGATAAGCTAAATAAAATCTCCAATTTGAGAAAAACAAAAATGAACCTTAGGTTTTTGAACTTCAAAATTCATGCAAGAGAGTTGTAGGAAACATCTCATTCTCTAATTATATGGTCTATCAATAAGATTGTAATAGTATTGCTTATATTCTTTTGGTGTCTTTAGTAGTAAATACTGTTGTTTAGAAAATCTGTATTACGTATAATTTAAAACAATCTGCTAAGGCATTCATATTCCCAAGATTTTAGTATATAAACAATAAAACATTTTTTCCATTTCTTTTCCTTTTTCTTCCTTCTGTTTCTTCTTTTTCTTTTAATAAGTGGTGCTAATAACCTGTTTGTCTAGATGCTGTGGAGCTCACCTAAAGGAAAGTAATTCAAATATACACACGGCTAAGAAATATTTATGAGGTTAGTACTCGCGTACAGATGACAGCAAAGTTTCCCCAGTCATTTCCTTTCATCTTTATACTGGTTATCTATGACAATGGGATATACTATTTTACAAGAGAAGGTGTTTATGTCCACACTATTCCTATTACAGACAGCTCCATAAAATTCCTGTAACTGAAGTATTATTTATTTATCATAACACTTAGATAATTTAAATTCCTCTAAACATAGAAGAGAACTACCATGAATAGATCACAGCATACACAACATTTTATAATAGGTCTCACAGAAATTGCTGAGCATTACAACTTTTTTACAGGTTATATAAACTAATAAGAACAGATAATGGTTATATAATGAAGGGACCAGATGTTTCCTAACTTCTTTCTTTTTCCATGGTAAAATTTACTGGGACAGATTAGAGAGGGAAAAAAAGGAGAAAGAAGAAAGAGAGAAAGCAGAAGAGAAGGAGGATGTAGATGTTTCCCGTATTTCTATAGCCAGTAATATTTTGGGGATGACTTGGTTCCTAGATGTAATATGCATTTATGGAAATCATCCTATTTGGATAATTTTATAAATGCCAAATTTGAGCAGACTGAATCAGAGGACCTATATAATTTAGCAAAATTAGTCCCACCTGTCCCATTTCTTTATAGAATTCAAAATAACCTCCCAGGTAGGTACAAAATATGTATTTCATCCTAAAATAACATGCGTACTTCTTATTTGCATTTGAAATCACATCATCAACATATAAGTGCTTAAAATATATTAAAATAAATTAAATCTGTTTTATTATAATTTATAGGTGTCCTTGTGTTAGAAATACACATAATCTGAGAAATGTGCTTATAGTTATCATAATTATGATAATTTAAAATATACCTTCATTTATTAATATTCTAACTTTTTAAATTTGAAAAGGTTTATTTTAATAAACTATGAAAAATACAAGTACATTAAGAATTTACCAATCAAAAGGTAATATTCATTTCCTTCCAAAAGGGAGTTGAAAAACTATCAAAATGATTTTTAGACCTTGCTATAAGATTACGACAACTGAAAATAAACAAACATACCATCTTATGTTTTATAAAATTCTATGAATTGTTCATGATGAGGTCTAAGACAGCTAGATTAGTATGATAAATAATAATATTTATGTAACAGAAAATTTTTCATAGTATGGCAAGTTGCCAACAAGACCAACAAATGATTGGATACTCCATGACAGATATATAATTTCAAGCTCTACTATGATGCCAATTCATAGTAAGAAAGTTAAGAAAACACATTATTGGTAAATCTATAGATGACACTGACTTTTAAAATGACACCTAACTGTTGCTTTTTTAAGCAGGTCTAGAACACTGATTTTTATCAGTGGAAGTTTCTATTCACAAAATGTAAGAGGTCCATGGAAAACAGTCTGACAATAAAGACATTTGTTTTCCAAAGCATTTATATATATTTAAAATGTATACATTGTCAGGTCATTCCCTAGAAATTCTAATTCAGTAGGTGTGGAATAGGCTCAGGAATCTATACTCAGTACAGTTCAGTTGCTCAGTCATGTCCGACTCTTTGCGACCCCATGAATCACAGCACGCCAGGCCTCGTTGTCCACCACCAACTTCCGGAGTCCACTCAAACCCATGTCCATCAAGTCGGTGATGCCATCCAACCATCTCATCCTCTGTCGTCCCCTTCTCCTCCCGCCCCCAATCCTACCCAGCATAAGGCTCTTTTCCAATGAGTCAACTCTTCGCATGAGGTAGCCAAAGTATTGGAGTTTCAACTTCAACATCAGTCCTTCCAGTGAACACTCAGGATTGATCTCCTTTAGGATGGATTGATTGGATCTCCTTGCAGTCCAAGGGACTCTCAAGAGTCTTCTCCAACACCACAGTTCAAAAGCATCAATTCTGTGGCACTCAGCTTTCTTCACCATCCAACTCTCACATCCACACATGACCACTGGAAAAACCATAGCCTTGACTAGACAGACTTTTGTTGGCAAAGTAATGTCTCTGCTTTTCAATATGCTAGCTAGGTGGGCCATAACCTTCCTTCCAAGGAGTAAGCGTCTTTTAATTCACGGCTGCAATCACCATCAGCAGTGATCCTGGAGCCCAAAAAAATAGTTTGACACTGTTTCCACTGTTTCCCCATCTATTTGGCATGAAGTGATGGGACCAGATGCCATGATCTTAGTTTTCTGAATGTTGAGCTTTAAGCCAACTTTTTCACTCTCCTCTTTCACTTTCATCAAGAGGCTCTTTAGTTCTTCTTCACTTTCTGCCATAAGGGTGGTGTCATCTGCATATCTGAGGTTATTGATATTTCTCCCGGCAATCTTGATTCCAGCTTGTGTTTCTTCCAGCCCAGCGTTTCTCATGATATACTCTGCATAGAAGTTAAATAAGCAGGGTGACAATACACAGCCTTTATGTACTCCTTTTCCTATTTGGAACCAGTCTGTTGTTCCATGTCCAGTTCTAACTGTTGCTTCCTGACCTGCATACAGGTATCTCCAGAGGCAGGTCAGATGGTCTGGTATTCCCATCTCTTTCAGAATTTTCCAGTTTATTGTGATCCACACAGTCAAAGGCTTTGGCATAGTCAATAAAGCAGAAATAGATGTTTTTCTGGTACTCTCTTGCTTTTTCGATGATCCAGCGGATGTTGGCAATTTGATCTCTGGTTCCTCTGCCTTTTCTAAAACCAGCTTGAACATCTGGAAGTTCACGGTTCACGTATTGCTGAAGCCTGGCTTGGAGAATTTTGAGCATTAGTTTACTAGCATGTGAGATGAGTGTAACTGTGTGGTAGTTTGAGCATTCGTTGGCATTGCCTTTCTTTGGGATTGGAACGAAAACTGACCTTTTTCAGTCCTGTGGCCACTGCTGAGTTTTCCAGATTTGCTGGCATATCGAGTGCAGCACTTTCACACCATCATCTTTCAGGATTTGAAATAGCTCAACTGGAATTCCATCACCTCCACTAGCTTTGTTCGTAGTGATGCTTTCTAGGGCCCACTTGACTTCACATTCCAGGATGTCTGGCTCTAGGTGAGTGATCACAATATCGTGATCATCTGGGTTGTGAAGATCTTTTTTGTACAGTTCTTCTGTGTATTCTTGCCATCTCTTCTTAATTTCTGCTTCTGTTAGGTCCATACCATTTCTGTCCTTTATCGAGCCTATCTTTGCATGAAATGTTCCCTTGGTATCTCTAATTTTCTTGAAGAGATCTCTAGTCTTTCCCAATCTGTTGTTTTCCTCTAATTCTTTGCATTGATAGCTGAGGAAGGCTTTCTTATCTCTCCTTGCTATTCTTTGGAACTCTGCATTCAGATGGGAATATCTTTCCTTTTCTCCTTTGCTTTTTGCTTCTCTTCTCTTCCCAGCTATCTGTAAGGCCTCCTCAGACAGCCATTTTGCTTTTTTGCATTTGTTTTCCATGGGGATGGTCTTGATCCCTGTCTCCTATACAATGTCACGAACCTCTGTCCATAGTTCATCAGGCACTCTGTCTATTAAATCTAGTCCCTTAAATCTATTTGTCACTTCTACTGTATACTCATAAGGGATTTGATCTAGGTCATACCTGAATGGACTAGTGGTTTTCCCTACTTTCTTCAATTTAAGGAATTTATACTACACGATGCAATTATTCTGCTGCAAAACCTTTTAGAAACCCTCATCCACAGTAGACATTATTTCTGTCTTCATATGCTGTATCATTTGGGCATTGTGCAAGTCCAGTCAATAGAGTGATTGAAATTTAAAAGTTTATTTGACTTTTTAAATGCCAAAAAGTTTAAGACTTTTTAATCTTTAGAAAGATGTTAAAATGAATTTTCCATACAAAATATACATTTTTAGTAAATTATTTAATCTCTATTACAAAAATTATTAATATTTCCAAAGTTATACTTTCCTAAGTATATTACAAAGGAGATTAATCAAACATTACAATATTTATAATAGAATATCTTTTCCCTCAATAAGTTACACATTTTCCTTGACATTGTGTAAACTAAGAGAAGTGTGAGAACTTTTTATTTAAAGATTCACAAGACAGAAAACTTAAAAATACCTGTCTCTCATATTGGTTATGGCAGTGGTGACTTAGGATCTCCTGATGTTAGTAAAACTATGAACTTATTTGTTAGTTTACAGACCTTTTTGCATGGAGATGATGAAAACTTAACTTATTCCTGGTGTAGTGTGAAAAGCTACATCTATGATTTCACCTATTTGAAATTCATGGACTCTTCTAACTTTGAGCACAACCAGAGGGGAAATGTGCTCAAGCAAACCTGGTTTGAACATGAATAACATCAGGCACATGACATACCTGATTATAGTCAACAAAGAATCAAACAAGGGACTACTTTGTATTTTTCAATTCAATTATTTACCATAACTCTGAAGCTAATTTTGTAATGCCTCTCAATCTATATGTTGTGCAATATTTATAAAAGAGAATATTCAAATATTCATAAAAGAGAATAATAGTTTGTTTGTTCAGCCTAGATATATAATATTTCTGCTTAAAAAATAATGGACCAGAAAGTTGAAAGTGATCTTGTGTTCTTCATGGGACAAGTAGTCAAATCTCTGCTTTCTGAGCTACTGATTGTTAAAAACTATCTTGGAAATAGTCACCCAGCTGCTTTACAAGACTTCCAGAGTTGGAAAGCCTATTACTTCTTATGATAATCTTCTCCTTTCCACTTTAGGATAAATCATTTATTTCTAATAAAACACTATGGGCTGAGACTTAAGTTCATTTGCTCAGATCCACAAAAAGATCTGAATAGCTAGTCAGTCTCCTATTTTAAAATAACCCTTCAAACATTGGGACCAATCCTATCTCCACCCCTTCTTAGCTGTGGAAATTGGAAAGTAATAAAATCATACACATGTTCAGCATAAAAAAAATGCAATTTCACTGTACTTTAATCTTTAAGAATTTTTGTTTGTTTTACTTCAATTTATCCTCAAAACAACCCAATGAAGATACTTATTAAATCAAAAAAATTTTGTCTTAAATTTTCATTTTATATTGTAGTATAGTTGATGAACAATGTTCTGTTAGTTTTAGGTGTAGAGCAGAGTGATTCAGTTATACATATATATCTATTCTTTTCAAATTCTTCTCCCATTTAGATGTTATTATACAGTACTGAGCAGAGTTCCTTGTGCTATATAGTAGGTCCAAATGAAAATACATTAATTGCTGTAGGCCAGTTTGTTATGTGTCAGGTGATGGGAAAACACATGACTAAAAAAATCCACCTCAGTAGTTATAAAGATAAACTGAAATGATAAACATTACATACTTTTAAAATTAATAAAGCACTTCTCAAATGCAAGGCTGTAACATAAGTAATAATATATCCACTATTATGCTATTCCTCATTTCACTGAATGGAAGAAATATTCACACACATTGAGGTATGGTGAATTCAGCTTGGCTTACACATGATCTGGCTTGAACTGGAACAGCAAGTCTTATGGTCTGTCAACACGCACTGTACATCTGCTTTAATCATTAATAAAAAGAATGCATTTAAAAATCAAAATGGAATGACTGTGGTTCAGGCATCCAGGATGGAGCCAAGAGATCTCTTCATTCTCTGCCATTAAAGTGGTATCATCTGCATATTTGAGGTTGTTGGTATTTCTCCCTACAATCTTGATTCCAGTTTGAGTTTCCTCCAGCCCAGCATGGAAGTTAAAAAAGTAGATGTATTCTGCATAGAATTAAATAAGCAGAGTGACAATATACAGCCTTGTTGTACTTCTTTCCCAATTTTGAACAAGTCAGTTGTTCCATGTCTGGTTGTAACTGTTGCTTCTTGACCTGCAGACAGGTTTCTCAGAAGACACATATGGTGGTCTGGTGTTCCCATCTCTTTAAGAATTTTCCATAGTTTGTTGTGATCCACACAGTCAAAAGCTTTAGCATAGTCAATGAAACAGAAGTAGATGTGTTTCTGGAACTCCCTTGCTTTCTCCATGATCCAAAGAATATTGGCAATTTGATCTCTGGTTCCTCGAACTCTTCAAAACCCAGCTTGTGTATCTGGAAGTTCTCAGTTCACATATTGCTGAATCCTAGCTTGAAGGATTTTGAGCATAATGTTGCTAGCATGTGAAGTGAGGACAACTGTATAATAGTTTGAACATTCTTTGGCATTTTGGCACCCCTTCTTTGGGACTGGAATGACAACCAACCTTTTACAGGCCAAAGTATGAGCACATAATTTTTTCATCTTTCCAAAAAGCCCTAGATTTAATATTTCAAACAAATGAGTAGATGGAGTTGCTGACTACTAGCTCACTGTCAGAGGAACAAATAAGTGTGTTCCACATTCTTTATACATTAACTCATAAATCCCTTCCTATAACTTTATGAGTTTATGAGGAAACTGGGGCAAAGAAGAGTAAAGTAACTTGCTCAACAAGATCTAATAAGAGCTAATAAGCGGCAGACCCAGGGCCTAACCTGAAGAACACCAAAACCTACAGTTTTCAAGGTTTTTGTTAACGGGTAAAGCACTTTTTAAAGTTCTATACTTTTAATGTAATAACACAAGAGCAAAAACTCATTAATTGCCACTGAAAATTTCTCAAAATCCATTCAAATTCTAATTCATTATGGTTATTTTTTATACACAAACTTACAAAAGTTGCTCATTCACATGTTTGCAATTATTCTGAGGTCTGTATTACTAAACACTGGCTACCTTAAGTGGAAATCTTGTTAATGTTTTGACATTTTCTACAAAAATAATTTCCTAAAAATCAGTTCAGTTCAGTTCAGTTCAGTCACTCAGTCGTGTCCGACTCTTTGCGACCCCATGAATTGCAGCACGCCAGGACTCTCTGTCCATCACCAACTCCCGGAGTCTACCCAAACCCATGTCCATCGAGTCGGTGATGCCATCCAACCATCTCATCCTCTGTCATCCCCTTCTCCTCCCGCCCCCAATCCTACCCAGCATTAGGGTCTTTTCCAATGAGTCAACCCTTTGCATGAGGTGGCCAAAGTATTGGAGTTTCAGCTTCAACATCAGACCTTCCAATGAACACCCAGGATTGATCTCTTTTAGGATTGATTCCTAAAAATACCTACCTGAAATTACCAGTTAGCTTTCTTGACATGAAATGGATTAAGGGAAAGGCTCTTTTATTCAGCTTTGGAATCACGAGACACTTTTAGCAACTTGGAGCATAAATTTTCATATGAAAAATCTAGTATTTCTCCGAAATTTCTTTGAACAAAATATAGGCTGATTTGTGCTATCTAGGAAAGCATTATTTTAAGGAATTATAATTTGATTTGCTATATAAACAAATGCCCTACATGGGAGCCTACTGCAGTTAAATTTTACAGTTTCCATTTATAAAAAATTTTTCATGTATCACAGAATCTTATGGAAAGAAAAGACACTGTTCCTACATACACTATAGAAATCATTTGGTCTGTTAAAAAGTTATAGAGACTTTTAAAACATTTGTTGTGGATAATGAACATAAAACATTCAGATTGTAGTTCCATACCTGTTTTATTGGAAAGTCTAAATGACACCATCTTATCAGGGATATTACATACATTCCTCACTGAAGCAATGCAGCTATAATTAGCATAGTCCTGAGGTCGAAGATTCTTTAGTTTTAAGATCTTCGTTTCACCCTGAAAATGTAGAAAAAATCATTAGAAAAAGTCAGTGGTAATCGAATTAATAAATGGATGAATCATGACATTGTATTTTAAATCATATTATCAGAATATGGCAGATTATCATTTATTTAAGAAAAATGCCCTAAATTTTAAAAATATATTGCATTTAAAAATCATACTGCAGTGTGCTTGGATATAAAAACTAACAAACTGCGATGAAAATTCATAACAATTTCTTTGCAAACCAGCTTTCTAAGGGGGGGGAGTTTATTTCTGGTGGTAGTTATGCAAATTATTATCCAAAGATCTGAACAATGTACTTAATAATGAAGTCTATTCAATAGTGTAATCTATGCACACTTCAACATGAAATGTTATGAAAGAAAAGGATTCTGAAGATGAGACAATAAATGAAACACTGTTGGTAGAACAAAGTTAATGAAGTCAATCTAATGATAGATAATTAAATTTATATACATAAATATTTTGTGTATATGGAGCAATGGCACATGATAGATCTAAAACTGCATTTAAAGAGTATCCATGATGTTTTTATATTATTTTTGTTCTTGTTACTTTATGTTCAGGAATTTAAAGTCTAAATCTCCTGGGTAAATCTGCAGAATTGCAGATAGACTCAAATTAGGCAAGTTGCCAAAAATGTCTTATCCTCTCTTGATGAACCAAAAAGCCCATACAAAAACACTGAAATTGTTCAAAAGGTAAAAAGAACCACCACCAACAATAAGATGATGAAAAAACTTGCCCAATTCAAATAAGGTCTCCTGGGATTTTTTTCTTTACCAGCTAAAGTTATTAATGCATCTCTCAAAATAGTTCCTCTCACAAGTAACTTAATTATGGAGATGGTAAAAATGTCTCCCAATGACATCTTATTTGGTATAGCAATTTTCAAAATGTTAATTTTTCCAGGTAGCATCTGTACAGAACCATGTGTTTCTTTTATTTTACTTAAGGAACTTCATGCAAGTCCTAAAAATTGCAATATTTTCATACACTATTAAAAAGAATCAGAATACTTAGTGATTTAATACATAAGATATGGCCTGTTCATTTGCAAAAAAAAGAAAAGAAAAGAATCCCCCCTCCCACAAAAAAAACATAGGCAGGTACACAGTGTTTTCGAAATGTCCAATGAATCTTCTTCAGTGTGTATAGGCATTTGGCTAACTCCGTTCATTCACTGGCAAAATTCAGTCTTAAAACAGTCACACCTTAAAACAATATATTCCTCACAGGGATAAATAATAATCATATCTTTTAAATTTTTTGTATGAAAAACATTGCATTTTTTCTGCATAAGCAGATGCAAATACACTCCACAGAATATACAGAGTCAGTGTGTGTGGTTCTAGAATTTATATTTAAAACATGTTCTCAATATATTACAGAGCTTTCATATTATCTATATACAATGCATATAAAAGTGTGCTTAGTTAGAAAGCATAGAGAATTAATATGTTGTACTAGAATCAGTTGACTCAGATAATTTTTTGAACAAGATACTCTATCTTACTCCTCCTACCTCTGAATGTCATTGCTTAGATTTCTTTACTTTTTTTTTTCCCCTTAACACTTGACTGTTGGTATTCTCTGGAATTCTATTTGTTCCACAGTTAATCACACTTTATAAAATTTCCTTAAATGATTTTATCCATGCTGATGATTTTATACTGCAACCCCCATATTCCTGCCCTTTTCTTCAAGTCTTTATCCCTGTTCCAGAATTGTCTCAATTTCAGATGTATGCAGCAAAATTTTTACATCAATTTTGTCCATTTTTATGTCTTGTAGATACCTAAAACTCAACATATCCCAAAATAGACTTCAAGTCTATTCCACTAAATCTACTCTCTCTTTCTTTTTTAGCAACAGGAATCTTATATTTTCAATTATTATTTCATATTCATATATTCAGTATCTCCACCTCAGATTCTCTTATTGACCTTGCAACACATCCAACCTTGAACAGTCTTTTATTTATATTTAAACAAAATGCTCTAAGCCCAACATTCAGCTGTGAAATTTCTGATTGTGCTTAGTATAGTTTAAGAATCCAAGCAAACATGATCATCTAATCTAGAATCAGGACTTTTTTTTAACATGGAAATCTGATTATGCCCTCTGTCTGCTTAAATCAAAGGAATGATATGTTATTGTTCTCAAAAATAAACATAATAATTCTTAACGTGACTGTCAGCCCTTTGTGACCTGCATTTTCCTTCCCTCTCCTGTCTCCTCGCATTTTCCTAATGCCTTCCACATATTCAGCTTCCTGTGGCCATAGACCTTCTGCACATGCCTGGTTCCTTACTTCTCTATGCCTAACCAATTTTGTCTCATTCTTCAATCCCAACACTCCTCACTTCCACAGGTAAGTCTTTCCTTACTTTCTGGAAAAGGAGGAATCCCTTTTTGTGAGATCTGCTCATATCTTCTTATAACAGTTTCTTTTTTCCACTTATTTTGGCAATGGATTTATTTTCTGCCATACTCCCCCCTTGCTAGTAAGTACCAAGAGGGCAGAGATTCTGTCTGTCTTGTTCTCAGCAGTATGCCCTAAGCACCTAGCAGAGGATTTATCATAGGTGAGATACTTTTTAAACAAATTCTTTTGCAATTAAAAGTACTATGAATACTTATATTTCACCATTCAACGTTTTGCTTATACACATTTATTTCCTTAGAATTTATTCTGCTTGGCACCTGATATGAATTCAATAGATATTAATAAATATAGTCAATATTCTAAAATGAACCAGTCAGTGATAACAATTCTTAAATATATACAAAGGATAAATGGTGCCATTTAGATACATGTTTAATGATAAAGTCTCTTTATTTACATAGAATTGATTATATTCTGCCAGTGTTTCTTGTTTCTGTTTCCACTGGCAAATTATTTTTAGTCCATATTTTCTGGATATTTTTTCAACACTTCACTGAAACTTCCAATGTCACTAATAATCTCTTTTGTTAAAATTCAATAAATCTTAAAAAATCTTCATTTCCTTTTGATGTGTGTATACTTCTCCACTTCCTTCTAATACTTTAGATTACCTTTGGTATTTTGACAGCACCTTGTGTGTAGGTAAAAAATTATAAATAAAATAATTTAGACACTTTTTGGTTGCATTTATTTCATTTTCTATTATACAAATTTTAGTCCGCAAATTTTTACTAACACTATTTTTCCAGAGCAATCTGATGCATTATCATGGTTTCAATTAGCATTTATGTATAGATACCTAACAAATTTCTAAGCCAAAACACACACACTTTTGGAAAAATAGCCAATACTATTGCAATTAATGAAATCCTGCTTTTCCAAAATTTTCCTTTCTTTTTAGTTGCAATGTTTGCTAGCCATTACACTCTCGCACTTGAGTGTCTCCACATCCCATCTGCATCTCTTAAGATATTCTATCTTGGTTCTCTAATTCTTTCTGACTCTTCTTTTTACTGTTATTTTCCTTTACTGACTTCTATTCTTCCTGCAATACAGAGCTTCTATCCCCCAAAAAGCCACTTCATATTTTGCCAACAAACAAGTTAGACTTGTCTCTCATTTCCAGATTGAATTTGTTCTCTCTTGGATTCCCCTTGACCTCTCTATGCATGTCCTCTCCCACCATTTCCATTTATAACTCTGACCTCTGACCTCATCTATGTATTTTGATAACTGCCTGACAAAGATTTTCATCAGTAAGACACAGAAGGTCATACCAAACTCAATGAGCTCACCATTGCACTCTACTTACACTGACTGCCTCACCTCATATAAATTTTCTCTTCTGATATTCTGCTACTTTTTAATGATCACCACCATCATTTTCCCCTATTCCAGACTCAAGACTCATCTCATAATTCACTCTTCATTGTCTCTCATTACCTCACATTCAATGGCATCAAATGCCTTAGATTATTTTTTAGTTCTTCTTTTATAAATGGCCTTTACTTTTCAGTCTATAGGCATGATATTTGCTGTAGTTCCTCATCAACCATGGATTTAACAAACTCAGCTTGAGTGTCTATTTTGGCTAAAGTAATGTACTGCCTACTATTGAGAACTGCTGTTCTACTTTATTCTAATCACTCTGCATGCTCCCACCATATGCACCATCATGTCATTGTCATGCTAGAAAACCCTAAATAGTTGTCCTACTCTGAAAGTTTATTTCAAAAGTCTTCAGTGGCTCATTTGAGACTCCATGCAGTCCAAGAGAAGTTTTACTTTTTTCTTATTCCTCACACAAACTAATTTATTTATTATGTATTCATTTATTATTTTTATTTAATATTTATTCACACCAAGTTAGTTTCATCACTATTTTAAGATGACTTTTCATAATTTTAAAGTCTGTTGTGTTTTTTTTAAAAGAAAACTACTCCTTGATATGAATCTTTTTACATTGCCATAATCTGAAGTGCAGTTCAAAAAAAAGTTGTATCTACTCTGTAAAGTCTATTTTTCTTGTAAATATACTATATATATATATTATTGAAGTAAAGTTGACTTACAGTGTTTCAGGTGCACAGCAGCATCATAGGTTATCACAAGATATTGACTAGAGTTCCCTGTGCTACACAGTAAACCTTTGTTGCTTGTTTCATATCTATTTTTTTTTAATTAGAAATCTAGCATTCTATTCATATGAAGTCAAACAAGCAAAGTCTTTTCTGATCTTCTCAGAAGTAAATTCTCCTTCTTTGTTACTTCTGTTACATTTTTATACCAAAATATCTGTTTATAACTCATTATTTAGTATTTGGTCGTAAGTTATTACTCAACGTGCTGACATGTTCTTTAACTGAATCATGAGACCCCTAGGGGCAGAGTCATATTATATCACTCAGAATACGGAACAGGGAGCCTTTTGTATCCATTGCTTAATAAACATATGCTGATTGACAGGATGTACTAAAATCGGTCTTCCCACTGATCGTGTTCTACAAGAAGTAAGGTAGGCGTAGCATATAATTATAATGACTCAAAAATAAAACGTACAAAAGCATAAAATCTACAAAAATTAGACCACATTTTCGCACCACACATTCTGCCCTTTGCTTATGATGTTGTATGTCTTATAACATTCCCCTGACTTTCTCTGCCCTTTCTATAATACTTTCCACATTAATAATCAATTGGAAACTAATTCTTTGTAATTTTTTTTTAAATTAGATATTTTCACTTGCACTACTAGAATAAATACACGGTAACTCTCTTGCTTCTCCTTAATCTTTGTTAAAAAAGAAAAATTGCATCAGAGAAAGTAAATTCTTTCAAATTCTTTCAAATGTTATGCCAAACTTCCTGTCTATGAAATTTTGAGAGATAACTAGCTTTTGACTTAAAATTAACTGCAACCTTAGAGAAGGTGCTCCAAAGTTCTGTTTCTTTATCTTCATGCTACTAAGAGAAATATGATCTCTGTGAAAAAGCACACCAAGTTGTACACTTATGTTTCATGAGGTCATGGCAACCCACTCCAGAATTCTTGCCTGGAGAATCTCCATGGACAAATTGCCTGGCAGGCTATACAGTTCACAGGGTCACAAAGAGTCGAACACAACTGAGAGACTAAGCGCAGCACACAGCAAAACACTGCAAATTGTAGAATGGAATTTAAAGTGACCTTAAAATCCCACAGACGGAGGAGCCTCCTAGGCTACAGTCCACGGGGTCGCTGAGAGTCGGACGACTGAGCGACTTCCCTTTCACTTTTCCCTTTCATGCACTGGAGAAGGAAATGGCAACCCACTCCAGTATTCTTGCCTGGAGAATCCCAGGGACGGCGGAGCCTGGTGGGCTGCCGTCTATGGGGTCGCACAGAGTTGGACACGACTGACTTAGCAGTAGCAGTATCTTATATAGTGGAAAAAGGCAGTGATGATATAAATATACAATGCAAACTACAAGAAACGTACTTAAACATGTAGACAAACACAACTGGTATAAATAGATCAAAGATATTAACGTAGAAAATAGAAAGCATGTAGGAAAAATATACTTTTAGAGACTGTCTCAGAGGTAAGATATTTTTAGTTTGAAAACTCTTCCTTGAAATAATGACATGCATACACTACCATGTGTAAAATAGATAGCTAGTGGGAATCTGCTGTAAAGCACAAGGAGCTCAGCTCGGTGCTCTGTGATGAATTAGATGGATGGGATGGGAGGTGGGAGGGATGTCCACAGGGGAGAAGATATATGTATACATAAAGATGGTTTACTTCAGGTTCAATCCCTGGGTTGGGAAGATCTCCAGGAGTAGGAAATGGCAACCTGCTCCAGTATTCTTGCCTGGACATTTCCATGGAGAGAGGAACCTGGAGGGCTCTAGTCCATGGGATTGCAAAGAGTCAGATATGACTGAGCACACACATACACACACACAGCAGAAACTAACGCAATACTGTAAATCAATTATAGTCCAATAAAAATTTAAAAAATAAAAGAATAGATGTAACTCATTGTTCTGAACATAATGTGTTCAGTAAAAATTTTTGAACCATGTTAACTCTAATTTTAGCAGTAAGAATGAAAAAAAATATTAATATTAGGGTAAGATGAGTGATAGATTTAAGAAGCTGAGTTAGGGACCATCCACAGAAGAATTGAACAGTCCACTATTAACAAGCAAAGGTAAATAGGAAGCAAGCCCCAAGGGACTGATGAAACAATCAAGTACATTCAAACCAATAGCATTGAAGCTCTGGCCGTTAAAATAAAGAGGTCATTCTTGTAGTGAATGCATTCTCGAAATATTGTATATACCTAAGTTCTTGTGGTTAGAAATGCTGCTAGTGTTTATGTTATCTAAAAATAAAGACTATAAACTAGGTAGTAGTAGTAAAAGTGAGTTTTTAAGATTTTACTTTGAGATGATTCCTACCCTTTAAAGACCAACAGATATGGTCCAATAAATATATTGGTTTGTGTATAGCTTATCCAAGTTAATTCTTATGCAGATCAGAGCAGCAAAGTGAACACATGAGAAGGACAGATGGAATGGAGAAATAACTTACTGTGATTTCTAGGTCTACAGTCTCCCAAGGTTAAGCTATCATATGACTGGAGAATCATTTGGGTTAAACTAAAATGATTTATATTTTCATGTGACTTTCCATGATTTGTAAAAAGGAATTTTCAGTTAATCATTGTCTAATTGTATAATTAGTCTAATTAGCCTAATTATAACTAATTACATAATTGATGTAAATATGTTCAGTCTTGCAATTAGACGATATAATTACAATGCACAAGATGATGTCATGAACATCTTTACAAAAGCTCTGGAGAAATAGCAAGAATACATGTATTTTGTAAAATTTAAGTACAAGTTTCTTTTACATTCACAAGATTATTTGAAATACTTATATTTAAACTTTTAAAACTACTTTTTAAATAAATAAAGGGAAGGCCCTTACCAAAGGTGATTATTGCCTAATGAAATAATACCCATAACCTGAAACAGTATTGCTATTGTACTTAGAAAAGGAATTCGAACTTTCTTTTAATATTTACTTTCACATATCAAAAAAAGAAAAAAACTCAATTCACACTCATTTTTCAGCTCTAAAAGTTAATTTATTTATTTACTTCTAAATAGATAACAATATATGCTATCCAGCATACCCAGTATTAAGTGAGTGGAAATATGAAAAGAAAAATTGTTCCTCTTAGACTTATATGCTTATTAATTCATATCAACCTCAGGAACACAGATTAATTTCATTCTGGAAGCATGATCTATAAAAAGGTGCAGTCAAGGTTCTATATTTCTACTGTATGGTAAAATAAATATTCAATTCAAGTTGATATAGTTATTAACTTACTATGAATGTGCATGGGAGACAGATGTATCTCATTATCTTAGAAATTCTATTTTATTAAACACAAGACATTGTTATTGAACAGCAAAACATAATATCTTTAAAACAAATTTAATTATCTAATATTAAAAATAAGCCGATTATGATCTGTCATTCAAATCCATCCACAGTATATGTAGTTCCAATATATATTTCCAGCTTTGTGGTCCACTGTTGCCCCCATATACCAATCATTATTCCAGCCAATCAGAGGGGTGGCCAATCTTTGAAGATATTATCATCGTTCTGTATATTATACATGCTATTGCTTTCCATCTTGAATGTTCTCTTTGATTTCTCCCTGTAACATCAAAGTTAGGAGGAGCCTTGCCTTGTAACTTCTGTATCTCTGATAGAGAGTTGCCTGAATCTTGTACGAAACAGATCTCAATCATTTTTAACTGGATCTTATTTATACTATGTAGCCACAGAGGCCTTAGGGTCTATGGGAAATAACAGTCTAAGAAATCATTAACACATAAGAATATATATACATACACAGTAGCCTGATAAGCAAAAAGAAAAGTAATGCTAAATACCATTCCTACCTCATTAAGAACTGCAAAGCCATTATAGGAAGAAAAAAACAGAAAAAACCCTCAATATTGGGAAGTATTTTAAGGATACAAAGCAAAGTTAATTTTAAATCTAAAGCAACTATGCTATATACACCAAATAATTGATGCTTTCATCTCAATTACACTATTCTGAATAGTTACTTAGAAATGTTTGGATTACCTTTCAATGTAGGGAAAAACAACTAGATATGATTAACTTTGTAAATTAGAATCTACATAAAATTTTTGTTTATCATTGTAAAAATAAAAACCACAAGCTGTATCTACTGTGTTCCTTTCCTCCTGGATGATCACAGGTCACCATGCTTCCAAATTTCCAATGCAGCTAGAAGGTACTAAAGAGAATGCTGTTTGTTATCAAATAAATTCATGGGTTAATAAATGTTCTTTCCCTGTAAATAAATGTTCTTTACATCCTATGTGTCTGTATTATAAAAATGTGCCCTAGAGGCTGGAATGAGCCCTGGAATTCTCAATGTGTTAATTCTAATATTTTCATACAAGATAACTTTTAGAGAAATCCTGCTTATTCTATAATTCCCTAAATTTGCAATTATACAAAAGTAGTAATGTTATCATATGTGTCCTCCCCTCCTGAAGAAACTGTGGACTCAAGCAGAACTTCAAAATGGCAGACCTGATGGTCAGATATAGAACTCTGGCAGCAAGAGGTCGTATATTGTTTTCTAAAAAGCGGGCATGCACAGCAAGCCTAACCAGTTATTATTTTCATACTAGCCCCCACAGATTACATATTTACGGTACCACATAGTTTAGCAGGCATCTGCCTTTGTGTTTCCTGCACAAAAGTAAACATACTATGGACCACTGAAAAACAAAACCAAAAACTGGCTTCCCAGGGGGTGCATTGGTAAAGAATTGGCCTGCCAAGGCAGGAGACGCAAGAGACTCAGGTTTGACGCCTGGGTCGGGAAGATCCCTTGGAGTAGGAAATGACAACCTATTCCAGTATTCTGGCTGGAATAACCCCATGGAGGGAGAAGCCTGGTGGGCTACAGTCCATGAGGTCACAAAGAGTCAGACGCAACTGAGCCAATGAGCATGCACGCACGCCTTAACTCAAGAGGTATTTGTTTTAAAGAAACCCTTGAGAATTTCTTAAATAAATGATTAGCTTCCTATGCATTTATGATAAACATCCATAAATACATGAAAATAGTCAAAGTAGTATCTAAAAATAAAAAAATGGTATTGGAAAATCTTACATATGCTCTTGAATTTTCATAGAACAATACTACACATGATAGAGAGGTAAAACCAAAATGGAAAAAAGGACATATATTAGTAAATTTAAATGAATAATGATTATTTCAAGGAAAAAAAAATCTTGTTGTTTTAAAATATATGTAGAATTAAAGTACTAGACAAAAAATAGCATAAAATATAAAAAGGGTAAATATTGCTAAGTTATTCTAAAGTTCTATCATTCTTGATGAAGTGCTAGAGTAATAATTAAGCATGCATGGTGTAATTTTTTAAGGTAACCAATAAAAGCTATTAAGATAATTTAAAATTTTAGTTAAATAGATGATAAAATGGAATAATTAAAATATCTGATAAACCCAGAGGGCAAGAAGAGAGAGAAGTAAAATAAAAGAAGAGCCTGACACGGTAAAAAAAAAAAATCAATATTAGTCATTGGATTAAATGTACTAAAAATTAAGATAGTTCCACTGGCTTAAAACAACAACAAAAATGTATATTCGGGTTATAAACAATGTGTTTCAAATATGAAGTTTGAAAGTAAAGAGATGAATATTTATTACTGTCCCCCACCCACTAAAGAGGCCTACCAACCAAAGGAAAGCTTGTATAGTTAAATTGATGACAGACAAAACAGACATAAGGCAAGAAACACTGCCAGTAGTACATTTCTGAATGATAACTTACAAGGAAGATATAATATGAGAAAGATAATACGCTCAGATAATCCACTGCTGCTGCTGCTGCTAAGTCGCTTCAGTCGTGTCCGACTCTGTGCGACCCCATAGACGGCAGCCCACCAGGCTCCTCTGTCCCTGGGATTCTCCAGGCAAGAACACTGGAGCGGGTTGCCGTTTCCTTCTCCAATGTGTGCATGCATGCATGCTAAGTCCCTTCAGTGGTGTCTGACTCTGTGCGACCCTATGGACAGCAGTCCACCAGGCTCCTCTGTCCACAGGATTCTCTAGGCAAGAATACTGGAGTGGGTTGCCATTTCCTTCTCCAGATAATCCACTAAGAAGATATAAAAATTCTAATTCTGCATGTTCTAGGAATATATTTTCAAAATATATAAAGCAGAAATTGATAAAAATGAAGGTGAAAGAGACAAATCCACAGTCAGTCATAGACATTAACTAAATCATCTCAACAGCTTTTAGAAGAGCAGACACAAAAAATCAGGAAATATGTAGAATACCTGAACAACAAAATTAACAAATATGACCCAACTGAAACTCAACGAATTTTGGAATCACAATTTGTGGGCGCATAAGGATCATTCATGGAGGTACATCACAGACAAGTACACTGTGCAAAACTCAACTTCTAAGGACTGAAACTTTCCCACTCAGTGAAATTAGAAATCAATTAAAAATTACAACAAGAAAATCATCAACAATTCAGAAATTAAATATACTAAAATTGATTTAATTTTAATATCATTCTCATTCACATTTCACCAAGCTTTCTTTAGTGGGGAAAAATAAGTAGAGTTTCAGAGAGTGTTTCAGGATTTACTAGTAATTTTAACTATTCCTTGGGCTTCCCTGGTGGCTCAGATGGTAAAGAATCCACCTGCAATGCAGGAGACCTGGGTTCAATCCTTGTGTTGGGAAGAACCCCTGAAGGAGGACATGGCAACCCACTCCAATATTCTTGCCTGGAGAATTCTATGGAGAGAGGAGCCTGGCAGCCTTTAGTCCATGGGGTCACAAAGAGTAGGACACAACTGAGTGACTAAGCACACATTTCTTAGTTAAAAATCCAGACATCTTCATGGGAATATTGGCTCAATATATTCATTGAGATTCTTCCATGTGTCAAGCACCATGAGTTATTGAAAAGACAAAGTTACTATAATTATTGAGTTTATGTCCAGATACACAAAGAAGATAATTTTATAATTTTAGTGCTGCAGAAAACAATAAAAGCAAAAAACTGAGTTTTAGGAAAGAGTAACTGGAAGGAAAGAGATGTTACTTCAGATAGCTCTGTCAAGGAAAGGCTTTCTCAGGTGATGAGTTCTCAGTGTTAAGAAGATCCCTGCCATGTTATCTAAATAGCATTCTAATTGGAAGAATCAAGAACATGCAGACCCAGGGCATGTCTATAGTGGGTGTGACTAGAACAGTGAATGAGGTATAGGAGGTTAGATAATCAAGAACAAGGTGGAGCAAGATCAAAAAAGGTCTTGTAGGCCACAATACTTGGACTTGTGTGCAATATATCAGCTTGTGTGGTACAAAGAAAGACAATACCATTTGTCCACGAGAAAGCCAACATTCTCTGTGGTCATAAGTACTTTCCATGTGCTGCTGTTTGAGAGTTTTATAAATCTCGCCTACAAAAAATACATTTAATATTAACAAATTAAGTACATATATAACATAAATATATTGAAGCATTTCTTGCTTCTACATAATTTTTAAGACAGATATAAATACATAGCCATTTTATGAGGAGAGATAAACTAATCAACTAACCAAAGGCAGGAAAGACATTTTAAAATGGAAGCTAAAATTGTATGCCATTGGCAATTATCAGATACAGCAGGTGAATCCAGAGCACAGAATTTTAAGGACAATTTGTTTCTTAGACACTTTTTTAAGATAATTAATTTGGAGAGTCCAAACAGCAGAGTTTCAAGTACAGTAAAAAGTAGAAAAAGTACGTGTTATGCAGCACAGTATAATATTCATATCAAAGAAAGTATCAGTATTGAAATGTCTAAATTAAAAAGTTCCTTTTCACATAAAGAGTGGGAGAAAAATAAAGAAGGAAGAGAAAATAAGTAACTTTTAAAAGGCAGAATCAACAGCTACTAGTCTGAAAGCTTCTTTAAGGTACATTTTTTCAGTTGCTAACACAGAAACAGCAACAAATTTAAAGGAATGAATGAAAAAAATGATTGTGCTTATTTAATAACTTTAAAACAAATTCTTAATTAATTGGAAAACATAAAAGTTTCCCCCAAATTTGGGCAAGACCCATGTGTTTATTTTTAAGTGGCAAGACCCTTCTTCAAGTAAGAAGCTGCCTACAGTGCTTCAGTCCTTAGTGGATATGTGTTTAGAATTGCCTTAGTACCCTCAACTAAAATAAATAAATTTATTAAAAGTATAATTAAAAAAAAAAAAGAATTGCCTTAGTATGGTAAATATCATGTGAACAGAAAATTATGCTTTCTGAATTTTAACAACATCTATATTTTAAAAGAAGTTGACAATAGAAGAAGCAAATAGATGATAGGCGATCATTTATTCAGATTTCTAAACCTTAGGGACATCAAGCTACTAAATAGTGTTAACAAATTTTTAAGTTATTTTGTTAACTAAAAACAATGAATTTTAGTAAAAATTGCATAATGAATTGCAATATATATTTAA
This sequence comes from Giraffa tippelskirchi, assembly GCF_054371585.1. Classification (NCBI taxonomy): domain Eukaryota; kingdom Metazoa; phylum Chordata; class Mammalia; order Artiodactyla; family Giraffidae; genus Giraffa; species Giraffa tippelskirchi. The sequence continues at coordinate 102,766,940 of NC_137281.1, forward strand.
TGCTGTATTTAATAAAAAAATGGGGTGATGGGAAACTTATAATCTCAGGATAATCTTATATTATTAGAGAGCTGGGATGTGAAATGTAAAAATCTTTAACATTCTGAAGTTAGAATATTTATAATATTTTAAATTTAGTTATATATTTCTCTCCTTATGGACATTTGATTCCTCAAACTTTAACAGTATAGTCAGATTCTTGTTTGTCTTGTTACCTATATAATTAAAAAAAATAATAGTCACAATTATTTTGAAACTTTTTCCAAGTATATTTTTTTTAATTTAAAAATTTAATTTAAATCTTTTCTTTGTTAGTTAGGTTTGTGTTCTTTTATAAATGTCAAAAAATATCTCTATAATTACAGCATTCAAAAATTCCCTCAATTTCTGTGTCTTCCTCAAGAATCATTAATTCAATCAACCACACTTCAATAAAATTTTTTAAAAAAGCATTACAGAAGAATGCTCCATATTTTATGCACTCTATATAAAATTAATTCAAATGTTTTTACTAAATCAATTTTTAATGACTAAGACTTATTAATTTTTACATAATTATGATTCTATTCTTAAACTAAGCCAAAATCAAAAAAGAACAAAGAAAATTTGATAGATTTTTTTTCCCCTAAAACCAAAATCAAATAAATTTCAAGCACATTTCTTCATTTCCTTAAAATGAATTTACCATTGCAAATGTGGAAATCCGAATATTTTAAGAAATATTTCTCACAGAAAAGAAAACAAAGCAGACAGCAAATATATAATTGTGGACTTTAGAGTGAAATCCAGGCAAACCAAACAAAGAAATATTTAGGATACATTCATTTCACTTGTTTTCAAGAGGTAACTTGATACATGTAAGTACTACATGAAAAATAAACAAATTGTTTTTCATTATTTGAGTCCTCTGATCTTTCAACTAAACATACATTGCTTTTTTAAAAAACTATCTTTTCAAATAGAAAAGTATTTGAAGTATTGCAATGCTGCCAGAGTTAGGAAAGTATCCAGCAGAGTGGGGTGAAAATACTATTACATCAGTTCCTACCTGGGTAAAGAAGGGTTCATAAATCTCAACGCCTTTATCAGATCCTTGTAGTAAAACCTCCTGGCCACGTCTCCAGCTGTACCGCACAGGTGGATTGGAATTGGCAACACACCGGAGGAACACTGTTCTCTCATAATAAAACTGTTCTTTAGCTTCACCTATACTTTGATGAACAGTTACTACTGGATCATCCAAATCTAGAAAACATAAAAATAGTGTTATGAGTTATATGGCTTTAAAGTACTGAGCATATAAAATTTAACCAAAGATTAGTTTTCTTAATTGAACGTATTAATTTTAACTAGACTTTTTTCATTGAGGTCATTGAACTCATTTGCAGAGAAATTTCTAGTGATAGAAGGTAAAGACAAATAATAGTTGCTTCTTAAGATCTCTATTTGCTGAAATAGTACTAATGACTACAAATTTCTAATACATTGTCAACAGCCACATAAAACAGAGCTCCAAGAAAGAAATCAGAAAATTCAGGAAGTTAGCCAATGAATTATATTATAATTATAGAATTATAAAAAATTTCCAAGCATCTCAGTTGACTCTTAATTTTACCATACTTCTTTTTCCAATTATTCATAACATATATTTTAAAAATAAAATAATTTATGTTTACCAATTATTATAAATTTTGCAGTAAGAAAATATGAACTTGTCCCAGATTAAATTTTCCTTCATCTCAGATTTTATATTCCACTTTGGCTGATTTAAAATGTACTAGCAGAAGGCACTATTAAAATGCATTAATATTTCTATTACTGAATATTGGAACTAAAATTTTGCTGTTTTACATACATCCTAAAGAAAGGATACACAGGAATTAGACTCCTTGATTTCATACTATAATACAAAGCTACAGCAATCAAGACAGTATGGTACTGGCATAAAAACAGAAATACAGATCAATGGAACAAGATAAAAGCCCAAAGATAACCCCATACACCTGTGGTAACCTATCTATGACAAGAAGAGGCAAGAATATACAATGGATAAAACACAGTCTCTTCAATAAATGATGCTGGGAAAACTGGACAGCTATAAGTAAAAGAAAGAAATTAGAACATTCCTTAATATTATACACAAAAATAAACTCAAAATGGATGAAAGATCTAAATGTAAAAGCTAGACCCTATAAAACTCTTAGAGGAAAACAGAGGCAGAACACTTGTGATGTAAATTTGAGCCACTTCCTAGAAAATAAAAACAAAAGTAAACAAATGGGATGCAATTAAAATTAAAAGCTTTTGCACAGCAAAGGAAACCATAGACAAAACAAAAAGACAACCCTCAAATTAGAGAAAATATTTGCAAACAAAACAACCAACAAAAGATTAATCTCCAAAATATAAAAACGGCTCACGCAGTTCAGTATCAAAAAAATAAACAACTCAGTCAAAAAATGAGGGGAAGATCTACCAAAAAATAGACACTTCTCCAAAGAAGACATCTAGATGGCCAACAAACACACAAAAAGATTCTCAACATCTCTAATTATTAGAGAAATGCAAATCAAAACTACAATAAAGTATCACTTCACACCAGTGAGAATGGCTATCATCAAAATATCTACAAACAATAAATTCCGGAGAGGGTGTGGAGAAAAAAGAACCCTCCTACACTTTTGGTGGGAATGTAAATTGATACATTCACTGTGGAGAAATGTATAGAGGTTCATCCAAAAACAAAAACAGAACTACCAGATGACCCACTCCTGGGCATATACCTAGACAAAACCATAATTCAAAAAGATATTAAATACATGCACTTCAATGTTCATTGCAGAGCTATTTACAATAGCCAGGACATGGAGGCACCCTTAATGTCTATCAACAGAGGAATGGATAAAGATGTGGTACATACATATAATGGAATATTACTCTGTCATTAAAAAGAATTAAATAATACCACTCACAACAATATGGATGTACCCAGAGAATGCCATACTGTGTGAAGTAAGTCAGAAAGAAAAAAACAAATATCATATAATATCACGTATGCGTGGTCTAGAAAAATGATACAGATGAAGTATTTGCAAAGCAGAAATAAAAACACAGATGGAGAGAACAAATGCATGGACACCAAAAGGGGAAGAGGGGGTGGGATGAATTGGGAAACTGGAATTGACGCATATGTACTAATATGTATAAAATAACTAATGAATATCTACTGTACCGCACAGGGAACTCTATTCAATGTTCTGTGAGGAGGGAGGGAATCTAACAATGAGGGAATATATGTGTGATTCACTTGGTTTTGCAGCAGAGACTAACACAATATTGTAAAGGAACTATACTCCAGTAAAAATTAGTTTAAAAAAGGGGTATCCACAACATGCATGCTTAGTCACTTCAGTTGTGTCTGACTCTCTGCGACCCTAAGGACCATGGCCTGCCAGGCTCCTCTGTCCATGGGATTCTCCAGGCAAGAATACTGGAGTGGGTTGCCATTTCCTTCTCCAGTATCCCCGACAGGGTTTAACCTATATTTTTTGGAAACAGTTTATGAATATCTTGCACTTTGTGGTTCACACAGTCTTTATCTCAACTCTGATAAACTCTATCATTATAATGGGAAAGCATCCAAAGACAACAGGTAAATGAATGAAAGATGAAGGCTGCTGAGTTCCATAAAATTTCATTTACAAATGCATATGCCACAGCCAGATTTGGCTCATGGGCCATAGTCTGCACGAATTACCAACCTCTGATACAGCATATCCCAGGTTCTTAAGAGAAAAAGAAATCAAGGAGTGTATTAGGTTTAAAACAATTGTATTGCATGTTTGAAACTTTCTAAGAGCGGAAATCTTAAAAGTTCTTATTGCAAAGAAAACAAATTTGTAACTTTGTATGGTGACAGATGGCAACTAGAATTATTGTGGCAATCATTTTACAATGCATACAAATTGGAATCATTATATTGTATACTTGCAAATAATATAATGCTATATGTCAATTATACTTCAACTAAAATAAACACACACAAAAAGTTTATAATTATGTGTTAAAATAATTAAAAGGTAACTAAAATGGAAAACTAAGTGCTTCCTTAAGGAATCAAAGTAAAGAACAAAATTCCAAATTTACCCAGTTTTTAAAAAGCTTTTTTCCAATATGAATTTCTTGACAGCCCTACTTAGATATCTAGTTTTGCAATATTCTTATTTTTTTTCCAACATTAGAATCTTTTCACAGCTACCTCAATGGCCTCTAATTTTAGTAGTGAAAATTTACAGAACAACTGCTGGTTTTTTGGAAAAGCTGTAGGAACTTTCAGTTTATATTCATTCCATCAGCTGTACAGGAATATATGCCTGGTTTTAACAAGCTGGAGTATTCAGGGATCCCAGCATCATTACCATGACATGTTTAAAGGTCTTTCAATTCCATCAAATGGCCTATTATTTGATGATTAGGCTTTTTACGGAGAAGGCAATGGCACCCCACTCCAGTACTCTTGCCTGGAAACTCCCATGGACGGAGGAGCCTGGTAGGCTACAGTCCATGGGGTCGCTAAGAGTCGGACACGACTGAGCGACTTCACTTTCACTTTTCCCTTTCATGCACTGGAGAAGGAAATGGCAACCCACTCCAGTATTCTTGCCTGGAGGATCCCAGGGACGGCGGAGCCTGATGGGCTGCCGTCTATGGGGTCGCACAGAGTCGGACACGACTGAAGCGACTTAACAGTAGCAGGCTTTTTACATATAAATCAAATCCTACAGGAGACTGATGAGATGAATTCCATCTTAGCGGCTTGAAAAAAAGGTACTGTGAGTCCGTTGTAAACAACTTATTTTTTCTTGTTCAAAACATAATTTCTATTAGTTACAGTTACTTTTTAGAGACATGAACTGTGTTATATTGTTTAAAAAAAATCTGAAGCTGGAAAGTTCTGGAACAAAACAGATTTGGCTGGGAAACAGGGTAACAATGGTAACTCTCTTTGGGTTCTAAATAGTTAATAGTATTGTACTTTTCAACTTCCATTCATTGATGCATCCCTAACTTGCATTCATTGATGCATCCCTAGCTCTTTTTACCGGAGAAGGCAATGGCAACCCACTCCAGTACTCTTGCCTGGAAAATCCCATGGACAGAGGAGCCTGGTAGGCTGCAGTCCATGGGGTCCCTAAGAGTCGGACACGACTGAGCGACTTCACTTTCACTTTTCACTTTCATGCACTGGAGAAGGAAATGGCAACCCACTCCAGTGTTCTTGCCTGGAGAATCCCAGGGACGGGGGAGCCTGGTGGGCTGCCGTCTATGGGGTCGCACAGAGTCAGACACGACTGACGGGACTTAGCAGCAGCAGCTCTTTTTATATTAGGTAATGGTGTCCATAATTGGGGTCAGAATAGACCAAAGTTGAACAATCCTTTAAACATTCTCTTCCCTGACTTAGATGAGTTTCAGGTGAGAATCCAATCCTACGATAATGGTTTACAGAACATTGTATTGGCAGGATAACCTGTTAGATTCACCCATGTTTAGGAATTTCTATTTCAGAAAACTCCAGGATGATTTTTTTTACACTTAAAAACAAATACGCCACTCAGGGTTACCTTCCTGTACAGTATAAGACATTTCTGTTATTTTTATTACTATTTTAAAAATCTAAAAACATGTAATAGTGAAAGTAGCGAACAAATAAAACCAAACAAACCAAAAACAAGATTTCTGTTACACAAGCCAAATAGAGGCATGGCTAAAAAAATATTTTAAGTAAGATTATACGTTTAGGTACACATACATATATACATACATGATAGTTTAAGTGACATAGAAATATATATCCTTAAAAATATGTTTAATATATATTTTTTATATTACTGAATATAGACTGAATATGTGTATTTGCTTTAGGTCAAGTTTCTTGGAAGAGAAACTCTAAGACAGAGATATGTGTTCAGAAAGTACAGTGGAAATTATCTTCAACACTCATGGGGGAGTGAAGGAAGTAGACTGCTTAAGAAGGACAGCAATACAGCAGTTGCATCTAAGTTTCGCAGTAGCTCTAGAGAAGATTTGGAGCCCTGAGGTCCTCCCAAATTGGAGGGGCTGTACTGCCTTAAGACAAGGAAGCTAAACCTTTGTACTTCAACCCTTTCCCTCATCAACCAGTCCTGGCAAGTGTCCTGTTCTCCTTAACTTTGGAAGGAACAATTCTATCTGGCTTGGGATAATTTCTAGAGAAGGAGTTAGCTGTCAGTCATCAATGCTAAAAGTTTTAGTGGCTGTTGGAATAAATGCTTCAGCCCTGAGGAAAGGATCTAGGGGTGCACTTCAGCATCCACTGAGATCTACCTGCCAGATACGAAAAGTCACTATATCTAAGAAAAGCTATTCCAGGATTCTCGATAGTCACCTTTCCTAGGAAATCTTCTTAAAAGAAACCATGGTGGGAAGATAGTCATCTCCTTCTACTATTACCATTCTAGATTGCTCTCATCCTGGGCTAGTACATCTTTTGATATAAGTAGTTTACCTAGTGAGACTACCAGATCTTTGTCACTGGGGATGTTGAGCCCCTGGTAAGCATGCTCTTCTCAAGCCACTAGTGATGCATTTGTCTGTTTACCACCAAAACTGGACAACAGAATAGCAAGAAATGACTCAGAGGATCAACTGGGTAAGGAACATATTCTTACTGCCTTCTTATATAACAATCTTACCTTCAAGCTGACTATACGGGCCAGTTACTCCTTCCAGGATGGTGATTCCTCGCATCTGCTATTTCCTGACACAGGAAGCCTAAAGTAACAGCAGCCAACTCTTGAAGATTAATGGGACTCTTGCAGTGTCATTTAAGAAAAGCTTTTTCCCTTTCTGAGAACTAGAACATCTAAACTGGCAGAAACCAGCGTTGTGGGGAGGGAAACATAGATTCCCCAAGAGGATCACTGAATGTAATGGTAGTAAGTAGGGTCTCTACTTAATTCTGGAACCTATGTATTACACCAACACCCCCCACCCCCCAAAAAAGAAAGAAATGGAAATAAAAGCATCATATAATGATGGTCATTGATTTAAGATGTATACTGCATCTTGGAAGATGGCACCCATTCCTTACTGGATATTATCTCTTCAAGACTTAGATGCCTCCTCCAAAGGCTATTCTATCACTCTAGTAAGTTAATTTTTTAGGTGGTATTAAATATGATATGACTATAGATTCCCACAGCGATGTTCCCACTGCTACACCTTAATTGCTATAAAATTTGCTTCTGGTCCCATGGGTGTTTAGGTATGATCATGTATTAAGAATAAAACATTCTAAAGCTTTGGATAGGACTGATGTTGGCTAAGATCAGCAGAAAAGTTCCTACTCAGAGTACGCATCAAATTCAATCAAAATGATACACTGTTATTTCCAAGGTAAAAAAAAAATAAAACATTCTAATATAATCTACTGGTTGGCATTCTTGATGGATAATGCTTTATCATGAAGAAGTGGTGTCTATTGTTGCCAGATTAGATATTCAGTAGTGACGTTAGACAGACAAACCTTCATGAATGATAACTGAAATTTAAAACTTATGCATAGCTTCTCTCTCTATCATTATAGCTATTCTTTTCATGATTCTGTTGTCCCAACTATGGGCAGCCAATGACAGAAACTGGTTGGTATCAACTGTCTGCATTACTCTGTCAACTTCATTATTTTGTGTTGCTTCTATGGTAGCTACTTTTTGGAGCTCATTAACATGCAATACAAATGTTCAATACTTCATGGCACACCCACAGGTCCATCTAAATGCTTGAACATATCTCCCTTTTTCACTCAAGATGACTGACCAGGTACACTGCCCAAGTCAAAGTTCTATCCACTGAGATAATTTTCCGTTATTACCTGTCTATCAAGGACATCCCAGAGTGGGGTTCTCCTGAAATAACAATCCAATTTCCAGCCTGCATACATGTACTGAGCTGACTCATTATGAAATAAGCTTAGCCTTTTTGCTCTACTATTATCTCAAAAGAGACCCTCTATATGGCTGTTATGATTTTAGAGAGAGAAACTGGCAAAACACTGACAGTTGTCATGGGGGTCTGGGCACTTGCTTGGGCACTCTGGCCCTGGTCATGCCTCATCTTAGATGTACCACTTCCATATGATGATGGACTACTGATAGCCTGCCCTATTTTATGACTGAGTGCTTGGCAGATATGACAAAACCCAATGCATGACTGGCACTTCAGGGCACTGGTCTGAAAATTACCATGTTCAACAACTGAACAAGGAGTCTTGACTTTTTATTATATCACCATATTCAGCCTCCTGATTATCCATCTGTTTTAACTGTGCATATGGGGCAATGCCCTTGTTGACTATCCATTTATTTTGCCCCAAGAAATGCTATGTTCTATCAACCATCTCTAGAGATCTCTGTGGGCTCCCCACATGTGCTAGTGGTAAAGAATCCACCTGTCAATGCAGGAGACTAAGAGATGCAGGTTAGATCCCTGGGTCAGGAAGATCCCCTGGAGTAGGATATGGCAACCGGCTCCAGTATTCTTGCCTGGAAAGTTCAATGGAGGAGATCTAAAAAATTGAATACAATTAAGCAACTGGGCACATGCACATGCGTGTACACACACACACACAGCTCTCTGTGAGTCTAGTGCACTGGATGCATTTGAACTAACTGTCACCTCCCCTCTATCATTCTGTAATCCCAGCATCCCATTGGTATCAGGAAGACGAATTCTGTAACAGTATCTCCTACTATGAACATTTGTCTGCAAAGAATAGTCACCCCTAAGTCTCAGTGATGCCTGCATGTCAGTCATCAGCACATTCCTACTGATTTAATAAACGTGGTGTCTTTTGAGCCTTTACATAAAATATACTGAGTTGATGACATTTTTAGGCTCTAACTGGTAAATTCACTCTAGCATGCTTACATATTGGTCTTTTGATCTCATTTTACTCTATATACACAGCAGTTGTGGCACATATACTTCTTTTTGTGGGGCTCACTGCTTTCCCTAAGCTTCCAAACACCATCCTAACAGCAGCAACTATCTCCTGCTATCCTGGCTAGAGTCTGCATCTTATATCATGGGAGAATGCTCCCACATCAGTAAACTCTTATTCTTTCTCTCTAGTTGATCTTATTCTCCATCTCTAATCTTAGTCAGTGCCAGTCCCACTCGGTACAGCAGTCTCAGGATCCTACTCCCTGTGTACTCTCTTGATTCTTACTAGCAAATATTGGATGGGGTCTGCAGCTCATTTGAAGCATAGCATAGGCTCTTCCTCTCCCTTAGAAACCAAGCATTTTCACGCCAGATCATGTCATTTGTTGACCCTACATACTAATTTGCTGGTAAGAAATGAAGGTGAGGGTATATCCTAAGAAGGGTATATATTACCACAAAAGGAAGAAGATTCTGCAACATCTTTAAGCAGGATGGAAGTTATACCCTCCAATTGGAAGAAATGGTACACTTATGTAGCTCCACAATGTTTAAGAAAATCTAGGTTTTCAACATTTTTGAGACCCTAAACCCAGATACAGCCCACCTCTCCAAGTCAAGGTTCTACTTATTCCCAGCTGGGGTTCAGACCCTGGCTTGGCCGATTTGCTGAGGTTGAGGATTCACACTTCTCTGGAACTCTGCTATACTTTTAAATAAGTTCTAAGCCTTATTATCAGCTTTTATAACCTCTGGATAAAGAAGATAAGGCTTTCTTTATATTCTGTAAAGCGACTTTCTTATCCTCACATATCACCTTCAACTCATATCACCTTCAACTCATATCACCTTCAACTCATGATTAATCACACTCAGTCTTTTATTCTTTCTCTTTGCTGTATAAATAGAACTCAGCAGAAATGGATTATATTGTACTTATTACTTTCCATTGATATCCTCAAAAGCCCAAGATATCGAATTCATAGAGCATTACCTTCCATTGGTACCCATCCTTGCTCACCATCTGTGAAGGTTTTAACAATCTCACCTCTATAGCATTCAAAGGCTATCCATGGTCTACCTACAACCAGCAGTGGGATCCTCACTGCCAGCTGGTTAGTGGGCTGATGAGTGATCTAACATCCTATTTTAGACTCTACTTCCTCAGACCATCTAGAATTATTCCTTGAAAATATGATTCTCTGATAAAGATATGCTTTCAGGAAATTTACAGGACAGTGCTCTCAGGATCAATTTTTGTGATTATGTGCAGAAAAGAAAAAAAGGGAGGATAGCATTAGGTAGTAAGGGGAGTTAAACTGTGATACATCACTACAAAGTCTCCATATGATCCAGAGGAGCTCCACAGTTGAGATGGTCTTTCAGAGTTGTCCTACAAATAGATTAGGCCTGGTAGGGATGAGGCTTGAACTTGGGTTAGGCAGCTCTTTCCAGGTAGTTTCATGAGAGGGATTCACTTGAGAGTCATGATCTTCCAACACTCCCAGGATAAAGAGAGTACCTGTGATACTGTTTCACCGTAAGATAACTTTCTACATTTACTTATCATCAGTTTTCACACTAGTGGCTTAGATACTCTTACCAAACCACGTTGGGATATCTTACATTATTGATGAGATTTCACTGGCATTTATTTCTTCTCTTTAAATTTCTTTCAGTTTTATAAGCTGCTGCTGCTGCTAAGTCGCTTCAGTTGTGTCCGACTCTGTGAGACCCCAAAGACAGCAGCCCACCAGGCTCCCCTGTCCCTGTGATTCTCCAGGCAAGAACACTGGAGTGGGTTGCCATTTCCTTCTCCAATGCAGGAAAGTGAAAAGTGAAAGTGAAGCTGCTCAGTTGTGTCCGACTTTTCATGACCCCATGGACTGCAGCCTACCAGGCTCCTCCATCCGTGGGATTTTCCAGGCAAGAGTACTGGAGTGGGTTGCCATTGCCTTCTCCAGTTGTATAAGCCAAGTAGGTAAAATTCAAACATCTAGAGATGATGTTCATCAACAAATGCAAAGTGCTTTTTGAAACCAACAGATTGATTTTATATAATTTAATGGAGGCCAAACTCCTCATATTTATCAAATAAACCATTGACTGATGCATGAATATTTTATATATTTTTAAATAAAAAACCAAATATAGTTTTTTATAAAATATAGCCCAATGTGCATAAGATCTATATACCTTAGTCTTATTTTATTCCTAGAACTGATATAAGGGATAAAAGTACTCAATAATGATCTAATAAATTAACATGAAGATAAATCTTTAACTATATGCTCAATGTCAATTTTCAACAATGTTATACATATGCACTATAACGATAAGCCTAAGGGAAATTCATTTTTCTTTCTAACAAATGCTACCTATCCCTTTCTAATTGAAATAATTTTCTGGAAACTTTTTCTTTGATTGATTAAATATGCCAGAAACTGAAAAATTAAAGTCATTTATATATATATATATATATATATATATCTTACCAGTTACCCAGTGCAGTTCATGTAAGCTTCTAAGCTTACATGAACTTACATATTAGTTACATATATATGACTTACCTGAATATGTTAGTTACATGAATTAACACACACACATATATGTATATATATGGCTTTAATTTGTCAGTATATATATATATATATATATATAATGATGAAAACTACCTTTCTTAAGCTTAGAAGCTTACATGAACTGTACTGGGTAACTAGGAAGATCTATGGCTAAAAAAAAGCTGAGAATTTAGGAAGGACCTGGCTTGGCAGCAGACAGTGCATTAACTGAAACAGGAAATGTAAAGATAGACCTATACCTGGCCAGAGGATGGAGTGAAGGAAGATGTGATTAGAGAAAGGAGCTATTTCTGTTTAGATCAAACTCAATGTCAAGTACCTATTGCTCTTTTAATCATAATATTTTAAGCTAGAACCAGAATGAGAAGTCTGGGCTACAGATGTTGAACAGGAGACACCAATATTCCATGTGTAGCAATGAAACAACTCAAGAAGTGTGCAGAATGAAAGGAGGAAAGGACCGAGAAGAGAGCTCTGGTCTCTGGTCCACAACTAGTGGAGGCAAAATAAATAAATAAATAAATAAAATAAGGGAAATATCTGAAAAAGACAGAAGGAAAAAAGTGATGAGAGAGGTGGAGACAAAACAAAGCACTGGGAAACAAAATAGATTTTAAAAGTATTTTAAAATGCCCTTACAGGGATTGGAGAACAGAATAAATGGTGAAACAAAATCAAGGTGAGAACAGAACTGGAAAGGGATTTTATAATTGGCAAGAGATATACTACTGGTGAGCTTCATCAGAGCTGTGCCAGTGGAGTTGTGGGACCAGTAGTCATTTTTCTGTCTCTTTGAAAGTAAAAGAAAAGTGAAAGTCACTCAGTCATGTTCGACTCTTTGCAACCCCATGTACTGTAGCCCACCAGGCTCCTCTGTCCATGGAATTCTCCAGGCCAGAATACTGGAGTGGGTAGCCATTCCCTTCTCCAGGGCATCTTCCCAACCTAGGGATTGAACCCAGGTCTCCCACATTGCAGGTCTATTCTTTACCATCTAAGCCACCAGGGAAGCCCCTTGAAAGACAGATAAAAACATGATATAATTAATGGATATAATTATTTCAGGTAACTTGGCTATGACAAGAAAGAGTTTGGGAAATAGCTAGAAGACAACATGCAATCACGAGTCTTGCTTTGTTGTCACTGTTTTGTTTTCTTCGAAGTTGAGAGACATATATTTAAACACAAGTAGGGAAGAGTCAGTAGTTTACAAGGAATACAAGGAAAACTAAAATGATGGGGAGCTCTAGGAAAATGGTAGATGCTTGAATTTGCTGTCAATAAATAATGATCATTTCTATGGTATAATTATGATATGAATTTTTACAACTCAACATTAAGATTTCCTTTATCAGTAGTATGTCTGTTTTTAGATGGCTTCATTCAAGCTTTCAGTCTTTTATGCTAGAAAACTTGGAATTATTTCTAATCCTTCCTTATCTTTATATATATGCAAGACAGTTTACCTTAAAAAATCCAAAATTAGTTCTTATATACATTAGATATCCTTGTTTGAGATAAATTTAACTAAGTTGTGGAAGCATTTGTTTAGTCTGTTCTCCACTTAAACTGGGATACCCTAGTGACATGAGGAGTTAACTCTCATCTCCCAGTATGCACTGGCACAATTACTCTATGCGCTTATGGTTAATCAGTTATTAACTGCAACTGAAGTCATGGATGTAGTTACAAGTTAAAGAATCAATTAATCTCAAGAATAATCACAGTGGAAGCCTGTTTTCCACAGGGGTTTATTCCACCATTTGGTCCAATTTTTCTGTCTTTAATCTTTGAATTAAGCCAAATGAATCTGAAGACCCAGATGGGAAAGACACACTAAATACCGTATTGGATGTTGCCTTTCCCTCTGGGAAATTCCAAAAATCTTATGCAAAAGAAATCCTGATGTGTTTTCTTAAGGAAAATAACCATACAATAAACTTGTAGGCACTAAAGCCAATCAAGTATATTACTTTTTCATTTTATGGGTAAAAATTTATGTTACCATTATAACTACCGGATAGATGTACATAACAATAGATAATGCTGACAGACTAACTTGAATAAAATTAAGTTGCTTTGAAGTTATAAAAAAAACTTATTAAATCATTGTTAGGTATATCAATAATCAAGAACAAGGCAGTTTATTATAAACAAAGCTTCTATGTCAATAGTTTGTAGTACACTCTGCAGATACAAATACAAAAGTGCCATCTTTTAGATAAATGAGAAATTTATCTGAAATTCTGTACAAATACTGAAAGCAAGAAATGTTTAATATCTTTTTCTGCATAGTGATTTTTGAACAATGACTAATTTTATCTAACAATCTATAAAAGAAAACAGACACAATGAGTATTTATAGCCATATTCTTAACATGGGACATTTATAAGAGAGAAGCTATCGGTAAGATTTAGATTCCTTCTTTCAAATTTTGTTCATATCTACTCACACTGGTTAGAATACATTGTACATTCTATAATTTAAAAATGCAGCCAAATGTTTTAAATGGGGACTGATTAAATTTAAAAGCTTTTGCCAGCAAAGGAAATTATTACCAACACAAAAAGACAACCTAATGAATGGGATAAAATATTTACAAATGCTATGTCCAATAAGGGGTTAATATCCAAGATACACAAACAGGTCACATAACGCAATATAAAAAAATCAAACAACCCAATTAAAAAATTGGCAGAAGACCTGAATAGACATTTTTCACAAGAAGGAATATAGATGGCCAATAGGCACATGAAAAGATGCTCAATATTGCTAACTGTCAGGGAAATGGAAATCAAAACCGCAATGAGATACCACCTCACATCTGTCAGAATGGCTATCATCAAAAAAATCACAGATAAATGTTGATGAGGATCAATCAACATTTGGAGAAAAAGGAACCCATACACACTGTAGATGGGAATGTAAATTGGTGCTGTTTACTGTGGAAAACAGTAAGGAGGTTCCTCAAAAACCTAAAAATAGTTACCATGCTTTCCAGCAATTCCACTCATTCCACTCCTCAGTATACATCCAAAGAAAAGGAAAATACTCATTTGAAAAGATACATGTGCTCCACTGTATAGTAGCATTATTTACAACAGCCCTGATATGGAAGCAACTTAATTGTCTATATACATATGAATATAATGAAGTATAATCATTTTTTCTTGTATAGCTTTGGTTGGTAACAAAAGGTAAGGTCTGCCTCATTTTCTTCTTGATTGCACATGAAGTCTTTACTCTCGTGAAGATTCCCATCTCTTGATCTTATATATATATATATATATATACAATTTATATATATATATATATATTCTATATACATATATACATGTATAGTAAATACACTTATGTTTTTAGAAGGTTATTTTATAATTTATCAGCAAAATTTAATTTTTAAAATAATTTCATCAATAATTTTATTTTCCTTTCTTAGAACATTTACTAGAAATCTAAGACAATATAAAAAATAAGAGTGCAAACAAGCATTCACACTGGATCCTAATTTTACCTGAAATTATTTTAGTTTTCTCTTTTTGTCATTTAGGATTTCTAAATTGAATAGTCTTGGTTTAAATAGTTTTTTTTTTCTTTCTACTTCTAATTTATTTAGAGATTTGTTTTAAAGTTAAGATGGCTGCAAAATTGTATTAAATGCTTTTAAAACACCTATTGGTAATGGGTGTATACCTTTTCACATAGTGGGAAAATTTTTGTGCTCCTTGAATAGATCTTTTTTGATAATATTTATTGCACTTATAATTCTACTGGTTAGTTAATGTGCTAAATTTTACTTAATTTTATTCTATCACTGTCATAAAAATTCATCTACAATTCTCTTTTGTTCATCATTCTTAATCTGAAGTGACTAATTTAATTTCATGAAAATAAGAAAATATCTCTGATTAATAAATATGACTTTGTGTTGTAAGTGTATAGCAAGGTATATTATATGTGGTAACAAAATCATTATTCCTAATATAAACCTAATATCCACAGAAAATAAAATCATAATGTATAGCACTCTGTAACTCTTCTTTTTCTTCATTATTTAGTTATTTAAAGAATTGAGTTTGAAAATATACATATCAATAATAAATTAAATTTTTATTATAATTTAGTGAACTCTGTAGAATAAACTTCATAAAAGTACCTTCTGTATGACCATATGACCATATACATTGCATAAATTAACTAGGAAATAAAGAGAGTAGATAGCATTCTTGTTCCCAGACCTATAAGTTTATAAGCAATATCTATGAAGAAATGTCTCAAGTTATCCAATGTAGATAAAGGGGACAGTGTATCCAAGTAAAAATCGTGTACTTTTTGGTAAAAAAAAATATATATATATATATATATATATATATTCAAGTAATAATGAACGTTGATGAGATATTATGAACTGTTTCTTTAAACATGCTTTTTGTTTTTATCTGCTATCTAGCAAAATAATAGAAAAATATGGAAAAGTATAAGGAAGGATGTTAAAAAAAACATAATCTAGATGAAAGTATAATTTGGTTATATATCTCTCAGTCCAAAAATCAGATTGCATACATTTTAAATATATTTCTTGCTTATATCATATATATTATGACATCATGTATTTTTCATAAACATTCACCATATTCCTCCTCTCGTTTTCCAGGCAGTAGTCTAGGCACTAAGTTTTCAATAGGAAAGAAAGGAAGGAAGGAAAGAAAGAAGAAAGAGAGAGAGGGGAGGAAGGGAGGGAGAAAAAGAAAGGAAGTCTAAAGCACTAAGTAATTACCAAAATAAGTGCTTAGTAAAAATACTGAATTATAATTATGATAAGGGCTAGGAGGAAGATATAGGATGCTAAGTACTGGGAAGTCGCTCAGTCGTGTCCGACTCTTTGCGACCCCGTGGACTCTAGCCTACCAGGCTCCTCCGTCCATGGGGTTCTCCAGGCAAGAATACTGGAGTGGGTTGCCATTTCCTTCTCCAGGGGAACTTTCCAACCCAGGGATCGAACCCAGGTCTCCTGCATTGGAGGCAGGCGCTTTAACCTCTGAGCCACCAGGGAAGTCTATAAAAAGGGAACACATCAGTCTAGCATCACGGGAGGAATTGGTAAGGGCTGGTTGAGGATAATTTCAGATGAAGTGTGGAGTATTCAGAGCCCCTGGAATGGGCAGAAGCTTTGTGGATTCCAGAAACTGAGATAAAAGTGGCATGACTGAAGCAACGGCAGAGAAATGGAGGGAAACCTGGGGAGAAGCTTGAGAGTTAGGCAGGGCTCGGTGCAACCAGGTCATATAGCATATTAGGCAGCGGGAAGCCTTTGAAGGGTTTAATAAATTTCCGCAAGCAAATTTGACTTAATAAAGTTGCTCGAGCTGCAGCCCCAAGAAGATATTGAATAGCAAGTGGCAACAATGAATGTGAGGAGACCTGTTCATATGGCTGTCTAAGGGGCCAGAGTGGTGTTAATAGAAATGGAGTAATTGTGTTCAAATGGCTATATGATACCCATGGTATTATCGCAAACACAATTGGATACATCCACTATAAACTTTGAATCAGGAGCTATTGATGCAAAGAAAAGATCTATTCTCCCAACACGTAGTGGAGATGGCAGCAACAATAGAGTTTCCTGGGGAGCAGGGAGAACTGTGCTAGTGACAGAAGCCACAGCAGGGCACTTTGGGAAATTCTGTGCACCTTGCCTGCAAAAGTGGTTTTCCTGACCTCACTGGTTTGTGGAGGGATTAGGTGTGTGCCAACCATGTCATTTACCCTCATTTGTCCCTGACTGTTTTCTAAACTTCATTCTGAAGCCTGAGAGCAAGTCTACACAATTTAAGTTCATTCATTCATTCATCCAGTTTAAATCTGCCAGAGTCGAAGTTTCCTGCTTACATGTGGCGGTTTACTGAATTAGCAGTATTTAATAGCAGTAAATCAGCTTTATTCCTTCTGCCACTTGTCATTAGATAGGCTACTTCTTTTCCTGGTATTGGATAAAACTGAGGGGGTCATATTTCACAGCTTTCTGAGTTGCCTGTAGTCAGTCACAGAAACAGTCCCATTTTTATAATTAAAATGTCCAGTTCAATAACTTAAAAAGAAAACCTGTGAACTTTCCCATTAAGACTTTCTGCATTGCCTCCAGCTGTATACTAAATTAAGCTTGATATCCTGAAAGTCTGAGAACAACAAATGGAGAGTCTTGGGGTTTACTTAGCTCCAGTTTTTCCCTTGGCCGACATTTGTTGTTTGACTCCTCCCTCCTACTCTCAAAAGCTATAGGGGCTAAACTCCTTCAGGACTGTAAATGTAATGACTGAAGGAGTAGGAACTATGGATCCCTGTCTTTTGTAAAAGAAAAAGTCTGCAGAATCTTAAGGTGAAACTCTTGAAATTCCTCTCATTTGGCTGGAGGAAGCATTACCATCTTAAACCAGCTTAGAGTGTTCAATAAAGCACTCTGAACAAAGAATTGCTTGTCCTCCATCCCTAGGTCCCAATCTCAACTGCTTATAAAATTGAAATGTCAGATGCTGACATAGAGGGTCTAGCAGTTCACTTTGCAAGAGGTACTGGGCAACTTCTAAATTGATCTTTATCTATTTGCCATGAAGTGATGGGACCAGATGCCATGATCTTAGTTTTCTGAATGTTGAGTTTTAAGCCAACTTTTTCACTCTCCTCTTTCACTTTCATCAAGAGGCTCTTTACTTTTTCTTCTCTTTCTGCCATAAGTGTGGTGTCATCTGCGTATCTGAGGTTATTGATATTTCTCCCGGCAATCTTGATTCCAGCTTGTGCTTCATCGAACCTGGCATTTCACATGATATACTCTGCATATAAGTTAAATAAGCAGGGTGACAATATACAGCCTTGATGGACTCCTTTTCCTATTTGGAATCAGTCTGTTGTTCCATGTCCAGTTCTAACTGTTGCTTCTTGACCTGCATACAGATTTCTCAGGAGGCAGATGAGGTGGTTTGATATTCCCATCTCTTGAAGAATTTTCCACCGTTTGTTGTGATCCACACAGTCAAAGGCTTTGGCATAGTCAATAAAACAGAAGTAGATGTTTTTCTGGAACTCTCTTGCTTTTCGGATGATCCAACGGATGTTGGCAATTTGATCTCTGGTTCCTCTGCCTTTTCTAAATCCAACTTGAACATCTGGAAGTTCACAGTTCACGTACTGTTGAAGCCTGGCTTGGAGAATTTTGAGCATTACTTTGCTAGCGTGTGAGATGAGTGCAATTGTGTGGTAGTTTGAACATTCTTTGGCATTGTCTTTCTTTGGGATTAGAATGAAAACTGACCTTTTCCAGTCCTGTAGCCACTGTTGAGTTTCCCAAATTTGCTGGCATATTGAGTGCAGCACTTTCACAGCATCATCTTTTAGGATTTGAAATAGCTCAACTGGAATTCCATCACCTCCACTAGGCTTTGTTCATAGTGATGCTGCCTAAGGCCTACTTGACTTCGCACTCCAAGATGTCTGGCTCTAGGTGAGTGATCACACCATCATGATTATCTGGGTCACGAAGATCTTTTTTGTATAGTTCTTCTGTGTATTCCTGCCATCTCTTCTTAATAACTTCTGCTTCTGTCAGGTCCATACCATTTCTGTCCTTTATTGTGCCCATCTTTGCATGAGATGTTCCCTTGGTATCTCTAATTTTCTTTATTTTGGGGGGCTCCAAATTACTACAGATGGTGACTGCACCATGAAATTAAAAGATGCTTGCTCCATGGAAGAAAAGTTATGATCAACCTAGAAAGCGAAAGTGAAGTTGCTTAGTCATGCCCAACTCTTTGCAATCCCATGGACTGTATGTAGCCTTCCAGGATCCTCTGTCCATGGGATATTCCAGGCAGGAATACTGGAGTGGGTTGCCATTTCCTTCTCCAGGAAATCTTCCTGACCCAGGGATCGAAGCTGGTTCTCCCTCACTGCTAGCAGACTCTTTACAGTCTGAGACAACAGGGAAGCTCCTTGGAAGAAAGGTTATGACAACCTAGACAGTATATTAAAAAGCAGAGACATTACTTTGCCAACAAAGGTCCGTCTAGTCAAAGCTATGACTTTTCCAGTAGTCATGTATGTATGTGAGAGTTGGACTATGAAGAAAGCTGAGTGCCGAATAATTGATGCTTTCAGCTGTGGTGTTCGATAAGACTCTTGAGAGTCCTTACCTTGGACTGCAAGGAGATCCAATCAGTCCATTCTAAAGGAAATCAGTCCTGAATATTCATTGGAAGGACTGATGCTGAAGCTGAAACTCCAATACTTTGGCCACCTTATGCAAAGAACTGATTCATTTGAGAAGACCCTGATGCTGGGAATGATTGAAGGCGGGAAGAGAAGGGGACTACAGAGAATGAGATGGTTGGATGGCATCACTGATTCAATGGACATGAGTTTGAGTAAACTCCAGAAGTTGGTGATGTACAGGGAAGCCTGGCGTGCTGCAGTCCATGGGGTTGCATCGAATTGGACACGATTGAGTGACTGAACTGAAGTGAAATGAAATTGATCTCAGCCTTCACATTCTCTGCCAAAACTGAGATACAAAGAGACTTAAGGCAAAGTGTTCTGTTACTCTTGCAGCTATGTGTCCTGACAAACAGAGCTTTCTGAATTTCTAATAAGCCTTTTTTTCTTAAACTTCACTCATTTATTGATATGCAGGATAAAGACACACATTTTTTGCCCTACTTCCTACTTTATTTCGTACCTAAGAATAACATCAGTGGTTGATTACCAAGATAGTTCAATTTTTAGGTCAAGGTACACCTGCTCTACATTTTGATTTCTTCAGCTTTGTAAGTGAGCCCTGTTTACTGCTTTAATCCATTACTTTAATTCATCCTTAGAAATTTTTAAAGGGTTTAATAGTGAATACATATATACTACTTATTTCATCAGTCCAAAAAATATATATTTCTATGTAATTAATTACCTTTTCTATTTTCTCCAAAGAAAGGCAACATGTATCTTCCTGCTTTTAACAACACCGGTTATTCATCCATAATACATGCTTCAGCACCTTTCTGGTATTGGGCAAAATATCTTTGGTAACACATTATATAAGAATGGGTCTTTAGAGTAAAATAAAAAAACCTCAAAATGAGACACAACCCAGAGGAATCCTAGATGAAGACTAAACAGTCTGAAAGAACAAAAGTGGAAGCAGCTTATTACTTTTGAAAAAAGGGCAAACATGAATCAGCTCAGCAAAAACCTCACCTGAGATAAAGAGAGTGTTTTACATACGACTCCAGTGCTGGCCTGATGGTATACAGAAAATAACTGGCTTCGCACCTCCTACTGATTACCAAATGCTCCTCATTCTAATTATTAATTTAAAAACTAATCAACAGGGACTCCACACAGGCAGACAAGACAATTTGTGTCAGCTAGAATATATCAGGCAGTCTAGCCAAGTATCCAGCATATAGGATTCTGCTTTCAGCTGCCATCTCCTAATGGTCTGGATTTAGCTCTCTGAAAATCAGAGGAAATTAGCAATACTGCCAAATGTAGACTCTGCGCAGTCACTACTGGTAAGCTCCACTTGTGAGAATCCACCCACCTTTATTACTGAAGTTGATACCTGTTTAAAAAGTAACAGCCACTATGGAGAACAGTGTGGAGATTCCTTAAAAAACTGGGAATAGAACTGCCATATGACCCGGCAATCCCACTGCTGGGCATATACACCGAGGAAACCAGAATTGAAAGAGACGCGTGTACCCCAATGTTCATCGCAGCACTGTTTACAATAGCCAGGACATGGAAGCAACCTAGATGTCCATCAGCAGACGAATGGATAAGGAAGCTGTGGTACATATACACAATGGAATATTACTCAGCCATTAAAAAAAATACATTTGAATCGGTTCTACTGAGATGGATGAAACTGGAGCCCATTATACAGAGTGAAGTAAGCCAGAAAGAAAAACAACAATACAGTATACTAATGCATATATATGGAATTTGAAAGATGGTAACGATAACCCTATATGCGAGACAGAATAAGAGACACAGATGCATGGAACAATTTTATGGACTCTGAGGGAGAAGGTGAGGGTGGGACGATCTGGGAGAATAGCATTGAAACATGTATATTATCATATGTGAAACAGAACACCATTCCATGTTCGATGCATGTGACAAGGGCTCAGGGCCGGGGCAATGGGATGATCCAGAAGGATGGGATGGGGAGGGAGGTGGGTGGGGGGTCCAGGAAGGGGAACACATGTAAACCCATGGCTGATTCATGTCAATGTATGGCAAAAACTATTACAATATTGTAAAGTAATTAGCCCCCAACTAAAATAAATAAATTTATAAAAAATAAATAAATAAATAAATTAAAAAAAAATAGCATATAAAAGAAGTTTTACCAAAAAAAAAAAAAAAGTAACAGAAGGAAACTAATTCTAATTAAAGGTGAATAGGAGTCAATTTAACTTGCTGCTTACAAAGAGAACTGGTAATCTCCAAGATCTCTGCTCTAGTCTTCACTAATACTTCAATTTAAGGCAACTTACTTAACCTCTCTCTGCTCCTATGTTTTCTCTTTATATAAGCTCTGCTGAGGGAAGCACCACTGAGCCAGCTGATCATGAAAAGCAGAAAGGACTTTCTGATTGAGTAGAGAGGGAAAAGAGTACTGGAGATTAACTAGGAAGAGAAAACCAGTATCAGTGAGCAACCTTCTCACAAGAGACAAATATCAGAGGCCAAAGGAGCAGAAAGGAGGCAAGAGTAGCAGAACTGAGCAATTTCCAAGCTGTAGGAGGTGGTCTGATTAAGTCAGTCTTTCCTTCTGGGACATTAGATTTAAAGGGGCTAAAACATCTTTGAATCATACATGCAAGCATCTCAGGGAGTTACTAGTAATGCTTGGGAAGGCCAATCCTACAAAAAGATTTAGATTTCCTTAACAAATGAGTGATACAGGTGACCAGAATGGCATTTTACTTTAAACGCAACTATCCCATTTTATATTCAAAATCTTGTAAAATCTGAGAATCTTTGTAGACCGGTTTCAGAATGGTGGGTGTACTGCTGCTTCTAAAATGTCCCAAGCAAATAATTTAATTGCATTTCCAACATGACTGACTATTTTTAGTGTATATTTTAATTACACAAAATGCACAGCTCCCTGGAGGAGGGCATGACAACCCACTCCATTTCTCTTGCCTGGAGAATCCTCCGAGTTGGACGACTGAAGTGACTTAGCATGCATGCACACATGCACACATGTGTGTAGGTAACTTGCCAGGATGCTATGGGGTTAGTGCTACATCTCTGACAATTGTCTCCCCTTCTCTACCATTTCAGTTTGTTTTTCTTTTATGGGATTTCTAAGAATTTTTTTTTTAATAGCCAAATACCAACCCTTTGCCACTTCCACAAAAGAGATACAGCAATCTCCATCAAAATAATGATAATTTTAGCAAGAATATCATAAGCATCACAGAGATGGGATCAGCATGGGGGTGAATTTACAATGCCTCATGTTATTTCTTTCTTTTATTTGCCAAAGTATAGAAGAAAAGGAAGCTAGGGACTAGTGTTCTGCTATTGAGAATGATAGAAGAATCTAAGATTTGTGACTATGAGGAATCAAATAATTGACTTTGGTCAGACATACTGTTTCAGCAGAACTAGAGGCTATCAATCAAAATGACTGATAAATTAGTAAGCTGGGTGGGATCTCTCCATACTAAATGTTAACTAAAACTATACTAAAAATTATTTTAAAAATAATATATAATACATTATTCAGAATCAAATGCAACTAAATAGCATAAACTGAGTTATAGAAAACGAGGTAAATTTAATAAATGTGTGCTGATTTTTATAGTCTGATATTAAGCTATCAACCAAGTTCAGTTCTAAGGAACTGCCACGAACTCAAGTTAATGCACCTTAAATTATATTTATACATTAAACTTTAGAAGCAGAAATTTCACAGCAAAGTAATAAAATGTTAATAAAGCTAATGGAAGAAATTTTGCCTTTGGGACACTAACTCAATGAAAGTCATATGTTCCTCAGAACAGTTTCCCTTTAGGAAATTATTGACCTAAAGTATTTCATCTGTTGAACCTTAGCAACAATCATACCTGACTGATGTTTATGAATATAAGTCATATGAGACTGACTTAAAAACTGAAATACTAGTCTTTTATTGTCTCATTAGTTATAAAACTAATTGGTCTAATTTTAGCTCTTTCGAACACACATTGAAGGAAATTTAACTAATTAACTCATAGTATGCGTTTATTTAATCAGTCTTTCGTGGGCATTAAAATTTCCCTTCCAAATAGACATAGTAGGGTGATAAGAAACAACTTAAAAGCTACTTTGCTTAATTTGAATATTTCAAAATAGGCACACTGAGCACACTGAAATTCAGTTTATGAGTTCAACAATATGACCAACAATAATATATGGCAACTTTAACAACTGGTTCCTTTTCAGAATATTTTCTGCCATTCTTTGCTCTGAAAAATACACAAAGATATTTGTACACTACAATAAAAATGCATCTACAATTTAAAAATTTATTCTGCTGCCTCCAATAACTTACAAATACTAAGAAAAAGATTCATATTTATCAGAAATCAACAATTTTTGCTAAGAATTTCCAAATATTGTTGACAAGGAAATGAAGTATGACTAAAATATATTAAATAAAAATTTAGGACTTTTGAATGATGATTTTCATAAAATATTAATCACCTAGAAATTGAAAAAATTAAGTATATTGTTACAGAATCTCCCTCTCCCCTTTTCCACATTCATGCTGTTTCATTCAGGCAAAGAAATACAAGTATTATTAAATGAATGGTAGATAAATAGAATAATAGTTCAATTATTCTGACTTCATTTATCTATATTGGGGACCCTGGTGGCTCAGACGGTAAGGAATCTACCTGCAATGTGGGAGACCTGGGTTCGGCCCCTGGGTTGGGAAGATCCATGGATAAATAGAATAATAGTTCAATTATCCTGACTTCATTTATCTATATTGGCCATCACCAGAACAAATCCTAGCATTTATCCATAAACACAAGAGACTTCTGAAGGAATAAAATGTCCATATCCTTTACTGATAGACCCAGCACTTTTCTGTGGCCTCCAATCCAAGCTTTTAGATACAATAATAACTTGCTTCCTGGTTTAATTACTAAATTCTCAGTTAACCAAAAGGAGAATGGAAGAGGAAAAATGGCAACAGCAATAAGAAATAGTATTTGAAAAGGTTGACAGTTTTCTTTAATAATATTATGGCCCAAAGCTTAATGAATGTTATTGCAAAAAGTGAAAGTGTTAGTCACTTAGTCGTGTCAGACTCTTTGTGACTCCATGGACTGTAGCCCACTAGACCTCTCTGTCCATGGAATTCTCCAGGCAAGAATACTGGGGTGGGTAGCCATTGTCTTCTGCAGTGGGTCTTCCTGATCCAGGGATGGAACTGGGTTTGATCTCCCACATTGCAGGCAGAGTCTTTACCATCTGAGTGACCAGGGAAGCCCAATGAATGTTATAAATACTTTTAATTCATATACTAGAAAAAAATAAAAATAATAAGATATATCAATATCAATATATCAACATATATATTGCTTTCATTGAAATAATTTGGAAATACTTATGTTTAACTGGAATAAAAAAACTAAAAATTAATAAAAATTAAACTGAAATCTTATATTCTTGGCCTGGGCAAAGGTTAGATTTCACAGAAAAATAGTATTGCTTTTCTAGGATTCTCTTCTATTGTTTCTTATTGACACATGACACAAAGCAAAGTAGGTGATATCTCATTGTTCAAAGGGAGACAGTTTCATCAGTGACAACATCCATTTTAGATAGGTGGTGTAATCATTTTAGCATCTATATAAAATTTTATGCCAATTTATTATATATCATATATTTCTTTACCATTTGTGAACTGTTTAATGCCAAAGGTTAATAGATATGCTTAGCAGATTAACTATAAATATACATATTAAATTTCATCATAACCGATTCTGCTCTGTGGCTAACAGTGTTACAAAGATTTCCCTTTGAATGCATCCCAGGGAATGGATGACTTATAAAACACATGTTGAGGGAAGTAGGTGCTGACTCTGAAATCTAAACAACTTAGTCCAGAATAGCTCCATTTTCCTTAAAAGAAATTTTTAAAAGGCATTAAATAATATTAAAATTCATAACTAAACTACTATGGTGTTTCAAAGTAAATGAAATGGTGTCATTTTCTGCTTTAACAAAGAAAATGCAGATTTGGCAAGTCTGAATCCCAGGCCTTCTTTGGAGCAATTATTTCCTTTCATAAATAAAAAGCATTCAGAAGCATCTCTACCAGGTCAAAAGGCACCAGGCTGACTTTGACCTTTCTTCACTATTCAT
This sequence comes from Giraffa tippelskirchi, assembly GCF_054371585.1. Classification (NCBI taxonomy): domain Eukaryota; kingdom Metazoa; phylum Chordata; class Mammalia; order Artiodactyla; family Giraffidae; genus Giraffa; species Giraffa tippelskirchi. The sequence continues at coordinate 102,792,929 of NC_137281.1, forward strand.
AAGTGGGTATTTAAACCTGGTGCTATGTTAGTAAACCTTAGACTATTTTGTCTTTAGTCTCTAACTTTGGTATTTTGCAGGTATTTAAAATATCTTCTCCCTAGTCTATTTAGAAATTTTACAAAATGCATTGATCAGTTAATTCATTTACTCTATAAAAGTCTTTCATGTCTACCATTTGTGTATCAGGCATTCAGCTAGTACAAAAACTGACAAATAACTAAAGGAAATTATTACCTGGGAAGATCTCATAACTGAGTGAAGCAGAAAATACAGAAAAATAAACATCCTCAGATGGAAGGTGCTATGGTAACGATGGGAGACAGCTATATTATAGATATGCGATTATACAACATATACAAAATTTTACAGAGAGCCAAAGCAGAAATAGCAACAGATTTTGCCTGATGGTGGAATACAGAGGACACTTGAGCTGAGGATGGAAAAGTGAAGAGGCTAACCTTTTTCTAGCAGAGGGATGAGCAAGCACTTGGAAGTATAAAAGAACATGGTATACACAGGCAACTGCAAGGAGTTCGAAGTTGTTGTGTGTGTCCATGCTCAGCCTCTAAGCCATGTTCAACTCTTTGCAACTCCATGGACTGTAGCCCAACAGGCTCCTCGGACCATGGGGTTTCTCAGGCAAGAATACTGGAGTGGGTAGCCATTTCCTACTTCATGGAATCTTTCTGATCCAGGGATTGAACCTACATATCCTGTATTGGCATGCAGGTACCTTAACACTGAGCCCCCAGGGAAGCTCCTCGAAGTTGTTAGAGCAGTATATATTTGTATTCTACATATTTGTATTCTTATGAGCAATGACGATCACCAGAAACTTTTGGGAGATGATGAAAACAACTCTATATAATTAGAATGTTAACTTGCTTGATAAACAATTTTAATTGAGAATCTACTGTGCCTGGCCATTTGTTAGGCCATGGGGAAAAAATTGTGGTCATAGAACAGTGACTGTCCATGTGAAGATGAATATTAAATAAATAATTATAAGTAAGCAATGATTCTAAGTATACGATGTTACGGGAAGGGAAAATCAACAAGTCATGAAGTTTAAATATGTAATTTTAAAAATCTGTATTTTCATTTATGGTTTACCATTACTTGAAATTTTTACTGTTTTTCCTCTATTTACATCTATATTAAGTAATTCTTTACCATTTAATATAACAATAACATTTGAGGTCAATTATTCACATTTTTCATAACATTTTCTTTGTCTTTTTATATCTGTTTATTATTCCAAACAAACTATTGGGTATCTATGAAGAGCAACCATCCCCATACTATTCAGATTCTTTTTTTTTCTTTCTTTCCTAAGTTTTAAATTATGAAAATATGACAATACAGTTACAGGAGACTTGAAAAATACAGAACAAAGTTACATATAGTTCCACTATACATCACAATTATTTTTTAAATCATCAATTTTTAGTTAGAGTTTCAATTTCAACTATTTTTTGTCTATTCAAATTATTCAGATTCTTAAGCTACATTGATAATACATATCTGAATCAATTCAAGTCCATTTATGCATCATTAATAGTTTTGAGCTTTCTTTATAAAATCAACTATATTTTTACTATATATTCTAATAGACTATTGCTGATATATAGAATTTTAATATAAAAAGGAAACAAAACACAAATCTGTAGATTCTATGGGAAGACAAAGGGGGGCAAACATTTTAAGTTATGAAAAATATTTAATTGCTAAACCTCATTATTTTAAACTCATCAGTTCAGTTCAGTTCAGTCGCTCAATCGTGTCTGACTCTGCGACCCCATAAACTGCAGCACGCCAGGCCTCCCCGTCCATCACTAACTCCCAGAGTGCACCCAAACCCATGTCCATTGAGTCAGTGATGCCATCCAGCCATCTCATCCTCTGTCATCCCCTTCTCCTCCTGCCCTCAATCTTTCCCAGCATCAGGGTCTTTTCAAATGAGTCAGCTCTTCGCATCAGGTGGCCAAAGTATTGGAGTTTCAGCTCCAACATTAGTGCTTTCAATGAACACCCAGGAGTGATCTCCTTTAGGATGGACTGGTTGGATCTTCTTGCAGTCCGAGGGACTCTCAAGAGTCTTCTCCAACACCACAGTTCAAAAACATCAATTCTTCAGCGCTCAGCTTTCTTCACAGTCCAACTCTCACATCCATACATGACTACTGGAAAAACCACAGCTTTGACTAGATGGACCTTTGTCTGTAAAGTAATGCCTCTGCTTTTTAATATGCTGTCTAGGTTGGTCATAACTTTCCTTCCAAGGAGTAAGCGTCTTTTAATTTCATGGCTTCAATCACCATCTGCAGTGATTTTGGAGCCCAAAAAAATAAAGTCAGCCACTGTTTCCACTGTTTCCCCATCTATTTGCCATGAAGTGATGGAACTGGATGCCATGATCTTAGTTTTCTGAATGTTGAGCTTTAAGCCAACGTTTTCACTCTCCTCTTTCACTTTCATCAAGGGGCTATTTAGTTCATAAATTCATCAAAATATTCTAATGGAGGAGTTACAAATTCAAGCAACTAATGATTCTATATTCTGTCTTAACCAGAAGAGTATCTTTTTTTAATAACTTAATTTGGATTTCCTAAACATGGCAATATCAAGAGACACACTTTAATTAGTTTACGTTTTACTAGATTCTAATGGAATAGTCCTCTGTTTTTATTCATAATTTGACTGCATTATTCTATTCTTCATTCTTTTAATTATTTTTTTGCTTTCTAATTAATCTTAAATATATTAAGATAATCTTGATTGGTGAGTTTTAAAAACTATAGCTTACTGCTTATCATTTTAGATTCATAAGTTACAGTTCATTTTAGCTGATAGAATTTAAATTTTCTGTTTCAATTATTTAATTTTATTTCCCTTTTAATAAGTGGATATAGCTTCCCTTTCTCTCCCTTTTTCTCTTCCTTTCCTCTCTTACTTTCTATTGTTAAACTTTGCTTTGCAAATAACATTACATCCATCATCATATATCATTAAATAGCATAGGTGAGATAAAACAGGAGGATTAATTCCAGACCCACTTTTCCTATTAATTAAGAGTGTGACATTGTAGAAGGCATTTAGACTGTCTGAATTTTAATTTCATCATATTTATACTAAGAAATTGAAAGTAACTGATTTTTCACTTCCCTAATATAAATTTCTAATTGTCTACATTTATTGTCTGCTTAACTAATCAGCCATGTTTTCATTCAACATTAATTCACAACAATAATTCAACATCCCATTCTATGCCAGGAATTGTACCAAGAACATATCAGCAGGGGAGAGCACTCCCCGTAAGCTTTGCTTCTTGTTTACCTGTGACATAAGGATAGTATCACAGATTATTTTATCTCTTTGAATAGAGCTGTCTTAAAAGTAGATTATTTTTCTCGTGGTTAAATTTTTGATTGAGGCAGTTTTTATCACATAACTTATCAGAATTTTCCACCTTATATTGATACTCTTCAGTATCAACTGTTCACCCCAAAATATATATTCACCCCAAAATGTGAATATTGAAGCCCGATATGACTGTAATTGGAGATATGACCTTTAAGGAGTTAACTAAGGTTAAAAGGAGTTATAAGAATGGGGCCCTAACCCCAAAGGACTGATGTCCTTATAAAAAGAGGAAGAGACATCATGAGTGCATGCATAGAGAAAATGCCATCTTGAGGACAAAGTGAGAAGGCAACCATCTGGAAGCCAAGAAGAGAAGCCTCATCAGAAACCAACTCTGCCAGGACCTTGATCTTAGAATTTCAGCCTCCAGAACTGAGAGATACCAAATTGCTGTTATGTAAGCCACCCAGTTCATGGTATTCTGCTATGGCAGCCCAAGTATGACTTCATTTTTACCTGAATGTTGAGCTGAAGTTTCTTCTGAACCAAAATCCAGTTTAGCAAACACTTGCTATGTATGTACATTTTGTTCTTCTCTACACATTTGTTATCTATACATGTGTAAAATTGGACTCATCATCTTCCCTTAATATACTTCTGTGGTTATCATTCCAGCGAACAGAGTCATCATAGCCCAAATTTACCATGTTCAAGATATCTTCATCAACCTTGATTCAACAGCTGAATTTAATAAATCTCTATGCCAGTAAGGTCTATCCCCTAAGTCCATCGTAGATTCTAACCTGTCAATCTCTATTGCATCTACCACAATTTAGGCATGCACCACAATTTAGACATCGCTGGCTTATATTTTAAGTATTTCTCCCTCCAGTTTCACTCCTCATATTCCTACATCCATTCATCACAATATAGCAAATGAAAATTTCTATATTTCAAACTAGACACCTAACTCAATAGCTGTCTAATGCCACAAAATAATGTTCGTATGTTTTGGTAAGGTTTATAAAGCGGGTCATAATCTGCCCTAGATAGCTGCTGTCTCCTATCATCATATCACTCAATTTTTATATGTGTTCTAGGTGGATCACAATAAACTGTGGAAAATTCTGAAAGAGATGGGAATAACAGACCACCTGACCCGCGTTTTGAGAAACCTGTAAGCAGGTCAGGAAGCAACAGTTAGAACTGGACATGGAACAACAAACTGGTTCCAAATAGAAAAAGGAGTACGTCAAGGCTGTATATTGTCACCCTGCTTATTTAACTTACATGCGGAGTACATCATGAGAAACGCTGGGCTGGAAGAAACAGAAGCTGGAATCAAGATTGCCAGGAGAAATATCAATAACCTCAGATATGCAGATGACATCACCCTTACGGCAGAAAGTGAAGAGGAACTAAAAAGCCTCTTGATGAAAGTGAAAGAAGAGAGTGAAAAAGTTGGCTTAAAGCTCAACATTCAGAAAACTAAGATCATGGCATCTGGTCCCATCACTTCATGGGATATAGATGGGAAAATAGTGGAAACAGTGTCAGACTTTATTTTTTTGGGCTCCAAAATCACTGCAGATGGTGACTGAAGCCATGAAATTAAAAGACTCTTACTCCTTGGAAGGAAAGTTATGACAAACCTAGATAGCATATTAAAAAGCAGAGACATTACTTTGCTGACAAAGGTCTGTCTAGTCAAGGCTATGGTTTTTCCAGTAGTCATGTATGGATGTGAGAGTTGGACTGTGAAGAAACCTGAGCACCAAAGAATTGATGCTTTTGAACTGTGCTGTTGGAGAAGACTCTTGAGAGTCCCTTGGACTGCAAGGAGATCCAACCAGTGCATCCTAAAGGAGATCAGTCCTGAGTGTTCATTGGAAGGACTGACGTTGAAGCTGAAACTCCAATAATTTGGCCACCCCCTGCAAAGAGTTGACTCATTGGAAAAGACCCTGATGCTGGGAAGGATTGGGGGCAGGAGGAGAAGGGGATGACAGAGGATGAGATGGCTGGATGGCATCACTGACTCGATGGACATGAGTTTGGCTAAACTCTGGGAGTTGGTGTTGGACAGGGAGGCCTGGCGTGCTGCTTTCATGGGGTCACAAAGAGTCGGACACAACTGAGCAACTGAACTGGAACTGGAAGTCATGTTGAAATAACTGCAGGGTCTTAAACAGGGAACAATGATTACAGGAAATATAACAATAATAACTGATATCATATTGATTGGTCACTTACTCTCGGCTAATAACTGCACAAAACACACACACACATAAACATATCAAATCTATAGAACATACTTTTGATATACATAATATTATCATTGGAATTCATCAGAGTTTTCAAAATTAAATGACTTCTACAAAATAGTTCAACATCAGAATTCAAATCCAAGTCTTCCAGAAACCAAAACGTATGTGGCTATGCTGCCTCCCTCCATTCTTTTGCCTCTGTGCCTTAGATAGTTGCCTCTACCTGAAAATCTACATTCCTTTTTTGCATCTCTAACTCTTATTTGATATTTAAGGTTCAGATATCAATCCTATGAACAAACATAAAATAATGATCTTTCCCCTCAAATAATGGCTTAAAACCCTTATTTGTTTTAGCACAGACACTATATTTATCATACATTCATTATATATCTTATATAAATTAATTTTAAATGATATGCACATACATATATGTGTGTATCTAAATAAATACATGGAAGTCTACCTATGTATCTCCCTATTTTGAATGTGAAACATAAATATTTATGCATAGGTATTAGAATTTCTTACTGTTGAAGTTTCACCCTCCTTTAACATTATTTATTTTGTTGATTTAAATTCTCTGCTTCAATATTCCTTAATTAAAATGTATTAATTGTCAATATTTCCTTGAAAGCTAGTCAAGCAGTCTTTATTCATGCATAATTGCTTTGCAGATAATAGTAGGGAAAACAATCAAACAGCTGCAAATTAGACCTCCATTGGGATATTTTAGAACATTTTTTTGTCCATGTAGTTAATTAGAAATCAACCCATATGATAACAAATTTTATAAACTGATACTGGTATAAATTTGGATCACTTTACAAAATAGCCATGTGGTCCAGATGCAGCTTTCTATTCAGTCTCTCTCTCCATTTCCCTCTGTCATTTCCTCTTTCCCTCCCTCCAAACTTGCTGCAATATTTTCTAACATGTAAGACAAGCAAAATTTGCATTTTCAAAGAAAGTTTAGCTAATCAGAATCAATTTGAGCATTGTAGAATAAATGTCATTCTATCCATCCCCTCCTTGAAAATGCCGTTAAATAGATAATAGTCAAGGTAAAAGATACGTTTTATGAACTAGAATATGGTGTGTGTGTGTATGTGTGTGTGTGTTGCACGCTCAGTCACTCAATTGTGTCCGACTCTTTGTGGCCCCATGGACTGTACTCTGCCAGCCTCCACTGCCCATGGATTTTTCCAGGCAAGAATACTGGAGTGGGGTACCATTTCCTCCTCCACAGGATCTTCCTGACCTAGAGATCAAATTTCGTCTCGAGTCTTGTTTATTGGCACGCAGATTCTTTACCACTAGCACCTTCTCAATATTAACAATGCTATATAAAAATTTAAAAACTATATCCTATATAGTTTAAATTGTTAGCTCTATCACAGAAAAGACTGAGCTACAGAGTTAAGGATACCTAAAACACA